>NC_061789.1:6180356-9087856 GCF_022458985.1 Mugil cephalus | reverse complement strand
GAAGAGGCATGTAATGCACTGAATTTATTTTTTCAAGTCTGATGTTTGCACCTGTAAACCTGCTAAACACAGATGATAGAATAATTTTCAATGTATCTATGAACTCTGTTATCATCATACCTCATTTTATTTTCAAAACTGTTGATGTTCTGAATCACTAGATAAAAAGGGAGCTTTGATGCACAGCTGGCTAGCATACATTAATGATGAATATCTTGTTTAAAGTGCATTTCCCCCCCAACTTTACTCTTTGATGCTTATTTGGCACTGATATAAATGAACGTTAATATTTGAGTTCTTTGTAAAACTAAGAGGAACAGATGTATAACACCTCATTTGTTGTGAAATGTTAGAACACTAGAATTTGCTGATTATTTTTTAGACCTTCAGGGAAAGAGTTTTTGGGAAAAGAGAGAAACGTCTCTTTCTATAGTGGAGCTACAGCTCTGTCAAAGATCAATTTGTAAAGAGATGAGAGGGTTGTCTGAGTTTTCTCTTGTTGTTTGGCAAAACTGTGATATGTGTTGACTGTGAACGGCATTGTGGAGAATATGACCACTGTCCATATATCTTTTAATCCTACTTTCACTCATTAAATAAATCAAATTATTCTAAATCTGTTGCCGACGGCAGAATGTTTGTATTGTAGAACTGCATGGAAAGAACTTTAATTTACTTTTATCACAAAATATGTTCATATGAATTTGATAAATTGACCGGTATGAGGACCAGAGGTGGAGACATTTTGACATCTGTCTGAGTGAGTATCTGTTCTGACCACTGTCTATGTGAACTATTTTATAAATGCTTATTTCAGAGATCACAGTAGTTGCAACTGCACACAATAAAACAAAATCACTACAACTGTCGTACTGAAAATTAATCATTGACAAGAATTTTAAGATCTGGGTGCATTTAAAAAAAATTATTTTGGCAGCAGGGGTACACCAATTTGGATAACATTAAACTGAATTCTCAAAGTTTTCTTCTAAAATGTTAATTTTACTAGTATTAAAGAGTACTTTCAATATAAATGTCACAATTCAGCCCAAAGTTTCCTCGTCTACAAAACTTTAGAGCAGGAATTTGCGATGTTAAAATTCATTATCCCACGTGAAGATCTTACTTTAAACCGTTAGCTGCGATTAATGCATTTGACGAGATCATAGCTGAACTAGGCCCTAACTAGTGGCCAACATTAGTGAAAAAACAGTAAAATTTGAAGCACATACAATATTTTGCACTATTTGTGCAATTAATTGACTTCTATCTAAAATGTTTTAAACACATTTTAAATGCAGAACTTAATTTTGATACCAATGTAATCAAAAATGGATTATTCAATCACAAAAAAAATAAACGCAAAATAGCTTTCGAAGGTGGCCATCTTGGAAAATGGCTTATGGTTACTGGTATTTTTTTTATTACGATGTATTTATTTATTTATTTGGCATTTCTATTTGGTTTTTGGAGAAAATTAGATAATTTGTTCCAAATCTGTGTCACAAAGTAAGAGATTGTTCCACTCATAACTAAGAAGCATACGTTCTCTGCATTGGTTTAAACAGTAACCTATAATGAGATCTCAATGGCATGTCACCGCCAGTGGCAGTCCTCAGTACATTTAGCCTAAATTTTAAATTACTCCAAAACCACATTGGGTCCAAACATTGACAGTTCATATTCGCAGCACCCATGGCAGCATTTATTTTGTATAAATTGTTGCAGTCAGTATTTGCGTGTTCAATTTTAAATGTTTAAACATTGTGTGCAGATGATGACGATGATGACGATGATGATGATGATGATGATGATGACGATTATCACAAGGGCTCTATCTGCACCTATTGTGAATTCTGTGAGGTAAGTCTGAAATTAAATTTGAGAAGTCAAATGTGGCCCGTCACTAAAGGATCTCAGAGAAATCCTTAAATCATTAACATATTGTGAAATATATTTAATTTGTAGCTACAAATTGACAAACAGATATTTGTTTAATTACTTGCTAAAATGTAAACTGCACATACATGTGAACCTACTCTTTTGTGATCTGATTTAATTAAATGTACCTTCTTCCAGCACTGTGACAGCTGTGACAAATGTCCTTGTAAAGAAGGAGACAAGTCTGCACACTGTGATGACTGCAAGGTGAGAAAATACAAAGCATGTTCTGGTGATCTGGTAGGTCTCAAATGTCAGGTCACACAAAAACATTGGTCTATCAACACACTTGTCTTTGTAGCTTCCATTTGTTTCCAAAACTACCAAGAGCAACTGCAACTGAATAAAGCATAAAAAAGGGCAGCTTATATGAAAATAACGCATATTCAAATTAAATGCTAACACACCTTCCCTGGTTATTGCCTTTGTAGGCAACAAACACAAAGCCATCCATTAGCCTGGTCTATTGCTGCGGCTAATGTCGAGATACCTTTAATCTCAATAGTGTTGGTTAACAGGCTCAAAGTTTAATTAGCACACTCCCGCGGTTTAGGTAACCTATTAACATTAATCTCCTTAATCATATATGAATAAGATGCTCCAGTTCATTGCAAATCAGGCATAACGTAACTTCTACGTAACTTCTACGGTTTTGAGTATTAGAAATATTTGCTTCTTTAGCTATGTTAGCTAGTAACTTGGTAGCATAGTTAAGCAAGCCCAGAATCACACCCCAGGTTATGTTTGACTTCAAAGATGTAGTGTGTCTTCTTAAGATAAATAAATATCTGAGTTGGAGCCTTGGCTAGCAAAACTTTAATGTTTGCTTTCTAGCTAATGCTTGACCAGGTTAGCTAAAGAGCTAATCGATATCTTACTCCTTGTAGGGTAGGTGTCCAGGTTTATGTACATAAGCCGATCACAAAAAAGTTTTCTCACTATCTATAATATTTTTTTGTGTTATCTGTGTCAAGTGTTAAATTCATTAATACTCAGTTAAAGTCAAGTCTTTAATTGCAGTTAGTAAAGAAAATCTTCAGTTTACAAGTTTGTGACCACTCTCGATACTCAATAACATAAAATATATGATATTACAAGTGTGAACTAAAAAAGTAATATCTAAGAGCCTTTTGTAAAGTTACAGTGAAAGCCATAATGCCATGCACATACTCATAGGACTGAAGTTACATACAGTAACTATTTCACAACCTCTAGAATTTAACCTGTAGCTGACAACTTGATCTTGCCTATAGCCCCACACTCAGTTCAAATTTCCCCTGACATTTGTATTTGTGTTCCCATCTCTTCAGATATTTTGTGTTTGTATGTTTTAGCTCCAGTGGACAGGATAACAAATAAGTACCATGGTCAGAGTAAAGCGTTTCCTTTACTGACACATATTTAATTTGTAATTCTACTTCTTTTTCGTTTGCAGATGTGCAATTTCTGCCATGTGTGTCCTCTTTGCGAAACTATTTGCAAACCCGGTGAGTGAATGCAGAGCTGCCACTGTGACAAAAGCACATCATCACATTGTTATATTAGAAAAAGAAAGTTTATGTAACAGGAGGCTTTCAGTTTGGGCCATAGGTCTTCAACTGGGGGTCCATAACCCCTAGGGGGTTCGCGAAGGTACTGCAGGGGAAATGAAATATCTTTGGTTTGGTACCGAAGCCAAAATGGATCACTTTGTCACTTGAACAAAAATTTTAAATGAAAAGAAATCAATATTTGAACCTGTGTATTATTTGGGGTATTATTGGGGTCCCTAATTAACCTTGGCCTGAATACGTTGAAGACCTGTGGCTTAGGCCTTAAATGATTGTTCCAAAAGAACATTAAACTTTCAACTTTCCAAAAATTAGTTAATGGAAATGAGGAATTATTCTTTCCGTCCCGTAGCAGAAAAGACCAAATCTGGCAACATAAACCTAATGTGGCTTCAATCCTAATCCTAAAGTAGACGGTCACAGATTGTCCCTCTGATGTTGACCTGTTCACTCACACTTGGCGTTTTTTCTTCAGGAGGATTTCTCGACGAAGTGACCGGATCAATCTACAAGTAAGTGATATCTACACTCACCTATTCCCAACAAGGATATACGAACTAGCTTCTAACCTCTGTGTGTTTCCGCCAACAGAACTGTAGCTGACGTCTTCGACGACGACAATGATGACAACTGAACCCAACCCTATGTTGCCACCATGTGGCCAAACTAATATGTTTCGCCTTCATTTCTGATTTTCATTTTTATTTTTCTCTTTTGCCTTGAGAGCGTTGCACATTTTCTCACCAATGACTGAATGGAAATTGTTAAGAGAATACCTTTATTTACAGTGCATTCAGAGAGTATTCAGAACGCTTGTCTTTTTTCATATTTTGCTGTGTTTCACCGATACTTAAGTCTTTTCAGGTTTATTTCCCCCCCTCACTAAGCTACACTTAATGCCCCACGATGACAAATGAAAGCACCTAAGAGACTCAAAAACTAGACACAAGAAACAAGATTTTTCAGTCTGATAAAACCAAGATTGACCTCCTCAATGTAATATCCGGAAGAAACCAGGACAACTCGCTGCCCATTATCATTGCAGTGGTGAAGCATGGGGGTTGTAGCATCATGTTGTCAGGGTGTTCTCAGGAACAGGAAGACTGGCCAAAGTTGAGGGAGCTGAATTCAATAAAGCACAGTGATGATCTCAATGGAAATCCACACCAGCCAGAGCCCTGACTCAAATCCACGCAAAACTTCACCACATCCAGGTGTGCATCAAATAACTTGAGGCTGAAATTCTTGCCAAAGTGGCAAAGCACTGAGTCATTTTTAATAAATAAGCAAAAAAATAAATTGAACTGTACATTGATGGTTGATGACGGAAAACTAAACTATTTTATCATCAGAGAAAAAGGTGGAGAGATCTGAATACGTTCTGAATGCATCAGTATTTGTTTACTGTTGTTACCTGACAAGTCTTAGTTGTACTGTTAAGGAAAATATAACTGAAGTCATAATGGATTATGTTAAATAAAAAATGAGGGGACATTTTCACAGATTTTTTTTAATGTTTGCTTGTCTCGGTAAAAGAAAATGAAAGAAACATTTGCAGCAGAACGGATCCTCGCTGGCTGACGTCAGAACACCGGACATTTTTAGCGATGTATAGGCGATCCAGTAACGTGACCCCGCCTCAAGAAATTCTTGACTGACACGTTGTCGAGTTTTGAATTTCCTTCGCTGCGTCTCCGTGTCGCCCAAGAAAAGCTCAGTTATTTTATAAATATGGCTCAAAAAGTCTAAATGGAAGGAATTAAAATGTGTAGGGCGTATTGTTTACATATACATATGTAGGTAAAACTCATTAAGATTTAAAACCTCTTTTTCAAGAGTGACTTGACCAAAACACAAATAAAATACAGACACACACTACAGAAGATCAAACTGAACGTATTTCTCTGTCTTTGATAATCGTCTTGAATTCCCCCAGAATTACAGGATGTGTCAATATCAAGTCCTTCTGCACATAACTCCAGGTAGATGTTGCAGAAAAGTTAAAATAGCATATTGGCTGAGGTTTCTACACATGTGTAAACACAAATATGAAGGCAGAAGTCCTTCAGTGATAAATTAGCAGTTTGTGATCACTGGGCACATGCAGTACAATCCAAGTAAACCGAAACGAAGACTGAAGGAAGGTAAGACAGAATAAAACAGGACGGGGATTTTTTTTTTGCAAATTCCCTAAGATTAACACATAAGCCCTTTAAAAAAAATACTAAAGCATGTTAATGTAATATATTGTTTTGTAAAGCAACATAAAAAAAACAACTGAATGTTGATCTTAAAAGACGGCACAGCCAGCTAAGGTGAGAAGAAAAGGGAGAAAGCATTTGTCAGAATTTCTGCATCATGTTTGGAAACCATCAACAACAACGATCCTCGCCTGATCTGTTGAAGAAGAAAGGTGATCTACTTCCGAAATCGCTGATCTACTGGGATGTTCACGCAAGACCATCTCTACGCCAAAACAAAACAGAAGACTGGAAGAACGTGAAAGCATGAACCCGTCCTGCCTTGAATCAATGGCTCAGTCTGCTGCTGCTGGTGTAATGGTGCGGGGGATATTTTCTTGGCACACTTTGGGCCCCTTAGTACCAACTGACTATACAGGTTTTTTGAACGTGACACCATAGGCTGTATACTGAGCATGTTTGGGATGTGGTAGAACGGGAGATTCACATCATATAGTATATCCGTAGTTACTTCTACAATAATATTTAAAGTGCTTTACATACATCCCTATACCTTGTGAAGATCATCTCTTTGTACATCTTCCCAAATTTTGTAACATTTTGCCTGATTTCCTCACACAGCGCACTCCGCAAAATCACCCCACAAATGAATATGCAGATACTTTTGTGCAAAAACAGCGATTTTTAAAGTTTAAATCCCCTCTGAGATTATAACATGTTTTGTATATTGTTAGGAAGTAGATAATTTCTTACTTATATTCAACTTTAGCTTTTTTTTTTGTATTATTTTGTATTGTAGCTCACGTAATTCACCCTCTACGTCAGGAGGTGGCGGTAATGCGTCTGACCGTTTTGCAGCCGCCTTAAAATCACCCGAAGAAGAAAGAACGGCGAGCAGCATTCCGGTTACAAAACAACAGCTGAGCTAAAACAAACACTCCGACTGGACTTAAATTTAGTTTGGCAGCGAATGGGGTTTGATAAGTTCTGCAGTGTGAACAGGTCCGACCCGTTTTGGGTAAGTGTTCCCGGCCCGGCTTCTGCGTATTTCTTTGTTTTATTATTATTATTCTTATTTTTTTAAAAGTCGTCCCCATGCTAATAGAGGTTAGTTAGCCCCGGTGAGTTACGGTCCCCCGCTGAGACATTAAACGACACCGGGCTCTGCTCAGGAAACCATGTGAGGAAGAAGCCGGATGATTTAGTGCATTTTAAAGCTTTATGTTGTAATAACACCAACTTCACTGTGGTGTCTTTGATTTTGTGTTAAATAAAGTGTTGAATGTGCATCAGCTCTGCAGGCAATAACCACCATACATACATCATCACACCTGGTGAACCCGGACTCTGCTTTCAGCATTATTGCTGATTATGTTAGGAAATGTACTCAAGTAAACAGTAATAATGATAATAATATGTGTATGAGTATGTGGTGGATTCTAAAATCATATTTGAGTCCTGCGTGTGTAAATGCTGCTGCAGTAAATTTAATTCATCCGCTATTTAGACAGAATTTGGCCTTTTAATGTCTCTGTGTTAACACTGTAGATTTGAACATATGCTGACATGATTGCTCCTCTCCTCCTCCTCTTCGAGATGTGAGAAAGTCATGTCATGTATGTGTCGTTGCAGGCTGAACTAGTAGGACACGTATCTGGCACGTGTAGTTTGTCCAATTAAACATGGCTTTCTCATGCCCCAGGTGGCCAAAACTGATTATTACATCAAAAGGTTACTTAATATGTTTTCTCATGTCATTGTTTTGTGCCAGGATAGTAGTGGGTGCAGCTAGAGGTTGTATAACTGTTAAATATTATTGTCTTTTTTTTTATTTATATAAAACTGAATCTGTACCTGCAGCGTACACATACACAATCACACACCGATCACGAGATTAAAACCACTGACAGGAGAAGTAAATGACATTGATCCTCTTGTGACAATACAATCTTTGTTTTTTATAGCTTCTAATTAGATCAAATGCATTTAAAAGGAAAAAAGATGGGTCTTAAAGTTCTTCTTAAAAGCCTCAACAGAGTCAGAGCTCCTAATAGCTCCTGGTACCTGAATGTGTCACAGCAAACATACCACGGTCTGAGGGATCTGAGGGCTCTGGTGGTGGTGTAAGGGCTGAGAAGCTCAGAGATACAAGAAGCTGGCGAGGCCATGGAGAGATTTATAACCAATCAGAAGAATTTTGAAGTGTATCCTGAAATGAATGGGGAGCCAGTGTAATGATGCAAGAACGGGAGTTACGTGGTCTTGCTTCTTAGACCTTGTTAATAACCGGGCGGCTGCGTTTTGGACTAGTTGGAGACGGGAGAGGGTGGTCAGGGCGATACCGGAGTAGAGGGAGTTGCTCTAGTCCAGCCTGGATGATATGAATGTGTGAAGAACTGTTCACTGTTTCTAGTTCTGCTGGGAAACTTTTTGACCTGGTATTCAATCACATGGAGGTTACTTAGACATGTGCCATCCACCTAGGATCCAATTTCCCTACATCCCAGACTGATCAAGTATCTGTGGGATAATTCTCAGAGTCCCCTCAACCCTTAGGACCCAAAGACCCCCCATGCCTCTTCTGTTGAATAGGAAGTTGCACGCACAAGGGAGATCTACGCAATATTAGAAAGATGGTCATAATCTTACGCCTGATCAGTGTACGTCACAAATGTCAGGAATGCGAAGAATGCGCTAATATTCATCCTGCATTTAGTCACTCACATGCATTCTCAGCCCAATATATCAGTCTTCTTTCTTGTTTTCTCTGCCAGGACTGGAACCGTACATGGCACACAGATAACCCCGACCTCACCCAGTGTTTCCAGAACACTGTGCTAGTGTGGCTGCCATGCCTCTACCTCTGGATATGCGCTCCACTCTACATCATCTACCTCCGTAGCCACGACCATGGCTACATATGTATGAGTCACCTTAACAAAGCTAAAACCGTGAGTCACGTTGTTATCTATATTTCAGTGTCAGCTTAGGTCAATTTTGTAATTTTTGCGCTCCATGTTCGTTGACCTTCTTCCTTATATCTTATCTTATTGGAATCTGATACGGCTTTCATACAGGTGGATAAGAATCTAGCGGGTGTACAAGAAATGAAGTGGTTTGTATGATGGACAGTTTAACCATTAAATGAGGAAACCGCGGTTGATTCGCTGACTTTTCATCGGTTAAATACGGAGATAAGAGTGCACGTTATAAACAGGAAGCTCGTGGTTGACCTCTGTATTGTTCTGTCATATATGATAGCCAGAAATAGTAAAACAAATATAAGAGAACAAACACAAGAGCCTTCACTGTCGACCATTAAGACGCTGCACAAACTCCCGGACCGAGCACCAAGTCATTCATTAAATAGGAAGAGACCTTAACATAGCTCATATGGGAGGACAGATCAGCTTTGGGTAGAGAGATAGCTTAAAAAAGCTGTATAAATGCATACATGCAGCAGACATGATACATGATAAAGATACATATAAGTGCTGCATTGCAGAATATGAGATGAATAGTGGATAAAATTGATAGAAATGGATAAATAAGTGACATCTATGCCATTACAGAGGGCACAGGATGTCAGGCTCCAGGCAGGAAGACGAGCTAGTGGAGGAACTAGCAATACTTTGTGTAATTTGTGTCGTTTGCCATCTCCCTGGAAAAACACTGCAGGTGTGTCAGACTAACGCACGCACGGCTCAGGAAAGTAACAAGGAGCTCAAGGTGTTGCCCTGGCCTCCAAATTCCCCTGATAACAGTGCGATGGAGCATTTCTCAGAACAACACACCTAAATCCCCAGTGGCTCATTTAAAAACTACTTAAAAGATCTCCCGCTATCATAATCATTCATTTAATTTCTAACCTCGGTTTTACTGTGAGCTGCAGTTGTTTCACCCAACAGCAAAGAAAGAGTGAGCTCTCGTACACTTGAAATATTTGATTTTACTAAGGTGCGTTTAGAACTAATTTTCCTAAAGCAATATTGCCTCCGACCGAGATCATTTGACTAGTGGTTAAACATAATATCAGTCAATCTCTCTGCCTTTGTGAAGTAGGGGAAGGTGTCGTAACGTGTTACGAAAAGTTCAAGCTTTCACGTCCACTGTGATCTTGAATGAGTTCTTCTTTTCTCCACAGGCTGTCGGGTTCCTACTTTGGATTATCTGCTGGTCAGATGTATTTTATTCTTTCTGGGAAATCTCTCACGGCAGCAGAGTCCCAGCACCCGCCCTCTTCGTCAGTCCCACCCTGCTGGGCCTCACCATGGTGAGAGTTTATCTTTCATCGTCACGTCTCTGTGGAGCACAGCAGAGCTAAGATGTTTTAAGTTCTTAAGTTTTTAATTAAACTTATTTTATTACTTACTTACTTACTTATTTTATACATAAAATAATACTACAAGATATGGAAGTTCGTGGAAAGAAAAATCAAATAACAATAAAATAAAATACTAGAGAGGAATTAAATCATCTGGAGCTGTGGTACCATCCCTGTTATTCAACTTATGAAGCATACATTCATACGAAGTGGTCTTCATCATCATATTTACCCATTCTTTAAACTGTGGGGCTTTAGGGGTTTAATTTTAAGGTTTATTGTTCTTATTTTCCAAGTAAACTGAGTGTTGTTTCAATGTTCGTATAGTTTTATTTCGCCCGTAAGCACCAAGTAATGAACAGAACATAAAGTGTAATGTGTAAGTGTGAGGCCGTGTTTTTCTGCTCCAGCTGCTGGCCACCCTGCTAATCCAGTATGAACGGATGAAAGGGGTTCAGTCGTCGGGAGTCATGCTCCTCTACTGGCTCCTGGCGCTGCTGTGCGCCACCGTCACCTTCAGGTCGAAGATCCTCCAGGCCCTGGACCAGGTCAGACTTGAGCAAAATTAGTTTTTGGTCTGGTTTGATGTTAATTACAGTATGAAAATAGAAAAAGGACAAGAATTAACCACTTCTAAAGTTGTTTTTGTCTCATTTTAGCCATCATCAGTATCTGTGTGGAGGTACACCACCTTCTACATCTACTACGCTCTGCTGCTAGTTGCTACTATCCTGTCCTGCCTGACCGACCAGCTGCCTCTCTTCTCCCAGGCTGTTAAAGATACGGTGAGATTACCAGATACTAGCACCTTCCACACAGAGGCCCCCTACTTGGTGGTGGTTCAGGCTGCTTGTGACCACTTTATCCTTGAAGACCAGGAGTGCTTCAAAATGGTCACAACACAAAACGGTGACTTGCAATCGGACGTAATGGAGTGGCACAAAAAAAAAGGCCACAGTGTTGTCCATTCATTAGTAGGAAGAGGGTTCGAGTTATAATCAGTCTTTGTCTCTGTTGACGAAAGCACCCAATACACTCACAACACGGCACCATTCATGGTTCTGAAACAGCATGTCAATGGTGAGCTATTGTTTCGAAACAACAATTGACTGCATGCATTCACTCAATGTAGGCCCACACACACACACACACACACACACACACACAGGATCTCTTTGTCTTTCACACACAATTTGAGCTGGATTAAGTCAAAATGCTAATTTACAAGATATTCAGGGATGGAGACTTTTCCCTTTTGCAATAAAACGTATAAATCAGACCAAGGACCCCCAAACTGATGAGAGATTAATTAGGGAGCCCCTACCTACTATACGTGTTTACATATGAAATAATTTGATCTATTTTGGCCTCTGTAATTGGCTGATGGGAGCGAGCTGCACTGTTGGCTTCTCTTCTGATAACATTGCAGCGTGCTTCTGGGATTTCACCTGGGGAATGAACAGGCTCTCGACCAATTGCGGGGAACCACCTGACAGAGTCGGCGTGTGATACGCAGCCTTGTGATTGGCTCAGCCGCAATAGGGGCGGGGCCTACTGTACAGCTTCTATATCACTGAATTGTAACATCTTCTGCCTCCATTTATCCCTTTACTACAATATGTTGGATTCATGTTAATGTGTATTTTAAATTTGTGGGGGGAAATTAAAAAAAAATATATATATATATATATATATAAAAATGTCTAATCAACCAAAGATTTTGCGACCCCTCTGCAAAACCTCCCCTTGTTGAAGGTATAAAACCATAAACTTATCCGTAGATGATATTGGTTAATAAGTATAAAAAGGTGTGTCTTTGTCTATGTGTTCAGATGTGACTGAGATAAAACTCAGAAGGAGGGTGAGTTGGGATCTGATCTACTTTAACTAGGGGCTTATGCCACAAACCTTTTATAGTAACCTCATCCTGCTGTTCCAGCTGCTCGTGTGTTGGCCAGCGAGTCAAATCACTGAGATACTAAAGCAAGAAATACCGCACTTGTTCCCTTAACCTCACGCCTCATCTTTGCCTCACGTGCCCTGAACAGTGATTTCTTGTTCTTTAATCAGCCACACGACTAATAAACTAATCGGACCTTATGTCTTTCTCAGCAGGTGAAAACAGTCTTTTTGGGTTTAACTGTAAACATTTTGTCTGCAGAATCCCTGCCCTGAGCCCGGAGCTTCTTTCCTCTCCAGAATGACCTTCTGGTGGATCACCAGGTAAAAAGTCAGCCTTTATCCCAGTGGTGTTGATGTGATCTCGATAAAGATACAAGCACGAGAGACTTAAAACTCTTTACTTTCAGTTTTGTCAGCTCTATTTTAGATGTTATGAAACATCTAATTATTTTATTTAAACAAAAGGTCTGCACAGATGCATAGCTTAAAGCCTGTTCATACTGGTTTGGCTATCAGGGTTTAAAGTATCCTGGCTCCGTGACAGATCTCCGGCATCTGGTATTTGATCTCGATTTGAAAAAATAAAAAAAACTTGTGTGGGATATCGTCTGGTTCGAGAAGTCAATTGAGTTCGTCTACCGGTGGAATGAGATTAAGCCAGCTTTCCCTCTCCAAACGTCACTAACCAATCAGGAGTAGGGTGCGGCTGGTTCTTGGAAAGCATGGATGCTGCATTCAAGACAACTTGGGGAAAAAAATGAGCTCCGAGTCGTCAAGCTCGGAAATTACTGCTTCCCGAATAAGAAATAGCTGCTGCACATATTTTAATGTTCAGCAAAGGGCGACCATACACCACATTTATTTTTTCTCCTCCGAGTTAACCTGCAACATAAAACGCTATGTTATCACAAGTCTCAAATTTGATGAGTTATCGCGAAGGCATCATCTAAGCCGGTGTTTTTTCATCAAAGTCGTTGTTGTCAGAAAGACAAGGAAGAGATTACATTTATATGAAGCTAGGAGAATGTGTCCTAACTACAAAGGACTTAAAAAAATAATAACTAATATTATATGTTAGGTTGTAAATTTTGCAATTTAGAGTTAGTTGTTTTGTATAAATTGAAACTGAACTAAATGATGGTTAAATTGCTCATCGAATAATTCCTCAAATTGATTAGCTTGCGCCACGCGACCTCCCTATGAAATATTTATACTTGTAATATTGTGTATTGGCATTGATCCGTACTGACTTTGATGCTGTGGATGGAGGTTTGCTTGTGTGGCCACTGAGAGAAGTGAACAAGGAAATGAATTTCAGTCACAGCTGTTATGGTCTGCCTTTCCTCAACGTGTGGTTACATTTCTGGGTAAGTGCATGTCAGGCCACGGCGCAGCACGGACGCACAAACACTGACCTCGTTTGCACTCCAGCCTTTTTCTTCTCGTTCTTATCTAGGTCACTGTGTGGAGCGTGACGCGATGGTGACGACAGACACTGCAACAATGTACACGTGTTTAAGTTGTGATAGATTTTTGGAATTTTGCACTGAAGAGATGTTGACGTTGATTTTAAACCCTTGTCAACATAATCTATTTTCATTTTAGTTTAGAGTATGGTATTAAAACACTGCTCTGCTGGAAAAGTGCCTGTCTCAAGAATAAGGAGCTGAAGCTTGTGATATTGGATATATACTGTCCCTGTTGTGTAATGTTGCCCTTACACAATTAAAAGAGACAGATCAAGCACCTGAACCGAAATGTGATTTTTCTGTATACAAAAGAATAACCTGGAATGTTGTTATGCAGGTTTCTTCTTTTGACAAAAGGGAGTCTAAGGGCAACGTGATAGGTGGCCAACCTGGTCCTACCCACCCGCACATGCACCTACAAGGCTGTGCTGCTCTTTCATGTACCTGTGAGGCAAATAAATTCTAATGAGATGCTGGATCTGATACAGGACATAGAGAAGTGTACTCTGAACTGTGTTAGCTGTGTCATCACTATCAAGAAACACTAGTGATCCCTGGATTTTCAACACGTAGTTATGAAAAATGTAATGTGAAAATGATGATAACGAATTCAAGGTACACATTTCACACATTCCTGGACGTGCTACTGCTCTGCCCGCTTTTATCAATGATGCATCAGCAAGTAACATGTTTGGACTTGGGGCAGCCCGGTATCCCAGAATGCATTTCATTGACATTGTCAAGTACATAGTTGTTCTGCCAATGTTACAGCATCCTGTTTGTGAAAGATGTGTAGCCTATATCGAGAATTTAAAGCTACCACTTCAGCCAAGACAGTCAAGATCTCTGAAGTCTGACTGTAACAGGAGGTTGAGGCTTTAATTTTACCCCTTTCACATAAAAAAAAAAAATTTCAGACCCGGGTCGACCTGCCTTTGGCGTGCTCATTGCACATTTAGTGCACCCAATCTCCTCTTCTCCTCGGATGTAGAAAAGTTTGCAGATCTCACGGTCTTGCCAGTGCGCTGCCATGATCAATAAAAAAGTGTGGGGTATAGCTATACAAGTTGTATATAAACACAGTCGTGCACAGTACACATCAAGATTCCCTGGTGTGATTTCCCGAACATGACGTAGGGCTAATTCACGTATATGCTCCGATTAACGATCGTGTAACAACGCATTTTATTTGTTTGATTGAAGAAAATGGACAAAAGCCTGTGCCCTTCAGAGATCGGTCTTTTATAGGAGTAGACCAAAACTCTGCTCTAATGTTGAGCTGCTCACAGCCCTGGAGCTTCTACAGTGACACAGTCTGACAGGCCGTCCAGTGACCATACCATCCTATTTTCTCTCCCAGGATGATGGTGACGGGCTACAAGCGCCCACTGGAGGAGAAGGACCTGTGGTCTCTGAACGCTGAGGACCGCTCACACCGAGTGGTCCCACAGCTGGTGCGACGCTGGAACAATGAGTGTCAGAAGGTCAAAAAGTGAGGAAGATAAATACAACTTAATGAAACTTCTGCTCCTCTTTCTTTCTCTCTTGTCTTGGTTACATGTGGTTTAGTTAGCAGCTTTAACCAGCTTGCAACATCCACACCTTAAATCTCCAGGTCCACCCTCTAGACTAAACAAACCATTTCATATTCATGAAATATTTAACCTTCTTTCTCAACAGGACAGAACAGAACATGTTGTACTCGCCGAAGCGGGTTCCCCAGGGCGACGGCAAAGAAGTCAGAGCAGTGGAGGAGTCTGAAATCTTGATTGTAAAAGCCCCCAAGAAAACAAAAGAACCGTCCCTGTTGTGGGCGCTGTGCCTGACCTTCGGACCCTACTTCCTCATCTCCTGTCTCTATAAATTCATCCAGGACGTCCTGATGTTCGTTGGGCCGGAGATCCTCCGGTGAGAAAAGCTCTTTTTGTTCTCAAGAAAATATAGATGCCTTAATAGGAGGAAAATGTCTACAAGCATTTATTCATTTATTTTGAATTTAATGAGATTAAATCGTCTATATATATATATATGCCTCCCATAAAACCTAGGTAAAGTGGATCAAATGTAAATAATACGATAGTAGGTTTAATAATATTATCTCTCATTATCTTTATTTCTGTTGCACACAAGTCAAAGTTAATCAAAAAAACAATATAATAAAAATAAAACACACATGCAGATGCAGTTACAAATTAATTAAATTACGGAGAAAAAAAATCAATTAAATCCCAGCTAATGCTTTTAGCGCAAGAATAAATATGAGTGTGAGTGATTTATTCCAGAATTGATATGGAAGCAATTTGTTGGACATTTAATTACGATTATGAGTCTTTGAGTAAACGTGTTGAATTTCTTCCCGCCTCCTTCTTCTTCTTCTCTTGTGCAGGCTGCTTATCCGATTCGTCAATGACTCCAGCGCCCCCTCCTGGCAGGGCTTCTTCTACACCTTCCTGCTCTTCGTATGTACCTGCGTGCAATCGCTGATCCTCCAGAGGTACTTTCACGTCTGCTTCGTCTCAGGCATGCGTCTGCGCACCGCCATCATCGGAGCTGTGTACAGAAAGGTACGGCTGAACTAGTGGTAAAGTCCGTAGAAAGAACATAAAAGTACCAAGGCTGATGAGTATTATTACCAACTCTCTATCATAAAGAGTGCTGACAATGATTTGAAGTTGTTTATTATTCTCTCAGCTGTTTCCGCTGGTCTTACATTTGGACATTTTTTTTTTCCTGGGTCTGTTCTTTCAGGCTTTGGTCATTACCAGCGCAGCGCGACGCACCTCTACAGTGGGAGAGATCGTCAACCTGATGTCAGTGGATGCTCAGCGCTTCATGGATCTCATCACTTACATCAACATGGTCTGGTCGGCTCCTCTGCAGGTGGTGCTGGCCCTCTACTTTCTTTGGCAGGTAAGTACGACAGACTGCGTTTGCTCTGTGCTGCCTTGCCAGTTCAAAGATAGTTGTGGTGATTTGACATGAACTTAGCTTAGTTTTGCATAGTTTAGTAACGTAGCTTTGTTTAGCTTAGCTTTGTATTTTAACCTACTTGAGCTTAACCTGGTTTAACTCAACTAGTTTATCTTCCCTTAACATTTCATAGCTTAGCTTTACTTATTTAAACTTAACTTATCCTATTTTAACTAATTTTAGCTTAATTTATCTTTACTTAGTTTAGCTTAATATATATTAGCTTTAACATAACTTTGATTTACTGAACTTTGCTTAGTTAAGATTCACTTATTTACTGCAACTTAGCCTATTTTTAATTTAATTTAGCTTAACTTAGTTTAGCATTGCTTATTAAAACTCAAGTTATCCTTATTTAACTTATTTTAGCTTAATTTAACTTTGCTTAGTTTAGCTTGACTTATTATATCTGAATTTAACATTACTTTTTTAACGTAACTTAGCCTATTTAAATTTAGCCTAACTTAGCTTAGCTGTGCTTATTTAAACTTAAATCATCCTATTTTAACTTAATCTAGCTTAGTTTAACTTTATACTGTTTAACTCACTGTATCTTAATTTAACTTTGCTTATTTTTGCTTCCACTAACCGTTATTCTTGATTAACTCTCTATGTTAGTAGCAATGTTCATTAAAACCAATTCTTCTTTTCTTTGTTCCTGTCCAGAACCTGGGGCCGTCTGTGCTGGCGGGAGTTGCTGTGATGGTTCTGATGGTCCCTGTTAATGCTGTTATTGCCATGAAAACCAAAACCTACCAGGTGAAGTTTTACTGTAGACACACGCTGTCCCATTCCTCTCTCTTACATCCATAAAAATCTTCCCAAGTCGTTCCACGGACTTGCTTCATGAGACGTTTTGTGCTTGTTTTGCTGCAGGTAGCTCAGATGAAGAGCAAGGACAATCGCATTAAGCTCATGAATGAGATGCTGAACGGCATCAAGGTGCTAAAGCTGTATGCCTGGGAGCTGGCCTTCAAGGACAAAGTGTCACAAATACGCGAGAGTGAGCTGAAGGTCCTGAAGAAAGCCGCTTACCTGGGTGCAATATCTACCTTTACCTGGGTCTGTGCACCTTTCCTGGTGAGTCCTGCACAGAAGACACGCCCCGACGTCTATCAATCAGACTTTTTTCTTTTACTGTGCATGATGAAGAGTTAATTCTCTTCTCTCTCCTGGTCTCACGGTGCAGGTCGCCCTCTCCACTTTCACTGTGTACGTGCTGTCCAACGAGCACAATGTGCTCGATGCCCAGAAGGCCTTCGTGTCTCTGGCCCTCTTCAACATCCTTCGTTTTCCCCTCAACATGTTGCCAATGGTCATCAGTAGCATGGTCCAGGTGGGTGTCCCTGCCTTTGTCAGGTTCAGTGCCGTTGTCTCGATTGTTTCACCAGAACAAGATAGTATTACCTGGTTGATTTCCATTTAATCAGGAGCCTGGTGTTTGACGTGGGTCATAAAAGGAAATGAAAACACTCATACTGAGCAACAGTGGAAGAGATATGAGTAATAATAACTCGTGCTATGTCACGTTACGTTCCCAGGGCTTTTCCCAGTGCAAAATGCAGCACTTTTCTTTGGGAACAGACCTGTCTAACCCAGCAACAGTAATAGTAAGAAGGATCTGGTCATTTTTAAGCAGGTCTTATACAGGGGGTCTGCGACCCCTAGGGGATCAACAGCGGTACTGCAGGGAGGGGGGGGTCGCAAAATCTTTGGTTGATTTGACATTTTTTATATATGTATATATAGATTTTTTTTTTATTTCCTCCCACAACTTTAAATTTCTTTAAATACACATTCACGTGAATGCAACATATTTTAGTAAAGGGATAAATGGAGGCAGAAGATGTTACCAGCACCCTACTGTTGCACATATTTGAACCTGTTGCTTAATACCGAATGCAAAATGATGATGATAATAATAATGCATATTTATAAATAGCACTCCGCTATAAAATACATGTAGTAGGTAGGGGGACCCTATTTAATCAGTCAGTTTGGGGGTGAAAAATGTTGAAGACCTCTGTGTTAAAGGATAGGGGCCTGTTAATTGGTGGTCAGCAGATTAATCAGAAAGATGACTAAAGTAGGAGAAACGTGGTCAAATTCTTACACAAGCAGAACTTGACTTTTTGAACTATGATTACTAAATCGGTCTCCACCCTAGATTGCCTCTAACTTCTGATCCTTGTCTGTCTTCAGGCCAGTGTGTCCATGAAGAGACTCAGAGTTTTTCTCTCACACGAAGAGCTGCAGGAGGACAGTGTTGACCACAAAGCAGTAGCAGGATGTAAGTTTCCCAGTTTATTCCAGATACAAACACTGATATTACACATACACTTTATTAATACATCTCTCTTTTTTTTTTCTTTACTTCCTCTCAGCCCCATACAGTATTTCCATAGTGGATGGTGTTTTCAGCTGGTCCAGATCTGAATCACCGACACTCAAGAGGTTTGTCATCTGGAAACTTGAGTGTATTCCCATAAATAGGTTAAGCAATAAACCCCGAACATCTCTTAAAGTGACCTGCGTCGAATCTCTTTGTGTTTGCAGGTTGAATGTGTTGATCCCAGAAGGCTCTCTGGTGGCCGTCGTGGGACATGTGGGCTCAGGAAAGTCCTCGCTGCTCTCTGCCCTTCTCGGAGAGATGGACAAACTCGAAGGAACTGTGGCCGTCAAGGTGACTCCTCTTGTTATTTTACATAAAAACCTCTGCGTCTGCTTGTGTTTAAATTGGCACTATGAGATCTTTTAGTCTCCATGCAGCCCAGGTCCTGGAAGACTGTTCCTCTACTACCATTTACCCTTTATTTAGCTGAAAACCAACCAGAAACTTAAGCACTGAGACTTAAAGAAAATGAAAGCACTAGTCATTTTTTAAGTTTTCAATCTTTTTTTGTGGCGATGCTTTTGTTTGTCTAACCTAGCATCAGTAACATAAGAACTCTGGACAATGTGTCGAGGCCACACGATTCAACGTGTCTTGTTTGCTTCCCTCAGGGTTCCGTGGCCTACGTCCCCCAGCAGGCCTGGATCCAGAACTCCACGCTGAAGGAGAACATAATGTTCGGTCAGGAGATAAGACAGACCTGGTATCGGCGCGTGGTGGAGGCCTGTGCCCTTGAGCCTGACCTGGAGATCCTTCCTGCTGGAGAGGAGACCGAGATCGGAGAGAAGGTACGAGGAGAAGGAGTTATTGTACAGATGATCAACATTTATTTTGACATTTTTGATTATTGACAAGCTGTCTGTTATTTTTAATTTTTTGAATACATATTCATGTCTAAGATATTCAGCAAATGGTACAAAACTCGAAACACAATAGGTCTCGAAACGGTGACGTAATAGAGGACAAAAGCCACAATTAATGTTAGCGATATAAAATGCTAGCACCAGTCTAAAGGAGACGCTCTTCTCTCCGGGTCAGACTAGAGATCGACCGATATGGATTTTTTATTGCCTACACCAACACTGTTTTTTTACCGATACTGCTTTTTCTCCCGCCATTTACCTGATGAAAATCACACAGTGATAACAAATGATACAAGTCTCAATTTAACCAAAAACCTTTATTGAATTCAAAGAATATTTAGTGCTCGTACACATACAAAATAAACAGGTATAAAGAGGTAGAACACAAACATGCACGCTGCTAATGGGGGAGGGGCAATGTATGGGCTGCACGGGTCCGCAGCATATGCAGCGTGTCCACAAGCACAGGGCCGCTTGTGGATGCATCTGACTATAAATTGTGCCAGGAAAAAAACATATATATGTACTGTCGAGCGCATTCGCATATTGACTGATACCAATACTAGTAAAAAACGCAAATATCGGCGCGATACATTTGCCAGCCAATATATTGGGGTTAAAGTGGCAGATTTGTGAATGGAATAACAATGTGAACAAACAATCTTTGACCCTAAAAACGGCGCTTGTGACCCACAATGCATTGCATGATCATGTGGCCTCATGAGCCCTATAACGTCATGCTACAAGTACATGCAGCCAGTATGTTGTTGCTGCAACCTTTGGTTACTTAGCAATTGTTTGCTTTGTTAGATTCTCCTTTAAGCAGTTTTAAATCTTGTATAAACATCCTCAGAGACAACAGACTTTGTTTTTTCCTTGTTCATCGTTCTGTTTTCCTACAGGGAGTGAATCTGTCCGGAGGTCAGAAGCAGAGGGTGAGCCTGGCCAGAGCCGTCTACTGCGACCGTGCTGTCTATCTGCTGGACGACCCGCTGTCCGCCGTAGACGCTCATGTGGGAAAACACATCTTTGATCAAGTCATCGGCCCTCAGGGACTGCTCAAAGACAAGGTGTGTGTAACCTCAGAGTCCAGCCTGACTAATCTAAAGCACGTAACTAGGGTAATTCCGTTTAATGGCACAAATGTCTTGAGCCACAGATTGTTTTTATGTCATCAGAACCACATTATAGCAACAGAAAAGACCATGGAAAGCAAACAGAATCTCAAGTGCGGTTGTAGTAAATAATTTTACCCATAAGCAGGAACAAAGCAAGCATTAACAAATGATTTGTTAAGATACAGATATAAGTTACTTTAATGCTGAGGTGTAAAGATTTACTGATTTTAAACACAGACCCGTGTGCTGGTGACCCACGGATTGAGCTACCTGCCCCAGACCGACCTGATCCTGGTCATGATGGAGGGAGAGATCACAGAGGTGGGATCCTACCAGGAGCTCATGGCCACAGAAGGAGCCTTCGCCGAGTTCCAGCGAACCTACGCTTCAGTCGAACAAACTGACGACGACGGTGAGACGTGTTTTGTAAAACTTCACGGTTTTAATGTGGAAATGAAAAACCATATTTTTAAGTGCTTTTACGTATGGTTTATGCAGATTATTCATGCAGCTATGCCTTTATGTTTCCTTCCTGCTTTTAGAGTCTGTACCAAACAGCGTAACCAAAGGAAAAGAGAACGGTAGCGTGACCGCTCTCGCAGGGTGAGTGGATCTGTAAACAGTGGAGTCAGTAAGATGTAGTATCTGGTTAGCAGGAAACATTAGTTGTTGGTTTTTGGTCTACTTATCCTTATAATATGTGACTTTTTTCCCCTCAAGTTTGTATCTGTTTTAACTGGACTTTGATTGTAAAGTTAAAACATTTTAACGTCTGTGGTTATTGACTCTTGGAGCCTCTAGTGGTCATTCGTGGTCATTAGAAATTCCACTTTATTCTTCTGTATTTTTTATTCTTCAGGCCTAGTACGGGCATTTGCCTTCTCTGAGTACCCATACGTCTATTCATGCTTTTGTCATCTACAAAACTGTATTTTTTACTGTTCCACTGTTCCTCATTCTCCACAGGGACAATATGTGCATTACCATTCTTAATGGATTTGCTTTGACCGTTTATGGTTAAGTGTTGGGGGGGTATGTCGTCCGTCAATTCATTCACAATTTATTTAGATGATTGTGATTGGTAAAAAGAAAAGAAAAAAAGTGATAAATAAAACTGTTAATTTGCACGATGTGAGGAAATCCTATAATGCATAAAAGAAATTCTCTTATATTTCTGCAATGATAAGATTGGTGATGAATAAACAAACGCATATGGACGTTGATCAACCATGGTGCCTGCTGATTGGCCAAAAAGATACATGGCCCATGTAGACAAGGCTCTAATTAAAAATGTTCATATCATGATGACAATGAGGAAACAATTTATTAAATATTCAAACAATTTAATTACTTGGAAAAAGCATTCTCATTTTACTTTCGGTATCTAAAGTATTTCTGCGAATCACGTGGCAGTGCAAACGTACACGCGCCACTCGAGAACAAATCGTTTGCCCATAAGTGATTTTTGCATGACACTTATCATAAACAGACTCATTTAATTCCTGATTTACGTACACTAGCTCTGTGACATCTCTAAGCCCCTGTGCTTCTGTGTGAGCAGGAGTCCCGTTAACAGCAGCACGTCTAAATCATCCCTGACGATCAAGGACGAGAAGGAGCCGGATAAAAAGGCCAAGAACCCGGAGGTGGGGAAGCTGACCGAGGCTGACAAGGCCAGCACCGGACAGGTATGGACAGTAGACGCTTTAAGCTTGTTGCATATAACAGCCTGTAGGTGGTTGCATACATCGGACCAAAGGATTCAGCTCATTCCTCTCCTTCCTCCAGGTCAAGCTGGCCGTCTTCTGGGCCTACATGAAAGCCATCGGGGTGATTCTGTCCTTCGTGAGCCTGCTGCTCTTGATTTCCCATCACCTGCTCTCCCTGTTCTCCAACTACTGGCTGAGCCTGTGGACCGACGACCCCGTGGTTAACGGCACTCAGCCGAACAGACAGATGAGACTCGGGGTGTACGGTGGTCTCGGCCTGTCCCAGGGTAAGGAAGAGTATCATTAGTCCTTAAAAGTGATCAGCTGCAGCACCCAGATTTCAACTGGGCTGAAACTACACAACGGTATAGTTTAAATCAGCCAATCACAAAGAAAACAAGAAAAATCGAGATGAGGTGAGGGTGTAGCAATTTGTTTTAACAGCAATTCAACATCGTATCATGAATCGTAGCTGAAGATACGATTCAAGGACGATATTGTATCATTTAGACCGATTCAGCAATTTGAAATCGATTCATTGACTTTTTAGCCAAAAACTCAACAAAAGCGACTGTGAAATAAATACCTGGACACTGGACAGTGGAGGCGAAGTTTCTTTTTAAGGGAATCAAGTATAACTTAATTATGGATGTAAAGAAACACGTAAACAACAATTAATGGCAATACATTCACATTTTATTTGAGTTAAGTGCGACTATTCAGGTTGAATTAACAGGAGGTCAACCTTTTCTTTTTTCAGTTTTCAATAAAAGTACAGTAAGTGCAACCAACCTTTTGTACAGTAGGTGTTTACATAGCCTACAAACATTTCCATCTTTGCAAAAACCAAAGCGTTTCCCCACACCGGACCACAATAGTGGCTTGATAATTTCGTGTGTTGTTGCCTGCTGGTGCATGGAGATGATGTCACAGACTGGCATCGAGTTTAACATTTTTATCATTAAAAGTGCCAAAAAAGAAACACACAGTATAAATCCATATAAAGTCTAAATCCATTGGGTTATATGTCGTCTTTAAGGTCAACTTGCCGAGCACAGATCCATGTAGTTGGATCGTAGGAATAGAAATCAACCCATCAATGTAGTGGATGAATCGTTACACTCCTATTTCAGGCCTCATGTGTCGATGCCAGAGTGAAATACGTACACATACACTAACCGTCCTCCCCTCTAAACTCCTCCGCCGTCCTGCAGGTGTCGCAGTCTTCGGTTACTCCCTCTCCATGTCCATCGGAGGAATCCTGGCGTCCCGCTACCTCCACCAGTCCATGCTCTACGACGTCCTGCGCTCGCCCATGTCCTTCTTCGAGCGAACCCCCAGCGGCAACCTGGTCAACCGCTTCGCCAAGGAGATGGACACCATCGACTCGTTGATCCCCAGCATCATTAAGATGTTCATGGGCTCCATGTTCAACGTGGTGGGCTCTTGTATCGTCATCCTTGTTGCCACGCCACTGGTGGTCTTCATCATTCCTTTCCTTGGTCTGCTCTACTTCTTTGTTCAGGTGAATTGCAAACACAAACAAGTACTTATTACTTTTCTGTTTGTTTTTACTAAACGTCTTAAACCGCGTGAATGTCCTGTGCTATCTAGAGGTTCTACGTGGCGTCATCCCGCCAGCTGAAGCGTCTGGAGTCAGTCAGCCGTTCCCCCATCTACACCCACTTCAATGAAACGCTGCTGGGCACCTCGGTCATCCGGGCCTTCGGCGAACAGGATCGCTTCATCTCTGAGAGCGACCAGCGGGTGGACCACAACCAGAAGGCCTACTTCCCCAGCATAGTAGCAAACAGGTCAGAGGAGAGACGTTTGTCTTGTCACGCTTAACTTAACCACAAAAATCCTCTCTAACTTATTGAGTTTTATGAATCTGTGTTTTTCGTAGGTGGCTCGCAATTCGCCTGGAGTTCGTAGGAAACTGCATCGTGACGTTTTCTGCTCTGTTTGCCGTCATAGCCAGAAAGAACCTCAGCCCGGGCATCGTGGGGCTTTCTATCTCCTACGCCCTGCAGGTGAAACACCTTAAAAAAGACAAGCAGCCAGTAAACTATAAGGATTTTACCCAACCTGTTCTATAAATGGCTTTTTCAATTAAGTGATAAAATATTTAGCAGAAGACTTTATTGTTTGAATAAGAATAAAGACTAAATCCTCTCTTTGCTGTTGCTCCATGTGCAGTTGACCACTTCACTGACGTGGCTGGTGAGGATGTCCTCTGATGTGGAGACCAACATTGTGGCCGTGGAGAGGGTGAAGGAGTACGCGGAAACAGAGAAAGAGGTACGTAGAACAAAAAAAAACAAACATCTGATGGCATTTTGCTTTGCCGCAAAGAAAATTAAAGCAGTCGAAGCAAATAGAATTCTGTCTCTGCTGAAAACCATTCAAGTACCTCTTCCTGATTGCACTTCAAGAGTTTCCTTGCATTGTGTCTTCTGACAACCAGGCGGAGTGGAGCAACGAGTCCTCCAGCCTCCCCGCGGGTTGGCCCACTCAGGGCTGCATAGACATGAGAGGCTTCGGTCTGCGCTACCGCCACGATCTGGACATGGCTGTTCGTGACATCACCATCACCATCAACGGGGGCGAGAAGGTCTGAATCTACTGCACTGCTCATAAAACTCATCACGTCCGGGGGTTCACGTTCTCATGATGTTTGCTGCTGTCGTGTGTCATAAGGTCGGGATCGTGGGCCGGACCGGTGCAGGGAAGTCGTCCCTAACGCTGGGACTGTTCCGCATCATCGAGGCAGCGGAGGGAAACATCTTCATTGACGGAGTGAACATCGCTCAGCTCGGCCTCCACGAGCTTCGGTCCAGAATCACCATCATCCCACAGGTCAGTGTGGAGACGACACTACAGCTGAATAACTAATATATAACTAACGAAACGTCTCCAGGTGATTACTTACATAAATACAGTCATTTTTTGTATTAAAATTTAAAAATGAGGATTTATCTACTTAAACATGCGCTAATTTGCATACATTTAAAGAACAAAAATCTGAGTAACAACTAAAGTGATGTTCAGAATTCTTGTTTCGTTTTGTTAACGTATTAAATTCCCAAGTATTTACTTTTTATCACTACATAAACCACTAAATACTGTCAACAGTCCAAAAAAAAATTATTTTTGTCACATAAAAAGTTCTATAAATCAGGCTCTGAATGATATATGAAAAGTCCCCTCTGTAAATACCTGCAGGATGTAGTTGGGAATAAATCTGGAAAGTTTAATGTGTGTAAGTGCTACTTAAGTGGAGATTTCTGGCTCAGAGTCTGAAGAAAAACTCATTTTGAGAGTAAGTTTTAAGTTTTACATTGTAAAATCATGTATTTTTTTTATAGGAAACCACTATGTTCCCAAACCAAATCCACTCAAATCCTTCAAAACATAACATATAATCATATCAACATATATAATATCAAAATAAAAGATTAAATTTTCAGTAAAATTTCGAGTGTGAAACATGAATGTTGATCGTCTCCACCTTCGTCTCCTTTTACCAAAGACAATTCACAGCTGGATGAACTCAGATGAGTCTGACTTCTCCTCTCTTCTCCTTCATGTGACTTTTCTTGCTAATTTGAGCTGTAACTTTCTTTTAAGAGAAGACTTCACGACATTTTTAAATGTCCTTCTCAGATAAACACAGACCAGCAGAATATCAGGTCACGTGTCACCTTTAGAACCAATCACATTGTCAGAAATTGACACCAACCAATGAGAGTGCGAGTTCAGCTTCCGATTAGCGTTTCCACTTTCACAATTTGTTGCCAATATAAAGGATATGACCGTATTTGGACACTACAGATTTCTGCAGGAGAAAAAGAGCTTCACAACGGTTCCTCATGTGCCGATATAGAGACGAGTCCCACAGAGCTACGAGCTGGTTTAGAAACCTGGTTTTTAGCGAATTTAGGAGCAAAGTATAGTCACACAGTCAAAGTGTATGAAATAAACACATAAATGTGCATTTTTTTTTAGCTGGTTTGATAGAAGACATGTCAACGAAGCAAAATAGCATAAAAACTCAAAATTAATCAGTGGGTGAAAAATGGTGTTTTTGCTGCCGTGTCTCATCTTAAAAACAATTTAATACTCAATGATTTGTTCATGATGCCATTTGGTCAATTAGACAGAATCCAGGTTATTCAGCCTATAAGCACAGATGTGGCTCTTTGTTTAAAGTCAGTACAGCCTCGCTGCACGTGGCTTCATTTGTTTGAACACAGACTAGTTCACTGCAGAAGGTAAAAAAAAAAAAACAAACACGTTGTTTGCTGAGGAGTTCAGCTTCAGTCCCTAAAAGGAAACAACCAAATAACTAACCTGACACACTGATCCGACTCCGTCTCCAGGACCCTGTCCTGTTTTCCGGCACTTTGAGGATGAACTTGGACCCATTCGACGCCTACTCTGACGAGGACATTTGGAGGGCTCTGGAGTTCTCCCATCTCAAGACCTTTGTGTCCGGCCTCCCTGACAAACTCAGCCACGAATGTAGCGAAGGAGGAGAGAACCTCAGGTGAGACTTATTCTTCACCTTCTTCATCTGAAATGTAATCCAGTTACATAGCAGCACAGTTTCTAAGATTTTTTTTTTATTCCCATCATTGCCATTTGTTTAAAGAAAATCTGTGTTTCCTTCCAGCGTGGGTCAGCGGCAGCTGTTGTGCTTGGCCAGAGCTCTGCTGAGGAAAACCAAGATCCTGGTTCTGGACGAGGCCACAGCAGCCGTAGACATGGAGACGGACAACCTCATCCAGTCCACGATCCGCTCTCAGTTTGAAGACTGCACCGTCCTGACGATAGCTCATCGCCTCAACACCATCATGGACTACACCAGGTACTGCACCGGTGAACCCCTGGTGTCTTCAGGATGTTTTGAATGAATTAACCCTTTAACCTAAGGTTTAACCTAAGCCCTGACCATTTAAGACCTAAACATCTGACTGATTAAAACTCATGTAACTCACTGGACATAATTCAAAGTGCGGGTGAACACAGAGAAGCTGCGATTATGGTATGACGCGAAGTGGGAGTTGTTATAGAGTTGGTTATACACTTAACCTCCTAAGACCTAAGCATTTATTTTGAAATACATCTTATTTTCTTTAATATAAGATTAAGATCTTTAGGTATTTGGAATTGGTAGGACCCAAAAAGTATAAAAAAAATAAGTGTCATCTTTGAACTGGAAGTAGTTTTGGAAAAATATTATGTGGACACAGTGATTATTTCACTGTGTGTTACAATACAAGTCCCGAGTGTGACCAAAATATAAACTGCTTGTTTTAGTGCAAAAGCAGAATTGGAAACAGTGAAACCGCAACATCCTCAAACAAGCACATGTGACGTTAAATTAGCAATAGGATATCAAACTAGAAAAGTTAATAACCATAAATAAACAAGTGTATTGACCCTTCGCTACCGGTACATGGCAGACAAAAGTGTCCTTATGAGTACAACAGGTCAAAATGAAGCAAAATAATCTGCCACAAACCTAAAACATAATGTCCCCATGTGAGGTTAAAAGGTTAAAACGTCAGCCTGAACTTTTTTTTGACTATTAAAAAGGTCAGAAGAAGTCCTGTGAGTTAATGCATTTCCTAGAAAGCCTAGAACTTCCCTTATCTGGAAGTTATTTGCGATTTACTGCATGTTATAAAAGTGTAATAACCTTCCATGAGAGGCGCAAGTGACCGTAATGACATATTGGTTGCAAAGTGCAACGTTCTTATAGAAACAGTTTTAAAGGGTCCTCGTGTGTCACATTATTACATCAAGACATAATAATATCATGCAGAGTACTGAAGGATCAGCTGAACGGATTTAATCACTGTTCCGTCTCTTTTAGGGTTCTGGTGTTGGATAAGGGAGAGTTGGCGGAGTGCGACGCTCCCTCCAATCTCATCGCCCAAAGAGGAGCGTTTTACAAGATGGCCAAAGACGCCGGGCTGGTCTGAAGTAGGAGGAGAAGTGGGAGGTGCCTGACTGTGTCCAGCAGCTCCTCCGAGCGCCTCCCAGATCTCCTGGCTCCTGTCGCAGTAGCTCAGAGCTCACGAGTGACGGGGGAGAGAGAGCATAAGCTTAAGATTTTGGGTGTTTGACTGTTAAAGCAAGGCTGCCGATGAGAGAGACAGAGAGAGAAGGGTATAATTTGACATGCTCCGCCCTGACACTACCGTCCCGCTGTCCCACTCGGGCCCTGAACGCATCTGCGAAACCTCCCCCCGGTTCTTCTCAGACTGACGTAGAAGTGGGAGGAGTTCTAACAGACGACATTGTACATAACGAGATCACCTCTGAATGTGTGTGAGTAGTTGAAGTCGGGGGCAAAGAGACGGTTTTTTCCTCTCAGTACAAAAAGTGCCAAATACGACCTGCGTTTTTCAGATACTGCCTCTGTAGACAAACATAAAAACACGTAGAGAGAAGAGAGAGTGTGTTGAGGCTCAACTTTGAAACAATTCTCATGTAAAAATAAAAAAACAACTTGCGTCCACTTTTGCATGTGGGTTTAGTAGGCGGCGAATTAAATCATCATCATCACCACGTCACCAACGCAGCCCTTTTTTTTAAATTTTTTATTTTATTTTTCATGCTAAGCCCAAACTTTTAAACTTTTTCTCCATCCGACCAACCCCAGACAGACAGACGCAGCGTCTCAGAGCGAAGTAATAATCTGCTTCAGGTCAGTGAGACGCAGCTCACAGGAGGACACGCGTCTTCAGGGTGAGCGGGGAGGCGTCCGGAGCGAACGAAAAAAAAACATTTACATCAAAGCTACAAGCGCACAAGCTACCGTGGAGTCCGTCGGAGAGATTCCACTCGACTGTTACGTTCAGCACTGATTATTTATTCATTATTTCAGCTTTAAGTTGACGTGTTGCAGGCTTTACCCGTGTAATAAAAAGCTTTCGGAGCAGAAGTATTTCCAGGCGACGAAAGAGAAGATCAGTTCTGATGAGACGAGATGCTGAACGTGTACCAAAACTGACATTATGATCTTTATTATACACAGTGCAAATATTTGAGTTTGAGTCGTGACGTTACAATTTAAAAAAAAAAACAAAAAATAAATAAATAATAATAATAAATATGTACTTCTGCTCTGACAGCAGCTTTCAAGTTGATTTGATGCTGATGGAAACCTTTGCGTCGTCGTGTCTGATTCAGTGTGTTATATTTGAATAAAACTATATGCTGTACGTCAGTTTTGATAAAAGTGCTGATGATTTAAAAATGTCTGATTTGAATATCCCACAGTTTTTAGCGCGCACCGTTTGTTACGTTTATTTACACTCGCAAGCCATGTCATCAGTTATGCAATACAAATGCATTTTAGTACAAATCTACTCGTTAATGGTTATGGTTATGCTGTTCAGCTTTTATCTAAAATAACACAGAGGGTTTGGAGGCTGTGGTTTATAGTACTGTTGACATGTATTGTGTTTCTGTTATTTTTGACAACTAAATAACAGAAACACTTTAATTCAGTATGACAGCTGTTCTGTTGTGATGCATTCATTTTCATTAGTGTACTTCATGTTACTTATCAAGTTGGTGTATTTTACATACCAGATATTGAATGTATGTTTTCTCATAAACCTTTATTCTTTATATTAAAAGTATATTCCATCATGGACTTCTACACAACAATGTTTTTTTTTTTTTAGTGTGGATATTTTTATATTTGGAACCTCACCAGTTTTATAGATGTTTATTCTGTTTACGAGCGAAGCAAAAACCTGCCACGTTAGTTCAGATGAGAGCGGATGAAAGGACGAGGCAGTAAAATGGACATTTGAATGACATTGAAACTAAAAAAACAATTGAAGAATTACAGGCCATTAGAATTTAATTAAATCTCAGTTTGCACATGGCATTTCTTTCTAAAGATTCTCATAAATCCAAGACCATGTTTCATGAGACAAAAGTAGCATGCTGTAAGTCCAGAAATAATAAATGAATGCCTGCGGTAGGACAGTGTGTGTGTGTGTGTGTGTGTGTGTCTATGTACTTGTGGGACATTTAGGTGCAAATGAAGACTCTCGCCTCTTGGAAATTGCAGCTGACTGTAGAAACTACTGGTGTCTTAACTGTATGATGTCTGCTTTTGGCAAAATTGAAGAAATTGGTGCAAAAAAAAGCTATGACTGAATTTGCTGAATGCACGATAATTTATGTTAATAGTACTTTATGTAATCAGTTTTAAAATAAATATATATATATGTGTCTAAAAGACAATATTCTTCTGTTTTCTTGAAAGTTATTCTTGCTATGATAAATACCAGATTTAATTTAGTACATTTGTCTGTTATTGTCAAAGTTTAAGATGGTATAATCAATTAAAAGTTTAAATCTATTTTTAAATTAAACTTTAAATTTTCTTAAAAATATTGTTCACATTGTCATTTTTTTATTTCATCTAAAGATAATTTATCAGTTTAGTATCGGCCGTGTTTTAGTATTTTGTTTAGTATTTTTGGGCGATTGTTTCTAGTTTCCATGGTGATACGAACGTTCGGAGCAGCGACGCCTGCCCCATAAAAAACTGCGTTTCCCAGAATTCTTTGTCGTCCGGTTTCAGTGGGAAGGAAGATGGCGGCCACTGATGGACTAGGGCTACCGCTGCGCTTTTACACCGACAAAAGGAGTTGATGCTTTGTTTTAACAGCCGATTTAATGTTTTTAAAAGCAGCGACGGGTAAATGCAAGACGGAGGCTTCGTCTCAGGCCGGATATTAGCAGACTGAAGGTAACTCTTTGACGCACGGTGCTTCTCGCTGCCTAAATTCTTGCTAGCTGTCGTAAGCTAATTAGCTACCCAGCTATACCTGCTGCCGACACATTTTGTTAGCATAGAGATCATGCACATTAATATGAATCGGGTATAATTTGCAAGCGTTTGGCCATGTCCGGTTCTAAATGGTGTAGCTAACGCACATAAAGTAAGCGGAAAAGGTGCTAAGTTGGACACATGGTGGTCCTCAAAGCGTCAACACTCACATTCACACTGGTCAGTATCGATGTAACTGCAAAAGAAAGGGTTATTATCCGAAAACATGATACATACATCAAGACGGGATGAAAACGGGTTGTTAAAGCTTTGTGTAACTAAAACACACATTGGCAAAACAACGGGCTGTTGATTAATAACTACAGTAAACATGTAATGCGCTAAACAGCCGGTTTCATCCATTATTTCCCCCACCCCCACCCGACTGAGTTGATTCAGAAAACACATCCACCTGACAGTTTATTAGGTACGAGTTGACTAAACTGTGGCTTCGTGGAGGCTGTTGCATCCAGGATTTGTTTTAAAATAACAGCGAGAGATGTTGATTCAGTTCTGTTTTCATTTTGTGAGCTGTTGTTTTTACTGATGTTGAATTGCATCGTGTTTTAACGACACGTGTTTCTGTTATTTTGGCAGCCCACGTTTAGTCAGTGGGCTAAGCTAAACATCAGAAAACACTTCTGTATTCACCTCTTTCTTTGATGATGTTTCAACCATAGACCGGACAGACCGGTCACAAAGGGGGATTTGATGCAGGACTGTTGGATGCATTCGTTTTCACTAGCGTACCTTGTGTTCTGTTAAGTGACTGTACGTTTTTTGAGTGATGGTCAAAGCGTACAGAGGTGTTTGGGTAATTGACGATGACGGATGATGTGGTGACGGTCCTCAAAACGTCCACAGTGGGAAAATGTGCAGTGCTGCAACAGCACATTGTCCAAAGGACAGTGCACACATGAAATAAAACACCTAATGTGTTCTTTACTTTCTACTAGGTTTGTTCCTGGACCCCCGTTTTCTGGCGTGGCCTGTCAACCTCCAGGTCGCACGGTCTTGACTCTTGCACCGCGTGCTTCCCTGGCCCATGGACTTGACCCCAGGCTTCAAAAGGAGGCCCGCTGCCTCCTCTTCCCCAGGCGGAGTAGGAGAAGCCGCCGCCAGGAGCCCTCCTCCCTGCTCGCCCTCCTCGTCCCTGTCGTCCCCTTCGTCCGACCCGTCTTCGCCGTCGTCCACGTCCTCCTCCGCCTGCGCCAACTCGTCGGGTTATCAAAACCATGTGAAGGGCCAGATGGAGGGGACGGCCATGGCCAGGGTTTCTTCCACCTCCGCCTCTCAAGCTACGCAGTCTCTCTCGTCCAACGCCTCCTCTGCGGACTGCTTCGCTCATGCTTCGATGCAGCCGGGCGATTGTCAAGACGAGGGCAGGAAAAGGGAGATGTACAATCCCTTCGATCCGACCGACGGGGACAAGCAGGGGATGGCGAAGGAGGAGGAGGAGGGACAGGGGGAGAAGTACGACCCTTTTGACCCCACTGGTTCCCCGGCATCAGATGTCGATGACGACATGAGTGAAAAAGTGGCGCAAAACGTTGAGAGGGAAGATGACGAGGACAAAGAGGAGGAACCCCCAGATTCCACCGACACTTTGACTGAACTGCCAAGTCCCCGTTTGGTCACCAAACTCCCTCTTCGGAGGAGAGTGGACTGTAGCTTCACCAAAGCTGGAGGGCGCAGGGAGAGCGGCGATTCTGATCACTCGGAGATAGAGGAGGGGGAGATCGTCGGAGCTGTTGATAGAGACGGGAGCATCAAGAGACCAGTTGAAGAAGTCCTCCCATTGAGTTCTCCCACCATCTCCTTCTACGGTACAAAGCCGGAGCGCATCCTCCGGGTGCTGGACGGGGACGGCTTCGTGTCCGTGTGCACCGAGGGCCACTGGGACGTGGACCGGGAGCTCGAGGACGAGCCCGTCGTAGGCGTGGAAGATCTGAGGAGGAAGCTGGTCAGCAGGAGGAAGGAAAGATATCGCTCCTTTCCCTCTTCTCCCCCTCTCTCTCCTCAGCTGCCGCCACCACCTCCCTCCCACCCTCCGCCTTCCACGACCTCTTCTCCTCTCACGCCTCCGGTGGAGCAGGACAGCAAGAGCCGCAAGTCGTCCAAGGGCTCCAAGGACCGAGATCGACAGAAGAGCAAGGATAGCAAGGTCGGAGAGAAGGAGGTTAGGAGAAAAAAGAAAAGGAAGGACAAAGAGGCGGGGCGGGAGAGGAGCAAAGAGAAGGATAAAGGGCAAAAGGCAGTGAAAGAGGTGAAGGGGAGGAGGAGCAGTAGGAGTAGCAGTCGCAAGAGGAAGAAGAGGCGACATGGCAGCCCGGGGGGCTCGCAATCTTGCAACTCTTCAGGAAGAGGCGGTAACACTAGACACTCGTTTTCAAGCCTGTCGGAGGAAAGACACAGAGAAAAGGACCGGGACAAGGACAGAGACAGGGACAGGATTAGGGAAAGAGATAGAGAGAGGGAGAGAGAAAGAGGCAGGGGAAGGGACAGAGACAGAGAGAAAGAACAAAGTCGCACCAACAGCCACAGACGAGACGACAGAGATCGAGACTCGAGCTCTAGAAAAAGGGAGAGGGACAGGAGTGGGAGGCGGCACTCGAGCAGCAGAGAGCGAGGTCTTTCGGCGAGGTCCAAGAGGAGCAGCGAAAAGAGGGGGGACGACAGAGACAGGCCGCACGAGAGGGAGCGGCGGCGGGACGGCCGCCCCGTCGTCCCGCCGTCCATCCAGGACCTCAACGGGTCCGACCTCTTCGCCATCAAGCGAACCATCACAGTCACGACCACCACAACCACCACCACCGTACCCGGTTCCCCGAGACTCGCCCCGTCCTCCCCCTGCCGGCCGATGCAGGACTCCGACAAGCCCCACAAGAGGAAGAAGAAGAGAAAATGGCACTCGTCCGTGGAGGTGGAGGACCGCGGGAACTGTCACAGCCGCTCGCGTTCGCCTTCGCCGCCGAGGTACCACAGCTACGAGTCCGACCGCTACTCGGACAAGTTGGAGATCGACGTCCTGTCGTTAGACGGCGAGGCTTTGGATTCAGACTACCCCGGGCTATCTTTGGAGGACTCGCCTCCCGCTGCTTTGCCTCCCGAGCCGCCTGCGTCCAGCCCTAAAATCAAAGCCGCTCCTAAAACCGGTCAGCATCGCCCAAAAAAGAAGTCTCGCACTTTAAAGAAAATCGGCCAATCCGAGTCCTCCTTCTCGACCAATAGAACCAAAAACAAATGCCTCTCTTCGCTCACGGTCACCTCGGGCTCCGCCTCCGTCTCCCCCGGCCTCCCTTCGGAGAAGCGAGCCAGGAAGATAGGAAAGGACAAAGAGCGGGACAAGAGCAGCAGGAAGGATTTGAACCGCTCCGGCAAATCCAAGAAAGAAGGCGGCGGTAGTCGGAAAGGAAAGCTTCAGTCCAAAGTGTCTGTGCTGGTGCGTGAGGGCGTGAGCAGCACCACCGGGGCCTCGGTGGGCTCCGGGAAGCTGGGCATGGACCTCCTCGGACCAGGGGGCGCGGGAGGCGGCTCCGGGGGCTCGGTGGTGGGCGGCTCGATTGCGGTGGTCTTCTGCAGAGACAATGAAAGCCGGTCGCCTTTCCTCAAACCTTGTTCAGAGCCGCTGTCGATGGGAGGCCGCAGTAAAGATTTGGCCGGCATGGGAAAACGAAGCAGCCTCGCCGCGCCCCCGTCGTCCTTAACCGGTACCGCCGGACTGAAGTCCAAGAAAACGAAGCCCAGCTCCATCACGTCCACCTCCTCCTCCGCCTCCTCTCCCTCGTCCTCGCTGGCGACCAAGCGGCGCCGCCGCGTGGTCAAGAAGACGAGGGAAAAGGCCGGAGGCGCGGGGCTGAACGCGGGCGACGGCGGCCAGACGAAAGCCCCGTCCGAAGGCTGGGGGGGAACCTCCTTAGACGTTCAGTCGGCCGTCGGAGACGGGGGCAAGTCGGTGAGTCCGCACGCCGGGCAGCCGGGCCCCGCGCCCTGCTCTTCGTCCTCCTCTTCCTCCTCCTCCTCCACCAGCGTCCTCCCGCCCTCCTCGTCTCCGCCGCACACGCCTCCCCCGTCCGCCGCCCCGTTGCGGGACACCAGGGAGTCTTCGCCCGACTCTCAGACCGTGGACAGCAGCTGCAAGACCCCAGAGCCTTCTTTCATAGCGGAGGACTGTCCGTCTCAGACCAGCCCCGCTGTCCCGGCGTCCAGTCCGTCGAGCCTCTCCGCCCCCCAGGGCAACGCCTTGTCCACGCCCACCGCCAAGCCTCTACCTCCGGACGAGGCGCCGAAGTCTCTGGCCTCGCCCCCTTGCTTGCCCCTGTCGTCGGGCTGCGGCCTCACTTCCCTCTCTCTGCCTCTGTCTTCGTCCGACCCTTCCTCCTCTTCCTCCGTGTCGTCCTCGTCTGCAAGTAAGCCCCCCCCTCCTCCGCCCCCTCCGGCGGCACCTGCCCTCCCCTGGAGTCTGCAGACCGGGGTGGACTGCACAACTGGAGGAGTCCTAGCTTGTAAGTTCCCTCTATGGATGTGCAGATGTTTATGATGAGTGTTTTTTTTTTTTTTTTTTTTGATCTTAGTCATTCTTCATTTCTTTCTCAGTGACTGCTCTGCTCTTCAAAATGGAGGAGGCCAACATCGCCAGCAGAGCAAAAGCACAAGAATTCATCCAAGCGACGAGCCAGGTGAGAAAGACTGACTCATTGATCTTTAATGGAAACCTCCCTTAGGGGCAATACGAGTTTTTTTTTTTTTTTTTTTTCGGTGGGCTGTCAGATTTATTCTCAAGGTTATAATAGTTTATTTAAAACACAGTTTCCATGTATTTATGAAATTTTTTGTTCATGTATTTATTTTTCAATCCAGTTGTCATTAAAATACCTACACATAAAGATTCACTTTGGGCTGTTTTGATCGTATCTGTTTGAAGGTTTACATCCATCCTCTTGATTTGTGTCGGACCTTCCTCACCTTCCTCTTCCTGAGGCGATCGCTTCCTCCTCTCTACCGCTGATGCCCCATTAACCTCGTCTCATTTATCCCACGCAGATCCTCTCGCAGGCCAATCAGAGCCAGTCCCAGCAGCTCGCCCCCCCTTCCTCGGCCCCGTCGTCCTCACAGATCCCCACGCCCCCCTCGTTGCCTCCGCCCCCCGGCGTGAGCCCGGCCCAGTTCATCCTGCACGGCTCCCTGCCGTTGGTCGGCTGCACCAAAACCCCGCCTTCTCACCTGCACCCCTCCATGGGGGGCGGGTGCGCGCAGACGCCGCCCCCCATCGTGCCTGTGGGGCTGTCAGGAATGACCGGGGGCTCTGGTGACGCCGGATGGGACAACGAGAGCAAAGACCCGGACAAGGTAAAGTTGAAATTCACGATCGTTTGATTTTGCACGCAGATTCATGCTAGCGGAGTCGTTACCACGGCAACAAAGGAACCGCGTTTGTCTTCTCTTCCTATTAACTCATAAATATCCTCCACTTCGGACCAATACAGTCTTTTATTATCTAAAAAAGTTGTCAAGTCTTATTCTTTAAAAGCTAAAACAACAGAACAGGATTTTCTCAAGTTTGTAAATCCAGAGTTGAGTTAAAAATAAATTTTTCTGTTGTGTGAATTGCCAGTACCTGAAGAAGCTGCACACACAGGAGCGGGCGGTAGAGGAGGTGAAGCTCGCCATCAAACCGTACTATCAGCGCAAAGACATCAACAAGGACGAATACAAAGACATCCTCAGGAAAGCCGTGCATAAGGTCGGCCTCGGCTCCAGGGTCCAGTAACACATGGATGAATGAATGAATAGGACGGTAACAAAAATGCTAAATCCCGTCCGTGTCCTTTTTGCAGATCTGCCACAGCCGCACTGGAGAAATCAACCCGGTCAAAGTCAGCAACCTCGTCAAGCTGTACGTCCAGCGCTACAAATACTTCCGGAAACACGGACGCAAAATGGACGAGGAAGAGCGGGACGACAGGGAGCAAGGGGCGCTGCATTCCTCTGCCTGACGGGACACTCGCCGCCCCCCCCTCCGTTCAACATCTGGGCCACTCGCTGATTGTTTTTGATATTTTTATTGTTTTCATAGCCCTCCTTGTCTATACTTTTATCATGCGGAAGTCTCTCCCCTCCGCCCGTCGCGTCTGTAACGTCACTGTAAATATGTCTCACATAGAAAATGTATCATGAATACAATGTTCAGGAAGTGTGTGAGCTAATTGTCCAGTATCCAACCCTGCAATAAATACTACCTTTGTGAAACTTTAAGCTTTTAGTTTTTGCTGACTGTATCCATTAGAGGTTTCGCATTGGTGGTACTAATTACAGGGCTATTTTTTATTTTTTATTTTCAATAGCGTTGAATTAGACGGCCATGCTAGTTTGTCTGCATCACCAATCATTTATATCGGAGTCCGAGCCGAGGGCTGCGATCTGCTCCGAACAACACTACATACACTACCACGCCTCCCCGACTTCGTTGTGTCTTTGCGGTGCGGTGTGCAGGCCGCTCAGCTGAATGACGGTTTTTCAAAGTGTGTCGACACTCGTTTATTTTATTCTGCTGTCTGTGTATTGTGTGCATGTGTTACTGAGGTGGAGAAAGTTACTAAATCTCTTTATAATATGACTAACAGAATATAAATGTTGCTTGAAAACCAGTACAAAAAACAGTGTTTTTTTCTTTCGTTTTATTTGTCTATTTATTTTTTTTGCATGTCCCAGTTATTGGAGACAAACACATCATTTTAAATAACCAAAATCTGATATAAAAGTCGTGGCTCTTGTTGCGGACACGTGGCCCAAAGCAGCAGATTTATGATTATTTGTAGAAATAAAGAAAAAAATCTCAGCTATTTTTACATAATTCATTCCACACTTTATGGACACATACTTTTTTATTTTTTATTAATGAGAGCAACATAAACAAATACTATGTACTTTAAATCACCTATTTTATACACTACCTGGCCAAAAATAAAAGTCGCCACCTGGATTTAACAAAACAAATAGGTACAAGCCTCCAACTGGATCATTTCTGCATGGGTGATTATCTTTCAGCTGGTATTCAACAAGTTATTTAACCCCAACTGATGCATTGTGTAGCTTCTCATTTCTTAAACAACCATGTGGAATGACACATCTCGTGGTCGTGGAAAAGACATTAGTCTGTTTGAGAAGGGTCTAATCATTGACATGCATCAAGCAGAGAAAACATCTAAGGAGATTGAGCAGAAACTACTAAAATTGGGTTAAAAACTGTCCAACGCATTATTAAAAACTGGAAGGATGTTGGGGAAACATCGTCTAAGAGGAAGAAATGTGGTTGGGAAAAAATCCCAAAGTTAAATGTTTGGTGAAATCAAATGGAAGAAAAACAACAGTAGAACTCGGTTGTGTTTAATAGTGAAAGTAGGAGCATTTCTACACGTACAGTGTGAAAGAAACTCCAGGGACTGGGACTGAACAGCTTCACATTAGTAAAATAAAATACTAATCCGGGAGGCTAACCTGGAAAAAAGGTTCCAATTTACTAGGGAGCATAAAGATTCTGGATCAGTGGAAGGTCATGTGGTCTGATGAATCCAGATTTACCCTGTTCCAGAGTGATGGGGCATCAGGGTAAGAAGAAGAGAGGTGTCTACTGTACCAGCCTGTGGGGGCAGTGCTATGATCTGGGGTTGCTGCAGTTGCTCAGGTCTTGATTCAACAACATTACCCTCAAAGAATGAGGTCAGCCGATTACATGAATATACTGAAGGACCAGGTTATTACATCAATGGATGTTTTTATTCCCTGATGGTACAATAGGTTGATAAATTCATTAGTATTTCTGTTTATTTTGATTACTTGCTAGTGCTTTTATTTTGAAGATATAAGGTAACTGGGGTGCTCCAGGTGAGTTTATAAACACAGGAAGAAAGGGACGTGTGAGCTAGGCACTGGAAAGGGTTATTGCTCATGGCTAATGGTAATAAACCAAACATTTTTTTGCCTGGACAATGGACTTTTTTTTCCCCCTCAATCCCTGCGTGATTTAAATCCCTGAGTGGCCGTTTGATTTGGATTTGGTTTGTTTTTGAAGTATTTTTTCATTATCTTCTTTATTAGTTTGAGGCAAATAGCCACTACACTTACAATGATCCGCTGTCACCACTTTTACAACAAGACATTGTCAAAGTCCCATATGTCGCTGGAACAAAGTTAAGGAAGTGTCCTTTAAAGTCATCCACAAACGCTACCCTGACAGACATTGTATGCAGAAAATGAAAAAGATCAACACCAACTGCTCTTTTCGTGACATGCACCCGGAAACAGTTTTACATGTATTTTTGTACTCACACCAAAAAGATTCTGGGCGAACTCTGGGCAGATTTATCATTTATCATCTCTGATCAAGATTTATGTTTATGTTTGACTTTCATAATTATCCAAAGACAGAAGGAACATGATATTCCCCAATAACCTTATCTTTGGCAAAAGTATTCACAAAAATAAGTGCAACATTAAAAAAAATACTATTTTGTTGTTTGTTGGAAGGATGTTGACTAATATTTTTATTTTAATTAGAGATTCATCTAATTAAAAGACAGTTCATATATGTAACTACCTCAATATAAACGTTTCACACAATATACTCCTGCCTTGTTTACTCTTTTATGTTTAATGTCGTTATTATTCTCGTATACTGTTCTTTGTATACTTTATGTAAAGCAATTTAAAACAAATAAATAAAAAACACTAGCGTTTACCTCACTTTACGTCAGTTACCGTGGTTTTACGACATCCCGCCATTTTATTTTTGTGAGAACTCTGGCCGAGACTCATACTGTCTCTCAGAGCTTCGTGTCCGTACACGTTGTGGATACTCCTCAGTTGTTTTATTTGTGTTTTAATCATTGGTTTAATTACGGTTTCGGTACGTTGGCCGACGAAACCTGCTCGTACCGTGCGCTGCTTCCTCTGGTCCATGGTCTGAATTTTGCCAAACACTGGAGGAGAGAAGGTAAGAGGCACGCTCCTTGTTAGCATCGCTAGCTTCTTTGCTAATGCTAGCGTTATCATTAAAGTTTAAAGCTGAATTGTCGTTATCTTGTGTAGAGATAAGGACCAGGGTGAATACGGCTATCGCACAATTTGCACCTGCGTAGTCTGTGTTGTTTTTAAATGATATATGTCGTTTAACCAACTGGGGAAGTGGGGTAGCAAGAGAAGCCGTGGAGACAACAGTTAGCATCTCAGGCTAGCCCTCCTGTGAACTTCCGTTATTGGCCGTGGCCCGCTGTCTCTCGAAAAGGTTGAATCAGCCTTGCGTTAATTTAACTTTCTGAACTTTTCTTTTTTAATGCGCAATTAGGTGAAAGATGACGCAGTTTCTACCGCCGAACCTGCTGGCCCTGTTTGCTCCGAGGGACCCCATACCTTTCCTACCACAATTGGAGAAGCTACCCCACGAGAAACATCACAACCAACCCTATAGTGGCATTGCACCCTTCATCAGGCACTTCGAGGTTGGTGCTTGGTCTCTCTTTTGCTTTCATTCACGTGTTTTTCCATCCCTTAATGTCACATTTCCGTTGATTTATTAATGTATTTATCTTCCTTTTGTGATCAGGACCCTAGAGATGCTCCTCCACCAACGAGAGCAGAGACCCGTGAAGAGCGTCTGGAGAGAAAGGTGACGTGTCTGAAGGATTTAAACTGTTATGTGTGTTATGAAGCACCCTCTGATATCTTAAACGTGTCCTAAACCTTCACATTGCATTAAACCAGCTCAAAATATATGTGTTTACACCTGGCGACTGTCCAGTGTAATGTTGTCCACGAGCCTGTAGACAGATCGGTATAATCCCAAGATAGCAAGTTGTTTTTCCCCTGCGGAGCTTTACCAGATTAATTGTTTACAATTTTATATCCTTTGTTTTCCAGAGACGAGAGAAGATCGAGAGGAGGCAAACGGTAGTGGAGACAGAGCTCAAGCTTTGTAAGTTGGTGAAAAGTTACAAGCTTGTTTTCCCCGTGAATGATATTATTGTCTTTGACTGACCCGTCTTTCCATTTTTTTAATTTATTTTCAGGGGATCCCCACAATGACCCGAATGCTCAAGGGGATGCCTTCAAGACGTTGTTTGTCGCACGCGTGGTCAGTATTTTAAATCCTGCATTTTTATTTTCCAAATTCTCTGGAAGAACTTGTGATTATTTCAGTTACAGCTCATTGTGTTGAATAGTATTTTGTCTTTGCTGCAGAACTACGATACTACAGAGTCCAAGCTTCGTCGTGAGTTTGAGGTCTACGGCCCCATCAAACGGGTAAGTGTAGCTGCGTATATCTATATATTTACAGTGGTGGTAAATATACATACTACCAATATGGTTTCTTAATGTTTCACCATGTTTGTCACACTTAAATGTTTCAGATCCTCAAACTAATTTAAATATAGGACAAAGATAACACAAATAAACACAAAATACAATATTTAAATGAAGGTTGTTATTATAGCGGGTGTGCATTGACGTCACTTCTGCCTGGGGCCGAGTGGCAAAAATGTGGCGAAATGTAGCAGCAAACACAGCGAGACCGAGAAATATGTGGCTTATCAGATCAAATTGAGGACAATTGGACTCAACAATGATCCACACAAACTACCAAATAACAAATGGCCCACGAACATTGACATGTGGCCAGAAATCAACACTGGGAAATACTATAGTTGTGGTAAAGTATGACCTTTTGGTACTTTATACAACACAGCTATTTGGAAAAGTGGATTACCCTCAGTTTCAATTAGTTTGAGTTGTTCTCAGTTACAATAAATGTAGCTAAATAAAAGATGCTAACGCTAAGAGCTTTATTGCGAAAAAACTTTAGCCATATAATACTGTAGCATCCAACCAGACGTTAAAAGGACGACGTGACCACAAAAATTACGTTTATTGTTGGAACTGAAATAGTTACTACACCGAAACAACGCCATCGATAAACGTCTGACAGACCACAACACCAGGTTTCGGTGCCGAGGTCTTGGAAAAACTTTTTTTTTTTTTATTATTGTAAGCTGCTGTGATTCATGCCATGAACTCCACAGCCAACTGGGTCTCCATTCCCCTTTGTTCCAGATTTACATCGTCTACAACAAGAAGACGGGGAAACCTCGCGGCTATGCATTCATTGAGTATGAGCATGAACGGGACATGCACTGTGAGTACCAGTATACTAACCCAAACAAATTCTACATATATATGATCATATTTTCCTGAAGACTGATCTTGGGACGGTTCTTCAGTTTGAACGCCCTATTTTTGTAATGATTTTTTGGGGTGTGATTGCTTTCTCTAACCCCCTGGCAAGTATTAAAAAAAAAAAAAAAAGGAAAAACATTTGATGGTAATGGCATCAAAGACGTCACACGTCCCACTTACGACGTGTGTTACCCAATGTGCATGTTGAAATTAAGAGTCTGGTGCTTGTGTGATGTGTGTGTGTGTGTCTGTGTTTTGATGCGTGTCATCCGCTGACTTAATAGTCTGGTATAGGAAGGGAACCGCTTCATTCATTTGGGGCATCAGGGGCAAAGTGGGACGACCAAGAGGTAGAAGTGTGTGTTTCATCTGTGAACCTGAACGTCTTTGCCTGTCAAAGGGCACATTTCTTTTAACTGTTAGGCGTTGTAGCTCTGTGGAAGAGCAGCTCTCCTGGTTGGACTGTAATGGTAAGCACAAGGTCAAACTGGTCACCAAGCATTGAATGGGGTTTTTATGGGACATGCATTGAAACCCGTCTTGTGTACGACTAGGCATTGAAGTTGTTTGTCCTTTTTACTTATTAATATTTTTTTTTTTAAAACGGTGGTCTTCAACCCTGGTCATGGCGAGATTAGTCAGACGTCACCACAGAGATTTTAAGCCGGTGGTGTTGTCACATTACTGTCTCTTTTAGACAAGCAAGTGGTGCCATCAAACGCAATGACGCCACTCTGGGATATTAGTGCCATCAGCTCTTCAAGACCAGAGTTGCTGCATCACAGCTATGTAGTGACAGCAAGTGGGTGAAAACTGAGGGGGGATGTTGGACTAAACAGTATACGTATTAACTGTGTGTTGTTCTCATTGCCACTGCAGCCGCCAATCTGTGATGGCTATTGGCCAGAGCTGGCTGGCAGATGATGATGGTTATGATACATCTACACCCTACTACCACAGCTCAGTATATGGTTGGTATAATGGGTTTGTATGATGGGTAAGATTTCTTTCCACCCTCCATCTCCTACATAGGGAAGAGGAGTTACGTTCAATGGGTAAAGCATGTTCTTGCAGGCCCTTAAGAGCTCTCAGTGCAGTTTATGCTACTCGGATTTTAGGCTTTGACCATTGAACGCACCCCTGACCACTAGTCCATTAAATGTTGCCCAGTGATTCTGCCCTTTCTGTTAAAGCCACCTCCGTTAGGGTGAAGGTTTAGCTGCGTGGATGGTCCACACCATCATTGAAGAGTTGGTGTATTTGCTGTGTTACTGTGGGACACTTTATTACGTTGGAGGACGCTTTTTGGTTAACGTCGCTTGCTTAATTGCGGACATCTACACGTCGTTATTATGAGGAAAGCGCAACATCTCATTTATGTTCTTTATGCGGCCTTTAAACTGGGTTGTGTTCACAAGAAAAAGGTCGGATTTATGCGTCGTAAATAAGTTGAGAGCAGTATTTGATAAGTTGGTGGAAAATTTCCCAATAAATTAACCAGGCTTTAGCTTGCTAAACTTTTAGCAACTGTTGCCTAGCAACGACACTCTCACTTAACTTTTTTTTTTTGACGCCAAACTTTCTTCTAATGAGCCGAGGTCATTACTATTCATACGTAGAAGTAGGAGGCACATGGTGATTGGTTGGATCCAGTCTTCTGTTAGGAAAAAAAGTTACTCAAAGATATAATGGGAAAACTGGCGATTAACTGTTGACTTGTCGATTCTTACTGTTGCACATTTTCTACAACTGCATTGGCCAAACACTGGCAGCATCATTTGTAAAACATGGCCAAATAAATTCTGTAATTCTGAGCTGGCTTTAATATAAAAAGGCTGATGAGGGCAGCGCTCTTGGTAATTTTGCTAAATGGGCGATCCATACATTTTTATTTACTACATACCTAGGTAGATACTCATTAATTGTAGACTTACAGATTAATTCACAAGATTTTCTAGTTCCCACAGTTTCAGTTTATCATGTAGGATGTCAGTAAATAAGTTACTGACTGAACCAGTGTGATATTCCAGGTCAGATCCAGAGCTAGGAACATGACTTCATTGAATTTCTCTGTAAGTTGGTTGGGTTTGTGCAACCCCCCTGTAATGCAGATAAGTCCATTTTATTTAATTTATTTACTTCAACTCATTTTCAGTTGGTCAGTTTTGTTAGGACTAGTAGGGGTTTGGTAAGGCCCTATTGTGGGTTGTTGTCATTCCTGGTGAACACAGAAAGTGGAGGGGTTATGGTAAGGCCCCCAATAGAGGTGTTGATGTGACCGTATTCTGGTGCGGAGGTGTTTTGGTAAGGCTCTAAGACTGGGGCAGGGACATTCATAAGGCCCATCAGTGAGAGGTCATGGTAAGACCACCATCTGTTCACGTATGGCGAGGGAGTTTGGTAAGGCCCTCCAACTGTATGGTACGCCTGGTGGGTTGGTAAGGCCCCTTCTCCTTTTGATGTACACGTTTTGCTCTCGGGGATCATCACCACATGAAACCAGTGTAGCAGTCAGGACGGGCCACCGGGATCTTGACCAAGTCCGTCCATCATGTGAGATTGTTGTGGTATAATGGGATGAGGTTTGGGACAAAAGTGCGAATGTACACAAGGATGGACGTTCGCCAAATGCTTGAGACTCTTTTGTTGATGAAATGTCCTTACCGTTGACATCCATGATGTTGTTGTCATTAAGCTTGAATGTCTTAAGTCTCTACGACACAACAATGTAGGGCCACGTCATGGTGGCACGGTTTGTTTTAGATTACAAGACAATTATATCAACAGTTTCCCAAGAAGTTGGGACACTACTTAAAATCTGATTTCAGTTATTTGATGAACCGATACTTGAAAATAATACTTTAAATGATCAGATTTTCATCGGGATAAAGTATCTTAGTATTAGGGTGGGAAGAAATATCGCAGTACCTTTTCTTTCGATACAATATCGATTTTAAGTGTCTTAATATCGATCTTTAAAGAAAGAAAAAGTCATGTTTTGGGCTGACCACTTTTTCTGTACAAGTGCAATAAATTGGAAATGGATCATTTGGATTAATATTGTTTTCGCTTCAAGTTTCCCAATGAATTATCACTGTCATCTGATGTACATATATGCAACATGTATTTTAAGCTGTATTTAACATTTTGAACCATAAATACTACAACATTTTGAACTGTGTAGAATATTGCAATATCATAATATTGCAATAATGTATCGTATCGTAACTCAAGTATCGTGATACGTATCGTATCGCAAAGTCATTGCCAATACCCACCCCTACTAACTACCTCTAATCTAATGTAAAAAATGCTCACTTTGAATGGACATCATCTTGCCATGTGCTGAATGTCTCAAAGTACAAGAAAGAAAGAAAGAGCCCTGAGCCGATATCTTCCTGTATCACTTTTGTAGCATGTTTATGAAATCCTTGTCCTAAAATTGATCATAAATTGGCACTTTAAGCTGGGTAAGTGTCTTTCTTCCCACATGGGAAAGAGAGATCGTGTTCTCAAACTCCTTAATGAGTTTGCATCCCTGGATTTTAATAGCTCTCCTAGCTACTCCATAATAAAGAGTTGATTTAAGACCACAATAACAGCAGTACAAGTGTATTCCGTTGTGTCACCGTCATGGGTGTATTAATCAAACTTTGACGCGTAACTTTTTTAGAAGATAAATGGTTAAGAAGTTAAATTTAAGTCCCTACGGTTATTGAAGGCGACTTAAAATGGCAACACTACACATTTCACTACCTGTTAATGTAAACGGTATAAGAATTGGTCCCTGGGTATATAAACAATGCAGTAAAAATGTAACGTATCAATCACTCATCGGGTGGAAGGAAGTCTACTCCCATTATCCTTCGGCTTTTGCCCAGAGAGCAGCCATCTCGGCCTCGCCTGCTCCTGGTCAGTATAATAATGCACTGTTTGTTTCCTTGGCCACACTGATGCAGCTGTGCTCTCATCTCACCGCTGTCTTCCCTCTCTGCCCATTCCTCTTCTCCAGCCGCCTACAAGCATGCAGACGGGAAGAAGATCGACGGCAGGAGGGTGTTGGTGGACGTGGAACGAGGACGCACTGTCAAAGGATGGCATCCTCGCAGGCTAGGTCAGCGCGTTTTATTCGTCCTTAAAGCTGTTTTCAGTCTCATGTTAACTCAGAGTTGAATGTAGTATCCTTTGAAGTTTCCACAGTGAAAGAAATGAAGTCTGCAACGGGCCGCTGCTGCATAACCTCATTTACATTAGCTAGTGTTGGTTACATATTGTAACCCGAGGTTCTATGAGTCTGGCAGTTTCCATAATATTGTAATAGGTGCAGTTTTATTGGCGCTCTTATTCTCAATTAGAATTTTTTGGGGTCAGCCCAGATCTGTTACTTATTTTATTTTTATAGACAAAAACCTCATCTCTGTAGCCTGTCTTCCTCTAGGCATTTAACTTGCGCCCGAACTGCCAACAATGGAAGTAGAAAAAGAAAAACAAATGTGCCGGATACACAAAGGCACAGATGCAAAGTTTAAAAGAGCTGAAAAGGAATGTTTCCTTGCGACGACACTGTAGCAGGAAAAAAATGATTGAGCTTGCAGACAAATTATCAAAGACCCCTTTATTGTCAATTTCATACAAAACATGCATACAAAAGTGTTTCTTCAGGCGCAACGGATAAAGAGACATTTTCTTACTCTGAAGTATCAAGTGAACTCAAAACTAGATGGCGCCCTCTGCTGTTTAAAAAGAGCAATTGCGATTAATTTTTTATCTCGCTGATTTGAATTGTCTCACATTTGTATTGATTTAACTGTTTCGCGATGCATTGTTACATCACAACTATTTACTGGACTTAATACAGTCATATGGTGCAGGGGTGATCTATGAGAATAAAGACTTAGTTCATTTAAAATCGCATCAATTAGGGATCGATCATCCTTAATGAGCACACTTAGACAACTCTGCCTCATTTACAGTCAGGATACCTACATCCTGCACCTATGGAAAATGATTTAATACATTTCCAGGGCTGGTCAACTTTTTTCCAAAATTTCTACTTTTTTTCTTTAAGATGATGGAAAAAATGTTTTTTCTCTTGAGTGGCCCTAATACTCTTCCGTAATATTCAGCATCACGAAAACAAACTATTTATTTACACAATACGCAACTATTTTGTCAAATGCCATAAATTAGATTTTTCAGAAGTCTGGAAATTAGGGTCTGGAAAAAGTATGGAAGTTTGAAATTTCAAATGTGTAGGAGCCCTGTGCAGTTATTTAACTTGCTCTTACGTTGTCTTTATGTAGGAGGTGGATTGGGCGGCACTAGGAGAGGTGGAGCTGATGTCAACATCAAGCACTCTGGTCGAGATGACGCATCTCGTTACGATGAACGTCCCCTGGGAGCGTGAGTACTTTCAGAGTCTCGGACTGATGTCAGCTGATGCTCGGCTTTGTGCAGACGTCTCATTTATTTCTCTCTGCTCTACAGCGAGCGTGACCGTGGGGAGCGGAGAGAGCGCAGCAGGGAACGCGACCGCGACAAGGACCGCGAGCGGCGCCGCAGTCGATCCCGCGAGCGGCGCAGGCGCACACGTTCTCGGGAAAGGGAGAGGGAGAGGGAGAGGCCGGCCGTTGCGGGAGAGGAGGTCGCCGTTAGTAACCGGCGTCGCGAGCGAGAGAGGGAACGAGGCGCGGCGCCGGGAGGAGACAGCAGGAGTAGGGAGAGGAGTCGAGACAGGAAGAGGAGGAGCAGGAGCCGGGACCGCAAGCGAGACAGGGAGAGGGGGAAGGGGCTGGACGGGGAGGAGATCGGCCAGGGAGACGGCGCGCCCGAGGCCGGGGAGCGAGTGCTGGAGGAGCACGAAGGAGGAGAGGTCGGTGAGGGCATGGAGGAGCGGAGGGACAGGGACAGAGAAAGGGACAGAGACAGACGGCGTAGCCACAGGGACAGAGACAGGCGCAGGGGAGACCGAGACAGAGACAGGGAGCACAAGAGGGAGAGGGGAGATAGAGACAGGGGGGACCGGAGAGAGGAGCGCCACGGCTCCCTACGAGACGACATGGGCCCTCAAGATGAGATGGCCAACGAGGATGATGGAGGAGCGCCCCCGCACATGGAGGAGTACAGTCAGGACGGGATGATGGACCAGCAGTCGGTCCCGTCGGCCGACGGCTACGTCTCCAGCGAGAACGGCTACAAGATGGAGGCACCAGGAGATGAGTATTAAGTTGGCCCCTCCCCCCAGGAGACTCCCACTCATAAATAAGTTGTTTCATAGTGTACTTTGGTCCTTAGCTTCGTGCCGAGGCCGTCACGAGTATCAGATATCTAGCTAGCTTCCCTGTCGATCTGTTGAAATATTCCATTCGTCATCATTGCACGCACACTTGATGCATCGAACAGATTTGATTGCTCTGTAAGTGGCAGTTTTTCTGTATTGCCCAACTAATCCGTGCCACTAAATGTTATCAGGTTAACACAGTGAGACTATGTGATGGTTTTTCCTCTCTCTTTTGACAGAGGAAGAACTTAAAAAAAAAAGAAAAAGAAAGAAGATGAATTGGTTCTAAGATGGGTACATTGTGTTGTCTTTTTGTTTCCAGACTCGTGGAGCAGTTAGATTGTAACGCTCATTTGGACCCAAAAAACAGATTTGTGTATTTGAATTTGAAAGAAATGTGGTATTGTGACGATTTGGGGGCTGTTCTGTTCATTCTGTCTGGAATCAGTTTTTTTTTTTTTTTTTTTAATTAAATCTGCTGTTTGTTAGATTTTCAGGATCATTTTAATAAAGATGTGACTTAAAGCCCAAGCTGTCTTTGTCATTCACTGGGAACGTGGGGTAACACTTGTAATAAATGTGTATTCTGCATCAAACTGAGAAATGTAGTGAATTGATGTCTCTTGGAGAAAAGATTGCAGAGAAATCCCTAATGAATGTACGTCAAGGTTTCTACTAAAGACTATTTAATGGTGAAGAAGGTGAGAAGGAATAATATCGCTCCTACATGAGAAGGTGAACATTGTCCAGTTCTGCTCAACGTGTCCCATTTCTTACTGAACCACAATGATGACGAAAAATCCTTGACAAAGTAGAAAGACGGTGTCAAAGCTTGGCCCTGCAGTAAATACAAAAACATCTCAAAGTTGTTGTAAGGATGACAAATACTGGTGGCAGTGAATGCTCTATATAGCATTAAAAGAAAAAATGTTTTGAATTAAAATCTGGCTGAAACTCACTGGCCACTTTATTAGGTACATCTTGCTAATCCCTTATTCAATTTTTTATGTTTATGTAAGTGCATCAAGATAAAGAATAGTTTAAGAAAATTAAAATGAATGTTTAATATTGACCAAGACAATGTCCTCCTGAACCTGATCTAATAGAAATGTTGCAGAAGGACGACTGAAGGACAACAGCTCTGTTTATTTTAATTTCAGTTGCCACAGAATGTAACAATTTCATTTACTAATAAAACATAAAATAGACACATATTTAAAACAAGGAAACAGGCAGACTTGTAGATCTCCTTGACATTCAACTGTTTTTTTCTTTCATTTTTCTAGTTCTTTTATCAGACCAAACAGACTTTTCCGAGGTCCATCACCACCCTGAACTCTCACATGCAACAATCGGTGCAATATAAGATGTGCAACAACAGACTTATAACTACAGTGATGCTGCTATTCTGTGTATTGTTTTTTTAAATTGTGCAATACATGTTTACCCTTTACTACTGCTGCTATAAAAAATACTTTATAATTTGTACATTTTCAATATTTTTTTGTATTAGTATTTAACTTTAGCTTGTAAATTTTGCATTATTTTGTATATACTTGTGTTTTTTGTTTTTTGTGCACTGAAAAAGGAGAAGCTCTTCAATCTCATTGTACATTATTGTATAATGACAACAAAGGGCGTTCTGTTCTATTCTCTATTCTGCCAGGATAACAGGGAAACAACAAAATGATCTTAATAATAGTAAAAACGCAACATTCGTATGTGAGGAAGAAAACGAATAAACAAAACGAACAGTTCATGTGAGGAAACCCACCAACATTTCTGATTTAAAGCGGTTCTGCTCCGAGAGAGGACGCATCAGCAGATCAGCAGTTACCGGAAACCAGGGTTCACTCACTTCTACAACTCACGGATATGGACAAACGACTCATTTTAATGAACAAATAAATACACACATACAATACAATACTATCTGATTTATTCCTTTTCAAATTTCTGGAGTTATAAACGGCTCTGTATAGATTTAATAATTATAATACGAAAAACAACAACAATAATAATAAAGGTCCCAAAGTCCACTGGAATTTAAGTGAACGTAAATTTAACTCAATTTAGATAGCTAATGGACAGATAATTCGGCCTAATAAAATATGTCTTGTCCAATTGGATGTATATTTCCGCCTCCTCAGTAGGAGCCGTGACGCGCAGTGGATGCTGGAGCAGCTCAGTCTGAATCAGGAGCTGGAGCCGGAGCCGCTGTGGTGAAGCTGCGTCAGGTCCTGGTTCTTGGTCCAGCATCTTTCTCTTTCTTCTGCCACCCCCTCCATCTCCTACTACGTCCTCATTAAAAAGAAAAATAATAACAATACTAGTAAAAGAAAAAGATGGACCGCGCGTCGCTGTGAATCTGGATTTGGAGCTCCCACACACGCAGTAATAATTAGGAGGAGGGGGATCAGCCTGGACCCGGAGGAGCTCATCATGATGTCCTCTTACTACCACCCGGCTAAGGAGGCGGACTTGGCGGCCATGACGGAGCCGCTGTGCCTTGAAAGAGGTAACCCACCATTCAGATAGCTTCACCAAACCTACACGCAAATATAATGTAAAAGTGTCAAATTAAGGTCGACACATTCTTCATCCTTCATGATGTTAAAATTACGGCATAAAATATCTGTAGTGATAATGTCCCTCAGGAAGCGTGATTGCCTGTAGACTGAATTTAACCCATTACAGGGAATGTATATATTTCTGCATTTATATATATATTTATATTCAAGATATGGACTGTTTAGAAAAATAGGACGGGGTCTGAGATGAGGGTTGACCATCACCAGGGGCGTTTCTAGCTTTTGTATGAACTGGGGGCTCAGTCCCTTTTTAAAGGGAGGTCGGTTGTAGGCGTAGTAATAGTAATGTGTATGTAGTAGTGTAGTAGGTTGGGAAGGTCATACCTTTAGTAAATATATTATTATTCCATACGCACATTAAATAATAATAATAATAATACATTTTATTTAAGAAGAGCGTTTCAAGTCACCCAAGGACACTTTACAGAAAGGAACAGATTAATACAACAATAGATGGAAACGTCGATGGACACAAAGAAAAACAGCAGTCAACATCCAAATGCAAGAAACATACAATAAGCAACATTCAAGCATTAACAGACAGACAATGTGCGGCATTTAATAAAACATCATGAATAAAATAAAATGTGGAAATCCAGAACGAAGAAGTAGGGTAAGCGTTAGCTTCATCCCAACACTGATATGGTTGTGTTTAGATGCCTAAATAACTAAAGGAGACTGAGCCACACAACCAGTGACTATTTAATATCATTACTATGATTTATTGTGAGATATATTGTGTATATTGTGAGGAAAATATTTATAGTTCTGCACATATCCCATGTTTATGAAAAAGACATATATGTATCCTATTTTCCAAATAAAATATCTCTTTCTGGTTCTGGTTTAAGCATGATTTAATACTGTATATAGTAAGGGAGAAATAAAAAAAAATAAAAAAATTAAGACGTTAACACAGATGAATCTATCATCATAATTAAATATTTTAACGCGATCAACCCATCTGCAGCGCGACGATGATTTAATCATCACATTAAGTGCATATATATTCCCTTCTTTCATGAGTCTGTTTGCTCATGCAATATGAAATGCAGTTAATTTAGATAAAAATTAATGATGATTAGTCGTGATTAATCAAAATTAATCCAACTCTGTGATTAATCCCATTAAACATTTTAGACAGCACTAATTTCATTATATTTCTGGTCATGTAGGAAGAAAAGACCACAGGGTTTTAACGGATTCCACTTTCTACGTTAATCATTACAGCTAATGCTGGTCCATGACGGTCGCCAAAAGTAAAACAAATATCACACTAGATAAGAAGAAGTCTCCACCCCCTCCTGCTTAGCGCCTATTATTATATCATCAGCCTAATAGCATAATTGCCCAAGTCATTTTTCAACTGTACTGACTCACTTTGTTTTTCTCGTTTTCCAAAAATGTACAAATAGGCAAAATATGCAATTAGGCTAACGATATGCGTTGGCAGTTGCTCACATTGTAAATCTTTGGCCCGTGGAGGCGCCCGTGACCAGCTGGGGTGGCTTGATAATCCAGGTCTGTTTGTTTTGTGGCTTCAGACGTGTGCAGGGTCATCGAGCTGCTGGACCGACTTCAGCGGACCGGTGAGCTGCCTCCTCCCAAGCTGCAGGCCCTGCAGAGAGTCCTGCAGAGCAAGTTCTGCGCTGCCATCAGAGAGGTACAGCGGCCAGAAACGCTGCAGCCCATTTTGTTTTCTCACGGGGTCCACCCCCTCTCAGTTCACTCTGTTTCGTCTGGCTTTTTGCATATTCAAATCTGACGCAAACATTCTTTCCTCTGGTGTCCTTCAGGTGTACGAGCAGCTTTACGACACTCTAGACATCGTTGGAGGACCAGAGGTGCGAGCGCAGGCAACAGCCAAGGTACATTAAAGAAGTTTAATGGTTCACGAGAACCAAGGGAAATGCATGGAGGGATGAGAGGTGGAGTATGGTTTTCAGATGAACCCAGGAAGGGGCACTCAGGGTGGGGGTACATCCTCCTGGGTTGGAGAAAAACAACATTGGAAAGCCTCATTTTCATGGTCAGGAAAACCAATTCAGCTTGTGATGGTGCTCCCTTACTCCAAATTAAGTGCTTAGGTCCAGAACTGTTTCCATCCTGGTATTGAAGCTGCTTTTATTTGCTAATAATACAGTTTCCCCTGTGACCAGGCCACGGTGGCAGCCTTTGCAGCCAGCGAAGGTCACGCCCACCCGAGGGTTGTGGAGCTGCCCAAGACGGAAGAAGGACTGGGCTTTAACATCATGGGCGGCAAAGAGCAGAACTCTCCCATCTACATCTCCAGAGTCATCCCTGGAGGGGTGGCAGACCGTCAAGGAGGGCTGAAGAGAGGGGATCAGCTGTTGTCCGTCAATGGGGTGGTAAGAAGCGCAAACCCAGTGTCGACTACTGAATGAATTTGGACAGTAAACTAGAGTATTGTGGTGCATCACATATTTTCGGGGTCCCTGCAGAGTGTGGAAGGGGAGCACCACGAGAAGGCTGTGGAGCTGCTGAAGGCCGCCCAAGGTTCAGTCAAGCTGGTGGTCCGCTACACCCCGAAGGTCCTGGAGGAGATGGAGGCTCGCTTTGAGAAGATGAGGAGCGCCCGGAGGCGACAGCAGCACACCAGCTACTCGTGAGGCTGCTTGTTAGTCTGCACCCAGTCGCTGTTCTTATTAATCTGGCTAGGATGTGAGATGTATTAGATAACTGATTGAAAAAAACAAAAAAAAAACATTCACCAGCCAGCATCGTCGTGGGTCACTTTTGCGGAAGCTGTGGAACCATGTGAAACCCTAACGTACTTTTAATTCCAAATTATGATAAACATGTACCGTCTGCAACCCCTAGGGGGTACGCTGAGGCACTGCACGGGGATTGCAAAGTCTTTGGTTGATTAGACATTTTTTATGTATATACTATATATGTATATATATATATTTTTTTTTAATTTTCTGCCACAAATTTAAATTTATTTCAATACACATTAACAGGACCCACCCTTTTCAACAAAACAAAGGTGGATTCACCTGAGCTCGAGCCGCAGACATAACCTGCCAAGAACGAAGATTTAAGCCTTTTGCATAGAATGGCTTCTCCAAAAAACTGGAAAATTGAGCATGTCAATTATGCAAAACGAGTGACGCCAAAGCATTTTGCTGTTGCTACAAAAAAAATAAAAAAAATGATTACTTACTGCGACCGTACTTTTGATTCTGCTTGCTTTCCACAGCTTTCCTGATGGTTTTCCCATGATTTGTCATTAAATATATAAACACGGCTAATTCTATGCGCTAAGAATCTGTATTGCCGTGATCATGTGTCGTCCCCTCTGTCTCTCTCTTCCCTCAGATCTCTAGAGTCCAGGGGGTAGCCGCTCCATCACCTCCGTCCTCCTCATCGTCCAGCCCTCCCGATTCTTCTGTTCCGGTGGGAGCCAAGAACATAGACGGAAGCAAAAAACCAAAGTAGCCTACCAACAGCTGTCTGCTTGACGAAACCGACGCTGCAGTTTAGGACTCCCCTCTCCTTTCCTGTTTCTTAGAAGAAAAAAAAAAATGCAGAGTACGCTTGTCGTCAGACCATGCCTGTAATCTTACCTCTAAGGGCAAAGTATCCTCTTTAGTGTGTGGCTTAGAACCTAGTGTCTTTATACTCTCCAGTCGTTTTACTTTGACGTTGTCATTTTGGACACTGCACTCACTGGCAGTGTCCACAGTCTGCGGTAGACCTCAGTAGCAGAGACAGCCTTCAGCTCCATCTCTCCATCAGAAGTCGCAGCTAGAGAGCTAACTGTGCGTATTACGCTGAGCTACGAAGAGCTACATTTATTATATCAGTGGCTGGCAAGTGTCGCCTTCTTTTTTGTATTCATAATTCTGCGTGTTCATCTGTTTACATAATAGTCCAAGAAATAAAGTCTGTGGAAAAAAATGTTTTTATTCCTTGACACATATGGTTCACAATCTTAATTAATTTAAACAATAGAGGGAAACATTTGAACTCGTTTCGAAGACTCGTTTCGTTTGAAGATGTTTCTTTTTATGGCCCCTCTGTGGCGAGCCTCTTTATACTCTCTTTAAGTCAGCAAAAGACTAGTATATAATCAACAAGTCATATGCACAAATACAAATTCACTAACGATGAACCTTTTTAGCAAAATGTGTGGAGCAAAACTGCTCACCTGTTGAAGTTTAAATCAAGAAAAGGAGAAGGAAGAGGAAAGAGTCGCCATACTGTTGCATTAACTCTTTGAAATTTTCCTTTCATTATATATTATTTGTATATTTTATATGTTGTTTTATTTATTTATATTTTTGTTTTTACAATATTTAACACACCAAACACCAAGAAAAATACCCCTTTGCCTGAGCATACTTGGTAGTAAATCGGATTTTGACATCAATCCGTTAGGTGGCGATAATGCGCCGTTATGAAACCGGAAGAGGCAAGAAAAGACAAATAAAGCAAAGGAAGAAGAAGAAGAACGTGAAGCGGCTAAAGTATAACTTCGCATTGAAAAAAGCGTTTAATTTGTCTTCACGGAGAGAGAAAGGCTGAAGTTTGTTAAACCAGGGAGTGTTTGGCGCCACTAAGGACACCGAAGCGACTACAAGAGGTAAAAACCGTTTAATATTAACAACGTAAACATTCGCTTTAATGTTTACGTTGCTAACCGGAAGTGTAAAGGGTCTGTCATTGGTCGCGTATTAAACGCGGCATCAAACAGCAAGTTTTGAATTTAGATCTTGTCACATATAGTTATCCCACCTTCAGTGAATGCTTACAAATATCTACAAAACACGATTGATAAACTAAAACATCTATCTATCTATCTATCTATCTATCTATCTATCTATCTATCTATCTATCTATCTATCTGTGTGATGAATGATAACGGATGAATTAAAATTTGCATCAAATTAAAAATAAAATGCGTCCCTGAAAATCAAATGGGAAAAAAAGAGTATAAAATGCAAAAGCACGACTTTAAAATGGAAGAATAAAATTTAGTTTAATTGTCAAAATAAATTATCAAAGATAACAAGTTAAATGAAAATGCAAAGACACTTTAAAGGAATGAATGGGCTGCCATTGTCTTTTGCAGGCCATCAGCTGTTTTAATGACGGTGCCTGCTTTCCCATGTGCAAATATTACCCAATATTTACCAGAAAGATCAAGTTCTCCGTAACGCTGCAGTTATTTACCATGGTACCGTTGCAGCTTGAGTGTTTATCCCCGATCACTGAGAAGTGATAATGGTTTCTCCTTATCTCTCTATTTTTATGCCACTCCAATTTCTCCTCCCTCCTCTCCCTGTTACTCGGAAATCTATCTTAGTGACTAAGCATTAGAGAATTGAGAGATAACGCAGAGGTCTGTTGCTGTGATGTATCACAGAGGCAAACAGTTTGAGGACACCAATCAAGAATTGATCGCAGGTGTTTGTTGTTCATTTACAATAAACATGTTCTGTAAAGTTATCTAAAAATCCCAAACCCTCTCTTGTTCCCCCGTCAGGATGAGGAGTTTCTCCACCCTCCACTCTCCTCCCCCGTCTCCCCACCGGGTCCCCGTCCCCCTCGTGTCCTCCTCCTCCTCTCTGACTTGCTGTCCTGAACTCGACCTGTCGGTTACGCTCAGCCCCGCCCCTAAACATGGCCACGGCATATTGAAGCCCCGCCCACTGGAGCAGAGCCACAAGACTGGCCTCTCACAGCGGCGGTCCTATCCCCAAGGCCAGACAGGAAGAAAGAGGAACACGCAGGTGATGGCTACATCCCATAATCCTGGTGTTTGAGCGTGTGTGTGTGTGTTCTTGTTTTTATTGAGGTGTGGGGGGCTAACTTGGTTTAGGGCAAAGGGTTATGTCCTTTCAGAGATAGAAAGTTTGTCTTCTCTCTTCAAGGTGTGTTTTGAAGAACCGGTGGTTGTCACGGTTACGCCGGAGCCTCACATCCCAGTTCAGCCGAGGGGTCCAAGAAGGAGCAGAGCGCGTAACCATGGTAAATTCGTTTGTCTAACGGTTAGACTTTCTAGGTTACTGTTGTTAGGTTAGACAACAGTTACCTAGGAAGTCCGGGCTTGAGAAAAGTTAGAAGTTGGTGTACTGGAGGAAAAGAAAAGAAAAGATTCAAAGCCTCAAAGACAAACATCAGCAGTGATGCCCAGTGGCTATTATTATCCGCATTTATAGCAGCCATGAACTTTCCCAGTGATTCACACTTCACATTGATTCCAGTTCCAACAAAAGACAACAACAGAAACAGTGAAGTCAGCCTTGATGCAGTGTTTCCAACCAGTCTGCTTCAGTAGAGTGAAACCTGCTTCAGAGCTTCTGTGTCAAACATCCCATCTCTATTAGCCCTCAGACATTCGGTGGAGACTCCTGGTTCGTCGTCCGGTACAGACCCGGGTTGTCTGGAGAGGGCAGAGCTGAACACCACCCTGGCTCTGAAGGGGGAGCTTCAGTCACTGAAGGTTCAAACTGTTCATATAATATATCATAAGTTATCGGTAAATTGTCAGTGAGCTGATTCACAACATGTTTTCCACGGTGGCCTGTGTGTTGCCTTGTAGGAGGCGGAGTTTAACTCCCAGAAGGCCGTTCAGGAGACGCTGCAGAGGTCAGAGAGGACCAAGAACCTGATCAACACCAGAGCTACAGGCGGTAACACGCTCACACGCTTAACTTATTTTATTGTTTTTTATAGCCAACTGTGATTGCTCGAAAATAATACCACTTGGAGTGATTTTGACTTTTGTGATAGAAACTTCAGAGTCTTGGTTTTCAAAAGAGACCGAGACCATGGATGAGCCCCAAAATATTCATGAACAGCATTCAGTTTACATTCAGTTTACTATGTCCTAATTAGGCGTTTTATTCAGTCCAGTTTAATAGCACCACAAACCACATCCTCCAAAATGATCGTCCAGTTAAATCACCGCCTTATTCAACCGTTTCAACGTAAACTTAACATTTTAACGTTTACAAAGTTACTAAACATACGGTGAAGCCTCCTTTTACCATTATGGTCCCCTTTTGTTGAACGGTCTGTCTGAGAAAAACAGATCGTGCGCACATTTTTAAAAGCAAACTAAAGACCTACCTTTTTAGTCTTGCCTTTAACTGCATTTTTTATTTACCTTTTTGTCTGTTTTTTTTTTTTTTTTTTTGAATTTATTTCATTGTGTTATAGTTTTTGATCTGACTTTTAACTGAATTTTACTTTTATTAATTTGTTTTCTTTTTTTTTAACTTTTTATAACTAATTTTAACTTATTTTAGTATTTTTATATTTTTAGTCTGGCCTTTAACTAAATTGAAGTTATTTTATTAATTTTACCTTTTTAGTCTGGCTTTTAACTAATTTGTACTTATTTTTATTAATTTTATCTTTTTTGTGACTTTTAATTGAATTTTATTTATTTTTATCCTTTAGATAATTAATAAGTTAGTTATAATTTGTATATTTTTTTTATTATTATTTCTCTAGTGTTTCCTCCACTTCTAAGTGGTGAGGGTGGGATAGTGTTTTTTATGTAAAGCTCTTTGGGCTGCGTCCTTTGTATAAAAAGTGCGTTATAAATAAAGTCTGATTGATTGATATAATTTCGGTCTTCATTGCTGTACCTAATAATCTGGCCAGTGAGTGTATCTTAGCTGAAATTAATCCTTTCTAATTATTATTACATAAAGGGAGGAGAGTGAAGTGGAACAGGGATTAAATTACAAAATACCATTAGTCACTTTAGTTCCTTTGTGTGTAAAGAGCTTAAGTTCTTATAGAACTTCCTGTCTGTAACTCAATACTTACAGCATTTCTTTCTTTGGTCTTTATGTGAGAGATGGATTCATGTTGCAGAGCATTTCTATCGTGTCATATAAGTACATTGGACCTGGAAAAAAAACCCCAATGTTGCAACAAACCTCATAAAATTGTGACGTCATTACATGTTATATGCGAAGTCAGTGTGTAAATAAGAAAGTAACTAAGTTTCTGTGCGTACAGTGGTGAACGTCTCCCGCTCTCAGCTTCTCTTCAACTCCCTGGTCAGCGTGGACGTCCAGGAGGACCAGCTGCTCGGCCAGGTCCTCCAGGAGAGGCTCCACCTGGCCCCGCACCCCCGCCTCCACGACGCCAGGGGGGCAGAGGGCCCCTCGCACCTCTTCTTCGTGACCCCCGACCTGCTCAGACAGAAGCCCCTCCCACCGGAGGACGAGCCCGTCGCCTGTAAGCTCCGCCCCACGCCGCACCCCGCCCGCTCCACCTTTGACCTCTACAGACGACAGAGACGGTGGGACGCGGCGCCCTGAGACAGGCAGGAGGTACTGACTGGACACTGATAGTAACTATCCTATTAGATTTTTTTTTTTTAAGTTATTTTTAATGAAATCTCTTTTTGTTTCATTAAACCACAAACATTTTTCTTCCACAATAAAGTTTTTCAGACACGTTTGGATGATGATGTCCAATGAAAAGTTTTTTCCAATGCAGGGAAATCTGGACATGCTTTAAAAAAAAGGTGTGGGGGATATTTTCTTGACAAACTTTGGCCCCTTAGTATAAACTGAGCATGGTTTAAATGCCACAGCCTACCTGAGTATTGTTGCTGACCATGTCCATCCCTTTATGACCACAGTGGACCATCTTCTGACGGCTACTTCCAGCAGGATAATGCACCATGTCACAAAGCTCATATCATCTCAAACTGGTTCCTTGAACATGCCAATGAGTTCACTGTACTCCAATGGCCTAAACAGTCACCAGATCTCAATCCAATAGAGGAACCTTTGGGATGTTGTGGAACAGGAGATTCTCATCATAGATGTTTAGCTGACAAATCTGCAGCAACTGTGTGATGGCGTCATGTCAATATAGAAAAATCTCTGAGGAATGTTTCCAACACCTTGTTGAAAGTATGACACCAAGAATTAAGGCAGTTCTGAAGGGAAAAGTGGGTCCAGCCTTCTACTAGCAAGGTGTTCCTAATAAAGTGGCCGGTGAGTGTAGATTTCTAATGAGGGACGATAACGATATTATCACTTTAACAAAAATGACGTCAAAATCCAGGAAACTCATCTTTAAATTCGTTGTTTTTCTCTCTTTTAAGAGATGATTAAAACTCAAACAGTAGAACGGAAGAAAACTAGGCCAGATGTAAAACATACTTCTATGCGCATTTTTAACATATTGATTTTTTTTTAATACCGTGACAGCCCTACTCAACTCCATAATTCCATATGTCAATTGCTGATATGTATTTTTATTTAGTTAAAAAGAGACAATGATTTTAAAATGGCTCCAATTACAACCAGATTATGAACAGACGTCTTTCCAGGCGATCGTCCATAATAAGCAATTTAGAGATTTTTCTGAATGAAGTTAGTTATTACTTTAAACTCTTTTGTGTCGGCACAGCTACAGTTAAAGCCTTGAATTTTCACATTAACTATAGAATAAGTAGATCATGATCTCGTGTTACGTTTGAACACGTGAACCTGTTACCTTCAGGGATTTTGGAAATTACTAAAGGATGAACCAGAAATGTGGAAGTACTCCCATTTTGTTTTCCTGAGATTTCAGCTGACTTGATTTTCCTGCTTTATACACCAGTACATCTTAAATTAAAGATGTCAATCAAGGAATCCAAACTAACTTCATAGTAAATCCAGTGAAATATGTGGCGTCTTTGAAAGACGGGGGATATGAAGACCAGCATCGAAGATAATTCTGTTAACTGGGGTACGGATGTTAAAATGATGAGTCATTCACCTTTAAAGGAGCTCACATTTTCAGCATCTTTGACCATAAAACAGCTTCAGAGACCGGGCTCCTCTGAGATGTATCTGAATTTATTCAAAATATTTTCACCACCCCAACTCTTCACTCTGCAAATCTCACAAAAACATTTTTCTTTCCTATTATCTTAACCTCGGATGACTTCGATTTATTGCAGTTTTTCCCTCTGAACTTTCACGAGAACGTATTATTTACATCAGCGTAACGAGATCCGATGTTCGCTAGTGTCGACTGTACACATCAGAAGATACGATCTGAGTTTTACAACCGAATTTAAAAATAAACCTTAAGAGAATCCTTAAAGATGATGTATGTCACAAAACACTTTGCAGCTCACGGAAAGAAAAAAAAAAGTTACATTTACAGTTTATTAGTTTTATTTAAAAAAAAGAAAGAAAAAAAAATTAAACAGCAGCCAAAAAAAAAATACAAAACCCAACAAAAATAAAGTGTGAGGAGTCGAAACGGTCTCCGCCAACGTGGTCACCATCATTCGCACAAACAAAGATAAACACATGAGGGTCGAGACGGTTGACTGGAGCCTTGCCAGAACTACTTCTGGTGGAAAGTTGCACTTCTGTACACGTCAACAAGCCGAACGTGTGCGTATCTCAAAAGGGAGGAGACGCAATGACAAAGTATTTTAGGAAAACTGCAGCCCGGCTACCGCGTACGATCGTTAATACACACACAGTCTACGGAGGCGTCCAAAAGAAACAAAACACATTCTACGTGGTCAAAGGAAAAGCAGTTTTGTTTTAGTAAAATTAGGTTTTAATGGCAGTCTCACATGCTTGCAGGACGTACTGTGTAGTATTTTGGGACGGGGCAAGAATTCCTGCAGCTACTTTGTCACTGCAGTTTAATTCTTTGAGTTTTCTTAATACATACATACATATATATATTTACTTTTGGCCTCGACAACTCTTTTTACGTAGTACTGACCGTTAAAAATGTGTTGGGGGGAGGGGGCACGTTCGTCCCTAGCTTTATTAACCCTCGAAGGAAATGTAAACGAGGACGTGGTAGACGGAACGGCGTGGCTTTCGTGAAACAGCAGGGACGGGGGCCGTGGTCGTGTCTTATGTGGACGTCGCAGGCGCGCAAAATGTCAAAACACACACATCGTCGAGTACGACTACTGCACAATGAACTCACCACGCCGATGAACCCGAAGTACGCGAAAACCTGTTAAATACTGTCGTAGTCTGAACGAGAAAAGGAAACGAAAAACAAAAAGACATTTAAAATGTTGCTGCGCGTGGGGAGGAGGAGGAGGAGCGTTACACTAGTGTACAGACTCCCAGTCAGACTGTATAATCTGTCCTCTACTAAAGACAAACTAACACGAGGGGGGAGGCGACTTCTAACGCATCCTGTACTCCGACGTCTTCGACATCTCGCACAGCTGACCCCTGAAGTCGATGTCTACGGTGAAGTCCAGGTCTCTCTGCAAATCAAGACAACACGTCAGTCACGGTGAACACGTCCACCTGTGATGTGAGGAGGAGAAAAAGGAGCGGAGCCGCTTACGTTGTTCTTGACGTTTGGCTTCATGCTGATGGTGCCGAAGATCTCCTCGCCCGTCTTGACGGTCAGGTAGTCGTCCAGGTAGAAGACGGTCTGCTTCCAGTGGGTGTAAGGAGACTCTGGGCCTAAGAAGAAGGAGGAGGAGCGTGAATCAAATCAACGGACGTCAAGGATTCACCAGAACCGCGTCCAGATCAAGCTTTGTGGTAGAGCCGCCTGCCAACTACCATTCCATCAGCTGGTCCCAACTAAATTTCCTCCCTGGAGATTTATAAAAGGCTTTTATCTAAATTGTTGTCTCCTACATCATGTTTATACTGCATCAATAGGGCTGTGCCAAAGTTACTGCATCGCGGCCTGTATCAGTCCCCGATACAAATTGGGACGTTCTTATTGCACATTCTCTTTGTTTTGTCCTTTTATTCTTTGAAAGAAATTATAAAATCTCTATTTTTTATTTAATCTTTTTCAGGATAAAACGTCTTAAATCCTTCTGCACCTACTACACAAATGAATGGATTGAACTCAAATTATTTTGACAGTTAATGCTTTATTTTTTATGAATAATGTGCCGTCATCGTTTTTTTTTTGTGTTTTGTGAAAAATGAAAAAGTTAATGCCACCTCTTCCAAACATATCGTTAAAAAATAAAGTAAACTCGTGCTGTTTGACAACAACCCGAGGCAAACATGTCACCTGGAAGCATCGGATACTCAGCCGGGCGGATCTAGCCTCAAATAGTCGGCCAAGTGCGCTAGTAGTCAGCTAATTACAGTTGTAGTAACACACAGGTGCCACAGGTGGCAGTAGCTACATTTGAAGTACCACATGAACCCCGTTTTTTTTAAAACCAAAAACTAACAACAAAGAGCTTTAGAGTAGTAGTAGAAAAGTAGAAGTAGAAAATTCAACCCTGGAAGAATTAGTTATTCCGACACCAGGGCGGCCATTTAAGTTGCGGTAAGTCTTTATATGCCCGTACGGTGTTGTTTAAAAAAAAAAAAAAAAGAAAAAGTCCATTTGGCCAATAAATGGACCCTGTTTAGTAAATATACCAGTATGAAATAAAGGGAATTAGAAATAAAGGCCTTCCTCTGATAAAAAGATGTACCGTGCGGCCGACTAAATAAAGGCCCCGGCCACGGTTAGAGATACGTTGGTCTAAAAACAGGAGCACTCACTTGTGGAGAAGCCGATCCTCTTGTGACAGCGGGTGAACTCGATGTTGAAGTAGGTGACCAGAGCGTGGATGTAGTCGTTCCTCTTCACCTGCAGGCAGAACGGCGAGGTGAAGGTCAAGTCCTCCGCCTTCACCGTGTAGATGTCCACCTCCTAAAAAACAGATACAATCAGTTTGTTGCATCACCAAGAACGCCAAGAGTCACCACATCTGCACGAACAAGGACAGAGTTCCTGGTGCGTCTACTCACCCTGATGAGACAGGAGTTGCTGACCAGCTGCTTGGGGTCCACCACATCAACCAGGGGTTCTTTAATCGCCACCTCCTTGATGCACGACATATCGAATCCGTACACGTTCTCCCACCCTGACACGGGAGCAACCAAAGGTCATTTCACTCGAAACACGAGTTGATTACAGCCGAGTTGTGTTAACGACGACATTTCAATCAATAGTCATTCGACTGGTTGGTTTTAGCCCTTTGAGCACTTTGGGAGAGACAACACTTGTGTCACTGCCAACGCTACAGAGGATTAAAGCTACAGAGATAAATGGTGACAGAATTCACACGACTTTTTAAGTAGGGTTTGACTGAGCGGCAGCTCCGCACAGATAAAGTGGGAGTTCAGCGAAATCTGGGACAACAGCAGCACCTTCATTAATATCATATCCTGTCTCTGTTAGCAGCATTAACGACTCAAGCTTATTCCCTGGACTTCTCAGGAAATGGACGACATTCCTAACTCCTTTTTTTATTGTTATTACTTTTAAATTGCACGACTCTTGGCATGTTAAAGAAAAAGATTGTTACAGCTACTACTCACAGTGGATTTTGTAGTCCTTGTACTGCCTGTCTTCAATAGCAGTGAGGTAAAGAGTCGCCCTGTCGGGGAAAATGAGACCATCTGGTTTCTGGAAGAAAGGGACCAAAAAAAAAAAAAAAAAAAGTTTAAGCTGACGTTACAGACATTTATAAACAATTAGTTGACCACATTAGCAATAAGCTAACCGCTGTCTCATGACGCACTGATATGGACCCGACTGGGAATGAGCCGTCCAGATTTCTACTTATGCTACAATGCTATGTTAGCTTGGGCCATAAATTCAATTAGCAATCGAACGCTGCCCGCTTCCATTTCAGTTTCCCATCCCAGCGCACAAACACATACCAGCCACTTGTCCCTGGCATAGATGACTGTATTGAGCATGGACTCGTAGAAGAGGCAGTAGCCCATCCACTCTGAAATGATGATGTCTACTCCGTCCACGGGCAGCTCCACCTCCTCCACCTTCCCCTTAATGATGGTCACAACTGGAGGAGACACGAGAGGACGACTTTCACACCCACTATTGTCACAGGGAAACAAAAAACCTTGAAGCGATGAATTCCGTTCACTTACCGTCATCCAGGTTGTTGGCGCTGACGATCTTCACGGCGTAATCTGAGATGCTGCTGCACTCGATCTATTAAGACAAAAACAAATTAATAAATAAATAACACAATGAATCCAGCCTTTCTAGAAAGTGCCACACATTTAGTTCTGATCTAAGCCAACACTTACCCCTATGACCTTCTTGGCTCCAGCTTTGGCGGCGAACATGCAGAGGATGCCCGTCCCGCTGCCCACATCCAACACCACCTTATCTTTGAACAGGTGCTTGTTGTGGAACATGGAGTTGCGGTAGGTGAGGGTGCGAACCTCGTCCTTCAGCATCTCCTACGGTGGCAATAAAAGCAATTTTTTTTTTTTAAAAAAGCATTTTAAAAGAAATGCTGACGTGTGTTTAAAAAAAAGGAAATTTTACCTCGTGGATTCCAAAGTGGGCGTATGAATCAAAGTAGTAGTCCTTTGACGTCATATCCTCAGCTGCAGGCTTGACTGAGCTCTCCCCCTGAGAAACCTCAACAGAGACGAACCCGGTTACCGCCTGAACAACAACAGTGATGTTTCAGATAAATACCATTTGGTTTCGTGGTGAACGGGCACAGAAAAGAAAAAAAACACCCAACCCATCCTGTATTCACCGGTTTCATTTTTCACGTAGCTCAGAGGGATCAGTTGTGGTGCCGGACCTCGATTGAATAATCAAATTCTTGCGCCTTACAGGAGGTCTGTCTGTGACTTTAATACTATCCGGGCTTTGGCCGGCGCGTTGCAAATCCAGAGGCCTAGACTGACCCCCCGCCTGGGGTAAGCATCTGTGTCCACAGTCACCATGAGTCAGTAAAAATGATCGAGAGAGACACGATGGCAGCTACGGTTATAACTAAGAGTTTTGTGAATGGTTTGGCATTGAACACCCGGCTGTATGGAGGACAGACTCTTAAGAATTACGTCCTAAATGCAAAATATAGCTGCGTTTTAGTTCAGAACCAATCATATTTCAGAGTATCTTTTTCTTGTTAAAATGCCCAGAATAATCCTGAGTCATCTTTATGTTTTCAGATCCGAGGCCAATGATGTTTTGGGGCGGCAGGGTGCATGTGCATGTCGACCTGCTGTAATCACCCGTGTAGGAGTCAAGTACGCAAATCCAAATCCGTTTCACTGGTCGTGTGTTCATGTACACATACGGGGGAACCACTTATCTGCATTTAACACGTGTGGGTGGCACTTTGTTGGGAGGATTTAAGCGTGTGCTGAGTACACCTTGGTCATGGATGAGGAAGGGATCAAGCCTGTGATGTTAAGTTCACACCTGTCCCGTTTTAAATCTGGGAGGGAGGGGGGGCTTCCTCTCAATTAAATCTGACTTATTATCTATGACATCATAGGTACAAGCTGGTTAATTACATAAACTGACCCAAAAAAAAAAGAAAAAAAAAGAAACTTTATAAAGTACAAAAGAACTATTAAGTTTGGGAAAACCTTAAACAATTTGTCTAATAAAAGTTTTCCTGTTGACTTAGTGAGCGTTTCTCCCTCCAGAGTAGGAGACAAGGCCAACCTTCCCGGCAGCACAAAAGATGAGAGCACATGGTGATTGTACTCCGAGATTTGAGCTTGGCCTTCCTCGACAATCACCACAGATCATTTATACGTCCTCACGGTGGCAACACTTAAACACCTAAATTTACTTTTTAAATCTCCGGCCTCTGACTCAACGCCAACCACGCACGTTGCTGTGCTATTAAATACCCTTAGCCCACCACTAAAAGCTGGCTACTTCATTAAGCTCGTACGGATTAATGTTGATATCGCTAATTATGAATTCATAAAGATTTTTTATTATTATTATTAGTATCCGCTTTAATTGTACGGTAATTGATTAAGAGGGCGGTAACAGGTGAGCAGAGTGAAGAATGAGGCAGCATCCATTGATGTAACACTGATAGCTAACTAGCCGCAAAGCTAACACGTTAGTCCCCATGCGGTCTCACGGGCTCGTCCCGGCCGGTTCAGCTGACACAATTCACTTCAAAATAACAATGTAAGACACTAACATAGATAAACCAATAAACGCGTTACGACTTTAGTGTCTCAATCTCCAGTTTTGGCTCCAACTCATAAGTGATGCTAAATGAATGAGCGGCAAACGCATCACTCAAGTTAAAATGGACGCGAGACTATCTGGTGCGTATGTGTTGACAAAGCCAACTGTTAAAATTGTTCAACACTTTAGGGGGAAAATTCTCGGACAGATTAAAAAAAAACAAAAGTTTGTAGTTTACAAAGACAAAGAATTTTAACAGTTTTCCCGAGCGTAAGACCTTACCTCCATCCTCTCTGCTGGCGCCGCCATTTCGATCTTCAGCCGTGCTGCGTGAGTTTGGAAGACTCTTCCTTTGCCACGCCCACGACAGCCAGCTTTTATTTCCGATTGGACCACGGTGTCGGCACCGCCCACAAGACCATGCTGCGTTCGAGGGTTGTTCAGAAGATGGACACATTTACCTTCAAACGCTGGAAAATAGATGTTGTTTTTGTCTTTCTCAAGCTCAGAAAAAGACATTAATTTAAAATGTTAAATATATTTATCGAATTTATATATTTATAAAAAAAAATTGTTGTACCATACTACACCTGAAGTCCAAAGGCAGTGACAACGCGACTTTCACTTAATATGCTGCATTCAAGTAACCACGGAATCCGTAATCATTCTTGAAATCATAAACAAAACAACAATTTCAACTCATCAGTTCAACAAATAGACAACATTTTATTTTAATTTTAAATATATTACACACATTTGGCCACAGAAAGGTGAGAATGGAGAAAAACACTGACCATCCAAGCCACATTAAAAACATAATTTGCATCATCTGATTGTTTGGTCCCTGCTTTTTCCAGTAATCGTCTCACACTGCTCTTGATCAGAACTCTTTAAAATCCAACCACAAACCTGGGAAAACCAGAGGCTATTGAAATAAATTTGCGTACCACAAACGGCCCCTTACAGCCTCTCTCCAAACACTTTAGCTGTATCACACATCTAGCACAACCTCCTTTCTCTGTACGGAGAGGGTCTGGGACTGGGCGTGGATGTATCCCTTCCCATTTTTATTAAAGAGTGTAATAGGGTTTAATTTCCTTTAATTATTTCTTTGCCAGTTTGTTTATTACAGCATCATTTTACAGTAACCAAAGACATACACAGTGGTTGAAATGTGAAATAGGTTCATATACAGTTACAGGTGTCAAATGTTGTTTTGTTCACAGTGCAGTATTCTTTAGTAGACTTAATTACTCGTTTTTACAGGCCATATGCCATGTGCCGTGTTTGTATACCTGCGGCCTTAGATTTAATCAGTAGACTTTGGACTTTCACACATACAGTTTTCATTTATCCATGTTGTGGATAATTTTAATCCTCTGTAAATCCTCTACATGAAGCAGGATTGACAATTAAGGTCATTTGATATGTCAATTAGCATAAAACTTCAGTAACAGATGCATGTTTGTATAGAGACATCCAGCAGTCTCCTTCATAGACTGCTGTGCAATAACCCACAGACATATTTACACCATCATAGATACCATTCGCATTTACTGTTTTAAATGCTGCTATTCTTTCCATTCATTGTACCAGTTACATTAATTTCTGTAATTTCTGCTGTTATTGTATAGATTAGATTAGATAGATAATTAATTTTTCCCAAGAGATCCCGAGACTAAAATATAATAATAATATATGTATAACACATTTTATTGTGTATAGCTATTATAGATTATTTTTTTTTTTAATCTCTATGTTGCTACCGTTTCACCTTCTATTGCTCCCGAATTAGATATTAGTAGGAAGGTGGATGGCATAATTATTCTCCTTTGGAAGCATAATTTAATATCATTAAGCAATGTAAAAACATGCAGCAAAGGGTAATTGTTACTGATGGATGCATCGTATCCATAGGGTAAAAAATTAAAAAAACAAAACAAAGCCAGAGGTGGACGAACTTCGTCTCTTCTGTCTATTTCTTCAATCCGTGTTCTCCGTTTTTTAAATGGTTGTAGTTCCAAGTAATATTGGAAAGTTTTATTTGTCATATGCACAGTTATACATAGTACAAGCCCAGCGAAATGTTGTACTTGCAGCCTGTAGTAAAAAAGTAGAAGCAGAAATACAGCATACAAGATAAAAAAAATCTCTCTCTCTCTATATATATATATATATATATATAGATGTATGATTGAGAAAAATAAAATAAAAATAAATATAAAGTGTAAACTTGAGATATAAACTTAAAAGGCGGGTCGCTCGTATGTACATGAATCTACAATATTTTGAAGCCCCTGGTAGCGAGTAGAAGTCCTCCTCGCTGAGTAGCCAGACGTGGACACCCGTGGACACCAGACCAATCAGCACGCGCCTCCCCTCGGTCAACGGAAAGGAGCGTGCGCGTGCACGTCCGCGAAGCGCGCTCCCGCTGTTGTGCTGTCACGAGCCTTATCCGAGCCGTGGAGTGGAGGCTGGAGAATTAGACCGGACATTAATTATACAGGACATCTTATTTTTAACCAAATTTATTGCGCCACAAAGAGTGCGGGGCTACAATATCACATCGCCGGTTGACAACTGACCCTCTCTACCGAGTTCTTCCGGTCAGTCGGGGATGTGCTCCGGTATTTGAATGATACAGCTAGCCAGCTAGCTGTGAAGCTAGTTTTACGGTGCGTGACTCGAAGTAACTTAACATCATATTCTCGGAGGGTACTCATATTAACACGTTTGACCGCTTTCGCCTAAGGGACATTCACGTAGCGGTGGGTTTTTTAACTTTGGCGAATAATTGCTGTTCGTGTTCCGCGTCGCTTCTAATCCAGATAAGGATTGAATGAAATAACGTTAGCTCGCCAGTAGCCAGTAGTATTCAGCGGAAACGAAGCAGCTAACGGGGATAAAGACAACTTATCCTGTCCCTGGGCGATCTACCGCCATCCACACGCCGAATCTAGAAAAGGCCACCCACAAGGATCCAGGTTAAACAGCCACAACGTGAAGTTGTAGCCAGGGACGGGGACGGCGAAGCGGCTAGCTAGCTACGACTAAACGTCAAGTTGGCCATCTTCCACTTGGGTCCAGTGTGAACGGCTGACCAGTTTATTTTCCACGGATAAGGCCGGAGAGAGGACAGAAACCTGCAAACATGCCGGCTGTGTCGAAAGGAGATGGAATGCGCGGATTAGCTGTCTTCATCTCGGACATTAGAAATTGTAAGTGACCTTCCTCGTTTACAGCTAACAACACTAGTTGACTTTACACAGGCGGTTGCTGGTTGTGCTCTCATACAAAGAGCGGCAATCGCCTGTAGGTGTCTTATTTTTTCGTTTTATTTTATTTTTTACGTTGTAACAATTAATACCCAGATGTTGTCAATATTGTGATCATGTTACCTGCTGCAGCAGAATCAAGGGTCTGCATCTTGCATGCTGAAAAACGAGGCCTTTTGTTTTTGATTCCTAGCCTCGCTTTAGTCTAACACATCACCGACATCTGCAAGATATTAGACATCCAGATGTATAAACTAAGGGGTGTTCCTGTCATTTTTTTAAGATGACATCACGACCGTCCACATACCGGGCCATACAACAATTAGATGGTGACTTTGAACCCGTCGCTCTCTCATTTTCTCTCTGCTTTTACAGGAGAGTGAAGACTTGGGAGTCTCAGCATGAGCCATCTTCATCCTAGGCCCCCGTCACAATCCACTTAAAAATAAATAAATAAAATAAAATAAAAGGCCAATATTCAAAGCAAAAGGCATCACAAATTAAATAACCATTGATACATACAGTAAACCAGTAAAAATGAATTCAGACATGCTGCTATTATATAAATATAAATAAAAATAAATTTAAAATTTAATTCTACTTTTCTTTCACAAAAAATCATTTTGAAATTCACTACTGATATTTAGACATCATTGTCGTACTTTGTAACAGCATTCCCTTCTCATCGGGTGATAACAATGACTCCCCAAGACATCACCGTCTAGTTGTTTCTTTTACCGTGATTAGCTGTAGTAACGCATGTTGTGCTAAAAGTGGGTCAGCAGTTATTGTTTAGTGTGCGTTGGGTAATAGGTGACAGGCAGTGATGGTCACCTATTGGTCTGTGATGCATCAGGTTTGAGCAGCAATGTACATTTTTGGCTTAAAACCAACGTACGCTTTGGTTTTGTGCGACACCATTTAAGCTTTGGTGTGTAATTGGACAAGTTTCTAAAAAAAAAAAAAAAAAAAAACTTGCGGCACAGAAATGAACTTGAGTTGTGAAATTCATCCTGCTAAAACTGGCAAGATTCGACCACCTTTTTCTACATATATGTAAATTTTTCCCTCTTATCTAAATTGAAAATGAAGTACTCAATCAAGAAAACGGCGTTTTATATAACACTATTGAGAAATGTTGGCATATAAGGAGAAAATACGGTGGTTGCTATGTTTTTTAGCACGGGTGCCGCCAACTTGCCAATGTCATGGGGTTGGTTATTTACATAGCAGTAGACATTGAAAAGAGAGAAGAGAGAGGTTCAGAAAGACGGATGGTGAAGGATAGGTAGTGGAAGATAGATCGTTTTAGTCAGATAGTGAAAGATAAGTAGTTTGTATTTGTACTATATCACATTTTAGCGTGTGGTTACAGCTAGCTTGGCTCACGTGCTACAAAAACAGGTTGTTGCAACATCTCCACCTCCCGGCATATGATGTGGCAAGTAGGCGCCGTGGTGATACAGGAACGACCAGCACGTTCTTCTCTCCAAACCACCGGGTTTCACCACTTCTTCCCCCCTTAGTGGTTCCACTGCTCGGCCTCCTCCTATAGGATTTATACCAGGCACAGGATCTCTTCTCATTTCAACCTCGTCCATTTCCAACGGCGTTCAGAGGGATCCAACCGACCCCGTCACATATTCGATTACGCCACTTCAAAATGGCAACTCCCTAGAATGCAAGCCAGACATATAGCTCGCAGTGCAAGGACCGATACTCGTATGTTTCATTTCCCCTCTAATTGACCCTTTGATGGCCTTCTGATTGGTCTGATAACCACTAACCAGGGACTCCTTCCCTTGGCCAACCCCAAACTTTCTATGTTAACATTTGCTTGTCGACTGTACATTTTTCATGTTTTTGAAGGACCACGATTAGGAGTTTAACGCCTATTAAGTCTACACGTTTTTCAGTGTTTTCCTGTAGTGATGAACCCCCTCTTTTGCATTCTTTGCCTTACCTAGCAACAGTAGCGTAGGACGCCAGGGCATGACAAAGGGTCCGAGCCCTCTGGTTTGGTTTATTTGGTCTCACAGTACTCCATCTTATCACCTACCACTACCCAGTGACAGGAGATCACATATTCTTGTTAAATTACAGCAATTTAGCAAATCCACAAATCCAGGTTGTACATATAATCTTCTGTCCCAACAAAAAAACCACAAAGCCTATTGTAAACCCAATCCTAGACTTTGCTTATTTATCACTAAACAGACTCTACTTTAGCTTTTTGTAATGACATAGATCTTATACAGCTTTTGTACAACAACACACCCAATAAACGCTTAACATTGCACCGGATCATTTATTAAGGAAGTCGATAACTATGTTCTCTTTAGTAGTTGGAGGTATAAAGTGGGATCTTCCTCTTTTAAGCCCTTCTGATTCTGGCTTTTTTATTATTTAATTTGGTGTGCCCAGTCATTGGGTAAACAATGTACGCTCCATCATTCATTCAGTCTTTCTTTCGTTTGTCAGCCGGTTGGGGATTGGGTTTCTGTCTTATATTTTGCAGCCATCCCCTCAAGCTGTTGGATTTTAGTGTTGGTTAGTAAGCAAGTTTAATTTAGCTATAAACTGGAAGTGTGTTGTGGCAGCATTGAATGAGTTTTGACTCGCATCCTTAAACAGTAATTTATACAACGCCTTCTTTGTTGGCGTCGTCAGCAGTGTTTATGTCTTCATCTATGAATCAGAATCTCCTAAAATCCCGGATATAACGCTTTAAATCTGTTGTTCGCCTTGGCATGTTGGGGTCACTGTCCCTTTAAAGTTGCAGAAAGGAAACACCTGCAGCCATGTGCTGTTTCAAATCCCCACAAGCTGTCTAGGATTTTGTTTGTCTTGGCCCATATTGATTCAAGGGTTGGTATTATTGGAGTGACATAAGCAGAAGGTTTAACATCCCCAGCAAAGAAAAAAAAAAAATCACCAGTCCGTCTGTGAAGGCACCTTTCTATTTGAAAAGGTTTGCAGACATAGGCGTGCCGGGGAGGGGGGGGGGGGGGGTAGCTCAACCACCCGCAGAGAGAATCTCCTGAAACTGACAAATTTCCAGCTTCAGAGGAGGTGATATTATCTCCTGTCAGGAATGTTTTGGACATGTGAACCATGTCTGTTATGTATCGTGGGGGTTTTCAAGGACTGGGCCATGTAGTATAAAGGAAATAATAAACTTTCTCCTCCTTTTTGGTGGTAGTCTTTTGTCAGATCGTTTTTAAAAGCTGACGTTGTGTCCAGGGACCAGATGAAGTAAGAATGCCAGGCTGAGATTATGTCGGCTCCATAAAGTTGTGAACTTTTGAATGCACCTTGGATCATGTGAGAGAGGTGGAGAGTAGGGGTGTGACCATACATGCATTCGTCAAGGATCCTTTACGTGATAATTAGCCCGGGATCCAAACTACAAAATTAAACTGCTGCAATGAAAACACAACCGATGTCCAGTCGTTGTCTGTCAGCTGTAACATGCTAGCATCTGGTCAGACACAGGCACCGTCTCAGTTTTATTAACTTTAACTTCAAAGACTGAGTTTAAGATGTCACAGTCTCTAGTCTTATATCCACTATATCAATCAACATGTGCACATTTGGTGCTTTTATCACAAATTGACAATTGACATGTTTAGCTCCACCGCTTGAGCTAACAACTGAACGTTTACTGCTAAGCTCGCTCTGGTTTTGTTCACTCGATAAATAAATAAACGAATATTTGCCTTTTTCCTCCTCTGCTGCACCCAAGCCATTGAAGTTTCACTCCACGACCAAATTTTTTTGTAGCCGTTACGCTGCGAGAGGAAGCCGTGCGCCCTTCCTTTTCCAGCGTTTAAAACAATGTAGAGAGGGAAAGAAAAGTAGCTCAGCAATGTAGCTATTCATAAAGTCTTAACGTCTGACTGCGTGGTCAGTTACATTTGACTAATGTAAACTGGCAATCGTAGGAACGGCGGTTACGCAACATTAGAAACCAGCAGTAACTCGACTAAGTGCTCCGGTGCTTTGACAAACAGCACCTTCGTCCTGTGGTGTTGGAGGTCTTGTCTGGTCCCTCTCACTAACTAAACTAATAATCCTTTAACTTTGATATTTAATCAGTTAATAACTTGTTGCTTTAGAGAAATGTTGAGTAAATAGTGAAACACATAAGATTGAATCATTTATTTTCACCAATTCAATCGTTGCGAGCTTTAATTACATTTGGGGGCAACTGTGGCCTTAAGTTAAAATCACTGTTTCATTAATGCAGCCCTTTCAAGTGTGGATTTTCGTCTACAGAGTAGAGCCTGCTAATCCCCTATAGGGCTTTGCGGTCGGGGTTGGACTTGACATTTTTTCACTTGTGAAGTAACGTTTGTGACTCGTGGAATTAACGTTCATTAGCTGCAGTTCATATGATCCGTGGCCAGACCTGGTCGCCATTTTAATGCAACCTCGATTTTTTTTTTTAATGAAATGAAAAAGGGATTTTGAGGCACCTTTGTTCAAACTTTTTAATTACATATAAACTCACTTATCTCCCACAGTTCATTGACGTCATTTTGTGTAAACAGTGTCACCTTGAGCTCTTGCCGTCAAGTGATGCATCAAATTCGTACTTTAAATTCTGCCGTCGCTTTCTTTCCCCCCCGGCCAGGTAAGAGCAAGGAGGCCGAGATCAAGCGCATCAACAAAGAGCTGGCCAACATACGCTCCAAGTTTAAAGGAGACAAGGCTCTGGACGGCTACAGCAAGAAAAAGTACGTCTGCAAGCTGCTCTTCATCTTCCTGCTCGGCCATGACATCGACTTCGGACACATGGAGGCCGTCAACCTGCTCAGCTCCAACAAGTACACGGAGAAACAAATCGTGAGTTTTCCCCTTCGTTTATTACGACACTGCTTTTGACATTCTCGAGACTTCTGTATTTTTGATTTTTCGTTTCCTTGTGCTGCAACTTTGGTTGAATTTTGCCCTCGGTGTCCTGTTATATGTCTGTATGTCACGTTTTCTACCTATAGCGCTCACGTTTAACGCCTTTGTTCATCGTGCGGTTTGAAAATATTAAGTTTTCCCACAAAGAAACATTAAAGTCTTAGCGTACACTATCTCCCCTGCATTGCTGCTGGCAAGTTTTCTTAATCAAGACCTACTGCGCGCTTGAAAGGTAATACCCAAATTGCGGTACATGAAAGGCTTCGGTTTGGTTAGATTAAAGTCATTCTTAGAGCAGCACATCAAACGCTCCACGGTTTGAACGTCAATGTTGACAGAACTGGAGATCATTGACCTGCCTGTCATCACAAACTAGAATCACAGACCCTCAAAGTTTCCTGCTAGTGACATCAACACGGTTATTTTTAATACCTAGAACAGGTCTGGGATCAGATTGGTAGTTTGTGGTCAGGTCTGTGATCTGAGTCTGTGTCAATCCGAGCAGAACGTTTTTAAAGTGTGGCCCAAACAACAACGCTAAGACATAAAACATAAAACACTAAAACTCAAGTGTCCATAATAATAGTAATTGTGCTCGGTTTACACCCCGACGCCTCCGTCGCAGGCTCTGCCTTTTATTCCTGTGCTCTGGCGTGTCTAGATTGTTCTGTAATTATGCTGCAGAAACGCTTGGCGGTGACCAGTCAGCTGTGTTGTGTTTCCCCGCGCTTCACACGGCTGAAGCTCGCGAGCGGCTCACGCCGGAGCCGAAGGTGCTCAGCGTTGCTCAACAGCTGCTTTTAGTGAAATCACGGAGAAGGCAGATTTCTGCACTTGCAAACCCGGAGTGCAGCAGCGATAACGTGGCCTGGAAGTGCGAGATTTTCTCGCCTCCAGCTCGAGCCGCGAAGCTCACGAGCCGTAAACGGTCGCGTCTTTTCGTGCACGGCTTCGTCCGCGATGTTTTTTTTCCTCCTGTTTAAAAAGCGAATGACGCCGCCGCCTGGCAACGACGCCCGCGCGCGTCACTTTTCATTTTGCAAAGTAAATGCAAAATGAATTCGTCCTGAATAGTCTGGTGTGTGTGTTATTATGATGGCAGGACTGAAGGTCTTGTCAGTCTGTTGCAATTTTTTTTGCCTTTTTTTAAATAAAAAAAAAACCCGTAGTGTGCACCAAGTGTTTTTTTTTTTTTTTTTTTAGCTTGTACCGCAAACTGTAAGACAGGATGAAGACGTGCACTCGGAAATATTTTAAGCAGTTGTATTTTTCTGTCTTTTGCAATAAATTGGACATGAACCAAGAAAGCTGCACGAATGCTTTCAGCGAGTTTTTCTTTTGTGCACTTGCAACTATCAGCAAAAAAATGCAGCAGGACACCGTCCGTGCAATGGAGTGTGTGAACCCACTTTTTTTTAAACACACCTAAAATGTGATATAAGAGAATTTCTAGCAAATCACTGATTTCCTTTAACTCGAGCTGTAAAACCTTTAAAAGGCGTTTCTAATTCTAATTAAAAAGAACACGAAGACCACACGCCGGTGGCTGATTTGTCCACAGTTCAGCGGCCTATACGTCGGAGCAGGACACTACTTTTGCCGCTGTGAGCATTTAGTTTCCTGTTTCTGTGTGGCAGACTGTTTGCTCAGGAACAGGAAATGTTTAGCAAGCAGAATAAGGATGAGTCAGGATCCATGTGGTTTGCTACTCCCTAAACCAGCAGGACTATTGGTCAGACGCATTCCTCCAATATCTGCGCTCTGGAATGTGGACACCATGCATGTAATGGCAACCATGTGTGGTTGCATGCAGCGTGATGAGCACCAGCGCTGTCCCAGTCGTGATGTTTTAGTTAATTGCCTGACAAATTGTTGAGGATTCAGCTGTTAAACCGTTGCAGCGTTTATTTCAATCACCGCTTGTTTTTCCGCACTGTGTTACGGCCGCGTTTCGTTGCCTATTTGCCGACACGGTGCCGCGCAATGCGGGGAAAAAGTGAAGGGACGATAGCGCAGATACGCGCGACAGGGCCTGCCGAGCGCAACGAGTTGTGTTGTTTGAAAAAGCGTAAACATCGTTTGACTCGTCGACAGCCTTAACCTCTTTCGCGAGGAGACGCGCAGCACAACGCAAGGCGAGCGAGGCCGGCGCTGGCAGATGTCGAGGCCTCGTAGAAGCCTCCATCTGCCGCCTCATGCACTCGAAGGCTCAAAGGAAAACACACAGTCTGGGTTCGCTTCTGCGCGAGCGCAAATTTGTTCTTATTTTTATTCTTCATAAGCATCAAAATTGGTGTTTAGTCGTGCCCTGTTTCCTGCGTGACCTGACATGTATTGATTTGATTTGGTTTGATTTGTTAATGATGCACAAGGGAAATTAATCGGTCGCAGTAGCTTAATTGTTAGAAAAAGATGAGAGGTTATACAGATGGACAGAGTATGGTATAAAAGAAATATATATAAAAATATACTTAAGTTATATAATATACCTAATTTCCCTTCGAGGATGAATAAAGTTATGTCTGTCTGTCTCTTAAGTGTCTTTTTGCATATTGCTACATCCAGAACAAATTATATTTCTGAGAAATGCCATAACGCTGCTTTTCAGTGGAAAACATTCTTCTTCTTCTACTTTTTAAATTAAAAAGCGAAGGGAATGTTAATATAAAAACACTTCATTTACTTGTGTGTCCACAGCATCCATCATGTTTTTGTTTCACATAAAAATCACACTCTTGGTGGTTGACCTGAAAGGAAAAGCTCTGATAGATTCTGTCACGTTTATTGTTTTCTTTTTTTTATTTTAATTGAATTGACCTGTGTTGTACTTGAATACTTAATATAAGTCTCAGATTGTTGGAAAAGTCACGTACCTTAATTAAAGAATATTTGAAAGCTTTGACTTGACATGGATTGTTAATTGGCTTAAATGAAACGAAATGACACTTACATCCCAGCAAAAGACTTGAAATACTTCATTCTGCCGTGAGACATTAATGTAACGTTTTGGCTAATGCTGAATGTGGAGGTAAATTACACAGATCTGCATCGGGAGCAACACAAACTACAGGAACCACTAAGCAATAACAACCACGTATTGTTGGAGGGATTATTCAGCTGCAAACCGTATCTCCTCGTCTTCCCTCCTCCAGGGCTACCTGTTCATCTCGGTGCTGGTAAACAGCAACAGCGAGCTGATCCGCCTGATCAACAACGCCATCAAGAATGACCTGTCCAGCCGCAACCCCACCTTCATGTGCCTGGCGCTGCACTGCATCGCCAACGTCGGCAGCCGCGAGATGGCCGAGGCCTTCGCCAGCGAGATCCCCCGGATCCTTGTTGCTGGGTGAGTGTCACTGACGATTCGCCCCTTAAATCAAACCTGTTGTGTCGTGTCGCTGTAACCGACGGTAACCGTTCACGCGACGCCCCCCCGCAGCGACACGATGGACAGCGTGAAACAGTCGGCTGCTCTGTGCTTGCTGCGGCTCTACAAGACTTCTCCGGACCTGGTGCTGATGGGAGAGTGGACGTCTCGTGTGGTTCACCTGCTCAACGACCAACACATGGTGAGAGCCCACGTGAAATGTTATACAGTGGTAGCAAAGCATTGCATGACTAGTAATGGGAAAGGAAATTAGAAGACGGGAGCTCAGTGCCGGAGAGATGAAAGTAGAGCGTTCATTATTACACAGGATAAGATCACTTGTGCCAACATCCCAGAAATTAATTTAGCCCTTTTTATTGATACATAAGCTTGTAGCGGGAAGAGGAGGGGAGGGGGATACAGGACTGAACCACGACCCGCACACTCAAACACAGAATTAATCTGCGGGCAAACAAATGTTTTCCATCCGTGAGCTAACGTAGCGCCTTTGTCGTGGCTGTGTTTTCCAGGGCGTGGTGACGGCAGCCATCTCTCTCATCACCTGCCTGAGTCAAAAGAATCCAGATGAGTTCAAGACCTGCGTTTCCCTGGCCGTTTCCCGTCTGAGCAGGGTGAGCGTCTGAGCGGCAGCAGTTATAATTCAACGGTGGCGAAAACGCGACGACCTTTTCACACGTTGGTTTCTTCGTTCCCCCCAGATCGTGTCGTCGGCCTCCACCGACCTGCAGGACTACACCTACTACTTCGTGCCGGCGCCGTGGCTCTCCTGCAAGCTGCTGCGCCTGCTGCAGTGCTACCCACCGCCGGAAGACGGCGCCGTCAAGGGCCGCCTGGTGGAGTGCCTGGAGACCATCCTCAATAAGGCCCAGGAGCCGCCCAAGTCCAAGAAGGTGCAGCACTCCAACGCCAAGAACGCGATCCTGTTCGAGGCCATCTCGCTCATCATCCACTACGACAGGTGAGGCGCTCCGAGCCGACGCGCCGAAAAAAGCGCAGCTCCCCCAAACAAACATCTCTGTATATTCTCTGTCCGGATGTAATCAGCTGAGTTGGTGCATCTGTGTCCAATAGAATCTATTTTATTTATATATTGTCAGATAAACGGCAAGAGAAAGATTATGTCGTGCAGCTTTTCACCCCTCACTCTGCTCGAATACACAAGTATCCAATGGAAGTAGTGACTCTGGTTCTAATAACAGATGATTCTTGCGCTGCATGATTATCAATCTGTGTGTCACCATATGCATTAACAGCGACAATGCTGTGTTTAAATCTGGCCTTGTTTTTCTCTGAATGAAACATGAGCACGAATACGATGATTCACGCGTCTTCTCTCAGTCTTTGTTTCTGTATTTTACTTCACGCTAGTCTTCTTGTCGTCTCCTGACGCGATCCCACCGCAAGCCCTGAACTGTGCAGACATTATCGCGCCCCGGCCATCAGTCACTGAGCTCCGGTTTCTGTTTCCGCAGCGAGCCGAACCTCCTGGTGCGAGCCTGCAACCAGCTGGGCCAGTTCCTGCAGCACAGAGAGACCAACCTCCGCTACCTGGCCCTGGAGAGCATGTGCACTCTGGCCAGCTCGGAGTTTTCGCACGAGGCCGTCAAGACGCACATCGAGACCGTCATCAACGCCCTCAAGGTGGGCAGCGCACGCTGCGCGCTGGAGAAAATCAGCTCGCTCTTATGGTTTGAAAGCCTCCTGACTTAACTCCTCTGTGACTGTCTCTGCAGACCGAGAGGGACGTGAGTGTTCGGCAGCGGGCGGCAGATCTGCTCTACGCCATGTGCGACCGCAGCAACGCTAAGCAGATCGTAGCCGAGATGCTCAGCTACCTTGAGACGGCGGACTACTCCATCAGGGAGGAGATGGTGGGTGTCAGAGATGGCGCCAAGAAATATTCTGCGCCTTGCCAGCTTATTTTTTTTTTTTTCTCTTTTAACGTTCTGGTGCCAGGGAGGCGCGCACACGATTAATCCTTAACTGTCGAAACAAGCGATAAGGTTAATGACAAGACAGCGAATTTGAGCTTAATGCGAGTTTAACATTAACGTTATTAGCTTTGTAGCGGTGAAACCAAATTTTCTTTCGTTTTGACCTACTCACCAACCCTGACGCTTGGCAAATCCACTTAACTGGCCTCCCCTGCAGCACAGATGCACATGGTCAGGCGTGAGAAGGAAAGACAATTATATAAGGTTAAATAAAAAAAAAAGAAATTTAAAACATGAAACAGCCACCTGGAGAGAAGCTACAAGTCACCTGCCTCCTAAAGGCTGCTGCATGTTGTTTAGCTAGAGCAGGGGTGTCAAACATAAGGCCCGGGGGCCAAAACTGGCTCGCCAGAGGTTCCAATCTGGCCCGTGTGATGAATTTGCAAAAATTACACTGACGATAACAGCTGAAAATATTCAATAAAATAAAAAATTGCACTTGCACCTTGCACTTCATAAGAAATTTACAGTTGTTCATTACATATACTTGTACTTCTTTACATTAAAGTAAAGGGAAACATTAGGAGTTGTCATCATTTACAAGTTAATAAGCTATTGTGTTACTGGTTTGGCCCCCGAGAGATTGAAGTGTGTGAGTGTGGCCCCTTAACTAAAATGAGTTTGACACCCTTGAGCTAGAGCCATGCAGAGTATTCACATCGAAATGACCTCAAAACAAATCAGCTTTTTAAAGGTACGTGATGTAATTAAATTATTTAGTTTAGATCCGATTTATTCTCTAGATTACTTTATCTGCCCTAAATATCAAAAGCAATCCTGCAGCCTGTAGTAAATCAGGCCCCCGCGACGAAGTTATTGACCTGTGATGTTGTTGCGCCGGCCTCACACAGGTGCTGAAAGTGGCCATACTCGCGGAGAAGTACGCCGTGGATTACTCCTGGTATGTCGACACCATCCTCAACCTCATCCGCATCGCCGGCGACTACGTCAGCGAGGAGGTGTGGTACCGAGTCATTCAGATCGTCATCAACCGAGACGACGTGCAGGGATACGCCGCCAAGACGGTGTTTGAGGTATGAGAGTAGCATGAAATCATAAAGTTTGTCTCTTAATGTTTGTCTCACCTAGCAACAGTAACATAGGAAGACAGGGATTTTACTGTTATGTCTGAGGAAACTCCACCTTTTTGAAGGATTGCTGCTCATCATCTATTAAACTCAAGCAGTAATTTATGATTTTAAGCTGCAATTTTAGACAATAAGGGGAATCATTGTCTCTTCCAGGCCTTGCAAGCTCCCGCCTGCCACGAGAACATGGTAAAGGTCGGAGGCTACATCCTGGGAGAGTTTGGTAACCTCATTGCCGGTGACCCCCGTTCCAGGTATGTTACGTTCTGGCGCAAAATTGACTTTCCGGAAAAGGACAAACAATAACTTAACCGTCTTATCACACAGTCCGCTGGTCCAGTTCAACCTCCTCCACTCCAAGTTCCACCTGTGCTCCGTGCCGACCCGCGCCCTGCTGCTGTCGGCCTACATCAAGTTCATCAACCTGTTCCCGGAGACCAAGGCCACCATCCAGGAGGTGCTGCGCTGCGACAGCCAGATCCGCAACTCGGACGTGGAGCTGCAACAGCGCGCGGTGGAGTACCTGAAGCTTTCTTCCATCGCCAGCACGGACGTCCTGGTTAGTTCAGTTTGACAATAATAATAATAATAATATACATATTTAGTCAGATGTTAGTGAGCCGTCCTCTCGTTTCCCCCTAGGCCACAGTCTTGGAGGAGATGCCTCCCTTCCCAGAGAGGGAGTCATCGATTCTGGCAAAACTCAAGAAGAAGAAGGGCCCCGGGGCCGTGTCCGTGACAGAGCTGGAAGACAACAAACGGGAAGGCGGGGAGTTGAACGGAGGCGCCGAACGGGGGCCGGACACATCGGCCATGGCGGCGTCTAATGCTGTAAGAAGAGTTTCTGTAGGGCACAAATAAACAGAACTGTGGTTTTTAAGCAGGAGGCAACATCTGGGTCTGAACAGTGAAGTGCAAAAAAACTGCAGTTCATCAAGTGGCCACTTGAGGCTGACTCTAAAAGGGAGCAAATCCCCATAGACCCCCATGTTAAACATGTTTACTGCCTGGTCCAAAAAATTAATTTGGTCTCAATAGTTTATTTCGCTATTCATGACAATTTTTTTCTAACTCATTCGTTTATTTTTTTTATTAAGGTTTAAAATTTTGCATAATTAAGGCCGTTTGCACTTTGAGTGACAGTCCTGAGCTAACAAGTAGTGGAGAATTGTTCATATTTGGAGTATCCAAGCAGATCCAACATGGCGACAGGCTTCATTTTCGAGGTTCAGAATCCAATGGGTGCATCACGATGGGTTTGTCTGTGGTATATACAGTCAATGGTTTTAAGTAAAACCATTAGACAATAAAACACGTGTTACATTTCCATTTGTTTTTCTTTCTTCCCCCTTAGTCTACCCCGTCACCATCAGCAGACCTCCTCGGGATTCGTTCCGCTGCTCCCCTCGGTGCAGCTCCGACCAGCGCCGGCAGCCTACTGGTGGACGTGTTCTCCGAGGCGGGGCCTGCTGCACCTTCTGCCGCTGTGAACGACGACGGCTTCCTGAGGTGAAAGATCATATTTTATCGGGCGGATGGTAGAGTCCGATCTAGGCCAAAGTCCAGTATGAGTGGCTGCAACAAGAGAAGAGAAAGAGGCAGCGTCTCTGTTTTTTTTTTTTTTAAGCGGAAGTCAGAAGTGTTGAAACTGATGGGGACTCCTCTCAGTCCGTACACTGTATATAACAAACAAACAAACCTGCCTTTCAAAGTGTGGGTGGGCGCATACGTTTCTCTAATCCAGCCAGTTTTGTCCAGTTTTTTGTCATCGCATCATGTTTCAAGGAATCTCACGTCAGTAACCCACTAACTGAAGCAAACATACTTACTGTTCTAACTGTACCTCTCATACTGGACCGAACTGTGTGGCGAAAGCATCTTAACTCTGTGGTTTGCTCTCGTGCTCTCAACTTCTTAAACTGTGGTTAAATGTAAGTAGTTGTGGCGTCTGTGGTGTGTTCGTGCCTCTTAGACGACTATGCAGCCAGTTGTCACGTGTTGATCGTCGCTCTGTTTCGCTCTGTCTTTCTGTGCTCTATCTTTGTCTGATATGGACCTGTCAACCTGGAGGCATTCGTAGTCGGATACTGTATTATAACTCCTCCAAAAACAAAGTTCCAATAGTCTAGGTCAATATTTAGGTTAGTCTTTATGTTACATTAATACAGACTGTTAGTTAGATACTTGTCTGGTAGAGGAACATGAAATCCTGAAAGATCTTTGTTTCTTCTGGTGTCCACCACCGTTGGCAGTAGTTTGACTCCCAGCATATTGAACTGGTAGCTGAATGTCTAGCTGAGTTATCCCTCTGATCGGCTGTGCAGTTTAGCAAAAGTAAACAAAACGACGGGAGTTACGACATATCTAGAACGGGGGGTGTCAAACACGCGGCCCGCGGCCCCGCAAAGTTACCTAACTGCACATTAACAGCGATTTTTCAATAAAAAAGTAGCTGCTGTTCCTAACTTCTCCACTAGGGCGCACTGTTGTGTAAGAGTTGCAGAAACGGAACAGCAGATGGCAGCAATGTGTGGGTTGTAAAATGTTTTGTAATAGGATAATTAATTAAATTTAAACATTTTCATTAATGTAATTGTTCTTCAGGTTAAAACGGGGTCTTGAAAAGTATTTAAAATTTGATTTTGGAGAAATTAAGACCCTTTATAAAGTATAAAATTTTTGCTCTTCAACAAAGCAAAAGTATTTCTTATCTGATGTGGTTCAATCAATGGAGTAATTGACAACTCTACTGGCACCACTGTTATTTATATGCGTTAAACTAGTTTGTACAAGTGTTTGTACACTAAACTTTGCCTTTGATTTATTCTCCCTTTGAATTCTGTTGTATGATAGAGGTCTATATAAACCAAAACTGTTAAGTTAAAGGTGTCACTGATGTAAATGGTTATAATTCAAAGTGGCGGTGAGATATTAAAAAGATATTGAAAAGGTCTTTACTACTACTCACTACTAATTAACTTCTAGTTGCTGTATACACTCTGATAAAACAAACGGAAAAGAGTTGCTGCTATTTATTGATTATCCTGCAGATTAGGCTGCATGAAGCCCCTGAATTAAAATCAGTTTGACATTTGCTAGTGTTTCTTCTCGTTCGTAGAATACTGCCACCTGCTGGTACGAAGAGCTATTTCTTTTCAAACCAGTCCAATCGGTATTTTGTTAAACACAGTTGGACACGGTGGCGTCACGCGTACGTGTCCTGTTCTCTGGAAGCAGAATGAGTTGGCGCAGACTTCAAGGTTGGCAGGTCCGCTACACACTTGTCTGTTCTTTTTAATCTTGCTGTGTATGTGACTGTCTTTCGTCTTTTTTTTCTCTCCTTCCCTTCTCTCCATTTCCCTCCACGTGTGTGTGTGTGTGTGTGTGTGTGTGTGCGTGCGTGCGTGCGCGTGCTTTTTGATTTGAATGTGCGCCTGTCTCCCGTCCTCTTCCGCGATTGGACATTGACAGAGATCTGGAAGCGCCCACCGAGACCTCCGATTCCCTATTGGTGGAGGGCTCTGGTGACTCGGAGTAAGGGCCCAGTAGTAAACTACAGAAGGAGAATTAGCTAGAGAAGATACAAATATCTTTAACGTAACTTGTCAGTAGTAATATGTGCATAATAGGTTTGCATAAAAGCACCTGACCTGCTCTACATATATGTTGATGCCTTTTTAACATATTTACCACAGAGGCTTTTAACCACAATCAGCTGTTCCACCGTCTATTATCACGAGATGAAATGAACACAATAGACGGGGCTGAGGCAAAAACAAACCTGAACTCAGCAGTTCTGTAGAGCTTTTGGCCATCGAGCTAATTGTGTCGGATGTATGGCTCGTCACTTTCACTCCGACGAAAACGCTCTGACCAACCCGCTCTATATGCGCTGGTGCGTAAAGGGCACCAGTTTCACCTGACGTCAGGTCTGCGTGAGAAAGTTTCATTACTGAAAGCACAAGTGTGAGCATTAGCATTAGCGATATTGAGCTGTGAGCCCCCGCGTTGCGAAATCATTCAGCGTTAACTGCACTTGCTCGTGTGAAACGCGCAGCGTAAACGCGATACAATCTCTCTTATCTTAACCACGTTATCAGAGCAGCGTTGGTCATAACAACCTGAGGGAGGTTGTGGGAACAGAGGAGGCTAATGCGCCACAGCGTGAACACACACTAACGCGGTTCAAAGTGCTGCTTCGCAGCAACTCACTCACACAGTTAATTGATATTTACTTGTGCGTCGCTGCGTATTTTCAGCAGCTTCAAATTCGTTCTAGATGAGGTGAATACTGTTTGCCTTGTCTTGTGTGTATGTGTGTTAAATTACCAGGTGCTTTTCACACTTGTCAGACTCTAGTTAGATACTGTAGTTAAGTCTTTTTTATTTTATTTTTTTTACCTCTTTGATGTCATGGCCGATGATTCAGAGCACCAAACCCGTTGCACGTCACACATTTTAAGAGCCATGCAGGATAAATTAAGCGCAGCCGTTTTCACACCACAGCCGAGTGCGGTGTCGTCTTGATTACACGCTCGCCCGCAGTCAGCTGTGCGAGCCGTACAAAGCTCGTAATTTGAGCCCGTTTAAGAGAAACATTAATTATAGAATGATTTTCGTCGCAGCGGCCACACATCCTCGGCGCTGTTACGCGTACGCGCACCGCACGCTTCCAAGTTTCAGTTTGTTTTATAGTGTATTATATCCCACCACAACCAATTTCTGTTTCGCTTCTGCTTGAGGAAGGTAATTATTTCCTCCTCGTCAGCTCCGCGCACATGAAAAATGAAGAAGTCAAAACAGACTCTTATTGTCCCGTCCAGCGGCCGCGCACAGACACGTAGATTTAAGCACCGCAATGCATGGCATCAAGCTTTATGTGTAGACTACGTATGTGCTTTTAAACAGAGTCAAACGTAGAGTGTTGGTCGCATTTGGACAGTTGCAGTGATTTGCTGTTGTTTTGGCTCTGTACTCAGAAATAACCAGGGTTTAAAACGCTGACATTCAGCCTTAAAGGTGCGTTTCCCACGGTCTGGATAGAAACTAATCAAACCCTCGTAGCCTTCGTTGAGTACAGTTCCAAACGCCCACTTGACCGCATGAGTATTTGCTGCAGTTAAAGTAGCAGGTGTCTTTCATTGTGTTTTTTGTATCGTTTTTGTGCAAAAAAAGTGCTTTTACTAACCACTTTTGCATTTTATCCTTCTCTCTTCTCACTGTCACGTTTCTCTTAACCCGACCTCCCTCACACCGTTACTTTATATCCTGTGTTGACCGGACTGGACTTTTTTTTTTTCATTTCCCATTCCTGCTCTATCCCTTCATCCCTCGTTCGTCCCGCTGCCCGTGTCCATTCCTTCTCCCGTCTCGTTTGTGGGCTGTCTCTCCTCACCTCTGCGCTGTCCTGTGGTCTCTCAGCTCTGCTCCTCCCTCTGAGGATCCTGCTCCTCCTCTGTCTGAGGCAGACGAACTTCTTAACAAGTAAGGTCTTTCTCTGCGCGCACAATTATGTCATGTGTTTGCCTTTGCTTGCGGCTCCGCACACAGTTGCATGGAAACTTTGGCATAACCGGGATTTCTGCGTTTAGTAGTCATAAAATGTGGTCTGGTCGTCATCAAAGTCACAATTACAGACTTGACTAATAACACACAAACAGAAACGTTGAGTAATCATTACCAGCCCGGGCTCCAACAAGTATGTGAGCCACTGTGCTAATTCACCCTCTGTTGACCTTATGTTCACCAACCAGAACCCTAACCTTTGTCAAGTCCGGGCTACTGAGTCACATTTGCTAGGTTACACAAACAATAGTAATACAGGGGTCTGTTCTCAAAGGAAAAACATTAAAACTGGTAATTATAAGGAGAAAATGTTCTATGGGTGTAGCGCAGGAGATAGAAATTAGGTCATAATTAGCTGTTTTGTTTCCATGCTACCAGTCAGTCGGTCTTTAAATTAACGTAATAACGTGGATGTTGGATTTAGCTACAAACAGCAGCAGCTTGTGTAGTTCGTCTACATGAGTACTAAACAAAATGCTTTTGAGACGTGGCATTTAATGGGTAAATGTATGCAAGATGAAATAGAGGGTATGCAATGATGTCACTGTTGTCTGGGGCCACGCCCACTGAGGGGCAAAAACATGGCAGTAAACACAGCGAGACCAGGGAAAATGTGGATTATCAGATCAAATTAAGGTTGATTTGACTCAACAATGATCCATATGAACTACATACCAACAAAAGAACCGCAAACATTCAAGGTTACGGTTGTTTCTTAGTAATAAAGGGATCCATTTACTTCTCTTTTCTTTGGCAGTCGGAGGTACCTTTTCAAATCTGTTTTATACAGTCAGTCGCACAACAGCTTTTTTGTTTTTTTAAATTAATTTTACAACTTAGATGCTGTTTAAACTCATGGATAAGCTCATGGCTCAACTTTGCCACTCAGTGGCCGTAACCACGGAGACTTCCACTTGCTGTGATTTTATTCAGTGAATAAACTTAATTAATAGGAAACAGTTGACTTTCAACTAGCTTTGCTTGTTAGTGCTTATAAAGCATAGCTGGTTATTAATACGCCTGGAGTCGTTTTTTCTTTCTGGTTTTGACCTACTCTTTAAAAAGTTGTAATTGTGATCTCTGTGGTCTAAAAGTCAAGAGCTTAAACAGGCTTTAAAAAGTGGCGGTTACATAAATTTTTATTAGTGAACGACACAAATCGCTTCTCGTGATGTTTTCTCTTTCTAGTTAAAAGACCCGGTCGTACTAAGTTAGACCCTGGCCGTCCACAATTAGTGTTACTACTGTATGGGAAACACTGTATCACGTGTTTTTCTTTGGGAATAGACCCCATGCATTGATATTTTCTGCCTAATCTGGCCAACAAAAGGTCAAAACCTCACAAATGCCGTCTCATGTTAATGTGAAGCATGGTGGAGGCAGCATCATGGTGACTTGGACTTTTGCAAGGCCTGGATGCAATGGATTCCTTTTTTTCAGACAAATGTCAAGGTAATATGACTTGATTAGGACTCTTCAACCAGGGTATCCTAGAAATGTTGGTGGATGGAAACAGCCTTGTAAGGAGAAATGGTTTAAAGCTCTCTTGAACATCTATAGGAGTTCAATAAAGACCAAACTGCACATGATTTGTTTTATTCTAGTCAGATTACGATCGGACCTGTGACTCAAATGAGGATCTGACCACATTTTAAAAAAAACGATGCAGAAATCCTGGTAATTTCAAGGGTTCACAAACATTTTCTTGACACTGTCCAAGGGCTTCACTGCTTGTTCTGGTGGTGGTGTTTAATTAACATAGTGCTGTAATAATTTGGGTGATGATGAAGATGAAGATGAAGATTCATAAGAAAGATTTCACACTATAAGATCAGTCACTATGGCCACAGTTAAAAAAAAAAAAAAAAAATGGATCATTACACCGGTTTGATTTGATAAACCTTGTTTGGACACTGTGTAGAACTGAGGTCTTAGTACAAGTAATGCAGCGGAAGACATGTGAATTACTTCAAGGTAGGGCTAATTAAAGACCTTTCTCAATTATGGAAATTCAGTCAACTAATGATTTAATCACTCATCTAATTCCTCGTGTAACAACAACTCCCTCCGACCAAGTGACGTCTCATTGCGGTGTTTGATAAACCCCGTAAACGTCTTTTTCACTCCGCAGGTTTGTGTGCAAGAACAACGGGGTTTTGTTTGAGAATCAGCTCCTACAGATCGGCATCAAGTCAGAGTATCGTCAGAATCTTGGTGAGTGGTCTTCATGTGAATATGATTTAGTGTGACTTTCTACCAAATGGTCTGGTTTCACTCCATTTGTATTTCATCATAATACAGTTTTATTTATTAGTGTGAAATGGCTCCTGTGAACAAGGACTCTACATTCAGCCCTCTCTAGTGAAGTTGCAATAGGCAAATCTGGGAAAAAGTCAAGAGCCAGTAGCCACTTTTGTACAATCATTACACTGCATTTACTCGTGCACATATACACTTATAACATGTACCTAATAAATCCACAAGCAATGATGATAAACATTAACAACTCTGTGTATGTCTCTCTTAGGGAGAATGTACTTATTCTACGGAAACAAGACGTCGGTGCAGTTTGCCAGCTTCACCACCACAGTCACCTGTCCTGGGGAGTTGCAGTCTCATATCCTTTCTGTGTATAAACAAGGCGTCGCCTTCTATCAGTTAATCACAATTAAAAAAAAAAAAAAAGAATAATTTGAAGATTGACTCTATTAGATGGACGTCCCTGGTGAGGATGGACGTCCCTGGTGAGGATTGCTTCCTAGCGTTGGCCAAAGAGTGGAGCCACGATATCGAGACTCACTCTCTTTTTCGTTTAATTAATACTGTGCTCTGCTCTACCTCCAGTTACAAGGAGATGTCGGATCATACGCTGAACTTATTTTTAAAATTTGTTTTTCTCGGTTCTGCTTTGCGGTGCGGTTGGCATGGCAACAGATGGCCGCATTATGTCACATCCTGTTTCTATAGCGTCAAGTTACTAACTAAAATCAAACTTGAACACGCATCAAATTTATATCTTTGAAACTAAAAAAAAAATACACATAAAAAAAAGTTTGGATGTGTATTTTAGTTTTTTAGTTTGGCCCAAGTCCCATCCACTAACATAGAGTGGGTGGAGCTTATGAGCAATATTGCAGCCAAACACCAGGGGGAGCTGTACTTGCTTTGGTCAAAATCTTTGGTTGATTAGACATTTTTATATATATATATATATATTTAACCACACATTAACATGAATCCAACATATTTTAGTAAAGGGATAGCATAATATCGAATGCAAAATGATGATAAGAACATATATTTATAAACTGCACCAGGCCGAGTTTAATATAGAACACGTATAGCAGGTAAGGGGGGGTTCCTACTTAATCTCTCCATCAGTTTGGGGTCCTTGGCCTGCAAAAACATTGAAGACCCCTGCTTTAGAGCAGATCTGCCGTCCATCTTTATACAGTCCATGCAGGGAATAGATAATCCATGACGTATTATTGTAACATAGCTACCTACAGTCGTCACTGTGTATGTTCACACTTGTAAATCATTATAAAACTGCTCAACTTAAAAAAAATGTAAGGCTGTGTTTGCTCAAAACCGTGCACGCATTGCTAACAGTCAAGTAAAAGTCAGTCACGGTCCTTGACAACTGGCCACAGCTCAACGTTCAGACCAAACCAGTGGAGCCGCTGGTGGAGGGTGGAGCCCAGATTCAACAGGTCCTCAACATCGAGTGTCTGACCGACTTCTCCGACGCGCCGCTGCTCAACATAAAGTTCAGGTGAGCTTTCACAACCGACCCCGGGAGCCCTGAAAGTCAGTTTCTGACTACAAGAAGATTGAAACGATTCAGCCCAACAGCCGCAGGCGACAAGATAAATTTGTGTCGTTGCTGTGATCAGGTATGGAGGAGCTCTGCAGAACCTGACGCTCAAGCTGCCCGTCACCATCAACAAGTTCTTCCAGCCAACTGAGATGTCCTCACATGACTTCTTCCAGCGCTGGAAACAGCTTAGCCAGTAAGTGACGTCCGGGTTGTGTGTGTGTGTGTGTGTGTGTGTGAAGTCGGTTGATTTATGGGTTTTTCCATCATCCCAGGTTGTTCTGCTTTGCATGAGCCAAGCTACACACGCTGAGCTTTTGGTAGCAGGGTCGACTATAGCCGACATACGAAGGGCTCCTCCCTCTGTGAACACATGTAACTGTTGTACAACCGAGTAAAGAGAGAGTTTTAATTCATTTAAGCGTTTTGATCTGTGAGTCAGTATCTTTGTAGTTTCTAGGTTTGTCATATCAGCTTTGTTTGAATGTTTATCGATTGTTATTCGCCTTAAATATAAACTTATTCTGCTGTGTTCTTCATATGAAATCACATTGACCTCAAAAGGCCTGTGAGTTATATTTGACTAACACACCTCGCTGTGCAATGCGGAGAGCGCCTCAACTCTTTAAACCATGTTTCAGCACGACTACACGCTAAAAAAAAAAAAAAAAACTCCATTAAGATCCCTTTTGAAACTCCTGTGTGTGTCTCTCCTCAGGCCTCAGCAAGAAGCACAAAAGATATTCAAGGCCAACAACAGCATGGACACCGAAGTACTCAAGGCGAAGGTACTTCTACAGTCTCTTCATTAACCACATCTGCCTCCTTAATAAAATGCCACAACGCGTCACATGCTCTCCACCCTGCACTTTGTTTGTAGTTAATCTTTGTTTACGACTCACCCAGCTGCGCTTTTATATCGCGGTGGATAGTTCTGTGTAATTGGTCGTAGAAGTGTTTATATCTGTCTGGTGTTTTGCTCCTTCATCGTTTGCGATACCTGTGTGTGTGTGTGTGTGTGTGTTTGTGTTTGTGTGTAGCTGCTGGGACTAGGAACGGCCCTGCTGGACAACGTTGATCCAAACCCAGAGAACTACGTGTGCGCTGGAGTGATCCAGACCAAGGGCCAGCAAGTGGGCTGTCTGCTGAGACTGGAGCCAAACGCACAGGCACAGGTACCATCAGCACCACCTTTGAGTAGATACACACCGACCAGCCACAACATTATGACCAGTGATGGGAGATAAGATGGAGAATACTTAGACACGTAGCACCCACCTAGACCAGACCAGGCACCAGATTGTCCAGATACGTCCTGTTGTTAATAATGTTAATATCGCATGTTACATTTTTCCAGTTGTCAATGACTGTCTTGCTGTAGTTTTAGCAACAAGAATGCGTGACCCAGTTTGCCCTAACCTATATATTTTCATAAATTACTTGAAAACAAAATGTACTGTGGTGATATTCGCCCATTCTCGGATGAGTCACAGCTGTTTTGGGGGAAGGGGTCATAATGTTATGGCTGATCGGTGTATAGTTAAAAACCTTTTTTTTTTTTTAAATCAAAAATACTAAATTTAAAGTATTTATCATTTATGCGGTTTGAATAAAAAAATCCTTTTTAGGTATGATAGTGATAATCACAATCATTTGGGATTTATTTTGGAGCCTTCCTCCTCCTCTACTTTTCAACATATTGGGGAAATAGAAGTCCCATCTGTTTACTCGACAAAGGAGGGGGCATCCAGCGGCTCTTTTATAATCTCGTATTCCATCTCGAACGCTGACCTTAATAGCTCTTGTGTGTCCGTGTGTGCAGATGTACCGCCTGACCCTGCGCTGCAGCAAAGACTCTGTGTCCCGGCGTCTGTGCGAGCTACTGGCCGAACAGTTCTAGGGTCCACACCTCCACTGGACCAGTACTCCCACCACCACCACCCCCCCCCCACCAGCGACCTCTATCCCCACCGGAGCCCTCCTGCCACACTTCCTCCTCCTCCTCCTCCTCCTCCAACAAAGAATCTTTGAGTTAAAAGAAAAAAGAAAAAAAAAAAGGTGTAACCTACATAAGGGAAAAAGCAGCCGCTGCCAGCAGCAGCAGCAGCAATATTATTGTCATTATTCTCGTCCCAGATCCCGATTCCAGTTCATCTTCTACTTGTTTATTAACATTGATGCTACATTCTTGGTTTTTGTTGGTTTACCTGTGTAGCTGGTGTGTGTGTGCGTACGGCCAGGAGTGAGTGAGTGTGCGAGTGAGTGAGTGTGTGTGCGTCCCGTGGTTGTGCTGGGGTCTCATTCTGCTCCATCCCGACTGCTGCGTAGAACCGACGCTGTGTATTTCTGTGTGTGAGAGGTGTGCAGAACATTCCTCGAAGTCAAATGGGAGAAACGCCCCACCCCTCCTCTAAAGAAATGAGACCTGAGGGTTCAGAAAATGCACTTAAGATGTTGGGATCCTCTCAGAGACCCTCCAGCATGAGCCCACTCTTTCATTTTTCCGTTGAACGGCCCCCTCCTGCGATCAAATCCCCCCCTTTCCCTCCTCCTACCTCCCTCCCTCCCTTCCCCTCCCACACACACAATGCTTCAATATACTAGTGCGCTTGTTTATGTTATTGATGTGTATGTAAATACGTGCCAGTGGACGACTTTATCGCTTCCTGAGACATTCCCATAACGCTTTCGTTTATAGAGCGCTGCTGATTACTTAGCTCAGACAGGACGGACCCTGTGCGGGTGAAGAGGACAGGGGGTGAGACACGTCCCATCCACGTCGCGGGGTCCAGGTTGAATCTAAGACAGACGATGCTGGTACCCGTTTTAGTTGATCCAACTTGCTGCGCCGAGCCTTTTTTATTATTATTATTATTATTATTATTATTATTATTATCTTTAGAGCACAAATCGACACCTGATGGAAACAGAAGAGAGGTCAGTCTGAGACATTTCCGCACATCCAGATTTTTCCCGCTCCTCCAACCAACCACGATAGAGACCAATGCCAATAAATCTGATGTGTAACCAACCACTACAGTATGTATTCGTAGAAAACGGCTCGCCCGCTTCTTTTCCCGCCGCGCGCATGAGCAACCGACGCCGCGGGAGAGGACAGGATGTAAGACGCCCAGGTGTCCATGGCAACTACAGGGGGACTCGTGTGTGTGTGTCTGTCTGTCTGTCTGTGTGTGTGAGTGTGAGTGTGGCTGGAAGCAGGTAAGAGGAAGGACAGAGAAAGAAGAAATTAAAAAAAATAAATAAAAAAGAAAGCGAAGAGAAAAAAAAGAAGCCTAAAGACATTTCTAATACATGATCACATTACATTCTGTGGTTGCGCGGCAATCACGGGACGTTGAACTTTGTAGTGGAAAACGTAGTCATTTTTTTGTCATTCTGTGAGTGTGTGTACGTGAGTTTGTGTGTGCGTGTCTATGCAGTATCCACTAGCTAATGCAGCCTCATGTATCGGTGTTAAGAACCTGTCCAATACCTGTGTTAGAATTAAGATTTACTCTGTAATGAAAAAAAAATGTGAAAGTAAAACTATGCCATATATCCGACATGACGCCTCCTGTCTTTTGTCACCTTAAGGACTTAAGAAACTTAACGACTTGGCATTCTTAACCCTAACCCCTCAGAAGATCATTCTCTGATGATTCACAACTATTTTGGAGGCACAAGGAAGACCTACACAATATTAGGAATCTCTTTTTATACCTGGTGTATAAAAGTGAGTTCTTAATGCACAATCTTGGAATTTCAGGTGCTGCATTATTTAATTATTGTGTTTTACATCATAGGTCTTCAACAGGGGTTTGCAAAATCTTTGGTTGATTAGACATTTTTTATATATATATTTTTTTTTAATTTTCCCCACAATTTTAAATTTCTTTAAATTCACATTAACATGAATCCAACGTATTTTAGTAAAAAGATAAATAGAGGAACAAAACGTTATTTTTCAGTCAACTACGGCGGCAGGGAGGGCCAAACCAACATTACAAAATGTGAAACGCTTTTACAAAGCTTGAGAAAAAATTTATGTTTTAGAAAACATTTTTACATATCACGAGACAAATTTACATTACCATAGCACATTTACAAGTCCTGAAACACATTTACATTTCAGAAAACAAATTAACAAGACGCAAAACACTTGTACAGACGTCACCATCAACCGGAAACGGAATGTACCAACTCCGGGATGGAACCGGAAGTCATAACGGGATGGTGACCATGGTGACCACAGATGGACAGCGATCCACTCATGTTTTTTTCTCGTTTTGTGGGCAACATATGAGGTCGGTCTTAAAAGTTTTTAAATGGCATGAACCAGACCGACGGACCAAACGCACAGGGGGCATCTCAACAGCCGGATAATGTTAAACAACGTAAAGTACAGCAAAGCGCCAGGTGTCTGAAGTATGTCAATGAACGTTGGCGGCTGTTAACCAATAGGGCCACTCACGTTCATTGACATACTTAATAATGTATATTTATAATTTGCACTAGGCCGAGTTTAATATAGAGCACATATAGTAAGTAGGGGGGTTGGGGGTCCTTGGCCTGGAAAACGTTGGTGTGATCTGGTTGCGTTTAATATTATTCTGTTCTGTGAGACTGAAAGTCAAAATCTAAAAAAAAACGCTACAAAGAATAAATAAATAAAATCTTAAAATGCTTCTTTGGGCTTCAGTTTTGTCCCCCTAAGCTGAAAATAAACCGGACTGATCCATCCATGTGCACCGTGCACATGTTTGTGTCCTACTTTAACCTCCAGTGACCTTCCTGCCCTTTGGTCCTGCGGTCTGTAGGGGGCGCTGATGGCTCTGTTGTTTTGTTAACGTTGTTTGGAAAAGGAAAAGCCTCATATAGAAATTAAAAAAGAGCATCATCGGCAGGTATAGATGGATACGGGGAATGTGAATGTGTGCTTGGGGGAAATTTATATGCAAAAAAAAGAGAAAGAAGGGTTTTAGTAAAAGCACATGCGTATTAATCTTTTATTTATTATCAAATTGTATATCTACTGAGGAGCAGCAAGAAGATGACGCAACATTATCACTTGCAGCCTTTTACATGGAAATCAGGTGATGAGGGTGCAGAGTGCAGTGGGGCAGACGCTGCAGTAAACAAACACAATGTGTGACTTGTCTCTAATGTGCATGACTTCCTACCTCAAGGGAGGTTGCAGGCTACTGTCCTAACATGACTTCATTTAAAAAAGTCATTGTTTACTGTTATTGTGCATGCTTCAAACTGTCTCTCATATGCTGCGTATACAGGCTGTGTAATGTTTATGATGACAGCCTGATCATTTCTGCTGCTGCTGCTGCTGCTGCTGAGAGCTGCGTTCAGGCGTTTTGTGCGCATGCGGAAGTCCGGCGCGCCGCTCATTGGCCGAAGATGACATCATGCAGCCCCAGATCTATTGTTGGAAAGAGGATGAGCTCATCGTTGAAGAAGACGCCAGTTTCACATAGAAGAGCCGAGAGAGGAGGACGCACGGAGAGGCGACGCACGGACCTTGATCCATCAGAAGGCAACAAACTCCTGCAACAGACTCCTCATCCTCCCTCCTGCACGAGAACGGGACTCTGCAGAAGGACGCTTCGAGTGAGTTACATTAAATAACTAGCACTATTGCTTTTTGCATGAGTAAAGTAATCATTTTCTTTTTTTTTCTTTTTTTTGTGCTATTTCCTGTTTTTGCGTAACAGCTGTTATCTCACCACAAAAAGCTGGAAGATAGTAAAAATACTTACATTTTCTGCAGACTGATGGAACATTTAGGACATTGTGGACAACTTATTCTGTGGGATCAAAGTTAACAGATGTACTATTATATATACAACAGATAAATAAATGAGTGCGTTACGTGGATTGTGGTTCTGCTGCAGATATGGTTTGGTCTCAGGAGAGAGATGCTGATCGGACCCCGATGTCCGTCATCCTGCCTCGACTCTACCTCGGAGCGGAGAGGGACGTGACGCAGGTAAGGACCAGGGCGACCGCATGAGGAAGATATAGTTATGGCCAACTATTAAATAAACTGCGTCGGTTCAAAAAAATAAATAAATAAATTAAAATAAATAAATACATAATACGCTCCCGATTAGTCGATTACTAACGGTTTGTGCAGCCAATTTGAAGACAACAAACAGCTTTGAGTATTTTCTTCTTCAAGCAAATAAATATTTTTTTTTCTTATTGATGACATAGACTGTTGAAGGTTTATTTATGTGAAATTAACTGAAAAAAATGCAAAACCGGTCCACTTTTGGCTATTATATTGCTGCATTAATGTGCGAACAGCGTTTTTACGGTTTGTTTACTTGTGCTAGCCTCCATACAGTTGGATAGTAAAAGCAGCACTCACCTGCTGAAACATTAGGTACACTGCATTGCTTACATTCTAATATATCAGTATAACATCGTTTTGAATTAGCTGATTTCCAGATTTAATTAAAAAAAGAACTGTAACCTTTATTATTACTCCACAAGTTGTGACATAACACTGTGAAGCAATCAACTCTAGCCTTTGTGTGCCAGTTCATTAGGTACACTAGTGTTTATGTTGAAACTGCCTCATAAAGGGGGAGATCACACTGTATGATCGTGTTGGAGGATGTCGCCTTTGTCGCCGTTAAACTTTGCTGAACTAAACTCGATAGTGTTTCTGTTGTGTAGCCTTGCGCGCCGATTCAAATGGGGTTGTCATAGAAACGCAGCCTCTCAGCCTCGCATCTGTGTCAGTAGTTCTAAACAAAAGCTCAATGTCATAACAAGATGAAGCTAGGATTTAGTGCAGGAACCTTTATATGAGAATGCTTTCATTTTCACTAGTGTACCTAATGAACCGGCATGTGGTGTTGTATTTTGCTGTCAATTCTGCAGCCTCTATGTGTATTTGCGCTGAAGCATAGTGCATCTGTTGCTGTGTGTCTAGGACCAGCTCGCCTCCATGGGCATCTCCTACGTGCTGAGCGTGAGCCGCTGCAGCCCCCAGCCCTCCTTTCTGCCGTGCTCCAGATACCTCCGCATCCCAATTGATGACTCCCTGCGGGACGACCTGCTGCCCTGGATCCCACAGGCCCTTCACTTCATTGGTGAGGAATCTCCCGCAGCATCCCCGCTAGAAAAAAACATCTGTCAATTTCAGTAAACACTTTTCCAAAGCCTGAATAAGGACGTAGTTACCTTCTGACTGAATGTAACTAATTGTACAAACTCTCACTGTTTGCGTTCAGATGCAGCCATGTCCTCGGGGGCCTCGGTGTTGGTGCACTGTGCAGCAGGAATCTCCCGGTCACCGGCTCTGGCCGTAGCCTACATCATGTACAGTCTGGAGATGGACCTGGACCACGCCTACAGGTACGGCCGTTAAAACACACACTCCAGTCAGACCTGAGCACACATTCGTCTACTACTACATGAACAGTATTTAATCTGGTTCGTCGTACACAAACACTAAAGAAACCTCAGAACCTCCTGATAAGGTTGCCAAACTGTCTAAAATATAAAAAGATACAAAATCAAAGATATCACTTAGGATAGAGAAGTGGGAAACAGTACTTTCCTCTTTCTGTGGAGGAACAGCCTGGCCAAAATAAAAAAAAAATAAAAAACTGAATCATATTGTATCAAAAAGGACACAATTAAATGGGGAAGTGAACAAATGAAAGGATTAATACAGAGTTGAACAAATACGGAAGCAAATTAAAACTGTATTTGTTTAATTTAAGTCACATTTTATATAATAGTTAATGTCTACATTTGATTTTAATACTAGTTTTGGTGCATTTTTATGGAATATTTTGATTATTACAGTCAAAAGTAAAACACTTTTTCTTTTTTTAAATGAATTCAGCAACTACAATAAACTTTCTAATCAACAAAAAGGAACCCTAAGCTCACTGAAAAAGAGCTTCAGCCGTGACATCATTGTTACCTAATGCCTCCATTGCAAAATTAGTCATTTCAGAAATGAGACTTGGGACTTATCAGTCACTTCCTGTGCCTGTGTCATGAGGTGTCACCGCTGCCCACCTTTAAGAGACTGATAGTAGGTGTTTTTCAGAAGCCACACGTGTCTGCACGACATAATGTCACTAAAATTTCAATGTCTTAAAATAAAAATATATATGTGTAACTTCCACTTCTCATTTCACTTCTGCACCAGCCGTAAGAGATACTGATGGCAAAAACAGTAAACAATTAGCAAACATAGTAACACAGAAATCTTGTTCAGAAATAACGTTTTAAAATGTATTTTCTAAACATATTCCTTTATTTTCTGCAACTTTTTCAAAACCAGATCAATTTTATACAGACAAACGTCAACTCTATTCATCTATCTATATTTGGACGTGAAAATGTGTAACGTTTGTTAAATTAATGATAAATCGGGACATCCCCAGACAAACCATAAATGATGATACGTTGGCTAGCATGCTAAGCTAAGCTAGCATGCCAAGCTAAGCTAAGCCCCGCCCCTTACTGTGTGATACTAATTTGAGAAATATATGTTTGATAGTCAGTGGCAAGAGGCAAAAATTTTATGAATTGTAATGTGAATTACACATATAAAATTTGAAATTTAAAAAATTGCAAATTTATGGGTTCTCCGTATATTTATGCTGTATTATAGCTCCTCCTTACCTATGGAAGAGTATTAGGGCCACCCATGATGAACAACAAAAAAAAAATGAGAGGAGGTACATTTTTAGAATAAAGTCAAAATATAATGGTGAGTAAAAGGCAACCTTTGAGACTATAACAAACAACATATGTGACTGCTTCTACAAAATGCCGTACAGGGAGTTAGGTTAAGTGGTGAGGCTACACTTCAGACTCAGCTTTAGTGACAAAGAAATACTTTCTCTTTTAGATTACAAACACAGTCATTGTATGAGGACTTTAAAGAAACAATGCTGAAAACTACGACTGTTCTAGGATAAACCTTTATAAAAATTTCGACTTTTTTCTCAAAGTGCATAATGAAATAATTTTTTTTTCATGGGTGGCCCTAATACTCTTCCGTACTCATCAAATACCAGTGGCAGGCCGTACATTTTTCACCTACAGGCCTCATTCAAAACACCTTTTTATACAGTCGTTATGGCGCCACTGCTCTAGAAACCAACATCATACTTATACGCTTTAAGACATCGTAGACAGGTATCTCCTATAGAGAGAAGAGTGCCAATACTAAACTCACTAAATACTAAACTCACTTAAAACAATTCAAAAAGTCTCCTCTCACTCACTGCAGCCACTAGCACCATTAACCATCAATGTCGACCCAAGAAAATGGCAAAAATATATTTAAAAGATGGAAATAGAATTCATTAAACTCACCAGAACTTAAGAAACGATTTACTAATGAGAGTTCTCCTCATATCGCTCATAATTGCTGACCTGAAAGTGGCTGACACACCCTTTCCCCGGCTGGGTCAGGCTAGTTAGTGTCGAGGTTGGAGCGGCCTTCCCTCACAATATCCAGATTTTCCTCAAAAGTCTGCCATGAAAATGACTTTCTAAGAAGATCCGCAACCAAATCGATAGCTCAAGAAGTAGCTAATAAAATGTTAACGGCAACAGATGAACATGAACCGCTAGCTTAGCTTAGCTTAACTCCGTCCAATGAAGGCCCAAGGACACAAACTTGAAATGTGATTGGTGGAAGGAACAGCCCAGGCAAATTTCTTTCAGTCTGGCAAGACGTGACAACTGAAATATGATTAATGCAAAGTTACACTGGCAGAAGCACTGCAGCTGAGAGGCACACAAGTCATAAAATGAAAAGAATAGGTTATTGGGAATAATTTAATAAGATTAAAGGGACTAATCAAATATAAGTCTGTGATTTTTATCAAATTCATGGCAGTAGAGAAGGTTTTCCTGGACCTGACGACCCACCACTGCCAAGTACACATACCGGCATGAAACTCATTCACTTATTATTCCGATTATTACCTCTCTTACTACTCATTACTCATTATCTCTACTTCAATTTACTCCTTTGTCTGTAAATGGTTTTGCACAGTGCTGTTGTCGGAGTAGATTATCAGCCTCGATGTGTGAGAGCTATATTGGTTGTAACCCACATCCTGTTTGTTTCCTGTCTAGGTTTGTTAAAGAGCGTCGTCCTTCCATTTCCCCTAACTTCAACTTCCTGGGTCAGCTGCAGCACTTCCAGGGAGCCCTGAGCCAGAAGGCCTCCGGCGGCGACTTCTTCATCCAGCAGATGGACAATCGGAAACCCTCCGCCGCCGACCGGGTTAACTGCTCCCAGAGCAGCAGTCAGAACAACAACCGTCAAGCTGACGGTGTCAGCGGGGGCTCGGTGCACCACAAAGACAAAACGCAGCAGAGGCACGGTGGAAACCTGCAGCAGAAACCCCTGACTCTTTATTTGACTCAGCACGTCCAGGCTCCGCGTGAGGCTTCGGCGCCGAGCCCCCGCGAGCCTGCGAAGCCGCTACCAAAGCCCACGCAACTACAACTCCCATCAGGCTCGGCGTCTCTGTTGGAGAAGCGTAAAAGCCTCACGCTGTCTCTGACGCCTCTGGGAGCGGCGTGCCCTCCCTCATCAGAAGGCAGCAGCCGGCAGGGAAGAGGGACCTCCACGTCACAGACTGTCCACAGCGGGGAGACGGGGGAGAGGACCGAGGCGAAGACACAGCGCAACGCCGGCTCCCACCGGCAGACGGGGGGCGCCGACAGAGAGCAGAGTCCCTCCCACAGCAAGTGCAGCCGAGCCGAGGTGAAGGAGCAGGGCCTGCTGTCGCCATTCAGCTTCACCCTCAGCAAGCTGTTAGACTGGGGGGAGAGGGTGCTGCTGGGGGGGGTGTTCGTCCACCCCGTGAGGATGGGGCAGCCTGCGATACCGTACAGCTGCTGAGGGCGAGGTTTAGCTAGCGGGCGAAGGCGAGTGGTATTTGTGCATGTTTGTCAAAGGAAAAACCAAACCAAGGTACATACGTACTGAGAGAACCATTGTCTTCTATTTATTTATTTATTGCAGAGCTGAATTTTAAGACGTATAGAGGAAACCTCCACATGAATGCATCTCGTTTATTACGTCCCGACAGCGGTCCGCTTGTCCCGTCATTTGTAAAAGGCAGGTTATTTTAAAAGAGTTTTGGCACAACGGCTTGAAATGAATTTGCTGATTATTAAAGATGTTGTTTCAACTACGTCTCATTGCCCCTTTTTTTTCCTGCGAGGATCCAGTTTTGTCTTCTCCGCACGGTCGTGAGGTTTTTTGAGGTCATTAGCACAATATTTCTAAATTGCTCTGCCAGGGCACACATGCAGTCTGAAGAAAACTGATGTTGCCCAACTACATTAGGGCCCCAACAACTACACAAAACCGGAAGAAAACAGAAAATACTCACATGCAGGTTCGTGTGAAAATTAAATTAGCGCATTCTGTATTAGCATGGATCACAGAGAAGACATCTGTCACCAACGGCTGAAAAAATGTTGTGCAACAGCAAGATTATTAACAACAGGATGTATCTGGACAACTTGTAAGTTTGTTTAATACACTGATCAGGCATAACATTATGACCACCTTCCTAATGTTGTGTAGGTCTCCCTTGTGCCTCCAGAACAGCTGTGGCCGACCAGAGAATGGACATGGACCTTCTGAGGGAGTCCTGTGGCATCGGGCAACAGAATGTTGTTAGTGGATCATCTCACAGATACTTGATCGGTTCGGGATCTGGTGAATTTGGAGGCCAGGTCAACACCCGGTGCTGTTATTCACTTTTGATCCTAAAATGTTTTCGTGTGTGTGTCTGTGTCACTTCTGACATGTGCAACACATATACAGGATTGAAATTACCTTCCTAGACAGAAAGACAGACAGACAGACAGACAGATAGATAGATAGATAGATAGATAGATAGATAGATAGATAGATAGATAGATAGATAGATAGATAGATAGATAGATAGAATAGACTAAAGGGAAAAAAACATGAAATGACACATGACAAATGTGCAAAAAGGGATGGAATGAAAATATAATATACAGTGTAAATATAGATGTCACTTGTGAAAAGATTGACATCTATAGAGATCCTCAGGGTATTAAGTTCCGCACTTTGCCAGATTGGACCCTCTGGGGGTTTTGTCTGACACAACTGTTGTAGAGTATTTTATGTAACTTAGTGTTTTATTCTTTTTTTTTTTTTTAACCCTTTAAGGACTAAATTTCTGCCTGCAGATTAAAAAAAACAAAAACAAAAATAGCTTACGTTATTTGAATTACCGTAACTCAAAGTGTGGCTAAACACTGTGAAGTTGCACTTGCGAACACTGTGAAGTTATGGTAATGGCTGCAGGTTGGGGAGTGACGGAAGACCGGGGAGCCTCAGGAAGAGAGAGTTATTTGGAGGAACGTGTTGGTAAAAATGAAGTTAGTTAAACCCTTGAGATGTCACAAAGGTCTTTCAGACAAAAGCACAACTTTCCAGCGTTCAGCCACACATTGAATTTTGTCAATAGCGCTAACCATTGTGACCGTTTGGTTTTAAAGGGTTAAAAGCCCCTCTGTGAAGGATATTCAACAATTTAGTTGTATCATGTATACAATCAGTGCGTTTACATGCAGAGCTTAATCAAGCTATGCTCGAAATTCGACTTTCTGACTACAGTCCTTGTCCCAGTTTACATGCAGCGTAGAAAATCGAATAACTGTTCTCCTCCTCCACACTAGGTGGCGATATTTGTCTTTTCAGTGGGTTAATGCCACGTTAATGTGGCTCGCTTTCCGGTTGACCTATTACGTCATATAATAAACAAGATTCATTCATGCAGCAGACCGGCATTTCAAACAACAACCAGACAGATATTACTACATTTTTTTAATCTCGTACGTAATGTGCGCGCTACGTCTGATGTAGGTAAGATATGCGCTATCCCTCAGATGGTTCCTCTACCAGCTCTGTTTATCTTCTTCTTCTTCTGCAATTTTTCTTGGTTGTTTTTGTTCCGGGGTCACACACCAGTGTAGCAGTTGTGGAGCATGCGCACACGCGTTATCCGATTGAAAAATGTGATTCACTGTGTACATGCCGGAGAAAATTGAAGTCCAATCGCATTATCTGGGTGCCTTAATAGGATAATGAGAACTCCGATCTTAATCGGAGTAACGTGTTTACATGCACTTAAGTTCTCCTGTTACAGTCCCATTAAGGGAATAATTCGTTTTTTTTTTGTTTTTTTTTTGCGTGCCACGCACTAAATGATGACAAAGACGTTTCTATTTCCTCACGTTTTCCATTTCTAACACTCCACCACAAGGGGGTTACCTTCCATCTGCATGGATCTTTTCCCTGTGCCACCCCAGAACCTAGGACCGCCTCTGCAGATAACATCTGCACCAGGAACAGTTTACTTTGGACCGTAGGTTGCCCGGGTTGCTGTCGCTCTTAAAAGACAGATAAGCTCGTTTCTGGCAGGAGTCCAGAGCTGAGGCAGAACATGTGTTGCCTCAGGGCTCGTATTTCTTAAACCACGGTTTTCCACATTTTGAATTCAAGTGCAATGACTTTCTGTTCAAGGGGGGATTCCAGGTAACACCGAACAGCCCCCACATGTGTATCAGGTTCAACCACGAAGAAGTATTTCTCATGTTGCGAAACTACGACTTTGGCCTTTCAAAGCGAAAGAAAGAAGCCGGATCTGTTGAGAAACATTTAGGTTTAATCGTAAAATTAATCGATAGCTGGAGCTTGAGTTTACATCCTGAAAGCTGAAATGATGTCAGAGGATAGGCCAACTCTGAATGACCAAATAAGGAAACTGACACATGTAAGAGGAATTTATTCATTTTAAATGAGAGGAAAAGCTGCGGCGCGCTCGGGTGCGTTTGGGTCCGCCATCTCTCTCTCTCTCCTTCTCCTCCTCCTCCTCCTCCTCTCTGTCTGTCTGTCTCTCTTTCTTTTTTAATTCCGTCTATTTTAACTGAGGCGGGAGGCACGGAGACACTCGGGGGGAGGCAGCGGTGGACACATAATACTGCGGGAGCTGCTCGGTGTTTCTCGAGGAAAGAGAAAAAAGAGGAAGCAGTTCCGCCCTCAGAAGCTGCCTGGAGGCCGAGGAGAAAAGAGCAGAAACAGGAGAAGAGGAGCGAGCAGAAGAAAAAAAAAAACACACGCACACACAAAGAAAACAGAAAAGCATTTTTTTTCGTTTTTCGCTTTTTTCTCTCGGATGGACTGTTTATCTCCTCAAGTCGGACTTTGTCTCCCAGATGCGGCGCTGAATGTCGTGGTTGCTGTGCGCAAAGAAAGAAAAGCGTCGTTGTAGAAAATGATAAGAAGTTTCTGTTTGAAGTTGCGCCGATAAAACTTTTTTTTTTTCTCTACGTTACACAGGCGGGATACGTCGAGTTCTTTCTTTACTTTTTCTTTTTTTGACTGAGGAGTCCAAACCCTGGAAGTTTCTTCTTTTATATTTAATTTTTATTTCTAAACCGAGTTCAAAATGAGTGGAGAAGAAGAAAGATTCAAACTGGTGGTTGTAGGAGGAGGAGGGGTGGGGAAGAGCGCTCTGACCATCCAGTTCATCCAGGTAAGGACTCCACACAACATGTGTCTTTAGCTTAGGGCTTTCTTCTTGGAGGTAAGTGGTCGACCTGAAGAAATAAAGACCCCAAAAAAAGCCAGGAACGAAGCTGAAACTAAGGCGGTTGGACTTGCTCGAGCTGCTTTTGCTGCTCATCTACATTACTTCTTCAGCTGTAAACCACCCACAGATGTTTCCAATGAAAACCTAACCCCGCACCCCCACCACCACCAGACATTTTGAACTGAAGAAACTAATTGGACTGGTGGTGAAACATCTTCAACCCAGCAAATCCAGCTGCTTTAGTTTTCGCTTTGTTTTGTGGGGTCTTTATTTTTATCGGGAGGCCCGTCCAACTGACTTTCTCTTCTCAGAGGTAAGGGTTCAAATGGTCCACTGAATGGACGTCCTAACAAACTGAAGACCTAAAACGTCAAAACCAAGCTAAACAAAGGCAACTGAACTCGTTCAAGACTCTCGGAGTTCATCTAAGTAATGTCTTAAGTTGTAAAGCGCCCACAGATGTTGCTAATGAAAACCCAACACCCCCACTAGACCTTTAGGAGTTAACAACCTCCTTGGATGGGCGGTGAAACGTCATTGAGAAAGCCCAACTGCTCCAGTTTCTTTAGCTTTTTCTTTGGGGTCTTTTAGGTCATCATGAGCCCGTCTCGAAGGTTTGTGTTCAAATAGTCCATTCGACGGGCGTCCCTACGAATTAAAGACCTGAAAGTCCAAACGCACGCTGTTTGAAGCACAAGCAACTGGATTTGTTGGGTTTTCTTAAAGACGTTTCGCCACGCATCCAATTAGCTTCTTCACTTATTAATGTTTAATGGGACGTTTAAGTTTTATTAGCAGCATCTGTGGGGGGTTTACCACTAAAGAAGTTACTTGGATGAACTCAGAGCGTCTTGAAGATAACTCAAAGAAGTCCAGTTACCTTTGTTTAGCTTCGGTTTTGGGTTTTAGGTCTTCAATTCGTAGGGACGCCCGTCCAACTTGAACACATATCTTGAAGCAGGGAAAGTCAATTGGACGGGGTTCCTGATGACCCAAAAAGACCCAGAAGAAAAAAAAACAAAACATTTCTTTGAGTTTTCTTCATCCAAGTTACGTCTGAAGTTGTAACTACCCACAGATGTTTATAGTGAAACCTAAACTCTCCACATTTAGACATTTAGAACTGAAGAATCTAATTCTTTTCTTGTCCTGTCCAATTTTCTGTTGTGTTGAATATGTGTACAGTCAAGAAGAGGGCTGCAGGGGACAATGACACGGATGAATGAGAACCTTGACAGGCATATTGGTTGACAGTTGACCTATTAATGCTGTAAAGATCAACCTACGTTTTGGAAATCCTATCGAAATATCGCTTTTTCAGAGAAAAATGAGAATGTTGAAGGGAATTACGGGATATCGCAGGACTACATTTTACATCTCGTGCGCAAAAGACCTTTCAATGGAAACGCGTACAAAGTGCAATGTCAAAAATATCGCTTTGATTTTGCATGCAGCTAGTGTACGTTTTGGAGTTTGAACCATAATGACGAGATAGATCATGTGTTTAATTGTGCACGTCAGTAGGTCAGTAATGAAAGTGTTGAGATTCTCAAACAGTCCTCCATTGGATTGTTGTCCTAATAAATATAAATCCCATAGAACAAAGCTTGTTTGAGACATTTCCCCAACACATCCATGCTGGGGAGTTTAGGCATACATGCCAGTTCTCACCTGCACCAGGCAGACAATTGTCATGTGAGTTTCAAGTGTTTACAACCCACAGATGTTGCTAATAAAACTGAAACTACACCAGTCATTTAGGACCGAAGAAGCTACTTGGATGAGTGGTAGAATGTCAAGAAAGTCCATTTGGCTTGTTTTCACTTTGATGACTGAAAATATTTACATGCCTGTAAGTGTCTAGACTTTTACTAATATAGAAACCCTCAAACTATATGCCCCCTTTTTTTAAAAATGAGGCGAACCATTCGTGTATACTCCGAATTTAAGCAATCTTTTTTCCTACCCTCCTGGCAACGTTGGCTTCCATCCCGTTGTTGCACATGATAAAAGTCAAGTTGGAACTTGCTTGCAGTGGTTAGTCCATCACAGCGAGCTCCATGTCTGCTTCATTAAAGTCGTGTTGGATGGGCGTCAGCGCGGTATCAGTTCTGGAAAAAGTAAACAAGCAGACGTGATGTTTGTGATAACCAGCTGCCTTTTGAGCGGGGTTTTGGTTAAAACGCACCGCAGACCAAAGATTTCACCTGCCGAGACTTGTATTTGATTGTAAAAAGCAATAATTGGTTGGAGAGTCTTCTCAACTCTAGCAATGACTGATGTGGGTATTGATCTTGTTGTAGATTAAAAAGATAAGTCGAAGCTTCAAAGAACAAAAACAAATCTGGAAAGTGATTAAACCCGTTGTAAATTTGAGAACACAGCTAATAGAAGTTGCCGATTTATTAGGTACACTAGCAGAACAATTAACAGTAACATTTAATATTAAACAAACCTTCACAAAGCAAAGATTAAGAGCAACACTCTTCTATCTGAATGATTTGTTTTCACTACTGTACCTAATGAAGAGGCCATTTTTATTCGGGGACGCACAGTTTCATGGTCTCTGAGTTAATCGGGAAACGATCTTGCCTTTAGCCACATTAGTTTTATGGGCGGAGGTCTACTACGAGATGGTGTGGAAGTTGGACAGGTCACACATGACCTCATGAGCTCAGGTCTCCAGCAAGTTGCCGCTGTGCTTCATTTAGCAAATGTGTCAAATTTGCGCACTATTTTCAACACACTTTTATTAGATTTTAATGAGCAGGCATTGCTATTTAAAGGACCATTTATCACGTTTTTTTTTGATAAGTTTTGAGATTAGTTTGTCTGGTGAATGTGGGCGTTCCTCCCCTCTTGGTAACTACTAGCTTGGCAGCAAGTTCACGTAAGTTAATGTTATAAGGTTATAAACAGTAGATCCCATGAATAGAAGCTACAATACTACTCCGGGTGTAAAACCTTAAGTCTGTAAGGACACACTGTAAGACGTTTTTTTCCCAATTTTACCCATGATTCCCAGTTGGGCAAAGTTTGAACCAGTCTGTACTAGTTGGGGACGATTTGTAGTGTATGTTTCTATTGTATATTTGTTTTAGCCGAATCTGGATGCAATCCGGTAGTGTGAGCTGATCACCAACCCAAATACAAACACGTGTTGCCAAAAACCAATGAGAAGGAGAGGGCGGGACACAGGAAGTGGCATCAGAAGACGACGGGAAGTTGCGGGAATACGAAAACAATGCTGGTGAACAGTGAGAGCACACAAAGCGAACAGGAACCACAGAAATGGCCCATACACACATATATATATATATCGTTGGTTGCAGTGCATACCAGAGCTGTCGTCCTTGAGAGAGTTTGATGTGTTCGTTTGGCTCTGGTTGGCCTGTGATCCCTCATCAGGAGCAGTTAAATGTGTGTGGTCCCCAGTCTTGTAGTCGTCATACAAAAATCTGCCGAAGCCAGTGTGTTGGTGTGCACCCCTAGTCTTTTCAAAATGTGTAAAGACTGTGAAAGTTGCGTAGTTTGCCCCCAGCTTTAAAATCACTCGCGCTTCACTCAAATTATTGGTGTAACAGTATAAAATGGAAATACTTACAAAACTGTGCTTGTTTTTGTTGGGTAATTATAGTTTGTTTTTTTTAGCTAGAATTCAAGTTTGTACAAGAGGTTTGTTGGAATTGTAACTTTACTAAGATGTCTGTAGATGTCTGCTGCTGTACGCTATACGCTTTATAATGTTATTCATTTTAAATGTGTCCCACAGTCCTACTTTGTGTCAGACTATGACCCCACCATCGAAGACTCCTACACCAAGATCTGTACCGTGGACGGAAAGGAGACCCGGCTGGACAGTAAGTCAGCAATGAATGAATCATGCAGTTGTCAGAGGGATTGCAGGGTGTGTGGAAGGTTTTTGTTTGAAAGGGTGTGTTGCTTTGTGATTCGATACGAGCCAGGCAGTGTGTTTGCTCTCTGGAAGTTTCATTCCCTTGTTAGGACTTGTACTGTGCCAGTGCTGTCAGGATAGACTGCGTTGGGTCACACTGGTGTTTCATCGCTCTGTAACATGTGAATCATCAGATTAACTCTGCGTGGAGCTGCTGTTCCTTTGCCGTTTTTTTCCACTGTAATTTTGCTCCACTTTGAGAATTGTGTGTTTTCTTTTCTCTACACCTCGCCCATCAAAAGTATTACTGTACACCAGACGACACAATTCAGAGAAATGCAAGCCTCTTCAGAGAACAAGTAGGAAGTCATTATCGCTAAAAACCACTAAGAAAAACCACTCATTATATGTTTGTCTTTGGGAGATGTTTACCCAGATGTTGCAGTATGTGCTGCTGGTGGTTTAAAGGCTTGGGCAAGCGCATCATGACACGCACACACTGTGTCTAGTCACTAATTCTGTCAAAATCCTCAACAGGATAATGTGCTTCCTTAACTACAGTCTGCGCTACTCATACTCATAGGGTCATATGACATGAGTCAAACTCATAAAAGATGTTTTAGTCTGTTAGTAAAACACAGTGAGCACATACTGAGTGCTTTTCGCTCTAAAATTTACAGCGGTTGCTTGAGACGTAAATAAATGTCTGTTATATTCAAGCCCCTGTCAAACAAGTTCCTACAAAGGTAATTTAGAGTTTTAAATCTGTTTGCTCTGTTGATTTATTCCTGTGCTGGTGCACTTGTAGCAATGTGTTTTGCAGCAGAGAAATGAGGTTACAGATGTAACCTTGGTTCTGTGAGTTGTAATTCCCCAGATAAAAAAGTAACTTGATATTCAGACAGTTTTACCATGAAAAAAGGAAAGACGGCTGCTTATAGGTTGCAGTTTTTTTGTTTGTTTGTCTGTTTTTATCATTGGAGAGTACTGAAAGAAGTCATTGAGGGACTAAAGGCATAAATCATACCTTTGTGCATTTGACATTTTTGTCAACAACTAACTGAGCTTATACCTGAGCTAGGGATGGGGAAAAAATATTGGTATGGCAATAATTCGTGATATTTTTTCTCCCGATATAATATCGATTTTGAATGTCTTAATATCGGTTTTAAAAGAAAAAGAAGAAAATCATGTTTTGTGCTGAACGACTTCCGAACCTTCACCACCACTTCTTCTGTACAAGTGCAACAAATTGGAAATAGATCATTTGTCCAATGAATTATCACTGTCATCTGATGTACATATATACAATGTGTATTTTAAGCTGCATTTCAAGTTTCTCAGTGAACTATGTAGAATGTTGCGATATGTCGCAACATCATAATATCACAATAAAGTATCGTATCACGACTCAGGTATCGTGATACATATTGTATCGTGAAGTCCTTGCCAATTCCCCTAACCCCTAACCTGGGCATGTATTTAGTCTTATTTAACAGCTAACTACTTTGTATGATATTACCCCTAAGTTTATTTATCTGCAATACATTTTGTGTGCAAATACACTCCGTTACTGAGGGTTAACACTTTTTAACCTGTGTCTCTTCGTGTCAGTCTTGGATACAGCGGGTCAGGAGGAGTTCGGAGCCATGAGGGAGCAGTACATGCGCTCAGGAGAGGGCTTCTTACTGGTCTTCGCAATCAACGATCGGGGCAGGTAAATGACCAGTGTGTGTGTGTGTGTGTGTGTGTGTGTGTGTGTGTGTATGACTGTGTTTTCACTCGACAAACTTTTTCTGGAATCTAGGAACCTTTGGGGATACTCCAAAGTGCAGAAAGTGGAGAAATTATTTTGCCCCCACAGAACAGGAACTTTAGGGTTGAGGTTTGTAGTGCTGAATATTTGTGCTTGGTTGACTACTAGTAGTAGCATTCATTTAATCACGTAAGCCCTATTTGGACATAGTAAGCAATAAGTTACATCTGTGCCTAGTAGGAAGTTCTGTGATTTAAGGGTGAGTTTTTACTTTTTTGAATCTTTTGTTGGATTTGAGTTTTTTTTCTTGTCACTTAAGAATTATGAAGGATGTGCTGTAATTCAAAGCTTGGACAGATGTTGCGGCGCAAAGTTGAGATGTAGCTGAACTATTCACTCATTTAGACCATAGGTCTTCAGCAGCGGCAAAATTGTTGGTTGATGGTTGGCTGTTGGTTGATTAGACATTTTTTTGTATATTTTTTTGAATTTCCCCACAAATTTAAATGATTAAATACACATTAACATGAATCCAACATATTTTAGTAAAGGGATAGTTTAATATTGAATGCAAAATGACGATAATAATAATAATCTATATTCATAAATAGCACTAGTTTAAAATATACAGTAGGTAGGGGGTCCCTACTTAATCTTTCCAACAGTTTGGGGGTCATTGAACTGAAAAACTTTGAAAATCCGTGATTTAGTCACATGAAACCATTAAATCAACCATTAATGTGGTCATCGCCAAAAGGTGGAGCTGATTCCGTATCGGTTGAAACAAGCCTCAGTTATGAAATCCTAGCGAGAAGTTACCAGACTCACATTCTCATAAGATGTAAATTGCGTGTGGCCACGTCAGACTGCTCATTTCTTTTGCCTAATCTCGGTTTTAATTTGAATTACCTTCCTACCAAATCAAATTTGCAACCGAGAAAGTCGGGGGGGAGGGGGGGGAAAAACTTCACCACAAACGAGAATGGATGCAAAATATCCTCACTGGTGAAATCTGTAATAATATGCTGGTTATTATCTTATCTTTGAGTACATTGCTGTTACTTATTATAATGTTCTACTCCCGTTGTATCACTGCATAGTCTGCTAGAGAGATGAGTTTCCCAGCTTTGACATCTACTTTATAAATTTGATCTATATATAAGCAGCCCTAAGAATAAAATAATAGAGTTAATGTAAGATAAAAGATGCCCTCTATAAATACCATATACTAAGTGAATCAATAAATACTGTAGTGCAGATGTAACCAGTCCCATAAAAACACAGCAACTTTCTGCAGAACGTGGCCAAATGCTATTGGTTAAAGAAAAGTTCCTGGGAACTTAAGTTCAGATGCTACGTTACGGAAGGTTTTAGCTTTTAGAGGTGGGCACAGAGAGCTGAATGGTTTGTGGACGTGAACATGAGACGCTCTGTCTCTGCGGCCGCCTGAGTTCCTGCCAAAGAGGAAGTGCAGCCGTGAGCTGCCGCTGGTGGTGCGACTGACGTAGGCCCTCGCTGTCCAGCTGTTATTTGAACAGGTACAGGGAGCGGCCCTCGGCGCCCTGGACAATTAAACCAGGTTAATGAACACACACTGGGCAAAAACACGTGCGAGTCCCGCGGCAGGGAGCGTTTGTTGTGGGTGACGTGAGATTACAAAGGTGCTGCTTTTCGCCGCTTCTGATGGTTCACTCTCTGTTTTCATGTGGTTTGCAGCTGAAATACATTCTCTCCGGGCTATATTAACAGTGTCGACATAATGTCCAACCACTCCAGAGCTCTGTGGTTAACAGGTCATGAATGGGTAATGAAAAAGTTTAACATTGTGACTGCCAGTGACGAGTAAATAACTTTGACCATCTTGTGACAGTTCAGTGTTCTGCTGGAAAACATTATAATCATCTAATTAACATCTATATGAAGGTTCAAAGGTTTGAATTGTCACAAGATGTTCAATGCTGTTCGCTTCTACTGTCAGTGGTCTTAATGTTGTGGCTGATCAGTTTATGTACTTGTTTTTTTTAAATGAAGTCCATCTAATCGGTTTATTTTAAGTACAACTCAAGTTCAAACTAACGAATTGTTATAAGATGATTGTTTATATGCAAACAGAACTCGTGCGCTGCCGTCACTCGGGACCACAATTTATCGCCGTTACACTCCGTCTGTAATGAAAGCCCAGCTTAAAATTAAAAGGGTTCTCTCCCTCCTCATTGTTTCTCTCCCGACAGCTACCACGAGGTCCAGAAATTCCACACCCAGATCTTGAGAGTGAAGGACCGGGACGACTTCCCCATGGTGCTGGTTGGAAACAAGGTCGACCTGGACCAGCAGAGAGTGGTAACGTCCTCACGCAACACACGTCCCGTGATGTCGTGCCTCCGCTGTTACCGGAAGACGGCGGCGGTGCTGTGGGAGTGGGAAAGTCCGGGGGATCTCATCAGCGTTTGTCGGGGGAGGTCGGGAGATGTCAGGGAATTCGCGAATCTCTGGTTGAGTCCGACTTCGGTTGTTACGCAGGCTAATGCGATTAGATGACCTGGGAGAGCTGGAAAAACCATAGCAACAAATCACGCTAAAAATAAACGCTAAATAAACATCCTTCGCATATGCTCCGCAAGTGTCACGGAGGAAAACCATAGAGGCAAAACTGGAGCTCATCTTACTGGAGGTTGATCTTTGTTTACTGTGTCTGCAGATCTCCAGGGAGGATGCTCAGGCTTTCGCCCGAGAGAACAGGATCCACTACATGGAGGCTTCGGCGAAGAATCGCTACAACGTGGACGAATCCTTCCTGGAGCTGGTGCATATAATCAGGTAAATGGAGTAGAATGGAAAAACCTTTATGTGCTTCACAGTGGGGAAATTGGGGCGAGAAAAAAAACAAGAATAAAGAGTGGCAATGTAAAAAATAAACAAAGATAATAAGAAAAATACAATGTAAAAGTATTGGCTTATATACAAAAGGTATTGAATTGCAAACATAGTGGTGTTTCCCAGACAGAAGTTGGATGTTCAGGTATATTTCATCTTAAAAACTCTTCACCTTGTTGCCTTGTTTGGTGTCAGTTTTTGTCAACCTCACATGTTTGACTTTACAGTTATTTTTTCATTTAGACAAACTGTATTAACACCTAAAACCATCAAATCTGAATAGAGAATATATTGAATATTTATCTTTTGCGCTGACGGGAGAGCTGTGCCTCAGTTTCGTTGTGCAATGTATATTGTTATGTGCTGCCGTGCAATGACAATGAAGACTCTAATCTCTAATCTAAAAATGTTACATGTTTCACTGTGAAAACCACAAACATGTTTAATGAACCATTTTTAGAACTTATAATGTGATTCTAAAGTGTACATTTCGAAAGTTTATGTACAAATTTAGCAAACAACAAAGCTACGTGGAACTTTTAACACGCAGGAAATTCAGTACAGCTATTATCATACGTCTCAGTAAGTAGCAACGTCTAAATGTCTCAAATCTTTTCTCTGTTGTCGCTCTATTTACTGAATATAGCCTCACTTTGCCAGGTCATTTCCTGATTGGTTGACGTGATGCGTTTTTCCACCAATAAGATCCAGCACGTGAAGCTATCTTAGCGCTCTCCTCTTGCTAGCGTTTTAAACTTCACAGTTTCTCTGTGCACCAACCACGGCGGCAGCGTTCAGGAAACAGTGCGGTGGCGTAAATTATTTATATAAAGTCTAGTTTGACTTGGTCAGTCGACAAAACTAAAAACAAAGCAGCTGGTATACAGTTTGAAGCTAGCGAGTTAGTGACGCTGCTTTTTGCTGCTACGTCGTCTTGAACACATCTGTCAACTCAAGAAAATAAAAATAATATTTAATGTCATTGTCATTGGGCGGTTAAAGCCGGTTCTTCTCAATTTGTAGCTTCTTATCGCTTGATATATTCTTTACCTTAAGCTGTGATTAATATGAGTGTTTTAAAGGATGCGGATGGAAAAAAAAAAAAAAAAAAAAGATGGCAGCTATTTTGGCTCCTGCCACAAAAACTGTACAAAAAATGCTTTCGTGTTACAAATTAATTCACCAGTGCCGACAGCTGCAGTTGAATCTGATTGACGTCCCTGGATTGATTCAAATGAAAGAGCATTTTCTTCTGTTACATATTTCGGTGCCGTGATCAGTCAGTGCAGAAGCAACATGGTGGCCGCCGTTCTCTCGTCTGCGCTCAACCAGTATCCGATGAGCGGAACGTCACCGTGTTCGCACACACATCCCCCTAAAGTGGTTTCTTCTCTTCTGAATTCGCAGGAGGTTTCAGGAGATGGAGAGTCCTCCTCCTCCGACTCATCACACGGGGCAAAAGAAAAGTGGCGGCTGTCCCTGTGTCATCCTCTAAGCACTGTTACTATGGACACCAAAGCCTAAAGCCTCTACAGTTTGTCCAAAGATGTGTGTCTGTGTGAGTGTGTGTGTGTGTATGTGTGTGTGTTTGCGTTTGCGAGAAAGGGAGAAAGGAAGAGAGAAGCCGTTTTCACACATTCGCTGCAGCCCTGAACTTTTCCCACAACCACCCGGAGGAGCTGTGCGCGAGAAACGTCCGAATCCCCCCGGGGATCTGGGTACAAATACGCGCTAACGGAGCAGGTGGTCGTCCAGCGAGTCTGGCCCACCTGCCCCCCCCACCGCCCCCCCTCCATCGCCTAAACCAAATCTCTCGTCTGCTGCATGTGTGAAAACGGCTACAGAGAGTGAGAGAGGGAGAGAAAGAGAGAGACCGATAAGGTGCGCCATTATCTTTCCAGATGGTTTCATTTGCACTTTTTGCCGAAAGCAAACTTTTTAAAAACCCGTGTAATCTTTTGTAATAACGAGAGAGGATCTAAAAGGGAGAGGTGTCGGTAGCAGCAGGGTTAGTGTGATGCAGAAACGGGAACCGAGAGAAACTGCAACCCGGTGACACAGGCCGACAGTTGTATGAAAGCAGAAATAATCTTTCACGCCATCACCTGTCACACAAAAAGCTGCTGTTGAAGCGGGACGCAGCGTCACGCAGTTACAGCACACGACGACTCGCTGTGTGCAGAAAATCACTGATCAGTTAGAAACGGTTTATTTTCAGTTCTAGGTCTGTAGGGTTAACAATGATGATGATGATAATAATAATAATGAAATGAGCAGACATTTACATGTAGCATTTCAACTTGATTGTGAAATGTGGCACGCCCAAAAGATGAGACATCCGTGTGCTCATGTTCCATACCTTCCTGCAGGGGGCAGCAGAGACCCATTAATTTAAAAGGGAGGAAACAGAGAAGCAGCTCCAGACAGTAGTCATGTCTCCAGCTGCTGCATCATCGCCTTCTTTCCACATAAAGTGACAAATATTACAAATAAATAAATAAATGCATAGATAACAGATATAAATTTGACCATTGTCTCAACTAAGCGGATAAGAAAGAGGTTAATTTTAATGTAAAACCTCAACCTGACAGTGCAGTATTCATTAATCAAAAACCCAAACGTTTCTGTGTTGTGTTCATTTCAGATTACACTTGACTACAAATAGTACACTCTGTATATTTGTATTGTTGTCTGTATTTGTGATATATGCAAATTGCATTTTGGTACTTGCATAATTTTTTCCCCCTGTTTATCTACATTGTCCATGTGTAAAAAAAAAGCAAATAAAAAAACAAATAATTAAAAAAAAAATAGGTATATGTATAAAAACAAGAGACACATCAGCTCGAGTAGATATTGAATAGTCGTTGAAGAGTGTTAAATCTATCTCCCTGCTCAGTCATGAGCTTTCTGTAGCTGCGTCATCAGTACACGGACGGTTTAGTCGTCTTTACGAGACTGGACTGTCTCCAGACTCTGTCTCCTCGTCTTTGTCAGAGTGTCTCTTCTTTGCAACAGTCCAGCTGCGTACGAGGAGCCCGAAGGGGATGTTTCTGCAAGATTCACTCTTGTACGAGCAGCGGGAAGGTCACATGATGACAACTAAGCCATCTCCATGGCAACTGAGCGAGCTCCTTTTGCTAAACTCATTGTTGTGAAGTGGAAACTTACAGAAATAGCTGAGCGAACCTTGAGTCGAGATTATTATTATTCTTTTTTTTTTTTTTTTTTTTAAAGGACCTTCATCCTTCAAGTAATATTCCAACATTGCCAGTGCAGAGATTTCCCTTTTATTTCAGTGTACGGAGATAGTATTGAAACTGTTTGTGTGCTTTTTTTTTTCTTTTTTTAATTGTTTTTGGCAGTTGGACAAAAATCACAGACATGATTTACATTTTCAGACACGTCCCTCTCTGCTTTTTATTTGAAAGAACATATTAACTCGTTTGAAAGATGAAAAAAAAAAGTAAATCACTCAGTCTCCTATCTTCTACATGTAACATTTCACTTTAGTTTCTCCTTTTTAAAAGGAGTCGTATTTATATCTACCATTCCAGCTGCAAATCACATCATCGGTTTTATACAGTTGTAATAAAAGTCTAATCACTTTTATATGTCATTAAAACATTTATCGGAATGTTTTCTTGCATCTTGTGTCTTTACGCTGCCGTGTCTGTTTTGTGTTGCAGGTTTTAATTGAAAATAATTCGTGGTTTTATACTATTTATAACTATATCTTAGATAGACATAGATGGCATCATACAGGTTAAATATAGCAAAAATAGAATAGAGATAAAAGCAAACTCTATCTAAAATACTTAACCCTTCATAGGGCACTAATTGAAATACTTTAACCTCCTGAGAACCCGCGTCCTCATATGGGGACACTACGTTTTAGGTTTTATCACAGCTTATTCTGCTTCATTTAAACCCGTTGTCTTCATTAGTGAACGTTTTAGTCTGCCATCTAGTGGTAGAAAATAAGGATGGGTGATACTGGGAATTATTGTATCGATCCGAAACCAAGTAAATATAGGGCTAGTATCGCCGATACCGACACTTTTTTTCTTGAAATATCATGATCATTGAATAACTTCGTATTTTTTCCTTGAGTTCGTTGATTATGATATAACACACGACAAATATTTTGAGGCAAATAAGCCTGTTTCTATTAACTAATTACAATATGAAATAAATTAACAGTATAACAATTAACAATTCCACTTTTGCGGAACACAATTGTTTTAGAAAATGTCATTAGTACAAAATAAGAAAAAAAGGAACAATATAACAAAAATATAAAAATAACAATGTAAAGAAAAGCAACAATGTAATGATAAATAAAAAAGAGTAAAATGTTAGCTCATTCATTTTCCACCAAAAAAAAAGTGTGTAATTGTCTTCACTTCTAAGTAACACGAGTTTCAACAACGGCATCAGTACCAGCTGTGCGATGAAAAGTTTAGGTCTCATAGTGCTAGTATCGATCCGATACCATCCGTGATATCGGTATTTAGATGGTACGCCCAGCCCCAAGAGTAAATATACTGGTCGTAACATGATAGCGGATTAATTCTACAGACGATCACAGGACAAAAGTGGACGAGGTAGAAAACATCATTGAATTTTACGGTTGAAACTTATTCATTTATTCTTATTAATGTTTCTAGTTTGATATGACGCGCAAATTTAACGAATCTTATCAATAGCAATGAGCTACAACGTTGCTAATTAGCAAGTGCTCGTTTGAGGACGTTGGGACTTCATTGTTCTGTCTTTGCTCGGCCATATTCAGGCATTAAAATAAACAGTTTTATATTATGTCACACATTGGCGACTTTATGATAATATAAATAATGAAATAATCCCAGTGTCCACATATGAGGACTTCGTGTTCTTCAAAAACTACTACTTCCCATTTTAAGAAGATCTTTAGTTTTATTTTTCTTAGGCCCTACTAATCCTAAATGCTGTGGAGAAATTAATAACAGACCAAATGAGAACCAATTTAAAAATGTGTTTAGAAGTTACCAAATATGGCTCCTCATCCCATAAAAGGTTGAATCATTAAATTACTATGTTGGAAATTCTTAAAATGACATAACGTCCCTGAATATATAACACAGAATCTATGAATAAGGAGATCTTTTTCACTTCAAAACTTCAGCACTTCTGCGTTAGGTTACTTATTGGACCAGAAAAAGTCCACATCTTAAACATTTTTTTCAGGATTTGTTTATTTTCATTTCCAACATTTATTGATTAAAAATGTTTTAATCTTTCACATAGTTGAACTGGATATGAGCAGTCAACCGCGATCTTCTGGCTCTGTAACAACATTCCAGTTTTAGTGGTTTCATAATTGTTATCATTACCCTTTGAAATGAGGTGTAGTTTCTATCTGGGCTTTAAGATTTAAGAAGTTAACAATACAAACACAACATTTTGTGACGACGGTTGAATCACAATCACAGCGTACGCATGCCGGTCTAAATAAACATCAGTGCCTCCTCTCCTCAAGCTGAGAAACTTGACTTATTACAAAATGAGTTTTGTAATCAGTAGTTTAATCCCAGTGTCATTCTTATAGAGTCTGAATGCACATTTCTACTATTGTCTACTGTCAGTCTCTTATCATCCGAGAGCAAGTACCAATAACCCAAGTATATTCTAGAGTTAACTTTACATAGAAAAACAGAACATTTATTCAGTAATTGGCATCAATTCCCTGCTTTATTTAAGTGATGGTGTCGATGGTAATTTAAGTAAACGCCACTTTTATTTTGAAAAAAAAAAAAAAGTATACCATCTCTATAAGACAGGGCTGCATGTTTACAGTAACTAATTTGTTGGCGTTCTCTTTCATCAATGGAAATGTTAATATTTATTTGACTAATTAACTAATTAATTAATTAGCATTTAAGATAGATAATGAACCTGGAGACCTTTAGGAGTGTCTACTTATTTCCTGTCATTATTGAATGAATTTCTTTCAAAATAAATAAATAAATAAATTTTAAAAAATCTGGATTTATTGCACGCTGTGTGATCTATCCATCAGTTTCCTTCTTTGAAAACAAAACAAAACAAAACAAAATAAGTCAACACCTCCTTCCCTCCTCTCTTTCCGTTCGTCATTAATGATGAGCAAATCAAATAGGCGGACCTGGCCGGTGTGTGGTGAGTAAAGAAAGGGTTGAACCTGCAGCTGTACAGGTCTGTGGGGGATCCTCCCTCCTCCTGGTATGTTGCCAGACTGGTTTGTGTGGTTTATCTGTAGGGGAAAAAAAAGAAAAAAAACAGCACAAGCAGTTTGAGTCACGGTAGTTTCACTGCACAAGGAAGTTAACTTTGAAGAAACTTTGGTGCCTTCATGTCTCTGAGAGCTCTGAGAGTCTAGGGGCGTGTTTCACCTGGACAGCCGTGACAGATGGACCGAGCCGCGGCCAAGTGGGGCAACTGTGTCGGCCAGGTGAGAGTTAAAAGCTTAATGTTCGTCGTTGGTCGGGCCCCCGGGCCGTATTTTGTGTGTGGGATCATTTCCTGAAGATGTCTTCCTGGTTCTTTTCTGTGTAGTTTGTGACTTCGATGGGAGTCTGGTCAGTCGTGGGGGTGACTGTGCTGTCCCTGCTTCAGGTGGCCCACTGCTCCGTCATCCAGAGACACAAAGCAGGTAAACCACACCCCCCCTTCCTCACTCAGTTGGTCACTTCACACCACACTGACAGTAGAAACAAACCGTCACTTCACCATTTGTGTGTCCTAAGCGGCGTCTTATGAGTGTTTTTGTAATTATTTGTGTGTGCTGATGCTGAACTGAAACCCGATCATTTAATTGTTCACAATTTAACTCTCGGGTTTCGCCTGTGTTTGAAAATCTACACATGGTCTGATTAGTCTGCAACGTGAACGCCTCCCCTTAAAGTAGCTAATCTGTTGGTATTAAGTTTGTAGCAGCTTATTCTGCCTCATTTAAACTTTTATCCTCATAACTAGGTACTAGTTAGTGTAAAAAACACGATAGAGGGTTCATTCTACAGCCACTCACAAGTGGACAGGATCCAAAACCTCAAAAGCAAATTTTAACAGTTGAAACTTTTTTATATATGATAATTAATTCTATTCTAATTCGAGTTATAACTTCACTAATTAGCAAGTACTCAGCTGAGGACGTTGGGACTTTATTATTTGCACAACATTCAGACATGAGAATTAACAGTTTTATATTTAGTTACATATTGTCGACTTCATAATAATATTAAGTGAAATAATCCTCGTGTCCACATATGAGGACATACATTTTATTTATTTTTTTCCCAAAAACGACTTCCTGCTCAAAGACAATGCTTAGTTTTTTGTAGTTCTTAGGTCCTCCTAATCCCAAATAAAGACAAATGGAGAAAAAATATATAAATATATTATTATACTAGTGACGATACATGAACCATGAATGTCTCAGAGGAAAAACTAAATCTACACCAACATGATTTAGGCAGTCTCACGCACACAAGCGCATCATTTCTCTTCCATCTGCAAAAAATATAACGAGGATGGAGAATGCTTTTTAAAATGCTCGGTTAAGTGATCCACAGAAAACTAAAATACGGATCAGCCACATCAGGCAGTCTTAAGGTAAAATCCTGCACAGCTGCTTGGGCTGATGTGTCTAGATAACCTAGATATCCTTGTTTCCCTCCCTGAGGTGAATAAATTAGTCAAACAAAATCAACGACTGATCCAAAATTGGTTAAAAAGGAAACACACACAGCCCATAGCAAAAAAAAAACCTGTGACCATGATTATGTGTTGGTCCAGACACGTATTGTGTAAGATTAAAAGAGTCCATTATGTTTAAAAGACCTTAAAAGTCCTTGACCGAGAGACCAGGGAACATTTCATCCTTGGGTTTCACTTGACTGAGCAATATTTAGTTTCATTTCTCAGCCAAACTGTAGCTTCCCCCCCACACTAAGCCTGTACAAGGTTTCCTGCGGCTGAACCCCAACCTCCGTCCTGCAGGAGAAGACGTGCTGCTGGACGAGCAGGCGGCGGTGTCCTTCCTGTCCCGCTCACTGCTCTACAACAGCTGGGACTTTGAGCTGGTGGTGCCCGACAACCTCCAGAGGGAGTGCATCGAGGAGATATGCAGCTACGAGGAGGCCCGAGAGGTGTTTGAGGACGACACGCAGACGGTGACACACTTTTTTTTAGCATCACTCAGGCTCACTTAGCAATTACAATAAACATACTTAAACTTTGCTCTTTTTTTTACTTTTCCAGAAACTATTTTGGGAAGATTATGTCAACAGTCACGGTAATACTCGTTAAAAGATTCATTATGTCCATTATTATTATTGTCATTATTATTATTATGAAATAACGTTTCTGTTTCTTTAAAGACTCTGCACCTCCCGTGGATGTGTCAGGGCTGGTGGCGGGGCTCGTGGCCATAGTGGTGGTTGCGCTTTTTGCCACCGTGCTGGGAATCTACTTCTACAGAGCCAAGAAGAAGAGCGCACAGAGGTCGGGCCGGTGAGTTTGATCTCTGGTGTGGAACTTTTGAACATTTTGAAAACAAATCTGCACAGGTTATATTCGGTTAGGATGAATAACATGAAAAACTAGCTTCGGTTTCCCAGATTTGCAACGCTTGCGACTAAACTGCCTTGAAATCTGACTTTTTATCCAGAGCCCCAGTGAGAATGGCAGCAGACGGACGCCCAGACGCGGAGACGGTGCCTCTGGGTGCGATCCCGGCCCCGGGCTTACCCAGCTACAATGAGGCTCTGACTCGCAGTGGGCAGCATGATGCCCCACCGCCACCTTATTCTGGGTAAGAGGGTGCTCCACTATGCGCGCAGACATAGGGTTTTATAGTTCTCAGAGACACACCATCTACACTGTACTCTAGATTCAAATCATGGGATCAATTTGAATGGGAACTAAGCCTGCAGGGATGGTTCAATTGGCAAAGAGCCTGGATCAGGACGCTGTCATATGACCCACAGCGCTTGTTGCTAAGCTAATGACAGAATGAAATGAAAGCATGTATGTGAAGATTCCCACTCATCCAGGTCCAGGGTATATATATATATATATATATATATATATATATATATATATATATATATATATGTAAAGCTACAACAGAGCTTTAAAAGCTCTTTTTTTGTTGTTGCTTCGCATCTATTATACAATCATTTGCCAGTTCATTAGGTACACTAGTAAAAACAAATTAATTCTAATATAAAAGGCTAAATCTGGTTTGTTGCACCACTGATTTGTATTATGTTGTACCATCACATGTTTCTATTATTTTGACAATTACCATTGTAGTCAGTGGGCGTGGCTAAATAACAAACACTTTTAATTTAATCCAGTTTAAGCATCATAGTCCTTCTCCTTCTCAACATAAACTGAATATCAGTCATGATAACGGTCATGAAGTTGAGAATTATTAGTGCTCTTGACATGCACTGGAGATTTTCATCAATAATGTAATGATTTTGATTTATTTGTATCTGGCACGAGATTGCAGAGTGATGCACCTCCTGTGTGTTCACACCAAAAACACAGCAGCAGAAACCCTGAAACCAGTAACACAATACCGTATTAACCTGTAAACAAGGACAACTCCAAACGTTTCCTTTTGCTTTTGAGCAAATAAGTACGTTACGAACACATTTATGTTCAGTGAACTGCACCATTACACAACACGTAATGAACAACGGAACATTTCTTAAGAAAAAGAGGTGCAATTTCTGTTCAGTTCTAGGTCTCAGTGTCAGCTAAAACTGTGTGAAGCCTGTGAAGAGCAGTTACTTTTATAGGAAACGTTGCATTTGCACTTTGCAGATTCATCCCCCGGGCCAGATTAGACCCTCTGGAGGGCAGCTTTTGGCCCGAGGGCCATATGTTAGACACCTGTGCCTTAGATGTTCATGCATCAAGGAGACTCTCGACAAGAAAATTAACCAATACCTTCCCGTCTTTGACCACAGGGGGGCGCCATCAGAGCCTGCAGAGCCAGGAGACAACTAATGAGAGGACTGGCAGCGCCTCTTCATTACCCCCGATGGGAACTGGTGGTCTGAGAGAACTTTTAAATATTGTTTTGCCCTTCTTCGTTTTTTTTTTCCTCCCTCACAAAAATATAATAAATGTATAAATAAATTGTATTTATATTTTAGTTAAACGAGATAATGCTGCATAACGTGCGCTTCCTTGTCCACCACAAGATTGTGGACTGGGCCGCACCGTGCACCAAACTGTGTTGTGTGTAAAGAAGAAAAGAAAAGAAAGGGACAATCAAATTCATGAAGAAACAAAAAATTTGTTTTATATAATAAATTACATAACAATTACACGGTCAGTTTTTTGTTTTTCTTGCAACTTGTCGAGCCAGCAGGACAACGTGTGGATTCACTACTTGGGACTGAGGAGGATGTGAGCAGCAGATGCATCAGATGCAGATGCGTGTTTTTTTTTTTTTCTTTACGTGTTGCACAACTTGCGTGGCTGTTGCTCGCAAGCGGCCCGTGTATTGTATCGAGGCGGGCTGCAGGGAGCCCGAGTTTCGCTTTGACACGCCGCGTCGTTGTGCATGACAAATTATTTGTTTGTTTGCGTGTGCAACAGAGAAGTCGAGTGTGTGTGAGTGTGTGTGAGAGAGAGAGAGTGGAGATAGAAAGAGAAGAAAAAGAGAGAGAGAGAAAGAGAGAGAGGGGATGAACGTCAGCCCAGTCATTGCTCTTAAAAATGGCGTCTTGTGAACAAAATGAGCGAAAATAGCTGATGGTGTTGGTGGAGCAGCAGCAGCAGCAGAGCAGCTGTCTCCTCTGGATCAACGTGAACATAGCGTCGCTTATTAAAGCTGCTGGAGGACGTGGAGCATCTGTTCTGCGGCCCATCAGCTTAACACGGGAGACAATAGACAGTGAAATATATGGGGAGAGGAGGAGGAGGAGGCGGAGGAGGAGGAGGGAGGAGGAGGAGGAGGTGCTCCTGGCTGCTGTGAAACCCCCACCACCCCTCCTCATCCTCCCTCCTCCTCCTCCTCTCACTCCTTCTCCTCCCCATTCCTCCCAGTCCACAGGCTCGTCGGGCAGAGAAATAAACAGAATCGGGGCGCTGAGAAGAGAGAAGACATTCCTCCCTCCCCTCCCCCTCGCTATCTGTCCATCTTCACCCAGCCCTTTCTTTCATGGAGAGGAATTATCCCGCTGCAGGGTTCGGAGATCTCGGGGCTGGGACGGGATGGAGTTACGACAGATCGACCAAAGCAAGGTAAGCCTCAAGAAGCAAAAAAAAAAATAAAAAAATAAGAATAATAAAAAAGCGAAAGGGGGAACGGAGAAGCAAAGGGGTTTGTGGGAGCTCACATGCTTCTTCTAATGGGTGCACCAGTGGGCTTAAGTAGTGGCTCTTAACAATGCCATGGTACACAGCGGTGCCTGAATGCGCCTCTGCATTCAGCCAGGCTGCATACGGTACTGCTACACCACGGCCACCAGGCTCAGGTACAGCCCGGCGTATTGTCATTCGGGGGAAGGGGAAGGGGAGGGGAGATGAGGGGAGAGGAGAGGAGGGGAGGCAGGGGGCTGTCTCTAACTAAAATGCATGGAATGCGATGGAAGGTTAATAGTGATACGGAGACGGAGGAGAGGGGAGAAGCGAAGAAGGGGGATGGGTTACTGGAAGTGTGTTATTTATATATATATATATATATAATATAAAAAAAAAATAGAAAAAGATAGATAATATCTGCACCGCATTGTCTCCGCTGTACCTTTTGTCTCGATTTTGACTTAAACGCAGTGACAGCTCGCTCACTCGCAGGCTCAGTGGCAACGCAAGGTTGGTCTCCACACACTGCTAATTGGAGGAAATCAAAGCCGGCGTCTACCGCAAATGATAAAAATAAAATAAAAAGCAGAAAACCCCCCGCACCGTGCGCGTGCAGATGTGACAAACACGCGCTCCTCATTTCAGCCTTTTTTTTTTTTTTTTTTTTTTTTTGCAGAGACGGTGAAAGTAAAGGGAAAATATTCGCCCTTGCTTGGCTAATTAGGGTGACAGCAGCTGGATTTGTTCACAAAAAAAAAAGAAACGACGAGAAGGTTGACACATATTAGTAAACAGTACTTTACAATAATAGCACGTGACTCCGTAAGTGTCACCTAATTAAATGGCAGGTAATTAACGTAAAGCTAATATCTACAACATGCGGTACCGTTTGGACATTAGGCAGCTTTTAATCAAGTCAGGTTGCATTTTTTTGTTACCTTGAACAATTATCGTGTGTGTGTGTGTATGTGTATGTGCGTGTGTGTGTGTGAACATGCAGCTGCAAACTGGTTCCTCTACTGGGGCTGTGTTGTTAAACAGCAAGCTAGCAATTACCACACGCGAGACGCGTAACGCCGCCGACAAAAACTAAAAAAAAAGCACCGCTCCGTGAGTATTAAAACTGCTGTTAATTAATAAGCGAGAAGGCAGGGAGTAACCCCTTTCTCCCCGCAATTTGTTTTGTTACACGTCCGTGTGGTTTGTTGTGTGTCACAATGAAAGCGCGGCCTCCGGTCATGCTAAAGTTAGCTAGCTCCCGTTAGCGGTCGCCTTGACAACCACATCAGTCTTCCGTCAGACTCCATGGATTCCCTCTCTGCAACCTCAGTGCACTTCTCTCTAGCAGGAGTGGTGCATGCTTACACTGTATATTAAGGCAGTTTATTCCTCTGATAAAAAAAAAACGCAAAAATAATATATAATCTACTTTTTAAATTCATGTTTTACTTACGCTTTTCAAAGGCTTGGTACGTGGCAGACTATTCGCATACGAGAACAGACAGTGCACAATTGCGTCTAGCAAGAGACTCAACATATTTTTGTCATGAAACATGAAAAAGATAAGGCAGCAGATACAAAAGAAAGTGGATGCATAATAATATCTAACTAATATATGTGTGCACCCATACATAAATACCTGCACACACATATATACCTAACATGCTTCTACCTACACCATGTATCCATGTTGATGGGGTGAACAGTATTAAAAAAAAAGAAAAATCAGTCTTTAAATTATCACCCAATTGAAGGGAGACTCGTAAATACCACAGCCACAAATGGTATTTATTTTCTTCAAAACATCTGAATAGAGCGATAGTAAAGGTTTTTACTGCCTCATCCATCCTTCTCTGCTCTGGTGCTGTAGTTAAAATGTGCATGTCCTTGCTTTCGGTAGTACACGGATGCCTCACCCAGCTCAGGCTGCAGTGAACTTAATTGATATCCTCTGTTATGAAGTGACTGTTAGATTCGCTCCAGGTACTCTGTCACCAACCACGTCCAACCCCGAGCAAATCAACAGCGGCATCCGCCGCAACAGTTATTTCCATCCGCAAATGAGCAAATACTTCATAAAATATGCACGTTTTACACAGGCGTTCCTTTGTTCTGGAATAAAACCAGAAAAATGCTTTGTTCAGGAGATAGTTAATGGTGAGATTGCCTTGACAAATGAACTTAAATGTACCATAATTCACTGCACTATGCCTGTATAAGGTTAAAAAGAAACTAGTGATGAGATAAATCTTGTACAGGAAGACTGCATAACTGCATCAGCAAATGTCAACAGGACTTAATAAAGAGGGAGACAACATTATACAAACGCTGCATATTAAATAGAGATTTTCTAACACTATGTGAAGAGTCAGTGATACTATGGATTAGAACTGTAACATGAATATGTATGAGATAATATAAGGTGTCCTGTCACACATGAAGCAAATGAATGTCATCAGATCTGATAATTTTAGTCACGAAAATGAGTCTCTTAAAATTAGAATAGAATTTCTCCTGCTTGTCGTTGGATAGTCTGCACTCAATTGCCGAAACATTAGGTACAGTAGTGAAAATTAATGCATTCTCTTATAACAGTCGTGCATCCTTCATGTTTGATATAATGTTCAGTTCATGTTGAAACAGTGCAAAGAAGGTGTTAATTCAACTGGAGGATCATTTTGGAGGATGTTGTTTATGGTGCTGTTAAACTGTATTGAATTAAACGCTAAAGTGCTGCTGTTATTCGCGTAGCCCACTGACCAACATGTCAATATGATACTAAAATAATCAATACAGCACAATACAGTCCAACAGCACTACGTACACACAGCCTCCACGATGAAAACACCAACAGCTCCCGGTTATTTTAAACTAATGCTGAATACCATAACCTTCATGAAGTTAAGATTTAGTTCAAGGCAGATATATTCAAATGAATTAATTTTCACAAGTGCGCACAATGAACTGGCAAATGAAGGGAATTTCATATCAGCAATTTAAAAAAGAAAGAGGCAACTTCTAAAATGAGAAACTCTTCTGGCCAGGAGGTTTTGAATGGCCGTTTTAACAGGAAGGAAAGAGGAAATTACAACGAAAGAATAGACCAACTCAAAGCTCTTAACCTTAATCGATAAGCACGGTACAGCAGCTGTACTGTAATACCTGCGCTTTCTTTTTTTATTGTTTGAGTTAAATTGAGTTTACCCACAGTCAAAGCAGAACACAACGGCTTATTTGGACTAAAGTTTGGACAATGATGTCTGACCACATCAGACAAACTGATTCTCTGTAAGGACCTCTGAATGGGATATCAGTGGCAGGTTACGATTCCGAAACGGTCTAGTGCTCAGGGAAGTGGGATTGAAGAGGTTTGAATCCCTGAGTCCCTGGGTGATGCATGTTGCTGCCCACTGGTTGTTCTCCTTATGCGTTTGTGTGCGAATTTATATATTAAATTTCCAAGTATAAAATTTATATACAGTAAAAATTGTTCTTCAGCAGCAAATACAACACTTGAAGCAAATGAGACGCATTCACAATTTATGTAACTAGAACCTCCTATATTATTTTCCTATATTTTTTGTCTTGGACTCATCAAACAGTAGGTTAAATAAAAGGGTTCTTGTAATGTCTTTGCAGTGCTTTTCAATTGGTGGTAGTAAAGTAAAAAGACACTCTACTTCAGTGACTGTGCAAATTCCTTCTTGCCACCATGATCATACCTGCTTTGGAAGAGGTAGTGTTTTTTTATATAGCTGCCATGACTTCACTGTTAGTTCCCTTTACAGAGAGTATTTAGAGTCATATTTGGAAGTTTCTAGGTGGATGGTTCCTCTATCGTTAATACATCATTGACGATTCTTGGTTATCATCATATTGGCGTCAGAAACTGTTCTTAACCTTAATAAGATAACGTGAGAGTAATAATGATTGGACTGTAGATGCCTTATTGCTTTTCATGAACAAAAAAGACACTGTGAGATCATTGACCAATTAAAAGTATCTGCTCTAGTTCAGTGCCTCTGATCAGACCAGCAGCATCATTAGAGGTGTTGGCCCAGCCTGAGGGAGGAATCCTGGACACTATTCTATCATGAGCTCTATATTCCTCTTTCTCTTTAATTGTGGATCGACTGCTCCAGCAGAGCTGTGAGCAGCCGGTCACTAATAAGATGCCTTCTGGTTTACTAGGCTCTATTAATGACTAGATACTCACCTGTAGATACTCACCTTGTCATGTGAGTGCCAGGTGGACACCATCTGTAGGTGTTCCTAATAAAATAAAAAAATAAAAAACTCACCACCAGTCATCTAGAACTGAACAAGTTTCTAGATTAATTGATGAAACGCATACAGCTGCTTTTGCATTAACCTTGTTTTTGGACCATGGGACCTGAGAACCTTCACGAACACACCAGGTGTTTCATTGTATTTCCATTTAATTTAATATTTCAGTGTGGGTCTTTCAGCGTGGTCACTGTCCCGACCGATCTATTGGACATTTGGTGTCGGGGTGCCATAGTCGGGGTTAGTTAAGTTCCTTACCAGTGGTTTGCTGCTGAAATGAGAGAAGTTCCCCAGATTAAAGATGAGAAGGTTTAGATGTGGCTTTGACTTTGGTGTTAGTGACCTTCTGATTGATGGCGTAAGGTTCCAGCTTGGTATTGCATTGGTGCTGCATTGGGAATGTGTTGGTACTGCATTGGTGCAAGAAGAAGTTTAGGATACCCGTCCATTATTTGTTCTGTTCTGGTTACTTAGCTTTTCCTTTGCCACAGAAAAAAGCCTGTATCATTTCTCTTCAGTGAGCGGAAAAGTGCTTTTAATATGTTATAAAAATACATGTAAAGTGACCAATTTGACTAATTAACTCTTCGATTGGAGCCTTAATAGTTGTCTTGGTGCTTCAGAAAGAATTTTGCATTTGCTGTATTCTGTTCAGATAGATAGATTTATTCTGCATTGTGATATCTTCTCTTATTTTTTCCTGCAGTTTTATTTTTCATTGTGATACAATAAACAGGAACTGTGGCCTGTATTCTAGATAAAGTCGGCTTGGGACTAAAGTGTTGTTGGTTTGAATCCCTTGACCAGAATGGAAATCTGTGGGTGGGTGCTTTTCCTTCCCTCAACATTGGTATCACATTTGTTCATGGTTTTACTTAAACCCTGCTCCCAACTATTGCACTTTTACTCATCAGGACAGTTAAACTCACTTTGCGTTATACATTTAATAAATAATGGTTCCGTCGGTGTAAGAAGAGCAGATCAAATCCTTGCAAGCAATATTTACGGGTGAGAAAATCATCTCTCGGAGATTGCATCACTGCTTCCCCACTTCTTCACATGCACGGTAGCCATGAAGTTTCGTCGACATTAGGAGTCCTGCGTTGAAATGAAAGTGGTTGGACCAGGCATTATATGGATTTACCCTGCCAGATCCCTCGTACAAAGCCTGTGCAATGTTTGATTGAGCCCGTCTCTGAATAGAGCAGGTTATTGTCTGGAGAACTCGCAGTGAGGGAGTGAGTGTGCATGTTCATGTGCGTCATGTCCTGCCTCCTGCACACACTACCCAAGCACCACCCCACGCCTAGACCAAATGGAATATCTCACATCTGACGTGGAATGTCGCCTGTTGTCTGCGGCACGTGTGTGAAATAGAAGCTGCAGACAATGTCCAGACCTGATTCTGCTAAATTGGGCCTCTTTTTTTTTTTTGTACACTGTCAACCTTCTCTGGATATTCTTTCAACTTGGCTGAGTTGAAGCAACTGTGTTTGTTTAAAAGCAGCGTTCTGAAAACTCCAGTAGAAATATGACCTGGAAAGAGAAGCTGATGATGTTAACAAGTAATTGGCCATAACATTATAACCACCGACATTACAGTGATTATGCTGTCATCGGTGGGTGGGATATGATGAGTTGGTTTGCTAGAAGGGGGAAAAATTGGCAAGGCTCCTTTTAGGAGGATAATGGGCCATGCAGCAAAGCAAAAATAATTCAGGAATGGTTTTGATTAACAAAATCAATGAGTTCATGGTGTTGACTTGGCTTCCAGAGTCCCTGAATTAGACTCCAGTCAAACATCTGGATTACACAATATCAGACAGGTGGTTACAACGTTATGCTATGATTTGACCAGTGGAAGGCAGCAGACTATTGTAGCTTTGTGTAATAGTGTAATGAAAATTCGAACCTACCGTAATAAATATTTGTTCCTCAGCCTCATGTATGGGAGCTCCAGGTCATCCCATCCAGACTCGGAACTGCTCCACCGGCAAGCCTACGGCACCCCTCACCCCCTCCAAGGCTATGCAACCAACCACCATCCAGGAAGCTCGAGACAGAGCGGAGCCTGGGGTGCTCCTGGACGCACGCTTGGTAAGGTTTTGAATTGTGGAAATACAATCCTACAAATATTCTTTTCCTTCTATTGTCTGTACATGGACATTAACAGTTTGATAATTCCAATTAGTTCTACAGTGTTCCCCAAGGACAAAGTTTCCTCTTCTTTTTTTTTTTTTTTTATTTAGAAATGCATGTATAAAAACATTCAATGTTTCAATATTTCTTGTTGGAGGACTGCTGAGGTTGGTGTGAGGCTTGCAATATAATGTTTGTTGCTGCCACTTTGTCTGAATATAAAGTTTTCTATTCTCATCGGAAAGGCTGCCGTCTCTAGGGAATGAACAGAGGCTGTGTGGTTCATATAAAATGTTTTACTTTTATTTTTTTGATATACGCAATAGATTGGATAACAGTTATATCTTCTGACTAGGTGTGACTGAAATACAGAGCGACTGTTTTTGCGTTTCTTCCATGCCAAAGGTTGGGTGTGTGAGATTTGTATTGATGATTACTGTACCTGTATGACTCTTAGGTACCTCATAGCTACAGCCCCTGATTTACTAATTCTGCCACATGAATCAAATACTAACAAGAAACTGTTACCACTTAATTTTGGATATATTTCGATATATTAATTGACTTTCCTCGTAACATGCAGGCTTTGAGGCGAGGAAGGTTTCATAAGAGCAGAACACTGTAACTACTGAAATGACAGAATGTGTTATTGGGAAGAGATATTTATATTGGTTGAATTGACTTTCAGCATAGGAGTTTAGCCTTTTAATGATTCAGAATTGTAATGAAACTGTCCCCCATTAGGAAATGCACAACATCTATGAACAAACTTGAGGCATCTGTGTTATAATCTACTGATTAAGGCTGTATCAAGTCATGTATTGGTTTGTATTTCTTTAGTTCTACCTCTTTTTAAACGTCTGAACCAATCACACAAAAATAGTTAAACAAATCAAGACCATGATATTGAAATTATATTATTTTCTGGATGGTGCAGAGAGGCAGGTTGTAAATGCGTAGCACCACGCATGGTGCCAAACAATTATGGCAGCTCATCTGTGTAATGCTGCTCATTTTTATTTTGCAAAGCAGTGATCAGCAAAGTAATTGCTACTTGGAATTTCTGCCTGTCATATATACTAAATCAAATGTGCAACAGAAATAGAAAGTTTGAACAGAAAACATTTTACTAATTAGTTTTTTTTAAGGATCTGTGATATAATTTGTATTAATTAAGTGAAGGTTGTGGTTTGTTGCCAGGCCTGTCGGGGCTGTTTGATGCCAGCCTCCACCATGCCAGCCCCTCAGGTGCCGACCCCTCTGTCATGAATCTGATTTCTGCTCTGGAGTCCCGGGGTCCACAGCCAACACCCTCTGCTTCCTCCCTCCTCTCTCAGTTTCGCACTCCCTCTTGGCAGACTGGTGAGTGTCAGCCTGTGATGTGAATGCGACACTAGAAAAAAAAACCCAATTGGCATTAGTTCTTATTATTGAATAACAATAATTGGATTTTCACAATGGCTTGCAATGGCGTAGGAAAAAGTAGAAATTTAATATGAAAGTTGCTTATATATTGAATTTTAATAGTGACCTGCAGTGACCAACACTATCTTTGTGATGTTTTGTTCTGTAGCAATGCATACACCGGCCCCAGCGGAGCTCTTTATTTCAGGGCCACTTCCTGGTTCTAGCTCCTTCCCTTCCTCCTCAGCCCTTTCTGCATATCAGCATCCTGGTTCCTTTTCTGGACGATCTTTCACTCCCTCACTGTCCCTACAGGACGTGCCTACATTTAGCCCAACCTCTAATGGTTTACTATCCCCCCATGATCCCCTGCTGCACATCAAAACACCCTCCCAGTCCAGCTTGGGTTTTGACCGCCTGCTGTCTTCCCAGAGTGCCACCTACCGAGGTTCCCAGGAGCCCCCAACCCCTCCTCAGACCCAAGCCTCTTCCTCTTCCTCCTCCAGTTGCCACCTACCCCCACCCCAGTTCAACCTGTTGTCCTCTCAGCTCCACAACCAGTCCCCTCAGCTATATAATGCCTCCATGTTCTCTTCCACACCAGCTCTGGCGCCTGCAGCACCCCCACAGCCCCAGCCTCCTGCAGAAAGGGCAGTATCCCGGCAGGACAGTGTGATCAAGCATTACCAACGTTCGTCCCCAGCTCAGTCGACAACCCTACAGCAGTATGCCAGCTGTGGTGGTTCATCTGGTTACCAGCAGATAGTTGGCCACCATCGGCATGCTGGAATGTCCTGTAGTCCTCTGGGGGAACAGAGCCCATCTTCTGACCCCAAGCCCTCACCACGGATGGAATCCCAGACATATCCCATCCAAACTCCTTACACATCCTCGTCCTCTAGCACTTCAGCTTCCTTGTCATCTGCCACTAAGGGAGCCAAGAGTTCCAGCTCCACCAGTGGATACTCCTCTTCAGGCTCTGCATCATCCTCTTCTCGTAACCCACATACTCCACCATCAGCCTCCTCCGCCTCTTCCTCATCATCTTCTAGCTCCAAGACAAGCGCCAGCTCTTTGTCTGCTCCCTCTCGTCAGCAGCCCCCTCCTCAGTCAGCGCCAGTACCACCTCCTCTACCTGTGGTATCCTCCACCCTTGTTCAGCAGCCAGCAGGCAAACAATGCCTATCCCCATATGGATCTCAATCTGTGGCCAAATCCAGCACAAGCCTGCCAGACCAGACTCCCCCTCAACAACATACCCAGTCCTACTCGCCCAACCAGCCTCCACCTGCACACATGGCCCCATCTTATGGAGGCTTCAGCTCACCTCATGCCCAGGATTTGAGTTCTGTACCAGGAAGCACTGGGGGAAAAGGCTTCACTGGTATAGGTCCCGGAGGACGTTCTTTCTCTGCAGAGATCGTCTATGAGGACTCCAGTTTTAGTTCAGCTTCTCACAGAAGAGCAGGCAGTCCTTCCTTAGGGTATGGGAGTGGATCAACAGGGAGTGGACCCATATCAGGAGCGACTGCACTTGGCAGTGGAGTAGGATCTGCTGGATCAGGGAGTGGGAGTGTTGGTATGGGTAATGGAGGCAGCAGCTCTTACCACCTGCCTGAGTCTAGTACGTCGCCCTCTCTCAATTCTACTATCAATCGCCCTGGATTGCATTCTCCTGCTGCAGCTCGTCCTGCACAGTCTCCTGGAGGTTCAAAATACTTGTCCTCTATCTTGTCTCCTCCTTTTATGTCCTCACCGCAAGGTTTCCCTGACACACGACAAGCTCAGAGCCAGTCCTACCACTCAACACCACCCAAGCCAAAAACAGTGACGAACATGCTGGGAGTTGAGCAATCCCAAGATGAGGAAGAGGATGATGATGACTTCCTCATCCACCATTTACTACATGCTCAGAGCTCAACTCCCCATCCTTCCCAGCATCACCCGCATCGTCAGCAACTCTCCCAGCCCCTCTCTCAAGCTAGGGATGGGGATGGCAAAGGTGTGGCATATGATATTAATAAACTCTCAGAAGAGCGCTACCACCTTCAGAGTGTCATTCGTACCAGTAACACCACCAGCAGTACAGGTCCCGGAACGGCAAGTGACGCAGCGAGTGGCTTAAATAGACAATTAGAAATATCACAGAAGAAACAGCAGACCAAGTCTGAGTTGGCACTGTCAAAATCCAGTGCTGGACCAGTACAAGGGGTTACTGATTCTCTTTCCCATCCCCATACTACCCACTCACATCAACAACAGCACGAGTCCCTGGGTTCTGTGGTTCAGTATGGAAGAGGTGACCCCTACACACAACACCCACACTCCCAACATCCCCTTCACACCTCACATGTGTCCTCACACTCTCAGCAACACACTCAGCACTCCCAAATCTCCCAGCACTCTCGACACAGTCAACATCCACAGCACTCTCAGCATTCTCAGCTTAACCATCCCAGCTCTCATTCACATAACCACTCTCACTTGGACCTGAAGAAACCTTCAGATGCAAATGACAGTGTCTACATGTGTAACACACCCGATGTGCAACAGGCCCGACAAAGCCAGGTCCCCCTCTCTCTGATGGATTCATCACCAGACCCCCCCCAACCATCTCATATGCTGCCCTCTGTTCTTTCCCATACCACTCGTACCAAGATGGATCCCCAGCAAGGCCCTCCACAGCAACAGCAGCAACAACAACAGCATCCATTGAGCCAGCAGGCCATGATGGGTTCAGCTGGAGGAGTAGGGCCTGCGGGGGTAGAATCCCACCCACAGAACCAGTCTTCACAGTTGCAGCTTCAGCTTCAAACCCAGGGTATAGATACCCACTACAGTCTTGGAGCCCAGCCCAGAGATCAGACCCGAGCCAGTCAGAACTCAATGTCTCCATTAGACATGCTAGATCAGTCTCTTTCCCAGGCCAACAACAGAGACAACGGAGGAGCTCTGGACAGAAATGGAGGGGTGGCTGTTGCAAGAGGTGAGGGAAGTGGTGGAGACAGACATCGACAGCAACACAGACTTACACCCCACCACCATGCCCAACAAACAGCCTCAGATCTTCATGACTTCCTCACTGAGCCAGATTTGGGACTGTCCACCCCTTCACACCTCCACCACCTCAACCAATCCCAAGCCCACCCCCATACTCACAATCTCCACCAACAGCAAGCGCACACTCACCATCAGCTGTCACATGCTCAGTTAGCTCAGCCACACTCCCACCGGATGACAACAAATATGGGGACTCCCCAACAACAGCAGCAACCCCAACAAAGAGAGCCCGAAACACAACTGTCACACTCCCAGTTAGACCAGCTCAAACAGCACCAATTTGACACTTTGAGTTCAGCAGATAAAGTTGGACAGAATCAAGCTCAGCAACAGCAGCAGCGGTTTGGGCCTCTAACATCTATCTGTTTTCCTGACTCTCTCCTACAAGATGAAGATCGGTCTTTCTTTCCCGAGATGGAGGACATGTTTTGTTCAGCTGATTACAAGTCAAGCTGTGCTGGGGATTCTGGGGCAGGCCAGGCAGCTCAAGACAGCCTTGGCCAGGGACACGGTCAAGAGGGTATGGAGGCCTTAAAAACAGGTGCTGGTGATGGCTATGATATGGTTGGTCACCACAGTGATCAAGGCTACGGACAGTACTGCCACAGCCTTCCAGGAACAGGAAATGGTAATCTTCACTTAGACCTTGACTCTCTGAAGAACCATGAGCTTCCTTCCACTGTGAACACTGATCAGCTTGGCCTCATCCAGTCCCAGACTCCCACTATGGGGTTGAGTTCAGCAGCTCCTGGGGATGGCTCAGTCAACAAGATGATGGGAGCTGTGGGAATGGGTGGAAGTTCCAACAATACTGGTCTGACCTCCCCTATCTTCTGTTCATCTCGACCCAAGAAACTGCTGAAGACCAGCTCGTTTCACTTGCTCAAACAGCGGCGTGAGCCACAACCTCAGACAAAGAAAAACTATGCGCAAGAGTATGAATTTGAGGACGATGAAGATAAAGCTAACGTTCCAGCAGATATTCGCCTCAACAATCGACGCCTTCCTGACCTGTTGCCTGACTTGGTGTCCAGTTGTAGGAAGGCTTCCGGGGCATCAGGGGTAAGTGGGCTCATTCCTCTGATGGGTGATGTGGACTTCTGCCACCCATCCAACTACTCGACCCTTGGACACCCTCCACAACTCCTCACACCAGAGGGCCCTAAGAAAAGAGGCAGGAAACCAACTAAACCAAAACGCGAAGGCCCTCCTCGCCCACGTGGTAGACCACGTATACGTCCTCTTCCAGAGCCTCCTTACTGCAGAGGGTTGATGGGAGCAGGGGCTGGAGAACCTAAAAGAGGGCGTGGGCGAGCTCGAGGGCGAGGCAGAAGGGACGAAGGTCTTGTGGAAACCCATCGAGATATGAACAAAGCACAAAGCCTTCCATATCATCATCAACAACAACATCGACAGCAACATTGCAGCCAACAGCAGCACCACAGTCAGCAGGTAGACCTCCACCAGGCACCACACCAGCAGCAACAACAGTCTAACCTGCATCACCATCAGCAGCAGCAGCTTTCTTGTTCTCACCACCAACAGCACCATCAACATCAACAACATCAACAGCAGCAGCAGCCAGCCCAGCAGCTGCAGCAAGATCCAATTAGACCTATCAAGGTAAGAGGGGACAAAATAAGCAATAATCTGAAGTTGTAGATATTAAGAATCATAATCACTTTTATATTTATACAGAATTTGACACCTGTAAACAAACCCCATGTTTGTTCATAGGTGTTAACAGGTTTAATTGATCGTTAAAATGGAAATTACTCATAGGCGCTCACTATTTAGTTCCGAATCATTCAGTGTTAATTATTTGTGTGAACGTTTCAGAAAACTAAAATTCATTCCTCATTCAGTATGGGAAAAATTTACTCTCGTTTCTCTCATGTGTTTTCTTTGCATTTTTTCAAAGTTCACTTATTCAGTTCAGGGATTCACTAATGTCCAGGCAATTAGAGAAAGAGGTTCTAGTGAATTAGTTTTTCAGGAAAAGTATTCTTAATACAGGAAGCAGAGAAGAGTATGCTGCATTACTGGCACCGAGTGACACTAACAGAAGAATGCTACAATCAATAGTTAATCATTTTAGTTTGATCATTAAAAAAAAAAAAAAAACATATTGAGTTTGTTCTATCATGCTGAATGTCAGTCCATCCACCCTTTCTGTCTCAGATCAAGCTGCCCATTTCCAGCATGCCTCCGTCCGAGTCGTTGCTGAGGACAGACTCGCTGTCCAGCAGTGAACCAGTTTTATCCGATGGATCAGTTGGGTCAGCGCCGTCCCTGGGCCTAAGCCCTGGTCCCAGCACCACCATGGACATCAACAGAAATGAGCTGAACATGACGCAAGACAAGATGATGAAACATCAGCAGAGAGTCGGAGAGGTAAGACACACCTGTCACAATAGTTTTTTTGTCTCCCAGATGATTTAATGCTGTGACAGTTTAGTTTCTACTTTAGCTGACAGGTCATATTGAGGGTTGTCAGGTGCCTGTCCAATCCTATGTAATCCTTAGGTGTACTGACGACACTTTCGCCTTCTGTAACTTATTTGATTTTATTTCAGTGCGAAGGATTAAAGAGTATTATGAAAGGATGATGTGTATCTACTACCAATCAGGCATAACATTAAGTAAATATTTACCACCTTGTGACCACTCAGTGTTCTGCTGGGAAATATTTGGACCTGCCATTCATTCATATGGATGTTACTTAGACATGTACCACCCAACTAGACCAGATTACGCACCCCCCACTCCCACAGCAATGACACTCCTTGATGGCAGCAGCACCCAAAGCACACAGGACACCCTCAGAAGGTCCCAAGTGACACAATATTAGGAAGGGGGTTATAATGTCATGCTTGATTATGGTCTGATGTGCCTTTGTGAACAAAGTTGAAAGTTTTATCATGACGTGGTTAGAGTTCCAGCTTGACGGTTTTTGAAGTATTGCTCAAGCAGGAATATGTGGTGGTCAACACACAGCAAAAATGTTCTGGGTTTGAACCTGTTTGTGGATTTTGCGTGTCCTTGTACGGTGCACGGGTTACCTCCCACAGTCCAAAACATAAATGCCCGATGATTGGACCGGTGACGTGTCCAGGGTGCACCCTTCCTCCTGCTGGATGCCAACAGAGACAGCTCTGCAGGATAATATTTTTTTTAAAGTAGTTATTAAAATATGAGTCTGAGACACTCATTATTGCTATAAGTCGGCACTGCTGTTCATTTATTGATTTCCAGTCAAGAAATGTATTCACACGTCTGATGGCTTTCACTCACTTACGTTTGGTGTAGGGCTGAGAGTAGCTGTTGCCATGAAGGGATGCAGAGATTCTGTGTGTGATGGCTTAAATTTATTCAAAAACCAAGTGAAGGGTAATGACCCATGAGACAGTGTAAAAAAATTACCTCATAAAATTACATCATTTCAGCTTTGGACTTCCAGTGATTTGCAACGACAGTAAACATGAAATACTTGTCATTACTTTTTCCTCCAAGACACAGTGTACAGACTGCAGTTCTGCAATGCTCTCACTGAAACACTTAGGTGCACTCGTTATAGTTAACAGGCACACACCCTCCCCTTTGAGAGCAACAACAGACTGTAGTAACAATGGCAATAATAAAGTGTATTATTTTTTTATTCTTTACGTGTCATGTAGCAGCATAAAATCTGCACGACGACTGACAACGGTGAACATTTGGGGATTGATTACATAATAATCCTGTTCATTTAAACAAATGTGAAACTTTACAATCCTCGTGACGTGTTTGACCTATACGTTGCTAAATATATTTTTAAAAGCATTTTTCTTTTTTTTTTTCATGACGCAGATGATGGAGGATGAATGGAAGAAAGAAATTGACGACCCACTGAATCCTGAATCCTGGGCTGCTATGCAGAAACTCTCCAATTCAGTAAGTGGCTTTACACCCTCTGCAAAAATTAGCAAAGCCAGGAGCTTCATATATAATTCATACCTCATCTATTCAAACTCAGGCCTGTGGTTGAGGGAGGACATTCTCTACCATATTCACGCCTCAGGTGCCTATAGGCACATAGCCAATACCTGTGTAAATAGGTGGCATTCTCTTCAGGTATTTGTTGAAACGTAAACGTGAGATATCATCCACCGGTGTCGGTTATAGCAAAAGAACAACGGGAATATTGCATTTTCAGTCCTGATTTTTGAGGTTTGTGGTTTGGAGAGGTGGTTATAGTTGACTGACAGCCAGCTCTTTCTGACTGACAAAAGAGAGAGGAGAGAGATGCCTGTTACCAGGGCAGCTGTTGCCACAGTTACTGCATTTTACAGCTCAGGACCCTTGCTGCCACCTGCTGTCTGTGAAGCTTTACTACTTGTAGCTTGCCGTCGAATCTGTATTTAGTTATCTGGAATTTAGGATGTGATTATACATAATAATAGTAATACAATTTTTTATACCTAATAATTTAAATTTAAGAAACCTCTGAGAATGGTAAAAAGATGGGTTTGGGAATCGTGCACTCTTTAATCTACTCGTAATCATCTTTTGTGTTTTATTTCCTAATGATGGCATATTTTCATATTGTGAATATTGTCGACTGCACACGTTATATGCTAAGGGGAGTTAAAGCAAATGTATTATTCATCAGCTCTACCTGCTTATCTTTTAGACTGCCACGAGGACCTGGAGCTTGTTTAGTTGACACTTGCTGAGAGGCAGAGTACAACCTGGACAGGGTACCGGTCATTCACATCTCTGACACACAGAGTCAGGCAGTCATTTACAGCTGAGCATAACTTTCCCATCAATCATAAAAAAAAAAAAAAAACAGACTGAAATGCCTCAGCCACTTATGCCCCGAACCATCTTCCTGTCCTAGTTTGAGTTTTAATGGGGGTTTTGACTTAATAAATGGCTATTCTGTCAATTCATTTAAATGCGTTTATTATAAGCAGTTCTACAAATGTGGAGTAATCTGTCATATTCAGCCCTTCAAGATGACAGAGCTCTAGTTTCTGGGAGAAGCTGGAGGAAATGTTTGTAATTTAAAGTTGCACATCCATTGATTTGTGCAACTTTAAGTCTGTAAAGGTCCTCAGACGTGTTTTATCCAAAAACAAAGGTGAAACAAAGACTTCTTCAGTTCTAAGGGACTGGTGAAGGTGTTTATTGGGAACATCCGTTGGTGAAACTATACTGGGGTCTATAATGACCAGATACTTACCTGTAATTGGAGAAATTTATTTGAATCCTGATTTACCCCCCAATAAGCAGTACTCTAGTGACCCGTTAATTGTCATATACCCCAGACACCTTGTTTGACTATGCTCTAAATTTGTGATAAATAACATCTCAGTCCACTTCCCTTCTTCAAAGACGGGCAAAGACACAAACAAAGGAAAACTCAAATATCTTTGTTTTGCCTTTGTTTTCTTGAGAATGACTCACAATGACCTGATGACTGAGAACATTCACAGCTACAAATCAGTATATATGTCTATGTGTGTGTCTCTTGCATTGATGAACCGAATCACTGGCAACTTTGCCGTTGCCCTCACCTTTGTGGGACATGTGAGCGCCCTCCAGCTCCTTATTTTGGTTTTACCATCTGCAGCCTTACTGTCTCACTTCTCTCATCGACCCTTTTTTCCTTTTGTTTCAGCTTTTAACATCTGTTTTCAAACCCAGAGCTAAAAGAAGAGGGAGTATTGGACTTATTCATCATTCATTCATTCATGCTTTTGTGTCCACTGGCAACTGTTTGCTAACATGTTCACCATAACTTTATAAGGTGTTGGAGTTACGGAAACAGCTGTGGTAATAATTCTACTTAATGCTACTTTAAAGTGTCGTTGAGTGAATACGAGACCATCAGTGACGAGATTCTGCTTTTTTCTGCAGACTGATGAGAAGGCCTTTGACTTCAAACCGGGCTTCATGGCCTCTTTTTTGGATTTCCTGAAGACAGGCAAAAAACACTCTGACCTTGAACCGGGACACGACGGAGGCGAGCAAGAAGCCCTGAACCCCTGCTCCTCTCTAAAGGGAGGGATCAGACCGTTATCGCCGCCTCCTTCTTCCCTCCCACCAACGCCTCCACAGCAGGGCACATACAGCGAAGGAGGCCAGGGCGAGGGGACGGACCTGGCCCTCAGCAACTGTCCAAGTCCCTGCAAGCCCCTGGATGAGGAGCTGAAACGGAACCTGGAGACATTGCCCTCCTTCTCCTCCGACGAAGAGGACTCGGTCAGCAAGAACCAGGACCTGCAGAAGAGCATCTCCTCGGCCATCTCCGCTCTCTATGACACCCCGCACTCTCTGGCCGCCGCCATGGCGTCTGCGATGGTCAAGGCCCAGCCCGCCCTGTCCCCTCCCACGCCGCAGGAGCCGTCGCTCAGCCCGCCCCTCCCCGCCATGCCGCCCCTCGTCCCCACCATGGAGGACAGAAAGGAGGAGGCGCTCACGTACACGCAGCACCACGCGCCAGACGAGGAGGAACAAAAACAGGCCTCGCCTCAGTCGAACAAAGCAGAGGAGAAAGAGTCCGAGCGGGGAGAAGAGGAGGATGACGAGGACGAGGAAGAGAGAGGAGAACAGGAGGCGAGCTATGAAGAAATGATACGAGAGCCAGCAACTTTGCAGCAGGGAACCGTAGAGGAGCAGCAGGAGGAGGAGGAGGAGGAGGAGGAGGAGGAGGAAGAGCAGGAAGAGGAAAAGATGTCTGAAATGCAGATTTTGGAGGTTCCTAAAGTTGAAGGTAATTCACGTGTTTCTTTATCTTTCTGTTACGTGAAATTCACGTGTTTTCAGCAAGTGAGAGAAACTTTACAGCTTGTTCCAAAATTTGTATCACCTCCCATGTATTTATTTAAAGACGGCTTAAAAATGTCAGGCGCATGTATTTTCAGCTGGTTACTGATCCTAGGACTGGGCGGTATCGCGGCTTATACCAAATACTGGTATTTTTTTTTTCATTATGATATGAATTTTTAATATACCACCGACTGCGTCACTGCGAGGTGTGGTGAAGACTTGTGACAAACAAAAGGTGCAGAGTCGGTTGTTGGGCTTTTTTTTAGGGCGACCAGACGTCCCCGATTTCTGGGGACACGTCCTCCAGCTAAAACTGTCCCCGAAAATATCCCCAATTTTAGCTTTTTATGAAAAAAAATAAATAAATGTTGCGCGCAGACTACAGTTATTACGGTAACCCGACACGCTGCTATTGAAATTACAGACATAGCGGTTTAAATATGTTTAAACATGAATAAATATGTCAATATAAATGAAACCGTATTCGATTAATGTGTTTTTTTTATCTTTCTATTACGTGAAATGTCAGATGAAATTCACCTTCAGAGTTCATTTGTCTTGAGTTTGGATACAAATTATCTTTCCACATGGTTCATTCGTTGAATTTCACCTGCAGGTCGTGGCCTTCATCAACAAATTGAATCCCCCAGCTGTTGTGGGTTTCACTCACTCGTCATAATGTTGCTATTGAACTTCTGCCATGTACATGTACAACAGGTGGCTATAAAAGATAAATGATAAGGGCTTTGACTTTTCTCTTGACCCAAGTTACATTTCTCAGTCATCCACTTCTCAGCTTTTCAACATATGGAATAAATTATAATTAATACACACGTGTAGCTCAGCTCACACTGTTTCCCCACAAATATCAGAATGTTTTGTCAGTTTCCGCCCTGAAGCTCCTCTTTCATGTGACAAAAAAGCTTCGATATCAAATTCGTTTCATGTCAATTTAAAAGCTTTCAGGAGCCACGGGGTAACTTTCTCATTTACCACCCTGCTTTTTTCAGATTCTCCCTCCGGACCTGCGCTCGCTCCTGAACCCCCGTCCCCCTCGCCATCCATCTCGCCGTCACCACCCACCTACTCCTCACCCTCGCCTCTCCCTCCCCTGTCTTTCTCCGTGCCCTCCCCAGTGCCGGTCCAGCAGGACGAGGAAGAAGTGAGTTCACCTGATCCTCTGTCCGAGCAGCAGCAGCAGCAGCAGCAGCAGCAGCAGCAGCAGTCCTCCTACAAACAGCCTCCGACAGCAGGCACCTCCCCACCTCCTTCCACCTCTCCTCCGGCCATCTCATCACCACCCCTCTCCAACCTCCCCCTCACCCAGTCGATCCCCCCTCCGTCCACCACACCTCCCCCATCGTCCTCTGATCAGGACCAGGAACCCGAAGCCGGTCAGCCTTCCCCCTCCTCACCCTCCTCTTCTTCCCCCTCGTCGTCATCCTCTCCGCCGCCTTCGCCCCCAACTCCAGAGGAGGCCCCCGCCTCCCAGCGCCTCACCTCCCTGCACCTGGCGAAGAAGCAAGCCGACGCTGCCATCGCCGGAGAGAGCGAGGAGGAGGACAGCGAGAGCGGGGGCGAGGGAATCTTCCGCGAAAGGGACGAGTTCGTGGTTCGGACTGAGGACATCGGGACTCTTAAGGTGACTTCCTTCGCGACTCGGATGTAACATCGTGACTGAAAAACCTATAAATCAGAAATGTTATACACTGTCTGTCTGTGTCACTAGATGGCGTTGCAGACAGGCCGGGAGCCCCCACCCATCTGGAGGGTGCAGAAAGCTTTGCTCCAAAAATTCAGCCCAGAGATCAAAGATGGTCAACGGCAGTTCTGTGCAACCAGTAACGTGAGTTTTCCAGATGTTAAACGGACGATGTCCACAAGTTCAGTCAACAGTTTGCATGTCAGATCTATATAACCAGAGATTCTCATGTTTATCATCTGTAATATTTTGTTTTATATATATATATGTCTCTTCCCGCAGTATCTGGGCTACTTTGGCGATGCCAAAATGCGCTACCAGCGGTTATACGTGAAGTTCTTGGAGAACGTCAACAAAAAGGATTACGTCAGAGTGTGTTCCCGAAAGCCGTGGCACAGAGCCGGCCTGACTTTGAGGTACAGGGGGAATCTTATTTTTCTTATTTATAAGTTAATACTGCAAAGATCTGATGGATTACATGAGGTCACGAATACATGTGACTGGGGAAGGATTTACAGCTTTAAACCCTCTAGAAGTTGACATTCATTGAAGCAATAAGACAGATGCAGAAAATCTCCCTGATTGGTTTCCTCTTCTGGTTTGTAAACCTAGGAACTATGAAATGTGATAAAATAACGAAAAAACAAACTGAGGTGGTCATGCCTTCCAGGGAGAAACAAACTAAAGTTGTGAATGTTATTAGATGTGAGGGAAGAGGAAGGTGCATAAAGATGAACTGATTATGGATGAATTAAAATATCTAATTAGCTCGTCTCGTCTCTAAGTTCCTGTTCGGACCTTGCATTAATGTCCAATATGAGTAATCTGATTGCAACTGGTCAACTCGAACACACCCACGATGCATCGTGCATTTAAAATCCAGTCACTCAGACCTTATTTGAAGGTGCATGTGACAGCCGTCCTTTGGTAGCGTGAACACATGGCACATCCTGCGTCACATTAGGGACCCAGCATCCAGTTAAAATCCAAACTTTTTGCAGGTTTTTAAAATAGTTAAAGCCAGGGCGGTGATTGATAAATAAATAATAAATTCACATCTGTTTTTCAGCAAGTGAGAGAAACTTTACAGCTTGTTCCAGAATTTGTTTTGGTATACTAATACTAAAAATATTAGTATTTTAAGCTGGTTACTGATCCTAGAACTGGGCGGTATACCAGTTCATACTGAATACCGGTATTTTTTTTCGTTATGATATTCATTTTTAATATACTGGTATGCCGGTATTTTCAGACCGGACCATTTTCCATGTAGCATGTCTTTTTTTTTCTGGAACTTATTTTTTATTAGAATTTTTAACAGCGATTTAATAGTTACAGCATCAGGATACAGGAAATTTATATTCTTCGTCAAACCTTCTTACGTCAATGTCCATATTGACTGGTGATGGTGTTGGTGTCCTCTTCTGTCCTCTTATAATTAATCCATTTTTCCCACTTCGCATTTCCTGTAGTCTTAATTTGTGCATGCGTTTCTCCATTACAAACATTTCTTCGATAGTGCTGCTCTTTAGTCAGTGACTCCACTTTATACCACAATCTGGTAATTACTTTTTTACTTGAATGATAATAGTATTCATCTTTGTTTTGTCCGTGTATCACTTCTAAACACTAATGGTGTCACTGTGTGTCGTGGTGAAGATAAAAAATTTGCGTCAGAATGAGAAGCCAAATTTTTAGCGTGACCAGCTAAAGCTAAAGCTGCCCCGAAAGCGTCCCCAAGTTTATCTTTATGTGTGAGAAAAAAATGTTGCGCGCAGACTATAGTTATTACGGTAGCCAGTCACGCTGGTATTGACATCACAGACATAGCAGTTTAAATATGAATAAATATGTCAAAATAAATGAAACCACAATTGTCCCTGTTTATTCATTTCATTTTCACAACATTAAATTATCATTATTTTTGATCTCCGAGCTATAAATGTCCCCAGATATCAGCAGGCAGTGCTAACATGCAAACCTGTTTTACTACTTCTGCATTAATGCATCTCTCAACAAGCAGAAAATGTTGTGAACACATGAATATGCATGAAAAAAAAAAAACCTGTGATATCGTCATAATTTTGAAAAAATACCGTGATGTACATTTTTGGTCACACCACCCAGCCCTGACTGATCCGATCACTCGGGATGCTTTGGAATGACACAGCAGATTTACTGATTTTGTGTTGTTTTAATTTGCTGATTTCCAGGCGCCAGTCGCTACCTAAACAGCTGCCCCCCATTCACAATCAAGCCCAACCTCGAATGGAGAGAGACGACAGGGAAAAAGGGAGGGAGCTGAAAGAGCAGAGGGAAAAAGAGCTGAGAGAGAGGGAACACCGGGAGAAGGTAGAAAAGGAACACAAGGAAAGGGAGAGGAAAGAGGAGAGAGAGCAAAAGGAGAAGCAGGAGAGGGAGCAGAAAGAGAGGGACAAGAAAGAAAAGGAGGAGAGGGAAAAGGCGGAAAGAGAACGAAAGGAGAGGGAGCGCAGGGAGAAGGAGAAAGAAATCGAATGGGAGAAGGAGAGTGAACGGAGGGAGGAGCAGAAAAGAGAAAAGGAGCAAAAGGAGTGGGAGAGGAGGGAATATGAGAGGGAGCAGAAGGAGAGGGAGATGAAAGAGAGGGAGAGGAGGAACCGAGAGCAGAGAGAGAGGGAGAAACAGGAAAGAGAATGGAAAGAGAGGGAGAGACAGGTTAGGGAGTGGAAAGAGAGGGAGAGACAGGAGAGAGAGCAAAGAGAGAAGGAGAGGGAGAAGAAAGAGAGGGAGCAAAAAGAGAGGGAGAAACAGGAGAGGGAGCAGAAAGAGAAGGAGAGACAAGAGAGGGAGCAGAAGGAGAAGGAGAAACAGAGGGAGCAGATTGAAAGAGAGGGAAGGGAAAAGAGGGAGAAGGAGAAACAGGAGAGGGACCGGAGAGAGAGGCAGAAGGAGAGCGAGAAAGAGAGGGAGCAGAAAGAGAAGGAGAGAAACAAAGAGAAGGAGAAGCAACGGGATGTGGAGAGAGAGAAAAGGGAGAGAGCGGAGCGAGAGAGGAGAGACGGCGCCGTGGAGTTTTCAAGGCTGCAGGACAAGAGAGGAGGAGGAGGAGGAGGAGGAGGAGAGAAGAAGATGGAGTGTCAGTCCAGGGCTAAGACTTCAAAAGACAAGGCTGAGCCTCCACCCAAGAAGAGGAAGAAGTGGCTGAAGGAGGTGCCGTCCTCGTCCTCCGAGTCCGACTCCTCGCCACCCAGTGACGATGAAGGTCAGCTGCTGCACACGTTGAATCACGGCTTATTTATTTATTTAGTTATTTATTTAAGAGACAGCGTCTGTTGTGTCCGGGACCCTCGTTGCAGCTTCTTTGTGTTTCAGGGCCTTTGCGCGGCGGAGTCAACAGCCGGGCCATGAGGGAGATGTTCAGAAGCTACGTGGAGATGTTGGTCAGCACGGCTCTGGACCCTGATATGATCCAGGCCCTGGAAGACACCGACGGTGAGCACGCAGAGTCTGGCACATCATGGGCGCCATGTTTGTTACAACAGAGGGAAGATTTTAGAGTGTAAACCTATGGGGTGGATGTGCTGCACTGAAATAAATCACTTATTTTCAGCATTAACAGGCCTATAAATGTTATTGCCAACGTCTGTCAATATGTAAAAGCCCCTCACTTAAATATCCCAGCGTCTACTTACTTTAAATATCTTAAATTAGCCTGTGAAATGCTTTGTAGCCCAATGGCCTCATCAGTCATGGAGCTGTGTTTACCTTCTCCTCAGTCTCCGTGTTCATCCATCGCCGTTAAAAGTTTGATATAACTCAGAAATAGTTAAGATTAAACGAATCTTACTGTTATTTAATATTATCATTAGAACATTACCATGCTAGCCATAATAACTTAAGTTGTTAATTAAATTTGTCTATCAACATCAACATAAATTACATGCACACATGGGTTTCATGGTATATATGACGGTAGCTGCTATTTTTCTAAGCCCTTAGTCTAGCTAACAAGCTAGCATAAGGCTAGCATAAGGTTGGTTAACTTCAAACTTTACTCATTTGTAAAGTGGTGTTTACAAATGACATTCTTGAGATTAAGGTACACATTAATGATGGTGTGACTGTATTTATCCTATAAAATCTTAACAAATGTCAAACAGAGACTTAGTTTTCTCTAAACTGCTACCACCTACTGGCATCGTCTGTGACTGTGAAAATTAACTCAACACAAAAAAAGAAAAAAGAAAACTGCAGTTCCTTGAGTGGCCACTTGAGGCGGGCCTCAAAATACCCATTGTCACAGACTCTGATGCAATTAATGGATCACAGGGGAAATAAATTCTGGGGAATTGATTTTCAACCATTGCCTCATTTTTGTTGCCTGGCAACAGCAGCGGCATTGTAAGTGCAGACTGATTTGTAAAGGTTAGGTCACAATACTGAACAAATAATGGTGTTCAGTGTGGTGGATTACTGTTGGCTTCCTGTAGCGTACAGTGAGCAGCCGAGGAGATGAAGTTCCACTTGGCAGATAGTAAACATGCCATCGCATGCTGGGGTGCGATCATATGCACCTCCAGCAGGGTTGCGTTGCCTCTCAAGCAAGCTGTGTCATCACTATAAACTGTAAAAATGTGGTTAGCAACTTTCTCAAAAGTCCTTTGCACTCAGTAAGTAACAAAACACAAACCAGAGAGGTTGCCAGATACTGAGATAATTGATTGTCTCTTGTTTCTTCCTGTTATTCATCTTATTATATTATTTCACAGTGACTAACAAATTGGACGTAGCTATAGGTGAGGGATTTCACTAAATATACACCATTTCGCCAAATACTGTATTTGTATGATTGAAGAAAACTAAAACATATTACACGAAAAACAGTCAGAAAATGTTTTTATGTGAACCCTGGTGTACATCTGTACTAAAAGTCTTTATCTTAACCATTAGGAGGCCTCATAATGGTACTAGAAGTCTGAAAAGTTTCCACTTTGGTGCTTTTCTCAAAGATTCTTTAAATGACCACCGTGGTTTTAAAACCACCGAGATAGAAAGAGTTGAGTCTGTTTCCATGACCATAAGTGTTTTGCATTAATAGTAGTTACTAGATGTAACCCTAGTTCTATGAGTACATGCATGCATCCTTTAAATATACTCACAGATATGGATTCACTTACTTCTGTTACTATTTAGTATGCCCCTCCCCCATCTAACTTGTTTTTTATTTTTTTGATTGTTTATTAGAGGTGAAGACTGTTTCTTGGTAGGCTAATGACTGTGTTTAGGCAACAAGCCGCAATAGAGAAAACTGGGGGTTACCCAAATGAGGACTTTCTTAAAAACCAATCAGCGTAAAAGCACGTGTTATTCACCATGTTGTGGAAGTATCTGAAAAACTTCGGAGTAAGCTTCTCCCCCCCGACACAAACCATCTAAATGTCAGGAAAGTAACGGGAGATCCAAGAGCCTGTGGTTTAAGGAAACAAAACAACCACCTCTACCCCTTTTTGTACATCTTAAGAACAAAGGCAGTCATTGTAGGACAACATTGTACAAACCAGAAAAGACCAGTGGTTCAAAAGAAAAGTCAAAGGAGCAACCGGGAACCACAAAACTCAACCTATTGATCTCTTTTATGGAGGAGATTTAAGCGAGCGTTATGGTTCCTTTATCTCCTCAGATGAGCTGTACCTCCCGCCCATGAGGAAGATCGACAGCCTGCTCAGTGAACAGAAGAAGAGGCTGTTGAGGAGAGTCAACATGAGTGCTCAGCACCAGGTAAACCTTCACATTCCTCCTATCGCTCTGCCTAGTTATGATGGTTTACAGCAAATACACATGCGGCCCTGAGCAGTGTCTAACGTGTTGGACTGCGTTCTCTTTCCCACTGTCCAGGAGGCTTTACACATATACCCCAAATTGACAGCGGACCCTCTGGACTCTGGAGCTGTCAAAGTTCACCTTGGTGGGGAAGGTTACAACCGTAAAACCCTCAACCGGGTTAAGAGGAGTATTCCTAAACTGCAGGTGAGCAATAGCGTTGGAGATTTATGCGAGGGTATTATATTAATAAACTCTAGTCTAGAAGTCAGAAGAGTATTTGCAAAAAGGAGCTATGCCCCGTATATAATGACTCAGAGGGTCCTGGGGGGGGTATGTCATACGGAAAATCAAGCAACAGTGGTGTAGCCCATGAGCCAGCTTATCTCATACAGGCAACGTCACTGGGATCTCTGTGATCTCCTTAACCTCAATTACAGCGAAGAGAAGAAAAATGGAAAATGGAACCTTAAAGTTCACTCTTAGCCCCTGGAAAACAATATGTAATACAAAATGTAATGAAATGGCCACAGCCAAAGGAATTATTGAACAAGTGAAATGTTTTGACCAGGTCTGGCTGGTTGAAGCCGGTGTATTACAAACATAGTGTGTACTTCAGGTAGCATAGGAGATCTGACACCGTTAAAGACAGTAACATGTGGATGAGAGGAGATTTGTTCATAGTATGAAAATATATTTACACCTGACGTGGGTTTTTCTGATGCTTCCGACTTAGATTGAGTAGTTTGTGGATATTTCATAACGTACAGTGATGATAGAACAGTGATCATGTTTTATCATTAGTGTTGCTTTAAACATCAGTGTTGATTTTTCATTAAGAAATGAATTTTTCTTCCCTGTTTTCAGGACATGAAGCTTTCTATTGAAACTTGCCGGATATACAGTCTGTACCATTCTCTCCACCACTACAAGTATCACACCTTCCTGCATTGCAAGAAGGAGGTAAGGATGTTATAGCTGTAGCTATTATTTTTGCTCCAGTGCTCGGTATCAGAGATCTCCGGGTGCTGATATCTAGACAAGTCTAGTCTGTAAAGAGACATCCTCACGATAGTTGCACAGGTTCCTGGTTTGACGATGAATCTGGCTGTGAGAAATAGAAGCAGATAGGTATCGGCATGGATAACCGGCTCCTTTAAAACTGGTTCCAACTGGTTCAGTTCGTCATTATGAATTATTAGCCTTCATGCTTATCGATTCTTTTCGTCACAAATCTTTACATCTTTACCGGACGGTGGCGATAATGCACCTAAAAGTTGTTTGCCAACCGCCATAAAACGAAAGAAGAAGAATCTTTACATGGACGCACACATCTTGTGACGTGATGGCAGAGAGTGGCTTCACTTCACCACAAAGGGACTGGAACAGCTAGTGATGTTCAATACCACAGATTCCCTCTCTGATCCGATACTGAGTAAAATCCAGGCTGGTATCGACGATACCAATCCGATACTTAGTGAAAATACACCCTAATGTGTCTGGTAAAATCAAAAAAAAATAGTGTATTTCAAATTATAGTTTCATAAAGAATACAAGATATTAGAGTAATTTATTTATTTATATTAAACTCTGAACAATAAAGCAAGTATATATATAGCACAAAATATGTGAAAATGCTGTTTTAAAAATAAAAAAAGATACAATAATAAGACCATTAAAATAAATAATTGTTTAACTATTAAAAACTACTATAAAATAAAAACATCTTAATTCTGACACTGTGCTCTCCTGAGGTCTTTAACAAGGTTTGTTGTGTTGCTAGAAAACAATATGTAATACAAAATGTAATGAAATGCTACAACTCAGTAGTTTAGTTAGTTTAGTCAATGTGTTACTACATTACCTGGAACGACTTAATTGAAAAAATACATATTTTGATTTGAGAATCGATTGTAGAGCATAAAGATCTGTTATCTAGAAACTCAATAAAACGGCTGTTGTTTTCACAAAACCACAAACATTTTCTAGACCAAAAATTCACAGGAAGAATAAATTGATAAAGAATTGGATCAATAAGCTGAATGGCATCTTTATCAATAAAATCTCATTGATGCCCATCCCTAGTTACTGATTTACTGGAAGTTTGTTTGTCGGAAATATTCAGGTTCAGACTCGACCAGAAACGACGTTGTAACAGCATGTCAACTTCTTTCCTGGAGAAGAAGCCTGAATGAACTATTCCTGCACCTGCAGTGACAAGATTAAACTCACCCACTCAGAAACCGCCTGTAGCAAAAGTGCCTCTCAGCAGTTTGTGGGGACATTTATTGTGACTATGACCTCCTGACCGGTGACCTGACCATTCGGATCTAGGCCTTGCATGTTTGCCTCTCCTTTTCTTTAGCTCGTTTTAACACTATGTTTTATCATATGTGCCTAATTATGTCGTTTCCCAACCAGACGGACAATATTGAGCAGGCGGCAGAGGACCCCGGCCAGGAGGAGGTGGTGCAGCAGTGCATGGCCAACCAGGGCTGGCTGGAGAGCCTCTTTAATTCCTTCATGGATCTGCTTAGCCTCAGTGCCAAAGCCTGAAGGAGGAAAACCACAGCCCCAGGCTCTAAGCTCACACACCTACAGTATTAAATACATGGAGGCGTCCAGAGTTTGTGAAAAAAAAAAAAAACGTCTGACTACGGAGACTGGACGGACGGTTCCAGTGAGGACAGTCAGTTAGTGGTTAGAAGTTTAACTTCTAAAGTATGTAGTTTTATTGTGGAGTCTGTCTTGAAGTACCTCTTGATTTCAAGACCGGTACAGAGAGACGGAGGGGTACGTGAACCATGTGAATGTGACGAATTTTCCCAAAAAGAAAGATCGTTCGGTCAGCACTTCAAAAGAGATTTTTGCGGAGACTACAGAATATTGAGACGCATACGCAAGCTGTCTATAAGCGTTGATAACTATTGTTTGTATAATTTATACAGGGACATTTTTGAAAATGATCACCCTCGTTTGCTGTTATTATTATTTTTGAAAAATGTTTTAAAAGGGTTTACATAAATGGCCCGCCTGCTTTTACTGGTTCTGTTGGAGGCGAAACTATGAATGAGTGAGATACAAGTGAGGTGTAAAAGGACTATGAAATAGTCTCTTCTTTCTACCTGCCTCAGTAAAAAAAAATAAAAAAATAAAATAAAGAAGCAGTCGAGTTTTAAGGCAAATATGTTTAAAGATAGACCACGTTGTTTTCGTTTGTTCTTCAAAAGACAATGAGAGAGAGAGGGTTTAACACCCTCATTGACAGGGAACGTAAAAAAAAAAATTAAAATAAAAGCACGACTTTCTTAAAGGAAGCGTGAGGTGAAACAATCCAAAAGCATAAATGTCAGTGTTTAATGTTTGTCATTTTTATCTGTTGTTGATTGATATTTCCTATCATTTGACCTCTCCGAGGATAGTCTCGCAAAGCAATTTTGTTGTTTTGATGTGTAAATATTGTACAGCTACTTCATTCTCTAGTTCCCAGTTGCTCTTCTGTACATGAAATTCCTGTATTTGACATAATGAAATAAAACTGTTCAAATGATAAACGTGATGCTGAATCGACAGACTTGATCTCAAGTCATTTCGCACACTTACGGGCGACGCATTAACAAGCTAACTTTAGCCCCTGCGTCCTCATAAGGGGACGTTAAGTTTTAGGTTTTATCGCGGCTTATTCTGCTTCGTTTAAACCTGTTGTCCTCATTAGTGGACACTGTAAACTTATTTATTTATGCTTATTAACGTTTCTAGTTTGATATTATGCGCAAATTTAACAAATTAGCAATTTCTGCTAATTAACAAGTACTCGTTTGAGGATGTTGGGACTTCATTGTTTGAGATTCTGTCTTTGCACAGCCATGTCCAGGTATTAAAACACACAGTTTTATATTTTGTCATACTTTATAATATAAATAATGAAATAAGTGTCCCAGTGTCCACATATGAGGACTTATATGTATAAGGTCGGGTCTCAGGAGGTTAAAGTGAAAGATACACAGACATTCACAAGGCAGCAGCTTAAACCAATTACATCTAAAGGAACTGAGACCTGAAAAGGGAAACAGCTTCCTCTCACTACTTGTGTGACAGAAATCAGGAGAAACAAATCCTAATCAGCTCTAAGTTTACTTGATATTTGTCATTTTGTCTGCACAAGCTGTAATAAAGCTGCACAGTACTAGCTGCGAGCTAAACCTTCATTTCTCAACTAAAGCTCAAGTTTGCACACATGCAAATTAAATTCCACGTGAATACAGAAATGTTGTTTGTAGCGAAACTACTCATGACATTAAAATATTAATAAACAGTCTTTGTGATTCATGGAGTGTAAAATAAGTACATCTACTATCAAAGTAGTGCAAAGTCATGCAAAACTAATTTAAAATTCAGTCTTTGTGGCGAGAAACTGGATTGTGTTTTTTCAGAACGAGTAGCCCAAAGGTATTTTTTAAAAATAATTTTCATATGACAAACTCTTGCGATCCAAGACTGGTAATGAGACAAGGGCACAATGCAGGGAGAAAAACACCGAAGTCTAACTGAAGCCAAATGGTTTCTCCAGACCAGACAGTTAAGAAACATCAGGTTTACCAAGTTTTTAGCCCGAGGGTGGCAACGTGGATGTGGTCCATAAAAGCCGAGGCAGTCAGCCAGATAGATTTTAATATTTCCTACAAAGGGATGAGACATCTCGAATGTTTCCTCAACCTTCTGCCAAAAAATCATGTCAGGACATTCTCCAACTTGGCTCAGATACTTTACCCCCCGACACAGGTGAAGAGTGCGCTGCAGGCGACCACAGGATATCCAGACTGAAGGAGGAGAACAAGAGAAAGAGGATTTGACACCATCAGAGGGTCTGGTTCTCTTCATATTTAACAGCATGACTGGCTGAGGCGGAGTATGAGTGTTTAAGCTGGATAAATAAATAAATAGTCAGCTGACTGGAGAAGAGGAAGGAAAGTAAGAGCGAGAGTAAACTCAGACTTCCAGATTTAACTTTCTCTGAACTTCACGTGATGATAATCCTGATGTGGAAAGTTTTTTTTTTTTTGTTAGTTTTTTCAAATTGAAATCAGTTGTTTTAAAATATTAACTATTTTTTCCTGAGCCAATATCTACAGCTATGATTAGCATTGAATGTAAATATTTTGTGGATCATGATCCCCCACCCCTCTCTGGATGTGGAAAAATTATTAATTTATTTTTTTTTTTTAGGTAAAAGTATTTATTCTTTATTTTTTCGTGAGGCAATATTTACAACTATGATTAGCAATGAATTTAAATATTTTGTGGGTCAGAAATCATGATCCCCCATCCCTCTCTGGAGGTGGAAGATTTATTTATTTATTTGCTTTTTTTAAAAGTATTTATTCCTTATCTTTTCGTGAGGCAATATTTATTTATTTATCTATTACTTGATGATTCTCCATGCCACCCTGAATGTGGAAGAATCATCTATTTATTTATTTATTTTTTTCCCTTCGTCCGTGGTTCCAGAGCATCACTGAGAGCTTTGTCCTACGCTGGACTGGGCTACGGTGCCCAGGTCACTCGCGGTTGCCATGACTACTGCATCCCTCTTGGCTCTGAAAACATTCATTTCTGTAACCACGGAAACAGTCGGCATGACATAATAAGAGTGGATGTCATTGGCTGAATGGAGCGCAAAATCAATGGGCGCGTTGCTCCTTCATGCGTCGTTACTATATTTCCCTCCTCAAATGTACTCGGTGGTTTCACTGCTACTCTCCTCCTCCTCCTCCTCCTCCTCCTCCTCTCTCTCTATCGCCTTCTCTTTCTCTTTCTGCTGCCTCCACCACCTCTCTTAATTTAAATATTTAAATGAACCTCAAATACGAACGGTGATATTACATTGATTAACTTATATGGCACGTTATCATTGATTATATTTTTACAGTAAAACTAAAAAGGATCCATCCACAAACAGAACTACACACACCGGCTCTCACACAACTCAAACCGACGACTGCACAAAAGTACTGTGCACGAGCTCTCTCGTGATTTTTTAAATTTTTTTTCCCTCTTTGGGTGTGGCTGCCACTTCAAGCATGTAGCAGCCAAGAGAGCTGTTTTACTGCTTTCTCCCCGGATGTAGAGGAGTTCATGCTAATTTTTTTCTTTTTTGTTAGTGGCAGGGTGTACGCGAGCATGTGCAGCATCCCACTGTCAAAACTTTGCAGACGTACACGTTCGCTGCGATTCGTGCTTCTCCAGCCTTCACTCCCAGCCCAGTTTTACATCTGAGCTTTATGAGTCCCGGCTTCCACTCTGATTCATGCCAGCACTCCTCTGAATAAACCACAACATCCTACAAATATATGAGGCCCCTTTAATTATTACATTTCATTGCACTCACAGGCTTTCGTCGTGTTAAAAACATTTTTGCACAGTAATTTGCGGCTGGTACTGGAACCTGATTGAAGTCCCAGCACAGTCACATTATGTGAGGGTTTTTTCTGTCGAAGCTAAGCTAACTAATGCTAGTCACCGAAGAAAGAACACTGATCAAATAATTAAATGCAGAACTATTATCTATCTCCAAATGGTTTCAGGTGTTCAGAAGTTATCCCTTAATACAACTAAATCAAAGTTTATGACATTTTGTAACAAAAACAAAAAGTACACCAAGGAAAATGTCAAAATTTTGATGGATAATGTTGAAATAACACAACAGATGAAAAACTGACATGGCTCTGTTGCCCTTTGGTTGTCGTCTATAAGCTATTCATCTCTTAAGTTCGGTATAATCTTTTTATCTGGGTGCTTTCTAGTTTAGTTTTATCTATTTATTCTATTAACTGACCATTGATGCCACCGTGTTCCTTGGCATTTTACTTGCTCCATTCTGCTTTTTATTTTTATCTGTTCCTATCGCCACATTGATCTTGTCTGCATGAAGACTGTGACGTTAACTGGTATTTTGAGTATTTTGGTTCGACCCTCGTTGAATAAATTGTGTGTTTTAACTTATCCTTACTTTATTTACAGTAACGCCATATGGCCGGCGTCACGTCCTACTTTTCTCAACAAGATTCCGCCTATCCAGAAGAAATCTTTCAGAATCTTTTTATAGAAAATTTCATTTGTTATCAGTTTCAAATGTCAATATATCCCAAACCTGTGTGTTTATACCATAGGTCTTCAACAGGGGGTCAGCAACCCCCAGGGCGTCCGCTGGGGTACTGCAGGGGGGTCGCAAAATCTTTGGTTGGTTGGACAATTAGCCATTTTTAGACCATTTTAATGCTCTTCAATGTGCAAATAAACAAATAAACAAATAAACAAAATGCAGCGAGACTAGAGGAACCATTGTATCCTAATGTCTCTCCGCTATATGTAAGGCTAGCCTTCAGTTAGCCCCAAACGCTTTTCATGTTGCACATTACAACACCTGTAGTTTAAAGTTTGCTACACCGTCTCATCTGCTGTCTCAGGCATGCGCACATCACACAAATGTTTCAAAACATGTATATTATTAGACTCCCCACAGAGAAGCACTGCTTATTCAAAAATAACAGGGCCTCGTCTGTGTGTTTCCTGAGCAGCTTTTAATTAACCCGCGCTTGGTGTTCGCACCCAAGTGAACAGCGAGGCAAAATGTGAGAAGTGAACTGAGGTGAAAGGGAACCAACTACTACCTCTCATGTTATGTTGCCTCGTATTCAAGTTCTCCAACATTTGCCAGCTGTTCGTGGTTAAATTATATGTACTTCAATGGTGCCGGATGCTTTTTCGCACCATCTAATGCCATCTGGTAGCAATTTGTGTTATTTGAATACTCAACGAAGCCCAGTGACCATCTCTGGTTTGAGTTGAAATACAGATAGTGTGCATAAGAGGACTCTTTTAAGAAAAAAAGAGAGACTCGTGTTTACCTACGTATCCTGTCTTGCGTCTGGAGGCTCCCGGGGGCCCAGAACCGCTGATAAGAGCCTTTTTTTTTTTTTTTTTACCTTGGCACACCACAGCAAGGGAAGGAAAAAAAAACAGAACCATTACAACCTGACTCATAAAAGACCAGCTGTAATAGAGAGGAGGCTGCAGATACTGATGCTACATCATGACAGGTTGGTGATGTATCTGCTGCCACCATCACGGATGGCTTAGATCAGAACGTCTAACCAGTGAAAGATTGCAGTATCTCCACGGACCCCCTGTTGAAGACCTACGTCTCAGATCATTGCTGTTACAAGTGGACATGGGATGGAGGTCATGCTGTTCTTGCCAGTGGGAACAAAACACAGTGGACAACTCGTGCTGCCACGTTCACTCACTTATTCCAGTTACATTCAGACATTAGATGAATGTGACGCAAGACTGCGATAGAAGGAGAAGAAGAAGATTACATATGAATGACGCCTGGCAGCCAGCTGGCCTCACTTTAATGTTACTCCTGTTTCCATGGAAGACTCCAGCAAGTAAGGTTTGACTGGTGCGGGAGATCTGGAGTGGGATGCCTCCTAGTGGCCGGTTTCACAAGATGACGCTGCACGTTCCTCTGCATGACATCCCTGAGGTGTGAACTCAGGCTTCAAACTTCAAACAATGCAAGATCAGATGGGATGTAATTATGGCTCACATATATGTGTATATATATATATATACAATTAGAATAATTACACTACAAAAAAAAGGAACATTTTATATATTCAAAGAGATGTCCCAGTGGATACTCTTCAGTGTCTCTGACATGTTCTGCAGGCAGGAACCAGGTGAAGAGAAAACAAATTGCAGATCTACTTTTTAATACACTGATTCATTTACTGCTAGCGGACCAGCTCTGGTTCTTCACCAAGGCTTCACTTCCATTTAGGTATCCTATAAGTTGCCCGTGACAATAAAACTAGAATCATGGAGATGCTCCACAGGACCCTGAACCTGAACCCATCAGAGAAAGCACAAAGACAACGAAAGCTTTAGAAAGAAGCACAACACATATGGGGTGAAGACCACATTCCAGTGTGTATGCTGTAAAAAAAAAAAAAAGAGCTCTGCATACCAGCATGGCAACATCATCTGTAATGTTTCACAGATTGATTTCTTCTGGGCCCAAACATCTTGCTGCCATTAGGGCAAACTGGATCCCCGAGTGGATTGAGTAAATCAGGAGGACACTGTCTCTACACATGTGAGTAAATCCACCACAGCGTAAAGTAATAAAACCCTAAACTATTCCCCCTGAAGTTGACTACAGCTTAGAATTACATGACACATAAATAGAGCGTTGATCCTTTAGCTGCCTGTGCGTGCTCTGAAAACTGAGAAACGTGATCCGTCTCAGAGCAAATCATTTTTACAGTTGTTATGGGAATTCTTCTATCAGGAATGACAGAGTCAGTGGAGTCTCGCTGCAAAGTTTTACTTGCAGCAAGGAGCCGACACATGCACTAACTACAGCAAGTGCAGAATCGACTGACGGTAGCGAAGCTGCATTCGCTTTTACACAGTAGATCCTGTCCTAGGATGGAGACAACCTTGTTAGAGGGACTGGCTGTCAGCCTCATTGGAATTCAACTAGTCATAACAAAAGGAGCTGTAGGCTGGATGTCTCCAGACCCTATCTGTGGGACCTTCCTCCCACTATCTGGCAAAGACGATAAGAGAATATCTAGTGTTTTCCCAAAAACAGTCATCGAAATTAGGGGCCTTCAATATTTTTCAGGCCAAGGTCTTTCAAACTGACGGAGAGATTAAGTAGGGACCCCCCTACCTACTATATGTGTTCTATATTAAACTCAGCCTGCTGCTATTTATAAATATACATTATTAGCATCATTTTACATTTTACATGTCAAAAATGTCTACTCCTCCTCTGCAGCACCTCCCCCCAGTTGACGACCTATAATCTAAATGAAAGACTGGTTCTGTTCAGACCTGGCATTAATTAACATGGGAGATTCAATCACAAGTGGCCAGCTGTGAGAACAGGTGCGAACGCACACTAAGATCGGATGTGAATTTGCATGTGGACGCAAGGTCTGAACATCCCAGGTCGGATCTTGATGCAAGGTCAAAACAGGCCCTCTGGAGGTGGCCTGTGTTAATAGTGACTAGAGTAATTTTACTAGAGTGAACCCATAATGTTTCCTGGCAGGGTTTCCTATTACTATTTACGATAGCTTTTATGATAGATTGTAGGAAATTGTCGTATCTTTTGGTCTACTATCTTTCTTGCTGCTAACAAACTAAAGACTGGTGATGCATTTTTACATACATTTTAATGTGAGGGGTTAACAAACATACTTTTGTATGTTGTTTAATGTATTTCTGTGTTTCCCTCCCCTGATTCCTTTATAGGTGTTGATTGTGTAATTGGTTTTCACCTGTGCAGTGTCTGGTAGTGCAAGTTAATTGGTCGGTTCGACCCCCAGATTGTCCAATCACTGCTCAGGGCCTGAATGAAAAGGGACGTGGCCTGGAGGCTCCAGTCCCTGACGCCTGCTTTCATTCCTTTTCTTCAGCCTTGTTTGCTATTCAACTGTGTGGACTGTATTTGAGGTTGGGGTACCCTCCCCTCATACAGTAAGTCAGGTCTTGTTTTATTGTATTGAATTTTTGTCGTTTTTGCATTGAAATAAATCTCCTGCTACCTTGATTCTCAACTTCCTTGGTTGTCACGCATTTGTCCTTAAATTCCCAGATCTGCCTAAAGGGATTAAATCAAGACATTTGTTAATGCCAGATCTGAACCACTGAGCAACATCAGGCCAAAAACATGATGAAACTGGTCCTCTGTCGCTGCAGAATAATGTGCAATTTCTTAAAAATAATTCCACATGTTTTGCAAGGGAGTGATTACATACAAACAGTAAAAGCAGACATTGAATTTCTGCAGTCGAGGTTCATATTATAGCGAAAGGAATCCAGATCAGGGTCCACCTTGAGACATTTAAGTCTCCAAAACACGACCACATGCTTTATTTTAGCAGGAACCTGGTTCGATCGGGAAGCATCTGCAGCAACGTGCATGAAAGTTAGAAATAAGCAAGATGGGCTGATTTAGAGATTTATTTTTAGTGTGGCCTGGAGGAGGGACAAATGTTGTGGGGGGAAGAAAAAAAAAGTGAAGGGGAGGTACACGAGGCGGGAAAGAGCAGCGACTCGCACATCTGGAAATAATCAAGGGCCGAGAGAGAAGGAGGAGGGAGCTCTGTTGGAAAAAGGGAGCAAAGCGAAAGGTGAAACCTCCAAGATGGAAATTATATAAAGTCAGTTTAAGTTCAGAATCGGGAGAAAAGAGGAAAGTTAACCAGGGGGGAAAGGCGGGCGGACACGATCGACCAGAGGAGAAAGAGGAAGAGAAGGAAGGAAATCAGGTTGAAAAAGCCTCCAGTGTGAAGAAAAGGAAAAAGCAAGAAAAGATCCCAACCAGAAGAGAAAGGGGGTTTTAAAAAGAGGAGACCGAAGGAGTTAAAACCTGTTCTCAAGTAAGTCTGTTTGGATTGAGGTTTTATATAATCAGAAATTAACTGGAAGTCTAAACACTGCACCTTAATTAAATCGCATGGTCAAACCTGAGCGAGTTTAAGTTTTTGATTAGAAGTGTGTATACTGGGATATCATTTCCATGTGTCTAATTGATGTGACATTTATTTTTTTTTCTATAGAGAACTTTATTCGTTAAAAGACACAAAAATATTATGCTTTAGAGGAGCACAAGTGGCTGTGTGGTGGAGATATCTTAAAGGAGGGTTTCCATCAGTTTCTAAGAAAAACTCACTAATCTGATGTCAATACAAAAAAAAAAAACAATGTACAAATAATAAAATCACAGATGAGATGTGATTCTATCTTGTACCACCAGCGCTGAGGGACCAATTCTTCTCTTTCCAATTCTGCATTTTCATTGGAAACAGGAAGTCGAGATGAGATTGTCCTCCCAAGAAAAACGTCTTGTTTGTTTTAGTGCCTCAACCTGTTTACATGTGATGAGCGCCGCTATAACTACCTGCTTGAATTACAACAATCTATTGGTTTATTGAACCAGTGATGAGGTTTATTTTAGATTTAATGAATCTGGAGAGTAAATGAAAGGTAACGTGGATAGAAACTCGGTTTAGCCTGGGTCTCAAGCTCCTCTAATGAAGACTAATGTGATACAATCTCTATAGTGATTTATTTTTTTTTATTGTACAAATATTTTATTTCAAACACATTAAAAATAGATTGCCTGCCTCGTGAAACCACAAATTATTAAAAAAGCAGAGGTTTTTGAATGAATAGCAGTGCTTTACAGCAATAAAACGTTTAGTGAACACAGAGTAGAAGACTGTTTAATGTCATGTGAGTTGTTGGTGATTCATCCCTGTTGGCGACACTGGGGGAACCTCTTTGTCGTTTCTTTTCAACTTTTATACGACGCATCCATATTATTATAGTCTCCACATGAGACTTCACTCTCAACAATACACACGTGACGTCTCAAGATGCAAATTACATTTCTAAGTTATGCTCACATCCTACTCTATTGGTGTTTTTTAAGCACGTTTGTCTCAGAATTTTACTAATTTTTGTAACAGATCTGTGTTGAGCAGGAGTCATGGGAAATGCCTTCAACAGTATAATTAGGTCCGCTGAGCTGGGGAGGGAGCTTCCTTCCTGTCAGCAGTTTGACTTCCTGCGTGAGGTCAGTGGTCGGTGCGAGGACCACTTGGTCCGATAGAAACTGGACACACGGATACTCAGGTATCCTGTGGTTTCTATAAGGCGATATTTCAAAATAAGAGCAACAAAATGACAAAAGTGAAGGTACCACATGGCATAACATTGACCGTTTTGTGACAATTCAATGTTTTGCTGGTTTGGACCTCGTATTCATTCGTGTGGATGTTACTTAGACATGTACCACCCACGTAGACCAGACCAGACACCCCCACCCCATAGTAATGACACTCCTTAATGGCAGCAGCCATACCAGACACCTCAGGACACCCTCTGAAGACCCATGTTCATTCTCTGATGAGTCACAACTGGTTTGGAGGCACAAGGAAGAGCTACACAACATTAGGAAGGCAGTCATACTATTATGCCTGATTGGCCTCAACTTGCCTCAACTACTTCCGCAGTTCTGGTTAAAACAAATCGTGTGACGTGGGTGTAAAATCTCCGCTCTCCACTCCAAACCAAGAACATGAACTTTAAACACGGAGGACATTTTAGCCAACAATAAATAATGCAGTTTTGAAGCATTGTTTAAACGTCGTCCCTTTCTATTTTGCAGGATGTCGGCTTCTCGAAGGTGTCTGTGCTGCGTCAAATACTTGATGTTCATCTTTAACCTCATCTTCTGGGTTCGTATTTTGAACCAAAACTTTCTCTTGCTTCAATATGTTCAACCAATTTACAGTTTGCTTTCCCCTTCCTCCCCATGACACTGTTGTTTTTTTTGTTTTTTGTTTTACATCTCACTTCCTCAATAGCTAGGAGGATGTGGATTGTTTGGCGTTGGCGTCTGGCTGTCCTTCACCCAGGCAGAGTTTTCCTCTCTCCCTCTGTCCTTCCCGTCGCTCTCGGCTGCAAATCTGCTGCTGGTCGCCGGTGGAATAACGATGGTGACGGGCTTCCTGGGTTGTCTTGGGGCCCTTAAGGAGCAGCGCTCCCTGTTGGTCATGGTATGACTAAATTTATAGACATTTACGGGCTTGACAGATGACCGTAGAGATGTCACATTCAGAAACTCTCCAACTGCTCTTCTCTGTTCTGCAGTTCTTTGTGATCCTCTTGCTCCTGGTCCTGACAGAGGTCGCTCTAGTGTTGGTTGTACACATCTTCCACGACGAGGTGAGCCACTATCTACAAGTTTCAGTCCAAGGCTTAGAAGAAACAGTGCTGATATTTAATTATATTAAATCGTGTGTCTTCTTCTTCTTCTTTTTTTTCTTTTTAAAGCTGAATACAAAAGCACAAGATAAATTAAAGGAAGGTATTAAGAGTTACAACTCAGACCCTGGACTGAAAAAATCCTGGGACAGCGTCCAGAAAATGGTGAGCACGCTTACCCAAACCATGCATGCCGTCTTCCACTTGTCACTTTAATGGATCAGGAAGCGTCTGCTGGGTAGGCCGGTGTGTAGTCGAGGGGCACAACTCTGCTCTTTTTGTCTCCTTTTTCTTAGTTCAAGTGCTGCGGAGTGTCCAACAAAACAGACTGGCACAACGTGATGAATGAAACGCTGCCTTCGTCCTGCTGCTTGGTCGAGACAACACCTTGTTCCGAAGGATGGGACGAGGTTGGTTCTGACAAGTTTGGTCGATGCTCTTGAATGAAATCTAAGGTTTTTTGTTTTGGATGCGCAAGCGTGTCCAGAAGGGAGTCAAGCATATGTGACGAAAATAAACTCTTACACTACAACAACAAAAAAAAAAAAAGCCTGAAAAGTTAAAGTAATCAAGCAGTTTAAACCATAGGTCTTCGACAAGAGGTCGGCGGAGGTACTGCAGGGGGTTACAACGCAAAATCTTTTGGTTGATTAGACATTTTTGATATATTTTTTAATTTTCCCCCACAAATTTAAAGTTCTTTAAATACACATTAACTTATTTTATCAAAGGGGTAAATGGATTTATAACTAGTACTAAGCCAAGTTTAATATATAACACATATAGTAGGTAGGGGGTCCCTACTTAATCTCTCATCAGTTTGTGGGTTCTTGACCTGAAAAACATTGAAGACCCATGGATTAGACCATGTGATTTAAATAAAGGGTGAACTTTGGAGGCTATAAATTAAAATCTGTTTAAAATATAATAACAAGAAACATTCCTTGTCGCTTCCATCCCACCCACCCTCTAAAACCGCCTCGAGGGCAGCGTTTAGGTCGAAGGTACGAGGATCTGTTCAAGTCAGTTGGCAGGGGTGTAGTTTGTCAGTGTGTGTGTGTGTCTGTGTGTTGTGCGGATTTGGTTTTATCTGACTCGCAGCAGAAGGAATGGGAGCAGCTGGGGTTCTTTAAACAAGCAGCAGTTAACGTGGATGATGTAAACCGCAACTTTTACAACACTCAGCCTCTTGGTGGACAAACGGTGATGGATGTTTGGCAATAATTTACTAATTTTTCTCTCTCGAATGAGTTTGGGCCGATTCCATGTTGGTGTAATTCCAGTTCTGGCCTGTTTATATTTCAGTGGGAAAGAATAAATGGGTTCTAACTCTGTACTCCCATTGTTTGTTGTTCTTTTCTGTGTGTGCCTCTCCTCTCCCTCATCTTCTCTTGCCTCTGTTTGTCCTCTACAGCCGTGCTATGAGAAGGCCAAAGAGTGGCTGCTGAATAACATCACCTCCGTCCTGGTGTTTGGAGTGTGCATTGGTGTTGTTCAGGTAGTCGTCAGTTCTCCTTTGTGACCTTTTGTTGTGATTTCTTCCCATCTTTTAGGGTCATGAAACAACAAAACACATTTTTTAGAATTTGGTGTACACATTCGGTAGCACACACTATATTCCACTTCATTTCATATATTATGTCTTAAAAAAATAATCTTGTAAAATGCTGTTTTTATTGATGTATTTATATATTTTTACAAACTTTAGAGGTGCAAGGAAATATCTGACATTTTCACATGTATGACAGTCCTGAAATGTATTTTGCCTTCGTTTCTGTTTCATAAATATGTCCATTTTACTAAAACTGAGCACGTTTTAGCTACATTTTTACGTTGCTTACATTTAGATTTCTACAGCTTCAGCTGAATTATTTTAAACACAGAGCCGTATATTCGAGAGAATCTGGCCAACTCAAATCATGGACACTATTTTTGCTACATCGGAGGGAAGATTCTACAATGTAATCCTATGGGGCAGATGTGCTACGTTGAAATAAATGTCTTATTTTAACCATTAACGGGCCTATAAATGTTATTGCCAATGTCTGTCAATATGTAAAAGGCCCTCACTTAAATATCCCAGTGTCTACTTACTTTAAATATTTTAAATTAACCTGTAAAATGCTCTGTAACCCAATCGCCTCATAAGTTATGGAGCGGTGTTTACCTCCATCTCCATTAAAAGTTTGTAATCAGTCAGAAAAAATATAAATACTCAGAAATAGTGAAAATTAAACTAGTCTTACTGTTAATTACTATTATAATTAGTATTATCATTATACCATTAGCATGCTAGCCATAATAACTATGTAACAGAGGCAAAGTTATGTGTCTATTAAATTTGTCTATTTACATTGACATAAATTACATGCACACATGGGTTTCACAGTATATATGACGGTAGCTGCTATTTTCCTGAGCCTTTAGTCTAGATAACTAGCTAGAATAAGGCTAGCATAAGGCTAAGTTAACTTCAATCGTCATTCATTTGTAAAGCAGTGTTGGGTGTTTTTGAGATCATTTTACATATTAATGATGGTATGACTTTATTTTTTCTATATAATCTTAACAAATGCCAAAGAGTTAGATGTATCTACCACAGCGCCCATGAAACACGTGACCAGCTCAGAACCAATCAGCACAGTTTTCTAGTTGACCAGACTTTCTCTAATATGCGGCTCTGCTTAAATGCTACTACTACAATGCCCTCTGCTGGTTGTAAACATCCACCAAAATGTTCTGAGTAGATCTAAATGTGTTGACTCCCCTTCCTTCTCCCTGCATGTCCTCTCTTCTCTATTCAGATCTTGGCCCTGGTCTTCTCCATGCTGATGTACTGTCAAATCCTCTGCGCCGAGAAACACTTGGACTGAACACAAGACCAGAGACTGACTGGCTCAGTGATAGGAAAGTTCATCGAGAAAGAACTTCTCATCCAACATTTTTTTTTTTTTACTTTTAAATCCCCCAAATTGAGACTGGGGGTGCTCAGCTCAGTGGCTTACTTTGGGTTCGGACCTAAAATGCCCTAAAAGCATCTGTCAGTGGCTGGTAAAACTTTTATTATCTAGGAGCTAATACGTTACCATTCTTTCCATAGAAAAATGAATATGATACCAGCAACTGTATTTCTGCATCAAGAAGAGAGGCAAGGAAAACGTAATGAAACTTTTCACATTCCGTGTTCATATTGTCAGTATTTGTATGATTCATCTAAAGTATGGAGCACGGGAGACCTTTCAATTTATTAACCTGCTGTATGTTAAGACTGGCACTAAAATGGGGGAAGATGCTTTCGATAAGTAGGCCTACTGTAGTAAAAGACCAACACGATTCATGTTAATAATTTCATGCAATGTATATTATTTCTTCAATACATGAACTCCTAAAATGTATCCGGTTCATATCATTTTACAGCCATGTCCAATATACATTGTTATTATTATCATTTCACATTCAATATATATATATAATGTCTAATCAACCAATGATTGTGCAACTCCCCTTGTTGAAAACCTATGACTTATAGGATTCTGCATTGGTCTCTGTCCTTATCATCCACAAATTAATCTAATTTTCTGTTGTTTTTTTAAAATTTTTTTATTCAAACATATGCTGTAGTTAACATTTTATGTTGTAGTTCAACAATACTCGTTTGGCGTTAGTGATATAGAGACTTGAAACATATTTTATAATTAAAACAACATTAATTTAAGCCTTGAACATATATATAGTTATATATATTTGGGATATTCTCGGGTGTTTCAAGCACAAAATCTAAAGGCAGAGTAAATTGAAGAATAAGACAACTATAGATGCACACATGTTGAACAGGGGTGGTGAGCGTCCACTATGGGGATTTATAGATTTAAAAAAAAGATGCAGGTAGTTTATCATGGTTCTGTGATTCTTTTACTCAGAATTAATATTGAGAATCATAAGGATTTCTGGTAAATAACTGGAGGGAGGAATGATAAGAAGCATAATCTTAAGATTGATATAAAGACTGCTTTAATTATACATTTCCTAATATTCAAAGGGAATCGATTTATGTGTAATAAATCTTTGCCTCCGTTAGGTGGTAAATATGTAGATATCTACATTCTGCGACACTCTCACTATTGCTACCGATCAATATGAATATCTGTCCCTACCTGATGTTCAAAAAGAAAAGGAGAGATAATTAGTTGTGCTTCGCATTAATTAATCTGTACAGATTGAGCTACCGCAACAATAAAGCACAAGAATGGACTTTTAAGGTAATAATCAAACGCCATTTCAATATTGTTGATTTAAGAAGTAAAACTATAAGTGTGAAAAAAATAAAAATTCCAGGCTATATCCTTAACAATTGTGCATCCTGAATAGAAGAAAAACAGGAGTGGAAGCTTGTTCAATCCAAGCCATGGATACAATCTAATAATAAAACCTGCTAACTTTACAGAAACGCAGCAGTCGACAAATAAGGACAAAACATTTTAATACACAAGCATACAAAACATTTTGGAGTCTTTTAAGTTCAGCATACAAAAACATTTTGTACAGTTGGCGTGCTCTTCAAACTTTTGACAACTTTTAATACTGAAATCTGATGCAATGCACTTTGTTTTTAAATAAATAAACATGTTAATTTCTCACAAATTAACCTGGCATGATTCACACTGCAATGATTAAACGATACACTTTCCTTTAATCCCGTCTGCCTGTTTTTTGCCTGCAAAGATTTCACAATAAAAGCTGTGTTTAGTTCTTCTTCTATGGTTGGCTCAGAATTGTGAAATGTAAAAATGACTACACAAAGTATTAAATGACCATACATACAACATCACAATTCATCTTCATCTGATTATTATCATGAGCTGGCTGAAGGAGGTCGTTTCTCCCTACAACACAACAGGATATTTGTAATGCCCAGTAGGAGTGTTGAAAGTAAAAAGGAGAGGAGAGTGACTTATCTGATGCCGACTAAATGGGGCTTTTCAGATTTCAGAGATTTTTTTTAAACAAACAGTTTCTAAATGAGAGTGGCCATTATAGAAAATCCCCAAATACTGTAGATCAGAAAGTATGTGTTCGTATGCTTATTAGTGGGCCAGTTAAAAAAAAAATAATATATATATATATTTTTTAAAAAAGTTGCCATTTAGGGCTTTATAAATAAATGAAATACAACACTAAAGCTTTTTACTATGAAGCTAAATCTGAGGGTTTAAGAGTAGGCACATGTTTTGTCATGATAATACAAACTACTGTTCTCTCTCCTCTCCAGATCTTCCTCAGATGTTTGATAAGAGTTCACTCAGCGCAGACTCATGGAAATAGCCCCATCTACTGGCAACAGAAAGTTAAAGCTTACGTGAGAAATATCACATTTACGGGCTATATCACTATCTGTTCTTGGAAAACATTATCAGACTCCGGTCATGTACTGTTCCAGTTGAAATTAAACATCCCATAAAGTGTTGTTGCCCTGCCCGATGACACACGGTGAGGTAACTTCTGTGGACCTGGGACGTGCCAGGTATCCCACAATGCATTTTGCGTGTACATATAAAAACAAAGCTGAAACAAGAGCGACTGGACTGGTTGAGGACATTTGGCCACTAATCAAAGTATCTTATTCAGGTGAGTTATTGTAAGTTGGGGTCCAGTAGAATATTGCCACTTATACAGCTGCGTACTGGCCTCCTTACATCCAGATGCCTACTTTAAATATCAGCATGAACACGTAGTGTACTCATATTCAATGATTTCATCTGTTGACGTATTCCTAATTGGATTTATCCATAAGTTCAGTTTGCTAACAGCTACAAGACCATATCAAAATCTGTCTCTTTGTCTCTACATATAAATAACACCAAAGAGTGCTTATGCCTTTTCTGTCAGTCAAGTACTCAGGGTATGAGCCACCATTTGGTTACAGATCATACTCCCACATTTTAAAAGTTAAAATTGCCATGCAAAATGAATGAAGGAAGCTCTTTTTCATGCAGAGGATGTCACATTGCAAAAAGACTGTAGTTAATAGCTCATAGCCCACCTCCAAACGTGGTCTGTCCTATCTGATCTCGGTGCGTCTTGGCTGCGTTCGCACCAAAACTTATAGCTGCCCACTTGTGATCAGATCACCCATTTCAGTCCGTACGAGGACCATGATTAGTGTTAATGCTACATAGGTGGAACAGGAGGTGTTTTTTGTGCAACATCCCATAAGAAAGCAGGCCTGTGTGTGCATGCCTGCAATAAAAATCTCTTCTATCTTCCCAAGACAGAAAAGATTATCACTACATTTAAGTGTAATTGATTAACTTAAATTTTAGTTTGAAAGACCCTAATAGAGATCTAAATCTGAACTGGTCCAACACTGAAAACGCATGTGATTCTCTTAACTTAAATCTAGCTTCTGGCCGTGTAAACCAAAACTCCACTGGTGTAAGTTCTTTCTCATGCCTTGATTCCAGTTGAGCAGAAACTAAAGGCCCTTTGAGGGTTTATTCGTAAGTCCGGATGTGGCACCGTGTGAACGCAATGTAAGCTCCATCCGTTCCTCTTCACTTACACGTCACGATTGTTCAGTTGGGGACAAAAATACACCTGGGTCTCAGTCGTACTCCACAGAATCCTCCAAATCTACCATGTGTTCCTGAAAATGAAATAAAAGTTTATGTGATAAATAACAACTGAGGGGAAAAGAGCTGTAAACTTTAGGACAACCTCAATCGTTCACTCACCCAGCCTCCTTGTTGTTTGATATACGGGTAAAAGTTTTCCATGTAGCGCTCTGCGAAGCCTTGCATGCGGCCCGTGGCTGTCACGATCCGCCGCGACACCTCCATGGTGACCACCATGCGCTGCAGCGTTGGACTGTCTGGTACTGGCTGAGGTGGGGTCACTGATAACTGACTAGAGCTGCCGAAAAAGTCCAGAATTTGGGCAAAGGAGCCATAGGAAAGACGGTTTAAGTTGGCGCACAGGGCGGGGTCTGACTGGATCTGGTAAAAAAAAACAACAAAAAAAAACTGTTGAGTTTCTGTAAATTGTTGCCCATGAAAACTGCCACAACTGAGTTTTCCATATACGTATGGGAGCTGATTTAAGTTCTTTGCAGGTTGACAGCCGTATCTAGGAGGAAACTTCACTTACCAATATCCCATCAATATCTCACAATATCTTCACAGAGGTTATTTCAAAGGAAGGTCCATTTTTTGAAAGGATTCATTGAAAGCTCTAGACTCAAAGCAATACAAAGCACTTCCTACCTTAGCGTTGATAGCATCTCCCTCCATGGAGAGCAACTGAACAAGCTGCTGCACCACTGTGTCATCATCTACTGGACAAAGAAGCAGCAGCTTTACCAGAAATTAAACACACTGCCTGAATATCTATAACCACGTCAATACTCACAGTTTCAGACTGTGTTGAGTGTATTCTGGCTAGCTGTAATATTATGTTGCTATTGGACACTTTAAACTCTGGTTGTCTAGGTAACCCTCTAGTATATTTCCCTCACTGAGAGTTTCTGGATGTTTTAGACTATTGCTAATGTCTCTACGCTAGCTTGCTTTTCACTGCTCTCTATTTGAAAATGGATTAAGTTACACAAGCGATATGTTTGCAGCATATGCCAATGTGTTAAGTCCACCACTGCCATCGGTGGTCTTCTTAATTATGTCACCTCAAAGTTTAGGTATTGCACTGTATGCTTTGCTTAGTACCTAAACAAACCTTGTCTCAAGGCTGAACTGAGCCCAAGGGACAGTCAAAAGTAGTCTTCAAGTAAATAATATAATCAGCTTTCTTGTTGGATTTAAGTTCTACTTCCTGTCTGATTCCTCTCGCCTGTTTTGCCCCGATATCTGCATGCTCCTCCCCTCATTGGTCTCACCTGTCTCTCATTATTCCATCAGCCCTCGTATGTTGTGAGTACATATATATCTATCCCTGTCTTTGTCTGTGATGTTACCCTTTTTGTCTTGTCATTACTGTGTTCGCGTCTTGGTTTTGGTCCTTACCTGCTTTTGGAGTTATGTTTTTAACTAGTTCTTAAGTTGCAGCTAGTAACTCATTTTTGTTTCCAACTCCTTCCTCCCCTTTATGTTCTGCATTTGGGTCCTACTTCACCAGAAACTTGACAGATTATATGTGTGAGGATTAAGCGTGTTTACCTGTCGGAGGCTGGACTGTGATCTTTGGTTTCTTTACACTGGAGGTCCTTCTGGCAATCCTTTCCAGTTTCTCTGCTACATCAGTGTAGAACTCGGGTGGATTATCTGGATTGACATAAACCACAGCACCACATGTATCTCAGATGAACATTATACCTCTTTTACCTCTCTGCTACGGTCGAGTGTTACGCTCTCTAGAATATTCAAAGAAGACAACCAGCTTTGTGTTTTAGAGTTCAGTGTTTGGAGGTGCTTACTGGGAGAATTGGTGTCTGGCTGTTGATTGTGGTCGCCCCAAGCCAGCGTCTCAGGCCTCTGGGCAGACGGTCCGTTCTTCTGCTTCTCACTGCTCTTCTTCTTGAAGAACTTGGACAGCTTTTTAACAACTTTCTTTCGGTTAATCTTCTTTGAGGATTTCTTTCCACCGTCCTCATCTTCATCAGAAGACGATGATGATGTGATGTCATCCTGTGTAAACAGGTTTTTTCATGTTGGCATCAATGGTGCAGAGATACCGATGTGGGTTAGTCATGTACTAGTATACAGTATGTATATTGGACATGTATGCAATGCTGAGAGAGATATGAATTGGAGAGGAATAAAATATTTATGTAAAATAAAGGTAGCGCCAAAAAAACGACTCATGATGCTCCAATAATACTCTTAACTGACATGTGGACACACCAAACCAGGTAGATTTCGTAGGTTATAAGTACACATTGTGCATCTACTACCATTGCTGTTGAACCCACCGCAAAGACTACAACCAAATGCTAGCTAGCCCACACTCAATGTTCTACTGAAAGGAAATAACTTTTTTATAGGTGGGAGTTTCCTGTACTAGAAACCCAGAAAGAAACCCATTTGCTCAGAGGCTAGGCCAAGAGTTGGTCTACAATTTGCCAGAAGTCCAACTAAAGGCGACAGCAAAACCACCATCAGATTGGAGTTTTACAGTACCTGATGACTTTCTGGACAGAAACCCATTCCGAAATATCTGATCTTTGCCATATGCCTGTTCAGAACTACCATACAGGTGAAGGTTGTGCAATCTCTTTGTGATTCTAGAGGCACACACTTGAACACATACCTGCAGGCACTGTTATGAAATTATGGGTGTTTTGTTTTTTTCCAGCATTAGGTGAATTTCCCAGGTTGACTAACCTGGTGATTTATTCCAAATCCCTTTTAAATATCCTGCCTGACTCACAGTGTGATCGTTCTCTTACAGTGGCTTTGACACTGAACAGTTGCATTGATTGTCAAAATAAAAACACCAGTTCCTTACATCAGTTTGGCTTCTGTACTGTACAATTTTTCCCTTGCTGTTTCTTTCCAATGAGCCTTTGGAGTTTTTGGCATGACGGTGCGAAGTGTTGCGTCGTGGCAGCTTCTTAATTAAGCTCTTAAATCCAGTCTTCTTCTCATCGCCCGAACTGTCGTCCTTGGCCTGAGCAGCGGCGCCATCCTTTGACTTTGGTTGTGGCTTGGTGCTAGCAAGGGAAAAGAAGCATGGTGAACATGAGCTTTCCAGACTTCCCAGGCTACCAAACACTTTAGCAAAGACCAGTTTCCATTGGCCAACATTATGTCAAACCCTGAAGATGAAGGCTCCATCTAGGTCATTAGATTCTAATATGCTGACGACATTACCTGTACTTGCTGCTATCTTTGTACCCTCCCCCTACCCTGCCAGGCCTCTCTGTCAGGGGGGTGGAAAGAGTCTGATGGAGGAAAGCTTGGAGGACCAGACGAGTCTCAGTCTTGATCTCCACCAGAGAGATGGAGGAGACAGAAGAGGTCGAGTCGAGGCGTCCTGCAGACAGTGACATCCCTGAGACAAGGAGAGAATGGCGCATTAGTTTTGTAGCAGCTTGTGGCTAACTTTCCTGGTATGTTCTGCATTTGCCCTTTGATATTTTGTGCTCATAAGAAGAAGATTTTTAAAACGTCATGTTTATTAGAGAAGGCACAGTAATCAAACAATGATTGATGAACTATGGAGACTCAAAAATTCTATTTCTGATGTCATATCTCTCAAACGTTATGCTAGTAATGTTTGTGTTAGCATTGTTGCAATACGACCTCACACAGAGCAGGTGCCAGTAGTTTAGGAGATCATGTTATTGGAGTTGACTCCAATTTATTAAGAAACTAAAATCTAAAACTAAAATCTGAGTTCTCTGCGTAGATTATGAGCCTTTAGGGTACAGTGTTCATAAATGGCCAATCCACAAATATAACAATGCTTTACAGTTTAAATTTATTCAACATCCTCTAAAACAGAAACCAGTTAAAACTGTTCCACCTAGTAGTTTTTCATTTAGATCTTAACTATGACAGTATCTATGAATCCTGCTCCTCAGAAAGAGTGTATTCATGTGCAGCAGGAGCCCGTTCTGTGGCATTTCATTTCCTCATGGCAGCAAGCAATGCCAAAGCCCTTTCAGTCTCACTTTCTGTACAGATAACAATCTACAGCCGAGACAGATGAGAGATAATAGAGTAGTATAGTATATATATATGTTAGAATACATAAATGTATTTATAGCCAGATGTATTCATTCCACAATCCACTCCACAGTTAGGCTATTATTTTATAACTCCATTTAATAATGCATTACTCTACTATTCAGTAATATACTACTGTATAGAAGTTGTATAGCAGCAGTAGTAGTGGTAGTATAAGTAAAACTAAAAGCAAAACAATCAGCCAATCCAGTCAGTCGACATTCTTTCTTTTCCCGCCGCCACACATGGACCAATATGCTGAATAATGATGACCAAGTTTTTAACCACACCAAATATCATAACAATAATCAAACATTAATGAACAAATTGCTTAAAAACGAATGCAAAACTATGTCTTTAAAAAACTTTTTGGCTACATCGACATCCTTGTTTGGTATTGATCACAAGTTGAATAGTTGTGGTTTTGAACTGTCTGTACACTTTTCCACCTTTACTGTTGAGAAACAAGGCTTGGGATTTGTTTTATAGGAAACACAGTGATCTAAAATGCCAGCACAGGTTCACTATTCACTGCTCTGGTTCATCAGTTCTGGTTGAAAATACACATGCTTTGTGAAAGTGTTACTATTGTCCAGAGGGTCACATCCACATGTGATTTAAACAATGAAAGAAATGTCTCCAACCCCCTAGAGCTTTAGCATTTGATCTTGTTACCTTGTGTTACTGGCACCTGTATGCCAGACTTTGGGTCTTTTCACCGTTTGCTATCGAGGAGACTCAATGAGGAGACGTTAACATTTACATACAAAAATCCAAATCCTACTCCCTGATCACAGCAGCATTTACATATGGTTTCTTCCTGTCCTTTTATTGATCTGATTATAAATGATTGACTATGGTTGGTTTACCCTCCCTTACCGGTACACCTTACTGGTATGACAATGGACAACTCCACTACAGCAAAATCAAGGACTTTGAGAGATTTCTTCAATCAGTGTTGGGGAATTTTGGTCTGTTGAGAACTGATTATACCTTGGCAAAGATCTGCCGGGTCAATAAAATTGTTTGGATGAGCAGCAGTCATACACATACTCTGATCTCCGTTTAGTTTGATGTTGACAACAAAATAGGTCAATGACTCAGGCATTTGTCACATAATTTGCTACTCTGATTGGTTGCAGGACTATACAGTTGGGTACATCCGTTTTTTTTTTCTTCTTCTTCTCTGTATTGTTTGAATCACGGCAGGTTAATGGCATGATGGAGCATATGATTAAATGACACGGTTGAATCGTTAACAGGTTGACAATTTGTTGAGTTCAGTACTTTTGTATTCTTTCAAACCAGAACTAAAAGAAACCAAAAACAATGGGAGAAGAATTAAAGGCCACAACTTCCCTGTTTATCAAGAGCACGTGCTCAGTTGCCAAAACATTAGGTACACTAGTTAAAAAAGAATGCACCATGATATCACAGCCCTGAACAAAACTCACCAAGGTGACTTTATGTTTACATTGACAGCGCGTCACAAATGTGGTATGTCAACATAATTTTGCAGGATGTCGTTCGTTGTATACTGTTAAACTCGACTGCACAGCAAAACAAAAGTGTTCCTATTGTTCAGCCTGGCCCATTGACTTGAACAAAGTTGTGGAAATAATAGAAACATATGTCTCTACAGCACAACACAACCCGGTTCAATATTAGTGCAAACCACAGCCTTGAGAATGAAAGCACAAGTAAATCACAATGCAGAAGTATCAAGCTTGGATTTAGTGCAGGATTGTTATATTAAAATGTATTATTTTTCACTAGTGTACCTAATGAACTGGCAAGTGTAGTGTAAGTTCTCTCTGAAGCATATCCAGCATGTCAGCCTATTTCTAAGGCTCTAATGTTTAGCTCTAAGCCCTAATTATCACCTATAGACTTTTTAAAATAATTTATATAATTAATAAACCAGAGAAACAACACTGCCTGATTTTAGTTCTTTTTTCTCTTGGTGATAATTCCCGCTCAGCTGTATGAGGTCCCGACACTGGCTGTAGTTCCCTGTACAGACACCGGGACATAAGACAATCTTCTACCGTCACCAGGAAATACTAACATGACTGCGGTCTTTCCTTACAAACTACTCGCGACCTTTCACCCCAAAACGCGCTTGCAACAAGATTTCTTTTCATAGCAAAAACTCATCTTTGTCACCAGATTAAGAGTTTATCTATAATTAACGCGTAAACTGAGGGCAGAAGAAATCTTCTTAGAGAAAACGTCCTGGGACGAAACCCACCGCCCGAGAGTTAATACCGAATTAACTAAAACATTTCAGTGGCATTTCTGAAATGGGATTATGGGATAAAGAAGTGGCGTACTCCAATTAAACTATTACTCTTACCTTCATTTGCGTGCGGCTTATCGATCTGCTCCGGACGCTGAGGCTTTTCTGTCGCTTCTTTCAATTCGTGTGCGCAGGTGCTCTGGGTGATACGGTAACAGGAAGGAGGAGCAGGGATATTTTTTGTCAAACTTCTGATCGACACGATATTATTGTAGTCTCTACGTTGATTAAAATAAAAATACATAATAAAAGCATTTGGTATTTTTATAGTTTGATATATATTGTTATATTTGCTTTTTTTTTTTTTAGATTTTTTTTTCAAAAGTTCACAAAAGCCTCCTAAATCGACTTATCATGTTTTATTTAATATGGATTATTTAATTGAAAAAAAATCTGATTATTAACGATTTAAAAAAATGTGACTTAATGTCCTTAAATACTTTCTCAGTTTGCCATGTGCTGCAAAAAAAAAAAAAAAAAAAAAAAAAAAAGGCTCGTGTAGTTTCTCTTATTTTCCTTTAGATGTCAGCATTTTTCTCTATTTGGTCTTGTCAGCTGCAAGAAAAGTCAACCGGCAAAACTTTTTTTTTTAATGCATGAGTACCCCGCTGCCATATGAGGAAATAGGACCTTCAGCTTTATGTTTGTTGCGGAGATAATATTCCTTCCCTCCCAATGAATATAAAACTAAAACAATGAAATGCAGAACAATGGAAGGACAAAAACGCAGAAAAACGCAGAGATTATTACCGTCAGAGCACAGGCTCTGTCTGAGATTTTAGGGAAGTGCTTATCGGGACGGTAAAGACATAAATGAGTCAGTCCTGACCCTGAATTGAGATTCCATCTACACCACACTTATCAGTGCATGAGGTACAACAGTGAATTATAAGAGGTATATGATCATTTTTGAGGATGTAGTTTGAGGTGCCTATACAGTGGGGATGTCAAAATAATAGAAACAATTTGGTTCAATAATGAAACAGTTCTTATTTTAAAAAAACGCCGAATACAATGAAATTCAAGAAGCTAAGATTCAGTGCACGACTGTTATTATATTAGGATCCAGAGTGTACCTAATAAACTGGCATCATGACGGTGTCTTATGTGGACATCTATCTAATTTACAGCAATGTAACACATGAGATGTTTCTTTGTGTGTTCATCTCTTTCTTTTAAAATTGGTATTTCTGCATTTAGACACATTTAAACCAGAATCTTAAGATGTGCTCTTTGTTTGCTTTGATCAGATTTGGTGATTTATATCATCCTGATACAGAAAGACACGTGTCCAGTGTCCTTAATCCTAACTTTGAATGTTATTGATGTTCATTTTATTAACACTTACAGCCCTTGTGGGATTGTTGTACATGTGGGACTGATTTTATTTTTATTTATTTTTTTACGGTGTGCACCTGGACACTGTGATATTACACTTTTGTTAGATTTTCAACATGTTTCATGGATTCAACACAAACCTTTTCGTGGGTACTTTGTGCCAAATGCCACAAGCTGAGTTCGACCACCAAAACACGTCACACCCATCCACCCCGCCAGTATATCCATCAACACCTCATTATAACTCGTTTCTCACGAGATCAGAAATCACGCCCCTGTTTCTCTGTAGACGCACACAGATGAAGTGGTGGAGCGGCACGAAACGATCTGCTCTTCTTTTTCTTTACACCTTACAAGTGTGAGACTACTACACACACACACACGCAGTCATGGCTGCAACCTTGTTACATTTCAAGCACAGAGGCTGTAGTATAGTGTTTGTGTGAGGACAGGAAGGTGCAATACACACACACACACCAAGTGCAGGAAATACCCCCTCATGGGTTGTGGGTACAGTGGCATGAATATGGTGTTCAGTGGGGCGGGGGGATTGTTTATCACAGTTTGTTTTTTTAGTTTCTTCAATTCAAACCCTCAAACATCAACAGGGATTTAAAATATATATATATATATGTGTTAAGCGTGATTATGATTATGTTAGATTTATTTATTAGTACTTTAATAGAAGTCAAATTGATTGTAAACACTAAGAGGCTTTAACTGTTACACACACACATATATATGTATCAGGAGGAGGAGGAAGGCAAATATTAATTTTGCATATAAAACAAATGTATAATGTCGTGGACCAGACTCGCGAGCACCACACACACAATAGGTCACAGTATTTTACTGGACAAACCAGGCACAAATATCAGTTTTTAAAAATCTTTGTTTTTGTATTTTACGACTATTCTGTTACAAGACAGAACTGTGTTTGTTTTTTGTACAGACAATGTACTATATTATCCTTTTTTATCACTTTTCTGTTATAGAAGTCTAAGGTATAGTGATGTTTAGTATATAGTTCTATAGTGACCGCAACATCCTATGCATTACTTCTAGACTTTAATGATCCACGAGGGGAATTACTTTGTCGTAGCTTTGTTGCATATAAAGGTAAACACAAGAAAGATAAAATAAAATTTAGAGATTATGCTATGTTATTAATTTTAATATCACAGGGTCTCACCGTCTTCGACTCTTTCCAATGTTGATCCCGTCCCCTTCATCAGAGCAAAGCGAGTAAAACAGAAAAACAGGTTCTCACCCAAGCTTCGTGTTCTGTTTTATTGAAAGTCCACACAAAGATTTCAAACAATCAACAAGAATCAACAAGAAAAAGGAGTCGGCAGCGGCCGATCGCACCCGAGCTCGTGCGGTGACGGGCGGCGGAGGTCCTCAGCGCAGCCCCCCCCAACCCTGTCCAGCGTCACTGTGAAGTATGAAGACACTGGTACAAGGATTGGGAGTGACCAGACCGAGGAGGCACAAAGGAGAAGCGCGAGGTCTCCAGCAGGTCGTGAGGTCACAATTGTCAAAAGATACATTTATTTATTTGGAATTTCCTGGAGTAATCTGTGCACTGTGGTCAAAACAAGTGACATGGGATACTAGAAAATTCTCACAAGAACTTTCAAAAGAGGCAGTTAAACAGCGGATCAATAAAAATGTGAAAGTTCAGTGCGTGCAGTTTATCCAGTGAGTTTCTCAAAGTAAAGTCGTGTGCCTTGTTGTGTTGCTTGCTTACTTACCTCCTGCAACACAAAGCCATTTCCTCCCAGGGAGTGAAGCGCCTACTCTCTCTCGCTCTCTGCCTCTCGTCTATATTTGGAGCCTTCTCTACGACGGTCCTCCTGCGACCTGCCCTCAGACCCATCTTATGTCCTTGTCTCCCGATTCCAAATTCCTGTCCCTCTTTCTATCCTCTCCTGCGCGCCCCCCCTCCTCCTCCTCCCGAACCTCCCGTCGCACTGCTTCAAACACCCCCCCCCCAAAAAAATCACTGTTCGTCTGCGCTGGGGCCAATAGGGAGCCAGGCAGCAGGGTGAGGCACTTCCTCTGTGACAGGAAACTAACAACAAACACCCAGAGACCACGAGCAGGGGGAGGGGGTTAATGAGAAAGAGAGATAAAGAGATGCTAATGTTTGATGGCTCGGAGTACAGCTGGAGAGGTTAGAAAAAGGTCAAACATCTCTCGGGTTGATTTTTTTTACTGTAAAACTGGCTTTACAGAAGTGGCGCAGAGTTTGTTGATCCATCACCGTGTGTCAAGAAAGGTCACAAACCACTTTATAGCTTTTTCAGGTCTGCCCGAAACTAATCATGACGTGAGTCACAGAACAAAATTAGCTTGTGGTGTTTTTTAAATACCGATTTGTCACTTTTCAAAGTGAGACTTTTTTTTTTCCTTTGTACTAAACAGAAACCAGAAACTTCACAGCCATGTACAGTTTGGTTCAAGGACAGGCCTTTGCACTCCTGCCGCACGTCTAACCCAACTCCATTGAACTTCTACATCCTCTTTACTTAAGATTTTTTGTCCCTGCACCTTAAACTTCACTCAGATATCTTACTAATGGGTCCATACATGAATTTGTAGAGTAGAAACACCTCGCGTTTGCTTTTGCGTTTGCTTTTGTGTTTGCATTTGTGCTTATAGAGTGTCTCTCTCTCAGAGCTAAGCTCTAAATTCCACTTACTGAATGCAGCCTTTGTCCTAGTTTACATGCAATGGAGAAAATCGAATAAGCGACGGAAACACGTCCTCCTCCTCCCCCTCCTCCTCCTCCACACTAGGTGCCGATATGTGTCTTTTCAGCGGGTTAATACAATGTGACCTCAGCTATGTGTTCGGCCTGTACGTTCAGCTACATACGGCTCCATTTGGCTCAGACTGCGGTTAGCCAACAAGAGTTTGGAAGGGATAGCTCAATAAAGTTTTTATTTATAATTTTTAATTTTCCACGTAACAGAAAAAATACGATGACAGCACATTATTCAAAAATATAAGAAATTTTATCCTGAAAAAGATTTTTTTTTTAAAAAATACAGCTTTTATCAATTTATCCAAAGAATAAAAGGACAAAACAAAACCGCTAAGTAGCTCTGCTTCGATAACACCTGCTAACCGCTAAAGCCACTAACCTCACTTATGCTTCCGCTTCTTCCTGTTGTCCAACCAATTGATGTCAACATCCCCTACAATGTGACGTCATCTTGAACAGGTCCGGTACCTACAACGGCCCCTTTCCGGTTGACCTAATACGTCAACAAGAGTCGTTCATGAGGCAGACCAGAATTATATAGTTCAGCTTTTTTAATTTCACATTTTATCGCACTTATAGTGCAGATAAGATGGTGCTATCCCTCATGTGGTTGTTCTACCGTCTCTGTTTGCCTTCTTCTTCTGTGAGGGTCATACTCCAGCACAGGGGTTGTGGAGCATGCACACACACGTTATCCAGTTAAAGTCTGATTAAGGCGTATACATGGCGGAGAAAATCGATTTCCGATTGCATTATCTAGGTGTCTTATTCAGATAAAGAGAACTTAGTCAGGGTAACGTATTTACATGCACTTAAGTTGTCCAGTTAAAGTCAGATTAAGGCAATAATTCGTCTGACTTTGTATTCAAGCAAATCCCGTAAAAGGACCACAACAAGTAATGAACCGACCGTACAAATTTATCCAACGCTTAATTTTAAACACATCAGTCAGTGTGTTTATATGCACGTGAAAAAAAACGAATTATTGCCTTAATCGGACTATAACAGGAGAATTTAAGTACAAGGTGAACAGAGCCAGCAGAAGAACCGACTGAGGGAAAGCGCATATCTTACCTGCACCAGAAGTAGCGCGCACATTACGTACAAGATTAAAAAATGCACTATTGTCCCTATGGTTGCTGTTTGAAATGCCGGCCTGCCGCATGAAAGACTCTTGTTTATTACATGACGCAATAGGTCAACCGGAAAGTGAGTCGTATTAACGTGGTATTATCTCACTGAAAAAACACGTATCGCCACCTAGTGTGGAAGAGGAGAACAGTTATTTGATTTTTTTCCGCTGCATGTAAACTGGGACAAGGACTGTGGTCAGAAAGTGGAATTTTGACCATAGCTCGATTAAGCTCTGCATGTAAACGCACGCACTTCTGTATAAGACTGCAAGATCCTTTAAACCATAAATACACACATTCCCATTCGGCTTGAGCGTGTGCACCCGTTTATTTATGTAAGTATCCATTCAGCCAATCACAAATCAGCAGCATAATGTCTCAAATCCTCCAGAGACAAGTCTGGAGCTTCAGGTAATGTTTAAACCAAGCATCGAAAATGTCAAAAAGAAACTATGATCATGCAATGGTTGTCTGTGAATAACCTACTGGTTTGACCTTTTCTCAACCTGCCGATCAGTCTCTGCAGAGTTCATTCAGAATAACTGGGATTCAAAATCACAATCCAGTGAATTCACAAGATGCAAACACCAAGTTAAAGAGAGAGTCCTGAGTAAAATGAGTAGTTGGAGAGTAATTGTTGTGACACAGAATGCACAATATGTCTAAAGTGGAGATGGATGGGCTGCAGTATCGGAAGACCACTCCTGCCAGCTATGAAGAAATCTGTGGGTACAGCTTCTTTAAATCTGTTGGGCCTTTGTGGAAAACCGTAGTCTCCTTATGGTCACAGTTCACCATCTTCTAAAGGCTGATTCCAGCATAAGCGCACCAAGGCCACGGAGCCAAAGCCACCTAAGACTGGGTTCTTGAACATGGATTCCACACTCACCAGATCTGAATCCAGCAGATGGGATGTGGTGGAAGAGATGAAATGATGTGCTGTTATAATGCTAACAAGGCTATTTCTAACGTCTTGATATGCAACTTACGCATATGACGTTTCCAGGTCACAAACGTTGAGATTAGACTCATTCATACAACAAACCTAGGAGTCAAAGTGGGAGAGTTACAAGTTGACTTCTTTAGGATTCAGATACATTAAGATGTCTTAGTGTCTCATTTTGTCACACTTGTAATAATGCTTCAATATATCGGAACTCTGGTTGTTCCCATTTTTGTGGGCGGGAAGTTGAAGGAGTGATAACGACAGACTCACGTTGTTCAAAGAGTCCAGATAAAGAGAAATGAGCTCGATAACTTCTGGGCGGGGGTCGTCTGTGGGGGATTGTTGTTTATGAAGGAGCTCCAATCGCGCTTATTATCTGCTATAGCATCCTTTACCACTCTCGCCCCATCATTAACTCCAATCTGCGTCACCGTGGCAACCAAACATCCTGGATGTGTTTGACCTTATATGGTCCAGTCTGGTACGACCAAAGATAACAAACGCGCGGCCGGTGGATGTGTTTATCTAGGAGATGAGACTCTTCCTTGATTGTGCTTATCAGGATTTTTTTTTTGTTTGTTCTCATTGGTTTTGTAGACGATACATTCTCCATTTTGGTGAAACATATTCATCTTCTAGACTTGTTTCCACCCAGATACTTGAGAATCGAGGAAGTCGACGCGAAGGACACTTTTGGCCGCGCTGTTCTCTCCCAGAACTGCGCCAACTTGCCGGTGACTGCCGTGTCTTTTAGGCCAGCCGTGTTTCATTGGGTGCATCTGATCGCTGGAGCTTTATTTGAAATGGGTGTAGGGATCTGCTAACAGGAAATCCACAGTCACATAGGCAGGAAATGCTGCTGTTCAGACACAGAAATAAACAAGACATATAAGGGAAACACACCAGGCACTGCCTAGCATCACAGCAGGTTCACAAACACTCTGGGGTTCTCACCGGCGAATTCAGATCCAGAGTTTGCTCTGTGCACAGTGTTTATGATGTGTCCCTGATGTGCAAACTGTGGCTGCAGTTTAACAAACATGCACATTATTATGCAAGCAGAGAATTTACAGCATGTGCGGTCGTGTTTTAAAGCACATAAAGCGCTGTGCAGAAGACACCTTGCACGTTTATGGTGCTCAATGGTGCTTTGGAACTGATCCTAACATAGACAAATAAAGATTGAATTCATGATCATTTAATTTTCTGTGTCAAATGGTGCATATGTTCTCTTATCCCTAATACAGTTGACCAGTTACTGATCGTTTACAGAAGCACGTTATATTATTTGTGCATTTCTGTAATAGAAAATACAGCGGTGAGAGAAACTAAATCTGCATTTGTAGTATTAACGTGGAACTGACTCAGTTTAACCAAGCAGATTTACTGAAATGAGAATTTAACTGGGAACTGAAAACACGTCAGCAAACAATGTGTTTAAAGTACAACCCACCACGTTTACACCATTGGTGTCAAAGTAATTTTAGTTCGGGGGCCACACAATTTGATCTGAAGTCGGGGCAAAACAGAACAACAACCTATATGTGAAAATGTGTTCCATTTGTTTTAATGCAAAGAAGAAAATTAAATTAAATTTATTAAGATAAAAAAGTTCAGTTTGGCCACAATGCTGTCTGAAGTTTAGTCCTGGGCCTGAGTGTCATGTTCTATTTTCCACTTCTCTTTCTAAAACAGTGGATTATATACACATATATGTTCAATCAAGTTTGTATGTGTATTTCCACACTGAAAGATTCTTGACTCACACCTACCCAAAAGAAGTGTATAATGCTGATATGTATAATAAACCACCTTCCTAAACCAAAAAAAAGCGAAATGGCCTAAAGAGTCATAACATGCGGCTTCAGCTTTCTGAGTAATTGTAGTTAAATTAACTATCTCCCAAAGTTGTAGTCGTTAAACTACAACATTTTACTGCACAATTCTAGTTTTTCAGCCAAACAAGAATACTAAAAATGATATTCTTTTCCTTTATTTTTTTAACCCCAGAATGAAGGTGTTAGATTTTATTCTTACAACATCTTCATATTTTGGGGATCTGTTTGCAGCCGGTGTGAACAGCAGGAATAAGTCCTTGACTAATACCACTAACACATGTGTACGTGAATAATGTTGATTCAAAGCATCGACAAAAACCCATTTCATTATAAGATCAGCTGTAATCTCTGCAGAGCAAACAATAAAATCGCCAGTAACTAAACCATAGATCTGTTTCCATTCAGAATTTGAATTTGTCAAATTCGTAAATGTGTAAAACACATCTGTACAAGTTCATTCAGCTTTTCTGACGGCAGGAGTATCTAGTACAAACACTCACTTCTAAGTAACGAGCAACAAAAATGCAACTCGGCGGTAGTGTGTGTCAACTACTTTGTTTTTATTTCATCCATTTAACAGACTTGATAGCAGCAACCTCTTATACAAAGTGTAGCAACACAGTTGTGAAGCTACATTACAGTCATATGGTGTCACGCTCATTCTTCAACTGTGTATCCCTGAAATGCCAGGGGTCACAAAGGTAAGGCTGCAGTCCCGGTGCCTCATTTCCTAATCCGTGTTTTTTTGTAACAGCACCACCTAGTGAACTGAACTGGACGTCCTCAAATGTTCAACTGAGGCAGTGTCCCACCCGAACACTACTTTTGGTCTTTTGGTTCAACTTGGTTGCTACATGTAGCATGTTTGGTAACTTGTGTAATTAGCATTATTAGCATAATTAGAAAATAATCAAGTAATGTAATAGGTTTTGCACTTTGAAGCCAATAAACCCCAACCAGATATCTAAATGTTTGGAGAATCAAGACATAGCAATGAATCTTTCAACGGTACCTATTAGGTGACATGAACAGACAGTGAGGCAGGGGTATTGGGATGATGATTTATCTGGAAGACAGCTATATAACGTGACAAGGCATGTTGGTGCTGGTAAATTCATAGGCTGGAAACAAACATAAGACATACACTCACTTTTCTGAGAAGAGTTTTCCACAGATCTCATCCATGTTTCATACACACACAACAGATCCATACATTAAAATAAATAAAAAGGAAACAGTCTAACGTTAATACCTTATAGCAGGACATATAATATACGGATGAATATAAAGAAATTAGTTAATCGTCACTTTTTATTGTTAAATGAAACATTTTTTGGTTTGTTTAGCTTTGATTCACGTTGTTTCCAGTCCGGTAGGTGGCGGTAATGTGCCTTTAATCTGGGAAACCGCCCATAAATACCAACGAAGAAGAAGGAGACGGAAGTAGAAGAAGGAAACGACGAAGAAGTTGTGTTGTGGTTTGTGTTGGACATATTTCTCTATATTTTTATACACTCTTGGCAGAACTAGTAATGGCATTGTTATAGAGCAACATATTTAGCACCTTTCCTATATTATTCTTCTAGTATTTTTTTCAGAACACGTTAGTACCGTGCTCGTTCTAACTCATGTTTACGTTAGGAGCTATCGTTAGCATCTTAGCAACTAGCTTAGAAACGCATTAATATAACACTTTTTTTTTTAAAAAAAATTCTGTTTCCTGTATATTAGGTACTTAAATGAGGAAAAACTAACCCTTGGCACAATGACTCGCCACGGAAAGAACTGTACAGCCGGAGCTGTGTACACGTACCACGAGAAGAAGAAGGATACAGGTAAGAACCATGTTGGGAACTAAAGTTATGTTTTTCTGGTCATTCACTTTAAAGTGATGGCTGCTCTTTTTATTCCTCTTTAATTGGCGCCTTAAAATAGGAATTAGAGTTCAGAAACAGCCGATGCATGCCACACAATCAGTCCTCTTTGTAGGCGATACAGGAACCAATCAATCTCAGATAAACATACACCAGCCAGTTCATTAGATTCGTCTTTTCAACCGCAAATCAATGCGAATATCCACTCATCGGCAATTCAGTGCGTTTTGACACACAAACGTGACCTGCAGCAGTTCAAACCAAGCTTGTGGAAGAAATGTGGTTATTGTGACCAACACCACCAACACCACCACCAGCCACAAGGCAGGATGGAGCCATGCTTTCATTTAGTTTATACCAACTTCTGACCCCAACAACCAAATGTTGCATAGTAGTTCAACAGGTCCACCTATAATGTGGCCAGTAAGTGTAGATTTTTACAATGTATCCCGTGTAATCTTCCAATGTAACGTTTAACTTTATATTATGTGTCTTTCATTCTGCTCAGCGGCGTCTGGTTACGGGACACAGAGCATTCGACTGGGAAAAGATGCAATCAAAGACTTTGACTGCTGCTGCCTGTCCCTGCAGCCCTGCCAGGATCCTGTGGTGACGTATGTTCCTCTTTATAACACACAAACGCATACACAGTCCGGGTGGATTTATTCACGCAGACAAACATCGGGAGTAGCCGTAATATGTGATCACACGTAGAAACATTGTGTGTCTTCTGTCTATTGCTGTCCTCAGTCCAGATGGATACTTGTATGAAAAACAGGCCATTCTTGAATATATCCTCCACCAGAAGACAGAAATTGCCAAGAAAATGAAGGTAAGTTGGGGGAAGCAACCCTGCAATCTTAGATTTATCTGTTTGTGGTCACTTAGAAAAAAACAAAAAAAAACAAAGGACTGGGTTTGCATCAGTTCTCTGCAGTGAAAAATAGGGCATAGTTCAGGCATCAGAATCTGCATCAGGATTGGATTGGAACATCTGTTTTGCGAGCAGCATCAGATGTTATGTTACCAAATTGCATTTCACAGCAGTCTGAAACACCACGCTGGTGTCCTAAGATGTACAAAGTTGGGGATTCAAATATGACTTAAAATGTTTGTCATTTGTCAACTTCTTGAATTTAAAGGTAAGATTGGAAATGAGTTACATCTTAAATTGTGGGTACTTTCCTTTGTTCCTCTAATTCTTCAGGCGTATGAGAAGCAGAAGCAGGCGCAGAAGAGCAACAGCCAACTTGAGTCCAAGTCAGAGGAAAGAGAGAGGGTGGAGAGGTTTAAGACCAGGGAGAACAGCATCGTGTCTAAACCCATCAACCCATTCACATCTGGTGCGTACATGTGGCACACTACTGCCTCCTGTCTTCATGGAGAAAGCTGACTAACTAATCATGGATGAATCTTAAACTGCTCTTCTCTCCATTATCTTCACATATATTGTGTTTCTAATGCAGATGAGCAACAACACTGTATGTCTAAAAATCTCATAAATGTTTTTCCTGGTGGTTTTTACTTTGTATCTTGCTTTAAATTTCTCGTTCTCGCTGACATATTGAGAACAGATATATGTGAAAATAAACAAGTTTTCTTTGTCATTTCTCACAGTAGAATTATAAAACTCAAAGTGTTTTTTGCCTACAGCTCAGGGCAAAGGGGACGAGAAGGTCAAACCCCAGAGCAGCTCAGGGGAGTCCTCCACTGCTGGTGCAGCGCCCTCTTCCAGCCAGAGCCTGCCCAGTTTTTGGATTCCCTCTCTGACACCGGAGGCCAAGCCCACTCTTATCAAAAAACCTGTGAGTGCCTTCGTCTTCAGATTTATTTCAACTTTTTTTTCTACAGTGGAAAAAAACAACAACAGCAGATTTGGGCCTAATTCAGGTGTACTTTTGAGTGTGTGTGTGTGTGCTTGTACTGTTTTGTTGTGAGCCACCAGATCAAGGGTTAAGATGGAGAAGGTTTGGCTCATGCATTACACCAAGTTTGTCGGTTTGCTTTAAATGTTTGTGATGTGATATACTTTATTTGTTCTGTTGATGTTGACACAATTTAAAAGTCAGAAGTCAGGTTGACCCTGGATCCTCTTTGGCTCTCGTTAAGCAACAGACTTTCCCATTTTAAGCCATTTTAACATGAAGTAATAGTTAAAAACAGGCTCCTGTGGAAAAAAAAAATCAAATCTAACATCCGTTTATTTTTATTGTAATAATTCCTCTTTCTCTCCATCTTAAACATCTTTCAGAGTAAGACAGTGTTGTGTCCCATGTCTGGACGCCCCATTAAGATGAATGAGCTGATCACGGTGCGCTTCACGCCCCTGGACCCCAGCCTGGACCGCGTGGCGCTTCTTAACCGCCAGGTCAGTTTACTCAGCGCACCACCAACAGTGTAAACAGCTGAGGCCTTATCTCATACACCGCTGGCACTCAGGCTTGGTAGACGTGACAATAAAATGATTTTAAAAAGTCATTTGTAATAGTAACTGAATATTATTAACAAGGTACATTAATAACAGCGACCTGCAGCACTAACTCTGCAACACAACGATTTACAAATGATTTACAAGCACTGTCAAATATTAACTTGTTTTCTGGACATGAATGAATTTATTTTTGAACATTTCAAACATGTATAAAAAATATGTAACCATTTGTATGCATGAAAGAAAGAAATAATGATTATAAACCAGAAAACAAAACAAAAAAAATAACAGAAACTCAGACCATCTGTTCAAACAGGGAGTAGGAAGAAGTAAACACTATTTTAAATTCCTAACCCTTTTTGACTATTTCTCAGTTTGTATTACAATTTATTCTATATAAACATCCATATAAATATATAACATATATGCAGAACATAAATATTGATATAGACATACAATTTAAATATATATGATGTGATGTTATTCTTTTTTTTATTGTTATATCGATTTTAATAGAAAAAGTCAAGTTTTGAGCAAGTGCAATAAATTGGAAACGGATCATTTGGATTAATATTGTTTTTTTGATTTAATTAGTCCAATGACTTATCACTGTCACCTGATGTACATATACACAACTTATATTTTAAGCTGCATTTAAAATTTCAGTGAAATATGTAGAATATTGCAATTTATCTCAATATCATAATATCACAATAATGTATCGTGACTCAAGTATCGTGATACGTATCGTATCGTAAATCATAAATATACCACATCAACGCTATTTTGACTGACTGTGTTGGTGCATTGTTACTGTGGTCTGATCTCTTCTTCTCTCTCTTCAGGACAGATATGTGTGTGCAGTGACCAGAGACGCCCTGGGTAACAGCGTTCCCTGTGCTGTGCTGCGACCCTCGTGAGTGACAACCTCAGTCTGACTCTTGGATGTTTTAAAATAAATAAATAAATAAATAATTAAATCTTGGGTTAGTCTCTATGGGGAACAACTGACTCACTCTCTGCTGCGTTCAGGGGCACAGTCGTGACGCAGGAGTGTGTGGAGAGGCTGATCAAGAAGGACATGATCGACCCCATATCTGGAGACAAACTGACCGACAGAGACATCATACCACTGCAGAGGGTATGTGCACGTTAACAGTTACTATAAGAACCAGAATTATACATATATATCATTTGATATAGAGGATTCTCAGTAAATTAATCAGTTATTTTATTGATTTTTCAAGTAAATTGCCTCACTTTACATTTACTTTATGGCACTATTCATCAATAGCATGATGTATGAACTTTAATGGCTTGTGCTGATTGTAATTGGAAAATCTGCTAAAGGTTGCTTTAAAGCATGACATTAATGGAAATCTATGTCAGTTTTATAGATCTTTTTATTAAAAAAAAAACCTAAGGTCTCGGCTAGTGTGGGCCTCTGTGTGAAACGGTGCGATAGCTCCTATATCGCTGACTGAAAGATAATGTCTTCCGCCTCCATTCATCCCTTGACTAAAATATGGTGGATTAATGTTACTGTGTATTTAAAGAAATTTAACTTTGTGGGGAATTTTAATCCAAAAAATCTAGAAAAATGTCTAATCAACCAATGAAGAACTGTGTCCTAATTTACTCAAATTACTCCAGAATTTAAAAGTCTGGAGTTGTTGGTTCTTATGGGTTATTATGCTGTTGTGTTACTGGTCTGACCCCACTTGATTTTGCGACCCCCTTGCAGTACCTCCAGGGACCCTCTAGGGGTCGCGGACGCCACCAACCAAGAACCGGACAAAAGCCACTGAAATTGACCAAATACCATGATGCTGCTACAATTGGGAATGAATATAAACACTGTGACATATTTACATAGCCAGCGATCACATCGACGCATCTTTGCAGCTGTTCTCAAGTCTGCAGGGAAAAAGATTTTATTCTCTCTGTCTGAACTTGATTCAGACATGAACCTGTCACTCAGTGTTAAAGTGGTGCTGATGCTCTGTCGTGTCCTTGCAGGGTGGAACCGGCTTCGCGGCCTCTGGAGTGGCCCTCAGCGCCAAAGAGGCTCGGCCGGTGATGCAAGTGTGAGACGACGGAGGAGGACGTGAAGACCGTCCAGCCTTGTCACAATGATTCCACAGTGCATCCTCGTCGCTGTTACGTGAAGTGTGAAGGGGTATTGTGGTTTTGTCATGTTTTTTCATATCCTCCCCCGTCATGTTGACAAATGGCACCTAATTTCATTACATTCGTTGACATGCTTTTTTTGTTCCTGTAGGCAGCTGGCATTTAAAGTACTGTCTGTCATAGATGATTTGTCTTTTTAAACATGTCTTCACCTATACAAGATGGAATATTTTAGTCATTCAGTGGAGCTTGCAGATTTTTGGAGAAAGACTGTGCGTTTGTTTTCATGCTGATATCGCATCTATTCAGATGTATCTTTTCATTTAAATAAATGTCTGAACTAAGGACCACATTATACCCCGTGATTATTTGACCCCCTGTGGATCACTTCACAAAACTACATTAAAAATACAGAAAGCAAAGGCTGACTGTGTTTATTAAATGCAGATTCACATCATATTAAATAACCACATGCAGCGTCAGACAAACTGCGGTCAGTGCTCCAAACACGCGGCGAGGAGGTTTACGTTGTCTTTAATTTCCGACGGCCAGTAACTGATTCACGTCTACACATTCCTTCTGTGTTGGAACGGTTTGCAAATCACTCAGATCACAGTTCATCGTGCTCGTCCACCGTCATCCCTCCATAGTCGGTGATGGTGCTGATCTTGATGTAGTCCATGTTGTCAAGCACCTCGGAGAGCGTCAGGCGGCCGTCCTGACGAGCGGGACAGAGGACAGAGAGGGGGCGTGAAATGTGGAGATTAATTCGGTTGGTACACCCACACATTTTATTTTTATACGGTGACTGAAGCCAAGAGTGGCTTTGTGAGTCATATAACTAAGGATGACAAGTGAGGAGCAATGTTTCATTCCCTGAGGTCAACCCGAAACATTTTTCATATCATTACTTGTAGCTGTAGATAAAAGAATCGTTCAGATATAGATATTTGACAAAAATATACTTTTAGCAGTAATTTGCAATCGCATATTGATTCTAATTGCACAAAAATATTAAAACCATACATACAGTTGCTTCTCATATCCAGTCAATTCCATTTTCTGACAGAATGAAACAAGTTTGAAGGGGATTTGTTTTATTCAGTGAATATATTGAATCCAATATGATATAAGAAATTCTACCTGTTGTTCTTTGCAGCTTTTGTAATATGTAATCTCATCTGGGTTTGGATGATCCATTAGAAAGTTGCTCCAAAGTGACATAGATTACATGATCCTCAATAACAAAAGAAGGGATTTCCAAATAAATAAAAATAATAAAAAACTTCACCTTAAAACTGAGCCCAGTTTCCAGAGGTAATCCTTGTGCCAAGTCAGGAACCATATATCTTTTGGTCAATGGATTTTCGGTCAGAAAAGGAAATTAAAAAAAAATAAAAAAATGAGCGGTACTCGATTTTCATTTTCAACTTCAAAAATTAAAATTGAAATTCAAGCCGTTTTTCTTTATCAGGGTCGAGAATGGATAAACTTTAAAAACGGTCTATTTTATTTTTCTGTGCTGTGTTTCATAGCTGGAACCCAAACACCCTGCATTAATGACTTTTTTTTTTGATCTCATTACCTCTTCTTACATGATAATCAATCCAATGTTCAAAACAGTATGATTTGCTTGAGACGTGTAAAACTGTAACTATTAGTAAATATTCTCATTGACTTCACTGAGCAGAATGTCCACAGTGATGAACGTTTCAAAGATTTGAGCTTAACAAAAAGCACATGGCTACGTAGAAAAAAAGATGACTTTAATAGTCGACCCCCCCTCAAAAAAATCAGTAACAACAGTAACTGTATTTCATACACCTTTGACAGCACATGTGGATGTGTTTACACATTTTATTATATAAGAACAACTGCATCCCTTGTGTGTTTGTGGACACTTTTGAGCCTCTTGAGTTTTATATGCCAGTGCAAGTTGGACAGTAGCCACAGTAATTTTTTGGTGTTTTGGAGATTTACAGTTTTTACTGAACAACGGCAAAGTGTGAATAAAAAAATTATTATTAAAAAAACACAACAACACAAAAGGACATATATTTAAAACAAACTGCCTGCTCATCAGTATCACCTGTGCTCACATACACAGTATGTGACTTCATTGGGAAGTACTGCTACTGTACTGTCTGTGTGGATGTTGAGTGGTGTGTGTGTGAGTGCATGGACAAGGGTATGTGATTATACCCTTGATTACAGCATAACCAAGAGTCAGAACTGTGCTTTACTAACTTAACCCATCCCCACCCCCCACCCTTATACAACTGTAACCAATATCTCCATAATAGTGAAATGTAAACCCAGCCGAGCTTCCCTCTGAACGTCATCAAAGTTCATCGTGTCTCTTCGTTAAATCTTCCCCGTAATTGGTGGCCTGACTTCCCACAAACATGTTCCAGTTGGCCAGAATCTCCTTCTTGGTTATTTTCTCGTCCTGTTGTTTGATGAAGGTTCCGTCCAACATTGGTTCATTCATTTATGATTGAGAGGAGGAAGGAGGAAGGAGGGAGGAAAGAGCAGAACAGAAGAAAAGAGACAGAGAAAGAAACTTAGTTAATAATTAACCCACAATTAACCCAATTGTTCAAGCATAAACAAAAATCCTTGACAGCATTGTTAGGTGTTGGGCTGTCAGTGCATAGAGATACTACAAGGCTGTGGTAATATACATGCACTTAATAGACTGATAAAATATTGTTAACCTAAACTAACTTCTGTTATCCATTGAGGCTGCAGACTGTAAAAAAAGTGGACGCCATGACGAGTCTAACGTTAACAAGAATCCAACATAGTTAAGTAAAGGTATAAGGGATAGCTTAATATGGAATGTAAAATGATAATAATAATGTATATTCATGAATAGCACTAGACCGTGTTTAATATAGAACACATATAAGAGGTAGGAGTTCGAAAATGTTGAAGAGCCCTGGTCTAAACGGTGTATGTGCCATCGATAACATGGTTCCACTCCAGTTTAATGGATATCCATGCCAAACCCAACTGTCTTCACCACTAGAGGTGCAACAATGTAGCCTGTGTAGATTCAAGCAGCAGTATTTGGAATGGATCTTCTATCGCTTTCTTGCCGTCGGGGTCTGACCAGGGGTTTCTGCAGGTTCAGTTGCAGATATCTGTAGAGATTACCTTGTTGGTGTCCGTCTCATGGATCAAGTGTTTGGCTTCATTGTCAGCATGATCAACCTCCCCAGGCAAAATCCAGTGGGCCACTTCACCAGCATCCAGGTAGCCGTCCTGCACAACAAAGGGAGGATATAAATGTGAAGTAGGGAGATCTCTTCAAGACCTGTACATGGCACCAAGACCTGAGCAGCAGATCAGATTTGTTGCAGTATGCTGTCACCAGTTATTGGTTTGTCCCTGCTTGGATTACTGCAGGTACGCACCACCACCACCAACAACAACAATTTAGCCCTTATCAAAACTAAGCTCTTTTACAGTCTAAATGAGCTTTCCTCACAATAGAGACTATTTTCTACTCAGGTTTCTCAGTTGTTGATGTGGTTTTCTGTTTAGTATGCATGAGTAGCTTTTTACCTTGTTGCTATCTCTGATCTCTGAGAAATGTTTCCTCTCCGTTAGGACCCACTCTGGCTCACTTTCCCCAGACTCTGGTGTGTACATGTCACCTGTGGCGCAGCAGAAACGCACACAAATTTAGAACAGACCGCCACAATAGCTGATCGTGGGGGGAAATGGGCATTACCTACCAATATATTCATCTAGGTTGATCTTGCCATCCCCATTCTTATCGATGTCTTCTATGGTTTCCTAAAGAAAAGAGAAAATGATTCACAATGCAACAGTCTTGCTGCAACTATAACCTAATAAGCATGCTCACAGACATTATAATTCAGCCTTATTCAGAGTCACTGATGGATAAGTGAGTAGACTCTACCTGCACAACCACATCTTTCATATGATCGTACTCCTCAGGATGAAGGAAGGCAGTGAACTCCTCGCGCGTGGCGACCCCATCACGGTCTCGGTCAGCAGACTTGAAGCGCCTTTCGTCCCGGGTGAGCATGGACTTATAGGTGGCCTTGTCTTCAATGTCATCGAAATCCTCGGCTGAAAAGGAGAGCCTTAAATTTGAGCACTCCAAATACTATAAACAATGTTTCCTGTAATATTTCTAGGTTCAGTTTGGGCATTTCCTAAAAGTAGACTTCTAAGCTGCATCAGGATCAGTTTCCTGGATACAAAAGAGTTTGTAGAGAAGTAAAGGTGTTGAGGAGAGAGTGACATACCCAGATAGAAGCCATAGGTGGTGTTTTTGTACTCCTCCCAGGCAATCTTGTTGTCGTTGTTCTTGTCGTAGTCCTTCCAGTGTTTGTTCACGTTCTCCTCGATGTACCTCCTCTGGCGGTGTTTGATCCAGTAGTGCAGCTCTGCGTGGTTGATGTACCCGTCCTTGTCCGTATCAATGCGGTCCACAATCTTCCTGTATGGACAGAGGGATGGGATCAGGGTTATTGCCACGACTCAGACAGTAAGTTAGAGAGACCCCTAGGGGTCGGTGGAGGTACTGCGGGATGCACAACAAAAAAAATTTCAATAGAGCAAGTTTTTTAAAGGTACGTCAGTGAAACCTACGCTAATCTGTCTTTGCTCTCCTCCGGCGTCAGCTGGTCAAAGGTCTTGGCCTCCTCCTTGCCCAGAAAGGCCTCGTGGTCATATTTGTAGCCCTGACCATCGTTGTGGGCGTGGTCACTCAGATCAGGGTTGTGATGGATTCGCTTCTCCTGAGCAGGGACAGCGAAGGCAACCGCTGCCAGGACGTAGAGGGACGCTAATGATTTCAGCAGCATCGTTGGGGACTTCTGCGGGGTGGGACCAAAATTCAGATTTCATCACACAATAGAGTAGTTAAGAACAGATATACAGAGAATCAAATTAAGTTGCAGAGTACAGTGAGCAGATTTGAGACTACAGTGACTTTGCAAGACCCGTCAAATTTAAAAGGCCGTAGACTAATTCTATCTATAACTGTCCAGTCAACTGGACTTTATAAATCTTAGGTATTTTTCAGTAGCTTCCTACACCTTCATTCAGCATGCGTTTAACTACATTAGCTATCATTAAGTATACTGATGACACTGCCATATTTGCTCAACTGTGCCAAGGGTTTGAATAACAGGAACAGCTGTGTTCATTTTGCGTGCACTCATATCTATGTTGGCAGTAAATGGGCAAATAGGGCAGTGTCATCAGCATACTTAATGATAATCATAATAATAATGATAATAGATTTTATTGCATTCCGAGCACTGCAAAATGAACCAAGACCTCTCACTTTCTACACCTTCATTCAGCACATGTTCTAGCACGAGTGGGCACAGATTATAACCTATATTTTCTATTACTATTTTAATCTGAAAGTCTTATTTATGTTGTACAGTTTTTCTATTTTTTGTACCTCTTTTTTAAAAATGCTTATTTAAGTGTTGTTATTTTCTCTTGTATCACTGAGCAAAGTGACCGGAGTTAAATTCCTTTTATGTGCACGTGTACATGACTACTAAAGCTGATTCTGATAATTACTGCTACTTTTGCATCAAGACGTGGACAAATAAGGCAGAGTCATCAGCATACTTGATAAAGATAACAGATATCATCTTAAAAGAAGAAGAAAGACACTATCTATTTTAGCTCTTAGGAGTTCATTTCATTCTAACTTCCCTTTTCATTGCATTGCAAAATTTCCAATGACATTTGCTTTTTCTACATTATAGAAATGTCCTTAATGAAGGTGTAGATCTGTATTCAGGACATGTTCAAGTCCAGCAGGGTCTGGTATAAGGACCTTGTTTGGCACAGATATAAGCTTCTTTAGTCTAAATGTGTTTCCAAGTTCTATTTATGGAGTGAAATTAGTCTCAAAACTCCGTGTACGTGTGCAGACTGATCGGCCCATATCTGCAGAAGATCCGTGTGCGTGTGCTTGGGCACTTTTGAAAATGAAATGATGAGTTTTGTGTCCGACTTTTGAATTTGCCATACAATCACACACGTTTGCAACTAATAGACTCAGGCTATTATAACTGAAAAACTAAATACAAAATACTACTCTTTAAACTTTACATTGAAATAAGTCAAATTGTTGATAGCACATCACATATTTGACAGAAAGAAACACAATCGAGTCAGTGTAAGATAACGTGGCAGGAATTTCAATCGGACCTATGACATTAAACTTAAATTCATAACAATTAAAGTATATAAAGTCTTTAAACACACATTCAGAGTTCCTCCTTCCTGCTGCATGAAATTGATAATAAAACAAAGACTCACAGCTGAGTCAGAAAGGCTTCAACAAATAGTGCAACCTCCTGTTATTCCAGCATCACTTTTTACACACAAGAAAAAAAAAAGATGAACTCACAAACTTCTCGCCAGAGTCGTGCGACACCTCCCTTCGTAGAACACGATCAGCATCAGTCCGCGTTGGCAATCTGCGCCTTTAAATCGCAATGGCAGAGGAGGCGGGGCTTATATCGCAGACAGCCAATCATCAACGGCGCAGAGGGGACGTTGACCAATAAAAGGTGTGACGTGGTTGTCAAACTCTTCACGGTGCCTTCTCATTGGCTGGTAATCGCCACGTTGTCACGCAAACGCGCCACGCTTTTCCCGAGAGACGCCTCCCAAATTCCTCTATACAGTTAATTAATGGTCTTTTCTGGTCGACTTAAACTTGTGAAAAATTTGAATAATGGCGATTTCTGTAAAAGTGATTTGTGGATGAGAACAGCCACCACTGTGTGTCGATTAAACTTAAATCAATGAATGGAATAAGAGTAGAAAAACCTTTATTTGTCCCTCAGTGGGGAAATCGCAGTTTGCAACAGCATACATGGTGCAGAAAAGCGACAAGAATAAAGAGTGAACTTTGTAAAAGATAAATAATAAGATTTAAAAAGTAAAATAGAATAAACAATATACAATTATTGGCATATATACAAAAAGTAGTGAATTGCATCAGAAAGTAATTGGATTGTGACACAAGGTGTAGCATGACAGGCCGAAAGTGTTGAATTGCACAACAGATAGCTACTGTGGAATATTACACAGTATTACACGTAAGCATGTAAGTAATGAATTGCAACAAAAAGTAATGGGATTGTAACAAAAAGTATTGTAAGACAGACCTAAAGTATTGAATGGCAACAAAAAGTACTGAATTGCAAACGAATATATAACAGATATCACACGTGTCTGTACACAGTACAGAGAGTAGTGAAATGATGAGAGCATTTAAAACCTTGAGGGGTAATAATATTGCACGTATTATGAGTGTTCGTGGCAGCAGCAGGAAAGAAACCTTCTGTATCGTTCTTCAGTGTGGTGAGTCCAGTCCATCTTGTTGTTGAGGTGAACACCCAGGTACCAGCTTAGTGAGCTGGAATTTGTATTACTTTGCAGTTATAATGTTTGAAACACATGTTTTGGGCTTTTTCAAACACATCGATGTTACATTTGGAGCAGTAATGATTCAGTGAGGATTCGATAACAATATTCTTGTCATTCAGTTATTAATCTCAAATGGTAAGCTATGTAACACATGGCTCTTCTCAAGTTTAAGTTTGGTTTGTTAGATTTTAAGAGGTAAAATAAGTTTTATGTTGTCATTTTTCAGAATTGCTGTCTTAAATTTACCTACTCCATACTACATAACAGATGTAAATAATTTTTTCCAGTTGATTGTTTGTGTGAAATAGGTGGATATCACAAATTACACCTTATGGTCTTCTGTTTGCATCAGCCTTGAGTTGCTGATGTCACACCATCTTGCATCTTGCATATGATGCAATGCACAATATTGTCGTTAATAAAGTTTTTGTTCTGGTTTGAAACACCAAAAGAAAGTCCAGCTTATTTTGAAAGGCTTCCACCATTCAGTTTACCTTGTATGGCTTGAGTTTAAGACACTATATTGGTTTACAGTGATACTATTAACAGCTGCATGTTTTTTTGTAGGCTACTGAGTACTTCCAGAACCTCCTGTAGTTTATACAGAGTAGTCCTCGCATCAGAAATGGCCACTAGATGGTAGTGTTAGAACAGAAATGGCAACCTGTTGAAATATTTTTTTTTTTTTTAGATCGGTTGAAGGAAAAAATAACATCATAAGTAAACGTGATACTTTCTAATTAATGTCATCAGTTACGTGCAGTCAAAAAGGCATGTGTAGAAATGATGTAAAAACAGAAACACACATATGGCCTGTTGTTCATGTTCTGGTATAGGAACCTAAAAGGATGTAGAGTGTTGTTGCTTTCAGAGTTTATTCTGTGCCGTATACAATGTTTCATTTACATAGCAGTACCGTTGCCCATATAGTTATGTACATTTTCTGTATACCTTTACGTGTCCTTGGAATTTCCCACTGCGGATAACAGCAAATGGTTTTGTGATGCAGCCGGGCCTAGAATTGCTGCAAACAGAGAATGGATTGACCAGGTTTCCAGAGGTCAACACAGGTCAAAATATGGAGCTTTCACTCACCAGTCTGGGTAAAGCTGGATGTCACATTTCCACTGTTCACTCTTCACATTATCACTCCATAAACCAGCTCACAGCTCAAGCTTTAATCAGATTATCCATGCAACAGCTGTCTGGAATTATAATTAAAGCTCAGAGTACACTGAAGGACAGTTTGGTTTACACCATAAGCCACAGTGGTTATAACTGTACATTCTGGGAATCAGATATTGTGGACTTCTGTACTAATGTACTATTATTGCCATCTCACAATAGTGAGAAAGAGCCCAATCTCGAGCTGACACTTCATATCCTTCATTACTTTTTAATCTAAATAATAATCAGGTTGTAAATCAATAACCAGAGTAGCTCTAATTAATTTTTTTTATGTTCTCTGTAATAAACAGGGCTACTGTAGTGCAGATCACGCTTGTTTGTTTTTTAAAAATGTTTTATGGCCTATATATATGTGTGACCTACTTGCATGCATCTGTTTTTTTTTAGTTTATTTATTTCCAATGGTACATTCCACTTCCTATAAAAGTATATCTTGTAAAATTTTAATTTTGCTCCTTTGTCACAGGCAAATTGCATGAGGTTGCTGTTGGAAGTTCAGTAAAGATCTCTGCAAGAATGGCTACTTTAATGACCAGTTTAAATTGACCAAATATAACATTTGATAAAGAGTTGATGAAACCTGAAGTTCCCAAACTTACCAAAAGAAGTTTTAGATTTGAACTGAAAATGCCTTTGTTTACATAATTGTTTAAGGAACTCAAAATCATTGTAGTACTGTATAGTCGATCTCTCATTCATTTGTAAAAATCCAAAGTAATCATGTCAGTGTTTGTTTTTCCGAACACACAAAATTTGGTCATGGGGTTCCTCAGGGTTCTGTGTCTGGGGCGATACTTTTCACCTTATGCTTTAGGAGGAAATGTTGCATTTGTTTATATGCAGATGACACCCACCTTTAAAAAGCTAGTTTATGCATCTTGTTACATCCATGCTGGATACTCTAGAAAGCCAGTTTGTCTAAAATGTTGCAGCTTTCACATCAGCTTGTCTTAACGGACTCCCTGTAAAAATCATACCCCTAATTCATAATTAAAAATCTTTAGAGTACCTACCCATATTTTCCCAACTAAACACTAAGTGCTAGCTAATATTACAGGCCAGTTTTGGGATCAAGACAGAAATTTGTAATACCAAACACATTAAGACCTTTCTAGGTAAAGAACCGCAAAGAAATAATAAGGGTCCAGGGGTTAAGTTACTCAAAACATTTATTTATCACAGAACATGGACATAATGCTTCATAGACAACAATCTTTAGAGCCATCTAAAGTAATTACATCAATAATCATCTACCTCAGATCACCAGTGCAAGTAGTTAACTGGAAATTATTATTAGTATTTAATATAAAGAAGGTTATTACAGATGCACTAAGTAATACTGGACTGACAACAAGGAGACAGGCACTGTTGTCGTCATCACCATCCTACAGACCCGGCACTCTTTGCTTCATTACAAGTATGTTCAGTACTAAATGCAACTCATACGAGACAAACCGACTCTGTGAACTATGCTTAATACATCGGGTGGGATATCATTTATGCAACATGATTGCAGAAAGATGTACATATAGATTCATATACACATTTGTATTAGATTATATTATGTTAACGAGAAAGAAATTAACGCGGTAACACCATCTATGTTCACATCCCTAAAACTTGCCTAAAAGCTTCACAGACACCGCTGGAGGTCCAAAGTGTTCCACAAAGTCACAATGGCAAGTGTTTTATAAAACTTGTGCTGTAAAGTTATTTGATAGACTTAACCCGCAGCTTTGTATTACCCATGATCCACCGTGTTGATAGACCACCCTGAATGATAAACCTGTGACTAAAGGTCAGCTAGCCACTGTTAGCCACAGTTTGCCCTGTTTTGATTCGTCTCACCCTCTGCACAGGTCCACGGACGGGCTCTGTGCAAATGTGGGACACGTCGCAAAGGTTCAAATGGGCTTTTTAGCGTTGTGATTGTTTTCAGTGGATAAGACAATCCCACACAGCAACAGCAACAAACCCAGTCGACACAGAATTGACGTTAATCAATGCAAAAGCTTTAGCAAGAACTCTACATTTGGATGAATGCTTGTAACCTGATATTGCAAGGTGGACAGCTGCTTGTAGTATCAGCACAAGTTCATAATATTAAATGTGACTGCACTTTTTATATAGTGTGTGATTTCAAATTTGTAGAATATTATTCCGGTCAGAAGTGGGAAACGCAGAATCAAATCTAGCAACTGAAATGAAGCTCTTGTTCAAGAATTAAACGAATGTGTTCACTTAAAGGTCACTGACGGCTGCTCTGATTTGAGCAAAAAAAAAAAAAAAATTAAAAAAAATTTAAAAAAAAAATAAATAAAAAAAGCACATTTAAGAAACATGCAGGCACTAAATCTATGACATTTTCATGGTCCATTTTAGATTCACATTTTTCTGGGCTACAACATTTCAAGCTGAAAAAGTCATTCGTATTAAGAACAACACACAACAGTCATTATTATTATTATTATCATCATTATTATTATTATTATTATTATTGGGCAGTTCAAATGGACAGAATTGTAAATGACATGCAAGCTGGTAAATTTCGTTGTAAATTTGTAGCGTGTTCCTCTGCATTCAGGACGGCTTCTTTACCACAAACTACGAGGTTTGGTCTGGAGTCTGGTGGTGAGTGGATGCTGGCATATGAGCCCTAAAACAAGCTGTATGCAACGCTCCGTTCTGAGGCTTTTATTCCAGTTCATTAGATTCAGGATATTGTTATTTACATTTATCTGTTGTGGTGCTGTATCTGATGTCTAAACCTCAGAATCTCAAGACTTCCTCAGAGACTCAAAAAAGGCCAGGCGTTGTGCGCATCGAGGCTTCTTTCAAATGAGTGGGGGGGTGGCCACCTTCCGCGATAGAGACAAAGACATCACCACAAAAAAAAAAAAAAAATGGAGCGATGAACACAAATTTACAGGTTTTTTTAGATTGACTTACGGAAATACCTCTTAAACCATGAAATTAAATTAAAATTGCTACTGTTTGGGATCTTAATGCCTCCAGTAGAGGCTGACATGGCCTATTTAGTAAAAAGTTTCCTTTACATGGATCAGTAAAGGGGTTCCTTCATTTGCTGACATACACCCAAGGTACTTATAGTTAAAATCAGCCTGCATGTTAAAACACGACTCCAGATGGGAGTCACTTCAGTAGATTTATTTCCCAGAAAATGAACCTTTAACAGAATTCTCAGCTATTCCAACACCTACTCCAAATCATTATCTTTGCGGCAGCACATTTAAGAGGACGTCGTTATCGTTTTTAAACTAGGGACAGCCAATTATTATTATCGTACTATTACTTTTTTAATTTATTTATTTTTTTACAGGCCCAGGATGTTCAAACAGAGGTTTTATAGGATATATTGTTGTGTGGATTGTGCTTTTTTATGACATAAGACTGTCTGGAGCTTCCTTCCCTCCAGTCACGATTAACTCGAGCTAGCGTAGTTGTACTCAGACGCCCTCCGTTCATTTATTTGTGCTGGGCCAACACGTCGTTTAGGATGTTGAGCAAGATGTGGACGTGGTACTCTTTGAAAACCAGCGCTGGGCGGAAACGGATCGATCGGTCCCCGCACCCTCCGAGGAGGACACCTGTAGAGGACAAATGCTGTTATTGCATGTCCACACTGGTTAAAAAAAAAAACGTCTATATGAAGGATAGATAATAGTGCTAATCAGAATGTATAAACAGTAGTAGCAGTCCAGCTATCTTTTATGTAGCTAGCGGAAATCCTGGTAATCATAAAGCGCAAACAACAATCAAAACTGTCATGGTTTATAGAGCACTCAGCCAAATCACACTCCTCTTAGCACGAAAGGGTGTAGAAATGAACTGGATGATAATGTGAAGTATAAATATTTTTATACCTTTGTCTCTGGCCTTTGTCAGGACCTTGTCGCGTGTTTTGTCGTCACAGAGATCAATAGCGCAGAAGGTCCCCTGTCCTCGAGCTCGGCTCAATAAGCCGGGATACTGAGCCTGGGAACCAGACGCATGCAAGTAGGTCATGTTCACACACACACACAAATATATATATATATACAGGCCATAAAAAAACAAAACAAGCGTGATCTGCACTACAGTAACCCTGTTTATTACAGAGAAAAAAATAATTAGAGCTACTCTGGTTATTGATTTACAACGTGGCACATATTGAATTATTACACATAAAGTTATTCAGTTGGCAAAACATTGTGACATTGATTAGTACTGCTGTTTTTATCAATACTCACTACTGGTCTGGAACTTCTTTGATACCGTCACTGTATTTGATACTGTTGTTCTGACTCTTTTTATTACTGTGCATTAAAATATCTTATTTAGATTTACTTATAAGGTTGTGCTTTTTTTCTTACATTTATCCCCCCAAAAGAAAACAAAAGCGGTTGCTCATTTTATCTTAAAAACATAAGACTCACTCATAAGTAGGGGTGGGTACTTCACGATACGATACACAATATACGATACGTATCGCGATACTTGAGTCACGATACGATACATTACTGCGATATTTTGACATTTCATTATATTTCAATATTCTACATAGTTCACTGATAATATATGTATATATACACACATAACTACAGAATATAAAATCAGATATAATAATTAATTGGACAAATTGATCCAAAAAAATAGATTAATCCAAATAATCCATTTCCAATTTATTGTACTTGTACAGAAAAAGTGGTGGTGAAGGTGTGGAAGTTGTTCACGATCTGCCCAAAACAGGACTTTTCTTTTTCTTTTAAAATCGATATTAAGACATTCAAAATCGATACTGTATCAGAAGAAAAAGTATCGCGATTTATTGTCATATCGATATTCTTTCCCACCCTTGCTCCTAAGACAAAAAATGTGCCTTCCAAATAAAAATAATAAATAAACTGTGTCCCTTCCTTGTTTTTCAAAGGGGTACACAAGTGTCGATTTCAGACGACTATCCAGTTATGAGGACAGGAGAATCAAAAATATTTATTTTATTCATATATTAAAATAAAATCTCTCTATAAAAAAATCTACTAAGGCAACAGCAATGATTATAATAGCAACAGTGTAATATTTCTCTCAAATCAAATGTGAATAAAATAATAAAATTTTGGACCAAACCACTGCTAAAGGATTCACTACCTGACAAGTAACGCAGGCATGGAGGGCAAAGACATGGACAATGCACAGATCTGCAGCTACATGCATACAGATTTAATTTTAGTAACTTTAATAACTTTCCAGCTTTGTTCAATATGCACACCCGCAACCCGAATGGTACCTGTAATTCATAAAGGCCGTTTAGCAAGGCTTTCCCAGAACGGGTCACTTCCTCCAGGAGGTTTTCTCTGCGGATCACATTGAGGACCTCGGACAGGAACAAGTTCTTGGATGGGTCGCCCATCCATGTGTTAAAGATCCGGTAACCCTGAGAACAAAACACAAGATGACTGTGAGGAGGCGGCAGATTCTTCCTCCCCCTTTAATTCAAATATTTAGAAAGATAATTTAGCCTTTTTGACATTTGTTTAACGTTACATATTTAATCTCGTTCTTTATTCATAAATATACCTACTCCTAATTTGGGGATACATTGTAGTTTACTATAATGATCATTATCTACCGGCAACAAAACAAACCTTATCGGCCTGTAGTTCATCCCTGTAGTAGTAGCCCCCGGTCAGAAGCTTCTTGCTGAAGGAGACGATGTCGGCCGGGTCGTCCATGCCCCAATGCTCGTGGGCCCAAAACTTCCCTGTGCTGCCCCCACCAGTCTGAACCTCGTCCACATGAAAAGCACAACCATGCTGGGGAGAGAAAAGGCCACATTTAAACACTTAGAATCCACCCGTTAACAAGGTGTGAAATTGTAAATTTGTGTCTCTTTCTAAAACGTCTTAAATGCATCCACTTTAACTAACACAGAACAGTCAGTCACCTTGCGTGCGATGTTACGGAGTTTTTTGAAGAAGTCCACCGAGGCGTGGTTGTCTCCACCTTCAGCCTGGATCGGTTCGATCACAATCCCTGCCACCGGCTTCCCCTTCTGCCTCCACTTAACGATCAGATCCTCCACCTGGAGACGAACCATCGTGATATTTAAAAGAAAGCTAGAAATCAAGACTTACATCCATTTCGTACTCTGAATGCAAAACATCAATTTATCCTAATCTTTGTGCAATTCATATCTTAAAAGATCAACTCAATAATGAATCTGAAAGACTGCGAATACAAAATGCACTTGGAGCTTTAATATAATATTTGGTTGGTTTCCTAAGACAACAGAACTAAATTATATGCTTGAATCCTGAAGTAAATCACTCTGTTGATTAACTAACAGACTGATTATATAATGCTGCAGCCTGGATCGCTCTTCATGGCCGTGCACACAGACACACACACACACACAGACACACACCTCCTCCAGACAGCGAGCCTCTTCCTGTGCGTTCTCCCTGGCGAACTCCTCCAGGGGATACTGCAGCCTCGGAAACGGAGCGATCGGCCAATCGAACGATGGCACATCCAGCTTGTGTATCACTTTGGAGTGTGTCGTCGCCAGGCAACCTAAAGAAAGCAAAAGCAAAGGACGCCGTGTTTACCACAAACTCTTTTATCGATCGCTGAGACAAAATCCAGGTCATGATGCTTCTAAAGTTTGGTTGGAGTTGGAGCCAATAAATGTTGATCGACGCTTTTTACTGCAGTCACTGCCACACTGAACGCTGCACTGAACTGAACTGATCAGGGCAAAATGAGTTTCCTGTGTGTTGGTCATGAGACTTTCCGAGTCCCGGTAGGACAGGTGACACCGTCGCATATTTCCAAGACCAAATGTTTCAGTGAAACTTCTTGTTGTCACCCTCTATTTAAACTAGGGCTGGGTGGTATGACCAAACATGTATGACACGATATTTATTTATTATCAAAATTCTGACAGTATCACTGTATATTTTTCATTTTCTACTGGTTGAGAGAGGAATTAATGCAGTAGATTGACTAATGATGGACTATTTTACTGTGATGATGAGTAAACATTGTTGACTAATCCCACACTAGTAGTAAAACTGGTTTGCAAGGCCCTGTTATGTGGAAATCTGGGGACATTTACAGCTCGGACTAAAATAATAAGTAAATAAATGTTATCAAGATGAAATTAATAAACGGGTACAATTACGGTTTCATTTTTTTTTACATATTTAAACACATTTAAGCTGCTATATCTCCATATATGTCCATAGCAGCGCGACCGGCTACCGTAATACCTGTAGTCTGCGCGCAACATTTTTTTCTATTTCATAAAAAGCTAAAATTGGGGACATTTTCAGGGACAGCTTTATGTAAAAAACAAAAATACACAACTGACACAACACCATTTATTTATTTTTTTTGGTACAAGTCCTCTTATGTTCTACAGCTTCATTTTTTGGACCTTTCCATCTTCACCATGCCTTAATTAAAATGGAATTGCAGTCATCTCAATAATAAGATAACTTACCACCTTGTGCCACCAAAGCTTTTTTTTTAACGAACATCCTAACAACTCGCAGAATTTCGTTTAAACATATGTTCATGTACATGTTTACGAGTGTATGAATAGGTTTGTGTATATCCACCATATGTTTAGGATTTAATGGTAAAGGTTTTAGTTTTTGTGTTCACAGTGAGCAGAATAAATTAACGTTTCCCACAGAATACAACCACCAGCCTCAGCATCAGCCAGTGGGCGGCTTTCAAATTATTACCTGTCGCCCTTCATCCGGTCTCACTTCAAACAAGTCGAGCTGCTTCGCCCAATTATTATGTGCAACACAGTACAAAGGTGTTTAACGTACCCAATGTTCTTCCGTGGAAACCTCCCATGAAGGATAAAATACTGAGATCTGGACAACCGGGGGACTGGAGACGGAAAGGTGGAAAGATGAAGCGAGTGAGTAACAGAGAAATGAAGAAGCAGAAAAAATAATTATGAGAAATAGGATTTAGAATTAAAAATAAAATGTTACCTGGTTTATCATGCAGGAGCTCATCTCTTCATTAGATGGCGTGTTGTGGCCTCGCTCCTTGTTCTAGAGAAAAATAAAAAGAAACAATGTCATAGTTAAGGTTATGGTGCATTATGGGAAATGTTGGATCTAACATTTTTTGGGTCTTAAACTTTGGCCGGATTTGGATTCAGCTGACAACAGAAAACAAATGCGTATGCTAAATAATGACAGAATGTGGTAAAAAAACTACACTCAAAACATCCAGATTTTTGTCAAATATGTCTCATTTATTAAAACCGGAAGAGTGAAATGTTTTTTTTTTCATAGATATCATGTGCAAATATGTCATCAACATGTCTGAATAAAATTCATTTGGAAAACTGTTGTTATATTTTAGTAGTAAACAAATAAAAAGAACAATCAACCCACTTATTTTGCACTTATTTTTCTTGAGAAATGCCATTTTTTAAGGATAGTTTATTATATGTAAACATTCTCCTTATTTATTTAATGAGACGGAAATCAGTTCATTTGCCCACTGGCCTTTTGCATAATTTATTTTTTATTCTTTGTGTAAGATGACGCATGATCATTTTTGATTCCTTCATTCCTTTTGATGCCTTTCTGATTTCCTCCATTAATTCAAAATTTCTGTCTTTCTCAAGTCTATCTGTGCTACAGCGATACAGAGATAATACAGTTGGGCAACTTCTTTTTCCCTTTTTTTTGTTTAATTTTAGTTTTTTCTTATGTCTTGTAGTTTAGTTGAATGTCGTTTGTTAAACCACTTGTACTCACCCTGTACCAGATGAACATCGCTTTGTAAGCGTTTTCATTGGAGCAAGAGCCGCACGCCATCGTCTGAACACGAGTCATTCCAGTTGGAGCCACCTGAAAGGAAGTGAGAGGTGGGGATTATACCACGGTTGTTCCACCGCCACTATTTATATACGACTACGTCTATGTTGCATAGAGAGAATGTGATACTGACTGTGAGAAGACTTTCAGTGATTTTGTCCGGGAAGTTCTCAGGAGGCAGGATCCCAAGAGCGGGTCGGTTCACGAACGTGCTCTGAAAGGAAAAAAACAAATAAATAAATTCAACAATACACACAAATGACGACTCATATAATATTAATAATAATCATATGTATTGTATGTAGTGAAAACTTTGAACAGAACGTTGTGACGTCATGATGAAACTGTCCTTTGACATGTTGGATATAAAATGACTTTCATCAAACTGGATATTTGTTATAACATTTAATCCAAGTTAAAGCGTGATGCGTTGAGGTATTGTATATCAAGATGTGTTTTCTGAGGTTTTTGACTTCTGACCAAATGTTAATTATTTCGTCCCTGAGTCCAAGCAAGTGAATGTCTACATCTGACAAATGTCCATAAAGTCATTCCTGAGATATTTATTTGTTTTATATCATATTCTCATCATGATTTTAAACCAGAAAAAGTTAGATCACAGGTGTCAAACATAAGGCCCCCGGCCCAAAAGTGGCCTACCAGAGGATCTAACCTGGTCTGCAGAAAATTACATAGTAGAAAATAGAAAATAACTATTTTAGTAAGAGAACACAAGACTAAGAGCCAGGACTAAACAGCAGACAGCAATGTGCCCTTATTTTTCTTAAGAAACTTCATTTTTTTTTTTAAAGAATAGTTTATTAAATGTTAACATTCTCCTTATTTACTTGTTGTTCTTGGCGCTAAATCGAATGGAAAAAGTCTGGTGTTGTTGCTGCTTGTACGTTATTATTATCACCCCTATGTTAGATTATCCAAACTATGGACAAATTAATTTAATAAAACAAATGCGGTGAAACACCCAACATAAATATTTTTAAAAAAAGCACATATTACAAAAATAGAATCATTTTCTTCACTGAGTACATTGTCTAGTGCTGAAAACATCACCGAAGCGCCATACGCGACGACATGAAAGATCTTGCAACGTTAGGAGGATTTACCAGATTGTTGGGGTTGGTCATAAGCTTCAGGAGAGCAGGATGGTTGTAGCCTGAGGGAGGACAGAACGGGAGGGGTTTCAGAAAATCTAGCCAATGTTTCTCATAGAAACTGGAATAAATCTGAGTACACCCGCATGGATTCATTTAAAGTGGTATTCTTCCTTTATATTGCACATTAAACCAACATCTCACACAACAAAAGTGAAGCTCTCTTTCTTTAGACTCTTAAGAAAACCTTTTTTTTTTAATGGGCCCGATCCAATCGAGAAGAAAAACAAAAAATAACATCACTTAAGTTTCAGATTGTTCACGTGTATCTACTTGTTTAGTGTTGATTATCAATCGAAAGAAAAACCTTCTGCCGAGACTTGTTCGTTTCAGACGGTGAATGAGCTACGAGGCTTCTTAAAGGGCCAGGATTTTTATTTATTTATTTATTTTTTAAACTAATCTAACTAAACGAATTAATCTCCTTTTTCAAAAACAAAGAGCCTGAAATGAAAACCGCGTCTGATCATTAACTTGTAGGAGAAAACAAGGTCACACAGAGGGAGAGAAAGAGCAGGAAACCAGGACTTCTATGCTAATGTGTTTTTTTTTTTTTTTTTCCATATAAGTCATTTGAATGCTGGAGTGCAAATCCACAAACCCCGGGAACCTCAGCCTCAGACAAAAAGAACCGAGCGAGACACGTTCGCTTCAAATAACCACATTTTCATGTAGATTTATCACTTCTTCTGTAAAAGGGTAAGATGTATGAGACGTTTGTGATTACTGGGACAAATAGTAGAAGGTATTTTTCTAAATAATTTTGACTAAAGTTATATTTTTCCAAATTTAATCACATTTCCCTCTGTCCCTAAATGAGGTTTATGGTAATTTTGAATGTGTTCGCTAGCTGTAATGTAATAAAATACCTTTATAAGTTGGTGTATTTCTTAAAATTTCAAAAACCTAAGTTGGGAATAAACATTTCCTGCGATGGGATTTCATCCCGTTGGCCCACGGTACTAACCAATGGGGATGGAGGAGATCTGAGTGTAGATGTCCAGCATGCGGTTGCCGTCCACGTCCACCAGGTAGTTTCCTCTGCTCTCCTCATAATTACAGAAGAAGTTGATGGCCCCAACGTTCTGGGAAGAGACATGTTCCGTATTAAAAAACAGCACACAGCAGTAAAATGCAGTCTAATGCTCAAATAAAACTACTTGCTAATCTCTTTGGTTGATCAGACATTTATTTATATTTTTATTATTATTTTTTTAGTAAAGGGACAAATGGAGGTAGAAAACTTTATCTGCATGTTTATGTCAGTTCTGTTTGTCTTTATATTTTAATACAAAATGATAATAAAGATAATGTATATTTATAATTTACATTGGACCCAGTTTAATATAGAACACATATAGTAGGTTGGGGTCCCTATTTAATCTCTCCATCAGTTTGGGGGTACTTGTCCTGAAAAACGTTGAAGACTCCCAGTCTATACCAATCCGCTGGAAGACAATGATACAAATTTGGAAAATCTTTAAGAGCAAAACTAAAACCTCGAGCATAAAAAACGTACAGTATTTTATAGTGTGTAATTTGTAGATATTTTAGCTATTTTCAGATTTTAAAACATTACGCAAGCTGCAAAAGTTTCAAAAAAAGTTTCAGACTTGGAAAACTTTTCTAAAATTTTAGAACAATTTTTGAATTTTTTTCATAATTATAAAATTTAATTATACTGTGATATTAATCCCATGGATCTCTCTTTTAACTCGTACAGTCAACAAACAGTGGTGGAAAAACGTTTTTGGACACAAATATTAAGTATTATCGGGAAATATTTGTGGAGAAATCTTTTTTGTGTGTGTTTCAAAAGGTGTGGCTGCATTAGACACACAACAACAATGACAAATTCTATTTATTTCGTTCACTGCTTAGAAGAAGAACTTTCAAACGTACTGGCTTTATATAGGCACAAAGCACAACAACAGAAACATGCGTCTTTTAATAAAACGGCCTTCATTAGTGGATCACCAGTACCAAAATACTTCCTACATTTCTTATGTGTTTAGTATTAAGTTTTTAATGGCTGTTTTAGGATTTGTTTAGTATTTTGTCTGTGACTGTCCTAAAAAAAATTGCACTTGAACAGTATGGACTGGACCGGTACTGGTTAATTGGTTAACCAGACCACGTAAATCCCCTCTAGGCACAACAGAAAATGAGAAAGCCTGAAGCAAGATGTGGAAAACCTGATAAATTAAGACACTGCATGTGATGAATATGCACGTAATGATATATTAGCACGGACACAGGTGGAAGTCAGTAGCTGCTCATTACATGGATGATTTTGTTTTGTTTTTTATTTCTGCCTTTCATCAATAATGACTCCCAGTGTGTGTGTGTGTGTGTGTGTGTGTGTGTGTGTGTGTGTGTGTGTGTGTGTGTGTGTGTGTTTGCTGGATCTAAACTCATGCTTCAAGCGAACGCACACTTCTATTTATAGACGTAAACAGCTGAACAGGACACTACTGGCATCACACACACACAAGAAATATTTTATTTAGCGCTCAATCCGTCCAGGATGCTGGAGCTCAGATGAAGCAGATGGTCGTCTGAAACGCTGCTATTTAAGCCTTTCGATATGACGGCAAAATCACGGAAATGATTATATATGTGGCTCCGCGTGTATACGTGACTTACACGCGTGCAGACGAGCTGCTGGAAGGCTGCAGATTTCTACATATGTCTTGACAATGCCACTATAAGTGGAACAGCGCTTCTGCTCCGGGGTTTATTTAACTAGTTCACTGAGTTAACATAATTGGAGATTCTATCCGGCCACAACGAGCTCAACGTTATTTCAGCTCCTGCTTTCCGATCCAATGCACAATAATAAAACCACAAAATGTTTCGCAGAGAAGCACGTTAAAACTCTTGATGTTTGTGATTAATTAGACTCGGGGTTGGGTGATGTCTGCATCAAATCTGCAGTTCAGTTTTGAACAGGGAGGTCAAAAAGTGGCCCAGTCTATCATCGCAACCTTAAACTATACATCAACTTAAAAAGAATACAGGACATAATAACACACTAACAATTCTCAGCTCACCTGGATCTCTCCCAGCTGTTTCGTCAGCTCCTACAAAAAAAAAAAAATAACAAAAAATGTGATATTCAGTCATATTTAGTCAATCGAATGCACCTATTTTATGCTCCTTACTAGTGATCGTGGCCCGGGGACTGCAGTCTTCATGGACGGTCCGTCGTAGTCGAACTCCATGTCAGCCTTCGCCGCCGCCTTGCTGACATATCTGCACCCTGGTGGAGGAGACGCAAAAAAATGACGGCGGCGCACAGACGTGGAAACCGTGCCTTCAAAAAAAAAACTCGACTCACTGATTAAGTTACGTAGTGAAAGAGTGAAAAAACAGGAAACTCATTGTCAGCTGACCTCTAACCTCTCGTGTTCAAGTCAAAGCGGTCTGAAGGGTCTGGGCACGCAATGTCAGCAGGACTGAATAAAAATAAATAAATAAAACTGAAGGCAAATGTCAAAGGAATGATCTGCACACAGAGAGAAATGTGCAGAAAGCAGAAAATTTTTAAAAAAACAAAAACAACAAAAAAAAAAACAGCTGGGTGGTTGTGCAACACATGCTTGATGGAGACCATCTGAGCCTTGGCTTATGTTATAAACAGAGGCTTCCATGTAAACACCGCATCCTGGATATGTTCAAAACCACCGAGCTCAAAAGTAATTATCCGAGTCTAAATATCACTGGATCCTTAAACATGTGTCTCTGAGAGAGCCACGGCCACTCTACTGTGAGTAGAGTCAGGAGCACAGGGACAGAGGTGGATCCCCATCAGGTCTCTGCTTCTTTTTTAATTAAGGCCTTTTAATTAATTTAACTCATTTACAAGAGAGACTTGACCAAGATGACAGCCTTTGATAGGCGCCGCATAGTTATATGAGAACATAATTCATTCACAGCCATCGCATGTGGGACACCAAGGTGTGGATTCTCTGGTTTTACCTAAAAGACGTCCCCTGTACTGTCTGGATCTTTGGGGAATGATACAGATACAAGCAGCTTAACTCCTTGTAAAGATGGCTGGGCTAAGCTGTAAGTCCTTTACAGCATAGATCTTCAAAAAACTCTTTGGTTGATTGGACATTTTTTATATATATTTTTTAAAATTTTCTCCACAAATTTAAATTAATTCAAATACACATCAATATGAATCCGACATATTTTAGTAAAGAGATAAATTGAGAAGTAGAGTGCATGTAAAAACCTCTGAGCAGAACCTTAGAGACGCCTCTCGGGGCAGATGGTGTGTTTGGGGGCCCATATGACCGTTGGGAGACTCCAGTGTCCAGAGCTTAATATTAGCAAAAACTGAGTAAGAAAAACTAATGTCAGATGCACATCAGGATGTGTGCCAGAAACAACAGCTGAAATTTTACATTAGATAATTTCCCCCGTTCTTCTTCGTGTGACTGGACCTAAATTTTGGCACTGCTCCACCTCCTTCGGGGGACCTGACCCGTCCTGAAGCATGCAGCTGTCTCTGGACAGCTGGTGGGACCTCCGCCTGTTGGCGGGGCTCTGTTAATTTCATTTTTATGAATGTAAAAAGAAAACTTTTACATTGAGGAGATCATTTCCCATTGCATGAGGATCAATCAATATTGCCCTTGCCACATTTGCTAACTAAGAAGTGAACAAAATACTTCCAAACAGAACTGCTCCTGAAGACCAGGCTTCTCTCATGGCTCACTGCCATTGTTGTGCGAGTCTGAATGGGTGAGTGACATGCAAATTGTGGAGTGCCTTGTAATTGCAGTCCATAAAATGGAGCTCAGTCACGTCTGGCTTATGTTGTCATCAAGGGAAGATGGAGGTCCACTCGTCCCCTGCTGGACATCTGCCCCAGCCATCAAACACACCTTCCAATGTTATGCTTCCTGTCGTAGTTTTCCCCAGGGTTTACCCCCAGCATCGTACCTTTACATTATCATTTCAAAGGCCCACTCGATCGTCGCGTTCAACCCTTGTTCAGGTTGCATCAATCTGGTCACAGATGCATTCTATAAAGACGCTTTTGTGTAAATTGTTGATGACTGATTGTATGTACTGCCCACCAGGGGTATAATAAAGATTATTTGACCCCTTGACATTGATGGTTGAGTCCGTGTTGCAAAGTTGAAAGTCGAGCTTATTTCACTGGAAAAATTCTAGGCATGATTGACGCTTCAACCCGGAGGTCTTCCTCAGGGTGAGTCCAAGTTGCAAAACTCGTTTCCCAAAGTCCAGCGTTATCAAGCATCCAGTCATCTCGGCACAAGATATAATTTATTGATGTCACAGTTCATAGAAATGCTAACGAAGAAACAAGTAACACCTGTGGCTAAAAGTAGTCTTAAATAGGTGTATGAATTTCGTCTTCCTACGACGAGAATCTTGATACGTCAGGGCCATGAGTTACGGGGCTACCTAGGGGTGGGGAAAAAAATATCGATATGGCAGTATATCACGATATTTTTTTTAATCGATACAATATCGATTTTGAATGCCTTAATATTGATTTTAAAAGAAAAACGACTTCCAAAGCTCCATCCCCACTTTTTCTGTACAATTGCAATGAACTATATAAACAATATATCACAATATCAAAATTTCGCAGTAATGTATCGTACCGTGACTTAAGTATCATGATACATATCGTATTGAGAACCTGCCGCTGATGTGAAATTAACTCTGTCAGTCTGGTAAACAGCTTCTGCTGAATAATTAAGCTGAACCAGAACTGAACCAGAAAAATCCGACCCAGACAAGCCTATTGATGATTGACACGAGAGGGGGAACTTTGACACATCCCACGGCCTCGAAGTCTCTGCAAAACAGGCAGAGGCAAATTGATAAGCACATCTTGCATGAGGTCAGTCAAACATTTACGCCGATTACATAACGCTGCTCTATCTTCCATTTTCGCTGAGGAAGTAATTAAACTTCATAATTTGTTGCGATGTTTATCTACAACTTTACCTGAAGAGCTGAGCCACAGGTTTTTCTGGAGGGAGAGGACGAGCTGACGGCTGATCAGAGAGGTCGCCATGACGACGCAACCCCTGGACAAGAAACGAAAAGAAAGGGAGAGGCAGAAGTTGCCCTCAGGTTCTTAATTCACCAAGCACCTACGGAAAAAGAGAAACACAAAGAGTAGATTAATGGTAAATACAGTAATCAGACGAAGAGCAACATGTTCCAAGCTGTCATTGTGTCTACAGATTTATCTGCTCATTGTCATCGGTCATCGGGTCAAAAGATGAGCTGAGGTTTGCGGAGACGTCTGCCAAGCAATTGGTTGAAACTAGTCAAAATAGTCACCCTTAGTTATGGCATTATATTGGCACAAGAAACCTGATCAACAACTCTATAACTGGAGGAATGACTCCAGCAAGCACAGGTAAACAATTACTACCAAAACGCCATAATGTTATTCCTCCTTCTGAAGTCTACAGTGCAGGAAACGTAGGTAAAATAAAACCACATTACAACATCTCAAGGGTAATACTGCACCATGCAACACAGTCAGCACAGTGAGGGAAAATGCAAAAGGGAAATAAGACATTTGATTAAAGGAGAATTAAGTTCTAAAGCATCTTGTCGTTTAATTTGTGCCATCACTCGTGGGTCTTTTTCAATTTACTCACATGAGCGGCTTAAAAAAACCCGAAAAACGAAAAAAAGGACGACTACGAAGACGAGATGGTTTTTTCAACGTACGATCAAAAGCCCCTCTGGCTCATTGGTTGGTTGAAGAATGCGCACAAGACCAAGACATTAATAATCAGTCATTGGTTATAATGTGGGTGGAGCTCATTTTCATTTTTATGCGTATAACACTGTGCTATACTGTGCTCCTCCTTCCAACACGGAGGCCTGTACCAACTTGCAGACTGTTTTTAATACCATCCAGACTTTTTCACCTAAAATTGCTTTTAAATCCTGACAAAACTAAGGTAATGTTGTTTCTTAATAAGCCAAAACCCAACAACATCTGAGATACTGTTGCTGTTCAAGGAAACTAGTGATCATCCCCTGCTATAAATATCTAGGTATATGGACAGACGACTACCTGTCTTTTTCAAGGTTGGTGAGGTTGAAGTTACGGTTTTATTTTACAAACAGGAGTCGTTTCTCCTTTGAGGCCAAGAAGAAATTCATTTTGAGGATGTATGGGGATATTTTATATATGAATGCTCCAGCCCATTGTTTGTGAATGTTGGACACAGCGTATCACAGTGCTCTGAGGTTTAACCACAAACAGTGCAGTTCTGACTCGTCCCTTCTTTTTGCTCTATTACATTTGCTCCTTGATTGCTCAGGAAGCTGGTGGTATCTCTAGCTTGAGATCGCAAGATACCAAGTACCAATTGTAAGGACTGAATTGGGTAAAAAGCCATTTAAGTGTTGGGTTCCTCTCACCTGAGGTCTTCAAAAAGACCTGAGTCTGGAGAACCTTATCCTGCTGCCTAATTTTAAAGTTCTCAATAATAAATACATAGGTTCAATGTTATCATTTGTATTGGATCAATATTACTTTTAATGAATCTGTCGTTGTTTGTTGTGTCCTGTCGGTAACTTGTTAAGCTGCTGCTATTTGGGCCAGGTCTCCCTTGAAAATGAGATCATTGATCTCAATGGGACTAACCTGGTAAAATAAAGGGACAAAAGAAAGGCTCCATCACCTTAAAAAAATAAAGAGGCATTTATCGTTCAGGCGGATTATTGTTTGTGACGGGTACGATCCCGTGGAGATGTTCTGCTTAGATGACTGCGTCGACCACGTGAACAATTCAGACACTCTCTCCGCAAAGGCTTCGAGAAGTAGCTGCCTGAAGAACATCAAAACAAACACGGCAACATTACATCACCAGGAGAAAACAAGAGTGAGGCAGGGTGAAAAGGAAGACGGGGCACGCTTGTCTGCTCTTCTTCCTCGCTCGCCCCTCTCTTATGTAATACTGGCGGCGGGAACAGGAATATTCCGGTTATCTGCCTTCACGCAGAATGAAAAACCCTTCACACACAATCGCCTGCGCGCACACTCGATCGGACTGCACATGTGAACGCACAAGAAAAAAGAAAAAAGAGCACAGCAACCAAGGACACACACAGATGAACATGCGTGCGCTCACAGGCGGTTTCTTGGCAACACCTCGCGAACTGGATGAAACTGGTTTAGATTGCAAGAGTTACACAAGACAGCACATTCGTACGCAGAGGGCTGTAACCTCACTTAACCCGAGTGGACCGCGCGAGGGGGTGGATGAAAAAGTGACGCCCGAGGGGAGACATAAAGCTTGAGGCTAAATATGATCGGAACGTGAACGGTGAAGGGAACGCAGCAGCACTGAACCACCCGTCCGTCGGCTTTATCCTGCAGAGGGACGCAGGAGACTGGATGGAGTTCATCCCAACGGTGCACTGGTGCGAGAGGCTTGAGACTGGGGGGGAAAAGCCGTTCACACGCGCAATGAGAAGGCACATTTAGACTCACCACCTCATGCATTACACACACACACACACACACACACACACACACACACACGTCTCCGGACTGTTGAACCTGCACAAACGCAAAGCAGGACACGCAAACTCACACACTCACAGGTTGAACCCAGAGGCGTACACCGCTGCACCACCATGTCGCCCGCAGCCGGCGGTGGATTTACGACGCCGCCGCGGCTGTCCCAAGCATCTGCTCGTCTGCGTTTGCTTATTTGCGTGCGCGGCTCAAGTTCACATGAAGTTCAAACCCAGATTTCTTTCACGTCCCTACCCACTTGATCTGGCGGCAACAGAATTTTAAGACTCTTTGGGACTAAAAACTGACTAGTGATGGGAAGTTCCAATGAAGCATATCAGAGGGTTAAATGAGAACAGGTTTGATTAAAAAAACAAATAGACGTGATCTCAGCTGTCATCACAATCTCTGACCCTCAGCCTTAAGAGAAGCCTTTCACATGTCAGAAAAAGAAAGTGTTTTTGTTCTTTTTGTTTTTTCCAGCTTTTGAAAATTTTTTTGACTATTACCAAGAGCTCCTGCACTGTATCCAGCTGTCCGCCCACTCTCCACGAACCCTCCCACGTCTTACTAAACGTACAGAGAACAGGGTGATTTATCTTAGAAACAAGCCTAGGGTTGTTACTTAATGATTCTCACTTACAACTTCAGCCACTGCTACCACCACCCCCCTTCCCCCCGCTCCCCCTCGGGCAACCAACTCAGGGACCAAGTTAAAATGCAGCTGACACGGCCAACGAGTCGCCATGGGAACCGTGCAGGCCCAAAAGGAAAAGGACAAGAAAGAGACGGAGCGTCTCGGCGTGTAAAGAAAAAAAAAAAGGGTCCAGAGAGTGAGGGAGAGCTGCCACCACTGTTGAATTTTCTCTCGACCGCTTCATTTATAAACCACCACTCGGTGCACGGCGAGTTGTAAAACTGTGGCAGAATTACAGTCACTCATTGGGACATTTCTCTGATTTTAGAATAAGCTCCTCCATCCGGGTCAACCCGCATCATTCTTATTCGTGTCCATTCATACTGACAAGAGTTTAACACATCACATTTAGATATGAGAGATAAAGTGTGGGGTGATAAAGAGAGAATTTTTTCCATGCAAATCAGTGTAATCAGCAACTTAGTGATGATAGACTGGCTGTGACCAGCTGGGGTTATCTATAACATGAATGAACACTGAAGTGCTGACTGGAAAACTCTCTATTAAATTGAGAACGAGTCCGGTCAATTGCACATTGCATCACACCGGTCTGCCGCTGTGACGCAACGTGCGATGCAGGTAAATTGGAAGCTAAGGGGGAAACTTAACTTAACAGCGCCGTGTCCCAAGTAGACGGAGGCAACCTTGACTAAAACCTGTGCCACGGAGGCAATTTTGGAACGCGTCCCAAGTAAATATCAGACAAATTAAACTGCCTGTCCCAGATTCTGAGAGGCCTTCAGTGAACATTGATTCAGGAAAAAATGTCCAGTGAAGTACAAAAGTATAATAAAATATGAATGATGTTGCGTAGTAAGTGATATGCAGTGACATTAATCCGGTCACTGAACAGGATATTCCCACGTTTTCCTGTGTAGACAACAAAACCCAGAAGAGTGTGTTAAGATTGCGAATTCAGCAAGACAGAGGGAAGAGTCCATGAAATTTGTTGCAGGAGAACTCAGTCTAAAAAGAGAAGCAAAACAAGTTCAGTTTCATTTTCTGATGAAACTAAATTAGTATGGATGCTGAAGCAGTACGCTGCTAAACACTGGAGCCGGTTACATACTCCCAAATGTCCTCCAGAAGAATGAGATTCTTTCTTCTTTTTTTTTGCCCTCCCTTTCACTACATCTCAGCTTGTTTTGAAGCCGGGGTCAGAATACAGGGTCAGCCTGCAGACTTTATACTCGAGGGGCCGGTAACCTTAAACACCAAGCCACCGCCCCTGGCCCAAATTTGACAGTAAAGGCGAAGAAAAGAAAAAATATGTCAGCATTTTATTACAGACTTGCAATACATTATTTATTTGATCATTTCGGTTCAGTTCAGAGTGAGTTTATGGATATTTGGGAGTATTAACTGAGCTCTACTAGAGCAAAATAAAGTGCAGATCATGTCATTTCCCGTTATTTTTTTTTATTATTTATGATGATCTCTTGGTGGCCATTAGTCACTGAATGTTAAGTTGCACAACTGCATTGACAAACATTTGCAAACTTCTCCTATTACAGTGAGCTAAAATACTGTATGTTGGTGATTCAGATGCATGCAGACAAGGGAATTCATGCTGCTCCTGCAACAACACAACCCAGACTCACCCCATAACCCAGGGAGAAGAGAGCGCATTCAAATTATTGAGACGTTTCTAACTGTTTGCTTTTTTTTGCGATTCTGGTCTTCCCCAGAGAAATCTGGCTGCGGCTGGATCTGGCTGGCTCACACGGTGCAGTTCACACGCTGGTATCAGATGGTTTTGGCTCGAGACCCAATTCTAGCGGTTTGTGCAAAACAGAGCCAGACGTTTCATAAGATGCTTTCTGCAGACTCCTGCGTAACCCGACGCCTTGACGGTCCAGCAGCGCGCACAAAAACACAATCACGGCCGTGTTATTTCCAGACCCAACAACACAGCGGCAGCAGATTGATCGGGTTGAGGGGTTTAGTGATGGAGGCTTCGAGGGATGACTTACCGATGATCCAGAGACGGCAGCGGGGATCAGCGCCTAAAGAATCCCTGCAGCGCAGCAGGAGTGTTGGACGGCGGCACAGACACTGGTCTACCCCGTGGACCGAAGTGAGGACTTGCCAGACAGGCCTATGGTCTGTGCGGGAGGAGGAGCTTGTTCTCTGCCTCTCTACCACCACTTTTTCCTCCTAGTGGTTAATTGGCGGTTTGCAAACTACCACTTGGTGCGGCACCGCAACCAACTGGTGCGTGCCCAATTCAGGGACCACCATCTTCAAAAACACCCCTTCTCTCGAATTGCTGCGGTACTGAAATAACACTCATTCCCTGGACTTTGTTTCTCCAATTTGCCTGTGTAAAACCACAGATATTTTTTTATGTTTAATAATTCGGGTCATATATTTCCTTCCCTTCAGCGGTTAATTAATTTCTGCATGAAAAAAATGACAAAACATCCACAAATGAGTAGAAATGTTATTCTTTTGTGCATTTATTCAACCAAGAAAAATTACAAAAACCTAGCTGAACCCCCGTTTTCAGTATCTGCTGTGACTTCCCGTTACATTTCCGGTACCTGCTGATCTTCCTGGGCGCTTAAATTCATTTACGTCAAACTCATTTTTTACACACACTCCAATTTGATCTCAAGGGGGCCAGACCAGTAAAAAAACTAAGCAGTAACCTATAAATAACAACTTCAAATGTTTCCCTTTGTTTTAGTGCAAAGAAGTACATTATGAAAGTGTTTATATTTAATGAACAGCACTATGCACAACCTGTTTAGTGGCAACTAAAACTATATGGAACCTACAAATCACAGTTACTTTAATTAATGTAACTTTTGCACTTTATCCCACAGGCCAGATTGGACCCTCATGAGGGCCACTATTGGTCCACAGGCCATATGTTTGACACCTGTGATTTAGACACAAGTTGTATTACTTTTTTGTGTCTACCTGACCAGAAAATGTGTGGAACTGGTGCATCTCTTCTCTTTATGAGACGAAGGTAGACAGCTAGCCAACCGTCTTTTCAGTGGCTTGACGTTAAATGAGAAGTCATTTATAGCAACATTAAGATGATGTGTCAAAATATAAAATCTTCTAATTGTCCTTTCACATTTTAATGAGACGGTACAATTTTATCACCTCTGAGATCCACTGGTTTAGATGTTGTGTGCACCTGCATAGTATATCAGAGGACATTATCACTGGGTGGGAGCTTCATGTTTGTCAAGTGACTATCTGAAGACTTCAATGTCCAATGCATCAGAAAACATTATGAGTATATATTTTTTGAATATTAACTCTGATTTATTTCTTTTTAATAAGTCTGTTTACAAATCAACTTATCCTGCTCATGCATCGTTTTGTTCTCCCACAAAAATACATAATGATAAAAAATAATAAATCCTTCAAACTGGATTCATCCAACATATATACACTCACCAAAAGGTAAACATTTATTCAAACTTATTTTTAAATGAGCTCTTCTGTCTTAAAACGTACAGTTTGATTAACTGAAAACTTCAAACGTTTTAGCATATTAAATGCTGAATACTCCAGAGAGTTCAGTGTTCACATTGGTCGGATTTAAGTGCCAGGTCAAGATGAAGACTGTCCAGAATCCGACCGGGCTTCTTCAACAGGGAGCGGAGTCGCAGTCACCTTCCACAGCTCCTGCAGAAAATTGACAATAATGCATATTAATAAAAACCTCAACATTCCTCTTGGGGACATTCATCTGCTACATCTGATACATCCAAACTAAGCAGGAGGGACCAGCCACAAGACTTAAAAGTGTTTATTTTAACCTCATTATATCAACTCTGATGTATTTCATGTGTGCAGAGTTGCGAAGAAAACACTTCTGAGGCCAGATTTTTATTTTAAAGAGAAACTATTTTCAGTTCAGTGACTACTACACTGCATCTTTTACTTTTCATTCTGCCAGCTTTAGCTAGCAATAAGGCCAGTATCACTTTAAAGTAGACTGAGTATGAGTTAGATTCAGGTTTCAGATTAAATGTAAGTTGTAAGGGTAGGTTTTGTTAAATACAGTGTGTCTTAGGGTTCCTCTTACCAGGTGCTCTATGCGTTCATACAGAAGAAACTGCGCAAAGTTACAAGGCAGCTGCTCCACTTTAAATCTGCAGCGTCCATCCTCCAGGTCCTGGAGTTGGGTCAGACAGTGGCGGAAGTGATCGTACGCCTCGCAGGAAACATCCATGTGACGCAGGGTGAAGTTCATCCTTGTAAGAAACGCAGTCACAGGAAAATATATCTATAAACATTGCTGATTACTGCTTTAATTTGGAGCTGAAAATATATATAAATATGTATATATATATACACACACAAGTTAAACATATGCTTTACCTTTTCTCTAAGGAGATGAAGACAGTGCAGGTGTGAAGGAAGTTGCTGCAGAGCTGATACAGTGTTCGGAAAAATCCATCTGTTAGATCATCGTCATAACAAACTGTTGATGCAAAAAAACGAATCGTGTTAATGTATTACTATAGTTGAAGTCCTGTGATTTACACAGGAACTCTAAACCTTGGAATTGCAGTAAGCACAGCTTTCAGTGTTGTCTGACTCTGTCGTTTATGCACATTAACAACATAACGGAATCATCTTTGGCTCTTTGTCAACTTTTCAAGGCAGCACTGAAAACAACAATCGCTGCGGTGCCTTATTTCTATACGCATGCAGGGATATAGGAAAATAGAAATAACAATTGTGGTTATGCCAGAGCTAAAAGTCACATTTTAAACAAAACATTATATTTATCTGGAGAAGTCTGGAGAGTCAGTTCAAAAACCCACCGTCAGCAGCAATGATGAAGCTAGTGTTGTTGTACAAATCATCCACTTCCTCCGTTGTCCAACTAAACTCCACATCAGCATCTACAAAGATCACACAGAAGGTCTTTTTTTTAATGGTCAGAACATTGCTAGGTCTCATTATGTACGTCATACATCCAAACTGGAGAGGAATGTCTGCTTCAAACCAGGAATAAAAAACAAAACAAAACATGACCAAACCAACAGTTCGATACATCCTCAGGGGAAAAACCTGCATTGGAGAATCTCTGCAACATAAAATGCCTGGAGGAATTTCTATCATTATCGACTCTACATTTGTATAATTGAAATGAACTGAAACTGGAGTGGAGGGGGGTGGATCTCAGGATCCTGTGAGAGGTAGGCATGTCATTATCCAAGTCTACCGCAAAGACAAGACTTCACAGGAGCAGATATGGAGCTTTACAACACAAGTTGCAAAGCAAAATGCAACAAGAAGAACTAAGACAAGACTCACTATACTTAAAACATTAATCCAGTTTTGTAAAAAGATTCTTAGGAGAGATGAAAGTCAGATCAATCTGTACATTAAAATTCTTTAATTCCTTAATGCATGTGACTTAGAGTTAGATGCACCTGATATCTAAACTGAATATATGAGCACTGGTTTTAAAAGGAATGTTTGTGTGTGCGTTACCTGTGCAAAGGCTATACTGGAGCCAGTCCAACTGTCTCACTCTCACCTCTCCACCTGATGAGAGATTGAGTAATGTTTTACTGAGGCAGCTGTAGAAATCCTCTTTAGCAAAACAAATAAATAGGCCTAGAAGCTGTTCACGTGATAAAATCTTGCACTGAGGCGTGGCAATACCATCTAAACAAGTGTGAGCAAGTCAGCGCTGTAGTGTTAGTGTTTAGCCAAAAGCTTCACGGCTTCACGCTCTCTGTACATAACCACCACCAGACGAGCTTAGCCCAAGCTCAGCGACAACCACAGCGCAGGCGTTTTCTGGCCACAGTAGCTACGTGGGGCCTCTCCACCCAGTTAATGTATTACACAACAACAGCAATCGAAGAACGGGGTCAAGTTAACATCGCTACACCATCTATGGCTCCGTGCCATCATTAGAAGCAAATGAAAGTAGACTCGCCTTTCTGTAGTTTGAACTCAAATGTGAATAGGTTCAGGAGAACGCAACCTTTGTTATCTCACAAGGATCATTAGTTTCATTATTTATTAGGTACAGAATTACGCTGCAGGCTCATTACTGTTTAGTTTTTATTCATCTCACCCTCAGGCTCCATCATATGTTTATTCAGAGCGACGTTTCTCTTGCACATGCTCAGAAGGTCTTCTCCTACATCTGTAAAACAAAATTGAAAAAAGTTAAACGTCACACAGTAGTATAGGGAAACACTTAATTCAACTTTATTCCTGCTACTGATGTCTGTAAATGTTCTTTATTCTGATCCGGTAGCTGATCGGTGTGAGCTTTTATTAGGATGTCTGCTGGATGCCGTCGTACCTGTGCAGTACACCGTTTTGGCTGCGGTTGCCATGACGACGCTGGTTAAGCCCGTCCCTGCCCCGAGCTCCAGGACCGTGGCCCCTCTGAACGTGGCCGCCTCGGAGAGAATGAAGTCAGCCAGCAGCAGCGCCCCCCGCCACACCTGATACGGGAGAATATCGACTCTACATCAACCTTAATTACTGCTGTAATATTCTCTCTAGATTAAACCTACGTCTGGGCGGTATATTGGTTCATACCGAATATCAGTATTTTTTTTCGTTAGGATTTTTAAAATAATTGTATACCACTGTGAGCTGTGGTGAAGATGGAAAAATCAAGAGGCAGAATCGAAAGTTCCGAAAAACGGCTCCAAGTCAGTTGTTTTGTTTTTTTTGCTTTTATCAGGGTGACCAGTCGTCCCTGATTTCTGGGGACTGTCCCCATTTTAGATAACCTATCCCGCGGCCAAAGTTGTCCCTAAAAATGTCCCCAATTTGAACTTTTTATGAATGAGAAAAAAAATGTTGCGCGCAGACTACAGTTATTACGGTAGCCAGTCACACAGCTATTGACACAGACATAGTAGTGTAAATATGTTAAAATAAATCAAACCGTAATTGTCCCCGTTTATCCTGATAACATATATTTATTTATTTATTTTATCTCTGAGCTGTAAATGATCCTGGATTTTCACATGAGCAGTCAGTGCTAATATGAGGTCATGCAAACCTACTACTAGTGTGGGATTATTCTACACCATTTACACATCATCACATGAAAACAGTCCATGCTTAATCAACCTACTGGATTAATTCCTCTCTCAACCAGTAGAAAATGTTGTGAACACTTGATTATGCATGAAAACAAAAAAAATAAAATATCATGATACCATCAAAATTTAGAAAAATACCACAACGTACATTTTCGGTCACACCACCCAGCCCTAATAAAACCGTTTGTGTGACCTTCGACTGAACTAACTTGGATAATCATAGATTGAAATCTCTCACGTGACATCTGCAATCAGTGTCTGCACCGCACACACACACAAAAAAAAATCACTCTAATCACGCTTTCTATTTAATCGCTGTACGAGGAGCAAAGAGAGGTGAGTGGGAAAAAAACGAGGATCCTGTTTCATAAAAGCAATCTGTGAGCACAGATTGCAAAACGCCGCCAGGGTTGATTTTCATAAGTGACACTTGCAAATCGCAGTCAAATTGCGGAGGCTCTGCAGTGGAAAGGATTGCACTCCATTCCTGCAGAAGTAAGTCGATGCATTTTGCTGAGTGAATGAAATATAAGAGGAAACAGGCTCCAGCCGCAGTTTCATTTTTCCAAAAAAAAAAAAAAAAAAATCACCAGTAGTGAGTGAATAAGACGAAAAGAAAAAGCATTTTAACACATTTTCCTCCTCACCTGTTTGCCAACGTCATCCAAGGGCGTAGCCATGGTGTGTTCTGTAAGTAGATTGGATACAGACATTAAACGTGCATGGCTGCACCAAAGAGGAAATATTACCACATCAGACCATGCATAATCTGTGAAGGTAATAGATAAAAGAAATAGTGCTATGGGGTGGGTGGTACATGTCTAAGTAACATCCACCATCACTACGCAAGTGATGGTGAAAGACAGGTTATAGACACATCTTTACATTAAATATACAGCAAAGTTCATGGTAGAATAAAGGACGTAACAGAAGAGAGGTTCTCACCGATCCTTAAAATGTCTCCAGCTTCATCGTCCATGTCCTCTTCTTCCAGGTCCAGCAGAGGACTGGACTGTTTGATAATGACTGGACAGACCGAGTCTCTGCCACCGTCATCCACAGGCTTTTTCCGTGGTCTAGAGAATCAAAAGAACAGCATGACATGAGTTAATCAACGCCTTAAATAACATTTTGAACAAGTAGAGGTCACAGAGTCTCAAAAAAACAAAAAAAAAATAAAAAATAGGACTCAATCTGGGACCCATCCAGGTTTGGATTTTAGTTTAATATGTTCATCCAGGACCAGGTTGGGTTTCTTTTGGAGGATTAGCCTCATATCTCAGATCTTAGCTCAAAGGTTGATTCTAAATGTGTTTGTTATCTGTCGTTATGGCAAAAAAGCAGACTTTTGAATTCAAATTGTTCATTAAAATCAGCTAAAAGCATTATGGTTTACTAGTTAAACGGTACACTAATTAAAGTGGGAATTAAAGTACTTGAACCCCTGCTGATTTTTGTAACTAATAAAGGAATTAATCATTTTAATAAAGTGGGGTTATTTTTAATTGAGAGAGGCAGAATATCAACAAAAGATCCAGAAAAAGACACTTTATATAAAGGTTATAAAGTGATTTGCATTTGCTCGAGTGATCACATATTTAACCTGAACCAAACTGCAACAACTCTTGTTCCAACAAACTCAATCTTAAGGATTAAGAAGGGATCTATAAGGTGAAAAATCTCCCATTGGATGTGTATCAGAGACGTCTCTCCACCAACTACAATCCATGACTTAAGGTTGATGTCATCGAATTTTCACTTCATCTTGATACTCAGTTAAAATTAAAAAAGGTTTTCTGTATTGGTGGAAGTCCTGGTCTTGATCTCTCCATGCGTTTGCCCTCTTCCACCACATCCACTGAACTTTAACCACTCAGTCAATACCGATGAGGGATGTCAAGGTCTCCGTCCTCGTCCAGCAAGGCCTCCACGCTTCCTCCCCGCTCATCCTCTTCATCTTCTCCGTGAGCTGTCTCCGTGTCTCCTCCACCGTCTTCCTTCGGGTCCTCATCCTTTCCCGAACATTTTCCTTGGTCACTGTCATCGTGTCTTTCTGCCAAGATCTTGAATCTGGACATGAAGACTGGACAGATGAATGCGGCAGCGTTAGAAATAAAGCGGGCTGGATTCTAGGCTGTTGTCTCACCTAGCAACGGTAACACAGGAGCCCTCTGGTCGGTGATGAGCAGAACAATCAGACGAAACCAAGAAACACATTTTGTGATGGACTAAACAATCTAGTCAGTTTCTTTATCTTTATTTATTATTCTACTTTGAAGGTTTTTCTTTAAAGTGTGACATTGACTTTGTGGTGTTCTCCCAATAAAGCAGAGAGAAGTAGCTGAGAGACACAGAGAAAAAAAGCGAGAAATAATTAAATAGTGAAGTAATGGTTATTACCATTTTACGTTTTGAAGGTCCAGAGACAGGAGCTTGGGATATTGTAACCTGATAAGAAGTCAGAAATTCAGTAACACTGTCGGTCAGAGTCTGAAAAGAAGAAGCTTGAGTGAAACCACTTGCTCTCATCTCGAGCCAATCATTTACAGAGCGTCTAGACTTTCACTCTGGTGATTTGGATCCAAAGTCTGATGCGCACAGTTCAGCTAAACGATTCGAAATGTTATCATGAAATATTTATCGCAACCTACTAAATCTGGCACAACTTCTTTCTCTTGAGATTCTAGATGTAAGAGTTCCTGTTTCACAGCTTGGGCTTTAATGAATTTACTTAGCTCCTCGTATTCTGTTAATTTCTTTCTAGATTGATTGTTTAGTCTAAAACAAAACAGTTCATTTCAAGCTGTTATTTTGTGATGCATTGTTTAAACACATTCTGCTCATAAACATATAAAACAAAAGAAATGCAGAAGACTAAAACTGGACAATGGGGAATTTTGCCATTTCTTTTGTTTTCTTTCCAGTGGATTCCCTTTCCTTTTCTACAACACGTGCATTAATACAATAAAATAAAAAAAAAGGTCTAAATATGTAACCGTACTCACCAGGCTGTCCGACATTGTTGAGGCGAGTCATGAGGTGGCGCGCGCTGGGAAAGAGCATGTGAACATCTGACAGGACGGTGTCGTGATGAAAAGTGATCTGCTCCATGTCTGATCCTTCATAGTCCCAGAACAGTAGAGGACTCCGAGCATCTGCCTCCCGTTACCTGTGGAGACAGGGGGCACACAAACTCACAGTCACAACACATCAGTTATATTCCTGCAGGAAACTCACCGGACAATTAAATGGAGTGTAAATTATCTCATGTGACAGGACCCAGGAAATCAAATATGAGTCATCTGAACGGTAACTGCTTGGCCAAAATGAAGTGGCCCTAATCGTACAGTTCCAGCCCAGCGTCTGCAAACATGAGTCTTCCGGGCAGATTAAAAACTGATAACTTATATTTAACACATCAAACAATAAAAATTGGTTTTCTGTTCCTTGTTGGTTCATGAAACAACAGATGTAACAAGTACGCGAGAACAAATATTTTTAGTAGAGTTGCTTTAATAATAGAGATAATAGAGAAACAGCTTTGCATATCAATACAGTCTCTACAATTTAAAAATATCATTGGGAGTTGGAGAGCAGAAATGGGGAAGGAGGGATCAGATGAAGGCACTAATTAGGCTTCAGGTTGAGACGTCCTCTTATCTCTTGGTAATTCTGTCAGATGAACCAGACTGAGGTTCGGACACTTGCTCCATTTACATGGATTCCACTAATAATCTTAAAAATAGCCCGATCTGAATCAAAATGTCTCATGTAACAACCTCCACCAGAAGAGACTGAGCCAGACTGGAAGGAATTTTCAAGGTGACAGAGAAGAGAGATCATATTCTTCTAATAAATGAATTCAGTCTTCTCAATAGCCCAATTTTGGGGGGAACTTCTTAATCTTGTCTTGTTAAATTTCCATCTAATATCTGGACCTATAAGTCAATGAAATCTAGTTTCTCTCTGATCTACTATACTGTAATATATATATATATATATTATTTTTAGTGAACGTGAGGACACAAATAAGTCTTTCATTTATTTTATTTAATGCCAAAAATAAGACCATGTCCATATCTTCCCAATAGTCATCCCTATATTTACATCTATTTCATGTCTAGGTCTTTGGGAGTAATTTGCAGACGTTGTAGCAGCCTTAAATTGGTTTCCTCTGCCCTGTTACAAAATTAAAATTAATATATTATTAACTTGCAAATGCAGAAAAAAATACATTCTGGCTGATGTTCTGGGCTATGTAAACAATTATAACTTCTCAGATGACTTTATTTTACGTTTATGACAAGAATTAAATTGGAACCCTTGATCATTTTAATCTGGTTTAATAAATATTGTCAATACAAACACAGCCAGACTGAACTATATCAGTTCGGATTGTTAGAAAACAGCCTATTGGGTAACAGTAAGCAAGAGTAAAGTACAGATTTAGATGTTTATGACCTGTTACTGATGTATTACCGTGTTATTGTAACAGTTTTACAGGTTTATAGTATTCAGTGATCTAATGTGAAGTCGGCTTAACTCTTTTTATCCTGGAGGGGGCAGTAAAACGTCGAGGAGCGTCAACGCGTCCAAAAATAGAAGAAGAAGAACGACAACAACAACATTATCTGTCACCATAAATGGAAATACAGAAACAGTGTGGTTGACCTTGTTCCTTTGTAAAGATGTGATGAGTCTGTATTTTATTAAAGCGGTTAAATCTTCTGTGAGACGTGAAAAATTATGTGAAAACAAACAGAAACTAATCGAAACTAAACTCATCTCTAACGTCTAAACGTCGTGAAGTCTTAGTCCGCCTGTAAAAGTCTGCAAAACTTAACGAAAGATCTTAATTAAAGGCTCGGAAATCCTAAAATAGCCCCTTATGAATTTAACAAAAAAATGTGGGAAATAATAGGGGAGAAACAGGTGTATCATTAACTCACCAGCATCAGTGGACTGTGTGCGCGGCCATGACAGTCAGGACGGAGTAAACTCTTCTTCTTCTTCTTGTTTTTGTTGAGGCGGACTACGCCACATTAAAATGACTCACTGCTGCCCCCTGCTCTTCGCTGGTTGTTACTAATTACTACTACTACTACTAATAACAATAATAGTACATTTATTTTATATAGCGCTTTACAAAGATTTACAAAGCGTGTATTTCATTCATTGATTAAAATAAAACAGCTCAATATAAACACAAAAGTTCCCAAATCTGAATGAAAGGGATCAGACAGAAGTAGTCACAGCTTACAGAAACGTGGCCGCAAATCCATGCCAACAGCTTCTCCAGTCACCACCAAACATCACTCACTAGTAATTCAACAGGATGATAGTTTTGGAGGAAGTAATTTGTGCTGTTAAGTGCAACAAACCACAGCCTCCAAAAAAACAAAGTTGAATCAACAGCTCCAGAAGATTCAGAGCAGAACTGAGATTGTACTATTTCCTTTTTTTTTTTTTTTTAATAGTGTACCCAATGATGCTGCCAATGGGAAACAAACTTCAGCCTTGCAACTTACTGCACTGCAGAGTAACTGGGCCCCTATTGAAACAAATTTTTGCCCACATCCATAGTACTTTTATTTTAGACTTATGTTTTTTATACTGGAATAAAATCCACATACCGTCACAATATTGACAAAAGCATTAAAGATGTTTCAGCTTAAAAATTGTTGAATATATAGTTATCCCTGGAACCTGTTCTAATTATCAATCAGAGGAAGCCTTTGATTGAAATGACAGTACAATGTCAAATATATTGTATTGCACATTTTCTTGTGACATCACAAATGATTTTTATTGACTCCAAAAAGTACAGATAAAGAAGAACATGACAGGAAGTTATTAGGAAGTAAAACGGCAAGACCATTCGGTCTTGTACTTTTTTGTTAAAGGTGCACTCCAAGCAACATTCAAAATAATGTTAAAAATCTATGCAGCAGGGCAGACACATAGTTAATGGTGAATCCTTCTTTTTTTCTAAGAATTTTACAAATTGTAATCAAACGCTGGGTAGTACCTACATTGGGTGTCATGTTATATGTTATATATGATATACATTTTCAAAAAACATGGGTTAAAAATAATATCAGACTGATTTGGGAATGAAAAAGAGCGTGATTTCTTGCAGCAGATTCTTTCCTCACATCCTGGAGGTGAACTCCACCCTCCTGACCAGGGACCTATTCACCTCGGACACAGAACGACAACCTAAAACACAAACACAAAAAAAAAACCCCTCCAAGGTTAAAAGTAGCATGCCATTCCTCAGTAGTCAAGTATACATAAAGTACAAACACCTATTTGTTGGTTGTGTGAGTGTGTGTTACCTGACAGCGCCATAGCCAGTCTCAGCTCCTCTTTCAGAAGTTCGAGGAGCTCTGTAACTCCTTTTTCCCCCTGATTCATCGGTTTAAAATACGTGGAAAATGTAATGTTTTTACTCTTGAACGCAGCATCACTGTGGTTGTGTGGGGGCTTGACTCAGGTTAAAGAGACTCACCTCACAGGCGAGGCCCCACAGCACGGGGCGGCCGACGAAGACGGCCTTCGCCCCCAGAGCCAAGGCCTTCAGGACATCGGTCCCTCGCCTCACTCCTCCGTCCAAGTAGACGTCACAGCGGCCCTGCACCGCTTCCACCACCTCCTCCAACACGTCCAGCTGCAAACAGGCACACACACACAATAGAGTGTGAACTGAACTGCCCTTGGAAGTTTTATTTTTTCATTTGTTTTATGTGTTTGTCTATGTGTCAGACCGTAGCAGGAACCCCATCCAGCTGTCGGGCTCCGTGGTTGGACACCAAGATGCCATCGACGCCGTAGTTCAGAGCCTGGACAGCATCCTCCCCTGGCAGACACACAAACACAACAGCTTAAAACACACTACTGCATGAATATGAGTCTGAGGTTATTGTTTACACAGCATAGGTCTTCAACAGGGCGCCCGCGACTCCTAGGGGATACGCGGAGGTACTGCAGGAGGGGTCGGTTGGTTGATTAGACTTTTTTCTTTTTTTTTTTTTTTTGTTGTTGTTTTTAACAAACAAAACAAAATTTCTTTAAATACACATTACCTTGAGTCCAACATATTTTAGTAAAGGGATAATCAGTGATACAGGAGCTGTGTCAAAAACCCACCGTTTCACACATAGCGCCACACTAGACCTGTCAATCTAAGCTTCCCGTACACAGTAGGCCCCGCCCCCATTGCTGCTGAGCCAATCACAAGGCAGCATATCACATGCAGACTCTGTCAGGCCGTGAACCTATTCAGACCCCAGGTGAAATCCAGGAGCACGTTGCAAAACAGTGGAGCTTGCTCCCATCAGTCAACTACTGAAGCCAAAATGGATCGCTGTGTTTCATTTTCTTTATCTTTTAATGTTATATGTATGTTTATGCCTATGACAGTCGCACAGCCACCCTACTGTTGCACGTTTGAAATTAAAAAAAAAATGAATATTTGAAACTGTGTATTGTCTGAATAGCTTAATATTGAAGGCACATTTATAATAATATATTTATAAATAGTAGGCTGAGTTTAATATAGAACACATATAGTTAGGGGGTCCCTACTTAATCTCTCCATCAATTTGGGGTCTTTGGCCTGAAAAACATTGAAGAGCCCTGGTTTACAGATATCAATGTTGGGAGGTCTAAATCCCAATCTAGTTTCAAACTCAAATGTGAGTTTGCAGAGCCTTCAACTATCAGACTCCCCTCCTGTGGCGCTAGCTCCCAGTTTGGGTTCAGGAGGCTCACTAGGCTCCTTCTCTAGTTTAAAATTAGGCCTGAAATGTCGTTCTTCTCCAGTTGCAGCTGGCTCAAGTGACCCTGAACTAACCCCCAGTTATGCTGCTATAGGCCCAGGCTGGTGGGGGAGCGCTCTGCACTCAGCTCCTTTCATTTCACAGTTCTGCATATTTCTGCCCACTGTGTACATTAGTTCTCAAATATTCGTCTTTTCCTCTTTCTCTACACTTTTCTCTTGGTCCAACCAGGTAATAGGCTCTGCCTGAAGTGTTGTAAAAACATAGGTGTGTGAGAGTGTGTGGTACCGTTCAGCACTCCTTTCACAATCACGGGAAGGCGCGTGTGCTTTTTCACCCAGGTGATGTCTTCCCAGCAGATAGCAGGGTCGATTGCTTTTGCAACATAAACTGCCAAACCACTGTCGTTGCCATAGTTTTCCTCTGAGAAAGCCAGGGAGGCTGTTGAGAAGTTGGACAGGCTACGGACACACACACACACACACACAAAAGACACAATCAACCACATGTTAGACTTTGAGAAATTTAAGAAATGATCACATTGTCGTCTGTTTAGTTCCTACCTCAGGTGTTGGGGCATTTTAAAGTGGTTGCGCACGTCCGCCAATCTCTTCCCCAGGTATGGCGTGTCCACGGTAACGAAGATGGCCTTGTAGTCCATCTTCTCCGCCCGGCGCACCAACGACAGCGTGAGCTCTCGGTCTCTGTAGATATAAAGCTGCATCCAGAGCACACCGCCACCGCCGCCGCCCCCCGAGGTCGTCATTGCTGACCTCACCTCCTCTATGGTGGAAGTGGCCCAGGAGCTCAGCATCATCCCTGTTCCCACCGCTTTGCATGCTGGGGGGAAACATAAAGTTACTTGTGGCAAATGCATTTTGTAAAGTGGTTTAACAGAAAGCTAGGACAAAATTAAAAAGGTTCTGAACAGATTCTACACAGAACCTGGAAAAATCCTGAACATGGACCCATAACTTACCTGATCAGCCACAACACTAAAACCACTGCCAGGAGAAGTACATGATGTACACCACAGTGTTAGATGGGAATATTAGATGTAGGCGGTCATAATGTTATGCCTGTTTGGTGCATGTCAGTTGTAATTTCTTGAGCAAAATACAAGTTTGTGCAGAACTGTCCTTAGAAACATCCATGTCTGACCAAGCAACAAACTCCAGAGCTGAAAAATGTGCCAATGCGAAAAAAAGGAGTTTCCCAAACGGCCACTAGAGGCCGACATTGTCTAATAATCGAAGTTGCTGCTCAACTTTTTTTTTTTTTAATGTGAAGTTCCCACTGGTGTTTACCTCTCGCTGTAGCCGTCTCCCCCTCAGGATGAGCCATCCTCTGCATTGCTGTGGCTGCAACACAGATGGGCATGCTGAGCTTCTGGCCGAGCACAGACACAGACAGATCCACTGTGGACACGTCCCTCAGCACTCGAGGGATGAGGTACCACCTACAGGCAGAGACGCACACGTTATAATCATGCCATCCAGGCCTGTGTATTACTTGCTCTGAGTCAACACTGCATATGTGCACTACAAATGAGCCATATGTCAAGTTTCTGTTGTATTTACATGTATGCAACTTTATAAAATTGATCACATATTGTTACTAAAACACAAAACTAAGAATAGGATTAAACATGCATGAGTGTGATTGTGGCTTACAGCTATAAAAACCACTTTAGAAACCGTTACACAGCATGTTCTGTTACACAGTCTGAGGATAAAACTTTGAACTTTGGCTTCAAAACACAATGTCCCACAAAGACCGTTGATGCATTTTACCTTTTAAAGGCAGCTACATTGTCAGCCAGCGTGTTCTGCTCGTCAGCCCCTGAGCAGTAGTAGTCATACACAGCTTTGGGAAGAACTCTCCTCGCTTCCTCCTCGAAGTCCGACACGCACACCCGCTGTCCCGACATGGCTGTCCACTCAGACTCAGACTCAGACTCGGACACACTGAGGCTTCTAGGGGAGAACTCTAAAACGCAGGGCCGCTGTAATCATTAACGCACTTAGAGGCTTCATCGGCCCCGAGCCTCTTCCACTTCATCAGAACTTATGTGGGGAGCACAGTTTACTCAAGATAAAAGACCAGGGTTATGACTCTGGACCAACCGGGCCTTAATATCCTGTGTGTTTATATTGTTGCCATGTTATTAGATAGTTAAGAGTCTGCTGATTAAACTATTGATGTATTCATTAAGGACAGAAGGACTGGCTGCATATAGAAAGATAGTGCTGTGTAATGTTTAAATCTTGAGGTCAAAATCCAGCTAGTTTATTTGTTACTGACCCTTTGCTGGTCTTCTGATTGGTCTGCTCACCTCCAACCAGGGGGCTCCTACCTTTTGTTACGTCCTGACTATATGTCGCTAGGTTAGTCATGTGTAGGGGGTTCATACCCATAGATGAATAATGAAAACCTGAAATAACTGAGTCTCAACCAGAAGTCTTCAATGTCTTTTAGGCCAAATATCTGCAAACTACAACTATATATATTTATATTGTATAAAAGGGTGTTTTATACTAAACCGGGCCTAGTCTTTTATATTCATTTTGGTGCCATTGACTTCATGTATGCCTGGTGAAATATTAGATTTTACATTTTGATGTTGTGACCGACCGTAGGGCAAAAACTTTGACATTTTATATACATTTAAAAAAAAAAATCCCCTACAACTTTCTGGCACGGCCACTCTACTTTGCACAAGTTTAAAACAAAATATTAGTATTTGGACCTGTGTATTATTTGAATAGCTTAATATTTAAGGAAAATGATAATAATTATAATGATGTATATTTATAAATAGCACTAGACCAAGTCTAATGTAGAACACATATACTATATACTGCTTAATTTAAAGTTTAAAGTTATAAATAGTCCTCTCGTCATCTTGCTAAGCTGAATTGCAGTAAATCTACACGCTTAAAACGCTTAATAGGGAAAACCTGTGAAATTTAGTCCTTGCCCCGTCTGCTCAGCCCTAACTCCTTCAACCACGCTTTCAGGGTTCATGTTAATGTCAGGATTTGTTGAAAGCATATCAGGAATGACATTATACATATGTCGTCTTCAGTGATTACTGTAACGTTCCTCTAATCTGACCACTTTTTTTCAGTTTCATTTAACTTGTTGACATAATGAGAAATGCAAACAGATTTTTTTTTTTTTTTTTTTTTAATTTTGCTAATAGTTAGCAGATAAAGAGACATCCTCAGCAGCAGCAGCAGAACAGGTGGTGCAGGGAATGGATCCCTGGCCCTCTAGGTGTCAGGTGGTACTGGTGTCCATCAAGACCACGATACGAGCTCAAATCCTGCAGGCAGGCACAGGAAGTGTCCCCGCATCTAGGTGACCCCCTCCTCCGTTGCTCTCTGACCAGCAGCAACTAGCGGAAGAGGAGGTGTCCCCAGATGGAAGAGACCAACCGCTCCACTGCTCTCTGACAAGCAGCAATCAGTGGAAGGGAAGGGGAGGGGAAGTTGGTAACTTCCTGGTTGAGCTCTGAGGTGGATTCGTCTAGAAAGATGAGATAAGATTTAATACAAAAATAGGTAAAACTATAGAAATGATAGATGGACACTCGCACAAAATAAAATATATAACAGTAAATATGTACAAAAAATATTTACCGATGATGATGTAGATGTTGAGCTTTAGGACACCAGTACTGTGGGCCTGCAGAAAGCTCTGCCTATTGATCTGAAGAACTTCTTGATGGTCCCAGGTTCCTGGGATTGTCTCTTCATCTAATAATAACAATAATAATAATGCATTGGTTTTATATAGCACTTTATCATATACACTCAAAGTCGCTTTACATTGAATGCATTATTCATTCGCTCACACTGTCACACCCTGGTGGTGGTAAACTAAACTGCCAACATGTGCCTACAGCCTCTCCGACCACCACCAACATCACTCACTCGCAATCATACGCCAGGGAGCACACACCTGGTTTTTAAAAGAAGACAAGACGACGTCTTCTACCGGTGGATCCTCTAAGACCATGAGAGTCCACAGAGATGACTTCGAGCAGTGGAGAGTCTTGCAGACGTCTTTGAATACGGCCTTGTCTATGTTCTTCATCTGGTCCTGGTTGATGTGAAGACCTTCACTCTCGACACCCTCCCAGAGTTTGGTGAATATCTGCTGGTGGATGTCATCAAGAGAGTCTGTAGCGGAGGTCACCTTTGACTTTTTGAGAGCACGTGAAATGAGCTTCTCCACTGCCCCGCTCACGAAGGATTTTTCCTCCGCTCTCACGTCCTGCTTGTCCTCAGGTTCAGAAGTGGACACTGAAGCTGTGTCCGGAGGCACAGAGGTGTCCTCAGGGGTGACGTCTGTCACGTCGGGCGTCTGTGCTGTCACAGAGGTGTCCTCAGGTTCAGAGGTGGACACTGAAGCTGTGTCCCGAGGCACAGAGGTGTCCTCAGGGGTGACGTCTGTCACGTCAGGCGTCTGTGCTGGCACAGAGGTGTCCTCAGATTCAGAGGTGGACACTGAAGCTGTGTCCGGAGGCACAGAGGTGTCCTCAGGGGTGACATCTGTCACGTCGGGCGTCTGTGCTTTCACAGAGGTGTCCTCAGGTTCATAGGTGGACACTGAAGCTGTGTCCGGAGGCACAGAGGTGTCCTCAGGTTCAGAGGTGGACACTGAAGCTGTGTCCGGAGGCACAGAGGTGTCCTCAGGGCCGACGTCTGTCACGTCGGGCGTCTGTGCTGTCACAGGAGGAGACTTTTTGGGAAGTGGCTCAGGCGTCATTTCCAAACTCTCTGGGATGTCACTTTGAAGAAGAAGAAAAAGAAGTTTGATGTTTATTTCAAATATGAAGACAAAAAATATATAATATAATATATAAAACTTTTGTCCTACTTGTTGCAGACTCCAGGTTTGTTTGACTCCAGATCTTCTTCTTTAGGGAGTGTTGGTTTGGAAGTGGCCACGAGTCCCAGGTGGAGACGTTGATGCTTGGACATCAGTCTCTTCTTCTCACTGCACAGCTTTTCAATGATGCGATCAACCATTTCCTCAAACAGTGCTTTGAGGGCAGTGTTGTACTGTCCACATGGTGTCGCAGGGGGAGTGCGGACAAAGTGCATGCACTTCACATATGCTGCTGTCGCTACTCTGATGAGGATGCTCCTCAGGGAGTCCAAGATCTCGTGGAAAACCTCGTCTGGAACCACCAGAATTTGAGGAAAGGTTTGGGGTATTGTCTCCCCCAAACCGGATGACAGGAACTCCCAGGGTTTAGCTCCTCTCCTCTTCTCCTCTGACAGCGATGATTGGTTAATGAGCTCCACCAAGTCAATAAGCAGCTCTACCAGGATGTATCTAGATAGATAGACAGATAGATACTTTACTCATCCCAAACTGGGAAATGAACAGGCACTCGACACCATACATACTACATAACAGGGAAACACAATACTACATACACAATATTTACAAGACTTATAAAAATAAGTGAAGTACCTGGTCTTGCCATCAGGGGCTCCTGTGAGCAAAAAAGCCCACTGCCTGGGGTCAATCATCCCAATGTAGGAATTCACAACATGGTGAATCACGTCCACTGTAGTTGGTTCCTGTGGACTGTTTGGTGTTTGGTTCATGGCGTTGGTTCTCTTGGCTGCCATCACTCAAACTTGCGTTTTGAAAAAAGTCTTTTCGAAAAAAGGGCTTGTAATCACGACTTGTCAGTGTAATGAATACGAACTGAAGATGAAATGATTCCGTGAGCTATTTATACCCCTCCGGAATGCTCAGGTACCACAGGACTGTGACATCATCAGGGACTCACTAATGGACTGTGACATCATCAGTGGGGGACTAACGGAATGTGACATCATCAGTGAGGGCCAGGAGGACTTCACTCCATTCTATCCTGAGATATACCTATCTACAGTGTGTATAAAATAAATAAATAAATGCTTTACTCTTAGCCATCAAGGCTTTGCTGCTGAGAAGCTTCCCCTCAACATGATGCTCCCACCACTGTGCTGATTTTCAGGAATTAGAAACACTCATGTCATAATAAAGTGAATTTCTTTTGTTCTGCATTGCTAACAGGAACTATTTTATTTGTATAGTCCAGTTGTCAATATATTCAACCACTGATAATGATTGAGAACTGTATGAAAGGCTACACCAGAACGCCATAATAACGTATAGTGCACTGATGCTGGATTTGATTTAACTTGTTATTGACAGTCCAGCTGAATTGCTACGTAGCTTGCTTGCTAGTTCAACTGTCTTTTTCTGGCCATTGTTCAAAGAATAGTTGCATGGATTTGTTTCGATAGATCTTAGGTCTATTGTGACCCCTAGGTGGTCTGCGGAGGTACTGCAGGGGGTCGCAAAAACTCCCATCAGTCAACTGGCGAGGCCAAAATGAAACACTTTGTCACTTGAACAAAAAATAGAAATAATAAAAAAAAATTGAACCTGTGTATTATTTGCATAGCTTAATATTGAATGCAGAATGATCATAGTGTATATTTATAACACATTATATACATAAATAAATAAATGTGTATGGTACTAACTTAAACATACATTAAGTTGAATTAATTCACGATTTTTGTCTTATGCACTGAAAATAATTTAGAGAAAATAATATACAGCTTTTTACCTTTTACCACCTTCTGCCAAAACTTATTCATAGGAATACTGTCACTTTTTTTGGGGGCCCCGTAAAAACTAACTTCATTAGTCCACTGCACGTCACTGCAGCAATATGAAAAAGACGACTTCACAGATGCCCATAAACATTTACGAGTAGCAAAAGAGTGTTCAGTTTTAACTGGAGCGGTTAAATAAAAGCAAACGCTCAACGCTTCTCAGTTCCATGTTTATTTGACATCCAACAAAATCCAATAAAAGCTTTAAGAATTAACATGTTTCACCATCACCAAAAACATAATTTCTCTCAATAAAAATGTAAAACTAGAAGATCAAGGTTCATAAAATGCAAGCAGTAGGGTTGAGGCGTGAATGATGCAGGTAACAGTTTCTGACAGGCAAGTCAAAAGAGGCGGAAATCTACTCCTACAGATAGTTACACAGCACAGCACAGACTAAAGATCCACACCGAAGAAAAACAATCAAATAGAGGTCTCTCCCTTCAAACTGCGTTCGCTCCGCGCTCACAAAAATGAGCCGTCCAAAACTATGTCACATGACAGGATGTCTCGGCTTTTATCCACAAAAATCACAAGGAACCTTCCTGAGAAAACAACTCTGCTCAACAATCTTTTTTATTCTGTGAAATTTTGACAAGACTTCAGAGACATGTCAACGTCTTTTACTGTGCGCCAATCAAAGCACAGTTTTTTATTATTCCCCACTTTCATTTCAGGTTTCAGGTGGATGTCCATGTAGCCCAAAGAATCCGGTGGAATCTTTGTTTCCATCACTCCTGCCCAACCGTGTCTCCCACTGGCCAATCAGAATCACAACGCCGTCGAGGAAAAGATTAGAGAAAAACAAATGTGGCCATGTAAACGCCCCCTCCATCTGAGCTTTAACCCAGGTAAAGTCCCACCCACGGTGCATCAGCTGTGTGCTTCAGGTACACAGCTCACTTCCTGCTTCATCCTGCCCTCAGGTGGAGTTTGATGGGCACAACAGGATGATGAGTGATGTTTATGGGTACAACTTGATAGTGAGCTATGCAGGTGAGGGGGGAAGATATTTTCCAAGTCGAGGGTGAAGAGGCCTTCGCCCTCCTTCCCCCCTCCCCGTCCCGGCGCCGCTTTGCCCACTCAAATCCCCAAAAGGAAGGCGGCTCTGCAGGCCCCCGAAGCATTATGTTAGCCCGATCGCCGATGGTTGGGGGGAGTGTGGTTGCAGCGATGCTACGAGGTCGCTGCCCCAGTTTGGGAGCCCAGGGGTTTGGGAAGGCGGACTAAGCATCCGCTTCCCATTTTCCTCCCCCTAGTGTGGCGCAGTGCTGCTGTTCCGACACCCCAGTCCTGCTGGACTCTGGTGGATCTCCAAGCCTTCGCTGGACCAAAGACATGAAGCAGTGTAGCGTTCACACCCAGGCAGTCCAACCCTCATACAGCTGGGCCAGGTTGTCCATGTTGGTAGCCTCTTTGATAACAAAGTCCACCTGCAAGACCACAAGAGTTCAGGAAACGGTGCATCTCACTGCTTCACACATTCAGGTCAGTGTAGATGTATACATTCACTCAACGTAATAAATCCATACATGCATATTACCTGCTCTGTGACACTCATCCTCCTGTTGGGATCGATGTCTCTGCCCTCCAGCTTGGCTTTCACTCTCTTCCACACGCTCACTGCGTACGAGTTCCTCTCCTGGACAGCTGCAACACAGCAAGTATGAAAAGTTAAAAGAGTGCAGTCACCCATACACGTCTTCCATTTATAACCATGAACATGTGCGGCCCCTAGTGTAATAATCATCACCACAGACCGAGGTGAGGAGGGTGAAGAACGTTACCTCGTCCTGTTTTGGGGTCCCGTACGGCCCTCTTTGGGCTGGGGTTGAGACCTTTGCTGTTCATCATCAGAGTGCTGGGCGGGGTATCAGTCGGGGTTCCCAGGTTTCGAGGCAGAGCCTTGCGCGCGTCCTGGGACATCGAATCTGGCTGGGTCTTCACGCCACTGCATCTAACGACTGCATCCAAACCACAAGATGTTAAACTGTTAAACTGTGACTCCTTGATGCTTTGTCCTTGATGTCCTTGATGCTCCTTGATTCCTGTTCCCACCGCTTTGCATGCTGGGGGGAAACATACAGTTACTTGTGGCAAATGCATTTTCTAAAGTGGTTTAACAGAATATTAAAAAGGCTCTGAACAGATTCTACACAGAACCTGGAAAAATCTTGAACATGGACCCATAACTTACCTGATCAGCCACAACATTAAAACCACTGCCAGGAGAAGTACATGAAATTGAATATTTTGTAAGAATTGAATGTTCTGCTGGTAAACTTTAGGATCTTACGGCATTTATGTGGACGTTACTTAGACATGTAGCTCCCACCTAGACCAGACAAAGCCACCCCACCCCACAGTAATGACACTCCTCTGATGAGGCACAGCTGGTTTGGAGGCACAAGGTAGACCTACACAGTGTTAGATGGGAATATTAGATGAAGGCAGTCATAATGTTATGCCTGTTTGGTGCATGTCAGTTGTAATTTCTTGAGCAAAATACAAGTTTGTGCAGAATCCATGTCTGACCAAGCAACAACCTTCAGAGCTGAAAAATGTGCCAATTCGAAAAAAAAGGAGTTTCCCAAACGGCCACTAGAGGCCGACATTGTCTAATAATCGAAGTTGCCGCTCAACTTTTTTTTCTTTTACTGTGAAGTTCCCACTAGTGTTTACCTCTCGCTGTAGCCGTCTCCCCCTCGGGATGAGCCATCCTCTGCATTGCTGTAGCTGCAACACAGATGGGCATGCTGAGCTTCTGGCCGAGCACAGACACAGACAGATCCACCGTGGACACGTCCCTCAGCACTCGAGGGATGAGGTACCACCTACAGGCAGAGACGCACACGTTATTATCGTTATAATCATGCCACCCAGGCCTGTGTATTACTTGCTCTGAGTCGACACTGCATTATGTGCACTACAAATGAGCCATATGTCAAGTTTCTGTTGTATTTACATGTATGGAACTTTATAAAAGTTATCACATATTGTTACTAAAACACAAAACTAAGAATAGGAATAAACATGCATGAGTTTGATTGTTGGTAACAGCTATAAAAACCATTTTAGAAACCGTTACACAGCATGTTCTGTTACACAGTCTGAGGATAAAACTTTGAACTTTGGCTTCAAAACACAACGTCCCACAAAGACTGTGTGTTGATGCGTTTTTACCTTTTAAAGGCAGCTACATTGTCAGCCAGCGTGTTCTGCTCGTCGGCCCCTGAGCGGTAGTAGTCATACACAGCTTTGGGAAGAACTCTCCTCGCTTCCTCCTCGAAGTCCGACACGCACACCCGCTCTCCCGACATGGCTGTCCACTCACACTCAGACTCAGACTCGGACACACTGAGGCTTCTAGGGGAGAACTCTGAAACGCAGGGCCGCTGTAATCATTAACGCACTTAGAGGCTTCATCGGCCATCGAGCCTCTTCCACTTCATCAGAACTTATGTGGGGAGCACAGTTTACTCAAGATAAAAGACCAGGGTTATGACTCTGGACCAACCGGGCCTTAATATCCTGTGTGTTTATATTGTTGCCATGTTATTAGATAGTTAAGAGTCTGCTGATTAAACTATTGATGTATTCATTAAGGACAGAAGGACTGGCTGCATATAGAAAGATAGTGCTGTGTAATGTTTAAATCTTGAGGTCAAAATCCAGCTAGTTTATTTGTTACTGACCCTTTGCTTGTCTTCTGATTGGTCTGCTCACCTCCAACCAGGGGGCTCCTATCCTTTGTTATGTCCTGACTATATGTCGCTAGTCATGTGTAGGGGCTTCATACCCATAGATGAATAATGAAAACCTGAAATAACTGAGTCTCAAACAGAAGTCTCCAATGTCTTTTAGGCCAAATATCTGCAAACTACAAGTAAATATATATATATTTTGTATAAAAGTGTGTTTTATACTAAACTGGGCTTAGTCATTTTTATTCATTTTGGTGCCATTGACTTCATGTATGCCTGGTGAAATATTAGATTTTACATTTTGATGTTGTGACCGACCGTAAGGGCAAAAACTTTGACATTTTTTATACATTTAAAAAAAAAAAATTCCCCTACAATTTTCTGGCACGGCCACTCTACTTTGCACAAGTTTGAAACAAAAAAATAATATTTGGACCTGTGTATTACTTGAATAGCTTAATATTGAATGCAAAATGATAATAATTTTAATGATGTTTATTTATAAATAGCACTAGACCAAGTTTAATGTAGAATACATATACTATTTATACTGCTTAATGTCTCCATCAGTTTGGGGGTCCCTGGCCTGAAAAACGTTGAAGACCTCTGGTGTAAGTTATAACTTGTCCCCTCGTCATCTTGCTAAGATGAATTGGGAAAACCTGTGCAATTTAGTCCTTGCCCCGTCTGCTCAGCCCTAACTCCTTCAACCGTGTTAATGTCAGGATTGGTTGAAAGCATATCAGCAATGACATTTTATGTATGTCGTCTTCAGTGATGCTGGTAACATTCCTCTAATCTGACCACTTTTTTTCAGTTTTATTTAACTTGTTGACATAAAGAGAAATGCAAACAGATTTTTTTTTTTTTTTTTTTTTTTTAATTTTGCTAATAGTTAGCAGATAAAGAGACGTCCTCAGCAGCAGCAGCAGAACAGGTGGTGCAGGGAATGGATCCCTGGCCCTCTAGGTGTCAGGTGGTACTGGTGTCCATCAAGACGACGATACGAGCTCAAATCCTGCAGGCAGGCACAGGAAGTGTCCCCACATCTAGGTGACCCCCTCCTCCGTTGCTCTCTGACCAGCAGCAACTAGCGGAAGAGGAGGTGTCCCCAGATGGAAGAGACCAACCCCTCCACTGCTCTCTGACAAGCAGCAATCAGTGGAAGGGAAGGGGAGGGGAAGTTGGTAACTTCCTGGTTGAGCTCTGAGGTGGATTCGTCTAGAAAGATGAGATAAGATTTAATACAAAAATAGGTAAAACTATAGAAATGATAGATGGACACTCGCACAAAATAAAATGTATAACAGTAAATATGTACAAAAAATATTTACCGATGATGATGTAGATGTTGAGCTTTAGGACACCAGTACTGTGGGCCTGCAGAAAGCTCTGCCTATTGATCTGAAGAACTTCTTGATGGTCCCAGGTTCCTGGGATTGTCTCTTAATCTAATAATAACAATAATAATAATGCATTGGTTTTATATAGCACTTTATCATATACACTCAAAGTCGCTTTACATTGAATGCATTATTCATTCGCTCACACTGTCACACCCTGGTGGTGGTGAACTAAACTGCCAACATGTGCCTACAGCCTCTCCGACCATCACCAACACTCACTCACTCACAATCATACGCCAGGGAGCACACACCTGGTTTTTAAAAGAAGACAAGACAACGTCTTCTACCGGTGGATCCTCTAAGACCATGAGAGTCCACAGAGATGACTTCGAGCAGTGGAGAGTCTTGCAGACGTCTTTGAATACGGCCTTGTCTATGTTCTTCATCTGGTCCTGGTTGATGTGAAGACCTTCACTCTCGACACCCTCCCAGAGTTTGGTGAATATCTGCTGGTGGATGTCATCAAGAGAGTCTGTAGCGGAGGTCACCTTTGACTTTTTGAGAGCACGTGAAATGAGCTTCTCCGCTGCACCGCTCACGAAGGATTTTTCCTCCGCTCTCACGTCCTGCTTGTCCTCAGGTTCAGAAGTGGACACTGAAGCTGTGTCCGGAGGCACAGAGGTGTCCTCAGGGGTGACGTCTGTCACGTCGGGCGTCTGTGCTGTCACAGAGGTGTCCTCAGGTTCAGAGGTGGACACTGAAGCTGTGTCCCGAGGCACAGAGGTGTCCTCAGGGGTGACGTCTGTCACGTCAGGCATCTGTGCTGGCACAGAGGTGTCCTCAGATTCAGAGGTGGACACTGAAGCTGTGTCCGGAGGCACAGAGGTGTCCTCAGGGGTGACATCTGTCACGTCGGGCGTCTGTGCTTTCACAGAGGTGTCCTCAGGTTCAGAGGTGGACACTGAAGCTGTGTCCGGAGGCACAGAGGTGTCCTCAGTTTCAGAGGTGGACACTGAAGCTGTGTCCGGAGGCACAGAGGTGTCCTCAGGGCCGACGTCTGTCACGTCGGGCGTCTGTGCTGTCACAGGAGGAGACTTTTTGGGAAGTGGCTCAGGCGTCATTTCCAAACTCTCTGGGATGTCACTTTGTAGAAGAAGAAAAAAATGAAGTTTGCTGTTTATTTCAAATATGAAGACAAAAAATATATAATATAATATATAAAACTTTTGTCCTACTTGTTGCAGACTCCAGGTTTGTTTGACTCCAGATCTTCTTCTTTAGGGAGTGTTGGTTTGGAAGTGGCCACGAGTCCCAGGTGGAGACGTTGATGCTTGGACATCAGTCTCTTCTTCTCACTGCACAGCTTTTCAATGATGCGATCAACCATTTCCTCAAACAGTGCTTTGAGGGCAGTGTTGTACTGTCCACATGGTGTCGCAGGGGGAGTGCGGACAAAGTGCATGCACTTCACATATGCTGCTGTCGCTACTCTGATGAGGATGCTCCTCAGGGAGTCCAAGATCTCGTGGAAAACCTCGTCTGGAACCACCAGAATTTGAGGAAAGGTTTGGGGTATTGTCTCCCCCAAACCGGATGACAGGAACTCCCAGGGTTTAGCTCCTCTCCTCTTCTCCTCTGACAGCGATGATTGGTTAATGAGCTCCACCAAGTCAATAAGCAGCTCTACCAGGATGTATCTAGATAGATAGACAGATAGATACTTTACTCATCCCAAACTGGGAAATGAACAGGCACTCGACACCATACATACTACATAACAGGGAAACACAATACTACATACACAATATTTACAAGACTTATAAAAATAAGTGAAGTACCTGGTCTTGCCATCAGGGACTCCTGTGAGCAAAAAAGCCCACTGCCTGGGGTCAATCATCCCAATGTAGGAATTCACAACATGGTGAATCACGTCCACTGTAGTTGGTTCCTGTGGACTGTTTGGTGTTTGGTTCATGGCGTTGGTTCTCTTGGCTGCCATCACTCAAACTTGCGTTTTGAAAAAAGTCTTTTCGAAAAAAGGGCTTGTAATCACGACTTGTCAGTGTAATGAATACGAACTGAAGATGAAAATGATTCCGTGAGCTATTTATACCCCTCCGGAATGCTCAGGTACCACAGGACTGTGACATCATCAGGGACTCACTAATGGACTGTGACATCATCAGTGGGGGACTAACGGAATGTGACATCATCAGTGAGGGCCAGGAGGACTTCACTCCATTCTATCCTGAGATCTGCCTATCTACAGTGTGTATAAAATAAATGCTTTACTCTTAGCCATCAAGGCTTTGCTGCTGAGAAGCTTCCCCTCAACATGATGCTCCCACCACTGTGCTGATTTTCAGGAATTAGAAACACTCATGTCATAATAAAGTGAATTTCTTTTGTTCTGCATTGCTAACAGGAACTATTTTATTTGTATAGTCCAGTTGTCAATATATTCAACCACTGATAATGATTGAGAACTGTATGAAAGGCTACACCAGAACGCCATAATAACGTATAGTGCACTGATGCTGGATTTGATTTAAATTTGCTACGTAGCTTGCTTGCTAGTTCAACTGTCTTTTTCTGGCCATTGTTCAAAGAATAGTTGCATGGATTTGTTTCGATAGATCTTAGGTCTATTGTGACCCCTAGGTGGTCTGCGGAGGTACTGCAGGGGGTCGCAAAAACTCCCATCAGTCAACTGGCGAGGCCAAAATGAAACACTTTGTCACTTGAACAAAAAATAGAAATAATAAAAAAAAATTGAACCTGTGTATTATTTGCATAGCTTAATATTGAATGCAGAATGATCATAGTGTATATTTATAACACATTATATACATAAATAAATAAATGTGTATGGTACTAACTTAAACATACATTAAGTTGAATTAATTCACGATTTTTGTCTTATGCACTGAAAATAATTTAGAGAAAATAATATACAGCTTTTTACCCTTTACCACCTTCTGCCAAAACTTATTCATAGGAATACTGTCACCTTTTTTGGGGCCCCGTAAAAACTAACTGCATTAGTCCACTGCACGTCACTGCAGCAATATGAAAAAGACGACTTCACAGATGCCCATAAACATTTACGAGTAGCAAAAGAGTGTTCAGTTTTAACTGGAGCGGTTAAATAAAAGCAAACGCTCAACGCTTCTCAGTTCCATGTTTATTTGACATCCAACAAAATCCAATAAAAGCTTTAAGAATTAACATGTTTCACCATCACCAAAAAACATAATTTCTCTCAATAAAAATGTAAAACTAGAAGATCAAGGTTCATAAAATGCAAGCAGTAGGGTTGAGGCGTGAATGATGCAGGTAACAGTTTCTGACAGGCAAGTCAAAGAGGCGGAAATCTACTCCTACAGATAGTTACACAGCACAGCACAGACTAAAGATCCACACCGAAGAAAAACAATCAAATAGAGGTCTCTCCCTTCAAACTGCGTTCGCTCCGCGCTCACAAAAATGAGCCGTCCAAAACTATGTCACATGACAGGATGTCTCGGCTTTTATCCACAAAAATCACAAGGAACCTTCCTGAGAAAACAACTCTGCTCAACAATCTTTTTTATTCTGTGAAATTTTGACAAGACTTCAGAGACATGTCAACGTCTTTTACTGTGCGCCAATCAAAGCACAGTTTTTTATTATTCCCCACTTTCATTTCAGGTTTCAGGTGGATGTCCATGTAGCCCAAAGAATCCGGTGGAATCTTTGTTTCCATCACTCCTGCCCAACCGTGTCTCCCACTGGCCAATCAGAATCACAACGCCGTCGAGGAAAAGATTAGAGAAAAACAAATGTGGCCATGTAAACGCCCCCTCCATCAGAGCTTTAACCCTGGTAAAGTCCCACCCACGGTGCATCAGCTGTGTGCTTCAGGTACACAGCTCACTTCCTGCTTCATCCTGCCCTCAGGTGGAGTTTGATGGGCACAACAGGATGATGAGTGATGTTTATGGGTACAACTTGATAGTGAGCTATGCAGGTGAGGGGGGAAGATATTTTCCAAGTCGAGGGTGAAGAGGCCTTCGCCCTCCTTCCCCCCTCCCCGTCCCGGCGCCGCTTTGCCCACTCAAATCCCCAAAAGGAAGGCGGCTCTGCAGGCCCCCGAAGCATTATGTTAGCCCGATCGCCGATGGTTGGGGGGAGTGTGGTTGCAGCGATGCTACGAGGTCGCTGCCCCAGTTTGGGAGCCCAGGGGTTTGGGAAGGCGGACTAAGCATCCGCTTCCCATTTTCCTCCCCCTAGTGTGGCGCGGTGCTGCTGTTCCGACACCCCAGTCCTGCTGGACTCTGGTGGATCTCCAAGCCTTCGCTGGACCAAAGACATGAAGCAGCGTAGCGTTCACACCCAGGCAGTCCAACCCTCATACAGCTGGGCCAGGTTGTCCATGTTGGTAGCCTCTTTGATAACAAAGTCCACCTGCAGGATCACAAGAGGTCAGGAAACGGTGCATCTCACTGCTTCACACATTCAGGTCAGTGTAGATGCATGTATTCACTGAACGTAATAAACCATACATGCATATTACCTGCTCTGTGACACTCATCCTCCTGTTGGGATCGATGTCTCTGCCCTCCAGCTTGGCTTTCACTCTCTTCCACACGCTCACTGCGTACGAGTTCCTCTCCTGGACAGCTGCAACACAGCAAGTATGCAAAGTTACAAGAGTGCAGTCACCCATACACATCTTCCATTTATAACCGTGAACATGTGCAGCCCAAGTTTAATCTATTAAAAAAGAATCTGGTCCTAATGACGAATAAAAATGCTCCTTTGTAGTGTTTGTTACTTCAGATACATTTTGTGAGGAGAAAACAGATTAACCACAGACCAAGGGGAGGTGGGTGAAGAACGTTACCTCGTCCTGTTTTGGGGTCCCGTACGGCCCTCTTGGGGCTGGGGTTGAGACCTTTGCTGTTCATCATCAGAGTGCTGGGCGGGGTATCAGTCGGGGTTCCCAGGTTTCGAGGCAGAGCCTTGCGGGCGTTCTGGGACATCGAGTCTGGCTGGGTCTTCACGCCACTGCATCTAATGGCTGCATCCAAATCACAAGATGTTAAACTGTTAAACCTTGATGCTCTGTCCTTGATGTCCTTGATGCTCCTTGATTCCTGTTCCCACCGCTTTGCATGCTGGGGGCAAACATACAGTTACTTGTGGCAAATGCATTTTCTAAAGTGGTTTAACAGAATATTAAAAAGGCTCTGAACAGATTCTACACAGAACCTGGAAAAATCTTGAACATGGACCCATAACTTACCTGATCAGCCACAACATTAAAACCACTGCCAGGAGAAGTACATGACATTGACTATTTTGTAAGAATTCAATGTTCTGCTGGTAAACTTTAGGATCTTACGGCATTTATGTGGACGTTACTTAGACATGTAGCTCCCACCTAGACCAGACAAAGCCACCCCCCACCCCACAACAATGACACTCCTCTGATGAGGCACAGCTGGTTTGGAGGCGCAAGGTAGACCTACACAGTGTTAGATGGGAATATTAGATGAAGGCAGTCATAATGTTATGCCTGTTTGGTGCATGTCAGTTGTAATTTCTTGAGCAAAATACAAGTTTGTGCAGAATCCATGTCTGACCAAGCAACAACCTCCAGAGCTGAAAAATGTGCCAATGCGAAAAAAAGGAGTTTCCCAAACGGCCACTAGAGGCCGACATTGTCTAATAATCGAAGTTGCCGCTCAACTTTTTTTTTTTTTTAATGTGAAGTTCCCACTGGTGTTTACCTCTCGCTGTAGCCGTCTCCCCCTCGGGATGAGACATCCTTTGCATTGCTGTAGCTGCAACACAGATGGGCATGCTGAGCTTCTGGCCGAGCACAGACACGGACAGATCCACTGTGGACACGTCCCTCAGCACTCGAGGGATGAGGTACCACCTACAGGCAGAGACGCACACGTTATTATCGCTATAATCATGCCATCCAGGCCTGTGTATTACTTGCTCTGAGTCGACACTGCATATGTGCACTACAAATGAGCCATATGTCAAGTTTCTGTTGTATTTACATGTATGGAACTTTATAAAAGTTATCACATATTGTTACTAAAACACAAAACTAAAAATAGGAATAAACATGCATGAGTTTGATTGTTGGTAACAGCTATAAAAACCATTTTAGAAACCGTTACACAGCATGTTCTGTTACACAGTCTGAGGATAAAACTTTGAACTTTGGCTTCAAAACACAACGTCCCACAAAGACTGTGTGTTGATGCGTTTTACCTTTTAAAGGCAGCTACATTGTCAGCCAGCGTGTTCTGCTCGTCGGCCCCTGAGCGGTAGTAGTCATACACAGCTTTGGGAAGAACTCTCCTCGCTTCCTCCTCGAAGTCCGACACGCACACCCGCTGTCCCGACATGGCTGTTCACTCAGACTCAGACTCAGACTCGGACACACTGAGGCTTCTAGGGGAGAACTCTGAAACGCAGGGCCGCTGTAATCATTAACGCACTTAGAGGCTTCATCGGCTCGAGCCTCTTCCACTTCATCAGAACTTATTTGGGGAGCACAGTTTACTCAAGATAAAAGACCAGGGTTATGACTCCGGACCAACCGGGCCTTAATATCCTGTGTGTTTATATTGTTGCCATGTTATTAGATAGTTAAGAGTCTGCTGATTAAACTATTGATGTATTCATTAAGGACAGAAGGACTGGCTGCATATAGAGAGATAGTGCTGTGTAATGTTTAAATCTTGAGGTCAAAATCCAGCTACCAAACGTTTATTTGTTACTGACCCTCTGCTGGTCTTCTGATTGGTCTGCTCACCTCCAACCAGGGGACTCCTACCTTTTGTTACGTCCTGACTATATGTCGCTAGGTTAGTCATGTGTAGGGGGTTCATACCCATAGATGAATAATGAAAACCTGAAATAACTGAGTCTCAAACAGAAGTCTCCAATGTCTTTTAGGCCAAATATCTGCAAACTACAACTATTATATATTTATATTGTATAAAAGGGTATTTTATACAAAATATTAGATTTTACATTTTGATGTTGTGACCGACCGTAGGGCAAAAACTTTGACATTTTTTATACATTTAAAAAAAAAACTGGCACGGCCACTTTACTTTGCACAAGTTTGAAACAAAATTAGTATTTGGACCTGTGTATTATTTGAATAGCTTAATATTGAATGCAAAATGATAATAATTATAATGATGTATATTTATAAATAGCACTAGACCAAGTCTAATGTAGAATACATATACTATTTATACTGCTTAATGTCTCCATCAGTTTGGGGGTCCCTGGCCTGAAAAACGTTTAAGACCTCTGGTGTCAGTTATAACTAATCCTCTCGTCATCTTGCTAAGATGAATTGGGAAAACCTGTGCAATTTAGTCCTTGCCCCGTCTCCTCAGCCCTAACTCCTTCAACCACGCTTTCAGGGTTCATGTTAATATCAGGATTGGTTGAAAGCATATCAGGAATGATATTATACATATGTCGTCTTCAGTGATGCTGGTAACGTTCCTCTAATCTGACCATTTTTTTTTCAGTTTTATTTAACTTGTTGACATAAAGAGAAATGCAAACAGATTTTTTTTTTTTTTTTTTTTTTTAATTTTGCTAATAGTTAGCAGATAAAGAGACGTAATCAGCAGCAGCAGCAGAACAGGTGGTGCAGGGAATGGATCCCTGGCCCTCTAGGTGTCAGGTGGTACTGGTGTCCATCAAGACGACGATACGAGCTCAAATCCTGCAGGCAGGCACAGGAAGTGTCCCCGCATCTAGGTGACCCCCTCCTCCGTTGCTCTCTGACCAGCAGCAACTAGCGGAAGAGGAGGTGTCCCCAGATGGAAGAGACCAACCGCTCCACTGCTCTCTGACAAGCAGCAATCAGTGGAAGGGAAGGGGGGGGGGAGTTGGTAACTTCCTGGTTGAGCTCTGAGGTGGATTCGTCTAGAAAGATGAGATAAGATTTAATACAAAAAAATAGGTAAAACAATAGAAATGATAGATAGACACTTGCCGAAATAAAATATATAACAGTAAAATATTTACCGATGATGATGTAGATGTTGAGCTTTAGGACACCAGTACTGTGGGCCTGCAGAAAGCTCTGCCTATTGATCTGAAGAACTTCTTGATGGGCCCAGGTTCCTGGGATTGTCTCTTCATCTAATAATAACAATAATAATAATAATGCATTGGTTTTATATGGCACTTTATCATAGACACTCAAAGTCGCTCTACACTGAATGCATTATTCATTCGCTCACACTGTCACACCCTGGTGGTGGTAAACTAAACTGCCAACATGTGCCTACAGCCTCTCCGACCATCACCAACACTCACTCACTCGCAATCATACGCCAGGGAGCACACACCTGGTTTTTAAAAGAAGACAAGACGACGTCTTCTACCGGTGGATCCTCTAAGACCATGAGAGTCCACAGAGATGACTTCGAGCAGTGCAGATTCTTGCAGACGTCTTTGAATACGGCCTTGTCTATGTTCTTCATCTGGTCCTGGTTGATGTGAAGACCTTCACTCTCGACACCCTCCCAGAGTTTGGTGAATATCCGCTGGTGGATGTCATCAAGAGAGTCTGTAGCGGAGGTCACCTTTGACTTTTTGAGAGCACGTGAAATGAGCTTCTCCGCTGCACCGCTCACGAATGATTTTTCCTCCGCTCTCACGTCCTGCTTGTCCTCAGGTTCAGAGGTGGACACTGAAGCTGTGTCCGGAGGCACAGAGGTGTCCTCAGGGGTGACGTCTGTCACGTTGGGCGTCTGTACTGGCACAGACTTGTCCTCATGTTCAGAGGTGGACACTGAAGCTGTGTCCGCAGGCACAGAGGTGTCCTCAGGTTCAGAGGTGGACACTGAAGCTGTGTCCGGAGGCACAAAGGTGTCCTCAGGGGTGACGTCTGTCACGTCGGGCGTCTGTGCTTTCACAGAGGTGTCCTCAGGTTCAGAGGTGGACACTGAAGCTGTGTCCGGAGGCACAGAGGTGTCCTCAGGTTCAGAGGTGGACACTGAAGCTGTGTCCGGAGGCACAGAGGTGTCCTCAGGGGCGACGTCTGTCACGTCGGGCGTCTGTGCTGGCACAGAGTTGTCCTCATGTTCAGAGGTGGACACTGAAGCTGTGTCCGGAGGCACAGAGGTGTCCTCAGGTTCAGAGGTGGACACTGAAGCTGTGTCCGGAGGCACAGAGGTGTCCTCAGGGCCGACGTCTGTCACGTCGGGCGTCTGTGCTGTCACAGGAGGAGACTTTTTGGGAAGTGGCTCAGGCGGCATTTCCAAACTCTCTGGGATGTCACTTTGAAGAAGAAGAAAAAGAAGTTTGATGTTTATTTCAAATATGAAGACAAAAAATATATAATATAATATATAAAGCTTTTGTCCTACTTGTTGCAGACTCCAGGTTTGTTTGACTCCAGATCTTCTTCTTTAGGGAGTGTTGGTTTGGAAGTGGCCACGAGTCCCAGGTGGAGACGTTGATGCTTGGACATCAGTCTCTTCTTCTCACTGCACAGCTTTTCAATGATGCGATCAACCATTTCCTCAAACAGTGCTTTGAGGGCAGTGTTGTACTGTCCACATGGTGTCGCAGGGGGAGTGCGGACAAAGTGCATGCACTTCACATATGCTGCTGTCGCTACTCTGATGAGGATGCTCCTCAGGGAGTCCAAGATCTCATGGAAAACCTCGTCTGGAACCACCAGAATTTGAGGAAAGGTTTGGGGTATTGTCTCCCCCAAACCGGATGACAGGAACTCCCAGGGTTTAGCTCCTCTCCTCTTCTCCTCTGACAGCGATGATTGGTTAATGAGCTCCACCAAGTCAATCAGCAGCTCTACCAGGATGTATCTAGATAGACAGACAGATAGATACTTTACTCATCCCAAACTGGGAAATGAACAGGCACTCGACACCATACATACTACATAACAGGGAAACACAATACTACATACACAATATTTACAAGACTTATAAAAATAAGTGAAGTACCTGGTCTTGCCATCAGGGGCTCCTGTGAGCAAAAAGGCCCACTGCCTGGGGTCAATCATCCCAATGTAGGAATTCACAACATGGTGAATCACGTCCACTGTAGTTGGTTCCTGTGGACTGTATGGTGTTTGGTTCATGGCGTTGGTTCTCTTGGCTGCCATCACTCAAACTTGCGTTTTGAAAAAGTCTTTTCGAAAAAAAGGGCTTGTAATCACGACTTGTCAGTGTAATGAATACGAACTGAAGATGAAATGATTCCGTGAGCTATTTATACCCCTCCGGAATGCTCAGGTACCACAGGACTGTGACATCATCAGGGACTCACTAATGGACTGTGACATCATCAGTGGGGGACTAACGGAATGTGACATCATCAGTGAGGGCCAGGAGGACTTCACTCCATTCTATCCTGAGATCTGCCTATCTACAGTGTGTATAAAATAAATAAATAAATACTTTACTCTTAGCCATCAAGGCTTTGCTGCTGAGAAGCTTCCCCTCAACATGATGCTCCCACCACTGTGCTGATTTTCAGGAATTAGAAACACTCATGTCATAATAAAGTGAATTTCTTTTGTTCTGCATTGCTAACAGGAACTATTTTATTTGTATAGTCCAGTTGTCAATATATTCAACCACTGATAATGATTGAGAACTGTATGAAAGGCTACACCAGAACGCCATAATAACGTATAGTGCACTGATGCTGGATTTGATTTAAATTTGCTACGTAGCTTGCTTGCTAGTTCAACTGTCTTTTTCTGGCCATTGTTCAAAGAATAGTTGCATGGATTTGTTTCGATAGATCTTAGGTCTATTGTGACCCCTAGGTCGTCTGCGGAGGTACTGCAGGGGGTCGCAAAAACTCCCATCAGTCAACTGGCGAGGCCAAAATGAAACACTTTGTCACTTGAACAAAAAATAGAAATAATAAAAAAAAATTGAACCTGTGTATTATTTGCATAGCTTAATATTGAATGCAGAATGATCATAGTGTATATTTATAACACATTATATACATAAATAAATAAATGTGTATGGTACTAACTTAAACATACATTAAGTTGAATTAATTCACGATTTTTGTCTTATGCACTGAAAATAATTTAGAGAAAATAATATACAGCTTTTTACCTTTTACCACCTTCTGCCAAAACTTATTCATAGGAATACTGTCACTTTTTTTGGGGGCCCCGTAAAAACTAACTTCATTAGTCCACTGCACGTCACTGCAGCAATATGAAAAAGACGACTTCACAGATGCCCATAAACATTTACGAGTAGCAAAAGAGTGTTCAATTTTAACTGGAGCGGTTAAATAAAAGCAAACGCTCAACGCTTCTCAGTTCCATGTTTATTTGACATCCAACAAAATCCAATAAAAGCTTTAAGAATTAACATGTTTCACCATCACCAAAAAACATAATTTCTCTCAATAAAAATGTAAAACTAGAAGATCAAGGTTCATAAAATGCAAGCAGTAGGGTTGAGGCGTGAATGATGCAGGTAACAGTTTCTGACAGGCAAGTCAAAAGAGGTGGAAATCTACTCCTACAGATAGTTACACAGCACAGCACAGACTAAAGATCCACACCGAAGAAAAACAATCAAATAGAGGTCTCTCCCTTCAAACCGCGTTCGCTCCGCGCTCACAAAAATGAGCCGTCCAAAACTATGTCACATGACAGGATGTCTCGGCTTTTATCCACAAAAATCACAAGGAACCTTCCTGAGAAAACAACTCTGCTCAACAATCTTTTTATTCTGTGAAATTTTGACAAGACTTCAGAGACATGTCAACGTCTTTTACTGTGCGCCAATCAAAGCACAGTTTTTTATTATTCCCCACTTTCATTTCAGGTTTCAGGTGGATGTCCATGTAGCCCAAAGAATCCGGTGGAATCTTTGTTTCCATCACTCCTGCCCAAACCGTGTCTCCCACTGGCCAATCAGAATCACAACGCCGTCGAGGAAAAGATTAGAGAAAAACAAATGTGGCCATGTAAACGCCCCCTCCATCTGAGCTTTAACCCTGGTAAAGTCCCACCCACGGTGCATCAGCTGTATGCTTCAGGTACACAGCTCACTTCCTGCTTCATCCTGCCCTCAGGTGGAGTTTGATGGGCACAACAGGATGATGAGTGATGTTTATGGGTACAACTTGATAGTGAGCTATGCAGGTGAGGGGGGAAGATATTTTTTCCAAGTCGAGGGTGAAGAGGCCTTCGCCCTCCTTCCCCCCTCTCCGTCCCGGCGCCGCTTTGCCCACTCAAATCCCCAAAAGGAAGGCGGCTCTGCAGGCCCCCGAAGCATTATGTTAGCCCGATCGCCGATGGTTGGGGGGAGTGTGGTTGCAGCGATGCTACGAGGTCGCTGCCCCAGTTTGGGAGCCCAGGGGTTTGGGAAGGCGGACTAAGCATCCGCTTCCCATTTTCCTCCCCCTAGTGTGGCGACGTGCTGCTGTTCCGACACCCCAGTCCTGCTGGACTCTCCAAGCCTTCGCTGGACCAAAGACATGAAGCAGCGTAGCGTTCACACCCAGGCAGTCCAACCCTCATACAGCTGGGCCAGGTTGTCCATGTTGGTAGCCTCTTTGATAACAAAGTCCACCTGCAAGATCACAAGAGGTCAGGAAACGGTGCATCTCACTGCTTCACACATTCAGGTCATTGTAGATGTATACATTCACTGAACGTAATAAATCCATACATGCATATTACCTGCTCTGTGACACTCATCCTCCTGTTGGGATCGATGTCTCTGCCCTCCAGCTTGGCTTTCACTCTCTTCCACACGCTCACTGCGTACGAGTTCCTCTCCTGGACAGCTGCAACACGGCAAGTATGAAAAGTTAAAAGAGTGCAGTCACACATACACGTCTTCCATTTATAACCATGAACATGTGCAGCCCCTAGTGTAATAATCATCACCACAGACCGAGGTGAGGAGGGTGAAGAACATTACCTCGTCCTGTTTTGGGGTCCCGTATGGCCCTCTTTGGGCTGGGGTTGAGACCTTTGCTGTTCATCATCAGAGTGCTGGGCGGGGTATCAGTCGGGGTTCCCAGGTTTCGAGGCAGAGCCTTGCGGGCGTCCTGGGACATCGAATCTGGCTGGGTCTTCATGCCACTGCATCTAACGGCTGCATCCAAACCACAAGATGTTAAACTGTTAAACTGTGACTCCTTGATGCTTTGTCCTTGATGTCCTTGATGCTCCTTGATCCCTGTTCCCACCGCTTTGCATGCTGGGGGGAAACATACAGTTACTTGTGGCAAATGCATTTTCTAAAGTGGTTTAACAGAATATTAAAAAGGCTCTGAACAGATTCTACACAGAACCTGGAAAAATCTTGAACATGGACCCATAACTTACCTGATCAGCCACAACAGTAAAACCACTGCCAGGAGAAGTACATGAAATTGAGTATTTTGTAAGAATTGAATGTTCTACTGGTAAACTTTAGGATCTTACGGCATTTATGTGGACGTTACTTAGACATGTAGCTCCCACCTAGACCAGACAAAGCCACCCCCCACCCCAAAGCAATGACACTCCTCTGATGAGGCACAGCTGGTTTGGAGGCGCAAGGTAGACCTACACAGTGTTAGATGTGAATATTAGATGAAGGTGGTCATAATGTTATGCCTGATCGGTGCATATTAGTTGTAATTTCTCGAGCAAAATACAAGTTTGTGCACAATTGTCCTTAGAAACATCCATGTCTGACCAAGCAACAACCTCCAGAGCTGAAAAATGTGCCAATGCGAAAAAAAATGCAGTTTCCCAAACAGCCACTAGAGGCCGACATTGTCTAATAATCGAAGTTGCTGCTCAACTTTTTTTTCTTTTACTGTGAAGTTCCCACTAGTGTTTACCTCTCGCTGTAGCCGTCTCCCCCTCGGGATGAGCCATCCTCTGCATTGCTGTAGCTGCAACACAGATGGGCATGCTGAGCTTCTGGCCGAGCACTGACACGGACAGATCCACCGTGGACACGTCCCTCAGCACTCGAGGGATGAGGTACCACCTACAGGCAGAGACGCACACGTTATTATCGCTATAATCATGCCATCCAGGCCTGTGTATTACTTGCTCTGAGTCGACACTGCATTATGTGCACTACAAATGAGCCATATGTCAAGTTTCTGTTGTATTTACATGTATGCAACTTTATAAAATTAATCACATATTGTTACTAAAACACAAAACTAAGAATAGGAATAAACGTACATGAGTGTGATTGTTGGTAACAGCTATAAAAACCATTTTAGAAACCATTACACAGCATGTTCTGTTACACAGTCTGAGGATAAAACTTTGAACTTTGGCTTCAAAACACAACGTCCCACAAAGACTGTGGGTGTTGATGGGTTTTACCTTTTAAAGGCAGCTACATTGTCAGCCAGCGTGTTCTGCTCATCGGCCCCTGAGCGGTAGTAGTCATACACAGCTTTGGGAAGAACTCTCCTCGCTTCCTCCTCGAAGTCCGACACGCACACCCGCTGTCCCGACATGGCTGTCCACTCAGACTCAGACTCAGACTCGGACGCACTGAGGCTTCTAGGAGAGAACTCTAAAACGCAGGGCCGCTGTAATCATTAACGCACTTAGAGGCTTCATCGGCTCGAGCCTCTTCCACTTCATCAGAACTTATGTGGGGAGCACAGTTTACTCAAGATAAAAGACCAGGGTTATGACTCCGGACCAACCGGGCCTTAATATCCTGTGTGTTTATATTGTTGCCATGTTATTAGATAGTTAAGAGTCTGCTGATTAAACTATTGATGTATTCATTAAGGACAGAAGGACTGGCTGCATATAGAGAGATAGTGCTGTGTAATGTTTAAATCTTAAGGTCAAAATCCAGCTACCAAAAGTTTATTTGTTACTGACCCTCTGCTGGTCTTCTGATTGGTCTGCTCACCTCCAACCAGGGGGCTCCTACCCTTTGCTACGTCCTGACTATATGTCGCTATATGTGTAGGGGGTTCATACCCATAAATGAATAATGAAAACCTGAAATAACTGAGTCTCAAACAGAAGTCTCCAATGTCTTTTAGGCTAAATATCTTCAAACTACAACTATATATGTATATTGTATAAAAGGGTGTTTTATACTAAACTGGGCCAAGTCATTTTTATTCATGTTGGTGCCATTGACTTCATGTATGCCTGGTGAAATATTAGATTTTACATTTTGACATTGTGACTACAATTTTCTGGCACTGCCACTCTACTTTGCACATGTTTGAAACAAAAAAATAGTATTTGGACCTGTGTATTATTTGAATAGCTTAATATTGAATGCAAAATGATTATAATTATAATGATGTATATTTATAAATAGCACTAGGCCAAGTCTAATGTAGAAACATATACTATATACTGCTTAATCTCTCCATCAGTTTGGGGGTCCCTGGCCTGAAAAATGTTTATCTTGCTAAGATGAATTGGGAAAACCTGTCTCCTCAGCCCTAACTCCTTCAACCGTGTTAATGTCATGATTGGTTGAAAGCATATCAGGAATGACATTATACGTATGTCCTCTTCAGTGATGCCCGGTAACGTTCCTCTAATCTGACCACTTTTTTCAGTTTTATTTAACTTGTTGACATAAATGAGAAATGCAAACTGATTTTTTTTTTTTTTTTTTTTTTTTTAATTTTGCTAATAGTTAGCAGATAAAGAGACGTCCTCAGCAGCAGCAGCAGAACAGGTGGTGCAAGGAATGGATCACTGGCCCTCTAGGTGTCAGGTGGTACTGGTGTCCATCAAGACGACGATACGAGCTCAAATCCTGCAGGCAGGCACAGGAAGTGTCCCCGCATCTAGGTGACCCCCTCCTCCGTTGCTCTCTGACCAGCAGCAACTAGCGGAAGAGGAGGTGTCCCCAGATGGAAGAGACCAACCGCTCCACTGCTCTCTGACAAGCAGCAATCAGTGGAAGGGAAGGGGAGGGGAAGTTGGTAACTTCCTGGTTGAGCTTTGAGGTGGATTCGTCTAGAAAGATGAGATAAGATTTAATACAAAGTACAAAAAAATAGGTAAAACAATAGAAATGATAGATAGACACCTGCAGAAATAAAATGTATAACAGTAAATATGTACAAAAAATATTTACCGATGATGATTTAGATGTTGAGCTTTAGGACACCAGTACTGTGGGCCTGCAGAAAGCTCTGCCTATTGATCTGAAGAACTTCTTGATGGTCCCAGGTTCCTGGGATTGTCTCTTCATCTAATAATAACAATAATAATAATGCATTTGTTTTATATAGCACTTTATCATAGACACTCAAAGTCGCTTTACATTGAATGCATTATTCATTCGCTCACACTGTCACACCCTGGTGGTGGTAAACTAAACTGCCAACATGTGCCTACAGCCTCTCCGACCATCACCAACACTCACTCACTCGCAATCATATGCCAGGGAGCACACACCTGGTTTTTAAAAGAAGACAAGATGACGTCTTCTACCGGTGGATCCTCTAAGACCATGAGAGTCCACAGAGATGACTTCGAGCAGTGCAGATTCTTGCAGACGTCTTTGAATACGGCCTTGTCTATGTTCTTCATCTGGTCCTGGTTGATGTGAAGACCTTCACTCTCGACACCCTCCCAGAGTTTGGTGAATATCTGCTGGTGGATGTCATCAAGAGGGTCTGTAGCGGAGGTCACCTTTGACTTTTTGAGAGCACGTGAAATGAGCTTCTCCGCTGCACCGCTCACGAATGATTTTTCCTCCGCTCTCACGTCCTGCTTGTCCTCAGGTTCAGAGGTGGACACTGAAGCTGTGTCCGGAGGCACAGAGGTGTCCTCAGGGGTGACGTCTGTCACGTCGGGCGTCTGTGCTGTCACAGAGGTGTCCTCAGGTTCAGAGGTGGACACTGAAGCTGTGTCCCGAGGCACAGAGGTGTCCTCAGGGGTGACGTCTGTCACGTCAGGCGTCTGTGCTGGCACAGAGGTGTCCTCAGATTCAGAGGTGGACACTGAAGCTGTGTCCGGAGGCACAAAGGTGTCCTCAGGGGTGACGTCTGTCACGTCGGGCGTCTGTGCTTTCACAGAGGTGTCCTCAGGTTCAGAGGTGGACACTGAAGCTGTGTCCGGAGGCACAGAGGTGTCCTCAGGTTCAGAGGTGGACACTGAAGCTTTGTCCGGAGGCACAGAGGTGTCCTCAGGGGCGACGTCTGTCACGTCGGGCGTCTGTGCTGGCACAGAGTTGTCCTCATGTTCAGAGGTGGACACTGAAGCTGTGTCCGCAGGCACAGAGGTGTCCTCAGGTTCAGAGGTGGACACTGAAGCTGTGTCCGGAGGCACAGAGGTGTCCTCAGGGCCGACGTCTGTCACGTCGGGCGTCTGTGCTGTCACAGGAGGAGACTTTTTGGGAAGTGGCTCAGGCGTCATTTCCAAACTCTCTGGGATGTCACTTTGAAGAAGAAGAAAAAGAAGTTTGATGTTTTTCAAATATGAAGACAAAAAATATATAATATAATATATAAAACTTTTGTCCTACTTGTTGCAGACTCCAGGTTTGTTTGACTCCAGATCTTCTTCTTTAGGGAGTGTTGGTTTGGAAGTGGCCACGAGTCCCAGGTGGAGACGTTGATGCTTGGACATCAGTCTCTTCTTCTCACTGCACAGCTTTTCAATGATGCGATCAACCATTTCCTCAAACAGTGCTTTGAGGGCAGTGTTGTACTGTCCACATGGTGTCGCAGGGGGAGTGCGGACAAAGTGCATGCACTTCACATATGCTGCTGTCGCTACTCTGATGAGGATGCTCCTCAGGGAGTCCAAGATCTCATGGAAAACCTCGTCTGGAACCACCAGAATTTGAGGAAAGGTTTGGGGTATTGTCTCCCCCAAACCGGATGACAGGAACTCCCAGGGTTTAGCTCCTCTCCTCTTCTCCTCTGACAGCGATGATTGGTTAATGAGCTCCACCAAGTCAATAAGCAGCTCTACCAGGATGTATCTAGATAGATAGACAGATAGATACTTTACTCATCCCAAACTGGGAAATGAACAGGCACTCGACACCATACATACTACATAACAGAGAAACACAATACTACATACACAATATTTACAAGACTTATAAAAATAAGTGAAGTACCTGGTCTTGCCATCAGGGGCTCCTGTGAGCAAAAAGGCCCACTGCCTGGGGTCAATCATCCCAATGTAGGAATTCACAACATGGTGAATCACGTCCACTGTAGTTGGTTCCTGTGGACTGTTTGGTGTTTGGTTCATGGCGTTGGTTCTCTTGGCTGCCATCACTCAAACTTGCGCTTTGAAAAAAGTCTTTTCGAAAAAAGGGCTTGTAATCACGACTTGTCAGTGTAATGAATACGAACTGAAGATGAAATGATTCCGTGAGCTATTTATACCCCTCCGGAATGCTCAGGTACCACAGGACTGTGACATCATCAGGGACTCACTAATGGACTGTGACATCATCAGTGGGGGACTAACGGAATGTGACATCATCAGTGAGGGCCAGGAGGACTTCACTCCATTCTATCCTGAGATCTACCTATCCAGTGTATAAAATAAATAAATAAATAAATACTTTACTCTTAGCCATCAAGGCTTTGCTGCTGAGAAGCTTCCCCTCAACATGATGCTCCCACCACTGTGCTGATTTTCAGGAATTAGAAACACTCATGTCATAATAAAGTGAATTTCTTTTGTTCTGCATTGCTAACAGGAACTATTTTATTTGTATAGTCCAGTTGTCAATATATTCAACCACTGATAATGATTGAGAACTGTATGAAAGACTACACCAGAACGCCATAATAACGTATAGTGCACTGATGCTGGATTTGATTTAAATTTGCTACGTAGCTTGCTTGCTAGTTCAACTGTCTTTTTCTGGCCATTGTTCAAAGAATAGTTGCATGGATTTGTTTCGATAGATCTTAGGTCTATTGTGACCCCTAGGTGGTCTGCGGAGGTACTGCAGGGGGTCGCAAAAACTCCCATCAGTCAACTGGCGAGGCCAAAATGAAACACTTTGTCACTTGAACAAAAAATAGAAATAATAAAAAAAAATTGAACCTGTGTATTATTTGCATAGCTTAATATTGAATGCAGAATGATCATAGTGTATATTTATAACACATTATATACATAAATAAATAAATGTGTATGGTACTAACTTAAACATACATTAAGTTGAATTAATTCACGATTTTTGTCTTATGCACTGAAAATAATTTAGAGAAAATAATATACAGCTTTTTACCTTTTACCACCTTCTGCCAAAACTTATTCATAGGAATACTGTCACTTTTTTTGGGGGCCCCGTAAAAACTAACTTCATTAGTCCACTGCACGTCACTGCAGCAATATGAAAAAGACGACTTCACAGATGCCCATAAACATTTACGAGTAGCAAAAGAGTGTTCAGTTTTAACTGGAGCGGTTAAATAAAAGCAAACGCTCAACGCTTCTCAGTTCCATGTTTATTTGACATCCAACAAAATCCAATAAAAGCTTTAAGAATTAACATGTTTCACCATCACCAAAAAACATAATTTCTCTCAATAAAAATGTAAAACTAGAAGATCAAGGTTCATAAAATGCAAGCAGTAGGGTTGAGGCGTGAATGATGCAGGTAACAGTTTCTGACAGGCAAGTCAAAAGAGGCGGAAATCTACTCCTACAGATAGTTACACAGCACAGCACAGACTAAAGATCACACCGAAGAAAAACAATCAAATAGAGGTCTCTCCCTTCAAACTGCGTTCGCTCCGCGCTCACAAAAATGAGCCGTCCAAAACTATGTCACATGACAGGATGTCTCGGCTTTTATCCACAAAAATCACAAGGAACCTTCCTGAGAAAACAACTCTGCTCAACAATCTTTTTTATTCTGTGAAATTTTGACAAGACTTCAGAGACATGTCAACGTCTTTTACTGTGCGCCAATCAAAGCACAGTTTTTTTATTATTCCCACTTTCATTTCAGGTTTCAGGTGGATGTCCATGTAGCCCAAAGAATCCGGTGGAATCTTTGTTTCCATCACTCCTGCCCAACCGTGTCTCCCACTGGCCAATCAGAATCACAACGCCGTCGAGGAAAAGATTAGAGAAAAACAAATGTGGCCATGTAAACGCCCCCTCCATCAGAGCTTTAACCCTGGTAAAGTCCCACCCACGGTGCATCAGCTGTGTGCTTCAGGTACACAGCTCACTTCCTGCTTCATCCTGCCCTCAGGTGGAGTTTGATGGGCACAACAGGATGATGAGTGATGTTTATGGGTACAACTTGATAGTGAGCTATGCAGGTGAGGGGGGGAAGATATTTTCCAAGTCGAGGGTGAAGAGGCCTTCGCCCTCCTTCCCCCCTCCCCGTCCCGGCGCCGCTTTGCCACTCAAATCCCCAAAAGGAAGGCGGCTCTGCAGGCCCCCGAAGCATTATGTTAGCCCGATCGCCGATGGTTGGGGGGAGTGTGGTTGCAGCGATGCTACGAGGTCGCTGCCCCAGTTTGGGAGCCCAGGGGTTTGGGAAGGCGGACTAAGCATCCGCTTCCCATTTTCCTCCCCTAGTGTGGCGCGGTGCTGCTGTTCCGACACCCCAGTCCTGCTGGACTCTGGTGGATCTCCAAGCCTTCGCTGGACCAAAGACATGAAGCAGCGTAGCGTTCACACCCAGGCAGTCCAACCCTCATACAGCTGGGCCAGGTTGTCCATGTTGGTAGCCTCTTTGATAACAAAGTCCACCTGCAAGATCACAAGAGGTCAGGAAACGGTGCATCTCACTGCTTCACACATTCAGGTCAGTGTAGATGCATGTATTCACTGAACGTAATAAATCCATACATGCATATTACCTGCTCTGTGACACTCATCCTCCTGTTGGGATCGATGTCTCTGCCCTCCAGCTTGGCTTTCACTCTCTTCCACACACTCACTGCGTACGAGTTCCTCTCCTGGACAGCTGCAACACGGCAAGTATGCAAAGTTAAAAGAGTGCAGTCACACATACACGTCTTCCATTGATAACCATGAACATGTGCAGCCCGTAGTGTAATAATCACCACCACAGACCGAGGTGAGGTGGGTGAAGAACTTTACCTCGTCCTGTTTTGGGGTCCCGTATGGCCCTCTTGGGGCTGGGGTTGAGACCTTTGCTGTTCATCATCAGAGTGCTGGGCGGGGTATCAGTCGGGGTTCCCAGGTTTCGAGGCAGAGCCTTGCGCGCGTTCTGGGACATCGAGTCTGGCTGGGTCTTCACGCCACTGCATCTAACGGCTGCATCCAAATCACAAGATGTTAAAATGTTAAACTGTGACTCATCGATGCTTTGTCAAGTTTGTAGATTCCTTGGTGACACAACAGCAGCTGTGGTCAGTAAAATACATTTTGACGCAAGGTTTTTTTTTGTGTTTGCAGGGCTCAGCATCATTCATTAAACACAGGTAAGAATATTTTTAAAGTGACTACAGATTTGTGCTGCAGCTGCTGTTCCAAGCCAAGAAGGAAGCTACAGTGTCTCTAAAGATGCTTTTCAGGAACACAAGCTGAGTGGGACACTAATCCATACCTGCTGCAAAGCTGGTCTGTGCTGCAGAAACAGGACTAGCGCAGTCCCCTTCTCTGTCTGTCACCAGTGGTGAGGCAAAGCCCACCAGTCCATTATAAACACTGTTGTGAGAACACACACAGATTACTAGGAGATTTGGACAGGACGATAACAAACCAGGCTGAGAGCGTACGTGCGTACGGCTGAGAGTACCTCTGGCTCTGGGAGTGCAGTTCCTTCAGGGTAGCAGGAACCTCCTCCAGTAGTTCCACCTGCTCCTGGTTGCGTGGCTGCCCGCTGGCCTGAACCACGGTGAATAAGACGAGCTGGATGTTGTCTTGCCAGGCTTTGTACTCCAAGAGGAAGTGGCGCACGCTGCCTTCATAGGCCACCTCTTCGCCATCCGCCAATGCTGCCTCCTCATCCTTTATGAGGGATTTAACACAGAAGATAAAAAAGGGTCAAGATGGACTGCAAAAAAATGAAGCATTATAGCGCAACACAGCTTTCTGAGACAGACCCTGGAGCATTTACACCAATTTAACTTCCACATTTGAGTCATGAAGTTAATTTAAAAAGGATTTTTAAGAAATTTATTCTCAAACGTTTGCAGGGGCTCATTTTTCATTCCTGTTGATATGAATAATATGAAAACCTTGGCCATGGCTCTCAGCAGGTGCTTGACGTCGGCCAGTTGGCGGTTGTGGTTGGACAGAATAGTTTTGATGGAGTCCACCAGCAGCTGCAGCGTCTCTCCACAGGACTCCAGCTGTTGCTCTCGCTCTTCCTGAGTCCTCCGCTCGATGCTCAGCTCCTCCTCCAGCTGCCTCTGGGCACAGCTCAGCCAATCAGGGCTGCCTATGGGCAGGTCTAGCACTGGACTCTGTAATAACAACGACCAAAGAGAACAATTCAATAATGCACATGTTTGTAATCAAGTGCTGCTAGTGGTTTTTAACTATTCTGTTTATATGCACGTGGTAATAATGCATCAGAAAAGAAATGTATGTGTAGCAGTTCCATTTATTTATGTAAAGGACTATAGAATCCATGGATGTTGGCTAACCCTAACCCTAACCCTAACCCTAACCCACCAGTCTGTGCAGCAGTTGGAGCTCCAGAGGAGACACTGTGCTGCTGAACTGAGCCGCATACGAGCAGGTTTGCTGGCAGCGCTTCAGCAGTTCAAACAGCGCTGCGTCCATGTTGAGAGCCTCGGGGGATCGGGTCCGAAGGCCTTCGAAGTTGAGGATGGTGGAGCACAAGAAGGTGACCTGGAAATGAGATGGCGGGAAAACTTTCAGTAGCTGCGAGCTGCATGGAGTCACAAAGAGTAACTACAACATGGCGGCAGTGTTACCTGGCTGGTGCGCTGGTTGTCTCTGGCCACCATGGCGCGTCTCTCCCTGATGGTCATCTCAAAGTCCTGCAGGACGGGGGCCAGAGCCGGGTTGGCTCCACCAGCCCACTTCAGACGCTGCTCGATGCTCGCCTCCAGCGACGCCAGCTTCTCCTAAAGACACCAACACAGGACAGGGACCTCTGTTTGAGTAATTTATTTAATTCATTCCAGGATTATGAAGGTTATAAACATTAATTACGCTGCCACTTAAAACTTCTTCCATATTGTCAACTTAGAGAAGTTTACTGGAAGTTGTATGTGCTTCAAAAGTTTACAGTTTTTTAAACACAAGTAGGTAAACATGACTTTAAAGAGCATAAAATGAACCTGCAGACTTTTGTTTAGGTCACATTCTGGTCCTTTATTAGGTCCCACTGACATTTTTCACGAATTTTATCTTGTAGGTAATACTGCATCTAACAAACTGTGGAAATGATGTTGCCACTAGCAAAGAAACCTTTTCTTATAGACCAAAGATCAAAAATGTCTTTATCCTGAAGAATCCAGAAACTCCTCTATAATGTTGGACCTGTAATTGAACTACTGACCTGAATGGCAACGATGGCTCCCTCATCCTGACTCAGCTTGTACAGCTTCTTCTTCATGTTGCTGAGGATCACGGAGCGAGGAGGAACGCTGACACTCAGGGGCTGATTGTTGGGGCCCAGAACATCTTCGTGCTGCCACTGGAAGTGAACGCACACAAAAACAGTTGAATGTCGGAAACATGCAGAACTGAAAACATTCATCATGGTAATCTTGGACCAAGATGGCTTTTGCGAGTACCTGGAACATGGCGATGTGCAGCTGACTCCTCTGCAGTCCGGCCTTGGCAATCTCCAAGTTGATGTCCAACCTCCTCAGCAGGTCGACTTTCTTCCAGGCGGTGTCATAGGAGGACGCCAGCACCGTGGCTCTGTTGAGCAGCTGCTGGGAGACCCGACCTGACGCCAGGCTCTGCTCCACTGCTTTCTTACAAAGCTCATCCAGAGACACCTTCAGAGTCAAACATATCCAGGTTTACTGGTTAAATATTGATTGTAATTGTTCATGCTATTTCTTTGGACCGTGCCGGTGGTCCCTCATTGTGGCCAGGACATATTCATACCTTGCTCTCTGCACCAAAGTCTTTTGCTTCCACCTGAGCGACAACGTCCAGGCCGAGGGCGGAGATGGTGCTGCAGAGAGCCAGACCGAGGGCTTGGCTGGGCAGACCCATGAGCATCTGCCGGACAAACTCGGCTGTGAAGGCCTTGATGGGGCGGATCATCTGTTCCTCGCTGACCACTGCCGCTCCTGACCCCGTCGCACTGGGCCGGCGGTACAGTGGTTTCCCCACAGCAACCGGCCCGTTTGTAGGCAACATTTCTTCAGCCGGGGGACAGGTACCTGACAAGGAAATGAAGAAAAGGCTTGATTTTATTTCTGTGAATAGTTGGATTTGGTCTAAAAGTGTTAAAATATAATAAACGTTTTATAGTACAAGGAGGAAAAGTTGTAGAAAACAAGAAACAAAAGGTACTATGGTTTTAACTTATTGTTTTAGGCATCACAGCTGATGGAGGGGTTGTAATCAGTGATTGTAAGGTAATGGGTCGCTTCTAATTCATGGTGAAGACCTCTTACCAGACAGGGTCTGAGCGAAGGACGAACACAGCCTGAAGAAATCCCTGACGGTTTGCAGTCTCTTGAGGAAGAACACCTCTTCCATCACCTGACGCAGATTTAAACTCTCAAAGAAGTGGAGCTGTGTGGCCCGAGCCTCCCTCAGAACATCCACCTTCCTCCAGGTTGATGGGACCCCTAAAGAGCACAGCTGAGGATGACAAAGAGCGGGAAAAAATTATGGGATGTGAGAGATATCAATAATCATCAACAGCAACGGTTTATTTAACCAGGAAGTGATAGAGATGTAAAGTATTAATAATAAAATATATCTATAAACCAAAAATGCAAAAGACAAATGGGGAACACATTTCGCTGATCTATAAAATCAGAATACTTCAATTAGAGCTACCTTCTCGGTGAGCTGCCCAAATGCAGTCTCCAGCTGGGTGAACATGCCATCAAAGGCCACCAACAACATCTGACCGGCGGACATCTTCGGTGTTTCCTGGCCCTGTCCGTCCATGCTGCGAGGCTGGATCAGATCAGAATACTGGGCACGCAGCATCCTGCGCACAAACATCAGAAATTAGACTTCAATCGCTTCACACAGCAATGTGTAGTATGATGCAACACATGGCAAGAAGATTTCAACCTGGTGATGTGGAGACAGTGGTTGTGCCCATCGTGGTCCAGGCCCGTGTTCGCCTGCAGACTGTCGATCAGACCCTGCAGCCCGAGACCGTCGGAGCTCTGCTCAAGCAGCTGCTCCAGCTCGGCCAGCATGGACTCCAGGGTGGGCTCCCCTTTGATCATGCAACGCAGAGCCTCCGGGAAGATGATCTGACGGAAGTTGGTGTTCAGTTCCTACAAAAAACAAAAAAAGATATCAGTGTCAGATTATTTTTTCCAACATTTATGCACTCACACACACGGAGTAGACGCAGCTTCTAAGTCCTGACACGCTGACGTGTTTACCTGCAAACAGGTGTAAACAGCGTTCGCCAGGTAAACTGCCTGGGTGGTGGTTGAAGGCGCAGGGAGCTCCATGTCATGGGGAAGGAGCGGGCAGCGTTGTAGCAGCGTCATCAAGGCGCTGACGTTTCCAATCATGCTGCAGAGCTCCTCCAAAAACCAAGCCCCGTCCCGAGACGTCAAGTCCACGAGCTGCTCTCCAGCGCTGGCAGCTGCGCCCTCCATGACCAGGTTACGCCTAGGCAGGAAAAAATAAACTTTTATTTTACTTGTTTATTTACGAGGAGTTGAATTGTTTCATTGTATTATACATTAGATTAAGTGCACAAACACAACCATGAACCATTTTACCTGCAGAGTGTGCAGAGGGCAGAGGTGATGATGGCGGCGAGGCTCATAGAACCCGGCTCTCCGTTCTCACGGAGGAAGACTGTGATGCAGTGTTCAATCTCCTGCAGCTGCTCCTCGCAGGCGGCTACAGTTGTGCCCTCCGTCTTCAGACGCTCTGCGTGGTGGATCACACGCTCGTTGGTGTCACCCACTTGGTGCTGCAAAGTCAACTCGACGCTGGACAAGAACTGGCAGGTGGCCGGAGGAGGCTGAGGGGCGAACAGCACCTCATATCTGCAAAGGGAGGGGAAAATACGTTTATTTATGGCTTAAATAGACCATGTTTTAGATCCCTAAAACATGCTGTGGTCCCTTACTGCCTATAGATGTGCTGGCAATGCTCCACCGTCATGTCTCTGAGCAGCTCCTCCAACCAGGCCTTCCAACGGTGGGCTCTGTGGAACAGCATCGTGGCCCGAGGGTACAGCAAAGCCACGGTGGCATAGCTGTGCAGCTGCTCCAGACAGCTGCGAAGTGCCGCATGGCGCTGCTGCAGCAAGGAGCTCACCTCCGCCTCCAGGGTCTCACACTGGCTGATTAGGTGGGCCTGGCCCGCATTCTGCAGGAAGGCTGTAGCAGGCACGTAGCTTGGAGGACCTGGAGGAATTTTGAACAACCAGGAATAAGATGCAGCACAGCACAAAAATAAAATACATGCAGCATTTTAAAAACACATTTTATCACGCTCTGCTTAAACGCTAAATCATTTACTAATTAAATACATATTACCTAGAACTACCTAAAGAATTCAGGACTTATTTTGCAGAAAACCCATTAAAAATCCCCCAAAAATGTTAATTTTTAACCAGTTCTCAGGACTAACCAAGATCTATGGGGCTGCTTATGTCCTGCAGCAGGCTGGCAAGCTGTGTGGCTTCCAGGTTTGAGAAAGCTGCCTGGTACTGAGAGATCCACTGGTCCAGGTCGGTGAGCTTGCTCTGAATGGCCTCCTGCACAGTCCGCTGCTGTGACTGCAGCTGGGTGTGTTCAGAATACCTGTGAACGGGGTTGAAAAGGGTTTCAGAATGTGGCACCACATGCAGTATTAATGTTCAGTCTCTCTGTCTGTCTCCTCTATGTATATGGCAACAAAAGACGAGTAGGTCTATGTTGGCTTTTCTACCATATTTACAGCATTTAAAAAACAAAGCCCTCTCTCTGACCTCTGCTCCAGCGTCAAGATGAGATGATCTGGATGGTTTTCTGCCCCCTCCAAGAAGGCGATCTCCTCCTGCAGTTTGCCTTGCAGTTTCTCCCCCTGGCAGAGCAACTCTTGCAGGACTAAGTACTCCTCCAACGCGTCCTCCACTTGCGGTAGCACAGCCAGCATTTCATCACGATTTTTAAACCAGTTCACCTGCGCAAAGACCCACCCGGTACATGATGTATTTAGACACTCAGTTTGTGCTAGAGCCTTCACAAATACATGAAACACACCAAAATTAGAAAAAAGAAAATGAAATGCAAAGATCAGGGATCAACGTGTGTCCTGACGTCACCTTAATCTCAGCCACTCTAGAGGAGAAGAGGGAGCGTGTGATGTCCCTCTCCATCTCCCTCTTGCTCTTCTTGCTGTCTGCCTGTTGGCCTCCTCCTCCATACACTGCACCAGCAAAGCCCACCTCCCCCCCAGCAGTCCAGTCCACCAGGGGATCATAGACGAAGGCCTCCAGCAGCGTCAGTAGGGTCTCTCTGCCCCGGCGCATTATTTGAACCACCTGGAATGACAGATCTGACTTCAGCACTTTTACCGGAGCAGAACGAAACCATGCAATGGTTTTTCTCCCGATACTTCACTGGTGTAAAATTGAGATGTGGCATTTACCTGTTCGCAGGACAGCCTGAAGATACCCTCGACCCCAGTGACTCCCAGAGCAGTCTCAATGTTGTGAGTCATCCTGAACGGGACCTTCTCGGGCACCCGGAGGCTTTTCCCTGGTGACACACGCAAACAGAACACAAAATTAATCACACAGTCAGGAAACCTGAGGCAGTTCAACAATTATATAAAACATAAATCATTTTAATCAGATAGATGTTATACTGACCTTTTTCAAAGCATACGTTGTAGTCAATGTGCACCACCTCACCAGTGGTCATATCAATCAACACGTTGTCAAGGTGACGGTCGCCGAGGCCGATGATGTATCCCACCATGGACATGACAGCAGTGGATCTGGCGTAGGACTGCAGCGTAAAACCAAAATCAGCTGAGCAGCACATTGATGAAGTCTAGATTTTAATCAGTGATGATGTTCCTGAGTCATTCTATGATTTTAAAAGGCCCAGTTACCTGAGTGACCCTCCACCACTCACTGGGCGTGGTGCAGGAACACCACAGCTCCTTAGCCAGCAGGTTGGAAGGAGTAGCCTCCATTAGCTCTTTCAGCACCTCCTTCATAACGCTGAGAGGCCAGTCTCGCCGCGTCACATCTAGACTCAGCCCGACTGCCTTCAGAGCCGGCCCGATGCGGCTGTAGTAGAGTTCACTGGGGCGGGGTACGGCAGGCACAGGCTGCGGTGGGAATGAGTCTTGGGCCTTGATGAGGGGGGGAAAAAAGACACAGTGGTTCAGATTAAAAAAAATTAAGTACTTATACTTAAGTACTTATAAAAGTATTACAATGTAGAATTGTGGAGGGAAATAACCCACCTTCTGAGCCTGCTGCACAGCCTCCCTCTGCTGCCAGCGTTTGTATAGGCCAAAGAGCGGCGTTGCACCATCAACCCACTGAATCAGTCCCGAGCGGGTTCCGAGGGGGGTGACGGAGTAGTGGCGGGCGTGGAAGTGCGGCTGCTCCTGCTGGTTGATCTTGGTGAACATCGTGTTGACGATCGAGAGGAACTGCATGATGCGCTCGTCCAGATGCAAATCCTCCAGGCCTGGGAGGGATTTTAAGACCGGACAAATATCAAATCAGGAGCACACAAACAAGTGAAGGTCTAGTTTGAATTAGTGCTGATTTAAAATTTGCATCTACATTGGGAGTGTGCCAGAGAGGTTTTGATTTAGCTAGATTATTTTCCAGGTTCGCAGACATTATTGAAGTTTTTTCCATGTTTAAATGGGACACATATTCACTGCACTAGCTTCTCACCTTTAAAAAGGTACGGGTACTTGTGTCCATCCGATCCCAGGAAGAACAGCTTCTTGGGCTTGGTCTTGGTGGGAAGGATGGTGATGGTTTTGCCGACGCTCTGTATGGTGACGGCGTCCGATGCCGAGGCCTCGCCCGGCAGAGCCATCTCTGTTGTTGTCATGGACGCCAGGCGCGGACTGATTTCATCCAGGTGAAGCAGGTAGCTGGCTCGCTTCTGAGCACGCTGCTGCAGGCTCATCATTATCTGTTACGTTTAAATGTAATTTAACATCTGTGCAAAGGAAATGTATGCATGTACAGGTGCATATGAATTAACACACACCTGTTTGAAGGGAAGCCAGCTATTGGCCGGGTTGGCGGGGTTGACAGGGTTTCTGAGGCGCTCCAGAGCAGCGGTGATGTTATCACCATAGGTCTGCTGGAACCAGGTCTCATGTGGCGTCTCTGCTGGAGCTGCTGTGATGCTGCAGACGTGATCCAATGCAAACACCACTGGACGCATCAGAGCCGAGTGCTTCTCGCGCATTATGGCGATTTTTTCATCCCTGTAGTACAAAAAAAGCGGCAATCAAAATCTCTTTTTAAAGGATCTAAAGTGAACGGGAACGGGTATAAATATGAAGCAAAAAAGGTTTTGTTCAATGATTTTATTTTCGGTTGGTAGAGTCTCACCTGCGCAGTGTATTGTTGTTCTGGACCCTCTTGACCTCGTCCTCCAGCTGTTGGATCCTGCGCAGGACAAGCATGTGTTGCTGTTGTAACACACCCAGCCAGAGTTCATCCCACAGCAAGGTCACCCTGCGCAGCTCACCCACCAGCTGCTGGACCTGGAGATGACATGTCAACAGGTTCTTTAGATCAGTGGGTCGACAATACCGTTTCCAAATAATTCCAAAAACTGGACTTGAAGGGTTGTGATTTTAGATATATGAAGGATCTGTGTCCATCCACCCACCTGAAGCACCATGGTGGGGTTGGCTACAGAAAGCTTCTCCACAATATTGCTATAACAGTCCTGCATCATGGCTTGGTCTTGACTGGAGCAGGTCACCAGTTCTTCTGGAAGTCCTCCCTGTCCACCGTCCTCCAGCTGCTGCTCCTCCTCCCCACCCAGGTCCTCAGCCTGCATGCTACCCAAGAACGTGGGCAGGGCTGATGGCAATTTGCTCCCTGTCAACACATCTCATCATCAATTAACACGTCCACAGTATTTGCATTTTTACTGCTCACTGATAATTAGAGGCTTTAATTATGGTTACGGCCACATAGAGTTTAATTTGGGAGCAGATGGCATCACCGCTAGTCAATATTAGATGCAAACTGCATCGAAGTGAATACATTTCACATACAATACATTTCGCTTCTTTCAGACTTTTTTACAGGAACAGCAGAGGATTAAAAATATGAAAGAATACCTGAATTCTGAGCTTCTCCTCCCAGGGAAAGGGAGCCTACAATGGCGGGGTAGAGGATGAGATGGGGGGAGTCCTGAGCTACTCGACACAGCAGGCTGCATATGCTCTGCCGAATGTACGCCTCCGGGTGGTTGAGACGGGAAAAGAGCTGGGGGATGATACCTGAGGAGAACACAGGGGTTAATACGGAGCCCAACTAACTAGCAAACCTGGTTAAACTCAGGCACGACATCCTGCACCACATCACCTGTACATTGCTTTAGGGCTTCTTCTGGGAGTTTTAGGTCTGTTGGTTTTATATAAATAAAACTGAACTGGGATTTAAACCAATCTTATGTAAGACACTGCAATGATTTTACTGAGGAAATTGTAGCTCATTTCAGTGGGGAATAACCTTGTGTCCCACTCTTTGACCAGCATCATCTATCATCTCCTGATACTTCCTTTTATTTAGCTAATGAGAGATTACTAACCTGTCCTTGAACAACATTGTTTTTGTGCACACAATTAACTTCTGTTTGCATGCAAAGAATCCCAAAGTGGATGCAAATATTGCTGCATGACATACCCCTCCAGGGTGCTGTGGGGGTCGAGGCTAAACCTAGTTCAAGCCCCTCTCTCAGTTCACCAGCATGCTTCACCAGCAGACGGAGGAGACGCAGGGTTGCCATGACGATTACATCATCGTTGCTCTGTTTGCTGCAGTGATAGGACAGCAGGAGTTTAGGGTCATCTTCATCTATAGGGACCTAAAAAAAAAAAAAAAAACAGAGAAGACACACAGGATGAAGGAATGAACTCACTGTCCTCCAATAGAAAGACACTGGATCAAGTCGTCAGGATGTTAACACTCCAGTGGACGCGGTCTCACCTGTCCTGCATTGAGCTTGAGGAAGGTGAAATAGGCTTGGCAGGAGACGCGGTAAAGACCGAAGATGCGGTCCACCACCCGTCTCCAAACCCGGATTAGACCATCGGTGACGACCTGGCCCGCCTCCCCCAGCCAGGGGCACGAGGTGGTGAGCTGCCTCCAGATCACGTCCACCATGTCGTCCTCATCGTCTTCCTGCTGTAGAGCCATGTCCTCATCCTAAAGACACAACAGTGGGGTTGAAACAAACATTGGTGCATATATATGTTATGCAAAAGAGATGTATTATTTAATTGTGGATTTATTTTTCTTTAAATTTCTATTTCTGACAGACAAGTTCAGACAAATAACTACCTGTATGCCAGTGGGGCGACACATGGCTTGTCCAAGGATGCTGAAGATGGTTTCCTTGTCTTCTTCGCTGGTGGTCGCTGGCAGCAGCTCCTCTATGTCCTTCTTTTCTCCAGGGAGAAGAGGCAATCCTTCCCCTTGACTGATGAGAGGAATGTTAAATTGTAAGTAATACATTAACTATAAGTGGAGTCCAAACTGCTCATGTATTCATGTCGGCCCACTAACCTTGCGTTATCCACCACCTTCCTGCCCCAGCGATAAGCCCAGCTGGCGAGGGCAGCCCAGGACTTTGCCACCTCTGGAGCCAGGCTGGTGGAGAGCTGATAGAGCTGTCCCAACACAAAGTCTGGCTCCCCAACTCCAACACTCACTGCAAAGATAAGACCATCAAGGTTATAACGGTGCCGGAACCAAGCTGGATATGGACGTATCTACATCCTTCCCCTTGGCCACATCCTCAGATAACACAATATCAGCTTTCATTGCTATGCTGATGACACCCAACTCTACCTCTCCGCCCAACCCACCTCCCCCTGTGACTGTCTAAATGAACTTCAGCTCTGGTTCACACACAACTTCCTCAAACTCTCTGGACACAGCAATAAGACAGAAATCCTTCCACCTTTCCCCTTCACCCTCCCCCCAGGTCGATAGTCTCTGCGTTATTCTTCAAACATTAGTCGCCAGGACCGCCTACTTCCACCTTCGCTTCAAATCCACCACCATCCTTAATGAAGTAGGGAATCTTACCTACTATATGTGTTCTATATTAAACTCAGTCCAGTCCTCTTCATAAATATATTACAATTTTGCATTCAGTATTGTTCAAATACACAGGTTCAAATATTCATTTTTTTTAATATCCAACATGTGCAACAGTAGGGTGACAGCAACGTCTTCTGACTTCATTTATCCTTTTACTAAAATATGTTGGATTCATGTTGATGTATATTTAAAGAAATCTAAACTTGTGGGAGAAAAAAAAATGTATACAAAAAATGTCTAACCAACCAAAGATTTTGCAACCCCCCTGCAGTACCCCTAGGGGTCCTTTTTCGACCATCGATCATTTAGCCGCTCAGCACCTCATCACATTCAAAACCGCTTTTAAGACCCATATTTTCACTCCCCCACAAACCAATTGTTCTGATTTGTCATACATTTGATTTAATGATCTTTATGTATTATTGTTTTCATGTTTATTTTTTGTTGTATTTTGTATTTCATCTACATTTTAACTCCTTGAAGATCTGAAAGGTCTTTATAAATTAAAATGTATTATTATTATCATTATTAGATTTGTCTTGCAGTATGAAGACTGTGTCCATGTTACCTGACGTCTCAGCAGTGATGTGAGGGATGCCCTGATCCTCCAGAGGAAGCTCCAGCAGAGCAGCAATATTTCGGCTCAGAGGTGACATACTGCCCAAAGCGCTTGTTGAGTTGACTGCTCCTGATTTCTTTACCACCTGGGATGAAATTTAAACATTTTAAGTTTTGCTTCCAAGCACAAAAAAGCCATTTGCACTATTAGTATGTGTATTCGATCTGGTTTAAAATTTCAAAAATAATTGTGCACCTGTTTGAGTTGAGGTGTCATGTCCTTCCAGTCGGCCAACAGCCATTTGCAAAGTGTCAGCAGTGAGCGGCAGGCGGCACCTTCGTTCTTCCCCACGTGGCAGTAAGACAGAGCAGCCTTGCTCAGCATCTCCATGGCTGTCAAGGCTTGACCTGTGGACAAAAGACACTAGTTATACATACATACATACATACATAAGACACTGTCAACATAATCAACACAGAAAGAGAGTAGTAGTGGAATAGAAAAGCAACACAGGGTTCACTCATTCGGGTCATACAGAAAAACAACTCAACCACTGAACAAATATTAAATTAAAAAGGAAAAACATTACACCGGAAACATAATGAGACTATAATCCTGGAGGAAGCTGAGTAATTTCAAGCTGTTGCTAAACATACAGGGCCTGATCTGCATGAGCTGAACACAGAAAGAGGACAGACAAAACTCAAACACACCTTTCACACATATAGGAAAAGGTACAAACACACAAGAGGAAGGAGAATGACAAGGGGAGGTAACAGTAGTGCACAGCTTTTGGCTGTTTCCAGTTCTTCACCTGCACTTCTCAGGACTTTGGCTTTCTCTATCTGGACCTCCGGTCCCCATTTCTCCCCCAGAGTGCCCTCCAGACTGAGACGTCTAAAGGCCTGGCTCAGCTCATCTTGCGGCTTCTCTTCTTGTGTCCCGTCACTGCACTGGCTCAGCAGTCGGGACGCCAGGGTGATGTTTCCTTTTTTCCGCGCAAACTTGACCGCGGTCAGACAGAGCTCCGTTAAGTGGCCGTCTATGGAGGGAGAGTAACCTGAGCGAGAACGAAGAAGGTGAAATCTTTACACGGACAAATAAAAACACATTTGTATATATTGTGTCCATGGGACTCTGTATTGTTGGGACAACAGAACTATAACACAGAGTACATTTTATGCTAAGAAAATACACATTTCAAAAAAATATCAGCTTGATTTGTACAACTCCGACTACTACACACAGTGGATTATGGCCCATATCACATAAGTGCTTTGCATCTCTGCACTGAAATAAGAGCAATCCCCTATTTTGAGTGGCCTCCATCAGAAATGCAGATATTATACAGTCATTGACAATTACCTTTGAGTTTCTGGAGGAGTTGTCTCTGGAACATGGTGTATCTGAGAGCTTGAAGGAAAAGCTGGACGTCCTGTTGCTTACAAGAGCTCAGAGCCTCACTGCACAGAGGAATCACACAGTCCTGCAAGGAATACACAGGTAGAAATAAATAAGATAAATAGCTGTACATGAATTGAATTTGCATTTTAAAAGGAGTCAAAGAGCATGTGTGGATGTGCATACCTCTTGTCCGGTGAGAGTGTTCTCCAGGGTGGCAGTGCAGTGGAGCTGCAGGGTGGGTAGGGTGGGCAGGGAGTCAGAAAGAGTGAGCGTGGACAGGCGGAGGGGACCCAGGCAGATGCGTCCAGTTTGTTTCAACCAACGCACCAATGCACTGCAACGTCATCGTAAGACAACACCGGCTTATTGAAAGACAACATCTTCCAGTTGCTGTTTACATCTGCATCTGTCCAGACAACTACCAAATTAACAAGAGCCCCTCTGTCCTGGCTGTCATCCAGGGAGATGCGGCGAAAGGGGTGGACAGCAGAATTTTAGCATAATTCATTTATGAATTCATGACATTGCGTTCTGCAAGATTACACAAGCTTGACCTTTGAACAACCAATTCTAATCTACTATGAAATAGATGGACCCCTTATAAAACATACATGCTGTTCTAAACAACATTTAAAAATAAGAATTCTCACTCTGGATTAGATGTGGTCCCGTGCTCTTGCTGCTGATTCGCTTTCGCCATAGCACTGACAGAGCTGCGAAGGAGTTGCACCTCAATGGCTCTCTGCAGCTCAGTTGGATCTGGACTCATGGAGGGCAGAAGCCTCTTCAAATCTGAGCAAACAAATGTTACGTTTTGAGTAAATTTGAAACAATATATAAATATCTGCAGCTTCGTGACACCTGGCGTTGACAAACTTACCAAGCTTGTCCTTGCTGCTGGACAGAGAGCTGTAGTCCTCTCCCGGCAGCAGCTCCAACTGAGCTCCACACTCGACCAGATCCCCCTCCTCAAAGCGGCTCAGAGCCTGGATGTAGTTGAAATCTGTCCTCAGGTTGATGCTCACTGGATTGGTGGAGTTCTGCTTGAGGGCGTTGACGGTGGCCTGCCACTCCTTCACGGAGGCCCAGTCGCAGAGGGCCACGTAACACTGACAAGCTTTGTTGGCCAGGAAGTTGATCACCTCGGGGGAGCACTCGCTGGATTTCAGTAGCACCGTCTTCCTGTTGTCACCTTTTTTTTTTTAGAGGGTCACCAAAATAAATAAACAAATAACTTAAAAATAAATCCTGTTGCGATGACTAAATCAGACAAAAGCATGTGCACCAATGAGCCAAAACATTATTATAGATCAAGGGTGTCAAACTCATTTTAGCTAAGGGGCCACACTCACACACTTCAATCTCTCGGGGGCCAGACCAGTAACACAATAGCTTATTAACTTGTAAACAATGACAACTCCTAATGTTTCCCTTTACTTTAATGTAAAGAAGTACAAGTACGTGTAATGAACAACTGTAAATTTCTTATGAAGTGCAAGGTGCAAGTGCAATTTCTTATTTTATTGAATATTTTCAGCTGTTATCTTCAGTGTAATTTTTGCAAATTCATCCCACGGGCCAGACTGGAACCTCTTGAGGGCCAGTTTTGGCCCCCGGGGCCTTATGTTTGACACCCCTGTTATAGATCATCTTGTCTTACTCTTCTTCACTGATTCAGATTTTGCAAATATGGGATAAACCCAACATTTTACGGTTCCATTCAACGTAAATAGTGGCTGATTACCGTTATTAGTGTGTTTGGGGCTGTTCGTGTTGCTGGAGAGTTTGAGCAGACAACATTCAGCGCTTTTGATGCTGCAGTCCATTCCTGTAACTGCAGACAGCTGATCTTGATACTCCAGAGCTGCTTTCTCAAACCTGCACACACACACAGACAACATTTAATTAGCAGAGGGTCATCAAACGAATGTTTGAGAGTTGAGAATGTCTCGTTAAACTGGCTAAAGATGTCTGGTTAAAGCGAAGGTGCTTACCGGCCCTCAGCCTGCAGGGCAACTGACGACAACCAGCCCAGACTCTTGCCAGTGGTGGAGAGGCTCCAAGCCGCCAGGCCCCGGATGGCCTCGGGACAGCGCAGCTCCCACAGAGCCTCCACGAGCAACGCCAGAGGAACCTCCAGCTCCGGACCCTTGTGAGCAAATTAAAACATGATTTTCACCAAACCAAACACTGCCAAGGATGCTGCAACTGCAAGCAATCTGAAGTCACACACGAGGGATAGAGTTCATAATATCTGAGCATAAAAGTTTCATAAACTGACCTGGGTGCCGCTGTTCTTGATCTCTGTGAGCAGGTCGAAGCCATGGCGAATAGTTACTGCTGGTTGACCAGACAGAAGGCCAACCCTCATCAATGCCAAGCGAATCCTTGTCAGCCAATCCTGGCATGTCTGACGGTTTGTGTAAAAGAACGTCCTGATGCCCTGAGACACAACGATGGAAGGATACGTCAGTATTTACACACAAATGTGTTTGAGATATTCAAACAGCCTTTCTTGGTAGCAGCTCTCCTTCTTAAATTTTCATTATTTAAGGCGAGACTCAAGATCTCAAAACTGACCAGTGGGTGAAAAAAACATTTTTTGCTGCTGTGTCTCGCCTTAAGAATCTGACACCTTTTATTTACACACCTTGGGCGGGGCAGTGAGAGCATTGGCGCAGCCCTCGTAGGCGTTGTACATGAGCTTCTCCAGGTTCTCCAGGTACTGGAGCAGCAGCGCGAGGCGAAGCTGATTGGAGTGGTGACCATCTCCGTCGCTCCCAGTACCGGCCCAGGCTCCAACATCCTGCTCTGGGTTCAGACTGTGCGCAGCCAGGCTTCGGATCATACCTGAAACACAGGACCGCAGCTATCAAAACCACAAATCCATGCACAAAAAACTGTACTGGCAGACTAAGATGTAGCACCATTGAAAGGAATCTTCTTAATACCTTCAATGGTTTGGAAGGTGTCCTGAGCCCGACCCAGCGGTGTGCGGAGTTTGGACAGTACGGTGAACTGTGCCGCCTCCCAAACTGCCCAATGCCACAGCACCACCTCGGTTTTCAGAAGGGCCCGTGGCACCACATCCGGCCGGCCGCCGTCAACGTTTCCTCGACTGTCTCGTTTCTCAAACCGCTGGCAGCTGTAGTACAGACGCTCCAGCCAGGGATCCTTGCTGTAAACACAGAAATATGAAGAGTAGGAAGTCTTAATATAATGATCATGCTTCATAAATACATAAGACAAAATTAAAAACGCATTGCATTGTTGCAAATGTTGCTGTCTGACTTTACCAAGAGTCAAAAAGACAAAGCATGGAAAAGCAGGTATTTGTCTAAATGAATTACCCTCCACGGTGCAGGACTCCATAGAGGATGAAGCTGATGAGGTCGCTGAAGTCCTGAGGATGGAAGGTGCTGTTTGGTGCACGGCTCATGTGGTGGCGGACAGCCAGAGAGATCTCCCTCATCTCAGGGTGGCTGTGGTTACTTTGGCCAAAACAAAATCGCGCCATTAATAACGTGACATCAAACCATGAGGCCGTATCAAACCTGGAGTGGCACATCAAGTCTTACCTCAAAGCCACATCGAGGGGGATTGTCCTGAGCAGTTTGGCGTAAGCTTGCCTAACTCTCACCGCTGAGTGGACCAGGTGCACTCTGCACACATCCACACACCTAAAAGACGACCCACACAACACACAAACACATGCATGAACGCTGGGCTTTAACACAACAGAACACACGTCGGCCATGATTTTTCTTCACATCTACAGCAAACTTCACAAAAGCGTAAAATGCATGTTATTCACCTCTGCAGAAGTTCAGTGGACAGTGATGAAGACAGGACCTGTAAGCTGTGGCAGGTCTGAAGGCAGATATTCTGGTCTTCATTCACAGCTTTCCAGAGAAAACAAGCACGAAAAACACACATCAGTATTGTTAAGGAGGAAAAACAGCTTTAGAAAACATAAGGTGATATATTCCGTAGGGAATTGCACATTTGTGGCTCACCATTAGCCAGTAGACCCCTGCAGAACTTGTTGAAGGAGGGTAGAGAGAAGAGGGGGCTGTAGGTGTCCGACTTCTTCATCAGCAAAGAGATTTCCTGAGCCCAGGTCAGCAGCAGCTTCCTAATACACCAAAAGTGTCAGAGCTATTTCACGTAGCTTCATCCAAATGTAACAAACGTGAGTGTGTGCTTCAAAGGACCTGGTCTCTGGGTAAAGGTGCTCCTTTGACAGCAGATCTCCCAGGAGGCTAAGCAGCGTGCTGAAATGTTTCTTCGTCGCCGTGGTAACGGTGCTGATGACGGCACCGTCGAACAGAGACGGAGACGAAGACGACAAGCTGGACGAGATGAAATGATCATGTCTGGAAACGGAAGCAGAGGAGGGGGTCGGGTAACTAAAGCAGCCGAGCGCAAACCCGACGCGTGTTGGCGTCGACCAGATGCTCGAGTAAAATGTTCATCTGGCTTCTTGGTGGGATCGCTGTGTGCAGTTGCTCAGAATCTCACACTCGCCCATTACTCCTGCTACCAACTTACCGCTCAAGATAAATGAATGAGTTTTAGCTCTCCAGCAAGGTTTTGGAATAACAACCTACTCTCACAATAGCATTTTCTAAGATGATTCTTAAAGGTGCAAATGAAACAAATAAATTGTGGCTTCTAAATGCAAAAGGTGAAACTCTGTCGCCGTAGTGGACAGAATTCACAGCAAAGATGAGCGCATTACCTGGTGCAGTGGGAGTACAGGGTGTAGAGCACAGCGTACTGGATGGCAGGGTAGTAGACGGCCAACTCAGAGTGGACCAGCATCAGGTTGTGACTCAGGAGGGCGAAGACCGTGGGGGACAGGGCCCACATCTACATGAAACGCATTTTTTTTTTAAAAAAAATGTCAAAAACAGCAGTTCATTTTCTGTTAGAAGAAACAAATCATTTGCCAGAGCTGTAACCTTATTCAAAGATGAACAGCTACTTTCATGTTGAGCAATCTTGGATAATTTCAGGAAAAACAAATAGAGGTACACTGTTGCACTTGCGTGCCTCTGCCAACCAAAAAGCAAAATAAGTTTCCTTCCAAGTTTGTCTCAACACATGTAGTGGATGTAGTAAAAGCCTCTGTGGTTTATGAGTTAGGTTACAGCCAGTAACATGTTTTCTGACAACATATAATTTGTTGAAACTTTAAATCCAAGGGCGCATTTGAGGCACTTTAACCACCGTGTTGAACTGCCATGTCCTCCGGGCTAAAGAGGGAATCTCAGATTTTGATTCTTGAGACCACAGGGCAGTTTTAAACAAGTCTGTTTAACCATTAACAGAATTAATATCGGAGGCCTTATGATATCCAACAACGAGAGAATATTTCTGGGTCACGTAACGTCGGCTCACCCCAATGAGGGAGTTCTTGGTGTTGCCGATGGTAGTGAGGGTGCTGAGGTTGAAGATGACAATGAACTGGGCCTTTTCCAGCGGCAGGGTGAGGGAGGCGAAAGCAGGGTGCTGGATATTGGGGCTGGGACTGCCCGGCGCCGGGGCCTTCCCGCAGGGATCCAGGGTTTCCGTCAGGCTGGACAGGGCGCATGCCATCTCACCCAGCACCATTTTATAAGCTGCTTCTAGTGTTGGAATGTTTTTCAGGCTTAGCAGCGCCTGATACACGGCGTGCACAGCTGACATCACCTGTGTGACACACACACACACACACACATACACAAACTTAGTCACAATATAGAGCACGATCAAAGACAAACACGTGCATTATTTTTATTTAACCTAAAATACAACTAATTCTTGTTATACTTTGCTTTGTATTGATGAACCTATGTGACACCCGGTTAAACATTTTTAATAAAAGGACACACACCTCTTTCTCTTGATGGAAGCGAAGCTTGAGCAGTTGCGAGTCCGGCGCCAACAACTTCTCAACAAAAGACACGGACAGTTTTGTGTTGATCTGGTCAACAATCTGTAAGAGGACAAGTGTTTCAATGAAATGTTACAGGGAGAAAAAAGAAAGAAATTAACATCCTTAGTTGGGAGAACTTAATGAAACACACTGATGCTCGCTTTTTTAAAATCATAAATGGTAACAACAAGGTCAGCCCTCAGAGGGGACTGTGTGATCCCTCGTAGATCTAGTGCCTTTCAACTGTGCTTTTCTGTGTGAGCTTCTAAATTACGGAATAGAATTGACATAAGAAACTGCACATTTTACAAGACATTTAGTCTCCACCTGAAGAACTGGCTTCTGAAGAACCAAATACGTATCATTAGCTGTATCTGCCTTACAGCGTGCATGTTGTTGTCATCTATTATTCATGTATTTGTATTAGCTTTGAGCTAGCCTAATAGCTAATGCCTGGTTTTTAGTGATGAATGACTCTTTTTGCTTTGCAATTTTAACAACTTTTGATTTTTTGGATCTTAAAACATCTTACCACCAAAAGGACTACAGTTGAAAATTAGCCAGCTGGCTAACGAGTGGCTAATTTACTATGAAGATGATTAAAGTGCAATGTCCTTTTTTAAATAAATAAAAACACAAAACATATAAGCCAATATAGTGAAGCCAATTCATATAAATGGGTGACAAGCTAACAGGCTGCACTTTGGCAGAAAGACAGCATAAGGTCAATTACATCTGAATCGCTGCAGAAAGTCTGTAACAAAACTGACACAACATCTGTTTAGGCTCGACTGCCAGATTACAAACACAAGCGCTGTGGTTTGGATCAAAGCGGGAGGATAAAAATGTGCTAGAAACCAGAAAAGTGACTCTACCAGGGTGAGGAGACTGAGCACTGCTAGATTGTAGTCTGAGCCACAGGCCTGGCAGCAGTCCAGCTGGTCCAGGCCGTAGGCTAGGACAGCGTCCATCAGCTGACCACAGGGCTCCACGCTCGCCAGCAACACCCCCACGCACTCGTTCCCCGCTGTGAGGACGGCCTCAGAGAATTGGACCTGCTTCGCGGCGGTCACACAGCCCAGGACCCGGTTCAGGACCTTAGATAAAACACAGAACGGAGCGGAAACAATTATCTGTTGGTTGTAGCCTCCACCTTTGGGTTTTTATACAGTTTTCCACACTGAGCTGCCTTTAAGGGATTTAAACAAACAAAAAAAAGGTGCTGAGTAAGAAAAGGGCTGTAACTAGATAAATTTCTGCTTTGACTACATTTGTAAGGCAAATTAAGAGAGAGAAGATGCATGCGAGTTCTGTATCGAGAGTCAGATTCTCCCTCTTACATCGTTGACGTAGACTTCAGTGATCGGCGGCCCTCTGAAAGGACTGAACCGCTCTCCGATGCTGCGGACCACCGTGCTGAAAACCCTCAGCAGAGCGGCTAGCTTGGGAAGTGACACCGAGGGAGGGGGAATGTCTTCATCGACCGCCTCTCCTGACACCACATGGCTCAAATCCTAAAGAGAGCACAGACTCAGTCAAGAACTGAGGGGATTTTTGAAAGATCTGCAACATGACACTTAGTGCACGGTGGAGGAGTCACCTCTGCGTATGCTTCCATATCCTCCAAGAACTGGCCCAGCAGGGTGGTGGAGAAGGTCAGGTCTGCCACCCAGAACTGCTCCAGACTCTGCAACCAGCCTAAACACAGACATGGAGGGCAATGCAACGTCACTGGACTGTCACTGCGTGATCAAGTGTGTCGATTGATTAAGCACACCTATTAAAGAAATTTGGAGCTGCCTAAATTCCTCCTAGAGTTAGGCCACACTAGGAGCTTTGAACCTCAGACAGGGGAGCTGAACAAGAACCCAACGATCATTAACAGAGCTGCACGGAACCTGTGAAGCTCGGGAGGAGCTGCCAGAAAAACAGCCGTCTCAGCAACGCTTCATCAATGATGCCTCTGTGGTCAAGTGACTAGACAGAAGCCACTCTTGGGCAAAAGGCAAATGACAGGCTGCTTTGAATACGCCACAAATCTCCATGGGCTCACGGTTACAAGGTGTAACTTGTGGTGTGCGAGTAGTCAAAAAGGGAACGAGTGTAATTCGGTAATTCAACCAAATATTCCAGTCACATGGCAGCAGGAGTAGAAAACAAACACCGATTCCATTTTATCACAGGCAGAAAAAGCCCAACTGACCTGAGACCTGCTGAGTGAGCGTCTGCTTCTGAGTGTGGTCGATGTGCCAGCCCACCAAGATGTCCACTGTGTCCTACGGGAAAAAAATAAATAAATAAAGCAGTACATGTCAAGATTCAGAGCTGGCATTTGATAAGATGCCCTGATCTGACGTAGCTGATGAGATACGTACCCTGAAGTTGGTGCTGAAGACGTGTGGGTAGCAGCGAGCCACCTGAAGGATGCACTTCACACTTTGACAAAGCAGCTCCGGTGTGTCCACATTTTCCAGGATGGACTGCAAGTTGCTCATCACCAGCTGCAGCAAATAACACCATCTTAGTTTACACTTGACACTTTTGTACTAGAACAGTACGTTTTTATTTTATTTTAATAGAAGCCTGCTAGTGTAATGGAAAACGGAAGTAATTCCCACATGTTCTCTAAGTAGCAATTGGGATGCAACCATAGACATAATGGATTGTGTGGCAACTTTGACATAAAACTTGATTTATAACCTACAGCTGTAGCTCAAAAGCCACAAATGACACGTGAAGCTTCTTTCGTGTGGTTACCTGCATGATGTGGGAGAAGGCCTTCCTCTCTCCAGCAGCCTCCAAAGCGCGCTGTGCAGCCACCAGGTAAAGCAGTTTCACCTCGTCGCGACCGCTCGAGTTGAACTTGAGAAAGAGCCACTTGAAAATGCGCTCGGCCTCGTAGCTGAGCACCGTGCAGAGGAGACCCAGGCAGGCGGCCGCATCCTGGCGCAGCTCGCACAGCAGCTTACTGCTGCAGGTGTCAACGGCACAGAGAGGAGGCCGAGTATTATACATTTTGTTCACGGTGAGCCATCATCGAGGGTTACGCCATGATCCTGAGCCAGAGCCAGGACTACTGCACTACTTAAACCTGACCCCCAGTGATGTCTTTAAAAGATGCATCTCTGTTGCAACACTGGAATATCAATAGCCGTGTGGCAATCCTTAAATTGCGTCATACGTTATTTGTATTTTCGGCTCACCTATAATCACTTGTGAGGCCGTTGCCAATTTGCACACTACAGAGAGCAACAACATGAAATATCTGAAACAATCTCAATAGTAGAAACACTAAGAACATCACAAGTTTTGGCCTCATTAGGAGAGACGCTTTTGGGATCCCTAGACAAATACGAATCCAGATATTCAGATCTCTTTCTACTGGCCAGTACTGTTCATTGAGCTGGCCTCAGTAAATGATAACATTCTGTACATAGCAACATCACACAACTCACGACAAAACCACAGCAACACAGCTTACCTCTCATTCAAAATGTCATTCAGGGTGCTTAGGATGGTATCCAGCTGTTTGACAAGAGTCTGTCCAAGAGAAAGTAAATAATTAGGGCCGTGATGCATCTGTCAGCACAGAATCTGTACACTTAATACATTCATGTGACTTCAAACACAGATTTGGAGGGAGGAGTTAATATACACTTAAAAATATTAAGGGATTTCACAGCAAAAGGAAGGAAAACTGTAGAATATTTTCCATAAACGAGGCTATAGTTACTCAAATCAACGTCACATTCTTGTATTTTGAGATTTTTTTTTTTGTGACTGACCACTTTGTTCTCGCCATGGCTGATGAATTCCTTCAGCTGTTTGAGGGTGGCCAGCCTCCGGTCGCGATCATCCTCCCTGGAGACTCGGCGCAGGAGGTTGGCCAGTCGAGACTCCTCTGAGTGAGCCATCCCTCTGTCTGCAACACAAGGACACGCTCACTCCACTAATTGGCTGCACGGTTACATATTCTATTGCAGGTTCAAAACGATCAAGACTACAGCTGAGCAACCTTTTGCACATCTTGGAGAAGTACACAGAAATAAATACTGTTTGGGTCTGTGCATTGACTCATCTTCATTCTGTATTATGTCAGGTCAGTCAGCCATGAAGTTTAATATTGTGTTTATTAGGCTAATCCTTCAGTTTCATGCTTCATAATGAAGAGTTAATTTGATCTGTAAAAAAAAAATCTGTATTTTACTTTTTTGTTCACTTTTAACCTCCTGAGACCCGGCGTCCCCATACGGGGAGGTTGCATATTAGATATGTGGCAGCTTATTCTTCTTTATTTAGAGCTGTTGTCCTCCTCATAAGGAGCCATTTTTGTCTGGCATGAACTTGTAGCGAAGGATCAATACACTTGACATGCAAATTTAACAAATTTGTACAAAGTACTGGTTTGAGGACATTAGGATTTCATCATTTCCAATTGTGCTTTCACATTAAAATAAACTGTTTTATTCATATTGGTACATCCTGGTGACTTATATACAGTGAAATAATCCCTGTGGACACATATGAGGAAGTTTTTTTTCCCCAAAAACTACTTCCAGGTCAAAGATGATGCTTATTTTTTATACTTAGATCCTACTAATCCCAAATACCTTTGAAGTAGAAATTAAAAATGCATTCCAAACAAAAGCTTGGGTCGCAGGAGGTTAATGTTATTTTAACGTCACATTCATCAATATTTGTGAATGTCCCCATGCCATTACTAAACACTCACTACCTTTCTTTAGTTTGCACTGTACACAAGTTTACACTGAATGCCTCTTGACAATTTTGCCTTTCATTGTACTTTAGACTTTAGAGTAGTTCAGGTTTGTCGCACAGCTTACCCTGCGATTTCCTCATGTCCTTTGAAGCTAAAGCACGGTTTCCATGCTGAAAAGGGGTCAAATCCGTTGTCACGTCATTGGGTCTCAACTCTTTCCCCAGCGACTTCCAACCAAACGTAGTATCACAGACACCTTGACCAGCTTCATAACCAAGGGGGACACAAACCGTGCAGAATTAAAACAACATATTTAACAGAAAGCCTCAAATGCATAAGCATAAAAGGATAAGTACCCAGTTTTATTTTTTAAAATGCAGACAAAGAAGGGGGCACATAAACAAACACGCATATATAAATTAGTAAGAGGCCTCACTCTCTTCCTGATGTGCATCTGTGGCAGCGTAGGCATCACTGGGCACCGCTGGCTGTTCAGGGCAGCTGGAAGGCAACACGTCTGACAACAGGCCTGAACCGAGCTCTCTGGACTTTGTGTCGTCCTGGCTGGATGATGCACTGTCAACTCTGAATATGTGAATAAAACATGCACAAAAGAAAACACAAATTGAATAACCACAGTTTTTAAGGTGGCTTCGACATTGCTTTTGGCACTTTCCCACCGATACTCAATTCCAAACCAATTTAAGTTACTGATTGACAATACAACAGGATTGGGCAACTGGAGGAAACAGCTTTTTGCAGTTGAAACACAGAGCAACTGTAATGTAGAAAAGTGAGTATTATGTGCAAAGTATAAGGAACCCTGTCTCAGCAGAAGCTAAAAACAGTTCAAAAAAACAAAAGAGGAGTGCCACACACGCGTCTCCACCAATATATCTACAGTCGTCTGCTGCATTGATTGAAACGTACAATTAACAGAATGTGCTCTTTGTCTTACTAATCAAATTAAACTGTGAAATATGCAACGCTGCAAGGCGAAAATTTAGCACATCTATCTGCAACAATTTGTCTGCAGAAAATAATGAAATGAAAGTGTGTCTTAGTGACCAACATCGCTGGCTGGAAGTCTAGGTACTTTTGCCTTGCAGCGACGCTCAGCTGTTGACAATATTCTCCTGGGAGCAGTGGGAAAACACCCTTTGAGCTTCGACGCTATAAAAAATACAATCCTTAACAACTGCTTAAACGGTCTATCATGCATTTAATTACAAATTAAATCGTGTTTTATTCTACCGGAAAAAAAAGTTATATACAACTGACAAGTAGGCCAGCTAGAAGTCCGAGAGACAATTACATTATAAATGCTCTTGTGCTGACTGTCAAGTTTAGCAGTAGCACAACAGTAAAGGCTTTCCTGGTTAGATATGTTTCAATAAAAAGACAGTAAAAGCAAAACAACTACATAGAAATCGAAATACAGGTATTTACAGGCTTTCTGTCTATGAGGAAACAACTCAAATATAACATAATATGTATAAATCACATCCACCTAACATGGTAACGCATACAGCAAATAATCCTGCAGACGTGGATTGGTTTGAGTGGTGAATCATGTGTGTAATAAACTCCACTTTAGGATGGGAATTCCCACCCTGTAATTAGTCAAAGCTCCTCGGTACAGTTAGACTCCTCATCCATATACTGCAGGTTACATGCGTTAAGTGTCTGTGCTGAAGCATAAACAGAGTTAGATCAAATCAATCATTTGAGTTGGCAGAGTACATTCAACTTTAGAACTACAAGAACTACACCTGCTCTTCCCTGTTTCATCAAAAGTGAGTGAAAGCAACATTTAAGTGTAACTTAAAAGAACCCAAACGGAGTGATTTAGAAAGGAGTGGGAGAATGAGAAAGTGAGTGAGTAAAAAAAGGGAAATGCAAAGTTTGCACACGAGGGAAGGGACACTTTTTTCCCTCCTGTAAATGTGTGATTCACGCTGTGAAGTTTCATGTTTATCAGTTCATCATCATGGAGACTAGTCTATTGAAAATCACGGTGACAAACTTGATCTTTTTATACTGATCCTATTTATACTTTAATTTTGCCTCTGTCCCTTTGTGTCTGATTAATTGTTCAGTGGATGTAGCTAACGTTGGCTGAAACCACAAAACCACTTAAAAAAGTTGACAAAGGTTCAACCTGATGAGCATTTTAGAAATATATTTTTATCAATTAATTATGGACCTATATGGTTTGAGTATTTGTTCAAAATTTTTTTAAATTGGACCCACAGGAAGTTTTGGTGTAAAAATAAGACATGAGCCTCCTATCCAGGTAAATGACCCTGCATGCCCAGTTTCATTCATGAACATTTGAGACACTTTGACTATGGTAAAAATGAATTTAAGAAAGTGAATAGCATAGTACACATGTTAACTCAAATAGTAGGACGTTGTGTAGAAACAGTCCATGAGAAAACGTGCGGACTAATAGAAATCGAACGAGGGTTATGGTCAGAGAGGGCAATGAGCTGCACCACCGCAAACCTCAGAGTTAAAAGGATTGGGAGTTGACAAAAGGATCAGTAGACCCATCACAAGGCCAACAAAAGATCAAGTGGGAAGTACGTTCTACGGCTACGTAAGAGGAACTAACTAACACCAGCAGATGGTAACAGTGTGTAATCGTCATTTTAGAAGGAAAACCTAAGAACTGGGACCAGCTACAAAGAATTACATTGGTCAGTGTCGAGTGAAGAGTTTAATCATAGTAGATGACCACGTCGTGTTGGATTCTTAAGCCGAACGGTCCCAGGGATCTCCCCACCAATAATTTCAGCCAAATTCCACCAAAAGGTGTGTCATTAGTGTTAACGGTGCGGGATAGATACTGCAACGGGTCTACAAAGAGCCTCATGTGTAGGGGTACTGTAATACCGGCACAAAAACGCTTTTAAGGCAACCGGTCGCTCCAAAGTGGTGACTGGAAGTGAGCGGCTCATGCGGGAGTTGATGAACGTTGCGTTCGAGTGAACTGCGTGTATGAGGCAGACGGAAGCAGCTATTTGGATCAATCACAGTTGATGCCGTCTACAATGCTAAGACGTGACGCTGCAATCATGGGGAAGTGCAGGTCAGGCTTTGGCCATGGCGTAGACGTGACGTACCACTATACCTCAAGCTTTAGTGTCGTTGTCTTTTTGGGGGCACCAAGCCTCAGATGTTGTACTGGAAGGTATGATCTTTGGAAGTTCTAACATGAACAATCTTTGTATGTAAAAAGTTGCTTACTCCACATTAAGGTTATTATAAAAAAAAAAAAATAAAGAGCCACACAGTGGGAACGTGGGGCCATTAGACAGCTGCCACGCTTAAAAAGGAAACCCCTATGATGATGATGATGACAAATGTCATGAAATCAGACACTTCAATCACTGCTGTCTTGACTCTTGCTGTTGCTAATCCTCAGCTCAAGAAGTTACAGCACCAACACCGCCACGCATTCCTCTGTAGGCATCTTCAAAAAAAATAAAAATAATCCGGAAGTCATTTAGGAAGTCGATAACATTATAGTAGGGTGGCGTCGTCCCCCCCTCTGCTACCAAGCTATCATTAGCCAGCAATAATGTAATAATGCTAACCTTAGCACACACACACGACTGCCACAGCTCGTTAAGAATACATATCAACTTGTGGCTAATTATTAAATCACCAGGGCGCACAGGGTGCTGCTATTTTTAAACTGACGTGTTTCCTGCCACTTGCTGTCAATTATCAAGCATTAAGTAAGTTAAGCAGCAGGCGGGCAACATGTTTCCATCCCCCTTGTGAGGAGCAACGTTAGCCCGGGCTCACCAGCCCCACATCAACAGCCCGGGCTAAACCACCGCGCCTCCGTGGCAAACTGTGTCGAAATTTCGATTTAAAACGTCGTTTAATTCACGCCACGGGAAGGCATTTAAAGGTGAAATGGTGCGTGAGTGTTCACCTCCCATGTGGCCACAACTCAACCCAGCAAGACAACAAGAGTAGGCCCGTTTTATTTTACCCATGCTACACCGGAGAAGAGCACCGACCTGGGCTGCCAGTCGTTCCAGTGTGGCCGCAGTCTGTGGGCGCCGCTGAGTCGAGACCCCGGGGCTTTACGGCTCATTACCTTTTAGAGCGCTGCATGGCCTGCTGGCAGCGACAACCTGGTCTCTACAACTACGGACTTACGGTTCAACTAATATGTTTTGTCAAGTCTCACAAATAAGGTTAGCAACTCGTCGTTACAGCTAGCCTACGGTGGGCACCCTTCTTCGTGAGGTTTATTGGCGGTTGGCGGCACGACGGGGTTGGCGCAAGACCGCCACCTAGGCTGGAGTGCGGTTTTACAGTTTATGTTAAGATTAAAAAATAAATAAATAAAACTTGTTCTTCTTCTGCAAGCTATATTTGTTCTATTTGTTTACTATCCGCTTAATTTAAGAGCACGGACTCGTAAACAATTAATAACAACAACAAACCAATTGATATTGTAACAGTCAGTCAAAAAATGCTTTCCAGTTAGGTTTAACAGTGTCATGGAGTTAACAGTTGACATTCAACAATTCATAGTTTCACTTTACGTACATCAATACATTATTTAGATTTCCTCTGTACATATTTTTTTTAACGGTGTTCATATTTTTCAGTTATTTCCAAAGAGTTTTAACAATGTCAAGTTAAATCTCATAGGCTATATTACTAATAACTACCAATGATGAAACTCGAACCAAGAAACTTGCACTTTAAGCTGTGCTTTATGCACATTATCACATTATTTATATTTTCTCTGTGCATATTTTTTTTTCTAAGGGTGTTTTATTTATTTGTCTGTGTACCTTTTAAGCCGGGAGTCTCTGCAAAACTTCTTCATGTTCTCATAATGACAACAAAGATTCTCGTGTGCATGAGTTTTGACTGTACGGTGTCTCTTTAATAGCAGGAATGGCCATGAAGAGCCGGGGTGTTCTTTGGATGCACTCACACAGATGTTCAGCTCTTCACATGCTGCAAGTCTGGCGGGAGACGACCACCTCTGTCATCTGGCCCCCGCTGCCTCTTCCACAGACTAAGGCGTGTTTCCATATCTGAGGTAAAAGTTGCACAAAATGAAACTTTGCTGCAAATACACTTCTCACCAGCTCCTTGTAAACTCAACCAACCAGTCAAACTTTATTTGTATAGCACTTTACATGCAACACAAAGGGCTTCAAACCAATAAAAACATAGACCAGTCATCAATCAAGACATTTTTAAAGAATAAATAGCTATCATGTTGAGAAAATTACACCGGTAGTCACAGAACAAAACAGTTCAATGTGGAAGTAGCTCTAAGCTTCTGCACCTGGGGAGTTGATTATACGGCAGCCGCAGTGTCAAACGCTACAGATCCAGCAAAAGCCTAACTCATCCTAACTCACGTTTACTTATTAGTTGGAGCCACTCTCTGCTTTTGTTTAATGTGTTTTTATGAGTGCACTGTCTCCCAGGTGTTTTATAATGTCTATACTGTATTGTTCGTCTTTACACTGTCTCCACTGTTTGCACTCTTTTGTATGGTCTGCATAAGCTTGCACACTTCATGCTCAGGCCCTTGTATTGCACTTAGTCCTGTGTCTTCATGTGACTCCACGGTCCTATCATCTCACCATTTGCTGCATCTGCAACATATTGTTGAAATATCAATAATAGTAATAAAAGAACTTTTTGACTTTTAACCTCAACATTTAATGTAGATTGTTTTTAAACCTGAAACCATGGTGATACATTACACTTGACAGCCAACGTCTATGGTCTAATGGAGAGTAGAGAATGTGATTGTGATGGGCTGCTGTGGATCTGGAGAGGTTGGAAATCAAAGTATAAATAAGATTAAGGCTTAGTTCAGTGCACATTGCTAGTTATAGATGTTCATGCATGCAAACAGTATGTTACTCTCAATAGTTTATAGGAAAACGAATTGTGCCATTTCTAAGTTTCGCCAGCAGGGGGAATAGTCTGACAAAATGACAGTTGCTCCAAATGGGAATTCTGAAGATTATAAATAGTATGAATTTATTCAGCTACTGTAATAATGTACTTATTTTACATACTTGCACTCAACTTGAACTTTTTCAATTAATTACCTCCATTTCACTGTATGACAAAAGCAAATACTGTGCTTTTTAATCAACAACATTTCTTTACTGGTCACTTAGTAGAATATCTCTTTTCAGTAAAAACTTCAAAAGCGGCTAATATTTAGTAAAGGGAACTACTAATTGTTCCCTTTTGTTTTTTTTTATTTAAAAAAAAAAAACCCTGTCCTCCTTGAAATGCTAAATGAACTGTTACATAACCCTCTCAGATTGGAAAGTGCGTTGTCACAAAGCTGGAAACAGGCTGTTATAGTTAGAACAAGCACATATTTAACAGTGATATGCTCCCTGTGATATGCACTCCAGCTGTAAATTTGCACTTGGCCTTTAGCAGCGAACTGGAATCATCATTGGCCCATAACACTGATATAATGGGAACAATGATCCTTCTGTGGTGTACACAGCTGTCCGCTCACATCCCCCTCACTTCCCAAGTAATCTGATGATGTTACACTTTATTTCAACAACACGGAAAACAAGTCAGATAAGCAGTAAAGGCAAAATTCCCTGCGTTGTTGTGGGATTGTGTGTCCACTCCGGGCTGCATTACTAAGCACAAAATGCATCTGTAAGGAGGGGGGAGGGAGTGATATATTTTTCTCATCCTTCCAGTGTGAGGAAGCATTATTCAGCGCTTTTCTTGAAACCCCAGACTCTCCCAAGTCAAAAGTAGCTAGAACACCTATCCCGTGTTAGTTCTCCTCAGTGTGTGCGTACGCACATTAGCACTGTGTGTGCTAGTACCACTTAGTCATGCAGATGCAATTGCACGTGTGATGCAAAAAAAACTCAGGAAATTAAAAAGTGGCAGAGACAGTGCGATTAATGTGCGCAAGTTGCGTCCCACTGCTAAACTCTCTGAAGGTCAGGATGTGGGATTGTCGCACAATGACAGGTTTAGACTCCAATTTTCCTCTAAACAAAGCCAAAAATCTAAAAAAAAAAAAAAACCAAAAAAAAAAAACCTCGTAGTAGGTGTTGTTTTGCTGCTAATTATAACGAAGTGCGTGAATCGAAACGTCAACAGCAACTTGAAATAGAAACGTGTCTCCTGTGCCTGGTCCTGTGTTAAATTTAGCTTCACTAGCGAGGACCATGACACAACAATGTGAGTTAGAGATTTAATCAGGCTGATGACGCTGATCTGGAAAGTACCGGAGACGGCGCCTGAAAGGAGGAGTGAAGACGAGAAGGGAAGAGGGATGGAGCAGGAGAGTTAAGGCGGGTATGAGACTTAGACCAGGTGGATGGACGGGTGGTAAAGACACAGCTCTGCTCCTTAACCTCAGTTCCTTTAGCACAGATCATGCCACGACAATGTGAGCTTGTGGATTTATTGAGGGATGAAAGTAGCGGATGACGGGGATGGATGGTGGAAGCGAGGGTGAGGATGAGATGTGGAGGCTTATCCGGGGTTTGGTGGCTCAGGTAATATCTTAACCTGACCCCAAAAAAGTCAGATGTGCTTCAGATAGCCAGTCAATCATCTTATTAGATCTATAAAAACGATTCACACCAGGGTTTACAGGTTCCAGGATCGTCATCGGCATGCAGCTAACAACCTGAAACCTGAAAAGGTTTGCAAAACAAAGTAACTAGAGGTTATTTTCTGCCATAAATGGTCAACAAATTCTCAGTTGTTGCAGTCTGTTCCTTATGATATTGTGCTATTAGGGAATTAGGACAGTACCACAGTTGTATAAACCTAAAAGAGTCATGACAAAATAATTCTAATGAAGTCCACAAGACCAGAGGTGAAGTGCCACCAGAGAGGAAGTCTCGTTTCCAGTTGCACGGGGAGGCGCTGAGGACGAGCAGGGCTCGGTTTCACCCTCCGCATCGGCGCCGCAGGCTGAGCCGCGTTATCAGAAGCCTGCAAAGTGAGCGGGACGCCACCAGTCACAACATAAAGACACCAGAGATCGTGGAGAAGACACACGAGACAGAAAAACAAAAGACACAGAAAATATTTGATCTGCAACGGGCCACTTAATCTGCACAGGGAGGAGCCATGGCAACAAGGAGGATGCTGTCACTGCACTAAGTCAGGCTTTGGCACCGAGTTTGTTTTGGATGAGAGGGAATCTGCCACAAGACCATGGTGAACCAGAAAAAAGTAGCAGGGGCAGGTTTAACGTGTTCTTATCTCCCGCGGCAATAACAATAAACACACAGACGTCTGATAAAATCATCTCCACAGTGCATTTAAATTCCACATCGCATGAATCACAGGAAGTGTTTTTCTAATATATATATTTTTTTTGTATTTTTATTTTTTTTTTGTGATTGCTCTAATTTTAGCATCCACTCAATGAACCCTGCAAGAGCTATAATACACACACACACACACACACACACACACACACACACACACACACACACACACACACACGCCCATGCACACACTGGTTTGTTCCTCGGCAACCACACAGTTACTAAGAGACTGATTGCAAAGAGGCAGTGTTTCCATGGCAACGCTAGTGGCTGAGTCATCGTCACTGCAGTGCATGCTCTTGTGCGAGGGCTCACATGTGTTTGTGTATAAATGGAAATTCATTCACATTCATACGGGCTTTTGAATATCATCACCACTACACTTCTTAAAACTCCCAAATGACGACAAAACAAAACAAAACATAAAAAACGACAGACGCATCTCCGTGTCACCGCCTCACCTTTGAGTGAATGAGACTGATAAATGATGCTTTTTTCCTTCCTATGGCATAAGCTGTAGCCCTCCGCCCCCCACATCCACAGCCTTTTACTGTATCTTGCCCTTTTTGTCACATCGCACAACTCCTCCACCTCTGAAGGGTCGGTCCTGTTCAGAAGTGGTTACATATGTGGATATTTTAGAATAAACCACCACACATTCCTCTGCATTTCAATTCTTTAACTCAAACCGACCTGGGAGAGGAGACAAGATCAGGAGATCTGTAAGATTTGCAAATGCTGCTTTTAATTGTTTTAGCGGTGGCAGTGTTTATGTGTGAGAAGCTGTGTTACACACACACACAGATGGATGATTACATTGGAGAAGCTGCAAAGGAGTGGAAGCCCCTCCCCCTCTATCCATAACAGGGAGTGTTTCTCTTTCCCCCACTTCCTGCATTATTAATGCTATAGTATGTGCACTATGATGTGTGTGTGTTGTTTTTGTGTGCTTTTTTAAAAATTATTTTAAGGGGGGCATTGCTTTGCACTCAACTTCTTCAATTCTGCATTTGCTCGTGTGTGCCTACCCCGTCCCAGTGTTTTAAATGCAAACCACTGAATTCACTTTCAGCATGTATGCATGTGTGTGTGTGTGTGTGTGCATGGTGCATGCCTTGCACATCAACGCACAACGCCCTGTGTGTTGTGCTTGAATGCGTGCCGTCTACGGATGCTTTGTGCGCGTCTATGTGGGTGTATCTCTTTGTGCTAAAAATAGCACGCTCTCCAAGCTCCCTGCCTCTCTGGACCGGGAGAGCGACATAGAAAGGAACGGAGAGAGCGGCCGTGCCTGGAAGCTACAGAGCAAACAGAGGAGGAGAGGCGGTGGGCCGTGGCGTCACTTCCTTATCGAGGTGGTGCCCATAACAAGACACACTCCCGGGAGGAAGTCCACGGCACTTATTCATGAATTAATTGGCCAGTGATCTCTCAGAATAAGGCGACATGCACCTCTGACGTTTTCCTTCCAGATAACTGCATTGGAAATACGGACCTTTTGTTTTAGGGGGTGAAGCAAAACTAGATAAACACTAATGTGTAAATAAAGCCTTTAATGTCGGACAATGATTTTACCTCAGCAATCAAAGATGTACCATGTTAGACAGTTTGGTCAAACATAAGATCTATGTGCGTCTCAGACTATGGTCAATGATGTCCTCAAAGACATGCTGAACAAATTAGATATCTTAAGGGGTCTCATGTGATGCTGGTGCTTCCATCCTTCCTCTATAGGGCCCCTCAAGATTTAGGGCCGTCCTCTAGGGCCATCCTCTCCCAGAAGTCTAGACAGAAGAAGTTGTAAATCCACAGCCTGTCTCTTGAAAGTTGCCTTCTGCTGAGGAAACGGTGGCGTTTGAGTTGCTGGGCATCGAGAACCAACCGCAATCTCTTTGAGATGTTCCTCATTTCTCTCCCTCAGCCTCAAGAGTATTAGTGACACAGGCATTGGTTTTATCGCACCTTGATTACTGCTCCGCCGTCTGGTTGGGTGCAGCCAAAAAAAAAACATCTGTCCAAGCTTCATGAAGCTCAGAATAAAGCTGCTAGACTAGCACTGCACTGGTGTATGGGTGAATGGCCAAGTACAATCTAACTGTGAAAGATCCACATAGTCGCACCACAAGGCAGGCCGCCAGAGGTTATACTGCTAAACAAAAACCTAGGACAGACACTCTATGTAGATCTGGGCCATCACAATGTGGAATACGTTACCTGGTACAATCACCAATTTACCCCGTAAGGCGAGTTTTAAGAAAGTTATGACAGGCTATTACAGTAACAACAAAGCACCCACACCTACACCAACTATGAGACACTAATGAATGGTTTCTTGGACGTTTTCATGGAAATGTTTGTAATTTGACTGGATCAGTGAATTGGCATCTATGTGATATGTTTTGTTTTTCCCTGAAAATGTTTGACTTCTTGGTTCAGATGTCTACGTAATATGTCTTGCTAATATGCGGACCCCAGGAAGAGTAGCTGCCACCTTTGTGCCAGCTAATAAAGAATAAAGAATGCACAAGATGCCATGTGAATAAGTTCCTACCAATTTAGATTCCAAGCATCTGTTCTTTAACGGTTACTCATACTCTCTATGTAGGGATTCTGGCCCCCACCTGCGGCTTTGGAGGGCTAAGGTTTAAGGTAAGGTGAAGCAGTCATCATTTAGATGCCTTTCCCTTACAGTTTTTGCCAAATAAAATGTCGATAAAGTGCAACTGCGCTTTGTACGTGTTTCCACTGAAAGGTGTTTTGCGAATGAGCTGTAACTCTCTTAAATCTCTTAAGTCCGATTTCCTTTTGAATAAGATGGACTTCGTCATCTCCAGTGATGCCAGGGACAAGTGAAAAAGTGTATCCCTTGCTCTTTTGAGATACGTCTGGAAAAACCACCTCACAAGAGCATAAATGTTTTTTAGTGATATTTGAGAGGTTTTTCAAAATGTAGGCATTTCCATTAGCAGTTTTTGCGCATTTCTAGCGGGTGATCGCCTTGCTCTGTTCTACACCCCACGTCAATGCGTGTGGCTGTCCAACAGAGAGCTACCACTTTGTGCAAAGTCTGTTGGACTGCTTCCCACATCCAGAGTAGTCCACCTACAGATGTACGCTTCTTCCTCCCTCCCTTATTCGTCCCACGTTACATATCATTCGGAAGAAGCCTGCCAAAGACATCCTGTTGCAGTGCACCTTCCACACCTTCCAGGCTCCAGGCAGGTTACACACCGTTACAGGGTAACCTGCAAACACACACTTTATACTGGCCAAATATCGAAGAGTTAAATGTCATACCTGTTGTGTTGTCACTTCTGAACTTCATGATCATGTGACCAAATAAACATCCGTAATCCATTCCTCCATAAGATGTTGTCTATTAGTTGTTTATAGATAGGTACAAATAGTAATGCAAGCTTTAAAATAGTAAAAGGTCACAGGTAATGGTGTAAAGTGCAATGCAACAATTGCACAGAAAAAGCACAGAGGAGGCCGTGTCCCTGTGTGGTCCATCTCTAAAGTTACATCGCGTTTGTCGTCTCCCTCCAGGTGAATCAATGTCAGGTTCGATAAGACTGCAATAACAAAGCATCTTACAGTCAACAAGTAGGCGGATAGGGCGGCAGCGGGAACCATTCTGATTCATCTTTCTGGACAGATGTACGTTTTGCTTCATGTTTGTCAGTGTGCGTACCAGCGACTCATTCGGACTTTGTCTATTAACATTCTCCAGTGATGTGTTCAAAGATTAACTTGACCTTTCTGTAAGTGTTTGGGTGGGACACGATGGCTTGTCAGTTATTTTCTATTACTCTTGCTTTAAATTGTGTTTTTTTTTTCAGGGAATAGATCAAGACGCTGCTGTTTGTCTAAAGTAGTAACTGTGACATAGAAAAGAATAAAACAGAATAGACCTTGGACCTTATAAAGACTGAAAACACTATTAAAAAAAGAAAATATATAATCTAACTCTAAGTCGAAATTAAACAGAACTGAATGGAATGTAATATAAATATGAATACAAATGTAAATATGACAGTGGTAAGACAAAAGGGTTAGTTTTACCACCCGTTTCTGTGTGGGAGCCCTGGTGTGGCATCTATGGTAATGCAGTGAACCCATATATCATCATTAAAAAAAATCATCATTAGGAGAAACCAGATTGCTTCTCAATTCTCCTCTATTCCATTGAGTGTTTGTGTTACACATACTGTAGATGCCACCAAATCAAACTGTAACCCAGTTCCCCAGGAGAGGGGCCCTTTTGCACATCCCTCTTAAAGACAACTGTCTCCCTGCAATCTTCCAGCTGCACAGATAAGACACACGCGCAAACGCATCCAGGTGAACCCGGGGGCTCGTTTTCCGTTTGAGCGTTTCTGGACTGTAGAAACAAGCAGAAGCTGCCGCTCGGGTTACATAAGAGGCAGACACGGTGGCTCTGTGCACAGCGCTGCAGCTGCCCTAGCCTATCTCTTTAAATGAGACCGAGCTTTGCGTGTGTGCACGCGTGTGCGTGTGTGTGTGTGTAGGAGAAACAGCGAGAAAGAGAGGGCCACTCTGTTATGGAGGACTAGGCGGCGGAAAACACAACAGAGTACCTCGAAATTTTTTTTTTTTTTTTTTTGCTCTAGTTTTTGAGGGGCTTGCAGAGGCGGTCCCTGCATCGGTTCTCTGCCTCCTTCGCTACGTTGGACCGATTCTGATTTTTGGAACCGGGGCATTCATCTTGCGTCTATATGGGCTCGGCAGGCGCATCTCTCGCTTACCGATAGGACGCACGGGCTGCCTCGCGATAATTATTTATTTCGCCCATTCTGCGCCGCAACGTTGGGAGAAACGTGATCCGAGAGGCAGCGGCAGATCAAATTGGTGCTGATCATGGATTAATAGCCGAGGAGTGATTTTTCATCTTAAAGGTAAGCTCAGAGGATGCTCCGATTTTTTTTATTATTATTTTTTTTTTTTTAAAGAAGGCCGGATAAGGGGGATGTGCCCATGGGTGCAGAGTGTGAGTCTGTGCTTGTGATGGATGGTGCTGTTTCATGGCAGCAGCAGCAGCAGCAGCAGCATCATCCACACTGCAGCTCCCCCTCGCCTCAGTGGCCGAGGCGTACGAGGTGGAGGAGACTGCAGAGGAAAAAATAAATAAATAAAAAAAAACAAAAAAGCTGAGGAGGGTGAAGATGGTGACTGTGTGGGTGAATGGCTCTGGGTGTTCCGGGCTCTTTGTGTGCTCGGTGGGGCCTTTGGGAGACGGAGCTGATCAGCCGCATCGAGCTGCGTATTATTAACAAACACAATGACGTCAGCGTCTGTCAGTGACGCAACCTCTCTCGCTCTCTCATTTGTTCGGTAATGTCATTTCCTCTCTTTTCAGGTTTAATTGGGTGTTTTCAGTATTTGTGTGTGTGTGTTGGCCTGGGTGCTTTACCAGAACATTTTTTGTTTTTCTCTTTCTTGACCAATGACGTGTTTCTTCACCTAATGTAAAATCTTCAGTTAGTTATGGTTAAAATGGTAACTAAAAAACACTAAAAAAATCTCTGGAGTTTGTGATGGGAGTATGGAGGATCCACTTCTAATGGTGCAGCTCATTTCCCACACATTTAAAACCCTTCTCTGATGCCTCCATCACAACAAAAATACCTACACCTCAGCCCCAACTGGTAGTCGGAAAACATTTTAAAGGTAAACCCTAATCCAGTTGACCCCTTGCTGGCCTTCTGATTGGTCTGCTGACCTCCAAACAGTGGGTTTCTACTTTTTGGCCCGACTTCCTATATTTTCTTTTCCAAGTTGCTACAAACAATAGCAATGGCAGGCTCCAATCCCATAGAAAAATGCTGGAAAACTGTAATATAAGAGGAAGCACAGAGGCGAGGCAATTTTCCAATGTTTGCCAGAGTTAACAACCCTGCTGACATTGGCAGTTTTCTGTTTGAAAGTATGGTTATTTCCTCCGCTGCATCCACATTTGTTTGGAGAACGACAATTCAGCGCTAAGTCTACAGGTTTTCTCTTTATATATATATATATACTTTATTGGGTTTTCCTCCTTAGAGTTCCTTAAGTACAAATCCAAAGCTTTTTACTGTTATGTAATTAAAAAGGCACGAAAGTAAACAGCTGTGGTTTGGAGTCCATTGTAGTAGAAGGGTGTATACATATCTGGTATCTTGGAGATCCTAGATCAATTAAACATCCTCCAGTCAACTGGGTGAATCAACCCTTTCTTCCATTTTTTAACAAAAACATTCCCTTTTGGTCTCAGTTGATGAATTATTTTCTCCATATTACAAATCTCTGCTCTAAAGTAGAGCAGAGATTACCATTTTCTTGTTACTGCCCTTTTACTTGCCGTCAGTATTATCTTATTTAAACGTCTGTCTTTATCAATAAAATAATCATGTCTTTATACTAGATACAAAACCTTGCATTCCTTAGGTGCTGTACAGCCAAAAATATCCTTACTCCACAGGTTTCCAATGCTGTGGAATGGACCCACACATACTACATGTATAACCTAGCAATAGTAACACGGGAAGATGGCTAAGGACCCTGAGCAGACCAATCAGAAGGTCAGCAAAGGGTCAGTTTAACCACCCATTTCTTTTTAGTCCTGGGGTGGTATCTACTGCAGTGCCTAAACTGTTTCACTCTGGTCAATTTGTCAGCACAGTCTTTTTAGCCTCTAGCATTAAATCTTCCTTAGGCGCTAATATTTTACTATTTAACTGATTAACAACAGGGTTACACAACCATGCACAATCCAGTTGAACGTGAATCAGTTATTAATCCAGTTACTAATAGAATACGAGTTCCCATGTATCTAAGAAATCTAAGGCCTGAGACAAAGATCCACCAGAAAGGGAACTGATTTAAGATGGGCATGCTAAAGCTGATAGGCAGCCTGAAGTCAACGAGTACGACCAAGCTTTATCACGACTATCTAAAAATGTTAGCTTATACTGCAGTGTTCATCTTTGGAGTGACCTTAGATGAGAATGAGAAAGCCAAAGGGCTCCTTGTAATATACCACATTGCTAATGTGCGAAACATTAGCAACATTCGCAGTGCACAACACATTGATTTTGCGCAAAAAACAAAACAAAGTCCACTGCAAATGCCACAAAAGACAAAAGCATGGACGCCATCATGGTGGTGTGTGAAGACTTAGAAGTGGTAGAAGTTGAAGAAAGCATGGAGTCCAATTAATCACACCCTGAATGTACATAATCTACTGAATGTACACATTCTGTCTAGAGGTGGAAGCAGCCGAAAGGAAACAAAAAGAAGGAAATTGTGTTGCATATTGACAGGAAACGCTTGTAGTTCATTTTTTAAATCTGCAAAATCAACACGTTTCAACACATGGTATATTCCTGCTACAGGTTTCTACAGACGCACAGAATGGGCAAACAAACACTGGGTCTAGAGAGGCCATTTTTACGTTGAAGTGGCAGCTTCAGTTTTTATACTATGGCATCAGAAGTTCTTCCACCCGCCGGGAAAGGGGGGTGAGAGAATGGTACTCTGATGCAGTCTGCTACATCATTACTGTATGTAGTCTGTAATCATCTCACATCCTTCGGCTGCTCCAACCTCACATGTGCTTGCTCATGTGTTACCTTTCATCTGGTGACTATGCTGGACAACACCTTTTTAGCAGTAATAATGCGTAGGAGTTAATGAAATGAACTATTATTATTTCAATCGATTAATCTCTCAAATCCATTCTTAGTTTTTCTCTAGTTACGTCTCTAGAATGATTTGCCTTAATCCAACTTTAACTGGATGACTTAAGAGTATGTAAATATGTTCCTCCTAAAGTCATAATTCTCCTTATCTGATTAAGACACCCAGATAATGTGATTAGTTAATTGATTTTCTCCGGCATGTATACGCCTTAATTGGACTTTAACTGGACAACACGCATGCACCACAAACGCTGCACTGGCGTATGACCCCGTAACAAAAACATCCAAGAAAGCCAGTTGCAGAAGAAGAACGTAAACAGAACTGGTAGAAGAACCACCTGAGGGACAGCGCCATCTTACCTGCACCATAAGTAGTGCACACATCACGTACGAGATTAAAAAAGCTGAACTATTATCCATCTGGTTGTTGTTTGAAACGCTGCATGAACGACTCTTGTTTATTATATGATGTAAGAGGTCCACTGGAAATGGGGGCCGTAATACCCCACTGACAAGACACATATCGCCACCTAGTGTGGAGGAGGAGGACATGTTCCCGTCAGTTATTCAATTTTCTCCATTATATGTGGACAAGGGCCACATACTGTTCATCAAACACAGTTAAGATTTATGCAGTGCAGGAGTGATTGGGAGAGGTGTTGTTTCACGCATCCTGTCATTAATTAACAAAGCTAATGTTGAATATGACTCCACTTCAGGGGATCGCGCTGATTGTAACTGGAAACCTGTATTGTTTATGTCACATCAACTTAGAGTGGAACGTTAATTCAGTTCTATGTAATTCAGTTTTATATGTCTTTACCTGCTTAAACAAACTGCTTCAGACCTTGCAAATGTTGCCATACCCTTTATTAACATCTGCTTGTGGAAGTCACGCCTTAAACACATAAGACAGCAGACCTCCGTTGAGATGCTGCTGTTGGACGTTTGATTTTTACAAGGCAGATGAACTTATTCATGAAAACTGATCTGATTTCGTCGATCCATCACTGCAGCCCTAACAATAGAGCTAACCTCATGCATGGTCTCATAGTTTTGTAATTAATCTTAGACAGCAGTGTATACATTGCGGTGTGCTTCCGCTACATAAAACTTAGAATACATTTTCATACAAGGCCACAGATAAACAGCTGGTTTCCTTGGTTCTTCCTTTTGCAGAGTTTAAATTCAGCTGATTGTTAAGAACCACTCATGTGCATGCACGTGTCTGTGCAAGTGCAGTCGCGGGATGCACACACAAGAGGTATATATATGTATATGCATGCGCGAAAGAGGCATCACGTGTCCGTCAGCATGGCTGAGGTTTATTATACGAGGGCTCACACATGCATTTCACTCTCTTTGACCCTTTTCATTCCCCATACGTAGTCAAATCTGAGAATATTCACCCACAATGGTTGTCAGTTAGACTATTGAGGCTAAATGTGGGCATGCTATGTAGACTGTATGTAAAACTGGACATAGCAGGCGATGATGTCACTTTCTATAAATTGCTTCGCATCGGAGCAGAATTAAAGATCACAGAATGGCTTTATGGCCGATACAGTCATTTCCAGTCGGAGCCATGACCTTCCAAGAATTGGAAGGAGTGAAATGACATTGGAAACCTGCTTAGAGATCAAATAACGTGCACATAATTACCGGTATGAAATCATATCATGGGCAATGTGCACAGTATGCATTATACACATTATACATAGCAGTTAAGTTGCGTACAAAGTGGATTCAAGTTGGAAACCTTTAAGACAATAACACAAAGCTGATTATCAGAACGGCTCAAGCTTAGGGTTTATACTGAAACTTGATTTTCCAAGCCATAAGCACAGTAAACAAAAAAATCACTCCTGTTTACTCCAGCAGCAAATAACAGCAACGGAATTAAAACAACTTGAGCTGAGTTCATCTGTGGATGACCCTCTTGGTCTGCTGCATACAAACAACTTTTCAGTTACATCCATACATACATTCTTTTTATTTTTTTATTTTTTATGCCAGCACCTAGAGGCTATCAGTGGTATTGCACATTAAGGTATTTCTGCTCTGGCACTACAAGTTCAGACCATGACCCAAAGAAAGAAAGCAAGCACTGCATGTGTTGCTTTTTAAAAACACCTAATATTTAAAGTCACTCATAAGGAGATTTGGTTGAGTCTCTCAGTGGGTTACACACAGCTACTTTTGATAGTAAGATCAAATACTGTGGTAGAGATTAGATGGCGAGGTATCGCAGTGGAAGCCTCAACAATTTGAGGGAAGGCCCTCCTTCTTTGAAGCCTCTGTCCTTGGATTTCTTTTCAGAAAACTGGAAATCAGATCCACAATGGCTGAATGGTCTGGAAATATGTGATTGTACAAACAGCAGTTTGAATTCTCTGCTCTATTGGATTTCTCTGGCTACGCTGCCGGCAGCAAAGCCCTGGCTGTGTCCTTGGGTGAATAGTAGGTGTTTGAAATGACTGCAAACAGTCCAATTACACACCTCAGAGTGAGACCAACAGTTGATATGTCACACGTGGGCAATGTGCAAGGTAAAAAGCTTTTGATGGTTACCTCTGGGACTCAGATGTGCACTAATACATGTATACAAACAGACTGGAGCTACAATCAGTATATCTAACAGCACAGTTAGATTATAACAATTAGGCGTGACATTATGACTTATATTGTATCAGCCTCCCTTGTGCCTCCAAGATATTTGTGACTCATCAGAGAATGGAAATGCTGTGGTGTCTGGAATGTTGTTAGTGGGGGTATTTGGGTCCTGTGGGTCGAGGGGATGAGCCTCTTTGGATCAGGCTTGTTCCAGCGCACAGATACTCAATCAATTTGGGATCTAGTGAATTTGGAGGCCAGGTCAACGCCTTGTACTGTTGTTGTACTGAAGTTTTCCAGCAGAACACATCAAGGGAATCAAGGGCACCTTAAATTTGCTGTATAACCAAAGTCCCTCTTCTTCTTCTGTTAACACCCCACATCTCAGAATGCAGCACTGCTCCACTGAATAAACAGCAAAGATCCATATTGCTTCTCTGGCATGATACTGATACTGTCATACGGCGCACCATCCCTCCTCTCACATGGGTGCTGTCTTTAGGGTGTATGAGAAAAGAGCTTAAGTTGCTGACTGCTGCTTTTTAAGTGCTGAGTCCTTATCACTTCAAGAGTCTGGTTTGGCTTTCCAATAATCCAGCTCTAAGGGGAGTTCCTCAGCGAAGCTCCAACGTTCTTGTCGGTTTTGCAGTGTCTGTATTGGTTTTATGTCAGGGAAGGGTATTTGTTTTTGAGTTTTATTAATTCAGGTGAACATTTACATTTAGCAAAGTGATCGGACAGTGAAATATAGCTGTGATCAGTGGGCATTTTGCATTTAGACACTATTTCCCACATAATATCTGTTATTTTTGTCAGATGTGCTGTTTACTGTGGAATCCCAGACGGAGATCTTTTCATACGTTGCTCTAGTTGTATCGAGCTCCCTGATTCCCGTGCACATCGGTGATTGGGTCCACATGAATACAAGACAACTGATCATTGTTTAACTGGGGAGGGGAATGGGGAGGGGAGGGGGGGAGTGGCCATAGTGACCTTGTGCATCAGTTTGGCTCATTCATCTCCTTTCATTAGTACACAACCACGTTTTTTTTTGTTTTTTGTTTTTTGCACATCTCACATTTATATTTAACAAGCATGCACCTGCGTGGCTTTATAGCCAACTAATGCATTCTAATGTAGCAGTCACGCTCTAAATTTAAGTTAGTTATAGTTATGGTTAATTTAACTTTAAACTCTTTTTAAAAGAGGCTGACGCCACTAAATCTGAAGTGTTTCCAACTCTGCGTAATGCTACAAAGAAAAGGTTTTCTGCAGTGATGGAAATAAACATCAAAACATCATCCAAAAGCACGGTGGCGGAAGCATCATGAATCCAGGCTGCTTTGCTGCTCCAGGTTTAACAAGGCACGCTACAGGGTATTGCCAGCTGTCTGCCAACTAAACCACAGTAAAAAAATACAGCAAATTAGCTTTTTTATTGGTACTGCTCAGTAATATCGGCACTGGAAATTAATAATCACAAAGAAAGTCAGAGGGGAGCGCTCATTTCATTAATGTTACTGGCACACAGCCAGCGACTCTCACAGGGCAGCTTGAGTCATCATTTTGAAAAAGTTTTGATTACCCTGTATACAGAACACTGAAACAGCAAATTGGCCTTTTAAGATTAATGCAGTGTTTTGGAGAAGATCAGTATGAGAAAAAAAAAGCTATTTTAAACCGAAGCGTAGTTGGGAGTATGCCAGCTGGAGATGCAGCATGTACATCTCATTGAACAGAAGCTGAAAACTTAAATGTCCAGATCCACTCGGGTAACGACGATTGAGTTTGTTGCACCAATCAAACCAGCTGTTGCATGAATCAAAGAGCTCAGGTGGGCCTGAAAGAAAAAGAAGCAGAGTTATCCATCTGGCTTCACAACATGCGCTGCATTTGCCTCCTAACAGAGGGCTACTCACATTGACTGTCTGTAGTAAGAGGGAATGAGTTGTTGTCATCTCTTACCCTGGGCTCTGTGTGATAAACACAAGTGAGGACGCTCTTGTAGTTTATTCAGCCTCATGAGAGCGATTCAGCACAGGAGAATGGGAAACAGGGCTGTCAGGTCTTAAAATATACTCAGTGTAATTACTGAAGGTTTTTTAACAGGGGTGTCCCCATAAGCGATTGTGCGGTAGGATGTGCGTGAATGTGCCTGGTTTAAAATTTGGCAATGATTTTATGCATGAGATACAAAACATTTTATTAATTTAAGAAGAAAATTTAGTCAAGTAAAATAATAATTTGTTGTTGGTAGATGAACAAAGTAGCAGAATGCCAGTGTGAACTGTATATCAGTCATCCATGCAACGTACCCTGTGACAATTATTGGTCCTTTTTCCAGGAGCAGTACTGACTAACAAACATGAGTCACCAAATCCAGATAAGTACAGAAGTAGAAATGCTGTTGGGAATTATATTGGTCTATCTATTTATGTGTTGTTGTGTGACACAAGGACTTTTGTATTAAAGTTGGTTTTAATAATGGCTGTGAATGGCTGGTGACGTGTCTGAGGTAGGTCAACGCCAGCTAGTATGGGATTTTTTTTAGTAGAGGACAAAGTGTGCATTGCTAATGGATAGAATAGAAGAATAGAATTATTACTTTATTGATCAATCACGCATTTGTACCCTCAGAGCAGTGGGCTGCCACTTGGGCAGTATAGCAATCTGAGGTTAGCTGCTTGCTTAAGGCACCTTAGCCATGGATGTGGGGGGATGCAAACCTGTGATCCTTATGTCAGAAGTGTGATGGATGGCTAGAAAGACTGATTTATGAGAGAACTGGTGTAAAAACAAATAGATGTGTTGTCACCAACCAATCACCACCTTCATAGCCTTGAAGGTACCCCCAAGTTTCCCTGCCCACAAGATTCTGGCCGGATCTGAATTCATTTTACCTGGTGGAGATCTGCCAGGTCAATCAAATAGTTTGGGTTGGGCTTTAATTGGTGATGAGTTGAAGAGTAACAGTGATGGCGCCGTACATTAAATGCACCATTAAACTGATTTTGTTTACAACAAACTGGCTACTGTCTAAGGAACAGCGTGGGTGGTATTCCACAGTCTATAGACACTCATTTTTGTTTTCTCAGCATCACTTGAAACACACTCACAGAAATCCAAATGTTACCAAATTGTGATAAAAACCGAGTCAGGCCAACAACTTGATTGGTTGGTAACAAAAATCCATGAAAATGGTTAAATTAGTGGCTTAACAGTGCTTGAATCAAAGGCTAATTCTGAACCAGTACAAAATAAATAATACATTTCAGAAAGCAATCAGGTGTAAGAAGTAGAGTTTCTCTCAACAGTGAAAACAGTATACATCTTTTATTTTGGAAGATTCCTCATTTTGCATCATTGCATCAGAACAATTTACAGTTTATTATTCATGATTGCTCAGCGCAAAATGTGCCTGACGTACAAAGAAAGACGGTCCTGTTGACGTCACAAACCTAGATTGAGAAGATCTTGTTAAAGATAACGTTTTATTTTAGCGATGTGATATAGGCGAAGTTGATTTGGTGTTTATTTGTCATTATATGATGTCATTATATGATAACTCATCATCTATGATGATGAGTTATTTAAAAAAATATCATTATTCTCTGAAGCCTTCTTCCTTTAAAGTGGAACACGCTTCAGCATTCTTCCTGCCTTTCAGAAACACTGCTGCCTCGTGCCATAACAGATGGAGGAATGGTAAATATAACTTTTACCGTAGCCGTGCATTTATTACCTCACGATGAACATTCATCAGTTTTATTCAGTGTCATCTGACTCAGTGTTTTCTTTGTGTATTTCCCTGACATTGCTTTGATAAACATGCGCTTTTTGAAACATTCCACGGCGCTTGCTTTGGTCGCTCTTGCCGACGACACTGTTGTGTTACGTAATGGATGAACCTCGTTTGTGCTACAGCAGAAGGCACGGCCCGTCTTCATCAGCCAAGGAAACAACAACAAAAACTATAAAGTGATAAAAACGTGACAAGCCACCAGATGTGGTCGCGTTGAGAAATGCTTTGTGATCACTGCACGCAAACAAGTGGATGCATGTGGAATGGGAGTTAATAGCGCAGCAGGTTGTGTCAGTGGAGCGGGGCAGGGAGATGCTGTTGTGTGTGTGAAGCCCTATAGTCAGCATGTTACATAACTGAGTGGTTTGAGCCCGTGCGCGGCCCTGTTGCTACTGATACAGTGAGGTCACAGAGAACGGGCTAAATGAGGCCACCATTCATTTACGCTATGTTGTGTTTTTCGCTTGGATTCTGTGTCCGGCCCTGTTGAATGCAAATAACAAAAGAGAGGCGGCTTATTCAGACAGCAAGGGGATGATAGTTAACACTTTGACTCTTCTGTAGCGCATGTAGGTTTTTAGTAGAATACCAAATGTGCTGTAAAAAGTATGCAGGGTTGCTTTCTCCGAATACTTCTGGGATTTTATCAGAAATTCCATATTAGAAATTTGCAGATCTCCTTTGGAGTGTCTCTGTGCCTGAATGTTTACAGATTCTACCACAGCTTCTTAATATAGTTCAGATCTGGACTCTCAGTGACGGAAACATCGCCTTACTGTATACACAGATAAGGCATAAGATTATGACCACCTTTTCAGTACCCCTTCCTTTTCCCTTGTTCTTCCAAAACAATTGTGACTCATCAGAGAATGGTCAAGGGCCTCCTGAGGGTGTCCTGTGGAGTTGTTCCTAAACTTTGTGTGCGTGTCCGTGCCAGTGTGTATCTGTGGACGGCCTTGGGGATGTCTGCTACCATCAAAGAGTGTTATTGCTATGGGGTGGGGGTGCCTGGTCTAGTCTAGGTGGGTGGTACATATCTAGGACCAAAGGTTTCCCAGCAGAACGTTGCATTGTCACAAGATGGTCAATGTTACTGGACTTCTGTGTTTTATCCCAGATGAAATGGGATCCCTGTCCGCCAAACAGTATCACTTTAAAATGATATCAAGTTTCTTCTTTTGTAAAAAATGTTCCTTAAAACTCTGTCTAGTATCTGTATGTGCATATATACATTCAAATTGAGTGCCTAGAAGTTTAACTAAGTTCTCAACAACCTATCCTTAGGGTTGAGGTTAGGGTTACATACGATGTTCAGAGTTTAACCAGACACTTTGGATGTGCTTTTGTCCACCAGGTTCCCAATGTTGAACATGTCCACACCGAGAGAGCTGAAGTCTCCCTGCGTGACTCGCAACGGCATGGTAAAGTTACCCCCCAGCCAGCCCAACGGTCTGGGCAGTGCGAGCATCACCAAGGGGACGCCTGCTGCCAAGAATCGCCTATGCCAGTCCTCCTCCGTACCCTCCATCCTTCCTCCTCCGCCATCCTCCCTTCCCTACCACCACCACCCTCTGGATGTCCCTGGAATGCCTCACACGGCGGCCCCACTCTTGACCTCCGACCTGGAGCCCGTAAAGCCTCTGGTGGGCCTGAAGCCATCTCTCCGCCAGCTTCCCCCTCTCACCTTACCCAAACCCATTCTGCTGGAGCGTCAGCTTGTCCTGGATGAGAAGCTGCTAAACCGACTGCTCTGGTACTTCACCACAGCTGAAAAATGCGTCCTGGCACAGGTATGCAAGACGTGGCGCAAGGTGCTGTACCAGCCCAAGTTCTGGGAGGGCGTGACACCCATCTTGCATGCCAAGGAGCTATATACCCTACTACCCACTGGAGAGAAGGAGTTTGTCAGCCTGCAGGCCTTTGCCCTGCGTGGATTCCAGTCATTCTGCTTAGTGGGTGTGTCGGACCTCGACATTTGTGAGTTCATTGACAACTACCCGCTCTCCAAGAAGGGTGTCCGCTCGGTCAGCCTCAAGAGATCCACCATCACAGACGCTGGTTTGGAGGTAAGTCAAGTTTGTGATATAGTCTCTGGTAGATTTAAGTATTTCAGGCTTCTTCGTCAAAGCTAAACCCGCAACAGTAAAGCCATCCTCCCTAGTAGCCTCAGCAGCCATTGTAGCCACAAAATAACGTTGTTTTGATGAATGTAGTATAATGTTTCCACTGCGCTGTCAGGCTGTACGCACCCACCTCACTGTTCTGAGTTTCACCTGTTAACACAAAGACTGTTTCCGCTCATTCATTATTCCCGCTGGCTTCCAGTCCACCTTTTTGTTTTAGCTGCTGTCACCAGAATTCAACACCTCCCACCAGATGTGTGAAACATCTGGTGGGAGGTGTTGAATTCACCAATGCAATCTGGTGCCAAAAGCATCCAAATACTTGGTAACCTTTGTAATGGGAAACGTGTACAAGAGGTGTTGAGTTTCATTAGCACTATCTAAACGTTAATACAAAGTAGAGAGGGGATTGGAAATAATTCAAGAGTGAAATGCTGCGAGAGCGTCGGCATGGTGAGCACTGTAGAATTAGTGCTGTTCTTGTCATAAGCCTGTTCTTTGTATATCTCAGTTTCACTCCCCAGAGGTATTAAATACCGCTCTCTATATGCCCAGCCTCATGTCCGCCACCCACTTTATACCTTCTCCGAGGTCCCCAATAAGCCCACCTGTTAACTCTAGTAATATATACACCATCAGCCAGATACAAATTGCTAGGCTTACTTTGTTTTCTTTGTGCCATTTCCACCAGAATTCTGAGCTTTTGGAGTTTCTGGTTTTTGAACATTTGGCACAAATGACTGCTTGTGTGTTTTGATCACCTCACTTCCTTAATGTAACTTTCAAAGACAAGCTAAAACAAGGGCAACTTGTTGAGTTTCTCTAGGATGTCTCATCCACGTAGTCCATGTAGCTTATTCGGCGACTTGTGGTTAACTTTGTCTTAGCTTTGTCCTTGGGTTGTACGAGCATATTGCAAGGGAAGCTCATTAATACCCCTGCTTTCCCTACGGAGACATGTCAAAATGTGCAATGTGAGAAAGGTGCAGGTCATTTCAGATAAAGGCTTCAAAAGCGACTGGCCAATTATTTGAGCCTGTCATTATCTGTCTATAGCTTTTGATAAGGCAATTTACAGTGCTCCTCATTAGTGCCCTCATTAGTAGGGTTAGGATCAGTGAGCGCCGGCAAAATCAAGAAAACAGTCAATTTTCTGTGTTTATTTATTTATTTATTTTGTCTATATGACTTTACATAAGTGGATATATATGGACATCAGGAGGATAAGGGCATGTTTATATTACGGCAACCGTGTTTTAGACAGCACCTGCAAATCATTTTAAGATCTATTATCTTTACTTGTGCTTTAGAAATCCATGGTTTTATGCTGTCATATTGTATTGCTGAGAGCAAAACGGCTTGATGCTCACAGGGCGCCTTATGCACGGCTCTCCATACCTGCTAGGCTAGGCTGCTATTCTGGGATGAGTGCATGGTTGCCATGGAGAAAGCTGAAATTTGTTGGCAGCATGGTCTAAATATGGGCTTTCCTGTTTGGAGGCGCTGATTTGTGCATGATCATTTCGTTGCACCGTACGCCAGTAGAATTCCACTGGGAAAGATATTGATGGTTCTGAGAGTGTGGAGACAGAATGTGTAGATGAAGCAGGACACAAATAACATGTTTACACTTTTTGTGGACCACATATTTCACATTTAATAGTTTCTGTGACTTGGATGTCCTTAAAGTACGTTAAATTAATTGAATGTGCTGCATAAGCAAGTCTAATTAGTGGCCTTTATGTTGCAGGTCATGTTGGAGCAAATGCAGGGTCTGATGCACCTCGAGCTGTCGGGCTGCAACGACTTCACAGAGGCCGGCCTGTGGTCCAGTCTCAATGCCCGGCTAACCTCCCTCAGCGTCAGTGACTGCATCAACGTGGCGGACGACGCAATTGCTGCTATCTCACAGCTCCTGCCCAACCTGTCGGAGCTGAGCCTGCAGGCCTACCACGTCACTGACACCGCCATGGCCTACTTTACAGCCAAGCAGGTAGGATGTTAAGACAAGGGATCCCAGGGGCCACATACATTCATTCTGATTTTCCTCATTCAGATCACGATATTATGTCTTCAAATGACTTGTAATATATTTGTGTTTTCATACATGTGAATCTGTTATTGTTAAAAAATACCAGGGAGGCCAATGGACTAGGAGAGGGGAAACTGCGGGTGACCACACTAGATATGTAGAGTAAGGGTTTATGTGCACTTGTATGTAAAGCCAATTTAGCCTATCCATTTAAATAAACTAAGACTATTCACTAAACCTACTTTCTGGACTATACCCCAGAATTATACATCTATATCAGCACCCATGGTGAAGACTACCAGATTCTGTATTTCCAACAAGTCTTGTACATAGCATGCACAATATTCACTAGTTAATGCTCAAAGACTCTCGACTCTAGCAGTTTAATTAAAAATTTTGTATTACCAAATAACTGAAAATCCGTCCTCAGGGCTACACCACCCACACTCTGCGGCTTCACTCCTGCTGGGAGATCACCAATCATGGTGTGGTGAACATGGTGCACAGCCTCCCCAACCTGACAGCCCTCAGCCTCTCCGGCTGCTCCAAGATCACCGACGACGGCGTGGAGCTGGTGGCCGAGAACCTGCGCAAGCTGCGCAGACTGGACTTATCCTGGTGCCCTCGGATCACTGACATGGCCCTGGAGTACATCGCCTGTGACCTGCACAAGTTGGAAGAGCTGGTGCTGGACAGGTGGGTTTTGGTCGCGAGAAAAGACAGAAATTTTTCTCTATAGGACGATTAAGCAAATACCAAATGATTTTATCCATTTTAGCTGCTAAAATGTTGTCGACTGATCAATAAGAGCAATAAGCATACAAGCGCACAAGTATAAACATACTGCTAGCATAAGCTACGTGCGTAGGTTACGGCATCTTTGTCCCGCAGTACCCTAAATAAGCCTAAGGCCATAGTTTGCTCAATGTAACATTGTGTAATGTGCCCCCTTCTAGGTGTGTGCGGATCACAGACACCGGCTTGGGCTACTTGTCCACAATGTCATCATTAAGAAGCCTTTATCTGCGCTGGTGCTGTCAGGTAACACAAAACACGAACATATAACATGGCATGAGAGCGTATATAATTTGCAATATATCACATACTGGATTTTCTCATTAAATGTGAAATAAGCTGATGATATCAAGATTCAACGCTGAATACTATAATATTTGCTAATATTAAGAAAGTCTAAGTGATCCACTTATGTCAAACTACAGTAGATGATCAAGTTTTCTGATTCTGTGTTTCTGTGTGATCGCAGGTTCAAGACTTTGGTCTGCAACACTTGTTTGGAATGAGAAGTCTTCGTCTACTGTCTCTTGCAGGTATGATTTCTTTCCCTCCTGTCTTTTCTCGTTTTTTATTATTATTACCACTTTTAATACTATTCACTGTCCTTGCATGTATCACACCTTGGGAAATGCATAATGAGTAAAGGGAATCTGGACTCTTACTATAACTTGCAATCATCCAATAGATAGGTCACATAATCCATTTTTAACATAAAATTAGGAAATGACAATATACATATATATATGGTTATGTGTATCATTTTCTAATGGTCACTTTTATTCACTGTATATTATGTTAAAAATGGATTATGTGAACTATCCACTGGAAACTATCTACTGGATGTTTTCCCATTTTGTTGCTTTTATAAACAGAATCATGATCCAAGTAACATTCAGAGCAAATCTAATGTTTTTCTCGCCCAGGCCAGTCTCCTTGCTACCTCACAACTTTCTTGACGATAAGATGCACATGCAGCAAAATGGCATGTGTCCAGATGTACAGTCCTGACTGTACGTCTGGGAGAATCCAGATTTTATGGGTCTGGGAAGGATTCCCAAGCTAAGGATTTGCTTATTTTATTTGTCTTACAATTAGGATAGTAGATAATAAGTAAAATTGTGCACTACAGGTAATGCTCTGTAGCCTCTTGGTTGGATCTATACTGTCTTTCTACTATCCACAGCTGAGTACTGTCCCCCTGTTGTGTTCCCTCAGGCTGCCCGCTGCTGACCACCACCGGCCTGTCGGGCCTCATCCAGCTGCACGAGCTGGAGGAGCTGGAGCTGACCAACTGCCCCGGAGCCACGGCCGAGCTCTTCAAATACTACTCCCAGCACCTACCCCACTGCATGGTCATCGAATAGGACCACCGAGCTGGCCCGCGACTTACAGAGCACCACACTTCAACTTTTCTCCCCCTTTACCTTTTTTTCCGTCACACTTTTCCTAAATGCCACCCCCACCCCACCCCCCACCCCCAGGATACCGAACAGCTCCTGCTATACCACCACCGTTCCTCATCACCTGACCCCACATCCCGCCCGTCTTCCTCCACACCCCATTGAGTAGACTGACCTACAAAGGCGGACAGAGAGGCAGGGAGACAGATGATGGGTACGCGTCAGACCCAGGAGGGAATGCGGGGACGGCGTCTGTTAGCTCCGTTGTGAGAAGAAGTGAAGAGCTTGGTGTGACGTCTTGTCAGACAGCAAGTTTCTTTTTCACAATCAGCGAAAGGCTTTTTGCTTACAGGGGAGAGCTTCTCTAAAGACTTGGGAGATTTTTTTTTAAAACTGAATGGATACTGAAGGGAGTGACGTGCAGCGAAGAGGAAAGTAGATAAAAAGGGAAATAAAGACTTTTGTGTTATAGCCGTTGGAACTTATATAAAAAAAAACGCGCTCATACACCGCAAACACACTCACCAACATACTGTATATCGTAAATGAAGTAAATCTAAGTCCTCAAGACCATGATTACTGACATTTCTGATCGACTTCCATCACACCGTGTAATATATCCGCTGTTTCATCGTTTTTCTTGGAAGGTATCAAAGTTTCTGTTGTTTTTTTTTTTGTTTTTTTTGCTGTTGTTTTTTGTTTTTTCTTGATCTGAGAGAGACACCACAATGCCAGCCGGGGGAGACGGGGATCAGACAGAACTACAAAGGTAAACTTCAGGAAGTGAATTACAGCGACGGAGCATTTTTTCTCCCTCCTTCAGTGTGCGTGTGTGTGAAGTGTCATGGACTCACGGCTCATCGTCATCTTTTTTGGGATACCGCCATCTTTTCTGCCTCCACCATTGGAAAAAAAAGGACAAAGAAGAAAGTGTAAAACAGAAAAAAACAGAACAAAAACGCGACCGTTTACATTGGCTTTTGTCGGGAGTTGCACGCTTGATTGACTTGATTGGCTTCCTTTTGTTGTGGTCTACTCTTCAGTTTTCGTATGCATATTTCATTTACAGATGTGCTAAGGGAGAACTGTTGTAAATGGTGTGGGTTTTTTTTTTTTTTGTTGAAACGGTGCAACGCGACCAAGCGGTTGAGGAAATCGGAAGAGCAGCGTTTGGGTTCAGTGCCGAGGATAGACTCCCGTTAGCAAGAGAGGACTTTTGTGCAAGCGATCGCTACGTTGCGCAAGGAAGTTTTGTCCAAGTTTGAGGGCAATTTTTAATTTCTTTCCATGGCAACTTGTGATCGGATTCAAGCTTGCTGGGATCTGGGGCTGCGAGCGTTTTAAAACCAGGTCAAAGGTTTCAGTATTTAATCAACAACTGCAGGTGACAAAGACAATGGTAGTTTGTGTGAATTTTACACATTTTCCTGCTAGCCCACAAGTCAGAGAAACTCATGAATGCTCTTGTTTTCAAATCACGTTGGAAAAGCTTAATTTACTCTATTATAGCTACGTTCATTTGCTTCAGTCGTGTATTATAGCTGTTGTTCGCGGCGTCATTTCCCTCATATCACAGCAAACTGATTTGACACTCGACGCACAAGGCCGCCATTGTTCCCACGAGTGCTACTAACACTCTAACCGTGTACGACAAAGCATGAGCAACAGCAGACAAGATCGGACAGGCATTATCAGCTGGCTGGGGAGGTGTTGAATGCGTCACAATAATTAACGAAACCCATATAAAAACAAATAAATTAGACCTTGGATTCTTATGTGTAGTTAAGCTAGGCTAAGCTAACCATTCAACATGGCTTTGTGTTGCTAAACTGATACTAAAAGAGTGTCTGACTCCAGTTAAGGAGGGAAAAAAATGGTAAAGTTTCACATAAACCAAAGAATTCTCAAGTCAGTTGTAGTTTCTGCCCTCCCCCACTGCTTCTCTCGAGGTGACGTTAAAAGACAACGGATGAGCCCACCGGTGAGCCGCCGTCCTGCTTTTTTTTTTTTTAATTTGCCTTGCGTGTCCTCAGATGTGCTGACTGCCAACTGAAAAGGGACTGGATCAGTGTCAGCCAGTATTAGGGGTTGTGCCAAATGCATCCGCAGCAGCGCAGGAAACGGGCCGATCGCCACTAGTGGGTCGCTGACTACAATGAAACGGACTGTATGGATGGACCGGGCACACCATGCATGTGTTTTCTTTCTTTTTTTAATTATTTTTTTGTTGTTATTTTCAGGCGGCTCATTTTCAAAAAAAAAAAAAGGCACCCCTTCAGTGTACATAACTATATCTATTTATTCATGTATTTATTTATTTAATTAAATTAATTTGTGTCTTATTTAAGGAATTTATTTATTTATTGAAGATCTTTTTTTTTTGGAACTTGCTCGAAATTGGGACTTATTCATTAATTGGTGTTTTTTTTTTTGTTTGTTTTTTAATTATTATCATTATGTTGTGACATTTCAGCCCCTTTCCTTCCCCACCAAGTGAAATAATGTACACATTTAACACGCGCTCTTGTGTTAAGTCACACGAGTGACAGTTAACATCATTAACGGTGACTTTTTAAATCTTCATAATACACGAAAGTATATTTTCCTCTGTGCAATTCTGTGTCAACTTTGTATTGCAGCTCGGGCCCTTCTGTAAGAATACCGGGGGGGGGCCGGGCGGCGGTGATGTTATATTTACTGTCATTGTCCTGAATGTGGCAGCGAAATACAGAGTATGATATACATAAAGGCAAGTCTGAGATCCACTTCTGTCACGGCTAAGATATGTTTACACTGTATAATAGTATCAAAGCGGGCTAAATCTCTTGAGGATTCTATGGAAGCTTATTACTGACAAAACTATTGAATCTAAAGCTTATTTAATTACGACTTAAGCATGACCAAGAAAGAAAACTGGCTTTGGCACTAACTCTGAGGTCAAGACTTTACTGAACATTGTGGTGACGTGTTACATGCAAGACAACAGTGCTGGGTTTATTATTAATCTTTCTACTTAAGTGGAATTATCAGTTGAGGAAGGCCATAAAAACCTGGAAGCAGCCCGGTGGGTGTTCACTATTGTGCCATACCTATTGCCAAGAGTTCCTTTCATTCTTTCTTTTTTTTCTTTCTTTCTTTCTTCTTTTTTTTTTTAGCTTGTGTCCAGCTTGTGGAAGTAATCGATAGTGGCTGATAATAAAATTGTATTCAAGTTTTGATTTGGGAGAAGATAATAATAATAAAAAAAAAAATTACTGAAAAAAAATAAAAATAAAAAAATAAAATCACCATTTATTTACGATTGTTTATGTTGTTTTCAATAACTGAATTAAATGAGGTTTTCATTCAGCAAAGTGGACAGCTGCTTTAGATCATTGTGCGTTTTACATTGATCCAGCGTAACATTATGATCACCGACAGGAGATGTGAATAACATCTTGTGTCAACGTTCTGCTGAGAAACTTAGATCAGGTACCCCCACCCTATAGCACAAGGTGTTGACCTGACTGGGATGATCCACTATACAGGCCCCTTTCTTCAACCCATAGGACCCAAAGACCCCCCACTAACAACACCACAGGACACCCTCAGAAGGACCATGTCCATTCTCTGATGAGTCCACACAATGAGACCTACACAATATTAGGAAGGTGGTCGTAATGTTATGCCTGATCAGTATAACGTCAGACTGTGATGCAAAAAATGATTCCCACGTGCAAAAATCTAAGTATTATCGATTGTACTGACCTGATCCCAGTTCCTACGCTCTGACTTCAATTACTGACCAACACAAATGTGCTCTTTCAGTAGTTTTGCTATTGATGAGCTTCCAAAGGATTCACATGTGTGTCGTGAACTCTAACTCATTAGATGCTAAAGAACTAACAACTAAACTTCCTAAGGAGCGCCGTCTGGAGCGACTTCCTTAGATAAATTGTTTTTTAAGTGTTCTAGATACGTTGTCACCATTTTGCCACAGCTCATGTGATCATGTGGTAACTGACAAGAAGTCGTTTGCTCTTTCAGTTTGTGTTTCGCCGTCTCATGCCCGAACTGATGTTATCGGAAGGCCGTCCTTGCACTGATGGCTTCTATAGTCCATTTTAAAAAAAAGAAAAAAGAAATTAAGCTAAAACCTTTGACTCACATCATCACCACACCAACGTGTCAGGCAGAATCTAATTCAGTCAGCAAGCGGGTTTGGAACATGTTTTTTCAGTATTTTCAGTAGCAATGTGAAATGTTGCAAAGAAGGATGGATGCACTCGGTTTTGTATGACTAGTTTTCCTGCAGCTCTTAAGCAAATAAAATGTAATGTTGTCATTAAGGGGTCGACCAAGGGGTTGGTGTGTAATTTTACGACATATTCATAAGTCCTAAGGGTTTACTTTCTTACAAGGTTTTCTTGAAAGGCTCATGTGTCATCACATGACCTCGGTATTAAATGGTATTGATGGTAAGCGGCATGACACCTGCAGCACCTTTGTTGGTGCAAAACCTGAACCTTATCCTTGAGTATTTCCATTTTTTATTTTTTTTTTTTCTAATTTTAGTATAGAGGGTGTTTTGTAAGGAGGCAAGTTTGTAATATACACTGATCAACCGCAACATTAAAACCACTGACAGGAAAAATTAATAACATTTGTGACAACTCAGTGTTCTGCTGGGAAACTTTTGGACCTGGCATTCATGTTGATGTTACTTAGACATGCACCACCCGCCAAGACCAGACCAGACGCTCTTTGATTTGATTTGGCAGCAGTCGTCCCCAGCCGGGACGCAACCAGACACAGACACACACAGACACACACAAAAACAGTTTAGGAACAACTAAAAAAAAAAAAAAAAAACATGAAAAACAGCCTCCAAATCCACTAAATCCCAAACTGATCAAGTATCTGTGGGATGATCCACTATAGAGGCCCTTCCACCTCAACATATAGGACCCAAAGGCTCCACTCTCTGATAAGTCACAACTGTTAAGACCTACACAGTATTAGGAATGTGGTCACAGTGTTAATGCCTGGATCAAACAGTGACCACCACGAGCCTCTTTCCCGCATGATCAGCGATTGTAGCAGGTTCGGCCTCATGACCATAGAAGGTGTAATGACAGTCACATAATGACGCCTGAGCCATTATGCTGTAGCTTGGCAGGCGGCCCGACTATGAGAGGATCTCTGGAGTACGTGTCTGTTAGTTGATGCGTTGCAAATCAGGAACAATTGCTGCAGTCTCTCTCTGCTGGTGTTCGTCCAAAAAAGTAGTGTTTTTATCACAGTAGTAGAGTTTTTATCACAGTGCATATATAAATGATTTACCAAGAAGATCTATTAGATTCTGAGTTGACCGCACACAAAAACATTAGTGGCCGGACAAGCTCTGCTTCTACACTTGGAAAAAAGAAAACTGGATTGGACAGTAGAGATTTTAGCCCAGTGCCCTAATGGTGAGAACTGTTCTGCTTTAAATTTTACTGGACTTACTCAAGGGCACAACCTGCTGGAGAAACCTATGTAGCACAACCCCAAACTCAAAGCTGCATTGTGAACAGAAGCTAGAAGATGAAAAAGAAGAAGAGGAAATTACGAAGACGATGAAATTAAGGAGGTTTGATGAACAGTTTACCTTTCACACAATGTTTTCCTCTCCCTTAGATGCGCACTCTACTCTATCTTATACATCCTATTAGATGTATAGGATACAAGGCTGCGTAAAAGCGTCACAGAACGCAATGTTTTTAATGCAATAAGGGATCAAAGGTCACCAGCATTCAGTGTGACCGCTTAGATGTTGAGTTTTCTTCACATTTTCTGAATCTTTTGAGGATATCATGGAGTACACATGATGAACCCCTTGCAACTGCACACTCAGAAACATTATATGCTCACACACTGGTGACCTTTTCCCCATCCTTGCTCCCGAACAACTGAGCATTTCACGCCAATTCCCAGCTTCTTCGGACGTGTCGCAGGCATCAAATTCAAAATGTGCAAGTACTTTTATCACACATTTATCAGTTTAAACATTAAATATCTTGACTTTGTAGTGTATGTAATTGAATATAGATTGAAAAAGAAATGTACAAATCCTTGTTTAATTGGGGTTTGTATACATTTGTGCGTGGGAGCACTGAGCCATACTTAGGTGAGGGTATCTTTAGGCTTTCGAGGAGGAAAAAGAATGAGGAATTTCCACGTTGTCCTGTTGTTTTGGCACTTTAATGTGGACTGCAAGCGTTTTAAAGAGTATCTCAAACATTGATCGCAGGCTAAGCACATTCAACACATCAACAGCATCAGTTCTATCCAGTGTGGACATGAAAAAAAAAAAATAGAAAAAAAGTGGTTAGTAAATGCTGAAAGTCAGCACGACGAAAACAGTCGATACACATGCCCTCCGAGCTCCTATGGTTTATTCTTTTAGTTTATATTCCCTACGGTCAGTCAAATCTATCATTAACTTAGATCACATTTGTGAAAATAAGGGCAGCGGTCTCTTTAAAAAAATAAAAAATAAAAAAAAAATTGCCCAATCCACGACAAAACCAAAGCAGGCTGGACGACAAAACTTTTCCAAGATTTGCGTACTTCCATCCGAATCAGAACTTTTCAGATAACAGACGGTCAGAATGAACAGGCAAGCACTTGGCACGGCAGCATTTAGGTGCTGCAACTTGTTTTCACATCAAATCATCAAATCAAACAACATCATTATGTTTTTTTTTATTATTATTATTACTATTGTTATTATTAGAATGACATTTAAACACATTTGACCTGAGCAACAAAAACATCCGTTGCTATATCGACTCGTCTGTGGACGCTGGTAAAAAGAATCTGGTCACGACAAACTTGGACATCGGTCTACATCCTCTGGTTTGAGTCTGTCCGCCAGATTTTTGTGTCGCGGCTGCAGGGATTTCCTCCCACTGAGCCACAAGAGGTTGAACGTGATCCAACACTGATCGTGAATGTTAAGGCGTGGGCTGACTATATACACATTTTCGAGAGCTATGCTCACGCTTCCTCTCTCGCTGCGCCACATCGTACTGTCCTGCTCTCGCCCCCTGACCCCCCGACCCCCCGACCCCCCGACCCCCGACCCCCTGGCTCTCTGCACGCCGCCATCCTTCCAGAATGTGACCTCACATTCAAAAACACACACATTTTATTATTATTATTTTTTTCTTTTTATGCATTTCATATGTCTTATGTAAAACAGATAGAATTTCACTGATAAACAATTCACTACTTGGTCCCATAATTAAAAAAAAAGAAGAAGAAAAAACAAGAAAAATACAATTTCTCCATCTTGTTTTAAGTGGGAAAAGTAACCCCCCCACCCCACCCCACCTCCCCTCCTGTCCCACCCCTCCCCGTTCGTTCTGAACATCAAGCACTCCTCCCGTCTTAACGCGACGAGAGAGCTTAAAGTTGGCTCTCTGAATCGCATTTGTCAGTTCCGTTCTCCAGCGGCCAGGTGGACGGCCCCAGCTCGCTGAAGTTTATGTTGCTCTCGTTGAGTCGTCGCACGCGGTAGGTCTCATAGTGGATGTTGTGTGTCACGTCCTTTAGGTCCTGAAGGTGAGACCTTTGTGAAGAGAACAGACAGAAAAAAAAAATGTCACGCCCGGCTCTGCAGAACCTGGTCACGATTAACCGTATCCCCATGTTTTTTTGGCATTTCCTCTTTTATTCTGTAAGTAACTAACTCCAAACTGTCATTTCAGATGTCTTCACTTCCTGCCGCGTGTGGATGCTTCATCTTTCTATTTCACTTCGGAAACACTTGTTTTTTTCCTAGTCTGCTTTTCTGGTCCTTGTGATTTTTTTGGATCCTGTCTTTTGCCTAATTTTGTATGTAAAGACTTTCTATCCACCACCTGTGTCCTGAGTTTTAGTCACATTTTTAATTTAATTTAATTTAATTCGCTGTGCTCTATTTTGATGTGTCTCAGATGTTCAAGCAATTCCCAAAAGTCAAAAACACTGATGTAGAGGTGGGCTATACAGTGGAAAATTTCCTAGACAGATGATATAATTATGACATTAATTATGTCTATTACATGAAATAAATTAAGCAAGAAACACATAAAATTTTAAATTGTTAATTGTAAATTTTAATATGTGTACGTTATGATGAGTTCATCTTCCTTTATCTTGGAGAATTCAACACGATTCATCTGGACATGTTAAAGAGGGGTTTTAATATTTAACACACAATATTAACACGGTCTGTTTAATGTGTTCTGTGAGGCTGGATTCCTCCATTTACTAAGAGGATCTCACAGTGAAAACTTTTTACTGTGAGTATTTTTTCACACAATAACGTCACTAGATTAAAATATCGAATCGCGATTAATCGCATGATTTCCATAGTAATGCAAGATTAATGAAAGTCAATATCAACAGTACGTGCAGATAATGCTGGTTCTGTTGAAAGAAGCATCTGTCTAATGCTACCTTTGCCTTTGTTGTTATTGTTATTTCTTCATCTTTAGGGATTTATGCCAGTTTTGCAATATCACTGCCCTCTGCAGGGTACAATTGTTCATGACAACTACAACAATTTTGTATTAAAATTAATTAATGTAGCACTGATTGATCATTTTGACAGTCTGAATCTTCCGTCAATTTGCCATGTTTGTTTAAACTTAAACTTGTGACTCCAGGATTAATCTGGTGATTCTGTATTCCTTCACAGGAACAACAATATGTTATACATTAATTTTATAATGTCTGATTCTAAAAATGTAGTTAGTTTTTGTATAGGCCTCCACAACAGTCCCAAGCACCACAGCCAAACTCACCTGATGAGTAGATCTCTCAGGTGTGCAAACTCACAGTGTGCCACATTTTCAACTGTGTAAAGAGAGAAAAAAAATCATTAAGATCCTAAAAACCTCTCAATGACACTAAAGTAGGGGTGTAAAATAACACCATGCCACTCCCTTTACAAACATTATGTATTACTATAAATGAACAAATAACACATAAGACATCTGAATGCATGAAACTTATACATTTATGTGCTGGACCTGTTCCTTTTAACCTAACCCGAATTAAGCATCAGACGTCTGTTTAAGAGTTATGTAAGAGATCACCGAAACACAAAGCTGATTTGCATAATAATTCATTATTCAAGCAATAATTTGAAATTAGCCTTTAAGCAGAATGACCAACTTGGATTCTGTCAATGCTCAGGCGTGAACTGTCTAACTGAAATCATTCATGCAGTAATGCAGATGCTCAACTTTCACATAATATCATCTGCTAATAAACAGATTACCACCCAATCAAATTAACAATCAGGATACGTTTATTAATTCTTAACTCTCAGTTAGTCGTCCTTTTATACTAAAGAGACATGTTTCTACTTCCAGATTTGTGTGTAAACCTCTGCTATGCCAAGTTGCATTCCTTGGCAGCTCCAAGAACTGAACCTGAAAAACCAAGTGTGACACTCGTGACTTACCTTCAATAATTCCCCACTTTGTTTTGCGTCCGAGCACCTTGTTTCCATTCACCTGGTGCTCCTTGTCAGTTCCCACCACAGCGAAGGGAATGCTCTCCTGGGAACACACAATTAAACCATCGCTAATTTATTATAACATGCGACAATTCAAGTCCACTGTGCATAAACACTGGATCCAATAGGCATTTTGTGGTGGTCTATTACTATTTCTTTGATATGTGATACAGGAACTCAAATGTGCTATTAATATAATAGTTACACACTGCAAAAAATGTGAGTTTTCTGAATCTGTATGCATGGTTTAGAAGACGTCAGGTCGTCTTTCTGCTTAGCCCTGGCCATTTCCACAGTCATTTTATGAAAACTGAAACATACTTCTAGCTCAGAATGAGAACAGACCTCACTGGATTCCCTGGATTCTACACTTTATGTTTAAATACAATAAATGGTCATTAGAATAATTTTTTATCCTCTATCACATCTAATAGTGACTCCAAGATCCCATCATACCCCAAGTATTACACCCACTAACTGTACCTCACCACACACTGTATAATGTATGTGTATGTTATTATTTCTCAATGAATCTATGACAAGTAAAGGAAGACAAAATTAATTATTGGTCTGACTAAACTGTAGGAGTGAAGATCTTACCCGGATCCTGTCATTGAGGATGCGTTCTTCCGGATCCTCGTCGTACTCTTTCTGGGGGTAGACACGAATCCCGTTGGCCGCCAAGTCTTGCCTTATCTGCACAAAGTTAAAAACACAGCTCAGTTTAACTGGTTTACATGTACCCTGGAGGTTGCATATGAACACAAGTACAAAGGATGTCCAGACGCCCACAAGAGGAAAAGATGAGCTGCTCAAGTTAGATGCAAGAAGTAAGGCTAACCCTGAGAATGAGAATAACAGATAAAGGCATCGTTCTGGTAAATCCAGTCCGGTAAATGACCACCTGACCATCAGAAAGTTTTTTTTCCCCCTACCCCTGTCTGTCTGATCCAACAGTTGCAGGGAAACCTGGATTTCTACCAAGCATCTGAGTCAGTTCCCTAAATTCTGCTTGTTACCCTAATAAGGTGAGTCTGGTTTATCTAACACCTTTCAATAACACAAAAGGAGTAACATAAAACAGGGAAATAGAAATAACAACGCAGATGAAATGTGTATACATGTTGCCTCTCACCCTCTCTTTGAACTCCTGTCTTTCCTCGATGGTGAGTGTGTCCGCTTTGGCGATGACGGGCACAATGCTCACGATCTTCCCCAACCTTTTCATGAACTCGACGTCGATGGGACGTAACCTGGAAACACATTACATCATTCTGTACAATGAGAGTCTGCAGAAAAGGGAACTTGTTAAAGGTTGACAAACACACATAAGACCTGTTTTAACGTTCTGAAGCTCCTGCATTGACTCAGGCCTAGTTACAGGAGAGGCTGGGCTCTTTCAAAGCTGTCGCAAGTTTTTGCTAATTAAAGGGAATTCCCTTTGTTGAGCATGTTTGCGTCACCGTGTGATGCAAATTTACTGGTTGCATGTTGAACTGTGTTTGAGCCACTGATTGAGTACTGACCTGTGTCCAGTAGCAGGGAGGAAGTAGATGCAGCAGTGGACCCTGCTGTCAGGTATTCTCCTCTTGCGGTTGACATGCAGCTCTTCTCTCAGGTATTTCTCATACTGCTCGTTGACGTATTTCACTATGGGCTCCCAACTGCAGCAAGGGGAAGCAGAGAATTTACAAGTTATGGGAATGCATAGAGGTAAAGATGCATTTAACTTTAGGTTACTTGCGTAACCCCCGGTTCTCTGAGTAACATGAGTGAGTAGTGTCTCACCAGACCAATACTATTTCCAGAAGGCAGGTATTTCAAATGTCTCTATGGGTCAGACATGATGACAGAGAGAAGCGGTGTAAACATCTAATCATATGCTGAGTCACTGGTTGTTATCTTCTTTTGAGTCCCCCTGAAGGAAGGAGCCATACCTTTCTAAATCAGGGGGAGACAACACCCAGTATGAGTGCAACTCAATCCTGGCCAGGGTCCCAGCAAGTATCAAGGCATTTTAGAATTAGTTTTAATGTTTGATATGTCCTGCCAAGAGATGTTATAAATCAGCCAGACAAGAACTCCTTGTCCTTTGCACGGTTTGTGACTGAAATACCCTTTCCATCTCGCAGACAGTTATGAGAAGGACAACCTATGACTAGAAATTGGCAAAAAAATTACCTGAAGAATGCTGCAACATAAAGATGATGTTGTGGTATTACTCTGAGCAACAAGTCAGAGAAAACAAAAACAAGACGAGAGGAATTTCCTAAGATCATGCATGGGATGTTCGACATTTTTCTGCACATTCAACAGCGGAAATGTGCTGGGCTTAATGAAGTCACTGAGCCAATCACCACCCAGCAGGATGAAGAGATAAACCTCAACAAGCTTGACCGGTCTATAGCAGTGTCACATGTTGTAAAGTAATATGATAGCAACATGCACGCTTGATGAACGTGCACGGGAGGTGTTATTTTAGCAATTTGATCTTGCTTCACACAAAGTTCCTTGTGAGCAACGCTGACTTCCTTTACTTCAGCACTTTGAGTTGGGTTTCAGCACAGAGGAAGGCAACACATTGGGTGTGTGAAAATTTGCGAAAGACAGTAATGAGACGGTGGATGAACTTTAATCTAAATACTTTACATCTCAACTGTCTACACGACCTGAAACATATGAGAAAGTAAAGGAAGAGCAAAAACATATTAAAACCCACTCTTAAATCTAACCCTTACCCTAACCCATAGGTCTTCAACATTTCTTTTAAAAAGTTTTCCCCCACAAACTTAAATATTTTATAAATAAACATCAATTATGAATCCTATTTTAGTAAAAGTATGAATAGAGGCAGAAGACATCATCATTCAGTCAGTGATACAGGAGCTGTCTCAACAACGCACTGTTTCACAGAGAGCGCCGCACTATACGAGACCTGTCAATTTAACCTCCTGCACACAATAGGCCCCGCCCCTATCGCTGCTGAACCAATCCCAAGGCCAAATATTACACACCGACTCTGTCAGATTCCTTGCAATTGGCTGAGAGCCTATTCAGTCGCCAGGTGAAAACCCAGAAGAACGCTGCAATATTAGCAGAAGAGAAGCTAACAGTGCATGGGGTCCTTGGCCTGAAAAACGTTGAAGACCCGTGCCCTAACCCCACAACGCTAACTCCTCAGTTTTGGATTTCTCAATACGCCGTACAGCGACAACGATCAGAAGATGATGAAGATAAACTGGAAGAAAAAAGGGAAAGATAAAAGCTCAGATCACTGAACCAACTGGTGCATGGGCTCGCAGCTGTTTCCAAGTTTAGAGTAACAACATGATCCACTGACGCTGGAATGTTGACGTGAACGTGCAGCTTTTTTCGGATTTTTTCACTTGAATAAATCAAGTGAAAAGGTGGGAACTACACCAAGTCGGCATCTGAACCTAAAGCTCCTGACACTCACCAGTTCTCATTGTTGATCTGGTCTCCGAATCCCGGAGTGTCAGTCACCGTCAGCTTCATCTTCACCCCCTTTTCTTCAATCACTAGACAGAGAAGAGCACATGGAGAGCGTTTTACATGTGTGTGCACGGCTGAGTAGTTAACGATTACCGGATGACCCCAGAAATCCTCGTGCTGATGTTGCAGATCTGCAGCTAATGTGAAAGCATGGTGGAAAATGAAAATCCTTCACATGGATGCCTCTATTTCCATTCTCTGTGGATCCTGTGTGGATCATCCTTGTTCCAGTGCATCACACAGACACTTAATCAGTTTGGGATCTAGTGAATTTGGAGGCCCAGTCAACACCTTGTGAAGTTTGAGCTGTTCTTAAACTGCTTTTTGAGTGTGTGTCTGCATCCGGCCGGGGATGGATCCAGAAGTGTCATTGCTATGGGTTGGGGGGTGTCTGGTCTGGTCTAGGTGGGTGATACATGTCTAAGTAATATCCACATGAATGCTTTTCCTGTCAGTGGTCATAATGTTATGCCTGATCAGTACATAGCACCAAATCATAACATGTGTCATCTCAGGTCACTGACATAGTCAAGACCGTACAAGTTAGACCATGTTCTGCAATCACCTAACATTTCTGAGCGGCACAAGGCGACATCTTTAATACACGCATTATCCTGAAGGCTCGGCCTGGCGCACACAGTGGAAAAACATATCACGTTCTGCCAGTTCATTCATCCAAGATTCCTGCGTGTGTCTATGTGTGTGTGTTTGATTAATGATTCAAGTTTAGCACAAGCGTTTACTTTGAGTTTATGACTGGTTCATTGTTAGACGAGGACTGTACTACAGATTTTTGTGTGATGATGAAATCGTGGTTTTACCTTCACTGAGTCAGTGCAAGGAGTGCACTTTTCAGCGTTTGAGGAAAGACGAGCAGTAAAGACTATCATTTGAGTCTGTAGCCATTGTTGAGTAAGCAGACAGGAATCTCCTCTGATCGGAAGCATGACAGCAAACATCTGGAACCTGATGATTAAGATCTTCACTAACCTGTAATAAGGTACCTCCTCGTTGTTGCCTAGACTCAATCAATTAGAGCCGCACACCGTACAGTTTCACTGGCTCCAACGTATTAAGTGAGAGATAGCACCTAACTAGAAAGACACTTCCTGTTTATGTAATTCTGCATGCCAGAGCGATCTGGATAATGTTTTGTTTTATTGCTCTAATGGTGCTGTTGTTCTGTTATTAGCTTGGTTTCAGCTGAAGGTTCAGGGCATGTTTAAACACGTGCAACCTAGGCCAAATTCAGTGAAGCATCATTGTCGTGGCTCCAGAAGCTGTGGTTTAAACATGTACACGTGGTTTATCTGAATCAGACTTGTCTGTCCTGCAGACATTATCTAAACTTTCCTGGAAACAATTGATTCTGAGATAGAACTTAAAACTTGTTGGAGATGTACTTCGATTAAAGCTTAAATTCGTAACTGAGACTTATTTAGCACAATGCAAATTATTACACTACACTTTTAAATCTTTTACCATCATACATGTAGTTAGATTAAACCAGGCCAATTTAACGTCACTCTGGTTAAATCTCTTAAAGAACTGGCAAAACACTGGCCCTGTATATGTGAAATGGTTTGAAATTCCTCACAAAACAGCAACTATCTAACAACATTGACTGTGTGAAGCTACTTTTCCTGACATCAAAGACATAACTTGATGTTTGGTGCCCTGAAGGGGAAGTCTGCCTATACTTTAGCTTTGGAGGAGTTCCCTAGGCTTATTTAAAACCACAAATGGCTTGTGGCTTTTGCAAGATTTAATATCACATAAGTGATCTGCACAATGCCGCTCCACAGTAAAAAAAAGATACAGCGAATCCACTGCAACCGACGGTGAGTGTGTCAGAAAAAAAGGTTCATGGAAGGACATCCCTCTTGTATAGCAAATGCTATACACATTGCATAACTTTTTTACAATTCACAGATTTTGTTGCCATTGTACCCCATCAGTGACACATTTCAGTACAGATGCAGATTTACAGACAGACACATCCACAGGCAGCCCTGGAGGCGTTGAGGACCCGTGCAGCCCATACATTGGAAAATGTACCTTTTACCTTTTACCTTTTTATTTGGTATGCATACGAGCGTTAAATATTATTTGAGTTCAATAAATGTTTATGGTTTTGGTTAAACTGAGACTTATAACATCTGTTATCGTTGTGTCATTTTTACCATGTAAATGGAAGGAGAAAAAGCAGTATCGGCTCCAAATATCTGCTCAGAATCAGTATCGACCCTAAAAATCGATCGATCGAAAATGTCGATCGATCTCTAGTCAGTTTAACAGGGTGGTCAATGTGTCTCATAATTATCTTGTCCCAAAACTGCTTTTACAGAAGTAGTCATATCATATTCTGGGATTCCTGTTCATGACACAAGCAGTGAAAGGAAAAGCGATATGATACTAGGATGTGAGAGCGTTCCCTCAAAAGGTCGACGCTTGTAGTCTCTTCACAACAAATAAATGCAGTTGCAGGAGACCAAAGAGGCAGAACAGAAACACACTGATTGGAAACCAAATGACAATACGTGATGTGTCTTTGCTAGCTCATGTGAATGCTATTGTGTAATATTCAAAGCAGAGGTAAAATCACACAAACACTGCCTTCTATTAAGAGATAAAGGAGCGTACAGTAAGTATAGGGGCCTTGCTGAGCCCGAGTAATCCTAAGACCCTGCCCAAATGTGTACATATATACATACATGGTTGTGGCGTGGGTGGCTGGGGGACTCACCATGGCTGACTGAATGCAATTTGACTGTTTTGGAGATCTTCTCTTCATAGTTGGGCGTGCAGGACTTCGGGCTTATCTTGGACTTGAAAAGAGTGTTGACCAGCGTGGACTTCCCCAAACCACTTTGACCTGCAGACATGTGAAACCAAAGTTTCATACCGTTCACCAAATGCGTGCACATAGGTTTTTGAATCTATGCCACTAAAACAGTCATTTCTGTCATGTGTCCACTTCTAAAGGAGGCTATTAAAGGCCTTTTCATATCACCTGGTCCATCAGAGAACTGTTTACATTTTGGATTAGAAGCTGAGAGACAACTCCATCAAAACCCCCTCGTTTGTAAAATATCAAGCAACAAGTTACTGTATCACAGTTCACTGCCCCCACAGACTTGATGATAATGTCCTCTTCAGGCATGTCACAGGATGTCTGACTGAATATGAAAGTCAGTAGGTAGTTAAGAGTGTGTGTATATGCACACAAGTGCAAAATTGTTGAACATAAGTAAATAATCGGTAGACTTTAAAGATAAAAAAATCTTTTAACATAAAAAAGCTATGAGCACGCTTCCTGTTTTCAGTTCAACACAGAGGGGAAACCACTCCGAACCACTTCCTCCTTGAAGAATCGTACTTCCTCTACCAAAATGAAGAGCAAAGCACAGTATCTGATGAGGAAGAGACCTCTTAACTCTATTAAATCACAAACAAGCACAGATACAAGAGACAGGCGGAAAGTGGTAGAAACAAGTGGAACAAGTTTTAAACAAGACATTTCCACTCTTCTAAGTGACTGCTATTCGCAGTTGAATTAAAATTTAACGTATTGATTTGGTGGATCCTTGCTTTCTCGGCTCTTTCAGTTACTTGTGCCCCATGTCCATCAAACCTTCCATTAATCCGACAAGACACGATGATGGCGTTCAGTTGTCCTGTTTCAGGAAATTTACCCAACCTCGTTTGCACCACTCTCTCTAGCAGAACTAGCTGAAATCTATGCATCGCTAAGAGGAACAGCAGATTGCGCAATCATGCTTTAGATTTCCCTGACTCTCAACTTTGACAAGGCTGTTGCTTCATTTTTGAGGACTACTCAAATGGTCAATCTAATATAACTCTCTGTGCACTGCAAAATTCTGCCAGGAACTTGATTTGTGCTAGAGCGTCTGTGCGTACACTGTACATATAATTAACATGCCCAGCGACACTAAAACACAATATACCGTACACACAAACACATCCAACAGCAGATTAAATAACTTGCAAAGCACAGTCGAGAGGGAACATCTTACATCCTTGCAAAAAGTGCTAAAAAGGGCTAAGTACGTAGATAATTAAAAGATCCTAAAGAGGTAGTAGTTAGGTAAAATGAATGTTTCTATGGGATCTTGGTGCAGACCACTTAAAAGATGTTCTGAGATGTTACGGCATATTTTTGTAGACTGGGCTATTTGCACTGGGGGAAAGAAAAATGCATGCTTTAGCCTCTCCTGGGTATTTATGCGATTGCAGGTATTTTGCAGAAGTTGGTCAGCATGTTTTTGAAAGCACATTAACACCAAGCTATTTACTCTTGCTGTGAATGTTAAGAAAAAAAGTCACTAACACAATAAAAAAGTCTTGAATTTTTTTTGTTTTGTCCCATTCTCTTTGAATGTTTTACTATGTGAAGTGTCTTATTCAGTTTTTACATTTGTTGATTTCTCTGGCAGACTTCCATACACTACCAGGAGGATTACTACTTTTGCCCACTTCTTGTTGCTCTGTTTTGTGTGACCATCATTGCCAACATGTATCATGTTGCTAAATTCGTCACGCTCCTCTAACCGAAGCCCTCGGCCCACTAGTGTGAAAGTGGGCGCCCCCTCTCTTCGCTTGATCTTGCTATTTTCAAATTGTCACATGGATTTGAAGAACCGAACATCTTGGATCTTTTAAGAGATACATACACGGAGATCAGAAAGAGCTTTACCAAACGGCTCAGAAGAGGCCACCCTCTCTGTGCAGTCTGACCTTAACCCCATATTCACACGGAGGTGTTAATTGTGTGCGACTGTGACTCACCAACCACCATGATGTTAAACTCAAACCCAGCCTTCATGGTCTTGCGCCTCATCTGGTCCAGCACCGCCTCGATGCCCACGTACCCCAGCAGGTCCGTGCCCCGGATGTAGCTCATCTGCGTGCCCGGCACAGGCGGGCAAAGCTCCATCTTAACCTCGGCCTCCAGCTCCATCTCCTTCTTCATCTCCTCCGTCTCCATTCCCTTTTCGTTCTCCCCCAGCTCTTTGTAAATCTCCACACTGTCCCCCTCCTTCTCTGCCACGGGAGTCTGGGCGCTTCGCTGTCCGTCGCTCTTGCCATCATCCTCTTTCTCTTGCCTGATGACACCTCCCTCCTTCTCCCCTCTCTCCTCCATTGGGGTGAAAAGGTCAGTCTCCAACTCTCTAGCAGTTTCTGTAAAGGAAATGGTTTTGAATCGTTTGTTTTTCTGCTCAAACCTTGAGGAAACCTGAGGTACATGGTTACGAGGATACAACTAGACTGACTGATCAGTCAATTTACTGATGTGGCGTTCACAGATCAGACATTTGGATTTGATAATTTGCTTAGGACAGATAAACCTGAAATACTTGCAGTCCCGAACACCCCCCCTCCATAAAATAAACTTGCCATTTAATCTATTTCTGTACAGGTGAATGAAACAAGATGGAACATGGTAATCAGAGAGCTTTAAAGGCGGGTGTGTTTTTTGGAAACAGGAAGGCCACGCACTTCCCCCGCTTTGCATCTTTATGGTATGCTAGCAATATCCTGCATACACCTCAGTGGTTTACCATACCACATTTGAACATATGGTGGTTGTTTCTTACTTTTTCGATGTGGCATTGTACACCAATCAGGCATAACATTATGACCACTGCCAGGAGAAGTTAATAACATTCCTCATCTTGTGATAAGTCAATGTTCTTCTGGGAGATGTTTGGACCTGGCATTCATTCATGTGGATGTTACTTAGACATGTAGCACCCACCTAGACCAGACCAGACACCCCCACCCCATAGCAAAGGCATTCCTCTATGGCAGTAGCCATCCCCAGCAGGATGCAGCTTGACACAAACGGTTTAGAAACAACTCAAAAAACATTAAAAAAAAAAAACAGCACACGTTGACTTGGCTTCCAAATCCCAAACTTACCAAGTATCTGTGTTATGAGCCACAAAGGCCCTTCCCTTCAACCCTTAGGACCCAAACAATAACAACACCATGTTGCCAGACACCACAGGACACCCTCAGAAGGTCCATGTCCATTTTCTGACAAGTCAGAACGGTTTTGCATCAGCAAGGGAGACCTACACAATATTAGGAAGGTTGTCATAACGTTATGTCTGATCGATGTATTGACTTTAATGGAGGATTTACTCTTGAACCTTTTGGTGCAATGCTCCGATTTGGTTGCAGGTCCATCCATCTGCGTGCGGCGTTGGCTAATGCCGTGCTACCAGACTCAAATTTAATCATATTTGCACAGGATGAAACAATCATAAACGCACACTTACCCCACAGGTGACAAGGACCTAAATATGGTTCCTCAAGGCTAAAACCATGTTTACACACTCAACACACTCCCTTCCCAGGACTTAGCTCACTGGAGCCCGTGTGTTAGCACATGCGTGCAGGCTGCTCTGTGCTGTAAGAGGATTGGACGGCACCGACAATCCCCATGACTCTGTGTTTGGTGTCCGCATGCACTCGCAGCCGTAAATATAATCATGACGCGGTCGCCCAGCATGACTGACACATCTGTGTGTTTTCTGTACTTGCTCATCAACCTTTGACAACCGGCCCCTCTATGTCCTCGGCGTAACGCACAAGCGGTGCTCACACATAAAGGCCGTTGATTCGCATTAGTCCACTTAATTTAATCAGCTATAAATATCCAACCGTACAACCATTAGAGTAGAACTAATCCCCATGAGTCAGGACAGAGGAGGGTGTGGGCGGCACAGACAAGACCGGGAGTTTTCAGCATCATTAAATTTTACACTTTATGTAAAACTCTTCTGAAGAAGCAGGTGTTTTACTTTCCAATATGAATAAAGAATGAATGGAAATTTATGGTGTCCAGCCCAATTTTTTTTTTAAAAAAACAAGCTTTTGTCAAATGCTAAGCTGCATCATGGGCTATTTGTGCAATGCAAACAATGACTTAAGGATTTGGGAATGTCTTTTACGTTAGAGGCTAGAGACCCATGTTCCCATGAAGAGGATTTTTAAATGACACTGCACCCAAGAGCTGCACAGAACGCACCTTTTTAAAGGAGAACTCTGCTAATACATCTTTTATTTCAGCCCATGAAAGTAGCGTGGCATGCTACGGCATATGAATCAGAGAGGGACGGACAAAAAGGTCCAATCATGCATCAAGGGGAATGTTTGCTTGATCTATATTTTAGCCTCTGACAAATAGGTTTTCACCATCCTGGGTTTATATTTCCATATGAACCCACTGATACGTGGCATTGCAGTAAAATACAGAGGAAATTAAACCAGTGGCAAACCCCTAACTGATTTTAACCACAAGCAGAAAAGTGTTAATGCCAGAAGCTACAAATAAAAATTAAAGCCAAGACAGTGTAATAGAGAAACCGCTCTCTTCTTCTTCCTCATGTGGGACGACTTTTTACCTACTGAAGGCTTCTGCAGCTCCGTCTGCTCGAGCAAATCTGATTATCTTAACGGATAAATAACACTGATGGTACAGAAACTCCAATTTGATTTCACAAAAAACAAGTGTGTAACTTCGTTTTCAGGCACATTCCACTTTTTAATTCCCATTTACACACATCAGTTGTATGTTTGTAAGATATTGCTCAATAAAGTTGCGAGAGGATATAAACTTTATCAAGTATAAATCACGCTGTCACGGTCATTTCACAAGAATAGGTCGAAGATTGTGTATTCCAACTTCGTGGATGATGGTTGTCCTGCAGTTGGTGGGAAGTGTTGTCACATTAGCCTGGAACAGGCTCAGACTCACTTCTTATGAGAAAAGGTGCTAACGGTCAAGAAGAGAGATTTCTGTTGCCGTGCGTTTTTAAACATTTATACAGTTTTTCCTCATTTACATACATTCATGATGATATTGCCAAATGACATCCAAACCAACAAATCTTCTAATCTGTAGGTCTTCAACAGGGGGTCCGTCACCCCAAGGGGGGGCCGTGGAGGTACAGCAGGGGGGGTTGCAAAACCTTTGGTTGATTATACATTTTATTGTGTATATATGTGTGTGTGTGTGTATTTTTTTAATTTCCCCAATAAAGTTACATTTCCTTAACTACACATTACTATGAATCCAACATAACTTAGTAAAGGGATAAATGGAGGCAGAATATGTCATCTTTCAGTCACCACTTCACTCGGCAGCTGTTGCACCGCACTAGCCTGTCAATCCGAGCTTCCTGTACACATACACCGTAAACCCCGCCCCCATCATTGGTGAGCCAATCACGAGGCCGCATATTAGACGATGACTCTGCCAGGTTCCCCGCAATTGGACGAGAGTATATTCAGTCTCCAGGTGAAATCCCAGAAGCACGCTACAATATTAGCAGAAGAGAAGCTAACAGTGCATGGTACGTATACGGCAGTTGCACCTGTGTGTTATCTGAATACCTTAATACTGAATGCAAAATGCACTAGGCTGAGTTTAATATAGTAGGTAGGGGGTCCCTACCTAATCTCTCCATCAGAGTGGGGGTCCTTGGCCTGAAAAACACTGGCGACCTCTGGTCTAATCGGCTGAAAAGAGGCAGAAGCTGAACTATTTAAATGGAAGCTTTTAATGTGAAGCAGAAAACAGAAGCAGGAGCAACACAACCAAGCTCCAATATACAGTAGCTGAAAAAGATCCCACAATAACTTTTAATGTTTGATTGTGTAGAACGCGAACGCTTGTGAAACAAACTCCACACCGCGCGACAGATGCACTGCATTCAGAGCTGCACGGCGCTGTCGACCTCTAAAACCTCCAAAAGACACCTGCAGACGCACAGGTTGACCTCACACCGCCGAAGACGGAGCCAAGAGGAGGAAACCATTGTGGGACCGCTACCAAGCAGAACCGCATCAGCCTACTAAGTGTGTCTGCACTTGGCCGTGCGGCTGCAGCGGAAGTATACGTCGTCAGGGCTTAGCCTTGGCGAGGCTAAGCCCTGACTAAAGTCTGACTAAGCCAGTCAGGCCGACGATCAGGCAGGTTGGACACAAACCAACAGCTGGGCCACTACCTACACAAAACTGTCGTCACAAACGAAAGTCGCCCTCACTAAAATGTTGCTGATGTTCGCTCGTGCACAGGTAAAAGGCGGATGAAGATCAATGAGTCTCCCAAAAATTCAAATTAGGACGATTAGAGGAACGAGAGCTAGAGTTAAAGAGGTTACATCACGTCGTATATTATCATAAATTCATCTTTAACAATATCCAGTAACCAATTTATTAAGTCTATTATTAAGCCGTTTAAACGTTTAATAGTTGATGATTTGTGTGTTATTTTGCATGACAGTAACCTGAATGAGTTTTGAAATGTCATTTCTCACATTTTTCACACAACAATATATTATAAATATTAGTTAAAGTCAATAACATGAGGACTGTTTGCATATAAAATACCTGGATACAAAGTTTTTCTAGGGGTCCGAAAGAATCAGCAATCACATGTGAGAGGTACTATAAATGCAAAAGATCAATGTTAGATCAAACCGAGCCTTGCCAGCTAAAGTGCTCGTCCGTCGACTTCTTAGTTGGGTCTGTTTGATTCAACTATTTGCAAGAAAACAGCCAAGGCCTAGCAAATAAGAAAAAAAACCCTCACCCCATTCTGAGTGACAAAATGGTCCAGTCCTAGCAGCCTTCATTGTTAGCCCAGAACACTGAGCATGGACGTCGGTGGGGTGACCACCGACGTCCATGCTCAGTCAAAGGGAAAAAGAACAAAACAAAACAAAAGACAAATTCCTACCTTCTCTCATTCACACAAACCACTTGTTTATGTCCCTGTTTGTCAGCGAAGGCCTCGGAAACCGCCGCTAAACTCCTTGCGGCAAAAGTCTGTCCCTTTTAGAAATGATGCCCTCCTTTTCCCTCTCTTTGCTGCCTTCCCTCTCTTTAGTTCTCCCCTAATGTCAGGAGCAGCGTGAGTGCAGAAAAGTTGAGAGACAGAAAGGGGAGGGGGTGGGAGGTGATGGTGGTGGTGGTGGTGGGGAGGGGGGTGGCTGCTTGCTTGCTTGCTTGCAGCTCCGGGATCCATTCACATGCAAATGGGCCAAGGAGCTTCCACTAATCCCTGTGAGGAGAAGGACTACGCCCTCCTCACCCGTCAGGATCATTTACCCGGCGCTGTCAGCCGGTGTGGGATGGAGGCGCAGGGAGGCAGCAGTCACCACGCTAAATGGTTAGCTAGAGTTCCAATTGGCCCCGTAACTTGCCAACAAAAGCAATTAGTCAAATGTGACTCCTTAAAGAGACAACATTAGGCGGCTACACCACCAGAATCTGTCTAGACATTGTCTTCGTGTTGTGGTCATATGGTCATATATAGATCACTGAGCACTAAATTTACAAAGCCATACCAACCTTGATAGTATTGTACTCAAATGTTCTCAACAGAACAGATCATTTTATTCAGTAGCGATCAGCGTTATTTAATTAACTCTGTGCAATCACATGTAAATGTTAGCTTATAATTAAGATCTTCATGTCTACAAAGGTAGAGGGTTCTCTTGTTTCTCATGTAAACATGTTTGTGTCATGTATGTGGGCTACACTTGAACCTGTATGACTTCATCACCTTGATCCGCATTTTTCTCTATAAAGCACAGGTCTTCAACAGGGGGTTCGCAACCCCTAGGGGGTCCGCACAGGTACTGCAAGAAGGTCATAAGATCTTTGGTTGATTGGACATTTTTCATATATTTTTTTTAAATTTTCCCCCACAAATTTAAATATCTCTTAATACACGTTAACATGAATCCAACATATTTCAGTAAAGGGATAAATGGAGGCAGAAGAAGTCATCTTTCAGTCAGTGACCATGGGGAGCTGTCTCAACAGCTCCCCAAACAGCAGTTTCACGCAGAGCACCACGCAAGACCTGTCAATCTAAGCCTCCCGTACACAGTACGCCCCCTGTCGCTGCTGAGCCAATCACGAGGCCGCATGTCACACGCCAACTCCGCCAGGTTTCCTGCAAAATTGGCCGAGAACCTGCTCAGTCCCCAGATGAAATCCCAGGCGCCAACTACTGAGGCCAGACAGGCTGGTGATTCACTGACCCTGCTACATTTAGCTAAAGTTCAAACTTGAATCTGTCAATTATTTTCTTTAACTGTCAATTATTTATATGTACACCACTCAGGTATGTTGCACGGCGAGCCTACTGTTTGAAATATGCATATAGTAGGTAGGGGGTCCCTACTTAACCTCTCATCAGTTCAGGGGTCCTTGGCCTGAAAAACCTCTGATGTAAAGTTAACTACGGATTGTAGCGTCAGAGACCGCAACAACAACTACCGTACTCCACAGATGTTCAGTATTTACTAGCATGCAAAGAAATTCACAGTTGCAATCAAATCCCAGCGGCTACTACCGCTACAGTGACGTGCTCTCAGGAAAATAAAAGCTGACACACCAACGTACACAAGTGTAAATCCTCTTGGGAATGCTATGACTTAAGTTCTGCAAATACCATCTTACGGCTATATTTCTTTTTACTGGCGCTTTTCACGAGTGCTTTTTATGTGCGGCTGAGCGACTGTAGCTAAGCAATGTCTGTTGTGGATCAATAAAGTTTATCTTAGTCCAAGTCTAAGTCTAAATCTTTAAGCAGGCCCTTGGTATGTACAGAGTCGCCATCTATATGGCTGCAGTTGAGGTCATGTCTAGGTGCATTTGTTGTTATTGTTATCTTTATTTAGCCAAGTAAAATCTCATTATCATTAAAATTTCTCTTTTTCCAATGGTGACCCGGACAAGAGAAGAGCCAAGGAACCTAGGACAACCACACACAAACAACTGTACAAATGAAAAACAGCTTCACAGGATATACTGCACACCCACACTCATGCATTCGTGTTGAGCCATAAAAGGCCCCATAGAGCGGTTTCAGAGGTTAGAGGCTTTGCTCAAGGACCCACCAGACTTTGAATATATACAACACAGTAGCCTCACAGACCCAAAGCTCTCACCATCAATTCCATATGCAGTAGCAAGGAGGACGAACAAGTACAATAACCAATGTCATTAAATATGTTGAAGTAACCACGCCGACCAATTCATCATTCATTCCTGATAATAATCCCCCGTTAACCAGTTTTGACTATTTCATAATTTTCCCTACGTGATTCCACACGTCTGTTTACTCAGAGACGAAATGCACCACCCCACTGAGTGAGTCCGACGACGCTGTTGCGGCCTGTGACCTGGGACGTGAGTAACTTGGCTGTGATGTGCATCTATGATTCACAGCTGCCGTGATGAAATAAAGTGGGCTGTAGTCCGCTCTGAGCATCATTTTGTTGTTAACAATGCACGTAGTGACGCACTCTTGTAAGTAGATCAGGAGCAATTATAGTTAAAGCTGCAAGCAGCGACGACGGCGTGTCTTTGTTTGAGGTTTATTTTTTTTATTTATTAGAGAACACCCAGTGATTTATATCATGTTGCTGCATATTATGCGCGGCACGTGGCGCGTACAACACAATGTTGGATATAAGCCGACGCTGGGAACAAAAGCCTAACTTTCCTGCCACTAGATGTCGCTGTGTCAAGATATTTTTTTTTAGCATTTTACAGCAGTGCATCTAAATTTGCCGCGCCGTCACGTCAACAATGTCCCATAAAAAGTCACGAGATTCACAATGAGGCTTCGTCAAGGTGTCGAACAAAGCATTTCATGATTAAATTTGAGGTAGATCTGGTTAACCTGTTAAGACTTTTGTAAAAGCGCTGCACACGTGTACAGGCATAGTATAGACTGAAGGTTCGTCGCCACGGCAACAGCAGCTGGGGAAACATCATTAATTTATGATAGCATTACTACCACTACTACTAATATTAATAACCTACGATCTACTGCTTTGATTTGAGTCCTTGGCCTAGGTCATACAGCAAAAAGAGCATGTGGATAATGAAGTAAATAAATAAGTATATCATGATGGCTGTGATAAAACTAGCTCGGGCTGTGAATGAATGAACGACGTGCCAAATTGCCATCTGTCAGTAGCTATGATAAAAATCAACCGACTGCTCGAAAAGGAGACTGAACTGAAACTAAAACTCAAATTTACATATCGGCCCGTAGTGGGAAAAAAAAAATCTAGGCTATGCAAATGTTTTTTTTTAAACCGTCAAATAGGTGTTTGTCTTGTCGCCGTTTGTGAAACCCAAATCGCCCCGACGTGCAGCCTCGTTCAGACTGGGATCAGCTTCCCAAGCAGTTATGATGTCAGAAACCCTGCATGCAGTTACATGTTATTATGGTGACAATAGACAACCGCACGTTCAATATCAGGCATGAAAGTGTTGCGCCCTCAAAAGCAAATAACAGCTTATCTGCGTTAATAATTAACTGACATTCAATCATAAACACCATAAAAACAGCAATCCCCATCATAACAAAAAGTTAGGGAAAATCTCTTCCGTCCCACACATACTCTCCTTCGCCGCTCCTGTCTATCACTTGTGATTATAATTATGTTTCCTGCTCTAAAGGAAAAAGAAAAAACAAAACAAAAAAAACAACACAGTCGCAGTTAACAAGCCTGCAGACCAGTTTGTACATGTCCAGCTCCTGGAGTGCCAACCTTCAGACGCGCTTCACGGTAACAGCGTAAAGAAGCAGCCGGAGCAGCACATGTGAAAGAAAAACGCAGGCCCCGTAACGCGAGGCTAATTAAAAGCTCTTTAAAAAAAAGGGGGCGGAATGCAGGAAGGACCGAGACAGACAGACAGACGGAGAGAGAGAGGGAGAGAGGGAGAGAGGGAGACGTTCTTTACCTGGCGTTGAGGCACAGCCGTCTGCGCTGACACACATGCAACTGGGCAGGATGTAGCATTGCTGCCAGAGTGTGGAGGGGTGTGGCGTTGTGTGTAAGAGCATGTGTCAGAAGATGATGCATTTCCTGGTGTGTGTGTGTGTGTGAGTGCGTGGAGGAAATGGTTTCCTGGTTAAATCCTCTGCTGCCTGGATAACTGTGTCAAAAAACACACTGTAAGATAGATGGTGATTATAATACTTCTATGGGGTTTTATTCTACGCTTAAATCAGCTGAAATCACCAGCTCAAGAATTTATCGTCCACAACCCGTCGCCGACCTATTTACCCACACACCATTATTAGTGTTAATTTGTCACGTGTGTCACTTAATAATCCGCTCCGTTTTGGTAAATCACTGAAATAAAGTCATCTATCCATCTATATTAAGGTTTGTTTTCCGGCTGTCGGTTGCTGAGCTGGTTGAGGGTTTTGATAGTGCTTATTTGCTCAAAACTTTTTTTTTTTTTTCCTACTGCTTGAAACTAATGAGACTGACTGTGATCTGTTGTGTAAGGAGTCAGTTCCTGTGACACTGACTTTACAGGAAAGCGACGACGCTGCCACTCCCTCTCTGATGATCTACCACAGTATTTGACTTTCTTATCTCCAGCAATAATAATAATAATACTAGCCAATATCAGACATATAATTAGTGTAAATAAATACTTAAAATAAATGATTTATATAATCTAGTTCAAGTGACGTGTCAATTTAGTCTACATCGATCAGGCATAACATTATGACCAACTTCCTAATGCTCTTCTTAATATCCCTTGTGCCTCCAAAACAGTTGTGATTCATCAGGGAATGAACATGGGCCGTCTGCTGTTGTGTCTGGAAACATAATATTATTAGTGGGAGGGGCCTTTGGGTCCTATGTATTGATTGGAAGGGCCTCTGTGGATCATCCCACAGATAGACAGGTCAACACCTTGTGATATGTTTTCACGTTGTTTTTTTTTTTCTTTTAAACTGTTTTTGAGTGTGTATCTATGTCAGCCTATGGGGTGGGGGGTCTAGTCTGGGTGGGCGGTACATGTCCGCACGTATGCCAGGTCCGCACGTTTCCCTTCAGAACACTGAATTATTACGAGATAAAGGTTAATTTTATTTATTTCTCCTGTCTCCTGCGGTCATAATGTTATGCTTGATCGGTTCATATATACATATCTGGATGCGAAATTAAAAAACATGGCTGAAATGTTTCACATTAAATGTTTTTGTGCTTCACCTTATAGGTCATAAAAAAAAACAACAACTGCAAACAGTTCCCAGAATGGCCACTAGAGGGTGGATCCAAAACAGAGTCAGTCCCCATAAGAACTGGAGCTGAAACGCTCAACTTTACAGCAGAAATAAACATTTACAGCTTGGTACCATCAGTGGTTTTAGTCTCTGGAGCTAATTTACTAATATTTATAGAATTCATTCATTTAAATCTCGAGAGACAGGTGGGTGCCATCACATGTCACTGGCCGTCTGCCTACGAGGAGGTTCACGCAGCTGCAGTTCGACACTTCTTCTTGACCCTCTGAACGCATTGTGTCTAAGATTTAATTTGTCTGTACATAATGTAATACTTTATGGATTTTTAATAATATTTTTGCAGCTATGAACATCTCTCTCTGCTCTTTCCTCACCGGATTCCATCGGCCTCTTCAAAATAGCTTGCGCACACACAGTTGCCTTAACTACTTGAACCTGTGTCGGATTACTCCGATTGCCTGAACTCCAATTGACCTTGCACGGAGACACTTCGCCCCTGACTGATGTGCCAGGTTCATTCAAGTCAAGTGTTGGACTTCCTTTTTCTTTGCGAGCTTTATGTAACAGGCCCCGGGTCGATGTCAGACCGAGACAATGACTTAGAGGTGAGTAAACACTGTTCAAGTGATCCGATGAATAACTTACTAGCCATTCATAGTACATTCAGAAACCTGGTTTTCTGTCCTTGTGTTCAGTGGCATCTCCTCCTATAGGCCACACCACTTCCTTTTCTCTTCTTTTCCTTTTTCCTTTCTTATTTCTGAATAAAACACAGACATCTTTTTATTCCTACTCTGTGATTAGGACAAGATGCGCCCAAGCGCTGCCTTTTGAACCGCACAGTCTGTTCACACGTGTTTACACAACTCCCTGTTTAGAAGAAAGAAAAAAAAAGTTGAGTTGTATGAAGCCTTTTGTGGCTCCAGAGGGAGCTGTTTGAAGTCTGATAAACTGTGGCTGTTTATCAGGCCGCCTGCGACGTGGAGAGGATGGCCCTCGGGATCAACTGATGATGCTGGAGAGGATCTGTACGTATCGAATATCAAAAGGAGCATTTTCCAAAGGTAACATTTTTCAGTGTAAAGTTCCTCCTTTGTCTTTTTCCCACAGAATATTCTGGTACTGGGCCAGAGCAGAGAAGTCAGTGCATTGAAAGGCTCATTATTAGTTTGGAATTTTGCATCTTTACACTAAATAAGTCCTCAGGATTTTGTTTTCTATCCTTTTTTTCATCAGACATTTGGATAAAAGTGTTGTTTCAAGAAGAAAAAGGAATTAAATAAAATATAAAACTACAAATGCAACCAATAATTCATGCAATACACTAAATATTTTCATGCAACTGGATCCAAAGAAGCATTTTTGTGCAAATTTACTGTGGGCAAAGTTGCACAAACTCTTAGGATTGTGTAATTTTTTGCACACGTTATTGCAGATTTCATTTTACATGGAATTTGTTTTGTTTTTTTAATGAAATCATGAGTTATCTGTTCACAATCCCCGCACTTCTCACTGTGAGCATCGGCGTCCTGATAACCACACACACAGCATCTATTAAAGACTGCAAACACACTGGAGACAGAGGGGCCTATTAAAGATGAGTCAGGCTTTAATTCTTTGCTCGGAGTGGCACTCGAGGCATTACCGCTTCCTGTTGATGGGAAGTTAAATGGTGTAGTGTGTGGCCCCATGCCCGCAGGAAAAAAAATAAATACATAAGAAAAAAAGACCCTAACACGCTCGCACACACATTTCAGCTGAAAAACCTACAAATATTTACATTTAAAAACCAACCCAAATGGATGGAGAAAAGGCACGGCGGCGCCACCGCTTTTAAAACCAGACGGATCCTCTAAGTGCTGCTTTTTGCTTCGAAACACAAGCGCTTTAGGTACGAAGCGCCCTCAAAAACGCTGGAGATGCCACATCTGTTCGGCCGTGCGCAGCGTACACAACGAGACCTGACTGAATGGGCAAATGTGAGTTTGTTTCTGTTAAAAAGCACATCCTAAAAGGCGGTACGATTTTAGCATGTGGCTCGATCTGCCTCGTGTGCATGGCAGGGCGGCTAATTATAGACAAACTAGACGGCGCTCTGCCGTCTCGCAGACATCACACACCTGCCGCGCAACTAGCAAAAACAGATGTCCGCGAATCCGCTCGATCATTCGGTTAACCGCCTCGCAGCCTCCACGCAGGCTCAGTTTAGACTCAGGCTGAATACACGCAGTATTATTCCATCGATTTATACGAGATGTCAAAATGACAGTGCGCACGTAATTATTTGATTTATATTCAGTCTCGGAGAGGCTAAAGCTGCTGTTATTCCGCGCTGACACATGTGCACACATCGACCTGCATGACTCACGGCCACAGCTGTGTTTTGAAGATGTCCTGCCCTTTAAAAGCCTCTTATCCAAACTGCTGATGTACGGTGCTTTGTACTCTCCCTGCTTCTCATGTCACGTTTCCCCCGCTACCTCACCTTTGACCTGCCGTGGCCAGTCAGTCATCCTTCCTGACTTTTTCATTTTCCTTTGCGCTCGTCCGTGCCCTCAAAAAGTTAAGCCACCATTAAAGCCTATTTACTGTTAACGTAGCTAAAAATAATTACTCTGTTTCGTCGGCGTGTCCTTCTGAGGGAGGTCGTTTTGACCCACCCTCGCTTCTGCAAGGGTCATGTTTTCACGTTCAAACATTTCTTCGACGCCATTTCATCCTATGTGCATGCATGTGTGTGTGTGTTTTGGGTGTTCGTATAACGAGTCAAAAACATCCAGGGTGTGCTAATCTTATCTGGTACAGGAAACACATTTCAGGGCCTTGAACCAAACAACTGGGCAGGAAACAGGGTTCTAAACTGAGCAAATGGGAAGGAAAAAGTAGGAGGCTGAAACAGAGACACAAAAAGGGGGATCCCTCATCAAAACTTAGTTTTGCCATTTCCTTTCGGGCAGTTTTGTCTGTAAATCAGCGTTCCACACTTTGTCGCCAACCATTATTTACATTTTGCCGATTGTGTCACTTGCTCCTAACTTGTGTTGCTCCTAGAAAAGCAAGCTGCTGTCGTTTTATCCTCGCTGGCCATCTCAGGCTACGCCAAGTCAACAATATTGACTACGGCACTTGCACATGTGGGCCGCATTAAATTATAAACCTGACAGTAAGTGGTACGGTTTCTAATGCTAATTAAGTTTGAAAGATGTGTTCAGTCTTATCTGGACCTGCTTCTTTGCATGCAACAACCTCATCATGTGAGCAGAATCTGAAACATGAAGCAATTTGGCTTTGGCACATTGAGACTTTCACTTGTTGTGAAAAACATCTAGAACTCCTTCACATCCATTCTTGCCCCTTTGTTGCCTCTTTGGAGGGTCTCTCCCTTGCATCCGATGAAAATCTAATTTCTCTGTGTCTTTCTGAGATCTTTACATCCCAGACTTGGCAAAAAAATGAATAAAAAATTGATGTCAGATGTCAAAAACATTAATTACGTAAACCTAAATCCACTTAAAAACAAACCAGATCATGAGAAACTCTGTAAAAAGAAAACCCTATTCATACTGGGAGTCTGGGGTTCAGACCTTCGAGAATAACAGGAATCGTATCACCACTCCACATTTCCTCCTCCTCCCTTCGCCTACTCACATGCTATCTTTACATGTCCCAAAGTAAAGTTCAGCGGTTGACATTTATTCTGCTGCCGGTTCGAGTATTTAAAATTCAGCTAAAAATGGTTTCAGACGAAACAAGCAGAAATAATAATCAAAGCCAAGGAGGCACCGGACTGACCAACCGCTCACTGTGTCAATATACAGAACCTTGTACCTTAACTAGGGTAAAAGGGACCTGGGCTGGACCCAAAGACAGCTGAAAAATCGGACGACGCACAACAAGACCGTCCATTGTGGCCGACTAAAGCTAGGTCAGGACCCTTGGACAGGATCGCGTAGGCTGTGCAGAACTCATTTGAGCAACATCTGATAAGAATCCAGGCCTGAAGACATCTATTGTTGGACATTCCCACAATAAAACCCCTCAATAGCTGAGGCGTGTCCTGACGTGCACACGTGCAACGGTCCAGTCTTAGCTGTTTGTGGTTGTTATGCATAAATTCCTCACTGCGTCATGGGTTCGATTCCTACAGTTTGGTTGCAGGATAGTACAGCAGAACTCGAGAAGCTACTTCTACAGCTTCCTCTATTGACTGACTATATCCTAAGACCACAGGAAGAGAATAGGATAATAGGCTCCACGGCGACTCTTCTGTTTTGATGCTTTTTATGGGAAACAAACCATCCGAGCAAAGCACAGGATAGAGCGGGACAATAATTTTTACTGTAAACACCCATTACTGCACATCAACCTGCAATTTACAACATGTTGTGTGTTCTGAGGAAACCTGGGGCCAAAGCTCTGATTAAAGCTACACTCTGAAGAGGAGTTATTTGGAACACAGAAGAGAGTCCAATGTCCAGAGTACGTGTGTGGATGTATTCATTTTAACATTAGTCGACTGATCCCTGCAGTACAAATGAAGCAATGCCAATTATGGCTGCTACTACACCTTTGATAGTGTGCATGCCTTCTTTAAACCTAAATCAAACCGAGACGTCTCAATCCACGTATCCCTTCCAAGTAAAACCTGTATCCGCACACCACAATGAGGAATGTGAGATGTGCTGGACAGAGATTCAGAAGAGATAACAATCCTCATGAGGAATTAAGGGGACGTCTGTGACTGTAGTGTTTTGTTTATCCCCTGAGACATGGCTACAAGAAAACTCCTGCAAATCCCATCATTACCTGTGATGGCTGGTGTAGACGGACAGACATAAATCTGGGAGTGGCATACTAACAAATGACTTCCCTTTGGTCACATAACTGTGAAGGAAGGCATCTCCAGCCCAGACATGAACTCTTAGTTGTGGGGCTAGATCCCCATTACATGCCCAGGAGGTTTTCTCAAGCAATTTTGGATGCTGTTTACATTTCCTACTCGGCTAAACCGGCAACCACATGTGATGTAATACAATCTGTGACTGTGAGATACTGGACAACCCCCCCACCACCCCTCCAACCCCAACCCCCCCCCCGCAAGGTATAATTTGGAGTTCACTGAAAAGTTTACAGCTTCCATGCTCTTGAACAACTGTTTCAAAGAATCTCTTCCCGTGGGGATTAATTAAAGTTCTCCGGATCTGATAGCTGGATATTTTTCATCTCAAAGGAATTGGACTAATTCCATGATGGAGGGAATGGAGGAGACGAGAGGAAAATCCCCACAGGTGTCTTCAAACAGATGCGCCTGTTTGTAAAAACACTCAAACACGTGTTTTGAATCTTCACTTGACAAGATTCTTCCGTAAACATCCTGGCGTCTCTTCGGCTCAGATTTAAGTGAGACCTCAGACCATGCAGCCCATCAGGCTGAGATTTTGTAGGTTCACGGATGGAATACTACACATTTCTGCATGGCCACATTCACATAGCCCTTTAAAATATATCTCTTATTCATCTTTTCATGCGCAAACACCAAAGAGCACTGGCTTGGGAAGTAAAATGAACACACAGTTGACTAGCTACCAGATGTATGATACCATTTCCAAGTACACAATAAAACATTAAACATTAGCAAATGTGACCAAAAGTCCAGCTGACAGGAGGTGGACAGGAGCAGCTTTAAAGCCTCTTTTAAAGACATACAACATGTGCATGCATATGCTAGAATAAATGTTTGTTCTGTATTGGAACTGTCTAATAAATTCTAAGAAATGAGACCAGCTGCTGCTGAGGCCACTGAAGGGATATGTGTTTGATTAGCATGTGGAAACTATTACTGGTAAACTTCTCTGCTAACCTTGACTTTTTTGCATTTGCATGAAAACAATGGAAAAAGCAGGAAGTCCCCTGTCATCATTTGTTAAATACACACACACATGCGGTAAATGATGTGAATCGCGAATCCCAACGATGATCAGCGTTATTTATGCGTCCTACTTTCTCACAGATAAATAATTAACGAGATTTCCCTCTAGTTTATTTTAATGTGCTAAATGTAATCTCTGCCTTGATTTTGTTCAGTTTTGGATAGAGTGCAGTACTACACTTCACTTTTACGTTACTTATTCACCCACCATCCAAAATCTCTCCCTGCCTTTGACATTGTCTCATGAGCCACAGATGAATGTATATCAAATCATATGGGTTATTCATTTCTGAAAATTGCTAAAACACTATCTTACCCTCCTGTTGCTTCTTCTCCTGTCTCCTTGCAGGCCTGGGCGTGGTCTGGGCGTGGTCTGACAACCCACCGTTGCTCTGGACGGTGGGGTATTGCGCAACGCTTGCTGGGTTGCTATCAGCGACGCCGGGTGAAGAGAAAGAGGCAATCCTCTGTAAGATTAAGCTTACGCTATCTCTGGCATCGCCTATGCCCTCTTCCAAAGATCCAACAGCTCTCGGGCTGGAGGCGCTGGAAGAGCTCGAAGGGCTAGGCAGGCTGGGGCCCACCTGGACAACTTGGGGCCCCGGCAGAATATCCAACTGGACGTTCTGGGATGGAGAAAGGGGTACAACGGAACAACGCATGTCTGAGATGGAGATGGAGCCTTGTGAGTGAGTTGGAGAAGATCGGGAGTACTGTACAAAGGATTGGGGGTAGGGGTGGGAGGGTGTGTCGGAAGAACTGTCAAGGCTGCTGAGAGATGCTGAAGGGCTTGCTGCGCTGGATGGAGGGCCAATGTGGTGATGGAGGCTTCCTGAGCTTCTTGGAGGAGGCTTTGGGGGAGTGGGTTTCATGGATCCTCCTCTAGCCTCGGTGGGGAAAGTGGTTGAGGTGCTGCTTACCAAGTTGTCTAGATCCAGGGGAAACTTGTTGAGACGTGGAGTTTCTTTGGCCTTGGGCTGGGGCTGGGGAGACTTGAGGATCCTTGGCCCTTGCTCTTGGCAATGTGTTTTGCTGTAGCCCACCTCCCCAAATGAACTGGCATTATTAAGATGGCCATTCCAGTTTGCGTTAGCATCAACATACTTCACACCTGGAGCCATCCTGCCTTCACTGCCACCTCTTTGCATACTCGATATTCCTACTCTTTCATCAGGACTTTGGAAGTCGAGAATGGACATGGACCCATGGTTCACCCCACGAGGCTCCCGGACACCCATCATCCCCTGCTTTTGGTTAATCTCAGAGTTGAAAACACTCCCATGGGAGGAGAACTTCTTCAGTTTTGCTTCTTGGTTATGTTGTGGGAGTTGGGGCTGGGTTCCATGGTACTCCCCCTGAGGCTGAGGGCTGTGATATGACTTTGGTTTGGCAAGAGGCAGGGTATATACCCCCCCGACAGAGCACTCCAAGCTGGATGTGGAACTGTGAAGGCTGTCGTAGTCACTCCCTGGACCAGACAACACGGAGCAATTGTTGGGATTTAGCCTACTCTGAAAGGAAGCAGCTCTGGTCACTGAGGAGCCATTGTTGTGAATGACTGGCTTGTTAATGCTTCCTCGGTTAAAAGACAGGCTGCCGAGTACAGGACGAGACTTGAGCGCCGGGAGGACATTGGAACTCAGGCGGCTATGGGAGTGGGCTGCAGAGCCCAGGCTGTTGTTGTTGTTATTGAAGGCAAAAGTAGGAGACTGGCTGCCCCCTCCCTGCTCCTCACCAGCTTTGTTGAGGAAGTAATGGCAGGAAGAGGGGGATATGGGGGTGGAGACGGGGGAGGCAGGGGAGAAAGATGGTATGTCATCCACATCTTCAGCGTCGAAAGATCTCTTCAGTGCTGCAGATGGGAAACAAGCACACAGCATACAAGCCATTATTAAAACGTCTCACCAGTCTAATAGAGGTCACGTCCAAAAGAAAATAAATTCAACATATGGTACATCGTACAAGATCGGTTAGATAACATCATTTATATATATAAAAAAGTGGTATCCGTTATATCAATAACATTGGATGTGTGGTGTGAACAAGGTGGTGCCGCACTAGGATAAACCAACAACCTGGATGACAGTTTCCTTGATGTGTGCACAGATTACATGCTTTGCAGTACATGAATATGCCTGTGGCTCTCCTCAGAAGTTCATAGTAAAGATCTCTTTTTCGGCTCCTTATTCTGGATGTTCGTATCCACTTGTCTTTGTATGGGAACAGTGTCCCCTTCCACTGTTGAGCGCACACACACACACTCACACATGCAACCTTGGTCCTGTCAGCACAAAAGCTGGATTGAGGTCGGTGCTGGAGTCAGAGCATCCTGAGGGGTTTAGTGTTACAAAAAAACAACTACTGCAATATGACCCGCCATGAGAATGAGTGGGTGGGTTGCAGGAGGAGGGGCATATAATTAGTACCACAGTGAAACTATTAGTTATATTAGTATCCTTATCCCTTAGTATCTTATCACGTGTCATCTGCAGCTGCTATCGACATTATTTCCTGACTGTGTAAAGTTCCTTTCTATATATTCCTTTGAGCGAAGCATATGTTAAGATGACGCTCGGACGCATTTGATCACCATCAGTCGCTTATTGAAGGAAATCAACTTGCAGCCATTCTTGTATGCGCTGTCTTGTCACATGTCTGCAGAAAATGTCAGAAGTCCACTTGTTATTCTAAGCAAAGAGTGTCTTTCTTAGCTTCAAATCCTGTGTAAGCTGACTAAGAGCAGCGCATAGCATTCTAAAATGTTTCGTGCGAACCCAATCACTTGCTTCCAGAGGACGATCAAGTCACTCAAAAAGCGACCGCAGAAAATTACTGAACCGAGATTTGGTTACCGAGAATTAAAAAAGTAATTTGAATCTACTAAATCCTGACTCTTCAGAGGCATGCTAAGGATAGTGAGCCCATGAGATTTGCAAGAACAGCTTTATGAACAAGGAGTGTTCTTTAGCAAAAACAAGTGTAGGAGGCTTTAGACCACAGTCATTTGACCTCAACCCCACTGAATATTCATGGAACACTAAAAGTCTGAGAAAGCCAAGCATTCCCTAATCTGGGAACCGATTAGCCAACATCTGATGACTAAGCCTCTAGGGTCAATGGCCAGTGTTTTGAGGCTTCCGGTGAGGCCTGCAGATATCAGGATAACAGACAGCAGATAACAGATATCCAGGCCAAGACGGCAACATTCCACGCACCATTCGCTGTTTACAGCCCAAGCAGCAAATTAGAAATGCAGCTGAAGTCAAGAGATGACGGTAACGATTGGACAATTTATTTAAAAACCACTACAACAGCTTCGAAGCAACAGATTAGCGCGCTACCAAGACCTTGACCCACACCTACAGATTTGCCACATTCACATGCAGACAGCGCCATGTCAAAATCCATCAGATGACTTGGAACACTGTCAAATTATCCTGGGATAACATCCCATCAGGCTTCACACACCTTGACGAGGCCGTGACAGCTCGAGTGCATGCTCAAAGCAAAAAGGTGTCACGGTTTTGACGGACTGTAGTAATTATTTCTCATTTTACTATGAAAGATGAGTTTCTTCGTGTGTTGCAGCTTGTTTTATTTCACACCTTTGTGTTACCCCTGCCAGTTTTCTCTGTCACTTCTGGTGCACAATTAATCATTCGTACATTTCTAGTCTAATCTCCCCTTCTCCTACTTGGCATTGCATGTATTCTCTAGGTCGTATTCCTTTTTGCACCATTTTATGTCTTTTCTGGGGTGAGACTGGCCAAGAAATGCACATATCAAGCCTGCAAAAATGCTCCCTAACCATATAACCATATTACAATTACAAGACTCCTGATATGATTTAGATGTTCACTCTCCGATTCATCCAGTGGCACACTCGCAAACATACCCACATCCATAGAGCTCGCTGTGTGTTTAGTGGGTCTTATATTGCGTCTGCGCCGTCTTTGTTTAAAGGGACGCATCCACATCCTGTCTGTGAAAGTTAAATGGGCCCATTTTCCATGCAGCCAAGCACATTTTCAGTGAATTTTGTCTGAGTGGTTACTGTCTGTCCCTTAAGGCAAGGAGTATACAGTTTAGAAAAATATGATCAAAATACTCATTAGTGGCAGCCCAGCCTTAAATCACACACCAGCATAGTTCCTAACTGAGCAGCTAATGGCTCAAAAGCCTCTGTAGGCTCCAGGCAGGCTGGGGAGGGGCGTGTGTGTCTGTGCATGTTAGGACATGGCGAGGTTCACTGAGGTTACAAGTATGAACCTGCCCTTCATAAAAAAAGATAAGGAGTCCTGGTATCAGGTAATTGCTGGCACCCTGTCAAACGCTGGAAAAATAATCACTGCGATCTGCTCTGGTCTACCTGTGTGTGTGTGCGCCAATTGTGTACATTGACTCCACTCCTTCTGTTCCCACATTTGCGTGGACCCTAATTCCTCTTTTATTACACAATGTGTCATCTGATAAAGCGAGATGCCTGAACTCTCCGTGTCTCCCTCGTGCACGCGCAAGCGCACGTCGGAGCGCGCGGAACTCACTCTGGGAAAGGGTGCGCGGGCGCTCGCGTCTGATGCATCTTTATGGCCGCTCTAGGTCATGTCGCAGGGAAAGGTCGTGTTTGTGTCAGTGTAGGTGTTGATACCCTGCCATATTTCATGTTTGCACTGCCCTGCTTTGTACTTCCTCTTTAATGCTGCATTTTCCTCTAAAAGTGTGCATTGCACTTCTGTGTAAGTCATAATGCTATTTCTTCTTGTCCAGAGCCAAATGTCCCATGCACAGTTGCAAGGTTAGAAGTGGTGTTATTAATCGGATTAGTCTGAAAGTCCTAAAGCAGACAGGTATGGTTAATACAGTATATTTACCCCTAAAGATGGATATGCAGGTACCTTCCTTGCTATCTGTTTATTATCTATTATAGGTATCATGCACATAGACCAATGTTGGACGATGAAGTAGAAGACGACAATTATCCACAAACCTGTTTGCTCTGTACGCAAACTGTGGAGGATCGAGAAGAGTGTCTGTGATGGCGCTGAGGTGGAACCACACAAAGGGCTGTAATGACTTAATAACCATGAGGGTCACGGTGATGCGTCTATAGTCAATATGGCCTATGGCACTGGCTGGCTCAGGGATGACCGTGGAGGTCTTGAAGTGGTTTGGCACATAGCATGTAGCCAGTGAAGGGTGTATTTGTCAATACAGATGATTAGCACAGTGCTTCAAAAATGGAGAGCACGGCCTTTGTGCAGTGCGTTTTACACGTGCATCATGGTATTGCGTCATACTTTTCAGTACAGCATGCATATAGGATCCATTTTTCCCAGAGTTCAGTACGTTTCTCCAATTCAAGTCTTAAAACAAAGGTAAGTTTCTCCATACTATAGATTTCTTTTACAATCCCACGCCACTGATCCAGTTTTGGGGGGTCGATTTGCAACCTTTTGTGGGTTCTACTGCTTGCCTAAAGTACCCTCAGTAAGTATTTATCTTTGACTGTTTCAGATATTTTACCAAGATGTAAAGTAACAAAAGAGAAATCCAGCTTCACCCCCATTATTTTGTTAATCTCAGGTGCCACCGCTCTCCAGTATGGCTGGATTTTTGGACAAGCCCAGAAGACATGGAAATGGTTACTAGCCAAAGAGGTTCCACACTGCCTCCATGCTTTCCGGGGTTCTGTCCCTTGAGCAGCTTGCACATTGGACATCTGGTTTTTGTCCTCAGCCGGAAAGGGTCCAACTGGCATTTATTCATGAGTCAAATCACTCTGCAGTGATCGCAGACATTTGTTGGCTCCAGCTCAGACTGAAAGTGATGGAAATATGACAACTTTTCCAGCACGCTTTCTTCAGCATTGCTGAGGAGTCCGGCCGTGCAGCACGGCCAAAGGCTACGACTACTACAAAGTCACGAGTGCCCATAAAAACTGACCAGCGTAAGAGACACAGACAGAGTGCAGCAGAGGACGACTGTGCTGCTGAACCTGCAGCCTCTGTTGATGCAAAAACAGATTCTTCCACCTTTTGTGTTGCCCCAAAGTTCTGTGTGGCAACCAACCTCGACAAGTTGGACACCTGCCAGCCGCAGAGCAGAGTCTGGTTTCAGTGCATAGCCCACACAAAACAGGAGATAAAGGAAAGTCTCTGCTCTTCCCTCTACCTGCCCAAGTTCATCTAGTGTTCTGATCAGTGGATGCACATTAGAGAGAAATATTCTCCGTGATGACGTGCAAGACCCACATCAACAGAGACACACAAGCACACTGGCGAGTTCCCGTCTCTCCTGCTGTTTCGCTGTTTGTTCAGAGACAGGGGCACCTTTGACCAGAACGTCCAATACTTTTGCAGAGGTGACAACTAAAGTTGGTAATAAACTTTCAAAGGTTGTAGTCCTGACATTCATGAGCTCTTCTCTGGTACAGCTTATTGAGTAGTGACGCTGTTGCAAAACATTCCAGGATGTCAAAAAAAAGAAAACATGGAACAACTGGCCACCAACTCAGCTGGTCAAGATCACATTCCTGTAAAAGGGAAAGGGGAAACTGACACTGCGAGTGTGTTTGTGTGACCTCTGTCCTGGACAACATGGAATATCAGAAATAAGTGATTACAGGGACAAGCCACATTAAATGAAGTTGTTATTGTGCAAATATTATACACCCCACTGGGGTTTGCCGGTACTTTACCAGCCAGAAGTTGTTTTCAGAACCATTATTCCTCTTTTGTCATTTCTCTGACTTTTTAGCTATATCTCTGCTGTCAAATTCCCACATGTTGTTCTTGTTAGCCGTTGCAGCGATGTCTGACGCAATGTATCTGCTAAGCAGGAAGCTGTTCCAGCAGCAAAACAAGCAGGAGTTGAAGACACCGCGTTCATGTTTTCCACCAATCAATTAATTATCCTTTGGCATTAGTGACCAGTGAACCAGGAAACATTGGGAGGATGGGAGGCCCAGCCTGCCCTGTGGACACACAACGAGGGGATGCTGAGTCTGGGCTTGTCAGACCCACCCCCACCGACCCACACACACCACCACCACCACATTCCTTGCAATTTTGGGGGCTAGGTAATTTGCAGAAAGACTGATACAATACTGCATTTACACATGCACAGTGTGAGTTTCACTTCAAAGAAAATTACTTTGAATTCTCATGGAGACATACCCCAAAACTCAACAACCTGAGATAGCCTTAACATAATACTAACCCTATCCTAACCTTAAACTATGCCTTCAACTTAAACTCTAGTGATTTCGCTTTACAGGGATACAGTGACTGTGTAAACTGTGTTTATGTCACAGCAACACAAGCACGCTGCGCATATACATTCACACACAAACACATTAAAACAACTTCCACTTACTAAAAAGCACATCTGGAAGACACATTCCTAACAGCCGTTTGCAATGTTGTAATGCCGAAAATAACACAGTGCCAGGCCTCATAACCATGCAAACACACACGCAGAAGAAAAAGAGAGCTCTTACATCACGGCATTTCAGATGTCTGGCTACTATTTGCCTCATAAGCACCTGTTGCCTGAAAAACTATTAGACAGAAGCTGGAGTCAATTAAAGACACAGTGTGTCCAAAGTTTAACTGTGAGCATGTCACGATTCCTCAGAGGATGTGAGAACAGAGTACAGACATGTCTAAATGTTACCAGTTACCCCCAGCAGATCCCATCAGTTTCAATTATGAAACCCCCACTGACACACAGGCAATAATGAATTAACTTTGCTTTGTACAAGACAAAAGCATTTGGGAAAACTCAATGGAAACCTGACCTCCTGAAGAAACAGGTCCTGAATGATCCTCACAAACTCCGCACACCTCAATACAGACAGTTTTCATTGTAAAGATAATCCCAGCTGTTCCCTCTGATGGACGGAACTAACATCTTAACCCCTTAAAACTCTCCCAGTAGCTGAAAAGCTCAAAGTCATTTTGTTGGCCGCATTTCTATGGCAAAAAAACTGTGCTATTGTTGGCGTATGCCATTCTCGTGATTTTCAAAATAGAGCAGCAGAATTTATTATTTTTTATGTCGGTGTTAAAAAAAGCCACCTTCCAAACACCTAATGCTGCAATGGTAACCCTAACCCTAACCCCAATTAAAGGATTATGTTATCTTATCTTAACCTGCAAGCTGGTCATACGATTGTGACCTCTTGTCATTTTTGGTGTGAGTAAGTGTTGGGGAGTCTAATACGTTATGATCACTATGGGTAGTTATGGTATGTCAGTATTTTGACTATAGGTTTTGCACCAGGATTTTGAATGAACCTTTAAATTTTTATCATGAGCTCTTCTGATATCCACACTATCATCACCAAGGCGATTACATATAGACATATGACACAGGATTCATTGACCCATTCACAAAAATATTCTATTTTGGGTTCAGCTTGAGACACGTGCAAAATGTCAGATAACTTACAATTGCTTGAGGGACACCTAGACAAAAAAAAAAAAAAAAAGTGGTTGCAGTTTATTTATAACTGAACACATCTGGGACCATTGGTCATACAAAACTATAATTCTCAAATTGTATTTTTTTATATTCCCCCTGTTAATGGTTTTATTTCCATTTTCACCGGTTGATTAAAAATATGTGTCTAAGAGCCCAACAACTCCAGACATGTCTGAATGGTAGGCAGATAGCACTGATGTTCTGCCAAATTCTTAGCCATTGTGGAAGAATGGTTTGACGGCAAAGACGCATTAAGCAGTGTTTGTGTACTTTGCTGCATAATGGGCTCACGCTGGTTTGTGGGTCAGCGTGCGTGCAACATGCTATGGCACCTGCCTTAACGCGCATTACAACGTGCACGGTTCTCTGTTACTCTTCACTGAAAATGGAACTTCTGTTTGCGCTACTGAACAGAAAACGTAGACCGACTGGTGTGTCCTTAGGCTGCTGTGCTCCACTGCTTTAATGCAGGCTGGAATGTCAGAGGGAAGCAGAAGTGTGTTTTTCATAGAGTACCATTTGTCATGAGAAAAAACAACAAGAATTCAGTGGGTGTGTGTGTTTTGTGAGGTGGGGGGCAAAGTCCTTACAGGCAAGTCTCTGTAGCCATCTTGGTAAAGACTCTGGGCAGTGAGTTCAGGCTAACAAGACCAAGCCCCCTGTCTGAATGAATGGTGAGGGGATGGATTTATAAACTACATATGGAGAATCACCAGTCAAATCTACTTGGAACGTGCACAGTTAAAAAAACACCACCTTTATTTATGCTACATGATCAGCACCGTCCTAAATGACATTATGGACAGAGTAAGCCAAGAAAAGATAGAAACGTAGTTGCATCTCACTGTTGTGAAAGTCACCCATGCACTTCCATCCGAGCAGCAACACAATTGTCTTCATGTTTCACAGCTTGGCTGGTACAAAGTACACACTTTAGGGGGAGGGACCATGTGTCATACAACCATCTTCTTTGGCGTAAAGGAATTTTCCCATAGATTTCTATTCAGGACAATGTGGTTTGGTTTGTCTCTACAACATAAGTTTGTCTCTGGTATGGGGAAATAAGGGAGGGGATCACTGGGTCAGTAAGTCATGGGACCCTCTCTAATCTTTGCTTGGTTCATGACCTGCTGGAGTGCAGTACCAGTAGGTGACAGAGCAGAGAAGGGCAGCTCCTGGCCCTCCATGATCTCCTCTAATCTCCCACGTCCCAAAATGCATTACTGGTACACATTATTCTGGTGCTGAGGTACACACATCAGTTCACACAATTCATAGGGTGCCAACTCTAAAGACTTAGGCCTGACAGGTGTGAACTTGTGCTGCACACTTATTTCAATCAGATTAAATTGTCAGATGAGTTGGAGAGAAAGTGACTCTGTATTCTAAAAGTAGGAAGAAAGGTAGATTGGAGGAGGAGAAGGGAGGAAATAAAAGAAAGATAAAGACCAATAATTAGAGATACCTCAATATCAAAAAGTTGGTACCAATAAATCCCCAATTCTTGATAGGGAACAATGGGCAGAACTAGAAGATCTTACTGACCTTTGGCCACCAATGTCTAATCATTCCATCCACGAGTGAAGTGAATATTTGTGAAAAATCTGATGGAACACTATCAAACCACTTCTAAGATATCAAATGATTTATGGTCAAAAAAGGTGTTTTTTTAAGTAGCAGTGGTCTCGACTTTTGACCTTTCAAACTGCCCGATTTGTGACTTCGCCCTTGAGTCAAAGTGGATGATTGAGCCAAATTTGGAGTAATTCCGTCACCACATTCCTGGAATATCACTTTCACGTGGACAGGATGGACATGAGGTCAAAGCGACTTGACCTATACCATTGACCCCCCCACAATCTAATCGCTTCATCCTCAGGTTCAAGTGGAGGTTAGGGGCAAAATTTGAAGAAATTCCGTCAAGGCCTTTCAGAAATGCTGCATTCCCATTGGTTTGACCGCCAAAATATAATTAGTTGATCCTTGTAGCAAACACTTCGTCAAGTTGTTTCTGAGATGACGCATTTACAAGCCGAGTTACTCAACATGTTTTTTGACCATTAGCCCCTAAAGAACGAGTGATACCTTCACTTGTCTCCATGCTATTATGTTTTCAGAATTTTGGCATTGATTTGGTAGCAACGCATCAGTTCTCAGGATATACCTATCAGCAAGGGGAGAGAAATGGGTGTGGGACTGTATCAGGGCACATAAGAAAAGGGAAAAAATCGGGAAGAAGGATGATAAAGGAGAGGATGATGCAGGAACATTCAGAGGACGACACAATAAACGGATTGATACTCTCAGAATTAAGGGTAATCTACAGTAAGTTAGCTTGTAATTCACCTCATGCACACTCACTCACACCTGATCAGATGTTTATTATTAAAGGTATTTTTACATGACTACATGTTATTGATAGGCGTTCCTGACTATTGTCCTTCCATACATGCATGGCAGAATATTATTAACACCACTTTTCAGCGTTGATCAGAAAAACCTGACAAACTGCTGCACTTTCTGAAATGCAGCGACAGGATTCATTACATTTTGGCCAAACACAGACATTGTATGGACGCCACATGGGTAACTTTGAAAAATAATCCTGACATTATTTACATGATTAATCTGTGTGCAAATCCTTACTTTTATTTCACTTATTTGGCAAGATTGAAGGCGCGGACACACTTTGGTTTGAAGTGACATATAGACCAAAACAGCAAGAGCTGCTACATAGGCGGTCTGTGGCCAAAGGCTACACTAATTTGTTTAAAGGCACGGAACAACACCTGTCTAAATAGAAGAATGTGGAAAAAGCATTAGAATGACTGAAGGCCAGCTTTTGTTGTTCTCTCCCTGCAGGTTGCGAAGACATGCCTGATCGCCCTGAGGAACAACAATCTGTTCATTCTAACATTCCCTCACTCTTTGACTCACTGGATATACTTACAGCAATTAATGGCTTTCTTCATTTTTGGTTCCTTTTTTATGGGTTTTTCATATTTATCCAAGAAACTCTGTGACAAAGAGGCTAAAACTGAGAGCAGCTGCAACCTTTGATTCATTACACTGAAAATTCAAAAGATGATGGCAGGGTTAGGGTTAGGGTTAGGGTTAGAATAGCGTGGAGGACTGATGCCTGCAATGATAAACCCTAACCCTTTATTTAGGAATTATAATGATGATCAAAATGTGATACAAGGTGTTTAAGTTCAACATCTCCAGCAACCTCACCTCACCATAGTTTACACACTGACAATGAATTATGCATGGTCATAATTTTTCAATCTCTATATTAAAACATGTATTTTTAACAGAACGCTCTGGGTTCAAACTTGGCTCGGGGCTTTTCTCTGACCCATGCGCATTTTTCAAATCCAATATTTTCTATTATCTTTGTTGTAATATTTGCCCTCAATCATACAGAAGGCATTTCCTCCATCAAATTAAGGATAACATCTCGGTAACCACTTGGTTTTCAACCGCAACGTAGATAGAACACTCCTTGCTGTGTTAAGTTGTTTAGATAATGGTGCGTGATAAGAAAAGACTGTGATGTTATTATAAGAAAAGCTACATAAACACAAGCTCCTTTCCTAGTAAGTCACCAAGACTGCTTTTGTGGCAATTTAAATCCAACGTGTTCTTCTGCTTTTTGCTGTCCCTCGGCCCACTGCAAAGCTAATGAGGAAATATTAGGTAAATTAACACTACATAGAAGGAAAATGTAAATCTCTACATCAGATATGTCCTTTAACAAACAAACTTTTCGCATTTTCATTCTCAAGTCATGTTGATGGAGTAACGCATTGACCAGCTCACATAACTAAGTTATACGAGTGTCTGTGCTGTTTGAAAGCAAGGAACGTGGCAGGCCCGGACAGGCTGCGAGTCGAGCTCTATGAAACGTTCAGAGATAGATTGCTACCACCATTTCTGAAAGTGGACTAAGAAGCTTTTGGAGGCAAACGGCTTTAGCGCTATCACTTCCCAAGACTCACATTACAGTTATTTAGAAAGAAAAAAGGTCAGTAGATGTGAATCATTCTGACCTATCCCACTTGCACATACTGATTAGCTGAAGTATTAACAATAAGACCGAGTTAACACCAATATTATAGTTTCAGAGATTTTTAAACAGTCCTGCCCTTATCAGACAATCTTATTGTTTAATGTTTTCATTAGGCCATTAGCTCAGTTGATTTTACTTGCCAATTTATTAGGTACACTACCGAGACCTAACTCATTCTGCACTTAATCCCTCTTGTAACTTAACCCATTGACTAAAATAGAGTTGCCACAATCACAGAAACATTTTGGTCTCTACTGGATCAAAGATTTAGTGGAGGATTCTTTATTTGAATGCATTTCTTTTCAACAGTGAGTGAACGCTGATTTGTTTTGAACGTAACAATCTGATTTCAGTAAAGAACCTATGAAATAATAACCCCCTTAACTGTCAAGATCTCTTCGTTGGTGATCGGGAGGTTCTTCTGCCACCCTATCTACACAAAGGCAAGAACAAAAAAAATAACCACCACCTTAATTTGAAATGGGAGAATTCGTACATTTAATTTACTGTACTCCACATCTGACAGAGAGGGACTGTAAGCTTCTAATTCCATGCGGTTTGAACTTGGCTGAACATATGACAGCAGCAATGCGCTGGTTTTCAGACAACCCTTCTATTCATGGGGCTAAAATGAAAACCGACAGCACTTCACCGTCGCCCTACGTTAGTTTATACTGATGCCGCAGATAACCTAATGAAAGATGCCTCAAAGCAGTCGTGACAATGCACATTTAACTTATGGTCAATCAGGTGTTGTTTCATCATACGTATACAGTATATTAGCCCAGCTATGAATGAATTTAATAAAAATAAAGATCCTGTTAGTTGTAGCTTATTTACTTTATGTCTTAATCTCTCTAAACTGTGGTTCTTCTCCAGGGAATCTAAGGTAAAAATGAGCCTTTGGTTGCACACACACAAAAAACCCTGAAGCAACAACTGTTCATAAAAAGCCTCTCACACAGTCTGGCCAATGAAAAGCCGACTTGTGCTGTAAAATGCTGCCTTTATTCTTCTTTAATGTTGTCGTTGCTTCACTTTTTATGTTCCTTTAACTGAAACCAAATAAACATGCCCGAGCGAAGTGTTTTGGACTTGTCCCTTTTTTTTTTTTTTTTTTATGCCCCTTTGTTTACTTAAGAAGGAAATGATAAAATCACAGCCAGGAGGCTACAGACAGTATCAGTCTTTGAAATGAAGCCAGCTCATTCACGAGCACGATTTACTGCTTATGAGAGACGCTTTAAACGGCCCCACTCACCACTTCCACCAGCACCACCACACCTCATGCAAACACACGCACACTTGGGGCATGCTCTCCACGGCTTACACTGTGTCATTAGTGTACTCTCTGACCTGCCCATGCTCTTTTAAATCGGGCTCTGGTAATTATCCTAATGGCAAAACAAAAACAAGCAGTTCATCAAGGAGCGCCACATTTTTTGATGAAGGGCTGCATGAGTGATGGTAATGCGATCTATAAAAGTTTTGCAGACTAGAAGTCACAAACTAATGATTGAACTATGGTGAAGAAAATCTATTCTGTCCATCAATTGATTGATTAGTTTTTAGCCTCAAATAAAAGTCTGTAAAACACCAAACCACCCAAAAAAAAAGAAGAAGAAATGGTTAACGTATTGTTAAACAAATAGCAAATTTACTCATTGGATCTGCTACAATAATAATAATATTAATAATCATAATGATAAAAAAGTTACTGCTAATCCTCAGTCCTGATTTGGCTTTTTTCCTAATGACCACAAACAGTACAACAGTGTGATTTTACGCACTATAACATCTGATGAAAAGTTTTGCTGCACAACATTAAATCCACTTCTGCTACCATTAATATTCCACTCTTGGTGCACTTTTCCCCTTTTAAGTGAAGAATAAAAACAGCCTGCAGCTGCAGCTCGCATTTGTCTTTTACGTGCCAACCAAACAGCCTTAAGTAATTCAATATTACAGCCCGCATACCTTCAAAATCTGATAAAATCCCTTCTAGGTGGTCATTCACGGGAAGATCCGACATCCTGTCTTGTGTGCAGATTCTCGCAGATGCCGCTCAGGATCAGATGAGAAGAAGAAAAAAAAATATTAACTATGATTCAAACTTTTGTTTCTTTTTTTCCAGCTAAACTAGTCCGGATCGATGAGGGCTGCGCGCTCAAGTTCTGTGCGTAACCTCACTGTCCGTTCTGTCGAGCTCCAAGACCATCGGTGCCTCAGCGTGTCGGTGGCCCATCCCCCCTGCTAAGCCCCTGCAGCCGGGGAGGGGTGGGGGGGGAGACGAAGGGGGCGAGGACATTGGGCGGGCAGCTGATGGGCGGAGCCTTATGCAACACCTGGAAAAAAAAAGTCTTCAATCAAATGTCCCCCCTCACCCACCTACCTTTTCTGAATTATCACAAACTGAAGTTTGCACACTGACAAATAATTCTTTGTTGTCTAAATCTGCAGCTTTGGGATGTGTTGTATTGAAACCTGAGGCTTTATTTGTGAATACAAATATCATTATTATCGTTCTGTCAGTTTGGTACACACTTTAAGTCCTGTCACGGTGTGCTGCTTCGGAAGTTTGAGTCAGAATGAAATGCCTTAACACTCCTCCTGAGGGTGTCCTGCAGTGTCTGGCAACAGTTTAGTGGGGTCCCTTGGCTCCAGTGGGTTGAGGGGGAGGGGCCTCTGTGGATCAGGATTGTTCCAGTGCATCCCACAGACACTTGATCAGTTTGGGATCTAGTGAATTTGGAGATAAGGTCAGTCGTTCCCTAAACCGTTTGTGTGAATGCCTCTGTCAGGCTTCATGCTGCTGTGGTGGCCGGTCCGGTCTCTGTGAGTGGTACATGTCTGAGTAACATCCACACAAATGCAGAACATTGTATTGTCACAAGATGATCCATGTTCTTTACTTCGCATGTCAGTGTTATGGCTGATCGGTGTAGTTCTTTGCAACATACAGTGCATACCTTTCATATACCCTAAAAAATGTCTTCACCCAGATCATTTTTGTAGCTACATCTACGACACGGAACCAACCTGGAAGTAGGATCTCTGGAAAATGCCTGAGTATTAAGAAGTACGTCGTCACGGGAACTGGAGCCAGTGGGGCCGTCAGCTTATGCTGCTTCCACTTTCCCCTGAGCAGATGGTGAAACTGGTAAAGCATATAAGTCACTTACACTCTTAGCAGAACTGGAGCAATGGTTTCAAATGCATCATCTTTTAGGAGGGGTTGTGACTGTCGACTTGAACGAGGTGCTTGACTGACAGGCAGAAATGTGTGGGCGGGGTTGTGAATCAGCAGCCCCCCTGTCAACATCTAGGGCCGAAGTGCCCCGGAGCAAGACACCTAATCCCCCCTCAAATTGCTGCCCAGGTGCAGAACGTAGCTGTATACAGTAAGTGTACGGGGTATGGGTTGGATGGGTTAAATGCTGAGGAAGCGGATAGATTTTAGTGCCAGATAAGTCAGCTTTGCTCTGACCGAGGTGAAATTCGTGTGCCCACCCAGGTGAATTATGAACTGGGTGGGAAAAAAAAGAGAGATCTTGTGCCAAGTTATGGAGAAAGCCGGTGCTGACAGGTGTTGCGCGAGTGCCAATGTTTGTGTTTGGAGAGCAGGTCTCTAACAGGAAGAGGCCGAGCTACGCTTTTCTGTGTGGTAGTTCTAACACTTTTTCCAAACGCCTGGAGAAGAACACATGGAAGCAGAAAAGAATTAAAGTTGGACTGGTACAGAAATGTTTGGTGGTTGTGCGTGAAAATCCCAGTAGATCCCCCATTCTGATGCTCAGTTTGAACTTCAGCTCCTCTACATGCCTAAATGCGTTGAACTGCAGCTATGTGATTAGCTGATTAACTAGCTGAGCTAACAAGCAGTTGAACAGGTGTACCTAATAAAGCGCAAGTGAGTGTATAGTTCAGGAGACTCATCTCCACGTCAACCCTCTATGAGAAGTATGAGGGTATCAACGTTCTTATTGCTCCTCTGTAGCCTCCCAGGTAACTAGCGTGAATGGGTTCATAGGGTCCTCAGATGTTGATGGCCTGATTGCTGTAAACTGGATAGGTAATGCTATACTCTCACTTGACAAAACACAATGTACTCTATTTAATCCCCCCACAGGATTATTGACAAAGTGAAAATGGGGTTGAATCAGCAGCTCTCTAACTTGATTCCAGATACCGTTACGTTCATGGAGCTAAGATTCAGAGCCAGACTGTTCCCCTAGTGTGACATATGAACTGAATCGAGTAAGTGTTTACTCACATATTAACCTAATAATGTTCTGGGCACGGCGCACGCAAGAAAATCTTCACAATTGCACATTTGAGAAGGGAAAAACCCAGTCGTGTCAGCTCTTAGAGGGTTTAGCCTGTGTGAAAACGGAGCAGTCAGATCTCTGGAAAATGGTCCGACATGAACAAACCGACTCCGACATGCCGGAGGAAACGCCCTCATTAATGTGTACCTGTCACAATTTTAAGATAATCCCTTGAATTCCACTCAGATTGACCTTGATAACCTTGACCCGCTTACTTGGAGATGGGCAACTGGAGAATTTGGTTTTGAACTTGTTACGCCCCTCTGCACCCCCGCTGTCCTTGCAGGAGGGGAGGCGTGTATGGACTTAAAAACCCTGATGAGCCGCAACAGTGAAGGTGTAGATAAAAGTCATGTCAGGAAAGGTATGCAGGTATGGCCGTTCTCTTGAAGTTAATGGTTTTGTGTTTGAAATAAATCATTTTGTGGGGGCCTTTGGGTGCTGTGGGTTGAGTGGAGGTACTTGATCAGTTTGGGACCTAGGGATTTGGAGGCCAGGTCAACACCGTGTGTGGTTTTATGGTTTTTGAGTTGTTCCTAAACCATTAGTGTGTGTGTGCGTCTGTGGTGGGGTTTCCTGATCTGGGCTAGGTGTGTGATACATGTCTAAGTAATGTCCACATGAGTGTCAGGTCCAGAAAAAATTTCAGCAGAACATTTAATTGTCACAAGACGGTCAGAGCTATTTACTTCAGTGGTCTTAATGTTGTGGCTGATTGGTGTAGCTTTCTTGTATGATTTTATTTAAAAAATCAGTACAGACGACCAGAACATTTTTTCTATCCTCTGCAATAATAACTTTAGAGTCTGCATCTCTTGAGCCCTCTTACGAACTCATTCATTTTGCTGCATCCTTTCTCTTTGTAATGTTTCCCTTATTCACTTTATCCACATTAAAGTTGTTACTTTATCCAAGCAGCTTTCCATCACAGACACACGCATTCCTGCGTCCGTGCATATCATGTAAAGCCGTTGTGACATTAATCCCTCCCTTGGTGCAGAGCCACAGGGCTAATGAGACTTGCTCCTAATAGGGAAGTATGTGAAATAGAAAGAATTATATAAACTTCTTGAGGGAAATTTGGTGAATTGCGTGGTATACCGGCACGATTTAAAAAAGCTGTGTGGGAACTCAGTCACATGGGCTCGAAAACGCTTAATTAATCGTCGTCTGCGATACGCACGATAGTTCCAGACGGTGCATTTGTTTGCTCGTGCTCTGACTCGCCTGGAGGAATCTTCTCGCGCAGGACTCAATGTCTGTGGGGAACACCAAAGAATTCAGGCAACAGAGTAAGTTGGATATGAAGACGTAGACGCGGTGGAATATGATAATCATTAACCACAAAAATAAGACTTTTTTTTCATACTTATTTATTCACAGCTGGGTATTATTTACAGAGTACAGTCCCTGCAGTATGTGCATTGACTATGATAACATTTCACCCACCAGCTGCATTGCAGAGTAAACACGAGAACAACGAAGGATTGAAGCTCGGTTTCATCTCCCTCGGTAATGACCCTTGAAATCTGATTTCTGACATGGCCTTGGGCTGACCAAACAAATATATCAAAGCGCCGAAACCAAGGCAACTGGACTTTCTTGGGTTTCTCAAAACAAAACTCTTCATTCAAAAAGCATCTCGACTTCTAATTGTCGTCGGGAGTCGCAGGCATTTGACCCTGTCGTCGGGGCTGTTAAGAGTCATTGAGGTCACATGTGAGTTGTTGACCCATCTGACCGTCATATGAGTCGTTAGGGTCACGTGACCTGGGGCGCGAACGGGCGTTGAGCCGCCTGAGGACGGATTCAAGGCCGCATCGCGAGGTGAAACATCTCCAAAAGGCTTGAGCGAGATGTTGGGGATATACGGTCCCCCGAATCGGATAAACAGAGCATCCGACCAAATAATTGTAGAGTAGAATATAATGAGAAGAAGTAACAACAGTTTAAATTTGTAACTTATTTAATTCTGGCAGATGTAAAACTGGGATTGAACCGTCTCCCAGTTTGCCAGCTTTGTGGTAGGGAGGCCTCTGATTAGTCTCGCAGTTGGTTTCCCGCTTAAAAACACACAAACTTAAAAACACAAAAACAAAGTTATAAAGACAGCTGTAAATTGTTAGTGTATGTTTCTGAAGGAATGTCCCGAGTTAACAGGATGTCAGATTAAATCATGCATTACTAAGTTACGGGAGCATCTAAATAGAACGTCAATGACTCACGATATGCAACGATCAGGACCAACCTTTCACTCTACGGAGATTTAGAGTTTAACTTTGTTTTATTTAAATCTGAGCCGCACCGCTTCTCAAAATGTTCATTTACATTAAACGCTTAAATCCTGGACAATACAGGAAAATCGCACGGACTGTATATAAAGATGGAGAACCCCTCCCTCCCAGCGATGTCACCCACAGGTTTCCCGAAGACCTGGTTTGCCACGACTTCACCAGATTCAAAAATGGTAAAGGAGGTGGAATGTGAATGGGGATGAGGCGGCCACGTCACACGCTTATGTTGCGAATGGGGAAATAGGCTACTTTAATATGGGGGTCTATGGGGTTTGACTTTCTTCACTGTTTTTGGAGCAAGCTTCAAGCAGACATTTGAGAGATTGTAGGTTTTGCCACATGGGTGTTCCTTCATTTTTCATTTACTTCCTTCATTTCAGTCATTTACTTTACAGGGATATATCATCCGGACATGCCAAACCAAGCAATCATTTGCAGGCCCAGATGGCTTCGTTTTGGCATATTTTGCAATAACAACCGTAAACCTTCATTCCAGTCGATTCCAAGTTTGTTCTGTGCAACAAACTGCTCTCACCAAATTGTTCATTGTCATTGCTCAAACTTTAAAACAAATACACACATTGTCAAAGCAAGATGGGAAAAACTCAGAAAAACTATAATTCAGGGCTAATATAGAGCATTTTATTTGCTATATATTTAGAAATAATTTATTTGCTTTGACTTAGGTGGTAGATTGGGTAATCCACAGTACAATCCCTATATGGACGTTATGTCAGTCTGACTTATTATTAAAGCAGACTTTTGTTTTTAGGCAATAACAGAAGCTTTTCAATTCAACCACACTATTTTTTCCATGATGTCTATAATGATTTCAGACATTAGTCAGTCTGCCTGAGACCAGGTGGAAGCTAGATCACATCAGCTTGGATGAAAGATACCCAGACAGATTTACTGCACAGTAATTGATGCTTCGCATGACGCTCTCTGTCTCTGTAGACTATTTACTGCACAAACACCTGCCTATCTCTTTTGTACAGCCGTCAACACTTCCACATTAAACTTCTGACTCAGTACAATGTTTGCGGTTAACACGTTGCGACACCTGCTGGCCATGTTTAGTAACTACAGTTGGAGTTCTTGCTGTTGGTTATCTTCCACTGATCTTTCTAATTGTTATTGAGAACAGCCCTTGATATCCTGAGGAAAATTTACCTAATTATTTTATTTTTCACATGAACGGGTAAAGCAATAAAACACTTTTGCATTTCTCTATAATCCCACATTTTAATTTTTATTCAAAATATTATAAAACAGCATGAAATAAATCAATGCACTGTTCTTATCAGCAAAATCCTAATGATATATTCCGATTATTAAACTATTAGCATCCATTTTTTAATGCCTATGTTGCATAAGAATCCTTTTCAACCATATAAAAGGTGATTTTCTGAGTATCCCGAGTTGCAGTCAGACAGGGAAATAAAAAGTGGAGACGTGGAATGCAGACACACCAACAATGTAGAGCCTAAATTTAAGGCTCATGGAGAAGGCACATAAAATGTAAATGCCTTAAAGTAGGCTGCATTTATCCAGGCTCATCTGCATTTGTTTTAGCAGCCGGCAGATGTGTCATTCATCCGAGTTAGCTCACTTCAAGAGGGCAAAGTACAGTTGTTGTACAACTGATGAAAGGAGCGAACTGATGTACCGTTTGTGTGCCAGCTCATTTGTGTGGTGACGAAAAAAAACAGATGATGTGATTCACCTGCCCACCCTTGCCAAATGCGTAAATACGCGCAGCTTTCTCTCCTTAGGGGGACGCTGGATCCCGTTGCACCTCGTTAACGGACTCTAAGGTATAATGTCTTGAAAAACGGAAAAAAAACTCAACTCCGGATCCGGTTAACGTTCTGTCAAGACCCGGACCGCATCGGTGAGTCTCCTGAAACATTATTATAACCTGTTACAGACCGATCTGTGTGTGCGCCTCCGGCCATTTAAGCATTTCTGTTATCGCAATTTGTGCTTAAATGCGGAAAAGGCGCGATGTTCACAGACTAGAAATTGTTAGACTATATATATTATATGCTATATATATTATATTCTCCTCCGGTGATCAACATAACAAATGCGCACACCTACGACATCCACGTATTTTTGCACTTTCTCGTCTTTTCATAGTGGGCTCATATTCAACACTCTGTAGTTGGAGCCATAAAAGCGCAACATGTACCAGGACTCCGCGAGGACACATCAGACATTGTTGGTGTTGTTGGGATTTTAACTATCTGTTTATAAAACAAAGCAATAAATAACTTTCGAAAGTACCGCTACTATCGGTTAGCCAATGGGAGAAACTAGCTTCCCTCTACTTCCGCTATTAATCGGAAGTTCCGGTCAAGACATTTTCAACAAGCGCCACTAGATGGCGCCGTGGTGGCGCCAATTTGGACTGGACGAACCAACGAGAGCGACACAGACCTACATCATTCAAAACAGGTAAATAAAAAGGTAGAAACTATTCATCTTTTGGGACCTAATCTAATATGAAGATTTTAGGCCCAATAAGCAATATGAATTAAAAACCGTAAGTGCTACTAATGGTAATTATATTTTAAAAAAAACTATAATGTTACCCAAAAGCTCAGCCTTATTCTGCTAAATAAATGAATGCTACATTTCATGTGCAATTTGACAATAAATTAAAAAAGAGTTTGCTGATTCTCCGCTGAGCACTGTATCAATTGTGCAGTGACAACCAGGAGCGTATGCTAAGTGCAGGACAAATAATTTCCTCTTTGCGGCTGTAAGAAATAATATTTCTCTCATAAGGCAGAAGTTATCTCTTACATTTCTGTTTTCCGTGACCAACTAATTCTGAGCAATTGTTTCACAAATGCGATTCCTTCATAAGAAATGTTTTAAACTGCACAATAAAGTGAAAAATAAAACCATGTAATACATTTAAACTAGATACTTAAATCTCACACTGGTACACTACACTGCCTACTGTCAAATTTTATCAAATGTTCCTTATTTTAACATGAATTAAGATTAGATTTAGATCCAACAATTAAGCCTGAAAGGAGATTAAACATACATTTGTAGCCTTCTGGAGCCGAATTTTAGAAAAGTTCCTTGTTAGCCACGGACGTGAAGTGCATGGTGCTTTTTTGTTTTATGTGATTCACTGAGGTTTCATTAATGCCAGATTGTGATTCCCCCGATTTTATGTTGGACGTTACGATTGTGACATTTTCAACTCTGCTAAATAAGCTTAACTGTACAGCAATGTTGGCTACATTTTCTTTATTTCAGGAGGAAAATATTGTTGCCCTTGGTGTGGTCGGTTGGTCGCAGGCATGGCAGGCTCATGCTGCTAAGAGCAATGGGGGGAAGAATTAATTGGCAGAGACAATTCAAAGTCAAGCAAGAGAACCGGTCAAATACAATGCTCAAAATTTGAGCTCATACCAGCAAATGAATGGAGTCTGTCTCCTCGCAGAGACGGCCGCTGAAAATGTTGCACTCACGCTTTCCAGAAATATGCCCAAAGAAGATGTCAAAAGAGGTCAAAAAGGAGCTAAGAAACAAATTCACACAAATTCTATTTGGATGTGAACACCAGCAAGTGTCTAACAGAGGATTAAATAGTCAATTTATGTTCAAGGCAGAACACTACTGTGGGGGCATTAAACACATGTTGGGTATGTTTTACTATCACTATTATATATCACTTTCATGTGATAGATCTGATAGTCACCTACCATCCAAATTGGACGTGGCTCCACTACTGTGCTGAGCTGTTGCAATTGCATAACGCAATTAGCTTTCACTTCTTGCAATGTTCAATATATCTGTTTTGCAATGTTTGCAGAGAAGGGGCTTGCCAGGGCTAAGGTCAGACCGTCTAACTAACTTGCTGCGGAAGGCTCTGCAACGGTTAGCGGACGTCATAGAGGCTTTTAAGTGAGCCTCCTGAGTTACCACTAAGTTATTAAAAGATTACAGGCTAATGTTACCTGATAATCTGCAGTTTGTTGAGAAAGTGCGTTAATTAGCTTACTGCATGTGCTGACTTAAGATGAACATTACTTATTTGAAGAATGTTTATTAAACCAAACAGAATTGGTGTTCAATTGAGGTGAACAAGGACTTTCTGAGCTAATTCAAATGTCATGGCGTCACCATATCATGCACAGATAGTTGCTATAGGGCTAAAGGAAAAGTTCAGTGGTTTAAGATCTTGGTGATGTGGAAAGTGGTTACTAAGAAACTAAGTCTGCTGAGAAATCTAGTCGCTAAGGGATTGACTGTAAAAGTACAGTAGTGTCACTACTTGTAAATCAGCCTCTATAAAGTGCACACACATGTTCTTAACTTACAATGATGCACTTAGATTCATTCAGAGTGAACCAGAGCAATGGAGAAGGCAGACTTGAGGTCTTAACAATCTAGATTAAAACATACTATGATGCGTAGTCCGAGGGTACCAAACTAGTAACCGAGAAGACCTTGTAGAAGGTAAAAAAGAAGTAATAATGTCCTCATAGTGTACTCTTTTGTCCTGCACTGTGTTGACAAGCCGCTCTCTCCGGGCCCAATTCCTTGGTCTCTTGGACTGCCAAGTTAAAGTCATCTCTATGAATGAATCATAGTTAAGCCGGGGGATCGCTCCTGGAGACTTATTAGGTTGAACAATACAACGCTTGAGAGTAGGGTTCAGTCTCTCCAGTTTTTCTGGCTTAAACCTGTAACCAGTCCACCTATCATCTGACGATCTGGGTCCCACAAACAACGCATTAGTCCCTGTCTTTGCCTGTTTATGTCATAGCGTTGCTTCTAGCTACATCTGCCATTCTCTTGTGGATCAGATCATAGCACATAGGAACTGGACACCGTACCTACACACATGTGTTGAGGCCAGTCACTTTCCTACAGAGAAAGCCAGAGGTTCTCTAACAACTGTTTTGAAGTAGAGGAAAGGGTTCTCCTATCTAATCCACTTGGGCCTTCCTGCTCTTGCCCACATGCTGTCTTCCATTGTGGATATCTGGGTCACCTACCTGGAAGGCTTCCCAATTTTCTCTCTGCTCCCGTGTAGCTACATCCCTAGTAACGACTGTATGCTTCATGGTGCAAGTTTCATTTATAGGAATGTTGAGTTCACAGCTTCTCCTACCTACCTGCCCTCTTCATTCTTGACCCTGATATTGTTCCAGAGCAACCAGCTTACCCTGTTGTTCCTCTCTGAGATCAGGTCAGGCTGCTAGCCTTTGGATCTGGGTTCTCCTCTGACCCATACCAGCCTCATCTCCACCCTGACCACCAGCACCACAAGCACCCTGGAGATCTGTGTCATCATTCAGTTAATTCAAATTGAATATATAAACTGGTTCCCTTCTGTCTTTGCCTACAGCCAGGGCCCTGAGCAAAGCGACAGAATTAAGCTGTTTAAGGACTTCGACCAAGCTGAGTAGTCTTTTCCTTTTGTGCCAGACCAAGACTGTCCACACACTGTGACTGTATGCCATCTTGATTGTCCAGTATATCCTTAGAATGCATCCTCTGTGGTGATGGGTGTCCTGTGGTGCAGAGCCAAGGCTTCCCTTCGTACCTCCTGGGACCTTTCTCTCCAACGTGAAAAGAAAACATCCTAACTGGTCATAATCTCCCCCATGTCAGTGGCCATGCCCAGACTGCACTCAGGGAAAAAGCTTGCCGATAAGTGTTTCATTATAGTTACATGTGAACCTGGATTTACCAATCCACTGACTACATCGCCAACGTGGCTGAATGACTTATCCAGAAATTACTACCTTGTATTTTTTTCCTTTATCATTTTGAAATGTGCTTAAATCAAAAAATTATTTACGATTTTGCTTGATTTGTTTAAAGGGCACTCAGCTCAGCTATCACTCAGCTCTGACAGGTTCCTACAGTAACCAGGAGAACAGGTGGAAACTAGCGCTCCAACCACCTGTTGGTTTCTTTATTTTCCAGAAGAAAGTGAAGATGACACACTGATTTAACTGCACTGAGCTGCTTATTGATAATTTCTTTGGTTTGATTCTAGATAAAGCGTGTTTGAAGTCGGTCAATACAATGGCCGTTTAGCTGTAACAAGTGGTTCTGGTTCTTGCATAATGGATCCAGAGGCCGTCCAATTTTAGTATGTTTTAGATCGCTGTAGACTTTAAAAATTGGAATTTAAAAAAAGACTTTCCAGATTTTAGATTGCTTTAGGTGGAAGGGCAGTCAAAGGAAGGCAGCTATGTGGGGATTACACTTGAGGTTTGCACTCGTGACATGGAGGTTGCAGCAAGTAAAGAGCTTGAGCCTCAGCTGTTGTTATGAACTAAAGACCTGGGTGACTGGACAGCTGCAAGGGCCAAGAAAGCAAAAGTTATTACTGCGCTGAGCAGTTGTCCTGTGTTTGGCCACTGGTGTTATTAGCTGAAGGTGCAAAGGTGCAGGGAAACACACAAGGAAAGTGAGCGGAGAACTTTTGATCCCTTTTATATACAGTATCAACTTACCCAAACAATACAGAAAATTACTGTCTTAGATGATACGAAAACATTTCTCCTAGAGATCACATAGTTTATGGAGTGTCAAAAACCTAGCGCTGCTTTGTTATGCTAAGCTAGAAGTAATAACTTTGCTTTAAACAAGCATGTGACGCGCAAGCACCTTCCAATCCTTTCAGGTGCAATTTTATGATATTATAACTGCGGCTCGTATTTTGACAGAGGTGGACTATAGCCCGCAATTTAAGGGGAAATCCCCTCAGCTTTTCTGGCAGGATGCATGTTGTTTTGTCAGCCAAATCAGGTGCCCCGGAGAACTTTCGGAAAAGAACAGGGCACATGGGAGAGAAGGGAGGTGGGGCGGCCAGGCAGCAGAAGGAGTTGGGATGAAAAGCAAGTGATACCTTAGTCATGGTCCCGCAACTGTGCCTTGTGATGAAAGGTCATGAGTGATATTTGGAAAGTCCCTGCAGGGCAAAACAAGAATGCCCACAAAATCACCAAAGGCAATTATCTTTTACATTGAAGGGACTCTACATGATCATGAATTAATTTTGTTGTTTTGTTTTTTTTTTGTATGGGGCAGTTCCTCTGGGGCAGAGGGATTGGCTTCAGGGTGCAGAGGAGCTCTAGAGCTGTGGACGAGTGAAAGCTTTTCTGGACTGGGTTCAAGAAGTGCTGACGAAGCGAGTCTAAACATCGCAAACCGCAGTTGAAAGATTTGCACATGTGCTGGCTCTCCCTCCTCTCCTGCCACCCTGGGATTAATCCCATCCTGGGAGAGCAGCTACGTTTACATGTGCGTGAATACACACACACACAGACACACACTCATGAAAAAAATAAAAATACAGAGTAGTTTAATGCATGTTCACTATATTATTGGAAAAGAAGGGAAGAAAAGCTAAGGAAAAGAGAGCTGTCAGGAAAATTAAAGAACTACAGACTCACTAGTGACCACAAATATCAGTATAAATAAAGCGAGTTAGCCACTTGTAGTAGTTTATTGAAGAATCACCGATGCAGACCTAAGAACAAATCCATGGTTGGAAGTTGAACAAAACAATAAAGCACTATTTGTTTGACTGATTACAAAAGGATTGAAATCTCATAGATGTGGAGGAATTTTACCAAAAAAACGGGAAAAAAAGAAAGGAAAACAATGACTAAAAAACTGCATGTGGGCAGTGTAGTCAGAGAGTTTGAGGTCAGCAGATGCAGTCATTCAAGGGTTTTAAAAGCGCACCAGCCATGATTCACAGTGGGCTGTAGTCATAAAGCAGCCTAGCCTATTAACCTCTCCCTATTAGATTTCTCAGTATAGACATCTGTCTTACCATCACACAAAAAAAAGCACAATTAATAACATTATATAACGCTAAAAAGACCTTGTAACCAGTCTTATTTCTTTTGCTTACCAAACAATTCAGATAATACGAACGCCAGTATATTTTAGAATTCGGTTTTATTTTTCTTCTGCCTGTTCCAGAGGTTTCATCCATTAGTGTGTGGATTTTTAACCTCCAGTAACCTCCCCTGCAGCAATGGGAGCACCATTTCTCAGGGATATCACAGCGCAAACCAGTGAAAGGTCTGTTTTATTAAAAAAGTCATCCTCCCAAACTACGGATCGCTTTTCACATTCGATCATATAATCCCAGCGCGCCGTCCTACCCCACTTCAGCATTGCCAGATAGTGAAACGCAAGCTACCTGGCTGTGCGTGTGTGTTTCCTTTGCAGCCTCCGAAACCGTTCGGCATCCACGATTTGTCACAGAAGACGGGGGATACGTTTCTAACTCAACAAAAAGAGATCCGAATCAAATTAGCAGAAATGTAAACAGTAGTTGCCAAAAGAACAAACTTAAAGGAGAGTTTCTATCTGGTGAGATAAATGGAGCTTTGTGCAGATGTAACTGGAGTCCTGTTGTCCCATAATTTCAGGCTGCATGTCTTAAATAAGAGTGTGACTCTGTTACGTTAGCAACCTACACCATCCTTTCCTGTCATTGGGAAACTTTGCATATTCCCCATTTAAATCACCCCTCCTACATTAAAAACCGTAAAACCAGTTAGACAGCACCAGGCGCAGTCATACACCCGGCCTTTGCCTGTAAGGGGTCAGAGTTCAAGCTTATTAGCTGCCACAGTTAATAGTCTTATGGGCAAAAGCAGGATTTCACCACGTCATCCTTTCTCTCATATATTTCGTGACAGGCCTTTTAAAATGCGACACAGTCATTACTTCATAGCTTGACACCATGGCTCTGTCACTGACGCAAATTGCTGGTTTAATTTTTCTTCGTGAAGAGTCATGTGTCTTGCTGAGCGGCGACTTAAAGTGTAAGATGACAATGGAATGTTATAGAGAAAAAAAACGTCTTTTGACTCCTGGCTGAAGAACTGAGGAGACGCTTCTGAGGGAAACATGTGTGGTCATGAGAGACGACAGCATAATGCATCAGAAGTGAGATTGAAACCATACCTGTCGTGCATATAAGCTGATCAGCCGCAACATTAAAACCACTGACAGGAGAAGTGAATAACACTGACCATCTTGTGACAATACAATGTTCTGCTGAGAAACTTCCAGACCAGGTACCCCTACCCTATAGCAATGACACTCCTTGATAATTGTTGCTGGACACCACCGTACACCCTCAGAAGACCCATGTCCGTTCTCTCTTATGAGTCACAACTGTTTTGGAGGCACGGGGGATACCGTACACAACATTAGGAAGGTGGTCCTAAGATTGCGGCGTGCATTTCCCAGATAGGCAAACCAAGCGATTGTTCTGGGCCGTCAAACCAAAAAACAAGACAAAGAAAGAAAAGATGGTCCCCAGATGGCTACTTTTTGGTATGTTTTGCAATGACAACCACAAACCCCTTTAAACTTAACCAAATTGGTCATTCTCTTGTGGGCTAGGTCATGGCACCTAGGAACTGGAGGCTTCGGCAATGCTTCACAACCTCCCACCTCAGGGGCCCCTTCCATCTACACAATGACAGATGTGACTAGTTTGTACTGGATGGATCGCACACGTTACAGTATGTTTTTGCCTGGGGGCTTCTACTGGAGTAGAGAAAGGTGCAGACAGTAGTCGTGTAACCCCTGTCTTGTATTACTGTCTGTTTGTGGTCAAGGTTGGCCTCCTCAGACTAAAAATTCACCCTTTCACATCACAAAGCTCCAAGTTAGGAGTGTTACGAGCTAGCATGACGTAAAGCGTGCTCGGGCGTTATCTTTTCTCCCCCTCCCGTGATATCTTAACCTCAAACACCAAACACGGCGATCTCATTTCCATTCATTCAAATGATCACCAGCCTCTGCCCGTTCCAAATATAACTCGCTGCGCCCCATTTTGCATCGAGCAGCGTTTTAGCTGCTGCAGTCAAATCACTCGGAGACGACATTATCAGACGCTGCCGAAGCCACAGTTAAAGCCACAGTTCGGGGGCCTCTCTGTAACTTCATGTCTCCTTGTGTGTGTGTGTGTGTGTGCGTGAGAAAGAGAGAGAGAGAAAAAGCAAGCGACGGTCAGGGACCCAATGTTGGGTTGGAGGCGCCAGAGCATTGTGCAGTGGGTGACCTCTGCAACCATTCTGGGGTTTGTTGCTCTCACCATAACTCATCCGTAATGAACTCGGCTGACCACTAAAAAGCTACGGCTTTTTCTCACTATCCGTACTCAGTCCCGCCTTCCAAGCTAAAGGGAACCTTTTATTTTAGCCTGATGCATTGATAGTTTGTGTAGCGTAAGAGGAGGTAAGTAGGTTCATGTACACTAGAGAGAATATGTTCGATGCAACCCATTTTTTTTTTAGTTCTTCAGAGTCGATAGTGATCACCATAATTCAGATCAGGCTTTGCAGTTTCATTCTTTGCAGGCATGTGTATGCAAAAACAAAATGGAAAGGGAAAAAAAAAAACAAAAAACGACTGAATGAATCCTGGAAAGATTTATTTCGCCATATCTGCAAAGTGAGAGCCTTGCTCGATCAACCCTGTTATGTCTGTAACTTCTGCGTCTAACCCGAGGCAGGGAGCTCTGTTCACACAACGAGGACCGCAGAGGATAAGGTGGGAGAGGGCAGCGTAAATGCCCTTTCAGTCACTTGTTTTTTTTTTTTTTTTGTTTTGTTTTTTTAAGGTCCTCACACTACACACCACTCCTTCTGGCCCCATATTGTTTTATTCTTTGACAATAGATTCAGTTACATAATGAATCCCATCCATATCAAAGGCTGCACCAAGGATAGGCTGGCACGGCTCCAGGCCCCTGAGAACGGGCCAAAACCACATGGGGGAACAAACTATTCCCTCTTTTTTTTTTTTTCCCATCTCCCTCTTTACCCTGCTCTTTGTCATACCGCAAACGCTATCAAGTGTGAGCGGATGGACATGTGTTGCTGATCATATGCGTATTAAACAAATATTGCATCGGTCACCTAATATGTTGCGGTGTACTTTCCGTTTTAGTGTGGCCCCGAAAACCAGAAAAAGTGTGGCATCCCAGACACGGTTAAAAAAAATGCATTCCTCATGGCACTGCAGTATGTAACCTTGTGAGAACTGGATGCTAATATGTATATATTTTATAGATATATGCACTTGCAGGAAGAATAAAAATTTGTGACGGGCTCTGCTGTTGTGTTTGAGTCGCCATGTTGTGCTGGGCAACAAGATTTGGTGCTCCCACAGAGTGCACTCACACAGGCTCTGCCAACACCGAGCAACATTTAAAACTCTGGTCCTGCTGTCCCTGCTGCACACTCTGCCAAGCGGCTCTGCAAACAACAAAAGAAATATCTGTATATTTTTTCTTCCTCTTTTCATTCTACCTGAGACTTTCCAGCCTTCTGTTTGCTTCCTCCTAATCCTTTAATTTCTTTCTCTGCTCACCCCCCCTCCCACCCCCCCGCTCTTTCTCTCCCTTGCTGTCTCGCTACCTCTGTGCATCACTAGCATGAAAATTTTGTGGCAAATGTTCCTCCCACACTCGACATTCCAGGGTCTTACAGGATTCTACATGCTGGTGCCTCAGCCTCTCTCTGTCTCCCCCCCGCCCCCCTCCCACCCCGTCTCAATGGTAACAGAAGAGTGCAACTTGTGTGTGCTTGTGTGGGTGTTGGGGGCTGTGGGACGGGGTAACAATGTGTGTGTAGGGGGGCAATAATATGCTAATTCATCATCCCTAATTACATCAGACTGAACAGAGATTCCTTCACTCACATAACAATTTTGAATTAATTATTGCGGGTCTCAGTAACCGTCAAGTCCCTACTTGTGTCACTTTAAATTATGTGAATATGTAGAGTAAATAATGGCTTTATTAACCTCCTTTAGTTTAGGGCTTTAGTTTGGTCCACATTTTTAATTTGTCCAAGGTATTTGGGATCAGTAGAACCTGAGAACTATAAAAACTAGGGATCATCTTTTAAACAGGAAGTTGTACTTTATGAAAAAATAAGTGTCCTCATATGTGGACAATGGGATTATGTCATATTTATATTATAGTAAAGTGTGTCACAGTATATAAAACTGTTTATTTTAATACCTGTACATGGCTGAGCAAACCAGAATTATAAACAGTGAACGTCCAACGTCCTCAAACGAGTACTTGCTAATTAGCGACGTTGTAGCTCGTTGCTTTTGATAAAATTTGTTAAATTTGCACGTCGTATCAAACTAGAAATATTTGTAAGCGTAAATAAATACGTTTTTAACCGTAGAATTTTATGGGGTTTTGTTCCTCGTCCGCTTTTGTCCTGTGATTGTCTGTAGAATGAATCCAATGAAATGCCCGCTGTTACCGACTAGTGTGTTGACCCGCTGCTACCACTATATGGCAAACTAAAGTGTCCACTAACGAGAACAATGGGTTTAAATTATGGGTCTTCAACAGGAGCTCTGCAACCCCTAGGAGGTCCGCGGAGGTACTGCAGGATGGTCGCAAAGTCTTTGGTTGATTGGATATTTTTTGTATATATATATATTTTTTTTTTAAATTAAAATTTCTTTATATTTGAATCTGTGTATTATTTGAATAGCTTAATATTGAATGCAAAATTATAATAATGATACGTATTTTTTAAATAGCACCAGGCCAAGTTTAATACAAAACCAATATCGCAGGTAGTGGGTCCGTACTTAATCTCTCACCAGTTTGGGGGTCCTTGGTCTGAAAAACGTTGAAGGTTTAAATGAAGCAGAATAAGCTGCAATAAAACCTAAAACTTAATGTCCTCATATGAGGACACAGGGTCTCAGGAGGTTAATTATTCACGGGGTTATTTATGCTGTGACTATCAAACTACAATATACATACGTGGATAATCTGACTTTAAAAATATTCTCTCCCTCACGTTTTACATTTCAAAGGCAGCAAAAAACGTGTTATATGTGTGTGTGTATGTGTGTGTGTGTGTGTGTGTGTGTGTGTATGTGTAAAACATATGTATATATCTAAGTACTTGCACTGTCAATCAACAGAGGTCTCAACAGGAGATGGAAAACTCTCATGAGAAAGGAGGCAGGAGGTGTGAAGGGAAAAGGTTTGGGATGGGATGACTTAGAGTAAGGATGGAGAGGGAGAGAACATGATAATGGAACGGCGCCACGGTTCAACAAAAGCAGAAAGCTGCGACAATGAAAACACAGCCTCAGTTACTAATCAACAAGTCTTAAAGCTGTGGAAATAAGATGAGCAGCTATGCTGCCACCCCATTCACAATTGAGATGTGCCAAGAAAAGTGAAAAGGAGAGAACAAATGAAAAAAGAAAGTGAAAGACTGTGGACAACTGTTCAGGGAACAGAACATGACCAGATGTCAAATTGTTGCTGTATTTTCTTTCTTTCTTTCTTTCTTTCTTTCTTTCTTTCTTTCTTTCTTTCTTTCTTTCCAAATCTCACAGTTACACAAATTACAATTTTATCACTGTATTTATTGTTGATTTTCGTCATATCTAACCTTTGGTATACTTTAACAAGACGGTGTATTTATTTACTTATTTATTTGTTTGTTTCGCCAAATGCGCTTTTCACAATAGCAGAAACTTTAATTCATTAGAAGTAGTAAAAGTAACCTGACACTGTCTGACTTTCCCTGGCGCAGTAATCCCTCCCATCTGGCACTCCGAGCAAGTTGAAACAGACATAGAGAATTATTTGCAAATACTTTTAGACCTAGGTCTGATTATCTTTTCAGTAAACAACCATAATCAGACACTCCGCTGGGACATATTTTACTTCCCAGTAGATTATTTTATGCCTGATGGAAACACAAGATTTTAATTTTTTTTTTTATTTTCCGAGAGATTAGTTTACTGATTCTTTCAAACTTGAAAAAGAAATATTTCCTCTTTTTAAGTGCAAACAATCTTTGCAGACAAGTTCTTTTTTCCATCTCAAACTTCTTTCTTTTGGTTAAATTCACAGGAGCTGGTGGACGCATGTGCTTCTCTCCAGTCGTAGATGACCTTAGCGGAGCCTGCCTCTATTTAGTGGCATTTTAAAATTGGGCAGGTCAGTGTTGGTTCTGTCTGCCACCCTGTTTTCCTTGGCCTAACAGACACAGGACACACCAGTAATAAAATAGACTCCTTTATTTAGTGAGGAGAAGAGGGATACAAGACAAAATAAGCCTCAGGAAGTTATTTACTTGGGCCGAGCAGCTAAAATTTCGCTTAATGTGTTTGCTTTGGTAACAGAGGAACAGTTTTTGTTTAAGAAACTGCTGAAAGCCATTTTGACTTTGATCTAAACAGATGCAAGTACTCAACTGTTGCAAATTACACTTCAAATGTTAACGGTGTTATTCAATTTTATGGCGAAAAAAAAAAGGTTTAGGAGGATACGGCTTCGTCTGCTTTGCGTCTCGGTTCAATTTTTATTATTTGGTGAAGGGTATGTATTTCCTTCTTTCTTTTTTTTTTTGGAGGCAGAATAAAACGCAGACAATGACGTGACATTAGCTCAATACGGGATGAGGATTCAGTAAACTTGAAAGAAAGTCAGTTCATCAAGTGGAATGAGGATGGGCAGATTCAGCAGCAGGCAATAACCATGCTTTATGTCCACTTCATTTCCCTTGCAAATCAGCCTCGCATTCTTAGGGTTTTCACAGTTCCCAGCTCCCTCTTTTTCCCCCCGAAACATGGCCCGAGTCAGCCAGGCTCATTAGGCAGGATGAGACTATTACCAGGCGAGTTATCGTGCTCCTAACAATGGGATGTGGTCAGGTGGTAGAAGCACCAGTTTTTCCTGGGTTCATCTCGCTTTCCCCTCATGTCCTCTGGGCCCAAGACCACGACTCCCACTTTGGCCAGTAACGCCCTTCCCTCCATCAACAATAAATCTGACAGCTGGAATGTGGCGCAGTCTCAACACGACAAAATAAATGTGCGTTACATTTTTATTTTCATTCGAGCGCGGAGTCGCGTACGCGGCGCGGCGGCTGGTTTTTCTGGGGGGCATCTGAACCGCGTTTTTAGCTCGCGCGGAGCTGCGACTGCAGTGTAAAAATGATCATTCATTCATTCATTCATTCATTCATTCAGAGCTAATAACTCACAGTAAAGCCCCCCCATCGCAGTCCATTTTTTAAGCTATTTACAGTAGGGCTTTCAAGAGGCTCAATCAGAAACTGTGGACAAGTTCCAGGGAAACAGGACCCAAGCACCCTGAAGAGCCTTTTTGCTTCACTTTTATTCACTCCTGTTCTTTCTCAAGAGTTCCTCCTGAAAGTATTTGGCAAACACTTGTGAAAAAAAAAGAGAAAAAAAGAGAGTTTGAGGGAAGAAAAACAACAAGTCGTTCTTTAGCCACCCACGCCCCATCTGCTGTGGTATTATCTTCTTTTATTATCTACAGATTATGTGCACTGATATTATTTCTGCAGTTTGGTCTGGTGGTCATTGTGGTTGTTGTTCTTGTTGTTTTTTGTTTGCGGAGCGCTGTGATATGAGACAGCGAGGGGGGGAAATCCTCCCCCGTGTGCATCTAATCATCCATTCAGGACCCTCTTAATGGCTTGTCAGTTCCCCTTGCCCTTCCATTTTCTGTCCAATTAATTCCTTTCTAGCTCTCCGGATAAAGGGACACAATGGGGCCCCTCCACAGCATAATGAATCATTAAAATTCAGCAGCGCGGCCCTGGCACTTGGCTTCTCCCTGGGCTGGTTAGGGACGGCTGCTTGGCATGCATGCCAGGGACAACTTGAGCATTCTACCCACTGGACCAGAGGAGATAGGATCTCTCCTCATTCCTTTCTCGTTGGTGGTTTGGTGGAGGAAAAAAAAAATTGAAACTGGACTATTTCGATAGAGACAAGCACAAATGAAATGTCAACTTAAGACCCTGTAAGGCCTGAAGGTTAAAAAAAGAAAAAGTTAGATTTTGACGTACGGTGCAGTGTTTCATAGAATCTAAAAAGTTAAACAATACTCAAAGATGCAGATGAACTTCTACAATCGCACGACCGCCAATTAAATTTTCTAATTACTCACATAAATAGTTATTAGTTATATAATTATCCTTCTCCTTATGGTGCAGATGTTAGACAAGGAGGCTAATATGAACAGCTGGTATCCAGCCTATACAAAGGCAAACCCAACAACGCCGCTCACTTGGATTCATTAATTCTATTTATTAAATTTCTCTCACAAATCGTTCCCAGATATGATCGAGAACAAAAGCGAAACGGACCGATTAAGAATGACAAAATACAAGTATGGAGAAAAAAAGTATCTTTTATTTTATTTATTTGTTTTTTTTTTTTTTAAAAATGGCCAGCGAATGAGTTAGCTGTGCATGTGTGAAACTCTAGTTAATAGAACAACAATCATTTTCACAGCCTTTCCCAAAATGATACACCATAATGATATACAAAACACGGTTCTGTGGACGAAAAAAAAAAAGAAAAGGAAAAAAATAAAATAAAAACTCGTGAGCGCGTACTCTCGCTCTGTACGTTTCTCAAACTGCATGTCACAGAACATTACAAGTCAAGGCTGGAAGGAATGATATCAAATTAAGGACATAATCAGGAGCGAAAAGTTAACTGTCGGAGTCTCTGGAGCGGATTACCCGATTGCTGTGCTTCCTGAAGTTTGTTAATAATTCCATTTCATATCGAAATACTGACAATAAGCATTAGAAGGCACGAAAAAACGTTTTATGCAAGACTGCAGCAGTGAATTGGCACTTGATGGCTGATGATACAAATGTGGGCAAACGCGCACTCTGTTTCACTTTTTTAAAACCCTAAATCCTCTTTATTGAGTAAGTCCCGAGATCATTTTTCAGTAAAAAAAGTGGTTTTATGTCTCATCTGGTGCGTGCTGTGTCATGGGAGATGTATCTCTTTCCCAAGGAAGTGGCTCACACATGCATCTGTGCGCCGCGTTATCTCCCCGATACACACACACACACACACACACACATGTACATAAACATATTCTTGTGTCGTCCGTCGACATATACAGGAGGTCCAGCTGACATGTCACTCAGAGTGTGTGGTGTTATTTTACCCCATTTCCTTTAACCCTAGATCATGACTAATCGCAATTTGCCAAGCATAGATTTCAGACACCTGTTCTGTCCTGTGCGAGTCTGTTGGTCCTGTCTGTTTCGCTTGTAACTTGGAATGGAGATGTTTCTGGATATTGGTCGTCAACGGAATAATACCAAATGCACTCTACTACTGTCCTTTACTTAATTTATCTTATTTTCATTAAAAGCCAAACAGTACTCTAAACAACCAAACCCACATTACATGTGTTCATCTACTTAAGAACAACAACAACAACAAAAAAAAAAAAACAATATGCATAAACATAAATACATATAAGACTTTTTTATGCCAAAATGACACTAAATTCATAGGAGCCACTTATATAAGACTGATCCGCCGATGCACGTAGCGTGCCGCCATATGGCCCCGGCCACTGATGTAAATTTCATCCGCAAATTCACATAATTGGTCCCCCGTTACATTCTTCAATGTATCGTCTTCGAAACAGAGTTGGGCCAAACCGGTTTGAGCCTGCGCAATTCAGTGGCGGGCCCCCCCGCCCCACCCCCCCTCGCTTTACCTCGAGTGTGCACGCACGTGCAGTCTTTAACTGGAAAGAAGGGAGATGCACAGGATGTAGGCGTAGGCGATTATGTCCTCATGGAGGAGTCTGGCTCACCGACAACACGATTTTCTCTGTAGAAAGTCTGTACAAGTGTGTTTTCATCGCAACAATATAGCTTTGTATAAAATCAGCAGGCACTTTTTCTTGTGTTTGTTTCGTGTTCAAATGGTCACAGGCAGCCTACGAGCACCTACGCACTTCTCCACCTGCCCCTTACTTCCTTCATTAGTAGTGCATCAATCGGAATCTAGAGTCTCTGGCGCAGACGAACGGTTTTCTGGTCCCCTTAAGGTCGAGACAGTGTGGTGTAGACGGGCTGGTCCCAGCTGGAGGCGGTGGGGCTGTGAGCTGGCGCCATGGACAGGCTGTTGAGGATCGGGCTTCCGTAGGGCCGCCTGGATGAGTGGAAGTAGGGGTACTGGTAGAGGCTTGAGGGGTAGCCGGAGTAAGGGTTGTAATAGTTGGAGCTCTGGAGGTCAGTATAGTCACACTGGGAGCTGGAGAACGAGGGCGCAGCCGAGGCGGCCGAAGCGGCCGAGGTGACGCAGGCCTGGCTGCTGTAGGAGCCGTAGTCGGAGTGCGAGGGCGACCCGTGGGAGTGCTCGCTGTAGTGGCTGGGGCTCAGCTGCTCCGTCTTGATGTGGAGACGATGCTGGCCCACCTCGCCGGCCGAGGGGGAGGAGGACGACATGGCGCCCTTCCGGCTCCATGTTGGCCCGGTGCCGCCCGCGTGGCTGTACGAGGAACCGTAAGAGCTCCCGGGGACCGGACCCTGCCCATGGCCGTGGTCGGAGGGCAGGGCGGAGGAGCCCGAGGCGTGGCCGTTGAGCGGGAGGTACTGGTCGAACTCGTGCACGTCGAAGGTCTCCATGTTGCTGATGACATCAGTGCTGAGCTCGGAGATGTCCACGTTGCTGAAGTCGATGTTCTGCCTGCTGCTGTCGACGAGGCGGCGGCCTTCGTGCTTCAGGTCCTGCTTCATCCCGTGGTGCAGGTCTGTTTTGGGAGTGGTGGGGGGTGTGGGTGGACCGTGGGGCTGCCCTGGAAAAAATAAAAATGAAACAACGTCAGAAATGTGAAGAGAGCGAAGATCGAGCTGGATAACAAATACAAGAACTGTCTGTTAAACCTGACAACATACCTGCGTGTTCAGGGTGGTGGTGTCCGTCAGTCATCCCCGCCAGTCCTCCCATCCCTGGTTCAGCTTTATACATGTGATGATGTGCCAGTTCTGCTCCTGAGTCCGAGTCGCTCTGTCCCGGTTTCATATTCTTCCTCCGCCGCGGTTGGTACTTGTAGTCTGGGTGATCCTTCTTGTGCTGAACCCGGAGTCTTTCTGCTTCATCTACAAATGGCCTCTTTTCACTCTCTGAGAGCAAGCTACGGTGACAAAAAAGAGAAGGAAATGAGTGAAATTACGTCAAAGTAAACAAATATTTACACAAAAATGCAACTGTTAAATCTGAAGCTACTTTAGAACCTTTATATAAGGTCAAGTGGACATGTACAAAATGCAAATAAAATGTATTTTACATTTTTTTTCTGAAAATAATTTGAATTCAAAGGCACATTTGTATGTGTGTTGCTATAACTGTACATTTATGAAATAATGGTTGATGCAGTTTTCAAGTTTGCAGCCACCACTTAGTGTGTGTTATTTCTTCTAATCTTTTTTTTAAAAAAACATTTCGACACTGATCTGCATTGTTGATGCATTTCTTCAGGATTGCAAATAAAACATTTCCTTACCGCCAAAGTTTCCCCAGTGTCTTGCTCAGCTCGGCGTTGTGCAGGTGTGGATACTGATCCGCCAGCTTTCTGCGGGCCGCTTGCGCCCAGACCATGAACGCATTCATGGGTCTCTTAACGTGAGGTTTGCTCTTCAGGGACCCGTTCCCTCTCACGGGCATGGGCACCAAGGACCAGTCGTATCCCTTGAGCACCTGAGAGACCGCGTCCCGTATGCAGGCTGGGAACCGGTCGTCATCCTCACAGTCCAGTTTCTTGCCCAAACCTGCGAGCAGGGACCCGTGACCGTCGGAGCCCGTCGGCGAGGACGGTGCGTCGGAGTCAGATTCGTCCTGGGACATGGAGCTGTTAGAGCCCGACGGACTGCACGGCTGGTCGCTGACACACTTGTCATGCTCCTCTGTCATTTTTAACATTATTTATTCAGTCCTTCGGAGACGAAAATCCAAAACTTGTTGGGGAAAAAAAAGAGAAAACCCTCAAAACGTTGCCACCGAGTTCGAGCGCTCAACGAAGCGGCCGGTGCGCCTTTTTACGCACGACGCGCCGCAGTAAATTCCTTTAAACAGTTTCAGTCAGCGCGAGTCCGTTGTTTTTCCCCTTCAGCTTTCCTGTTTGTTTTCTCGTTCTCCTAGGCTGTCATGAGGAGGGTGGAGAGGTGGGGGTGCGGTCGTGAAAGTTGTGCTGCACAATGTGAACTGAGGAGCTGCATGTTGCAGCAACTTGAGTTGGTGTTTTAAAAACGTCACTCCACCTTCCGCCTGCGATTGGCTGCAACAAATCTCCACTTTCTCCTCATTGGTTCATTTTTTTTAATGTGGCTTTCATTATGATAATGATTTTTTTTTCCATGGGTTCTGTGTGACAATTTTATAATGCTGTCAGAAAATGTAGTGAATCCCGAGTTTCTTCAGTCTCTTCTGAAGTAAGAAAAAAAAAAGTCACTGTCTGCATTTAAAACTGACACGTTGGAATATGACCGTTGGTGTTTATACTCTTTCCTCTGGATACAGGCTTTTATTTAACACAGAGGTAAACAAAACAACAATGAGGTTGGCAGAAAATATATTTCTGTCAAAGATCTGGGAGTCCAAGGGAACGAGAACTGATCTGTAAAAGGCGTGGTGTGCATGGAGTAAAGTGAGTATTTACATTAAGAGGGATACAAGAATGATAGAATTTGAGGCAGATTTGTAAATAACAGCCGCTATATAATTCACATTCGGCTTGATGTATGACACAGACGGAGAAAGATACTCCCCACCATAAACTAGAGCCGGAGTTCCTTCCTTTCCTCACGCAACGGTGTCCTAACTCCTCATGTCTGCCTTTAATTTGAATCCGTCGCCTGCGTGTGAACTCAGGTGAGGAACAGAATTTGAATCTAAACAAATGTGCACGGCTGCCAAAATGGCCGGTGCCCCCACCGCCGCACAACCAACTCCTGGCTAATGGTTGATAAGTTACCGAAAGTTAACAAACGCACTTCAAAGGCCCGCGCGAGCCCAGTTACAGGATTAATAAATGTTTCCAGCTCCAGACAGGGGAGTTAATTTGTTCTCGCCGCCATCCATAGGTCACTCCTCACCCCCTCCTCGTGTGAAGCATGCCTTCAGTTTTTATGACACTGAAGATACAGCGGGCATGGGAGATAAGATTGAATCACGGCCTTTGTTAAAGGTGGCTTTGTTCGCGTATTGTGGGATGATTTTTATCACGGGCCTTCCCTGAAAAGACAGGGTATGTTTGTGCTGGACGGCAGTTTGCTTTGCACACTACAGGTGGCTGAACAGAGAAGTGGAAATAGCCGAAACCGTGGCCTGCGCACACAGAGTTCACTGCGAGGAAGGTGGCCGCCTGTGCAGCGAGGTAAGAAGTTTTCACAGTTTGTTGTTTTATTAACAGCGCTAAGAGGAAAACGGGTCATAGCCGGTGACTTGTGATGAAATCCCGTCATCTCTGATGGCTTTTAAAAAAAGTAAGATGCCATAAAAAGGAGCCGCTTTAATGCTAAAATTTTAGTCGCGAATGGTAAACTGCTCGTTTGGTGCGCCCGTCTTCCTTTCTAGCAGCTGCTAGAAACTGACAGGGTCAAGTTCAGCGTGCGCGTGTGTGTGCGCGTGGGTGTGTTCGTGTGTGTGTGTGTGTGTGCGGCAGCGACGGGAGCGAGTCTCGGCTCGTTCCCGCTCTGCACCACACAGGCACATGGAAAAGCATTAACGGAGCGTGCACATGTATGTATGCATGCATTCATGTGACTTAAGACCCTCTGATGTAAATCTGCAAATCTGTTTTTTTTTTTTTTTTTTTTTTTAAAGCTGTGCTGCTGAAGCACTTTAACACTTGCACATCTGCGCAGTTTGTTAAATTTCGACTTTCATCTCCCGAGACTCGATTCTCTCAATTTTCTGTACCTTCAAACGTCGCCCTCCGTACTCGCAATCAAATCTTTATTTGTGTCACATGTAATTTCTGGAAATCCCTGCTCTCAGTCACCTTTAAAACCGAATCAACTGTTCTTGGCATCGGTTCTGTCTTCACATCAAATTTCATGGAAATTCTTTCATTCGGGTGGAGGCAGCCTGCAGATATAGAGAGAAAAAATTGATATTAATCTGAATGATGCACTTTATCCGGTTTTAAGATATTGCAAAACAATGAGCAAACGCACAGTAGTTGCTTATATGCGAGACACTTTTGATGCAGGAACGGGGAAATAACCCCCCGCCCCCCACTCCCTCCCTGCAGCTCGCTCGGTTACGTCTCCCCCAAGTGTTTAACAATGAAGACAAATCAGGCCGGCGTGAGTGACAGCTGCCGTCGCGTCCCGCTAAGCTGTGTGGGGCTGCCTCGGTTTCCCGGGCTGACAGGAAGAGACGGAAACGAGGAGACAGGCTCAAAAAGACTCCAGCCTTTCCCTCTTCATGCCTCCCTGTATTGTGGGGAGAAACTCTGGCCAGAGCTTGTGGGCTCTGGGCTCATGATTAGAAAAGGAAGGAGCAACAGAGGAGAGGCAACCGCACATGAACCTTAAGTGTCCCAGAGAATGAAGGAAGGTTTTAATTTTCCTTTTCTTTTTTTTCTTTTTTTCTTTTTTTGCGAGCTGCATCTCAAAAGAAAGACAGAGGTAAAGATTTTCATATTTTTTTTGGGAAGGCCTTTTGCAGAGCAGAACATTTCTCCTGGGCATTAGTCACTTCTACCCCACATGTAAATTATACTCTCTGGCTTCTAATGTTCATGCGAAATTAAATTACACAGTCACCCACAGGAATGCTTTGCCCCCTTTGGTCTCTGCTTCTGTGTTTTAATACAGTTAGGCATATTTCTTCACTCAAGCCAAGTTATTGGGCAGAGTATGTCGAACACTTAAATTGGCATAAATTGCCGCAGCGCTGTACCTTACAGAAAAGACTTTAAGACGTGTCGCAGTTGAGTTTCTTGCAAAACGTCTGCTCTGCAGCCGGCGAAAAAAAAAAAAAGCGTCGCATGCCAACCTTTGCCACGTTTTTGTGCGCGACGTATAAATTTTGCACCACAAAAATCCTGATAGGATTTCTATACTGTTTCCCCACATGAGGCACAGCTGTCTCTGCAGCCACCGCAGCTCCCTAACCCTAACCCAAACCCAAACAGCAGGCCTTCATTTTGTTAAATAATCCCGCTGATTGCACACTGAGTCAGTGTAAACTTGGTGAACTGCGGAGACTGGCATGCCCTCCTTCTCACCCAGACGGTCCCGACCACTGTATAACCACATGTGGAACAAGCTCCCGGGTTGCTAACAAACCATATTTCACCCCTGCGCCACATCAACCAGACCACTTCTATCCTTGGTTTCACGCGCACAGAAAGAAGGTAATTAGTGCAAAATTTACTGTTGCAGTAAAATGCAAGTGGAAGGCGAAGATAAAGGCTCAGGCAGGATATGTCCAACTAGAAAATCCTGTTGTTTTTGGGGTTTTTTTTTTACAGCCCTGGGGAAGATATAGGACATGGCATCCTAAGATTCAGAGAATTTTCCAGTCAGGTTCACTCACACATTAAAGCAAACTCCCAGTGATAGATGTACGCGCTCAACTTTTCTGCTCCTACTCATCCCAGCCCCTCTGGAACTCGGATAGTGGATGTTTTCCATTTTGGTCCGCAGCCAAATGTATTTTCCAGGTTGTCTACTTAGCGAGGTCGAGGACCTGGGGATGTTTGACTCCACTGGTTCTAATCACGGTCCAACCCCCATGACAGCTGCTGTGTGTTAGGACCTCCCATTGACCCCTGACCTCACACTATCCCAAATTCATTCTATTAAAACACCATAATGAGGGGTTTACTGGACCAATTGCAGGTTTTATTTAAACCTATTAGCAGACGAAGAGAGGTGGAGGGGTAGGGGTTGCACGGAAGGGAGTTCTGAAGAGATTGAGAGGGGAGTGTTTGAGACTGAAGGAAACAATTAGTCCAAAACGTCTCTGGGTGTGTTTGGCCCTCGGCCACATTCAGTTTTTAATGTCAGGAGCATAAAAAAGGCTCAAGTGTTTCCAGATTATTTGCTGTGTTTTCTCCCTGACACATAACTATTTTGCAAGGCAGCGGTTTTGCTCGCGATAGCTCTGTATGTTCATATGAGTTAGAGATTATGCGCAGGGAGGTTTTGGAAGCTGTTGTAGTAGCAGGTTGCTGGGGGGGTGGGGGGAGGTTGGGTGGGGGTGGTTACGTTAAGTCAGTTCCTCATTCTCTCGCTTGCCGCAGGCCTCTCTGGAAATCTTTGATCTGGAAACTGTCAGTAGGTATATTGGTCGTGTAGTGTTTCACACAGGCTAGTCACTCCGTGTGTACATTTGTGAAGTACATAATGGTTGTAGCTGTCGACAACAGTTCCTGTTTGGAAATTGCCCAGAAGTGAAGCTCAGGGTCGATTAGCAGAGGACGGATCAGCAAAACCTCCACGCACAGTGGAAACGTCCACTCCGAGTTATTTTCCTCTGACATGACAGCTTAAATGCTAAGATGTTCACAAAGGATGACACTTCCCATGGTTTATCTTGTCCCAGCGTTGTGCCAAGAGGAGTGTATGCGGGCTCTGCTTTGTTTTTTTTTTTTACACTTTCTGATCTGCACCCCCTTGTTTCTTTCTTTCTTCCCTGTCATCTTCACAACAGATGTTCCGAATAAAGCTTGCGGTGTGCTCAGTTTTCCACATTGTCTACTTTTTTTTTGATCCTTGATTCTCATAAATCATCTCCCTAATTTGCGCGTGAATTAGATGGTGCGGGACATGTAGACATTTAGGACAAGGCTCAGGGGCGGCGAGAGAACAGACAGCCCACCCCTTGACTTTACGGGAAATGGGAGGCTGCTCCACAATACCAGGACTATTTAGAGGACTCGTCTGGCTGTGGCGACTTTGCCTCGCAGTGCTAAGATAACTGCGGCGCATTGTTTTTTTTTTTATGTACAGATAATCAAAACAAGAATAAAAAAAACATTTTTTTGCACCGTTCATTTTTATGCCCCCTTTTTATGAGCCCGAATCTGCGTGCGCAAACATGTGTTTACACAGTGCGCGCAGCGGACTGGCACGGCTCAGAACCTAAACCTCTTGTGTACAATTCATATGTAACAGGAAAATTTATAAGCTATTAAAATGATTATTGGTGAAGTGGATCAAATTCTCCAATTAGGCTTTTAGTGTCCCAGCCAAGACTTTCAATGTTTATGAGCAGCCGTTAGCCTGTCTGTCTCTTAGCCTGTCTGTCTCCAGCCTGTCTGTAACCTTTAATAGAGTCGCTACAGTGAGCAACACGTCGGCACACCTGCTGCTAACCGCATGAAAAGAGCGAGTGTGTCGCGGTCACGACGATGAGTTTTTTATTTTACGCATGATATATGATGAGATGGGCCTGGAGTCATTCTGACGGGTTGATAGGGGAGGGAGGGTAGGGGTTAATTTGCTGCACATTTCAAAACTGGTTTGTGTTTGATGGGTACGTAGTCCCGCATATGCAAATTTCCCTGTTATCGATTAATGTTATGGGAGTAGGAAAACGCTAGAAGTAACTTTGCACACAAGCTCTTCCTGACCGAGCTCGTATAAACGCCCATGCAGAGCTGCGTTAACGACTGAAAACGGCCTTGCAACATTATGTACATTATGTAAATTAACACCATGCGTACAGACTCGACTACAGAGCCTCAGATCTGTTGTCAAAAATGCTCAAATTGAATCATGATGCCTGAGTCGGGGTATGCAGCTGAGCACTGCTGTCACTGCAGCTCAGGGCACCACCATTTTGTCCTATGGTATATACTCCATGTATGAAACTTGCTCATCTTCCAGGACAATGCAACTCGATCTCCTGCTATCTGGTGTTGTAGAGCCCAAGCAATGGAGATGATTCACTGAGATGACTAAACGCACGAGAGGATGAACTTTCAAGGCCTACGTTTCTAATTTGTGGAGGGGCTTTTTTCTGTATTGTTTCTGTATTTATTGTGACATTTTGCCTTCTAATTTGGGCTGACAGTCTTGATACGTGTCACGCTGTGCAGCTTGCCTACCGACTATTGCATAGACATCGCTTGCCTTAGGCAGGGAAAAGAAGGAAGCAGTTGCAAACCGTTTCCAGTGGTTGTAGGTACACGGGGTATTTCCTGGTTACCAGACACTTCGGCATTTGCAACTGTTTACCTGACTGTTACAAACATGCAAAGCAATAAAGCGAGAAAAGCATCTCAGATGGTTAGTGTTCATTTTACACAAAGGCGCCGCCTTCACTAGACATTCAAAGCTGATGTTTGAGTTCATTTGGTTGGTGCGGGCCATGGTTGGATGCAACGGTGGTTCAATGTTCTGGGGTCAAAGGCGTACATACTAGTTCCTTTAAGCCCAAACTAAACTGAACCAAGGCCCTAACCCTAACCCTAACCCTAACCCTAATCTTAACCCTAAGGCCGAACTGGTCATGTGGTAGATAGAGATTGGCTCCTAAGAGAGGTTATGGATTGTTGTGGATGCACTAGTTTTAAAGGGAGTTTATGGTAGTCATTACAAAAAAAATGCTAAAATGTCCCCCCAAACAATTGCAACGTGTACACACTAGGTCCTTTAAAACCAAATCAAACCAAACTCAACATAGGCAGTCCTAGCTGGTCATGCGGTAGATAGACTGTGGCTCCTAGGTGAGCTTATGGATTGTTGTGGATGCACTAGTTTTAAGGGTAGTCATTGCAAAAAAAAAAAAAAAAATGCAAAAGGGTCTCCCCCCAAAACAACTGCATCGCTTGCCTTGCGGTGACGGTGCGCCCCTGGCTGCATGGTGGTGTACAGATTCAGATCACATGGAGTAGGAGTTCAAGGTCACCAAGGTCACTTCCTGTTCACTTTGAAGAGGTGCAGACTTCCAACCGGGGACAAAAGAGTACACTGAAGCACTGTAGCCTATTTGTGGAGCAGAAAGGACATAGTCTTTTCGGGCCGACCGCAAATTCTGACCCCCTCGTTCACAGAGGAATTTAGCTTTCGCTGGAAGTTGTTTGCTTTGGATCCATAGCACTCTATTACACTTCCTGCTGTGTATTAACACCAACCTATCCAAGTAGCTGCTTTTTGCTTTTGATAAGTCATTTCATCCACTCAATAGCCAACGCAGATCGCTAATCACTATATCGCCTTTGGCGAAGTTCGCTGTTCAACCTCTATTCACTGGTGACTCTGTTCCAGCTTCGAGGGCTATCAGTGTGTAGATGAAATTACATATCAGCCGAAGATGGTCAAATCACCAACATTTGATTCCCCTCAACACACTCACCTTGGCTTAGCTTTCTGTGTTGGCGTATCTCTGTTCTCTCTGCTGTTTTCTTCTTTCATGCTCCGTCACGTCCGCGGTTAAAGATCATTATTTGGTTTGTGTTTGTTTATTAATTACAAAGGACACCATTTTCTTTTTTTAAACTTTTGCCAAACATTTTCAGTTCCGCCAACGTATTTATGCAAAAAGAAGGAGCTACTACATGTGCCCACCTCTCCCCTACATCTAATTGCCACCCCTGGGGCAGCTTTGGCTATGTTTTATACAGAATATAAACCGGTTTTAGCTATAGGGTTCCTCACTTAACAAAATGCTGTTTAAAAAAAACTTCATCCTGTGGATTATATGAAAATACATCATTCTTGACGAACATGATTGATTTTTGCATTTTTTTATTTGTTCATTGGAATTTATGATAATTTGACAATGACTGAAACAGCTGAGTCCTCGTTCTTGGAAACATGTGCATATGCACACTGGTATTGGTGCTTATGCAGCCCAGACTCCTTTTTGTTGTAGCCCATGAGTTGTCCATTGGTTAAATTGGTACCAAATTTAATCAGAACCAATGACCTTACCCCCTACCCGACAGCCCAATTCTCGCTCCATTGGTGCCTTTATAGCCTCAAACTCAGGTACATATATTTATGATGGCAGTAAAGTGGGCTGCTGTAGTTAATCTCCTAATAACGTCTCCATTCCACCGCCACCAGTGAGTCTGGGTTTGGGCTATAGGGACCAATCGCCCGAGACAGGATGGGGAGGGGAGGGGGGCAGAGTCTTGTTTTTGGTTTGGTTGCACATTCTAGGGGGATATGGATGTCGGCTTTGTGGTTAAGAAGGTGGAAAGAGACGTAGCTTTGCTTTTTTTTTTTTTTTTTTTTTTTTCTTTCTGCGTAGTGTGAGGTGCAGAATGACATGCATGTGACACAGCATATTCCAGAGGCGTGAGCTCCATTATGAGCGAGTGTGCCAGGGGGAAATTTTGCTAATGGGATACAAATGGGCCGCACTTCTCAGCTTTCTAACTTCATATTTGCGAGGCAGTTTGTTGCTTTCTCTTTTTTTTTTTTTTTTTTTTTTTTTCCCGTCAATTCATTTGCAAACATGCTTTGCATACACCTTGTCAAATAGGTAATTTCACTTGCCGTGGAGTCTGCTTTTGCATAGGTTCTTGTGTACAGGTGTGCCATTTTTTTTCCCGTTGTTGTTGTTGTTTGTGCAGTTGTTGGCAAAGCGTGACGCCTGTTCCTGTAAGTACCTTCACCTAAAGATACGGGATGATGTGTCGGTGACACTGGTACACACCGAACAGAACAGTTACCGCCCTTTTCCTCTCTCTGTCTCCACTGTCCATCTTCCCTCCTCCTTCCTCTCTCCTCTCCTGGTTGCAGTTGTATTTGTGCGCCTTGGGAAGATTACAAAGAGGTGCTTTGTGAGGGGATGCAGCTGCTGAAATCCGACTAGATCCAGCTGAAGAGAGAAGGGAGCAGGTGGGTCAACAACGCCACCCTGCTGTTCCCAGAATATCAGGCTGCAGAGCCTGTGCCTTCCCTCCCCCACACAGACACACACACAACACACACACACACACATCCTCAGTGCACCCTTTCCCCAATGCAGCACACGCACAAACATTATACCATGACAAAACACAAACAGAGTAACACCCACAAATCTGCAATACGGAAACATGCACATGTCAAAGGACGGCCTCACTGGAAATACTGCCCACTCAAGCAAGTGTGTACAAGAAGAATCATTCATACAGTGGGAGACTATTGGCAGAAACTGCACCATTTATTCTAACGCACAAACCTACCGAGGCCTTAAGCTAATAGCGGCTTTTGGCTTATTTTATAATGTCGCTGACAGCGGCAACGGCTGCCCAAGTGCTGCAGAAGGCAGAGGAAGATCCTGTCGGCTTTGCGAGGTTAAGATGTTAACAGGTCAGGACGCTGCCAAAATGTTGGATTTCTGCATCACAAAGGGGACATTGGTAAGATGACCCTCATCCGGCTTTGTGCGGCTCAAAAAGAGGTGGTAGGAGATGGAGAGAGGAAAGCAATGAAAGGAAAGGGAGGAAGTGGCGCGGGCTAGAGTTCTCGCTTTTGTTGGGGCCGATCAGGTGTCGCCACCATCCTCTCCGCCGGGGGGACGCGACGCAGGGCCGGGGAGACGCGCGGATCCGACTTTGCTCTCGGATTAAAATGTTTTTAACGCACTGCGAAACTGTGAAAAAAAAAGAGCTATATCGGTGAACTTCAATGTCGCCTTATCAGCCCCATCTCCGCACTTAATCAGCTCCATACGCTAGCTGCTTTTTTCGTCGTCTTCTTTTTCCCACATGAGCGTTTTCTCCGTGAGGCTCAAACCGGATTACAGATGAATTTTTGTGTTCGCTTAGCATGCGTGTCCTCTCGGCCGCCAGTTTCCATAAGCAACCTTTTTGATAATCATAAAAAGCCTACGCTAATTGGATGTGAAGGAGTTGGCCCTTCAGCTTTATAAAATATGTTTCTCCAACAGCGCTCAAGTCTCTCTGTATTCCTAATGAGGGTTCTGACGCACAAAGCCCCCCCCCCACCACTCCCCGCACCTTGGAGTGCCCACCCGACCCCCCTTTAGTGTGTGTAATAATTCAGCCCCACTGATAATAAGTTGATCTGTCCCTCCCTGAAAATGCTTGAATGCCATTTCATAAGCAGGCCTGTACGCTGAAAGAGCCCACTGTCCCGAACACTTAGTATTCCTGCCTTGGGATACTTGCAGACGTCCCTGTCACTTTAGAGTCCCACAAGCTTTTCTTCCAGCAAAAACCGCCAGCTTCCATCAACGTTTCGCCAGAAACATCCACATCTATTGATATTTCTTCTTTCATGTTCGGGCTCGCGAACCATATTCGCGCCGCTGTGCTGCCTTATTTTTTCTGTCTTTTGCCTTTTGACAGCAGAGCGTATTTTCTTTTTTGCCTCCCGCCTCTCAGAAATATATGTTACCAGAACCGTCCCTTTTGCCACCGTCTTCCACATAGCTATAGCTTTGTCTACACCATAGGTCTATATATATATATATATATATATATATATATACACACACACTACAGGAAACAAAGTTTGGAAGCAACATCAAATTTGTACATAAAAGATCATAGTTTCATTGGTATAATTTGCATTAAAATGAACATGATTATTATGTTAAGTAACTTAACAACAGCATGGCATATACGAGGCATTGTATGCAAACTCTCAGGCCAAAGAGTTAAAGTGAATGATAAAAACTGTGATTAGTTTTTTTTTTTACTTTTGCACTGAAGTTGTGACACTTGCAAATCTTCTCAACCCTGAAACTAAGCCCTTCTTTTCTTCTGCTGACATTTATTCAGCAATGGTCTGATAACATGAATGTACACCGAAAGGCAAATGGTACGTATCGTTAAAAGCAAAGTATGATCACGCACTAAACACATCCAACTATACATGTGACTCATGCTGGTTTTTAAGAAAAGCAATGTGAACAGAAACTTAAAGTTGCTTCCAAACTTTTGGCCTGTTTTATTTATATATATATATATTTTACAATTTCTCTAAACCCACATTAACATGAATTTTAGTAAAGGGATAAGGGATAGCTTAATATTGAATGCAAAATGATGATAATAACGTACATTCATAAATAGCACTAGGCTGGGTTTAATATAAAACACATATAGTAGGTAGGTAGGTAGGGAGCAGGGGCGCCGCTAGGAATTTTGGGGCCCATGAAAAAAAAAAATCAGATTGGGCTCCACCCCCCTCGTTGTCCGTGTACCATTGTTTCATCTGATTTTCAGTTCAGACGGGGAAATCAATAAAATTGACTTTTTTCAAGATAATAAATCAATATCAATATCAATATCAATAAAATCAAGACTTTTTTTTACTGCTGTGAAACAGTTTCATGTTGAAAATCAGGGTCACATCGTTGCCCTTATGTGTTTAAGTCCAAGACATGAGAAATACAAAAAAAACACATAGAGAGTGAAAGTAACATCGTACTAATCTATGACTAATGTAGCCAGTAACAATTTATAATGTCTATGGATATCATCCAGCAACTACGGACTGTTGCATGTGCAACCGATGCGTTAAGGCAGGAACAAACCATTTCATGCAGAATCACAGGGGAGGTTGGTTAATATTACTTACCTTATAATTAATGGATATTAACCTTTCCTGCCCAAATCAAGTGAAAACAAACACATTTTATTATTATATTACAAAATTATATTTTTTATGATGATTATCTAATAATTTTCTCTTTTTTTATCTTTTGGGAATTGTCCTAACTCCTCCCCCCCCATACGGGAGTCCCTACTTAGTCTCTCCACCAGTTTGGGGGCCCTTGGCCTGAAAACCGTTGAAGACTCCTGGTCTACACGGCAAGTTCGGTATCGCGATGTCAGTTCCATCTCATCGCTGTCACATTTGCCCCTTGCAGCCGCTTTTAAACGCCATTAATTCAGACTTCACAGAACAAAACAGCACATTCTGGATCATCCCGGGCTTCTCAAGTCGCTCAGATAACAATTTGGGGAGCGATAGTCATTAGGTGGTGGATCTCTAAAAATGCAGACTTTCGGCCATCTGGAGCTGCATCTCTCCACATGTTTTAGAGTGTGGGAAGCTGCAGGAACGTGTCACTGGTTTATATCAAATCACTAAATGTTCCATCAACTCTCCGCTCACCCGTGGGTGTGTGGAAGTTATTGTTTGAGTGGTCCCCCCCCCCCCCCCCCCCCCACATCTTGTGGCCAATTACTTTGCCATCACTGTCACTTACCTTCATTTACATCAGCTCATTCGCTGCGTCGCATTTGCCCCGCAACCTATGTAAAGCCCACGTTTCTGTGTGATAAAAAAACAAAGCCATATGCTGCTGATGCACAGCCGATCAGATGCGTTTTTTATCTTTATCTTTCTATCTGTATCGTTGCATCACGTCAACCCCGGCCTCGTTCGACTGCAGTAGACGCGCCATGTTCCGCGCTCTCCTCCGCGTTACTCTTCCTTTCGCCGCGAGAGTAATGGTCTCCACATTGCCTGGTGGAGCATCACGCCTGATTGCCGCCATTCTCACATCTGCTTCCTGGAACAGCAGCGGGGAAGTCTCCAAAGAGCTCCCAGCAGAGTGCGGGGCATGTGTGCTCACATATGAGGCGAGAGCTTGAGACGGGGGCTTGCCGGTGTGGTTTATTTTCAAAGGGTAGTGCTGAGGATGTGTTGAGAGGTTGAGGAGTTGAGAGAGCTCTCTGCACTCTGGTTTGGGTTTCACCTCCCTGAGACACAGCTGGGGGGGGTATGGGGGTTTGGGTTAGGAGCTGAAGGAGGGGGTCCACGACGATTATGTGTTTAGACAACAGCGCAAACAAGACAGAATATTATTTTATGTGCATATGTTTTCGAGAGCGAGAGAGAGCGAGAGAGAGGGACGGGAAGGGCGCAGCGCCGCACGTAACGTTTCGCTCTTACCGTACGAGCCCATCCGTTTTTTTAATGACCTTGCACTCTTCAGCGCCGTGTGAGAAAGAAACAAACATGCAAACAACCAAACTGAACTCCAGAAGAACAGGGAAGTAAAGAGTCCGCACCAGTGCCAGCTAACTGTCATGTTTGCGCCTTTCATTTCCCTATTTTCCCGCAGCCACAGTAACACACGGTGGCGATAGGCATCGCTCCAAGTGGGCCACTTTGCATTGAAAAAAGTCCTGGGCAATATGGAAAATGCATAGAGGTAAACCGAATTTATTTGCTTATTCAAAGCTGTCACTCTCACTTTCCTGGCGCTGCATGGCCATGCATGTGCATTCTCCTGCCGTCAGAGCAAGCCGGGAAGTTTTGAATGCAAAATAAGATGCAAAACCGAACATTTGCATCACATTGCAGTTTTAGGCCGGACTTGCACAGGGGTCAAAAGTCAGACATAGACTTCATTTAATCACAACTCACAGATGTGAGTATTTAAACACTTGTATGTCTGAGCTGGCTGCTCAGTGCGGTTCTGCGCAAGTGAAGCCTGTCTCCCCTCCTTTTAACTATGAGCACATTGTGTCCGTGCACATGCAACTGGTAGACAGATACACATATATGTAAAACAGATCTGTCACCAGCTCTGGAAAATCTAATCCCAGAGATATTTGTCTGTAAAAAAAAAAAAGCATTCACTCTATAGTAGTAGTGATGATAGCTGGGAGAATAACTTGTTGTTGACTGTAGTGTCTGTAAAATATATAATTTTGTTTACACAACTCTGGTTGTCATCATCTGGTGTTCAACATTAGCCATTCCCTCTGTTGGAATCACTTGTTCGTTTAACCCATTCATGTTTAACCCCATAGACTATAGACGCACATGCATCTCCGAAAATGCAAATAGGAAAGCAGACGGACGGTGTGTCTGGATTTTTTTTTTTTTTTGTCCTTTCTTTTTTTAAATGATTCTTATGGTTTCTCTGCATTAGCCGCACGCCGTCGCCTGCCAAACACCGCGGGTGCCACAGTCCAGCTGCCAGTGTTTTTTCGATCAGTCTGGTGCGGGAACCTGGGAAGCGGAGCATGTGCCACGGTGGAATTCAGGTGCCAAGAATATAATTTTCCTTAAGTGCTTACAACTGTAAAAACCGAAGTCGGTTCGCCGAGACTGAAAGTAATTACAGGCCATTCAAGCTGGAGGAAAACGCGAAAGCGGCAAGCTCCTTCGTTTTTTTTTTTTTTTCTCGTGGCGCTCGGGGGAGCCCGACGCGGCCTGCCTAATATCTGTTTTATTTGAATGATTTAATTGTCAAGTTTGTAATTTGTATTGGCCCGCGTGTGATTCCTTTCGGAGGAAACGCCACTGGATGCGGTCGACCCGAAGATTAGAAATCGGAGGAGATGTAATTCGTATGAAAGTTAATACAAAAAATAAGCAAAATCTGGTCTTGAACATGTGTCTGTTGTATAAACATCCTCCCACCTATAACGTGACGTATTACCTCTTGATGTGTAAATACATAGAGGATGAGGTTTGAGCTCTGAATGCACCGAGCTCCTCTTTATCACCCAGCCTGTGAGTGTGCACCTGTCATAAAGGGAAACCTGGCTAATGGCTGTGTGATGTGGAATACGTCCCAGATCATTCCCCCACCTTCCTGCTGATCTTGCCGCTCCTTGGTTCTTCCCCCTCCCCTCCCCCACTTATCATCTCGTTTCTGTTTTGCTTTGTTAAATCATCCGGCTGTAGCATCAGCTGACTCATTTCTTCTGTCATACCCACCTTCCTGGGACTATCCGGCCCGTTATTGGCTCCCCGAGGTCTGGCGGGGCGATTCTCGGCGTCCTCGCGTTGAGTCATTCTCTGGGAAAACCACATCAGCTCTCCGCAGAGTTTTCCAGAGAACACGCTCTCCGGTTCTGTTGACGAAGGGCGAGGCTCTTCTTCTTCTCCTCACCTCTAGAGGCAGGACCACACATTGTGTGAAAATCTGGTTCGCAGACACACCTCGCTTTCCGTGCGGATCGGAGCGTACGCACACGCGTTCCCACATCAAATGACTTCACACCACGTTTGAGAGAGATGCACAATCATAACCCAGCTTTAGTAACAGTAACTCTGGAAACAGGTAGTCATCGGGAATGCTCCGCAGCGGGGCAGTCTAAACAGCTAAAAGTAAATACGCTTCTCCCGGAGTTCAGCGGCGTTTGGCGTCTGCCAAATAAAAGGAAAGTTTTCAATTAGCATCAGAGGCCGATGTCAACAGTGCACCTCAGTTTCGCCTGTTCTCTCAAACACTGCTTCATTTCAGATGTGCATGTTTTTTGGTTTACCGTCATAGCCCGAAGGTGTACCAAAACCAATATTACATCCAGTTTGGTCAGTCAGTCAATATTTGCTTTTATAAACCGCCTTTGTGTTTGTCGAGCGCGACGGATTGCATGTGGTCGGCACGTCACGTCTGTCAGAAGTCATTTGAATGGCCCCCAATGCCATCAGATCAGATACTTAGTCATCGTGGTCACGGTGTGGCCAAAGACAAAGACAACTAGACATTTGCTTCCTTATCCAAAAAGCAAAAAATCAATTCATCCATATACAGGTGAAGGGCATTAGTCGTGTTGGAAGAAACCCCTTGCATGAGTGGTGAAACATTTCCAAAAACTAAAAGTATCTCTGATGGAAGTAGTAAAATGATGAATGAGTGGGAAAGATATGACGAAACAATGATTCCCGTGAAGGTTTACAGTCATCCAGGGCCTGGCGTATCCAAAGAGTAAATCTGAAACAAAGGCAGCTGGACTTGTTGGACATTGCATCACTCATCCAAGCAGCTCTTTCGGTTCTCCACCTGCAACTCACATGGCTAGTGTCAGGAACAACCAGATAAGAGTAACTTCTTTCCCCAGTGATCAGCCCCAGATGTCATTAATGGGTCATTACCACTGACTGTATGTACTATGGACAAACCCATTGTGACGTCACCCATTGGATTATGAATCTCGAAAATGAAGCCTGAAGTGGGCGGAGCCTGCAGTCGCCATGTTGGATGAGCTTTACTCCGCCCACACTCGGATACTCCAAATATGGATGTGGGGGGTGGTGTCGGACGTTAAGACCCGCCCACCCAGCTCTCCACTAACTACTAGCTCAGGCTACCGCCTGTCAGTCACAGCGGGAACGCTCTTAATTATGCAGAATTTTATGGGGCATTTGCTCCCTTTTGGAGCCAGCCTCAAGTGGCCACTCGATGAACTGCATTTTTTTGCATTTCCGCATTGGCTTCATTACTGCTTGGTCATTACAGAACCACTGAAAAAATGAAATATCTTCAGGAAACCTAATGGTCCTTCTTTAGTCTTAGTTTATATACTGTTAAACAATAGATAGAAATAATAATGAGCCATTGAGTTGTCCTCAAAATCTTTTGTGGCGACTAAACGTGAATTGCCGGCAACCAGTCTTCTCAACAGATTCCTTCTAATCACTGGACTCGGAACCAGACATTAAACGCTCAGAGGAAGCGCCTCCAGTCTCCAGCTTGTCAACGTGCTTCTATTTTATATCCACAACCTCCTCCTGCTTTATATATTTTTTTTCTTCTTTATTTCTCCCTTTGTCTTTGTCTCTCCTCTCCCTCTATCTCTTCTGGCCCTGTCTTTCGCCACAGGGAAGAGTTTAAACTGGCATTTCTTGCGCTTTGTTTCCTAAATGGGTTTGTTGTGTCTAGCGTCTAGAGATTTTGCAGGGCCCGGGATGCTGAGCTGAAACCCAATCTAATGCTGCACTCGCCACACCGAGGTGGTTTTTGGTTTTTGGGATCCTCTTAGTGGTTGCTGGCTGCTTTATTCTGGATTCTAAAGACTCCCTTCCGAGGCCCGTGGCTTCCCATCTTGAGAACATGATTTTCTGCCTTCCACTACCCTAAATGCGGGCTAAATTTTTCTCAGATTGTCTTTAGTTTTTGTTAGTTAGGAGGCGAACATATGTTGTATTCACCTTAATATTTGAAACTGCAGTAACAGGAAAAAGTATCTTTTCTAGCCTATCATCTTTTTTTTACTGTTTTATTGTTTTTATCTTTGCTTTTATGTGCTAATTTTTATTCCATTATTGTTTCATTTAGTGTACGTATCATCATTTTTACCTCTGTACAGCACTTTGGTTCAACCGGGGTTTATGTTTAAAAGTGCTTTTGCTTGACTTGAAAGATTTAGCCTGCACAAATAACATTTTCACAAAAAGCTTCTTACTACATGTGAATATAGACACATGAATTTACATTTTCTTTTGCAAATCCTCTGAAAATGTAGTTCCAACTTGCAAGTCTGGATATTTTTTATTTATTTATTTTAAATAATCCTATATGGGAGAGATCAAACAACTGCAAAACGCCTAATGAAAATGCTGTTTGTTCACTATTTTTTTTTTTTTTTATGTAGACCAAGTCTATGGGCTCCAACCTTCTTCTGTGCCCTTTTCTCAGAGGAGTATGGAAATACCTGACATGGATTTCTCTTTTGCACCATTTGTTTTTCAACATTTCTGTCATGCAAACATGCTGTGATATATTGTCCGGGTTCATTATTTTGCAGTAATACGACTAAAGAACTTTCTGGGGGAGGAGGAGGCTATATCCATGACTGATGTGCCCTGAGAAAGCACCTAAAATCCCACAAAACGGGTTCAGTATGGAGACATATGTGCACATACATATGGCACTAAAAGATGATTTGATTTTAACTTCACTGTTTCGATGATGGTTAAAAAAAAAAAAAATGTGGACAAGGCGAAGCAGCGTAATTAGCTGAATTTGCGGTGAATGTAAGGCTGTTTGGAACATACTGAGAATTCAGATGGATGGAGATGAGTTATGAGTTATATACAGCCGACTGCCAGATTGACACAGGGTTAATATTTGATATGGGCGGACTCCTTAACACCATCTGATACTGACAGACTGTCATGCTGTCGCAGTTGCTGCTACCGTGGCTTCCTCTGTCTACCTGTTAGGACTCCACACACACACACACACACACACACACAGAGACACACACACACACACACACACACACACACACAGTCACACAAACACGCAGTCAAACAGAAATACCGTGGGTCCGGCCTGGCTGGGCTGTGGGTAGCTTGTAACCCAAGTGTTTTATTAGCAACTGGTCCAACACAGCTAATTGCTTCCTGAGGGAGCCGCCTCCCTCCGCTCCGTGACTGATTAACGGCCCACATTATGTGTTTCGACAATCTTGACAATCTTTTTTTTTTTTCCTTCCCTTTTGGTCACAAAATTTTTTATTACACTGCACTGCCACAAATCTCCAAGCGTAAATGTTCCTCAAACCATTTTCATTCACTTGAAGCATTCAAGAAACTTTTTTTTCCCCCCACTCTTTTTGTTGTTGTAATTAACGCTTAAAGTTAATGTGATTTAATAACGAGGGAAAATGAGAGTATTTAATGATGGCTTACGGGTGAAGCTCGTTATTGCACATCCTCTGCGTTAGCTTTCCAGCACACGGTATGTATATTTGATATTTTCACACTGATTTTCAAGTTTATTTTTACCATTAGACCATAGGTCCTCAACAAGGGGTCCGCGACCCATAGGAGGCCCGTGCATTGAAGTCGCAAAATCTTTGGTTGATTAGACATTTTTTTTATATATATATTTTTTTTTTTTAATTTTCCCCCACATATTGAAATTTCTTTAAATACACACAATTAATTACATGAATCCAACATATTTTCATGAAGGGATAACTTAATATTGAATGCAAAATGATGATTAAAATAATGTATATTCATAAATAGCACTGGGTTTAGTTTAATATAGAACACATATAGTAGGTAGGGGCTCCCTGCTTAATCTCTCCATCAGTTTGGGGGTCTTTGGCCTGACAAATGTTGAAGACCCCTCAATCTTGTCTATTTCCAGCTGATTTTACTGAAACACGAAAAGAATATGACATCAGATTTTAATACCCCTTGACACGATTTCTTTGTTGGGGATTTTTAGCCTATAAATATTAGTACACTGGGTATGTTTCTTGTTTCCAAAGTGGGTCATTCACATTCAATCGAAGTTGTTTTCTGGTTGTAATCAAATTTGTCACTTATTTCTTTCGCAGGCCTTTTATCTTGCTCTTCTGAATTTAATTAGATTCTTGCTTTAAAACCACTTGCTCAGCTTATTAGCTCGAACAGACTTCGTGTTGTCTCGCCCTTTTCTTCTTCTGTGTGTGTGAGTCTCGTCACTTGCACCCAACACACATGACGCTGGGGTATAATAAGGAGCCAAATCCAGGCTTCATCTGTTTTCTGACCTGCTACTCCCCAAAAAATAATATCCTGAATATATGATCAGTGGACGTCTGTGTGGGCGGACGCGAGCTTTGTGTTCTTCTGAGAACTTCCCTTCATTTATTTACTTTCCTTTTTTCGGGTTATTTATTTTAAAATGCAGCTTTTTCATCCGCTTTCAAACTTTGTTCTTTAAAAAATCTTAATTACAAATGTGGAATCTCCGATCATAAAAAGCTTGTTTCCGGGCCTTTTCTCTTTTTGCACGGCCTTGTCTCGCATGGGTCTTTGATGATGCCACTGGGAGCCGTGAGATGACTTTCAAAAGGCCGATTTCCCAAACAGGATATAGATGATGTGTAGGCTTGTGCTCTCTGGAGCTGGGGGGATCAAATGGTGTTCTTCCACCCCCCGCTGCTTCCCCCGTCTCCGAAGGGTGGGGCCCGAACGGATGACCTGAGGAAGAGGAGATCCTCCTGAAGGTCAAACTGAAACACCCCATCATCGCGTCACCCTCATCGCTTCCTGTGGATCTGGATCTCATTATATCTCCGCACTCGCCACACGTCTCCAGAAATTAAGCAGAATCCACATTTTCTCACTCTTAGTTTCCCATCATTCTGCGCCTCAGTTTGACCCCGCAGTTGCATATATAATGGTAAAGCTGAAACCGCGTCGAGGCAAATTGTGGTCAACAAACGCATATTTCTGGTTTGGGGCTTGGGAGATCCCCTCCTGCGTCTTTTTCCCCCTGAGGTCCCGAGTCAACGTCAAAGCGTGGAAATACGTTACGCAGGATTTCTTTTGTTGCGCTTTGTTTTCTGACATTTCTCTTGCACAAGCGCGTCGGCATCGGGGACATCTGTGTCAGAGTGGACCCGTCTGATTGATCTGTCCTCCGCTGCGTTCACATGTGTTTCGCTGTATGTGCAGCTGTTGGTGAATGGACGACAACGGCCCTAGAATTGGCAGTGACATCGGGGGGGGGCAAACCTTTCAGAGTCGCTCTGCACGGTGCGCTGGTGAAACCGAGTGGGCAAAAGCAACTGGATGTGGCTGATGCGAGGGCTGCAGCCGAAAGAGGGAGTGAAGGAGGGAGAGAGGGAGGGAGGGTGGGGGAGTCATTTTCACATTAGCAGAATCACATTTTGAGAAAGATGCAGCATTCCAGGACCTCTTTATTTGATTAGCTGTAATGTCATAAATGCAAGAATGTACTCCGATAAATGGCAAAAGTAGCTGATGAATTAGTTATTCCCGTCAGCAAATACCCACGCTAGCTTGCCCTCCCTGTCCTCGTCCCACGGGCCACATTGCCTCCTCAATCTGCAATATGGAGCATAATTATACTAATTTCTTTCAATTGCATTAGCAGGAGCCTGCAGAAAAGAAAGGCCCTTCTTTCTGAGGAGCCGTGACTGCGCAGGCAGCCTCCCTGCGTGCACCTCAGAGAGCGAGTGCAGGGGGGGGGGGGCAGCGTGACCCCTGGTCATCCTCCCCCACACCCCCACTCATTCGCTTGCCCTCCCCTCCTCTCCTCCGTCATTCCCTCCAGCTCGTGTCCCTCTCTTCTCGTTCCATGTTTTCCTCCCACTCTTCATGGGATGAAACTTATATGCTTAAAAACTCAGAGGAGCGGTTCGGTTTTTCATCTTTTTTTTTTTCTTTTTTTTTGAGAAAGTCCACGCTTATGTGTGCAATATTTGGCACGGTGGACTTCTAACCCTCCGCCCAGATTGCGCCGGGCCACCGTCCTGTTACATTTACCTGCTCTGTCCACAGCTTGCATGTCTTTAACCCTTAAACCATTCACCGGAGCCAAACGTATAGCTTGGCTCATGTGCTTATTTTTTTGGTCTGTTCAGTGGACATGTATGGACCCACACGACTCCTCGTTCTGTGATCAGCCTGGTAGATGAGGGACTCTGGGGTACTGCAGGGTGCTGGTAGTGGGAACACTGCCTCGGTTATGAAAGACGCCATTGTCCTGGCTGGCTCGCCAACATAGAAAATGAATAAATCAAAGTGGAGAGATCAAGAGTGGAGGAGCGGAGCGGATGGTCAGAAGGGGGGCTATCTGACATCTGCATTTTTAAACCGGGCATTGAGCTCTGGAAGAATGTTGTTATCATCCACCCGCAATTGCTGCGATGGTGAAAAGTGGTGCATTGAATTATGGCATGGGCCTGACCTCTGATCGGATCTACACCTCCTCTCGGCCCCCGCGCAGTCGCCCCTCACACGTATCGGATTTCCATTTATTGGCAAGTTCGTGTCAAAGCCGCTTCTGTTTTTGCTCTTCCCTTTGATTTTGGAGTTTTTTTCCGCGAAGGCCCGGTATGAATTTGTAGTTGTTTGGAAATAATTGCATTAGTTTGCGAGTGGAAAGTGGTTTCATTTACGTGGATTATTTGGACACTGATACTGTCACACTTACACTTCTCGCCGAGTCTGGTGCTCCAGCTATAAATAGAGGATATATTAAGATTTATAAAATCTTGCAAAATCGAATTCTTTGGCAGTGACACAATAAAGCCCTTTCTGGTAAAAAGATTAAATATAAAACGGTAGCACAGGCATGGAATAGACATTTGCACGGAGGTCAAGATCAAGCTGATTCAGAGGTCAACATCAGACACACTATAGCTAAGTATACATCAGTCAGGCATAACATTATGACCACCTTCATAGTATTTTGTAGCTCTCCAACTCATAACAGAGTGGACATGGGCCTTCTGAGGGTGTCCTGTGGTGTCTAGCAACAGCATGTTGTTAGTGTCAGTGTTAGTGTTAGTCCTGTGGGTTGAGGGGAGGGGCCTCTGTGGATCATCCCACAGATGCTTGATCCATTTGGGGTCTAGTGAATTTGGAGGCCAGGTCAACACCTTGTGCTGTTCCTAAACTGTGTCTGTGTCCGGCTGCATCCTGCTGGGGGTGGCTGCTGCCATCAAGGAGTGTCATTGCTATGGGTTGGGGGTTCCTAGTCTGGTCTAGGTGGGTGATACATGTCTAAGTCCACACGAATGAATGCCAGGTTCAAAGGTCTCCCAGCAGAACACTGAATCGCCACAAGATGGTTAATGCGATTCTCCTGGCGGTGGTTTTAATGTTACGGCACCCTAAATACTTCATATTAACTTTGATCTCTTTCCTTTTTGAAGGCAATATCTTTCTGTGATGGCTGCACCATATGCGACAGATGCACAGGGCGGCACCAAACCCCCACAAACGGAACCAGCCGCAACGAAGGCCAACCGTGACGTCACCTCGAGTCGCCGTTACCAGCAGGTGTAATAGTCTGTATTTGTTGTTCAGAAGAGGAAACCAAAAGAGATGGGATTACAAGGAGGCCGGTAGGTGATCAATCAATCGGTCTCCAGTTTATTCATTCTAGATGGGCTGTCTTATGAAAATATACTGGTAACCTGCATTTGAAAGGCCAGATGTGAATGTTGGGATCTTGTTCGGTGGCGAACTGAGTTGCACAGCGAGCAGCAGCAATGATCTCTCTTTGTCAGTACAAAACGCTGATTTGAATGAAAAAAAAAACAACAAAAAAACTGCCACCGGGCTCAAAAATTACAGTCGCGTTCCATCTCCGCAGCCCACCGCAGACAAAAAGGCGACCGCCGGCTTGGTGTGGCTCAGCCCTAAGTCCGCCAGCCTTTCCCTGACCTCTGCGGCTTTACAGCTAGCGAGGACAGATATACTGGTGGATCCCTGTAACAGCAAGACAGCAGCTGGCTTTCTGATTCATTTCAACAAAGTGGCACTTTGCCGCCGCCTCCGATCCCAGGTGTGTGTGCTCATGTGTGTGTCTGCGCATGAATGGCATCCACACAATGGCCGCCCTGTGTGACCCTGTGCATCTGTGTCTGCCCCGGACAAGCTCTACTGTCCTGCCGGGGCCGCTGGGTCCTCTCTTCAGTGTTGACGGCACACTACAGGTGCCCGGCACATCTGGTGCTTCACACGACCAAGAACACATCTGCTGAGGCAGTGATAAGTTGAAATCCCTCAAAGGAATACGCTAACAAAATCAGCCGGAGCGTAACAGTTTGCCTCCAGTTGCTACTTTAAGGAGAGAAGTTAAGTGACTTTTTTTTTTCTTTTTTTTCTCCCTGAGCCACAAATACGTTCATTATTTGACCAGGCCGCAAGTTCATGACCAGACCTCTAGTCATTAATGAAGGTCTGTGTCTGGGGCGGGATTCTGAACAGTCATCACACTGTTATTTCATCTAACACCCCCCCTCCACCATCTTTCAGTACCAAACACATTCTGCAAATAATCAATGCTCTGTCTAACAGCAACCTCTGTTTGCTAACTCTGGACAGGCCAAAAAGTTTGCTTGAAAGGAGCCATTTATAGATGTTTTTGTAAGCTAAAAGAATATTGTGATTCATTTGCTAACTTCTGAAACACAGTGGCAGCCCACATTTGTCGCCGTTGGGTTTGTGCTTCATCCTGCAGCTTGCTGCCGAGAAAAAAAGCTATTTATTAGTCATGAGGATATATATGTACGAATAAAATTCCGGCCGAGCGCAGATACGAGCTAAGCTATGCAAATAAATCATGTAAGTTAATGTTTTAGGTCTGGCAAACAACGGTGAGATCACTGAAGTTGGTTTGGCACACCGGCAAGCAGAAGCGCGGTGTGCAAATGCAGACCAGAGGTTCACCAGTTAACAGGTGCACTTCCTCCTTCACCTAACTGGATATTTGCATGAGCGCATCCAAGGAGGAACCATTGCCTGTGCCACCTGTCGCGCTGTCGGTGAAGTTTGAGGCGTGTTTGAAGTTCAATCCCTTCCTCATTAACCTGTAAAACAGGTTTCTTCTTCTTTCTTTTTTTTTTTTTTGGTCTCTATAAGAAACCCTTGGTGTCATGTTCTATGATATGTGCGCCTAAAAAACACTTTAAGGAAGCTCTTTTTCTAACAGCGGTAACAAAATCTGCTCGGTGTGTGTGCGTGTGGGCGTGTGTGATTTGTGTGTGTTATTACAGCTAAAGGTCTGGCAGGTCAGGTCGCAGGACATGACAGTTGGCCGGTGCAGAGCAGCCTCTAGGCTAGTGCAGGCCCCCCTCTCCGCTTCTCTCACTCTGGGTGGCCTGTGTTTACGAGCTCCAGGAGCAGGTCATCTCTGCTCTGAGAACACGGCTGCTGCTGCAGGGGGAGTGTTACTAGGTCAGGCCTGGAGGAACTACCAGGGTTTTTTTTTTTTTTTTTTTTTTTCCGTGCGCGCACCGTACATGTGTGTGCGCGCTGGCCGATGTGAGTTTGTGCGATGAGCCGGACTTCCTGTGCGCAGCAGTGCGGGGGAACTGAAGATAGATGACCCTCGACCCCGGCCACATGTCCTGGTCTGCTGGATGATCACCCACACTTCCGCGTGCGAGGCCTCCTCGCTCCTCTCTGGGGCCGGAGGAGTCTCCCGGCTCCGAAGCTGCGTCGCAGCGCGACCCGCCGTCTTCATATTGTTTTCATTGTTCAGCAGTTTTTATGAGCCTTCATTCCTTTTCAAATGAACTAATTGTCAAACGTTCTGGAGCGCAGTGGGAACAGCATGTAAGGCTGAGTTACAACCATTTAGAACGAGCTTTTAAAAATTACCACATGTCGAAAATGAAGAGCTTAATCGTCGGCATGGTCATACTGGATGACAGGGTGGAAAATATACTGTCACCTCTGCATAACTGGCGTGAAGGGGTGTGAAAATTGGATAGTAATGGGCAACAGAGTTCATTCTAACCATCCGGCACCAGAATGGTTGTCCGTAAACTCTTCTCTTCTTTCAGCTGGATAATCTACAAGGCAGGGACTGGCTGACATCTGAGGGCCAGCCACATTTTATAGAAGTCATCTGCACCTTTAAACCTTAATTTGTTAAATTAGTTTTTCTCTTCAGGATGCTGAAGCTACCCAGTTAAGAATAATAACAAAATTATTATTTACTTTAAAACATAGGTATTCAGCACCCCTAGGGGCTCAGTGGGGGTACTGCAGGGAGCATCGGAAAATATTTGGTTGATCAAACATTTTTTATATATATATATTTTTTTTAATTTTGCCCCATAAATTTAAAGACAGTCTATACAGTCCCAATAAATAGCACTAGGTCGAGTTAAATATAGAGCACTATACATAATCTTAATGCCATCAAATTGACCATACTGTAGAAAACACACAATTACACCTACACAAACACACTGATTTCTTATCTAAAACTCAATTTCAATTGTGTGAAAACATACTAGAATGTGTCCATGGCTGTTGACCTTTTAACCCCCGGGCTGCCCTGGGAACACAATCATTCCTGTCCTCTCACTCACAGGACACTAGTCACCGTCTTATGCCAAACCCCGCCACAAGGCTTTCTTTGACTGGGCCTAATGAGAAGACTATGGCAGGGGATTGCGACCGTCGTGGAGAGGTCCGCTTCTTTTGCTCCTCTCCTTATCGGCCGGTGCATCGCTAAATTATTCAATTATATCCATCTCCGCTTTCCGAAAGAGTATGTGCGCCGCCGGCCGCGCGCCCTCTTCTATTAATGTAGTTAAATACAGTTAAATTGCATAATCGCACAGGCTGCAATTTGTGCGGTGCGCCTGTCGATAAAGGGGCTAGTATGTCTGCTCTCCTACAACATCTCAATTCCTGTAATTAAATGCAGGGGTCTGCGTTTTGGTTTATTGGATTTATTTTTTACTGATTAGCCGTAGCGCTGACTGATTGGTAAAACAGAGGTGGTGGTGTGCTGCCGGAGACAGAGAGGGTTCTGGCACCGTGTGTGAGCATGCTATCCTGCCGCCGCCGTTTGCCCATGAGAATCCATCCCGAGGGGTCAGAGGTCAGTAAACATGTAATCAATCGTGAAGCCTCTCTGCACCTCCCGCGAATGCATTTTATTTTTTTTTTAAACCTACAGCAGGCACGAAAGGTAATTTGCTCCTGAAATAAAATGCCTGCTTTCCTTCAGTGCCTGCAAACTGCTTGTGTGCAAAGTTAACATCAGTCTCTTGTGTGTGTGTGTGTGTGTGTGTGTGTGTGTGTGTGTGTGTGTGTGTGTGTGTGTGTGTTTGGAGTGGCATTTGCGGTGTTTATTTAGTCAGGGGTGTCAGACAGATTAGCTGGTGTGTTACAGGTGCTATAAAAGTTGTTGCTTTGGACACGGTTCATGAACGGCGTAATGACTGCAGGCTCATGTTAATCTCGCTCCGCCTGGCTTCGACTTGGGGTGCTGCTGGCTGCCCTTGGCTGCCGGTCTGGACTTTTCGGCTAACAGGCATAGAGATGACGCAGAGAAGTAAAGAGCGCTCCGGGCATCAAACCCGCTGGCACAGGACGGGGAAGCAGGGGCGAAGAGAAAGGAAAGATGGAAAGAAGAAAGGACGGACGGACGGAAAGCCTGCACGAGGAAGGAGTTAGATGTTTGTGTGCAGGAAGGTCATAATTTCTTATCTCGGACCGACGCCTTTTATCCACTTTTTATCACTGTTCTCCCTTTCTTTATTTGCTCTCCTGTCATTTATCTACAGATACGGAGCGGTTGAGGTCAGACGAGAGGAATGATTTAGTTTAGAGCGAAGGGAGAGCGAAGAATATGCAGTTTAGTCGCTCAGTGTGTTCTCCTCGAGGGTGCAGGGGGGGATAAGTGCGCTGTGGAGTCCATGCTGTTTGTTTTATTGGTGTTTAGGGGGAAAGAGGAGCAGAGGATTTGTGCAGGACATCGGGAGCCACATGGCCTGCAGAGCATTGCGCGTCACAGATCTAGAGTTTTCCCAATTACACCGCTATTAGCTTGCTCCCCACTTTTTATTTTTACACATTTTCCCCTTATAATACTAATAATAATAATTTAAAAATGTATTTGAGAAAGCGTGTGAGTCCTCGGGCTGGAGGGCTGCCAAAGCGCTCGGACATGGTTCCCCAATGAGGTAGCGCTTTGGCCCAGTCAGCAGACAGCCGGCTGAAAAACTCAGGTGTAGCTCGGAGCCGCGGTGTTTACGAGGCACAACACTGGTGTAATCCAAGTAATTGTTTATTACAGGCCTCAACCTATGTTATAAGTAATTGCTTTCGGGTGCCCCTTCCCTGTAAAAATCAATTTCGTTTCCTGTCTGGGTGCCTAACACCACGATCTAATCTTCTCTTTCCAAAATGTATGTATTTTACTGCACCCAGTGAATGACATTACATATAATTATTGGTTTTCTGTGAGCTGCCCAGTCGTTAAGTACATGCATATGCTATTTAGCATCATTAGATGGTGCAGGGCTATTCCTCAGTGACACTCCGTCACCTGTGTCCATAAATCCCTGTGTGCCAAGCTGGTTCGGGAAAATTTAAAGTGTGGCATGGTGCTCTAATGGCAACTTCCTTAATCAGATGGCTGGACAAATTGTAATCATTAGCACCGCAGTGAGCCACGCGCACGGCAAGAAGCTATCGCGCGCACACTCTCACCTGGGTCTGTTTGCCATCAGGCAGCTCAAGTAGTAGTAGTAGTAATCCTGAGCACCAACGAGGCTTACGTCATCTTCAACCACCCGCGGACGCTTCTCTGACACGCATATGCGCGCGGACAATGCAGGAACCCACACAAAGCGTGATTACACTTACAGCAGTTGCACATGGGCGCAAGCGCCCAGCAGGTTGCAGATAGCTGCTCACGCTCTGACTCACTCTTTTGTCCTTCTGCGCCGCGAACATCAGCGAGCTGCCGCGCACGGGATACCTGCGAAACCGCCGTTTTTTGGCCGCGCCGGCAAACCCGCATGACTCCGGACACATGAGCACTGTACACGTAAGACACACGTGCGCACATCCACACACAGCTGCACATGCTTGTGCAGAGCTAGCATCTGTCGCGTATACATCCGTCAGTGCCTCCACATCTGTGTGCTCCGGCTCAGGCTCTTGGCTCCGGGCCCCACAACCCCGCACACGTTCCCCTCAACTAGGTTTGGCCCCGAGCCACCTCCCCCCCTCCCTCCCTCCGTTTCCCCAGCTGAGTGATACATGCGCTAACCTCAGACAGCCATACGGTCCTGTAGCCTATTTAAAGTGTTCCTGATGGGAATGCGATACGGTGGGCTGTAGTCGAAAACCTTTTTGATTGAGAGGGAGATGTGACAACTGCCCTGTCTGCGTACCCGTAATGTGGAATGTCTTTTTCATGGTGACACATGTTCGGCACTTTTTTTTTTTTTTGGCATGCACACCGAAAGCGCCAAATGCTGTCCAGCAAACTATCCCTCATCTGTCAAAACTTTTATTTTTTTATAGCTTCCTCAGACATCAGTTGAGGGACATCACCGAAAGTATTGCTTACAGATGGTGACTGACACAACACATGCGAGAGGCCGTTTTAATAGAACTTTTGACTCTTATTTGGTGTGATTTTATTTTTCGTGCCGAGGTGCGGAGGGTTCAGCGGAGGCCGGGACGGAGCCCTGTGATCATGTTGTTATCTTGGCATCTTCGGTGACAGCAGCACCCCCCCCCTTCACACCCACCACCTTCAACCCTAACTTACCCTTGCCCCGAGGTCATTAGTCATAAGCAGGGAGGGGGAGGAGGGAGGATTGTGGAAAGCGCAGAATGGATCCCATTGTCGTAGCCCCACAGGCCAGAGGGTGCTGTCTCACCCGGGGAAGTATTACCATTTGGACCACGCTTGCAGCCAATTGTGTTTTTTTGTTTTTTTTTTCCGTTTTCTTGTGTGTCTTGTTTTTGTTCCCTGAATGTGTGTATTTTTTTTGTTTTTTTCCTCCACGAGTACGTGTTAACGGACGAATCGCCATGGCAACTGCTCTCTTTCGGTCGCCCGCGTGTGACGTGACACCGGCTGACTCCGCCGCGCGAGCACGCGAGGCCTCTCACGAGCTAATTTGTAAACTTCCTGTTTTCCGCCGCGCGCCGTCACCGTCGACCCTGGAGGCATTTGCATTTGTGGGCTTCTCCGTGCAAGCGCGCGTGAGACTGTGTGCGTGAGATAGCGCGCGGACGGCTGATCGGAATTCATGCACTTGCGGTCGAATGAATACAGATTAGCATAATCATATCTGGCTGTGACGTGACGTTGATGTCATGGCCAGTTTTTCTCAGCATACCCACTCCTCTTTTCTTTTTCTTTTTCTTCCCCCCCTCTCCCCTTTTAAATCAGGGCCCAGAATATTAAGGCCCAATAAAGTGAGTGAGCACACCTTGTTTGGGGAAACTTGAGCCAAGGGGGAAAATCAGCTTTTAATAAGTATGTAAGGGAAAAGACTCAACCTGCCAAAATGGCAGCCGCCCTGTACGCTGTTCAACTGGCAACGCGACAGCCAGTGAAGGAGGGATGGGATTAGAATCCAAGCAGAAATAAGAGTGGTTTTCTCACAGACCTCCTGTTGCAGAGAGACAGCGTGTAAGAATGTGCGAATAAGCTTCCCCCCCCTCCTCCCCCTCCTCCTCCTCCTCCCTCGTTATTCTTCTCTGATGCATTGTGCAATCCCGACGTTAGCATTATAGAAAAAAAAAAAAAAATGGGTTTATCAGCTGTTACGTGACCCAGACCTGCAAGTAGTTACGCCAACACCACGGCCTACCCCTCCTTGCTCGTGCATGCGCCCTCCTCGCTGTGCTTTACTGGGTGCTAGCAGTTGTACGTCGTGTTGTCCTGGAGTTGAGTCTGAGCAGAGCAGAGCCTGGTGGGGAGGAGGCTTCCAGCATGTTGGAAACCACAGCACCACCGGCGCCAAGTCCAATGAGACGTGAATTATGACTCCAGCTTCCCCGAAATCAAATAAATATTCTTCCCCTTATTTATTTACTTAGACTCTCATTATGATTTGCAGCCTCTCGACGATTCCGTCGGAGTAGAACGTCTCGCTCGCTCCCTTGTCGCGCTTTCTTTTTCCTTTTTTTTTTTTTTTTTACATTTTTTTTCTCCATCCACACACATCAGACACACACCTGCCACCTGATCTTTTCATTTATTTCAAAGTCTGGATAATCCATCAAACAAAGCGGCCGCAGCAGAAGCAGAAGCGGAAGAAGCGGAGAAAACGTCCAGCCTACCTGCAAAGCTATAAACACGCGCGGACACTCGGAATGAGTCCTCGGTAGCTAACAGCTATCGGGGGCTCTCAGCCACGTGTTGAGTACGCTAATGGTAAAGGCAATGACAGGCTCAGCCCGTTGCTCCCAATGAGGCTCCCCAAGTGCTAGGTGTGGAAAGGTGTCTGGCAAAACGCCTGACCGCAGCACTCAAAGAGCACTTTGTCCGCGCACCTCACACCCACCGTACCTGCTCATGTTGTGGAAACAGTCCAGCGTTGTCACACAGTTGATTTAATAAAATTGGATCCCCAAAATGAGGCTTCTAGTGTTTCGGGGGGGGTGCAATAGTCGTAATGGAAACACATATACTCCCACCCCCCTCGCAGCCACCACCCCCACCACCACCACCACCCTCCCTTTGGCTTTACAGGCATCCTTCCAGAGTCGGAATGAGCCGGGGAGACCTGGGGTAAACGGATACTTCCCCACTGTGAGCCCACTAGTCTGGGTACGGCACAAGTAACCCCACATCCACCGCGAGCTCGTATCTAGCCGCAGCCTCCTGCCCGCAGACTTGTAAAAAAAAAAACGATGATTGCTTAAGCAGAAAAAGCTTTAAAATAAAAGGAAAATACAGGTAGCAGGAGTCGGGCGGTGGAGGTGCCGCCGCGGTTTTGTAAGTTGGTTTGGGGATTGCGGCAGGTAACCCGTTTAGACTCCCGCTGCCTTCAGAGCGTTTCTGTGTGTTCACAGTTGTGACATTTTGCAATCACCCCAAAAAAAAAAAAAAACAAGCAGGGACTTACTGGGCATATTGCTGTTTTTAGAGTATTAACCAGCGTTGGGAAAAGGCTCAGAAGGCATGAGGTTGATGAGATTGCCAAAAAGGTTGGCAGCATTGGAGGCCCGGGCTTGGAAACCATGGAGCCTTCACGGTGGACTCTTGGAAACAGAAAAAAAAAAAAAAAAAGGACTTTGCTGATGTATTCTTAAAGGCCTAAAGACACGTATCCTCGTTGGTTTCCTCTTTCCCACAAGGTGCTTCATAAAGGAAGGAGAGCCTTAGCTTGGCATCCGTGTCGTTCATTATCTGTTAGCGAAGACACGATTCTCGTTTGATTACCCGCTGCTGGCAAGACGTGGATGTAGGAGGACAACGCACGCATGACAGACTCTCCGCTTCACGTCCCGATACTATAGTGATACCGTGAACAGATGATAATACATATGTGTTTTCCCCTCACTGTTTTTTTTTTCTTTTTTCTGTACATACTGCGTCTTGGAGCGATTTCCTCCATCCTGGAAAGCATTCAGCTCATTCATCTGCGACGGCGTGAACGCTATATACGTTTCCACGTTTGCGTCTGTAATTAACAGATTTTTGCATTATGACGCTGGATTTACACGCAATTTATTTGTATATCTAATTCTAATTTAAGTGCGGGAGTAAAAACAAATAGGAGCATGAATGTAAAGCAGTCAAATTGCCCTCCTGGGACGTAGCAAGCGGGGGGGGTGTTTAATTAGCCAGTCTGTAAACAGGTAAAGCACCGTGGCGGCGCGCATATTTGTTTACCCGTCCCGGGGCGCGTCGACGCACGGATGTTGCCGGAGGACCCCCGGGAAGGGGCGGGGTGTCGGGTGTGTGCGTCAATGTGTGTGGCAGAGTCCTTAAAGAGAGCGCCCATTGTGGTCAGAAACCGGGTGCGACAGAGGCGCCTTATTAGCCGGACAGAAAACGAGCCTCGAAACGACTCGGTTAAGGTTCGACTGCAGGTGATTCCTGCCTAATTTCTTAATGAGTTCTAATTAGAAGTTGATGCGGAGGCGAGGCTTGGGTGACATGAATGCAAAAGGGGGAAAAAAAAACAACAATTCTGGCGTAAACACACAAATGTGAAGGAAAATTGGACGCAAGTTTCGGAGCACTTTGCTCCACGAATGTTCTTTTCTTTTTCTTTTTTTCTTTTTTTTTTTTTTTAGCTCCAGCGCAGTTTGCAACCTTCGATTCCTGGATTGGGTCTCCTGGCGGCGGCTCTGGCCTTTCGCAGCGAGCGTCGGTGCATCGCGCGGCTCGTCTCCAGCCCGGATGATTTAGCCCCGGGTTTGTGAGGTTGAAATCTCATGGCCCCGCGACGCGGAGCTTAACTTCCATAATTGCGCTTCGCGGGGTATTTGTGAATTTTATGAGCTGAACTTGTGACCCCGGACGCATCGTCGCGGGACAGTTTCTTTTTCCTTTTTCCCTCCATCCCCCCCTGTACATGATAAACATCTGCGAACCTCCCCAGAGCTGACGACGATGACAACTTACAGCAAATTATTTAAAAAAAAAAAAAAAAAAGAAGAAGAAAGAAAAAAAAACTGCTGAAATTTCCCCCTTTCCTCTGTAGCTCCCTGGTGCCTTCCCTGTCCTCTTATCCCACTCTTCTTCTTCTTCTTCCCTCCCATGTGTTTCTGTAGTCTTTGGAGTCTTCAGAAGGGGGTGAGACAGGAGGAGGAGGAGGAGGAGGAGGTACAGATCCTGCTGCACATCTGAGGTTTATTTGGCCTTCCCCCTGGGGAGTGCGGTGAAGCTCTGCATCTCAAGGAAATTGCCAACACTTTCTGGTCAGCTTGACACACTGGAACACACACTCAGGTCTGCACAAAGACACACACACACACACGCCTTTCTACCGGTCTGAATGCAACTTTCTCACTGTCACGGTAACGAGGTTTTCTAGAATCAGCGCGGCTGTGTTCCATGTTCAAAAAAGGGAAAAAGGTGCCTGTTTTTTAGGAGAGTCTCATCTCGTCTCGAGACGGATAACGAGACGGGCTCTTTGGACACACCAGGCTGTGTTCAAAAACTGGACGGTCGCACATACCCGCATGTTGCCACACACGCCGCGAGGCCTGCCAGTTTGCCGTTCTGTCGATTTTCCTGAAGAGGAGCGGATTTTTCTTTGTTTTTTCATGAGAAAAAGGATTCAAATTGGTATTTTTTTGTGTATATATATATATATATATATGTGTGTGTGTGTGTATTATATATAGTGTGTCTAACCTTATTTGTTTATTCCAGGCCTCCAGCTGGACACTGGAACAAAAATGATGCACATCTCACCTCTCCGACCCCGACTCCTGCTCCTGCTCCCGCTCCCACCCCTCCCTCTCCCCTTCATATCGATCCCCAACCTGGCGGAGTTTAACATCTGGGGGTCTGAAACACGGTCGGAGGCAGGTGGCTCCCCCCTCCCCACCCGCCCCCCGTGACCCGGACGCACTTATCCCCCGATGCCTGGTGACCTCGAACAGGAAGTGACTTCCCGGGCCAAGTGACCTCCCCTGGTGGCCCTTCCTGTCCCCACGTTGCCTCGCAGGAAGGAAGGATGCGGTCTGTTGTCCTCAGGCGCCGCTCTCGCGCTCTCCCTCGCCCTCCCTCGCCCTCCCTCGCTCTCCCCTCCTCAGCCCGACTAGAGAAAAACCAGATTATTGATTCCAGGCTTGTCTCTCCTCCCCGCGCTCCCTCTGCCCCCCTTCTTCTTCTTCTTCTTCTTTTTTTTATTTTCCCCCTTCTACTTCTTTTTGTGCCTCGTCCCTTTTCTCATCGACTTCTCCCATGTCTCAGCGCCCACTTTATCTTTATTTCGACGTCATTCCTTTCGTCCTTTGTCATCGTCTTCCGTGTCCCTTTGAAATGCGAGCGAACACAACGGACACTGGCAAACCGCAGCGTCTCCCACCCCCCCGCCTTCTCCCAAGTGCCATTCGGCTGCACTCATGGGGCTCACAAGTCCGCAGATTTACGGCCTCCGCTCGACTCCGTTTTTATTCCTGACACTGTTTTGTTTACCCGTGTTGCCATTAATTTATCGGCCATACATTTACATTAAATGTGACAGCCGTTTCATGTGGCGCAGAAAATCCCAAGGTCAGGCTTCTGGGTTTAGTCTGCTCTCAAATGATGCACATGCGCCGCGCGAATTATAGGACACCATTTGGTCGCGTTTAAGAGGAGAAGGGGACTTCCACGCAGACAGGGAGAGAGGGATCTCGCTCGACAACATCAAACGCTGTTTTTTGTTGTTGTTGGCCGTGGATGAAGAACGGTGACTGGAATCAAAAAAAAAAAAAAAAAAGAAAAAAGAAAAAGTTGAGAAGGTCAAAAACAACCAACGCGGCCACCGGTTAGCGTTAAATCGGCCGCGGCCCCGTCAGGTTTTCCGTGTCTGCTGATCCATATTTTCGCGTCTTCTTCTTCCGTGCAAGTGTCACGATGAAGATGACAATGATGAAGGCAGAACACGGCGTTTAGAGGCTCTGATCTAATCCTAACATCATGGTGTAAATTAGCATTTATTTCTAATAGCCGTGTCCGCACAAAACTATTTCTGCCACTTGTCTTTACGTATGATGCACATTTCACTTAATAAAACTAAAGTTAAGTTAGAATCTAAATGTTTCAAGTTGAAACGCTGAACGGTATGTAATATTTTGCATGAATATTTAATCCAAAGTTGTTACGTCAGGCTGTCATTTAAATGTGCTGCGTGCCTGTCGTGTTTTGGGGTGTTTAAATAAAGATAAATATTTAAGTTATCTGCCAGCTTGTGCCGACTCTTTTTTTTTTTTTTTTTTTTTAATGCAAAAGAAGGAGATTAGACCTAGAGAGTGCATGCGCTGGAACAGAATTCAAATCTTGAACTATAATAAATCGCCAGCTCTCCGAATTTGCATGATTCCATTTTGAACTTCTCTTCCATTTTCAAATGACCGTCCATATTTAGTCAGATTAGCGAAAGGTCAGATCAGCGAAAAAGGGCTCAAAACGCTTTTTGGCTTTTCTCCAGAGCCCAAGAGTCCTCCAGTCTCCATTTCCCCTTGAGACCGTCTCCTCTCTCGTCGTTATACTTGTGTAGAGTGTGATTGAAATATATTTAGTTGGTGAAAGTTGCTATTTTTTGTCTTGCACCAAACTAACGTGCTGCTAAAAAACACAGAAGGATCGCAGGGGGAGAGTGTGAACTGACCCACAGATGCTTTTTTTTTTTTTGTGTTTGCCTCCATCATGTGAGTCTGCAACTGTGTTGCCACCTAGTGGGACATTTTTTTCACTGTCCTCAGACTCCTGTGGCTTAAATGAAATTATATTTACCGCACAGAGTTGGCAGAGCACTGGTAAAGGACCCAAATAACTGGATCCAAAGTAAGTGCGAGGGCTTGAGGAGGACCGTAATCTGTGTCAGCGGACTGTCACAGTGAAAATCTCCAGCTGAGCTCCTCCACCCGGCCCTCCAACAAGCATCTGAACCAAACATCAAGCCACATCTGCGTCGGGAGTCCACATCTGGTGTTTGCACAGGAGATGGACATCAGCGGGCCGTCAGGTTTAACTTGGGTAGCGGTGTATCCCCGCAGTTGCAAAGAACTGTCAAGGCGAATAAATCACACGGCCGTCTGAAAGGGGCCAAAATACCCTTTAAATTGTGACTCGGTTTGCTACATTAAAAATAAAAAGGAGAAAATGGAAGGAGGGGACGAAGGGAGGGGTAGAAAGAAAAAAAAGAATGTTGTAAAAGCAAGGGAAGGTTTGTTTGGCTACATTCTGCTAATTGGTCTCAGTGGTGCCGCTAATGGTTTTAGGTTTATGTCCAAGCTCCACTGAAAAATAAGTGGGAACCAATAAAGGCCGCAGCCGCTGCGTTTTATGCATTTTCATCCGCGAAAGGAGGAGAATGTAAAGCGAAGTCACGCAGAAAACGGAGAGTGAAATCACCTAATTTGGAGCCACACGTAGCACATCCTGCTACGCCTTCATGTATTTACCAGATGTTACGTAAATTTAGAACCGCTTCATCCGCTTCAGGCCGCTTCAGGGTTTCCCCACTTCAAATGTCAAAGCTCAAATGTTAAGATCAGGGAAGGGCGGTATCTGCAGCGCCTTGGCCCCCTCTCTCACCCCTTTTCCAGGTTGCAAGCGCTCCCTCTCCGGGTCCTCACCACTCCGTTTTATCCGTCTTTCATCGAGCGCGGCTGAGGCATGCGGCAACAAAGCTCCGCTGTGGTCAGATGGCATCTGTCCCTTCGGTAATCCTGGCGTTATCGCCGCGCATCAAAGCGTCAGGGGCTTGCATAATTGAGTTAACGAGTGTGTTTGGTGTGCAACCTGATCTTTTATTCCACGGTCACAGAGTGTGACCACGGATGGAAGGCGAAGGGAGAGGGAGAGGGACCCGTAAGCCTCGCAACAACTGCGGGGTTCACGCTGTGGGCCTGGCAAGCCGCGCGGCACCTTGGGCCAGCACCAAGCTAATGAAAAAACAACACTGGGGTAATGTCGGCGCTGAGCTGGGACCGTAGCGCCGCGCTCGCTGCACAACTGCCCCGGTCAGCACTGGCACTGGCCGCAGCGCCAGTTGTCACGGCCTTAATCCCGCATGCTGAATGACCTCATCATCGCCCTGCCTGCCTCCCTCCTGCCTCCTGCAGCGGCTGCCGTGGCTCGTTACCACGGCGGCAAACTGGGGCTGACTTCACCTACACAACACGCAAACAGTCACATGCAAAGTAGGCGGACGCACAGCTGCGATGCAATGTCCAGAACATGCAAAACTTTAAAGGCGCTTCAGTCCGCCCAATCGGCAGCAGAAACATTTATTACTGTTATTACCCAGCCATGCAGAGAGTTTCGGGTTTTATACGCTTAGAACAGATATTTCCAAGCGCAAAGTAGTTTGGACAAAGCACTTGAGGTTTTTATTGGATGAAGCGGGTCCAAAGCTGCCGTCAACGTGCCCGAGGACTGTGCGCACGAACCCGTGAAGTGTTACCTTCGACTTAAAAGTTTTGTTTTTTTTTAATCACCAAAAGCAACGTTCAGTTTACCTCCACCGCAACGAAAGCGCAGCAGTAGTTGCAGCGGTCTGTCGAAACTGGATGTGTGTGTGTGTGTGTGTGTGGGTGGTTGGGCGTCTGGGTGGATGAATGACAGAGAGATACGGGGCGAGTTGATCATTTAGCTGCCATAAAAACGACAAGCGCAAGGAGACATATGACGATCGTTTACATACGCCGCGCCCCGCACGAGGCCGGATCAGGCCGTCCTGTACGTTTAAAGCAAATTACCGCGAAACGTGGCTATTAACGGACACAAACACAGATGTACGTTCGGTTTCGCGAACATACATCCTCACACGGACACGCTCGCGCGCGATGAAAATATAGAGACACTTGCTCTGTTGGCACCTCCTCCGATCACACGCGCCGCCTCCACTCCTTCATCCCAGCTGTCACAACTGCAAAAACTCTACAAATACACACACACACACACACATTCGCACTCACCCACACACACACACCACTTTTTTTTTTTTCTCCCAGCTCACACCTTTTCCCGCTCACCACGGATCCCTCCAGTTGGTATTTGCGTGCCCACTCTCGAGCTGCAGCTTGCATGTAAAGTGCGCGTTTCATACGTGTGTCATCGTCTTTTTGTTGTCGTCGTTCCAGCCAAATGCAGGCATTCAGAGGCGCTCGCCTCTGGGCCCGCAGGACGAGTTTTTTTTTAATTTAACCTGTGAAAAAATAACCTTAAAACTCAGCCTGCCCTGCGTCTGAGGGCGAGGAGGGGATTGAAGTGGCACCGGGGGCAGCTTAGACCCGCCCTGTCGCGAATCTCTGCTTTTTGTCTGCTTTACGCCCCTCGCGTCCACTTTTTTCGCTCCGAGAGCCCGCCTCGATCTGCCTCTCGATGTCAGGCCCCTGGATCTCCTGATCGACGTGTGAAATCACTCCCGTTTTCTGGCTTCCGCGTGTTTTTCGGTGCGCCACACCAAATGCTTCCTGCAAGACAGCAACACCAAGTGCGAGGCCATAAATCTGATAACCAGAGCAACAGACTACAGTCACACTGTTGCTCGCAGGAAGCCTGGATTAGCGAGGATTTATGGTCGGCCCTTGGATAACACACCCATCACTTGTGAATGCGCCAAGTCGCTCATTCTTTCAGATGACCTTGTGACATCTCTGCGAACGGGTATTAAAGTGACCGCCAGCTCCGCTCTAGAGAAGACATTTAGACTGAATTTAACCAAAAGGGTGCGTATCCAGCTAAATAAAAGGGAGGGGGGGGCGAAATAAGGAGCAGATATAGCGGGGAAAATTGGGCCCCTGGTAGTGATTATTGCCGTGTGGAGTTTTTCCATTCTGCTATCCCGGGCTCCAGCTCTTACGTCTGGAGCTTTTAAAGGGCCCGGCGAGGGTTGGGCATGTATTATTTTCAACACTTCAGATTAAACCTCGCTACGGCTCTCCGAGGCCTCGCTAATACGGACCCCCGTTGGGTTACAGCAAAATTAAAAACCGAAAAGAAGAAGAAGAGAAAAAAAAGAAGCTTAATATAAAAAAACAAAACAAATAAACTGTGAAAACAGTGGTAAAAACAGAGGTGGAAACTGCAAGTGTGACACCGGGATGCCGGCCGTGACGTCTTTGGAAAGGTAATTAACGTTGTCACCTTCCTTTACGGGCAGAGGAAAGAGAATTAAACATTTTGTACGATGACAGGTTCGGAGTCGGGGCCTTGGCTCCGTCGGTTTGACACATTAAAATCTGGCGAGGAGGAGTAAAAACCGCCAGGCCGAGGCAATATTGAGCAAACATGCCACGTTGTTTTTGTAAAGGCCTGTTTCTCCCCGTTTTCTCCGGGACTTTCGGAGGCACCAGGCTCCTCTGAGCCCTAAAATCCACCGGGTCCGTCCGCGTCGCGTATTGGAAGCGTCGCGTCATCGCGAGTAATACGCGCCCATTAAAGTCAATGTATCAACCACCACCGGTTCCGTAGTGCTCCGTTTCAGGTCATTTTTCAAAATAAAACACCATAAACAGACTCCGGGTCGTATTTCCTGTCGCTAGATCAACATTACGCCATCATTCCGCAGTTCTAGTTTTAACGGAGCCGTTGCTAAATGTTGCCGTTGCAAACCAGCGCTACGCTGCCGTTCTACGCCCGTGTCGCGCCCGGTGACGCGGACGGACCCGGTGGATTGTTGGGGTGAGTTTCACTTTGAGTTTCTCAGGTTGAAATTCAGAAGATAAAAAAATAATCTTTTCTTCTCGAATGTTCTCACTGCTTAGTGACTTTGTCATGACTGCCCATGGCCCAAATCTGCCATGGGACAGGACAGAAGAGGGCCCCTAGGGGGAAATATGAAGTATTGTCGATGCACTGTAGGGCCTCCTCGTGCCTAAACGCAGCCAACTTGAGGCCCACTGTCTCATTGTTTTCCACGGGGGCCTCAAACGTCCCGTCCTGTCAGCTCGGCCCTGGTCGAGAGCTTTCTGAGGGGCCACAAGATAATACAGATGGGTCATGAGGTATTTAGCAGGAAGTGAATGCGAGAGCGTAATTGCGTTTGTCGTCTCCCATGGCCAACGGCCGGGACCTGTGATGCTTATTTTTAAGGGCTCATGAGAGAGAATGTCTGAAAAAAAAAAAAAAAAAAAAAAAAATTCATCTGTTGAAAATGTCCAGCGCCGGCTGATATTTGAGGTACTCATAAACTCATAATGGACTTGATAGGCATCGTACTGTTGGCAATTATGTGATAAGTGCTCTGGGGTTAAAAGTCCGATTTTTCATGATGGCCATTATGGAATTAAAGTCTAAACAGGCTCTGCCTGATGGAGTTGATATAAACACAATGCCTGTAACATTGTAAAATAATCTATCCTGGATGTCATTCATTAAAACATGACTGATATAACCAGATAAATTGTTTTATTTATTTCCAATCTCCTCTCTCTGCCTCTCACACACACACACACACACACACACAAACACACTGTGTCTTTTCCTTGTTTAAGACGCCCGAGGGAGCGAATAAGTGCCAGGCAGTACCAGTCCACTGTTGGTTGCTTTCGCCAAAGCCTGACAAACAGGAGTGCAGGCTGGCAGGACGCCCCCACCCCCCTCTCTCCCTCCCTCTCTCCCTCCCTCCCTCCTAGCAGCACCCGGGGCCACGGGCAGCTGAGAGAAAGCGCGGCCAACAGATCAACAGTTGCTCTGACTTTGCTTGAGCGACTGACCGGCCTGCCGCACGCCACCCTGCCCACATTCGGGGGGCACCTGACCCTGGGTAAACTGACAAATGCCTGGCGTTGGGGCGTGCCCCGCAGATTGATGTGACCCCCGAGGGCCTGGTGACCTTTCTGCGCTGGGCACACGGACGCACCCACATGCGTGCACTTGTAGCCACCCTCTGCCTGCCTTATGTTCCCAGTCATAATGTTTTGTTTTTTTTCCTTCAAGTGCATTGCACTTGCACTGCTCAAGTTACCCTTCAAGGCCCAGGACAGAGTGATGAAATTTATGATTTACTAACAAGCTGAAGCGAATATTAGAAAGTATGTGACACTTAAAGAAGGGTTTTAACTCTTTTTGTTAGTGTTAGCAAAGAAAAGCTACATTTCTTCGTCCAGGTCTTTTTTATGTGCTGCCGTCGCCATCTATTTCCAGACCCCAAAGCGAACACACAAGCATAAAACACCCTAACTATACATTATCACTTTGCAATGTACAATACAGTCGTTGAGCATATTTAGCTAATCTTGACAAGGCTGTTAATTTCTCCGAAACCCCGGGATGGATTCCAGCGACTATCCACGTCGCTTATTCCCTCCAAAATGCCCAGCTGTTACCAAGGTAGACAGCTGCTTTGGGGGCAGAACGAATCTCAGCTGTCGGAGGGAGAGCCGAGCGCGGGGGTCGGCGGATTTTGGGGGTTCGCATCCCCCCCCCACTTCAAACCAATCACGCTTCGCTCTTTCTGCCCGGCATGACGTTGGGCATGGTGTAAAAAAAATAAAAAGAATTCAAAAATGCTGACAGGCAGGCAGCAGATTTAGAAACAGCATCCAGGGGCCACATGTGTCTGCATGTTTACAACCGACCTGCTGCAGGACTCCTCCTGGACGCGGGGTCACCAACCACGACTCCAAACTTGGAAAAATAAAAAGAGGAGCAGCGTACGTTTGGTACTTTAATGTTAGATTATGCTAAAATGCAATTTTGACATCAAACGTTTACCGCAGTTAATGTTTCTCACATGGTGGCGAGCTGAAAAATTTGGGACTAAAGCCACTGACAGATCCAGCGAGAGGTGAACACACTGTGTTTTCATCCGCCGCACACTGACCTCTCTATGTGCATAACTTTAGTGCTGCGTTGTTTTTTTCTGGATTCATTTTAAATCTCATGAAATTGTATGTAAAAACAAACAAACAAGAAAACACAAAAAGGTCCCCTGTGAAAATTTTTTAAAAATTTAATTTAACCGAGTGTTATTCGTAAGGCTCCATAAAGTGCAAAGGTCGGGGGTAATACGAGCTCGCTTTAGTCTCATGTTGTGGGAATCAAACCAGGTATCTGGACTACGATCTTCAAGGATATACTAATGGGCCTGGACAGTCTGGCGCTTGAACAGAAACACAGTTGTATGATACATAAATTTCATGTTGCGTAAAAGACTAGATTATAGAGGAGAGGGGGAAGCGACCCAGCATCTCATTACTGGCCGCAGAGGATCGGGGTCTAATCAAAATACACGGCTGTTCTCCGCTGCAAATGTGGACAATATGTTGGCCCCGGTACAGAGTGACATCCTCCCTGTTGTAGAGTATGAACTGTGTTGTGAGTTGTGAGGGACGGGGTAGAGTCACAGAGAATCCAGCGAGCGTCCTCAGCTGGGATCACAAACAACTTGTTGACAGGGGACGGAGGGACGGGGGGGAAACTGTGGCCTATGCAGAGATTACCATTGATATTAAAATAATGAGTTTCAATTTAATTAAGATTCTGTGACACGCATGTCAGAAAAACGGCATTGTTGTTGTTGCTGTTGTTGCTGCTGCACTTTCCACAAGACAAAGTAACAAACATTATTTTCCAAACAGTAATCTAATCACATCATGTTCCAAATTGCTAAAGCTAATCACATAACAATAACACATTTATTTTCTGGAGACAAAAATATACTCAATCACTCGAGGTCTAAAAACTGACTTGAACATTCTTCATTATTATCGCCGTGCTGGCTCGTAAAGTTTATGTTCCCATACCGCCCTCTTGTGGCGAAGTGTTGAAATCACACCTCAAGCGTGTTCCACAGGTGGCTTGATGGGTTTCAGTGATTTTCCTCAGTCCACATTACACGAACAACACCATTATTGCTTCTATTTGGCGAGTAATTGCCTTAAAATATTTTCAAAATACAGTTTCATTTTTTTTTTTTTCAAATCTAATTTGCTTCAACCCCATCTCATTCATGCACACTTACCCCGACTATTGTAGGCATAACATTATGACCACCTTCATAATACTGCGTAGGTCTCCCTTGTGCCTCCAAAACTGACTCACTGGAGAATGGACAGGGGCCTTCTGAGGGTGTAATGCAGTGTCTGATAACAGGATGTTGTTAGTGGGGGGCTTTGGGTCCTATGGGTTGAGGGGAGGGGCCTCTGTGGATCAGGCTTGTTCCAGTGCAACCCACAAAGGGGTGTAGTGAATTTGGAGGCCAGGTCAACACCTTGTGCTGTTTTTCATGTATTAAATACACGAAAAAGGTCCGAAATGTTATATACACCATACAGTATTTCTGTGTGTGTCTGTGTCAGGCTTCATTCTGCCACCAAGGATGTTTGTATTTGCTGGGGGTGGGGGTGCCTGGTCTGGTCTAGGTGGGTGTTACATGTCTAAGTAGCATTCAGGTCCGAAAGTTTCCCACCAGAACATTGTATTGTCACAAGATGGTTAATGTCATTCACTTCTCCTGTCACTGGTTTTAATGTTGTGGCTGATCGGTGCGCACTTGTGTGACGCGTCATGCAACTTATTATGAAGGTTTGTGAGCACTTATTTAATTCCACAAAGCAGAGTGTGGCAATGATATGTCCGTGGAGAAATAATCCAAATATTTTCTGACTATCAGTAAAATATATTCCTAATAATGATGACGATTATTCTTTTCTTCAGCACCATGGACAGCGTCCTGTGCCCTCCATCCACATCACTGACAGTGATTCATTTTTTATTTTTTTTCTATACTTTTTTATATATTTATATATTAAATGTGGTAAATTAATTTCAAATGCGAGGATTAAAAAAAATGTTTTTTCATTACTGCCCACGCTCCCCAATTGCTTTGCGCTCAAGGTGGAGTTTGGTGCCACATCACATGTAACTGCAGCCGCTCCGAAGCGCAGCGCCGAAGCTGTTGTCCTGAGAAAAGAGCGAGCTGTCAGGAGCAGGAAGCGGCGGATCAACAACGGAAGCGAGAGCATGTTGCGTTTCGCGACAATTACACTTTGAGTTGAGAGGTGTGGAGGAACATGCTCCCAGCGCACAGGTGAAGAGAGATAACAATCAGCCCGTTTAACTTCTCTGCTGCCTAAACTTTTTTCTTTTTCTTTCTTTCTTTTTTTTTTTTTTTTTTTTTTTCTTTTGCACCGACCCTCGTTAGATTCGTGTGCTTTGCTTGTGCGATTCTGCTGAGATTCACAGAGATCTTGACAAATGTCTCGCAAGAAGGCAGTTAAAGGCAAAGCCGCCGCCAGCAGCCCGTCTGCGGGCAGCCCCGCGGGGAAGGGGACCGGGAAATCTGCGAGAGGCAGCCCGAGCATTGTTCCGATGAACGGGGTGGTCCATCCCAGCAGACCCTCCATCAGCAACAGCAGCGAGTTTTACGACATCGCTTTCAAGGTAAGCTGCCGAACACGCTGCAAAAGTAGTTATCGTGCCGTTTTTTTAAAAAAAAACAACAAAAACATCTGCATTCGAGCCGATTCTCCGCTGTGTGAGTTGTTTGCTGTTTGTGTTTTTATTGTCTTCCGCTTCACCACGAGCGACCTTTCATTCAAGCAAAGCCTACGAGGACAGCTGTGTCAATAAACGACATCGACGACCTGGGAAACAAACGGCGCACGAATAATTCACTGCGCCGACTGGTTGCACGGCGCACCTGAGCGGCGCGGGTCTGCGTTCGTGGAGCGAAGAGCACATGTTTGCGTAGAGCTGCCGCTTCACCGCAACACAAACACAGACTCACACCCACAGGTTCTCAGCGTGCACTCCCAACATGGCTCCAAGGGACTTGTGCCACCTACTCCGTGTTTTTTTTTTTTTTTTTTTTTTTTTTTTCAAGCAGCTATCTGCTTTGTGTTGCTTTTTTTGTTGAAGAAGTAAATTAATTGAAGGATGTTTTTGTTAAATTACTTGTTTTGTGTCTGGTTGGAGGACTATCCTCACAATGTCCATCATTGCTTAAGTTTCTGTAGATGAGCATATATCAGGCATGTTTCCCAACTTCCAAACATCAAGTTTCCCTATTTATCCCAGTTTATCTGATTTGGCAGTGGAACAGATGAACTGTGCTCCCTCTGATCATTAGTCTGCATTGAATCACTGAAGAAACTAACTGCATTTAAATGTGAAAGACAAAGACGGCCAGAGACTGGGATACACCTTTAGCACACTCATGCAAGACGCAGAGTTCTTTGAGGGAGAAGCTCCGCAGCAAGAGAGGCGTTTAAACCGACCTCTCGCGACGTCGTGCGTCTGTTCCTTGACCTTGTCGAGATACATCCCTTCCTGATCCTCTTCCTCTTTCGTCTCTGCTCTGCTTCCTCCACGGACCCTGCTGTGACGGCACCTTTTCGATTTCCATAGTCTTAAGTCCCCCAGTCCCCCGGCTAACCTGATAACAGTAATCACATGAAGCATTTAACCCGGCCCTGCACAGTTCAGCGAGAGTGAAAATGCAACCAAGTGTGACAGTTGAGTGCGCACATGCAGCAAGGATCCAAGGACGCCAACTTGTAACCACGATGAGCAAACACCCCGTCACCGATAAGGCGCCAAGGATGAATTTAGCTTCATCTCCCACACCTCTGACTGTACATTTCCTGTTCGTTTTCCTGTGCAGGTCATGCTGGTTGGAGACTCCGGTGTGGGGAAAACCTGCCTGCTGGTGCGTTTCAAAGATGGAGCGTTCCTGGCCGGCAGCTTCATTTCCACCGTCGGGATAGACTTCAGGGTGAGTTTAAGTGGAACAACGAGGCAAATTCGCTTCCTGCGTGCACTTTCACGTTCACTACCTCTTGTCAAACGGGGCCATGTGCTAATGGAATCCCTCCGCAGCCATTCAGTGTCTCAACTTGCCCCAGAGCTATAAGTATTTCCCGTTTCAGAAGTCTCGCAAGATGGGATATTGATTTCTTAAATTAGTTTGACATGCTTTCGTTTTTTTTTAAGCCTCCCCGGGTGATAACGGCGTCTGTCATGTGCTAGTTTCATTGTTCTCACATCAGCCAGGAGGAAACCTGTCCGTCTTTTCCAACCATAGACTGTATATAAATATGGACCACGCGTCGCCACTTCCTTGCATTGGTTGATGCTATTGTCGTGGGGATACGGGCGGCGCCAACTTGCGATTTCAGAGCCGGAGTCCGATCGGTGCGGCCCTAGAGCGGAGCCACGTTATCACTGACCCAGCTACACTTCCACCAGACTCATTCGTGCTTTTGTATAATTGATCCTGCGCTCTGCGCTGCCTCTGCCAGTTGGAAATGTTCGATTACACACACCGCTATTGCTCTTTTTGTACCGTCTATGATTCCGACGATCACATTCAGGCGCTCATGAGACAGAAATCTGCCATGAGCTCAGACAGCTCACGCATTTCTGCAATGGCACAATGTTCACAATAGACATTTTATATATAAAAAGCAACAAAATCGATGCAGCACTACCAGAAATATCATCTTTTTGTTAGATCCTCGCACCCACTACTACCCACAATGGTTGGAGATCTCGGTGTGTTGTACTAGTAGCAACTAATGTAGCCCTGAGCCACTAAAAAAGGTCTGATTCACCTCTTTCCAACACCCCCAGATTGCTTTTTTTTATTTATTTCTTTTTTATAAGAGACATTTTGCAACTCACCAGTAGCAACAAGAGGCACTTTCACATATGCAGCAGGACTCTCACTCATCTCCTGCGCCTCTCAGGCGTATTCGCGAAATGTTTTATTCTATATAAACTCAACAGCGTACATACTCTTGGACCTGCAACAGTCGCAAAGACTACCACTGTGTGTGTGATACCAAAGTATCCAACCATTGTATGGCCCTGTGTGTGTGTGTGTGTGGGTTGGATGAGTTTGTGGGCGGATGAGCAGTTGATTTATTTACTTATGTAACGTCCCTGATAACGCAGTCTGTGGCGCTGATGCACACTCGCGGCCTATCTGAGCGAGGACGACGGCTTCGTCGGCCCTCTGCGCCCGTCGCGTTTACCTCTAATGGAGGAAAGGGGGGAGAAAACTCATAAAGTTTAGTGCGTAGTCGGTTCCTTTGTCATGTTGACTTATTTAATTGCGGCGAGGCACAGAGCCGTGCGACGTGAATAATGTTATTGTCGTCCTCCCGTTCCATATCTGCATAGGTCCTCGTTCTGTGTTTGGTCTCATAGTGCTAGTAAAATACACCATAACATTATGACCACTGACAGGAGACAGTAAATAGTAAATAACACTGACGATCTAGAGATAATACAATGTTCATGTGGATGTTACTTGATGAGTCACAACTGTTTTAAGATGAAGACGGTGGTCATAATGATATGCCTGATTTGCGTATGAGCTGGCGGAAGTTTTTATTTAGCTCAGTTCCACTTTATCCAGGTTCGTACTCATTAATTTGAAGTTTGTTTCCCAAGAAGCTGGGAGACCTGAAGTTTTGTCGAGCACAAGACCTCGAAGGCCCCCTTGGTGTTTGTCTTCCCACGGAGGATGCACAGAGAGACGGGAAGAGACGGGGAGTGATCGTTATTTTTAGGGAAGGCGGTTTTGATCCCCTTTTAGTTGCCGGGAAAGAAAAGCAATTTGTCTTGTGTGGGGATTTGATCCGGTTCCCACTTCAAAGCTCCAGCGAGATGCAAAAATGTTTTCTTCCCCCTCTTGTTTACTGAAGCCCTCATTTAAACCTCGACATGTTCTCAGGATTGTGGCGCTGCGCTGGTGCATTGTTAGCCTTAAAAAATAAATAAATAAATAAATAAAACACAGATGCAAAATTTGACTCTGTACATGTCAAGAGTGAAAAATGAGACTTGATATTATTCATACATGTAGCTTGTGTGTTAATAGGAGTACGGTTCTGAGGCGCGTCAGAGTAATTGGATGCAGATTCACCATTGTAGCTGGCTAATGAATCAAAGAGGGAGACCGTTTACACTAATTACTACGAGTAAAATGTAAACTCTTTAAGTTCAGTTTTCACAGGGACACAACATGTGATAGAAATTAAAACAAATTTGCTTGCAACTAATAAATCTCGCCTTCTCCTGTTTTTTTTTTTTATTGTTTTTGTTTTTTTCAAGCTAGACATCCTCACAGAGAGCCAGCGAATACAGTACGCTTCCAGTAAAACGCAGTTGTCGAGGCCATCGGTTGCCACAGTAACGTCGGCGCTAATTGACGGACAAGTGACCATGATAGACCAGAGGGCAGAGCTTGTCTTTGTGCTTTATGTGAAAGGCGTGGGTGTAAATGACTCTTGCAGCTCAGGCCAAATTTACCTTTTTATTTTTCAGAATTTTCAGTCAAATTGCCTCTGAGGTGTTCTCCATGTTCCATGTTTAATGCATCCCGTTCACCGCTTTCTACCTTTCTGTAACAAATCGTCTTCAGGGTTCAGGGTTGGACTCGCAGTGTATGGAATATAATATTTATTTCTTCTATAACCAGAGGCAACTTTTCAATATTTTTCATTTTCATGCCGAACATCAAGGTCAGTGTTTTTTTTTGTATTTTAACGTTAGTCTCACTAAAATGTGGGAAATAAAATCACTGTGTTACAATGCACATCCAATAGATCAGACGATGAAACTGTGTCACCGGTGAAGCCACTAACAAGCACCAGTTCATTCTAAGAACTTTTTGCTGTTTTTTTTTTTTTTTTTTTTTTTTTAGCTGTGGCTTCGAAACTGGTTCACACCTGCTGTAATAAATCGACCTCTACAGATGTTGGGCTGAAACAACTGAGGTCTGTTCCACTTGTCTTCCACTTAACTCGACAAGAAAATTACACTGCATTGCATGGATTCATCAATTTTATTAATATTTTAATAGAACAATCCACTTTTTACTCAGATTTTTGCATTCATGTATTTGAACAACTGGGCATCGTAGTTTGGGACTACTTTCAACCAGGGAACGTACCTGGTGTTTGAGAGATTGTTCATTGCAGTGTTATCAATCTGACTCTGATTATAAATACCACAATATATATATATATATATATCAACTAGTGCTGTCAAATGATTTTCTAATGTATTTTTTTAAAAAATCAGATTAATCGCACAGTTGCAGTGGATTAATTTCGATTAATCACGATTAAATATCATTCATTTTTAATCTTCATTTTTAATCTTCATAATTAATCGTTTCATTTTTATTCAGCAAAACGACTCAAGAAAGAAGGGAATATATGTGCACTTAACGTGTTGATTAAAACAGTTTCAACAAAACCACTTGAAACTATTTTTCCATTTCTCCACATTAATGTGGCCCCGTTCCTCCTCTTTCAGCAGCTACAACGACAAACTAACATGTTGACAAGAGGAGATCTGACCGCTTCTTATTTACAATGTTGCCAGATTGGAAATGACAAATTATCGTACCAGAAGCTAAAAATTTGTATATTTTACACATATCTGACGTTGCTCAGGACTATCTGCCAAGTAAAACATCACCTACTTAGTGTAGCTTATAATGCAGTTTTACTTAAATAAACTAAAAGCACAGTTTGTGTTTGCTAATAGCCATGTATTGAAGGGATCAAATTGTAGTACACTAAGGGATTTATGGAATTACTGATCGTACAGAAGGTGATTTTATCGTACAAATACGATAATTATCGTGCCTGCAACTGAGAACGGTCTCTTACATGGAACAGTGGTTGCAGGAGTGGCCAGATATTTGCAAGCTGGGTGACGCATTAGCCGAGGTGCTAGCAGAATCTCTAACTAACGTATGCTTCGCGTTAATGTTATATTTTAAAGATGGAAGTGTTTTATTGAAAAGAAAACTCCTTCTTGCAGAGTTTGCATAATACTTTGTTGGTTGGACTGTCAATCTGCGCTGCAGATTGCGTTGAAATTGTAATCAGATTAATCACGTTAATTTTGACAGCCCTACAGCTCTGTGGGCCAACAGGATGAAATCACTGTTACTTTTAATTATTTTGTGATGGGTTTTTTAATACCATGTTACTATACTAGTAACTTCAGTAGAAATTCCATTATAAATAAAAAAAGAAAGTGTCAGTCATGTCCTCCTCTAAAGCAAATGTGGTGGATAAGTCTGTCGGTCTTTCACCAAACTCCAAACTTCCATCCATCATATTTCAGCTATCTTTCATTTTTCCAACTTTTTCTTCCGTGACGTCTTATTTGGCGTTTAGTGAATACTCTTGCTATAAAAATATACGTGATGCGCTGTTTATTCTTTGAAAACATCACAGCCCGGAGGCAAAGATTTCTTTCTCTCGCTCGGCTCAGCACCTCCATTCCAAAAAAGCAGCGGGGCAGCTGGTGAATTTATCGTAGCTGTAAATATAACCATTTCCAAAAAGCAGCTTGAGGGGAGAGTCTGTGTCCGTAACTGGGGTAAAAAAAAAAAAATGTCTTTATTGGGAAATAAAGTACCAATTCAATAATAATAATAATAATAATAAAACATTTTTAAGAGGAAGGGACAAAGGAAATGAGGATGAATGTACTCGAGAGACGAGCTCTCCTCTTCACAATCTACTTTGCTTCGTGACGCGGGCAAATACAGCTTCCTCATTTGACATGAGTGCATCGGTGGAGAGAAGAGCACCACTTCCCACCTCTACCCGGAGACAAGAAAGCTGCTCTCAGCTGTCGGTTATGTCTACTCTGCCCCAAGTGACGGATCGCTTATGCAACCAGAGATTTTACCTCCCCGCACGCTAAAAACATTTTCTCATTCGACTTGGGATGACAGACGCTGAAGGACGTCTGCTGAAACGGATCACCGACCTTTCATCTCCGTGATCAGATGGATTCAAGTGAAATTTCTACGAGGGCCTTTGTGGTTCCCAGAATGTCTTGGGAACATTTTTGACTCAACCCGTGTAGTATTTTCAGTTAAAGAATGAAAAAAAAAAGCTTTTGTTCGTTTTGTCTCACTCTGCGCGTTCGCCCTCTTTGATCGAGATGCGTGACCATCCTTGACCTCAGTCCTCCCCCCCCTGCTCCTGAGTAACGTCTGAACAACATGCGCAGTCACGTATTTATTTGTGATCATTCCTTCCCCCAGTATGTATAAATATCTTTGATTCTGGGCGTGAAGTCAGTTCCAACAGACTCTGCGGCCCAGAAAAGGACTCCCTGTGATTTACTGAGAGCGCTCTGGTTTCAGAGTGCTCCATAAAATGTCCCTGACAGGTTTAAGAGACGGGGGTTACATCTGGCATACTAATTCATCTAATCCTGTTTGGAGTTGGTATTGTACACGGGACCTTTATCTTAATGATTTACATTTCCAGACCAACATTAGGGAGAGCAGATGACTCTGTGACCTACAATTGCGAAAGGAAACGCGAGGCTAACCGTGCTTCACATCCAATGGAGGTGTTTATTGTTTTTAGCCGTGCTGCTAGCATACGGATGGTAACATCTCGTCTTCCCACCACTTTGATCCCAAAGGAAGTAGCTTAACTGTTAACGGAAAGACTAAGCTGCTGAACACCAGAAAGTTAGGGTTTAGTTTAATCTAGCATCAGGACTTAGGACATAACCACCATTATTACCATTATTCCTAATATTGTGTCCCTTGTGAGAATGGACACGGGCCTTCTGAGGGTGATTTTTATTTCACTGTCCTCTGATGTTATTTTTGAGTGTACTCGGTTCGGTGTGTGTGTGTGAGGGTGTGGGGGGGTGGGGGCTATGAATCAGGGGACTGCGAATTCTTCGCTCGACATTTTAATTGTCAGACTCCGAGAAGACCTCGCATTCAGACTGTGCTCCTGCATTTAATTACATCACATCGCGGTGTCTCCCCAAAGAGCACTCCCACTTTTGTCCTAATTAGGATAAAAGCTCTAAATGAAAAGTTTCGCCGACTTCACCTAACATTTACTTCTGTACAGAAATTGACACATGCAGCAGCAGCGGGGGCGGTTTCGGAAGCTGGACTCGTCCAATAACCTTAATTTTCTTGGTTGAAACGCGCCGTTCAGTTCGTAGAATTAACTGATTCATAATTTATCCTTTTGCCCACCTATGAACAAAAATACTCTGAATAATTGAAATAAATCTATTCTTAACATGTGGGCAGTGTGCGGTGCGTGGTGTGAGCATTCGTCATGTTATAATGAAGAAAGTAAGTTTTCTATGTATCTAGGGAGGGATTCCCTGTCAGAGTTACTGTAAATTTACCATTTGCAGATATTAGGCTAGATATTTGGTTTATAAAATGTTACAGAATAGCAGTTCTCTGGAGCCTTTTGGGAAATTTTCACCTTATTTTAGCAAGCCTTACATGTCTGCTGTCTACTGCACCACTGGTCCTTCTTCTGCCACTTCAACATGTCTGACCTGATCTTAAAGTGTTCTTAAGGTGTCACAAAGACATTAGCGCCAGACGTCCTGTTAAGTTGACATGTTCTCTGTAGTGCGTCCTGCCCCTGTCAAAGTCTCCCACATCCGACATGCTGACTGCCGGAACTGAGCAGCTCCGTGGGAGACTTGCCCTCGCTTTAGTTCACTCCTGGTTCCACTTTTACCACATTTTCCTAGATCTTAGGCTCACTTTGAGCTTATCTTTGGGCCTTTTTTTATTATTTATACCATTTATTCATTCCTCTTAGACATCTCTAATATTTTCCCCGTGAAAGGTGAATGAGTTGAGAATGATGAGGAGACTGAGTTTATTACCAACTGTAATGTCCACGGAGGAAACGTACATCTCCTTCATCGCACCAAATGAACCTTGAACTGTAAATATTGACTTCTGATGTGACCTCTGAACCCGAATAATGCCAAGCCAGTCGTCCCAGCTCGACATGTGATCCATCACTGTAGCCTGTGTTTCCTGTGGTTTGGTCAGCCTGCAGTAAACAGGCAGCGTGTCCTCTCTGTGTCGCATCAGCTTAGAGTGTCAGTGGCGGGGAAATGTTTTATACGGTCGGTTTGCTCATCTTAAATTATAATTAGATGAAACTATTTAATTTCAATTACCTTGGCAGTGAGAACGTTGCGCGTTCTAATTAAAAAAGGGGAATTGGCTCTGAAACTGTGTATTAAAAATCATAGAAAAACCATTTATGAACTTACATCAATAGATCATTAATGGGAGGCGGTGTGGCTTTCTGCCTGGCATGTGTTAAATCATGAAGTGAGACGCTGGTGTGGTTTCCGTTCTGCAGCACGCTCAGTGGCTGTCAACGACACAGACAACGCGCGTATGCACGCGAGTGGTGCGCAAACACACGCGCTGATAACAATGCTCAACAGATGCGGAAACTGTTAATGAACCAGGGGGGAGATCCAGGCGCGCCGCCTCCGTGGTGCGTCGCCGTCTCCCTGTCTCTTAACTGATTGCAGCCAGACCCTGTGAAGTGTCTCTCTTACATCACTGTTGGCGCATAACCTTTGTGAGAAATGGCACCGTCTGCTTACCAGTCGCCACATTTTTGCGAATGCGGGCGGATTGATATTTGCTTCAAAGGTTTGAGAAATGATTTAAAACATAAGCTGCGAGGGGGAAATGGCGCGTACTATCAGTGGAGGTATGGCTTCTCAACATGGTTTCAGGTTTTTTATTTAGAAAATACACATGTGGCCTTATTTGAAGCCTCCACCTTATAATAATATTACAATATATTAACATAATCTCATCTCATCTCATCTTCTACTACCAATTAACACAAATGAGCAGCAAAACATAGATACATAGACAATACATTACAAAATAGCAGCCAAATGATCTGTTAAACATCTTTTAAAACATTTCAAAGAGGAACAATTTTTTGCTAAATGGGAAAAAAAACATCCCACAACTTAGCACCTCTAAATGTGCCAAGTTGGTGGTCATAATGTTATGGTTGATCGGTGTATACGGTATATGCATTTACAAAAAACCCAGTTATGTTGGATATTGTCCTCTGATGGTGTAGGATGCTGCGTTTGGACCCTTTTTTAACATTTAAATCACGGTCATTGATGTATTACCCACCAGACAATTAACTGAGACGATTAGTCCGATGAATCATTAATAAAACACATCATACACTGCAGCTCTAGCGTGGGACTCAAACGCGCACGCAGCCATGCGCAGCCACACGCGCTCACGGAGGGAGCTGTCGTCTGTTGCGCCGTTGACTCACGAGCCAGCCCGTCCTTAAAGCGCCGGCGCTCTGAAATAGATGAGATGGGAACGAGCACGATATGAATCATTTTGTTCATTACTTCATCCCTGAAGAAGTGAGTCTGTTTACATTCTTACACGCCCCCAAACTCTGACACTAGCTGCCTTCGACTTGTGTCTTCTGCACGCCACCATCATAGCCGACCTTAGAGGCTGTACGTTATTGTGGACTCGATTTTGATGTGTCCGTGCAGTGGCTAAAAACAAACAAACAAAAAAAACACTTTGTCCAAACGAACATGAGGTCATCACGTTCAGATGGTTCTCAGAGAGTGACTCATGCAACAAGTGGAAGTTAGTCATCACTTCATGACTGTGACTGTGGTGGAGGCAGAATCTAGGTAGCTCTGTGGTCTCAGTGTGTTTGTTTTTTTAACCTGAATTCTGCTTTTGTGTTGTCGTCGACCAAACAAGATTTTGTTTGTCCTCTCTGTGCAACAGTACGGTTGATTGTGATGCTTTACTTTCACTGGCACTACACTGTAGCTCTACTGGAGATTGTTACTTATTAAAAGGCTAATTTAATAGTTCATTATTGACACCGATGATCAACATGCTAATGTTGCGTAGGTTTAAAGAACTACATGTAACAAATACAGCAATGGGTAGAGATGGGCATTGATAAGATTTTATTGATACCGATGCCATTATCGATTCTGCTTATCTATTCGATTCTTTATCGATTCCCTTGTCAGTTCCTCCAGTGAATTTTGGGTCTAGAAAACCCCATTCTTTTCTGCACTAGTCAACTCAGGGTTGCATCAGCCACTTTATGTATATTGTATATTGTTATGTCATGTTCTTTTTAGTCTACTTTGTATATACAGGATATATGTGTATATTTAATATTTTATATATTCTCAACGCTTGCATATTTTTGTTTTGCTGCTGCATCGCAGCCCTTTGAGGAAGGTAATTTCAATCCTGTGTTGTGTTGCACATGTCATAATTGACAATAAAGTCGTCACTTGACTTTGGTGAAGTGAAGCCGCACTTTCGTTCCGTTTCAGTCTCTCCGCCATAACGTCTCCATTGTCGTCACCTGAGCATCACATGATGTGAATGACATGTTTCTAAGTAATTCCGCTTCTTCTTCTTCTTCTTCTTCTTTCTGTTATGGCGGTTGGCAAATACCATTTAGCTGCATTACCCCCACCTTCTGGTCTGGGACGTAAACATTCGGCATGAAAAGAATCAATAAGCTCCATGCTTATTGATTCTTTTCATGCTGATGGGTTATCGATGCCCATCCCTAGCAATGGGCCAGTCTAAACTTAATTAACATTAAAATGAACATAGAGGACTCCAAAATAATTTCAATTCCTTATTTTTTTTTTTAATTTAAATTTAAACCCCTTTGTAAATGGCAACTCATAAAAGGATTTTTAAACCTTGTAAAAATAACAGTGTAGTTCTTTAGTTTTCAAAATGTGGCTCCATGAGCTACAGATACCACAGAAAGAAACTGTTGGGTGTCTGTTAAATGTCCTTTTTCTTTCTTTTTTTAAAGAGAATGTAATGAAAACAGAGGCAAACTAAGACAGCAGGGAAAGAGGCAGCCCTGGCATGTGAGAGGACGATAACGGACCCATCATAAAAACGACGCAGTGACTTGATTGCATCTTCTTCCACTCCTCTTCAATATATCTGCCGTCATTGTGGATGTCGCTGACAGTCCACTGGCTCGCCGATAATTGTCCCCCCCCCCCATCTCTCACTAGATTCTTTGGCGTCCATACGTTTTTAGAGCTTTATTGTATTTCCTTCTCTCTCTTTTTTTTTTTTTTATAGTTAACGGAGGGATGGTTGACTGATTTCTTCATTATCCACTCTCCCGCCTGCCAGTTTGTCTGCCCGCCTGCATTTTCTGAGTGGGTGCAATTAAAGTGCCAAGCACAATCATGCCAGCAAGAGGCCGCCTTTTTTTTTTTTTTTTTCTTATCTCCTTGAAAAATGAATTGAATTAAGATGAATTATGAGCTTCGATGCGAGGGAACAACGCGCATCAGCCAGTGTGCGTGTGCATGTGTGTCACCCTCCTCAATTGCCACAAGTTGTTATTGTGTCTGGTTCCATAACTAGGGCCGAGCTATGAAATGTGTTTTACACAAGGAAAGGGCCTTAGCTGAATTAAAAGTATTGGGTGTGTTGGGGTAGGTTCACTTCTGCCTGGGGAGGTGTTTGTAATTAATGACAAGCAGCTTTGCCACCTGCTGCCCTAATGTCACTGGGATCTGGAGAGGTGAGCCCCGAGGAGCCGCATGAATATTTAAACGCGGCATGAAAGAGGCGTGGAGCGTTGGAAAATGAGAGCATCACTGGACGGACGAGAAGAAGAAGAAGAGGAGTTGGTTGCGCGAGGTACGCGACAGAAGATTGTTTCTGTACACCTGCAGGAAAACACAAGAACGGTATAAGAGCGACAACAGTGTTTTTGAAGGAATGAGACTCGTCTGAATCGTGTAAATTGGTCTCTTGAAGCAAAAATATGAGCGGCGGCTCTGAAAGCGAGCACGGAGACAAACATTTCCCTAAAAACAGATTTTTACAAACAAAACACTCCAAAACCGTTTTATCGAGTGCTAACGGAGCCAATCACTGTGAATGGTGTATTGTGCGCCCGTAATTATAGGTAGGTTGCACAATGTGCTTATTAAATGGTGCCCTATATGAAGTTGAGTGCAATACTCAGTTCAAGCTTTTTCTGTTCTTCGTTGTTGAAAGAAATCCAGGGATTTTGTCTTCTGTCAAACTCAAACTGATTGCAGTCTCATGTTACGAAGCAATTTTCGGTTTTAACATAATAAATCATCCTTGCCGATATTATCTTCTTTCTGCAGCTTTTGGTGTTCATCTGAGGTAAACATTCTACTCATATGAATTTGGATCAGGTATTAGACTTTGCTAAGTTTGAGGTTTTTTGTCGTTGTATGAAAGTGCAAAATGATTTCAGGAATTATCCTTTCAGTGTAAAATACATTGCGTAATGCACACGTGTTCACGTATTCACGTGTTCACGTTTGACTGATAAAAAGAAACCATGGAAATTGTGAAAGTTGATTTCTAGCCCGGAGCTTCCCCAGCACCGTGCTCTGTGACTTTACCCCGTGTGAAAGATCAAGGGGGAAGGTTTCCGGGGGAGTCAAGACTCTCCCACACAGCGGTTTAACTGAATAATGAATGGATGGTGCAGCTTCACAAATCCTGTGTGTCACCGTGTGACTGGATCTTCCAGATTTAGTCAAAGCTTTCCAGGTAAATCAGTTAATCTGCTTCTAACGATATATTATCATCATTACACTTTTTGAGGCATGAGTCTGAAACAGATTTTAGTCCGGTGGCCACATACAGCTTAATCTGATCTCAAGGGATCCGGTGCAGTAAAGTCGCAGCATAATTACTTATAAGAAAAAAAAAAGGCAAATCCAAAAATTTCCATTTGTTTTAGGTGGACTGCAGTCTTCTATGTAATTTTTGCACTTTGCAAATTCATCCTGCGGGTCATATTGGACCATTTGACACCCCGTTTGTACCCCTTGTATAGGCTGCTCTACAGTCTTCGAAAACATTTTGGGTCAGACGGCTAAATCCACCAAAGGGAACGATGGGAACTGGCAGCGACAAGTCAGAGAACCCAAATGAATTAAATCTATTGTATCAACTAAAGCAGCACTGCAAGCCAGGAGAGACTTCTTTCCTATGGAGTAAGGAGCTCGAGAACCGCTGCAGGTTAATTACTGAGTAGAATGTCCCACTGGTAAATGCCTGCGTCTTCTTTTTATCCTTGATAAGGGAATGGCATCCGGGGGGGGGGCACTCAATCACCTGCTGCAGAGTGGAGGAAAGGGTCCTGAAAGCACACGGGAGAGAGGCAAAAAGACAAACACTGGAAGGGTGCAGACTGAGTTTTATTCCCTGCTTTGATTTAGTTTTGTGTTTTGGTTCCGCAGGGAGGAGGAAGACTGTTTTTTTTTTTTTTTTTTTTTTGCTGCAGTGCCGTTTGAAGCTAAATAAGGCTCGAACCTTTCAGTCAATTAACTTTTAACCTGCACAACAGAGAAAGTCATTAACATGAAGGTTCCAGCTCCTGGTGCGATCTAAGTGAGTAACAGGTCATGCGTCGCACCATTTTCGCCTTGTTATTTGATGTTGTCCGATTCTGACCGCTGTCCTTTACTCCACGCGTCAGGCTTAAAACACGAAATATGGAATGCGCCTGTGCTTGAGCGCATAGCAAACAAAACTAGAGGCCTTTTTGCAAGAAGAAATTTCTCATGTGCAAAACCTGCATGCGCCAGTGACTGCAACAACTAATGGCATCCCTGTTAACTGTGCAGGCTCAGCAAGCGTGGCCGTCGATGAGCGAATCCCACGGTGTCTGTAGGTTGCATTAAATGTGCGTCTGGTGGTCATGTGAGTTATTGTGCCATCTGTGTCTCGAGGAGAGCGTCCAGCGTGCCTTAATTGAAAGTATTGTGAAGTGGCATCTTGTGGTTTGAAAGTGCTGACCAAGCCATAGCCGGACTCCTCCTCAGGAGAGGAGAGGAGAGGAGAGGAGAGGAAAGGAGGTGCTATCACCTGTGTATTAATAACAGGGTGTGTGTTAAACATGACTAATTCTGGTTTAAAACCCACAAAAAGAGAACTACCACAGAGGTGGGGGTGTCGGCTTCGCTTGTGCCCCATTATAAAAGCTCCACTTCACACTAGCACTAACTTAACAATTCCACTGAGATAACAATGGGGCTATTAATGGCCGTAAATGTCATGGATGGAGGATGAAAGCTCATTTCATTCACTGGTTATTTTACTGACTTTTAAGCAAAAAATAAAACTGATAACAGCCTTCTGTCACTGAAGGAAATGGACAAATGTTTTAATTTGCGCCACGCTGCTGTGACTTGAGAGGACGAGAAGAATTGTAAGAATTGGGTCATTACTCACGGTAATTATTTCCAAGCATCTTTGAAAACCAGCTGGTAAAATCTGTTCCTGACTGACTGAAGCAGACAGGGGAGCAGTACGGGGCTGAATATTTTTCTGCGCAGTATGTGCGAGTGTCTACATACGTCTGTGCCGACGCGGCTTAGAAAGCTCGACAGCCGGGAGTTGGGTTGAGTGCAGCGTAGAGCCCTGACTCTGCTCTGAGTTCTTTAGCTTAACCTCCTGAGACCCAAGCTTTTGTTTGGCATGCATTTTTAATTTCTACAAGGTATTTGAGATCAGCAGGACACAAGAAGTACAAAAACTAACTTTTGACAGGAAGTAGTAGTTTTTGAAAAAGCAATGCCCTCATATGTGGACACTGGGATTATTTCATTATTTATATGATAATAAAAACCAGAATTGCAAACAATTAAGTCCCAACGTCCTCGAACGAGTTCTCTGCTAATTAGTGACATTGTTGCTATTGATAAAATTTGTTAAATTTGCTGATCATATCAAACTAGAAACGTTAATAAACATAAATAAATAAGTTTTAACCGTAGAATTTGTTGGGATTTTGTTCCTCTTCCAATGAAATGTCCCCTATCATGTTTTTACCGACCCTTTGTAACCACTAAATAGCAGACTAGAGTGTCCACTAATGAGGACAACGGGTTTAAATGAAGCAGAATAAGCTGCGATAAAACCTACAACCTAATGTCCCCGTATGAGGACGCAGGGTTTCAGGAGGTTAATGCTGCATGGCCTGTTTATCATCATTCCCATCGATGCTACAAATTAGTTTCATGCGTAACCTTTCTGTGGACGTTGCGCTCATGTCAGTTGTCTGCGGCCATTAATGTTTTATCGGCTCACACTTCACGCCCCCCCTCCCCCCTCTCTTGACAGCTCCTCATGCATTTGGAATTTATGACCCCTGTGAAGCGCTGCTAGAGTCATTTTGCTGTCATTATGCATTCTCACCCGTGGAACCTTTTGGGGAAAAGGATGAGCAGAAAATGTCTAACATCCAGTGTGTAGCTGAGCGGTTTGGACTCGAAGATGAGGGTGTTTGCCGCAGCTCGGGGAATTGATTTGACCTGAAAGTGGTGCAGGTTGCTTGTGCTTCTTGTGAGCAAATTGCAACAGCTGAGTCAGCTTGAAAGATGTAGAAGCTTGTGAAGCCTTAATACCCCATCCTGACACACAGCCCAATAGAAGAAGCTGCTCACATACGGTAGGTTGTATCCTGCGTAGTCCATACTCAGACATCATTAAGCCTGTATTTGCTCTTTTCAAATTCATGTATTATTATCAGTGCAGTCAAGCCTGACTAACTAACCAACCCAAAATCCTCACCACGGTGCTATCATGGGACTCTTTCCTGGCCTGCTACATATTCATGAGGTCTCTAAGCACATTACGGGTTGTTTTTAGCAGCAACAACAAGGAGGAACACTTTTGAGACTCTGATTACTATCAGAACACTTCAGACACACACAAACTGGAGCTCAAGTTCCACCATGAATATGGATGCCGTTCCTCCCTTTGTGACTCTTGGGGAGCTAGATCAGCTCCAACACGTCGACAAAGGCGATATCTATTTCTAAGTGCTCCACTGGAAGATCGGCAGCATCTCGCCTGCGCTGAATATCTTGTGCTTCTCCTCTGGGATCAGGGAATTAGAAGGTCAGCAGCAGTTCTCAGGAATATCCCAGAGAGGGTGATGTTTGGGGGGCGGGGGGAAGGACTTGGGGCGTTGCTGTGGCAACAGGTGATGTTATCCATATATCGGCATACAAGGGCTACTGAAGAGCATCTCAACATCCTCTTTTGGCAGGTATTAGGTCATGCAAAATGGAAATCCAATCATGTAAATTTCCAGGAAATGACTCATTATTGTTGTCATTATTGATAATTACCGCAGGGCACGATTCCCAATAGATGGACCACATGGCAACATGTAATTGAGGAAGACCCTGTTGCTTTCATCACTGGTGTGTGAATGAATGGGTAGATGTGTTATTGTGACTATCAAGCTCTTTGAGTATCATAGGATAGAAAAGCATTATACACCCATCAGCCACAGCAGAAGTAAATGACCATCTTGCGACATGTTCAATGTTCCGCTGGGAAACTTGTTGGCCTGGCATTCATTTGGACATTTACCACCCACCTAGACCAGACCAGGCACCCTCATGCCATAGCAATGACACCCGTGGACACAGGCACACACACAAAAATACTTTAGGAACAACTCAAAAAACTCAAAGCCAGACACCACAGGACACCCCCAGAAGGCCCATGTCCACTCTCTGATGAGTCACACTATACGCTGTCGCACTAAAACTGACGTTGTTTCCATCAGCCACTGCGGAAATACGTGCTAATTAGCAGGTGTCACAGTAGCATGCTAACACACCAAAGTATCATGTGAGCACATGAGCAGCTGAGATGGTAAAAACCCATGCGTGTCTGCCTCTGACTATGAGTCTGAGCTGTTGTAAATGTAAATGTAGGCGTACAGTGCATGTGTCTGATGTTGACAGCATCTCCCATCTGGGTGATGGGTCTACAGTCGATAAACTGTTGGCAGAATTACAACACTTCTTTAAGGAGAGCAATTCAATTTCTACTACCGTTTCTACTATTGTGGCAGTCAGAATGAAGCTCAGACTTGCACAGTTGTAGACAGAGATGTTGTGGTTATCACATTAAAGGTATATTATAATAATTAGCAGCTTTACTTTCTTGTGAACTAAATTCTGGCATAATTTGAGCTGAAGTAAACCTGACTGCAGCCTGTTGTGTATCTAGAGAGATCAGAGGAACGTCTACTTAAGATGGAGAGAATAGGGCAGGCCAGGAGAGCAGAGGGGGTTAATCCTCTGGAGGAAAGAGGCGAGGCCTCATCAAAAGGGGCCAAAGTGAGGAGGAGACATGTAATATTGATGGAGAGTGGAGGTGCAAGTGTGGCAGGTAGATGAGAGGATGAGAGGAAGAGGATGTTCAGGCAGGAGGCGTCTGACCACACTCACGTACACAGAAGTTGTTGCTACCTCGAAGTCATGCTTAAATGTAAGACCCTAAATAATTTCTTTCTTTCCTTCTTTATTTATTTTCCAGAATAAAGTCTTGAACATTGACGGAGTCAAAGTGAAGCTCCAGGTAAGAACTTTGATTTGTCACAACAATGTGTAGGAATGACAAGAGCTGTTCTAAGCAACGGTAAAGGTTCAGTTGACTCATGAAAGAAGTGAGTTTACCAGAATTAGAGCCTTGTTATTATTGTAAGAAGAGACATGCAACCTCATGGTTAAAAATGTTAGTGATGTTCTATTTAGCATTATTAATATTATTATTAGTAGTAGCATTATTAGTAAAACTTCAAATCAGGTTCTTTGGGGGAGTTTTGCGGAAGCATTTAAGCATTTTCAGAAATAATAGAGGCTATGGATGATGGTTTTACTGTGCATGGTAAATCAGTAAATGGTAAAAATACCAATAATTTAGTTGATAATTTTCGGATGATGAAGTGTGTGGAATAATATACTGTATACATACCGTATTAGCAGGTGAAATTAAAATAGAAATACACTTTCTTCATGACACAATAAACAAACTATGCTGAATCGTTATATCATTCATTATCTACATTTACCCACTTGCTAGTTTTCAGAATGTTTAACCATTGAGTCTTAAAGACGCCGATAGCTTCCTAGTTAGCAAGGTCTTCTGAAAGGTTGTGTTTCTACACAAACTTTTAATTGAGGTTTTTATGCGCGCAACTTCCCGTGTTCTTATCACAAGCGTCATTCTTATATTGATAACAAATCAGATGTGAAATAACGCAAGAGTAGAGTTAGAGGTGATAAGAGGGCCGAGGAAAATCGAACCTTTTAGCATCTTTAAGCTATCTTGGAGCTTTTAGCTGGTTTGCTCCACTATTACCCCTCGTGTCAACCCTTTTGTTTCTGCAAACATTGCGATGAACTCACTGCACGCTTCTTCCTTTAGCGTTAAAAAAAACATCAAAATAAAACTGTTAACTAGCCGGGGCTGATTAGGGCGAAGCTAAAGTCAGAGTAAATACAGGTCTTCAAGTGGAAAGAAGCGTGGCCGATTAATGCCAATGCTGCTCCTTTGCGGCTGCATATCAGCTTTAACAAATTTGAAGCTACTTTTTGTGGGTTCCTCCTACAAACAGTAAGTGCAGCTTTTGAATTCAAAAGACTTGGAGCTAATTTCCGTACCCAGTAAATTTTAATAGACGGCTCCACAATGAGCTCCAGCTGGCCGGCTGAGCTAACATGAGACCTTTTATATTCGCTGATTATCTTCCTCTCTCGTTATCTGCAGATCTGGGACACAGCTGGACAGGAGAGGTTCCGCAGTGTCACTCACGCCTACTATCGCGACGCTCACGGTGAGACGCTCGCACGTATCACACTTCTACGCACACTTTCGTTTGTGTCTTTGTTTGTTTTCAATGAAACCCCGTGCAGGCGCTTCATATGCAAGGTCACAGTTGTGGCCTTTGCAGTGTAGTTGTAGTAGTCTGTGGGTTTAGGGTGTTTGTGCCATCTGATTCATATCCATTAGACGATGTTGTGTTTTGTGTGTGAATTACAAAGCGGTTTAATGAGAGTTTATATGATACGCACAGTGTTTTCCTTTCACTCTGCTGGGGTTTCATAACTCCTCTCTCGGGACTGGAAGGACAACACGTTCAGGATTCGGGGGAGGCTTTGGTGATCTCTAATCAGCCATCGCATATGTTGGTGTGTGAGTTGGCATGCGTGTACTTTTTATTCCCGTTGTTGTCTTTACTGACTCAGACTCTTGATTCTCCCTTTGTGGCAACGCTCCATTGGTTTCTCAGAAAGCTAGTAATCGACTTACAAGTGCTTCTTTTTGGAGAGTGCTGTAATAAATGTGCACAACCTGGTGCACTAAACATGTCTCTGGCAAACTAAGAAACCTACGACTGTCAGATATTTTGTGTTTTTTTTTTTCTTCAGTTGCTTGGGAAAACTGGGGGATTTTACTCGTAGTGCGACATATTTTTCCGGGGAAAAACGTGGCTCTGCTCCTTTTCTGGTACTCGATATTCAGTCTGTGTTGCAGTATGTGTTTGCAATTTCGTGCTCTCATATGTATGGAGAATGCATCACTTGGTTTGGTCTGTGGGCAGTCAGGGATTGGTGCGTGATCAAAGGGAAGATTTACCATCTGGAACTGTGTGTCTGTGTAATCTATTTAAGTTGGCGCAACTTAAACAACGAAAAGGTTATGTGTGTGTGTGTGTGTGTTACCGGCTACATGATTTAGTGAGTAGAAATGATCTACGTCTGTGTACTGTCCTCATTATCCGTGTCATGGTTTGGTGGTCAGCCCTGGATAATTGGAGCAGGATTTATTTTACAAGATTGTCTCATGTCTCCCCCTCCGTTACGAAAGGGATCCCGGAGGAGTTTTGGCGGGGGCCGGTTTCAGGCCCGAAGCCTGGGAACGCGTCTCTCGCTCTGGACGCCACATCACAGTGCAGCCTTAGACATCTCTGTGTCAGGGTTTTCAATTACTTAGAAAGTCACGGCTGTGGAGCATATCACAGGATGCCCACACATCCCAATCACACCAAGACCCTTTTTAAATGCCCAACACGTTCTCCCCTATATAAGCACGGATCTGAATTTTGAACTTTTCTTTTTCTTTAGGCTTTCTTTAAGCTTGAGGCAGTATCAAGTACTCCATTTATCTAACTGACTGTGATTTACTGTGACTTTGTTGTGAGTTTTTGAACTCCAGACCCTTGTGCAGAGGGGTCTTCTAATAGAGTTTGGTTTAAGTTGATTCACAGTTAGTACCTGCACGGCATTTCCGCTTGATGCACCTCCACCGGCGCCTGAGCACCAGCTGCAGGCTTCAGCCAGGAGCCATCCGTCACTAATGTTTCGCCCCTTCAGGACGGTCGGCCAGGAGCATCACCTAGCATTTCTTCTCACCCAGAGCCAGAAGCTTCCCTTCTCTGCTCCTTCTGAGAGGTCCACCACGGCTCTCTTGATCTCTGACGTGAAGCCAACGTCTCTCATGAAGGCTCAGAAAGCCGTGGGAGCCGACTTCAACTGGGTTACGTTGTTGCCCTTCGGCCTTTCTCTTGGCATTCTGCCGCCTGGGTCAGCGTACCGTGACTTCTTCCTCTCATGTGCCTCCTGGACGCCCTGCTCCCATGGCACGATAAGCTCAACCAACAGTGTCTGTTCTCAGCGTGGCGATAGCGATGTCAGTAGGGAAGTGTAGCTCCTTGTCGATGTCTGCTGTCATTGACCAGTGCCTGGGGTCAGGACCGTTGCGGGCACCTTTGGGAGGCATATCCCTCTGGTCATAATATGCACCGATTAGGCATCATCAGTGTCTGTGGGATGCACTACAACAAGCCTGATCCACCTCAACCCATAGGACCCCCACTAACAACATCCTCGTCATAATTTTATGCCCAGTTGGTGTAATTGCAATGACCGTTGCCCAAAAGATGTCCTGTGGAGGTTTTTTTTGCCAGGAAGAAAAGTTTAGTCTGTATGCAGTATTTCACATGACAGTGCATCATCTGAATCCTGCTTTTCGTGCAGTGTTTGTTTTGGTGCTACATGGCCATAAACCTAAGTGCAAAACCTGCAGTATGTTTGACAAGAGAGTAACTGTCTAAATAGGCTGTATTTCCTAGCCTGGAAGCCTGCCCAAATTTTCCCCACTTGCATAATTTTTTTAGGGGGAAAGTTGGTCTGGTGTCTGCTCCATTGGGATCTGGTTATATGAGTAAAAGCAACGTAGGCATACACATCACCTGAGTGGCGTGGAGACAATTGGTTGTAGGACAATGAAACAAAACCAATAATGAAATCCAGATTGCGTGCTACTGAACTTAAATCTGACAAGAACTGAGTCTGGCTACGGCGAGGCTACACACCTCAAGCTTTTAATAATAAATGATGCTAAAATGAGGCCGGTTTAATGCCAACAGCCGCAATATTAAAGTGTTCCCAAATGACCCGGTCGGGGCAGTTTTATGTTTTATTATTGACATTTCAAGCAAATGACGGCGACATTATGGCGCTCTATTGCAGATCATTGCGTTTGAAGAAATTAGCCGGCTGTGCTTTGACGACCTTAAACCCATTTACAGTCGAGTATGACATGCAAACACACACTGCTCCATAAAACACCGGCGAGGGAATGATGAACGGAGCTAATTCTCGCTGCTGGAAGTTTTATTGTGGTCAGAGCAGAGCTGCAGGGGGAAGAGTCCAAAGCGCCGGCGCAGAGAGATGAGTGTACAGAGGTAGAGAATCAGAAGAGGACACGGAGACTATTGTTGTAGATGTCGGCGGATAGGCGGCGTGTCTGGTGCATTGAATGTAGAGAGGCATCGGGTACTTTTTTAGCCTATTTCTGTGAAAAAAAATAAAATAAATCTGATTAAGCAACTGGATGTTTTTGTAGTTTGCATTCACATGACTTCGTTTAAGTTTCACTTTTAACATTTGTACAACACAAAAGCACAGAGAGTAAAATCTGTTAAAAAAAAGTATTTAGGGATGGTTAATGTTCCCACAGTATGCCCCTTAAAATTGTACTTGTGGCATAACATTATGACCAATGACAGGAGAAAGGTGACTACACAGTATTAGGAAGTGGTCATAATGTAATGCCTGATCAGTGTAAATTCAAATTATATATAAATAATTCAAATTCAACAGTAACTGCTGCAGTTTGTACTTTTGGACACAAAAGGATTGGAAATTCCCAACTAACTGATGTTTCATTAGTCAGACCAAACCATCTGTTCTTCTTTTTTTTTTAACAGGAGCCATATTTGTGTTTAATTGAAGCCGATTTGTAAAAAATATTTCAACACTGTTTAGCAACTGTCCGACAAAGCCTTCTTTTTATCCTTAATGTGTGACGAGGCTCTGACGCTGCAGTTACTCTCCCTTTCGTGAAGCTTTAATAGAAAACATTCAAGCTCAATTTGGAAAATATACAAATATTCTTCCAAGCCGCGCTGCATGAGAGGAAATAACATTACTGGGAGAAAATTGATTGCATATTCTCATTATGATTGTTCTTCATCTCCCATATCTGTCCCGCCCCCCCTTTTTTTTTTGTATGATTTGTATCTTCCCTGCTCCTTGTCTCACCGGTTTAGCTCTATTTTGCCTTCGTTGCCTTTGTTGTTGTGCTGCTTTTCATCCCAGCCTCTGTTCTTCCCTCAAGACCTCGAGGATTTATTTGCTGATAAGTTCCTTGTATAATGAGATTCTTCTCTCTTTCTTTTGATTAAGTTCATTGATTCCGGTGCTCAAAACCAAACAGAATTTTTGCATATTTTACACAGTGCACTGCACACTGCAAATACAATATGAGGAGGGCTCTATTTTTATTTTGGCAGCTGAGGCTGGATGTTACCTTTGGACTTTATTACTAAAAAAAAAAAAAAAACAACTGCAGAGGAGGTTTGCCGGAGAAATGTGTGAAGTTTATGATTTTCTGTGTCCTGACTTCAACCAACACCGACAAAAGAATGAGCTACCACCCAGCTTTATTACACAGCTGTCAGTCTGCATCATGTTCTTCTCCCCAGGCAATTCACCCCATTCGTCCACAGTCACAAACTGTCTCTCAAATGCAGTATATGTTTCCTCCAGGTGAGAAGCTCATACGCACAGGGCCAAGAACTGAAGCCTCTCTGCAGTTCACATACACCGATCAGTCGGAACATTAAAACCGCTCACAGGAGAAGTGAATGACATTGACCACATTGTGACAATTCAAAGTTCTGCTGGGAAACTTTTGCACCTGGCATTCATGTGGATGTTACTTAGACATGTAATGCCTACGTGGACCAGACCAGACCAGACCAGACCAGACCAGACAAAGGGATGCAAACCTGAGCATCTAATTTTAGAGATGCTCTTTTTGATCTATGCAGAAGGGGTAAACAAAACACAATGGTCGTCTTCTCTCATATTTTATTTATTTATTTTTTAAATCTCCCACTGAAGAAACTCAATTATCTGCGCACGTTTGCCTCTTCATGCATTATTATTAAACTACCGTGCATTCAAATTCACCTCGCTGCCTTCCTGCCCATGAATGATTCACGGCTTCTTAAGGCCAAGGGACGGGTTTTGCGGCAGCCATCCTTGAGCCAATGGTGGAAAAAAAGAAAAATTTAATTTGAAATTGAGCTGAGACGTAAAGGTTAAGGACTTAATGAAATATTTCTTTCCACCCAATGGTTTTGAACTTCTTCTCTCCCCGCAGCTCTTCTGTTGCTGTACGACGTCACCAACAAGAACTCCTTTGACAACATACAGGTAAGGGACCTTTATTTTATTTTTTATTTTTTTTGAGGGGTTCTTCTTTCACTATTCAGCTGGGTCCAAACAAAAAGGTCTAAGGAAATTGCAAAAAGAAAAAACTGACAGTGATTTATTTAGTGACGGTTTCTATGGTCTGCTTTTAGTCCAAAGTTAATATTAGTGCTATGGGCCGTGGGGACTCCTTAACTCTCTAAACTGGGTGGTCAATTTAAGAATAAAATCCCATGTTACAAATCCTACATTGTAACCAAAGATAGTTGACATATTCTTTCTGCTTTTTACTCCACTCCGCTCTGTTCTTTAGATTACGGAAAAGAAAAAAATAATTTCTTTTATTAAGCAATTTAGCTAGCTCTATTTTATGAGTCCCCATGGGGACATTTGTGTCCACAGAGAAGTGCCACACTTAAGTGCCCGAGGACCGGGTCAAGTTAAATGGCCAGAATCTTGATCAATAACATTGTTCCTATAAGTGTCTGTGAGGCGGGAGACCGTGGCTCTGGTCGTTGGTGCAAAATGCTAAATGTTCACGCTTGGTGCAACCCGGCAGCAATAGCATTAAAACAGACCGAAGTATCACATGAGCCTACTTTGAAAGGAATCCATTCATTCTTGGTTTTTTATCATCTCATTACCTCTTTAAAAATTGTCAACGATAAACTGTAGAAATCAAATCAGAGTCTTGAATTGAATTGGAGACGCAGACATTTATTGAATCGGATCAGATCAGTGTAACAAGTCGCGTCGTGACAAGTTGGCCAGTAAGATTGCTCCACTCATCCTTCGGCGTTTAGCTGTTCTGTTATAAATTTAAAATTTTTCTCAATGTCATCGCCATTGTTTTCCGCTTATCCGGGTCCAGCAGCAACTTCAGCAAGGAGGTCCAGACGGCGCTCTTCACGGCCACTTCCACTAGCTCCTCTGGATTCCCAGGTTCTCCCAGGCCAGACGGGAGATATAGTCCCTCCATTGTGTCCTAGGGCCACCCCGAGGCCTCCTTCAGGTGGGACACCTCTAACGGGAAGGGCCCTTACCAGATGCCCGGACCACCTCAATTGACTCCTCTTGATGTGGAGGAGCAGTGGTTCTACCTTGAGCTCCATCCGAGTATCTGAGCTCCTTACCCTGTCTTTAAGGCAGAGCCCGGCCACCTTGCTGAGGAAACTCATTTTGGCCGCTTGTATCCCTTGTATCTTGTTCTTTCTGTCATTACCCAAAGTTCATGACCACAGGTGAGGGCTGGAACGTAGATCGACCGGTAAATTGAGAGCTTCGCCTTTCGGCTTAGCTCCGTCTTCTCCACCGGCATGGATCTCCCGCTCCATCCTTCCCTCACTCGTGAACAAGATCCCGAGATACTTGAACTCCTCCACCTGAGGCAGGACCTTCGTCTTCGCAATGTGTCCACAAAAAAAAGCTGAAATAAGACAAAACCAAACCACAAATGATACCTTGAAGCTACAGAAGAAGACAAAAGTCAACTGTGACTGTGTGTGTATGTTCTTCCAATCAATGTAAAAAGTTATTCACATTTCAATGAATAATAAAAATTGACCGTTAATTATTAGCCCCGCTGGAATGGATTAAGAGACACAAATGCACTTTCTGTCTGACATCTAAAACCGTAAAATGCCAGCCTCCTCAGATCTCCTCCATTACCTTCTGTCATAGCTGCTGATGTCCGAGGGACTAAAGTTGTCCCAGCTGTTGTCACTATGTTATCATGACTCTGCATGTCCTTGAGCAAGACACTGAGCCAGCTGTTGCTCCCAGCCGTGTGTGGCACTGGTGGGTGAATGTGTGTGTGTGTGTGAGCGAGTGATTAAATGCGCCTGTGACCGTACAAAACTCTTTTTGGGCATCAGTAGGTAGAAAGGTGCTATATATAAAAGCCATCGCCGTTACCACACAGAGAGAAGCAATTTTTGGCTGCTTTAATTGACAGTGGCCCAAAAAAAATGTGCTCTCGTAGCTCCAAATGGCCCGTTATGAGGGAAGGCAGAGCTATTTGATACCAGCCTGTTTGGGGGGAAAAAAGTATGATGACAGTCAGGCAGGGAAGATGCTTCTCAAGTCCAGATATGAGCTGCTCAAGGAGAAGGGCGGCTTCGTGATGGGAGTTACAAACGTCAGCCATCAACAAAACCCGTCTACTCACAGATGGTGTAGCTTCAAGGAGCCTTTAGCCTCTGTCTTCATGGTCCAAGTGTTGACCTGGCCTCCAAAATTCACTAGTTCCCAAACTGATCAAGTACCTGTGGGATGCAAAGAACCCCACATTCAAATGGGCCTCCAGCAGAAGCCTAAAGCTCACCAGTGTTTCAAACTCCTGTAGGGCACGGGTTTGAATGCAGTGAACGTATCGACCCTTTATACGTCCAAGGCAAAGTGATGCCTTTTCCTCTCGGTGCGGCCCCTCTGACTGAGTTCTGTCTTGGCTCTATAATTTTCTCATATATCTATAAAATGTCAGAATACTTAAGTAAAAAAAAAAACATAAAAGTCGAACTGCTGGTGGTAGCGAAGGGGAGTCAACTTCATGTCTTCCTCATAAGCCATCATCACCGTTTCATCTTGTTCAATCCTAAAAGACCCCAGAACGTCGAAAATACTTCCTTCTTTGGTGTGCCCAAAAACCTCAGAACAGAGGACGTGTCTTTGAACAAATTACACAATTCACAACATGTCACGGCGCGAAATCAGAGCCTCTGCATCTTTCTATTAATTCACAGAAAGAAGGTATAAATAGTCAAATGAATTCATTACTTACTCTTCCTCGTTTCGTTAATTTATGTTTCACGCCTGTGAAAGTTAGTAGTATATCAAATATATATATATTTTTTATTGCTCAGAGATACATTTACTGTGATCGTGGGAGGCACAGATTAAAAAGTAATACCCCTCCCTTCCTCCTTCCATCCCTCCACCGCTCACGTTCAGTCAGTGTCTATTAAGGCGAGGAGATATGTTGGCGGCAGGCTGCAGATGCCTGCTGGCGCGCCGCCGCCTAACGAGCGCTAATTCACGTTAATGAACGCTAATGGTGATGAATGCCGCTCTGAAGGAAAGGGGGAAAAAAGAGGGGGCAAATGGTTCTTCCCCTCCTCTGCCCTCAGTCCTGCACCTCCCCGCAGCGCATCCGTCTCCCCAGTGAGGACGCAATCAGGCAAGCGAAGCATTAACGTCACAGGGACGAGAGGAAGATTTAATAGTCATGGCAAGAGTTGCTGAATGAGAACGATTCATCCTCTGCTCTCTTATATTTTCATTTGGACGGTATCGTTATCTTTTTTTTTTTTTAAGTGGTTTCGAGATAAAAGCGTCACTTCTTTAAGTTCACAGATTAATATGATCGTCTCTTGTTATGTGTTCATGCATTTAAGTTGCAGACTGCATTAGGGATGGTGAGAACTACTCTTTAAGTAACCATGAGTCAGTCCTCTGTTTATATAATACGCAACGCCAAGTAGCGCAAGTCATTATCGTGGCAGAAATACACAAGCCATTTAGTAACGTGATGAATGTCTTGTTGTCTGAAGTAGTGCTTCGGGGGAGGCTATAAAAGTCCATTTAGGCTTCTGCTGCAAATAATTTGTCTGGGCCACTCTCTTAAAAAGCAGCCTGGCTCCGGTGGCTCCTATCTTTCGGCAGTCAGATCATTTACTGTGGAGGGGAATCACGGGCGGTTGTCAAATCAGAATCATTCGGTCGTCTGTGTTGCAGTTCCCGAAAGACGACATTTAAAAAGGGTCAGCTGACAAATCTGGTGATCAGGGTGATTTCCCAGTCTCCCTTCAACTAGTTTACACTGCAAAGTCATTTTTCCTGTGGCCTATGGCACGAGTCTTCAACGTTTTTCAGGTCAAGCACCCCCAACCTGATGGAGAGATTAAGTAGGGACCCCTACTTAATCTAGTAGCTCCAAAGAAGCTAAAGCGAAAGCAACTGGTTGTTGCTCATCAGAAGCTCGTATTGCTAGTGTATGTTAACAACCAAATACATACCTATAGTTGCAGGAAACTGTTCCATCCTGTTTTCTTCCTCCAATGAATCGTGCTCTAAAACCCACTATCGGTCAGAGGCTCCATAGTCAAGGTGTGAATAAAGGTGAAGCTTCTTGGAGACGGATGCAAAGACTGTACTGTAGCTTGATTGCAGGTTATATCTTGGTCAATCCTACATGTTCAGAGATATAGATGGCTTCGTTTCAAACCATTTGTCTTCTCTGGCTATACGTCTGTGCTCTCAAAGCAGTGTCCTTCTTCCTTCCAGCTATTGTGCCAAGCAACACCAAAGCAAACATCGCTACCACAAGTCCATGCTGGTGCCCAAAGATTTATGAGACAAGCTAAATCTCTAGTTATGTTCCTCCACTTTATCTGCGTATAATGCAGAGCTGCAGGAATTTACTAATCTACCAGTGTGTCCAGTCAGGAACTTGGATTGCCGAATGCATTTTTGCTAAAGCTTCCTGATAGTATTTATCATTTAAGTCAGGCAGCACAACAAACCCCCTGTTGGGATATTGACGGCACAGGCCAGTTCCTCTAGTCTGGATCAGAAGGCTTTCTCTGTAGAGAAAATGTTTCTAATTGGAAATCCTGACCTTGATAGTGATTGGTAAATGATGTATAACAGTGAAGAGGCGCATCTCTGTGCGTCTGTGTGGTAGAAAACACAATAAAAAAGCAACAAGGGAGCTGAAACCTTCATTTGTGTGTCTTCATTCGTCTCTCTCAGTCTTTTCCCCAGGGCACGGGCTGGCTTCGAATTAAATGGCCGCCTGCCTACCACATAGCTGTTAGTTAAATGTCATGGCACCAGTGCACCAGATGGCTATGAGAGGAACTTTTAGTAAATAATGCAGGGAAATGAAGTCAAATACCACTCAGCAATAATCAGTGGAACGTCTGGCATTTTAGAAGTGGCACATTTCAGGTTTGCAACTGTTTTGCAGATTATTCTGCAGATTCTGTTCACATAGGTGCAGGCATGACATGCGGTAGCCCTCATACATTACTGTGCCACTCAGATATCTCTTCACACTGCTGCTCTCTGTGGACTTTCTCTTATTTTGATGCCGGCTCCAGTGGATGAACTGAAGTTAGGTTGGCCCCCGAAAAAGAGTTCAAAATCGTAAAAAAATAAATAAAAATTGCTTTATTCAGGCTCTCATACCTGGATAAAAGGATGGCCGTGTTCTCTTGTTCTCTCCTTCAGCTCGCTGCTTATGTAACACATAACAAAGGTCAAACAAAAATACGATTTGCAGGTTGTGTCGTGTTTTACTGCTTTAAAAGTGCACTCAACTGTTGAGGAGATGAAACAAGAAGAGAACTCTGTCGTAAGTACATGACTTCTGATATTTGGAGCCCACTAGCTAATAATATCAACCATTATCCAAGAGACACCTGCATGTACTAATGTACTAATATTCACATCTCCATTACCTGAAAATATTTTATTACACATGTCTTTTTAAGGACTTACAGGACTACTAGATAACATATTATACCAAGCTGTTGAGTGTCTGTGGCCATGTGTCCTGCACCACTGCCACTAGTCTTTTCAGCTGACAGCTGTGTGGGTGTGAGACAGATCTTACTCTGATTGGATGTTCAGCTTAGGTCTTTTATAGCATCAAGTAACTAACTAAAGCAAAGCGAACTTATCCAAAAATGTGACACTTCAACATGCATCAGCATTATATTAATGACCTAAAACGACAGAAACCATCCTTGAAAAAAAATATTCGATGTGTGTTTTATATAATCAACCTAAGATTTTGAGACCCCCTTGCAGTACCCCCGCGGACCCCCTAGCGGTTGCGGTCCCCCTGTTGAAGTTCTAGCGCTTTAGAACCACTTTTCTTGCTGCAGCTATCTGTCTCTAGCTTCCACTGAGTGTGCTACGTAAACGACTGGACTACTCCAAATAAAATGCTTGATACTTGCGCTGCACATTTAAATTGTGTGGTTGTTCAAAAATTGATAGAATAAACAAAAAAAAAAAAATACTCTTAACTACAGTATACTGAAATGATTGACACATGTGTAAATGAATGAGTGGATGCTGCTGCCTAGTCTGACTAAGCCAGAAGAATTAAGTAAATTACGGTGCTGTGAAGCTTTGATGCTGTCCGCCCACGCAGCTTGTTGTAGAAGAAGTTGTACTACTTGTTAATTAGCCTTCAGCATGTCAAGATTCTTACGTGAACTAGGATGTCGCTCTGTAGGTGAAACGTCTCAGCAGAGGTCAGATTTTATTTGTTTCATCATGACCATTTGTCACACAAATAATATTTGTCTCTGGAGGAAATGAAGAATATATTTATTTTTTTATTTATTTATTTCCAAATGATTCATTTTAATGTGAAGAATTGTGTTCACAAGATATGACAACACATCAGGCTGACTGGCAGGAAGGTAGCGAGGCCCACATCCCCCTCTGAGAAAAAATAAATAAATAAAATGTCACAGACGTCATTGAGGATGTCACGTTAATGAGAACGTTGAATGTGCGCGCAATATCAAAACCTCGATACACGTCTAACTGTGAGAGAATATAAAAAAAACCTAGCAAGGTGTCACATACCTTTGCTAGGTTAATGACTTTTGTCTTTTTTTTCCCATTCGTCCCCTTCGCAGTGAATCTGCATTCTTCTTGCCACTTGACATTTTGCACAATCAATTCCCTTTGCAATTTGTCAATATTCACTTTATATTCATGCATTCATAGTTTGTAGAAATACAGATTCATCCACAGTGTCAGTGTCAGGCCGGAGCGCTGGTGGCCTCGGGGAACTTTCAATTACTCCTCCACTTTAACCATTTGTCGCTGGTGCAACATTTGGCTCTTTTAAATTTACTTTTCCTCACCGTGGGTGTAGTGCATTTCAGTTTCTCACACAAGGTCAACAGGGGCCATAAAAGAAAATCACTCACACCTATTAAATCTACACATGATACTGAATCAAATAGTGAGATTCACTTTAGTCACTTTGGTAACACAAAGAAAAGCTACTGAGTGCAGGAAATGTCTTAAATTTGTTGGGTTAAACTCATTTCAAGACGTGGCTCAGTTGACATGGACCGAACACGAAGTTATACAATGCAATACGAAGTGTAAGTGAAGTCGAGGTGGATGGTTGACACCTCATGCCTTAATTATGCCTAACTTTAAGCCTTGATACAACTTAAATGTGTGAGTTATATAAAGGTTCTCGCTGAACAGGTGTCATCAGTTAAAAAACTAGCTGTATGGTTTGTGTGGAGGTCTGGTGGAATTTTTGCGTCCAGCCTCCAAGTGGCCAAACAGGGAACTGCAGTGCTTTTTGGGACATAATTTTTCCACCTTGCAAGTTTCTGCTTTACGTTATTAACAATCTGGTACCTTGAAAAAGTAGAGTTGCATAATATATGTGCATTGTACCCGTAGTGTGAAAGCAAGCCAAGGAGAAAAAGTTTTTTACTTGTTGAATGATGTTCATTATAGCAGAACAAATTTATCTGCAAATGCTGCGTGTCAATCCTATTAACATCCATCAATATCTCTGTATCTTCACCAGAACAGGCTTTACAAATCAAAATGAAAACTTGGAAAAAAAAATATTTGTGCTTTGTTTCCCAGTCCTTTCAACCTTGGTTTAATACAAAGAAAAACTGTCACTTACACATAAAGCCGACGTCTTTCAAATTTTATTTTGAAATTCCTCAAAAAAAATTATGTAAACCTTTTAACCGAACGAAACAAAAGTTGAGGTCAGCAGCTACTCGGAGGAGAGCGCCGCTCTTGCTCACGCTCACGTTCGCTCTGACTGCAGCTTTTCAAAGCACATCAGTCATCCAGACACGTCGCACACCCGTGTTCGCTGGCAGATACGGCGCGTCAGCTGCTCTTTTATAAACATAAAAGCTTTTCTCTTCCCTGTCAGGCCACAGACATCAACTTACAAGGCTGTTGTTGTCAGTGTTATCGGCTTTTATATATATATGGTGAAGTTTTTATGGCACAAAAGTTTTCGCGCTCGATTCTTTTATTAGATATTTGATATACGCCATGTTGCCTTTGAAACATCTAGCAGCAGGCTTCTTCCCTACTTCTGAAAATCCACAGAAGACTGCACAAAGTCAATATGCTGTAGCTTTTTTTTTTTTTTTAAATAAATGAAATGTTGCATATGGATTTGTCTCTGCGTGCAACATGGCTGAGACCGTGGTAGGATTTCTCCGTGCCTTCCCTTGCTTGTCAGACAGTGTCATTGCCTAAACCTTCTCTCAGGGGAGAAGTCCTACTTTCTCTGTGCACTCCTCTGGGTTGGCTCAGTCTGACTCCCCCTCCCCACCCCACCCCACCCCCGTGTATCTCTGTGTAATACTCTGATCAAAGCCTGGCAAGAATAGCATCATCACCCGCAGCAAATCTGCTTTAGACAGAAGTGCGACACAAGGAAAGTTGGGTCATGTGTTTAAGAACTCCGAGGCTCCTTGACAGGATTTCGTTTCGGCTTTGCAGGATCCAAAGAGATTCCGTGTGCATATGTATAATCCTAAGAAGGCATCATTTGTTGTTAGTCACTAGACAATATGAATTCATTCAGCAATGTTGGACCGTTTTCATGAATATGTTCACACCTCACGATTCAAACCAGGGTTTTCCATTAGAGCTTTTATTGTGAAAAGCCTTCAGCTACTACTAGTAAAACAATCTCTATAGTGTGTATGTGCTGCTGCCACCTTCATGAGCACCACTGTCTTCAAAGAATTGTGAACAGAAAAAAATAAAATACCTGGGGTCTTTTTTCAGGCCAAACTGATGGAGAGATTAACCCCTTACCTGCTACATGTGTTTTATGTTAAGCTTGGACTAGTACTATTTCAAAATATATATTATTATTATCATTTTGCATTCAATATTAAGCTGTTAAAATAATACAGGTTCAAATTTCAAACGTGCAACAGTAGGGTGGTCGAACACCTGCCATAAACATGCATACATTTACCTTTAAACATAGCTAAATGTAGCAGGGACAGTGAGTCACCAAAACATTTTGGCCTCAGCATTTGGCTGATGGTAGTGAGCTGCACAGTTTGGTAGCTTCTCTTCTGTAGCGTCTGGATTTCACCTTGGGACTGAGCGGGCTCTCTGCCAATTATTGGGAGCCTGACAGAGTCAGCGTGTAATATGTGGCCTTGTGATTGGGTCAGGAGCGATAGGGGCGGAGCCTACTGTGTGCAGCAGGCTTAGATTGACAGGTCTAGTGTGAAACAGTGCACTACTGAGACAACTCCTGAATCTCTGAATGAGTGAAATGCTGACTGAAAGATAACCTTGATTTATCCCTTGGTTCATGTTAATGCATGCATTAAACAATGCATGTGCATTTAAACAAAAATTTTGGGGGGAAAGTTAAAAAAAAAAAAAATATGAAAAATGTTTAATCAACCAAAGATATTGCGATCCCTCTGCAGTACCCCTGCGGACCCCCTGTTGAAGACCTATGCATTAGGCATTAGGGAAAGATAGTGTAGCAGCAAATCATACATCTTATAGGTGTCTTGCTTCATTAAAGTGAATTTTGTTACAGCGTAAAAGAAAAAGAACCAATGTTACTGCAGTAGTAATATTACTGTTTCCAGTTAATGTAACAAGACTCAAGGCATTGTTGAGTAACAGTCTGATCTACACAATACGTGTTCGTTGAACACATTCTCAATTTAGATTGGATTGTTTTGACCGTATTGCCAAACTGCAGCAAGAACACCTTCTGCAAACTTCTTATTCTCAGGTGTTTTCTCCTCTTGTATCCATGCTAACTGTTTGTTAGTTCGGTTCACGGATAGGTAAGTAGCATATTGAATGCGATATTGAATTCTGGAATTGCCTCTGCTGCTCTGAGGCAGCAACTTGAGCCGGTTCAACAGCTAAATGATCGTATTTCTGATTCAAAGTGGCGGGCCCTTCTTCGTAGCACATGGCCACTACAATGGAAACACTACAATGCGCCTAATCATTACATTATAAGACACAGATGTGTCTAAGCTCAAAAACATGTAGGCAATCTAGAAAGAAGGGAAGAAAGAAAAGGAACGGATGGATAAATGAATACCGCACAAACAACCGACCTGGCTGTTCTCGTATCCTGGAGTAGAACACGGGCCTAGACAATAAAAGAAAAACAGACACAGGGCAACATCAGAAGTAACCTTCATACACTTTGCCTTTGCCAGTGACAACTTGTCTTGCCAGTGTCACGATGCAGCTGCCAGCAGCCGTCTTCCTGGCTTTATATTTTCCTTCCTCTCTGATACGGATCCTTTGGTCTTCTCTTTCGCTGTCACCATCTCTCGTTCGGCGCTGGAACGCTCTCTGCCACGTCTCCCGTCAGCCTCTCTGCCGCCTTTATCGCCCCTTGAATCGACTCCCGCGTTTGGCATTGCAGCCTTATGAAATGTAATATTTCCAATTAATCATTCCTTCACTGGGAAGTTGTTGTTTTTTTTTTAAACTTTAAACTTGGCATTTTAATTCGTAAGAGAGCTAGAGAACAGAAAATCAGAGGTGCTATTTGCGAATGAGTTGTCGCCGGAGGAATAACGCAGAAATAATTTGGCCCCTTACACACAAAACAAACTTCCAGCTGCATTTGATTTGCCTCACTACTTGGGGACTTTAATGCCGGGGCAATGAGCAGGGAAATTTATCACTTCCTCTGACACCGTGCCATATTCTGATTGACATTTAGCTCCCTGAGCAGTTGGCCGAAGATCTTGGTATTAGTCTTGAATAAAAGATGAACCCAGCCCAGTTCTTTCAGCCATGGCATCTGAGTTTATTCGACTTTTTGGAGCCTGTATTTATCTGCTGGCAAGTGCAAAACATTTTCATCCTCCTTGATGCCTGTAAGAACTACTAATGATGCCTTTGTTTTTGCAATAATCATATAAATGGGGTGAAATTGCCGTGGTGTTTAATTTCCCACTATCCTAAAGTAGCATTTGTGAAGAAAGTCACTGTTGTCTTGGAAACTGCCCACTGCACATCATATCTATGTTCTTCATCTGGTTGCTTTCTTGTTGACCTTTGTGCAACAGGGGGCATTAACCACATCCAACTTTAGCCGCATCCCAGTGGGAACAGCCATATTGGTCTATACGAAACAGATCATTGGTTACTTTCTGTAACACTAGGTTCTAATCATATTGATATTATTGCCCTCTAAGTTACAGGGCCCACAAACTGGACCTTATATACTGTACGTGTGCAGAACCAAGGGAGGCTAATTTTATGCACAGGGCATGAAATAAAACCTTTTTCTGGACTGCGCGTATGGAGTTATAAACAAAATACCGACAGTTCTTACAGGGACATGCTTATACTCATGGAAGCTGGGGTTACATCTTTCAGAAGCCTTTTTTCCTCCAGCCAACTCAAAAACTAGAAGGCTGTGTTGTGTTGTTACGGATACAGCATAGGTCTTCAACAGGGGGTCTGTGACCCCTAGGGGGTCCGCAGAGGTACTGCAGAGGGGTCGCAAAATCTTTGGTTGATTAGACATTTTTTTTATATATTTTTTTTTATTCCCCCACACAAATTTAAATTTCCTTAATTATACATAACCATGAATCCAACATATTTTAGTAAATGGATAAGGGATAGCTCAATATTAAATGCAAAATACTAATAATAATGTATATGTATGTCGAGTTTAATATAAAACACATACAATAGGTAGGCGGTCCCTACTTAATCAGTTTGGGATCCTTGGCCTGAAAAACATTGAAGACCCCTGAGATACAACAAAGGGTTTTTCTAATCTGCAGAACAGTTTTTTGCACTTAGCAAAGAAAACTTCCAAAATAACAACAACAAAAAAAACAATAAATGTATAAATGAATTTTCTTTAACTTTTTTGTGACGCCCGTTAAAATGACGTCTACTGATATAATTCACTGACCTGTTTTGTTGTCGTGGTGCATGCTTCGTCTGCTCTGTGATGTAAACACAACAGGAGACTTTAATCCTCCCGGATATAAGTGACAAGTAGTATCATCTGGAATCGGTGATTATATCTGTGAAATGACCCATGAGAGGAAGCGCTATAAACAGCCAAATGATCTGATTACAAGCTATGGTTCGTCAGCGGTAATCACAACATATGGAGAGAATCACTCGGATGGAAGCTGTCAGATCGTATCCCGCAGAGGTTTGCTTGGACCTGTCGCGGGAGGATGACAGCCTGCAGAGGGAGGCCGTATAATAACCAAAAGTTGATATACAAGCCGATATCTTGCTAAATGTTCCGCCGAATGGAGGGTATCTCATACAGATCATATTTTAAATGATACAAAAAGAAACAATTTTCAAAGATAAAGGAGTTGACTTAGATAAACGATATGGACGAAAATCTGAATTGGGCAAGTGATTAGCCACATCCGAGACATTTTACCCATGTGGCACGATGATGACAACCATCGGAGATGCCGTTTTTTAAACCCAATCTCTTTCTTTCAAGTCTTTCTTTGAATAGCAAAAGGGTTCAGACCTTTTCCCTTTGCAGGTCCTCTGAACCGACCCTCACTCGGCACACGTGGAGGTCATTACCTGAATAAAGAAACCTCAGAGCCGCCGTTAGGTTTCTCAGATCATCGGACCTCTCTGACCTCTTTAACTCCTAGTTTAAAGGCTGCACACACAGGAAAAAAATTGGAGGACGGGTCAAAGAATGAAAGCAGCATTGGTGCACACCTCAAAAGAAACTATATATTAATGATAAGTTTAAATCAAGTATCTATGCATGTGTTTTCCTTCTTCAACTCAAGAGCATTTGGCTTTTGACTGCTAGTCAAAGTAGTAAATATTCAATGTAGAAAGCCAGCTCAGAATAAAACGGTGTCTTGAGCAAAAAACATTTGCAGAAGTAATAGTTAGATGATAGCTGGGTAAAATGTGAATCTTATTTATATGCCTCTACGCGTGGGAGCGGGGTCATGCAATACTAATTACAGCTGATTGTGAAAATGTCCATCAAGCCGCCTTCAAATCCTCATGGTGACATGGGAAGTTGTGTGTTCTAAAAATGCACGAAAAAAAAAAATAATAATAATCAAGGGGTGACGTCAACGTTTGCACTGCTGTTGCTAAGCAACTGTTTAGCCTGCTAACTAGCTGGTTACTAAATGCTGGGAGTCGTTGGGAATATCGGCATTTTCTTCAAATTACAGAACTCAAAAGAAAACAGTGCACGACTAAATTATAATACACCGATCAGGCATAACATTAATTATTACATTAACACTAATATTGTGCCTCCAAAACATCTGTGACTCAACAGAGAATGGATCATCCCACAGCTTCTTGATCAGTTTGGGGATCTTAACAAGAAAATCCATACCTACTCATTATAACGGTAATAACTGGCACATCTCCCCTACTCACATGCTGACACATGCAGGCAGCAGCACTTCCAATACGTTGCCCCTCTCATCTCCTGTTATTTAACGTGACCTTTGGCTGGAGGTGACCTCAGCGAAATCCCTTCCCAAACGCCGAGTCATCCCCAGAATTAATTGCCGAGGAGCTGTCAGAGGGGGAGCGGCTCTGAAGCGGGACTACTAAAGAAAAGGGCCGATTGATCACCAGCCAGTCAGAAATCCAGTGTGAACTAATGCGCTGTGGGTGCAATTAAGCGCTGTGTGTGTGTGTGTGTGTGTGTGTGTATGTGTGTGTGTGGGGAGGGACGGGGTTTTATTTCAGCGGGAAGGTTTGCAGGTGTTCACCTGAGCTAATTAATTGCTCATTAACGGTGAACGCGCGGTTCAGCTGCTGTCAGGGCTCATACTGTCGGGAGTGCTGTTTGTTTGCCCTGCGAGGGCTTTATCCTTCCCCTGTGTACGTACTGTAGTTATAAAAGGATTCAGCAGACACTGTTGATTAAACCGATGATGTCTGTTACAGCAGCAGCCCTTACAGTAGTCCTCGCTAGCCTCTTTGTTCTCTTTATCTCTTTACCCGTCCCCATTTCCTCATATGTCTGTAAAGCTTTTGTTTCCTTCGATCACATTCATCATCTAAAAGCCGTAGTTACTCTCCATGTCCTCCTCTCCCATTTAGATTTAATGCTCAGGGCTGTCCTTGTCAGGTCCCAGACAAGGTTGTCTTTTTCTCCTCCTCTCGTTCTTTTTTAGATTTCTCATGCTTGTAGTGTCCCGTGCTTTTGAAACAGCTTAATGTCTCTTCTTTTGTCTTCTCTTGTGTTTGCCAGGCATGGCTGACTGAAATCCATGAATACGCCCAACAGGATGTGGTGCTCATGCTGCTCGGAAACAAGGCAAGGCGCTTTTTGTTGCTGTTGTTATTTCACCAATATTGATTATAAAAAGGTTCCCAATGTAACATTTCTTCGATTACTTGACAGTTTCATATGATGTCGTTTCGGTGACATTCTTGTGTAACAGCTATTCATTTAGAAACGATTTATCTGTAATGAAGTTAAAGCATAAAACAGTCAAATTCTGTGTTTTACAGAGTCCATCTGCTCAGAAGTCTTTCCAAATAATGTAAAAAGACTCGGATGTCATTCATTAGCTGGGTTTACGTGGAGCCAAATATTCCATTTACAATCGGTTTAGAAGCCGATTGTTAGCAAAAGTCATGTAAACGGTGAATCGGAACAGAGTCAGGCTCCGTTCTGTCTCTGTCTTGATGTAAATGAAGAAGAACTACAAATCATCGTACACCTATACGGCAGAAAAAAATAGAAATATTAACCTGTTTAAAAAGATCCATCAAAAATGAATCGAAGCCGGAACAGACTGAAGCGTGTAACAAGTTTGGAACCCCTGAAAAAGCTTGAAGGTCGGCTACTATAAGGCTAAACAACACAAAAATGGATATGACCTCACAAACTTTCCGAATCAAGCCATTACTCTGTGAAGGTACTGCAGGGAGGGGGTTGCAGAATCTTTCTTTATAAATTTTTAAAATTTCCCCCAGAAATTTAAATTTATTTAAATACACATTAACATGAATTCCACATATTTTAGTAAAGGGATAAATGGAGGCAGAAGACGTCATCTTTCAGTCAGCGCTTCACTCATTCAGCGATACAGGATCTATCTCAACAGTGCAGGACAAAGACATTCTCCAAAAAAAAAAAAACCTTTCTGCTTCCTCCAAGTTTACACAGTGTGTCAACTGGTTCATTGACCAACATGCTACATGGTGCAAAACCAGAGACTGTGGAAGCTCTGCTCTTACTTTTTGGTCTCTTGTCTCCACTTATACCTACTGTTGCTCCAGGTAGGTGTAAGTGGAGGTCTACCTCTCTCACATGGCTGTGGTGACATTTCCCCTCCTTTCGGTTCGTAAATCACAGCGTATGAAATCACCGATGTTTAAGAGACATTAATGAGGAAGTCAGAAAGTAGTGAGAGACAGACTAATGCCCCGTTAATTGTATTTTTTTCTAGTACTGGAAAAACATATGTCACCGCTCCAGAGCTCTGTCTACTTTGAGTCGTACTAATTGCTAATTCTAATTATTAATTAGCATCCATGAGCTTCCATCAAGTCAGAAAAGCCGTGCGCGGTGTATAAGCCGTGGAGGAAAGGCACGCAGGCCTCTGGGTTGGGTTTTAACACTCACAGCGGTGCTTCATCCCGGTTTATGTGACCTTCTTTCTCCTGTCACATCAGGCTGACGCTACTCACGACAGGGTGGTGAAGCGAGAGGACGGCGAGAGACTGGCTAAGGTAAAAAAAACAAAAAAAACTGAGAAGTGAGCTTCCACATTCAAGCTTTCACACGGTGTGACCAAATGTTTTTAAAGTCGATGCCTATCCGACTTTCTGACTGACTAGGTTATGAATGTCACACAAGGGTGTTTTTATCTACAGATTTGTTTTCATTTTCACTCTTACTCCTTGTCTGGGATTTCTTTCTGCTGTGAGGAAATGGTACCACCTGCAAGCAAATAAGATAAAACAAGAAACGCTTGACATTCATCTGTATTCGCTCCCTTTTCATAATCAGTATTTACTCCATAAATGGATGCCTTTGTGCACAAACCTAGTTCATCCTGTCAGACGTTGCCAGTTTCATAGTCCTAAATTTTGTGACAGACTTCGGCGTGACTGCAAATACTATCAGTGCTTCACAACACGGCGCACAAACCAAATGGAAAGCAGCCAAGCAGCCCAGAAGTGGGAGCCATGAAATGCCACTAAGTAACTTAATTCAGGCTGGGAGAGAAAAAAGGCACATCAGTTATCATCTCTGTTTGGCTGCAGAGACAAATTCCCCTGCAGAGAAAAGGCTTGGAGACACATTCATCACTTTTTGTAGCTGGATTATCCAAAGCAAGCAAATGCACAGCACAAGTATTTTTTCAGTGAAACCTTGTAGCCATACTTTTTTTTTCCATCCAATATGAGTTTTTGTTTTTTTATATACATGTGTTGGTGTATTCTTTGCTAGTATGAAAAACTTTGACTTGCTTTGCAGGAATTTGGGGTTCCCTTCATGGAGACCAGCGCCAGGTCAGGTCTCAATGTGGAGCTGGCTTTCACTGCTGTGGCCAAGTGAGTATGTGCAAGTGCTGGCGATGGGACTGATTAAGATTTGTTTGGTATTTCGATAAATATGGGGCTTGCAGTTAAAAAGAAACTTGGAAGTATATTTTTGAACTTGTATATAGTCCGTGGAGGCAATGCAGGGGGCTTGCAAAATCCGGCTGAAATTTAGAAACTTAAATTTTTCTTTAAATACACATTAACATGAATCCCACATATTTTAGTAAAGGTATAAATGGAGGCAGAATACGTCATCTTTTAGTCAGCACTTCACTCATTCAGCGATGCAGGAGCTGTCTCAACAGTGCACTGTTTCACACAGAGCGCTGCGCTAGCTGAGAGCTGTCGATCTAAGCTTCCTGTTCACAGTAGGCCCCGCCCCTAGAGCTGCTGAGCCAATCACGAGGCTGCATATTACACACCTGGCTCTGTCAGGTTCCCGGCAATTGGCTGAGAGCCTATTCAATCCCCAGAAATCCCAGAAGCACGCTGCAATATTAGCAGAAGAGAAGCTAACAGTGCATGGTATATATAGGTATGTTTACGGCAGTTGCACCTGTGTATTATCTGAATAGCTTAATATTGAATGCAAAATGAATATTATAAGCACTATGCCAAGTTAAATATAGAACACGTATAGTAGGTAGGGGGTCCCTACTTAATCTCTCCTCCATCAGTTTGGGGGTCCTTGCCTTGAAAAAGGTTGAAGACTGATGGTTTAAAGAACGTCCCAGGTTAGAACAGCCAGGGTTGAGTACAGCTGGAACAGTACATTGGCTTTTGTCAGCCGCATCCAAGATTTCCTTCCGTGTATTGATGCCGTGGTCCAGGTTTATTTTGATCACTGCAGCCAACTTTTCTGGCCAACTCTCTAGAAATTGCTGTTCGGGTCGGTCGGTACGTCTTTGGCTGGACGTGTTCCAGGTGTGTTGGATGCCTCTTGGGCGCCTCCCTTTGGCCAGCTAGGATGAGACCCCAGAGTTGACCGACAATTGACTAGATTGACCTGGTAATACCATTGGACCCCGCAAGAGTAGCTGGGATAACTCGCTGGAGGCAGAGACATCAGGAATACCTTGCGTAGCCTGTTGCCAGGGCAAGACTACCTCAGATAGGCGGATGTGTTCCAAGCAGGACTAGACTGAAGCATAATGTTTCAAATGTCCAACTGTTTTTTGACGAACTGATACCTATACTGTGGGTAGACTTACTGTATCTAAGCCAAAAGACCCGCATCTAGCCAGCTAACCTGCCTACCTACATTGTTCATCTTGTGGCACTGCCTGTATTATATTGTTTGTCTTGTCTCTCATTCTTGCACTGTTGGCACTGTTTGCCTGCACCATTTGTCCTGTTCGTATTGTTTGCACTGTTTTGTATCGTCTGCATACGCTCGCACACGTGCACTTTAACTGATCAGCCCCTTGCACCTGCTGTATATTGTTGAAATAGCAATAAAAAAAAAAAAACCTCTTTGACCTTTATTGGTTAGGCTGGTTACATATTGTTACCCTGGAATCTATGAGTGTATTGTGTTTGTTTTAGAGGTATTTTATGAACAAGTGCATTGGTGCAGAACAGGACCCAATACTTAGTAAATTTGTTTAGGTTTTCAAGGCTGAAAGTCACAGAAAAGAGTGATGAGTGAACCTTTCAAGTTGCTTTTAAAATTTTGTACAATACCGACACTCGGGTACGTTGAGTGTTTTTATGTAGCTCTCTTTAAAACCAGTACATGAGAGAAGCCTTGAGCTTCCCCGTCCCCATTCATGGTTTTTATCTATATTTTCCTCCTTCTTTGTCACAGGGAGCTGAAGCACAGGTCCACAAAAGATCCCAGTGAGAAGTTCAAGCTCCACGAATACGTAAATAAGGAGATGAAAGGCGCTGGCTGCTGCAGGTCTTAAGAACCTGCCCGAGGCAGTCTTTGGATTTGTATGTGTGGGCGTGTGTGGGATTGTTCCTATTTATACTGCTCGGGTTCCAGTCTGGCCTGATCGGAGATGCGGAGTCAGCATCGGTGAGGTATAAACCTTTTTGGCCCCATTTTTGTTTTTTCCATTATGAAGCCCCCCCATGTATTGTCCTGTAATCGATTGTGCCCCCTCACCTCACCCACCTCGTTCTGTGGCTGTGAATGTAGCCAGAGGTTATATGATTTGCTTAGGACGAAGACAGGCCCTGTTAACGGACATTTTCATCCACGTGACACTGCAGTATAACGTTTTGTGATTATCTTTGAGTTCTCTGTCACTTTTTTTTTTCTTTTTAAGAGACAAGATACACGTTTTGTAAAAGAGTTTTCACGTTGAATGTTGTGAATGAATGTTAATGCGACTCGATGTGTAGTGATGTGTCTCCGGTGTTCACATCAGTGAAGATACAGGCTCCCCAGAGCCAGTGTTAGCTCACCAGCATAGATCCTATTTAAGTATTTCCACAATTCAGCTTTGTATATTTGGGAACATGTATTACTTCAACAGAACAGTAAAAGCAAATAGATGTTGCTACTTTGGTTACAAAGACACCGAGTTTTGGTTTAGAGACTCTGAATTCATTTTAGTATACAGAAGCGGACTCATTATTTGGATTTTTCTTTACAATAACACAAGGTCTTGGAGGGCACTAATGCAACCTCTCATGTTGAATATTATATGCTCAGACACTGTAAGTAACCTATACACAATTTTTGACAAATATGGTGTAAATAATCAACACTTTTCTTCTGCATGTAAAAAAACAAACAAACAAAAAAAAACAGTTTCAATAGAAGGGAATTAGCACTTTATCTTTTGGGGAATAAAAAGTTGCATAAAGTATTGTATATGGAACGCATTGTAAATGTCTCTGTATTAATTCCATGTAGTAGGCCGCTTTGATTGTATTTTTTTTGTATTTTTCCATACATACATTAATATATAAATGAGGGATATAGTGCCATGATTTCTTAAACACTTCTTATAACAGTACTTAACCTATTCTTTATGTAAAGAGGCTTCTGCTCATATGTCTGTTGGTTTGGTAGACCTCATCTTAGTCGTAGAAGTCGTATAAATAGACTCTCTGTACAGTCCTCACGGCACAGTCTCGTGTTTTTTCCGCTCTTGATGTTCGGTTTCACTACCTTTCAGTGTGTGACTTCTTTCTTGTAACCAAAAGTTAACGACAATAAAACAAAACGATGTACAATAAAGATGTGTGACATTTACACTTTTTTTAATACGCATTTCACAAACTCATGCAGTGAAGTCGGCATTCCTGTTCAGAAACTCGAACGCAGGAGAGGTGCGCGCACACGTTTGTTGGCTTTGCTCAAGCGCTCCAGGTTTGGGGGGGGGGTCATCACCTTGTCATTGTGCTACTCAGAAACACCCCCTCTCTTCACCTCATGCACAAATTAAGTACTTATGTAGACCTGTAATCACTTGCTTAGTCAGGTTACTGGAGCTTTCAAAACTTGCATATGTCTCCATCTGCTGGATAAATGTATAATGGCACCACAACTGTTAAATAGCTTTGGGGAAAAAAAACACCATTAGTTGATTAAATATGTACGAATACAATGCTAAATAGCTTATTGTACCTGCGGTGAAGAAGGCATTATAACATTAAATGTTGCATTTAGCTAGTTGTGCTGTTAAAAAATAAAAATAAATACACTGAAAATTAAATAGAACTGTACCCATTATATCATGTATAATAATGTGTGTAGCTCCTGGATGACTTATACAGTCTGGTGTCAGAGCATTTTGTTTTAGTTTGCATGTAACTGTCAGAAGTGTGACACTTTTCAGTTTCAGTAATACACATATATATCTATATATCCTTATATTTCTGAACACGTGAGCAGCAACAATTCTGACTCCTACAGAAGAAAGGCATACATATTTGAGTCGTGCACATTCAGGTCACGGGGGGCCGTCCTCCTTTCAAGTACGAAAGTCGCATCACATTAACCGATGAGTGAGTTAAGGCTAACGTTCACGACTCCCCAAGAAATGCTTCTGGAAACACAATGTAAGTGAGGATGCAAGGACGGCCGGCAGGTAGACAGTTCCTCGGACTATCACGGTTTGTGCTTAAAATAAGCCTCCACTGCAGAAAGGAACACATGAAAATATGAATATATCAGATTTAAAGGGATGTAAACATTTACTTTTTTTCTTTAACTTACCTGCATACTCCTGAGGCATCATGGGTCGGTTGATAACTGTCTGAAATGCCGTGATCCAGTCTTTCTGATCCTCTTCGGTCTCGCACGCGAACAGGAACTTCCTGTCCGGGGTCACTATGGTGATTCCAAATGGCCAATGGGTGCCTGGAATGTTGGGAGGAAGGCCGGGAAGCACAGTGTAGTCGTTGTCTTTACTGCCAATGAACACCTCGCCCCGTGCATAGGCGTCCTACGACCAGAGACACAGAATCACATTTAGTGTTCATTAAATGTCTAGATAAATAGTTATTTATCTGAAGCATTGCCTCTAAAAACATGGAGTTGCTGAGAAGTGACACAGCAGCATCTGGTGGTCACACTGTGTAATAACAGCCTTTTTTTTATTATTATTATAGCAACTTTGATACCAGTGGATCTTTGAAGTACATGAGCCTCCTGTCGTCCATCGTAAACCACCTCTTCTTGAAACCCTCTGTGTGCTGTAGGACAGAAACAGAAGAGTCCATGAAAGCCTTGATACATCTTTACCGTAATTACCATTAAATATAAGGTAATTTAAAAAAAATAAATAAATAAAAGTCACCTTCGGACCAGTCTTCTCCATGTAACCCTCCTTTATATAGTCCCTCGTTAGTTTTGGCAGCAGCTGGACAAATAAAAAGAAGAGAAATATTCATGGATTCAGTGTATCTATGTGTGCAGGCCTTAACCAGCATCTCAGGGATCGTTCACACAACCAATGTTTTAATGAATTAACTGTACGTGTACTGTACTATACATGTTCTATATTATACTAGACCTAGTGCTATTTACAAATATACATTATTATTATTATTATTTTGCTTTCAATATTAAGCTACTTTTAAATATATATAAAAAATGTCTCATCAACCAAAGATTTTGCGACAGTACCTCCACGGACCCCCTGTGGAAGACCTATGGTTTAAGTAATCCAGGAAACTGACACTAACAGACAAAACTCTTACAGCCTCATTTAGTTTCAAAACTGAGCTACAATCTTCCCCCTCATACTGCTGAAACTCCTACACTAGAAGATCTCCAAAGAGCACCCGAGCGCTCGGTGGTAGCGCATGCAGCATGTGCGTGACGGCGTCTACTGACCTCAGAGGTGGGAGCCCCAGGAAAAGCCACCTGCAGGTAGTGAAACCTGGCGGCTCTGATGGCGTTGAACCAGTCCACCATTTCCTACAGGACAGGACATCAGGAAGTACAGAGACTGATTCACGCAGCAATATCATCTCTTCACATACGTCATCATTCGTCACTAGTTACCTCCAGCACTATACATCGCACTCATTATAAGACAAAATGTATTTTATTAAAAGGTTCTGTATGAGAAATTCCATCTGAAAGCCCATAAACCTACAATCTGTGCTTCTGAAGTCTTTATGGTCGGTTACGAATTGTCATATTTGATGACTGTAAAGCCTTCGGTTGTTATTGAGTATAAACTTCAGCTCATAAGCTCTGACCTGCAGTTACAAAGCATCTCCACTAGATGGACACGTGCACTGCTCATCATGTCACCCCACCTTTCCATCCTCGTGGTATACAAAGATATTCCTGGTGCTGTTGTCCTTCAAATAGGTTATCTGCAGGCCGTGGGAAGTGCCAATTTTAGCCGGCTGGAAAGTGGCATTCACAGTATTGATCTTCATTATCGCTTTGGGCTCTCTGGCCTGCAAAGAGGGAAGATGTTTGTAGTCAGTGTCACAGTCTTGTCTCTTCTCAAAATGTTCTTTATTATAATCCTGGAAAACACTAGTTAGCGCGTTCATTTCCTTATCCGCATTAATAGTTTTAAGAATGGAGTAAGCGCGGTTTCCCCCAAACAGACATTATGAAAAGCACTCACATCGTTCTTGTTGAAATACTTCAGAACGCCCTCCCGTTCGGACAGAATGAATTTTCGACTGAGGTATTGTCCGTTGTCTCTGCCTCGTTTCCATAGAAACCCTTCCCTGTAGCCTGTCGGGAGAGCAACAAGAGCCCCCGAACCATTAACAAAGAACAGGAATGCAGAAAGAGGGAACAAAACTCTTATCCGACTGCAAAATCTAAGATAAACAGAAGAAAAACGTACGAAAAGTGACAACAGGGGAAATAAAGCTCCAATGAAACTTTAAAACTATAAACCTAAAGATGCATAAGTTGATTTTTGGGTCATTTTGTTGCATCACCGTCAACTACTTGTAGACACTCACATAGTGTCACCTTGTCAAAATATTGAGTTCAGGCTGTACTGAGTATTCACTTCAACAGTCATTTAAAGCTGTACTTCTGGGCACAGTTGCAGAGGCCACTGAAAGTTGCTACATGACAGAAGACTTGTAATATGGGCGACCTCGCGCATGCATGTGCGTGCATTTAGCGCCTGTGGTCAATGTTCTTAGAACCACAGCAGTGGCGGGAGGAAGCACAACAACTGTTATGACACATAAATAATTCAGCTTCAACGGATGCAGGCCTGAACAAAGACACTTCGAGATTGTACATCAGCGACGTTTTTTTTTTTTTTAAATCTCATCTAAACATGTGCAAGCACACTCTATTTGTGGGCTCGCTCTTGCCACTAGCCACTTTGCCCATATTGAGCAGGAGACAGCAGACAGAGCGTTGCAGAAAGAAATGTATCGTTGTTGCTCTGTATACACCTGAGACTAACAGCAAACTTATTATTATTATCATTTTGCATTCAATATTCAGCTATCCCTTATCCTGTTACTAAAATATGTTTGAATTCAATTAATGTGTATTTAAATAAATTTAAATCTGTGGGGGATATTAAATATATATATATATATAAAAATGTCTAATCAACCAAAGATTTTGCGACCCACCCTGCAGTACCTCTTTGGAACCCCTAGGGGTCGCGGACCCCCTGCAGAAGACCTGTGTGCTAGAGAATTGTTGCCCTGTGACGCTACTATGTGAAATAATGAGAATATATATATTTATATATCTGTGTATACATAATGCACAACTTATCTGTGAAAAAGGAATTTCACCCGAAATCAAAAATACTGAAATTCACTAATCTGGTTCACTTTCGAGAAGCACAAATTCCGTATGAAGCAACTTACTCCCAGGAAACCCTTTTTTTTTTTTTCAAAGGGGGTGGGTGGGGGGTATCTGTTGTTTTATAGTGTTTTACTTCCGTGGCTAGGCTAATTAGCTGGTATCTGTTAGTGTTTTGTTTCTGAGCCTAGCAGAAGGGAGAGGTGTTGGTTGAAGTGTAGTTGCATGTCCCATCGCCTCAATTATTTACTGCTGCTGGCTAGGCTAGGCTAGGCTAGGCTAGGCTAGGCTAGGCTAGTTAGTAGCTGACTGCTGGTCGGTTTTTCAGTTGGACTAGGCTTCTAAATGAGTTTTGTAACATCTTGTCCGGTGTATTAATGAATATGAGGGCAGAATTAAATATATAACATTAAAAAAAATGTATTTCTATATGTGGAGTGAACGGCTGGCGTGGGAACTTAAGCAATGTCTGGATATAAATGTTTATGAGCATGTGAAAAAAAAAACCAGAGGGGGTAGGATCAAATAGGTGTACTCCTACTCCTTTTCGAACATGTTAGGTGAATAATTGTTCAAATGTTTTGTTTTTGTATTACATGTTTGAAATAAAGCTTGCTGGTTTGGTTAGTGGTTAAGTGCGTGGGCAATATTTGAGAGAGAGAACGTGCCAGAATGAAATCATATCTCAGTGTTTTCTCCGGGAAATGCATCCGAAATCACTTATGAGGTCGTGGTTCGTCCCACAGACAGGAGCAAACTTCTGGTTGAGTAATATCCTCATCAATAATTCATGTTCACTCGAGAATGTTTTGTTTCGCCACTTAGAAGGAGTTGATGCCAGACTGAACCACAGTGGCATAACACGGCGCGGGAGAAGAAGAGACGTCATTCACTGTAGCGACGACATGTCAAAGATTTGGCCCCAGCACAGCAAAGTTAGTTTTTGGACCACAGCTTCTGTTTTTTGTTTTTCTTTTCTTTCTATGGGTCCTGCGCCGATCGCTGCTAGTTTCCTGGCTTTAAACTCTGCGAGAAATGTTAGAATATAGAATGCTTGTGGATAAAAGAAGGTATTGTTCCACAGAGCGGAGACGCACAAGCACATGCTCCCAAACCTCTGCACTGTGCAACACAACAGGCCATTGACGGGGCAGAGGGACGCAGAGTTTGACAGTCATGAGACTCGAATAACGGCGCTCTATCTTCTCCTCTACCTGAAAAATGACACTTACTTGTAGTGCATATATGCATTGCATGACGTCAGTTCAGTCGGTAACCACACCTACCACATAATGACGTGCATTTTAGATCCAGAAAAGTTTGGAACACCTGATTGTCTTGCATCTGCTGTGAAAACTACAAATACTGTTGTTTAGAGATCATTTAAAGATGTATTTTTGAATGAAACAGAGCCATATTAGTACAGAGTAAAGGCACATACTAAACAGCTAGTGCTTGCTAGCCCTATGACAAATTTGTTAAAAAAAAAAAAAAAGGGAACTGTGTTGATTTTTAGACATCACAATCTGTTTCCTCAACATGATGACTTACACATTAACCATCAACGTGTGAACACGAAACTTCTGCGTGAGCCTGACGCAAGCTGACGCGACCTTACAAGACAATGTTCAGCTTCGAGGAGCGAAGAGAAGGACGGAATAACGTAGTGTAATGTTTGTTAAAAGTAACGTAATCACCTTAGAAATAACAGTAACTACGCCAGTTCTCTATCGGGGACAACAGCCTCTTATTTTTTTGTGGCTTCCTGTTTCCGCCACAGAAGTCACCAAGGGAAACAGTCAATTAAGTGTGATAGAAAGCACGGTTGAGGACAGCTTATTTATCTTTTTTTTGTCTGTCTTTTTTTTTTTTTTTTTTATCAGCACAGCATACAGACATACTTGACAGCTTCCTGTTTCCCCCTGAGACTTTACTCTAACTGGGGAGAGGGAACGAAGAAGTGAATTCAACTGTATAAAATATAACTGTAAAAGAAAAAATAAATAAATAAATAAATAATTAAATATGCTGTTTAATCAATTAGACCAATTAGTGAAGTAGTCATCGCAGACACAGCTCAGACATGTCTGTTTTCTGTACGGTCCAGTCCTTGAATCTTCACACGCAAGATTCTACAATGTGAAACGACCCATTCCTGGAATTTTAATGCTTTCAAAACATCCTTGTCTTTTATTTTTTTTTTTGCATATACTTGGTGTTGTTCTATTTTTGGATTTTTTTTTGTTCCTTAAAAGTGTCTCGTACTTACAACGCCTTAAGTCGCTCCCCCGTGGGACAAATACAGACAATTTGAATACGAATCTCAATCAGAATCTAGAACGTTAAGTTAAGGCCCAGTTTTAACGCCTCCTAAATGTAACACGTGTACAATCCTAGAACGTAAGCACAAAATGACCAAAATCCCAGGACCTGCGCACTAGAAACAGAATACGATTCTAGAGCGTTAGCGGCCCTTTACGTAATAGGTAAGATTCTAGAATCTTAAGAGACAAACATAAGGTCCGCGGGCCAAAAGCGGTCCGCCGGAAGGTCTAATCTGGCCCGCAGTAGTTCAACTCATTGCATCTTTCAATGAAAATAACGTAAAAGTGGAAAGAAGAGAACACTGAGACCCAGGACTAAACAACACACAGCAGTGTGCCCTAACTTGATTTTTTAAAAATGGCCCGCTTAAGATCTAAATGGGCTGTATGTGGTCCACGAACTTTGACACCCCTGATATAAAGGTTCTACAATCTTAAAAGCATGTAATGGCCCATATCTAGAATCTTTACATTATATATAAGAATGCTGACGTCTCAATCTAAACACCATTACACAGCGAAAAAAAAAAACTTCCTTAAAGTGCACAGTGACCCAATCTTAGAATATTTGCATAATATGGGGATTTCTAGAATCTTCCCAGTATGTAATGACTCTATCCTGGAATTTATAGTTATATATAAAACTCTAAAATGTTAAAGGCTCAATTTTGACACCTTCACGAAATATCCAAGATTCTACATAGAACGTGGAAGTTTAGGGGCCACATACAGCCCAGTTTGATATCAAACAATCCTTTTTCCAAGTGCAATGTGGACACATTGCTGTCTGCTGTTTGGCTCTCAGGAGCGTGTTCTGTCCACTTCTCTTAAAAGTTATTTGCATTGAAAATTTGTTCTGCACTAGATCCGCTTTTGGCCCGCGAGCCGCATGTTTGACATCAACATAGTGACCAAGTCCCAGCTTCCATAACTATATATAAGATTGTGGAAGGTTTATGGACCAGTTTTAACACATTTAACATTTAACAGAACATTGTGCGACTTTCGAATTGTTGCATAACATTAAGGCTCTAGAATCTTAAGAGAACCTAATGTGCCATTTCTGGAACCTTCACATTATATATGAGATTTCATAACGTTAATGGCCCAATCTTAACACCTTTACATAACGTAAAATATTGTGCTCACACCCAGTCCGTCTGGGACAGTTCTCCATTACTGACTCATTAGCTGAGTCTGGTTTGGTTGCTGGTGCCACTTTGTGTCTATGAATCGGTGCGCCGAACAATTGGTCCGACGCACGCTCCTGTGGGAACATGATTCAGCACAAAGGAATGGCATAAGGGTTATAAAATAAACATCTGTTGGGCAACTGAACTCAGGCATAATAGTTTTATTCTTTGAGGACCAGCCCTGAAAAAATACTTAACGAGCTGAAGGTTTGTTCAGCCATGGGTACACAAACGAGCCACGGGTAATGGGTCATGATTCATTTTAATTATTTATTATTAAACCCTTTGGTGCAGTTTTCAGGTTGCATGGCCTCTCCTACAACTTCCACCAACACTTCTATAAGGGAATAAGGTGTTGGATTCTTACCTGCCGAGTAGGGCTCCTGCTTCTCCACTGACATGAACTCCTTCCTCTCGTACTTGGCTCGGATCCATTGATCCCGCAGGAGCCTACAGAGCATCGGGTGACAGTGTACTTTTTAAGGGATGTGTTCAGTATATAAAGATTCACCGAGGCCTCCGCAGTTAATGGATTTGCCTTTTTTTAAATTATTATTATTACTTATTTGTTCACTCATATGGTTCACATTTATTGCTTTCAGCTAATTGCTGGTCTGTGACCTTATCTCGACGGCTCAGTGCTTCTGCCGTTCATTTTTTTTTTTTTCCACCCTGCAGGGTTAACCCTGCAGAAACCCTCGAAATGAACCGTTGCTTCCGGTTCATGCTACAGGAAGTTGGCATCCTTATCGCCGAGGACTTTCTGCATGTCAACGCGGGAAACCAAAACCACTCCTTAATGAAAGCATCCATGTGTGGAGCAATAACTACAACGGGTTAAAAAAAAAAAAAAAAAATCTATTTGGTGAATCAAAAAAACAAAACAAAAAAACACAAAAAACACAAAAAAAAAGAAAAGAAAAGAAAAAAAGCTGTTTTTGACGTTGTGTCGTTGAATAGACTGGTATCACATTTGTTTTCCTGTCCTGTTTCATTGCTTTTCATTGCTTTAACATTTCGTTAGCCTAATAGCATAACTGAGCACAATTTTTTTTGACTTACTGTTACAATATCAGTAAAAACATCAACGTGTTTGCTAAAAAAATATTTTTTTCTTGTTTCCCCAAAAACTTCAAACATGACTTAGGCAATTATGCTATTAGGTTAACGATTTGATGTCATTTCAACCTCCTTTAGGCAACTTTACCAGCTATAATTGGATGAGTGTGATAAATCAGGATAAATCTCAACAGTGCGAACCCGTCCACCTTACATTTAGGATGGGGAGGACACAGCAGAATCAAAACCAAGCTTTGAGAAGACGCATCACTTACATGCAGTCCTTGTATGTGGGACGGTAGTAGAAGGCGGGAACCGTCTGCACATATTTGGCGTTGGCTGCGTTGTTTCCCGTGGAGTCCATAAACTGCAGAGGAGGGAAAAGTTTGTGAGCGGGGTCGCACACGCACAGAGGCTCAGGGTTTGTGTGGACGCTTTAGCTTTTTTTGTTGAATTTAATGATGAGGACACAGAAGACAGGAAGGTTGCAGACGGGAACACAAGGTCAAGTGTAGAAATAAAGAAAAGGAACATTCACACGGGTTGATCTCATTAATCAAAGACGTCGACCGCTTTTTGTGAACGATTTCTGGGAGCCCACACACACCCACATCCACACCCGCACCCACACATGCCAGTGCCCTCGCATTCACACACACACACACACACACACACACACACACACACACACACACACACACAATGATAGTAGTTGTGTTTGCCAGCTGCTGGCTCATGCCTTTCAGACTATGCTGAATTGATACTGATGACTTGTCTTATTCTTTGGAGGGCAGAGCAGCAGGAGGCGGAGGGCGATGCTCGCAGCGGAGCAGGGTGGGACGGGTGAGGGTGAGGGCGAGGCCGGGGGGGAGGGGGGTGGTTGTTCTCACCTCCAGCTGAGAGGAGCTCCAGGGATCCAGAAGGACGGATTTGACCTTGCTGATCTGTGCGATGTTTCTGTGGAGGGCCGAGCAGGTGTGACACACAAACACACCCAGGGTGTAGGATGCCCACTCTGGGACTGTAATGCAGAAAAAAAGACACACACACACACACACTACTTTAAACCCCCAACTTCTAACCAAAAAGTCCTCACTGACAAGTATGCTGTCTGTCAGTATTTGTCTGTGCACTTGAAAGAATACATTTCCCACGTACAACATCTGCGGTGCTAGTGCAGATTCTAATCTTTTTTAGAATGCAGCTGCGGCGGTGGTCAACATATGCGCTGTGTATGCATATTATTTTGGGCAGAGTTGGGCAGGGTGCATCGGCGCGCTGCAGCTCTCGACCGCTCTGCTGAGGCCGACCGCGTCGAGAGTGGCCCCAACCCGTGCACACGGTGCATGAGAACAAAGAACTCCAAAGCTTCCTTGAAACATGCACGAAGCTGCACAGGTGCAAGGCCGTGCGCCGGTGCTGCAGACAAGAAAGGACACCAGTCCCACCCTCACTGACACCCCAGAGAACATACAGACAGACAACCAGCTGGCAGTAAAGAGAAATTCATGATCGGTATAAAAATGCGTGAATAAGTTTTGAACCAGTCATCTAAACCACCTGCGCATCAAGATATGATGAGCGGATGGTTTAAAGTCGTCTTCAGGACCTGAGCATGGCTTTAAATAAAGTTATTGCCTTTTGATGTGATGCTCTCGAGCATTTATGGGCTCAGCTCACGCTGGAGCTCCATCTTGAAGAGTAACTCGGGGCAGATGCGTGAGCGTAAAATTGAAAAACCGCACCTGTTTGCATTGTGCATATGTGCTGGAGACTTGATAAGCTCAACGCAGCTAGGTGTGACTATCGGGGTGTGAGAAAACGCAATGAAGAAACCCAACCACGAGCTGAATACCTCGGGTTCCTCGGGTCTACACACAAAAAGAAATTTCAGAAGATCTCCCACTTAAGTAAATCTGATTAACTTTTTAAACACTTTTTCCCCCCACGAGCAAAGAGCTCCCACACATTTCATGTTTATTATTAAATAAATCTGAAAACGGTTTCAAATTCGCATTTTCCATCGCGCTCCTCAGAAAGTTCACCGTCTCACGATAAACACGAGCGTGCGCTGGCCACATCGTGACAGCCTGAAAAGATAAACCCGAGTGGAATGCATCATCATCATCATCATCTGCCGGTGACTCCCCTCATTCGTACCCACCTGCAGCTCCGCAGTCGGCGCAGTTTCCGTTCCCAGGCTTCTCCAGGATTTGCTTCAAACGCTGCCTGCTCCTTTCTAGCTCCATAACGCAGCCGATTCTTCCCCGGTGCCTGCTCACTCGGCGGCCAAAGCCCTCAAACTCTTACGCATCGAAGTAGAACTGCAGGCGGACGCGCTGGGCTGGGTCCGCGAAAGGCGCGTCGTGGCGCGCCTACACGGCCGATGAGGGAACTGTCATGTTTTTAGTGGAAGTTTGCTGAAATGCGGAGCATGGCCGGTCTTTCTTCAGCTGGCGCCGTCAAACTCCCGTTTCGGCACCACAATGACAAATGAGAAAACTCTCTCTGGGTCCGTCTCTGAAGTGAGACCCCCAGTGGCCACTATTATTATTATGCTGGTATAATAACGTGCTCTTGACTTTCCCACACAGTGAACACGCCCAAGTTCCCGCAGACAGCCTCTTTCACTACTAGTGTACTTGCTACCACTCTGGTCTGGTTACTTTTTAACCACACTTTCCTTCCAGCTACAGGTCAATCAATCAACACAGGATTGAAATGTCCTTCCTCAAAGACCTAGAGTACAGCAACTAAATGCAAAATGTGCAAATGTGAGATTTTAAAAAGACAGTAGGGAACAGAACAAGACGAGGGGGCAAAGCGGGTTTTTTCATTTTAAATACAAATGAAAACTCGTCTTGTTTGTCACTTTTTGGGGGATTTTATGGCAATTCAAGTTAAGTGCCTGCCTAAAATAATCATTTTTAACATGTATAGAAACAAAAACTGATGTATGATGCAAGTGGCTGGGGTAACTGTATTTAGTTTGTTCCTGTTACTTTATAAACCACTGGCAGCCTGGTTCCTCAGTCTCTAACCCGCTAGAGCTGTACATACAATAATTAAACCTTGTTTAACCCTGTTCAAGTCTTTGAAAAGCTTCCGTTTGGTGCTTTCGTTCGAAATCTAGCTAAAACAAAAAAAATAAAATCACATTTCATAGATGTTAATGCTGATAATTCACACTATTGCCATGGTAACATGAAACTATGGCAAACACGCTAAAGATAGCGCTAGGGCATGATGAGAAAGCAAAACTTGTGGGTGCAGATCCAAGAAGTTTCTCACAGAGAGGGGCTTTCCGAATGTCTTTCTGCGCTTTTATTTTCAAAATGTTTAAAAAAACGACACCCGGAGAAAAAGAAATTACACTTTAAAGAAAACATTGATAGATCTCAGTAAAACTCAGTCCGAAACAACAAAATACAGAGCAAACTTTTCAGGATCGAGATAAAATAAAAACAAAAGAAAAGGGGGGCCTTTCTAAATACAGACGCATGTTTTTTTATGTTGGCCGCAGATGATTTTGTTTCTGGTGAGCCCATAGAGTCGCGGGGGGAAGGGCAGAACTACATCAGGACTGAGAGAGAATCTAAGCGATCACATAGAGGTAGAAAACCCGTCTATCTAGAGGAGTTGGAGCTGGAACGAGAGCGGTGACGCCTGCGGCCGGGGGATCTGGAGCGAGAGCGGCGACGCACTGGGGACCGCCTCCTCGGGGACCGAGACCTGGGAAAGAAAAGCACATTTAATGTTCTGAACCGAATAACATAAAAATGTGTAGAATGTTCACTGAATTGTACATGTGTTGACAAATAGTACCTTCTCCTCATGCGTGGTGGGCTGCGACGCCACATAGGTGGCGGTGGGGGCATTCTGCGAGGAGGAGACGGTCTACGAGGTGGAGGACGGACGCGCTGGGTCAACACAGCGGCTGCTGTGATTTCCTGTCCGTCGATCTGACCTATTAACAACAAGATCGCAGGAAGTTCAACATAAACACGTCTGCTCCGATTAATCCGAGAGACACTGAACCGAGCGCGCTCACATACCTCCATCCATGTGCTTGAGGGCCTTCTGGGCCTCTTCAGGGGTCTCAAACTCCACATAGGCATAGCCTCTGGTAAGATGTGGGTGAAACCGATCCACCGGCAGATCAACCATTTTGATTTTCCCATAAGTTGAAAAGATCTCCTGGATGTGGTCCTGTTAAAACGAGACATCAAGGTATGTTAACAGGAGAAGAGAGTGGATTTTATGGAAGAATGAATGAGAAACATGTATAACGACACTGCTGACAACTAAAGGAAATGAGGAAATAAAAAAAAAGCCGAAAGGAGATGATAGAAAAAGTAAAATCACTCAACTTACCTTGGTAACATTCCTGGTCAGACGCCCCAAGTGAACTTTAGTTGGTTTGGGGCTCGGGCTTCGTTTTCTACGTTCCTTGTCGTCTCCCCTCTTCTGTGTTTTGGAGCTGCACAAGCGTAAACAAAACATAAAGTTAGTGCTACACGACTCAAAGAAGTGGAAACATCGCAGCGTTTCAATACAGCGTAGCTGCACCAGGAGAGGGCACGTACGTGGAGCGGGAGCGGCGACGGTTGTCGTGCCGTCTGCGGCTGGGGCTGGGAGAGCCGGAGGAGCTGGAAGAAGACGAGGACCGAGAGCTAGAGGAACCGGAGCGGCTGGACCCGGACGAGCTGGATCCACTTGAGGAGCCTGAGCTGGAACCAGAGCTGCTGCTTGAAGAAGAGCTAGATCTGGACCTGGTCATGGTCACAACAAGGGAAAATAAGCTACGCATGTTTAGGATTGATCAGAATTTATCTCCACACAGAACATAAATAAAACGAACCTGCTGCTGCTGCTCCCGGTGGAAGCACTGCGGCGCTTCCTTGCTTTGTCCCGTCCTCTTTCCTTGTCTCCTTCCTTGGTGGCAGTCTTCTCTTTGCCTCGGTCTTTAGTTTTCTCCTCCTCCTTCCGCTTCGTGGGTGATGGTGCCCTAAGGTTAGACGGAAGCTAATGTTACTTTGATATAATTTACAATGACAATGGTGTAAGGTTGCAAGAGGACATTAATGTCATTATAAACGAATAAAGCAATTATTTTGTTTGATTAAAAAAAAAAAAACAGAAAAACTTATCCAGGAGTCCACAACCCCAAAATATTCAAGCTATAATGATACAAAGCAAGATAATGAAGAGTCAATCAACTAACGTCTTTGGCATCTATGAGTGAACTAAAAGAAATTGAAATTAAAAGGAAACAAGTGACGGAAGAAACTAAGTCAATAAGAGCTGGTGCTGAAAGTAAAAGCAAACCAACTGTTAAAAACAGGCCCTCACCCGACACAACCCTGCAAACTCAGTCCTATTATATGTTTTGTGCATGACTCTGTCAAGTATTGAGTACGAGAATGGCATCCAAATCAAAATAAAAAGTTATTGTCCCAAGAGTGAAAAGGGAACGAGGATAAGGGAAACGAAAAGAAAAAAGTGATAAATAAAGCAGATAATGATGATAATAATAATAATTAGCTAACTGAATGTTGTTAAGGAGAGACAGTTGTTTAAAATAACTTCCACGTCATCTAATTTTTTCATTTCTTCTTTCTTTGACACCTAACTTTACTTAGCTTTGCTAGCTTGATTATATCTACAAAGGACAGATTTTTGGAGATCTAGACACTTATTTCAATAGTTAAACCATGTGTGAAGCTGTTCTGATATAGAGGACATAATAACTTCAGTTACACAGCTCAGGGCCCCTAAGCATTTGTAAAATTAGTTTACTAAATAAGTGTATTTTGAATTTAAGTTTGCACTGTTCTGTGTGACGATCTTCATATTTATATTATCACAAGGTTTTAATTGGTCTTTACATTTTTGGAAACTGCAATATTTATTAGTCTTTAAAGCCAGCTTGAAAATAACATAAATATTAAGTTAATATTTATTTATTTTTGTCTGTGCCGAAGTAAAATAATAGTAATGAACGCTAGTTAGAGAGGCCCCCTGAATATTTTTAGCCCGGGCCCCCAACAGACTGTAGAACCGCCTCTGCTCAGGGCCGCAGCCTCCTTCAATAATTTATTAGACTAGTTACTAATTAAAATTTTCAGGAGATTAAATGAGATCGCAGCATTTCAATTTAAAATCACTTATATATTCTTAGAAAACCTCTATTAATTAGTTAACTTGACTATCAATCCCGGAGGGAACCGCGCCGCCATTGAAATTCATTCATCTCCTCAAAACACGGAGTCAGTTGTGGGCTGCTGTTTATCGGATATTGTGTTGTTCTTAGAGCATTCACGCGGCTGGAGAATGCAACATAAAATTTCGTGTGCACTACGACATATGCTGAAGGGCAAATTAGCTCAATTGAAGTTAAATAAATGACTAAACTTACATTTCTTCCAAACGAGGTGGAATCGCTTCGACCACTGGTGGCCTGAGAAAACGTCGCTTCGTGATGACGACGGGCGGAAGTGACGTAGACACCCGAGCGCCACTTACAACTCATTTGTTTATTTTACGTTGTTAAGGATAAGCTGACAGTTTACATGTCTACAACCGCATTTTAGCCATGCAACGGCTGCGTGGTTCATACTAGCGCATGGAGTGAATTAAGCGAAGAGGAAGAACCAGTCGGGTTTCCGTCTTTGCTGTAAGGTGAGTCCTGGTAGTTTATAACGATGCTGTGCTAGCTGTTATCGTTAGCAAGATCAGCTACAGATTTCATTCCATGTGTGGATCACTGTAGACAGTAGCCTGCACGTGTTTGGGCATCCCTGGTCAAAACTTCTGTAACTGTGATTAGTAAGTAGTGGGCGAAGTCATGTCAACAAGCTACAGGCAAGTTAAAGATGAAACGTGCATTTCAGCTTTTAAAGGAAACAACCGCATTAAGAGTGAAATATAAACTTCTATGTCTTATAAAAGGGGTACCGTGTAAAAGTTTGGGTTCTCCAGGAGACGTGAGCTCTCAGTTAATGTGACAATTGTCTCAGGTCCTGATTTGCTTCCTGTGGCTGTGTCTTGTTAACGGGTGGTTGGCAAAGATCAGGTCATGCAAAGCAATGAGCCAAGTTTTTAATGCATTTAAGAAGTGATCGTTAACAGGAGCAGTAGTGCAAGTGAAAAACTCATCTCCACAAGCACGATGGTCATTTTAACACTTAATTAAGATAATTGTTTGCATTGATCACATAATTGCATTGTTTTATTGGGTCCAAATTTAGAACGAGAAACATATAAAAGGAACAATAAAAACCTGGGTTTTCCAAGTCACCAAAGTCTCGGATGCTGATTTGCTTTTCAGGGCATTACTTGAGATCCTGAAACCTTGTTCCAAAAGTCAGCAGCCACCTTGCACTCAGACTTTAAAATAACTGACACTAATGTAAAGAGAGCACTCCATTATAAGATATCAAAGAGTTTTAAACTTTAAACCTTTTGTTTTCTGTTACGTCAAGGACTTTATCTTTAGGAGAAAAAAATGTTTCTGGTTTTACTGTGACAGGGTTTATTGATATAACATGAGTACGTTTTGAGAAAATAGGCGTATAGACATTGCAAAACATTTTTACTAATAGTGGCACCATTGCTCCGTTGACATCTATTGTATTCATTCATTAATCAGATTTTTATTGTCTTGATCTATCACAGATTACAGCGCGAGAGTGAGACAATGGGCCGGCTCGATGACGCTGCCAAACACAAAGTGGTGGAGCTGCGGAAGGCTGGTCTGAGTTTCCGTAAGATCAAAGCCGTGCTGGAGCTGGAGAACATCAAGGTTTCCGCTCAGGCCATCTACCTCTTCCTGAGGGAGTTCCAGGGGAGGCCGCCGGGGAGGGTCAGACCCGCGGAGGCCGGAAGCAGCTCATCACCGGCGCAGGTGCACCCTCGAACCGGGGCGGTGCAAGAGAGCTGGAGTAACATCCGTCTGCAAAACCTCCTGCGGGAGGCGTCTCACCATGCCGGCTTCGCAGCATCTGCTGAATTCGCCAAACAGGCCTCCACAAATTCAGAGGCCGGTGGGAATTCGTCCGGTTCTGGGGAGACAAGCGGAGGCGGCCGGCCAGAACAGCAGCGGGATGAAAACAGGGAAGAAAATGACATTCAGATCGTTAGCGTCACATCCCTGGCGCAGACCGGCCAACGAAGAGCTCCTCAGTCCACTGTGACGAGGGCAGAGCCGGGCGCCGGGTCTCCCACGCTCACGGCTTCTGGGGCATTCACGAGGAGGAGGGCCACACCTTCTCCAGCCACCAGTTCAATGCTGGCGGCTCGAAAAAGACTTTTGGATAAAGCGTTGTCGCACAGGATGAAGGTAAATATATTCATATTTTCTTTGTTATGCATATTTTATTTCTCCTTTTTCTCTGAATTTAGGATGAGTACCTTAGAACTATAAACACTTAGCATCACCTTTGAACAAGAAGTAGGCCTAGTCACCAATATATAACAAAATATAAAACTGTTATTTTTCATGTCTGAATGTTGCTGTGTCAAAGTGGAATTGCAAATGATTAAATCCCAATGTCCTCAATCAAGCACGTGATGATTAGTGAAGTTATAGCTCGTTACTATTGATGGAATTTGCGTGTCATGTTAAACTGGAAAAGTTAATTAGCCTAAACTGTAAAATTTGCTGGTTTTGTACCTCGTCTGCTTTTGTTAAGTGATCGGCTGCACAATGAATCCACTAAAATGACTTTGATGAGGATAAAAGTTTCAATGAAGCAGAATAAAAAGCTCCCACAAACCTGAAGCTTAACGTCCCCATATGATGAGACAGCGGTTGCAGACCAACTTCCCGCCACAAAAAGAAGCGCGGGTGGGGAAGTTGGCCTGGTTCTTTGGCTACGGCGTTACTGCTACTTCGATCACTTCCTGATTTCCCAGACTATGATTACACCCAGAACAGAATGTAGTTAGAAGAATTTAGTTAATGTAAGTTGACAGCGTTAACGTCTGCACGTTGTTTTTCCCCACAGTCATTCCACCAGGTGGCATCGTTGCTGAGGAGAGATTCCTCGAGCATCCAAGGAGCCGATCTTAGAAGTGCTATGTCACAGCCACCTGAAACTTATGATCTCACCACAGACAAGGTGAGAACAACTTGTATGACCAAAAATGTGCACCACAGTATTTTTCACAATTTTACCGTAATAATTGTAGTCTGCGTGCAACATTTTTTTTCCTCATTCATAAAAAGTATTATAAATAATTGGTTATCCTCTCCTGTCCTACAGACTGTTATGGAAGGTCAGCCCGGGGCTGGCAGCACTCCCAGGCGTTTCCTCACTCAGAGACCAGGGCTTTCCGTCCGCTCCATTCAACCTCCTCCTCGCGTTGGGATCCGTCTTCCTAACCGGCCGCTCGGAGCTTTAGCGTCCTCGGCTCCCGGGGCCGCGGTCATCCGCCTGCAGACCCCCGGAGGCCAGGCTGCCTCGCGCAGCGAGGGGAATCCGAGCCCGCAGCAGGCCGCCCAGGACGTGGGAGGGAGGGGCGGTCTGCAGGACCAGATTCAGACCCTGGGCTCCGAGGTGCGCAGCCTGGGCCTCGTGGTGAAGATGCTCGTGGAGCAGCAGTGCCGCCTGGAGAGGGAGCAGGCCCAGCAGACGCAGATCCAGAAGCAGATCCTCAGCACCCTGCAGGCCGTTGTCTCCAAAATGGGATCTTGTAGCAGCGTTCAGCAGCAGCACAACAAAACCCCGTCACCCTCCGCTTTACCTGCAGCTTCTGCACCTACCTCCTTCAGTCAGGACTCCTTCGGCTTTAGTCAAGGCACGTACACTCAGTGCAGCCAAACCCAGCCCAGCTTCAACACTTTAGAGAGTTTAGAGAATGTAGAGGCCTTTAAGCTGCCAGGACTGAGCCCCACGAGCATGAATGGGTTTCCACCGTGTAGCAATGCAGAGAGCCTCCCTCTAACTCACACTCCCCCTCAAACCCAATCATACGCAGCCGTGTACACGCAGCAGGCTAACCAAGCCCTCATGCCGCCTTACACACAGTCCTACATGTCTACGTATAACCAGTCCCATCCTCAGACTTTTAGAGCATCTGACAGTAAAACATCTGATTTCTCAAGCAGCTGCTCAGCGGGGACTTTCCAGGACTGCAGCGTGAACTCCAACCACTCGTCACAAGATCAGCAGATCAACATCATCAAAGTGGAAGGGCCGTAGAAGACTTCAGACTCCACGCAGCATTTGGGAACCAGAAGGGCTCGGATGTCGTTTATTTTGTATCAAGTGATTGTGGTACTGTTATTTAAAACATCCGTGTTTTTACAACAACGTGTTTAACAAATAATGTAGCATTTTTATATTAATTTATTCCCAAAGTTCAGCCAAAAACCATCAGCAATAGAATAAACACAGTGCAATATTTTAGTAATTAGGCTCGGATTTGTCTTTGCTATAAGCGTCAGTTAACAAAAAAATTGATCTAAAGGGGTTTTTATAAAAACACTTTTCTACGTGTCGTCATACCTCTATGCTAGCTAACGTAAAACAAATACATAGCTGGATGAGATCCAAAGCATGTTCCCCTTTCTGTGTGTACAGTGTCTGAAGAAGCTGAGAATTCTTTTTGAATAAATAAAAAAAACAAGCAAAAGGAATTTATTTTTGAATTATAATGAACCTTACGCCAATCTGACATAACATTATGACCACCACTAATACTGTGTAGGTCTCCCTTGTGCCTCTGAAACAGTTGACTCACCAGAGAATGGATGGGGGAGTCCTGTAGTGTCTGGAAACATGATGGATTTGCGGGGTTGCAAAATCTTTGGTTGATTATACATTTTTATGTATATTTTTTTTAAAATTTTACCTCCACAAATTATTTTTTTAAAAATACACATTAACATGAATCCCACATATTTCAGTAAAGGGATAAATGGAGGCAGAAGACGTCATCTTTCAGTCAGCACTTCGCTCATTCAGAGATACAGGATCTGTCTCTACGGTGCACCGTTTCAGAGAGAGCGCCACACTAGCAGAGACCTGTCAATCTAAGCATCCTGCACACAATAGGCCCCGCCCCCATCGCTGCTGAGCCGATCACAAGGCCGCACATTAGCTTTGGCGTCCTTGGCCCAAATAGCACTGGAGGCCTGTTGTCAATGTTGTCTCAGTAGGAGATTGTCGGTGCGTATCAGACCCTGCTGATGGCGCAGAGCTCGTGTGGCGGCGGAGAGAGAATGAAGCCGACGACTGGAGTGATATCCAGCTCTTCCTCTGAAACCCCAGGAGGAGGAGTGAAACGAAAGCGCTGGAGGAGGGAAGTGAAGAAGAGGAACATCTCCATTCTGGCCAGACCTTCTCCAAGACACACCCTGCGACCTGAAAAATAGTTGCGTTAAACGCGATCTTGTGTGTGTGTGTGAAATATCTGTAAAGGCTAAGGAGCCAAAGCGAGTTGTCGTACCTGCAGAAAAGGGCATGAAGGCATCTCGTCTGATGAACCTACCCTCCTCGTTGAGGAAGTGGGAAGGATTGAAAGTGTGCGGGCTCTGCCACTCACACTCATCAAACAAGACAGAGGTAAGGAGAGGAAACACGGTAGTACCCTGCAGTCAAAAAAGAAATCGGGTTTCAGAACCAAAGAAAAACAAATAGTGTTGATTTAAACTGATATGAGTGGACCTCACCTCTTTGATGAAGTAGCCCTGAAAGGTGACGTCCCTGCTTGTTCTGTGAGGAATGGCCATGGGGACTATGTTGGCAAGTCTCTGCGTCTCATGGATTACCGCATCAGTAAATGGCAGGTTCTTTCTGTCCTCCACTTGGACCGGACGACTTCCGACCACCCTGCTCAGCTCCTCCTGAACCTGGTCTGAAAGCACGTGTGAAATAAAATTAAATGTGTAAAAACGCAGAGTGCTACTTGCGTGACGGTGAATTTCTGCACCCTGGATGCGTGGGTACTTGGCCATGTAAAGCAGAGCCCATCGGAGGGTGTTTCCAGTGGTGTCGGTTCCGGCAGCAAACAAGTTGGTGACGGTGTAGAGCAGGTTATCGTCATGATAGTGTGAAGCCTTGGTGTCAGACTCCTGGCGCAACAAAATGAAGGAAAAATGCTTAGTGATGAACATCATCGGCCCTGGAGTGGACACACGGGAGTTACTAGAAAGTCCTCACCTCCAGATTTTGCTTACATATCAAAAATGCATCAACAAAGCATCGGCACACGTCCGCGTCCAAAGTCTCCTTTAGATGTGCTATGATCTCATTCAGCTCCGCCTTGTTGGCTTCCACGTTCTTCATGCTATCCCTCCAGTTTTTAAGACAAGGGCCCAGCCAAGGAAATAAGTTGTATATCTGTGATAGTGGACGTCATTTAACAACAATTTAACAAAAGTATTTTATGGACCACGGGCCATCGTTCACAAGTCTTTCATTCATATATATTTATATAGGCTTTCTCGAGTACCATGATAGAAGCTGAACCGGTCAGATGGATTGTCTCATTGTCTCTTTCCACCATCGTTTGGAAGACGGGGTCATTGTATTCAAATCTCTTTCCAAATATTATAGCTGATATAATATTTGAAGCAGCAAAATGAATGGCCCGGGCGTTGTTGAAGGGTTTACCTGTGGGAAAAAAAAAAAAAAAGTGACAAAAATCTCTGGGTTTTCTGTGGTATCACTGATTGTGGTAGGTGGTAGTACTGGTTGTTCTGTGTTATTTCTTAAATGAATTTAGAAGAAACCATTCCCTGAGGGTCTAAGTCATTAAATAAAAAATTAAATAAATAAAAAATTAAAATACTGCTTCCACAAAGCAAACCTCAACCAAAGAAACTGTCGAGTTTGATGCGTTCAGTTGGCTTTACAAAAATCTGCTGAAGCCAGTTTGTTAGCGTATACCCTTAGTCTTTTCAAAATCTGTATGAAACTATGACAGTTGTGTGGTCCGTCCCCAGCTTTAGGCAACAAAAACACACAGATTTTATGTTTTCAGACGATTACACAAAAAATAACATTAACCAAAAGACAATGGGTTGACTTAGATCATTGTTTGTTGGTAGTTTTCTACTAGACGCCCAGTGCTCAAGATAAGGTACCTTCATGCCGTTCAAATTCTTGGGCCAGGTAGTGACATTCGCCAGATATTTTCACTTCACTGATCTTCTTTCCCATGCCAAAATCTTTCAGCGTAGTTAGAGCGAATCGCCTCATTTCTCTCCACGAGTCACCATTAGAAAACAGTATGCCTGGTAGCAAAGAAAAGGGGGGGTTGGCGTGTTTGAACAAGGATGGAAGTAAATAAGACGAAAGTGTTTTCTCACCATGTCCCTTGTTGAAATCATAAAAGATAGGAGTGATCTCTCTGTTCCCAAACTCGTCAGCGTGGTTTACCAGGGCCTGTTTGACGGCCCTGTAACCTGCCAGGACCACCACCTTCTTTGGTCCAAAGTAGACCCTGAACACTGGTCCGTATTTTTTGGAAAGCTAAACAAAATGCAGGTAAAGTTGAAATGTAACTCACAAAAACAGCCTCCTGTTGATGTAAAGGACACAGTTGCATGGTTTAAGATGTACAATTCTCACCTCAAAAAGAGCTTGGTCAAGCTTCTTGAGATCCATCTGAAGCAGGTTACCAAGCAGAGGGAGAGGTCTGGGTCCTGGAGGCTCTCGGAGGCTGGGTTTGGAGTACAGAAGGTTGAGTACCAGGAGACCAAAAACAATCCCAAACAGGGAGATCGAAGTGTAGGCCTGAAGAAATTCTTCAAACATGATGGCAGAATCAAGTGAAGGACTTCTCTTGTGGGAAAACCTGTACGCAGCTGCTCCTCAGGGAAATGGCTCAACGACTGCAAGGTGGCAGCAACCAGAACTTCCTGTTTTGTCGTGTTTTAGGTGTTCATGTGGGCGGAGTTAGACTTTGGCAGGCTTAAAGTGTAAGCTTTATAGGCTGGTTCACATACAACCGATGCAGCACCTTTGGGAGAATGGTCATGTTCGGCCAAAGAGCTACACTGGAGCATCATGGCTCCAACTAAGGCAGGGAGCACTCACAGATAGAGCCTGTACGTCACTGCGTCCTTATCTGTTGTGCTTCACAGAATCAACAACGGCTCAGTTGAGTCAGTGTGTTTCCAGTGCACAGACTTATGAAACAACATAGATTTCTAATCAGTAAGTGAGAGGAATGTTTTCTGGTAAATACCACAGCTGTGTTTCTGGTTAGAACCAGTACAAGCCAATGAAGTAAAACCTTGTTCAACACAATATTATTCAAAAAAGCGAGAAAAACAAGATATGCTTGTTGGTTTTCATTTGTTGCGTCCCTATGTGGCGCTTATGAAGTACTAGAAGTATAAATTAGTAGTAGTATTAGTCTTCGTCATCATCATCATCATCATCACTATCAGGGGTATTTTCACGGACCTTCATTCTCTTGTCTAAGGCAGAGCAGCTACTACCAGTGACATAAGCTGACCCTAGGGAGGACTGAAATGAAAGAACTGCCACATTTTTAAAGTTGTTACCAGTACACACTATTTTAAGTATTTTATAAAGTGTTTCTAATTCCTGAAAATCAGCACAGTGGTGGGAGCATCATATTGAGGGGAAGCTTCTCAGCAGCAAAGCCTTGATGGCTAAGAGTAAAGTATTTATTTATTTATTTTATACACACTGTAGATAGGTAGATCTCAGGATAGAATGGAGTGAAGTCCTCCTGGCCCTCACTGATGATGTCACATTCCGTTAGTCCCCCACTGATGATGTCACAGTCCATTAGTGAGTCCCTGATGATGTCACAGTCCTGTGGTACCTGAGCATTCCGGAGGGGTATAAATAGCTCACGGAATCATTTCATCTTCAGTTCGTATTCATTACACTGACAAGTCGTGATTACAAGCCCTTTTTTCGAAAAGACTTTTTTCAAAACGCAATTTTGAGTGATGGCAGCCAAGAGAACCAACGCCATGAACCAAACACCAAACAGTCCACAGGAACCAACTACAGTGGACGTGATTCACCATGTTGTGAATTCCTACATTGGGATGATTGACCCCAAGCAGTGGGCTTTTTTGCTCACAGGAGCCCCTGATGGCAAGACCAGGTACTTCACTTATTTTTATAAGTCTTGTAAATATTGTGTATATAGTATTGTGTTACCCTGTTATATAGTATGTAGGGTGTTGAGTGCCTGTTCATTTCCCAGTTTGGGATGAGTAAAGTATCTATCTGTCTATCTATCTAGATACATCCTGGTAGAGCTGCTGATTGACTTGGTGGAGCTCATTAACCAATCATCGCTGTCAGAGGAGAAGAGGAGAGGAGCTAAACCCTGGGAGTTCCTGTCATCCGGTTTGGGGGAGACAATACCTCAAACCTTTCCTCAAATTCTGGTGGTTCCAGACGAGGTTTTCCATGAGATCTTGGACTCCCTGAGGAGCATCCTCATCAGAGTAGCGACAGCAGCATATGTGAAGTGCATGCACTTTGTCCGCACTCCCCCTGCGACACCATGTGGACAGTACAACACTGCCCTCAAAGCACTGTTTGAGGAAATGGTTGATCGCATCATTGAAAAGCTGTGCAGTGAGAAGAAGAGACTGATGTCCAAGCATCAACGTCTCCACCTGAGACTCGTGGCCACTTCCAAACCAACACTCCCTAAAGAAGAAGATCTGGAGTCAAACAAACCTGGAGTCTGCAACAAGTAGGACAAAAGTTTTATATATTATTTATATATATTTTTTGTCTTCATATTTGAAATAAACGTCAAACTTCTTTTTCTTCTTCTTCTTCAAAGTGACGTCCCAGAGAGTTTGGAAGAGACGCCTGAGCCACTTCCCAAAGAGTCTCCTCCTGTGACAGCACAGACGCCCGACGTGACGGACGTCACCCCTGAGGACACCTCTGTGCCTCCGGACACAGCTTCAGTGTCCACCTCTGAACCTGAGGACGCCTCTGTGCCTCCGGACGCAGCTTCAGTGTCCACCTCTGAACCTGAGGACACCTCTGTGCCAGCACAGACACCCGACGTGACAGACGTCACCCCTGAGGACACCTTTGTGCCTCCGGACACAGCTTCAGTGTCCACCTCTGAACCTGAGGACACCTCTGTGCCAGCACAGACACCCGACGTGACAGACGTCACCCCTGAGGACACCTTTGTGCCTCCGGACACAGCTTCAGTGTCCACCTCTGAACCTGAGGACACCTCTGTGACAGCACAGACACCCGACGTGACAGACGTCGCCCCTGAGGACACCTCTGTGCCTCCGGACACAGCTTCAGTGTCCACCTCTGAACCTGAGGACAAGCAGGACGTGAGAGCGGAGGAAAAATCATTCGTGAGCGGTGCAGCGGAGAAGCTCATTTCACGTGCTCTCAAAAAGTCAAAGGTGACCTCCGCTACAGACTCTCTTGATGACATCCACCAGCAGATATTCACCAAACTCTGGGAGGGTGTCGAGAGTGAAGGTCTTCACATCAACCAGGACCAGATGAAGAACATAGACAAGGCCGTATTCAAAGACGTCTGCAAGAATCTGCACTGCTCGAAGTCATCTCTGTGGACTCTCATGGTCTTAGAGGATCCACTGGTAGAAGACGTCATCTTGTCTTCTTTTAAAAACCAGGTGTGTGCTCCCTGGCATATGATTGCGAGTGAGTGATGTTGGTGGTGGTCGGAGAGGCTGTAGGCACATGTTGACAGTTTAGTTTACCTCCACCAGGGTGTGACAGTGTGAGCGAATGAATAATGCATTCAATGTAAAGCGACTTTGAGTGTCTATGATGAAGTGCTATATAAGACCAGTGCATTATTATTATTGTTATTATTAGATGAAGAGACAATCCCAGGAACCTGGGACCATCAAGAAGTTCTTCAGATCAATAGGCAGAGCTTTCTGCAGGCCCACAGTACTGGTGTCCTAAAGCTCAACATCTACATCATCATCGGTAAATATTTTATATATTTTATTTCTGCGAGAGTCTATCATTTCTATTGTTTTACCTATTTTTTTGTATTAAATCTTATCTCATCTTTCTAGACGAATCCACCTCAGAGCTCAACCAGGAAGTTACCAACTTCCCCTCCCCTTCCCTTCCACTGATTGCTGCTTGTCAGAGAGCAGTGGAGGGGTTGGTCTCTTCCATCTGGGGACACCTCCTCTTCCGCTAGTTGCTGCTGGTCAGAGAGCAACGGAGGAGGGGGTCACCTAGATGCGGGGACACTTCCTGTGCCTGCCTGCAGGATTTGAGCTCGTATCGTCGTCTTGATGGACACCAGTACCACCTGACACCTAGAGGGCCAGGGATCCATTCCCTGCACCACCTGTTCTGCTGCTGCTGCTGAGGACGTCTCTTTATCTGCTAACTATTAGCAAAATTAAAAAAAAAAAAAAAAAAAAAAATCATTTTGCATATCTCTTTTGTGTCAACAAGTTAAATGAAACTGAAAAAAATGGTCAGATTAGAGGAACGTTACCGGCGTCACTGAAGAGGACATACGTATAATGTCATTCCAGATATGCTTTCAACAAATCATGACATTAACATGAACCCTGAAAGCGTGGTTGAAGGAGTTAGGGCTGAGCAGACGGGGAAACTACCCCTCAACAAATAAAGTTAGAAGAACCAGAATATCAGACAGAACAATGTGGCCGACACGGCAACGACTCTCCGCATTGTGGACACATGTTGTCTGCTTTCAAAGCGCACATCACAGTGTCTACACTTCCTCGTAGCTGACCTAGCTAGTCCATAGCTGATTTTGCTGTTGGTCAAAGTTGAGCCAGCGCATAGAGGGCTAGTTGACTCCATCAGAGAAAACCAGAGAAGGGCAGTGCTGCCTCCCAGAGGTGTGTTCCCTCCCCACTGCTCCTCTTCTCCTTTACAACTCTGTGCAGCACCTTCTGCGAAACTCCTGAAGTTTGCAGATGATAACACCACCGTCGCTGGACTAATCCAGGACGGGGACGAGTCTGCATACAGAGGGAACAGCTGGTCCTCTGGACTCAAGACTGTGGAGATGGCAGTGGACTTCAGGGAGAGCCCCCCCACCCCCACCTACCCCTCCTCTAGCCATCCTTAACAGGACCGTCCCTACACTCGACTCATTCACGTTCCTAGGGTCAACAATCTCACGGGACCTGAAGTGGACCGCCCACACGTCCTACTTCCTGTGTCAGTTCAGGAAGTTCAACCTGCCCCAGGAGCTACTGACCACGTTCTACACCGCAATAATTCAGTCTGTCCTGACCACATTTATCACAGTCTGGTTTGGATCTACTGCCAGACGTGACAGGGACAGACTGCAGAGAAGAGAAGAGAAGATTATCGGTACTGACCTTCCCTCCATCCGGGACCTGTACCGATCCAGGGTTGGGAAACTAGCCTGTCAGACCGGTAGTATCGTTAGCCTAATAGCGTAATTGCCTGTCGCATTAGAAAGTTTTTGGAGGGAAAAAAAAAGAAAAAGCAAACACATTGGTATTTTTATTGATATCGTAAAAAGTAAGTCAAAAATGACTTGCAATTATGCTATTAGGATACACATAAACAATTTGCAGTAATAAAACACATATTCGGAAACAATCTACAATGACACAAAGGAAGGAATATACAATATACCAACAAAATACTCATTAATTGATCAGCTTACGTGATGGACACGTTACTTCTGACAACCTTTAGGTCAGTCAGTGCAAACATCTACAACTAACACCTTTTTCAAAACAACTTTTAGGAACCTTGTGATAAACGGCCGTGAGACTAAAAACATCATTTCTGCCACTTGTACAGGAGCGATCGGCTCCAGCTCCTCTTCCTCACTGGCGACTGACGGCGCACAACTCATGCGGCGAAGGAGGCAGGGTGAAGCCCACAGCCGGGGTCAGATCCAGCTCGTCCTCAGAAACCCCGGGCGGAGGGGAGAAACGGAAGCGCTGGAGGAGGGAGGTGAAGAAGAGGAAGAGCTCCATCTTGGCCAGGCTCTCCCCGAGACACGCCCTGCGGCCTTGCGAGGACGAGCGAAGGGTTCATTAATTGAGCACACGCTGTTTTGAGAAATTATCTATAAAGAGCGAGAAAAACAAGCTGCATCTATACCTGCAGAGAAGGGTATGAAGGCATCCCTCCTGAAGAATTTACCATCCTTATCCAAGAAATGAGAAGGGTTGAAGGTGTGCGGGCTCTCCCACTCGCTCTCATCGTACAGGACGGAGGTCAGAAGAGGGTACACGGTAGTTCCCTGCGAGTCACAGGAGAGGGCATGTCAAGTTTTTCAGGTTGGTAGAAGTGAGTGAAGATATTGTTTTGCAGATGAAAGCGATCATCTGACCTTTTTGATGAAGTGTCCCTGGAAGGTGATGTCCTGGCTGGTTTTGTGAGGGATGGACATGGGGACGATGTTGGCCAGTCTCTGTATCTCGTGGATGACAGCGTCAGTGTACGGCAGGTTCTTCCGGTCATCTATCTTGACCTGGCGGCTTCCTATCACCCTGGTCAGCTCCTCCTGCAACCGGTCTGCAGACACAACATGAGAAGTGGTCGTCTGGTCATCAAAATCTGGCCCTTGTCAAGGTCAATTTTTCCTGCCTCCGCCCTCTTTAATATTTTAAAATTGTTACGTTGTTAGCAATAAGGGAGTCATTAAAGTGTCCTCTTCAGAAACACCCTAAAAATAGCATATATTAATATTTTTTTCTACTTTTTAAAAAATAAATATTTGAATCCACTTCCGTACTAATGAAAAATACCAAACATTTGATTAATTACTGACTTTCAACCCTTTCTATGCCAATGTTTGTAATGGCATCGTTTTTTTTTTCCAAAAAAAACCCCCACAAAATTGGAAATATTTTCAATTATCTAAATGCAAAGTGGATTTCTCTTGGGGGGATTATTAGAGCCTTGAATGTGTTAATGATTAGTAGCAACATTGATTTTGATGGATTCTTTTTTGTTTTGTTTTGTTTTTTTAGTGCTCGATTTACAAAAATGGTTACGTTGTTAACATTAATGGAGTCATTAAAGTGTCCTTTTCAAAAACGCCCTAAAAATATATATTAATATTTTTTCCTACTTGAAAAAAAAAAATCTTGTAATCCACTTAAGTACTATTCACAAATACCAAAAATTTGATGGCATCAATTTTTATTTATTTATTTAAAAAAAAAAAAAAAACAACACAAAATTTGAAATATTTTCAGTAATCTAAATGCGAATTAGATTTTTCTTTCAAGGATTATTAGAGCCTTGGACATGTCAATGATTAGTAACAACACTGACATGAAGTGTCCTCATCAATTTCAATATCAATCGATTTTTAACCCTTTATATGCCGGTGTTTGTGATGGCATCACATTTTTTTCAAAAAGAAACAAAACACAAAATTTTTTATATTTTCAATAATCTAAATGCAAGGTGGATTTCTCTTGGGGGGATTATTAGAGCCTTGGACATGCCAATGAATAGTAGCAAAAATGATTTTGATGGTCACAAATACCAAAAAGTTTATTTCTGCTTTTTAACCCTAAGGAAACGGACAATTTTGTCCTTACCAGGGCATGTGGGTTAACTTTGAGATCAAAATGTTCACTTTCTGCCTCACATTATCCCACTCCTACACTTCTAATTTCTCACCTTGCATGTGTGGATATTTGGCCATAAGCAGCAAACCCCATCTCAGTGTAGCCGCCGTGGTGTCGGTACCAGCAGAAAACAGGTTGGTCACCATGAATATCAGGTTCTTCTCATTGTAGTAGGTGTCCAACACGCGAGACTCCTGAGAGAAAGAACGCCAACATATAATTATCATTAACACAAGCCGCACGTTAAACCACAAAAATGTGCCGTCTTGCCTCTTCCTTCTGCTTCCGCATCAGGAAACAGTCCACCAGACCTCTGCACATGTGGGGGTTCAGCGTCTCGTTCAGATTTTTGACCAGGGCCTTCACGTCCCTGATGGTCAACTCGCAGTTTTTTAACATCACCTTCCGGTTTTTCACCCAGCTGGCCAGCCTGGGGAACATGTTGTAAAGCTGTGGGATTACAATAGGATTTAGAGTTAATGCAGGTTTGCGAGTTGTTCTGTGAAACATGTCAAAAAGGACGACTGGGGGCCAAAGGGGACAAAGGGGCCTTGTTTTACCTAATTAGGAGTCATTTTCTGTTTGGGACAATGAACAAAATCTCCAAATTTCAGTTTCAGTAAAACTAAAACCCTTGTGAAAAGTGTGCAGATTCTTTACCCGAGTACAAACAAGTCAAAATATTCCATCAAAGTCCTACAAAATAAGTAAAATGTAGTTAAACTAAACTGTAAACTGTCTTGGTTTGATGTATTTAAGATCCTACTCAATGCAGCTGTACAGCAACCCACCTTTCTGTGACAGATAAATCTTATTAATGTTAATGCCTGCAATATTTATTTGATAATATATATTTAATTAATATTTATGCAATATTTACTTCTGTCTCTATTTTTTGTACATTTAATTATGTGTAAATTTTGTATTTTTTCTTATATTATTTTATTTTACTTTTTTTTTACCATATACAATTTTATTTTATTTTTATTTTTTAATTTATTTTTATTTTAATATCTTCTTATCTATCTTCTATTTTTATTTGTGGTTGTCAGGAGTGTTTATTTTTATTTAGTCCAAATTGGGAATGTAGACCTTGTGCTCCAAAAAAGCGCTGAATAAGGTCAGCTGGACTTGTAGAATTTCTTGAAGACGTTTCGCCACTCTTCCGAGTAGCTTCTTCTTTAAATAGGAATAAACTCTGTGGGTAACACAAACCCGAAACTTCCTTGACCAGAAACTGGGGTCACGAATTACCAGAATGGCTGGTACTTACCTGTCCTTGAACGGGGGAAAACTATGTATTTAGGCTACTTACCCTATGAATAGAGCTTAAACGAGGCTATTGTCTATGGGAGCCTGGAGGCTCAAAGTGTTAATGTTGTTGAAACTGCTTGGGGACAGAAGTCAAAACTGAAATTCTACAAGTCCAGCTGACCTTATTCAACGCTTTTTTGGATTACCATGACCTGGATGACTGAGAACCTTTACAGACATATAGACCTTGTGTTATTGCTAATTTGACCACCTTTAAATTTAAATCCACTGCAGATTATTTGCATCTTTCCACATTTTTTTATTTGCTGCATAAAATTGACTGAGACCGTCCTGAAAGCAGAAACAGAGAACCCAGTTAAACAAACAAGACAAAACTTATCCTTGTAGTTGTTTATTCAGGGAAATTAGCCAATGTTACATATCTATCAGGTGTGAAAGCATGCAAATTATTAAAATGTTTTTTCAGTATTTGGGTTCTCTTTGTCTAATTTGAGGAACTGTGTCAAAACGCGCTCTGCATCAAGGTTGTAAAATGTATTGCTACTTAGTGGCATGTCTGTGCGTTCAAAAAATGTAGTTATAATGGAAGTCAATGCGGCAAAAACAGCCACTAACAGTATGAGAGGGAGTTTTAATGAAAATATGATGCTGCACAAAAACTAAATATGCCTTAAAGTCAATGGTGTCACTAACCTTTGACCAAGACTGTAATAACAGGTAAAAACAAACAAAAAAACAAAAAAATCTTCGGTTTCTGGTCATTTTTTATACTTAAAATAAGTCATTTTGTGTTTATTTTCCCCATATCAGTGACTTTTTTAGGGCATTTAAAGGATAAAAAATTCTAATATTTGTTTGTTTTGTATTTAAGTTTAGATCAGTACTGAGGCTGATTAACAGATTTAAGCAAAAAAACAACAAAAAAAGGTTAAAAAAATTTTAGTAGCTATTTATCCTATATATTTTTGCAGCAGTCAAAGTTAGTAGTTGTAAGTCAGTAAGAGAGGATAGTAAATTTGCCCACAGTTTATTATAGACCTATTGAAAGTTTAATATAATTTATTATATATATACACATTTTAAAAAAAAAATATATGTAAAATGACCTAAATGAAATGAGGAGGTATGAAGTACTGTATATCTAACCACTGGGCACCGTGGAGACATATGTACAATTAACAATCAAACTCACATGGATTGCTGCAGAGCCGGCCACGCGTATCGACTCATTAGCCCGACCCACCAGATTTATGAATCGGGGGTCGTCGTACTCGAATCTGCTTCCATACACGATGGAGGAGATGATGTTGGACGTTGCGTAATTCACCGCACGCGTCGTGTCAAACGGCTTCCCTGGAGGAAGGAGAAACACAAACAGTGCGTTCAATTCAGCCTCGCAAGCCTATTCACAGAGGTGCGTCGTCCGTGTGCACCGAGGAACTGACAGCATACCTTCGTGCTTTTCAAACATCTGAATTAGGTGGCCACATTCTTCCAAGATTTTGTCCTCGGCCATTCTCTTGCCCATCCCGAAGTCTCTTAGCGTGGTGAGCGCAAAGCGCCTCATCTCCTTCCACGACTCCCCATTTGCGAACAGAATCCCTGATGGAAACACACACAGTTTGCGCCAAACTCGCACAAATCACGCATTTGTAGGAGATTGTAAATGAGCCTGGTTGCTCTGTTGTAAGGCAAACTCATACCGTGACCCCGATTTATATCGTTAAATATCGGGGAGATGTCTCGGTCTCCAAAAGTATCGGCGTGCGTGACTAGAGCCTCTTTGACCGCCTTGTAGCCGGCCAGGACCACCACTTTATTAGTTCCAAGGTACACCGTGAACACAGAGCCATATTCCTTTGAGAGCTGCAGGGTGGGAAAAGATGCGTTCAGAAATAAAATGGCATAGAATAAATTGTGGGGAAATGGCCAGGGGCGGTTCTAGGGTCATGGCTTTAAGGGTGCCTTAACCCTCTGGGGTCCTGGTGTAGAATTGGCAGTTTTGACTACTTTTGGTTTTAACTTTATATTTCATCTTAAAAACGTTTGACTTTGCCTTGTTTGGTATCATTCTTTTAAGCACAACCTCGCCTATGTCATTTTACAATTATTTTTTAATTTTCACAAACTGTGTTAACACATTGGACCTAAAACCATAAAATCTGAGGTGGAAAAAGTTAGATTTTTCACTGGGAAAACCAGAAACATATTTAATGAACCATTTTTAGAGCTTAGAATGCAAATCTAAAGTATACATTTCAAAGCTTATGAACAAGTTTAGCAAACAACAAAGGTATTTATAACTATTGCAATTAAAATGAAGGTAAGGCATCACTCATTTTTGTACAGCCGTTTACAAAATGATCAAGTGTAACGATAAGTAGTAATATCTTTTTGGCTCTTTGGCTGCAGTCACTCCATGGAGCTCCCACAACATTCCCCCTTCCTTAGGAACCAGTGACACATTATTTCCTAATTGGTCAATGGGATACAATAAGGAAATGGAATTACAGACGACGTAGGAGCAATAACAATATAATAATAAAATGTGTTTACACTACATACTTACAAGGTTTATGCCTCTTGGTTCAGACTCACCTTGCACAGGGACTTGTACGGCCTCTTGAGATCAAGTTGCAGCAGGTTTCCAAGCAGCGGCAGAGGCCTCGGTCCTGGAGGTTGCTTAGGCACGTCCTCCGACTCGAGGCCGGAGGAGAAGAGGTAAAGGGCAAGCAGCAAAGCGACAGCCCCCATCATGGCGGTGGGACTGGAGAAGAGAGAGGAAACGGCATTCTCCAAAAGCTCCATTTGTTCTGCGGCCGACGGGAGTGCGACTCTTCCTGGCCTTCAGTCCTTCCCTGCTGGGCTGTCTCTACTATGGTGAGCCTCAAGAAGGGATATGCTTGCAGGTATAGGTTCATTTAAGACTGGCCCGCCCCTTAGGTCGTTTGGCACACACCTGCGAGAGGCACATCCCAAAGGAGGTTAACACAAACAAGAACAAGAAGAATTTGTTCAGTCAGTTTGAGCCACTTAATCCGTCTTGACGTCCGGGGACATCTAGTTGCTGTTTAATGCTAATCCTGTATGATTGCTGAGACATATCGGATGTCAGTGTTTTGGTGTACTGTTGCCTGCTGCGTTTTTATGGCACTGCATGTTTGCACCTGCAGTTTTGACGCTGTTATATTTAAGGTCAAAAAAGACAGAACTTTTACAGTGTTTTATAAGAAAAAAACATTTTTTTTTTTTTTACTCACTGTTGTCTCCTTTTTCTGTGCACAGTGAAGTCCTACACCTCTACAGATTCAGGACACACTGGGCTATTGGCTGATGCAAATCAGTCACGCCTCCATTCAGTGTAACAAATTTTACAAGCTGTAAATCATTGGGGGGAAAAAAGCTTAATTGAATTTCACTGAATTTTCGTTCCAAAAGTGAATGAATCAGTGTCCATTACACAGTTTCAGGCAGCCTGAAGCCTAAGGAATAAAAGAAAAATATTGGTTACTACATTCAGAGAATCAAAAAAAAAAAAAACTCTGACACCTCATTTGATGTTTGAAATTCAAGGCCGTTTTTGCTTCTGTTACATTTTAAGCTACTGTGGTCTCATTTTTCATTATATATTATTATAATAAGAAGTCCTACACATCTATAGGTCAGGACAAGCCTGGCTACAGGCTGATGCAACTCAGTAATGTCTACTAAGCGGTATAACAGAATCGGAATACAGGAAATCATTCAAAAAAGAAAAAACAAACATCGAAATTGTTAAAATACATGTAAAAACATTAAATACACATTAACACGAATCCAACCTATTTTAGTAAAGCGAATAAGGGATAGCTTATAATACTAATAATAATACTAATAATACTAATACTAATAATACTGAATGCAAAATGATAATAATGTCTATTTATAAATAGCACTGGGCTGAGTTTAATACAGGACACATACAGTAGGTAGGGGGTCCTTACTTAATCTCTCCATCAGTTTGGGGGTCCTTGGAAAACGCTGAAGACTCCTGTCTTTTTTCTCGTTCCAGCACAGCCCACGGGTCTGACTTCCTTTAGGCCTAGGTACTCTTTAAAGATGTACCAACATTAACCATTTAGAGAGACCACTTCAGGACATATACAACTGATTACTTGGGGGACAAATGATTTTCCAGACTGCAGCTGGTCAAGGTCCACAAGGACATGAGGGGAAAGAGCTTGTTTGCGCCTTTAGATAAAGAAGGTCAGTTGAGGTTGCACTTACGCCTTTTCACCAGTAAAGATGGATGCAAACGGCACGAAGCTTGAACAGCAGTAGCTGTTGTGTGATCAGAAAAACCTTTTTAAACACGGCAAGTGGTCTAAATGCACCACTAAATGCGCCGCTAAATGCTCCCTATGAATGGTCTTACCGGCCAGAGGCTCCAGGCTGTTCTCAAGGTGTGAATGGGGTTGAAAGTTCATGGGGACAAAAGTTAAGTTTTCAATAGGGGTTAATACTCTGTGCAGTCAGACTGGGATCAGGTTACTTACTCAACCATTGAGGGATGTTTCACTACTGTTCCACAGTACGCTTTGGGTCACTGCGCATCCATTAGGTGAAGCACCATCCAATCACCTTTTTTACCCGGAGCTGATGTGGCTGCTTCTGTTTCATCGTCAGAAAACATCAATGGACACCGTTCGTTTTGCGTTCAGAACCTGTGGATGGCCCCGGATTCATTTGCACTGAGAACTGTTTTGAACATATGTTGCAACAACAACAATTTTCAGCCCCTCTGCCCCTCAGCATCCTTAGTAGGGACGTGAAGGTGGTGGAGGAGTACAAATACATGGGAGTGAACATCGACAACAGATTGAACCGGAGGACCAACAGTACAGCTGTACAAGAAGGCCTGCAGCAGATCTACTTCCTGATGAAGCTGAGACGCTGGAGCTCTTCTGCCTACGTCTGTTGTGCCGAGTGCCCTTTTCTCTGTTATGGAGAACAACATTGCAGCCAGTGACATCAGCAGACTGAATAAACTGGTCAGGAAGGTTGACCTTGTCACTGGCCACAAACAAGAAACTTTTATAGTGGTGGTGGAGAGGAGGATACTTGACCAGCTGTTAATCATTGATTACCCTGACAACACTCTCCTTCTCCAAGAGACTCAGACTCAGCTCCGACATTCCTCAAAGAACGCTACAGGAAATCTTTCCTGCCTCAATCCATACGACTGTTTAACTCCTCATCTGTATGTGACAGATAACACTCTGTACATTATTAATTTTTCCTTCTTTTTTTATTCACTAATTTCAATTACTTTTTATAATCCTGTAAATATCATGTAAATAGCATATTGTGTTTTTCTCCTGTTATATAGTATTTATGGTGTTGAGTGCCCGTGAACTGCTGCTGCAACTGTGAAATTTATCTACACTGTTACGACCCGACAGGGCAGAAAATGTCTAGGGGAACACAAGGAGGTAACAATTGAGGTAAAAGGGGAAAACAAACCAAAGAAGCCAACCAAGGACCGTCTGCAATTGCAGGGATTTATTCACAATATACAATAAACCAAGAAGAAGCCTTTCGCAGACACCACAATGCCGACCAGAAACAAACACGCTGCACACGCTGGCTGCAGGATCACTCTCCCAATGACGCACCCAGGTAGGAGCTTTATGGAATACAGCTGGCAATCAGCTAATCAGCTGATTGAGGTGGAGGGGGGGAAGGCCAGACCTAAAATGAAAGACCCCCACCGATAAGAATAAACCCCACCTACAGGCAGAAAATAAGCATTACACTATATATAAATCAAAGATCATACACTAATATAACACAGATGTTGACAATTGACTTTGCAAGCAATGACGTTACCCACGTGACAGCATGTCAGCCACCAGATTATCAGCCCCTTTCTTGTGCTTCACCTCGATGTTATAGCGCTGTGCTTGGAGCGCCCAGCGCATCAACCGCTGGTTACTGTTGTACATCTGCATCAGGAAAACAAGGGGGTTGTGATCTGTGTACACTGTGACCGGTACAGACGTGGAGCCCACATAAACTTCGAAGTGCTGCAAAGCAAGGAGCATGGCCAGGGTTTCTTTCTCAATCGTTGAGTAATTCAGCTGATGCTTTTTAAACTTCACTGAGAAGTAGCAGACAGGGTGGCACACATTATCAACACCGTCTTGCAATAGCACTGCTCCAGCTCCTATGGCACTAGCATCAACTTCCAGCTTGAAAGGCCTGGAGAAGTTGGGTGCAGCCAACACTGGGCCACTACAGAGGAGGGACATGGCAGCAGTAAAGGCATGGACACAGTCATCATCCCAAACAAAAGGAATGGCTGGGCTACACAGCTTGGTCAATGGGGCAACCACTACAGAAAAGTTTTTACAAAAACACTGATAGTAACCGGCCATACCCAGGAAACGTCTCAGTTCACGTCGAGTCATAGGTGTCGGGAGAGCCAGCACAGCCTCAACCTTGGTGGTCACGGGCAGAACCTGCCCATGGCCAACCTGCTTCCCCAAGTAGGTGACCATAGCCTCGCCAAATTCGCACTTGGCCAGATTTAACGTTAGTGAGGCATCTGCCAGGCGCCAGAACACATCCTTCAAGCTGGAGATGTGACTCACCCAGTCTCTGGCATAGACCACCACATCATCTAAGTACACGCTACAGTCAGGCACATTTCCCAATACATGCTGCATGAGAAGCTGGAAAGTGGCCGGGGCATTTCTCATGCCAAAGGCCATTACGGTGTACTGCAAGAAGGCATCAGGGGTTACAAATGCAGAAATGTCAGATGCACGTTGCGTTAAAGGGACCTGCCAGTACCCTTTTAGCAGATCTAGTTTCGTAATACATTCTGCAGGACCCACACTGTCGATACAATCATCAATACGAGGTAAAGGAAAGGAATCCGGCACAGTCACTGCGTTCACCTTACGGAAATCGGTGCAGAATCGAGGGGTTCCGTCTGACTTAGGAGTCAACAAACAGGGCGAGCTCCAAGGACTACAACTAGGTCTGGCAAAACCGTGTTCAACCAGGTACGCAACCTCTTGTTTCATTAATTCTCTTTTCTCAACAGGACAGCGGTACGCATGCTGCTTAATGGGTGTATGATCACTCACATCAATATCATGTTCTAACACGTTGGTACGGGATGGCACATCCCCATGCAAAGTGGGGTAGGTAACGAGAAGGTCAAGCATATCCTGACGCTGAGCTGGGGGAAGATAGGACAGATGTTGCTCGGCATTCGACATGAACTCGGAGTTGGACAACCGGCCAGACTGCTGTGCATCAGAGGGTGGAATCAAGTCATCAGTTACATCGGCTACACAAACAAGCAAAGGAGCGACAGTAACAGAGTGCTTTGAACGTGCAACCTGTTTATCCTCTGGTGAGTGGAAAGCTTTAAGCATGTTAATATGGCACAAATGAGTCTTCTTGCGACGCTCGGGCGTCCGGATGACATAATCTGTGTCAGAGATTCTACTCTCCACTACATAGGGACCCGTGAATCGAGCCGTAAGCGCGGACCCAGGTGTGGGTAGCAACACCAACACCCCATCACCAGGCTGGAACTGCCGCTCAACAGCCTTCCGGTCAAATCGTTGTTTCATACTGCCCTGAGCAGGGGAGAGGGCCTCTTTTGCCAGCTTAGAGGCAAGATGCAGACGCTCTCTGCATTTGGATACAAAATCCACAATGTTAGTTTGTCTTGGGGAGCTGCCCACCAACTGCTCCTTCAAGACTGCTAACGGACCTCGCACATTGTACCCAAATACTAGCTCCGCTGGGCTGAACCCCAGAGACTCCTGCTTTGCATCTCTAATGGCAAACAATACAAATGGTACCCCCTCATCCCAGTCTTTACCACTGTCACGACAAAATTTACTCAACATAGATTTTAAAGTTTGATGCCACCGTTAAAGCGCACCTTGAGACTCGGGATGGTAAGCACTCGACACAGAATGACAAATACCCAGAGACTGCAGGGTCTCATTAAAGACCTTGAAGAAAATTAGTTCCCTAGTCAGTTTGCACCACCCTCGGCAAACCAAACAGAATGAAAAACTTTAGCAGTGCCTTCGTGACCGCTGGTGCTGTAATTTTTCGCAAAAGGGACAGCCTCAGGAAACCGAGTGGGGACACACATCATTGTTAACATGAACTGGTTGCCAGCCTTAGTTCTAGGCAATGGACCCACACAATCAACAATCACATGCTCGAAAGGCTCACCAACGGCTGGAACAGGACGAAGAGGAGCAGGGGGCACAGGCTGATTCGGTTTCCCTACAATCTGACAAGTATTGCAACACTTACAAAAATTCGTCACATCATCCTTTAAACCGGGCTAAAAGAAATGCCAGAGGACTCGATGATAGGTCTTAGTTACCCCCAGGTGACCTGACCACAAATGTTCATGGGCCAACTTCAGCACATGCTGGCGACAATTAACAGGAAGGACTATCTGATGGACCACCCCCCAATCTTCACCAAGCTCAACTGCTGCTCTGCCTGATTGTGAAGCCCACCTGCGCATCAGGACACCATCGTCAAGAAAATATGGTTGCTTAGATGTACACTCACTGGATTCCTTCATAGCAGCAGCCATACATTTAGCTAAGGATTGATCTGTTTGCTGGGCAGCAATGAGAGCCTCACGATTAAGTGGTAAGGGAGCCGCAAGAGCAACAGGCTACCCATGATGAAATCGACACCACTAATAGGAAAACACGAGCGAACCCCCACATGAAAATAACCAGTCGCCAGACCCGACTGCACATGGATTCGGTGCAGAGGGGCGGGAATGACACCCATCTCAATCCCCCTAACCACAGCACTGGCGTCAGACTCAGCACCAGATGGCAACACACTGGACAAAATGAGGGACTGCGAGCAGGCAGTGTCACGCAACGCAGTCACTAGGCAATGGTCCCTGGCCTGTCCCGCAAGAGACACCCAACACTTGAATATGAAAGGCCTAAAACAGTCTTCAGGAACCTCTGACACTATGGTCTCGCTACTGATGGACGTTTTAATAAGCCCCACGCCTTTTGGTGGCCTCGCAACAGGCTGCTTACGCTTCCAGGCAACACAATCCGCGATCAAATGACCCCACTTATGACAATAAAAACATTGCCGATCAGCTTTGGAAACAGAAGGAACAGCAGCTCCTGACACCTGCGAACCAGACTTCGGCAAAACCTCCCGAAGGGACTCACGTTTAGCCAATACACTTTTGTGTGTGAGCGCAAACTCATCTGCCAAGGTGGCAGCCTGCTGCAAGGTGGACACTTTCTGTTCGTTCAGATATACAGCAGTACGCTCAGAAACACAACTTTTAAATTCCTCCAGCAACATAAGTTCGCGCACCGAGGCAAAATCATCAGCCTTACAGGCCGCACACGACCGGTCGAAGAGAATGCCCTTCTCTCTGGCAAAGTCAATATGGGTCTGGTTGGATGTCTTACGAAGATTTCGAAATCGCTGTCTGTACGCCTCAGGTACCAGCTCATATGCCCGCAGAATAGCACCTTTAACTTTGTCATAATTGAGACCATCCTCCACGGACAAGGAGGAGCAGGCCTCCTGAGCTCTACCTGTCAACCTGCATTGTAGCAAAATAGCCCACACATCCTCTGGCCAGCGTAACGCAGCAGCTATACGCTCAAAGGCGCCGAAATAAGTTTCTACCTCTGCCTCACGAAATACAGGGACCAAGGAAATGTGTTTAGTCACATCGAAAGTGATGGATGGAAGTGACACAGGTGGAGCCTCGCCAGCAGGAGTAGTACGAGCTTGAAGCTCAACTTGGCGCAGCCTAACAGCTGTGTCCGCCTCTAACTTTTTTAATTCCAACTCCCTGCGACACTGAAACTCACGCTCCTCTTTTTCTAACTGAAAACGAGCTAACCGGACTTTCAGTCTGGCTTCCACTTTTGAGCCAGGAGTTGACTCAACAGAGAATGGGACAAACTGAGGTATTGTGACCGGCCTCGCCTTTGACAAGGGACATAGAAACCGGCACACCATAATACTCGGCAATCACACGTAGATCACTTTTTGTACATTTATCAAACACAATTAATGAGGAATCCGACACAAATGCGCCAGCGTCAAACGCTGCCATTACCAAAAACACTCCGCGAGGAAATAACAGCCGACCACAAACAAAACAACACGTATGATGTCCACACACAAACAGCCGCCACGAAAGACAAACTTCCCCAGATCCTACCTAACATGAACTTCATCTACCTATCTTCTGGGGCGTGCCGGGCTCGAGGCGTCTTATTGGCAACAATCAGCGGCCGAAACCCTGAAACGCCAGCCCCCACCGGAGACCAAAGCCTCCGCCCGGAGTTAACCCCTCGCCACCGGCTGCAGGCACACAGACACCAATACGCAGGACAAACTGAGAATGAACAACAAAAGAAACTCTCCGGTACAGCTGCGAGAACGATCCCGGACGAGCCCCCAAAATTGTTACGACCCGACAGGGCAGAAAATGTCTAGGGGAACACAAGGAGGTAACAATTGAGGTAAAAGGGGAAAACAAACCAAAGGCCGTCTGCAATCGCAGGGATTTATTTACAATATACAATAAACCAAGAAGAAGCCTTTCGCAGACACCACAATGCCGACCAGAAACAAACACGCTGCACACGCTGGCTGCAGGATCACTCTCCCAATGACGCACCCAGGTAGGAGCTTTATGGAATACCGCTGGCAATCAGCTAATCAGCTGATTGAGGTGGAGGGGGGGGGGGGGGGGGGGGGGGGGGGGGCGGTACCTGAAATGAAAGAACAAAAAGACAAGGCCACACACACACACTGGCCCGTAACAATAAGCTATTGTGTTACTGGCCCGGCCCCCTTGAGATCAAATTGTGTGGAGTGTAGCCCCTGAACTAAAATGAGTTTGACACCCCTGGTATATATGATTATCATGTGAAGAGTAACGTAATCAGAAGACATTTTTACTAGACTTATCAGGCATTTGAGTTTTTCTTGCTATATATATATATATATATACATATAAAAATTGAGAGCCTACACTTTATTTACGTCTCCCGTCAGTGGTCATAATGTTGTGGCTGATTGGTGTGTAGAGGACTTGCTGGAGAAAAAAAAAAAAGATCAGTTTCGCTACCATTTGCATAGAGCAGGATTTAATTTAAAAAGAATAGTGATACATACAGAGTTGACAAGGTCAGTTCCATGGTACGGTACAGTACAATAGTACACAGTTACAATGACATAAATTCCCTTTTTTATCTTTTTTTAAATATGATACAGGTCATTTCAGAATAATTCCATCCGCCCGATAAAGAGCAGCAAAAAAACAAAACAAAACAAAAAAAAAACGAACAAAACAACCTCCTCCTCAAAGTACATGTTAAACATTGCAATCGTCTCAAGACTTACACGTGATGAGAGATTAATTGTGCAAATACATGATCAAATGCAACAAAATGAAGAGGTTAAATTCAACAGGCAACGTTTCAGCGACTCTCTGGAATATCAGTCTTCACATCCGGCGTCATGAAGAGAAAGCACTGGAAATCACACGAAGCGGTTCAAGTTAGTGCTTTTTTTTTTCTTGTTTTGTCTTTTTTTTTTTTTTTTGCTTTACGTGTAAAACAGCAGATACATTCATCTCACTTCTGTGGAGTGAGTTTTAGTTTTGACAGAAGGAAAAGTCACTCGATCCGATAATATCGATAATATCGCTCGATAATATCGACCTGGACGAAGAGCGAGGAGACTCCGAACACACGTCCGTTCTAAATATTTCTATTAAGAGTTCATACATGTTTTTACAGGGTCTTTAAGTTATGAACAAAGCTTCAGGAATGTGATCAAGTGGGCACGAATCAGAATCAAATGAAATAATAATAAAAAAAAGATAAAATAAAACACACGGTGCTCATCGTTCCTTCTTTAGAGCAGCGCCTGCGTTTGTATGCGGACGTTTTATCTTCCAGAACTGTTGGGGCCTCGTTATTGCGTCTCCTGGTGTTCCCTGAAGGAGGAAGTTTCACGTAAAAAGATACGTTAACAATCTCTTGGTTTTAAGTCGTGAAGAAAAGTCTGGGCGGATTCAGGAATGATGCCGCCGTGCTCTTTGGGCCCACAAACATACAAAGACGTAACGTGTGAAGCTGCGGGGAGAATAAATAAATAATAATAACAATTAAAAAAAAGTACTTCGATGACAGCAGCAGCAGCGGCGGCGTTTGATAACAATAATCACCTGCGTCACGCGTCTGACAACCTCCTTGCGACACGCTGTTGCTGCAACTCACCCGCAGCAGAAAAACAAAAAAAAAAAAAAATAAAAAAAAAAGGTGCGAATGAAGAAAGAAGTACTCAATGTGCTAAGAATGGACTGAGGTTAAATCCTCAGCAGGGACGGACTTCTAATGTTCGCTAGCAGCTCTCTGTTCTCCCCGTGTCATGCGTTTTTCTACGTCGTATTTGATCCATGCATTCGTAAATGATCCCGAAACAGCGTTTAAAATGAGTAAATGTCTAGTACCATGAATACTTCATGTACATCTGGCAACAACGTTAAGAGGCTCTTCAAGGGTAACCAGTCCTTTAGTGGCGAAACAGGGAAACATACGTAAAGAAACGAGAACCCTCATTTGTTAGATAAGGCTCCAAGGTGTGCAACAATTTCATAAGCGCGTCAGATTGAAGTGGTTCATTTCACCAAAACAATGCACAGATTTCTCAGAAACACAACAAAGTCATAAAAGTCATAAATAACAACCAAAAAAAAATAATAAGTGCACGTTCACACACACACACACAAAAGAAATAAACCCTATCACACAGTTTAAAGTAGTGTGCATCCAGTGGCGTCATTGTCTTTGACTTCTCTAGGAAGGAGGCGATACTTAAAGTTCCTTACTTGGTCAAAAAATCATCTCAGAGCCAGTTTTCCTTCTTTCACACAGCAAATGGACGAACAAAGACGCGACAAGGTGATACAGTAGAAGAGAGGCGGAAGTTTGACGACTGGCCCGCCGAGTGTGTTCAAGGTAAAAATGGAGCTGGAGGTAAACCTCCTCCTCCTCCTCCTCCTCCTCCTCCTCGCCCCCCCTTCACGCCCGCCGGGTAACCCGAGGCGAGTCCGTGCACGCCGCTCATCCCACGTGCACGCGCACACCCACCCGCAGGGGAGGAGACGACGAAAGGGGGACGGGGTGGTTCTCCCCCTCCCCGCCTACTTCCTCTCGCCCTGCGTGCAGTGCTGGAACTGGGCGAAGCTCAGGAACACCTGCTCCAGCGAGATCTGGCTCACGCAGTAGTCTTCGATGCGGTACTTCTCTTTGGCCGCCTCCAAAGTGCCAAACACCTGGGAGCGAGGGGAGAGAAAAATAATAAATAAATAAATAAAGAACAGGGAAAAGTGTGAGAGAGAGAATCTCTGGTGCTACAACGTTTTAGAGCTAAAATCTGAAATTTAGCAAAGATTTAATTAAACTTTGCAGGTTGATCGATTGTGTTTTGGGGCCTTTGCTGTCAAATACTTCCATATAATTACAGTGGGCACTTCTGTTAAATAAATGTACTATTTCGTCCACTAGAGGGAGATCTAACACAAAATAACAGCAGGCGTTTCAGTATCTTTTCCTGTGGTTTTAATATCTGTAAATATGTACCTGCGCCCACGTTAGTGTCTTGTCAGTCAGGTGGTAGTGCACCATTCCTTGGTGCTCGTCCTTCAGTTGACTTCCTGTGGCGGGAGAAAACGTACGTGGTTAGAGCTGATTGGACCTGTTTAAATACGCTCACCGGCCACTTTATTAGGTACACCTTGCTAGTAAAAGACTGGACTCCCTTTTGTCTTCAGAACTGCCTTAATTCTTCGTGGCATCCTTTCAACAAGGTGTTTTGGTCCATATTAACATGATGGAATCACGCAGTTGCTGCAGATTTGTCGGCTGCACATCTATGATGAGCTCAGTATTCTGCATTCCTTGGTTGTAACCAGTGGTTATTTGAGTTACTGTTGATTTTCTATCATCTCCAGCCAGTCTGCTCATCTCTTTTTTAGACCATTCTCTGTAAACAGCAGTTTCTGAAATACTCAGACCAGCCCGTCCGGCACCAACAACCACACCACGTTCAAAGTCACTTAAATCTGATGCTCGGTTTAAAGTTCAGCAACTCGTCTCGATCTCCTCTACATGCCTAAAAAAGCCCTGAATCGCAGCCACGTGATTGGCTGATTAGCCGTTTGTGCTAACGAGCAATTGAAGAGGTGTGCCTAATAAAGTGGCAAGTGAGTGTACACGTCTGCGTGGTTAAATCAACCGTGCGCCTCTGACCTGGGAAGGTGCTCTCAATGAAGTCCTTAAACAGCAGCAGGTCGCTGTCCTCCAGGTCGCCGTTGACGCGCACCTTGGCCAGCAGGGTGTAGCCGCTGCCGAACTTGCTCTTCAGGTGCTGGGGACTCCCGAGGCACTTGAACTGGCCGTTGACCATCACCGCCAGCCTGGTGCACAGGGCCTCGCACTCCTCCATACTGACAAGCGACACGCAACACAGGGACGGGTCATCTTTTACGTTTTTTTTTTTTCTTTCTATGTGACATTTTTCGTTAATGTCCTCTGAGAAGCGTACCTGTGAGAGGTGATGATTATGGCCTTGCCAGACTCCCGTGTGCGTGTAACAGCGTCCCACAGCAGCCTCCTGGCCACGGGGTCCATCCCCGTCGATGGTTCATCCAGGAAGATGACGGGAGGCCCGCCGATCAGAGCCATGCCCGCGCTCAGCTTCCGCTTGTTGCCGCCACTATGCGCGAGAATTAAGAATTAAATGAGTGCGGTGCTAATGACACCAAACTCCTCTCTAAAAACGTAACTTACCTGTAGCTGCGGACCAGTTTATCCGCGTGAGGCTCCAGCAGCAGCGACCTCAGGATGTTCTCCACGCATCCGGACACGTACTTCTCCGGTATTCCTCTGAGCCGGGCGTACATGCTGAGCGTTTCCCTCCCCGTCATGTGATCCAGCACGGCGTCAAACTGGGGGCAGTAACCGATGCGCTGCTGCACCTGCAATCCACAGACAAGCGTTCCGTTCACACTCCGCCGAGGCTCCGCGGTTGACCCCGCTTCACGTCTCCCCTCCCCGCCCCCCTTACCTTCTTAACGTCGCTCAGGATGCTGTACCCGTCGATGTAGGCGTCCCCGGACGTCACGCTCTCGTCGCCCGTCAGCATCTTGAACGTGGTCGTCTTGCCCGCGCCGTTGAAGCCCAGGAGGCCGAAGCACTCCCCTTTCCCCACCGCGAGGGAGAGCCGATCCACGGCCAGGAGCGTCTCCCCGCAGCTGTATATCTGAGAGGGCGCAGAGAGACGGGGCGGTTACTTTTTTTTTTTTTTTAACTCATGCACACAGGTTTTACCAGAAGCCTGCCGGGATGCCTACCTTGCTGATCTCCTGCAGGATGAGGGGGCTCCCGACCATCGACTCCACAACCGGCTGGCACTCCAGGACCCTCTTCCTCTCTTCAGCCACGTCCCTGTCCTCCGGGAGCAGCGCCGCGTCCTCGATCAGAGGCAGCTAACGCACACAAACACCCCGACAGGTTAGATGGAAACATATGATGAGATGAACATCAGCTGCAGAGAGTAAAACGCAGCCTCCAGCTTACAGGAAAATGACCCATCACATTACGTGGCGCTGATACGCCAGGTAAAACGTTGTACTTTTGGCCGATAAAGGTTCTGATGTTGACTTTGATTCTGATTTATGTTAAGGTATGTATTCAGGTTACACCTAACAATCATTTTCATTCCAAATCAATCTTCAAATAATTTAGATTAGATCACAGGTGTCAAACATAAGGCCAGCGGACCCTAAGCAGCCCGCCGGAGGATCTAATCTGGACCGCTGCATTTTTTAAACTGCAATTCCTAATTTGTCCACTGTTTTAGAAAGACAAGTGGACAGAAAATAACGCTGAGACCCAGGACTGAACAGCAGACAGCCACAGAAAGACAGCCAAAAAAAATTCTTTTCTTTCTTTTTTTCTTTTAAAGGATAGTTTATTTAATATAAACATTCTTCTAAAGTATTAGTTCTTGGACAAAAGGTCTGGAGTTGTCATTACGTTACTGGTCCGACCCGTTCAGATCTAATTGGGCTGTATGTGGTCACTGATTTCCAATACTCATTCCCACAAATGTTTTTTTAAAAAAAATAATTAAAGTCTAATTGCTGATTCATGCAGACATGGGAAACCGTGAGCCTCACCATGTGACCCCCCGGCTGCTCTTTGTGCCTGAGGAAGTGAGACTACAAGGCGGAGCGCAGTGTATGAAAGGATCTTCCAGGAAAATATCAACCATTAACTTTGGCTGAAGATTGTTCCCTTGATATGATATATGATCAGTTTACAGACGTATGAGCGCATGCTTTTCCACTTAACTGGCTTCTCGTAGTCGTTTTATTACAACCGAGTTATTTCACAGTTAAAGCTGATGGTCAGTGTTTATTTTGTTCCCTGTGCTACTGAAGAAACTCTTTTCGGTGCCTGTACTTTCCTCCCTTTCTGAGTTTATCTGAGGTGGCATTGTTTAAATATTATTAACGTCATCCGTCTGCAAATAAACTGAGTATTTTGTCAGATTATTTGAACTGACGGACGGAAAATAAGCAAAGTGCTCGTGAGGATAAGGAGTCATGTGAGGAGGACGTTAAAATAAGAAACAGAAACGAGCAAAAATGTACATTTCGGCTTATTTTCACCACCACAGACGAGTTGCAAAAGTCAGCGGCTCCCAGAGTCACGTGCGCCCCAGTCAGGGTCATCACTGTTTATATTATAGCTGGAAACAGTTCTGTTGTCTTTTGCACTTCCTTCTCCACGTTTCTGTTTTCGGTTGCGTTCTGAGCATTTGCAGCACACGCATAGTCATGATGAGGATGAGATATTTTTTTAAGCTGCAGGATGATGATCTCTCTCCACCACCCTTTGCTAAACTGTTTTCCCATTTTCTGGGCTTTAGTCTGAATATACTGTCTGTCAACCTACTCCTGCAACAGTTCACCGACCTGTTTGCGCCTCCTGCCCAGCGAGGTGAGGAGTCGCCAGAGAGTGCGGATGCACTGCAGCTCGATGACGAACAGCAGGATGAGATAAACGACGCCCTGCGCCGCGAAGGCCACGACGAAGCGGCCCACGCCGGGCTCCGCCATGGAGAAGTAGTTTAGCTGATAGGTGATGTCTAGGGACAGAGAAACACAGAACTTATTCCATTATTGAGCAAATCTCACTCCACGACCGCGTTTGCAATTAAAGACAATGAAAATTAGGAAATAATACTGCAGCATCAGCGGTCTGCAGTATTTATGTTTTTGACCCTATTTTTCTCATCACTTCCCATTAGCTCACAATGTCTCAAGAGGACGTTCTTTCCTGTAAAATACTGTTAACTCTCCAAAAAGCACATGTAGAAAAGTGGGTTTAATAACTTTGATCCGTATATAAAAAATGATAAACGGTCAAAAACTGAAAGCATTACAGCAAATATCATATTTATTATAGTTGTCTGTGTAAAAATGAAAAAAATGAACCACCCCTGTCACTGCAAGAAATGTCTCACCTCTAATCAAATACATATATTCTAGTTTATTCTAGCACTTACTAAATGATTCACAGATCCTCTCCGTGAAAATGTTGGAGGTGCAAAATGAGATGAACTCGTAGTTCTGGTAGAACTGGCTGAAAGACATGCCCAAGCAGTAGTTTGGGAAGATGAGGAACACCTTGTCCAGTAAGTGGGACAGGTGCTCCAGCTTCAGCTCTGTAGGAGAAGAAAAAAAAACAGATAAAGATGGTCTTTATTCCACGGGGAACACTAGGCACCACTTCTAAACAACAGGAGCTGTAAGAACAGGATCCCTCGACCAAACACCCAAATGCCAGAAGCAGTGTTAATCTTCAAACCAACACGTCATGTCTTGGACCGAGGTTGTTCAGATTGTGTTTCAGGGCTAGAGAGCGCAGTGTGAGACGTGTTGAGTGCATCGTGTCCTAGCATTGTGTAGGTCTCCAAAATAGTACAACTCATCAGATAATGGACATGGGCCTTCAGAGGGCGTCATGTGGTGTCTGGTAACACAATGTTGTCAGGAGGGGCCTCTGTGGATCATCCCACAGATACCTGATCGGTTTGGGATCTACTGAATTTGGACGCCAGGTCAACACCTTGTTGTTTGTTCCTGAACCGGTTTTCTGTGTGTAGCTTCCTAGCAGAACACTTAATTGTCACAAGATGGTTATTTACGGTGAATAAGCTCCGCAGATGTTTGTTTTTTAGGAGGAATTTCATGCTTTACTCTCACATTTCACATACTTTCACGCTCACGAAGATCAGACCTTCCTCATTTTTGCCCTACTTGTAGAAATACCACAAAACCAGTTGGACGGTGTAGTATTACTCCAACAACAAGCCGTACAAAAGGCAGGAGTCGTTTTATATTCTGGCCAGACTGCATCGTTTGAAAACCCCTCTCACCTGGGATCGCCATGATGGTGACAGCGAGGAAGGTGGCGGTGCCGGAGATCATGTTGAAGATGGTGAGGCGCGTGTAGGCGGTGGCGGCGGTGGAGAAGAAGAAGCTGAGCAGGTACATGAGAGGCACGACCGCCCAGCCGTACAGCAGGAGCAACAGCAGCACGTCCACGAGGTGGTTGTCCTCCACAAACGCCTTCACTCCAAAAGCCTGGAATACCACCTGAGAGCAAAAGAGCGCACGCTGTACAACACGCACACACAAACACCGAATCCGTGCGGAAAACACGCTCCGCATCCAGGTGTCGTACTGACCAGCATGAGGAGACACGGCAGCAGGAAGTTGAAGAGGTCCCACAACAGGGCCGAAAACCAGAAGTTGGCCAGGTAGACGCCGCTGACCTTCTGCACGTGCTTGGACTTGATAGAAGACTCTATGACGAGCAGCAGGGCAAAGGTGCTGGACAGGGAGGCCATACCGTACATCAGGTTGATGGCGATGGCAAACCCTGTCTTACCCCTATAGTGTAGGAAGAAGAGAGCGACATGCCCGTGTTAAATTAAGTGCAGTTGCATCTTTTCAGAAAACTATGAGCTATGAGCTCAGGTGATAACACTATAACAGATCATATTCCTGCAGTTAGAGCTCGTTTCCACGGGTTACGTTCTTGATTTTGGGAAAATCCTCCCCCCCCCCCACTCACTCTGTGAGCTGGCTGTGGGCCGCCTCCGACAGGTCGCGTGGCATGGGGTAATTGCCTGTGTGGATGGAAGCATTGGGTCCAGCCAGGAGCTTGAACAGAGCGTTGTCCACCATCATGAGGGCTGTGGCCGGCGTGTGGTAGCCCTCGTTGTTGAAGTACGCCGTCGCCTCTTCGAATCTGCTGCCGCGGAAAGTGGCGCCCACCACACACTGCTCGTTGAAGACGCCGCCTTCTTCCCTTGCGTGGGTCAGGATGTAATCAGTAAAGTCTAAAAAGGGAGAGTAGGAAAATACATTTGTAGAGGAAATACTCAAATAAGTATCAATGCTATGTTCTTGTTTTTTTGTTTTTTTTATTACTACGTTTACCTGTGAGGTTGATTCGTTGACCTTGCTGGGCAGGGAGTTGGGAACTGTACGCATCCGCCAAGGCCACAGCCAGAGGACCTGCCCCAGGCAGCACAGACACAGGGACCTTGGTGGGACCATAGCGACCGAGTTCCAGCCCCAGCGGGGGAGCGTTCTGGTGATTGGGGAAGGTGCGTGCCACGACTAAGGCCACAATCGTGAAAACCAAAGGGACCAGGAACTGCGCCACCATCACTTTCCAGTTCCTCCAACTGTACAGCGCCCTCTTAAGGAACATGGCATAAAACTGCTGCAGGTGTAGTCTAACCTGGTGGAGGAGAAAACGGCCATTTTCAATGTAGCGCTTCGAAACACGCATAGTGTGACTGCGTCACTGTGAGGTGTGGTGAAGATGGAAATGTCCAAAAAAAAGGAAGCGACAAAACGAGAAGGGTGACAAGATGTCCCCGATTTCTGGGGACAGCCCCCGTTTTGCATGACCTTTCCCCCCGGCTAAAGGTGTCCCCGAAAATGTCCCCAGTTTTAGCTTTTTATGAATGAGAACAAAAACGTTGCGCGCAGATTACAATTATTACGGTAACCAGTCGCGTCAGAATTTTGAAAAATACCGTGATATACAGTTTTGGTCATAGCACCCAGCCCTAAGGAGTGGTTTCTTCATTAGGTCGCACAGGTGAAACCCAGAGTCTGGTTACACACCTTTTAGGTAAAGAGGAAAAAAAAAACCTCTACGTGCTATTTGATAGTCCTACAACCCATCAGAGTCATTTTGCTGTAAACAAATTCAACTCCACAGATTTAGATGATGCGCATGAATGCAGCTCTTCTGCCCATCACCATATAAAGGATGTATAACAGAACCCAAAAAACAGAAAACAAAAACATTTTGAGGACAAAGTTCAAGTTTGCTTCCAGGCTATTGCCGGTCCCTTAGGATGCTTTCCACATGGACAATTTATGACATTAATAGTTTTTTCCCAAAATTCAAATGAATTCCGGGTGGACTTCCGCTAACAATAACTGCAATGACTAGTTCACTAGCGTTCAAGAATTTCCTGGGAAATTCAGCAGCACTGGACGTGTTTACCTAAAAGACGGAACTACTCTGGAAAACGCCTGAGTTCACAGAGAGGGCGACTGAACCGATTCGAAAGGGAGACGACTAAGTTCAAACAGAAAGTCAGTAACGTAATCTGAATAGTTCATTTAATTTCTGGTATGCTAATCTGCTGCACCCCATATAAATAGCCCATTATCCACTTAAAACCGGTTGATTGTGAGCATCATCACTTAATGGTACTGCTACAGTGTCTCTTCTTCTTCTTACCCCAGTGTTCAGCTTAATGTTGGAGCAGTCCTCTGAGATGAGCGTGCCGCTGTCTGTGAAGTCGGTCACGTCGGTCAGGCCGCTGATGCTGCTGGCATCGTCAGTGGTCCAGTCGTGAGAGCGTCTCTCGTGTTGGTACTGGAGGGCGGGCAGCTGGATGGCCTGGATGTCCAAACTGGAATCCACCAGCTTCCCAACCCTGTGAACATTGTCTTATTGTTACCATTATTAAAACTGTCATACGAGGTTCCTTTAAAAGGGCATGTGTACGTACTAAAAATTGCAAAACTAAAACAGACTACGTACACCGATCAGGCGTAACATTATGACCACCTTCCTAACACCGTGTCCAGAAAATGTTTTTAGTTTGACTTCTTGGTTCAGATGTCTACATAATAATTCATCATGCTTTTGTAAAACTATGTAGTATGCAGAGCCCAGGAAGAGTAATGGGGATCTGAATAAAGAATAAAGAATGAAGAATTAATAAAGAGGGTGTCCTGTGGTGTCAGGAAACAGGATGTTGTTAGTGAGGACCTTTGGGTCCTACGGGTTGAAGGGAGGGGCTTCTCAGGAGTGTCACTGCTATGGCTATGTCCAGGGTCTGGTCTAGGTGGGTGGTACAAGTCTAAGTAACATCTCCGCAAATACCAGGTCCAAACGTTTCTCAAGCAGAACATTGAATAGTCACAAGATGTTATTTACTTCTCCTGTCAGTGGTCATAATGTTGTGGCTGATCAGTGTATAAACATCTGTGTATATAAAAAAAAATCCATAAAAACAAAACTGTTTCTAGGCGTTATTTTTAGCCACCACTGTAAATGTTCAGTGCCGGAAGGAAGCAGCGGTTTTCTATGTGTCACGTATGAACTTTGATGTAAAGCGTAATTTGTCAGGACACACTGCTGGTCTCTCAGTGTGGCTTGTAAATAACGGAGGCTCGGTAGCACCAATTAGGACGGTTTGCACTCGGGCCACTCGGAAGAAGCACGCGGCGTTGGCCGCCTGGACTAGAAGCGGTCGTCTGCCCGTTGCCACAGATACGCACATCATATCCGCGGGGAGTCGGACATAACTGGTCAGTTAACAGCAGGCAGCTCAGATGTACGAGCGAATGCTGTATGTCAGCGGGAGGCCTGGTTTGTTTCAAAAAAAGAAAATAAGCGTGGACGCTTTCAAAAATAATTCCTTGGATAGTTTTCTGTAATGGTTATAAATTAAACATCTAAAGGAAGGGATATTTTCTTGCACAGTGCGTGAGAATGTCTTCATTTGAATATTAAAATGTCCCTACAGAACAGTACAATGATACGATCGCTCATTGCACCGACCTGCTGCCTAGTTGAAAATGTGCCAAGCAAAAACAGAGTTTCTTTCACAGTCAGATGACACTGACGTGTAAAAACTGGAAAGACCAACACATTTACCCCGTCGCGTATCTCATACCTGAGGAAAACCTCTTCCATAGTCGTGACTGAAGCACCGTAGCTGGCAATGCCGAGCTCCTCTCGGTTCATCTCCAACTCGGCAAACAGCAACTCAAACCTGAGACAAATTACAACATGGACTCTTAGATTCCACATTTTCCTTTTTGATTAATTAAATGTGCATATTAATAAAAAACAAAAAAAAAAACTGAGAGATGTTTGGAGATCATGTCCAGATTTGAGCTGGACCAATATTATGTGAGTACAGAGTTGGCAACGCGCTTTTTCATAAAAGTTCAATAATTTATTGACCCCTTTTCAAACGCTTTCACATCAGCCATTAGGCTGCTTCACACGCTGCGTTATTGTGAGCGCTGCGCATTCGATCTGAGGCCGGGCTCACTCACCTGCTGGTGCTTTCTTTGGGCAGAATGTAAGAGAGCTCGGCTCCGGCGCTGCTCTCCAGCGTGGCGTTGGGAACGTACATGTGAACAAGGCGGGTGATCTCGGACACGTTACAAAGAGCATCCTTCACTATCACCATGTGGTATCCAGCACCTGATGAGCAGATGAAAGGAACAGAGTCCATATATTTAATAGTCGTAACTTCAGAAAGCTCACACCGTTTACACTCCAGTAGTTTAATTAATAGATGTCCATGTGTGTTTTATATAGACTTTATATTATGAATGACTAATTACATGAGTATAAAAGCATAAAAGGGCAAAGTTTCTTTTGAGACTAACTACTAGGATGTACTTTTGCCATAGCTGTGCAGCTGTAGGAAGTGTGCCATGACCCTTTAAGGAAAATATGAACTAGTGACTGATCACTGGTCTAACAACACAATGTGGAGCACTTTTAAATTAGAGGTGGGAAAAATGATAAAAATGGCGATATTGATCGCGATATTCTATACAATCTATACAATAACGATTATGAATGACTTAATATAAATTTTAAAAGAAAAGGTTTTGGTCAACTCCACCACTACTTTTTCTCTGCAAGTGCAATAAATTAAAAATGGATCATTTGGATTAATAGTAGGGTATTGGCAAGGGCTTCACGATACGATACGTATCACGATACCTCAGTCACGATACAATACATTATTGCAAAATTTTAAATGCAGCCTAAAATCCACGTTGTATATATGTACATCAGATGACAGTGATAATTCATTGGACAAATTGAGTCAAAAAACTATATTAAATGCTATTAATGGTGCTGAACTGCAGCCTGTTTTTATACAGCCTATACGTATCTGCAGCACACATGACGTAGCACATGAGCTGTCTGTTATCAGTATGCATTCAGGTCAAGAATATAGCTTTCATTGTTGTAAAGCATTACTTTCTGCTGAGTTTTTATGGGTCGAACTGTAAAATATGTGGAGTCGTGCACTCCTGCTGCACTTACCATATTTGTTCTTAAGGAAGAGTGGTGACCCGCAGCACTGCAGCTCTCCTCCCGCCAGGATGGCAATACGATCGCCGAGCAGGTCGGCCTCGTCCATAAAGTGCGTGGTGAGCATGATGGTGCGACCGCGTTTCTCCCCCTGCAGAAGGTCCCAGGTGGCACGTCGTGCTGAAGGATCCATACCCGATGTGGGCTCATCTAACATGACAACCTGGGGATGTGTATAGGTTGAGAGAAAGGGAGGATAAACAACAATAGAACAATAATGAAGGAGAGTTACTAATATCTGTGAAATTCCTGACCTTTGAGTCTCCGATGAGAGCGATGCCGATGGAAAGTTTTCTCTTCATGCCACCAGAGAGGGTCTTGGAGCGAGCCTGTCGCTTGTCCTCAAGGTTCAGGATACGGATGATCCTGTCCACCTCGTCTGGAATCTTTTCTTTGGAGTAGCCTTTCAGCTGAACACAAGGCAGATAAATACACTGAGTGCAATGGAGAGTCTGGAAGGAGCTTGTGAAAGGACAAGAAATTGGAAACTGAAGGAAGGATTAGAAGTTTAGAAAAAGTTAAGATCTTTTGGGTGAAAGAAACTACTGCAACCAACAACAGTTATGCAAATATACTAATTATGTATAGAGGGTATAGAGGCCCTGGCCCCTCAGTGGCAAAAACATGGTGAAATGTAGCAGTAAATGCAGTTAGACTGGGAAAAAGTGCCTTTTGGCACTTTATACAACAGAGCTCCAACCGCTTTATACTAGAGTACCCCCCTCATTTACAGCATAAATTAATATTACCTGACACTAAATATGAACCACGACACCAGGTGTCTGATTCCAGGTGTTTAACCATAATGCAGCAATCCATTTACTTCTCTGTTCTGTGTCATAGATATATTTTTACAGATATCGCCGACTGCTTTTCAAATCTGTTGGTTCACTCAATCGCACAACAGCTCTTCACCTTTATCTATTTTAAATTAATTTCACAATTTAGAGGCCATTAAAGCCTGCGCTTCAACCTAATGCTGCTAATCTCCGTGCGTAACTGTCACATTTTGCCACTTAGTGGCCGTAACCACGGAGACGCCTGCACGCTGTGACAGCACGTGCGTACCCTCTACACTAAATATATCCATCTGCTAATTTAAACACTCTCCTACATTTCCATCCGATTTAACACGTGAGCAAGAGTGAGTAAAGTAGAAAGATTCATCAGAAGAAGATGTAAATTTACTGTACGTGTGTGTTTTTGTAACTGTGAGAATACCTGTGCATAGAAGAGCAGGTGCTCTCTCACTGTCAGGTTGTCAAACAACACGTCGTGCTGGGGGCAGAGTCCCAGGCTGCGTCGGATCAGAGCCATGTCCTGACAGATGTCGTACCCGCTGATGTAGGCTCTGCCGCTGGTCGGCGGAAACAGACCTGGGACGTGGCGGTAGTTGGGTTAATGTCTTTTATGAGCCGTGTTTAATGTGTGATACTATGTTTTCAGCCCCAGGTTACCTGTTAGCATTGACAACGTGGTCGTCTTCCCAGCGCCGTTGTGTCCTAGCACCACTGTGATCTGCCCCTCGAACATGTTCAGCGTTAGATCTCGTACAGCCTGACGAGTCTTGTTGCCCACTTTGAATTCCTGAGTATCAACAGCAGACGTTGCAATAAACAAGAAACTTAGTTGCCTCTTTAATTATTGATCGTTAATCTGAATAATCCACTGCAGCAGTACTTTATCTGTCGTTTGCAGCACCTGCACCGTGTTTCACTAAAGTGTCTCCGTTTAGATTTGCTGCTCACCTTAGCGAGGTGTTTAATCTTTATTCCGGAGACTAGTCCAGATGGTTCCTCCTCTATAAACTCTCCTTTCAGAGCCTTTTCTGCGTCCTCCTCTTCCTCCTTTTCATTCACCAAAGCCATGCGAGGGCTGCTGCACCAATACGAAGGCTGCAGATAAGGAGTTTTAAATAAAGGCAAAAAATGACAGCACGTCACTGGTCACTGAATGCATTGCTGTTGTGAAACAAGGGAAGTTGAATGCGCACAATGACTCTTTAAAACACAGGAAAGACAAAGTGGGCCAACATTATCAATATTATTCATGCACACTGTACATTAAGAGGGGATTGTTTCCTGACCAAACAACCCTCTTGTGCACTTAACAATCAAGAGTCAGACCGCCACTTTGTAGTGGTGAAGAACCAGCATCTCACACCCACACTCACACTCACAATGGACCTAGAGTGGAGGGAGTCAACATCTAATCCACACCCTGCTGGCAGCCACTTGAATTCCTGGCGACTGGGAAACGTGTAAGCAGGAGTTTATTTTTGTGTAGAGCGCGTGCGTATGTGTGTGTTATGGCACGCCATTCTGTGATGGCCCGCGGTTGTTACACAGATAAAACCTTATTTGAGTTGGCAGCACAGACTCAGACATTTCCTGTTATTCTAACGAGCTGAACCAGACGACTTCCTCTGGCCAATAAGTTGCAACCTCTCGTTCGAAACCTACCCCCGCGCCCACCGTGTCGCAGCCACTTTCTCTCAGCGCGGCGATGCCTTTAAATGTAAGACACTTCTCTTACAGAGGAAACCTCAACCCTGACACCACCGCTTGGTGATGCGCGGTCTGAGCACCTTCCCGCTCAGGTTTAACCCTGTGCAGAGGAAGTTCGAGCTTAGTCATGCCTTTAAACGCACACAATTGAAAGTGTTTGGTGATGGGAAGCTATTTAGATCACTCAAATTACTAATTCCCTTATTTGGTACACTGAGACCTCGTATGGGGACATTAAGTTTCAGGTTTGTGGCAGCTTATTCTGCTTCATTTATCCTCTTAACTAGATATTAGATGGTGTAAAAACATGATAGCTGATTCATTCTACAGCCAGTCACGTAACAAAAGTGGGAAAGTTATAAAACCTTATCAAGTTTCACAGTTTAAGCTTCTTTATTTACGCTTATTAACTTTTATAGTTTAATATTACAGGCATATTCTATCCATAGTGACGAGCTTACTTTGCTAATTCATTATTTCCAATTCTGATTACATATTGTAATATATCTTATTACATATTGGTAACTCTATTATAATATTGAGTTAAATAATCCCCGTGTCCACACATGAGGACATATTTTTTTTCCCAAAAACTACTTCCTGTTAAAAGCCGACGCTTAGCTTTTATAGTTCCTGGATCCTACTAATCAAAAATGAAGAGAAATGGAGGAATCTGAATTGCATACCAAACAAAAGCTCAGGTCTCAGGATATTAAATACAGTTTACAATGATTTTCTATACTCAGGGTTTCCCATACAATGGTTAAGATGTAACGTTAACTAGCTTAACTTTATAAGCTAGAAAAGGTTATATTGAAAATCAACTGTTTGCTATAAATTTGTTTTATTCTATGATACTTTATTTAATCTTTGGCCAGAATATGTTTAGTTTTCCTGCACTTGCATATGGGTTATTACGGTAATTTAAAGACGGACTGACAGCATCATAATTGGGGGCTTCAAGTTTGTGCAGGGATTAAGTGAGGAGCTCAGAGCATACCAGTAAAAAGAAGTAGGAGGGTAGAGGGACTCCGTACTCCCCAGGAAAAACTGCTTCCATGTACCAGGCCACCAGTCCGTACATCACAGAGTCAAACACCAGCAAGGCCAGAACCTGGCCCATGGAGAAGTCATCATCCACCGTCACTGAGTCGAACAAGTTTGACCACTGGATCCCCGTGCCTGAAGAGGAAGAAATGCACAAAATTAACCTTAAAAGAAAAAAGAACAAAAACACGTGTTTGGCGACTATAACTTAATTCCAGTAATTCTCACCTTTGCCTTCAAACATCCCTATGAGCTGTGCCCCCATGGCCATGGCCACATTGGAAATAAGGCAGGCCGACACCTTCTGGGCATGGCTCATCAGGTCGTAGCGCGGCCACAGGAACAAATAAGGCAGATAGCTGAGGAAATAGATGAAGCCGCCCGCTGCCGCCGCCACGTTAGCTAAAATTAGACGGAAAAAGAAAGAATGAAGGTCTCTTGACACGCGTAGCCTCAAATGCTGGGAGGATTTCTGTCGTCATGGTTACAGATGAATGAGATGGATAGATCTGATGGGGTCAAGCACACGCACATGCATTTGTAAATCGAGCCAAGAGCTGACGAGAAAATTACTTTAAGAGGTTAACTATTTTTACTGGGAAAAAATATTTTTTCCTGATTGAGACGAAGGAGGACACATGAGTGATGCGAGCGAGTGGAATGAAAGGACACTTTCTCTTTTTGCTTCCTTTTCTAAGCAGCGCCAAGACCTCACCGAAGACCACTTGTTGCAGACAATGTGACATTTTAAGCCTGCTTGGGACACGCTCTGACTCAATGCCATTATCTGTCGCTTAAGAGAACATCAGTGGGTGGCGAGAAGTATTCAGGCTGCTGCATACACACAAGGCAGCGAGGGGAGGAAAATAGCCCGTCTTTGTTCCAAAATGGCCAAGAAGGCCACTGAATGATCCTTTCTTTTGGCTTGGCCCATTTTCTGTCAAAGCCCCTCGTCTCTCCCCGTCACTCCTCTTACAAATCATCATTTATAAGCAACACCCTTAACCCAGTTGGTGTACAACTTATAATGCGGTCTTTATATTTTAAGAACAAGGTCGCAGGTTGAATAACACGATGATGCAGCTCCCTTAACTGATCCAGTTCATGGAGATCAACGACACCATTTAAGTGATATTAGCCACGCTGTAAGTATTAAGGCAACACAGCTGCAGAGAGGAAGCAGAGTGAAGAAAGGAAAAGCAGGGTGAGATTAACAAATGGTGCTGGTGTTATGTCGAAGCGTTAAAATAAAACCATCCGTGCAGGTGACAACTGCACATTCATAACTGTCTGAATGTGACAGGAAATCAGCACCTAAACTAGTGGCGTGTGGACCGATACTGAAATGTTGATACTTCTGATACCAGGTCTCTAAAATCGATTCTCAAATGAAAATATCGATACTTTCGATACTTGAGTCTTTCGAGTTAATGTAGGAGCACGGTGGAAAGTAACTAAACTATCGAGTTGTGGCAACACAACAAACCTTGTGAAACAGCTCAGGTTAAAACCACAACAAAGAATATGAGGAATTTATGATGAGGAGGACAGAAGAGGAAGTAGGATGCAAGTCCTCATTTTATAGTAGTAGTGTCTTGTATTTGTTACGAAACTATGATTTGAAATGAGTGCTTTTCTTTTTTTTTGATTTACCAGACACATTAGGCTGTATTCACACAAAGTATTGGTATCGGATCGGTATCGCCGATACCAGCCTGAATTTAACTCCGTATCGGATCAGAAAGGAAATCTGTGGTATCGAACATCACACCTTTGAACAACAAAACTGAAGCTGTTAAAAGCCTCCTCCTTCAACTCAAACCTTCTGGACCAAAGAGGTTTAAGGCTTAATCATAACCACTGCACACAATCAAAAGGCCAAAGCTTATACGTAACCACTTTGGAAGGCCGAACAACACCGAGCCTGAGAAGTATTTGCAATCTGAGCTGCTTTGTCGGGGAAAGCTGGAGGGATGAAGGTCTACTGCTGCTTTGAATGAGAGGCTCTGAATGGGCAAGAGAGCAAAAAGGGAGGAAAAAAAAAAAAAAAGAGGAACGAACATGAGAAAGGGGAGATTTAAATAGTTTTCTTTATCCTCAAGGTTGTCCAGCCTGGAGAGAGGGCTTGAATTTCACACGGCTGAAGAGAATTTCAACCCCACAAGAGATTTGCCAAAAGTGAAAAAGTAAAATAGTTTTTTAACCTCTAAAGCTGGGGATTATTCAAACATGCTGATTGTAACTTGAACAATTTGTGAAGTGGCATGGGATCGTGGAAGTTCCCCGCCACTGCCGATATAAATCTATCCGACTCGCTGTATCATCGCTGTATTCAGGTTAGCATGAACACACAAACTCAATATAATTACCAATTTACTATTAGATGACTCTCGTCCCATAAAGCTACTGTATTTAACATCAAGTGGAGAAAATATACTGAATAACTTTATGAGGTGTGAATGTTATTTCTAAAATAATACTGACTGTTTCTGAATTTTAAACCTTCCCATACGCTTGTTTTTTCACCAACTACAGGTTCTGACCAAAACATATTAGTACATGAAATATAGATTTCTCTAGATTTAAACAAACATTTGCAATAACATCAATATCCTAATAGCTATCATTAACACCTTCTCTAAAAATGTATATTCTGTACAAGTAATTATTTAGTTAGTTTATTCCCCTTTGCAGTTTAAATAGTTGTGTTTTTTTACAGTAACCGCGCCTTTCATTGCAGATTGAGAAAAACCAAAGCCAGTTTGACCCACATCTCAGAAATCACAAACTGTTGCACGTACTGTGTTCTTAAAAATAGAACAGGGTTCTGGCCACACGTAGAGTGCACAGCGAGAGGTGACCATGCTCATTCAGATATTTGGTCAAGACGGTCAAAATTACACACCTCGTGAGAAGAAGGCACTGATCATGAAGCTGAAGCTGATGGTGGCCACAGTGAAGACGAGCAGGAAGACGAAGACCAGCGTTGGATCGCTGTAGGTCAGCACCGCTCCGTTAGGGCTCACCTAAAATAACAAGAGCATGTTAACAACCTCTAACCTCCTGAGCCCCCACGTCCTCATATGGGGACATTAAGTTTTAGGTTTTATTGTGGCTTATTCTGCTTCATTTGAACCCATTGTCCTCATTAGTGGACACTTTAGCCTGTCATCTAGTGGAAGCAATGGTTAAAACTTATTTAAATTTAACAAATTTTATCAAGCTAACAAGCCACAGTGTTGAAAATTAGCAAGTATTCGTTTGAGGACGTTGGGACTTCATTGTTCGCAATTCTGTCATTGCACATCCATGATCAGGTATTAAAATCAACAGTTTTATATTTTGTCACTTCTTTATAATATAAATAATGAAATAATTCCAGTGTCCACATATGAGGACATAGTTAAGTTTTTTCCAAAAACTTCCTGTTCAAAGATGATGCTTAGTCTTTATACGTCTAATCCCAAATATTATGGAGGAATTAAAAACACATATCAAATAAAAGCTCGGGTCTTAGGAGGCTAAACAATAAATCTGCTAAGTTTTGAACTCAAAAACATGATTTGTAAAACAGACTCACCCGTACGCACAGGAGCACAGTTACAAAAAACACTGAAATGGAAAGGAAAAGGAAGAACATGAGGAACCAAGCGCTCCAGTGGAGCCAGTTGCTGAGACCCATCATCCTCATGTATTCCTGCATGAGAAAAAAAAAAAGTATAGTTTACAGATACGCCAGACGTGTTTGTTATTCATTTAACACAGAGGCGCACGAACACACCTTGAGCTTCCTCTCCTTCTCCTGCACCACGGCTCGTACTATGTTGAGGGAGGTGTATGTGAAGCTGAGCACCAGGAGTAGGGGCAGCTGATTCTGAATGGCCAGGACGAAGACGTCGTATATAAAGGCGGGGTAGGGAAACCGCGACAGGACCACTCTGACCTGCCGCAGCAAAGTCGAAGCGGCCTTCCTGTTGTAAGAGCGCATGATGGCTCGGTCCACTGCATGCTGCACAGCCAGAAAGCCCTCTCGGAAATAACCTAAAAACAATTAAAAACATTATTAGAATAGAATTTGTAAATACCTTTTGTTGCTTATCTGGTCCCCCTAGGGGATCCGCGGGGGTACTGCAGGAGGGCCGCAAAATCTTTGGTTGATTAGACACTTTTTATATATATATATTTATATATATATATATATATATATATATATATATATATATTTTTAACTCTCTCGCCAAAATTTAAATTTGTTTAAATGCACATTAACATGAGAGACGCTAACAAACAGTGCAGCTCGCTCCCATCAGCCAACTGAGGCCAAAATGTTACATTTAGCTAAAGGTAAAAGTATAAAGTATGTATGTTTATGGCAGTTGCACGGCCATCCTACTGTTGCATGTTTAAAATTTGGACCTGTATTATTTGAATAGCTTAATATTAAATGCAACATGATAAAAATAATGTGTATTTATAAACAGTAGGCCGCGTTTAACGTAGAACACATATGTAGCGGGTCCCTACTTAATCTCTCCATCAGAAGTTTGCTATACAATTGTAATTATTCATGCACGTGGAGAAAGCAAATCCATACTGAAGTTATTCCGAAAACTCATGACTTCACTGTCAGGATGACTTCATCATTTGGACAAATCACAGAGAAACACAATTAAGCCTACTTAAGTAAATTAAAACTGTTAACTGGAAAAGCCATCATAGGACTTGGCCAACTCCAGAGTCAGGAATCCATTTAAAATAAAATAAAGATATAATACATATTGCCTCTAATGCAACAAAAAAAATTAAATGTAGTTGTCATGGAGACACAGTTACAATTAAAGAGGTTTGCAACAATCAGAATTTCCCAAGTTAAATACATCACTTCCTTTTTTCAACAAACATAAAATTCTCACCCGGTGTGCCCCCCATCGGTTCATGCTGCTCCCTCGGGCCGGGCATTTGGAAAAGGGGGAAGAGGCTGAGCGTGTGCCAGTCCAGGTCGCTGTTCGGGCTCAGCTCCGACCGCTCCCTGGTCGGCGCATTGCGCGGCGTGAAGGGGAAGCGCAGGTGGTAGCTCACCTGTGCATCAGAGAGCAAAGCGAGAGCGGAACTAGCAGAGGTGTACGAAGACACGAGGAGCGGAGGAAAAATGTCGTGCAAAATACATTTTGCTGCCATTTGTGCAAGTGACAGATACAAATATGCAAATATATAGATGGAAAACCATGGGTGTGACCAAACCAACTGGGACTTTAAACTTGCACTGGAAAAATTTCAAACGTATTTATATTGACGCATTAAAAACAAACCTATTATATAGTTTGGAATGAACAATTTGTCTATATTGTGCACAAATCCCTTTGCATCCATTTGCATTCATTTTGTACAACAATAGACTGGATTGATTGAGTAGTCAGGGGCATCTGAGGCCGCTTTCTTTAGCTCAGCCGTTGGCAGGAAAACGGCAAGAAATAAAAAGCTGTGCATGACTAATTGTTCATTTTTTTAACACCCTTTGTCCTTTTTCACAACACAAATACACAAAGGGAACGAGGGGCGATACGATAAAGCAGTGAGACTGAGCAGAAATTTTGCTTTGAGTCACGGTTCGCCCTAAACTGCAGGAACACATCACTCTTGGTCGCGCTGCTGCGTCCACCGGGGGATCTCTCAGACCTGTCCATCACACACAGATTAAGCTGCTGCAAGACAGGCTAAGACAGGCTGCATCACCGTCTTAAGTCAGGTTTTTCTTGCTGTGCGGACGGGATAAGTTTCCCCTCAGCTATTATTTTCACCAAGAGAAGGAGCGTGTTTGTGGCGGCATTTTTACTGCCGCCAGTAAACAAGCAAACCAACAGGATATCAGGAAGCAGATAAAACTGCATAGACAGGTATTACTGGTAAAGCTGCGCAAATGCGGCCTATTTGCATTGAAAAAAGAACTCAAAAGGATCTTGGGCTGGTATGCAGAGAAGGAACAAACACTGTGCCTCAGCGTGTGACAGTGCACATGCTGCCTTTTACCTTCAGAGGCAGAGGCTCGTCGTCATGAGTGAAGCGGTGCTCGAACACCACCGCAGCCAGAAGCGTTGACGACAGCGTGTTGTTTCTCACAAAGTTCTCAAACTGCTCCTCCGTCTCGAAGCCGCGCACTGGAAGGAAAACCAAAACAAAGATGACTCAACGATCAGCCGTGGCGCGTGTGCATTCGTTTCACGTAGGCCTATTTTCATGACCTTGCCGTTCGCCATTCTCCGCGACAGGCAGGAAGCTGTGGTCAGAATACTTAATGCTGGGACCAAAATTATCGATGCAACAGGTCAAACGGCAAAGGGAGAACAGTGCGACTAAAAAAAAAAACACACACAAAAAGGGAAGAGGTACCTGCTAATACTAAACACAAAAGATGACGTCAACACCTTAAATGAACAGTCAGAATAAGAATAAACACAAGTAATGACGTCAGTAATAGATGATTCTTTTGCTTTTTGTCTGAACCTTTCTCCTGTTTTTCTCACTGACACGTCTCATTCCACGTATCAAGAACACATGCAGGTATTCTGGCAAAGCGCGTCAGTGTGACACACCGGCTGCAGGGTTAAATCTGGGTCAAAGTCATAAAATAAACACTTGAACAGAGACATGCCAGAGGAAAGGGCAAACAGCTGCCAAAAACACGGGCTCAGTGCTAGTTTGAGGAGAAACAGGGGATCTTATAAAACAGGGATACGTCTGCAATGAGAGGAGGTAAATAATCTGAGAAAAATGATTTTTCACTTTAACTTCTACCTTGTAAACAGTCTTTAGCGAATTTAATATCGTACCGACGAATAAGCTCGACACTATGCAGCAGCATTCGGGAGCACATGTTCTCGACTAGTTAGCGAGCAACTCATTAGCTGAGAACTAATGCTAAGGTCTGAGGTCATTTTCATTCGTTTTACATGCAGGCATTTTAAATTACAGCCAAATAATTGATAATTTGTTAATGGTTAACTTAAATTGACTTCTGTTGAAATATTTGGATAAAGTTAATGGTTAACCAGTAACAATAATAAGCGTAGTATAATTCAAAGGCTAGCCCATTTAGTTTACAACATATTCCAGTAAAAAAAAGATAAATGATTAATGGAAAGGATCAGTTAAAGCAACGGATGAACAACTTAAATGCTTTTCTAAAGTAGTGGCTAAAGTGTTACAAAAGGTAATAAGTAAAAAAGAAAAACATCTAAATAATTAATAATAATAATAATAATAATAATTAATATAATTAGTAGAAACTATTAAATAAATAGTTTATTTGGTTGAGCCAGTCAACGGTTGAAACATTCATTAACGTTGGAAATAATTATCTAACATAATAGGTGAACAATTAAATACTTATCAGAAACCAGAGGCTGAATAAATAAACAAAATGATTATATATAACAATAAATATTTTGATTGGTCTGCTGACCACCAATCAGAGAGCTCCGACCCTTGGTCAAGTCCCGACTTCCTAGGTTACCGTTGCTAGGGTGGACAAACGAGAGCAACAGATCGGCTTCATTGTCAATAAAAAAACAAAAACAAAAAAACATTGAAAACAGACTTAGTTTACATTAAAACTTGAACATGTGATTCTTCGAAAACTTACAGCAGAGAAAATAACCAAATATAAAAACTGAAAACTTTGTGACGAGAAGAATAATTTTACCAGTGTCTTCAGACGTTAGCATGGTTGCTAGCGTAACCTGTCCCGCCTCCGCATTAACCTCTAAACTCTGTTATTAAAGGTTTGGCATTAGTTTGTGTAACTTCAGCTCAAGATCTGTTAAAATGTGCACTGGTGAAGGAGATCGTGATGCTAGGTGTTAAATAATAAGCTAAGGGAACATTGCTATATTCTATAGAGGAAAACTATTCTTTTATTTATTTATTTATTTATTGGTTTCTTGAATCCTCTTGAGCTCAGTTAACATGTGATAATGCAAAATATAAAAATTATTTTTTAAAAAAAACGATGGCCTGACGTCTAATCAACAAACAGAGTTTAGATCATTTGGAAAATCTCATTTTGCAGCACACCATTTCAAAATACATTTCAGTGCACTCTATCCTTTAATCCTCACCCTAATCCCTTATTTTAGGCGTAACACTGCGACATTACAACACTGAAGAGAGGGTTCGGTGATCCTCTGGTTGCTCGACGTCGTTTAAATTCAGCCATCGTCATTCCGCTCCACCTTTCCCTATGACAAGCCTGAGACCCGTTAAATTATTCATTAATGGCTGAGCTGGGATTTGAGGCGGACGTCCGAGGGCTACCTGCGCTGACACAGATCTGTGTCTGCTACCGCTGTTTAACCGGATGACGTCAGGCAGAAATAAAGTGTGTCCTGGACCGTGTGGACTAAATAAACTGCAGTGTCCTGAGGGAGACGACTGGCATGCCCCGGAGTATCGGCTTCCTATCTGTCCTTATCTAAATCCCCATCTGATACAGTTTGCCGCAGGAGAAAGGTGCGGTCTGTTTGTTCATCTCAGGCCTGATTCTGGAGGAACCGGTATTCCCACTTGAGCGTCCTGTTGTTGTTGTTATTGTCGTCAAGGCTGCGGTGGTTACAATGGCGGTGCAAACAGCTTGACTCGGGAACGGCAACTTTAACGGATCTATAAGCGGAAACGAGTTATAGTATCCGTGGTTCCTTTGCTGGTGTATAATCGCCTGGAATTAGAATTACTCGCTTCGCCAGCTCAGGAGGAGCGGTTACTTTGTAAACGGGGAGGGTTTCCTCTTACACGACATGTTGCACAATGATGATTCTGCAGGAGTCGACCGGCTCTAGAGAGACCTTTCATGTTTTTACATTAATGTTGCAAACTCATAGCCAGATGCCACGAAATCCAACACAATGGACTTTTAAAAGCTATTTGCTCAGAGTTGGCAGTTGGTCACTACATGACTGAACAGGTCCCGGCTCTGGTTGCCTGGGTAATAATCTTGTATATTTCCCAATCCAAATGTTCCCAAGAAGAAAATCAATGTATGGACTCAGTAAACTCTTACGGCCATGCATTTATAAAGGCCTTTTTGGTTCACCCGCAGCTTAAAACCTGAGATCAGCGTGGTGATTCTGGGGGTAGGAAACCAAAGTCATGGGCAGTGTTCCTTTGAGGTAAATGTTGGGGGTTGGGTGTCTGCACTGTGTCGCTGCGCTGCACCGTAATCTCAATCGCATTGAGATTAGTTCAACTTATTATTTCGCCTGGCCAAAGATTTTGTTTTTGTCGTGACAACTCACTGAATTTCATTGAAGTTCCAAGGTCCATCTGTTCACATCACCGCGAGTCTCTTTCTGTGCGGACGCCCCTTAAGCTGTGCAAGCTGTGCTGCAGCGCAATCATGATTTTAAAGCTACTTCTCAGTATCCTCCACCACTGGACTATGGTTCACACTCTATGTTTTGCATTCTCTATCAGATGTGACCCACTGAACAGACTAACAACAACAAAATAAGGAAGCAGATAGTCGGTTATCTACCCGTTAGCTCACCTCCTACCTCATGTTTACCAAACAGAAACCAGTGTCTTACTGCTTAAACTGTTGGCAAGAGAGCAACTAAATCTAATTTACCAAAATGTCTACATATTCTTTTAATAAAACACGTTAGGTAAGGACCTGGCTGGGTGGTTCATACCGGTTCATACCGGTATTTTTTCTGTTACGATATGAATTTTTAATGCCGGTGTATTTTGATTACACAGAGTTGGGAACGCTGCGCCTTTCAGACCACTCCATTTTCAATATAGCGATTCCAAACACGCATGGTGCAACTGCATCACTGCGAGGTGGTGGAGATGGAATAGTCCGAAAAATGAAGCGGCAGAACGAGAAGACTCTTGTTTTTTTTTTTTGGGGTGACCAGACGTCCCCCATTTCTGGGGACTGTCCCCGTTTTGGATGACCTGTCAACCGGTTCAAGCTGTCCCCAAAAATATCCCCAGTTTGAGCTTTTTATGAGTGAGAAAAAAAAATGTCGCGCACCATCTATAATTAATATGGTAGCCAGTCACAGACATAGCAGTTTAAATGTGAATACACGTGTCAAGAAATTTAAGCTGTAAATGTCCCCGGATTTCCCCATCAGTGGGCAGTGCTACCATGGGGCCATGCAAATGTGTTTTATTATTCTACAATATTTACTCATCATCACAGTAGAATAGTCCATTCTTAGTCAGTCTACTGCATTACTTCCTCTCTCAACCAGTAGAAAATGTTGTGAACATGTGATATACATTTTTTGGCTCAGTTTTTTTCATAAAAATGAAAAAACATGACTAATCTTTGGAGCCAATCAGTGTGTTCGCTGTGGACCGACCAACGGCAAACGTCAATTATTTTCAGCTCAGTTCATTTTTCCACAGATTTCAGCTTTATACACTGCAGTGCTGAACTGTAGCCGTCACCCACCTGAGCGGAGTAAGAGGCTGCTTCGCACGTCCTCGGCCACCTGCCGCACCACGCTGGAGTTGCTGGGCACGTAGGCCAGCTGCAGGATCCTCATGTACTGATGCTGCTCTGGAAGCGAGTCCACGGCGAAGCTCTCGTAGATCGTGTCATTGGGGTAGACCTTAAAATGGACCTTCTGACGCAGCACGATGAGGATGCCAGAGAAGAGCAGGGGCAGGAGTATCTCCACCAACGTTACCAGGATCTGACGTTTCTGCACAACCGAAACGGAGAGAGATGTGTTTGAAAGTGGCGATGAAATAAAAATACAGTACACAGACATGGCGTGACTGGGTATTTGTTATTTTAAATCATGAACATCAATTATTTATGTATTTCTACCCAACTGATGATAGATTATTTCACAGATGGATGGGACAGTTTCAGGACAACTTGTAGCCAGTGAATAAAAACATTAATATTTGTTGGATGTGTGTAAAAACTGCCATTTAAACAATGCTCGGTCAGTGTAGCTGATTTTGAGAAGCTCCAACCTCATTTAAATAGCAACAGTGTTAATATTTATAGACAAAGTATTTCTAAAAAAAACACTTTCTTGTAGGTATCACAAATTCAAGCTTTTTTTTGTTTCACTCTAATCCTGTGCTCATATAAATCATTCACAGGTAAAGAAGTCGATCTGCAAACAACAAAGCCTTCAGTAGTATTCAAAATCCACTGTAGCCTTGAAGTCAGCCCCAGGTTCTGTCTCCCAAAAACCTTTAGCGGAGAAATGTCGGTTGACATCGAATATTCCCGCTAAAGATTTGTCAGGAATAATCAATCATCCGAGACAACAGAGTAATACTCTTTACGTTACGTGATCGCCATTGAGCTGATTTTGTTTACAATAAAACCGTTGCCATCAGAGAAGCACGATGCTTAAATCCCACTGTTGCGTCCGGTGTAAAAAAATATATATATATATATTGACGGAAAAATAACTTGAAACAGAAACTGTTGAGTTGTGTGCATTTATTCTCTGCACTGGTTGAAACAGAACCATGAAACCACTACATTATGAAATCCAAATGGCACATCACCAGACTCATATTTTGCTAAGAACCGAGTATAGAAAGAGCAGGCCAAACCCAAGAAACTGACCTGATTTCTGATTTACAGCAGGAAACCACCAAATGAACAAGATGTACTTGAAACAAATGCTCACTAACTTTTTTTTAATCACCCTTACACTCTTAACTCTTACCGGCCCAAATCACAACGTCCACAATCGCCTTGTGGAGGTAAAAAGTTTCACTACATTCTGGAAAAGCACATTACATATTCTACTTATTCTGCAGGTCTGTGTTCCGCAGACGGAAACTTGAAGATAAAGACCACAACAGCAGCCAAAAGAAGACAGTGCAGACAGTGATGGAGCAATGTCACCATGATAAACAGCAGGCTGCCGATTCCATTTCCCAATAGCCCGTGGCATTGTGAAATCACGAGCTGATACAAATTTTTTAAAATTATGCAATGTGCCAACACAGTATATCAGCAGAAATCAGGCATTGTGTAGAATAACATAATACCGCCGGTGAAACTGACTGAAACTGGCGATACGGCGTTCCCCTAAAGGAATCTGTCTCGTGTTCCATGTCGCAACAGCACAAAAATAAATAAATAAACCGACGAACTAACTAAAAGGTAAAGAGAGTGAACGAAATAGGACAGGAAAGATATGTGACAGCGACCGACATGTTGACCTAGCTAGAGCATGTGACACACTAACACGGCTCTGACATGCTGGGATCAACGTTTGTCGAAGCACCTGGGTAATATCTGAGGTTGTTGACACTAAATGTTAGTCAGTGTGCTGTATTTATGGTCCCCCCCCCCCCCATGAGCATATAACTTTAACACTGTCACACAGCCCGCTCCTATGTGAACAGACATGATAATACACAGTGGCAAACCTTGTCCTAATAAGGCCGGGCCGGAGGGGGGGTGGAGGTGCACTTTCTTTCAACTTACCTGCTGCAGATAGTTTTTCCACAAGAGCAGTCCGAATTGTCGTGCGACAGCCATTTTTTTTTGTTGTTGTTGTTGTTGTTTTTTACAGGATACGTTGTTGTGGGTTGATTTCTAAAGTGGCAGGAGACAGAGAGAGAGGGAGAGCGCCATTTTTAATTTCAGGTTAGGCATGAATGTTTGATGAAGGAATCTTTATATATATATATAAATAAAATAAAAACAGCTGCAGGGGCAGAATGAGGCCTTCGATTTCTTTTCTCTTAAAATAAACAGAGAAAAACAATAGAAAAGAGAAGTGAAATTGAGTAATCATCAGTATCATCATTGCATGATGTAAGCATGACAACTGTCCCCACGAGATAAAACAAATCCCACGAGTTGGGTGAGAAACACAGAATAAGGTGTGAAAGATGCATCTAAATTTAAAAGGATGAAAACCTGCTGCCATTCAAAAAACAAATTTGATGACACCTCAACCACACGCAAATCAACAAAAAAGGGGGAAAATCCGAGCACTGATATGAATGGAAAGTACCTATACACCAACACTACCAAGATTATCAGCGCATTTGAACACATACATAAATAGACACAGTGCACTGAGAGTGATCAATAACAATTACTATTAAATTATACTATTAAAGCCACAGGGACCATGTTTGCCTCTATGGAGTCTCACATACAGCACACGTATTTTCTCCTCATTTTTCTCCCATTTTACAGCTTAAAACGGGACAAAACTGGCCGTGCTTGCTCGGTCTGAATTTCACATCGGTTCCATTTATATCTGCAAGAATTTCCCCCGTAAACGAGGTCAAACTATTTCGGAACAACCGTGTTTTATTTGTGCTAGCAAACATTAGCCATTCGGGACGAGACCCTTTCCCACGAGAGACGGACTTCCTCGTCTCTGATTGGTCCGAGGCGCCGTTCGGCCTCTCCTGATTGGACGGTCGACCTGCCCGTCAATCCCTACTGGGAGTCTGATGAATGCAAATTAATGGAGCAGAGGCACAAAAGCTAGGAAATGCAGAAATACCCTGCGCTGACTCACCGACACGTTGTCATTTCACACCGCTGATAATGTATCTCAAAAGAAAGCGCGTTTTACTTTAAGAATTCTCTTAGTTACCTCAAAAGAAAATAAGAGCGTGTCGGTGTGGGGGGAAGAAGCCGTGGTCTCGCTGCTCCTGTCGAGGTGAAAACAACAGTTCCTCCTTATTGTCCTACAGCGACAACGAAAGTGGCATCGCCGCGGGCCTCCTTCTCCTTCACCTGACGCTCGGTTATAGCATGAGTGAAGCCGAGGACGTCCGTCGGCAGCCCCGTCCGGGTTTAGTGCCCCCTCTTCAGTTTGCTGCCTGCTGCTGGTAGCGATGTGATGACATTGCACCAGCCGCTGGATTCAAGGCTCGAAAATGCAGCGACAAACGTCAACAAAACAAGTCACGTGACCCCCTCGACTGGCTCGGCGCGTCACGTGACTCCAACAGCTGGGGTTCACGCAGTGTCACAGTTATGATTTATTTTATTTATTTATTAAAATAAAACTAATTTCCACAGTGTATTGTAATTCTACGTCGTTTTCCCCCCAATAAGTGTGTTTATTAATTTATTTTTTGAGATCCTGCCATACTGTACACATGGTGTAGGTAGGTAGAAGCATGTTAGGTACATATATGTGTGTATTTATTTATCTATTTTACCAGGCAGACTGCTTGAGATCAAAATGTGTCTTTTACAAGCTGGCTGAGAAGGCAGACGTGACGGACGTGAGAGAAAAGTTGCACCAGCAAAGAGGGTTCATGTGCGAACAAAAAACACAACAACACACACTTAGAGAACAGCAGTACAATGCTGATAAAATAGAACACAGTGAAACATTCACACACGCCATAATTTGCCATTCAAAAGACGCAAAGTCTGGTTCTGAAATCAGAAAAGTTCCTGTAATCTTTCTGGAGACGTGCGTGCAGGTATGGCTGTGTGGGCACGTGTCCAGGTGTGCTCGCGCACTGATGCACGCATCTATCGGCTGATGTTATCATGCGTCAACTTTCTTTTGTATCTGCTTCCTTATCTTTTTCATGTTCATAAGACGAAAGTATGTTGAGTCTGTCACCAGAGTTATTTAACCGTGCACTGTTCCTGTACGGAAAAATGCTAACGCTAATAGTTTGCCGTGTACCCAGCCTTTGAAAAGCACAATAACAACTTGAATTTATTAATTTTTCAAAGAAAATAAACACACGGGAGCAAATAATACAGGTGCAGAACAGAACTATCACAGCAGCGCTCATCTGACTGGTGTATATATTGTCCCGAAGAGAAAAGCAAAGACAAACAGATGTACACTAAGTACATTTGTTCATGGTTGACAAGCAAGGAGATTATGCCTCCGATGCTTTCCTCCTCTCTTAGAGCACCATAAAATATTTCCACATTCTGTCAAAGATGAGACAGTTACAGTACCCTTTAATGTGTGTGCAAGCCAGAAACAGTTGGTTTGGTGGGGGATTTAAAACAAAAAAATTGGTATATTTAGCTTGTAACCTGCAAAAAGTAATCATAGATTTGTTTTCTTTGCTAAGGTTGTGATTTACAGGAATAATACCAAAGATACACAGTTTGGCGTCTATCACTAGTTGCTTCTACATCATTTAATCATTGTTAAATAATGTTTATAAAAGTAAACACTGAGCTCTAAGCTATCGCAACTCCATTTGACCTTTATGATCAATGAGCATTGCCCTAATGATTTTAGGTTAGTATGTAAAACCAAAATAACGTGTTTATTTGCTATGTATACACACAGATCTGCCACAACAATAAAACCACAGACAGGAGAAGCTGATAACATTTCTTCTGCAACGCTCTACTCCAAAGCTCACTCACTGACTTGACATGCCACGCAAAGGTTTAAGGGTTTCGTGTTACCGTTCCTGTGCCGAGCACAACAGACAACAACACGCTTGGCACGCCGATCGGGCATAACATTATGACCACTGACAGGAGGAGTAAGAGCTGTTTGGATGGATGTCTGGCATTCATTCCTGCGGATGTTACTTAGACATGTACCACCCACCTAAGCCAGACCAGGCACTATTTTGTTTAGAGTGCATAGTCATATTTCAGATTTCATGTATCAGAATCAGAATGCTTTTATTGTCCTTGTACAACGAGAGTTAAAGTCGTCTCCTCTTTTTGAGCAAGAGCAAAAGAACAACACAGTTTAAAAAAACCTTATAAAAAACACTATAAAAACAAACACATTATAAAAGACACTAAGGTGCAGATAAGAGAAAAGACGGCGCATAAAAGCCACTCAATCAATAACTTGTCAGCCAGTAATAAAATAAAAAGAGGTCAAAGCAGCAGGAAGAAATATAAATACATATTTCAATGTGTGTCAGAGGTTACACATTGAATTGCACTGTTGATTGCGCAGTCTGGAGTCACCAGCATTTATTTGATTGCTCCGCAGCTCTTCCCAGAGGGAGGCGGCGTAAAGAGGTTAACAATGTGCAAAGCCTAAATAAATGTCAATCGGATGGATTCGCTTTGCAGACACGTACAAGGAAATTGCTGTCGTTTGCACACACAGGTTTGGTTCTCGCTTAATGCACCTCGGCTATTAATGTAGACAATATTCAAACCAGCGGCCTCAGGGTCCCAAATCTGCTTTCCCAACCACCAATCAACAGGTAAAAAAATAGCAAGAGGAAAAGTTGGGGTCATTATATTATATTCGTTCCTAATATCGAGCTCCAGAATGGCTGGATTCCATCATTTCCACAATGCAGTTCAATTTCATCCTTCGGTTTTGTGGCGTCCGTGTAATATCTGTTGCCATAAATCTGCAAAACACATGCTGGACTTAATCCTGACAGACTGAGAACAAACCTGTTATTTAACTGGATATTAATAATATAATAAGCACACGATGTGCTTGCGATATCGGAGGTCGGGTGACTGGAAATAACAAACCAAACCACAGCTCGGGATTCGACGCTTTGAGCCAGTGGTGTCACGGTTGCAGCAGAACACTGAATTAGACCAGAAAACAAACGAATGTTTAAGGTCGTGACTTTATATTTAAAATTCCGAGGTTCTCGGAATTTTAAAGTGAGAATTAGGAAAAAACAAAGTCATAATGCCCCTAGTGGTCATTAACTTCTTTTCTTTTCTTTTTTTTTTTAAAGAGGAATAGGAGCACTTCAGGGGTTTATAATATTTTTTCATAAATGACATTAAGAATCAGAAAAACAAGATACTATCCTAAAGGTTTTATTACTGTGGCCTTATTCTCTTCTACAGACCACCGCACTTCTAAAGGCCTGGCTCCAACTCAGGTTCCTAACGACTGGGAATCTCCAGCCGCAAAAAGTCTACAATGCGCTTGCAGCTAATTCATTTATTGTAGAAAACCTTTCTTCTTCTTCTTCTCCGGGTCCAAGAGAAATAAATTGGTTGGGGAAATAACACACTGCACACTGGAGAAAGCCGGGGATTAGTTACGAACTCGTCCTCGCTAATGGGAAACTGATTGGAAGTAAACCCAGTCAATCTGCATGGCAGCAAAGCATCACACGCGGCATTCGAAACATTATTTATTATTGGAACTCCGTACAAAAATGATATATTCACATCACAGGTCTATTGAGAAAACGCTGCACTGTAGAAACAAAAAACAGAAAACTGCCTTTTTGGAATGAAGCAAATGCAATTTCAAGTAGAAGTGGCATGTTCTTTTGTCTAATTTCAATTTATACATATAGCATTATGTACATATAAAAACACAGGCGATAACCAGTCTGGAGTAACAGTTTTAAAACAAAAAAAATAAGTATTTACAGTCACAATCTATTAAACATTGTGTACTCTGTGTCCTGGATGAGGCCTACAGTACTTAGAAAAACCCCCATCAAGTCATCATTTTTCTTTTAGTGTCTGAACTTCCACTCATGTCCGAGGACGAAGCGCAAATGCATTTAAAATACTTTAGTATTGATTGTTCTAGCACACAAACGGGTTGAAACGTCATCGAGTTGCGCTCCTCCTGCGACGATAAAAGTGCTCGACCTAATTCAGACGGGAGGAAGAGTGGGTAAAGTAAGAACTAATCTGCATGTTGGAGTTTACAAATGACTGTGACGCCTGGAGGATGAATCTGTGGAAAACTCTTTCCAGCTGGTGATCCTTAGTTTGATCCTCCGAGTTTCTGATGGGCTTAGTGTGCCATAGGTCTTTAAGCAATATCGATCAAATCATTTAACAGCACAACCGGCGTATAGTTACAAAACTACAAAAGATACAGACTACTAAATGACTTAATTCACAGCTCTTTTTCTCTGTTTAAGTAGATGCCACATAAAAACACAAAATGACACCACCACAGTACCTTTGGCAAACGTACGCAGAACAAAACTGAACAAGAATTCATACAATCATATTTTTTTTTTCTTTCTTTTTTTTTTTTTTTTAAGGCTCCACGTCGCTTTCATCAAAACGACATCAGCGGCCTTGTTGATGAAATCCGCCCAATACAAGATGGACTCTTGTACGTACAGTGCATTTCAGAGATTATTTTAACAAAAAAATAACCACATAAATATGTTGTTTTGCAAAAATATGATGTGAACAATGAATACTTTCTTCCCCCTCCCCCTGAAAAAAGAAAAAACAACGAGTCCGTACGGTTTCATTTCTTTCACAACTATCTAGTCTGAGATAGGTTGTTGTTGTAGGAGGCTGTAAAACGAGTGTAGTGGCAACAGTTGTACCAGGGTCCTGAGGAAAGTCGAGTCATGTTCCAGTGGTTTCAGAGCTGACCGAGTCTTGGCTGATGGGAGGTATTTCTATTGCTCCGTGCCTGTAAACATGTAAATGAAATGTAACCTAACACAAAGGCAAGCTTCTAGGCAATTCAGATCCCTTATTTGTTTATAAGCTCATCGTCTCTTGATCTCGACGGACCAGTGCAGACTCAACAGGAGGGAGGAACGACGACGGGAACAAACGAAAAGTGCTGGAGCTTAATGGCCGAGCGGGTGGGTTTGAACGACCCCGGGGCCATTAAAACAACCGCTGTCTATAGGCTCAGAAACCCCGCGTTGGCGGAATACGCTTCTCCCTCCATATCCTCCTCTTCTCTTTCCACCTCGCCTCCGCTGTGAGCCGCCACGTTCTTCCTTTTCACCTGCTTGCTGGAGGTGCCCCGGGGCCTCTGCATGGGCACCAGGAGGCGGAAGCCCGGCTGAGCGCTGGCCGAGGCCGGGGCCAGGGACGTCGTGATGGTCTTGAACGTGCAGGGCATGAGGGAGATGAGGGAGGAGGAGGAGCACGTGGACGAGGGGCTGACGCTCTGGACGGAGGAATATCCTGAGCTGTGAGGGTCCGTGGAGCAGGACGGGCCTTGGCAATGCTTGTTCCCCTCGCTCTCCGCTTCACAGAAGCTGTCTTCGTCGCTGGATAGAGCTCTGCAGTGATCCTGCTGTTTGTCTGCGTCCGTCAGCGGGTGCAGTGTGACGGATATCATAGAAACTATGGAAAAGAAAAAGTAAAGTCTTTAAAAAAAAAAAAAAAAAAAAGAACAAATTACTGTGAATATTTAGAAGAAAAAAAAATTTAAGGAACAATGTACAATGAGCCAGTGATTATAGCATTTGTTAATTCACAACGATCAGGCATAACATTATGACCTGACTTTGTGTAGGTCTCCCTTGTGCCTCCAAAACATTTGTGACTCATCAGAGAATGTGCATGGGCCTTCTGGGGGTGTCTTTTTTCATTTTTTTGTGTCTTATAGGTGGAGGGGAGGGGCCTCTGTGGATCAGGCTTGTTCCACAGATACTTGATCAGTTTGGAATCTAGTGAATTTGGACCTTGTGTTGTTTTTCATGTTATTTGAGTTGCTCCTACACTCAGTACACGTGCACGAGAAAAAAACAAAAACACAAAAAAAACAAAAAAAATTTATTGCCTTAATCCAACTTTAACTGGACAAGTCAGAGGCGTCAAACTCATTTTAGTTCAGGGGCCACATACAGCCCAATTTGACCTCAAGGGGGCCGGGCCTGTTACCCAATAGCTTATTACCTGGTAAATAAAGACAACTACAAATGTTTCCCTTTGCTTTAGTGCAAAAAAGTACAGCTGTAATGAACAACTGTGAAATTTCTTATTATGTCAAAAATTTTCAGCTAAAATCTTCAGTGTAATTTTTGCAAATTCATCCCACGGGCCAGATTGGATCCTCTGGCGGGCCGGTTTTGGCCCCCAGGCCTTATGTTTGACACCCCTGACTTAAGTGTTACCTTGTCGGAGTTCTCCGTATCTGATTAAGACACCCAGAAAATGCGATTGGAAATCCATTTTCTCCAGCATGTATATGCTTAATCGGACTTTAAGTGGATAAAGTATGTGCGCATGCTCTACAACCGCTGAACCCCAGAACAAAAACATCCAAGAAAGCCGGTCGCAGAAGAAGAGACGGTAGAAGAACCACCCTCATCTTATCTGCACCATAAGTAGCTTTAAAAACGGTTGTAGTATTATCCATCTTATTGTTGTTTGAAATACTTGTTTATTGCATGTATCGTTATGGTCAACCAAACAGGAGGCCGTATTGATCCTCTGACAAGACACATATCGCCACCTAGTGTGGAGGTGGAGGAGGACATGTTCTCGTCAGTTATTTGATTTTACCCGTTGCATGGGACAAGGACCACTTTCAGAAAGTCGAATTTTGAGCATAGCTCAATTAGGCTGTGCATGTAAACGCGCTGTATTTTGTGTATCCTGCAGGGGGTGGCTGCTGCCATCAAGGAGTGTCACTGCCATGGGGTGAGGGTGCTCGGTCTGGTCTATGTGGGTGCTACATCCCTCAGTAGCATCCAAATAAATGAATTCCAGGTGTAAAAGTTTCCCAGCAGAACACTGAATTTAAAACATTATTTATTTCTGGTGGTTTTAATGTTGTGGCTGATCGGTGTATACGCCTCAGCTCCAAATGACGCTGGGGTAAACGTGCCCCGCCCCATTTCTTTTAGTCATACACACCATCACCATCCGCTTCATCCTTCTCTCCCTCGCTCTCCTCCTCCTGGTCCCCCTCATAGCCGGAGCAGGAAGTGTCCAGACTCCAGTCCAGGATGTCGCCCAGCAGCTTCTCCTCCTGATTGGACAGCTCGGCCGTGGGCGTGGCCACGAAGCTGCTTCTGTGGGCCTGCATGCTGTCGTCACGTCTCCTTGAGGGAAAAAAAGCGACACACGAGGAGGGTGGTGAGTCACAAGAGCCTCTCGCAGATGGCACAAACAAACACCTTCTGGTCAAGACTGTTGGCCCGGTCCAGTTGTCACAGCACTCAGGACACTCAGCCACAATAAGCGCCGCTAAATGAGCAATAAGAGGCGGGGGCAGTGGTCATTTTTCTGTCAGGGACTCGCTTCTTGTGTACAGTACGTGTTGAAAGCTTGGCAGAATTAAAATATGTCCCAGTGTTGACATTCTATTGAAGCTTCAGCAGCGACTTCAAAACAAAAGTAAAAATAATTGTCTGGCCAAAATATACCAACAAACTCTCAACAAAAATGAATGAAGTGGACAGAAAACGTCCACACCACACATCTGCATTTTATAACCTCACCTCTTGCTTGTGCTTGACGGAGAAGCCAGGAAGGTGTGGATGTCAGCTGGCTGACCGGTAGGACTGGGTGGCTCCATCTGAGGAATCACCTCAGGAATTTCAAAGATCTGACAGAGCTCCTTAAAATCCATCACCTTGAGGAGGCCATGAAATAAAAAATAAAAAAAATCAGTCACCACAGATTCAGAAACTCCAGAGAGCGACATGCAATTAAGACAAATAAAATGAATTTACCTTTTCTTTGCTGATGTGCTGGTAGGCCTCGTCTTCAAACCGTTGCTTGACGCCAGTGAGAGACACGTGCCTGTAGTCCTTGGGAACATCTTGACTGAAGCTGATGAGAGAGACGAAAAAAATAAATAAATAACTGAGCTTGATCCACTTTGCTTTATGCATCACTATAATCATCTCTTGGGGACAAATCTTGTTACACGCCCCTTTGGGAATTGTGTTCACCTATCAAAGTGACTCACCCGGTGATTAGCTAATGACCTCACACACCAAACAACCAACCAACCAAACAAGCCCCCCCCTCCCCTACAATGCATGCCTCATACTGCGGTCATGACTCCGCGGCTGCGTGTGCATCCGTCTTCTCGGTGACCAGATGTTACACACAATCTTATATCTAATCAATCTGGCTGTGTGGGAAGGCTGAACACAGCCAGACACAACAACAACAGCAATAAATCCTTGTTATCTCTTTTTTAAAGGGGAGGGAGGCACAACGTGGTCACGTATGAACCACGGCACAAATACCATGAAAGAGACAGGAGAACGGTTTATTTGCTAAATTCTGCTCACAATCAGTTAATCCCGCCGAGAAAGAAAGACAGAAACTACATGTAGAAATAAATTCAATGTGGACATAATAACTTCCTTTGTCAACAATGGCGCTTGGCTTCTGGATAACAATTAGTGGCGGTATTTGGCCAGCAGGGGCTTTACAATAACAGTGTAGGAGCAAACCCAGATTGCAAGTAAATTACCTATAATTCACGTCAGAACCACAGGATACAAGTCCATCGCATATGTTTGGGGAAAATGCACAGTGGAAGTTTAAAACAGCGTGAGCTAGATGATGCTAAGGCTTAGCAAGAAGTTGTGCTGTAGGTGTTTGCTATGGAAAACCAACCGAACAACACAATGCACCAATCAGAGCTGGACTGACTGCTAACCCGGGCTAATGATGCGTTTTGTTCATAAAACATTTTATGGCTGGGAGGCTTGCCTATATGCATAGTATATACAGACTTGAGGTATTACCACCTCAAACTTGCACAGTTTGCATAGAGCTTTACTTTTTAAATCCAAAATTGTGCCACACATCAGCTTTCAGGCCTGATCAGATGATTTTACTGTTATCAAAAATAAACCAATTTGAATGAGAAAACCTGCGTTTTTTTAACCTTCTACGGTCACATGAAGGTGGGTTGAAGTATGGACTGTTATATGAGAATGCGGCCATTTTCACAAGCGCACGTAATGTTTTGGCAAGTGAGCGTCTGTGTTGCTGACCTCTGTCAGAATGTGAGACGACAGACCGGGCGACCGTGCAGGAGAAGAAACATGATGTAATGCATTTCCTTGGCTACGGCGCTAAACAGCGAGAAACTCACCACTTGACAAAGAGGAGGACGGAGAGGGGGACGAGGTCCTGCTTGGAGAAGCCCGTGTAGTCGGCCAGCAGGGAGGGCCAGAGCGGAGCTGCAGAGGGAGCCCAAACACGAGCATAAGTCAAGGTGAACGTAAACTTTACGCGAAAGCTGTAAATTGTTTGAAGAGGATCAGTGTTGCGTTAGAACGGAGAAATGACGCACGCGTTGCATGTTTGTGTGTCGGTCGGAGCGTTATTACCATAGTGATGTAGTGCTCGTGTGAGCAGCAGCGCAGCGCAGGCTAATCTGGCAGGTGGCGGGGAGGCGAGAGCCGAGTAGAGCAGCGACAGTTCACAGATGTAGCTGAACAGGTGAGTGGTTCTCCTCTCCAGAGGGAGGAGAGAGAGCAGCACCTCCCCGTAGTCCAGCAGAGTGGGGCTCTGAAGTACACCAAATAAAAAAATCATCAACAAGAGCCGTCCATTATGTATGGAAACACCCTACGTTACGTTAGAGTGGTTGCTCCACTCACCCTGATCTTCCCCTCCAGCACGGAGACGACCTCTCCCATCATTCGAACCAGGTCCTCGTACTTGTAGGTGTTGTCCGTGAGCCAGACGGCTTCGCGTATGGTCAAGATTTCCTTACTGATGTAGCTGAAAACAGAAAAACAGAATATAGTTGAAAAACTGCCACAAAATAAAGTTAAATATGGCAAAAAAATATAAAAAATTTTGATTTTTTGGCACGAAATAAAGTTGTGTTAAGAAAGAAAACAGCGTGCGCGTGCTCACCGTGTGCAAACTACCATGCAGGCGATTCCTAATAACTGAAGGCGAGCCTTGGGGACAGAGCGCAGAGACAAGTATCTGTCCACGCAGCCCACGGTCACGTGCAGCGTGAGGCTCGAGAAGTCCTTCATGGTGGTCACCTCCACGAGCCAGTCCACCAGGATGTACCTAGTCACGGGACGGGGGGGACAGAAGGGGGAACTGTTTAGTAATATTAAACAAAAAAAAAAAACAACACAATCTTCAGTAACAAAGACACATGATCGCGGTGAGGTTTCCGTTGCTGCCTACCTCATGGTGTCCTTGATGCCTCGTCTCATGCCCTGAGTGTCACATTGTCGTGACCCTGGATTTGAGGAAGTGAAGAGCTGGGCCACCAGCTCGGAGCAGGCTTTAGGCTCCAAACCCAGCGGGTTCCCACTGCTGCACACTTTGGCCAGGGACAGCTAGAGAAAGAAGAAGAAGAAAAATACATTCAAAATTCATTCCTCCAAATGGCTTAAACGGGCCTGACAGCTGGTTGAATTGTGCCGCACAACAATACGGCCGAGTCGTAATTACAGAGCGAGTGATTCAAATGAGTCACGGTTTTTGTGATTCAGTGATTGGGAGGAAAAACAAATTATGCCTTAATTGTCGAGCCCCTTAAATATTGCCTGGGAGCGCTACAGAAAAAGCGTCCAACTCAGCACAAATGGAAAAGTCAGAAATGAAACAATAACTTGACAGATAAGCTGTCAAAAGACAAACGCTTTTTTGTTTTGTAACATGGAAACGCTTGAGGGGAGTTGGTAGATGGTAGGGTTGATGGTTGATGGTAGTTTCCTCCCTTCCTGCCAGGGGAGGAAGAATAAAGTCGCAGGCTGACGAAGAACGACACCACAAGACCGAAAACTCTGGAAAGAGCAAATCTAATCAGTTAATTTGCCCTAAATCACACACCTGTGCCTCCCAGCATCCTTTGCCGGCGTAGTCCCTGAGGGTCCGTACGCACTGGAGGTATCTTCCTGGATCCGCCAGCTGAAATTCAAATCAGTCGGTCATTCTCGGCGCATGATTCAATTAATACGATTAACATTTGTGTCCGAGCTGGCAGAAAGAAAAAAAGGCCACGTTTCCGAGGGAAGGAAACAAGACTCACAGCTGCTTTACGGCTGTGCTCCCACAACAGGTAGGAGCTCTGCAGGCATCCAGCTTTTGACGACTCCTCCAGCATCGATATGGCGTCTGAACGCCGTTCGTCCCCCTGGAGGAAATGCAACAGTTCCAGATGTGAATGGCAAAAAAAAAAAAAAAAAAAAAAAAACATTCTGCTCCTACACCACCAAATAAAATGTTGTTGTTTCAGCTGCGTTTTCATTTTGGAGGCTGTGGTTTGTGATGGTGTTGTACAAACATATGTTTCTGCCATTTCGACGACGCCATTTTCAGTGAGTGGGGCTGAGCTGAATAACAGAACCACTTCAGTGGCGTTTAACTCAGTGCAGTTTAACCACCCGGTTTCAATGTGAACTGAGCATTATGACAGTCACAAAGTGGGGTTTTAGTGCAGGGCTGTGATATTAGAATGCATTCGTAATCACTCGTCTATCTAATGAACAGGAGCGCGTGTGTATGTAAGGCTTGTGTGACGATATCGATTTGTCATACTGGTAAAAAAAAGAAAAGTGCATTGGGGGTGTGAGTAAGAAGAATAATGAGAAGGACTGTAAGACGACAGCAGCTACATTAAGAAAGAGAAAACAATTACTCCGATCGCAACAGGCCCTCCACTACGTTACTCTTTGATTAGAGGCTGATAGAAACTAGACTAACCGCACCCAGACTGTTGTAATATAAGAAAGATCACTTTCATACTCACTTCAAACAGCTGCAAAACTCTGGCCAAGCAGTGCAGCAGGGGACCCCTCTTCTTCTGCACAAAAAAAAAAACACTTATATGAACATTTCTCCCGTTAAACGTTGAGAAAACCGATGACTGAGCCGAGTTCGAGCTCCCCTCAAGGCGAAAAACGAACCCGAAAACCTACCACGTTGTCATCGCACTCGGTCTTGAGCCGATCGAACACCACGGCCTTGCAGCAGCTGCCGGTGGGCGACCACGGCGGACGGATGAACACCCAGATGAAGGGGTCCGCGGCGGGAGAGCGCAGGCTCTCCGCCAGGCTGAAGAAGTGAGAGGCCTTTCGGCCGCATACGTCCGCTCGCCCCTCGTCGCTCAGCAACGCTGGAGGGGGGGGAGAGAAGGGAGAGGGGGGTTAATCATCAAGAGGGGTTCGCGCACCCCATGCAAGCGTAAAACCGTGGGAGGAGAAACATTTAAACTTACGTCCTTCATTGTACAAATACGCAATCCCGAGCTTCACAGAAGCTTCAAAATTCCCTTTCTCGGCAGCTCTGAAAGTGGAGAGAAGATTCGACTTGAAGATAAGACGGCAAAGAAATAATATAAAAAAAAATATGTATTTCTTTTAATTTGACTCGAGGAGCGGTACCTTTCAAAGAGCCATAAGGTGTTGGGACAAGGCCACGTGTCTCTGAAGCTGACCCGAGCCCACAGACTGGAATGGTTGTCAACGATGTCCCGCAGCTGGGAGTGAACCTGTAAGGGAGGTCAACACATCTCATTAAAAATTAAAAAAAGAAGGGACATCTGACCCATCCAAAGCAGGTGGTCACAAGATGCCGAGCCAGGTCAAACAGTGGGCGACATGTCACGCACACACGGTAAAGGTCGTGGGGCGGTGTCACCGTGTGTTTACTCACTGCTCGGACGGAGAGGAGGTCCTCCGCGGAGAGGCACTGGAGCACGCAGAGGAGGATCTCCTCGGGCAGGGACAGCACGGTCGGGGCCGGAGACCGCTTACGGACCCGCTTCCGAGCCGGAACCGAGTAGCATTTTGAACAACGGCAGTGGACGACTGGAAATGACGAGAGAATTTAAAAGTCACACAACTTAATTGTCAAGCTTCCTCAACAGGCAGATCTGCTTGCCTCACATCCAGTGTCCTAGCAAACACACGCATAATCACATAAAAAAAAAAAAAAAAAAGAATTTCACATCTGGATGCGAGGCTGGACGACTCATTCTCACAGCAATGCCAAGCAAATATTTGGGGGTTCATTTAGAAAGCAGGACAGTGGCTGTGATGGTTAGCATGGGGCCAGACTAGTTGAAGGTTATGGCTCCACATTCAAAACGACTAACGTAAGGACACCTCAGGGTGGCTCAGCCCCCTCTGCCTGATTGAGCACAAAATCTAATCTCTGAATTGCATAATAACATGCATAATAAAGCCAAAGTGCTAAAATAAAAGCATCCATCCTCATGTGATAAGTTGCTGTAAGCATCAACCGCTAACTAGCATCGATGGGTATCTCTTATGCAGAAGTCAAACCGAGTGAGCGCCCAAATTTCCCTCCTGTGGTTTAGTAAAAGCAACGCTAAATAAGAAGCAAGTTTCGGTAAGTGAAACATTTTGTTGTATTTATATTTTTTTTATTACCGCAAACCTATGTCACAGCAGAGGGGAGAGGGCACATTATAGCCACACAAATGTTGAAAATTTGACTTAACGTCAGCTTAACTAGAGGAGGGATCCGTGACTACGTACGTTTCGCGTTGCTGGAAGCTAGTTTCCAGTTTTACCAGTGAAACAAGCTACATGTAACACACGCATACAAAAAACTTATGCCACAATTAATAATTCCCGTATTTTGGAAGTAAGAAAACATTAAATAAAGTTACTCACCACCCGCTTTCATTGCACTGTAGTGTTCTCTCCTCGAACAGCGATGAGTAGCTATTTAAACGTTGAGGGGACACTAATTAATGCTGCACACATACGAATCTACAAACAGTCAATATTATTAAGTGTTAAACTAATGCTTCTCGTGTCTGTTTGTGCTATAGTAGAAGCTGTAGCTGCCTAATAGCTTAACAACTTATTAGCTCCTGCTCGGATTCAAATTCAAGCAGCACGCGTCCTTACTTATTGGACCCGCCCCGAAGTTCCTGTAGGACCGCCCGCGCTCACCCGTTTAAACGCCACATTCAATCTGATTGGCTCACGGCGATGACGCCCACCCAGGACATGGCAGGCGCCTGATTGGTCGCCGTGAACAACACTCGCTCCGATTGGCCAGCTCTTATGAACTGGGAAATGCAAGGCGCCCATTGGATAACGTGACGCCATTTCGAAGTACGCGCTCAGGCTTTTACGTGTGGGATTGGTTGACCTGGTTGCTCGGAGCGTCCGGAGAGCCCACTTTTCGCAACTACCTCTGGGTAATGTAGTTGGACCGGAAATACCTTTTAAAGGTACCACGTTTAAAGGGACAGATTGACTCCTTCAATAAGCGGAGAAAGTGCTAACACAAAAGGAATCTCACCTATTTACATATACACAAAATTGTTTAAGTAAATGTAATAATTATTTTTTTTAAAAAAAGTAGTCGGCTACCTTTTATTTATTCTCCATAATTTTTTATTTGAATTGATATTTTTTCTTTATATCTTCCCTGATTTGTTTCATATGTGATAATTAATTTCTGAATTGTGTAAGCTGTTTTTGTTCTATTTTGATTTCCAATAAAGAGTTTTTTTTTATTTAAAGTGAAAGTGCCAGAAAGAACCTGGTGTCAGGATTTTTTTTTTATTATTATTATTATTTTTTTATTTTGCCAAATGTTGTTTTATCAGTTTAATACAGAGTCATCAAAATAGAATTGTAGAGTTGAGAGCTGGACTTATAATGTCACTTCTTAAAGGCTGTGGGGGAGTTTTTAATTAGGTCCATCAGTGGGTGGAGCCCACCCGAAACTCACATGATCTGTAACGACCAGATACTCATCTGTAATTGGGGGGGTGGGGGAGTGGGCTTTGTTTCAACCATGTCAGACACATTATTTGACTTACTGAGGTGGTGTGGCAGCGGGAAATGGTCCCATAAGGCCAGACATCCATTAAAACACTGTAAACACATACATTTGCAGATACATAATTGACTCGGGAGCATGCTGGAATGGGTTAGAGGTTAATCGACAGGGGTCCGAAGTAAACCCGAGCACGTGCGACGAAACGGGTGAGATGAGAAAAAGACGGTGGAGCAGACGAGATTATCGACGAGCTCCTCGTAAACAGGCACAACGCGAAATCATTATGCCTTGTCCCTTCTTCACGGCGCGGCTGACACTCACAGCTTATCCGTTCATCAATATTTGTGAGAGCGAGCAGATGTAAATGAATGGAGCCGACCGATCGGTCGAAGAATTGACGCGATGGTTAAGACCCTTGTGTTGGACTCCCATTGCAAATACATGTACTGAACAGTGTCCTCTTGATTGCTGGTCTTTTGAAGAGGGCCATAAAGGAGAATAGTGCACTATCAGTCGCAATTATTTGTGCTTTTCAGGCTCCCTATTGATCTGCATCTCGTCTGCTCAACCAATCTCATCATCACCTACAAGTGAGAGTCTGTGCTGGACGACACCTCCACCTCTCAATCACAGGAGAAAAATGTAAGCTTCATGTAACGTTTCATGTGACTGGCAATGATTGAATCAACACTTGTTGGCATTCTTCTTCTACGAGGCTCACGCGGGATCATGAATAAAGTGCGGCGCATTCATTTTAGTCCCCCCTTCTCCTCGTTAGGACATGTCATTCTTGCTCTATTTGATACCGGGGGTGCGGCGTGATCAAATTATCCGGTGGCTGAGTGACCTCAGATGGGGCAGGAGCAGTGACATCCTCAACTGGATGCACCGTTACCATAGAAACTCCAACCAATCTCAGCCATTTTCTCGGCAAAACACAAAGTGGCCAGTAATGGCTGGGGAAAAGAAATGTGCGTGTAACCCAAACCGGAAATAATTAAAGCCGCGCGTGTGTGTGTGTGGAGCGGTCTCGCACAAACAGCCAGGTCTGTAATTTTCTTCGGTAGGTGCGTGTCATTACAGAAGAACCTGAGAGTGTTAATTTCACGGAGAAGAGTAATAATTAATCGGCAAAGTATGCGATTGCGAAAAGATGACACATGAAAAAAGTAATCTCCTTTTCACTCAGCTGCACTCTCAAGTCCCTGGTGGACTAAATCCAATATCTCCTCATCACTTTGGTTTGGGCTACAATAACTAGGCAGGATTTTATTGTCACTTTGCTCACGGTTTAATTGCAACTGCATGGCCAGGCACGTGTGCAATGTTCCTCAACACCTGTCTCCAAAACCGCTGCCATAACGACTGAAGCAGAATGTAACCGCATCCCCGCCGCCGAGGTATCACCCAGGACCCCCGACGCAAGCGGGAATTGACTCATTTAACGCGGCCAGATTCGTCTTTTACATTCACAAATGCTGTTGACTCGGGGAATCTGAATAAAACATTAATGGAGCCATCGGGGCTTCCGCTGGCCCAAACCCAAATTTCATAATGTCACATCGTGCTGCCTGTTTTGTCCTTCTGGCCTTGCACGCCGAACCGATGTCAGATTTGTATAATTCAAAGTCTAATAAAAGCCAAATAGTGCTGAATGCTTGGGTTTGAAGCCAAGTCCTGGAGATAGAGAGGCGGATGAGTTGCTCCCATCTGGTTTCCTGCAATCCGTGCTGACCCTAGCAGTCCGCCTGACCACTTCCACCCCATCTGCACTTTGCCCCCCTTTGGCCTCCCCCACCCTTTAGTCAGGCCTAAACGCTGTTCCCTCCACACCCACACCAGTTTCCCAGCAGTAACCAGTGTGAACTGTGATATCTACAGCTTTTGCCATCATATTTACGTGCGCAACATCCAGTAGTGATCCGAGGGTCTGACGTACGCGCTGGTTCCAGTGCGTACGTAAGCCCAGAGTAGGCAGTCCAGATTAAAGAAACCTCTCGTGGGATGAGTAGAAAGGGGCCCCCGGAGAGGTTGCCGAGTACTGTTGTTGTTCTGTGGGGCCTCCGGAGGCTTAAGTGGGGGTGGTGGATGCAAAATACACCGATCAGTACGACCACGCTCCTAATGTTGCATAGGTCTCCCTTGCGCCTGCAAGGGTCTGGCAGCAGGATGTTGAGGGGAGGGGCCTCTCCTGTGGATCATCCTACAGAAAATTGTGTGTCTTTGTGTGTGTGTGTCTGTGTCAGGCTGCTGCCATCAAGGAGTGGGGGTACCTGATCTGGCCTAAGTTTGGTGGTGCACGTCTAAGTAACATCCACACGAATGCCAGGACCAAAAGTTTCCCACCGATTTGCCACATTTACTGCCGTCCGTGGTTTTAATGTTGTGGCTGATCGGTTTATGCCTAAAGACCCCCTTTCTACTTTAACCCTTCTTCTTTCTTATGGGGTGCACCTCTGAGAATGCCTTTTCGAAGGGGGAAGGTCTGCCTGTTTTTTTGCCAGTAGGGGGTGTTGTTCATTCTGGCCGATAGTGACCAGTCTGTTTTCCTAACAACCAAAAGGATCCCACATGTCTCTGAGTATCTGAACCAGTCATCCAAGCTGGCAGGGCGGCACATGGCAAAGCGTCTATATACAGCATCTAAATTTCAAGCGAAGGCACGGTTCAGGTGGCCTCGCCAATCACAGGCGTGTTTTAGCGCTTTAAAGGGGGAAAAAAAAGGTGTGCAATGCGCAATCTAAAGCGCACCCGGTTGAGTCAAAACAGTGCTTGTTTATTGTTTGCGGCCCACTGCCCGCCGCCCCCATTTGTCTTCTGTATTTTTAGCCCTGTCCAGAGATTCTTTCAGATCTATCAGGGCTGCAACACTTCAGGCGATTCTGGATAACTTCCCGAGCAATCACAAACGAAAAGGTGTTCACGTGACATTTATTTAATACAACAGCACATACATAAAGAATGAGAATTTACACGTAAGTAGAAATATACAGTAGAAATAAAAAATAAGTCATATGTACAGCACCAAATATCAAATATTAGAGAGACGCACAAACCAACACGTTTTTGTTTGTTTTTTTGTTGTTTTTTTTTTCTTCTTTTTCTTTTTACGTCACTCGGTGGAGCGACGAACAGCATAGGCGGACAGCGTGGCTGTCTTCTGGGAGAGGGATTTATTTCCCCGCAGCAGAGAGAGGTAGACTTTCCCTTGAATTGTTCAGAAGGCAGAAGGGAAATCACATCACGTCTCTAACATACAATATCTGGTCACCTTCCTTTATTATTATTATTATTATTATTTCTTTTTTTTTAGCGGTAGCACACATACTGACACGATTTACCTTAAAAATTCAACTATGCAAAGAAAAGGTAACTACATAGTCAGTGTGTACTATACACGCGAGAGCGGCACTGACAGTATGCGACTCGACTTGTTTGTCCAGCTCCCAAATTAAATTCTCCATCACCCTTTCTTTCTTCCTTTCTTTGTGTCACAATATGTTTTTTTTTTTCTCTTCCACGTCTGTGTGCAGGCAGCTTACACAGAAGCAACATTACAAAAAAAAAAAAAAAAAGGCAGGATTTCTTCTCATACAACCCTTGTTGAGGATATGTCGAAGCCCTATAGCTTTTGCTCAGGTTAGGGCAAAGACACATGAAAAGATCGGACGCAAACAGCAAAGTGAGCCCACCCTTAAATACTTAACTTGGAATCAATTAGGACTGATGTAGGCCTCAGAAGATAAAGGTTCGTTTTCCATGAACGGATCGTTCCCCTTAAGCAAAATACTGTTCTGTTCATTGCCCGATGACAATCTAACTGCAGGGATACTCCCCGCTACGAAATAAAATGCCTTCCCAGGGTCTGCTTCTTCATTCAACCATTAACTCCAATCCCCCCCTCTCCCTTCACTTCCAGCCTGGATGGCAATCAGTAGGCAAAACAACATCTAAATTGCAAAATATGAGGAGGAAAAAAAACAAAAAAAAAACAGGAGGAGGTTTAATACAGCCATGTAATGAGCAGTCTGGCCTTTAAAAAGTTCTTTGGCATTGTGTGTGTCGAGTGCTACCCCCTGGATTTCTAAACACGTTTTCTTTCTGCGAGCGCCACTTTGCTGGTAGCCGGGATCAATGCAAGAGTGATCAATAATGGCTCTCAAGGGTAAAAGGGGTGGGGTGGGGGGTGGGGGGGGGGGGGGCTGTTACTGCGAGTCCTTTACGTACGTTCTGCGTTCACTCCCTTCCCGGGTTTGACTTTTTGAACCGTCTGTTGCGTGCACGAAACGGAGAATGTTTAAGACGAGAATAATAAGCTCATTGTGCGTCCCATCCTGTGAGACCACACTGCAACAAGAAAAGCACCTATTCACAGACGCCGAGCCGAGCACGGCTACATTCGCTTGCGCCCTCTCTGAAAGAAAATGTGTGGGGAAGGGGAAACCCTGAACTTGAGTCGTTGGAGAGCAGGATTGCACCCCTCCAAAAAAAAAAAAGAAAAAGAAAAGAAAAAGGCATTGGCTGCTCACTTTTAGTCAACATCTTTTACACAATTTCTTTGGCAAAGAGAGATATGAACATCTGCGGACGACGTGCCAGAATAAGTGTGTCAAAAGGCCGGGCGCACACCTCCCAGACGAATGGGGAAATGCGTGCGATCAAGTCAGAAAGTGGGGATGGAGAATGAGTAAGGATGGAGGGATTTTTTTGGGGGAGTCATGTTGGGTACAGCTTGGTTGTTCAGATGGAAACGGGGGAATGTGGCAGAGCTTTTTTCCATGAGTGCTTGCTCAAGGCACCGAAAGGGAGGGGCGGTAAAGGAGCAGGATCAGCCAAAGTGTCCCTGCAGTGGCATGTCCTCTCGGGCCAGTGTCCTTCAATAAACCTGACCTGCTCTGTGTGGAGCTGTGGTGCCCTACATAGACACAAGGCTGGGTGTAAATGCTGTCAGTCAGAAAGTCAGCGTCTCCACTCATTTACAATGAAGACTGAAGCGACGAGAAGCCTTTTAGAACTAAACTGCTTCCCTAAAAGGGTTTCTTGCTTGGCACTGACATGCCCAAAATGTGCAAATCTTTTGTTCCTTGGTGGCGAAGTTCCAAAAGTCTCTCAAGTCACCTGATTTTTTTTTATTTATTTTCTTTCGAGCACACACAAACACCTCGTATTCCCTTCATCGTCCGCGCAGATACCAGTGAGATCCTGCTGGACTCAAGTTCCACTCTCCCATTGCGTAAAAAAAGCCCCCAACACATTGCTGCAGTGTCACAGGACGAGCGAATGACGTTGGGCGCTGACGCGGGTGCACCGCTCTTTCGGGTAGGTATCGGGTTGCTGTCTTTGGCCCACTTCTGGCCTCTTGGAGAGTCACCTGTCCTGGTAAGAAGAATGCTGTGACTGACGTGCCTAGTGACGCCAGCGTTGACTCCGGCAGCAGCTCTGCATAGCGTTTTGGGTGTCCGCGCGAGAGCTCCCACTGTAAACGCTCGTGCATATGTTCGGGGTGGAGAGCGAGGACCTATCCGTGCGTGCAAATATGCATGAAGTGTGCAATGCATATTTGCTTTGCGTCTCCTCGGGGGTTGTTTTGACACTGGACACCTGCCGTCCGCGGATAAAAGAGAGCGTGAGACGTCGGTGATCCCTCGTTTGCCAATCCAAAAAATTCTGGTCCAAACTCAACAGGGTCTTCGCGTCCCGGTCCGTCTGGCCTTCAACTCTCAATGACTTCTTGACCCGAGTTATCTCCGGTGTGAGCTGAGCCAAACTCTTGATTAAGAATAAAAGGGATTCGTTGCTGGGAGGAGGTGAAGTTGAGGCTTTCTGAGCCGAACCTTGAGCTCCCAGTCCAAGGCATGTCTCTGTTTTCAAGTTCCTGAAACTGCTCTCTCCCACGCGCTTTACAAGGGACATTGCTCAGAGGTGAACGAGCCACCCTCTTTCTTTTTCCGTCTCTTCTTCTTGTGGACAGTCCAACACGCGGTTGCCATCAGTAACAGCAAAAGACCCATTATGAGCAGGACCACAGATACCACTTTAGTCTGTGGCAAGTCGTTGTAAGTGTAGGTCACCCCGGTTCCCGCAACTCCGATGACCAAAGAAATTATTCCAAAGGGAAAGATGCAGCGGTACCAGGACTTCTCCATGCCTCCAGTGGCCTGCGACAGTCTCTCCAGAGAGGAGAGCACCTCGGGGACTTTGGCACCGCCGACCTCCAGGGCCTGACCCTCCTGCCCCGAGTTCGTCTGGGGCTGTGGCTGGCAAGCCAGATGGCCCGTTGTACAACCCATCCTAACTGTGTGGGCCGGCTGGATCACCGGTGTCGACTTCTTGGGATCCCACTTGTACTTGTCGGCAGCTCTGGCCTAGAGAAACAGAAAAGAGCTAAAGGAAAAAGGTGGAGAAAGGAGGAGAAGGGAGTCCGTGGGAGACCATGGAGCACGGCTGGAGCGCGAAAGGGTTCCTAAGTCAGCGCTGAAATCCGCTCACACTTTCCCCTTCTGCTGGCTCTGTGGCCGCAAATTGTACACTCTGCAGAACGTAGAGAGGGGGATATATAAAGGAGCCAGGGAAGGGGAGGAGCGCGGGACGAAAAGCTGCTGGGATTGGTCCTCCTCGGTGTGACATCAAACACTGAACCAGGGAGACGAGGGGTTATCGAAGCACAGGAAGGGGGAGGGGAGAAGCTGCTCCCTCGTTTCTCCATGTCTCCATCACTGCCTCTCAATTGCACTCTCTTTTTCTTTTATAGCAATATAAAAAATAAAAAAAAAAAACTTCCAGTGGGAACTCAGAAACCTGCAGGAAACCAAATTCATAGGAAAGGGTTTGTATATACAGCACATACAGCAGCATACACATGTATCACCTCCTCTATGCACCCCAGCAGTTGTTTGGTTGAACATGGAGCACATATTCTACGCCCACTCATCCCTTCACGATCCTGAAAAACGACTTCTTACGAGGACATGAATTACACAGCCAGCCAGCGAGAGTCTCGAATGCGCAGACGAGCACGTCCACACGTGACTGAAACACAAGTCATGAAAAAACACCGGCAGCCCCTTTCCCATTCCCCACCCACACACACACTGCGGGTGCCAGCTATTTCTGAATAGAAGACAACCCCGTAGTAGTTAATCCCCCCCCCCCACCTCCTCACCGCTGAATGCCCGACTCGCTCTTTGGCATGAAAATAAAATCAATCCAGACAGCTTTTCTCCTCTCGGGCTAGCTAATCCTCACACCTCCACGTCCGAAAAAGAAAGGCAACGTTTGAGAAGGAGGAATGTGTCTGTTTCCAATTTAACATCTAGATCGTCTTTTTTCTCTTTCCAAGCTTTCCAAAAATTACAGGTCATCTTAAAATGATGTTTAATGATGTACTTTTCATTCCTCTAATTGTTTCGTAGGGTGCAGAAATGTGAATAAGGGACAACATAGCAACTGGTATGCAGTAATTATAGGCTTAAAAACATATTTTCTTTATTGAACATGAGCATCACTTCAGCTTAGCAACAGGTTTTTTCCCCATAGTTAGTTCAAAGTATTTCTTTTTCCTTTTTAAACACCACCTAGGGTTAGTGTTAGGGTCGGTAATCTAACCCTAGGTTATCCTTACTGTAACCCTAACCCTAACCCTAACCCTAACCCTAGGTTATTCGTGTTAGTGAATAAATGGCTATAAAATGGCTTATAAATGGAAAATAGTTGCCGCAAACGTTCATTCTTTGTCTTAAATATAAAAACTATAAATAAATTCAACTTGACAATGGCAGTAGGACTAGACTGGCAATTTGGCGGGGGCAAATCAAATCACGAACCCCCGACGCAGCCTAACAGATGACCACACGGCCTTAACAATCTCTGCTGTAGCTCAATCAGCAACCGACATGTAGATGACGAGCCAAAGAGAAATAAAAGAGGGGAAGTGAGGAATGTGTTTGTGCGGGGTATGGGGGAAGGGGTGGGGGGGGAGAGAAAAGAGAGATTTTAAAGGAGAGAAGTGGATTCCTGGTAGCGCTGTTGGGGTTTCTGTGGATTCGCATTTGGATTCAGGAGAAAAGACGGTTATAAAAGCGAGGAAGGGGAAAGTGGAGAAGGGGAGAAATGTGTGTGTTTTGAGTGGATGTGTCACGTAACGGCCGCACTTTCCGCGAAGCTTCTTCCGCGGAAAGTGAAATCTTGGGTTATTCCATTATGTGACAAAAGCAGGCGTGACAAAAAAATGGGAGAGGAGCCGTGAGACATGGATAACCTGGGCAGGGCCCGGGCCAGGCCGGCGCTGGTGACAGCAGCGGATGCATGCGGGTCACAGGAAGGCTGAGTTGCGTAGGTGCCACTCCCATTGGGACCTGAGTGTAGTGTTGCTGTGGTGTCGAGGATGCTTCCCTGCCTCCCCCTTTCACTACTTTCTCACATTCTGATCCAAGAATGCATGGGTGGACTTGAAACATCCAGGGACGTTGCTACAAATCCCTGGTGACACTGCACCCCCCATCTTCATGAATGGTTGGGCCCTTCAAGTGCTGGGAGCTCTTGTATGAATCTCATTGAGGTCAGGAGTAGCTGCTCGTCGTTTCCGGGCGCAACGCGGTACGAGAGGCTAAAATAGTGTTCCGCGTTTCATAAACATGACATTTCCAGCTTTGAGTTTGCAGAAAGTCTGGTCGTGCATGTGCACCGTGCGTGCGGCGGTCGGTTTTTCGGTGCAGCAGGACACCCACGTCCTGCTGTGTGAACCCAGCGCCACCTGTCGCCCAGTCTGGCACAGCCCCTGCCATCCACACGTCATCTCTTGGGCACGAGCCTTTCGGGCCTCCCGCATCGCACATACGCCCGCACATCGCATCTGAGGGCGGGCGAAACCATGAATAACAAATCACAGAGATGTAGTACTGGCCCCATATGTGCTTGCTGTCGATGCCTGTGTGACAGATTACAAGCCCAATATGGGACTCGAAAGCATCATATGGATTAACACTGGAGAGGAGAATGGTTTCCCCTCTATTCTGACCCTGCTCCATCTTAGCTTCACAAAAAAAAAAAAAAAGGAACATATGAAGGATGTGTCTGGATCCCTGCTAGTGAACAAATGTCCATTGATAGTGACCAGAAGATTAACAGACATGTAGCTCACTGGTTAATACTGATTATCTCTTAGTACTAAAACAAACCTACACCAGAGAACATACTGATGCAACCAGTGACACCAAAACAAGTAGCATGAGTCACCTGTTCAGTGGGCACTTCTTTGAGTTGAGTGCCTCCTGCTGGTCACACTAAGCAACTATGTTTTTTTTTTTATCCTACCTATGACCAACTACCTAATATTGTGTAGGTCTCCCCTTGTGCGTCAAAAAATTGTTGTGGCTCACAAGAGAACGGACATGGGACTTCCGGGGAATTTGGAGGTCAGGTCGACACTTTGTGCTGTTCTTCCGTTTTTTTTTGAGTTTTTCCTTAACAGTTTTTATGTGTGTGTCTATGTCAGGCTGCTGCCATCAAGGAGTGTCACTGCTATGGCGCGGGGTTTGCCTAGTCCGGTCTAGGTGGGTGGTACATTTCTAAGTCACAGCAACATGAGTGCCAGGTTCAAAAGTTTCCCAGCAGAACACTGAAGTGTCATAAGATGGCCAACGTTACTTACTTCTCCTGTCAGTGGTTTTAATGTTGTGGCTGATTGGTGTACACAGCAACTAAGATTTTATGATTGAGCTTTTTCAATCCGACGTTGGTGTCAAAGTCAATCGCAGGGATGACACACAAAGACAGACAACCATATACACTGATTGGTTGTATATGCATTTCTTTTTATTGTTTTGGATATTTATTTTTTTTACCAAAGGACACAATATGACAACAGGAAGGACAGTAGAACATGGCAGGTTGTGCTTTGTAGACTGTACCAGAGGGGTAGGATTCCCTTTGGTGTTGCAGGGTACTGATAAAGTTTCTCATGTATGCAAACCTGTTGCTCAACTTATAAAGTGGTAACTCAGTGTAGCTGAGTTGCTCAGTAGTCAGTCGGGCTCGGAGTCCAGGACTATGGCAGGGAAACGCTCGCCTCCTTCACCCAGCAGCGAGTACAAGTCTCTCAGCGCACTGGGCTTCGGGCATCCAGGCCCAGGTTGTATAGATGAAAGCTGCGGTGACAGAGTGTCCCACAGAGCCTGTCACACAGAAGAAGAGACTGTCAGTAGAAATTATTGGCCAGCACTCATCAGATTACACCTAACTGTGTAATTACTTAGCAGAGTTGGGTGTCTGATCAGCTTCAGCCTTTACCTGTTCGAGATAAATCTCTTGTTGCAGCAGTGCAACCCTCATCCGCAGCCTCTCTAGCTCCTGGAGCTCTGCCTCTGTTGTGTAGGTTACAGTCAGGGGCAGGGGTGCAGTTATCACATCTCCCCACACTCCATTTGCCCCAGAGGGGGGAAGACGGCCTCCAGCCGGCCTCCATCGATCCCATGCTTTCCAGTCTGATGGAAAAAAAAAAAAGGTTATTTTTAGAGCGTGAGCAACCGTACCCCAAAACGCTTTTCTGCTCTCTTGGCTCTGCTTTAAATAACTAGGTCCTTCGTCAGGACAGAAGCCCCGGGAGGGGACGAGGTGTGTGGGGGGGGGGTTTCTTTCGAGGGCCAAGGCAAGCACTGATCTGGCAGCGAGGCTTTCACGGCGGCTCTGTTTTCATTTTCCATCCGCTGCCGAGACGGAGCGGGCGCATTAGCTCGTTAGCGCGCAACATTCGTCGCCGTCATGTTTCAAATGCTGTCAAATTGCAATAAACGATGAATCCCCCTTTGGATAGTAAACACTCTGAAATAAAACGCTAACTGATCCTCGGATATGGGATGCTAGATTGGATACATGTGCTCATAACACCGGATGGAGGCGTGTGGGCCTTGACATAGCTGGAAACTTCTGTCTCATGCGAGCCGAATACTTGCGCTGCAAAGGAGATATAAGTGGTAGACATAAACAAATCTGCCTCCGTTAGGGTGGTGCCGTCACTTGAGTGGAGCGAATGGAAAATCTTAGGGCAACCAGCTCCTTTAGGACTGTATCGCTGGAGGTAATGGAACTCGCACTGCGCTACATGACACCTTTACATGACAATTAACAGTGAGTGTGACCAGGGTCAAGAAGAGTGGGTCACGATTTCCGTTTGGAAAGTTAGTTCTGTGTCATTTCTAATTTTAATCATCTACAGGAGTGAAGTCGAAGTGGGATTCTTAGTTTGTTTAACTTGATCTGCAACGTTTTGGAGCTCCGCTGTAGTCAGCTCCAACATTCCTTTATCATCTGCATGGAAGTAAATAACAAAAAAAATATAAAAAAGACATTAAACTATATGACCGCCTTCCCTAATACTGTGTAGGTTTCCCTTGTTCCTCCAAACCTGTTGTGACTCAACAGAGAATAGACATGTGCGTCCTGTGGTGGCAACACAATGTTGTCAGTGGTGGTCTGTTGGGTCCTATGGGTTGAGGGGAGGGGCCTCCGTGGATCATACCACAGATACTTGATCAGTTTGGGATCTAGTGAATTTGGAGGCCAGGTCAACACCTTGAGGGTTAGGGCTAGGGCTAGGGCTAGGTTAGGGTTAGGGTTAGGGCTAGGGCTAGGTTAGGGTTAGGGTTAGGGTTAGGGGTTTCAGCTGTTCCTAAACCATTGTTGTGTTGTATGCGCGCTTATGTCAGGGTGCATCCTGCTGGGTCATTGCTATGGGGTGGAGGTGCCTGGTCTGTTCTAGGTGGGGGCTACATATCACATCCACATGAATGGATACCAGGTCCAAAGATTTCCTAGCAGAACAGTGAAGAGTCTCAAGATGGTCAATGTTATTCCCTTCTCCCGTCGGTGGGTTTAATGTTGCGGCTGATCAGAGCAGAGGGGATTTCCGAGATACAAGGTTCACAAGAATGGACCGGAGGGACATGTGGTGGTTACGTACAGACTGATAACTGAGAATCTCTGATAACGGCCGTCACCAGAATTAGACGCGAACCAAGAATTACAATAGTGAAGTGATTGCAGAAGAAAGTGGAACTGTAAAGCCTAATTACACTATGTCAACAATGGGTTTACAGTCAGTCTCAGCCCACAATAATTGCGACAATTATAGGGAAATTACTGGCAGACGAGAGGCTCTTCTTTCTTTTCTTTCCACGCACTCATTTTCCCGTCCACATACTTGTGTCATAAGTCTATTTGATTTCCCCTCGCCTCCTCGTTTTCTGCGCGAGTGACTCCGATCGAGGCTCCTTACCCGGCGCTGCAGTCGTCTCTGGTGTCTGCTGGGCCAGAAGCTCCTTCGCCGGGCAGATCTGAATGAGGTCACGACCTCGGTGAGTCAGCCTGTCCGCCGGAGCCGCGGCCCGATCCGGGCCTCCACACGGCCGGTCCTCGGGAAACTGAAGGGACGAGAGCGTCGGGGTCAAGGGCGACACAATGGGTAGAGACTATTTTGAGGGGATGAGCGTTAGAAATGAATTAAATATGCTCAGAGGCACACTGCTCGACATGAGCATGGAAAACATGGCGCTAGTAAAAAGGAAGGATACCGTTGCTCTCATTCTCTCCATGAAGTGACCCCTCCCAGGCTCAGGTTTCCTTTGCACGGCAATGACTTTGTCCCATAACCTAAAGATGATGTAAAGGGTTAGGGAGCCCAAGCACGTGCTAAATAATCCGCAATCATTTAATTTAATTCACCTGTTTTGTTTGCTCCTCAAAGATTTCCATTTAACCACTAGTTCAGGAGGAATCCTGCCGTGAAGCAAAGTCAAATTTTATCGCAACTGCGAATGACAGAATGGTTATTTTCCCAGTCCCAACAACTGCGTGAAACATACCCGCCCTGCTGGAGCAAACTGCTCGCTCCAGACCCATCTGCGCGCGAGAGAGTCGGATTGTCATTCGGAGAAGGTGTGGGGACAGATGCAGCTCTGCCCGGGTCATCGCCACCCAGTGCGCTGCTTCTAATGGTCTTATTTTTAGAGAGCGAGGTCGAGATGTGATCAGGGGAGCCAGACGAGGAGACGGGCCGCTGCGATTTCCTAGAAGCCCGGTGATGCACAGCGCCGTCTGATGACGGTGGACGCTTTGGGATAATGTTTCTAGTGTTTGTGTTTTTCGGCCGTCCGGGGCGGTGGCCGGTTAAAGGTCTAGAGCCCGGTGCGGTGATTACGGCCTCTCTGTGTCCTTTTCTGTCAAGGCTGGCAGATTCAGAGGTTGATTTGATGGCCGCTTGATTTCTTTTAGGCGCTACAGACGAATGCCTCACGTCCGCAGATGCGACAGAAGGGGCGCCCGGCTCCTTCTGAGCTCCAGATAGTTTGTTTCTGCCGCGGTCTTTATTAGAGGGCTCCGAGCCAGTGCGGACGCGAAGGGCTTTCTCTAGCGCTCGCTCGAGTAATTCTATATCTTCCTTCTCCTTTGGCGAGGTGTCTGTGTCTGGAGGTAGCAGCAAGCAGACATGTGGTTACAGTAAAGTGATTTCCTATTGAACTTTTATTTAATTAAAATGATACATTATCTCCTCTAAAAGAGAGACCTGACTGACAGCGTGGAGAACTTAAACACGTACACAGTTAGTTTACAAGATTCATGTGGGAGTTTTTGTATTTAATTTCAAGTGAAAAAAATAAAAGATGAAAAAGAAAGTTTGGGGCCAAATAATTTACTTGCAAGTAAAAGATTTGTTTTACCTATAGCAGCATCGTCTTCTGATTCAGAATCCTTTGACCCTGCTTTGGGTTGTGGTGTTCTGTGGGGGGGAAAAGTATATAAATATGCATTAAATTTAAGAATAAGAAGAACAGGGTATATACCAAGTTTAATACTGGACATTTTCACGTTAAACTTTATGTTTTGACAGAATTTAGATTGTATGATACATCAAATTAAGTATTTAACTGTATGCTGATTTTGGAGGATATAGTATATGGTGATGTTGAAATGTAATTAATTAAATTTCTCTTATTTAGCCTAGCCCATAACCTTCATGAAGACGTGTTACAGTGGAATACATTTGCCTTTAATAGTGGAGCAAATTAACTACCTGTTGGGTGTATGTTGAAGTCGATGGTTTATTTGACAATATGAATGAAAATGAAAATAATTTAGTGATTTTGTTCGCATTTTCGCTCTTAAATCAGCAATAAGGAAGTAACGCAGACAGAGTTGAGAGCTAGAAAAGGCACTGCTGGGATTCGAACCCAGGATCTCCTGTTTACTAGACAGGCGCTTTAACCAACTAAGCCACAGCGCCGGATGGAATCCACAAGTCAAATTTATCCAAGTTATAGGTCCCATAAACGTGAAGGTGAGAGGACAAAGCTCGTCACACACGGCATTGGTTTCACATAATTTGAATGTTTTCAAGGATGTTGGCTTCGATTTAACGAATGAAAGGAAAAAAAGAGCATCAAGTGTCCGCGGTGGAACACGTACAAACATGATCACTGATAATAAATAGTACATAGCGGGGATACCACAATAGGTCAGGCATTAAGGTACTTACAGGCTCTGTAAAATTTCTTTGTAGAGTTTAATACTGTCATTAATCTTTGCTTGCTCGACTTTATATGACTTTATGGCGTGCTCCACCGTGGACAGCAGCGACATGCTCGAGTCTGGATGTCTCTCTCTGTGGTGACCACAAAACAACTGGTTAAACGTTATGTACTGATTTGAATCCAAACTAAACAAAGGCATGACACATATCAGAGAATTTAACACAAAACAAGACGTCGTCAAAAGGTGAAAGGTTAGTTTCTTTACACAAAAGCTCTTTTCGATACAGACCCGCGGACTGAAACTTAACGGATGCGGAAGTCACGTTTCCTCCCTATCTTGTAAAAAATCTATCGAGTCAGCATCTGTTCGCGAAATGAATCATTGTCGTCGCATATGTCTAACATTTTTTTTAACAACCCACAAAAAAAGTGTGTGCTGAATGAATTAGCTGAGCACAAACATAAAACTGTAGCCTTGGCTCAACAGCAACTCTCACTTCTCGCGAGAACTTCTCCCGCTGCTGCCAAGGACGCCACTGCTGACTGGAGCGTGTTGGTTTCCACAACATGGTTAAAAAGGCATCTTTTACTTTTCACCTTTTACTAATCACTCATCAGTGTGTCGTCATATCTGAATAATTATTAGAAGATCTAATAAGGCTATTATTCAGAATAAAAGAACATCTATTCGTATAATAAACTAAGCGTCTTATTTTCCCAAGTAGCCTGACATTTGAAGTTTTGTAATTAATTAATTTTCTGAAGGACACTAAACAGACACAAGATATGAGTGTCTAGTATGTTGTAGATTTGCTGCAAAATACACTCGTGCACTCATAATCATACACTGCTAGCTCATATGGTATTCATTTGACTGAAAACAGTAACGACTGCGCATTTTTCTCTTAGTAGAAACATTGGCTCCAAGTTCAGGTGCAATAAATAACATTAACAATGGTTGGATTTCATTTACAAGTATATGTGCCAGGTCCCTGTTTTCATTTTGCACGTTTGCCAACAGGCACTGGTTTGTTATTAACACTTCCATACTTTTCTATCCTTAGAGATCCTGTGAACAGTGGCAGACTTGTTAGTTTTTAAATATCTGCTACAACACTACAATCAAGAGAAACATCCAGGAATAGAATTTGTAATGATTAAGATCACCGATTGTCTAACCTTGACATTTAAAGATTTAAATGTTTTCCATCATGTATCTTCATCATGCTCGTGCTCATTCTGCTCCAGCCACAAAGCCGCAAAGTAAAGCGCCAGATAGACAGTGGTGTGGTGAAACGGACCACCTGCTACATTTCCTACGAGGCGTGTTTATGAGTACGCCATCAGCATAATGAAATCACATTTGAAACCCCAGAGGAGGAAAGTGACGAACAAAACAAATAGATTAAAATAGTCGTGATCCCGGATATCAATGTGAAACACATCGTTGAGTGTCAGACTGTCGCCTGTAAATGAGTAAATAATATCCGAGCTTGTATAAAGTCTGCCAATTCTTCTCCCTCGCCCCCTTTTAGATCACCCCTTTCCCTTTTTATTGAACTGCACCCGTGGCACAAAAGCGCTTCCCAAAGCAATTTGATGTGTTGGCAACAGCTTGCCAGCCCCAACGGAGGGAAGTGAATCATCTTGTTAGCTCATCTTTCCCCCCCCACCACCACCACCACCGGCCTCCCGTGGCTCAGTAGCAGACCGGAGGTGGGGGGAGCACCCAGCTGCCCCGCCAACCAAGCATCTGACACTGCAGCCGGCTGCCAGACTGATATCGGGCTCTCGCAGGCACACACATATGCGCACACGCACACATACACGCGTGCACACAATCATAAACACGCTTGCACACATGCAGCATGCAAGTCGGGCTTTCGAGTGCACGGAATCACTGATGTACAAACGTGTTCAGCAGAATAAACAAGCACCTCGTGCATAATTCATGAACAGAATGCGTGAATCACATGCGCACAAAAACACCTGCAAAACAATATCTGACTCGGATCTGTTACTGGCGCACCCCAGCTGGACAGAAAAGTTGTTTTGCTCATCTAAGAAGGAGAAACTGACATGTTACAGGAACAAAATTCAAATTTGAAAGTTTATTTGCCACGTAACCAATCATACACAGTGGGGCCCCTAAGGAAATGCTGTCCTCATTAAAAAAATATAGGACAAAATAGAGCAATATACAAGAAAACATAGGGGAATATGAGAATTTAACAGGCATTGGATAAGGCAACATAGAAATAGTGATAATATAATATAATAAACAAAATAAAGAAAAATATAGAATGGTACTAAGGATTGGGAATAATAATTTAGTGTCTAAACCTAATATACATGTGAGATAAGTGAGAGTGAGCTGTGTTGGCTGCGTATAACTGCAGGGAACCGAATAAGTTATTCTGCAGCCTTTCATTAACAGACTTGTCTCCTGAGCCTCATATAACAACAATGCAGTAAACATTGTCCTAATTGATCCAGATTATAACACGGATGCTGTTGTGTGACGCTGTAAAAAAAAGCACATTTGTGAGCACTTAGAGAATGACAGAGCGTGTTTCCAAAGGAAATAAGTTCACAAGGGAGAACTTGGCATTAATTTACTGTTTTGATTTGCAACCAGGGCGAGTAAAAGGCCCTAAAACAATCTGTATTCAGTCTGCATTTGAGAATGATGAAACATTTTCTCCAGGAAAAATTGTTTGGTGGGAATGCCATCTTGTGGTTATTATCTTTGTCTGCTCATTTGGTTTTGGTTTATGGTCTTACTGATGTTTTTGTAGCGTCAAACCACAGTTTTGAAGTCTTTTTCATGGATCAATCACTAGTGTATTGTCCCATCTGTAATGGATCGCTACCCATGGCTGTACTGGAGCCATGACCTGAGCTGTTTGTTGCATCATCTCTCCAAGTCTCAATGTCATGACGCACATTTCTGAACAAGCTGCAGTCTCTCCACGCATACACTGTAAGTTCTTATTTTATCTCCACCTTGAGAAGAGTCTGGTCATAAAGGGGTAAACTGCAGAGACACTAGACACCAAAGAACTATTCATTTATCTCCACCTGGCTATTTTGCATGCATTAGTAAACTTGAACACATGTATAATCACCACACACCAGATGTTAGTACTAGTTCTGAACAGGTCCATTGTCATTTATTGCTTCTACATATTTGTTTCCAATACTGTCAGATTTATTGTACAGATCTATTGCATCATAAATATATTTTAGTATATTGTATATATAACTGTTTAAATTATACTGTATATACTTTCATGTGTATAAATATATAGATAGATAAAAATATCTGATTTTCAAAAACAGAGATAGATAGATATATTATTAATATTAATAAGTTATTATATTATGTAATGTAATAATAATAATAATAATAATAATAATAATAATAATAATAATAACTAAATTTGGTTGTGGAAATTAGCTAGACAGATAAGTGCCTATTATAGGTTATAACCATTGGTTATAATGCGGTAACGTCATAGCAACAGCGGAAGTAATTGTTAAGGACTACAAAATTTCGTCAGCACTTCCGGTAGAAAAGTGTTACAGTAGTAGTTTCGTCCTGGACCTCGTCGCCAGCTGCATCCTGATCCTGATTTGTAGTTGTGGACCATCTTTGACTGTGTCAGGAGGTTTGTTCAATGTTTCTACCATAACAAAAGCCTTCGAATCTACCACAGTTACTCCGACTTTTTATTTTAAAGCGATTAAACACGTCGACCCCCCCGCAATGTAACAAGACGACAAGATCTTAAACGAGTTTTACAGCTTGTAAAGATAAAACAACAACACAATGCTAGCTTCAACCAGTAAAGTTAGCTGTGCTCCTGCATGTCAGAGGACGTCGGCGGTGCAGCGTTTCTGTGTCGATGAAATGTGTTTTTTTTTTATGCTCAGACCGAGGGGTTAAATCTCTCTCGTGGGTCGTCTCGTGCATGTTTATCTCGCCGTGTCCCCCGGTTGTTGCGTGGGTCTCCTAGTAAACGCCAGAAGGCCCGTGTGTGCTGTGGTGAGCTCCTCTCTGTTTTGTCCGTGTATTTGAAGCCCGGATGTCGTTGAAGCAGACCAAGTCAGCACCTGACGGAGTGGATCGTCTTTCCCCCGGACTTATAACCATAGATCTCTGCTTTTAAATCTGCGCAGACTCATTTCTTTAAGCATCATCTCGGGGATCTTCAGTGAAGAGGAGTGGGGTGATATTATCTGATTTTTTTTTCCTGTTTAGGCCTCTGCTGCGTCTTTAGGAAAGGGTAAATATATAGTTGTTTATCTTTCAGTTGCAGCTGTAACCACAGATTTTGTTTCCTCTACAGTGGATATCAGATTTATCTCTTGGTTGTGTTTCTGTGCTTATGCAGATAAAGTATTGTGTGATTATGCACGTAAATGATTGTGTGGTTGGTCCTTGTTATCAAATATGGCCTGTCCACTCGCTCGGGACAAGTTGCAATTAATAATGTAACAAATTGCTTTCAAAACAGCTGTTTTTTTGTTGGCTTGTGCTGTTGAACAGACTCCCTAGAACAACAATGGCCACTGCAGCATGACATCATTCCTTTGTTTGCTGTGAAAGGCAAACATAACACTCCTCACAAATATAGGTTATACGCTCACCGACCACCTTGTTATGCACACCTGTTGAACATATGTGCAGCCATGCTGACATCTCAGTGCGGGCCAAACGCTTGAACCTTTTTTGAATTTATGCCGCAAGGAATTAGGGCAACTCTGAAGACGAATAGGAGCTGGGACAGGCTCCAGGCGCCCCGTGATTCTCAACTGGTGGGTCGCGACACAAAAGTGGGTCGCAGAAAAAGCGAAAAATGGCCATGGAAACATCTACATTTCGGCAACCTCTCAAATATCACTAAACCACTTTTGCGCTCTCATGACGTGTTTTTTCAGACGGATTGATATGGAAGTTTATCGCAAAAGTTCAGTGTAACATGCATACATACTTGCTTCTTTAATGATCTGTACCTGTTCTAGGGTGAACCAGGTGTCAGAAACCAATAATGTCAGCGGAGAAGATGGAGACGACAGCGAGCGCGTCCAATGGATCTGGACCTGTGTATGAAGAGAAAGAAAGCCCCCTCAGGTACAACCCTAAACCTTTTTTATCCAAGGGTATCACAATGACCTGATAACACTGAAGTGGGACAGCAAACTGCTAATCATGTCGTCAAACACACTTGACTTTCCCCCTCCCAGTCCTGAGGATCTGTCAGAGATGCTGGCGGCGGGGACCAAGGAGGTGCATGAAAAGGCTGAGAACACTCAGTTTGTGAAAGATTTTCTCAGGGGACGCATCCGCAAAGAGCTTTTCAAGGTCAGCATGCGGCTTATTTGATCAAATAGCGAGCTCCGCTACACATGATACCAAGTCTCTATTTGAATCTGTACCTCCAGTTCAATCCCCTTAGTTTTATTTTCTGTGTTGCGTTCATTTTAGTACAAAACCTGTTTTGTTTTAAACCACTTCTGTGTGTTAAACTCGGCAATGCATGTACATGTGCAGACATACCATATGCAACAACAGCTGGACAGGTTTAATCAGAAACCAGAAATTAAATTGGTTACTGTTGTTTATTTGGGAAAATACAATAAATGGATAATTAAAGAGTTGGAGGCAGCTCAAGAAACAAACAAGAAGGAGACAAACTGTTATATCTAGGGACAAGGACTTCACGATATGATAAGTTTCACGATACGATGTGTATCACGATACTTGAGCCACGATACGATACTTGAGTCACGATACGATACGTATCACGATACTTGAATCACGATACGATACATTATTGTGATGTTATGATATTTTGACATATTTCAGTTCACCAAGAAATTTTAAATGCAGCTTAAAATACCATATATACCATATTTTTTCCCACCCCTAATTATATCCATTGGTATCAATTGGAAACAAATTGGTCATATTTTACACACGAGCTTTACGAGTTGCTGGAAAGAAACTAACCGCTGAATTCTGTTTCCTCAGCTCGGCGCTGTGGCGCTTTACTACACTTACACAGCCATGGAGGAGGAGATCGAAAGGAACAAAGACCACCCCCACTTTGCCCCTCTGTATTTTCCTGCAGAGCTGCACCGCCACGAGCCTCTGGCCCGCGATCTTGAGTACTTTTACGGCCCTGAGTGGCAGAGCCTGGTCAGCTGCTCCCCGGCCACCCAGCGCTACGTGGACCGCATCCACGAAGTGGGGCAGGAGGACCCGGTGCTGCTGGTGGCCCACGCCTACACCCGCTACATGGGGGACCTGTCCGGCGGCCAGGTGCTGAAAAAGGTGGCGCAGAGAGCTATGAAGCTGCCGCCCACGGGAGAGGGCCTGGAGTTCTATCAGTTTGACGCCATCCACAGCGCCAAGGCGTTCAAGCAGCTGTACCGAAGCCGCATGAACGAGCTGGATCTGGACGGGGAAACGAAGAGGAGGCTGGTGGATGAGGCTGTCAAGGCTTTCCAGTTTAACATGGAGGTGAGGGACTAGCAGGAGAGGTAGAAACGAGACGTGAAACGTACAGCATAGTAGCCTCACGCACTTTGTGATTGCAGGTTTTTGATGAGCTGGAAGAAATGGGCAAAACTATCCAGGAGGATGTTTTGGATGCCGGCATGCCCGTTCATGGAGCAATGGGTGGAGACATCAGCAAGTGTCCCTACTATGCTGCCAAAATGGGTAAGCGTCGTTCCACTGTAAGAAATGTATAAATGACAATGTTGTGGGGAGATCAGTTCACATGTACAGGTTTCAACTTTCTTTCGGGAACATGTCCTCCTCCTCCACACTAGGTGGCGATATGCACATTTTCAGCAGGTTAATACGGCCCCCTTTCCGATTGATCTGTTACATCATATAATAAACAACTAGAGTCGCTCATGCGGCAGACCGGCATTTCAAACAACAACCAGATGGATAATAGTTAGATAAATAGCTTTTTAATCTCGTATGGAATGCGTGCGCTATTTCTTGTGGTTCTTCCACCGCCTCTGTTTACCTTCTTCTTCTGCGAAGGGCTTTCTTGGATGCACAGTGGTTGTGGCACATGCACACATGACCCAGATTAAGACAATAATTTTTTTTTTTTTCATGTGGGTTGTCTCAACCTGCTTGTAGCCTGCTTGTAACTGATCAGACTGAACATTTATAGATTATATCCACAACATTGTTGCATGCACCAGAGATAAATACCAGCGCCCCCTTCCAGACTTGCAGAACTGACTCACAGCAACCCCTAAGATTTCTGCCTCCTCTGTTTCCCAGCGGCGTCAGGCGGACCGGCGTACATCGGCCAGCTGGCCATGGCCGTGCTGCGACACCCAACGGGACAGGTCCTGTTTGCCACTTGGTTTGCTGCGTTGGCGGGACTGGCTGCGTGGTACCTGATGTGATCCGAGCCCTCATTCCGATATGTAAAGACAGCCACTGAAAGAAGGAAGGAAGGAAGGAAGGAAGGAAGGAGACTAGGAGATTTCCAGAAACTGTAAACCATTTTATAGTTTCTTACATTTTCCGTCACATTATTTTTATTTTTTTTTTGCTAATAATGGAAACCGTCTGTAAATCAACACGGGTATGTTTCCAGCAGTGGAATTCCGACTAAGTCGCCTGTAGGACCATTAGGATGTCGACTCCATCCATCCAGCGTATTATAAATTCTCACCATTCTACCTCCTCTGCAATATCCCTCCATCCTGTGCCCTCCGAGGGCGTGTCAAGACCTATCGTTACTGGTATTTTTAAACTGAAATCGGCTCTGCGGTGGCAGTACATGAGTTAATGATGAATTCGTTTTCAAATTCTTTAAAAAAACACAAAAAAAACATACTATGCATATGTTATTGCACGGTAGCTGAACGACTGCTGCTTTCGTTTTTAATGAGGCCTTTAATGCATAGACATAAAAACAGAACTTTTTCTCTTCTTTTTTTTTTAAATTTATGCCTCATGTCCTTATACTGTAGTCTTTTATTCTTTTATTCATTTTTTTTTTTTAACACTTCACAGTGATTTCAGTTCCGGACCTAATGTGAAAAAGATGCTCTCGTGTCCGTGAGACACGAGATGACAAGTATTATGAGGAGGAGTTTAATCCCTTCTGCTGCGCGCTCACTGAAACACTGCCCCTCTGCTCCAGAATGATCTCGTATTAAACTGCCCATCGATTCGCCATTAAAATTACTGATTTCACTCCACCTGCCACATGAGCCTATATTAGGACCAAGAGGTTATTGCAGCTGTTTTAAAAGTAAAGTTTTTTGTACTTAATGATGCTCATCTACATGAAGGGTGGATACGTCCGAATGTCCATTATGAACTACTAGTATTGGCTATTTCAACCGCTCAGCTTTTCATATGCACTCATCTGTGTTGTCATTACAAAAAAAAAAGTGAGCACATATTCAGATTTCTTTCCACATAGATAAAGAGAAATATTTTGTGATGTGTGTACTATACATATGCAGTGTGAATTGCACTGTTTTGCGGTTTAATATTTAACCTGGCATCTTATTTACTGGGGACAGAGCACCAAAGGAAACCTGCTTCGGCCAGGTTTCCGGTGCTGTGTATTTGCACAACGCGTTCATACATAAATGAATGTGCAGTATTTCTTTATTGATTTAAAAAGAAGAAGAAAAAAAAAAGGCTTTAAATCACTGACAATATTACCGATGATGTGTTTGTGTGCTGGAGAGTCTCAGGTTCGTTATTGGACGAGCAGCAGCGTAGAACCTGCCTGGTGTGCTCCCCTAATTTAATCCATATTAACGATGCAAGTGTGATGAGACACTTATTCGAATCTCAGGAGAGTGTGATCGTGAGTTGAAAGCGGACCTGGAGGGGGGGGGGGGGCTTGATTTGTTCACGTTGGAATTTTTGAATTCTGTCGCATTTTCTTAAACTCTCGCCCTCGATCCCTTCTGTGTGTGTGTTACTGGAGCTTTAGTAGCGACTGGCTAGAGCGCTCTCGTTGTTGGAGAGTGGGAATTCCAGGAGCATGTTGTGCTGTCAGTGATGAAATAAAATGTTTCTTGCTGAAATGAAGATGTTTCATTTGTTCGTTTTTTTTTAATCACAAGGGTATAAATTGATGGATTAGTTTGAAGATTCATCTGTAAAGTTAAGCATTTGGCAAAGCTGAATGAAAACTGATTTCTTCTATCTAGTCAGTGTTTAGGGCTGCAGTCTTATGGATTAATGTTTCTCCTTTGCAAAACGGTCACGTTGTGTGAGAGACGGGATACGAAAAGTGCTTTTTAAATCCAGCCATAAATCCTTTATTGAACTGCGTTATGTTCTTTCACCCGGGCCACCACAGGACAATCACCTGGTTGTCTATAAAACTATACTCGTGTAACAAGATGCTGCCACCACCATGCTTCACAGTGCAGTGTGAACTTGTGATGTGCTTAAAGTAAATAAATAAATAAATAAAATAAAATAAAATAAAATAAAATAAAATCCTGAGCCTGACCTGTTTTCTTCGCGGGGGGTGGTGGGGCAAGCTAATTAATAATTAATTAAATGGATTTGATTAGCAATTTAACTATTTAATTCAGTTTCAATTCATACATAAACAACAAACATTTATTATTATTATTATTTTTAACTATTTTTAAGTCCTTCGTTTGCAGTTAAGTCACATTCTCTTAGCTTCATAATTTTTTTTTTTCGACATCGTGACTTCGATTAAATAAACGCTGGTTTAGATGATGCGTTCACTAAAACTCGAAAATTCATTATTCTAAATCGGGAAATTTAGACTTCCGGTATCATAGCGTTCACGTTACACGTCAACTCGGAGGAGAAAAAATAAAATGGGTATATTTTCATCGTTTGCTGAACATTAAAATATGTACAGCAGCTATTTTTTAAATTTTATCTTTGAAGCAGTAATTTCTGCCTTTGACAACCCAGAGCTCATTTTTTCCCCAAGTTGTCTTGAATGTAGCATCAGTTGTATTTCGCCCATGCTTTCCAAGTCCCCACCCCACTACTAATTGGCTAATGATGTTAGTTCGGAGAGGGAAAGCCACGTTACTCTCATTAAATTGGTAGACGGACTCAACTGACTGGTCGAATCTGACAAAAAAAAAATCCCGCATCAACAAGTTTTATTCGTTTATTTATTTTAATCGCGATCAAACGCCCCACGCCGGAGATTCTGCATGATGCCTGAATACTTAAAGCCCTGTGTGCAGCGGTGATGATGCATTTAATTGAACCCCAGGGTATATTAAGTAAATTGGATTTTTTTTAATAGGCCTTGAAAATAACTTGGAATGTTCTTTTACCTTAATGGTGTAATTGTACCCAGGGACACTGACTAACCACTAGTGGCTGGACCTTCCAGACAGGTCGTCACAGTAGAGCCACCGGAGACACATTCACTTTAGTGATTTGCTGGGCCTCCAGTGAAATTAGATTCGCCATTTTAAAGGGGGATAATATTAATGGAGCATACACTGATCAGCCACAACATTAAAACCATCTTGTGACAATTTAATGTTCTACTGGGAAACATTTGGACCTGGCACACACACAAACACACACACAAAAAAATTTGAATGATCTGGACTCCAAATTTATTAGATCCCAAACCGATCGGGAACAATATTGTAATATAATGTTCCATTTCTGCTATTAACACAAAACAGACCACTTCCCAGACCATCTCTTCATTATAGCTGTACAGTATATTCTTCTCATTCTATATGACACATTGACACATGTTTGATCTACAACTGTTGTGTGAAAACTAAAAGTAATTTCTCGGAAGGGTTAAAGGAGGACAGATGAGGAGTAATCAGTGTCCAGGAAAGCAGTTTAATCCTCCATCACAGAGAAGAGACCTAAGTATCCACTGTAGAAACATCCTTTAAGTCATCCAACGCTAAAACTCTGCAGATGTCAAACTTTTAAAGGGGGGAACCAACAGGAGGAAGGATGAAAACACAAGCAGGACATACAGATCAACAGGATGATTTAACCCCTAATAAAACCATTAGACTGTACCTGTGTTGTGTGTCAATGTAATAATTTATTTCTGAGCATGTGGGCTCTGTTTGACGACATGCACCGACTATGCTATGTGAAATTACAAGTCTTTGCTGCCACAGTGGCCTCAGTGGACATTTGACAGAGAGGTAATTGGCGAACTGGAACATCCTCTTGCGCGTGGATCCTCTTTGGCAGAGGAGCAGTAATCCCCCGACTTTTTTTTTCCACCACGGTGCTGAGCAGGTCCATCCAGAACCGCGGTAAGCCTCAGCCAACCCCCAATGTTCCTCCGTTCCCTTCCTTTATAATGTGGCTGTCCTTGCTTGACGCCGTCGTCCTCTCTGCCATCTGACCCGCTGATGGCGCCTTTCAGTTCCAGGATGATCTTTTACCTTAAAGCAGAAGAAGAAGGAAGAGTTTAGAAAAAATGACAGTCTCAATTTGAAAAGCAGCTTAATTAAAACATTTAATACAGTTAAAAAAGGACTCTTTAGACGTTGACTAGATAGTAGGAGGAACATTTTTTTTTGTTGACAGCTAGAGATCTACCGATACATGGGCCGGACGATATATCGGGTCGATATTTTTTTTTTTTTACTGGCATCAGCCGATACGGGGTGCGTTCGCAGATACATGTATATTTTTTTTCCCCTGGCAAGATTTACAGACAGGCGCAAACACAGGCAGCCCTGTGCTGCTGGACACCTGTGCAGCCCATACATTGCCGCTAGCAGAGTACCTGCAGCTGGAAGCTGGAAAATGCTTCTACCATACTCATAGGCTTGTTGACACGCCTTTTTTTTTTTTTTTGAAATGGTTACCAAACAAAACTGAATTTACTTTATCACTCAGCACCAACACATTAGCAACAGTCCTTTCACTGTTGTTGTTAAGTAAGAGTTTGCTAGCAGACGTTTTTTTTCTCTCTGTCAATCACCCACAATAAATGTTTGCATTTTTGGTTAAATTGACACTTAATTGTGTCATTTTTATCATGTAAATGGGGAGAGAAAATCCAAATATCGGCTCAGAAAAATCGTCAGGTATCGATATCGGGCCTAAACAAATCTGTATCGGTTGACCTCTAGTGACAGCCACAAACCAGAGCAACAAGAAAAGAAACAAAGCAGTGGAAGACGATCCTACCTGGTTTGTGGCTGTCAGGAAGAACTAAAAAATTTCTTTAATTTGGAGAGAAAGCCCTCTTCTTGATTCAACTCTGCTTCCTTCTTGTCATGCCCTGCCTCAGACCGCTTACCACTGCTGCCCCCACCTGGACACAGATCAGCATTGCATCAGCCAAACTTGAGACTGAGCACAACTTCCTTTCCTACAAAATCCCCTTCACTCGATCACTGATGAATACACCAACCAGGCATAACATTATGACCACCTTCCTAATAATGTGCAGGTCTCCCTTGTGGCTCTAAAACAGTTGTGACTCATTAGGGAATGGACATGGGGCCTTGTGAGGATGTCCTGTGGTGGCGTTCCAGTTACAGAAGTCAGAAAACTAGATGACCGCGTCCATGAAAGCTCTTGCCTTGTACGAATATAACTTGGTGTGTTCAATATTTACATTTTTTGAGTGAAATTTTGAACTATTAAACTAAATTTAGGCTATTTAAGCTACACAAATTGTAAATTGAACAGGTAACTTGAACCAACTCATGAATTTTTTACTAGAATTATTTACAGTGATGAAATCTACAAGACCACTAGTGGCAGAAATGTATAAAAATATTCAAAGGTTTTAATTGTTTAATTTAAGTGTGGAGAAAAACTGTGCTTCGCAATGTTTTGGTTTGGTTTTGTTGTTAGCGTGACATGGACTTGTAGTTCCCATATGAGACATGAAAAACTTGTACAACGTCTGTACGACTGATTTAATGTGATTTAATGTGCTATGGGATGGGGGCGCCTGGTCTGGTCTAGGCGGGTGGTACATGTCTAAATAATATCCACATGAATGCCAGATCTGGAAGTTTCCCAGAGGAACATTGAATTGTCACAAGATGATTAATGTTATTTACGTATCCTGCCTGTGGTCGTAATGTTGTGGCTGATCGGTATGTGTATATCATAAAAAAAAAAAAAAAAAAAAATGCAAACAAGTAGGATAGTATTTGTCAGTGTGGCTCCTCATACCTGTGGTGGTGGAAGTGACGCCGTTCACTGTTCCCTCTACGTCCGCCTCGTCCTCAGCGTAGCTCATCAACAGAGACCTCTGTCTGTCAGTCAGTGTCCTGCACAGGAAAATTATGTTTTATGGACGTTGTAACCGGGAGATCATTTTCAAATCTGCACTCAGCAACTGAACAAACTGTGCGTGTGAAGACCAGGCGTCCTTACTTGGGTATTCTTATCTTGACGTGGATGTAGTGATCTCCGAAGCCATAGCCACTGACGCGAGCGATTCCTTTCCCTGCCAGGCGGATCCTCTGGTCTGTCTGGATGCCGGCAGGGATCTGAGGACATGGAAAAATCCACCAGTCAGTAACAACAAAACGCATGCATTTCAAATGTTTTCCCGTCAGGAAAGTCTCCACTTACCGATAGATTGACTGTTTCGTAAAGGCCTTGTGCTCTGGCTGTGCCGCCCAGGATGGCTTGTGCCACAGACACGAAAACGTCAGAGTGGACGTCTGCGCCGTCCCTCCTGAACACGGGACTTTTTTGGACCTGGACACATGACAATTGCACACGGTGTCTTAAACATCAAGTACTGTGTTTGAGCTGCGTGATTAATTCCTGGTGTAAGAGCTCAGACGGCCTCTAACTAGTCAACACAATGACATTATACAAGACAATCCTGTTAATGAGCCTCTGAGATCCTACGCCTCCTGGAAGATTCTTTTATATCCTGTTTGAGATCTAGGAGATACCAACCCGAAATGTGATGAAGATTTCCTTCTTTCCGACAGGCATTCGGACCGTCTGACCGTCCTCCACGCCTGAGGGCAGCAACAAACAATAGTTAAAAATTGAACTGTGTTTGAACAGGTGTCACAATGTCCTCCCAAATCTGCCAACTCCTGCAGGAGGCATAAAAGATAACAAGTACAATAATTTTTTGCTATTGCCTTTTAAACCAGGGGTATTCAATGTTTTTCAGGCCAAGGACCCCATAACTGATGGAGAGATTAAGTAGGGACCCTCTACCTACTATATGTGTTATATATCAAATTCTGTCTATATGTATGTAATCCTACATATACATGATTACTATCATTTTGCATTTAATATAAATCTGTATTAAATATGTTGGATTCATGTTAATGTGTATTTAAAGAAATTTAAATTTGTGGGGGAAAATTAAAAAATACATAAAAAATGTCTAACCAACCAAAGCTTTTGCGACCCCTCCTGCAGTACCTCTGCGGACCCACTAGGGGTCCCAGGCCCCCTGTTGAAGTCCTATGATCTACATTATTAATTATGTCATGTCAATGCCGCTGTACTTGAGGACCATCAATAATAAAGCCTACTACCAATCCTGCATCTTTTCAGCCAGCATTTAAACAGTTCTCCGTTAACTGACCTGCGGGCACAGGAACCATCACGGTCTTCCTCTGCCTGGTCTGTCCCGTGCCACGGCAGGAATGACACGGGCTGGAGATGACCGTGCCTTTGCCGCCGCAGCGCCGGCACGTGGAGCGCATCACAAACGGGCCCGTGTTTATGGTTTCCTGCAGGGACAGAAAATACGTGTAAAGTAACGAAATCTTAATTAATTTGAACGTAGAGAGGGACTCGAGGCTCTTACCATGCCGGAGCCGTTGCAGTAGTGGCAGTGCTGCACCTTGGTGCCCGGCTCGTGACCCTTCCCATCGCAGCGCTGGCAGGCTGCATCTATGCTAACAGATATCTCTTTATTGACCCCTTTCGCGGCCTGAGTGAACGTCAGCTCCATGATGTACTGCGCCGAAACAAGAGGAGATCTGAGTATGCACCAATAAAAAGGCTCAAAAGCAATCCGAGGTGCTGATCGGCTTTACAGCATCGCACTAACCTCCTGCGGCTGGTCGAATATAGCGTTGAAGTCTCCGAAGCCACGACCTCCGGAGAATTCCCCAAAGATTTTGCGGAAAAGCTCCTCCGGGTCCACGCTGGTGGCCTGTCCGCTCCAGTAGTGCTGCCCTCCGCCCGCCTGACCGGCGTCGAAGCCCGTCGAGCCGTATGTGTCGTACTGCTTCCTCTTCACCTCGTCGCTCAGCACCTGCGAGGGACACGGAGCAAGATGTGAGAGGCTAATTCCTCGTGGTAATGCCATTGTTTGAATGGACAGAAATACACCGATCAACCATAACATCACGACTACAAGGTCATAATCAGTGGTCAGGTGAATAACACAAGTTAATTTAAGAGCTAGATGCCTGGATTACAGCATCTTGTATGGTTTTCCTGGTCTGCAGGGATCAAAAATGGTGGCCTGTTCTAATTAATGATCTTTTCTTACTTGGGAAACATATGATACCAGAATGCAAGTGAAAAAAAACCAACCATTGCCACGGGGGCGTGTGCTTGGTCTCCAATAATGCTCAAAAGTGTGTCAAAGTACTATCTACATGTTCCCAACGCCAAGAGCCAGGTTTCCCAGAATAAAATTACACCGTACCAAGATCATTTAATCCGTTAGTGGATGTAATGTCTGATTGTTGTGATTGAATAAAGACTGAAAACAAACCTCATACGCTTCGGCCAGCTGAGCAAATTTCTCCTTGGCTTGTGGGTCGTCTTTGTTGGTGTCGGGGTGGTACTTTTTGGCCATCTGAGGGAACAACAAACACACGGTCAGCTACAGCGACGACAGCTCCGCAACCAAAAGACCGCGCAAGCGAGAAGCGAACCTGGTAGTAGGCTTTCTTGATCTCTTTCTGGGTGGCTGAGCGAGGCACCCCGAGGATCTGGTAGAAGTCCTGCTTGCTGCAAGCGGGGGCACTTGTGTGAAAGGACAGGGTGTAGACAGCGTGGGGGGGTTTGAGGCCTGAAATGTGACCAGCAGGGTGGGAGGGTAAGTGAATTATTTCATATTTAGCAGTCTCGTTGCAGTCCATGTTATCATTTTAGAAACACAGGTGCAGCTGGCTTGATTTAAATGCCTGCAAGAAGATTCTAGAAACAGCCACTGATTGAGTGGAAATTGCTTAATTAAGGCAAAAAGCCGTGCGAATAGGAATAAAACAGCTGTTACCCTTTTGGAAAGTCAACTTGATGGCTGCAGAGTTAGCAAGACTGGTTACATCATCAATTATGATTACGTCAAACTAATGCGACAGTGTTGCACGCTCGTCTTATCTTCAAAGCTGCTTGAGCTGTTATGAAGTGCGCTCATTTAGTTGTCTTGCCCCGTGTCACCCGAGTAAACGAGAAACTACGTCAAATTTCGCCTAGCTTAGCTTGGTTTAGCTTAGGCCAGCACCACATGAAGACCACTCACCTGACAGCCCTCTCAATGTCAACGCTTTCCCTGCTCCGCCGCACGTCAGGCTTCCCCCACGCCACAGGCTTTCCTTTCCCAGCGTGGAAAAACTCCTGACCCCTCCATGGCCAGAGGAGACAGCGGCGCCGGTGGCCCACCGGTGTCCGGAGGACGCGACGACTGTAATCCAGCGTGAGGAGCAACGAGCAGCCGAAGACGCCATCATCTCTTTCCTCCTGGCCGCTTTTCCGGACGCACTGCGCATGCTCGTGGCGGAGTGGGCGTCACCGAAAAAGCAGTTTCTTAAAAGAAAAAAGAAAAATAGTTGAAAAAATATGTTAAAAGTTATTGTTCATTTTCATAAACGCGCGTGGCTGTATTAGTTGTAAATTACACCAGATAAAAAAGTACAATTAGTTTTATTTAGCGTCACGAGTGACAAGTAAAAAAAAAAAAAAAAAAGGAATGCGAATGTTTTACACACCGGGGCTGCACGTAACGAAGCTTTGCGTTCTTCTCCTCTACACGAGATGGGAAACCCCGCCCACTCGGCCACCTCCGCGGTGTAAAGCGAGCGAACACCGGGCGGCGAACCAGAGCTGTCAGCTGTATGCAAGAGACCTCTGCCGAGAGTACCAACCAGCTCGACAGAGACACCCGGAAGGCACGAAAGTCAATTTGAGAGGGCAGCATGAACCGCTTTAAGACCTCCAAATTCAAAAACACCACTCCGAAAATTGCCAAGAAAGACGTGAGTAGCTTAGGAGCCTCCGGGTAGAGAGAGCGCTCACAGCTAACGTTAGCATTGGGAATTAGCGGTGCTAGTTAAGTTGGGTTTTCGGGGAACGCCTGCAAGGGATGTTGAACTTCCTGCATCTGGAGGTCTTCGTAGGAGAGTACAAAAATGTGAATCCTTGTGCACACGGAGTAAACTATATGCTCCTAGTGAAATCTATCAGTTCATGTGCTTGCACGGACCTTCTAGCCACCATCGGATGTTGCAGATACGCCCATCATCACGCTTATAATACAATATAATGCAAGCGTTGCTTTCCAACAGGCGTTTGAGTTGTCCAGATTTTATTACTCCTCGCGCCGTGTCGCTTTGATTCACCATCCCAGAGGAAAGATAAAACATTTGAATGACAAATGCACCAAGTGATTTCACTATCGCGATTCCTGTTTTACGAGCGTGGCAACGTGTCAGGACGGGATCGTAGTCTCTTGCACATAAATCTGTCCCCCTTTTTTTTTTTAAATTAAAACAATCCACCTGGATCCATTCGTTTGAACGCCTGCAGCTCTTCTTGCTGAGGTGTATTATGCAACCCCCTCTCTCCCTTCCTTGAATTTTTTTCTCTTTTGCTTAGGCAGTAAAAATGCTTGGCATGCACGGGGACAGTGGATGTCTTTGGTGTCTCTCCAGTCTCTGCACTGGGTCCGAGACAGCAGGTGGTGCTTCGCTCCGCTGAATGTTAAACCGGCTCACAACGCAGAGGAGGAACGGACCAGTGTGTGGACGAGTCTATTTCATTTCAGTCAGTGTGGAAGAGGGGAAAATGGGACAGAGAGGAATGCTCGTGGAAACCAAAACAAAGATGTCCTCGGATAAGACAGAGCACCTCCAGACGGTCGTCACATTTAAGTCGTCCTTTGGTGTCAAAGCTCCTTTTGATCACACACCTGTGGATGGTCACTGCAGCAAATGCAGTAGAACATGTGTTAAGTTTAATAATGTGACCGAGATGGAGACGAAACAGACGTTAAATGTCTTGATGTTGAAAGGCACATTTGTCAAAGTGGAATAGTTCAACTAGCTTTAACTTAGAAGATGGATATGACACCTATGGACGTTTGCGTGTCTTTTCTACTCCTCTTTTGACAGAAACATGTAGAATATGTAGAGGAAATACAGCATGTGTACTCGCACAAAGGGCTCTTATTTTTCCGAGCGTGCGGCTCAGCGGGAGCCTGCCACTCCGTCTCCTTGCTGCTCTTGTCAACGCTATGAAAGAGGTTTTAAGAGTCCTCTGCTGCGAGAAGCGGGGAGTTCTTCCACTTCCTCAACGCTGCTGATTCAGATACGTGTGCGTGTGTGCGCTCTCAGCTAGATCCTTCCTGTTTATTGCAGTGCTCACTCTTTCTCCCCCCCACCGCCTCCCTCCTGGTTATAACAGTGGTGCAATGACATGTGCTCCTTAACATTGTGAAAGAAACAAACTGAATTCTTTGTTTTTGTTTTGATATATCTATGTGCATTTTCAAACTATTGTGTCATCCACATAACCGTCTGTGCCGTCCGATCTAGGAATGGATCAGCAATGTTCGCGCTGGATCCTTCTCCTGCCAGGGGAACCACATCAAAGCGAGCTCCAAGCTGGTGGCTTTCAACACTGAGCAGGCTGGTAAGGCAATAAACGTCTGGCTGGACAGTGACACTCACCTTACGCAGGTGCAGCGGAAAGAGCAAGAGTTTCCTTTATTCGTTTTGTTTTTGTCGGTTGAGCCCTATAAAGTCTCAAAGCTGGTTTTGAAAGCACAATCCTTGACATTTTCTTTCTGCGCCGGCATGTGTCCGCAGGCGGAGGTATGCTGGGCCTGTCCTCCGTCAGCCCCGGTTCAAATGGACAATGGACTGTCACCCACATTTCTTGCCATTCAGGTACTTTTTTTTTTCGGGGTAATTCTTTTGCGAACTCTTTGTAAAATGAGAAATGTAGATTCTTTCTCCTGTTTTTTTTTTTTAAAATGTCCATTACTTTCCCTTTCTCCGTCAGATCTGGTGACTGATATGGACTTTTCTCCTTTTGATGACAGTCTTCTGGTCACATGCTCTGGAGATGAAACGGTGAGTTACTTATTTATGAACCGATCAGGCAAAACATTATGACCACCTTCTTGATATTGTGTAGGTCTCCCTTTGTGCCTCCAAAACAGACTCATCAGAGACATGGACATTGATCTTTTTAGGGTGTCCTGTGCTGTCTGGCTACAGGATGTTGTTAGTGGGGAGGGGTCCTTTGGGTCTTATAGGTTGAGGGGAGGGGCCTCTGTTTGTGAGGCTTGTTCCAGTCAACCCAACAGGTTACTGGCTTAGTTTGGATTCTAGCGAATTTGCAGCAAGCACAAAAGCAATCTGATTCAGACTGCGGGAGAATCACGTCTCGGGAGAAGATCTGTTCTCCGGCGAGACGATGATGAACAGAAAGCTCACAGTACAAGCCGTGCAGGCTCGGTTTAAAGGCAACAAGGTGGATGTTCCGCAGTCCGGCTTTGTTGTTCCTGGCACAGCTTCGAATGCAACACGAAGCTCCTCAGTTTTTTGTTATTTAAACCTTTCGGAGACTCCTCTCCTCTCCTCTCAGCACATTGTACTCAGCCGCAGGTGCCCCTGGCTCGCAGGAATCTGCTGAGCGCGGGTCTGCGTCTCCGCACTCAGCAGCTCGGTTTACCTCGACGAGCCCACGCCAGCGCGCCACCGCCCCAGCACCTGCGAAGCGCTTTCTCGCCTCACCGCACTCGCTTGTGCTGAGCACGTTGAATGATAATGAAAAATGGATTGATTTGTTTTCACTGAGGTAACCACAAACGCATTATCACCCGCAACCATTTAATCCGTCAGCGTTGGATTGAAATTGGAACCGGAGCTCAGACCCCATATTACCCAGTGCTGAGCTGTAGATTATTTAAGGACCACCTTGAATAATATGACATATTAATAAGTCCGACTCTGACATGATGTGCTACGCTCTCAGCTCAGACGGCCACAACTGGCACAGTTTGCAAAAATATCTTGCAGAACTGTAAATGCTTTGTACACCGATCAGCCGTAACATTAAAACCACTGACAGGTGGCGTAAGTAACCTTAATCATCATGTGGATGTTACTCAGACACGTAGCACCTAGACCGGACCAGACCAGGCGCCCGATACACAACGTTAGGCAGGTGGCCATAATGTTTTGCCTGATTTGGTGTAAGTGAGGACTATAACTTTCAATAACACGGAGACTCTTTCCTCGCGCAGGTGAAGCTGTGGCGTTTGCTCGACCCCGAGCAGGAGCAGCCCGGCGGCCCCGAGCTGACGCTGCGTCCGGACCAGGGCAGACTGGAGCTGGTCCACTTCCACCCCACCTCCTCCGGCCTGCTTGCAGTCGGCACCGCTAAGCGTCCTCTGGTTTGGGACACCAGTCGCCAGGAGAAGCCGCTGGCAGGTGAGTGCAACATGAGCTGCAATATTTTGCACGCGTCGTTAAAATTCAAAATATCTGGCGAACGAACTCAAAGGTCTTTGTTGTACGTCACGTATGTCGCTTTGTGTTTCAGTTTTTTGTCAGTTTACGTTTTGCCACGTTCTGTGTGTGTGTAACATTGATACGTGTTCGGAGTGAAGTGGTTGGTTGGCCTTTTTTTTATTTTTTTTTTTGTGTTCGTTGGAGTCTGCCTGACTGACACTGCCTACGTTTTACAGCCCTGTGGCTCTGCCTAAGTGCCGGAGCAGCAGAGGTAAAGTTTTGGTTTGCAGTCCTGGTCCCAGTCTCCCCTGGACTGGCCTCAGGATGTAGTCACTATCCTCTGGCCTCACCCCCTCTCACATCCACCACCACCACCATCACAAACACTGCCCACCACCACCACTCCCCCTCCATTCCCCATCCCACGACAGCTGCCTGGCTGCTGCTGCTGCTGCTGCTGCTGTTCACCGCTGATTCAACTTTTCATGAGCTGTGTTCTCTCCCCACACGATGTCTTTCATTGCATTGATTTGGAGTTTCCGTTTGGTTATAGAGGGAGATCTGAACAGAAAAGAAAACACAAATCTAAATAAGTGTGTGTCTTGGTTTTTTGATTTATTTCCCCTCTGATTTAAACTCACTTTCTTTTCGTGTCTTAACATGTGCACCCTTCGTCTCGTCACATGTTTGGTGCCGTGGTGGAACCGAACGAGCTGCGCCGTGCTCAATTCTGGCACCGCAGGCTTTCACACGTGTGCGCTCATGATTCTCTAACATGTGCTTAAACCGGACGGATACGCGATCCGTTTCTCCGGTGTAAATCATCCGCGCTCCTGTCGTTGTCTCGTGAACTCTGTGTGCTGGTTTTTCACGGCTTCATCCCGTCTCCATTTTCCCTGACGTTTTTTTGTCACGTCTTGTGTATGTGCCGTCACCCCCCTCGGTGTTCATTTGTTTTGTTTTTTTTGTGTGTGATCACGTTTCCTCTTTTTCTGAACCCCTTTTCCACTTTCCTTGTCTGATCTGAAACAGATTGCGTTTTTTTTTTCTTTTTCTTAAATGCTCATCTGTGTGCCTGCAGTTCTGGAGCAGCACGGTGACCAGCTGCAGAGTCTGAGTTGGAAACGGGACGGTTCCCTGTTGGCTTCCTCCTGCAAGGTGAGGACGGCCCACACACCGCTTCACTCTCCTGCACCGTCTTGTTTTAATTCCCTCCACAGCCCTTGTGCTCTTGTGGAATCCAGGTTCGCTTGCTGCAGTTCTAAGCCTCGACCACTAGATGTCGCCCTCACCTCACATTCAGCGCACCACCCCGCTCTTTATTTGCTCGTAGGGGTTTTATTTAATCAGAATGTCAGCAGGGGTGATGCTCATAAAAAAGGGTGGGAATCACATTACACATCTAATTAGTGAGCAGTTAGTGTTGGAAATCCCTATGACATAAAAGATATAATTATTGTCAGTTTGCATTAGTGACGGCAGAGACGTTGAAAGAGGCCCGGTGGAGATTTCCCTCACCAGATTGGAAACTGTAATAACTTTGAAATGAAGGCGCTAATAATGGCAGCGGTGCTACATCCATGCGTGTGAAGGATGAATCTGTCGGGGCCTTTGTTTCGTCTAGACTCCACCTGACCCCTGATCGCGCAGCCGTGGCTCACGTCCACCTCCGCGCTCCCTCGGCTACGCCCGTCTTCCGTCTCATGCAAGTTTACTCAGCACCTGGCAACACTCTGTTTGTGTAGCACACGGGGAAAAGATGGGCATAAACAATTTAATTGCTCAGGAGAGAAAGTGCGTTAGCATGGCCAAGGGGTTTTCATTAGGTTGTTAGTATATTGCAGGCGTAGGAGGAGGAAGGAGGAAGGTGGTATGAGTTTATGAGCAGGGGTAAAGAAAGAAGCAATTTATGAGTTGGAATAGGTCCAGGGGCTTTTTCATCAGCCGAGATTAGTGTAACAGTTATTTGCACAGTTTAAACTCCTGAAATTGTGCCTTTTGTTTCATGAAATCACGTCATGATTGATGCAATAACGAGGCGCGACGAGCTTACTTGAGAACTAACAGCGTCTGACACGGAAACGCGCCGCATGCACTCGTTTAACGAGTGTTATTGTTGATCCAGTCCTCCGTGTTTGTCTTTGCGCTGACCGGGAGCAAATTATTCCACCCATCACGGGCTGCGTCCAAATCACCACGTTAGCTCGACAGGATAATGGCGCACGCCGGAGCTACTGACGCTGTCGTAGGCTGCAGCGTAGCCTGAAGAGAACAAGAGAAAAAAGTGTGTGTGTGTGTGTGTGTGTGTGTGTGTGTGTGTGGGGGTGAGCAATGCAGAAACCAGGGGGGCCTCCGAGGTTCCTGCCCCGTTGGGCTCTGGTGTCATTTAACCCGAAAGGCCCCTTTCAATCTCTCCAATCCAGCTTATTAAAGCAAATAGGGCCTGCCAACATGTGGGTCCAATCCCCAGGCCTTCCTGTAGGGTAGGGTAAACACTGGGGCTCAGGGAAAGTCGGAGGGGAGACCACCACCCTAAAGAGCAGGAATCATGACAGGCCTCATTTGGACCAAGAGAGATGTGTATTTATGGCGCACTGGTAGAGAGAAAGGAGGCATTCAGCTTAGGGGGAATCAAATCCACAGGTAGTGCGAGAAGAGATGGGCAGGGCCGGGGTGGTGCGGTGTTTTTGGATTTATGGTTCACCTTCCATTAGAAAAGTCACATTATGACCATGGTCTATACTGGGGCTGGGCGGTATACCGGTTTATACTGAATACCGGTATTTTTTTTGTTTGTTTTTTCTGGACCGTTTTCAATGTAGCGCTTCTAAACTGCGAGGGGCATGGTGAAGATGGAAAGGTCCGAGAAAAATGAAGCGGCAGAACGAGAAGCCAAAAAAAACGTGCCATGTCGGTTGTTTGTTGTTAAGGACATCTGGGGGACGGTCCCCGTTGTGGATGACCTGTCCCCCGGCTAAAGTCGTCCCCAAAGATGTCCCCAGTTTTAGCTTTTTATGAATGAGAAGAAAAAAAAAAATGCGCGCATACTACAATAATTACGGTAACCGGTCGCAATGCTGTTGGCATTACAATCAGTTTAAATATGTCAAAATAAATGATTATTTTAATTATTATTCATTTCATCTTGATAACATTTTATTTATTGATTTATCTATCTTTTTGTTTTTTTATCTCAGAGCTGTAAATGTTTCCGGATTTCCTCGTCAGCGGGCATCGCTAACACGCTGCCACACAAACCAGTTTTACTACTAGCGTGGGATTATTCTACAATATTTACATAGCAAAATAGTCCATCCTTAGTCAATCTACTGCATGAATTCCTCTCTCAACCAGCAGAAAATGTTGAGAACATGTGGTTATGCTGTGTTGCAATCAGAATTTTGCAAAATACCATGATGTACATTTCTGGTCACAGCGCCCAGCCCTGCTCTACGCCATATTTCCCATGGTTCCAAAGAACGGCCGACGAAAGGATCCTGAAGTCTCAAACGCCGGTAACCATAGGAGACTGGGAACTGGAGGCTGGCAGCGCAGCGTGTTTGATGAGCGTAGAGACAGGGAGCACCCCTGGCCGAAGATTCCCAGCGCCTTTGTGTGCGTCCGCGTGCACGCGAAAACTCATTAGCAGCAGCTTGAGAGTGAGGCTTGGTCGCTTTGATTAAACAGCAGCTGTCTCAGCGCGCACACGCAAATACAAACGTGCAAACATGTGGATTTATGAGTTTCGGTGGTGGTGTGTGTGTGTGTGTGTGTGTGTGTGTGAGTGTTTATGCGTGTTATTGTCACAGGCTCAAGCGTGTGTGTATTCTTCTTTTGAGTGTGTGCGGTAACTCGGTGGACACATCTGTATGCGAGCGGCCCCCTCGCCGGCGTGTTTGCGCAGCCAGATAGTTTCCTCCCTCGTATGTTGTTGTTTGCACTGCGACACTGAGGCAGATAGGCCGGCCAGGGGCTTTAATTTAGTAAATGTATGTTTGCATATGTGCGTACAGTAAATATACATGCGTTTAGCTGTTCTGAGGTGTGTTTTCAAGGTCAGGAAAATCCGTGGCCTCACGATTTGTGCGCGTTCAGATGATTGTTGGCCATAGATTCAGAATGATTAGTCGATTTATTGGGGAGAGTTATAAGCAAACGTAGGAAATGATGCTGCTTTTAGCATTTTTATTTTAAGAATTTGATGATTTTCTTTGTTGTACATAATGTAAAGAGACTATATTTGTGTTTTTGATAGATGCTCCCATGAAATTAGAAATTTTCGGAGTTTTTATTGATCGTGTAATAAATTCATTAATCAGGAAAATAATCTGCACCCTAGTTGGGTGGATAGTTACCAAAAACCTCAGATTGGATATTTGCCTAAATCTGACAGTTCTTCAACAGGTGGGTCCATGAATTATTAGGTGGGGTAAAAAGCGTTTGTGTGTGTGTGTGTGTCGTTCCAGTGCCGCTCTCTGAGCCTTCGGCTTAGTCCCGGGTCACAAAGGCCTGAAGACGTAGCTGTGGGGCATCGCGTTCGTGGGTGGTCCACACCCACACGCAGAAAAAGATGGAGCCAGAGGAGGGACGGGGGGCAGCACATTAGTCAAAACTCCACTTTGCAATTCAAGCTAAAAATAGCAAATAGTAGCCTTCTTTGATTGCTGGGGGAGGAGCAGGAGCAGGATGAGGCCCTGATCATGTTCTTCAAACATAGGCTTCAACTTGATGGGATAACATGACAGACAGGACGTGTGACGGCTGTATTTATTTTCTGTGTAGCTGACCGTTGCGCAGTCCTTCTCTATATGTGTGTGTGTGTTTGCTTGACTGTGTCATGTTCAGCCTCCTGATTCTCTTTGACGTGTACGTTTGTTAAGTGTGCGCGCTCCTTATTACCTGCTATCACCTCCGTACGTCAGTCTGCTGCTGTGATCACAGTCCCACAGCGGTATTGAGTGACACGACCGCAGACACGCATGTCCCGGTCACAGACTGATCCCATTAGGCCCCCATTTCCTCCCAATCACGCAGGAGCCCCTCTGATTGGCCGCTTTGATTGATGCCGAATGCGAGCTCGTGCATGCCCGGGGGAGGGGAGGGGAGGGAAGGGGGTCAAGCTGCACGAGGCCGCGGAGAGGTCACCCCTCTTGCTTTTGCTAACGATGAATCAGTGAGATCAATGCAGGAAACTTCTGAGAGCTTGTGCTGATCTTTATCTGAACTATGCGGAGGTGGAGGGACTTTATTAACACGTTCAATATGTAGCTGTCATTTGAAATGTTCCGTTTCATTGCTACGAAAAACACAGCTGGCCGATTAGCCTTTAAATCCTTCCACGATTACTTTGAGAGAACAGTAAATCCTTGTTTAACTTGTGATTGATTGGGCCGAGAATGAAAAGAAAACCAAGGTGCTAAATAATCATTCGAGGAATATGAAATATTGTTAAGGGGTGGAAAAAAAATTAATAATGATGTATTGAAAGGAGGAAAAACAATGAAAAAAAGAGGAAATCATGATGGAAACCAGGTGTGGGTATTGGCAAGGACTTCACAATACGATACGTATCACGATACTTGGGTCACGATATGCGATATTATGATATTGCGATATATTGCGATATTCTACATAGTTCACTGACAAATTTTAAATACAGCTTAAAATACACGTTGTTTATATATGTACATCAGATGACATCAGTGATAATTCATCAGACATATTGAGTCAAAAAACTATTAATCCAAATGATCCATTTCCAATTTATAGCACTTGTACGGAAAAAATATTGCGATATATTGCCGTATTGATATTGTTTCCCATCCCTAATGGAAACGATCCAGCAATGTATTTCATAAACCAGTTAGTATCTTAGAGGCTTTGCTAATCGTCCAACAGACCTCATTTAAAGCCATATTGCTATTTCTTGTTTTATATGTTTCTAATATATGTTTTCACCCAATGTTCATCATTCATTTTGTCTTTTTCCTTCATTTCTTCATTGTCTAGGACAAGATGCTGCGAGTGTTTGATCCCAGAGCCCAGCTGACACCTGTTCAGGTAAGCCCCCCCCACCCCTGATCCACACTATAATAACTCCCCAATCATACTGTCAAAACAACCAGGGAAACCGTCTGCCCTTGAAAAGCACTTTTCTACCTCAGCAGTAGCTCATTCTCATTCATCCATTCACACACATCGACTGAGGCTGCCACGCAAGGCGCTCGCCTGCATTGGTAGCTCTTAATTCCTGTAACTTAGAAAACTTATTTGGCACAGACAAAACTAATATCTAAATACATGAATACAATAAATCAGGATTACCAGGTTAAATTCATTGCTGATTTTTTTCTCTTCACTAAAATCACCTATGTTCAAAATCATCGTTTATTAAAGATCAAAACGAAACCAATTTGAATATGGGATTAAATAGTCCTGGTCCCATTGACTTTTATTATAAGCAGATTTTTTTCCTCCACTACATGGAGTCATAAACTTGTTGACAGTAACCCAGAGAGCTTACCACTGGCCACTCACTGATTCATCTACTACTGATTTATGGATGTTGTGCACATGGTGCAGTCCCTGCTCTCTTCTTCCCACGGGTACCCATCCCACACTAAATTAGTGTGAACCTCTCCAGTCACACCACTTCTCCTTTTTTTTTTATTATATGGAAATCTCTCAGCATTCACCATGTTCAAGGCAATGGATATTTCCATCAGCAGCAATAAGGAAGTAGTAGAGCATATATATATGTTTTTTGTGTATATTGAGGGGAGATTAAGTAAGAGGGTGTGGAGGTGTGTCATGGGAGGATACTAGGCGTACACCATATATTCTCACACTGACCTCCCAGGCGGTTTTAATTACTACGATGCACAGCCTGCCTCATGGGCTCTCCTTCGATGATAAAGATGAGGAATTCTGCAAAACCACTGCATGCCACAAAGGATTAGAAATGAGTTCACAGACATACCTGGAAGGCACATCAGTCTGTGTGGAAGGGAGAGGAGAAGATGACTGCATATTTTTGTAAATATGCCCCACGTGGGTGATCCTCTCACCCACGCGTCGTGAAGGGGATACAGTTACAGGGTTCACTGCCTCTGAAATGCAGGGAGCCAGCGAAGGATAATTTTCCTTGTGGCACACTTAGAATTGCCTTTACAATATTGTGTTTGTGTGTACAGTGCACACACTTCTATGTTTTCTCAAGTGACGTAAGCTGAGTCATCTACCTCCTCTCCTTCAGACCTGGGTATCTACATCAGGTGTGTCAGCTTTGTCAGATGTCACTGATGTCATCTGTTGGAATTTTCCTTGCTACAGTGGCCTCTTTGTTCCTGGAAATGTATTGTGGACGTCAAGCGCAGATTTTCAGCAAGGCTACACATCAGCTGACTTGAATTGCCACTTTGTCCACCTTCTGATTGGTCTGCTAACTGCCAACAGTAGGACTCCTTACCTTTGTCAAGTCCAGACTTCCTATGTCAGTGGTGGGTTTGACAAACAATGTCCATGCAGGTGTGCATTCCCACAAAAGTAATTCAAAAATGACCAACAGTCGATACCAGTTCCTCGGCTTCTTTAACCTCCTGAGGCCCAAGCATTTGTTTGTAATGCTTTGTAATTTCTTTAAGATAAGATTAAGATCTTTAGGTATTTGGGATTAGTCGGACCTAAGAAGTATAAAAATAAGCATCATCAAGGTGTACTAAAATATAAAACTGAAAACAATGAAGTCCTGAAATGAGTACTTGTTAATTTGTTAAATTTGCATGTCATATCAAACTACAAAAGTTAATAAGCATAAATAAACAGGTGCATTGACCCTTCGCTAACAAAACAGCAGGTCTAAATGGAGCAGAATAGGCTGTCACAAACCTAAAACGTAATGTCCCCGTATGAGGACGCCGGGTCTCAGGAGGCTAAATGTAGGCTACTTTCAAGAAAAAGAAAGTACTTTCAATACACTCAACCAATGTTGGATGTAAATCACTTAGTACAGCTGAAGGGTCCCATTAGGTTAAACTGAATCAGTGTTGGGTAGTCTGTGTTCTCGGTGGCTCCAGTAGGACTCCAGCGGTTATTGGTGGTAGGGTTATTGGTGCTGGGACATTTCAGCGAAGCCTATGACAATTTCTGACTTTGGCAGATAGATGGGCAGCACATTACACCACAAAATATGTTTAAAGAAGGTTTTCACTTCTACTGATCCTTGGATCTACTGCTAGAACTACCATCGCCTACATCTTTGCCAAAACCTACACCTACATTACCCACAAAGCAATTCAACGACTCAGCTGCAGACAGATTTGATTGCTACTACACCAGACATATGTGATGTGTAAAAGGTTAACCCTCAAAGTTGGGTTTGTGGGTTATGTGTGTTAGGCTGTAGTTCCCCTAGACCACAACCCTACAGCTGGGCCACAGAACACATGCAACCAGGTAATGAGGAAATGGTGCAGCGAAGGCGGCTGAATAGTAGTCACATAAATTCTGTCTGTGCTGCATCTTTCTCATGACCTCCGCCAACTATTATACTGTGTTTGAAATTTAAGTAGCTCGCCAGTGCAAAAGGCAACAACTCCATCATCACCACATTTCATTGTTCAGCAGTAATTGAAATCTGCAGTTAGCAAGCATCTGAGATGTGTCGGCAACCAAAATGAAAGACAGACTGTTTTTAAGCTCAGTCAGGCTTTCTCCTGGGCAACCTCTACTCTTTCTGTCTTCCTCTCTCCATCTCTCTCACACTCTCTTTTTTAAATCAATACCCGTACTACGGAAATGTGACTGTTCGAACCAAACAAACAGCAAAAGATTTAAAGAGCCGCAGTCGGTGTGCTGCTGATACCGATGCACCGTGTTCTTTCAGACAACAACATCTAAAGTGTGCCTGTTCAGAATGCTTCATAGTCTATAATTCATAGAATGTAATGACTGCTCATGCAAATGACTTTAGACTTGACACCGCACTTCCTTGGTTCCCCAGGAATGCTGAGTGAATGATATACCATTGCACTATCACACTAAGACACAGACACACGCATCATTATCAAACTCAGAATCAAGGCAAAACAATAACACACAACAACAGTAATGGTGAAGGCTCATTGGCAATCTTAAACTCCTTTGCCAGTCGGGTTACACGTGGCAAAACAATCTTTTTTCACTGGTTTCCTTGGCCTCATGTTGAGAATTTCTCCGTAATGGTGGATCCATTGCAAAACCGTCTCTTGTTGTAGAATGGCTGTAATACATGTCCCAGGCCTATGCGTGACATTGTTTCTGCTACAGAACTCAATAAAGAAGCAGAGCATGGGCATTAACCCTACACATCAACGCTGCGCGCCGTATACAAACATACAGTCCGGGTTACAGTCTGTAATCCTTTTTTAGCTCTTTGTAGTGGCAAAGTAACCGTATATGTTGCCCTAGCCACCCAACAAGGGTCAATATTTGAAGCAGCACCGTCACAGGCCTGTAGTCCACCATTGATGTTGCTTTTAATTGTTGTGTTGAGACATCGGGGCCTAGAGGGGTGAGGCAATGACATTGAGTTCAACCGGGGTTCATAAATGTGCAGTTACAGTCACAGAAAGATCTGGACCATTGTCATGGACGGCTGGCAGAAATGTGCAAGACTTATGCGGTTTCACACAAAAATTAGATTTGTGTAAACATGGCCTAAGTTTCTACTTTCACTTTTAACAATGACGATTGAAACTTTCACCAAAATTTCGCCAAAGATGAGTCCCATCAATGGGACTCATCCAAAACAATGAATTTCAAAATTGGGGAGATGGAGAAGCAGCTGGAAATACTAAAGTGGAAACACACTGATTGCATTTCTAGAAAGGTGCACGTCACAGGATGTATGGTCTGGACTGTCGCCGTTGACGCACAACCCTAAACTGCTTATGACTGAGAATCTGTCTTCTCAGTCTCTTCTTTCCCCACTTTGATTTATCCCTGCACGGTCATTGAAATGGTTAGGACCAAAATCTGCAGATGTTTCAGTCAGCACACAGTGTCCTCTTCTGCATCCAGTGCATGACTAACCTACCTCAAATCAAGGACATTTGGAACACAGATCATGGTTATTAGGCGGTTATTGGAGGGTTGTGCTTGCCTTTTGGGTTTTGCGTTCTTGTGCTTTCTTGTTCTCTCTATATCTCTTAAATACACAAGGTCCTGCTTTGAGAGGCTGCGGTTTGGAGCTCTCCAAGAGGAGAGTGGGCAAAACCTCACTTTAACAGCTTTTAGATGTGCAGCACTCTCACTCTGGAAAGACACCACAACTCTTATTAGCAACCCATCTGCTAGAGTTGGCGTTAAAGAATGCGGGCGATGATTCTTAAACACATTGAAACATGATGAGTGCAGTAATTTGGATGAATAGATTAGTGTGACCCTCAAGAGGCAAGGCACCATAACACTGTAAAGCATTACCTAACACATGGTCTGAGTGGTTTCAAGGAGATTGCACAAAATTGTTTGTTTGTCCACAATGTGAAGGCATTTTCAATTACTTTCTCTACTTTGCATTTTCATCAGAGTTATTGATGTGATGCGATGGCAGAGAAAGGCCAGTGTGGCCACAAAGTAAACAGAGAGGGGCAGAGAAATTGCCAAACTATTTGAATCTGTAACCTCACCAGGAGGTCTGTTTCGCCTCTGTACATGAGAGCCAGTGAGTTGTCCTCATCAAGAGAAGCCACAAATCTTCTCTGAAACCATTTCTGGGGAAGGATATCACAAGAAAGCTGCAGGGTATTACAACAAAGAAGGAATTTCTCCCTTCTGAGATTGGATTTCCTTGAAGCAGAAGTGAAAGCTCAGAACAAGTTCTGTTCTTTAGGGTTTAATATTCCATTTATATTGATCAAATGTTTTTGAATCATCTATTCTACTTCCCAGTGGGGTGCTCAAGATGACAGTCCAAGCCCAGTCCGACCAGGAGCCATCTGTCATCAGAATTTCTAGTGCTTTAGTGATTAAGGCATCCTCAAGGGCTCAATCAGGTTCAAGAAATGGGTTCTTTCATCTGAGTTTTGAAGACACAAACCAAGTATTATGCAACAGAGTCTTCACATTGATGTCCTGTTCCACTAATTGTAATTACTTACAATTTACTGTAAGCCATAAAGACTAGAAAATAAAGTTGTACTTAACAGGAATTGGCATTTTGGTGGCTACAGTCGTTGGATATGTGATGCCCAGCCCAAACTATAAATATTTTATTGATGGTGAATGTGCAGGTGCACTACAGGATAAGTGACCACACTGTTTTCCAGTGGTGTGGTATCCGTTATCTATTGCCACTTATCCCTCAGAGGGTTGCGGCCCAGTTGACATTGGGCGAGAGGTGGGGCAACACCACCACAAGAGAGAAATAGGCGTTCTCACTCACATGCACACCTGCAGCAGTTTTAAAACCAGTCAACCTACCATGTTTTTGGATGACTTGAGGAATCCCGGACACCCGGAGAAAATCAACCAGAATTTAGATTTGAACCAAGAACGTTCTTCCTGAGCAGACACTACAAACCACTTGCCCTCACCATGTAGTCCTAGTATAATACCAGATGTCTCATTAATCCTGATGCAAGTATTTATAGTTTGTTAGTTGTTTTTTAACAGCTGCGACATTAAAAAGAAGTTGCACCACAAATACACCTGTGGTTTATCTGTTGGTGCTTTTCGTCCAAACGGCCTGTAGTTAACAGATGCAGTTCAGTCTTGTCAGGTTACATAAAGGCTGCGTTTTGGCAACTCTTCTCGAGCTCCACATACATTTTGGTTTTCCGCGCAGAGCCCCACAGCTTCGGCTCTGATTCATCCATTAATCCAAACTTGACTGCTGAACCGAACCAGCTCCCTGAAAAAAGCAACATATCGCCATCCATACAACGATCCGGATCTCAAGCTGTGACACAGCTCATGTGTGTCCACTGCTGTCCTAGTTCCACCCAGAGCAGCATATTCAAGTGGGGCTGGCTCATCCCTGTGGCCAGCTCTGAACTGGGTTCTCCCCTAGCCAGGTGGGGTAAATATAGGCCCTAATTACAGCCCTTCTTCTGCTGTTTTTATGGGAAATAAGACTGTACGGGGTAATTAAGGTCTTATACAGAAAGAGCCGAACAGAGAACTGCATCTGTAATCAGCGCAAGTGTGTATGTATGTGCACAAGCATACAGACGGTTCTATTTAGATGGCGAGCGCGTCCCTTCTCATCCTGGCCCACCACTGAAGACAGGTTGAGTTTCAGATTAGATTTTCGGTTTCTTTGAGTTCCTGTGAGTGATTACGTTTTAGACATAGCTCTTGGTCCAAGAGTTACTAATCTTGATTCCACTTGTTTGAGGCACAGTCAGACTGTGGTCGTCATATTGTTTGTGAGCTGTTCGTTGCAAAGCTTTTCAAAGTGAACTGAACCAGTTTAATTGCACACAAGACTAGCAAAGTGACGAATCATCAAGTACCAAAGGTTTCTTTACGTTTTTCTTGGTTCTTGTTTTTTTTTCGCTATCTAAACATCCTTAGACCGGCCTCTTGTTTTCAGATGAGTTCCTTTCTCGTCGCTATGTAGTTACACGAGGCCTCCGCCCTGCTTTCCTGTACTGAGCCGCAAAACTCCTCTCTCAAGAACAACATGCACACACACTAACCTGATCCTAATGGGACACGTGCCTCCTCTCAGCTCTCCTGTCTTTATAGATCTTTTCATCTATCCCCAATGCAGTGTGCGTTTGCTGAGTGTGTGGTTCTGAATGTGAGTGTGTGCCTCTGCGTATACCATGTGTGTTTCAAATTACAGTGCTGAAAATACCCCTCATAGTTTTGGGCCACTGTTGGCCGTAGAGCTGTCGATCTGTGGTCTCTGGAAAAAGAGGGAGACAGGAAAAGGGAATAGTTTGCTGGACGTGGGGGCCAGATTCCTCTTTTTCAGCTCAAGCTTCTGCTGCTCGGGGTGAAATTAGAGAGGACCATGGGCTGGAATGGGTTTGGACTTGAGGAGGGAACGCTGGGCAGGGCCAAGGAAAAGCGTTGTGGTTTTAGTTCTATACCATCTTTTATATCCTGCTATAAATTAACACAGGCTGAACTCCCTCTTAGGTGTGTGCCTCCATTTGTGTGTTTCTCATTACAGACATAATAAACTATCTTCTGTCTTATCTGCGCATCTTTGAAGGCTTATAATTGGAAAAGTGTGTGTTGGTTTGGGGGGACAGGGGGTGGATGTGTGTGTTCATACTCATATTTCTCATTACAGGCAGAATAAACTACAGGCAGGCATAGTAAGCTTTGAGTGTGTGGACTCTGGCAGGCAGTACAATGAAGGTCTTTGACAGTTTCGTTTGTATTACTGATGTAAACCCAGAGGGAAAGCCATGAAGGAGAAACATTCGGAGAGTGATGTGAAACGGATGAACTTAATTTTGGTTTTTGTACCTCTGCAATTCATTATTTTGCCACTCTTTTCATCCTTTCTTCTACATGTAACTCCATGACGATGAAAGACGGCGAAATCTTTCTGAATATAGGTGAAATGAACTCCCTCTAGTAAACATTCTTCTTCTTGTGCGTATTGGTTATAGCTTTGTCATATCAGTATTAGAAAATGTTTAGCTCGGATAAAATCATTAGCTGACCACACTCACCGACCACCTTATTAGGTCCACCTCGCTAGGACCGGATTGCCTACCTTTTTTTCTACATGGCATGTTGGAAACATTCCTTAGAAGTTTTGGTCCAAGTTGGCATAATAGGACCATGAGGTTGCTGAGGTGGCTGCATCTGAATCTCCTGTTCCACCAAGTCTCAAAGGTTTTCCTTTGGATTGAGATCTGGTGATCTAACCCTAACCCTAACCCTAGCCCCAGCCCTAGCCCTAACCCTAGCCTAGGCCATTTAAGTACGGTGAACATATTGTCATGTTCAAGAAACCTGTTTGAAATGACTTTAGCTTTGTGATATAGTTTCTCCTGCTGGAAGTAGCCATCAGAGGATGGGAACACTATGGATATGGTTAGAAACAATACTCAGGAGCCCAAAGTGTGCAAAGAAAATATCCCTCACACGATTACACCAACACCAGCAGCCTGAGCCATTGATGATCCATGGTTTAATGATGTTTACACCATATTCACGTCCAACCACCCGAATGTCCCAGCAGAAACAATGACACATCAGACTGGGTAACTTCTTTTCCTCATCTTCTTGGTGATCCCCAGCTTCTTGTTCTTAGGTGACAGGGAGTGGCATTCAGTGTGGTTTTCTGCTGCTGTAGACCAACTTCTGCAAGATTTCTGTCCCTCTTAACATTCTCCTCTGACCAGTAGCATCAACAAGGCAGAGAGCCGCTGCTCACTGCATATTCTCCCTTTTCCCGAACATTCTCTGGACCCAACAATCATGTTGGTTCAAAATCACTTACCTTTTATTTTTTCACCGTTCTGATGCTTGGTTGAACTTCTGATCGTTTTGATCATGGCTAGATGCCTAAAGGAGGAGGGTCACACTAATCTATTCATCTGACATGTTATTGGAAAATGGATTAGATATTTAGAATATGAGCAGTTTAGAGACACCCCCAATAAGGTGACCGGTGACTATATAATACCATAATGTGTGCTTCAACGCTGGGCAACTACTATGAATTAACTGCAAATTGTGTTTTTCAGATATTCAGTTCAATAGTTTTATTAAATTTATTTGCAGGCTATTTTAAAAGATCCCTGATGAAAAACAATATTTTTATTGTTTTATGTTACTGGCCAGTTTATTGCTTTAGGACTTTTGTCTCATTCTTAAATATTCTCAGAGTGCAGTTTGGGCTCCGATCAAAGGCATCTCTGATCTCGTGATGAACAAACTGAAAGATAAATCTAATGTTTAAGATTCAAAAGAGCATGACTTAAAATGTGCGTCAGATGTTGATGCAGATATGGAAATTCCTTTCTCAGAGAGATTCTTAGCATTCTGTTGTACCAACAAATTATTTCTTCTTGCATAATGTCTATGCTTGCCAGAAAATGAAATTCTGATACATCCCGCAAAATGATGCTTGTTTAGAGTTTAGAGAATGTCTAATGTTAACACCACAGGAATACAGAGTCAATATTATGAAATATTATGTCTATAAAGAGCAGGAGCTCATGCCAGGAATATGTCACAAGCTTACTCGATGGCGAACTCTAAATTCCAGCTGCACAAGCTGCATAATTTAACCTAAAACCGAGCCAGTAAGGCTTCTGTGTTTTTAAAAAGTATTTGTCTATACGGCCAATATAAGTGATCAAAAAGTGGAGCCAAGGCCAGTTGGGAAAAATTAAGTTGTGGCCAAAAGTTTATTGCTGTGTTAAACACAACTTTTACTGCTAAACTCATGTTCAACATCCATTTCTCTTTCCGAATGTAAACACGTCGTATCAGGAATATTGCTGTGTATCGTCCTTATAGTATGTTCCACTTTCCAGTGAGTGTATGAAACCCACAGTTTAGCCTGTATTGTACAGATACTAACGGTGGTGTTTCTTCATAGCCCCATATCATCCACTGCTTGTACAAATCTCAGGTCATGATACAGATAAAAGGAATTGACACTCATTGGCCAGTTCCTAAGTTGTACCAACCAATCACATGGCAGCGACCAAGCATCAGAGTGGCAGAGAGGTTATTTAAGTGCATATTAAAATGCCATTGATGGGCTCGTATGAGTATTTTAGAAACTGCCGATCTACTGGGATTTTTTTTTTTTTACAACCACCTCTAGGGCTTTTAAAGAATTCTCTGACTGAAACAGTCTTGTTGATGCCAGTGGTCAGAGGAGAATGGCCACACTGTTTTGAGCTGAAACTCGAGCAGTAACTCAAATAACTACTTGTTTCGAGCGAGGTATGCGGGGGAACATCCCTGAACACGTTGAACCTTGAAGCAGATGGACTAGCAGAAGTGTCCAAATCGCCTAAGGACAGGAAATTGCGGCTACTGTTTGGAAGTTCTCAAGAAAAATTGGACAATAGAAGACTGGAAAAAGGTGGCCGATGGGTCTCAATTTATGCTGCGACATTCGGATTGTGGGATCAGAATTGGACACAAACATCACGCATGTTGCTTTTTACCAGTACGTAAGGCTGGAAGGTGGTGGTGGTGTCTTGCTGTGAGGGATATTTTCTTGGCACTCTTTGGGCCCCTCACTACCTTCAAACTGATTTCTCTAACGTTACAATGAGCCGTACTGAAATGTGCATCATGGATCCTAGCCAACAAATCTGCAGCAACTGCATGATGCTATCATGTCAATATGGACCAAACCCTCTAAGGAATGTTTCCAGCACATTGTTGAATCCGTGCCACGAAGAATTGATGCAGTTCTGAAGACAAAATGGGGCCCAACCCGATGCTAGCAAGGTGTACCAAAAGAACTCGGCAGTTGTGCCACAGTCAAACTGTCAATTAGGACGGTCCCCAGCTGGCCAATATAATCAGCGGGTATCTCTGACCTCCTCAGGACTACTTGAACTTCACATTGAAGTGAAGTTCAATGTTCGTCGTGCTGAATCAGACTGTCGGTTGCTGCTTCTTTGCGAAGAAATACGAGCGTCTCCTCTTGCCTCCTCTCTGACCCCACAGTTTTTTTTATTTTTTTGTCAATACTCACGATCGTCTTTCCCAATCACTGTCATGCACACTATTCCGTTCCTGTATATCGCTCCATCGGAGCCTGCTGGGTTCAGGACCCTGGTAATAGCCAGTGGTTAACTCAGCACAGATGTTATGCCCCCACCACAACCCATTTTTTTTCCTCTCCTGTCTTTCTTTTTCCCTCTCTCCATCCTCTCAGCTCCCTGTTTTACTGGCTACCGCCCCACTGCCAGTTTTGGTTAGCTTCAGGGAATTTGGGGAAAAAGTGAAAAGACTCTTGTGTGATAGATCCATCATAGTTTTACTGACTTCTTTGTAATCTAAGTGACAATGTTGGGTTTGGTTTGAGATCTTGTGCCTGACAGAAAAACAGAATAATGACCTAATTATTAGTTGGAGTATTAGCTGAATCGTGGGGGGGTGCAAGAGTGTGGGATTTGGAAGGCGAGATTTGAAGTTTGGAGAGATTTTAGCCGCGTCAACTAATGAATAGGGTTTGTCTTTGTGTGTGTTTGTGGGTGTGTTTTCTGGGGGTGATGGTGAAGTATTTATTCAGAGGAAAAAGGAGTAAGAGTGGGTGCCAGCTGGCAGCGACGGAGCTCTTTGCTCACATGTGTGTGTTATGTGTGTGTGAGCGGAGGTCTCATTAGCCCGCTGGCTGCTCTGGGACTCTTATTTTCCAATAATAATTAAGGCCTTATGTACACATGTGGATCACACCTGGAGCCAAAAATGGATGATGATTTGCTGTTTCTCTGCCGCATCATGGAAGTGAAGTTGCAGCGCCGTGGGAATCATGGCCTCCTTTAGCTGCTGGTTATGCTTAGTCTGAATCTATGTTTCGTAATTTTAAAATATATATATATATATAAATATGCAGGGAGAAGGACGAAGCTAAGAAGAAACTTTCTATAATGAAATGATGATAATCATTTGGTAGATGAGAGCGGTTAATTTGGGAATTGCCGGTTTTGGGAGTTTCTGACATTCTTTTTAAATGGAGATGAATGAATCTGAACAGATTTAATAAGAAGAAATGATTCATATTGTGGACAGCAGCTCGATTTCAGAATCTTTCAAGCTCCATGTGACTTCACCTCTGTTTGCCCTCCTTATCTCTGCTCCAGTTTTCAGTGTGACTTCAATAGCCCATTGCACTTCTTTGTGTATAATGAATGATCCCTTTTATACGACAAATCGTTTCCCTGCATTGGTTTAATCTTGGCAAGAGTCTGCTGATCCTGGAGCAAGGGAGTTGTTTTTTTGGGCTCTCTCAGCTAGAGCGGCCAAAAAATGAGGTGAGAATTGTTGTGTTTCCTCTACCCTGAGCTCTTTTGTTATTCATCACTTTTATTTGGTAAGCGGGGGTGTTTTTTGGAGCAGGCATGTAGCTGAAGATAACAGGTGCTGTTTGTGCGTGAATTGATTTTTCACGAGTGGCGAACACTTCTACAAAGGTAGTTACATACAAATACGGGGCAGCAGAAGCAGACCTGATGTCAGATGGGAGTTACAGCCACACGTGGCATAGTAGGCCTCCAGTGGAGAAAGTTACAGCAAGACCTGGGACGCAGCTGAGTGCCCCGAGGGAAATAAAATGCAGTGTGGGCTCCATCCATGCTGGCCGACCTCAGTTTAACCAAACGCCTGTGATATTTCGATTATCCTATTTTTCACTGCCTGTGTTTTCTCCATATGCTAGCTTAATCATGCTTGTGGTCAGCCGCTGCAGGAGGTCTGACGCTGCTGAGTACGAAAGCTGAGAGTTGAAGACAGACACCTTTGTCAGTCCATTCTGTTGACTTCACAATCTAGTGAGAAATGCAACCGGCTCTGGGGATCAAGAGCAAGCATACATCATGTTACCATCTATCGACAAATGAAGTTTGATCTCTGCGTTATGCATATTTCATAGATTTGCATGTTTGCATATGTTTGTGGTGAATGGTGCCAAGTACTAAGATTCTTAGCCTCCCCCCTCTGAGGTGCATCCCAGTGGATGAAGAGCAAGCATTGCACTCCATAGCCGCTGTCATTTACCCCCACTTCTGCGAATCGGACACAGGTGTGCATACCTGCATCGAATGTTTTTCTTCTCCGAGGCCAAAGAAAGTGAGCTGTGTTCTTTAAAATAATGAATGGAAACTGTCGAGCTTGGGAGTGGGAGGGTGGGAGGACTGGGATCTGGCTCACACATGTCCTTATAAATGCCACATCCTCTTCCAACAAAAGCCAACTAAGGTCATCTTTTACTAATTGGGCTTCTTAAGGCAACAGGTTCTGCTGTAATTTGTGGTTTCATGCAAGAGCTAAATGGAAGTTCCCTCCGAGTGAAGCTGCTGAGTGTCGGGGTGAAGTTAGTGTTTAAGGGCTGATCATAGCAACGGCGGGGGATTGAGCTATTTGTTAGCGTAGAGAAGATGAGGCAATTAATCAAGCTGTCACTTAGCTATCCCGGGCCCTGCTGCTCCACATGCTTTATGTATTGGGGGGCCAAAACTTGGGCTGTGACCGTTGAAATGATATCCATTGTTTAGTAGATATTAGCCTCAACATTGCATAGCTTGTTTTAAAGTCGTCGTATACAATTGTCCCCTTTAGGCCAACACCTGTGCCTGTAATTATCATCTCATTAAACTTGTGTTTCTGTGATTCATTGGAGAATTTTGCGTCAATATGAATGATTTCCTCGCTCCTTAACATTGCAACACAAAGGTTTGAGTATCTTACTTCAATTACCCTTTGATGTTTGAGAAAGGACAATAAAACAGGGTTTCCAGTGCTAACACTGGGTGAAGGCTCCCATTATTTTACATAAATGACGTGGACATGAACCTGACATGCCTTGCACATGTGTGCCTCCCGGTAGAATCCCAGTGTTCACAACCAAGGCCTCTATTCAAATGTGTGGGGGTACTTTGAAGATGTGAAGCTTCTGTGATGTGGTTATAGGGATGGAGTGAAGCCAGCCATCAGGATCCATCACAGCACTCAGTTGTAGGCCAGCCTACAGGGACTGGGGGACTTCTCCTATGTTCATAAGACACCCCCACTCCCTCCAAAAAGAATCATATCTTCTTTTGTTTTTTTTTTTTAGTCTTTTGTGTGTCGCAGGATTGGCGCGCAGATCCTCATCAGCCCGAGTGTCACGAGTTGCTGCTGTTGTCAGCAGCACAATTCCTTCCTCTGTCATTAGTGCCCTGTCTTGCCCCATGGGTTCTGTTTGGATTTAAAGGACCAAGCCACTAAGTGCATCTCTGGAATATTCATTGCTTGAAACTCAACCGCAATAACCATCAAAAACCTTGGAGATCACACCACACATGCGCTTGAAATCTTCTTTGGCCCACGAGTGCTTCTTTTGGGCTGTAACACAGATTTGGGGAATTCAGTTGGTCCTATCATGATATTTCCAGGAACCGGCTAACTCTGCATGGCCCTCTGATCCAAGACCAACCCTGTGTGACCTTGGGTAGTTCACCCCGAGGGAGGCCTCTGCCAGGGACGCTGTGCTGTTGAACATAATGAAGATTGAATTCAATCTGTTGTTCCTCAGGCCCCAGAGAAGAGTGACCACATCCCAGGCTGGCACTGTCTGGTTAGCTGTCTTTATACCACTTCAGTGTTTCATTTCGCTTAGAACGGCACAAATTGATTTGTTCAAGTATCGCAGTGCCAGTTTGGGATATGCACCCGAAACCTAGCTATGGAAAACGTGAAGGAGGAATTGGAGCTAAGTTTATATAACAGGCTCTAATATGACTTTGCTAATCGTATCAGACAAGACCCATAGATAAAGGGGAGTATTTGCTTCCAGTAACTCAATTCTTACTCTGTTAATTTAACTGGTTTCTGGATGCACTGAAATAATAAAACTTAGTAACTTTGTTATATTAATCACATAAACACCAGATCAGAGCTTGGGTTTAAACAGAGGATCTTTTATGATAAACAATAATAAACACATGGCTAAAAGTATTGACTTCTCCTATGTCAGATTTCAAAGTTTTGCTGACCCAGCCATCAGCCCCTACCTCCCCGCTATCCAGACTTTATGAAGAAGAGTTTATCACTTAGATCATTTATCATTTAGATCTGTAAGTATTGCAGAGGGGTGAAATCTTAAACTGTATCTCCTGTAATCTCCTGTTTTACACAATGTAAGTCTTTTTAATTTACGGGATCTGGAAAGTATATTTTATTGGAGCAAACAAATTAATGTAGCAGCAGTGGAGGTACGGCCGCGCCAGCTCTAGAAACCCTACACCACTGAGAAAGTCGGGCCTCGTGCACTGCACTATAGCATTTATATACACAACGTCCAATTTTCTGTCCCGTATTTTTAGCCATTCATGGAAAAGCTACAGATCTTATAATCAGTGTAACCTCAAATCATCTTTGTAACCTCTGCTGCTGATGCAGTGAATATCGCTTTCGCTGCATTTTCAGTTTTCCTTCCTTACACTTCAACATACTTGTCTTTTTTAGTTCTGCCCTTCACTGTCCAAAAGGGAACTGTTCCTATTAAACCCCCCTTTTTCATACACTTATTTTACCCCTCTTATTTATTTTTCCATCTGTAGCCCCAAATCCAAGGGCCAGTATTTTTCCTGCCCTCCTAAAAACGTAAGTTGACGTCTTTGCGGCTGGAGGGCAGTCTCTCAGAGAGCATGGACGGTGCACAGAGGCTGGGCCTTCTCTTAGTTATACCTTACCTCAGTTATACTCTCTAATGATAAATTATGTAGTCAAAGGTCAGGCAGTCATGATTTTCATTTTTAAGCTTCTTGGTTGTGAAGATGTCCTTCTTTTCTTCGTCTAATAACAATGAAATATCGGTTTTATTTACTGTTTTCTCCTCAAACTAAAAGCAAAGCTCTCACAACATACTTGACAGCATTGCACCTGCCACCTTATCATAGCAGATATGTTAGGACATATGTTACACATGTGGTATACGGGGAGTGTGCAGGATGAAATTGAGGAAATACCCCCTTGATCCATCTAAGACTTATGAGCCTTGTCCGAGGGTGTAGTTTTTTCCTTTTTGTCATGATTCATTTCCAATCTCTGTGTCCCATATATTTAAGTCTCCACGCTTGTTCCCATTAAGCCAAAAAGAAGAAGCTGGTATCAATAAAACAAAAAAGAAAGGGGAAAAAAATAATCCAAACAACTGGCCTAGAGAAAAGACTCCTGGAAATCCTAATGTGGAGGGACACTATTTATAACTGGGGAGCGGGCCAATCCGTAGACCTTCACCAAGTGCTGCAGGTCTTGCAGAGTAGACCCGGTCCCACAGCTGTGCACGTTGTCATCTTGGCTCACGTCTCAGTTAGTTTTTATTGCGCTGTGCTTTTCATTTGCTGACACAAACGGAAATGAGGCGGTTGGAAAGAATGACTGCCGGCGTAGCAGATATGAAAAAAGGATGATGTTTTGGCCTGTGAGCTGAAGCAGTAGATGTCCTGCTTACCTGGATCACCATGTGCATTTTAATGTTGCAAATAACTGCGCATACACTCTATTTATGGTACTATGGACCTCTTCATGGCCTATGTCACTGTGACATCATGGTGTTACCTGGAGGCAAAACAGAGGAAACTCACTTTAAACCGGGAAAATGTAATCTTACTGTATTTTGGGGGGTTAAAACTGAAAAAGCAAAACACTAACATGAAGTGTTATCACATACCAGCCACTGCCAGTCAGCCTGGATAATGATAAGGGTTAGACTAAATTGTAACTGGAATAAGGATTCTTGACACAAGCTAATGATAACACAACATTTTATTGTGTGTTTCAAGGGCGTCCAAGCAGAAGTTGCATTTACTACGTTACCCTCCACTTCTTGTAATATCTTTGTTGGAGAGGCTTCTCTTGGTAAACACAGACCAGACTTCGTAACCTCTGTGTCCTCCTTTGGTCAAATCCAGTTAGTATGAGTGTAGAGGTCGGTGAATATGGTCCCATTAGTCAGAGTCAACTGTTTAAAACAACACTCATGGTCTCAGGGAGTGAGCGTATTAGTTTATTCTCTAAAATATGCGTTTACCTAGTCTTTTCCAGCCCAAACAGTCGTTGAAGTATGCTAACCACCGCAGTGTTTGAGATGTTTTGCCTCCAGCTAAGCCCCGCCCCTGAAAAAACATCACTCTGTTTACAAACTGTGAAGGGGTGTATTGCTTTTTGCCTGCATGGATTGTTTCTAATTAAGCCGTAAAGACAAAATATGCAAGGTGAGACTAAGATGGATGACCCTCACGTGTCCATCTTAGGTTCATGCTGTTGCAGCTGCGCCCAAAGATTTGTCGTCATTCCTTTAGATTGCGCTCCCCGTCCTCCTTCCGACCTTGCACATTAATTTTCATCATTGGCGAGGGAGTGGGCAGCAGAAGAAGTAAAGTAAAACAAGAGTACGATTTGTGGCTTCTGGATTTTTTTTTTTGAGAAATGAGCGAAATGCAGTATGGTTCCAATTAACGGAGAAAAAGTGGCAGTGTAGGAAATGAAAGCATAAAATGGCTGGTTTGATTCCCGTCAGAGGTACATTCAAGATGGCACGTTCTGACTTGGGGAACAAAACTTAAATGGGCCATGGAGAGAGAGAGCGGGATGGAGAGAAACGTGTAATTGCTGAAAAGACTAATTAGCTATAGATGAAAAGACCCAGCAGGAGCCTCTTTAAAGAGTGATGAAAGCTAGAAGGCAACGGTTATTGATTAGAGGAGGGGAACTTAAAGGAAAAGAGGGATGGATCCTTTTGGGAGGCTGGAAGGATGGGAGAGAAAATGAGGAACAGGTTGAAGCGATGAGTGGCTGCAGCTGGGGTTAAAACCAATCAGGCATAACATTATGACCACTTCGCTAATATTATGTAGGTCTCAATTGTGCCTCCAAGAAAGTTGTGTCTAGTCAGAGAATGGACTTGGGCCTTCTTAGGGTGACTGACAACAGAATGTTATTAGTCGGGGTTCTGCAGGTTGAGGGGAGGGGGCTCTGTGGATCATCCCACAGATGCTTAACCAGTTTGGGATCTGGTGAATTTGGAGGCCGGGTCAACACCTTGTGCTCTTTTTCATGCTTTTTTGAGTTGCTCCTGAACCGTTTTGTCAGGCTAAATCCTGTTGGGCATGATCGCCGCCATCGAGGAGCGTCATTGCTATGGGGTGCAGGTTCCTGGTCTAGTCTAGGTGGGTGGTCCATGTCTAAATAAAACCCAAACGAATGTCCAAAGTCCAAACGTCTCTTACTTCTCCTGTCAGGGGTCATAATGTTATGCCTGATCTGTGTATCAAGTGTATTGTTGTGTGTTTTATAAGTTAAACCCAACCCCAAACTTTTGTTTGCATTTCTTAAGATATAAAATGATCAATTCAAAGACTGAGCTCTGGATGTCCTGGCAGGGGGTTTTGTTACCTTTATAACAGCCAGTTTGGCTTTTTTCCCTCCTCGTACGGTGCAAAGCTGAAATTATTTGGCCGTAACCTTGTATTTCACAGATAAACAAGTGTATTTCCCCTGGGCCTGCATAGCCAAAATCAATTTTTATCAGAATCTTAGTCTGATAACACACCATTTGGATTTCATTATGGCTAATACTTCTACTGATGTAGAGAAAAAAAAATGCTTCTGCACCCAATTGGATCATCCTGCAACGAATCAGGGTAGCGAATTATGTGACCTATGTGTCCTGAGAAATTCTTTAATCCATGTTGTCTGTTCATCATTTAAATGTATTTTGCTGTCAGTATCTTTTGCAATAATGGATAATGGAATTCCAACTTCTTGCAAGCAATTACGTTTGGCTGCTCAACAAAATGTTTTTTACTATTTCTTAAAAAACTGCACCAGATACAAAAGTACAACTGTCAGCGACTGTATGACACAATTTGAAATTTCCAAAATAAATCGCAAGGCAGAAATGAGTTGGACTGGCCTCTTTTTTCCTGAACGCACATTATCTGACTGGAAAACGTCGGCTCGGTGTCATTATACGACTGGATGAATTTGTGAAAATAAGCACTTGGGCTTCCAGCGCGCCGAATTAATTTCTGCACCACTGGCACTCGTTCTCCAGCGCTCGCGCCCCGTCGCGCCGACACGCGGGACGGCGGAAAGACGGACGGACGGACGGGCAGGCGAGCGAAAGAGACGGAGATGCCGAGATTTTGATGGATCCCATATGTGCGTGCGGACACCTGATATTCGTCCTGGTGGGTGAATCAACATTCTCGGCGGGTGACACAGATGTGCTCGCCGTCTGTTCAAGTTCAGGAGTTAAATAGCTGAGGGAGGAGGACAGAAGGAGATGGAGTGATCCCCGTTTGTTTATATTGAGAGAGGATATTTAATAGACCCATAAAATCATAATTGGCCAGACTGCTGACTGGCACTTTCCGCGTCTCGGCTTGCAAAGTGTTTAACCTTAGTGTAAACCCGGCCTCTTGTCATTTGATTTGTATTATCTCCGCCAGACGCACTTTCACCCCTTCCTTTTCTTATTTAGCTCCAGCATTCCTTCTTTATTGTTAATAGATCTCATTCATAACAGCCCAGGAAATATTTTCCCACGTCTTTGTGCGGACACCTGCGTCGGTGACGCTGTTTCTCCAGATGCTATGTCATTTCCTCCACTTCCTCCAGTCACTCGAGCAGGTGCAACTGATTCTCAACACCTTCTGTGCATATTTTGTCAAGTCATGAGCCATTTCTCCGCTCTTTTTCCCTGCGATTCCTCTTCCTTGGACCCTTTGTTCTGTTGCTAAGAAAAACATTTGTCTTACTTTACTTTTTTCCTCACCCCCCTCCTCCTCCCCCTCTTCTTTTCTCCCACTTTTTCAAGTGTGTCATGATCGATTTGTAGCATGTCCGTAAGGTTTATCTCCAAAGAGAGAGGGGGCTGTAGGTGAATGGGAATTGAGTTAAATTTATGAGCGCTGTGGAGAGATACTGTTTGGCAGCATTTATATACACACTCTCGAGGTCCAGATGTTGTGTCCTCTGGCTGCCCTGGGGTTAGTAGTAGTGTAGCTCGCTGACGGCCGCGTTGTGCTTTCTTAAACTGAGAGCCTGTTTATTTGGAAAAGGCGAACGGAGGCAAAGCTCAGACCCCCTAATCCTCAATTGTACTTCTTTGGCTCCAACTCGCAAGTCCTGATGACATCTTCATCAAGGGGCTCAAAGGTCCACGTGCCGTGCAGATCCGGGTGAAAGATGACATCATGGCGGCGTGATCTATGCAGTCTGTATAAGTCTCTGCTGAGGAACGTCGGGCCGGTTTATTTGCCTTGCCTGACTGGCTCAGGCAGCGTAGCGGAGGCCTGAGGGATGCTGTAATGGCAAAACTGCTCCAGAGCCGGTTCACTGAAAGGTGATATAGCTTTACTGTTGCGTTCATTGAGCCAAAGAATAGGAAAAGTCTTTTTTTTTTTGTGTTGCCCACTTCAGAGATGACTTATAAAGGAGGATGGATTTTTTTTTTTCGGTATGAAGCTTGTGTACCGTGTGTTTTCTTTCTCGCTGGTGAGTCATTGGGATGACGGATGGTCTGAAAACATCTCAGCTATGAGTTTTTATTCTCGCGCAGACATTCGTCCTCACGGGACGAATGCCAAGTACTTCTTTTTTTGACATCCCGACCCTTTTTCTCTGGTTCATTCAAGAGATTGAAATATCTCAGCAGCTGCCGGTTGGAACGTGATAAAATGTTGTAGTGACAATTCATCTTCTGCACCAGGACAAAAGGCATACACCGCCGCTGCTGCTGCTGCTGCTGCTGTGTTCAGAAAATTTGTTGGCGCTTGTCCTGTTGAACAAGGAAACACATCTTGGACAAATCACTGCTATTGCGGTCCGTGTGCATCAATCAGCCACAACATTATGACCACTTGAAATGAATTGATGAACATTGATCATCTTGTGACAATTGCTGGGAAAGTTTTGGATGTCACTTAAACATGTACCACCAATCTAGGCCAGACCAGACACCCCCAACACATAGCAATGACACTCCTCAAGACACAAAGGACCCCCCACTAACAACCAGACACCCAAGGACACCCTCAGAAGGCCCATGTCCATTCCCTGATCAGTCACAACTGCCTCGTAGGCAACAAGGGAGACCTACACAACATTAGGAAGGTGGTCATAATGTTATGTCTTATTGATATATACTTATATATATATTTGGGGCTGTGCACTCATCAGCTCCTTAGAGAGTAATGAGGATGATGAGTTGGGAAACACAGACATCACAGCATCAACAAACCCATCTGGTTCTCGGCAGTCGATCTGCAATAACCGAACATAGCAAAAAAACAATGATGCAGAATTTAAGCTGTTAACTCTCGCATGTAATACGAACACGACTGAAATCCCCCACTGAATCAGACAGCACATGTGGCTCCTGGAAGCAGGAACCGGTCTTGAACAGACCCCGAGCGGTTTAAAATAGGTCGAAGCGACGGCAACTTGTTCCTAGTTTGGTCTGAATGCCAGGACATTGTCTTGCCCCTGGAAGGAAATCGTCCGGCGGTGCCGGTGACGAACGGCTCAGTGGCAATGAATTCTCCCTGTGTCTGTTTACACTGCACTAGCTTTAGCCTTTCTCCTTCCCTCGCTCCTCGCTGATCTATCACTTTCCTCCAGGTCTGAGTTTACTCTGGACCCTTCTCGTCCATTGGGGTTATTTTTCAGCCGACTCACTTGCGTGGACTTATCAAGGCAAATATAAGCTCCGTTACCTGCATAAGGCATACCGTCTGACTGCCGGCTGAAAAACGATCCCCAGTCATGACTTAAGTGTTTATTCAATCCAGGACTTATTATCAACTCTGTCAGTGGTTTGGTAGTGTTACTTCAGAAACGCTTTTGAGAGCCAGGTCAGTAGAGTGTTTTGTAAACCCTCTTAGCGGATAAAGATATTTGGAAGCACACCGGGAGCCAGACGAGATCTGTATAACATCCAGATGGCGTCAGGTATAAAATGCTTGTACCAAAAGCGCACATTTGTGGCAATGTGGAGTTCTTTCACGGCTCAGAGCAGTGGATTCAGAGTGGGTCCGCAAGCACACGTTCAGCTGGCCGTTGAGGATTTATATTCTGTTCCTCTGGTACGGATGGATCCAGCACAGGAGTCTTGGCCCGAGCTTTAGAGAGAAAAGTCAAATGTAAACTTGTTTTACATCCACCCCCTCAAGTTGGAAGATTTATCCCTCCATTGTCTGCGTGTTTTTAGGAGAATATTTCGCCTTAAAAAGCTGGTGGTGCTGTCACGTCCGTGTGTCTGTACAAAGCAGTGCCTGGTAGGCGCTTAGCTTAACTTAGCTTAGCATTAAGCCTGGCTCAGAGTTGACACGTTGCGTGTTTGCTTTATTTAGTTTGTGTAGACACATGGATTTATAAACAAAGTGCGTCGTATCTCTGGTTATCTGTCATCCTTTCCATTAAAAGCTCGAGTGTTTCATCAGGGCGTAGAACGTGGACGACCTCTTTGCGAACGGGATTTTAATTTGAACTTCTGCACCATCTGCTCATCCCAAAAATCGCTATCTCATGTCTTTATTTCTCAACAAGATGAAACACTCTTCTAGTGCACCCATGGGTAAGGGTGTTGAACCTAAAATTCCTTCTCACTTACATCAATTAAACAAACAAGAATTTTCCTAGATTTTTTTTTTTCTTCTTGCCCTTGTTCACCAAAGCCCCTTTACCTTGGAGCTAACTAACAGAGTGGCCTGTTGATTTTATAGAGTTGACCAATACTGGATGAGTGAATGAGACTGAATGAGACTGAATGAGACTCATGACTGAATGAGAAAAAAAGAAACATAATATGATATGAATACATTGGTTGATAACGAGACGAGGATTTGGCTGAAATAGGTAGTGTTGAAACATTAGAGACAAATTTTTTCTCCCACAAAACCACAAGGCTGGGCGAGTGGTGACATCAGGAGTGACATCAGACAAGTTGAATTGACTCTGATGAGTCCCGCATGTGCTCCTGGATTTAATTACTCTGTCTCATCTCATTTTTTTCCCCCCCAACTAATATCTTCGGCTGTAGGAAGTGCCAAGTAGACTCAGACATGTGTTGGTGCGAGTTTTACAGTGCTGGACCTAATAACGTCCAACCTGCTGTGCAACATATTTCCTCATTTTAATGTTAAGCCTTATAAGCCTTAGACAATAAGCTTCTGTCTTCCTTACCAACCACTGAACTTATGTTAAAAATGGCCCCCATATCGTCACCCATAGGATTTTTGATGCTCAGTGTGGATGGCTCCAACAGACGCCATCTTTGTGCACCTATGCAGACGGCTAGCAACCTACTAGGACATCCACCTGTCACTCAAAGTGGCCACATAACTTTTGCAGACTTTAAAAAGTTTTGAGACCAAAACCATTATTAAAAATGTTTATTTCTGTTATAAAGTTCTGTATTTAAAGTTCTTTTTAACATGGATGCCTTTGGGAATTTACTCAATTCTAGAGTCAGCCTCAATTATGGGAACTGCAGTTGATGGCGCGTCAGGCTTGGAGGTTTTTTGGCTTGTTCCATACACACATGTGTAGCAATCATGGGAACCTCAGCCCCAACCGCCATGCCTTATGGGTAGTGTAAATCTAGCATTAATACATACAGCGGATACCAAGAGGCCCAATCATGGTATGACCTGTCCTGACAGATATGCTCTAAATAACATGGTTTCAAGGGTTTTAAACCCTGTGTCATTTAAAAAAATACACTTTAAATTACTACACTTTAAGTTTGTAGAGACCAAAACTGTTGAAAACGTTTATTTCTGTTATAAAGTTCTTTATTTTAACCTTTTATCATGGATACCTTTGGGAATTGACTCAATTTTTGGAGTCAGCCTCAAGTGGCCATTATGGGAACTGCAGCTGATGGCGCTTCAGCCTTGGAGGTTTTTGGCTTGTTCCATACCAGGCGGCAACATCCGGGTCTGAGCGATGCAGCCCAATGAAAAAGTGCAAAAAAAACTGCAGTTCATTGAGCGGCCACTTGAGGCTGGCTCCGAATGGAGCAAATCCCTATAGACTCCCATTTTAAAAAGCCCAAATTTAGAGCATTATTAGATATGTTTAAAGCCTGGTACAAAAACTAATTTTGGCCTGCTTTGGCTCCATCCCCAACATGAACCCATGTCCACTTGGGGCTTCATTTTCGAGGTTCAGAATCCAATGGGGGACATCACAATGGAGTTGTCCATAGTATATGCAGTCAGTGTTCCATAAACATATGTGCAGTCATGGGAACTTCACCTCCAACCAGTAGATACCAAGAAGCACAATCACGGTGTTACCTGTCCTGACAGATAAGCTCTAAATAGCATGGTTTCAAGGGTTTTAAAGCCGGTCTCATTAAAGAAAACACACATTTAATTAGCTGATGGACTTTCTTTGTGCAAGCACAGTTAAGCTGCTCTCGTCTTTTGGTTCATAATTACAGTGTACAGAGTACACTTGTGTATACAGTTGATTGTTACAGTGGCGAGTGGGAGACGTACAAAATCCTACGTGATTACATGATCCCTTCCACTTGCCTCCTCAATACGTTGTCTTTACAAACACTCTCCACATTTCAACACTCCCAGTAGTTTTTCAGCCATTAATCTGACAACGAGTGTCATTTTGCGTTTGAAGACCACCTAACGAACGCAGCCTGGCTGAGCTGTTTTGACACGTGTTCCCCATGGAAACAGCGTAACAGAGCCTTAATGCCGCGAACACACACACGGAGACGGTGTCACCGTTCGGTAATCTTAGCTGCACGCCGGGCAGAAGTCACCTTGTCTACGACGGCAACAATAACAAGCGCCCCTTTCATGGGACAAGTCCTGTTCTGTCCGACCACAGGGATCTGAGGCACCTGGGAATCCCGTCTGTATTCCTTCCTCCTTTGTCTTTTTCTCTTCCCGGCAAATCATTCACTCATCGCTCCCCTCATTATCCCGAGCCAGACTCAGAGGTTATGTTTAAAGTCGGGGTTCATCACAGAGACTTAAAGTCGGGATTTTTGAAATGTGTTCAAATGATCGTATCGTGATACTTGTTGCACCTTCTAATTACATTTTTGCATTAATTGTCTTGCAGAGTGCCAAGAGCCTTCAGACCAACAAGGATTCGCGCATCCTGTGGGCCAAGGATGACTTTTTACTGACCACCGGCTTTGACACGGTGAGGAAAAACTGCTTTTTACAGAGCTGCAAAAAAAAAAAAAAAAAAAACCCAAAAAACATTTGAAAATATTTTAATCTGATGAAGTTTCGCATATATATTTGGCTTTTATCGCTTGTTCCTGTAATCTGATTTAACTGTGTGCCATTATGTGTCCTATGTGCAGCACTTTCTAATTGAATTTATTCATTTTGATTGTGCGGGACCTTGTGTTTCTAATGTGTCCCTTTAATCAAAGGCATGTGCGTTTTATCAGGTTGACAGCTATAGATTCAATAAGCTGCCACTAACAATGCCTTCTGTACAAACGTAATGCGTTCCACTTTTACACTCCGGCAGAATTTGGTTCAGGACGGCCGATGTTGACTGTTAAACGTCAGGCCTTGATGTTCAACAACACTGTTAGTGTTATCATTCCAGACTCTCTGGCCGGTTCCGAGTTTAGTCAGACTCCAGATTTTTTTTTTTTTTTTCATTTTTTTTTTGGAAGTTTATTAACTTTTCAGATTTATTCCAATGAAATTTAACGTACTACTAAAACTTGATGCAATGTTTTCATTGTCCTCCTGAGACCAAAACATTCCCGTCAAACAATGCTGCGCTGGTTTGACGACGCTCATCTGTGCTCACTCGCCAAAACATTAGGCACAGCAGTGAAAAATGAATGCATTGTAATACAACAGTCCTACCTGTTCTAATGTTCAGTTTATGTTGAAACAGTGGAACAATGGTGACAATCAAACTATTATGAGCGTAGCCCACTGACTGAAACGGAACAGAAATGTGTCAATACAACTCAACAGTGCTTCAAACCACAGCCTCCGGAATGAAAACACTGTTGAATCCACAGCTTTCTCGGTTATTCCTTTATTTAAACAAACTCTGCATTTGCTTTCACTTTTATACCTAACGCGCTGGGTAGCGAGTGTGCGAGAGTTTGCCTGTGCTCACGGACTCGTTTTGTTTGTGTAGATGCGCAGTCGTGAGGTGAGGCTTTGGGACAGCAGGAAGCTGAGCTCTTCGGTCAGCTCGGCGTCCCTCGGCACATCCAACGGGTGAGTACAGCAGCCTCCCAGCTGACCCTTTTTTGCGCTTTAGCATCCGTCATTTAGAGCGTGAAATATCATTTGTTACAGTACAAAGCTCGCCTCTGTGCGATTGGACGTACCTAGCGTGCAGACTGTGTCGTTTGTCCTCCGCACACCATACTGAATGATGCATGGAGGGCCTCCACACATTGTGTAAGGCTGGACCTCCCAGAGCTTTGACACTGTCCCTCCACATTCCTGCTATTTCCTGGGTCAGAGCCACACACACACACAGGCGTCTGTCCTCTTCTCTCGGCGAGAGGAAAGAGTGCGCTGCTTGGCCCCTATTGGCATAACCACTGGAAAGGGTCAGGAAACAGCAGCAGCAGCAGCAGACGCACCGACACTTCTCGCCCCGGCTCGCTGCTTGTCATTTCTCCAGTCGCTCTCCGTTTATTTTTCCAAACGCGGCTGCCGAGGACCGGAGGACAGCAGGAGCGTGGCCGGGCTCCAGAGAGGAGAGAGGAATGGAAGAAATGGAGGAAGAAAGGGAACAGATGGGGGTGGGAGTGTGGATTGCTTTGTCAGATTGAGCTCATGCATTTTAGCGCTTTTATAAACAGGTTGGAGGGCCAAGTCATTCCAAGCTAGAGCTGACCGGACTTTATTACAGCTCGCAGCGTGCTGCGGTGGATGAAGTCAATTTATTGTCATTGCTATTATTACTCTGAAGTAGTTGCGCAGTCCGACCGGGTCTAAAAAAATGTGGTGCTTTTGTGTCTCCTTTGTGTGAAATGCCTATGGCAGCACAGTCTCCACATCTGGGGTTTGGCACAGGTGCCTTAGGACTATGTGCCCGTGTGTGATTGGACCAGAAAAGTGTGAATTTGTACAGTGTAAATATTTGTAAATGGCGCGAACAGTTTTTATTAGACTGGGCTGTGAGGAATGCTGTTGTATTTTGCGTTTTGGGGGAGTTGACACAACACTGCCCTAAATAACAACCTCTGTCCTTGTTCTCGACACTCGTCTCCATCTCCTCCGCTTCCCCTTTCGTTTCCCGAAGACAAAGAGTTGCCAGCGTTGAGTCCCTCTTCATAGTTGTCTGGCTGAGAACTTGTAATTGTGCTATACACCGATCAGCCGCTGACCATCTTGGGACAATTCAGTGTTCTGCCGAGAAACTTTTCGACCTGGCATTCATTCGTGCGGATGTTTGCTTAGACATGTGCCACCCACCTAGAACAGACCAGGCACCGCCGCCCCGTAGCAATGACCCAGCAGGATGCAGCCTGACACAAGCACGCACACATTTAGGACAGTTTAGGAGCAACTAAAAACCCTAACCCTAACCCTAACCTAGCCCAACCCTAACCCTAACCTAGCATAACCCTAATCCTAACCTAGCATAACCCTAACCCTAACCTAGCCCAACCCTAACCCTAACCTAGCATAACCCTAACCCTAACCTAGCATAACCCTAACCTAGCATAACCCTAACCCCTAACCCTAACCTAGCATAACCCTAACCCCTAACCCTAAAAGCACAAGGTGTTGACCTGGCCTCCAAATTCACTAGATCCAAAGCTGATCAAGTATTTAAGGGATGATCCACAACAGAATCTCCAACAACCCCCCCAACAACATCCTGTTTCCCAGACACCCTCAGAAGGCCCATGTCCACTTGCACAAGGAAGACCTACACAATATAAAGAAGGTGGTCATAATATTGTGCTTGATCAGTGTATACACAGTATTCAGTGGATAATGGGATAAAATAACTGCAGGCACTGAAACAAACCAGGAGAAATGCTTGACAGAAAAGCAGAAACACTGAAAGTGAAGACTGCATTGTAGCTAAGTAGAAGTAGGAAGGAAAAGAAAGAATGTGCGTGAATGGGGAGGTCTCATCTGTCATTTGATTGCCTCCCTCTTTTACACTGGTGCTGGCGTGCAGGCATCTGGAGGGGATGTGGCCTCACGAGTGATAGCTCTCTGACACACCATCCCAGCACATGATAGCATGATTGGAGTGATTTAATGCAGGACATCCAACACACACCCCTGCAATTACGTCCAACGGAACATCACAGCGTTTTAAATTAACTAGTATCAAGATACAGGAAACCAAAGAGCTTGTGTCAGATTCAAAGCCCGTAACATCTATTTAATACGTCCAGTATGATCTGGTCTTCTGTTGATTTGAAGATTGTGGAAAGGCTTGGATAGGAAACCTAGCTGCATGAGGTGGTGGTCGGAAAACACTTGACAGCTTGTCCCCAGATGAACAGCACAGTCCTCTCGGTGTTTGCTCATTCTCTTCAAGATGTGACACCGTAATGCCAACAAAACGCAGACTCTGAGCAAACTTCAACATTCCTCTGAGTCGCCACAAAGACAGGCCTTGCAATACAATTAACTAATTGACCCCTTGATGGCCTACGAATTGGTTTGCTCACGACCAACCAGAGGCCTCCTACCCTTTGTCAAGTTACAGCTGCTGTTGCTAGATTAGACAAGCAAGTCATGCAGGGAAAAGAAAAAAGATGAGCATAGAGGTAACTAATATTGTGCTCCAATGCCCATCTCTAGTCCTGGTTTTAGGAAATGGCAAAAGGTTTCTTATCAGGCTTTATTAATGTTCTGCTTCTAATTAATTATCTCGAACAAGGCTGTCCTCAAGTTCCCCTTGACTGTGTTTTAATTCTTTATTCCTGGGTTGTCATCATGGTAGCAGCTCTTCTGTGGATAACTGTGTTTTAGTTCAGCATTGCCTTCTATATTACTATGCACTTATTAAATTTAGCCAAGTCACTGAATGTGAGCAGCCTACTGTGTCAAACATCCATATGCCGCGGGGTATTTCCTCCCTGTCACTTTAGGCCAGAGGTACATATAAACATGGACTTGCTCTTTTTCCTTTATTTTCCTGTTTTTAATTAAAAGGACTGTGGTAAACATGATGTGTCACTGGAACAGTGAGCTGGCTTGTTTCAGGTTAGCTATGCTTGTCCACAACATTCAGTAGGACTGTTTTCTTTGGATTATCACAACAGAAAGAGGCCCACGATCGTGAGCCAGTAAAATAGGGGCTTGTGTGTGGAATATAATTTGGACGGAGAATAATATGAGGGGGGAGGGTGTTTATTTTTTGGTTGGGGTGGAAATGGAGACTAAAAAAAAGTGGAGAGTGACGGATGTGAGAGGAGGGGCTTTGAAATGTTTTTTGAAAGGTAGCTATTACTGCAGCCCCGTTTTCCATTCGAGCTGCAGATCTGGACACTGGAGAGCAGCATGCATCCCTGTGCACCACCCCCCTCCCCTCCCTCATACTCTTCCCTCTATAAACCTGAATTATGATAATGAGTTTAATTGGACCTCTACGCCAGCTGCAATCAGTGAACTTTACAACTGGACACGATTGCAACCAGCTTGCCGTGTAAATTCTCGAGACGTCATAATAATTACCCGGTACTTTAGCATCCACAGAGATGCTCTTGTGCTTGATGATGTTTGCCTGTGTGCTAGCTTATAATAGCAACAAGCTACTCAATCAAGCTTATAGTGAGTTCTCTACAGGCTCTTTTACTAGTATTGTTGGACTAGGTACTATAACTTGTACGCAGCCTCCGCCAGTGCGAGCCATTTATACTTGTCAGACTCGTCAGTCTGGCCTGCTCTGTAAAAACGCCACCCAAACGCTAGTAGACGCTGACTTTTATGCCAGCTGGGTAAAACTTTCACAGAAATTTTGCCAAAGATGAGTCATAGGAATGCTTGTATCTCAAACGCCTTCAGTTAACCTTTCCTAGATGTGTTCCACCTGTATTAAACCAAAACAATCAATTAAAAGATTGTGAAGATGGAGAAGCAGACGGAAATACTAAAGCGTAAACATGCTAATACCAAGTGGACGAATTGCGGTTCTTGCACTTGTGCGTAGTAACGTATCTGGGGAGGGATCTGGATCTGCGCTGTTACTATAGCTTCTACTACAATTTGAGGCACAAGGGTCACTTAGTTAAGATCCTGTCTGACAAAACTGTAACATCTGAGGGAGTTTAGGCTGTGACTCTTGTAATTGTCCATAGTCACTACCAGTGTTCTTCTACTTTCCTCGAGCACATGCACAAATGAACTCATCTTCTGTTATTTCTCATAATCATGGCGAAACTTGAAGCCCTGGTGCACGCCATTGATTGGAGAGGACATAAGCTTGTCCCCGGAGAGCCGACCTCACTGTTTTCCCAACCCTGGGTTACCCATGGGTTACACAAAGAGCTTGTCCACTGAGGCGGGCTCATCACGTCTGGCTTGCTCTGTAAAAACGCCGCCCAAACGTCTCTGTGTCTTTTATGCCAGTCGGGTTAATTTTTGTCTCCACTTCCTGCTTCACTTTCAGCAATGGCGACTTCAACGTTTGCCGAAACTTTGCCGAAGACGAGTCATGCAAATGTTTGTGTCTCAGTTAACCTTTCCTCAATGTGTTCCATCTGTATTAAACCAAAATAACTAATTGATTATGAAATTGATGGAGAAGCAGTTGGAAATACTAAAGTGGAAACATGGCTAATGCCAAGTGGACGAATCATGGCTCTTGCGCTCGTGCGTAGTTGCATTTCTGGGGAGGTGCACGTCAGCTATGGCGCTAGGGCGGTTAGGTTAGGATCCCGCCTGACAAATCTGTAAGCTTGGAGGAAGTTCTTGCCGTGACCCCTGTAATTGTCCTAAGTCACTACCAATGTTCTTCCTCTTTCCTCAAGCACATGGACATGTACAAGTGAACATACATATGTAGATTGTCTGCACATTCATCTTCTGTTACTTCTCATCATCACAGCGAAACCTTGGCTTTTCTTCTGGCGAGAGACTGATTAAAACTGATCCCTAGGACATGCTGCACGCGAGTATGCCGCCCGTTGATTGGAGAAGACATAAGCTTGTCCCCGGAGAGTCGGCCTCGCTGTTTTCCCAACCCAGTCATGGGTTACACAAAGAGCTTGTCCTCTGAGGCGAGCGCTGCTGACTGACTGCGCTGTAAGGGAGGCTTTGTGGTGTACTGGTGGGAGTATCCCAGGTGTGATGCTCGCACTCCTTATGGAATCTCCTCCATCTATTCCTGTGTGTTTTTTGTTCGTGGGTCGTGCCTCAGAGCAGGGTTCAGTCAGTGGGTGTAATTGAGCCAAACTCCCTTTAATCAGATGGATTGAGAAAAGGTCTGCGCCCCAGAAGGGAACCAGCCTTTTTGCAGAACAGACTCCCCTTTCTCCTGCCCTGGCCCAGGCGCTCTAAAATCAGTCCCAGATGAAGGCTTTCCTGTGGGGATTAGGTGCAGCTGCAGCACCGCTAACCGAACCAGCCCAGAAAGAAGAAGAAGAAGAAGAAGAAAAAAAAAAACTCCAATAGTTTGACCTTGCTCCTTTCACAGAGTTCACCTTCTAAGAGAAAACAGAGCTGTGTTGTCCGGGTTCAGCTCAGAAACTCATGTTATGCGGTGGAGGGGAAAACTACGGTCTTCAGGTGATCCTTGGGGCTGAGTCTCCAGGACGGACGTGGGGGATGGTATGGAGTCAAGATGTGACCGCACACGCTCCATCAAGGAACCTGAACTCGGCACTCTTGACAGTTGAAACATGGCGTCTGGAATCTGTTAGTCATTTGGGGTTTCAGTCTGTGATTCAGTGGAGGGGGGTGGTTTGACCAGAAGGAGTGAATGAAAAAGAAAGAAGGAGGGAGCTCTGAAATCCCCTCATATTTTATTTTATATTTTTTCTTTAGAGATATTGAGTCTCTATGAGCTGTTAGAGGCTTCTTCTGGAAGCTCATATGTTAATCCCAACCTTCTTGCTTTCCATAACACCTCATTAGAGAAAACTTCTTTCTTTCCTGCACTGTGATAACAAGAAATAGCAAATGACCGATTATTCCTGGGCTTACTATCCTGTCAAAAATGCAGCTGTTATCTTTCATCAAGTCCTCTCCTTATCCCTACCTGACCACCTCTTAGATTTCCTGCCCGTCGGTATTTCTTCTCCCCTCGCCTCTTCTGTTTCTCACTTTTCCTTCGATCTTTTTGAAGGTGCTGGTGCCTGGGTTTCTAATTAAGTGTTGGGGGCAAAATCTAAGAACTGGTTAAAAGCACGTGGAAGTATGTGGAGCGTTTGGCAGGGGGATGTTTAATATAATTCACAGAGGGTTTTGATTTCATCCCACAGGTATGTGCTCGGCACTCCAGGGATCAGAAAGACCCTTTTGTGTGAACTCGCCACAGAAGGAAAAATATAAAGTCTCGCACTGCTCACAGCTGCCTCGTTCCTTCCTCCCTCCCTCCCTCCCTCCCTTCTCACTTCTTCCACTCACCTTTACATTCCTATATTTTGCAGTTTGGAAAATGGTAAACCTATTGGTGAAGGGAAGCTACTTTGCGTTGCTTGGCAGTTGAGAGCGCCGTAATGCTTTTGTGGTCTCAGTCCCAGAGTTTGAGTCTTTATATTTCACTTTCCATCCTCAACAAAGTCAGTGGCAGAGTTGCACTTGCAGCTGCCGATATTGTTTTTCTCCAACATCTGGAAATCTCTCCCTTTTCTCCATTCTAATAAAAGTGCAATAACATTTGGAATCTTTGCCCTATCAAAAGCCTTCAAACTAGTTTGTCCCATCACAAGTCCATTTTAAGATTGCTTCTCCCCGTTCTGTGGGGTAGATGGCCGGTAGCTGGGTTATATAGAGATGTGTGAAAGATGGAGTTGACAGGGGGATGCAGTGCGGATGTGGAAACAGCATGGGCCATTATTATCACAACACATGGATGCAATGCTAAGAGACATAAGAGACTAAATGAGATTTTCCAGATGATGAGTAGCTCTGTGTGAAAAGCCACAGTAGCCTTAGTGCTCAGACTGCTTAACAATCCCTTTCCTTTCATACTGGTTTCCATGCCTTAAGCGTTTACTGTGTGCTTTTTTTTAAATTTATACCCTACCTCTTTTCCTCCCCAAGTGTCTTTCAACGCATGCATTCGTTTCCTAAGACCCATGATTGTCCCTTTCACGAGTAATCAGGAACTGTGGCACAGCACAGCTCCCTGTTTTTAAATCTCGCATCTGGACGCCAGTCACCTCTGGGACGCCTGCCACCTCTTTCTGCTGCGGTTGAAACAATGATCTGAGTGATGGAGAGAAGTGTGTTTCTCATTAGCAGATGGTTTCCTCTGCCCCACACCCTGCCCACACCCACCCTGCAGCCCGGGCCCACGCCGCTGCCTCTGGTAGGGCTGCAAGTTGGCAGGCCGTCACTGCCCACCTCATGATCTTACAAGAAATAACTGAGGTGCGAAGGGAGAGACCGAGAGACTGGGATATGGATGTTATGTGGGAGTTGCTCATGCCGACGTAATTCATATGTACGGACACATGGGAGAGATAAAAAAATGGACAGAGCCTCTTAAACTACAGTCCAAGATAAGACCAGGATAAAATATGTGGTAGTTTTGACCCCCAACATTTTCTAAGGTTCAATCATAATTAAAGCCTCCAACGCAATCCATAAATATTTATTCACATTTTAACCCAAAGTGCCTTGAACTTTCAATCCAGGGAATTAGTTTACTATCTGGTTTAACAACCCTCTACACTCCAGTCCACTAGGTGGCAGTAATCAGTGTGACAGGTTAGCACCAACTGCAGAGATTGCCAGAATGAGTATGCACCACCAAATTAGAAATATATAGCGTAGCAAGCTTCTGTTTTGAACATACGGAGATTACCTCCAGAGGTTCCTAATTCCTAATTCTTGTGGTAGAAAACTGGCTTTTTACACGAACCTATTGTGTCTGTCTCTCTAGCGTACCATAGGAAGTCAAACAATGAATAATGTTCTGCTTTGAGCTTCTGTTTGACAGTGTGTTTTTTCAACGTCGGATGAACTATTCCTTGCTTTACGCTACTTAAATTTTAATAAGCTGAACATGGATTAAACAAACAAACGAAAAAATTCCTTTGTTTTGCATATGAGCAGGCTCAGTGCTTCTGTATGAGTTTGCACTTGTCTCACTACGGCTGTTTGGAATGGCATCTTTAAATGTCATGTTTGACAGACGAGGTCATATTTCTTGGATGGCGAGATTTTCCTTTTTTGTCTTCCACTACGCTTTCATCATCATTTCAGTGCAGTATTCCTCGTGTTGTTTTTTTGACACTTGCTCCAGAACTCAGAGTTAATAGGGGATTTGCGTCAGTGTTGTGATAGGTGGTTTAGGCTTTCGCGCCAACTTGATGTCGTAGCTTCTTTGACAGTCTAGACCATACACAGACACTAATGCTTGATGTGCATATCCTAAGGCTGCACGGTTATGGCCAAAATGATAATCATAATTATTTTGATAAATATTGTTATCACAATTATTCATCATGTGAGGGAAAACATCTGTATCTTAATCAAACAATATTCCGACAGTTTTCAGTGAAAAATTAAACTTTAAATTAGAATAAATGCTCAATAATGAAGTATAAAATTTACACCATCAGCTTGGTTGCCGATGTATACGGACGGGGATTTAGTAAAGTAGAATTAGCTTTGGCCTATATGCATTCCTTGTACTTTAGATCATGATGTTTTTGTAGATCATCAAACAGATTATCGTGCGGGGCAGACACAACTCTGCTGCACTCTTTGCATATAACTGGTTCTTGTTTCACGTCACTTGCCCTAAAGACATGATAACTTGCTCTCGTCAGTACACTGGGTAACTTGAGGCTGCTGCTCCTAGGTGCACTCGCTTGTTATGAGAAACTGCTTGATTAGATATGTGGCAAATCATGATCACAATAAAAATTCGATAAATTGCGCAGTCCTAGCATCTCCCCAGAAATGTATTTTATCTACACTGCAAGAGCTATGTCTTGATGCAGTTAATACTCTCACTCCCACTAATGTCAAGGACCACTTGACATTAGACTTACTGAGTTAACATAATACAAAGGGGAAATAATGCATGCTTTGAACCTAAAACTATACATTTTGTTTTACCCCCGTCTAACACTAGTTTATTTCACATCATATCAGATGCACATGCTGATGCGTAAATTGTGAAGTCATCAGCATACATTGCAGTGGTAAAGAAAAATCATTAATAAATATCGAAAACAAAAGCGGCCCCAAGGAACTTCCTTGTGGAACCCCACGACTCACATCTTTCCACTCAGAATAGCTACCATTAAAGTACACTGCATACTTCCTATCAGTCAGGACTTTTGATCCACGCAAGGGCAGATGGTTTAAAAGAGCGTATTTTCTTATGCTACATTGTCTTCCAGTTTGTTTGCCATTGCGTAGCTAAGCAGTACTTGATTCTTAAAGCAGGTGATTTTGATAAAACTGATTCAGATTTATCACCATCATGATAAAGCAGTTAGGACTGGCAAGAGCAGTGTCACAGTTGATCTCATAATATGTTAAATTTTCCCATCTATAAATGGTCTGTGTAGTATCTCCACATCACTCATCCACATCTGGCAACACGGCAAAAGAATCCCGACTCTCCTTCTTTCCTTAAAGTGGGTTCGAGTGAGCAGACTTTTCCTGTCGTTTAATAGAAAGAGCAGTCTAGGTGGATTGTGTCCTCATTGTATTCCCTTTTATGATCGTGTTTCCGTGATAGAAACCAGGGATCTGCGGCCCGTCGTTGGCAGGGCCTGCTGTCTGAAAAAGGAAACTCAAGAAAACAGAAGGAAGTATTTTTTATTAAACCGGCCGTGTGATTGGTCGGTGGCTGGTGGGCCGCATGTGCTCCTGGCTGATGTCACTTCCCATGTGGGCTCTATTTGTCTGCCCACACTGTTGAAACGTGTCAATGTCAGTGAGCCAGGAGTAATATGCCACGCTTAGTTTAATGGGAAAAGTGCTGAGGCATGCCGCTGCCGCTCACCGTCCTTTTGTGCGAGCTGTTTTCGCTCTCGTCGCCGCTCACGTGACCTGACGCTCAAATGCCTGAGCAGATGTGTGTTTTCCTTCATGTATGTGCTCGTGCTGAGTCGGGAATATGGCACGGCGAAGAGCTGAACGCCATCGCCGTCGGTCACATTTCTCCATGGAAATGTTGTGACAACAGAAGCTGCTGCGCACCTGCGTGGCCCCTCGGTGTTCTGAGTGCACTTCGGCCTAAGCTGATTAAAAAAAAAAAAAAAAATGATCAGAATGTAATTGGTGGGAGAGTTGAGGAGCGGGTGGCCAGGAAATAATTTCACCATTGTGCGAAGCGAGTGAGAGCAGAAGAAGAGAAGAAAGGGTGGAGGACCCTCAGGGCCGTAAAGCTGCAAGTCTTTAGTCTGTGTGTTCTCGAAGGAACCTCTGTGGACTTCACTGCTCTAACATCAACTGAAAGTCCTCTCTGTGCTAACATTATTTCAGCGGGGTCAATTAGCCGGCTATTGTATGGAAGCTTTGTATCGGTGCTGCAGGGGCTGAGAACTGAAGAGTCGGGGAAAAGAGGGAGGTAGGAGTCTTGTAGGAGCTCAGATAGTAAGTCCCTTTATTGTCCCTCTGCTGGCTTTTGTCAAAAGAAATCGGGTACGGTTTGAGAAATTAAGGTTAAGGCATTTTTAGTTGCACGTTAACCTGCAAAATTAAACTGAAAATAAAACAGCTCCACGTGCATGTTTTTTTCCTGCCGTCTGTTGCTGTTTCTCATCCGTGGCAACCATTGAATCATGTGGGTTGCCACAAAAGATAAATGGCAACGCATGCACCGTATGAGTGTGTGTTGCGCAGGTGTCTCCCACACGGCAACCCGTCCATGAGCAGGAGGAGCTGCGTTCCCACCGGCCAGCTGGACCGGTCAGTCGCACACTCACCTTCCTCGTGCGCACACACGCACATGCCCGGACGGGTCTGCTGTTTTCTTTACCTTTTTTTCAACGCAGGCAGACCATCGCCAAACAGTATTCATCATCTCCCCAGCGGGGATTTGACAAAAGGAGTGACATGGACTAAACCATCCGTGTCTTCAGTCATGCGTTGAAGCGCCGCATGAGAGACACTTTAACGAGATAGTACACTTAAAAACAAACTGTATAAATTCCACGCCTGTGTTTTCATTTTTGATCCTGTTGTTTCTTTCTTTGACTCCACTTTAAATTCCTCGCTATGACCAGGCAGCAGTGATTGATCATTTCACTCATTAGTTGGTTGGCTGGCTGTTTGTTTTGCAATTAAAGAGGCTTTCCATGAGAAAACAAATATGTTTCGTCAGCTCTCTACTTTTATTTTCGGTGCTCTTTCCAAGCCATTGAAAAGGCTGATGCTCTTACTCAATGTTGTGCCTAAATGTTAACTGTATCCTGCTGATTTTTTTTTTTCTTTTTCCCCTGTCCAGTGGTTTTCTTTATGTGCCAGCTGTGTAGGCTGAGCCTCGAAAGGAAGGGGTGAAAGAGCAACTCCTTCACAAAGCACCTTAGACAAACACAAGTTTGACCGAAAGACCAGGTTGGAAAAAGAAGAGAGGCCCACTCGCAGGAAAATGTTTTAGGACCCACTTGTTCCTAAGAGTCTTCGGGGACAAAGCTGGAGAAGCTGCTGTGTTTTTCACTCTGACCTGCCTGGGTGGTGTTGTAAGGGTACAAACCTTTCATTAGCACTGGACTGACAAAACACAGGATTGATGGACAAACGGCGATTGAAATGCACACGCCCACACATATGCGCTGGCGATGTGGGGTGTATTATTCTTGACTGTTTTCCACACATCCGGGGGCCATCGTGGTCCATCCACGGTCCACTGCCGCTGTGAAGCTCCGGGGACTCACAGCTGTGAGCTGGCACGCTGCGCCCTGTCTCCACTGTGGGCTACAGGATGGCTACTGTGCAAACTAACACAGAGGCATACAGTCATCACATACAGCGCTGTAAACACAGGCGTTCACGTTCTTCATGCGGAACGTCACTCACTTGTCAGCAGGTCTTGCTTTTGAATGGCGTACATTCTTTCTTAATTTTAGTTTATAGTCATGGGTCGCTCGCTCTGGACCCCGTCCTGTAGCCTGATGTGCACCTCTCCAGAAATGTAACTATGCATCGCGGCAATATAGACCGCAACGGCTGTGTTTAGTCCAACAAGCGTTTCTTTATTTGTGTGACAAGCAGAGAAAATGGTCCCTTGTTAGGCTCCTACACAGCATCTAATCTTATCTTCTGGTCTGTGTTGCAGTGATTTCAGTAAAAATAACTGTCCATCCACTTTTATTTACTTCGCCTCCAACATGAGCTTCTCAGTTCGGTTTGGGTCGGTACATTCACATGCACTTATCCAACTTAAAACACCCAGATAATGTGACTGGAAATCGATTTTCTCCGGCATGTATACGCCTCAATTGGAGTTTAACTTGCATCATAAGTAGCGCGCACATTACGATAAAAAAAAGTTGTACTATTCTTCTGGTTCTGGTCTGAAACATGAACGACTCCAGTTGTTTATTATATGATGTATAAAGGGGGCGTATTAACCCGCTGATATATCGCCACCTAGTGTGGAGGAGGAGCTCATGCTACCGTCAGTTTTTATTGTCTCCGTTTCTTTTAAACTAGGACAAGTTCCACATTCAGAAATTCGAATTAAGCTCGATTAAGCCGCGCATTTAAACGCCCTGATTGACACACCTGGCACAGGCATAAATGCTTTCACTGGCCTCTGACGTGGACGCGTTACGTGAGCGTAAACCAAAAAGACGGGGTTTGGTCTTCAGTGTTCCATTGCCCAGTATCTGTCCTTTTTCTGGGATAGCAACGGTCTAACATGTTATTATTGTTATTCTCCACCCCCAGCATTTTTCATTCTCCCGAGAAAAGGTCAGAAAGTATTATAGTTTTACACCTTATGTAAGGTAGATGTGAAGAAAGCGCAACGTGTGTCTGCAGGTTCCAGATTCAAAGTCACGACACGCTCCAAAGAAGCTATTTAGTTCTTATTATCTAAATCCAAATGTCTGTTAAAGGTCATTTCACAGTATTGTAAACACCGAAAAAGTCCTGGGAGATTTCATATCTTTCTTCCTCGTTTCTCAATTCTTGCTTCCTCATTCCCTCATTCCAGTCATTGTCAGATTTTGGTTTACTTGGGTAAATGTTTGAGTCGATTCGCTGCGGAGGTAGCTGGTTTCAGATGCTCCTGGATGGTCCGACTTTGAAACCACATCTTGATCTGTTGAGTGCTTCGTAAAGTATGCTTCAAAACGCAACCATTATCTAAGTCGCTAAACGCTTCCCTCGGCCACCTTTCCCCCCCTCACCTTCCCTTCTCCTCTCTCTTCTTCTTTCTGTTTTGTACCACGCCGAAAAAGAAGGGATGGGAGATATTGAAACTGGAGTGGAACGCCAGCGCCTGCCAACTTGGAAAAAACAATATTGTTGAAAGACATGCGGCCTTTGGATAACGCGGCGCAACGCTACATCTCCCGACATAAAATCTGCAGTTATTGAGCTCGGGCCAGTAAAAATAGACGGAAAGACTGATGTGTTTCGTGGGACAGAAAGAGAAAGACAGGGAAAGAAAGGAGGAAGGAGGAGAAAATAAAAAAAAAAAGACATGCTGGCTGCTGAGATGTAGTTGGCACCGTTTGCATTGCTACCGACCTTTAGTGGGTTTGTGTAAATTATATCCCTTACGAGGGAAAATATGCGGTGGTTTAACTAGAGAGACCCCCTCCCCCTGATCTGTCTGTTCAGAGATCCATCTTTCAGACCTCCATCAGTGTCTTCATGTCTCTTCCTTTATTGCTTCCTCCTTATCTCGCTCTCATTATGCATTCCTTTGTTTTTTTGTTTCCGTGTTTGGTCGCGCCAGAGTCCCTCCACTCCTAATTTGTCCGTTCATCGTCTATCACTCCTCCACACGAGCCCTCTGCTTTTATGTCTTCATATCAGCCCCCCCTCCTCCCCTCCCCTCCCCTCCCCTCTCCTCTCTTATTCCCCACAGTTATGCTATTTTCTACCGTGCATGGAGGATACATTTAGCTTGTGGTCGCCTGGTAAGTGATGGCTGCATCAGTGGGGGGGTCTGGTGAATCGCTACCTTCCCGTAGCCGCAGCGGGCTCCGTGCGGGCTGATGCACATTTTCCACTGGGGTGAACCCGCCGACTCGGGCCGTTTACCAGAGCGCTCGGCGGCCTTTGACCACGCCCCCCCCCCCCTTCCCTCCCCTCCCATCCCCCCGCCCAGGCCACAACCCGGGCTGGCAGGCACCCATGCAGGCACGAGGCGTCAGCCTGCCAGACGGGTGTCCTTGTTTATGTTTGTCTTGTGTGGTGGTGAGTTTCTCGCTGGGGCTCTGGTGACCGTTGCACCACCCAGCCCGACTCATACCAGGATGTGTCCTCGGAGACCCCGGCCAGGCCCTGTGGGCTGTAAGTGGCCTATTGCAAATGGACTGGAGAGAGTTTGGTTCTGGCTGTGGCTCCACATACTGAGGCAGGGAAGAGCTGTGGCTGTATTTGAAGAACAATGCTGCTAGTGCACGCTTTAAATCTCTTACCTTAACATATTTTAAATTCCTAATAGCCTTTATGTCTTATATAAGGACTCCCGCATTCACGCGCTGTGGTTGTTATTGCACTGTTTAATGTTTAGTCCTTTTTTTCAATTACATATTTTGTGTGTTTTTCTTTGAATTTGGATTTTATCCTGACTTTATGATCCTATTTATTGCCTCGAATTCCTTGTGTGTGCGCAGACATTTTCAGTTAAAAAATGTCAGGTTTTTGTAAATCCATTCACGAACAGTGCAATGAGTTTTTAGAAAGTAAAACAAAAACATACCACCAAGTGGTAGGGCTGGGCGGTATGACCAAAAATGTGTATCACGGTATTTTTCAAAATTCTGACGGTGTCACTGTATTTTTCTTTTCGTGAAAAGAACACAGAATTTTTTTTCTACTGGCTGAGAGAGGAATTAATGCAGTAGATTGACTCAGGATGGACTATTTTACTGTGATGATGAGTCAATATTGTAGCATAATACCACACTAGTAGTAAAACAAGTTTGCATGGCCCTGTGTTAGCAGTGCGGTGATGAAAAAAAAAATTAAATTAAACATATTTAAACTGCTGTGTCTGTAATGTCAATAGTAGCTACCGTAATAACTGTAGTCTTCGCGCAAAAATTTTTTTTTTTTCACATTCATGAAAAGCTAAAATTTGGGACACTTTAGGGACAGCTACAGCTGGAGGACAGGTCATCGGAAACCGATCGACACGGCTCCTACCACTTCGTTTTTCGGATTTTTCCATCTTCACCACGCCTCGCAATGTCTCACGGCGCATCGTTCCAAACACAGTGCAATCAAATACACCCGTATGCCGGTATATTAAAAATTCTTATCATAACAGAAAAAAAAACACCAGTATTCGGTATGAACTGTTATACAGCCCAGCCCCGTTAAGTGGTTTAGTTATCTGCATCAACAGCTGCTAACATTACATGTGGCGAACCATAATAAAAGCTTAACTTCTCTTTCGCTCAAGTTTCTTTGTCCTTTAATTTCATAATTTTTCCCATCTTACTGTTCTTAGGTTACACAAACAGTGCGGCGGTTACCCTGACATATGTTACGTCACAGACCAACACGCCTTTTAACCATTTTGCTTTTCTTAATTCCCCCTGTTCTCTCTCTTGATTTCACTTTGTTTGTCTAACTGTGAGTATGGCAACGGGTTGGAGCCCTCTGGTTGGGTTGTCAGCAAACCAATCAGAAGGCCAACAGGGTCTCTATTTTGAAATGTTAGGAAAAAAAATAGATTGTTTTTTATTTGTTCCTTTAAACGTGTTGAAAAGGCAGCGAGTTTGCACAGGTTGACCCGTCAGAGCTTGACAAGCGTTCACATAAACAGTTTTTGTTTCACAGCCGACGTGTAAAAAAAGGGACGTGTTTGCCCGCGTTCAACCCCGACTTGTCAGGATGTGTAAGCAGGTCTCTAATTACCCGAAAACAAGCCTGTGGAGGACAAAGACAAAAAAAAAATAAAAAAATAAATCAGCCTCATCCTGGTCTGCTACTCATTCGCTGTGTCGCCACTAATCAGGCGCCCCGACACCTGTGACTGTCCAGACCCTCCCTGCAGACAGGATTAGCTGATCAACGTTTAGTTTGAGTGTAATGACTCACTCTGAGGCCCTCACTCCCCCACCCCCTCCTCCTCTCTGAGAGTTATTAGTTAGGGACAAACAGGTGTTTGTTGGCGGGGATGTTGATGGCTCAGGCGAAGGGTCGGAGGTCACGTGGCCTCGGGGTGAACTGAGACGGCCACCATGTCCTGCCGGCGGACACGTGTGTTTGGGCTGGATGTAGACGTGTGTTTGGCGGAAATGGAATGAGCGTGACTGATCACTGAAGTCAAACTTTGTCCACAGTTCACACACGCTCAGTTTCAGTTGTTTAACATATATCCTCCAAACACCGCCCTAGCAAATAATATCCCAACACCAGTTTTGTGTGAGCTTACTTGTGGGATTTAATCCACTTAAACACAGGGTGGGGGTTTCCAACTTGTGAGAGGTGTATGTAAATCATGTCGTCCACCGCGGAGACACCGTGAGTGCTTACTGTGATGAAAAGGATTACAGGCGTATAATCTGTGCCTGTCGCCACCCTCCACTGCCCACACACCCACACAAATGGTCAAGAAATGATTAAACAACACATTCCACCGCTAAACAGCGACGTGCGCGTTGCATTCGGGAGCTGCTGCTGCTGCTTCGTTTTCCAAAAACGCGACGGCGTACCTGTTAATGCCAACGTCGGCGGGGCCAATAAATTGAGTGGAATTTTTTTTTTTTTTTTCCTCTTTCACTTGCCCGTACGCGTCATGTGCCCACCCACGTTCAACGGCTTGAGATTACACAGGAGCTCCAGCCACAAACAATGTGGAATTTGCGCATGTGTATACATAGCCCAGCTGTGAATGCAGTTTGAAAGTTGCGCAGGATGTGTACACAGCGGCATTTGATGAACGTCTGCTGTTGTCCTGAGGGACCTGAACGCTTGACCCCGAAGGCTTTGGAGAGGCCTGACCCCTGTCACTGCCCCGCGCTCAACTTCTAGACATTTCTGAAGCACAAAAAGAGAAATATAAGAATGAAAAGGATGTGAGAGAAGGGGGGAAAAAAAGAGGATTGTGGATATTTTTCAAGTCAAAACCACTATTTTTTGTTCAATCATTTCCTCTTGTTGAAAGTTAAATAGTACACGAGGGGCTGTTTTGGAGACTTTCGGGTTGTAATTGGGGTTCTGTTGACATCAAATAACAAATTGCCATACATGCTCCAGATGTTTAATTTGTCGTGTAGTGCTCATGAATATTCAGCGGTCGCAAATTTACAAAAGCAGTTAAATAATGGCTGTTAATAGAAACTCTATATGTCGGATTGCGGCGTCACAAGCTCCCGCTGGTCACTCCTTAACCTCATTTCATTTGCACATCTTTGCGCATGCCGTAACCATTCTTCCGCTGAGGTCGGCAGGGTCGCAAAAACGCTGAGTAATGTTGCACAAATTAGCGCTTGGGACTCTGCAAGAGCCAGCTGTGTCGAGATCCAGAAGGAGACCCCTTGCTGTGACTTGGAGTGACTTCGTTAAATCATATTATATCCCCCTGGTCATTTTAATTCATCAGTGTGCCAAGTCATGAGAAGTTCAGCTTCGTTTTTTTTTTTTTTTTTTTGTGGTCACTTCCAAGCTGCCAAACATGTAAAATAGAAATCAGTTCACCCCCTTTATGTTCGCCTGCAAAAGGTATGTACTGTAAACATTGTGAGTAACACTCGTAAATGTCTTATTGCGCCCTAAGGCTCCGAGTTAAGTGTTACAACCGTGGCAGTTTTTTCCTTCTCTCTTGGCCTCTAGCTTTCACAGTCTGTAAAAGTGAAATCAGCACAACAATGCAGATATATTTAAGCACGTGATAAACCATACATTGCAATTTGACGACATGGATAATTCTTAACAGAGCTCTACTATCATCTACTGTGTTTTCTAGTTTCCCCATGTTTGAAATTACTTTAGTGTAAGTGTTGAGGTTTTTTTGGATAAGGAAAGCACGAAGCCGGCGGCTGAGCCAGATGCCGGTGTGGCATCTGTAACAGTTGGTGACAATTCAGCGCTGTGTTTTTCGTTCTTGCCCCCACACACACTTGCCTCTGGTGTTTCTGGCGATTCTAGCTCCGAGAGCAGCTGCTTTGACGTTCATCAGCTTTCGTCACATCTGTTCTTTCAAAGGTCTTGCTGAGGGCTTGTTTACATCCACACATCACTCTTCTCATCCCAGTGAGACTTTTTTTTTTTTTCTTAAAGTTTACCCTGCCACCACATTTTTCTGTTTCCCCTTTAAATTCAGTTCTTTGGCAGTTGTGTCTCAGGCTGCTTTTAGACCTAGCTCGTTGTTTTCTGAAAGCGGAGGCGTTTAATTTGGGTTTGTTTGTTTGAACACAGCATTCGCACTCAACGAGCTGAGACCGGTTAGAGAAGCTGGTCTTAGCAATCGTTCAACCGTTAAGCCATTATTATCAGTGAAAAAACATGTTCCCTACGGACTAATACGCGAGCTTTTATACTTAATAAAGAAGCCTTTCACCTGATATGTTCTTTCTCTGGGTGTCCTGTGGTGTCAAGCAAAAGAATGCTATTAGTGGATTGAGGGAATGGATTAAGGGAATGGGTCTCTGTATATCAGGCTTGTTCCAGTGCACCCCACAGATGCTTGATCAGTATGGGATGTAGAGAATTTGGAGGTCAGGTCAACACCTTGTGCTGTTTTTCAGGTAATTCAAGTTGTTTCTAAACCCCTCCTTGTATGTGCGTCTGTGTCAGGCTGCATCCTGCTGCCATCAATGAAAGTCATTGCCATGGGGTGGGGTAGGGCTGGGTCATAAACAATACCAGATTATTCTGCAATATTTACTCATCACAGTAAAATAGTCCATCATTAGTCAATCTACTGTATTAATCCCTCTCTCAAACCGTATAAAATGTTATGAACACTTCTGGGCATACCACCCAGTCCTAGGGCAGGGGTGTCTGGTCAGGTCTGGTCTAGGTGGGTGGTACATGTCTAAGTAACATCCACATGGATGCCAGAACCAAAAGTTTCCCAGCAGAACAATGAATAGTCACAAGAAGGTCAATGTATTCTCTTCTCTGTGGTTTTAATGTTGTGGTTGATCGCTGTAGGTCATTGTTTTCCTCCAGAGCGCACGTTCTCCTTTCTAAGTGTCTGGCAGCAGCAACGAGCCTGCTCGATTAAACCAAACACTCGGTGCTCACGCGCTCTTCTGGTTTCAGCTTCCTGAAATCCAATTTTCCCTCTAAATTCTGACCAATCAAAACGTGTTGTGTTGAGGTTTGTGTCAGAACTTTGTCCTGATTGCGTGACAGGAAACACCAACCGACTCATGGTTAAGTACATCTTAGCAAGACTGAATCACCCTAAATGTTTAACCTCAAACATTCGTTATTACACGGGATAAGTCCAACTGAAAAACCAGCCATCATTTACTAACTAGCAACCAACAATAAGACACTAGCTAACTAGCCTAGCCAACAGCAGTAGGCCCATGTAATCCTGTACCCCAGTATGAGGGGGAAATGCCAGCATTTCAATCAAGAGATTATCTTAGCCCTACTACTAACTACTAAAACCTCTCAGCTTACCTTTAGCTTGCTCCCCAGCTAGATTGTTTCCTCCTCAGCCACAGCCACTCACTTGCTCGCTCTGCTGCCGGGACATGTTGTTTACTGCGACCCTCTGATCACTCCCATGAATGCCCAGCTCACACAGGAGACCAGTGGTGGATTTTTCCACAAATCCACGGCAACCCACCTCCACCGGCCGCACATGGTCACTCCACCCTCGCCCATCTCCCACCCATCTCTGCATATCTAGCTCTCTTGCGCTCGTTAGCCTCACTAATAAAGTTGAACTCTTCTCATCGTCAGTCTAAGGTTGAAGCTTGGGTTAAGGCCTAGAAACTGTGAATATGGAATAAGTGTGTCTGATTAGTTCAAGTGATATCTGTGAGCTTGAGTAATCACCTCATCTGCCAGTCTCACTGAGTTCATTTCGATTTCACTCTTCTGGAATGCTTTATTGCAGAAGACTTTTACACCAGTACGCCAGCTTTTACTTAAACGCCTCTTGCACCCGCCTTTCGCCCTCCGTGACCACCTCTCCGTCCAGCTCTGCTCCTCTTCACTAATGCCATGTAACCCGTTTGCTTGTGCTTTTGCTAAATAAATAAAATCCACCCCCCACCCACTGTTCCCTTCATTCCTTTGAAATGAGAAGCACACTCAGCTCGGTTTCCAAGGGTGACACTCAGCTGTGTTCTCTACTGTTCCACACACACACACATACAGACAATAAATACCTTCACAACTGCCTCTTTAATACCTCCCGTCAGTGCATTACCAAGGACGGATAAATGCATATGGCGCTGCTTGAACCCAGCCAGTTTTACTCCCCCCATCCCTCACATTTCTTCATCACCCCTCCTCTTTAATTTCCTCTAATTCTTTCCATCCTCGCCTTCTTATTTCACAGCGTCCATTCGACCGTAATTCTCCTTTTCTGGTTTCCTCATTTGTACTCCTATTTTGCAGAGTCCTTTGACACCTTGCCAACCTGTGTAAAATCATGCAGATGACATAGTTTGTTAGAAACCTGAGCTGTCTTAAATGCTCTGAAGATGAAGGATCATTTAAAGATAATATGCTAGCTGTTTAGTCTAACACTGGTTACCATTTGTCAGATGTGAGGATCTGAAGCTTTTTTTGTCGTATACCAGTGGAAACATTGATCTTGGTCAGCTTGGTCTTTGTGAAGACACTGTACTTGAACTTTCAAGTTTCTTTCTTTTTTGAAACTTACTTTTCTAAACTGTGATGGCATCGCATGAGGAGTTGCATCCTTAAAAATGAGACCAAATACACATTTGGGGTCCCCAAGACATGGTCTGATTTTGTGCACACGCTCATATTTGTGTCCTTTTTTTAGTTTTTTCTTTTGCCAGAGCCGCATCTTGACCATCTGTTGGCACAGACTGGCAGCTGCCTGGGTACGAGAGGAACCGGTGGCACACCGCCCCTTTATTTGTAATTAGTACTTGAGAAAGATTTAGAGGCAGAGGAGGAGGTGGAGAGCCGGGCAGGAGGGTTTGACTGAGAGCTGCAGGGAAACCAGAAGAAGGCCAAAAAAACTGGAGCCAGAGAAGCAGGTTCCAAAAACAAAGTTGTGGTGTGTTTTCTCTACTCAGCTCTTCTTTTTCATCCTTTTTACTTTTTAGCTCTTTTCTTTTTTTAGCAGCACCGCCGAATCCAGCTCCAAACTAAATATGATTTGTGTTTGGAAATAAAACGTTAATAAAGCAGCCAGTGTTTTTGCTACGTGCAACAATCGTCATATTTTTCAAGGTGTCATTCAGATACTTGTAATCCGTCGTGAGTTGAATGCTTCATGTTATGATTTTGGTGGAATAATTTAATGTCCCCAGGCGGCGACTGTAAATAATCCACGCTTCAGAGAGATTTGAAGGGTTGATGTCGCCGTGTGGGGAGTCGGGGCTATTTTCAAAATGGAAAACTACAAGGCGAAAAGCTAGAAAGCCTCAGTTTAAAAAAAAAACAAAAAAGGAGAAGAAGAAGAAGAAGAAGAAGAAGGTCGCTTGAGTGTAAAATTGGGAAATTCAGAGGAAACACAAGTGCTGCTTGCACTGCAACACATTGTCCTTGGCTGCCTCCCCTTAGCCCTGAATTTGGAAACAAATTAGAAACAAAAAATAGAGAATGGAAGAAAAACAGAAATGAGAGCGGAGAAGGGAAAGGAGGAGGAGTGAAAAAAGAGAAAATATTGACTTTTTTAAGTAGTTCATGTGGATTGATAACCAAAAAAAAGGTCCCTTGAAACTACAATAGACCCCATTGAGCACTGTAAGTTGGCTCCTCTCCAAGGACCAGGTTTCTCTTAAAACTAGAGGAACACAAAAATCCCTCTGTTAAACATCTAATTTTCTTATTTGCAGTTACCTAGCTGCAGAGAAAGACAGAAACTTGTGCGTGTAACATATACGTGATTAAAAGTCTTTGGAAAGACTAAGTCACTAGTTTCCCCGGCCATTTCACTTGGGAATTCATCGTCTCCGAGCAAATTGATATAATAATGCGTGCATGACAAGAGCGGCGCTGTTTTATAAGTCTGTGCTGTTAGCGTGGGACCCATAGCTCCCCAGCTATGGGCCAGGATATGCAGGTTTTTGTTTGTGGGTGTGGGCGTGTGTGCACGCATCCTGCATCAATCCGCTACCAGCATCTTACCTATAAAACACATGGGTGGTCAGGCTGTTTATCGCGTGGGTCTGCAAATAATACATCCCCATTTGGCCTAAACCGATGAGTCATTCACGGTAAGTAAATCAACTTACTACCTTAATCGGTGTGGTTTCAATTATAATCTTTATTTCCATGTTGCCTGCAGCTCACTGCTGGTGAGGAAGAATTCCAAGACCTCTTGTCCACGTTAAACAGCCTTATAAATGTTTGTTTTGGGCTGTGGCGCACTGTTGGATACAGCAAAGAGAATCTAATACTTTACTAGAACAATTTATTTAGCAAAGAAATCTCCAGGGATGGCAGTGTTGGTCTCTTGTATTGTCAAACGATCCACTGTTTCACATTGAAATGTCTCAGCAATTATTGCCGAGACATTTTGCTCATCGTGTTCTCAACATATTCTTTGACATGTTTTATGTAGGAGATGTTGAAACAAGTGGATCGTGTTTTCGCAACTCTTTTCGTGCAGTATTTGCGTAGAGCTTCTGTTCTTAATTGTGTTTTGTAAAGCCAAAGTGGGCCAAGGTTACTCATGCAGATTCCTATTCCTTCTTTCTTGCATCCACTGCTTCTGTTTCTCCAACATAGCGCTCATATTTGCTAAGCTAGTTGGATCTCATAGTCGAGTCACATTGGCTAACACTGCTAGTGGCTAGCAAGGAGGGAACATTCCAACGTGAATGCAGCATTGCACTCATTGCAAACAGTTCATTGATATGATAATGATGACTTCTGCACAGACTTCTGACAGGCTGGGCAATGTGGCCCTCGGCAAATAGCTCACTTTGTGGTTCTTTGGGAAGTAAGCTATTTGGAGACGTTGGTAAAAATGCAGTTCTGACAAAAGTTTGGACACACCTTGTCTTTCAGTTCAATGAGAATGTGTGTCCAAACTTTTAATTTCTAGTGTAATTCCTTCTTGTTCCTCCTCCTCCTGTTATCTCTTGCCATGACCTGCTAATGGCATAAGATCCAGCCTTCTACAGGGAAAACACTGACACAACAAAGCAAAGCAACCACAAGGTTTGTCATGTTTGATATTCATTTAATGATAATATCACTTTTCCCCACTGGTACAAATAAGTTCATAGAATTAAAAAAAAAAAAAAAAAAAAAAGACAATGACAACAACAGATAGCAACAAATAGTTTCCCAAAGTAAACAGGGAAAAATTAACAATCACATTGAAAATGCTTTTGCTCATCTTCAATGTACTCTATTTTACAGACACATATTCCAGTTGCGTTAGTTGATTGTGGATTCTCAAGGCATTTTGTTAGCAGTGAAGCGTGTACTGGAAACACTGTCGGTAACTGTACAGAAATTCACAGATGTGTCTTTGGTGTGTTTGCTCACGGGCGGAGTTGTTTGGGGCTTAAAGCACTCCGAGGCATGTGGGCACATAACGGGGATAACTGATAGTAACTTGATGTCTGCAGGTCTTTGTACAAGACGGAACATGAAAAATGTTATCACTTAGCTGGAGAGATTTACGCATGCGCACACACATGCGCGCAAACACACACACACACTACTTTAACTCCTTCTTTGCCCCATATTCACAGATTTGGATCTGAGCACTTTATGATAATCTTCCAGTGAACCTCTGCAAGTCTCTTTGTCCTCTATGAAACAGCGAAACAATATAAACACTGGGAAGGTTGCTGCTCTGTGCATCTGGCGTTCCTGTGGTCAGGTTAGGTACAAGTGAGCAAAACTTGGGCCGTCTTTGCCAAAGAAAAATTATCCACTGCATTACATAAATCAGACTCATTTGCATTCAGGAGAAACGCAATACACAATCCACTATTTGCTTCGCTTGTTGTCTGCAAGGCAAAGTAGTATGTTGTATGTGAAGTGTGGTTGAGGGATAACACAGCTTCCCTTACAGGGAATATCGACAATAAATAAAGTGAGTGTTTACTGTTACTACGATAAGCATTTAAAAGAATTTAGAAACCTAGTGCACTGAACGCAGAAGGGGTTCAGTCAACTGTATTTGTAATCCCGCCTGCCTTCACCCTTTGTAAAGCAGGCTGAAAGCTTCACTGTGGAAGGAGGGGGATTTAGTCTCGACTGTGTCCAGACTCACATCTACTTAGACTGTCTGATTTTCCGGAGGCAAAGCCCTTTGATTGATTTTACTGGTACCAAACGAGTTTTAATCTTCAAAGATTTTAATCTGTGGTTTTGTCTGTTAGTCACAAGTGGTAGGGTGGATGGTGCTGAGGGTTGTTAACAGTCACAAAGTTGCACGATAAGAAATAACATAGAGACACAGATATTTAAAAAAGAAAAAAAAACATACATACAAAACAGTTTAAGAGCCAAATAAAGCACTACAAGCGTCAGCTAGTTACTCTGCACTACTTCATTTGGTGTCTTAAAGGTCATTCACAGCAAGCACTGTTCCCTTTGGGGTAGTACTGATGAGATACAATGGGCAGCAACAACAGTTGCTGACTCAGTTTCGTTGGGCCGTCGTGATGGGAAGAGGTGGCACAACTCCATCTCTGTGCACACTCCACAACGAAAAAAATGAAGGAGGGCATGAGGACACTGTGTCTCTTAAGTGTACATTTCAGCCAATGACAACACACCATCAGTCCCAGCATCACAGCATGGGAGCTGAATGGGAGTGAGGAAATATTATTGAAGCAGGATGCAGCGTGTAAATGGAGTCGAAGAACTTTCATTGTTTCCTGACCAAAGTAATGTTTTTGAACTAGTTTATTGTCTACTTAGACAAGCAAAGACAGCAAGTTCAATAAATTGTCAGTTTCTCCTTTGGTCGGCTCAAAGTGCATCCTCCACTTTCACAACAGCAGTTGCCACTGTTCGTATTTCACTCAAGGTGAAGCTGAAGAATTAAAAATCCTCCTTTAGATCTGAATAGTCAAAGCCAGTTGTCAAAAGAATGGAGGCTTATGTGACGACATATTGTTATTTGATGTACAGTGATCTTGTAGTAGCAACACCTCATATTCCATATTACTGTGCTGAACAGCCGGTTCAGGGATCATAAGCTGAGCCTGTTTGTGAGGCAGTGCCCCATTGTCCAAGCCAGCTTTAACTCCATCCAACTCAAGCTGGGAAGGCTCACACTCCAGTTCCAAGTGTCCCTTGGCCTTCTTCCTGCGAAGATAGCATACCACTCCCACTGCTACTGCTATCAGTACGACAACTAGCAATATAGCAAGTGCAGGCACCAGCATAGTGGTTAGTTTTGGGTCCTCAATCCGTGCATTAGAGCCCCTTGTGTTGTCAGGGGTTGTATGAGCCTCAGTGCAGACACTGTCTATGCCGCTATTATCCCCTAATGGACTTGCACACACAGCGTAGGTGGAGTTGGGATTGAGGCCTCTAAGTCTGTACTCTGGGAAGGATGATGGGAGGCTGAGTTGAATAGGCCTGCGGTCTGGCCCAGAGAGATTGCGGTAGGTTAGTCGGATTCCACGGATGTAAGGACGAGCTTCAATGTAGCGGTGAAGGTCCAGCAGGATGGAGGTCGCTGTTGCTTGATGTGAGCTGATGTCTGGTGCATCTGGGGTGACGGTTGTAGTGGAGGATTCGGGTGGTGAAGGCGGATGATGGATTTGGATTTCACAATACATCCCGGAGGTACCGTGTGGACAGGTACAGTCTACCTGACCGTGCTGGTCCAAACGACAAGTCCCCCCATTCAGACAGGTTTGAGAGGGACAGAAATTCGGATCATTGTCTTGGTCGATGCTGCTGCTACTGGGGGATGCAGGGTCAGGAGGCAGTGGATAGTCACCCTCTTTGTCTGTGGGGTTGTCACTGGCCCTGGGGACTGGAATTTCTCTGGTCGTAGTTGGTAAAGTAGTGACAGGAACAGGCACAGTAGTTGTAGTAGTTTTGACAGTACTAGTAGTGACTGTGGTTGTAGTGGGACAGCCAAAATCTCTGTGCTCTAGTCTTTCTAATACTTTCCCAGAATTGATGGGTGGAAAATGGCAGCGGGTCACCTCTGTTTTCTCCAGGGTTATGCTCTGGGCTCTGAGCCATCTTGGGAACCATGCTAAGTTGCAAAGACAGTTGAAGGGGTTTTCTGCTACTGTGAGTTTTCTGAGGTGGGGGAAAAGCTGGGAGAACTCTTCAGGGAGGCCTTGCAGACTGAGGCTACTAATGTCCAACTCCTGCAGCTCCGATAGGTTTTGCAGGTCGTGAACCTTAAGAGGGCCCATTGGGTTTCCAGCCAGGCTAAGGTAAACCAGCCCTTGGGTCTCCTTCAGTGCAGGGGGGAACGACTCCAGTTTGTTTCCTGAAATGTCCAGTTCATGCAGATTCTTCAGAGTACCAATGAGCTCCTTATTTAGGCTGGTCAGACCTACACCCCCCAATTTTAATGACTCCAGGTTTGGGGTTTGGAGATCTGACGGGCCCAAAGTGGGTAAGACATTAAACCGAAGGTCCAGCAGTAGCAGTTGGGGCATTGCGAGCGTAGGCAGGGATGTCAACATGTTTCCCTGCAGTTTGAGTTCCAGCAAGTGGTCCAAACCATTAAAGGCTGATGGGTGGATAGACGTGATATGATTACTATACAAATAAAGGCGCTCAAGCAGTACCATACCCTGGAAGCATGCATCTGAAATGTGGGTGATCTGGTTTGATGATAAGTCCAGGTTTCTCAAAGAAGTTAAAGGTTCAAACACCCTATCAGGAAGGTGGGTCAGTTTGTTCTGACTGAGGTCCAGCATTTCCAGGTTCTCCAGACCATCGAAGTCATCAGTTGACAAGCCTTCAATCCCGTTGGCAAACAGGTAGAGGCTTTTTGTGGATGGAGCCACTCCGCTGGGAATGGTAGAGGAGCGTCTCTGGAAACATAGAATGGATTCGGGACTTGGACAGGAGCAATCCTTTGGGCATTCGCTGGAGAAGACTCCATTGGGGAGGATGAGGAGGAGCAGAAAGGGCATCGGCGTAGTGAGAAAGATCTTCATGTTGCAGACTTTTTCTTTCTCCATGCTCAACCTGAAATGAGAGAACATGTAAACTGTTAATTACCTACAAATTTAACAGAAATATACACTAAATTCTCACAGGTTATTACTAAATTCCTGGCCCCTGCCATTTGTGAGGCATATAAAAACACTCCCTTTATAGACTAGTTTCCAGACCAGCTGAGGTCAGTTATTTGTCCATTGAGTAATTCTTTACTATATTTCATGAAGTGAGATTACTATCAAAGGCTGAACAATGCACAGCTAGTGATCAAAGCTAATTTCTGGTCACAAGGTCCCTCAAACAATAGGCCTGTAGACATGAGCTCAGATTTCAGAGTTTTCTGCCATACTTGAAGGTGGGGGAAGGTGAATGTCGAGGCATCTCGCAACACAAGTATAAAATATACAGAGCCTGATGAAAGTGGACCATCAGAAACAAAGCCGCCGCGATTTAAACCCATTTCAGCGTGGCACACGCCTCACAAAACAAATACCCTGGTAGAGCGTCAAAAGAGTACTTGAAAGGAATGAAAAGGAGGGATGGGAATGAGGGGGAGGGAGTCACGGAGGAATGAGTGGTGATAGAGAAGAAACTAGCTGCTGACAAGAGCTTGTGTAGCAGTTTGTCATCCTCTGCTATCAAGTGTTGTACACTTGTGCTGTGTAGGCCGCTCTTCTTTTTTACCATTCATGGCGTCAACAAAATACTTTATAGTCTTGAATCCTCAACCGGAGGCAGCGTGGACTGATTCGCTCAAAGGTTCAACTCGCAGTGCCCTTTTTTTTTAAAATATTAGGATTTCATTTCATTTCATTTACAAGTAGATCATAACGCCAAAATCAGCTTCCTGATCACTTATGACTCTGTATTTGAGTGCGGGTTGACCAGTGCTTGAGGGAGCTTACATTAAGGCCTTAAATTGTGCAGTTGTTGACGCCTGCGCTGGAGAAAAAAAATACCTGAACAAAAAGCCAAGTATGTGTGACTTACGGTTTTACACAGATGGCGCACACACACACACACACACACACACATGCCGAACATACTGTTCTTCACACTGTGAACCTGGGATTGGGCCCCATTTCACCAGAAATATCAAAAAAAATCAGTTTCTCTGTAGTAATATTCTTAATATGTGAATATATGTTACCGCTCTGACATTTTTATTTAATGCCGTGTTCCAAATACATGTAAAGCTCCCATAGTATCTTAATTTGCTAGAAAGAGGTTGACTGTAGTTTTATTGACTCATACAGTAGGTCATGTAACGTGAATCTAGTACTTTGTACAGTAACCTCAGACCAGATGTAAACAAATTACTTTTTCCTTACGTCTAATGTCAGAAATCCGAGAGGAGATCAAGAGTGCACTAGAAAGCGAGAGGAAGGGCGAGTATCCCCTCATCACGCCACAGCTATTGCATTTATTTTCCTTCTCTTTCGGCATACTTTTCTTTCCGCTCCTCCTTGAAATTTCAGCCTCCTTGGAAAGAGTCCCTGATCTCTTATTTTCCTTCTACGGTGAATAAACCCAAAGCATTCATGGTTTTTGCTCGAATCCACACTGCCAGCGCTGTCAAACAGGGCAGAACTGTTGTTCTGTGCAGCCAAATGTCAACGAAATGAACCTGCTCAAATCTAAAGGCTTGATTAAACGGAGCAGCTAACTATTTCTCCGTGTCGGCACCTGCTAACGGCGTGGAAACGCTGCCCAACTTTGCCAGCCATGCAGAAAAGCTGAACCCACTCTTCCAACCGTGCAGAAAAGCACAACACACTCAGTATCGCAGTTGGCTACGGAAAATCTTTTCTGGAAAGCAGGGTAACATGTGAAGCCGGTAGTTTTCTGTTGGCTATGCCTCAGTGGAGAACAGAGGTGAAGGGTTGATGTTATTTACACACAGTGCCTGGAGGAATTCAACTTAACAGCGATAGTATGTACAGAGTAGTAAAGGTCAAGCCTCGGTGGTGGTGGGGAGATTTTATGTGCTCCCATTGGAAATAAAAAAATTTAATCGTAGTATTCAATAAAGATGTGAATTCACAAGATAGCTTAAAAATAGTCCCAGGGACAAAGGGAAATTAAGCTTGTCTAGATGGGAGTGGGGAAAGAAGGAAAAGAGAGTGTGGCTGCCATGCTGCATATGTATATAGAACAAGGAAAAATAAAGGATTTGAGAAGATAAACAGGAGATGAAGGGGATAGGGAGACTCAAACAACAGCTGGAGCCTATGCAGATGGTCTTTTCAGATGACTGTGTGTGGGGTGCAGCATTTCAGTGCATGATACTTAATGTGCATAACAAAAAAAAACAGAAGAAAGAAACGCTAAATATCCTTTACCATTTGTGTAAGAGAAGCATCTTATGTTTCCGAAGTTGTACAAAAATTCCTTCTGGAGAAACTTCAGAGGAAAAGAGAAACCACTTTGGCAAAGTATATCGCGGCCAGAGAATATGAGATATAAGGGTCCAGTGCCAGAATATACAACAACATCAAGGCAGTTATGAGAAGCAAGTGAGCTATGCGCTTTTTTTTTTCTTTCTTTTCTATTTTTCTTCAAGAGTCAATGTGGTGATTCTGCTGTGGCTCTCTCCGGGGCAGAATGTTTATTTGAGTGTACCTCGTCCCAAACTGGGACAGGCACATCTGATAACCCTGCGGAGGAGATACTGCAGTGGAGTGATTCAGATGGCGAGCGCTGCCAGATCGCAGATAAACTGTAGCTGAGACTCTTCAGTTTTCTTTCCCTTTGAATGCAAGTGACTTATGCAGATGTAAGATAAGGCGCGGCAGTATGGATCCAGGTGTATTCTGTCGAGGGCAGAGAGTGAAAGAGACAGTAGAAAGACAAATTTTGGCATCACGCACAAAGACCAATGCCCCCCCCCCCCCCTCCTTTCGTCTTGCCCTTCTCCTCCTCCTTTTTTGACTTGCAATTTCCTTTTCTCTCCCCTGTGCACTTGAGACATTCCTGAGACAAGCAGCAGCTGAGTTTGAAAAAGCGATCCCGTCCCTCTCCACGACTTGGCATTTGGAGATTAACAGGATACATTTCTGGGTTTATAAATGGGCAATGGACTTGGATGTTTGCGACCAGATCTGTTTATATAACTGATGATGGTTCTTACATCTGTGCTTTCTTCATGGACGACTCTTAGGTTTTGCGGTTTGTATTAGAATAAAACGTGTTGGCTGATGAATATGCAGAGTCACCCTAGGGCAAGGAACCGTAAAAACACAAGGAAGAGAACACGGAAACGTCTTTGTGCAGTATAAAGTAAAATTCAACCCCCACCTCCCTCCTCGCTCCCTCTCTCCCAGCTTTTTCTTTCTTTTCAAGACGAGGAAGAAAAGAAAACACAAGCAGGGGACAAGAACAGGTTTCTGTCAGCAGGGGCACCGGGGTGGATAAGGCCTGGCTTTGGGAGGGTGAAGTGGGCTTCGGCAATTAAATCCCAGCAGGCTGAGTGTCAAGAGTCCTTATCTTCAGAGCTGCAGGCCAACACCGAGGGGGCATTGAAGGGTACAAGAAGGGGTGGAAAGTTGCGACGTGTACGACAATTCGGGAGGCCAGACTAGAGACTCGCGGGGAGCACCGGGCCAAGTCTACGTAAGGGGGATAAGGCTGCTCACCACGGAGTGCGCACTCCTATTAAAGAGGCCCCTTCTCTTCGGGGACCTTATCTTCTAAGGGAACAATGCTCGTGGTATGTGCATTAGGGTATGATCTACAGCACAGGCCCGGAGCCTCTGGGGTGCACTACTAAAATATAGCACTGTTGCGCAAAGTGTCCGTCTGAGCTGCTCCTGTCGATTTACTACAGCGGCGTAAGGACTTGCCTTCACGCGAGCTGTAAATGATAATCCAGAGAAATGCTCTCGACGAAAGGCTGACGTGACCCCCCTCTCCTTTCCCGTGTCCTACGAGAAGACAAAGGAGCCCTCCTCCAAAACACACTCCTGTCCGGATCCCTTTCCACTGTGGACGACGTCCGAGCCCCCCAGCTGGACCTTGTTATCCGCAATCCAGGCGGGGTTATCCGTCAAACGTGACAAAGGGGGTCAAGAGAGAATCGGGAAGAAGAAACAAAGGGTTGCGTAGAATATCCGAGGATGAAACGAATACTCAGGGAGAAGCTTAAGAAGAGAAGCGCTCGTGTCGACAACGGAAACATGTAGCGCACATGTGACTTTGAAAATTCCAGCTATGTCACTGCGAGGCCGTTGGTATGCCTGTACTATTCCATATTGCATAAGCTTATGCGTTTCTAGCGTGGTGCGTTACCGCTGGTTGTACCTGTTTAACCATCCCGGCCGAGCGTACACAGAGATGACAGAGGCACGAGGAGAGCAATGCTGAAACTGCTGAAGTAGTAATCTTGTCTCAAAGAACGGACGCTCACAGGGTTTGGCAGCACAACAAGAAAAACATGTATTCAAACGTAATTTGTTTTCATACTGAAAATGAATCCAATCTCACGGCTTTGTTGTTTTAGTAGTTACTGTCAAATGTTCTGCTTACACGGCACCTGAATCAAAGTCAATCAAGTGCGAAAACAAGTGCGGACATGAAAGACGTGAAAAATGATTGATATGTGTACGGTCTGTCTTTCAAGCACAAATGCTGTAACCTGGATTAATTCAGAAGTTAAAACCTACAGGCACACAGGTTGCTGTTGGGCCGACTTCGAGCTTTCCTTTCCTGCGCTCATTGCTTCCTACATCTAAATTAGTTGTAAAGTGGCTCATTATCGGTGTGACCGGTGGCCCTTTTTCATCTCGGGATTTATAGTTTGGATCAGGTCCGCTCATGAGGACAGTGTAAGGCAATACAATTAGAGGCTGCAGCTGGAGGACTTGAAAGAGCGCATAGTGCACAGACCACAGAAGGGTGAATTGGAGGGTAGCGGAATACTAAAACTCACGGTCACTCAGCATTTTTTTTTTCTTTTTCTTCAACATGTTTCCATGTGTTGAAGGACTAGAAACTTTGTCTGGTCAGATAGCATCAGTCCAAAGACAACAAAGCCAGTGAGGCACGGAGAAACTCCTTGAGGTCAGAGGTCAGGCTCAGATTAGTGTTTCCACTTCTGCTTAGTATTCCGTGTCCTCTGTTGTAACTGTGGCCCAGACGTCAGAGATAACAGACCCCGTCTGACACTGGTACACACCCAGCTCCGATTACATACTTATACACCTGAAGCTTGTTGGTCCTCATCCCTACAACAGGTGCTTTCTCTTCTCCTGCGGCGGAAACGTGAAATCCAAAACCCCCTGCGTGTGTCTTTGTAAACTATGCGACCTGTGCCAAACCTCCAGACGCAGCCGGCTGCACGCTCCCACCTCGGGATAAAAGAGGCAAGAGGGGAAAGGAGACAGGCGGACGTAGGTGGCCAGACGGCCAACCCACTCCAGCCTCCGCGGCAGCACGTCTGCAGTCTAGCGCTGCCTCCTCTGAGCTTCAGAGCACAGGGGTCAGACACTACGAGTTCCAAAAGGAAATGTGGACCATTTCCTTTCGTTTTATTGCTGAAGGATATGACGGATGGCGCTGTAGATGCTAGACCTGATTTTATTTTCATTAAGGCGCACACACGAGAGGGGGCGCGGGAGGCTGCGAGGCCGACTCCCCTTCTCTTCTCTTCCCTAGCACGGCGTCTGAACATGTCTTTCGTCGGTGCACCCTGCCCCGTGAACTTCGGGGACAGACGGTCATTGTGGTCACCGTCACATCTGTCTGAGATCTTCACCACAGTACGCTCGCGTTACACAAAAAGACTCCAGCGCGCCGCTGACGACCTGGGCTTTGATCCGCTTTCTCGTCCGTGGCGTGTGCACCTACCACTTCTGTCGGCCTTGCGCTCCTTCGCCTTACTCTTTTCCTACTCTTTCTCTGAATATCTTTTCAGACAAAAGCGAGAGCAAAACCGCAGCTCTGCGGAAGTCGCAGTCTGTTGAGTCCAAAAGCGCTTCACCACCTGGAAACTGTGCATGAGACGTCGTAATGTCGCAGGCTTTGGCTTGTGCCTCCGTGTCCTGCGCACGACTGCCAGAATCAAAACGACATAGCGCGTTCTGGCCCATTGACCCTGAGTGCAGTGTTGTCCGGGGACACCCAGAGCGAGCTGGTCTCGAGCAGCGCTTTCCCTGAGACTCATTCTGAGAGTCAAGTCTTCCGAAAACCTGACAGGACCTGGCCTCGAGCGAGGACACGGCAATATTTGTGTTGTGTTGTGTGTGTGCGTGTGTTTGCGATTCAAAGTGGCCGGATGGACCAGTTTTTTCAGTTAGCCACAAGCCGACGGTGCCGTGCACACTCCGACACAATGCCTGCGCTTTCAAAAATGCGACAGACATATTTGTGTTATTTACCAGCGCGACAAGAGGCAGCCAACCGTGTGATATAAAAATGAAAACCTCCTCATGACAAACGGAATGACACCAGCCGTATTGTAATTAGAATAAAGAGATGAACCCTATGTCGCGCACGGATAAACCCTATGTCGCGCACGGACGGACTTGGCCTAGTTCTTACCTGTTTTGCAACAGCACTGTGTAAGAGTTCGAAATGAATATGCATGAGGGAAGCGGCACGCAGGCTCCCGGAACGTACGCGAGACCGGCTGACTATCCTTATTAGACAAACAGTGTCACGCTTACCGAAGAAAACGCTTGCCCGCCTGCCTTTCCGCTAGCTGTTTGAACACGCTGTAGTTGCTCTGTCTTAATTATCTGCACCGGATTCCGAGGAGCTTAATGAGAATCAACTGGCTCTACAGAACCGTCGGCTATGCACACACACACATGCTGGGGAGAAATGCTTTAGACGGGAAGCAGACTAGCTTGACACATCGCCTATAAAGTTCGTCCTCTCGGCTTTGTCATTTTTTAGCACCCTGTCCTCCCTTTCCTCCTCTGCTCGCCTCTTTTCTTTCTCTCAGGTTTGCTCGTGCAGATGGCGAGAGAATGACTGGAATCCGATGAAGCCGCGTCTCCTCCGTCTTCCGTCGCGGCTTATTTGTAGACGTCAAATTTTTTGCATTAGTCTTTTAGAGCTCGAGGCTAAAGCGGTGGGATGGTAAATGGAAACTTAGTCTGCGGCGCCAGTGCTGAGAGATAAATATTCACTTGATTAATTTGTTAAAATGCATTTCGGAAGCAAACGCACAAGGAAACTTAGAAAGAGTTATCGTGATTAGCGCATTTCATGAATTGATTGCACGTACTGCCACCGCCATCCTAACCCTAACGACTCAAAAGAAATATGAAAAACCTCCAAATTCCCCTCCGATTAATCACAACTGTTCTGGAGGCACAAAGCAGACCTACACAATATTAGAAAGGTGGTCATAATGTTATGCCTGATTGCTGCATATTTAGGTGCCATCTCCCATGGTATAAAGGGAGCTTGTAGCAGTGAAACATGGAGGATATCTGCTGTGTTGGGTCGAGGGAACAGCCGCGGGACTCGTTGTTAAACTGAAAGACGAGTCGGTGATGTATTTGTTTTTGACACTCACAACCGGTTCTGTCTCAGCTCTGACCTACGCCAGGAGGAGACGTTGTCAAGTTGAGTCACATCCACATCCAGGTGTCGGTGACATTAGATAAATAAAGCCGCGCAGGACAGGTAGTTAATTTGGCACAGGCGACCTTTCCTCATGTTTTTTTTCCCAGCACAATGCCTTCTATTCAAAAACCAGTATCCTACTCCTCCTCCTCCTCCTCACCCCACACACAACCCCTCCTTCTCTTGCGGGTTACCGTGATTCTCCTCGTCGTTCTGCCCTGCAGTAGTTTTCCTTTAAAGAAGAAAAAAAAAAAAAATGTGACATACGCCACAGACTCAAGATAAATGCGAAGGGGGGGAGATCGCTGCTGCTGATTGGGATGTCACAAAGGAATTTATTGTGAAACTGCTGCCTGCGTTTGGCACCGGGCCAGAATTTGTTGAGGCTGGCTGGCAAAACCAGCCATTGGTGGCACAGCACCCCCCCACCCCCTCCCCCCAACGCTGACAGGCCTGTTCTGCATGGCCTCAGGTGCACTGTGGTCACCGTCTGAACACATACTGTTCCAGAATAACTACGTCTGCAATTATTAAAAGCAGCTCGTGTTCTAACTTACTATCACGGCTCATGACATTTCTTTTACATTCGATTAAACATCTCCACGTTAATACCTCAGTCAGCAAACGGTCCATTATCACAGGCGCCATAATTTGCCTGCAGCAGGTGCGCAATGCCCGGAGATGAGTCATATCTAGCCCCAACACGACAACAGCGGATGGAGGCAGACGTGGAGGCATAAACAATCCCTCGACAGCCTACGCTTCACTTACGAGTGTCAGTGCGAATAATTCAGAGCTTGCTGGAGGAAAAAAAAACAAACGTGTCATGCCCCTTTAAAGCATCTCATCATTATCGCAGCTGAATGATGTCGTGGGTCTGGTTTACGCAGATCTGTGCATTCACCGTGGAGGACACGGCGCGCGCCTCCGCGTCTGTCCTCTGCAAAGAGGAACCTGACAGGCCGGCACGGAAAGAGGGAGAGAAAAAACGCTTTGTTGTTGCAGCAGCGAGCAGTAATTTGTCTGCATAATGAGCAGTTTGTTTGCTCCCGCTGACACATCCGTCCGCACACGTCACGAAGTGAGCACCTCGGATTCCTGAGCTGACCTGTAATGCGCGGAACAATGCTTCACCTGTGTGCGCGTCTGCTCACATGTAGAAATGTTAACGTAGCTCACAGGCAACAGCAGACTGGTGCCGGGGCTTTTTTTTTTCTGACGTGTGAAGAAGAAGAAGAAGAATAAAGGGCAGTGGGGAATGTGTTGAGCCTTTATGTCTAGAACAGACGCAGCTACACAGTCATATTCAACTGCAGTTTCAATTAAGGTGTAGTGTTACATGCAGAGCTAAAAAAAAACCACAACAACAACAGCAGGTAAAAAAAACACACACAACACGTCAGAGTGTGCCAGTCGCGCACGAGCTTTGATGTCGAAAGCAGACGCGGAGTCGGTGTGTATGTTGACACTGGAGACATTGTCTGCCCGTGGCGAATAATTTACAAGCGAGCAAGCAGATAACAGCGCGCACAGATTCCTCGAGCGGAGGAATGCGCTCCGCAACGTCCGTCTTCCCGGAGGAGGACAGGCAGATGGACGGAGAGGTGGAGGAGTTTTTTTGGGGGAGGGGGGGGAGGCAATTAGCGAGAGAAGCCGTGTGCATCCGGGGAGTGCGACGGGCGCGTCTTCGCAAGCCCCACGCAGTCCCAGCCAGCGCGACACAAGCGCGGGACTGGAGGGCGACGGGTCAAGAGGGGCAGTCTAGTTTTTAAAAAAAGGACCAGGAATATCCCTTAAAAGCTGGTGCAAGCTGCACCTTTAGAGTCTTTTTTTAGAAGAGCGTCATTCGTGTGTGTTCAAAAGTTTTTGGACAGCATTGCAGCTTTTGCAGTTTAATATAAAACCAAACTTTCAATATGAGTTTATTTATGATACAATAAAATAAAATATTTCTGTAAATCTACTAAAAAAATGATTAAATCCCAAAGCAGGGTTCAGTATTGTACGTATTCCAGCCACAACTCCACAACTTCAGCAACCGATCCGGCCTGTTAAGCGAACAAACTTCCTCCCCGATTGTCTTGTCCCCTTTTCTCTTTCTCCTCAACCTCACTGTATCTGTGCACATTTATTTATTTATTTTTCAGTCTCGTTAAGAGGCTTTTCAAAAAGGATCCCAGGTTTGGGTTCTCTGGATGCAAACATTCAAAAGGAGCGCCCGTCACAAATACTACGTTAGTTACGCAACGTCTCAGCTCGCCTCAACGGCGCTATGTTTTTCTTTATATTGCCGACTGTCCAAGAGTGTTTGTTTGCCCTCGCGATAAACCCGGCCACGTCTCGGTCACAAATGATAATAAACCTGACTCACCCAGCGAAGATGCCTCCTCCTCCTCTGCTCCGGCTCCACGTCTCCGACTTCTTCAGGTCCCTGGAAAGTAGCAAACAGTTGTACCTGTTACTCAGATGTTGCTGCGGTGTGCATGTGACTCCCTTTTGTTGTTTCCAATTATTTGGAATCCACCCCCCCACCACATCCACCCCCCTCCTCGCGTGCTTCACCCTCCGTCGTCACACATTGTGATTGACACATAAGCAAAACAGGAAGGCTTGTTTTTTTTTCCCTTCTTCTTTTTCTCGTTAATTGGTTAGATTCCAGCTGTGTGCGGGAGCATGAGGAGGAAGAAGAAGAAGAAGAAGAAGAAGAGGAATGCAGGCCAACCGCTCGCGCTGCGCGTTTGTCAGCTCCTTGTCCCGCGTTTATCAGCCCCCATCAATGGCCGTGGGCTGAAAAGCGCGGTATGTGTTGAGCGCTGTCTTAAGCAAGATGCCCCTATAACAGAGCGCTCCGCTGTTTTTACAGCACGTTTTCAGCCTGATGGGTGTAGTTTCACTCCGGTGGTGTGACAGTGTTTCAGCAGCGACTGAAGAGAACTTTGGTTATTTCAGGTTCTGAACTTTATTCAAGCGAAATAAATCCTGCGTAGAAAACCCAAAAGAAAGCAGCCACTCGATAGATGTTTTATGATCTTTTTTTTTTTTTTTTTTTTTTTCTTTAACTTGTGGTGACAGACAATTAGCAGAGATCCACATGCATTTCATACATTTTTTTTCCCCCTCGCCACATTCGCGTCTTTCCAGAACGTCCCTGCCGGTCTTTGGTTCCTGGCCACATTTCTTATACCTGAGCTCTGAGTCAGACCGCGCGGCCGCTGGTTGTGTAACACCTGCGAGCTCCGTTCGCACGTCAGCCAACGCCGAGCCGCCGCTGCCCCGAGCGCCGCAGCCGCTCTCAGACAATCCCCCTCGGCTGCACTGTAAATATTTGGCTCCCGAAGTGGAAGGCACTCGAAATACATATAATTCATCTTTTTTTTTTTTTTTTTACCGCCATGCTTCTTCAAGGACTCGTGTCGCTTTTCTGGAAGACTGTTGACAACAGTGTTCTGGTCTTGGTTCGCCTTAATAGCTCAGACGGCCTCTTCCACAGACATTCGCTCTTTAATTTGTGCAAACTGTGCCCTGCCAAAACAGAAAACTATCTCTTAACCTTTTAAACTTTCTTTTGACCATTACTTTTTTTTTTTTTTTTTTTAAACACTGATCATTTCTGCCTTCCACTGACCACTGCAATTGTCTCCCTTCCCTCCGCGTTCATCTGCTGAAGCGTAAATATCTCTTCGGCCTCCCCTTCTCCTTCTCCCACTCTTTCTTTCTCTCTCTTTGCCCCCATCTGGTTTAATCTCTCCCGGGGCAGGAGAGAGCTGTTAGCGGTCTGGCTTTAATGACGCTTCCTTGTGGCATCGTGACAGCGTGCAGTAAACAACGGCCCGAGCTAAACCTGCTGAGGAACTGTGGGATAAACACTGCTTTTTTTTTTTTTCTTTTCTTTTTTTCTGTCGGCGCTTGTCAGATGTCAGTCGATACATTTCGATTATGCGCCACTGTTCTCATACCGGCGACAAGCCGTGACTTGTGGCACTGTCACAACCGCTCCGCTAATTGCGGCGCTGAGGGATCGAGATGGGGGCCGATACGCGGCGGCGTTGAAGCCCTTGCGTGCACAGATTTCTCTCTTTCTCTCTCTCTCTTTCTCTCTCTCGGGTTGGGGAGGGGTGGCCTCTGGCTCTGGAACTGCACGGACGGCTCCAGATAACGACGCTATCTGTGCTGTGGCTGCGACGGAAATAGCCCTTGAGGAAAATTAGGATCATGGCGCTGAAAAGGTTGCCCGGTTTGTACGTGCGCATGCGGTAGGTGGCCGGACGCATCCGGACAGAGGCGATTCTAGAGTCTGTGAGGGCGAAACACTTTTCTAGCAAAGCAGGGCGCAGAGTTTCCCCTTACGGGGAGGTCTCCTTGTTTCACTATTGTAGTTGCACACGTGAGTCCACATTCAGCACAGTTCTAAATGTTCATCTCTTTTTTTTTGTTTCATTCCGATCAGTTATTAATGACCGATGTAGACGGAGATGTTTTCCACTTCTGGTTTCGGTCCAATGGCAGAGACTGTTTGTGTGCATGTGCCCTCGCTCTGCTCCGGTTCAATTTCATAATTACAGTGCTGTCCGCAAGTAATTACAACCTTAGATTAAGAACCAGCTCTCTCTCTATTTTTCCTCTTCTCTTATTTTTTTCTCTTTCTTTTTAACGGGGCCACTGAAATGCAGCAATTTGTGGCGTCTTTCTCGGATGAGCACCCTCCTTCTCGTCCTCCACCCGCGTGTCTGTCTCACCCCCCGCAGCTTTCTGGTTCAGGAGTTTTCAGTGATGAGGTTAAAGACCAAAAAAAAAAAAGAAAAAAAAAATCAAATGTACAGATTGTGGGAGCCAGACCTGTGTAAACCCATGGCGAGCATGTGTGCATGTGGACGCGGGAGTCGTCTGGGGCTCCGGAGGCCTCAGATCCCTTCGCATGTGCGTGTATATTTTTGCACGGTTTTTGAAGTGGTTCTTCTGAACGCATCATTTGGCTGCATCGGCGAGCTCTTCTTCAATTTAGCTTGGCAGGCGTACGGGCTGGGGTTCGCCTCCGCATACCGCTGGTTCAGCGTCGATGTTTGAGGCTGGAGCCTTTGAAGCCCGGAGGTTTTATTCGAGACGCCTCTTATGGGGGAGCAGCTCCGGCTCTCGGGCTGTTAACAGGAGAACGCCCCCCCCCCCCCCTCCTCCACCACCACCACCGTCCCCCCCTGCTGTGCAGCACCTGAAGAGGACCCTCTGAAGCCTTTAATTCTGACAGGAGGAGGATTTGTGTCCCCCTCTCTCCCCGATCGAGACGAGACCTCGATTTCACATGGTTTTTAGAAAAACACGCACACAAATTCAGTTTTTCCAAATTTCCTGCACCGTCAGCTTCCCTCTCCCTGCCTCCCATGCGAGTGCCCCCCTCTTCTGTCCTCTTCTCCTTTCTCCACCTTCCTATATCCCTCCTTTTCCACCCTTCTCCTGGCCTCCTCGCCTCAGCACCTGACTTTTAACCCTATAATCCCTCCGATGCACCCGGCAGGAGGCTCATGTCACACACTTTTAACTCCTCCCTACGCGTTCAAGCTTTACTTTTTCTACACTTTCGCCACGTGTTTTCATTCACTCCTCGGTTAGGTTTAGGAAATTAAAAGCAAATCAGGTACCACCATCTATAGAAACATGTCCAGAAGTCAAAAAAAATGCAACAACACCAGCTGTCAGTTATCTCTGAGCTCTGATTTTGACATCGGTGCCCCTTTCCTCCCGAGCTCTTTGGCACAGATAACGAAATGCCAGCCTTGATTTTGTAAAAAAAAAAAAAAGTAATAATAAAAGTGCAGGCTGACACAATGTCGGTAAACAGATCCAGGATGGGCAGCGCGGGTTTCGACATCAATGTCACAGTGGTGTGACAGCAGGGCCTGCGCTTAATTGTTTAAAGTGGGTCCTAGGGCCCCGCTTCCCGTCCGCAGACCCACGTGTAAGGGAGGGGAGGGATAATCCGTCCCGTGTGCGCCGGTCTTCACACCAGCCCGCACGACTTCGTCATCAAAGACGCCGCCAGATGTTATTCGCTTCGGCGGCCTCCTGCACTTAACCGAGGAGACGCTGTCCTTCCAGAAGTCCCCCTCGGACTTCTTCTTCTTCTTTCGATGTGTGAAACGTGGAAGCAGGAAGCTGCGAGCGCCTGCGTCTGATTTCTTCGGCACTTTTCCACTTTTCCACTTTTCCACTCTTCCCCGTGCCTATCTGTGCTCACGAGCGCTCCCTCGTACCCTAAGTGTTACCGTGTGCACGGCGCGGTCGCCTGCAGCCTGGGTAGCGGAGTGTTCGCGGCGGAGGAGGATAATTGGCCTCCAGCGGCCGCTCTGTTGTGTCTGGTGGCCTTAATATAAACAGATTACACCCATTACACGCTGTCTGCGACGCGGCCGTTCCTCCTCTGTAGCTTAATGGCAGGCCCGCGAGGAAACACATGGCGGTGAAACGAGCCCCGGTGAGGGGTTAATAGCGGGGGCTATTGGAGCAGTTTGCTTGTTTGCCTCCGGGACAGACCGCATCTGTTTGTGGGGGGCTGAAAGATGCAAATCTGGATGAAAGCTGGAGGGAATATGCTTCTATTTCCACCAGTGCTCCTCGGGCGCGGCTGTAAATTTCTGTTTCATTTCATTCAGCGTGCGTTACATCTCTAACCAGGACTGGTTTTGTGTCGTTTGTACTATTTATATTACGAGGAAAACCCGGAGTAAACACGTTGAGTCCTGCCACTTTATTGGGTGCCAGTTTATTGTGGGCCGCTCTGAGATTTTAATCTTTCCAAGAATTTGACCTCCCCGCCGGAGGAAACCGACGTCCCCCTAATAGTTCCTGTGCCTACCTTCCTTCCTTCACAGCTGAGCAACTGTTTCATTCACCGCTCAGCCGCGCCGAAACGCCTTCAGCTAAGAGGCAAGCGGCCGGGCCGCTCCAACTTCACATCCAGTTCTGGGACTCGCACTTCAATCAAAGTAAAATATGAGTTTGAATAATCCCGACGCTGCACTGCAGGCGTTTTTTTTTTTCTTTTTCTAACAGTAGCAGGGGTTGATGGACGTCTTTAACACCGTAGTGTGGCACCAGTCATGTTTATTGTGACTGAAAGTTGGCCACCAATGCAGCACGGCTAATGCGCCGTCTTCTCAGTCATCTATGAAATGAGGCTGTGGATTATTCAGTGATGAATTCCTCAACATTTGTTTTTGATTTAAGGGAGTTGGTTTCACCAGAGCATTAATGACAATCATGTTTGAAGTTTGTCACAAGTTTCTTTTTTCTTTATAGTGATCAACTAAAGATGCCAGAAAAAGAAGAATAGAATAATAACAATAAAATATATATTTGTGACATAATTTATCATTTATGGAATCCATATTGTGGAAATATTATAAAGATAGTCTTGTTTTGGTTTCCCCTCCTAAAATAAACTGCCAAACGCACTCACTTTCCATATCTTGAGAGTGAGATTATTTCCACGCTTGCGTCCCGCCGAACTCTTGTTTTGTGGGACGCTCCCTCGTGTGGTTCCAAAAACAGCTGTCCTCTGCGGTGAACACGACTCGGTGCGGTCTAGACACTCGGCTCGGCCCCTGCGTGCTGCACGGCGTCCTGCGGTCCGGCACCGGACCGCCTCATTACCCGCCCGGGCGGCTTCCTTTTTGCACTGCGCACACGCTCGCGTTTTACGCGTTCGCAAAACGGTGCGAAACTTCGCTGCGTCGCCAGTGGAGCGAAGCGTTAGAGGCGCCCAGCAAACCTGTTGCATCCAGTGACTCAGCGGCGCATCCGTGCCAACCCATTGCAGAAATGCCCGCTTTTGTTCGTGTTGCACGGGTGATACGGGCGCGTAAAGGGAAAGGATGACATTTGTGTTTTTTTGTTTTTTTTTTTTAATATGTTTGTCGTAAAAATAAGCACGTTTAAGCAAACACGACACGATGAATCTCACTCAGGGAGTTAAGATACAGGAGTCACAACATACAGCCGGTGGTTGGTGGTTTATTCTTATAAAGGGACATAAACCTGAGAAGTAGTTTGGATTTGTGTTGAGGAAGAATTTAATTTAATCGAAAAAGTTCATCGGCTGGGTTATCCGTAAATTTAAACGTATCCAACCTGACCCCGTTTTTCAACATCTTGTTTTAAAAGCGTCTTTACGCACTTCTCGATCCTAAACCGAGCGAAAGAGCTCCAGAAAGCATTGAAATTTACATTTCATAAGTAAAAGCAGTAACTGTTAACTCTTACCCTTAACTTCGGGGAAGTAAAGTTGTGAGCGCGGTCGCGCTTGTGCCTTTATCCAAACAGAGCAGTCCGCCAGCGTTAACTCCACACCTCGTAGTTTTCCGTGTGCGCGGACTCTCGAAAGACAAAACTTTTTCGCCGTACGTCTCCCGACTTCCAACGGGCGGTCTTCATCAAGTCCTCGGAGAGGTACACCAGGCTCCACGTCAAGGAATGCGCCCGAGTGCCGACTCCTCGGACAAAAAGCGCTTTATTGGTGAGCGCAGAGGAGAGCCGGAGCGGAGGGGTGGGAGGGGCGAGGCGAGGCCAGGCGCACTCCTGCAATGACCGGAGATCAACAAACAACTCACCTTGCAACTTGGCTGAGCGCTGAGAGGAGAAATTCCAGGCTCCTTACAGCTCACTAATTCCTACCTGCGTGACCTGTTTTACACACACGACGTTTCCTCGTTTGCTTTTCCAGGAAGTTACTTCCATTTCATTCCAGTGAATATTTATGAATTAAAAAAAAAAAAAATCTTTATGACAATTATTTATGTCAGCATGAATCAGTTGGTTTTAATCCAACCTCTTCATTCACCTCATGTGTTTGTTGACTCTAACAGTGGCTGCCAGTCGCCTCCACCGTGGTGCATGTGCCGTGTACATTAGAACATATGTTTGCTTCAATCACACAGATATCTTCAAGCTGAGAAAGCTATCAAATACTTCCTTACACAAGTGACAAACTACCCGTTGGCAGCTGGGAGCCTATTTCAATGTCAGCCAGTCCCAACAAGGTACAGTAAGGTGATAGCTCTCGGGGATCTGTGTCACCTCTGATGTGTGCTTTCTGCCACATGTCGCTGAAATACAGAAGCCCCTTGTGTTGGCACGGCTCCCGCGTCCACGTTTCCCCCTTCAATCGTAAAAAAGTTTCTGCCATTAACCCTCGAGGGCGGAAAAACAAAAAAACGCATTCAAGAAACAGACCCCTCCCCGACCCTTAGGTCATCGCACGGACCTCCTGAAAACCCACCCTCTTGAGTTTCTCCTGCTCTTTCTCCTCCCGCTCCTGCTGTCGGGGAGCCGCCGTTAACGCGCACAAAACCCTCGGTGCCATCTGCAAGGCATTACAGTAAATTACAGGAATAGAGAAATGATTTCACGCGTGTCCCGCAGGGTCCAGATGTAGCTCCTCAGCAGCCGCCGCCGCCGCCGCAGCTAAGTTTTACACTTTCAGGAGAAATAAAGAAGGTCCGAGACATAAATCTCTCCCCCGCTGCACTGTATTACACGTGTTGGAGGCTCACAAAGTCGCTGCTTGTGCTCTGTTGGGTTTTTTCTTTCCTTTTTTCCACCTCGTTTGCTCACTCAGCGTAGAGCTCTGTGTCCGAACTGCAACACAAGTGCTGAGGTTATCCAGGTGCGTCGAAGGTAAATTATTTGTATAAGTCGTTCAGCTTGCACGTGTTGGATGGTGAGGAGGACCAGCACCTCCAGAGCTCAGATCTCTAAGAAGAGAGGCTGTTTTTGATTCGTTTAACCAACTGCTATAATCCCAAACATGTTCGGTCATGTTTAAATATAAGTTTTTATTTTATCTTAGCCTTATTTTCGTATAATTTCCCGAACAAGCTACTCACAGGAGTCAATTTATTCTTCTCCAACTTCACTTCATTTGTTCTTTTAGCTATTATATCTAGTATCTTAAACACATCCTCCAACTCTTCTTTAGTAGAGAAATATGCAAGTTAATTTATACTTTAATTACTGTATAATTTTTTAACTGAAAAAAGTCCAAAACTGGTGTCCTAATCCAGGGGTCTTCAATGTTTTTCAGGCCAAAGACCCTCAAACTGATGAGAGATTAAGTAGGAACCCCCTACCTACTATATATGTTCTATAGTACCTATGTCCTAACCTTAAGAAGTGAATCAGCTTGTACTACGTATCCATCAAACCTAACCAAAGAACCCACACCTCTGTTTTTAGTTTACTTTACATCCAACTAAAACAAATATCCCAGAAGTCCAGATGAAGGAATGCCTTCCTTTCAGACTTATATGGGACTGACAGCCCAACGTACACTGTTGCTCCTAATTTGAAGTGCGCTCCGTTTTCCGGTTAAAGTGTTACTGTAATTTGTCTGTTACACACATTTGCACAGATACGGGCATTTGGTCAGTGTCGTAAATCACAGTCTAGTGGCTGTAACAGCGTTTCGTGTGCCGTTTGCGCGCTGAGCTCCTAATGACCGTGGCCCAGTAAAAGATGGCGGGGCGGCATGCTCCGTAGCCCGTTCCATAACACTGCCCAGGGGAACCAATAAAACACTGGTTTGGTGCTGAGCCAATTTTGCAGCCTGCTAAGGGTTTAAAGTCAGAGGCACGCAGCATTGTTCTGTTTTTTCTTTTCCTTTTTTCGTCGAGGAGATGACAAAGTTCCTCTCTTGTCAAATTTTAGAAGCTTTCACGGAAACAACTTCTGCAGCTTCTCTATGCTGTGTCCTGCGTCTTGACGAAAGCCCCTTATCATGATTCTATCCCAAATATTAAAAACTATTCATACAGTATATGACATAAATGAAAAACGAGCATGCATATTCTATCAGTCCATCTTTACATTACAATAATAATCTGTAATAACAAAAAGGAGTTCATGTACATAAATACTGAATATAAGTTGTAGAAATGGTATGTAGGGCTGGGTGGTATTTATTTTTTTTTTTGTCACATGTTTACAACATTTTCTACTAGTTCAGAGAGGAATTAATGCAGTAGATTAACTAAGGACGGACTATTTTACTGTGGTGATGAGTAAATAATGTAGAAAAATCCCACACTAGTTGTAAAACAGGCATGTCCCCATTGACAGCTTGGAGATTAAAAAAAAAAAAATTAAACGTTGTCAAGATGAAATGAAGAAACAGGGACAATTACGGTTTCATTTATTTTAATATTTATTCATATATAAACATATTTAAATTGCTATGTCTGTAATGTTAATAGCAACACTACCAGCTACCGTAATACTTATATTTTTTTTTCTTCACATTCTTAAAAAGTTAAAACTGGGGACATTTTCGGGGGCAGCTTTAGCCGGGGGACAGGTCCTCCAACACGGGGACTGTCCCCAGAAATCAGGGACGTCTGGTCACCCTAAAAGAAAACCTAACAATTGAACACTGTGTAATCGAATACACTGATATACCACACGGCATATTAAAAATTTATATCATAACGGAAAAAAAATACCGGTGTTTGGTATGAACTGTACCGCCCAGCCCTAAATGAATGCAAGATAAATGAACAATGATAAATAAAATATCAGCAAATCTAACATATTTAAAGAAAACTGTTGAATTTCAAACTTTGCGAGCTAGCACTTACTAACTTAAGCTAGTTCACGTCACGTCTGGAGTCGTTTCCTCTGGTTTTCACCTACTCTCTCTCTTCATTTATTACAGCACATGGTGAATAAGTTTATTTTTATAGTAAATTAAGTGAAAATAAAGTTTGCATATATAACAGTCTTTGACTTTGTGACCCATCACCACATCGGCCCAGAGATGCCTCGTCACGGGCCGAATACGGACGACCATGATATCACAAGTACAGCCCGCTGCACACTCGTGTCCTCTGTAATTGTGGCCGTAGATATATTCTGACTTTGAGCGCGTGTCCTGGTTTGAGGTGTTCCTGTCCTGTTGTTCACAACGTGCCTGTGGGTTTTTTTGTTTTTTTGTTTTTTTTTTTACACTTTTAGGAGCTTGTGACTTCAGACGACAACAACATACAAGGAGAGTGACCCTGCAGGACACACAGGAAGAGATTCATTGAGATTAAGATCAACTTTAGGAGGCACCACAAAATGTCATTTTTACTTACTCACACGCTCCCCACGTTGTCAGTCGACACGGGAAAATGCTGTGTTGTGAAAAACCCGAGGTTAGCTTGTGCAGCGCATTTTTGTAGCCAAACGAATCAATTTGAACGTGAAACATTTATCATAATCCATAATCTCCCTATCTTTTCTGCATGACAAAGTTGTGGTCACGCACATGGATTGCATTTAAAAAAAAAAAAAAAAACACTTTAACGTCCGCCACACAGGTTTACCAAAGAGCTGTTTTGAAGCTCAGTGTGGTGGATTCGGCTGACTCCATCTTGACGCTGCATGACTTCAATTAATGGGCAAAGAAATGGAGACTAAGTGCAGCTGACAAGTCCCAATGGTACCCAAAGGGTCCATGTCCTCAATTATGTGCCTCTTTACGCCTTGAATCAATTTTATGGAGGTTTTCTTGCTTTCGGAGCCAACCTCAAGTGGCCATTTGAGGAACTGCAATATTTAAAACTTTTTTTACAGACATTGTCTTTTGGTCACACATTTAGGAAGAAGGTCAAACTATAAAGTTCTTGCAGTACATAAAGAACATCATTGGCTTTTTTTGCTTTCTCTGGGAGTTATGAAAAGGTAGGTAAACTTTTTATTAGACACAGAGAACAAAATAAACCTAATGCGGATGCTTAAGACCTTCATGTTTGGCGTTCCATTGCTATTTTAGCCTTTTTATATGTTAGTGTTAGGGCTGTAACGTTTCAGCATTACTCAAGTGGTACAGAAATTCCCCTGCCCACAAAACTCTGGGATTTTGGTTGAGAGTTGCTCCATGCTCCTTAGCTGTATTTTGTAATATTCAGTGAAGTTAGTAATAAAAGACACACAAGGGGAGGGCAGAGTCATATATTAGAGAGTCTGGCCAGCTCAAATCATCGGCGCCATGTTTGCTACATCGGAGGGAAGATTCTACAGTGTAACCCTACGGGGTGGATGTGCTACGTTGAAATTAATGTCTTATTTTCACCATTAACGAGCCTAAAAATGTTATTGCCAACGTCTGTCAATATGTAAAAGGCCCTCACTTAAATATCCCAGCTTCTACTTACTTTAAATATCTTAAATTAGCCAGTAAAATGCTTTGTAGCCCAATGGCCTCATCAGTCACGGAGCTGTGTTTACCTTCTCCTCAGTCTCCGCATTCATCCATCTTCATTAAAAGTTTGAAATTGCTCAGAAAAAAATATAAATACTCAGAAATAGTGAAAATCAAACTAGCATTACTGATATTTGGTGTCATCTTTAGTATTTTAACATTAGCACGCTAGCAACAATAACTTGGTAGTAACCAGGGCAAATTAATGTGTGAATTACTTTTGTCTATCTACTATACATACTACTATCTACTGTCTACTACTATTGACATAAATTACACGCATACGTGGGTTTCGCAGTATATATGACGGGAGCTGCTATTAGTATAGATAACTAGCTAGCATGAGGCTAGCATAAGGCTTGTTTAACTTCAGACTTCATTCTTTTGTAAAGCAGTGTTTTTGAGATCAAGGTTCACATTAATGATGGTATGACTTTATTTTAACTGTGTGAAATCTGAGACTGAGCACTGTGGCATATTTTAACTTTTAACTCAAACTTCTCTGGTGGTTGAATATTGGTTAGAGGCAGCTAACATGGCGCCCATGAAACACGTGACCTGCTCAGAACCAATCAGCATGGAGGGATAGCTCAAACAGTTGAATGGGATTGTTACACATAGTGCCCCAACTCTGTGCTAGTGCTTAGTATATGAATGTGTACATGCATTTGCATACGTGTTCGTTTTGTAATTTGAGCACGTGCACGGCGTCCGTCCACAACGACGCGTCCCCCCGTCACACATAAACGCGCTCCGACAGCAGCGTGTGTGGGCCGCCCTCGAGACACGACGCGAACCCCCATCGTACGGCCCGAGCCGCCTCCCCTTCCCATAGCTCGTAGGAAACATGTCCATGTGAAGCGGTGCCATGCGGAGGAGATGAAACCTGGGAAGGGAGAGGGAGCGGCTTATAAGAACGTCCACGGTAAATTAGTGGCTGCTATGGGAACCCGGATGTGACAGAGAAATATGGCCCAATGAGTGTGCTCAAAGCAGAAGTTGCCACTGTTGATGTGAGAGCAAACACTCGGTGCTTTTATCAAAGGCCCTGCATCAGATAAAAGGGAAGTGTTGACTCTTCCCACCTGTCCTCTTACGCCAGATTTACCTATTATAAGTCAAACAGCTGTTCATAAAGCTGTCTTCTTTAGAGGAACCTTTGGTATATAATAAAATCATTAACAATGAGAAGTAATTGTAGTTCATCCTTGACCCGTAGTAGCTCATTTAAAATGAGCTTCGTGGTCACGGTGAAAAATCCACAGGCTGTTTACCCAAAACATCTTTTTCCCCTTTTCACAGTTTGCCAGTCAGCAGGAGATTCAGTTAACGAACCGGTGATCACAGACAGGATGTCATAGTATAAAAAATAATTTAAAAGAGTCTCTGAATTATTGTCTGTTTATTGTTTTGTTTTTCCATTTTTTTTTAATATTATATTATTATTATTATAATGATGATGATTTCAGGGCTCTTTGACATTTAACTTTTGGCCCCGTTATGGCAGTTTGGCCTCACTGGAGCGAGCCGAGGGCTTAATTGGACCTAGTTATGTCAACATGAAAAGGCCCTCAACACAAGGACCTCAAGAATCCGTACACTTAACTTTTTAGTGATTGCAGGAGCTGTTTGTTTCACACAGAGGAGGGCCAGACAGCGAAAAGCACGGAGACCCGGAGAGGTCAAACCGTAGTTCACTTTGAGGTTTACTAGTCTGTTGACTCGGTGCACGCTAGCGCGTCTCATTAAGGAGCTCGGAGACAGAGCAGCTGCTCCGCTCATGCCTCGGAGCTAACTGGACGAGCCGCTCGGAGCCTATTTTATTGTTGAAGGATCCATAATGAAAACAACCACTGCTTTATCAAATTACATTATCCAGCTGATTGAGAACATGTTTCTCTTAGCATCCGTGTGATTTGTATTATTATTATTATTTTTTTTTTTTGCCTTCAAGGTCTTTTAAACTAGACATGTTGGCGCTGCGTCATCTGTGGTATCCATTTGTGGACGGAGCAGTTCTGGCTGGTTATCTGTTCTCTCTTGAGCTTAAAGTGGCAGATTTTCTGTATATCACTCTGGGCTCTGATAAAAGACACGGAAGAGGAGGAAAAGGTTAGATCTAAGGGGAAGGGATCTGGATAAGAGTTATTGTGGGTGACCTCTCGTACCATGGAGCCATTTTCTCAAGTTTATCACTAACAGAGATAACGCAGAGTGAGATTTTTATTCCTTTATTGCATTTTTTTTTTGTTACTTTGTTCCACTTTGTCCTTGCTTTTAGAGCGTATTCCAGCTCCGTTCGGTCGCCTCGTCTTCAGCTCTCCTGTTTTAGTTGGCGGGCCGTCGCTACTCTGCTGCAGCTGGACGCGGTTTTTCCAGTTGAGAAATCTCACTTTGCCTGAACTGCACCAAACAAGTGGTAGCTAGCTGGTGTAACATCTGACAGCTGAAGAGCCACATATTTTGGTGGACGCCAACCAACGGAGAAAATTACAGTTGCAGCAGCAAACGGAACAGAACGGCGTATTGTGCGAAGACACACGTCCCCTATCACCTCTCGTCCCCGCGCCGTACCTTTCTTCCCGCGCTCTGCTTCACGTCTTCCTGCCCGTCTGTCACATTTTCTCTGCGCGTCGCCAGGTATTGAGTAACAGCAGCGTGCCTGTGGTTTAGTGCAGGAATGAATGCAACTTGGCTACACTATGTTCACTATGACTGCACTGCTGTGTGAGTACTATGGCGGAAACTCTATCGGAGGGATGAGGGAAACTATGCAGCCCAGGTCACGTCAGGTCAGGCCGGTGCTCGGAGACGAGTCTATTAAGTGTCATGACGAGACGGTGCGCGTTTTTTGCACGCGCTCGGTTCACTTTGTGCCCGCGGTGTTTGTTGTAGTTTTTGAAATGATTTGGATTGCATTCATGTAGTGCTTAATGCTGTGCATCCGTTTGCCTTGAGGCTCATTTAGCCTGCCCTGGCGTGAGCCACTGATACTGCGCTCGTAAAATGCCACCCGAGAACCAGTCGGTGTTGTGTCTTTTTTTTTTTTTGCTAGTCAGGTTTTAAATTTTAGTTTTGCATACTTTCATTAATGTGTTTACAAGAACAAAGACACTTACATATGCCAGGGCACACTGGTGTCAGCATTAAACATGTTTGTATACACCATTAAATTAAGATTTGCATATTTTTATGAACAATTAACACAAGAATAAATAAAAAAACTAATATATTAAAAGGTAGGAAAGAAAAAATGTCGTAGATGTATTGTACAAATGTATTGTAGAATTTGTTTACGTTTCAACTTTTTGAATATCATGACCTCATTAATCCATTGTGTGCTGGAATTTCCAGTTAAGAAGGTGATGACGTTTAGCAGTTATGGCGGTAAACGCTATTACCTCTGGTTCTTTAGCAGGGTATTGGCTATACTCTAATAGAAGATCAAAAATACTAAGTGTCAGTATTTTTTAGAGAGTACGTTGGACATCGTGTTGAAATAAATTTGGCAAAAATTTGCCAGGGCTTATCTGATTACGAGATTTTATTTCTACTCCTGCTTCACTTTGAACAATGGCGACCAAGCTTTTGCTTTTCTTCTTGAATATTGCAGAGATGGAGAAGCCGCTGGAAATGCTAAACCGAAAACATGCTACTAGCAAGCGGACCAGTCACAGCTGTTTTGGTCTGCATCACCACTGTGTGTAGTAACATTTCTGGGGAGGTACACATGAGCTACAGCGCTAGGCTCTGTGTATGCCCCGCACTGTCACCATAGCTACCTAAACCACCCATTATAGAGCATCGGAATCCATTCAATTCACTCACTCCCTAACTCCTACTCCTCTACTTAGCCTATATAGGGCTGTATATATAGGTACTGTACTGTATATAGAGCCCTATATAGGGGTTAAGGGTATATTAGGCCCTATATAGGGGTTAAGGGTGTATGGGACCCTATATACAGCTTAAGGGTATATAGGGGTTAAGAATATATAGGGACTTTACAGGGCTTGAGGGTATATAGTGGTTCAGAGTATATAGGGCCCTTAAGAGTATATAGGGCCCTATATAGGACTTAAGGGTATATAGGGACTTTACAAGGCTTAAAAGTATATAGTGGGTCAGAGTATATAGGGCCCTATATAGGGGATAAGGGTATATAGAGTCCTATATAGGGGTTGAGGGTATATAGGGGTTAGAGAGTGATTTTGGATGCACCCATTGTGTGTAGCATGCTGTCCTGTGCAGAGGCACCACATTACAGTGCTGTGATTATCTGCAAAGAACCGAATGTGACATGTGCCTACCTCTTTAAGACCGGGCGCACAATATTACATTGTTTCATGTCCAACTCTCTTATTTCATGCCCTTCGTAGTACACGATAAATGTTTCTGTAATACACTACATTATTTATCCCACTATCCTCCGTCCCCTGGTGCCTATTATGGTAACTGTGGCCTCGATGCGTAATTTCTAAACCGTTGTGGCGCCATTCCTGTCCTCATGCATTTTCAGAGCTCTTCTTATGTCTCTCCTTATAGTTTTATAATAATACCATCATTCAATCTAAAAACCCTTACGTTGTTATTGTTGTTATTTCATCAGGCAGCCCCTGTAATTTGGCTCTGAAGTGACCCGCCAAGTCAAATAACAGGGGTCAAATTAAAACAAACACGTTCCTTTGGATCCGTGTCACGGCGCCGATAACAGTAACCAGAAGACGAAAGAAAGATAGATGTGAAGGTCTTGACATTGAGGATGTGGAGCTGATTAAGTAAAAGAAAAGAGAGAACAAGAGCTTTTGTTTCTGTCTGTTTCAGAAGTGCCCTAGCTGGGACTGTTGGTTTGAATTATCTGCTTCTTCTTTTCGCCTCGGGAGCGTCCAGCCACGAGTGTAATTCAGTGCAGAGCCGTTCAGCTTGCCCCCCCCACTCCCACCCCCACCCCCACCCCCAAGAGGAATATGTATCTGCTGTGTTAACAAATTGCTCCAAGCTGACTGAGGCCTGAGCTGAGCCCGGATGGGCTCGTCAGAGTCTGGTCAAAGGTGGCGGCTCACCAGTGACAGTGCTTGTGTGCGCATTCCTTTGTCAGATTCATATTTGTTGCGTCGTCCCTGTGACCATAAATCCCCGTATTTACAATTCGAAGCTTCTACGTTTCAGTCGAAATGCGCAGTCCAGTATGACTGGAATACTAAATCACGCTTTAGCGGTCGTTACGCCGTACGGGTGGTCACAGAAACTGGTGGTTTCTCCCCTGGCCGAGACACGGGCAGGGTTGGTGGAAAACGAGAAGAAAAACGTGTGTTTTGATGTGCGCACGGGGGCAGTAATTGGACCCGCGCCGGCCGTACCAGCCGTAGCTCATCAAGGCCATCGAGTCAAGGCCACGGCGTCCTCTGCAACCATCTCTCCGTCCAGGAACCCCCGCAGATGTTGCGCGATAGAGCTCGGAGCATTCTTATGAGGACACACACGTTAACGCGGACGAGCAGGACTTGTGTGTGATTTACTACACAAATGTGATAGTGATCTTATCTATCTAACTTCTCCCTCAGACACTCGGTTTCGCCTCCCCTCCCCCCGCGCTCTTTCACTATTTGTCTTATAATAAAACCGCTCTGTTCTGCGAGCCTTTTTTATTGGTTTTCACTGTCCTTATTCCTTCCTCGGCCATTAAAGCGGGTGATTTAGCGTGGGCGTGTTGCACGCACGGAGAGTAAAACGCTAGATTTCGTGATGTTTTCAGGACGAAGAAGGAAAAAGTGCACAAGGGTTTTTTATTTTTATTTTAAGAACTGTTTTCATGCCGTAACTTGAACAAGACCAAAGTTATCTCTCCGTACGCTATCAAATGTTTCCAAATGTTTACTTTTTTAGCGGTTGAGGCTTCTCCTTTTTTTTTTTTTTCACTTTTGTATCAGACAAGTTTGGAATTTCTACACTGAGATATGACCGAGATCAGCTGAGGGGATATGAGCGATAGGGCGCGTTTTAGATGGACCGGGAAAAAAAAAACGAGTATGGACACAGTCGCATCCAGCGCGAGAGATGAGTCAGATAGACCGTCGCTATGTACCAGAGACGGAGGCGCTGATGAACTCTGTTGACTGATAACGTGGCACTGGAAGACGACTCAACAGTCAAAACACGGGTGTGAATGACGAACATCGAAAGGCCCCCGAGAATGTTTTTGTAGCTCCGGCAGAGGAGGAATGGGGGAAAAAAAAAAAGAAAAGGGCGCAGAAGTCGTTGTTTTAGGGTTTAGATTTCTGGCTTTATTTTTTTCTCCTTCCCTCTCACTCAGCTGCACACATGTAGCCACTCTTGAAGAAAGAAGAAAAAACAATATTAAACAGTCATGTTTTCATCTGTAAATTACTGGGATTTTTATGGTTCTAGCATTTCCAATAATTCTCGTGTTGGCGATCCGTGAAGGAAACTCAGCCGTGCCGTACGTACTATAGGGCAAGTACGCTCTGAAAGGGTTGGATCCATCCATTATGAGCTTTGGTACGAGGTCAAGGACTTGGAGGAGCTTTGGCTCAAAATCTGGGCTGCAGTCGCCAAAATCGCTCATCAATAGACGTCCAGCAGGTCGCGTTAGCCGTCTGGGTTAACCACCAGAATGTCCGTCTGAGTCTGACCACAGTCTGTTTAGCTGGACGGCGATTTGACGGAGGCAGTAAGTCATTCGTCAAGCCTGTTATTGGTTGATTGTATTTTTATCGTGGGTCAGAACAGCAACATTTTGGCCTCGGCGCGAGGAAAAATGCCAGCGCGCACCTACCGCTGACGTCATCTCCAGTTTGCTCCCCATCAGGGGTGAGGCCTCTGATCATTTTCTCATCGTTTACGGCCTTTCATTCGCGGATGTGATGCGCCGAATATTCACTGTGCGAAATGCGATATCCTTTCAAGGCTAATGTGGAGCATGACATTTCTATTTTATGGTTTATTTGTGAATGTCTGGGGAATTTAGGTGGATAATATACAGGGCAGACAATGATCCCGATCAGGGGTAATTTAAATGTCAAATAACCACTAAATCTGTAGATGAATAACTTTATTTTCCTTCGGTTTTGTCATAGTCGTTCGTGGTTGAGTTTTCATTAGATTTTTACTATCTGGATTGCCCGCATTATTTATTAAAAACATGTCCTTCTTCAGAGATGTACGGGAAAGAGAAGTACTTTAATGAGGCCGCTAATGAAACACTTAACCTAAAGAGACAGATATTCGTTATTGGACATGATTTAGTTTTTTGAATTGCAAAGTAACCAAGGATTTTATGCACGCAAACAGAGTCTATTGGAGCCTCTATTCAGCTGGAAGCACATTTCCCAAGACAATTTGCGAACTGTCCAACTCGAAAAGCCGTAGCACTTTAAGGGACTTGTTTCACTGTAAACAGAAGAAGAAGAAGAAGAAGGAGTGTTGCGGATATTTTGTCGATTAAAGTACATCTGTGAAATGTTGATATTGGCTACTAATCCATCAACTTCGAGTCAAACACTTCCTCTGCAGCATGTGTACTCTCGTCTGTGTTTGGCGTTTAAAATGCAACCGTGACGGGAACTGGACTTACCTCAGGTGACCCGGCGGCAGAGGGGGGTGGGGGGTCGGTTTGGGTCGTGACCCTCACCCCCTTCGCTTTACGTCTTCTGCGGAGGAAGAGACTGTACAGCGGCTCTTTAACGCGGTGCATTCTGCTCACCGGTTCCCAGGCCCCCTACGACAGCCCGTTTAATGCTCATCCAGCTCGGGCCCTTGATGCTGGACCCCGAGGTTAACGCGGAACGCAACTCTTCCGCAGCTCCACAGTCATCAGCGAGCAACCACCCTCGCGCAGATGCATGCACGCACACACATGGCAATGCTGAAATTACACATGCTATTTGTTTCTACCATCAGCCTCATAGCTGCCCTGCTAGACTGTGTGCGTCTAATGTCTATGTGCATTTAAAGAATTGATGTTCCTCATTAGCGTTTCACCCCCTCAATCTATATAATCCACCTACCTCACGCCCGCCCACCCACATCCTGCAACAAACCCACCCCCCAGACCAGCGCTCAGAGTAGAGCGCCGGAGGTCTTCTGCCAGTTTATGAGCGGCGACCTGGCTGCTTTATGACCCCGGCTTTAGTCTGGACCAGTTTACGGCAAATTTAAAGGCCTGAGGTTTTTGTGTGACATGTGCAATTTCTCTTATTTATCCCAAGAAGCAGAGCTGTGCGCGCTTAATAGTTTCATGTAAATATCGTGTTCGAGCGGTTTAAACTACGGGCTTTTCCTCCCTCCCTCTGTCTCCTCTTATAAAATAAATATTGAGGTTTTCATCTGTCATGTCAACGATATGTAAAACAGATGCGTTGTCCATCATGCGGTCGCAACGCTCTCCGCGTGAAGTTGTCTCAAGATGTGTTTAAGTGTATTGCGAGGGGCTGTTTTGTTCCGCGCATATCTGGTGTTTTGCGCGGACGCGATGCGCGGCCGACGCGGTACCGAGTTGTCTTGTTGTGGACTCGTGAATTCGCCCCGCGGACAGAGATTAAGTGGGAGATGCGCGGCCCTGATTGAGGCCGTTTGTGTCCGTGCGACGATGGAGCTGTGCTGAAGACAAGTTGGAATGGTAATGAAACGTTATTTTGTTTCCTGAAGACAAGGAGGAAATCTACCGTGGACGCCGTTGCATTTTTTCCGTTCGGCCGCTTCGCATGCGGAGCTGGGAGCTTACGGGGGTGTCGACGAGATCGCTGCGAACCTGTTGACATGGGATTCAGAGGGTTTAATTAAATACTGAGCATTCGTGTACGCATGCATATGTACGGGGCCCCTACAATTACTTTAGTGTGGGAGCTGGTTGCCAGGGGCCAGAGGATGGGGCCTGATGAAGCGAGGAGAAAGGGGAGAGCATGCACTTGGCAGCCCATCTGAGGGCCTCGTCACTGGGGCTCAGACATGGCCACATCTGGCCCCTTCGCTGACAGTCCTGGCTTTTCTTCCTCTCTCAGGAACGCAGTGCGTCAAGTTTAATTCCCTTGTAATGAACTGGCTACCGAGGGCAGCTAAGCAGGCGGAGACTGCACACTTATTAAACACACACATAGTGGAAACAAAACACACACTCAGTGGGAAAAAAAAGAAAAAAAAAAAGAATATTGCACTTAGTAGGTTTCGGTTCCCGGCAGGGCGAGTGTGGAGCTTGACTCAAGCGCCCGCTGAGGATCCTTGAAGTTATGCCTTACCACCAGCGTTCAGTACCACCCAGAGCAGAGCTGTGTCTTAGCCTTTAAAGCCACACAAGTCAGAGCTTCTCTTCTTTATTAACGCGTGCATTTGAGCAACGGAGCTAAGATGCTTAGGAAACTTTTAATAACGCAGCAGGTCGTCAAACATCCCACGGTTGAGGATATTTCCTCCCTTTACTTCAAAGCCTCCTTTGTCTGATATATGTCTGTTTTCATCCCAAGATTCATTGTGGTATTCTAACCTAAAATGTCATACTCCCTTGAAAGTAAAATATATATACAAGAAGAAACAAAATCTACGTGGGAATAGGGCTAGACTAGGGTTAGGGTTAGGGCTAGGGTTAGGGCTAGGGCTAGGGTTAGGGCTAGGGTTAGGGTTAGGATTAGGGCTAGGGCTAGGGTTAGGGCTAGGGTTAGGCCTAGGGTTAGGGTTAGACCTAGAGTTATTCAGATGGCTAGAAGAACTTTGAAGGTTTTAGGAAGTGTACTGCATAGAGCTGCATAGAGAAACTCTGGTCCCCTCTCCGGGGAGAGAGAAATTATTTTGGACGGTGTGACGTGTGGACAAGTCAAATGGATTTCGGTTACAGGGCTAGGATAACTGTGATCAAGTAGAGCAGATAGAAGCTGGCCTCGCTGTGACCCTGCGGTCCGGGCTCTGTGGTGTAGCCTTTGGAGTTCTGGTGTGGAAATATTTATGCACATTTAGACGGCGCACGTGCGTCGGCTTGACTGCTTCGTGAACTTGCGCGTTTTGCAAAGGTAACAAAGTTCATCAGTTTTGATATATATAATTTATTTGTTTGTTTTACTGGCACGTTTAAGTCATATTTGCGGGGTAGCAGCGCTGAAGTTTGAAAGCACTAATCATTGCCCGACCATTTGTTGACTTGTTAGAACATATTTTCCTTCATTTTCCTTCATTTTCAATCACATCTCCCCCTTTTTTTTTTCACTCACATACTTCGAGAACACCAGAAACAAACCTCAGACGCAGTTCCTGTGCTGTTAAGTTGCGGATCCTAGTTAATATCTGTGGATTATTCCACTCCAGTCCATCCATTGTTGAAGTAATGTGACCAGGCATGGGCCTGCAGTGTAAGTGTGCATAAAGCCATTAGCTGTGTCCAACTCCTTTACACAAGAGTAATAAAACACAAAGAGAGTTTTCTGTCATAGCAAGCAATAAAGATGAGAAGAAGGAAAGGTTATCATAAGAATAAATAGATGATCCAATGGTTGAGATAATGAAAATGACACACATAATATGATATAACAGCACATCTGCCTCATTATTAATCAATCCTGGATGAATGGATTTTTTTTTAGGTGATTTACTGTTACTGTTTAACTCCACCTTTAAGCATTGGTCTCTATAACCACATGACTGATGTGACTCAAGGGATGGCGATGCCTCTTTTTTTTTTTTTGGTAAACTGGTTCACCACTTTGGTTTGGACTGAACTATCTCAACGGCTATTGGATGCCTCGGACGTCCAAAGATTTGGCGATTACTCGGTTTTTCGTTACCACAGACCTGCGAAGCTAACGACGCTCGCCCCTGAGCTGCATCATGTTGTGACGTGTTTACATGTTAAACTTAGAAGGCCACCGACGCGAACCCATCGCTGTAAACATTAAGGGGCGTGCACACAGGAAGGAACCCGGCGGGGATGTGGCAACGAGAAACCAGGGAACTTTAATGAAATTCTCGGCGGCGCCAAGTTAAACAAATTTCAACTTTGACGAACGCAGAGTTCCTCTAACTTCGACCGCAAGGAATCCCCCATTTTAATCACCTTTCATCAAATTCACGATGCATTTCCGGTCGTCTTCCCGTGCTTGAATTTAACCAAATAGGATCTCAGGGAAGAAGGGGGGGCCGTGCGATACTGCCGGACAAGCTGCACGCCTGCCGTCTGTGGAGGCGGGGGTCCTGATAAAGAGGACTGATCGAGTTCACAGTTCAGCAGACCCTTCAGCCTCCGAGATAGCGGCTCTCCACTCACTCACTCACACCGGCTGGATCGACACAACCAGGGGACTGATAAAGGAGGCTGTGGAGGCTCTCTCCCTGTTTCGTGAAGGGTTTTTTTTTTTCTTTTCTACATTTATACCTCTTCAAATGTGTGCAGCCTAGAAAACCAGGGACGAAACTGAAATACGGTAGTTGTCGTGTTGTATAAACAGAGGAGACAGAAATAGCTGCGTTAAGCTTTCAGTAGAGAGTAATAAGAATAACAGTGAAGTAGGTAATTGTAGACAACACGTGGCCGCCGACTGAAAGCCTTCCAGTACGTGCCCATCGCTGAGGAACACGTCAGTGTAAGACAGGACTCTACAGCTGAGATGAAAACAACCAGCTGCTTTGTTTTGGTTTCATATTCCTCAAAGGCCTCCTATTCTCGCTCCTTTTCTGCTTTCTGGCAACCTCCTACCTGTCATCTGGACCTTATTGTGCTGTCTAGTGTGTGTGTGTGTGTGTGTGTGTGTGTGTGTGTGTGTGTGTGTGTGTGTGTGTGTGTGTGTGTGTGTGTGTGTGTTGTGCGTCGCGGGGCTGGCCCAGCTGAAAGCAATGATACGACGGAGAAAGGTCCCTTTGACTGATACTGATCTGATCATCGTGGCGGCTATAGCTGGGCCCATAACCTTATACCCTGCAGGCTGCTTCCATTAGCTGCACTTATACTGTATATATTACGCTACTGGATGTGTCTGATGCTATCAGCGTGACTGGATATGCCAGAATGCTGTTGCTTACGCATGGGGCACGTAGAGTGCGTGATTGTGCATCTATGTATACACCGATCCGCCACAACATTATGACCACCTTCCTAATATCGTGCCCCTTGTGCCGTCCAAACAGTTCTGACTGGGACATGGGACATTTGTAGGCCAGGTCAACACTGTGTACTAGTTTTAATGAGTTGTTCCTGAAGTTATTCTAAGCTTTCGCTGTTGCCTAGTCTGGTCTAGGTGCGAGGTACTTAAGTCTAAGTAACATCCACATGAATGGCAGGTCTAAAAAGTGTCCCAGCAGAAGTGTTTCAATGTTTTTCCACTTCTCCTGCCAGTGGTCATAATGTTGTGGCTGACCGGTGTATGTGTACATGCGAATTTATTACAGAGCCCATTCTCATTGTCTCACTTATAGGTTTTAACCTTTAAAAAGTTGTAGGGTCTGGAATAAAGGCCCTTCAATGTTACTTAAAAAAAAATGGCCCCCAAAAACTTAATAAAAAGAAAAAGACCAAACACACACTATTCCTCAGTCATCTGTCATCCGCACGTCCATTTGTCTGCCCCTCCATTAGTCAGTTATTCCAGTGATTTACACTATCTCGCACATTATCAAACGGACCGGCACATTTCTCATCATCGTCCTCATAATGCACCAGGGTTAATTCGGGCTCTCTCTCACACACGCAGATGCGTAGCGGAGTAATATACCCGTCATATCTGCTGGTGCTGAAGGCTGCTGTCATGAGCAGAAGGTCATTTTATGATGTCCGCTCGGGTCCGTGTGAGAGGAGCGGTGTGAGGCGATGGCAGACGGGGGAAGGACACTGCCGCGACACGGGGGATTATTCTAGAAACGTCGGCCCCGCGCGCATTGCGGCGCGTTGGCAGAGACGTCAGCGTGTGCAGATATGCCTGAGAGGGCAAATCATAGAGTCCGCCGCTCCTGCAACCCAGCTGCTTTTATGGACACGTCTCTCGTCGTCGGCATTATTTGGTCATTAATTGGCGTGTTTGTGTAGTTGAACTAGTCACACAGCTAACACTGAAAAGGTCTTACGTCTGCATTCGAGTGTCAGACTGGGTTGAGCGCACACCTCTGTTTGCAGCCGTCCTGAATGAGGTCTGCAATAGTTCCTTTCTTCATTCATAATCTGCCCATGTGATTGAGATCTGCGCAACAAGCTCACTCCTACACTTAACCCTCTGTGAGCGTAGCTGCTACACGCTGGCATGATTGCGCCGCGTTGTCGTCCGTCCGCGTGCGTAAATGTGCACATGCATGTGTTTAAACTGTTTTCCCGTGTGGGAAAATGGGCCGGCGGTGAGGTGGAGCATGAAAGCGACAGTAAACAGAGGCCGCCATCGGCGATAAAGCTCCGCTCTTAATATGTGGCTGTTTGACTTGTACGTTTACTGTGAGAAAGCCGGAGATAAGGCCTCCGAGAACGTGAAGTAGCTGGGATCGGAGGGGCGGAGCAAGGTGGGGTTGTTCAATAGGGGAAAGGGGCGAGCAGAGGGAGAGGGAGAGGAGAGGGGGTGTGGGAATGCATGTGTTTAGGGACTCCCCGTGGACTGACTCGGACGTGGGAACACAGAGTCGGCCTAACGAAGCGTGGCTGCCCCTCGCTGACTTCACAGGCCTTGAATAGACGGCTGCAGCGGAGGAATCACAGGTTCTGATGAACGCTGAGGATTTGATGGAGCAAAGAGCAGTCGTGGAGGTAGAATGAGGAGCAGGAACAGAGACAGAAGTCAGGGATGGGCAACTTAATTGATGGAGGGGGGTCCACAATGGGCGCAAACTTTCTAACCAGATATATGACAAAAAAAGTTTACATAAGACCAAAATATGTGCATATGTCTGTTTTTTTATTGAACCAAAACAATTGAACACAGCAAACCAACATAGAGTGCAAGAAAAAAGTGCAGAGCTGTTCTTCCTCACCCCTAGTAAGTCAGTAAGACTGCTTCTCTTTTAATGAGAAACTTATGGTTTTACCCGTTGGATACACTGAAAGTGGGCGGAGCCTCAGGCCGCCATGTTGGATGAGCTTTTCTCCGCCCACACTAGGATACACCAAATATGGACGTGAGGGGTCATGTCGGACGTTGACACCTACCTACCTACCCAACTCTCCGCTAACTACTAGCTCAGGCTACCGCCTGTCACTCGGAGCAGGAACGCCCTTAATTATGCAGAATAAAAAATAAATAAAAAATAAACAAATGAATTAGAAAAAAAATCACCCCCCATAGAGTGAAATAAACTATTGAGAACAGAATCGTTTGGCTGTAAACATGTTTAATAATGCTATAAAGTTGGGCTTTTTAACATGGGAGTCTATGGGGATTTGCTCCCTTTTACAGTCAGCCTCAAGTGGCCACTTGATGAACTGCAATTTTTTTGCACTTCCGCATGGGCTTCGTCGATCAGACCTGGAGGTTGAAGGAGGATATTGAGTTTTCTTTTTTGTGGTGTTTTTTGCTGATCTTCTTCTCTTTAGTGTTTAACGGCAGCTGGCCACCAGCATTATGTGCAATTATCGCACTATATTATTATTACTATGCTCTATCGCCACCTACTGACCCGGGGTTCTTTCTCACTCATGGAGAAGACCCGGTCGATGCACTATGAAGCTGTGCCTGTCCAAACTGTTTGGGGTCAGTAGAGGAAATGTTTTTATTATTTTCAAAAATGAATCCAGGGACCACTCCCTTAAATCCCTGATTTAAGTAAACCATGGAGTTTTTATTTTTTTTCTTGGATGCTTTTGGACTATTTATTAAAACTGCAGTGCAGTTTTTGTATTTGCATTTTATTGTTACTTCCTCCTTCTTTGTGACAGTTTCTTTGTTTTGTTATTATTAGCATTTTGCCCCTTGTAGCATGCTGTACAAACATATCCACGATAATTTGTAGTGGGAGTTGTTTGTTGTCTGACGTCTTTGGACCATTTGGTCAACCCCAAATTTTACCTTTACCAGTTTCTTATCATGTGGCAAAACAGCGAAAGTGCATCGAGAAATGGAACTAAAGACTCAAATCAAAATAAAGGTCCTTGTCACCATAAACAGCATAAAGGACGCAAACTGTTTTAACAGTTTCCCGGAAGAAAATCTTCGTTGCTTGAATTCCTACAAACAAGTTTCTGCCACATTGCCCTAGCGACTCTCACACAAGCATGAAACCCTTCGCGTGTCAACATTCGCTGCCGCTTAAGATACCCAAACTAAGTCTGTCATTATGCTGTCATACTTGGAGCATTACATCACCGTCCTGTCAGTCTCAGTCGATGTGGAGGCAGCTGAGTGGCGTTCCCCTAGAATAGTACCACACTACACAAGGTCATCATCATAAACCAATCACCGGGGCTGCCCTTCCACTTCAGTCGGCCTGTCTCTGGCCTCTGATGTGAAGTGGTGAGATCAACCAGCGCTCCCTGTCCTCTTGCCCCGTCTGCGACCAGCTCTGGAAAATAATACAGCTACTATTAATGAAGAAAGGAAAGAAAAGATTAAGAAGTATTTCCTGTTTGTTTGGTCGGTTGGTTACTACATCGAGTTGTACTCCCCCCCCCTTCATTCAGTTTAAAAGCTCAGTTTCCTGCTCGGTTACCCGATCCTCTTAACTAATATCATAAGAGGAGGCAGGTGACTGTGGCCTGTGTGGGGGGCTTATGTGGGTGAAGTTTGGACGTGGACCTAAAAAGCTATTCATTAAAATACTGATTCATAGACAATAAAAATCGGAAAAAAAGACAAGAAAAACATTTGATTTGGAGCTGTCCTCGTTCTTCAACTCCATTTGACGTATCCAGCCTCATGGGTTTAATGGCTTTTGATGAGGAGCTTGTTGGTTGTAATATTATATTAAAAAGTCACAGTGCACTGATTTTGAAAGAATGTGACGGAGTCAAACTCCAGCTTCTGTTTCAACAAAAATATGTGGAAAAGTTGAGTGCTTTTACACCTGACTCTTGAGCAAACTCCGCCATCTAGTGGCAACCTGGTGAAACTTCCTTCTCTTGTCTCTTTCCTTTCAGGATGCTGATTCCTCTGTTTGATGAAGACACTGGTCTGCTCTTTCTGGCTGGCATGGTAATATACTCATTAATGCTCTTGATTGTGCATCGCTAGTGGCTGCTAGTATTTTTCAAGATTTAACGGTGTTCTCTTACACAGGGAGACACGGCGATCGACTGCTTTGAAGTATCATCCTCTGATCCGTTCCTCTCTCAAGGTAAAAAATTGTTTTATGTTGACTGTTTGACGTTTAATTAAATCGCGCCTCGGCTCGTGCCTTCATTTCATTTCCACGTTTTTTTGTTTCTGCAGTGAGCCACTGTCTGACGGACAACTCGACGCGAGGGGTTGCCATGGTGCCCAAGCTGGCGTTGGATGTCATGTCCTGCGAAGTGATGCGAGTGCTTCAGCTGACGGACAGCTGCATTGTGCCGATCAGCTATCAGGTCCCTCGCAAGGTGTGCAACTGACACAACACACACTCATCAGCCACATCATTAAAACCACCTCCCTGATATTGTACGTTGGTAGGATCAGAGTTGTTCCGGTGCATTCCACAAATACACAATCAATTTTGTGAATCTTCTGTGAATGCTATAGGGCAAGGGTCTTCAACATTTCACAGACCAAGGAACCCCCAAACTGAGTGCAGGAGGCTTAGATTGACAGGTGTCAACAGGTAGTGTGGCGCTCTGCGAATGATGCGATTGAGTGAAGTGCTGACTGAAAAATAACGTCTTCTGCCTCCATTTATCGCTTTACTAAAATATGTTGGATTCATGGTAATGTGCATTTAAAGAAATTTAAATTGGTATGGTAAAATTGTGGGGAAAATTGAAAAAAAATAATATATATAAATATGTATAAAAATGTCTAATCAACCAAAGATTTTGCGACCGCCTTGCAGTACCTCTGCGGAACCCCTAGGGGTCGCAGAAACCCTATTGAAGACTTACGGTACAAAGTTTTGGGAATGCACGTTTGGAATTAACATCCACATGAACGCCAGGACCATTGTAACCGTTTTAATGTTGTGGCTGCATTTGTGTCCTTCCAGAGTTCGGGCCAGGAGTTTCATGATGACCTTTACCCAGATACGGCGGGCGCCACTCCAGCCATGTCTGCTGCAGAGTGGGAACAGGGGGGCAACAAGCAGGTGACACGTGTCCGCTCTCAATAAAGTCCAACAAAGCCTGTCCAGTCGTCCCTCGCGGCTCAAACTAATAAGCTCTGTTTGTCCCCAGGTGGAGAAAGTCAGCCTCAACCCTGACAAACGCCCCAAATCGAAGGCTCCAGCGAAGCAGGCACCTGTGAAGAAGGAAGTGGCCAGTGGAGGGAGTAAGGAGGTGGGAGACACATTAGTAGGTAATATTTATTAGTATCATCTCGCAGGACATTTCATTTGACGCTCTTCTGTTCTACAGGATCAGGCTCGTGGCGTCTCCACTTCCAGCAGTACTTCCAGCACCCCCACCAGCAGCAGCGCCGCCCCCTCCCGCTCTCCCTCCTCCACCTCGGGCCTCTCCTCGGGCTTCCTCCCCAGCCCCAGCCCCAACCAGAGCGCCAAGACTATCCAGAGCCTGCTGGGTACGAACGTCTCTGAAACGTCTCGTTCTGTGACGTTACAATAAACTTTCTGAACAAACTTCTTTCTTTTTTTTTTCAGGCCCAACTTCCAAGTTCCGTCACATCCAGGGTGCGGTCATGCACCGGGACACGCACATCACCAACATCCACGGCCTCAACCTGACCACGCCGGGCGAGTGTGACGGCTTCTGCGTCAACAGCCAACGCGTGGCGGTTCCTCTCGCCATTGCTGGGGGCCAGATCGCCATATTCGAGGTAGAGCGGGGGGTTCTCCTTTTTCTTTTTTAAACTCTTAAGACTGTAGGAATTGAGTCACGCGTGTTTATTCCTCTCCTCAGCGCTCTCAGCCCGGAAGGGTCCCAGACACGGGCCTGCCCACCATCCAGAACTCGGTGAACGTGGCCGACTTTTCCTGGGATCCCTTTGACCCGCACCGACTCGCCGTGGGTGAGTGTGCGCACGTGTTCTCTGTGTGCAAGCGACCGAGCGCGTGTTTAACGAGATTGTCTCTTTTTCTGTCCGTGCTAGCCGGCGACGATGCTAAGATCCGGATTTGGCGGGTACCAAAGGGAGGGCTGAAAGAGATCTTAACCGAGCCGGAGCTCATTTTACAAGGTAGGACTGATCTCATGGAGGACATTCAGTTATTGCGAGGAAGTAATTACTCTCTAAACCACTTGAACAGTTGGTGTGTACACGCTGCCAGCACAGTCACAGCTGCTAATGGTGATGGCTTGGCTGTGTTTTTTTTCCCCCCAATACTTCTGCAGCATTTGTGCTTGAATTTACAATGCTACAGATCACAGGTTTTCAACAGGGGAACTGCAACCCCTAGGGCGTCTGCAGAGGTACTGCAGGGGAGGGGGGGGTCGCGAAAATCTTTGGTTGATTAGACATTTTTTAATTTTTAATTTTTTTTTAATTCCTCACACAAATGTAAATTTCTTTGATTGCACATCAACATGAATCCAACATATTTTAGTAAACGGATAAGGGATTGTTCAATATTAAATGCAAAATGATGATAATAATGTCTATTTATAAATAGCACTAGGCCGAGTTTAATGTAGGCCACATATAGTAGGTAGTGGGTCCCTACTAAGTCTCTCCATCAGTTTGTGGGTCCTTGGCCTGAAAAACGTTGAAGACCCCTACTATAGATCACAGGTCTTCAACAGGGGAACCACGACCCCTAGGGGGTCCACGGATGTACTGCGGGGGGGATGACAAAATCTTTGGTTCATTAGACATTTTTTAATATATTTTTAAAAAAAAACATTTGCCCACACAAATTTTAATTCCATAAATATCATAAATCCAAAAGATTTTAGTAAAGTTGAAATTGAGTGTCTCATCCGCATCATAATGCGAAAGACAATCTAAGATACTATAAGACACCGCAAACATCTTAACAAAAATGCTCTGGCCCCTCACAGGCCACACAGAGAAGATCTACTCCATCAAGTTCCACCCTCTGGCCAGTGGACTCCTGGTGTCTTCCTCGTACGATCTCACCGTCAGGCTGTGGAGCATCGAGACCGGAGAAGAGGTCAAACTTCTCACCGGACACGAGGACCAGGTGGGCGAAACCACAAACCATGTAAATCTTACAATGAGGAGCTTCAACACTGAAAGTGATTTTTGTTTTTTTGTTTTTTTTCCCCTTTCGCCTTCCCTCTTGTCCCTCTCCTTGTGGTTGACGTGTAGGTGTTTGGCATGGCCTGGAGCCCAGATGGCAAGCTGCTAGCCACGGTGTGCAAGGATGGGAAAGTTCGCATCTATGACCCTCGCAAGTCCACCGCGCCCGTGCAGGTGCTTTGCAGGATATTGAATATTAGCGCACTAGTTTATGTTCACGCTTAAATTTTAGATTTTGACACTCGCTGTTTTTTTTTTTTTTACCAGGAGGGCCCAGGTCCTGAGGGCCACAGGGGAGCTCGTGTGGTGTGGGTGTGCGATGGCAAGTACCTGCTGGTGTCCGGATTTGACAGGTACTAATTTGCTGTAGCCAGAGAAGAAGTGCGTTCATAGCAGCAAAACGTGAACACTTCTATACCCTTCTTGTGTTCTTCCTCCTCCAGTCGCAGCGAGAGAGAGCTCTACCTCTACTCCGCTGACTCCCTGTCCTCTGGGGCCGTGACCAGCACTCCCGTCAACGTCTCCCCCTCCACGCTCATCCCCTTCTACGACCCCGACACCAGCGTCGTCATCCTCACCGGAAAAGTGAGAACTCGGCTTATTACGGAAACGTGTTGTTGCTGAGAATAAGAATGAACTATAATTTGTGTGCGTTTCCAGGGCGACACCAGAGTGTACGTTTACGAGGTGGTCCCTGAAGAACCGTACTTCGTCGAATGCAGCAGCTTCAACTCTCCTGAGCCTCACAAGGTAACCAAGCTGTCCGCCTCTCAACTTCCATCCGTTTATCAAAGCATCTAAACGCACGGATTGATTTGATTTAATCGGTCTAATGATTTCCTGTCTGCAGGGACTGGCCTTCCTGCCCAAGACGGAGTGCAACGTGCGAGACGTGGAGATAGCCATGGGGCTGATGCTCACCAAAACGACCGTAGAGCCGGTGGTCTTCAGGGTGCCGCGTGTCAAGGTGAAGCAGATGCGCCACCTTGTGGTCACACCGGGTCACTGCATGACACTCTGTCTGTAACTCCACTTTTTTATGTCTGCAGAAAGAGTTTTTCCAGGACGACGTGTACCCAGACACAACGGTGTGGTGGGAGCCAGCGCTGACGGCCTCCGCCTGGCTCTCCGGCTCCAACGGCCAACACAAAAAGATGAGCCTGAAGCCTAAAGACATGACACCAGGTACAGACACGGACCAGAGACTATGTAGACACTCCCCTTACCCTTATCATGCATGTCAGTACTGGACATGGTATGTTTCTGTGACTGATGCCAGGTGTGTGTGTGTTGTTTTTTTTTTTCTTCACTTCAGTGAGTGAGGCCCCCAAAGAGGCTCCGGTGAGGAAATACCTGCCCTCGTCCGTTTACCTGGAGGAGAAGACGGACGAACAGAAGAAAGAGGAGGTGAGGACGAGCTGTTTTAGTTGGACCCGTTTTAGTTGTTCTGTTCCTTTTCATGACGCTGAGTTTGTGTGATACAGCTGCTGAGTGCCATGGTGTCAAAGCTGGGGAACATGGATGACCCGCTGCCACAGGAGTCCTTCGAGGGGGTTGACGAAGATGAGTGGGTGAGTGGTGGAAGTGAAAGTTTGCTTAGGACAATATAGTAAAAAAAAAAATCAACTGAATCATACTGAAATAATGAGGGTTCACTTTTAATGTACCACAGTGGAACTTTATCAAGTTTTATTCCCTTTTTGTACATTAAACCATAGGTTTGATGTTGGTCGCCCCTGTTGGGGGTTGGCGACCCCTAGGGGGTCTGCAGAGGTACTGCAGGGGAATCGCAAAATCTTTGGTTGATTAGAGCTTTTTTTTTTATCACTTTTGGTTTAAATTTAAATTTCTTTAAATACACATTAAAATTAATCCAACATATTTTAGTAAAGGAATAAGAGATAGCTTAATATTGAATACAAAATGATGATAATAATGTATATTTAGAAATAGCACTAGACAGAGTTTAATATAGAACACATATTGTAATAGGAGGTCATTGCTTAATCCCTCCATCAGTTTGAGGATCCCTGGCCTGAAAAACCTGGAAGACCCCTGCATTAAACTATACAACGATCAGCCACAACATTAAAACCACCCAGACACCACACATTAGGAAGGTGGTCATAATCTTGTGCCTGATTGGTGTATGTATGCAGTAACTGAACAATGTTACCTGTGAAGTAAAATGTAACAAAGTGCTTCCTGTCATCGCCATTTCTCTAACTCTGGTTTGTCTCTCACTCAGGACGACTGAAGGGGGCGCTGCCTCTGGTTCAGCCACGGTGCCAACAGCGGAGAGGAGACAACAGCTCAAATGTTACGTTGCCATTCGTGTGTGTGTTTGTGTGTGTGTGCCTGTGCGTGTGCGCACGCGCGACTCTGCCTCTTCCGAGCTCTGTCAGCGAACATCTCAACCCACCGAACGCAAAAAAAAACAAAAACAAAAGAATACTGCACAATGTGAAAAAAAACAAAATCACAACAATCTTCTGTTAAGACCTCCTGGCTTTTAGTACTGTACGTATGGAGACACAATCAAATGTCTCTTCTGTTTGATTATATCATGCAATTTGAGTATTTACAAATGTCATTCTGGGATAAAACTGTCTTAGTAGATGCTCTGTTAGAAATTAAATTAGTGGTTGTTAATTTAAGGGAAGGATGATCATTAAGACCCTGCAGGCAATCACAGCAATAATATTTCTGCTTAATTCTACATTACTGGTTAACTCATAACAGACCTAACCTCGGGTTACATTCCCAGCAAACGGTTTAAGATTAGCTTGTTTTTTTTGTGGTGTTGCTGTGATTTGAGCATGATCATCTGCCAAGCTGTTTTGCCGTGTGCACATTTACCTCCACAGTGGACCACTGCTTGCATTTTGTACCGGCCAGTAATACGAGCATGCTCAGTCACGATGTGTCTTTTGGGAAATGTAGAAGAAGAGAATCATGCAGCTGTTTATAAAAGAAGAAGAAGAAAAAAAACAACACAACATGTCTTCCTGTTCGGTCAGGTGAAACACATACACTATAACTTCAGCAGCAAAAAAATAAATAAATGAACACACAAAGGGAACAACAGGGTCACCAGTGTTCATGTTTGACCATGAACTGGAATTTCTAATAACAACAACTTTAAGTTCACTTGTTTTGTTTTTGCCAATATTAGCCAACTTTTCACATGATCATGTGTAATTTTATACCAGTTAGATTCAATTTTGCCGTAGGTCTTATCAGTAGGAGTTCACAGATTAATAAAACTAAAATGTTTTCTTGCATTTGAAGCCAAACCTCCTCCTCCTTAATTTTTTTATTATTATTATTATTATTAGAGGGGCCTTAGTATACTTTTTTTTTTTTTTTTCATTTTCTGGGCACTGACAATAATATATGTTGGTGTTCTGCCTGTTTAAGGGATCTTCCAAGTTTTAACTAGTATTTAGTGTTCATGGTGTCACTTTGACAACAGTCCAGTATTATTAATATCTTCCAATGCAAAAATAACAGCCATCTCTTATCAGGGCTACAGCGATATCATCAGATGTGCTGAGCCGGTGACCGTCGGGTGTCAGGGTTTATGGGATGTTTACTGTATGTGCTTGTGATTCTCCAAGGCCATACTTTGTAATTTTTAAACTGGATTGACTCGCCTTCCATTGTGTTGAAAAATAAAAATAACTCTGTCTTTATACTGTAGAGGGATTAAAGCGTTATTGTTTTGTTCCTGTCTCACTTGGAGTAATGATTTGTGGATTTTTTTTCGATATTGTCTTGCAATAAACACATTTGTAACCCATTGCCGCCTGTCCTTTGTCCCTGTGGCCTTAACTCACCACCACCGACATAGCTAATAGATGACTCTTTTATACATATCATTCTGCCTTTGGGATATAATAATAAAATATAGGTTGTTTCAATAATTTCAACAATTTTATGACTGGTAAATTAAGTCAGACTACGTAAGCCTCTATTGCATGGCGTTTCCATTATTTTATCTCTCTTAAATGCAATGACATAAAATCAATATTTTTGCAGTTAAATTGTACAGGTAATGATTTAAAGGTCACCATAAATTTGACTTTTTATGTCTATTTTCTTAATTTAAAAACTTGTAAACTTGCTACTACATATTTCTCTTGACTCAGACAATGTTTACAGTACTTATAAATTGAAATGTTTTTAAAAAATCCGTATTTTTAAGTATTTGCATTATTTTTAGCAATTAATTAATTAAATAAATAAATAAATCGTCATCACGTTGACATAATACTTCATGCAGTAGTATGAAATTAAACTGCAGTTCCACCTCCCCGTCGAGAGGTGGCAGCACCACAAGTCCCTTCGCAACTTTCGAGTCATCTTGAAATTTGCTTCATCGACGTTTCCTTGAACTTTGACCCCTCAGACTGTAACCTTCAGTGTACATGTGTGAAAATAGAAGCGACGCACTGTCTCTCTGAGCCGTGTGTCATAATAAAATGGTAAGAAGACCTTTTTGTTTATATCGTTGTCGTCTTTACTTTGCCGGTTGTCACTAACGTCTCTGCTTAGCGCCGCTGTTAGCATTAGCATGAAGCAGTTTGCTTTTCCAGCGGCGTTGCACAAGAAAGGTGTCTCCTTCACACTGGGACAATTTGTCAATGTAGAATTTAATGTAACGTTAACTCAGCGTAAGTTAAGTCACACTTTAAAAAAAAAAAAAAAAGAAAGCGGGCGAATATAGAAACCGTGTCGCAGTTTCCAGATGTTTCTAGACGCTCGTGATGTTGAACATCTTTTAAATGATGTAATGTCCCCGAATAAAACAACAGCTACTAACTGACCTTCGTGTTTACTTCTTTGGTCCAGTGAATGATTTCTGAATGATTTAGTCCTGAACTGTTTTTGTTTGTCTTGCAGGCTAAATATCTGGCTCAGATCATAGTGATGGGAGCGCAGGTGGTGGGACGTGCGTTTGCTCGCGCTTTACAACAAGAATATGCAGGTATGAGCCACGAGCAGACATTAGCAATGACTCAGTCTATTGTACAGTTTGTCCATTTAAAAGAAAATCTTCTTGATTGATGTAGTGTAAAGGGTATTTTATACATTATATGTCCAAAGAGTGGTCCATCCTGAACTACTGCAGCCTCTGAGACAATCTGGGAACCCATCGGCTTTCACGTGATGGCTCCTCCCATGTGCTGGATGTTTGTTTATTTCTTTCTTTTCAATAAAATTTCCATTCTTCACATTTAAAAATTCTCTCTCTGCATTGGAACCATCCAATCATGTACACTCCCAACAAAGGGTGGGGATCATCACTGCGGCCCCCAGGTAGTAGTTTGAAAGCTCGGTGTTTTCTCAAGGCACCTCAACCATCATCTTATGATCCCAAAGCAAGCAATCATACAAGAATGGATCTGGAGTTGAGAGTTAACAGTTAACATCTTTACCTGCATGCAAGCCGAGCTCAAATCCTGCTTGGTCTGTGCTACTCCAGCCACAAACGAGAGAGATTACCTTAATGAATAGTACTGAATATTTCTCCTTCTTTCCCGCGTTTTCACCTCGCAGCCAGTCAAGCGGCGGCGCGAGCCAGAGGCCGTGCGGGTCAGCAGTCAGCCGCGGCCTCGAGCATCACGGGAATGAGCCTGCAGGAGGCCCAGCAAATCCTCAACATCTCCACGCTCACCCCTGAGGAGATTCAGAAGGTACCAGTGCATGTATGAGGCTTTTTAAAGGTCTCTCAGAGCCACAGAGACTTTTCTCATAAGCTGGTATCGCTTGTGTGCATCCAAGTAGTCATAATGATGTGGCCTCACGTTAGGAGTATTATAATAAATGACTGTATGTTCTAAATGTGACGCGTGCATCTAAGGTGCAGCATCTTTTGTCATTGAACATATGTCACTTACGTATTATATTCTAAGATCTTTTTAATATATATAGTTGTTCTTTATGACACGTGAACGTCTTTACTACATTAGTGAGACATGTCTATGCCACCTCAAGCTCTTCCATCGGGCGATACTGCCCCGTCCCTACTGCAGGAAAAACACTCTGTGTTTACGAGGAAACCGTCTCCACCACTGGAACCATTGGATCTAAATGTGTTATTGATTTAACTATTAAATCCATTAGGATATTGGAGCTCTTTGAGCGTGATTGTGCAAGTTTTCTATCACATGCGTGGATTATTCGGTTCGTTCTCATGCCTCATGTTCTCACATGTGTTAGTGCTTTTCTTTATTGATTTATTTATTTATTTTTCCCGTTAAATGGAGATCTAACTCTTAAGTGTTTATCTCTGCCAGAACTACGAGCACCTTTTTAAAGTCAATGACAAGTCGGTGGGCGGCTCATTTTACCTTCAATCAAAAGTAAGTACTTTTATCTGTATAATAGATATTTCTCCCTTTTGACGTGTGTTTAATTTAGACAACATTAACTGAATGTGACAGCACCCAGACAATATTGTTGCTTAGTTCATCTAAGCATAATATGAAAGCGTTTGAAACATGCATATATTAAATGGGAAATCATTACTGCGTTTTGAAGATTCTCAAACTGTGGAAAATATTTAAACCATTCGTACTTATCTTTGGTTTATAAATTTACAAGTTGTTTTGTTTGTCAGAACTCCCTCTGAAACTGATGATTCATCCCCAAAGCTCGTACCAAAAATGCTATGAGCCCGTATATAGCTGTTGAGTCACTCATTTAACCTAAGGGTTTAGCACCGTTAATCAATCTGTTTAATTATCATGGAACATCTTTCTGCCTTTATCTGCATTAAGTGTCAAACTGTGACGTTTGTTGTGCTTTGTCATGAAGTTGTTTTTCAGTCACTAGTTCCTTTTTTGGTATGAGTGAACCACAGTGTGAGATTTATATTTAAAAAGCGTCGTCTTCTCCTGTGACTCATTGCTTTTATTTATTTATTTCCATCTAGGTGGTGCGGGCTAAGGAGCGTCTGGACGAAGAGCTGAGTATTCAGACGGAACAGAGTCAACAAAAGCAGCAGTCGCAGCAGAACACGGAAACATGAAGGACGAAGCGACGCGTCCCGCCCCGTCCCTCCTCTCCCCGTCCTCTGTAAATTATAACCCCAATAAAAGCCGTCTCCTTTTCTCTAGCCTCGACTTTGTCGCTTTTTAATTATTTTTTTTTAATTTAAATCCGTTTTCACCCGAGTGAATAGACACAGTCGCTTTAATACAAATGACAACACGCGTATCAAATGCAGCTTTATTAAACATTTTTTTTTTTGTTTGTTTTCATTGACATTATTATCAATATCGTAATAAATTCCTCTAAAACAGGAGAACACCGCTATGTTGTACCAATTGAAGACTTTTACAACTCTAAAATTCTGCATGTTCAACCACAGAACATGATGCCAGGAGAAAAAAAAAATATACTTTCATATAATCTTTATTTATTTCTTTTTTTTTTTCATATAGTGTATAGCTTCTATATTTACCTATAATAGAAAGGCACTTGGAAAAATTAAAATACTGACATAACATCTCACAAATGTGCAAAAACATAACTTGGAACAGGCCTTGCGTGGCCTTAGTCTTATCATTAACCCTTTGTGCAACACTGTGGCACTTCAGTCAATGGCACCCCTTTACTATGACACTGACCTACCTAGCTAACGGCTTTGTGCCCTGCTGGATTTCACTTTTCCTAACGCGAAGTGAGGGTTACTTTAAAAAAACTCAAGGAGCCCGTACCAATCGTATCAAAAAAAAATAAAATAAGACTTTAAATTCATTTTGACTGATTTTTAACATTATTCATGGTTCCCCTCCAAAAAATTAAAGAAAAAAAAGATGAATTACGCTCAACGCTAAGAAAAGATGTGACAGCATCCCCATATCTACACACGCTATGAGGGGGAGGAAGAGGAGGAGGAGGAGGAGAAGAAAAAAAAAGTGCAATTTCTTACAGGCTGAGCTCAAAAGGGTTAATGGATCATACAGCTTATTTAATATTATTGAAAAATAATGTGGACCCTGGTAGGATCCGTGTCGTGTCGCTCAGGTTTCTGCCGCCGCGATGAGTCTCTGTCCCTGGCTTCGACCAGCAGAGGAGAGACAGACGAGGAAAAGGGAGGAAAGCGAAGAGGAGGAGGAGGAGTGCCGGCGCTGCATCTGTGGGTTTCGCTGTTGCCATGGAAACCGTGTCTAGCCTACTTAACACCTGTTTTCTGATGACATCACACCGGCGGGATTGTCCACTCGGAGCGAGAGACTCTTTTACGGTGCCAAACCTGAGCCGAGGCCTCGGGTGTGTGAGTGTGAGTGTGGCGATGGGGGGCCGAGGGGGGACCGATGTCCAGGGAGGGGGGGTTCTTCTGGGATAATGAAGCCTAGAAACACAGGTATGCTGTGTGAATCCTGACAGACTCGTGGGCAGCCTGGCAGTGCATCCCCTAAACGGGGAGAGTTGTGTTTGTTTACTGCGAACGTGGCTTGTTAGTTTTACTTTTCAATCCCTGGTATAAAAAAAAAAAAAAAAAAGCTTTGTGGCCGGGAGGTGGGGGAGTTGAGCGTTTCAGGTTTAATCTACCCACAAAAAAAAAAAAAAAAAAAAAAACAGAAAAGCGAGGGCAGGCAGAGTTCAGTGGCCTAGTTTTCCGCGGGGCTGGTATGCCTGTGAGCGGCTGCCACACTGGGCACAGCACAGCCAGTGACTTCAGAGCTAAGAGGGCCGATTGCAGGGTAGGTGCCCAGATGGGAGGACAGGCGTGCAGCACGGCCATCCCCTTGCCTCCTTTCCTCTGCTGGCGTGCAGCCTGTGCCCTCGTCTCTCCCTGTCCCCTGTTCATTCATTCATTCATTCATTCGTCGGGCCGAGCTTTTCTCCTTGCTCTCACGCTCTCCCAGTGCCGCCCGCCATTTCACAGTTACTTCGCTATGCTTGCCGCCTTTTTTATTTTCGAAAAGTCATATCAAAGGAAAAAGGTTTGTAAAAACAAACAAAAACCTAAAATAATTTGGTGTTTCGATTCTTAACTGAGATATATTTACACCCGCACACACTCTGAATTATACGCAATAGGCCAATGTGATTGTCATAGATAAGTGTGATGATGTGCACATAACTCAACAGTGGTTCCAGCCTTTTAGGCCGCTTAAAACAAATCTCTTGTACCTATTACTAGACTTACTGAGAGTCTCATGCTAGTATCTATGAGGCTGCAACGTGTTGAGTTGGGTTGCCAACATCGACGTGTTGTATCACTCAGATACAACTTGCTCCACGTATGATCTTTACTATGTCCTGATGAGGCTGGAATGTAAATGGTTTCACAGTTTTTTGTTCATAAAACCATAGTTTTGATGAAAAGTTCTCAAAGCATGGCGCTATAAAACTGAGAGAATAATAGGGCTGGGCGGTATACCGGTTCATACTGAATACCTGTATTTTTAATATACTGACATACATTGCACAACGTTCGGACCAGTTTCAATGTAGCGCTTCTTAACACAAATGGTGCGAATGTGTCACTGCGAGGTGTGGTGAAGATGGAAAAGTCCGAAAAATGAAGCGGCAGAACGAGAACGCTTGTTTTGGATGACCTGTCCCTGAAAGTGTTCCCAATTTTAGCTTTTTATGAATGAGAAAAAAAAAGTGTTGAGTACAGACTACAATTATTACGGTAGCCGTTTGCGCTGCTGTTGGCGTCACAGACGTCTCGGTTTAAATTTGAATAAATATGTCAAAACGGATGAAACCGTAATTGTCCCTGTTTCTTCATTTCATCTTGATAACATTTTATTTTTGTTTAATCTCTGATCTGTAGATGTCCCCAGATTTCTTCAACAGCAGTCAGTGCTAACACGGGGCCACGCAAACCTGTTTTACTATTAGTGTGGGATTATTCTACAAAATGTACTTATCACCTCAGTAAAATAGTCCATCCTTAGTCAGTCTACTGCATTAATTCCTCTCTCAACCAGTAGAGAATGTTGTAAACATGTGATTATGCATGAAAAATAAAGAAATACCATGATATTGTCAGAATTTTGAATAATACTGTGACATACTTTTTGGGCACAGCGCCCAGCCCTAAGGTATAACTCATCCTCCAGACACCATAAGTATCTTTAAATTATTGTCAAGATAGTTCAATGGCCACTCTTTAAGAAACGTCCCTAGCATGACTAATAAATTACCCCAGCCCTTTTATATTTATCCTAGGACCACTTTGGTGACTCAAACCACCAGGTTGGCAACCACTACCCTAGAAGACTCCACCCCCCAAAAAAAAACTCTCTCCTCCTCTCCAACCCCTTGAAAAAGACTCATCGCTGACAGCAGAAAGCCGATTGCAGAGCAGCCGTCGCAGGACACAAGGAAGCAACTTCAACATCGGAAAAAAAATGTCTCGTCTGAACAACAGCAAAAGAAAACAATAATAAAAAAAATGGCAATAACTGAACGTGTCATTCCCTCAAAGGTGGGACGATGGGATGATGCGATGCACGGATGGGGGACAGGAGGGATGGAGTGAAAAGATATTTGTGTTTCTAAGGAGAAACGGTCCTTGATCTCCTGCTCCCTTAACCTCTCGTCACACATGCTTCAGTACTAAACGACATAAGCCCGAAAAGACCCCACAGCAACATTGGCCCTTGCTGAAAATTGTCATAAAATAAAATTCTTACTCCGTAGCAACATTTCATAAAACACGTAAGGGATATAACTTGCGCTAAGTGCATGTTGACCGCTCAATCGAACCATGAGAAGAAGTTTCCCAGGAGTCTAGGGTTATTTTGTCTTTTTTCTTGCCCCTTGGGACAGCGTAAAATGAGGCAGTTTGCAATAGTGTGGCTTCGTAGTCAGTCCAGCTGTATGTGGCAGTGAGTGCGTCGCACCCCCCCCCCTCCTCCGTGGCACAAAGCGAACATCCCGCTTGCTGCTCTCCAGGTATTTTTGGCCGCGGCATGAAACTTGTTGAACTCGGGACAAAACTGTCGAGGCTAAGTCGTACTTGGACTGGAAGGCCACCTGTTTTTCACAGCTGGTTTTGGGTCGGGTTACTTTAAGAAAAAATACAAGACAGTAGTGTTTACCGCCACAGTGGCCCTTTCATGCGCAAACTGGCCGTGTTGATTCAATTACGGGAAAGCAGCTGGACAATCCGGGGAGAAAAAAAAAAAAACAAAAAAAAATAAAACACAGTGCTAGTTCTGTGAATGCCAAGCAGGATGTTGCGTATCGCGTCCGACCAGAGGGGGGAGTCAGACACACCAGTGCCTTAAATTTCACTTGTGAGAAAGAGGAAGTGATGGTTGGTCGTTGCCGGGTGATGTAACACCGTTTGTCTGTGTTCTCGGTTCGCTCTGTGCCTAAAAAGCCCCTAGTCTGCACACCTGGCACACATTCTGGTGGACTAGGCTGGTCTGTCTTGGTCACCCTCCCCGAAAATTAGGGGACAGATTGTCAAAAGTGCTCTCTCCCAGTTCGTGGTACGCTGGAGGAGGAGCAGAGAGATTAGCAGCAGTTCTGAGGTTTCAACACTACAACCAGTTGACACTAGTAAGTGCTGTGTCTGATTGACCTGTCTCGGAGCTGAAGCAGCACAAATACAACACAGCTTGAGTTCACTTGCTTTGGTTTGGCAAGCTTGTCTGAATCATATTAATCACAGCGGCCTGTGAAAAATAGGTTATACGTTTAAAATCATCTGAGAAGCTTCCTGTCACGTTGCACCTAACGTTGAGGGTGTCATTCGTGGTGTATGTATCTCACTGCTAAGCTGGAGGCACACTGTCAAAAGTACAGTCATATAAATACTTCGGGACTTTTTTGTAAGAACACAGAGCACTAAGACCGTCACGTCCATGGTTCTTGTCCACAGAACCAGTAAACAGGAATGAGTAAAGTATAAAATAAGAGAGCAAAGAGGAGCCCGTTGCCAGGCTTTGAGATAGAAATACAGAGCCATACGTGTTCCTGAACAGAGTTCTTGGGCCTCAAGTTTCCCCAACAGTACAAGAGACTTGCGTTGTATGTTTAATTCTTCTGTCGTGAGGTGCTTTTCTGTCCATCTTCTGATTGGGTTTGATGAGTTTCTGTTGTTTTTCTTTTTTTTGTTTTCAAATCTCTCTACAATCCATTGCCTGGATTTGATTGTGCAAGCCAATCCTTCTCACCTTTGACCGCCCATACCCTCATTATGGTTTTGACCCTCCCATCCCGACCCCCTGAGCTCTTCTGGAATGTGTGTGTGTGTGTGTGTATCCGTGAGTGTATCAATTGACCACAGCTGGCTTGAGCACCACAGTGCCTGGGGGTATGACCACCCAGGACAGGGGATCATGAGACCCTCCCGTGGAGAGGTTCAAGACCCCCCCAGTCCCCTCATTCTCGGTCTCCTCTCCCCTGCCCTTCTTCGCCTGGTGGCTCTGGGCCCTACGGTCGGATGTGGCCCCCAGCAGAGGCAGCATCGGCAGGCCCACGGCCGAGGTAGGGAACGCGGGGGAAAGCAGAGGGGACTTGGCCAGCCCCAGCGGGGAGCCGCCGAAGGACAGGATGGACGTGCTTCCCAAGCTGCCTGGCGGAGAGTTGGGGCAACCCAAGGTGCTGAGGTCCAGGGGCCGAGGACTGAGGGGGGACAGCGGCAGGGCGCCGCCGAGACCCTGCAGAGCGTGGCCTCCCAGGAGAGCAGCCGTCGCCCCTGGGATGATGATGTGGGCTCCGCTCACGTAGGACAATTCAGAATCCTTCCCTCCGCCATTCGCAAGCCCTCCACTCTGACTTCCTTTAAGCAAGGACCCCACCCCACCTGGGGAGCCCTGCTCCTGAGCGACAAAGTGGCCATGGGCTTTGATGTGCTTGCGGAGAGAGCTGGGGTCGGTGTAGCGCTTCAAGCATCCCACCATCTTGCAGTAGTAGGGCTTGTCCACGTAGTGTGTGCGCGTATGTTTGAAGCGGTCGCTGGAGTTGGAATAGCGCTTGTTGCAACCCTCGTAAGGACAAATGTAGGGCTTTTCACCTGCATTGAGAAAAGATTATTAAGATGTTGAGAATCCATTTGCAAAAGCTTACAAATCTATTTATCTTTAATGTATCAGTGGAGTAAATGTGTCTCGGATGGGAATGGGCTTTCATAAGATTTTATTGATACCGATGCCATTAGCGATTCTGCTTATCTATTCGATTCTTTATCGAGGAAAATCAGGCATTCGTGGTTTCATGTAAACAACACAAAATGTATTGAGTTTCTAAACAAGAGATAAGAGCTTGTGTAGGTAAACGAATAGGAAATTGGTCACTTGATCCTCACTGCTAGGGGCAGCTGCATTTGTTGACCGGAGATTGTCACCATGGCTTTCTCTGTATTTAATGCCGCGTCGTCGACAAACGCTTCAGCATGTTGGTGGTGTTACCGCCCTTGCTTAAAACTATGGTGCTTCTGGTGAAGTGAAGCAAACCTCTCTGCCATTGCGTCTTTCCTGATCGTCAACGCCATGCTTCTTCTTCTGTTTTATGATGGTTGGAAAACTACTTTTAGGTGCATTAACGCCACCTTCTGGACTGGGATGTAAAGATTTGTCGTGAAAAGCATCGATAAAGGGGATCGATAAGTATGAAGGCTAATGATATCGATGAACTGAACCAGTTGGTATCGGTTCTTTAAAAGAACCAATTCCAACTGGTTCTCGACGCCCATCCCCAGTCTCAGATATCTGTCATTTCTCTTTCATAACTCACTTGGTGTAGAGTACTGACCTGTGTGTGACCGGTTGTGTATCTTCAGGTTCTCCAGGCGTGAGAAGCTCTTGTTGCAGGTGGGACAGCGGTGGGGTTTCTCGTTAGTGTGGGTGCGAATGTGGATGAGCATTTTGTACCTGCAGCCAAAAAAAACAAGCTCGTTGCGGCATCCACTTCATGAATTCACCCTTTTACCAAAGAGAATGATTTTTTCTCACCTAGCATTAAACCCCCTCCCTTTGCGAGCGCAGCCCTCCCAGTGACAACAGTACCCAGAGTCCTTTTCAGGTTTGACGTGGAAGTCATTGACATGGTCCACCAGGTCTTGTAGGGAGTCAAAGAGCAGATGGCACTGAAGGAGGGAAGAGCATGTCAGACACATGTTGTGATCAGACCCGTGTTTGGCTGCAAAATGCATTTCTCTGACTGACCTTCTTCCAGCGGCAGGCCAGTTGTTCATCTGCTGAAAGGTCGGGAGAGGCTCTCTTGTCGCTAGTATGGCCAATGAACATGGAGGATGGCAGGTGAAGTCCTGTCCCAGCCCCGATTGGCACAAAGAACTGAAAGGCCTGTGGGATGTGAGAATTCTGGTGACAAATGGGAAAAAGTTGGAAAAAGAGCAACAGGCTCATCAAACTGCCGCTGACCCTTAGAAAGAAATAATGCTCCGAAGGGAAACTCAAAAATGAGACCATGGGTAGTGCATCGTAGGTCTTCAATCTTGTTATGATCAGGACAGCCTAAAAAGGTAAGGCTGGCTGCGCAGTAGTAGTTTGACAAACAGCAGTTCAAGCTCTAATGCTACCGTCAGGCTTTTTGTCAACACACAGCGCAGAACTGCTGATTCTCATCTTTTCCTTCAAAAATCCACCTTTTCATTTCTGTTTTCCTGTTGCCTGTTGCCTGCTGCGCGCTACAAACCCTCCCTACATCCCTGAGCTCAGCAGGAGAGCTGTAAGATCCGCCGAAGCTCGGCTGGCGCTCAAAGAACCAACGCGCAGACACTCGCGGTGCAACTTGGCTCAATTCAAAAAAAAAAAAAAGAAGAAGAAGAGGAGACTTGATGAAATTTAGAATAAGGGAGACACGCTGTGGATTACAGTCCTACGGCTGTCTCTCATCATGACAGAAATTTGTCTGTGACTAATTTCATTTAATTCCCTGTGGTCCTTCCTCATGCAAAACTATGCGAGCTGCTTTATGAGATGATGTACGGTGATCTTCTATAACAAGTACTTATTTTGTGTGCGAGAAAGAAAGTGTGTGTAGTGTGTGTGCTGGGGGGGGGGAGGCGTGTGTGCCCCTATAGGACACAGTGGGACCTGGGGCGGCTGAATAGCCCCAGCCAGCGTGTCTCAATTCAATTGCGTGGGAATTGAATTAGGCGGCGTGAGGTCTGCATGGCCGTAGTTTGACTGAAATCCGATTATACACACACACACACGCACATGCATACACACACACGTCATGCCAGCAGGGCCACCGAGTGCAAGTTACACTGACTGAGCTAGTTGTTGGGGACACAAGAGGTGTTTGATAAGAGCTCTCACACGGAGGCCTCCCAGCCTTTGCGTAGCCTGACTCCCTTATGCAAAGTGTGACACAACCCGGTGTTGTTCCTGATTTGCTGACCCTCAGCGGCCTGAATCACTCTCTCCTGTAGACGGTAAAAGTCTGAATGTCACTGTTTATTCTTTCTTGGTGGTGACTGAGGAGAGCGCACGGGGAAATTAGAGGAAATTATTGTGTTAAGTGTTCGGTTAGGGTTAGGGTTAGGGTAACAGCTTTTGTTCGTACTCACCCCCGAGGGGACGTAGTTGCCGTTGGTCATTTCTGGAGAACTGGGGGTATGGCGGGAGGAGGGAGACATGCTCAGGTCCACTGCAGGTGGGGTGGGGGTGTCCGTTCGATCATGAGGGACCACCTGCACGCCTGGGAAAACACACGCACACACACATGTTGCAGTGACCTCCAGTAGACTGCCCATTAAAGTTTCATTTTTGCCACAAATATGTTGACATTTGTGGTTTTTATTGTAATGTCTTTACAAGTTGCCTGAATTGCTAGGGCTGGACGGTACGACCAAAGACGTATATCACTGTATTTTTCAAAATTCTGACGGTATCACATTATTTTATTTTTTTTCATGAATTACGTGTTCGCAACATTTTCTACTAATTGAGAGAGGAATTAATGCAGTAGATTGACTAAGGATGGACTATTCTACTGTGATGATGAGTAAATATTGTAGAATAATCCCACACTAGTAATAAAACAGGTTTACTGCTGATGTGGAAATCTGAGGACATTCACAGCTCGGATATAAAAAAAAAAAAAAATTAGATGTTATCAAGGTGAAATGAAGAAATGGAGATAGCTCTGGTTTCATTTATTTACACATTTATTCATATTTAAACATATCTAAACTGCTATATCTGTAATGTCAACAGCAGTGCGACCGGCTACCGTAATAACTGTAGTCTGCGTGCAAGATTTTTTTTTTCTCATTCTTAAAAAGCAAAAATTGGGGACAGCTTTAGTCAGGGGACGGGTCATCCAAAACGGGGACTGTCCCCTGAAATCTGGTCACCCTAAAAAAAACAATGAATTTGTAATCTCTGCAGTGGGCTCTTCACTTCCCATCTAATGCCTCCATCACGTTGACATTTTAAATCTACCCTGTAACTAGCTTTATGACTTCCTGGGTGCTGATGACACTCCCATCCGTCTCGGCTGTTCTCTGCGTTAGCATGCATGACAAATATGTACCACCTTAACCTCCGGTGGGTAGCATTGTACACACCTGGACCTCAAAGTACGGCCCAGCAAAGCTCTTCTCACCATGTGTTAATCTTCTCTTCTTGTTACCTACCTGTGTGTGGAGATGCTGGTGAGGCCGGCTCTAGGACCGCTGTCCCATCATCCGCCATGTGGAGTTGGCGAGCACGTTTGGCGTGCATCGGTGAGAGGGGAGGGGACAGCGCCCCTCTTTCCCTCCCGTTGGCTCTCCGAGGGAGCTTCAGGTCTAGGGGCTCGTCTAAGGACAGCATGGCAACCGCAACCTGCCGACCTCCCAACTGCACAAACGGAGAGGTAGAGTTATTAGTCGGAGTTGACCCAATGAAAGTTCACGCAACCACACCACGTTCTAATGAGAACAGGGCCGGAGGAGATGAGCTCTCCCACCTGCAATGTTTCTCACGTGAATGTTGTTGATAGTGTCTCACGTTGCACAATCCCGCCGGGGCGAGGAAAATCCTCTCCGACAATGGCAAACTCACCGCAATCATAAACCGAAAAACACTGAGTAAGCCGAGTAAAAATAAACACACGCACACATACGGAGAGGTCCGTGACCCCCTTCTCTTTTTTCCGTCCTGACCTTTACTCGCACACTCTTCCTGAGGAATGTCTACAACTCAATCCAGATGGTCACCCCCACCGCTGGCCCTGCTTCAACCCAACCCCTTGGTTGGCCAGTCGCTGGCCCTTGCACCCTGTCACATCTCTCACACACACACACACACACACACTACGCCAGCCCATCCCCAACCCCCCACACGCCGTGCACCTTCAGACAGCACAGACCTTTGAGACCCACCAGCAAACCCGCAGGCCTTCAAGTCCAGCTGTACCCACTCCGTCCACCTCCTCCTTCCTCTAAACACACTGACCTCTGGACCCGGCCTGAGGGCTGTGGGCGGGTCGCTTCATCTAGCTGTCATTCTGAGCTCCATTCGTGTTCTTCCTCAGCCACTAGATGAGTCAAAGATATAACTGCTGGTTTATGTTTAGTTTGAATCCTAATTCTAATTAACGACTTGCTAGGGTAAAACTCACTTAATCCACATTATTTCAACAAAAGCTGTAAATAAACGAGCGATCCTAATCTTCCCAACGTTTACTGCCTCACACATACAGGAGCTGATAGTATAGTACCGCTGAATTTAAGCCAAGCTCTCAATTGAACACAATGTGTTAGGGTTCGCTGCTCCTTCTCGCCAGGGAAACACACACACACACACACACACACACACACACACACACATACATCTCTTCAAAGCATTTTCCATATGGACAACACAGCTGCAGAGTAGCCTCTGTTCCTATTCCAAGTGTCCATGCAGCAAATGCACACGCAAATACTTCGACAAATGCACGCATGCACACACACAATTAAACTGTAAAAAAAAAAAGAAAAAATTAATCTGTCCTCTCAGAGCATGCCAACACATACTCACAGAAGCCGTCGTTAGTAGTGAATGGTTGGCTTTGAGAGCGAGTGGGCCAGGGGCCACATGAGAAGCCCTTGTGTCTGAGATGCATGGAGCAGGGAGGTCACCAGGTTCGTCACTCCGACAAGAGATGGCCACCAGCTCGCACACACACACACACACACACTAGCACACACAGCCGTAGGGGGGTGGGAGTGTGTGTGTGTGTGTGACTCAATCAGCCATAGATAAGATGATGATAACGCACACATGCACTGCTACAGTAGAACACACTGTATGAGCATGCACACAGGACGGCATTATGGCGCTATCAGTAAGATCTGTGCAGCATATAATGTTCCTCACATGCACATAACATCTTAAGACAAATCTGTTTTTTCTTTTTTTAATCTGAATATAGACCACTGACGAGCGCGTGACCCGCAAGTTACTGTTGACGAGCGCTTTGAGACGACGCAAAATCTGAACGTTAGCCTGTTGCGTTGAGTACGGGATGCGGGGAAAACGTTTATTTTGAGAGACTGACATTTTGTCGGATTATACTGAAGTCGGTAATGAAGGAAAATTAAATATGTTGCTAATTCCAGTTTTTAAATTGCTCAGGAGTTATATCCAGCACTGAGAAAAGACATGAGGACACGGACCAGTTATCTGTTCCCATGAAAACAGGAGGTAAATCTATTGAATGAAATGTTTGTGGCTGTGTCGTACAGACCACGAACCGCACTGCCTTATTTTTTTTAATGGTCTGCTACATGTGTAGGGTTTCACCTGTGCAGACTGCCAAACAAAGAAATCCAACTCTCATTATATATTTTCAGCTACAGCAGCGTCGCGTGTTGGACCCTGACACGTAATGAATTGAATACATCCATCAGTTAGAGCCGGGTTAAATGCGCAACGATAAAGGAAGTGGGTTTGCTGGTAACTCCTTATCAAAGGAGTTTGTTATGTGGCCAGTTGTCATTAGCCACGGAAATAAACATGCTGTGAGTGCATACGAGCCTCCCTCGGAGCTGCGGCTAATACCACATCTCCGTTTTCTCTCTTTCCCGGTGGTTAAATTACTGTAACTCCTGTTACGCGCGGCTGCCAAGAATTTCAGCTTTATTGTTTAGCCAAAGTAGCAGAAAAATCGCCCATCATCCACTTTAAACGAGTGAAAGCCCCTTACCCCGAGGTGCGGACCAGGAATCAGCTTAACCTCTCAGCAAATCCTGCTCTCATCCACTATGCGGGGACAACCAGCGAACGGGCCTTCCATCAACATGATAATCCATGCTATGATGCAGATATATGGAACATCTAGATCTATAAATCAATTTGGAACCGGATATCATGTGATTTTGCATCTCTCCCTGTGAGACAGTGGTCCCAACGCACAAAAGTTCCTTTCAGGCAGCTGCTGCCAATTCAAGCCATCATATATATGTATGTATGTATATATATATATATATATATATATATATATATAGAGAGAGAGAGAGAGAGAGAGAGAGACCTCCATAATGGACTACTCAGCTCATGTTTTCCTATTTTATCAAGCATGACTCCCCCCTCCGCCCCGCTCAAACAACAGCCAGCCATTTTTCCGCACATAATAATAAAAGGCATTGTTTGTATCCTCCAGCTTGCTGTGTGGTTCAAATTTAGAAATTTAGAAACATTTGGTTTTAAATCTACTGCACTCTAAATTCTGAGTGAATAAAATGCAAACAGCTGAATGGATAATATAAATTCTCATTAACGCGCTATTGTCTGCAGATATTCCTTTCTGGAAACACTCAGCTCCAGCGGCCCGGGGGGGAGGGCGATTGAATTGTATTACTGAAAGTCACACAAATAAAGAAAGACATTTTTTTGTCAACTCTTCTCCTCAGAAACTCTGGTAAGAAAATCCAGTTGCTTCAGACAAAAAAACATTTCAAGTTCTGCGTGTAAGGTTGGCCACTTTTTGTAAAGCAAATTAACATAAAACTAAATTCTCTCGAAATATTCTGGGACTTCCCAAATGGCTTAAGTATAGTCCACAGCCCGCTAATGTGATCCCGGTGGAGTTATAGTTGTTAAAGATGTTTTTTTCTATTCTTGAACTTAAAGTGAAATGAGATTTTCGCATTGAAGTGGCGTACTGGCAGCAATCACGAAGGTTTGGGACAAAACTACAGAGGCCGCTTTGCTGAGGCCAAACAACCAATATCTACAGCAAAATGTGAGATTATGACGTTGCAAAGAGTTGTGGAAAGACTTGAGAAGGCGACAAAACTCCTAAATAACAAGATAGACGATTAGGAGGACAGGAGTCGATGTAACGATGATAACAAATGGTCAATGTATAGTTGCCGGACTTTTTGAGTTTGACATAGTTGACAGTTTGCAGTTTTCAGGCCTAAAATCAACATGGCCACCTTTAACCAATCACCACATGGGATTTTTACTGAAAGATTCTTCTAAATATTATACATACAATTGTGTAAATTGAAATTGAAAGGTATTTATAAGTATATTGTAGTAACACTGTTGACATGCGATGAATCCACGCTCGACTCACGCACTATTCGATTCAACTTTCTGAATGCGATCCTTGTCCCAGTTTACATGCAACAGAGAAAATCAAATAAATGGCATGTCTCCTCCTACACACTAGGTGGCGATATGTGTCTTTTCAGCGGGTTAATACGGCCTCTTTTCGGTGGACATATTACATTACACAGTAAACAACTGGAGTCGTCCATGGGGCGGACCGGCATTTGAAATAACAACATGATGGATAATAGTTCAGCTTTTTTAATCTCATACATAATGTGTGCACTACTTATGGTGCGGGTGGTTCTTCTGTCAGCTCTGTTTACCTTCTTCTCCTGCGACCAGCTTTTTTGCACGTTTTTGTTCCGTGGTCATATACAATGGTTGTGGCGCAAGCGCACATGTGTTGTCCAGTTAAAGTCCGATTAAGGGCATTATCTGTCTTAAGGAGATAAGGAGAACTCTGATTTTAGTCGGAGTAATGCTTTTACATGTGCTTAAATTGTCCAGTTAAAGTCCAATTAAGGCAATAATTCTTTTTTTTTTTTTTACGTGCATGTAAACGTACTGAGCAAAGGAGGAGGATACAATTTCTACTTGACCTAACGGTAGAAGCCAACCAACAGCAAAGACGGTACAATGACATGAGGAAACAACAAGGGAAGGGATCATCAAACACTGAGTCATCTTCCCTGCCAGGCTGCTGATGATCAACGGGGAGCGAACAACCGTCTTTGACAGACCAAAGGTTGTAGACACATGCATCAGGGAGAGCAGCCAGTACCTGGAGACTACCATGAGATAGAGGGACAAGGGACCAACATTAAAGTACATACTGTAGCTAGGGACATTTTGACCCCAAGTACCCATTCATATTCACAGGGGTCTCTTCAGTCAACCGCTGCTGGATATCACCTCAGCTTACGGTCACGATCATTTCTTAGGGGAGAAAAAGTGGAGACTGGCCGGGAAGTGACTCACAATTTGTGGATCTTGGACCTGACTTACGGGATCGCGACTTTTTTCTTTCAAAAAAAGCCACGCTTCCCCGAGTGGGGGCTTGTGGGAAATGTGAGACAAAGAGAAAGGCCGACTCGGTGAAAGAATGACACAGAGAAGGGATGAGGGGTGGGCCGTCCCGGTGCGTGCACGCTCGTGTGATATGCGAGCGTTTGTTTAAAGCCTAGTGGCGGGTGGCTGTGAAGTTTGGGGAAGGGGTGTTGGCCGGCCCCCATGCAGACTTCCTTGCTCAGCCACGGGGTCGACAGTGTTTCTGAAAGGCGCCATTGTCCCCTCTCCGGGCCCTCTCCTCGTCTCTCGAGCAGAGTAAACACTGACTACAGCAGCTGAAGAGGGAGAGGGGAAAGGAGGGATGACCGAGGGGGCCGCAGTGAGGATACACGAGGATGACGGGAGGAGGAAGTGGCGGAGGAAGAGCCCTCAAAGAGAGGTCTGTGCGTAGCACATGCGCTCCCACCTGAGTCCCTCATTGCAAGTCCCCTTTTGATGGAGTTTGTGTGAGAGTTCGGGGTGGGGTGAGCTCGGGTCGAGGTTGGAGGTTGTGAGAAAGGTGGGATGGGTTAGCGAAAGGGTGAGGTGGCGCTGGGGGGGCGGCAGGCATCAGGTCAAGGGAGGCTTATGTGTTTCAACACCTCTGCGCTCTGAGGCTAAGCTCACATGGGTCAGCGCCGACCCCGCTCCGACCGAGTGATCTTTCAGCCTGATCTGATCTGATGAGATCTGCGGTGGGGAGGGAGGTGGAGGGGGTTTGTGTTTCAGCTCGGTCTGTTTGGTCTGATGGCGCAGAAATGAGCACCAACAACAAACATCAGGACACATCACAGACTGCGCAGCATAACACGATTATATTACAGGGCATAAAACCGTATTGTGTAATATTTTGTTTCCTGGGACGGTTTCAGAGGGTGAGAGAATGTGTGTGTGCACGTTTTGTGTGACCCCCTTCTGAGGCTGGCTGTAACTTAATCTCCCTCCTGCTGTGACCCTGGGAGGTGGTCTGTAGGAGGTAAGCCATCTCTCCCTGGGGCTCTTTGCTCTCTTCTTTTTCTTTTTTCATTCCCTTTTTTTCTGTCTAGCACACACACACACACACCGATTCACAGAGACCAACCAAGCTGAGATATCGGCACTCTGGAGACACAGAAAGTCTCTGGAGTGAGGCATGGTTTATTGTGTTTTTAGTCTGGAAACGAGGACCCACCAAGAGCCACAAAACTGGTAGACACTACCGGTGAAAAGTTTGAGAACAGCACCAGTATCCTCTGGTATAGTGAACTTAAGTCCAAGCTAAACCAGAACTACTTCAGGATAAAAACAAGATGGAAAGCTTGATGGTTTGTGATGAACTGGACAGAAGAGTGAAAGCCCTGCAAGTGTGGGAGGAACTCTCTGTAAAAGATTTGATTTCCATTTAAGGAAGAAAGAGTGTGACAAATGTTAAATCAGATAAAGATGGTTTACGAAAGTCGAAAGTTTAGAATATATGTTGGGTTATATATGGATTCCACGATTTTATTTATCAGTTGTTTAATTGGACTTTGCTTTCCTTTCAGGGTAAAATGAGACATTAAACCGCATACATTGCAGTCAAAAAAAAAAAAAGAAATATTGGAGTGTTCACAGCTGGTAGTGTACATTTCCTTTTTTTGCAAATCAGAAGTCATTTAAAGTGGTAGTTTTCGTCAGACAGGACTGACCAAGAGAAATAGACCATCTTACCATCAGCCCATAATAGTAATTAAAGGGATTTTTAGGGTACTGTGGGAGATAGATGTCATAACCTACCACTCACGTATCCTACGCCAGTGGGAGCCATTTAAACTTGTGCGCTCGTTAGTCTGCCTCACTGTATAAAAAAAAACCCTCCCAAACACTAGTCGGCACTATGTCTTGTTTCCCCGTCGGATTTCTACTGCCTGCTTCACTTTCAACAATACCAACAGAGGTCATACAAATGTTTGTGTCTCCGAACCAACAACAAATCTGAAAATTGTGGAGATAGAAACCCAACTGGAAATACTAATGCGGAAACACGCTACTACCTAAGTGGACCAATCACAGCTCTATCTGCCCCATAATCTGTCCGTTGTGTCCTTGGGCGACACACTTCACCCACCATGCTCCCTGGTGTTTGACTGTGAGCAAGTGATATTTGGTGGTGGTTGGCGAGGATGTTGGGAAAGCGCCATATAAAACCAATACGCTATTATTATTGTAGGGTCTGCACTCAAACTGACGCCAAAGTCTAAGCCGCCTATGATACAGAAAAAAATATGGTTTCTATTACGTATGTCTGAAAGTGACAATATTAATTTTCAGCTACAACACGTCCAGTTCCACTGGTTATAACTGAATTATAATAATGTATAATATCTGACAATGTAATATCACCGCATTCACTCAAATAGCCGCAGCCTCTTATCAGAATTGCAGTGTGGCAACCATCTGGCACCATTTGGATAATTTGGATAATGTTATCATATTGTTTCAACTGATACAGAGGAAAGCTTGAGGAAGTCCTACAACCAATGAGAGTAAAACATTATGTGACGAATGCCTTAATCGCTGTTAACTGTTTGCAGCTCAGGTATAATATAATGAATTCCAATACTAAGATTTAGTCCGGTCAGTATCAATCAGGATTATATAGAATCAAAGCTGTTTTTTAAATCATTATTGCGTTCTGTGGACAATACTCAATGTCATTTCACTACATCTGTTTTTCAAAATGTAACAAAAATAAAACATAAACCCAATCCGTCGAAAACAGAGCGTGTTACATAAATTCTGGGCTTCTGCCACATTTACTGAACAAAAGGCAACTTAAAGGTTTTCCATTAGTTTTCATAGCCGGGTTGGAGCGTCTGTCATGTCTAGACCTGTTGGAGTTTTTTTTTTTTTTTTTTTTCTCATCCAACAGGTGGGAAGAACCGGGGTCAAAGGTAACCAGATGAGGCGTGGGCGTGAAGTGACCTCTGACCCCCGACGACTGGGTTCTACATCTGTGACCCGGGGGCCAGGTGGAAATAAACGCTGCTGGCACTTTGTCGAGCACGCGCACAAAACTCGGGCGAATAACAGGATTAAACTGATCAAAGCGTTTGTATTCTTTAAAGTAATTCCCACTCGCAGTTTCGCTTAACAGTCAGAGGCAGGTTGGTCAGAGAGGGACGTGATGCAGCGGCGCTGTCGTGTCTGCGCTGGAAGTGAGGTGTTCCAGGTTAATGATACATTAGTTAATTCATATAAGGACAAGCGAGAAAAACAGGCCTAAAAATGGTCACCGCCTCACTCCCTCTTATGTCACTGCTGACGTTTCTTGAGGTAAGAACCGCGAGCGACCCCACCTCTGCTGACACACACGCCCGAGCCGCAGCCCCCACCCCGCACCCCGCCGCCCCCCTTCCTCCCCGGCCCGTGATGGATCACTCAACACACAAACACACACAGCTGAGATTTTTTTTTTTTCTCCTGCTTCTGTCCTTCTTAGCCAGCCGCCTCCTCAGACAGGAAACCTCAGTTTCCACTCCTCCTCCTCCTCCTCCTCCTCCTCTGGGCCTCTAATTCCCTCTTTTTCTCTTTCTTTACTCCTCTATTCTTTACTTTAAATTTTCTCTCACTTCCACCGCTCAGTTTTCTCTTTCGTTTTACTCTGCGTCTCTCGTCGCACTTCATCCTTCTCGAACCCGCTGCTGCACAATTCCCTGGTTTTTATGGAGCATTAATTCCCTAATTTTTTTCATTTTTTCTTAATTGCAAAGTATAATTAACATTTGTTTCAAGTTGCACCAGTTAACTTAAAACATCTTCCCTTTGTCTTTGACTCTGTTGCACACAAGCACCCTGGATCTTACACAGTGTTATGTAATAGCAGCATGCATGGAGCCACTGGGGACGGGCTGTTGGGGTTGAAACTGTTTATGCAGAGCTGGACTCACAACATCTGGAATACAGAGGGTGGGGCTACACCTGCGTTAGCGTCTGCACGCGGGACAAGCGAGGACGAAAGTGATTATTTCGGGGATTCGGGGAAGAGACAACGATGGAAAGGATGAGAGGAAGGAAGGAAGAGATCGGGAGAGAAAACACACGGAGGAGAAAGGGAAGGAGGGAATGAGAAAAAAAAGGGAGGGATAGATGGAGCGAAAGAGTGCAACAGGAAGCTTCTCAGTGAGCTACTGATGGCCTCCAGCCAGAGCTTTCAGACACTGAGGAATTCCAGGCAGAAGGCAGGGACGGAGGGAGGGAAGGTGCCAGGAGGGAGGCACAGGAGGAGGGGGGGAGGTGGTGGAGGAGGAGGAGGGCGGGTCGCGCTTGTGGTCTGTCGTCAAAGGGGGACCGCTACAAGGGAAGGGAAGAACACGCGCTCAGAGCGATATCTTTGTGCGGTTGAACATTAACGTTTTTCTTATGATGCAAAACATTGGTAAGAACAGACAAATGTGAGCTTCCCTCCGTGGCCTCGAGCCACCGCTGCGTTCATTCGTTACGCTGCTTCGTGGACTGTGCAACGTGTTAACCGTGTACTGCTTCTCTTTGTGCAACAGTATTGACTTTCACTTATGTGGTTTTCTTTAGAGGTGTTAAAAAAATGAAAGAAAAACTAATTATTGACGCAATGACATTTTACCAAAAATAAATTCCAGCCTGAATTAAAAACCACAGAGAGAGAGAGAGAGTCATGCACTGCACATTTTTAATTGGAAGCGCAACACTCCACCAGACTCTGCATTTTATTATCATCCACGCAGACCTGACAACAGAAGAGAACAGCATTTTCGACTTGTCTGCCACACAGTAAGATTAGGCCGTGACTGATGTAAAAAAAAAAAAAAAAGGCCATCTGACTGAGATTTGACACTGTGTCATTAAGCCTTATGACCCGATAAACCAGGGATTAGCGAACGACACAGTGACCCGGCTCAACTCTGAGTGGGGTGGGAGGGAGGGGGGGTTGGATGGATGATGTTTTCCCAAAAACGGACGCGTTATAATATCCGAAAATGCTTTTTGTCTCTCTCTTACATCAACGTCTAGCACAAGGATTATGTGCACGCTTCATGCATTTCCATGCTATGCTTCGTTAGAGCTCATAAAGAAGGTGATGGAGTTCAAAAATCTGGAGAGAGGATACAGCAGGCACAGGGATAGGAACCAAAATGATCTTTTTTTTTCTCTGGTTTTCCTTGACATCGTCTTGAAAATTTCTCCATCTAGTAGCAGAAACTTCTGCTGCAGTACATACCCCAGGCCTGTGCATGGCGCTGTTTCTGCTACAGAACTTATCGATGAAAGAAGAAGAAGAAGAGGCAGCGCATGCACATCAACCCTTAGACCATAGGTTTTCAACAGGGGGTCCGTGACTCCAAGGGGGTCCACAGGGTTACTGCAGGGGAGGGTCTCAAAATCTTTGGTTGATTAGACATTTTTCATACATCTAACTTTCGCCCCCAAAATTTAAATTGGTTTAAATGCACATGGATTAGCATGAATCCAACATATTTTAGTGAAGTCAGTATTTCACTCATTCAATGATGCAGGAGCTGTCTCAGCAGCGCACTGTTTCACACAGAGCTCCACACTACACCTGTCAATCTAAGCCTCCTGTACACAGTAAGCCCCACCCCCATCGCTGCTGAACGCTGACTCTGTCAGGTTCCCCACAATTGGTCGAGAGCTTATTCAGCCCCCGTGTGAAACCCACTGGGCGGCCCCTACTCCACTTAGCTTTATTTAAACGTAAAGGTGTGTGTGTTTATGGCAGTTGCACTGCTATTTGTCACCGTGAGACCTGGATTCAAAAGGCGCGGTTCCAGTCACCGGAAAACCCAGATCCGTCGTGGACGGCCGGCAGAAACGTGCAAGACATGTTTCCCCCAAACATGGTATTCGTGTAAACGTGGCCTCAGAATCCCTGGTATCTTCCATACAAACATGAACACTATGTGATTGAGGGCCCACGTGTAGGAACATGTGCTCTGAGTCACCGCTTTGTTTTCCTCTTACCTGCTTGAAGCTGTCAATCGACTAAATGAGTTTTAATCTATACAGGACCGGCGGCGGTAAACAAGACGATGACGAGAACTGTTTGGGCGGCGGGCCTGCCCACCGCTATCCAGCGCCCCTAGGCACTTCACACGACGGCATCGTAAGGCTTTGAACAGCGGTGAGTAATCTCGCAATAACGCGGGGCATTTCACAACACAGCCGTTTTGTAGTGCAGCGGGAAACCAGGGAACACAGCGTGAAGCCTGCCGCCACGGAGAGGAGGAGGAGGAGAACCGAGAAGAGACGGAGATGTTTGTCTTTGCACTTAAGAGACGTGATTGACATCCACCACCCTGGCTCACTTTGACCTCCCTATAACTCCGCCGGGCCTCTCCACCTCCTGCAGTCTACCGAGAGCGCCTCCCTCCACCCCTCATCCCTTGCTCTCCCATACTTCATTATAAACAGAAAACTGCCTCCTCTCCGCTCCTTCTTGACTTCCTTTTCACCTTCCTCAGCTAAATCCCCGGCGTCTATCATCGCTCTGCTCTTCCTTTCCCTCTCGTCCATCATATCCCCTCACGTCTCTATCGCCTTTCTGCCCCCCCTCTCCTCCCCTCCCCTCCCGTCCCTTCCCCTCCCTTCCCTTCCCTCCATTCCTGTGGCCTCTCCCCCCGCAGGCAGTGATGCAATCCTCCGACTCCTGCGTGCAATCACAGGGTCTGGAGTTGGCTCACCAGCCGAGCAGGGGCGTCACCGCACCATGCTCAGTAGGAAAGCAACAGGAGAGGAAAGAAGGGAGGTGGGGGAGACGAAAAGAAAAGAAGGAATGAAGCCAAAGACGGAGAGAAGGAGGGAGGAAAACAGTCCGAGGCTGCGGTGGCTGATAGAGGAAAAAGTACCCTGATAAAAGTTAACGGCTCTGTTTGTTTGCCGTTTATTCACAACTAAACCTTGGGTAAACATGTTTTTGTTCGGTGTGCGTGGGGTGGGTGGTGGTGGTGCGGGGGGGATGCTGTTCATTTTTTTGTTTTCTTTAAATATATTGGAGGAACTTGGATTCGATTCTGGACGATAAAACAGCACAACATCCCGGATCTTGCGCTCCCATCAGCCCACCGACCAGCTGTGAACGTCTCGCTGGGGCTGCTGGATGGGGGTCTGTTTTTTTCGGAAGTGACGTTGCTCTGCTACTCCCACACTAAATGCTGTCTTTCCAGCTGACTCACGCCGACATTACCATTATTCTAACAGCCAGGACCTGCAGTATTAAAAAATTCAAGCGATACATATATGCGGAGGTGGCGCTTTAACATTTTCTCTGGTGGTCTTTACATACATTTCCATATCTGCGCTTCGCATCGCCTCGGCGAGGTGGATAATGCGTGTCAGGGCATATACCGCGCACAGATGTGCCGAATTCCTATCGCCGTGGAGATGCGTCCATTAATAAAGTAATCTCGTCAAACAAAATGCACCTAAAGCAGAAATGAAAGGAGAGATTACGGCACATAAAGGAGTTTAAAGGTTAAAACGGTGAAAGGGTTTTGCACAGCTGTGCACGCACACACACACACGCACACCGTCTCACAAACAAACACACTTTCCACTCTGGCTTTACCAGTTTGGCGGAGCTGCTACACCTCCCCTGAAGGCAGCAGAAACGAGCACAAGGTCAGGTCAGGAATGCAAAGCAACGGCACCTGCCTAAATCTTTAAAATACCAGGTTCTTTCAGTGCGCTCACACAAACAAAAAAAAAAAAAAAAAAAAGCCTCTGGTGGCCACTCCCTAAAGCCCAGGTCAGGACTTAAGCCTTAAGAGGAATGACTTCAGCTCCAAACAAACTCAACTGGTATGTACTCACGGTGCATGAAGCATCTTGAACTCTAAAGGAGATGGCTCACTTAGATCACCAGTTCTAATCTAAGTCAACAGGTGGGAAGAAGGTCCAGAAATTTCTCCTTCTTCACTGCGTTTTGAGGGAGATATTCATATGAAAACAATAAGCGGCAAATCAAATCAAGTCCAGTTTCTAGGTAAAAGACGTACAGGGCCAGTATTGTACGTTTGTACCTTACTGTACGTGCACACACATATACTCTAGCGAGGAGTACGCCGGCAGTGAGTTCAGACCAGTTCAGAGTACTGTGGTACCGCTCCAGCTTTGGGAGGGGTGCGTCTGTCTCACAGTCATTTCCTGGATGGGGATATTATGGCACCACACGCACGAGAAACAAACCCCTTTCACATTTACACACTGACCCCAGCCTTTTCCATTTACTTGCAACTCAATAAGTCAAGGGTGCGTGGCGAAATCCCTGGGAAGCGGGTCTTCTTGTTCAATAGCCGGCGTAATACGATCCCAAAAAACAACTTTATGCAACGCGGCCTCCGGGAGGCTCGGGCCGGAGCGCCGGGTGCCGTCGCGGAGGCTCATGTCGTGCCGTGTCGTGCCGTGTCGTAACTTTTCGAGGGAGCTGGTGGACGGGGCGCTCCTTGCGTCGGGAGGGGGGACACCTGTGCACGAACGGGCCAGGCTGAGCAAAAGAAAGAAGTCGTGGGGGGGGGGTGGCCGCAGAGCCAGATGTTCACTCAGCGGGGAGTACCTCCGTTAAAGTCTGCTAGCACGTGAGCCTATATGTGGGTATGAGAGTTGTTTATGTACAAAGAGGAGGAACAGGGCAGTGGCCCAGCTTCCCGAAGCACAGCATGCTGAAAGGAGCGGAAAACAGGAAGAGGGAGAAATACAAAACAGCAGAGAGCAATTAGTAGACTAAGTGACGTGATGTGTATTAAGGGGAGGGGGGGGGGCCTCAGCAGAAGGACCATAATGGAGCTCCTGCTTCTTTAAATGTAGGTGTGGCCCCATATATATAGAGTCTGCTATACTTCCAATTTAAACCCCTGTGCCTCCCTCGTCAGAGAGCAAACATATACAAAGCTTCTTTTTCCCGTGCGGCTGCGCCAACTTAACGGCGACCCCGCGTATGGAGCAACCCGCCGCCCTCCCACCACAGCTGGCAATGAGACAAGGTCAATATGACAGTCTTTTCCTCTCCCTTTGTCTCCCTCCCTCTCCCCCTTTTCTTTCTGTATCCCTGGCTCAACTAAGTGGCAGGCTCCACCCTGCATCTTTCATCTTTTGCGGCTCCAGTGCGAGAGAGGGGAAAACGGAAAAGAAGAAAGAAAAAAAAAACGGGAGCAGAGAGACAGATGCAAAGGGACAGATGGAGGGCGACTGAGATGGCGACAGACAGAGTTGAGCCCGATGCTGTAAAATGGAGCGGCGCTAAACTCTCGATTGAAATTTGGTGACGCGTCTTCATCGGTGCGATCTGTTGGAAATGAGCATCAGGAGGATCTGGAGACGACGACTCCTCTTCTGATCTGGCTAAACAGGGCGAGCAGCGGGAGCTACATGTGCCGTGGACAAGTGTAGCCATACAGTACATCACACAGCCTTTGGGAAGAATGAGCCTTATAGAGACTTTACATGCACAGCTTTGTCCACCTATGCTCAAAATTCCTTGTCCCAGTTTACATGCATCGAAGAAGATCGATTAACCTCCTCCACAGTAGGTGGCGACATGTGCCTTTTTAGCAGGTTAACACTACGTTAATACAGCCCCCTTTCCAGTTGACCTATTACGTCATATAACAAACAAGAGTTGTTCCTCCAGCAGACCAGCATAGTTCAGCTTTTGCTACCTAAGATGCTATCCCTCAGGTGGTTCTTCTGCCGACTCTGTTTACCTGTTTTCTGTAAACTCGTTGTCCAGTTAAGGTCCAACTAAGGTGAATACACGCTGGAGAAAATCGGTTTCCAATCACATTGGATTTTAACCGGAGTAACATGTTTACATGCGCTTAAGTTGTCCAGTTAAAGTCGGATTAAGGCAATAATTCATTTTTTTCACGTGCATGTAAACGTACTGAATTAATGCTTCACATTTACTCCGGAATCAATACTTACATTTAAAATCAGTCAATCCAGCTAATCCAGGCCCCCTAATGACTGACTTTACCATTTATTAAGACCAAAGTAAACAGTGACTGTCAGTGATCAAGAATTTCCCCTTAACGCCAATTATCAACCAAGTAAAAGCAGGGGCTACTTCTTAGATGCATCTGAGGTCAGAATAAGTCTTTATTATACAAAATGCAACCTCAAACTCAAAACATTTCCAAATTACATAAGGCTCCCTCTTAAGAAAAAAATAAAAAATAAATCAGCCACGGTACATATGAATTAAATTAGTGCTGGCAACATCCCCGCAACACCACAGAGAAGGTAAACACTTACAGGCCAAAATTTTTTCTCTCCCTCTCTCTTATGCCTCATGTGTAAGACGGAGACCGTCTTACATAATGTACACGCCACTCGCGGAGCTAGGGGGCTCCTGGAAAGTGGGAGACGGAGGCGCGAGGGAGGGGACGATGGGAGTTAAGAAACGAGGAGGAGGAGGAGATGGAGTCCCAGGGAGTTGGTTGGGGATGGAGGGATTGAGGGGAGGAGGGAGGTGAAGGGGGCAAAGTCTGGAAGCTAGCTGACAGGACTGGATATGCCCAGACAGAGAGCCGGGCCCAGGCCCAGACTTGAGAGCCTCGGTTGAAACTCATAAATGCCTCACCCGTCTCTCCCTGCTCCTCTTCGCTTTAAAAGCCCCACCATCACTCCCTATCCCCGTTTGTTGCTCCTCGCCGGTACTTAAAGACATCCAACTCCTCCCTTTCTTTTCTCTCCAAACAAGCAAACATACCTCAGTCATACTGAGCTGTCGTTGCGCTATTGAGCGCCTTGCAAGAGAATCCAGGGTGTTGACCAAGCAAGTAAATAATAATAATACAAACCAGCTGCATCTAAACTTAAACCACACGGCTGGGAGCATATTACTGAGCAACTCAGACAACTGCGAGCTCTACTACTTTCACTTTAAGTTAAATATTAAATATGAGGCTGGAAACTAACCAAAAATGCACTTTGAAAAAAAGAAAAAAAAAAGAAAACCAGCCCTCTATTCCCTCCCCTGTATCTGGGCCAGCTCATTTACATCACAGTTTCCTCATCAAGTGTACCCTGCCCCAGACACGGTCTGCATATTGTCTGAAGGGCTACGCGAGCTGAAATTCTCTCATGATAGAAATTCTGAGCTGGAAGTGCAGAAGGCGCATTAAAAAAAAGAGAAAAAAAAAATGAGAAGAGGTAGGGCGGGGTAGCTGGAGTGAAGAACTGAGTTGTCTGTGTTTATTTTGGAGATGCAGGCCTGCAGACTCGCAGCACAGGCACTGACCCTTAAACTTAACCGTGGCGGATCCTCACAGCGAGAGCGAGATCTTTGCACTCGTTTGGGATGTCCCGCACAGGTGATTTAAAAAGAAAGGAAAAAAAAAAAAGGGAGGACTGTATATAAATATATGTCCCCCCCGACACCGGGGAATTTTAACCCACCCTGGGGACCCAGGAATGGTCTGCTCCAAGAGGAAACAGTGAGGCCGTGAGGTGATTAGTGGTTACAGTTTAACTGGAGAAAAATGCACGGTGCGTGAGCCCCGCCAGCCTGGGAGTAAAGCGGAATGCGCTGGTCTCTTTCAGTTTGCGAGTTAGCATGAGTCAAGCTCAGTATCCGCTTTGTTTATTCTTAATGTATGGGTCCAAGAGTCTGGCCACCACCCCGCACAGACGCATCACGCTGCAGCGCTCCAGAGAACGGCTGTGTCATTCCACGGACACATGGCAGTGATTAGCGATAACTGATTTTTTTCTCTCTCCCTCTCTCTCGCTCTTCCTTTCTTTGGAAGAAGAAATTGGAAAGTTTTGAATCATACTGAAAGCTGAGAGTCATTTGCTGTCATTTTCAAGTTTAACTTTAGCTCAGCGTCGTGAATCAGCTCCGTTGAATCTTAATTTTTTAGCAGAGTCACGCTGATGCCCGCGGCCTTGTGGCTTGTGTGACTTCCAGCGATATATAGCGAAAGAACATCAGCTTAAAAATAACCAAGAGCCATGTAGGTAGGTAGGGAGATAGAGAACATGTGAGCACTTGAATGATTGGTGCTGTGGCACACAGATGAAAGGTAAATCGTTCATATAAGCATAAAAACACGGTGACTCATCGCCATCGTCGGGCTGGCTTATTTGTGTTTTCACATTTTCAAACTCCGCATCCAAAAAACCAGCATCGACTAACCATCCACCCCATGTTAGAAACCACATGTTTGCCCCAGCTTCCTTCATTAAGGGGACGTTTCATCTGGCAACACCCCCCCCCCCCCCCCCCATCCTCCCCTCCACTCTGACATGTTTATCCAGACCACTGGTAAAGAGCAGGGATGCGCGATCCCCACATTAAGAGGCATGACATACCCTAATTGCGGTTTCACCTTTCACCGCATCCTGATTAAGTGCCTCCAAGTGCAACTCCAGGAGGGGCGGCCCTATCTGCCGTAGGAATCGAAAACGAAGCGGCTCTTCGCCCCCTGCGAAGATAAACGCGTGTGTGCATCAGGTGCCTCTTTGTCACGGCATGGTGCCTCGTTCACTGACCGCTGGATTCCCCCGCCCGCCCGCTGCTCTGCTGCCTTTCAGCCGTGCCGTAATCCCCGGCAGCCGCGGGGCCCCCCGCCGCGATATCAAATCAAACACTCAAACTGGAGCTGCCCGTGCAGCTTGCGTCCCACGCACACTTAACTGGTGGCAATGTTCGGCCTCCTCGGGGTTTACTTCTCATATCTCCTCGTAAAGCAAAACTCGTTTGGCCGAGAATCTCTCCTCAACGTGCTCTTATATCAGAAGCGGTGCGGTTTCACTGCAGCGAATTAAGGTATTAAGGCAAGTGCACCGTGGCTTCCCACCATCCCTCTACCGCATGCCTCTTGTGGTTGCTCTCTGACGCAGGAATATACCATTAGGGGTCCACCTTTTCCACCATAAAACAGCTGCCTTTCCCTCGCAGTTGGGCCGCCGGTTGAATGATGTCACGCGGTTTGCGGCGCGGGGCCACGATCTCACATGGAAAACTGGGGGGGGGGGGCGACGCGACTGTCCGAAAAGCTGCCGCTCCGAGTGGAAGGCTGGGACGAGAAAGTGTACGCGAGGCGAAGGCCTGCCAAGCGCAAAAAACACAGGCACGCAGATTGTGTAAGCGCAGAATGCCACCAGAGGCAGGCACAGCTGGACCCGGGCGGACATCTGGCTTTACGGTGGAGATGAGAGCCTTTTCTCTGCAGTGGCTGTGTCCTGTGTGTCTGTGTGTGAGAGAGGCGTTGCCTTGAATAGCCGGGGCCGATGGTGATAGATGCCCCTAAGCCTGCACCCAGTCTTTCTCTCAGATGGATGTCATAGCTGACCTGTGGCTGAACTTATCATTAGCAGATTGGATAAGCAATGCAGCGAGCGGGGCTGTGGATGCGAGGAGCACCTGTGTCACAGTGCAGAGGAGGTTTATGGATTAAATAGCAAGGGGCCTGGAGTAGGGAGGCAGGGAGGAGAAGGAGTCGAAGTTCTCCCTCTGCAGGAAGCCTCTCTCCACGCCTGCTCCTCTCACCCACGTACTCTGCGAGAGGTTCAGGGGGTCCGCGGCCATCTGTGTGACAGCGTCCCTCTCAGCGTTCGCGTCTCATTGTTCACGAAGTGCCTCGCGGCCTCCTCACAAGCGCACAGCCGTCCCACTGTGACACAAAACCCCCCGATTGTGCCTCGATCCGCATTGTGGCCGTTTTAATGATCGGGCCTTATTCCCCTCCAGCGCGGGCCCTTGTTAGGTCTGCCTTGGCAGGGCTCGGCTCCCTCCTCTGGCATCCCTCTGGAACAATGGGCCCATGGGAGGCAGCCAATGGAGAGACGGTCCATCGCGAACCCAGTCCCAGTGTGCACACAATTAAGGCTTAGGGAGAGTGGAATTGCTTAATTGGAGGAAAATAGCTCTTTATCTAGGCCTCGCTGCCTGTGCTCATCCTTGCCCCCCGTGCTACCGGACTGGCTTCAACTCACTGCGAGGCAGAGATGTCAACAGTCCCGCTCATCGAGGTTATCCAGTATCATTTAAGTTAAAAGTTGGCATTTTTGAATCGGCTGCAACAGGCTACCCTCTTTATTTACCAATACTTAACTCACTGAAGTGACTGCAAGCGAGTCGAACTCTTTATCAGATGTTGTGAGAACCAGAGAGCTCAACCCTGCGTCTTGCACAACAGCTGGCTGAGCTGAGCCGAGCAGAGCTGAGCTGTGATGTGCGCCTCTCTATATAGGGCAGGATTTGTGACACTGCTCTAAAACTGTCTCTCGGGGCTGAGGAGTGGGATGCGGGTTGAAGGGAGGACGCAGACGTAGGCGCTGACTGTTTTTTTTCTTTTCTTTCTTTCTTTCCTCTTTTTCTTTTTTTTTCTCTTCCTGCGTAAATGGCACAAAACGCCGTCAAAGGCACGTTCGCCACGACCCGGCCTCGGGTCAGGCTGCGCGGGGAGTCCGAGCTGCAGGATGTCGGTGCAACCGCTGGAGAGCCTCGGAAAATAGGTCACTGCCCTGTGCGAACTCGTGCAGCTTTTCACATCGCAGGAGCGCGGCCACATCAGCGCGGACACGCACGACGGTGGACACCATGCACAGAAGTGACATGCACATAAAGAGGGAAGGAAGGGGGGCGGGGGTAGCCCCTGGCTTACCTTGCAGCGAAAATGCCGTGGATACTGGCCGAGATATCTCCGGCTTGGTCCTCGTCTCCCAAACTTCGCACGCAAAGTCCCGCGGCTCAAACGGCGTCGGTGTCAAGTGACTCCTCGTCAATCTGTCCCTTCACTCTTCGATAAAAAAACGAAAAACGGAGCTTACGCGTCTTGGAAAAATATCACTAGGTGTCTGGAGAGGCGGTCCGTTCCCAGACCATTGTCAGGATTATTTTTAAGCATGGAAAAATCAAACATGGGCTCAAACGCAGCGTGTGTGACAGCTGCTTGTACAAATAAAAGACTTATCTACGAAGTGACAGCCTTGTCTGTTGTCGTGGGGGGGATATTTCGCATGTTCTCGTCCCACTGGAACCCCGTCAAAAAAAGTGTAAACACCCAAATCCACACCGCTGAGGGAAAAAAACGAAGAGCACTGTTTTGCATCAAACGCGCAGAGGTGATTTCTTCCTAAATTCAACGCGCATCGCTTAATGGCAACGCTGGTCAAGAGGTGGTGGTGGTGGTGGTGGGGGTGTGGGGGTTTCCTAGGGGTGGTCGTGGTTCTCCGGGGGGGGCTATGAGGGCAGTTCAGAGCGCAGGGATGGCACGAAGTGGTGGGTAGGATAGATAGGGCGGGTTGGCGACGGGGTGTGGGGTAAAAGGGGAGGATCGTCTGCTTCTTCTTCTTCTTCTTTTCCAGATGTCGATGTGGGGCTGCCTTGCTCTCTCTGCGCGCAGCTATCCCCGCGTTTTCTTCTGCCGTGTTCCTCTGAGCGATCGAGGAGACGCTGAGTGTTGATGGTAGTCTCCCCCACGACCATCTGAGGAGCGCAGACAGCCGCCCGGAGCCCAGCCACCCCGTCAGGTCCAGCCCAGAGTCTGCCAGCTCAGCGCATGCTTACTGCTCCGCCCCTCCACCATGGGCAGTCCCCGGCTTTTCTCCAAACTCTGTCTCTCTCATTCCTCCTCTGGCCACCGCGCAGGCTTGCACTCCTCTGTTTTATTGTCGAATATTTTCTTCTCCAGAGTTTTTGGCATCTTTCTCCAAGTGTTGGCCGCCGCCGATGCCCCGGCGGTCCAAGAACCATGAAGACGCTGTTGCGTAATTTCAGAGTTCAGACTGTACACAGGCCAATAAATGCCACTTTCAGTAAATCAGTTCAATCAGTTTAACAACTTGCAAAATATAGACTGTGGGGGGGCACAAGATGCACAAAGATTATTGAATAAGGAAGTCAATGTGCGTCTACTTACTGCATTTACAGAATTCCTATTTTAAATATGGCCCAGGGAGGTGCTCCTGGTATTACATATATTCAGTTCACTCAATTAAATATTTATTAATTATATTAACATATATATATATATATATTTTAATTATTACACATTTTGTCATCGTGCATTAGGTCGAACTAATTTTTACTAGTGGTGTTCGATACCACCGATTTCCTTTACGATCCGATACCGAGTAAAATTCAGGCGGTTATCGCTGTTTCCAATCCGATACCGATACTTTAGGACACAGACATACAAAATATGTGAAAATGTGGTTTCACACACACACACACACAAATGACAAGACCATAAAAATAAATTATTATTTTAATTATTAATAACCACTATAAAATGAAAACATCTTAATTGTGACCCTGTGCTCTCCTCTTCCGTCCTCCTCCTCATAATCATAAACGCCTCCTGCTCTGTCTTGTGGTTTAACCTGAGGTGTTTCACAAGGTTTGTTGTGTTGCTCAATAGTTTAGTTTTTTTCCACTGTGTTGCTACATTACCTCGAATGACTGAAGTATCAAAAGTATCAATATTTTGTTTTGAGAATCGATTTTAGAGCATAAAGACCTGGTATGGAAGTATCAGTCTTTCAGTATCAATCGGCACATCACTAATTTTAACAACTCTTGGCTGTGAGTTAGCTACCAGTGTATAATATTTTGAAGGTATTTCTCTTATGCACAAGCTATTTTTCCCCCCCAAGTCAAAATACTAAAACCGTGCCTCTAACTCCACACTCTCAGATGTGATGTTTTATGTAATAAAATGCAAATTTTTGTGTTTTATAGAATAATTGTTTGGGGAAATTAATCGTCAAAGGCCTACTTCACTCATATCTCAAAACTGAACCGAAACACAGCAGTTTAAAGTCTAGCACTAACATTTTTTGCACTAGAGGGCTTAAGTACAAAACCACACACGCGTCATATCATAGTAACATTCATAATATCCCAGGAATGTCCTACTAAATGAAAGTTTTAAATTCTTCAAAATCACTCCTTAAAAAAAATTCTCCTAACCCTCTTTGTTTCACCAATAACAACATCACGAGGTCATACATCAGTCTATGTACGTTGCTTACACTGCATATACTATATATTCACACACTCACTTGTCAGAATATTAGGTGCACAACTAAACCTAATGCTAAACGTATAAGCTTCTTAAACGTTATGGTATTCAGTGTTTGTTTAAAATATCAGAGAGCTGTTGACTCCTCATTTCAGCCCCATTTTAGTCACAGGGCTAAATAACAGAAACACTTTCCCTGTTTAATTCAGATTCCAGTTTAGTAGCACCACAAACAACATCTTCCAAAATGATCACACAGCTGAATTACTTTATTAGGGATTTATATCAGAAAGCATTTGTACCTTGATGCAGTGTGTGCTGAGCTCTGAGCTACTACAATATATATATATATATATATTTAAATCTCCTCCAGGAGGAAACCATGCATGTGCTTTGCATTGTGTTAGAATGATTATAACTAACTGACTGTGTCGTCTTGTGTTTGTGATCCTCCCCAACTGTACAATAAGAGTGTAGTAGTTACCTTCCACCACTAGAGGGCATAAACTTCCATAAACTGCAAGAAGATTTAATTTACTGTCCTTCTATTACTATCATGTATTCTGAAAATATAGTGCCCATTTCTTAATGAGAGCGACATCTATTGCTGCGTTTCACATTCAAATTAAATTAAACTCTTCAGGTTTGCATTCTATTTTGCGCATTATTATTATTATTATTATTATTATTATTATTATTATTATTTTATGGAGGCGGGTTATAGCCTCAGTGTCTGTATAAAGCACAAAACCTGGCAAGTTTGTGTTCATTAAGTTTTTAAAGAAAAAAAATAGGCACCAATAATATAAAGTTATTAAAGTCAGTTTGCAGATTTTAACATGTAGCTGAGTTCAGCTATGTTTTTTATGTTTGTTTGTTTTTTAATTGCTACAGATCGCAGTTTGGGCATGTAGATATAATAATGTGGTTTAATCTAATGCATTAGAGCAGTAGGTTAAACAGCTATTTATTTAAATCATCGAGCATTTTGTAAACTGTAGAATAAAAACACATAATTTAGTCTATAAGGTGGGATAGACAAATATATTTTATATAATTTAGTATTGAATCATATATATTTGTGTGTGTCTGAGCTTATATAATAAATTCTAGGAAATTTAAAGAATAGAAATGTAAGTATACATTATATATATTATTTTTATGTCAATTGATCTATTTTATGTGTGTTTTCTATTTAATGCGCTTTTATTATTTGTAAAATGCAATGCTTTAACAGCGTCCCCCCGTTTTGTAAATCACTGCAGTGGTTTGTCACAGGCGCGTCGTTCACAGCTGTGCTCTTATGTAAACGCCAAAGGACCAAACTTGAAGCCGCTCCACGTTTCCGGATGCGGGATCGGATCCACCGCTGCTCCCATTTTGCCCCCCCCCCCCCCCCCCCCCCCCCCCCCCCCCCCCCCGCGTTCAGCCTAATTACGCTGGTACTGTAATAATTTACCCTGCCGTTCGAGACGCTGTCACGCCCAAGATGGTGACCGGCGTGGGCTGCGTGGTGTCCCTAAAAGTCCTCCCGGTGCGCTGTTGCTGTGCAGCGCTGCCAACTCGTCAGCTGATCTCTCTTGTGCTCTTATCACAGCTGTTGGAGTATCCGCCCCTGTAGTAGGCCCTGCTCTTTGTGTACTCATCCGAGCTGTCAAGGTGAAATTAACATTTGTGTTTTTGCTTGGCTACTAAAAAAAAAAAAAAAAAAATGAGTAAATCATTTTTTTAATGATTTGTGTATTAAAAGTAGGAGTTTGGGTTATTTTTAAAAAAAAAAAAAAAACATATGCAAAATTAAATGCAGATATTTCCTTTTGTGCGGTAGTTACTTTAACTAAACACCATTCAGTCTTTAATTAGCTTCATTCTGCTCCCTTTATCTCCACATTTCTGCGCTAAATAGTCCTTTGTTTACACGCAGTCCCCCGTCTCTGCGGAAGGAGGATTTTTGCGGTAGTGCAACGTGTGTGAGTGTGTGTGCGTGCGTGTGTGACTCCTACCAGCTGTTTCCCGCCTTGAAAGCCATCCGATCAGCTGCACACACACACACACACACACACGCACACACACGGTCATGCAGAGGGAGAAAGCAAAAGGGGGAGGGCGAGAGAAAGAGAGGGAGGGAGGGAGATAGAGAGAGGGAGAGGTAGAGCGCCACACACAACGAGGGAACCCCATCAGCTGGAAGTCGAGTAACATTACAACTCTGAGCAGCCTCAAAGTATACTACATCACACAGACGAGGGGTTCACATCTTCCTTGAGGATTATACCCCTGTCGGATCAAGAGATTTTTTTTTCCTCCCCCGGCGTCACCTCTTTTCTTTTATTCTGCGGAGACTGTTTTCTGTTTTTCGTGATCAAACTGGCGAGAGGCGAGCATGGAGTATTTCATGGTGCCAGCCCAGAAGGTGCCCTCCTTGCAACATTTCAGGAAAACGGAGAAAGAAGTGATCGGCGGTCTCTGTAGGTGCGTATTAAACGCGATCCACGCGCCACGCCGCGCGTGTGATTGGAAGTCATCTGCTGGAGAGCACACGCACTTAGCGATGTCGCTGAGGCAACATGCTTGATCTGCTGTGTTGTTGTGTACACGGCTCTCCCTCTCTCTCTCTCTCTCGCACCCTCTCCCCCTCTATCGGGGGGCTGCGGGCGTTAAATTGCCACCGAACGCCGCGACCGATCGAGCCGCGGGTCCCGCGCGGACCGCGGCGTGCTCTGCGTGTTGTTGTTTTTCCACATTTGCCTCGCGAAATCCGCGTATTTTGTGGCTAACAAACACAAACCACGTGGTTCCGTGCGCACCACGCTGCTGCTGCTGCCGCCGCCGCTGCTCCGCTCCGGAGCGCACCATCTGATCTGATAAACCCTTCAAATAAAGCAGCAGCTCCGCGGAAATGTGCCGCGATTTGCGCACGGACGGAGAAGGGGATGAGGCGGGCGGGCGTCGCGCGGCGTGGAAAAGGGGGCTCATTTTCGCCGCGCACGCACCGCGAGGGGTCGGCGATGTCGCTCACAGCGAGCCGAAGTTATTGTGGGTAGTGCGGCCATGCTTGTGGCTCATGCTAAAAGTGGTGAAGGAGGGGAGGAGGAGGGGGAGGAGAGGAGCGGAGGGGGGGGGGGGGGGGGGGGTCTGGCGTTTGTTTCCTGTTTATGGCGCCTTGTTTTCGATCACTCCCAATGTGAGAAATGCACAGCTGTTGTTATAATCACCCCCACTCGAGGCGGCGGTAGTTTTAAGTGGCTTTTCGGAGCGTCTCGTTGGCGCTGTGGAGCCGCCTCCACTGCGTCTTTTCATCCCGCACCTCTGCCATGCTGCCTGCCGCATTGTTGTAATGGCGGAGGACATGAAAAGTCTGCTCGGAGCACGGAGGTGGTGTCGGGCACAGTAATAATAAATATATATATTTAAAAAAAAAAAAATACGGGAGCGTATTCGAGTTATTTAAATACGTTTCTTTCTCGCGCAAGGAGACATTTGACGTGCGCGAGGAGGCAGGATAATGAAATGTGGTGTTATTAATAAGGGGGTGTGTGTGCGTCGCGGAAGGCCCGTAAGTACGTCCACAGCCCAGACTGGCGGAGGGATACGCTGCTGCTGCTGCTGCTGCTGCTGCTGCACGGAGTGACGCGAGCAGTCCGGGAAATGTAGTCCCCTCCCTCCCCGCCCCCCTTTTTATACTCGTTTCAAAACCTCATAATTGGCGCACAGAAATCAATCAACTTTAACTGTTTTAGACAATAATGACAAAACTCTTAATTTCTCACAGCTCCAGCTATATGACTATCATTACAGATTATGTTCATTACTGATTAATATTCTCATTTATTTGTCTATGAAATGTCAGAAAATAGTGAGAAGTCTATTAAATGAATATTTTTTTCTATTAAAAAAAATGTCATAACTATTATTAAAATACTTGTGGAGCAATCATCCAATTCCAACTATTATTCGATTAATTGACCGATCAGTTCAGCTCTAGTTAGTTTCGCGGTACAGGCTCTCTTGCTGCACGCTTCAGCCCACGCTAATAATTGGGACCCGGACCTTTCCTCGGTGGTGGTCTGTGTTTGGGAAGTTCAGGCCCAGTTGGTCATGTTTTGGCAGTGGATGTGTTTGTTGGATGTGGCCCTGCAGAGTTGCTGCATGTGTGTGTGTGTGTGTGTGGTTGTGTGTCTTTGCACACACACACACACTCCTTTTCTCATCTGCACAATTGTTCCCAGTGTTTGCACTGAGGCAGCTGAGTCAGTACAGATAAGAGCTCGACCAGAGAGGGTCCCGGAGATACTGAGCTCGGTACAGAGGATGTTAGAGGAAGTTCACGTAGAATTTCCACTTGACCGATTCACGGCGGGTGGCACGTCCTCGGTTTATGTTCAGGTTTGCGCTGATCTAATCAAACCTCAGAAACACTGAGCTGTGAGATATCTGCTTGCATGTGCGTTACTACGGGAGTCTGCAAGGTTTTTCAGGCCAAGGACCCCTATCTACTATGTTTGTTCTATATTGAACTGGACCTAGTGCTATTTATAAATATACATTATTATTATTATCACCATTTTCATTTAGTATAACGATATTCAAATAATACACAGATTCAAATATTCATATTTTTTATTTCTAATACGTGCATCAGTAGTTTTAAGTTTACCTGGGGACTGTATAGGCTCTCTTGGCGTGTAATATGCGGCCTCGTGATTGGCTCAGCAGCGATATGGGGCGGGGCCTACTGCGTAGAACAGGCTTTGTTACTTTGATAAAATATGTTGGATTCATGGTAAGGTTAATATAAAGAAATTTAATTTTGTGGGGAAAAAATATATATTTAAAAAATGTCTAATCAACCAAAGATTTTGCGACCCAATTGGAGTACCTCCGTGGATCCCCTAGGGGTTGCGAACCCCCCGTTGAAGACCTATGATTTACGAGACAAAATCACATTTAAGCAGGGCAGACAACCACAGTGCGGTCTGGAGCTCTTGTCATAGGGCTAAGTGTAATCTTTGCTTTACCTCGCTGTATTTAACCCTGGAATACACAGCTATTAGTTATGGTAGACAGGAGTGGTGATGTACGTTTGCTTGGTGGTGAAATAAAACATATTTTTAAGGCTATGATCTCTAGATATGCAAGTAGCATCTATATTCTCTACCATTCTAATGGTATTAGTTCAGGTAGTCCCAGCTGGAATCATATCGCGGCTCATAGAAGCCTAAACCGCCTATAATAGTGTTAACGTTAGTAATATTCCCTTCACTCACGCATTAAGTCATTCTTAGAAATTAAAAGAAAGGAAGGGGTTGGGGGAAACTGGACTTCTTTGGCCTTCGTTAAACTAGCAACTTTGCTCCTCTTCCCCACAGTCTGGCCAACATCCCCCTGACCCCCGAAACAGCCCGGGACCAAGAGAGGCGAATTCGCAGAGAGATCGCCAACAGCAACGAGCGTCGGCGTATGCAGAGCATCAACGCCGGTTTCCAGTCACTTAAAACACTCATCCCACACAGCGATGGAGAGAAGCTCAGCAAGGTGGGTCACAAACAGAGGCCTGGATGGTGAGTTAGATGTAGCTGTGCGGGTCTGAACTCACCGTCGTAACCCCGAAACATTGCTCCTCCTCAGGCTGCCATCCTGCAACAGACGGCGGAGTACATTTTTACGTTGGAGCAGGAGAAGACGCGGCTATTGCAGCAGAACAGTCAGCTCAAACGAATCATACAGGTAAAGCTCCGCAAACAGTTTTTTTGAAGGCATCACCAGGGCATTTCTGTCTTTCCAGACCTTCGGTCGGAGCTTTCATCTAAACCAGACGCCTCTTTTCTGTTCGATCTCCCTAGGAGTTGAGTGGCTCCTCCCCCAAAAGGAGGCGGGCCGAGGAGAAGGACGAAGGGATCGGCTCGCCGGACATCATGGAGGAGGAGAAGACCGAGGACCTGAGGAGGGAGATGATCGAGCTCAGGCAGCAGCTAGAGAAGGAGCGCTCGGTCCGGATGATGCTGGAAGATCAGGTAACGAGGAGGTTTCGGGGTTCATTTAGGATTCCAGCTAAAGCGTTCGCTCACCACGTTAATTGTGCGCGTCAGATGCGTTCCCTGGATGCCCAGCTGTACCCGGAGAAGCTGAAGGTGATCGCCCAGCAGCTCCAGGAGCAGCAGCAGCAGCAGGCCCAGACTCAGAGCCTTGTCCGTGTGCAGCAGCAGCACAAGCAGATGGAGAGGGACCTCACTCCGGCCCACAGCCCACAGGTTGGAGACATTTCTAATTGATCCTGAGTCACATAAATAGGAAAATAATTTAAAAAAATATTGTTTTTGATCTTTTTAGTGGGGCTGGACGGTATGACTAAAAATGTATATCACGGTATTTTCCAATTTTTTAATGCATAATCATGTGTTCACAACATTTTCTACTGGTGGAGAGAAGAATTAATGCAGTACGATGGGCCTGATATGGAAATCTAGGGACATTTACACCTCAGAGATTAAAAAAAAGGAATTAAGTATTATCAAGATGAAATGAAGAAACAGGGTCAGTTACAGTTTCATTTATTCTGACACATTTATTCATATTTAACCATATTTAAACTGCTATGTCTGTAATGTCAATAGCAGTGCGACCGGCTACCGTAATAATTGTAGTGTGCGCGCAACATTTTCTTTGTGCTAAAATTGGGGACATTTTTGGAGACAGCTTTAGCCAGGGGGACAGATCATCCAAAACAGGGACTGTCCCCAGAAATCTGAGACGACCTTTCGATCTTCACCACGCCGCGCAGTGACGACCGCGTGTTAAGAAGTTTCATTGAAAACAGCCGAGTCTGAAACGGAAACGAATGCCGGTATTCGGTGTGAACCGGTTTACCGCGCAGCCCTGCCTTTTTACGACTTTATTGGAAAGGTGTTAGTGAAGAGACAAGAAGCAATAGGGCAAAAGAAATGTGGAGATCAATGGAATCAAATTTGAACTTTTAATTAAGAGAAAAAAAAAATTCACACGAATGGACCTTTTTAGAGCTAAATTCTGTCCATTTTACGCATATATTTAATAATTCTCTGTACACAATTTAGAGAAATATTTTATTTCGGGTGCAGTAACCTAAATTAAGATGTCAGGGACCAAATTCCCTATAATACACGACTACCCGCGCTGCAGACTTCACAAAAACGTAGTCATACATGAGGTAGAGCTGTCAACAGCCAAGACGGATTTACGGCGTGTTAAACGAGCTGCTCACACATCTTTCCGCCGTGCCTGTCTCCTGCCCTGACAGCTGCTGTATCCTGTTCCTGCAGCGAGGCTGGCTCTAACAGAACATGATGCCAAATCAATTGCCGGGCGATGTCTCGCCCATCCAATCGCTGGCAGCTGGGCACTTGTAGTAAAAGATGATTGATACGCTCCACATTAGCCGTAGCGCGCTCTGGCTGAGACTGCCCAACGCAGCTGGATAATATGACCTCAAATCAATATCGCTATGAATTGGTAAAAATTAACTGCAATAAATTACCGGGAGGCAGTTATCGGATGTTTGACCACGCTGACGCTTTAATACGTGGTTGGCAAACTACTTGTTCCTAGAGAAGAGGGATTCAGGAGTTTGCAGATTTACAGCTCTAATCTGCAATTTATTGCTCCACAAACAGAAATCTCAAACGCACATTATGTTTCATTGAAGAGGAAAAGTCTGTAAGGTTTTCGGTGAAATTGGCTTGTCTGCGCGAATTGAAACTGCACATTTCTGAGGATAAGGTGAAGGTACATTCATTGAAAAAGAATAAATGGGGAAAAATGAATGATCACGAGGTCACTGTTGATCGGAAATGAATGAGTTGTTGCAAGGACAGCAGCCGGATGGAAAATGAGTGACCTTTCATGCTCATTATGGAGAAATCGGTGACGGCAGCAACAGGAGGAGCTTTTAATTAACAGTTATACAACTAGCTGGACACACATCGGTGACCTTTTAATTTGGGTTAAGTAGTTCTTTTTTGTTTTTTTGGGGGTTGGCGGTGGGTGTGCTCCTGTTTATTTGAGCCCTTATTGATCTGAAGCGCTGACTGTAAACGGCAACGAAACAGCGGAGAAACCTTTAATTGCTCAGGGTGTTGGAAAAAAGCTTAACGAGCCGCCCAATTAGCTCGATTTCTAGAGGTAGCTAGACGGTGAGGAATTAATTCCCCCGGTGAGAACGTTGAGCCGGAGTTCGGTCCAGAAGTATGTGTGCGCGGTGCGTTTTAACTGGTGTCTAATGGCTGGCGGTCCCTTTTTTACCAGGTGGTAGCCCCCCCCGCCACTCCCCCTGCACCCACGCATCACGCCACGGTCATCGTCCCCGCACCTGTCCAGACCCCTCAGCCGCATCACGTTACCGTGGTAACCATGGGCCAGACATCGGTAATCAACACGGTGTCCACGTCCCGACAGAACCTGGACACAATCGTTCAAGTAAGACCCAGTGGAACACTTTTTTATTTTGTTATTATTATTAGTATTATTATTTTTTGATGCATCACGCTGAGTGACCACTAGAGGGTGCTACCGCTGCTGCTGCTGCTGACAACTCTTATCTTAACTCCAGGCAATCCAGCACATCGAGGGCACCCAGGGGAAAGGGTGCGAGGAAGAGCAGCGGAGGGCGGTCATCGTCTCCTCGGGCCGCGTCCTGTCCGACGCCGCCGGCTCCGACACGGCCTCAAACAGCGACGGGCCGGACGACTGTTTGCTGCCTTGAGTTCTTCTTTTGATTTTTTTTTTTTTTTTTTTTTTTTTTGCACGACACACACTTACACATACACACACAAACACACACACTGAACAGGCCCAGGCAGACCAGGGCTACGGGAGGCTACAAACTCCCAGTTCTCTCGTTCAGTGGACATTAACAGGGCTGGTAGACAGACTGAAGCACTCTTTTTTTTAGTTTTTATTTTATTTTCAGTACGCGCCATGTCGTACTGGTATAGGCAGCCCAGATTAGAGGTTTACACTTAGACACTCGCAGCCCGTTCTCTTCTCGTCGTTTCTCTGCTTATCTCTCGTTCACATACTCATTAATCTATAGACAGATTATTAGAGCGACTACTTCCCTGACTGACCTGTAACTACTCGTATACTGGATACTAGAATTTTGAATGTCTGCTAAACATCTCCATTAACTACCGGAGGGGCCGTTCCCTCGACGCGGCCCTGTTTCCGCGTGACTCATCGGTGAAACAGGATCCGAAAGTCGATGAGGAGCCCGGCGGCGCGGCGTCGCCAGAGCCTTTTCATCAAGACGAGCATCCTTTAAAGCATCCTTCATACGGCCTGACCCGTCTGAGCTGTGTGGAGAGACACTGTGAGATAACAAGACTGTCCTAAAGTTCCACCAGATTTTGTTTTTCTCCAACAAATATGCTATTTTATTCTTGTGAAGTATTTTTTTTTTTTTGTTTCGTCCGTTTCATTTTGTTTCTCTCGAGGCTCCCTCTGCCTGAGAGCGCCGCGCTGATGAGGGTTTAAAAAGCTGTTTTCATGGCCGACTGGTGCTCACAGGAAATGAAGCAAAAGGCCCGAGAAGAGAGAGACGCACTTACTGGGTCACAACTCTATTTTAGTTTGTTTGTTTGATGCCATTTTTTGCCGGGCTGGGTTCCCGGTAAATCCCACATTTGTTTTTGGCCTGTTGTTCTTTTTACTCGTGGCCTGACGAAAAAGAAAAAAAGGAAAAAAAAAAAATCACTGCTTTGACGTTTCTTCTCTCCCCTCTTGAACATAAAAGCACCTGGCTTTTTAAAATAAGCTTATCCGTGGGCCCTGTTGAATAATATTTTCTGGTATGTGTCTCTTTTTAGTGTTTTAAATCAGCGAGGCTTGGTGGCTCCCTGGACTCTGGCAGTCGGTCCACTTTTCGCCTTGAAATTACAAAACTCGTACATACGCGTATGACTGACATATACAATCACTCGTTTGCTTTGTCCTAATCCGATATCCTATTTTTGTTTTTGTCCAGATTTTGGTACACCTGTCGAAGCAGAGTATGCTAAAAGGAAAGAAAATATGAGTGCCCGGTGAATCTGTTTGAATGTGCCGTGGATGTGACTGGGTAGGCTACGCGTGCTCTATGCATTTCCATACTTTGATTGTTTGTCCTGTCTGTTTTGCTAGTTCGGACCATTAGGTTTTAAACGTGTTATTTAGATCTCTCCTTTCGACGGACGGATTGACTTGAAGGCGTGCAGCGGAGGGAGGCAGCAGCTTGCCTTACTAAACAAACAGTCCCGACGCCGGCCTTAACGCAGCCACGCGGCTGAAGTTGAGCGAACACTTTATCTCGGGCGGCTGCAGCCGGAATCCCTTCTGTTTTTTTTACTTCACCTTTCCGGTCAGGCTTGCAAAAAACAAAAAAAGAAAAAAAACGATGGGATGTTTTTGGAATGTACACTAATCTGCCGCAACATTATGACCGCCTGTCTAGTTTTGTTTGCACCTCGTGCCTCCAAAAGCAGTCGTGCTGTCTCATCAGAGAGTGGACGTGGGCCTTCTGAGGGTGTCCGTCCTGTGGTGTCTGGTGACAGAATGTTGTTAATAGGGGGGGCTTTGAGGGGGAAGTAGGGGTGGATCATCCCACAGATACTTGATCGGTTTGTGAATTTGGAGGCCAGGTCGACACCTCGTGCTGTTTTTCGCGTTTTTATGATTCCCGAAGTTGTTCCATCAAGGAGTGTGATTTCTGTGTAGTGGGTGGGTGGGGGTTTGGGGCGGGGGCTGGTCTGATCTGGTCTGGTCTAGGTGGGTGCTACATGTCTAAGTAACATCCACACGAATGAACGCCAGGTCCAAAAGTTTCCCAGCAGAACGGTCACCGTCAGTGGTTTTAATGTTGTGGCTGATCGGTGTATGTAAATGCCAGTTATTTCGTCGGAATTCCTGCGTTTGTGTCTTTATGTTTTCCTTTAAAAATCCCAACGACCATTCTGGCCCCTCCTTTCTTCGTGGGGGGGAGGGAACAAATTCCACGTGGAAACGTTGACATTCCATAAAATTGAACCTTTTATTTTGTTTGTTTGTCTCCCACCTGGTCACTTTTCAAAAGTTACGCCTATGTAGGTGTTTTATTTCACATTTATGGCTCTTGACACATCACTGCTATCGTTACGTAGCATTTAGCGGCATCAACGTGTGTGGATGGAGTTTTGAACTGCTGGGCAGATGAACACACACACCCCCATCCTGACTCATGTCGTGGAATCGCCCTTTAAAATATATATATAAATATATATATATATATATATTGATGTCAGCTGCACTGAAACAAGCGAAACTAAATCGTGGGATATTTTCCCAGTACTTATATTTACAGGAAGGGGGATTCCTGGATATGGAAAATGTTTGCATGCTCTGCGTTTTGTGGAGCCGTTGCTTTTTTTTCTTTCTTTTTTTTTACACCTTGTATCGTGTGTTAGGAAATGTTACGTGGACATATCAGATTGTCAGATGAGCGGGGCGGGGCCTGGGGATCACTAAATGGGGTCAAGATTACAAAGCACTTACTGTACTATAGTGGAGTTCGCCTCTTTCTTTTGGGTGAAGGGGCGTCTCCTTCGGCTGAAGCTCTTGAGGTCATGAGGAAAAACCGCACAGCTGTGTACCCCCCCTTTCCCTCCACGTCCAGTCCTCCTACATCTCGTTTCATGTTTTTTTGTTCTTTTCGCTATCGCTGTAATATCTTATACCTCTTCACCGTTTGCAACTTTATGTCCTCCCTATCCTTTCGTCTGTTCTCTGTATTTTTTTTTTTTTTTTTTGTAAGACCTCTAAATGCATATGGTCGTCAAGAAGCTATTTTGTTTTTGTTTTTTTAAGAGAAATGTTTTGGGATAAAGAGGCTTGTGCCTTTGTAAAGACAGAATAATAAAGTTTGTACTTTGTTTTTTAAACACTGCGTCTTCTAGACCTCCTTTTTTTTGTTTCACTTTTAATGACTTAATGCATAGGTCTTCAACGGGACGTCCGCTGCCCCTAGGGGATCTTTGGAGGTACTGCAGGGGGGCGCAAAACCTTTGGTTGATTAGACATTTATGTATACATATATATACATATCATTTTTCCCTCTTAAACACCCTACTTCTGCACATATTTAAACAAAATTAATATTTGAACCTGTATTATTTAACTTATATTACTAATATAATTATATTATTACTTAATATTGAATGCAAAATGATGATAATAATAATGTATATTTATAAATAGCACTAGGCGGAGTTTAATATAGAACACATATAGTAGGTAGGGGGTCCCGACTTCACCAGTTTGAGGATCCTTGGCCTGAAGAAAACATTGAAGACCCCTGATTTAACCCGTTTAATCCCAATGGCAACAATAGTTGCCGCACTTTTTGGAAGCTCTTGAAGTGTTAGTTTGGCTTTGGGTAGCTGATTAAGTCTTTAAAATGAAAGAATACGGTGTCTACTACAACTTATATCAGTGTTAATGGTCACATCACTAGGCCTCTTTACTTAGGCATGAACTTATTTTGCAGGGAAAAAATTCGGGACTAAATGGGTCTGAATTTCTCTCGTTCCCAGTACAGCCGTACAGCTGATGCACAAGTGTCTGTTCCTGATTGGTGGATGGGATTTTGAAGCCCCCGTGTCCCCCACCCCCACCCCCCTCATCCCTCGTCTCTCCGGCTCGGCAGCTCATTGCTAAATTAAGATGGACCACCTTCTCCGTCTCAGTTAACACGCACAGCGCGGACAGCAGGTGGCGTCTCTTGCCGTCTCTTCCGGGAAGCCCGCAGATCTGTTCCAGGCCATCTTGTTCACACCCCGGCACATTCATTCAGAGATGCCAAAAACCAGCAAGTTGAATGTGTTACTCATTCAGCTGGTTGTGTAGCCGTAGGGAGAAGGAAAAAAAAAAAAAAGCAGTACAACACAGTTTTATACATGCATCATGTTATCGCATCATTTTATTCAATACAATGTACATACACGATACATTTTTCCCAGCGTTTATATATTTCTTTTACAATCCCACGCCACTGGTCCAATTTTGGGGCATTTATTTGCAACCATTTTCAGGTTATAGCTTTTCTACTACTTGCCAAAAGAACCTTCAGTAAGTCTCTATCCTTGTGTAGGTATGTGTATTTCACCAAGATATAAAGTAACAAAAGATAACTCGTTATAGCCGGATTTTTTGGAGAATCCCAAAAGACATGATGATGGTGATGGTCATAGAGTCTCCATATCGTCTCCAACAGAAGACTCCTCCTCCCATTTTTATTTGATGTATGCCATAGAGTGAGTTTTTGAGGCTTGTACTTTGATACATTCTTAAAACCAGCTTTTTACTGTCCTCGTTTTCGCATGCGTCATGAAATGTAAAAATCAAATTGTGTGCTTTTTCCTCTTTGGTCTGAGCAGTTCTGATCACAGCACAGCGACACGGGTGGCGTGCATTCAGGTGAAAACCGTTGGTTGGCGTAAAAGTTGATAATTGTACACAGATAATTTTACTCTAATTGCCTGCTCTCATTCACGTCCCAGTAGCAGCGGCGCTAACCTGCAAGGTATGGACCTGCCCGACAGGAAAATCCTGAAAATCCTACACCAGCAACCCTGCAATTAGAGGGCAACCGGTGACGCAACACTGGAAACACAAAATATTGGGAAAGAGGAAGTAAGTGTGCCCGTTTTGATGTAATAACAAACTGTGCAAATGACGCATCCAGTATCTGGGCTAATGTAGAGACGACTGTTAGAATACGTCCTATTTTATCCTGTGGTGAAGTTTGGGCGGTTCTATGAGAATGCTCCCAAATATAATACCAAAAACAACATTTTGATCCCTAATTAATGCACAATTTTACAATAACTTTTCATGTATTGTAATTAGATAAATTAATCAATTTGTGATTCTGTAAGAACATTGGAAATGCTGCCTCAGCTTAGCTAGGAACTTCTGTTTATGTGCTGCTGCCGGTTTGTCGAATTGCGACACAGATTCTGGCGTCTGTCATCCGTTAGTCGACAATAAATGAATGTTTACAAAAACTCATAACGGATTATCCTTTTTAAAAAAAGCGATCACGCCCCTTTAAACCACTCCCCACCACCGGTGAGGCTCGTCCGGATTAAGGCCCTGTCGCACTTCAAAATGAACATGCCGCAACGTGTGGACACCCCTCCAGAGTCATTTGGGACGGACACGCTCGGGGTAAGAAGCTCCTGCCATTTTTGGGGATTAATTTACAGTTGAGATGTTAAATCCCAAGGAGCCGTGAGATTATGTTCACCACACTGTGTCTGCTCGAGTGCGATAAGGCGGTAATCCGCCCGGCGTTTAGCAGTGTTCGGGATTTTGGGCTGACTCAGGGGTCTCTGTGTTCCAGACATACCCACTCCTATGCTCTTTCATTCTCTTACTCCTCCCAGCATGGCAGCAAAGTGAGTATTGTGCCTTCTTCGCCAGAGTAAGGGTGTGACAGTCCCCTTTAATACTGTTACGTGAAGCACATTAACCACCAAGCACACGTTTGTGGAATAAAGGTCTGTGGCAGTTCATTGAGATGTTTATTTTTAGTAAAGGATGTAAATCTGAATGTATTTGCTGTCATTATTTTAGAGGAAGGCATGTTTCCCTTTCAAACCAATTGACTGAAGTAGGTGCGAGTTATTGGAACAGACTCCCAAAACACTTAAATTAACTCAATTATCTGCAAAGTCAGTTTTAAAAATAAATAGAGAAAAAGTATAATTAATGGGGAGATTCTCTTAGATTGTGTCTAATGATGTTTGTTTGTAGTACTCTTATGGTTTTGTCTTTGTTTAGAATTAAGTCAGTTATTACTTCATGTCTTATTAATTTTTTCTCATTTAGGATAATTATTGGTTTTGTTTTGAAGATGATATTTGTCAATTTAAATGAATTTGTTCATTTTATCTGTTCTTATAATTATTGTTTTCCAAGTGTATTTAATATGACTCCAGGAAGAAGAAATCCTCGTAACCACACGCCACGGCGTCGCACATCGCAAGAGCTGTGATTGGTCGGCGTGCTAGTGGCATGTTTCTGCTATAGAAGAGAGCAGCAAATTAGGCCACACCCCCCATTTTAGCTAAAAACAGACCATTGGCGGTAAATGTGACATCCTTGATCAATTCTTATTCATTCCACAATGTTAAGTTACTTAATCATGACATAAGCATGAAGCTTAGCCAACGTCAACCCTTTCATTAAAAAAATAAATAAATAAATTTAAGCATTAACAACTCTGATGACTGACATTAGCTAACATAAGCATTAAATGTGTTTGCCGCATACATACATATCAACAGTCAGGGTCCCGGGCCTTTCCATCTTTGTTCTGTTTTATGGCCTGAAGCCATACATTTATTCGTTTTTTGTCCCTCTCTCTTGAGGAGAGCAGAGAAAATATCAGAGTTTTATCTTTTAAGTTGTTTGAAGAACAATACACAACACAGCAACATCTCCTTTGTTTTCAAAAATAAGGGGGCGTGGTCTTTCAGCGATGTAAGGTTACTCTCTTCCGTAATATTTCCAACTTTTCCGTGCTTCTTTTTAATTGGAATTTAGACGAAAGTTTCAGTGGCCATTGTTGAAAGCAAAGCAGGAGGTAGAAACAAAAAAATAACGCATGTTTAGGTGGTGTTTTTACTAAATGAGCCAAAATGTTTAGCAAGCTATGTGCATAAGCTAGGCATTTATGTTCCACAATACATTAGGCCTCACAGTTTTTGCCAGAACAGAGCAGCTGTGTAGACCAGGAAACAAAAAGTTTGGCTTTAGGTAAAGTGAACCAAATCCATAGGAGCAAATACTGCTAAAGCTTTGCTTTGTCTTTTCAGTCTTTGTGCCACATCATGCTAATTAACCAGGATAATTACGATTATCGTCCTTAAAAATAAAAGAACCTTCAAAAGATGAACTATTTATTCAACTCTATTATTCCATGATATAATTTAGAGGGAGAACATTTTCTTTTTCACTGTGTTCAACTGAGGTTAGTGAATGGTTAATGAAGGGAATTCCTTCTTATCTAGTATTATATGAGAAGATTTATACTTAGACTTAGACAGACTTTAATGATCCACAAGGGAAATCAATTGGTCAAAGTAGCTTAATTGTTACAAAGAGCTGGATAGAGTAGAGTATAAAAGACGTTCTGCAGGGTTCACTATGGGAGCGGAGCTGCTCGAGAATGAGCTCCTGTGTCCCTCTAATGTTTGGTGACGTGAATGTGATGGATTGTCCAGTGTCCTCCTGTCTCTCACTGAGACAAACGACTCCATGCCAATCATGCATCCTACAGACGTCTTTTTTTTTTGCTAGTACTACTCCACTGACAAACCACAGCTACAACAGACTGGTAGAAAGACTCTAGACTCATCAGAAGCCAAAGTCTACTCAGGTCCTTCTTGTATACAGCATCTCTGTTGTCCCTCCAGTCCAGCCTGTTGTTCACTCCCAGGTACTTGTAGTGGTCTATTACTTCCACCTCCAGGCCCTGGATGGTGGCGATGGGCTCCACTGACTTCCTCCTGAAGTCAAAAACCAGCTCCTCAGTCGTGTCCAGGAGCAGGTAGGTGTTTGGCCCCCATGTCGCAGCCTCTTTAAATGGGAGAGTCCCAGTGGCATGCTATGACTGCTACCACCGCTCAAACTCCCGGGTCCCAGCCCCTCCACCAGCTGGCACTCTCTGCGCTCCGCCTCTGTGTCTCTGCGTGCACTTTAACCTTCCCGCCTCGGTATATATAGTCTGTGCAACTATCAGAGTTCTCCTGGCAGCCACCATGAAGGGTACAGTCTCGATCTGCTGTTTCCTCTCCCTGCTATTTCTGCAGGCCACAGCAGGTAAGGCTCAGTTTGGTAAAAATGTTTTATAAATATATATATTTATATGTGTAAAGTGTTGCACTGTGGGTGTTATACGTGTTGGTTTACCGGTGCTGCTGGTGGGTGGATTAGTGATGTGACGTAGGCTAAAAGACGGGACTACTGAGCGTTCAATGCCATACTTGACTGCTATGCGGCCAAACAGCGACTCTTCAGGGATTCAGAGGAGGATCGAGAATGCGCTGTCATGTGGCCAAAAGCAGGTTGTCCTGGCAGGCTTTTGAGTCAATACTTGGGGCAGTTTGGCCGTGGATGGCGCTGGCATTTAGAGTCTGAGCACACCACCGGCCAAGGATAGACAGACAGAAATGCTACCCAGGTCTTCATTTACTATCCCGTTAGGCTATTTAAAAATGCTGCTGTTTAATCAGCTGGCACCCACTGGGGAAAAAAAAAAAAAAAATTGTTCAATTTAGAACAAATTCAATATAACCAGAGTTTGCGTTTTTTTGATTTATGAACAAATGTCGGATGTTGCATTCTTGCGAGTTTCTAAAATGGAGAATATCGGGACGATTCAAAAAGTCTCCACCGTGGGCCGACTGCATGTCAGCTGTCATAAGGCATGGCACCAGCTGATGGAAAGTCTTAGTCTAACCGAGGAGATGAGAATAGCCACGTGGGAGCTCGGATGGACGGTGAGCCTTTTCGGGCAATTTGGTCTTTTTGCTTCGCTCTTGAATTTGCGTCCGCTACAAGTCGAAGCGTTTGCTTTTTGCGGGCGTTTCCCATCGTGACAAACTAAATCACGTGGCACCCGTCGAGCCGAGCCACCTATAAGTAAACTCAGGTGACCCTTTACAGAAATACAGATGGGTCTCCGGGTTTGGACTGGCGTGGTTATTGTTACCCTTGTCTGTCACCCCTGTCCGTCCTTGGGGTGGCGTTCTGCTCCACGGCCCGGACTCAGGCCTCCATATTCCAGGCCGCTGTCAGGTGTCTAAGATTGGAAGGCCTCCTGAAACCCAACACTATCCACGGCAGTTCCTGCCTCCCTCCGTTCGCCCTCCCCACCCCCCCACCTCTCCCAGCCTCCTGACTCGTCACCCCTCCCAGCCCCATGCTTCCCTTTAGACACCCTGCACAGCTGCTGTCACTCTGCACTGTCACAATCACAATTTATTCCCAGCAGTTGGCCTTTTAGGGACATGCATTCTCCAGGCAGGAGGGGCCGGGCTGTGAACGCGGCCCGTGCTTCCAAGGACCCCTTCTGCAGGTGTCTCTTCTAAATGTACCGCATAGGCGAAATGTGTGTGTGGATTATTTGCTGCAGAGCACACGGGGGCATTAATTGCAGAGCGCGTAGGGCGCTGACGATCACGAGAATTGTGAATTCAGATTGCAATTATGCGTGTTATTGATCGGTTTGTTCACCGAAGTGGCTAATTCTGCAGCGAGGACAAGAATCTCCCACCAGAGTAATGAGAAATTAACTTTTTTTTTTTTTTTTTTTAACATCTCCGGGCTGCCCAGATTTATTAGACCAAACTGAAACAAATTAACTTAGTTCTTTATTCTATTTATGCTTTATTTGACAGGGGCAGATACAGTGCATACAATACATAAATATCCAGAGTTTCCATATTTCATATTCAAATGCTAGTTGGAAACACCGTAGAAGGCATTTGCAAAAGCAACATCTACAACAAATAAATCAAAAGAAACACATTTAAAGACAAAAGATCGGGGTTGCAAGTTCCAAAATCTTGCTTCTTTCAAAGATGAAGCTCTCTCGGCTGCAACAGTCGTCACTTGATGCTGCTCTGGTGGGACCTCTGCAACTCTTGGTGCATTTACAGAGAGGCTGCGGAGCAACGAGAGTCAAATATTCACACACTAACCGCAGTTTAAAACAATTAAAATCAATGTGAAAACCAACAACGTGCAACGATGAGCACGTCGTATATGTGACGGTCGTATTTTTATAGCGTTGCTCTTTATAGGGTTAGAGATAACTGGTGTGAATTCACCTTCGGGTGTAGCAGGTCAGCTGGAGTTGAAGCAGCTGGAGGCGCTTCTCGCCGACCTCATCTGATTCTGTCACGAACTTCCTTCAGAGACATTAAAACCGCGGCTTTGAGAGCGGTCGCGACAAACCCGGTTCCACCGTCCTGTCAGTTCCAGGGTTTTATGTGACTCTGCTCAGTGTCTCCCCGATAAACATAGGTTACCGTGGTAATAGTAGAGTTGTGAAGATTTTTTAGGGCTTTGAGAAACCTGCTAGCTCGATGTGCAATGCTCTGGCGAAGGTGCTACAGCGTGTGCTGCAGAACATTTCCATCCCACGCCAGATGAACGCTTTTGCCACTTTGAGGTTCTCAGCTCTTTACGCTAGTGTGTTTATAGTTAATGGTAATTCTATCCATCCTCACTACAGTAAAAACATACCCCCCCTCCTCCTCCTCTCACTTAGCAGAAGGGGAGACATTGAATGTTAAAGGAGAGCGCGGTCTCCACGTGATTCCCTCTGATGGCATGTGGCGCGTCTGGGGCATCCCTGTGCTGGTAGTAGTGGAAGGGGGCGCACTCAAGACAAGCCCCCGATTTCCCAAGGGCACCTGACGTCCTTTGCTGGCTTTCGAAACGGAGGAGCAGGGATAGAGGCGCCAGATCTACACCTCGGCGTGACGCGCCTGTGGACTCACGCCTCGCTTTGAGCATGTCCGGTGGTTTGTGACCTCTTAGAGGACTTACAGTGTGTGTACGCCTTTCATTACAATCACTATAAATATAATGCTATGTAATATAATATATACATGGTATATAATGGTGTGTAACATATTTAATATATATGATAAATAATCAGTTATACGTGGACCTTAATTTCTTAATTGCGCCATGAATCGTTGCCATGTTTAAAACGTACATTACCCGTTCATGCACAGTCCTGCATATTACACAGTCAGCTCTGTGGGATGTGCATGTCTCTAAGTCTCCAGACTGACTAACAGTCAAAACCTTAAAATAGGCGACAGCCATTCTGCCCCCTCCTCTGTCCATCTTCTGACCCATTGTAGGGCTATTTCTGACGATGAGGGATGAGGAGTGGTGGGGGGGTTACTAGCGCCACAAGCTGCGGCACCTGTTGCCATCTGTGGCCTTTTCTCACTGCACAACTCCACCGGCTCTGCTAACTGCCCTCGCACCTCTGACCCCAACTAGTGGAGGAATTACATGCATCTTTGCGGCTGTGGCTGGATTCACCATTCGAAATAATATCGTTTTTGCGTACGGAGGAGTCCTTTGGTATTTTAGAGAGCAGTGGTCTCTTTAAATTTCATTGAAACCTAGGCCCCCTCACCACCCCCCACCCTGGATCTTTCCAGTGGCCTTCAGTTAAGGTTATATGAATCCCACCAAGCTCAGGGTAAATCCTCTAACTGGGGGGTTCCAGGCCTCATCATGTTCACTTTAATTCAATTTACCTCGGCTGTCCTGCAAGCAGAACACAACCCACCGGGATTTCACATGCCTAATATATACGGTGTAAATATACATGACATGGCACATATTAGGACAGTTCCCTGGTTGTGTGCTTTGTGTAATTAAATCATCTTTAATAAAAAAAAAAATCTGTTCTTCCATCTGTGCCGGTTGCAGTTTTGTGAAAACGGCGCACGGGTCATTGTTTATGTGGCAGTAAGACTCATTATTAAACGGGCTTGCAGTTGCTAATTGAAATAATTTCTGATGACTGAACATGGCATTTATAGTTGAGGCATGACCTACCCTGCCACGGAGGCAGTGCTAGGCTTAAATCGCCGGCATTCCTGCAGGATGTGCCGATGCCGTCAGAATGTTTCTCCAAACTAAAGGCGGGTTGTGTGGCAACCGAGCTCAGCGAGGACACGAGGTTCCCGGGCACAGATGTCCGGGCTTCAACTCCCCTGGCGCCTGCAGGGTTAATTTTGAACTGATGCAAGGCCCAGCCGTCCACGGGCAACATTACCTCTCTGATCTTTTGCGAGGCTCCGTCGCGGGGGCCTCCGTCGGGGATTGAAAGGCGTTAACAAGTTCACAGCGGTTAAGGTGCGCTCGAGGGGCTGGTGTCAAAGGACCTGACTCCTCCGCGCGTCGAGGCGGGTTGCAGGAGCTCGTCTGGGCTCCGTGTGCTGCAGGGAGAGAGTAGCAGAGCATGGAAGTGATGGGGCTGGTGCTCAAAAAGCCAATTTAGCCTCCAAAAGGATGATGTAAAGTCACATTCCATTCAAAATCTTTAACCAGTGTGTTCTCCAGTTACCTGGATTCCTTTTTGTGGCTCATTTTAACATATAACCAACCTGCAATATGTTGATTTTTAAATTTTTTTTTAATAGAGTTCATGACAAACCCATCTTGCCCAAATACGAGATGGCATTTTTTGGATTTCAATGACAGCATACACTACTTTTATTCTTGCTATTCACCATCTGGTTTCCCTTGTTCTTGCACCGTGCTGGCAGCAGCATTACACGGTCTTATTTTTAGCAGCTTGACTCGGGGAGAATCAGTAGTGCCGCGTTGTTCCTCAACCAACTAACTGATATGCAATCAAACGATGTGGCCCGAGTGCAAGAGCTTCCTGGATTTTTTTCATTTTATTAACCTCAGTTCATTTTTATTGATTGTTAATCTGTTTGTTCTCTAAGGATGTTTAGTTCACGAATACAGACGGGACTTTGCTTCAGGCTTTGTAAACAAACAGGCCTTCGGGACGGCCTAACTCGTCACCCGATGCACCGTTGGTTTTGGCCAAAGCCGAGTGCCATTCTGAGTCTCGGCCAGAAACACTAGAAGCCGCTGACCACATAGCCGTTGGCTTGGCTCCAGACTGTGGTGCAGGATTCCACGGCACTGCTGCCTCCCCTGACAGGGCGGAGCCTCCTCGTGGTGATATACGGTTTATTATTAGGTGTAGAAAACAATGCCATCATCCCGCTCTGCTTTGTTGTGACACGAGCCTTTTCATAATATACTTTTGGAAGATTTCAATGAGCACCAGGGCAGGTTAGAAAGTGTTGGGTTAGGGTTAAGGGAAGTGTGCAGACGGGTGTTACAAGGCCAAGGGCCTGCTGCTAATCCAACCTATCTATGCATTTGCACTTAGACACATGCTGCAAATGCACATTTAACACACTCGTCCCTTTGGAATTAAAGAGTTGGTAAATGGTCAGGTCAAAGTGAAAGGAGAGCTTTGTGCTTTGCGCACCATCATCAACTTCTCACGCAGGAGTTTTAATATAGTTTAGAAGGAGAAGGAGGTCGTGCAAGGCAGTGGCGTCGTTAGGCCTTTAAAAAAATTTTAAAAATTATAAAATAATGCTGACAAACTCAATATAAAGCGGCCAACTTATCAGTTTATATAAATAATCATATAACCTGTCATCAAGGACTTAAATGTGATCATAAATCTGTCAGTTCCCCTTCACTTTGTAGTGTACGGTAGAGCGAGCCCCTTTGCTGCATCCTTATCCCATCCACTCATAATGTAATTCAAGTAATTCAGTAATATTTTTCAGGGCTTGAAACTGCAGCCGTTTTGGTCACGTGTTTAATCTGTGCGACTTCAATTAAATTAATTTAAATTGGTGGGGGTGGGGGGGCTAAGCCTCCCCTGTCCTTTAAAGCCTAGTGACGCCCCTGGTGCAAGGTTATCTACCACTTTTCTGTCTGACATTAAGTCAATGAATTATTTTGAAGTGTGTTAATGGGTTTCCAGCAAGTTGAATTTAACTGGCCTGTGCTGACAGAAAGTATGTATACATGCATTTATAAAACAATATCAATATATATATGTGTGTGTCAGTTGAGTGACTATAAATAATAACCCCACAGCTGCTGCTGTATCATCTTTAATGTTCCGCTTACATGCTGTAAATATCTTCAAGATTCTTTAACATCTCTATTAAGGGAGTGTCTGGTAGATGCACAAAGTGCCAGGACGTGAAAGTGTGAACCAGTGCGACTCCTCCACTGCTCCTATATGTAGCGATAGGCGTAATGGGGAGGAGGGACTGGGCACACAAGGACAGGCCGCTCGGTCTGATGATTTGGCGACTGGTGGGTAAATATAGACAAGAACAGACCGGATCGCACATTATTGTCTCATCCTGTCATGGGTGATGGGGTGGGCACTGATATCTGTCCACTTTGAGTTCTCCTCCTGAGCTGTTATGAAACTGGGGAAGTCCCCCTGTCCGTCTGCCTTATCTTACGCCGTTGTTCTAAAGCCATCGGTGATGCCAAACACATGTCTTTGTCCGTTTATTTTCAGCACTCGCCTTCTAAATTAAGAGCTGATTGTATTAACAGCTGTGATCTAAGTAATCCGATATGTTCAAAAGTGGCGGACATGACGGGTGAGCAAATATTTTTTTCCAGAATTCTCTCTCCCCTCTCCCCACAGAAATAGCCAAACGTGAATTAATTCATACATGTCTTGTTTGATATTTAAAGTCAAAAATGTAAGCTGCACTGTAAACGGCACGTGCACGTCCTTTCACTAAGAAAACCCTCCAATGAAGTCATCAAAATGAAACAATGTGAGTACGTAAAGTCTCACACAAATGTGACCCCTTTTTCACACCAACAAGTAATCTAACGCATTACTATTTCCGAACCAGTAATCAGATTAAAAATACGTATCCAAGTTACTGTGCGTTACTATTTTCCCCATTTTATAGTTTTGCTTTCTTCTCTTCATCCCGAGTAGTGACGTCACGTGTGCGACCAGTCACGCTACAAGTACCGCCACTAGTTTAGTACTTAGAGGTGCAGCTTGGAAAACGAAGGGTTACAGGTTCGCGTCCTCGAGGGAACAAAGAAAAACGTAAAAGTCCTTATGTTGAGGTTTTGGTGCAAAACCACAAAAGAAGTTGGTCAGGTTGTATAGGAATTGCTGCATTTTTGCTAAAACATGTATTTTATTTATTTATTTATTTATTTATTTTGGTGCAGCAGCTGCTGAATGTAACTAATGCAACTTGTAATCTAACTTAGCTACTTTTAAAATCAAGTAATCAGTAAAGTAACTAAATTACTTATTAAAGGAGTAATCGATAATCATTAATTGGGTTTCTTTTTCAAGGTAACTGTGGCAACACTAATACAAATAAATAACTCTGTTTTGCGAAAGAAAACTGTATTTTGATGCAAATCACTGCACAACCTTGAGCTGAAATCGGTGGAACAAGTTGTCATGTTCACAACACAGATATCATGTAACAGTGTAAAAAAAAAAAAAAACGATTGAGGGGTTGATTAGCTTGCCAACATCTGACCACAAAACACCTCGAATATTTGAAACCCGCGCACCCAGTGCAAATCTATCATCCAGTGTTTGATATCAGTTATCTCTGAGTCAGATTTAAATTCCCAGCAATGGAGATACACACTGAGACACAGGGTGAAATGACTCAGAAATTACATCATCAATATTTGTAATGTGAGCCACTGGGTTGGTTTGCATCAAATTTGACCACCAGCCTCCCCCTTTATACATATATATATATATGTGTGTGTGTGTGTGTATATATATATATATGTATATATATATATACATATATATATATATATTATTTAAATGATCATGAAAGACAGGTTTAACAAGTTAAATTTTGTGTTGTTTTTGCAGAAGAGCAAGATTTTACCTCCGTCCTCAGGGACAGATCTCACATCGATGAGACGCTGCGGCTTGCGGCTGATGAAAAAGCGGCCGACTATGCAGGTGAGAGTGAAGGATTCAAAATATCATGCAAAAGACCGAACACGTTTAAATTTGAATATCTCTGGTTGAACTCTCCTTCTTCTTTTAACCCCTTCATTTCTCAACTCTTTATGATCCTCTCTGCCTCCAGCTGCTATACAGAGGTTGCGGAAGATCTACCACTCGTCCATTAAGCCGATGGAACAGGCCTACAAGTACAATGAACTGAGGCAGCACGAGATCTCAGGTAGGGCAGAAGCGTCAGCTGGGCCTGCGCTTTGCCTCACTTTGTCCTGTTGCGTGGATTTTTTTTTTCTTTCTTTCTTCGTTTGAGTTGCTTTAGTGACTGATTTGTTGACCGCTTTGTATTCATGCATCATCTTTACGCCATCAACCAACACAGTGAGATTAAATGTTTGGGGCTCCTCCAGAATCCATACAAGTAGTTATATTCTGCTCTGAGCCCAAACTGTAATGAACCATTTTGTTTCCTACCACTCATTTTCCTCCTAATTCTTTTTTATTTATTTTTTTTGTGACGTTGCACTGTGTACTGTATCTTCATAGTAACCTCAACACGCTAAGCTGCACACTGAGCTCCCCAGAACAAACTGTCCCACAATAAATTAAAGCTCGCCATCTTGTGGCGTTCCAGGCTTGGCTTGCATGCAAAAAAAAAAAAAATTAAAAAAAATATTATGTCTCTAAAAGAACATTTACATTCACTAGACACGAGTCAATTGACCACGTCGCCTGGCCACACGTGCACCGCATCCATTTGTTGACAGACATGTTTGACACACCGTAGGTCAAATATGGAACGACATTCCACTCAGGATCTCCCACCCATTCATGTACATTGTTACTCCACCCCTCCCTGTTGCCTGTAGAAACCTCACCTCCACCCCCTGTTCCCTTCACTTTTCTGTACTCCACCCTCTCCTGTCCTCCCCCCACCCCCCACTCCTCTGCTCCCACCATCTAACAGCCTACCCCGGACGAACCCTGGGGGACTCAGCCACAGGTGGGTGTGGGTAGAGCTTACCTGTGCATGGCACTGCCTGCAGTGCTCAGCCCCTTCCATCCGTCCCTTCATTTGTCTTCATACATTTCAAGCATGTTTCCCTTTGGCTGGCGTCCAATCCAACATGGCCGACTGGGAAGTCGTCAAAGTGATTCATGCGTGAAAAGCTTTAGTCCACGGGCGGCAGCAGTTTTAATCTGAGTCAAAAGGGAGAGAAACGTCAGCCAGAAAGCTCTTTGCGGCTCGAACCTGACCAGACTTGAAGCTTTGCTACTGTTACTTTTGCACATTGTGTATCGTATCAACGGACTAATTTTGACTCTGTGTAGTTGAGGTGGTACATGTAAAATTCGGAGGGGGTTGCATGTGCAGCTTTGGCTTTAGCACAGGAGCCACGGATCTGAGGAGGTCACACTGGTGGGAGGGTGGTCAGTGTTCAGCTTGGAGTGAGCTGACTTCCTTGGTTTTGAATCGTTAACGGCTTCGGGATCTGTGGTGGGCACACTTTTATTTTCTTACTTTGAAATTATTCAACTATACATTAAGTTTTCCACCCTACCACCCATGCACCACTCACAGCAAACATGGCAGATTGGAGATGGGACACACAGCTTGCTCTTAAACCACTGCAGATGTACTCTGTTGCGTGTCGTGAGATGTGGCTGCGGCGTTTTAATTTAACTTTCTCTGACGCTATTAAACACCCTAAAAGCTTTAACATGTGTTTCTTTGCCAGCCTTTGTTTCCTTTATGTGCTTTCTAATCCTTAAAGTGTCAAACGGTGTTGTCGTGCTGTTCACACTTGCTCTTTGTTCATCCCAGAAACAATCCCACTATACCTTTCAGACTGACTGATATTTCGCTTCTTCTTTGGAAATGCAGACTTTCAGAAACCAGTCACCATTGAACAGCTCAAAAATGAGCGCTCTTTTTGCTTCTTTCCAAAAAAAAATTGGGATGAACTTAAAAAAAAATCAGCATTCAGCCATCCTGCTGAGACTTTTAATCACTGTTGCATCCCCTTGCCCGACAGATGGTGAGATTACCTCCAAGCCCATGGTGCTGTTCCTGGGACCGTGGAGCGTAGGAAAGTCCTCCATGATCAATTACCTCCTGGGCTTGAGCGACAGCCCGTATCAGCTCTACACAGGTACGGTCCTCGCTTCCCGTTTCTAAATTGGCAATGAAAACGCTGAACGTGCTCAACTTTCACGCTTGAACCTGCAGGAGCTGAGCCTACTACCTCTGAGTTTACCGTCATCATGCACGGAGAAAAGATCCGCTCCGTTGAGGGCATTGTCATGGCGGCGGACAGCTCCCGCTCCTTCTCTCCCTTGGAGAAGTTCGGCCAGAACTTCTTGGAGAAGCTGATCGGTATCGAGATGCCCCACAAGCTGCTGGAACGTGTGACTTTTGTGGACACACCTGGAATCATCGAGAATCGGAAGCAGCAGGAGAGAGGTAAAAGGGGAAGCTCCATGCTTGAATTAAAATTGGAAGGCACCTTCATATTTGTTTGTAACACCTACTTTCTGCTTCCTACCAGGCTATCCCTTCAATGATGTGTGCCAGTGGTTCATTGACCGTGCAGACCTTATTTTTGTGGTGTTTGACCCCACCAAGCTGGACGTTGGCCTTGAGCTGGAGATGCTCTTCAGGCAGCTGAAGGGTCGCGAGTCTCAAATCCGCATCATCCTAAACAAAGCCGACAACCTGGCCACCCAGGACTTAATGAGAGTCTATGGAGCGCTCTTTTGGAGCTTGGCTCCCCTCATCAATGTGACTGAACCCCCCCGCGTCTACGTCAGCTCCTTCTGGCCGTATGACTACGCACCTGACACTAGCCGTGAGCTCTTCAAGCGAGAGGAGATCTCACTCCTGGAAGATCTCAACCAGGTGATTGAGAACCGCATGGAGAACAAGATCGCCTTCATCCGCCAGCATGGCATCCGGGTACGCATCCACGGCCTGCTGGTCGACCGCTACGTCCAAACCTTCAAAGAGAAAATGAGCTTCTTCAGTGACCCCGAGCTGGTCTTCAAGGAGATCGTGGACGACCCAGACAAGTTCTATATCTTCAAGTCCATCCTGGCCAAGACCAACGTCAGCAAGTTTGACCTGCCGAACCGCGACGCTTACCGTGACTTCTTTGGCATCAACCCAATCACCAACTTCAAGGCTCTGTCAGCTCAGTGCTCCTACATCGGAGGCTGCCTGCTGGAAAAAATTGAGAAGGCGATCACCAATGAGCTGCCTGCCCTTCTGAGCAGCATTAACTCTGGCAAACAGCCTGGCCTGTCCTCCTGCGAGGCCACTGGCTGCGGTGAGAAGCCAAAGAATCGTTATCGAAAGAACTGAGAGACACAAAATAACCCGAGCAGAGGAAGTGAGGGGAAAGAGGAGGAGAAGAGAACGGGGTCTGGTGGAAGCCAGCCTGGATTTTGTCAGAACGCTTTTATTGTTGAGGAGCCCGATCAGAGAAGATTAATGTTTGTTTTTTCTTTTTCCTCAGGAGATTCAGGAGAAATGCATTTAGGTACTGTGAGAATGATGCAGATAGTGGGAGATAGGGGGTCATTGTTTGATAAGGCAGCTTAAGGACACAAGTGCAGAAGAAATAATAACACGCCACCAAGTTTTTCGAAAAACACACGCCCTCCTCTTTCTCTTGCATATTCGCATTGGACTGTGTGGGACTTTGGGGTTGGGGAATTAATGATGTGAAGAAACAAATGGAAATGAATGCCTAAGATGAAATAAAAAAAAAATGTAAATCCTAAGGCTGAAATAGTCAAATACCAGCTCCCTTGTATGTGAATAAAACAGAAAAAGTGGAAATCTATTCAAGTGCATTGCAGCAGGTCAATTCCACCAGCTTCAGGAGTAGCATTTTTTTTGTTGGGTGCTATAAAAAGCCTTTGTGTTTGGGTAGCCAACCAAACCTTCGCTTTCGAAAATGGATTAACTTTGCATGCTAGCTATCCCATTTTTTTATTTAACAGATGCATGTATTTTTCCTTCTAACAAACACATGTAATGTTTCCTCGTGTGCCTGACACCTGAAGCAATCCGGTGAAGAAATAGAGCCTTTTTATTCTTTTTCTCTCTTAGTTTTGTACGCTTGTCGGTTTTGGTTGTTGACAACCAGTGAAACAAGCAGAGGTCAGGGTTCAAGGGTCGGAGTCTAAAGAGCGGAGTGGGTATGCTAATTCTAATTCACCTCTTAACTGTTCTTACTGTTTTTGTTTGAGTCTATAAATTTGCCAGCCTTTGGCACAAACTCAATACTGTGTTAAGAAGTATTTTGTTCCTCCAATGATAAGCTTCCCACCTTTTTTTTCTTTCTTTCTTTCTTTCTTTTTTTTGTTTAGCTGTTTAGTGACCACATAAAAAACACATGTGACATGTTTGAATTAAGCTCTTTTTAACCATTTTTTTTTTGCCTCATATTCTGCAGGTTAGAAAATATGTATTTCTCTGTATAACGTTCCATATGGGCATTGAAGCAAGCCGTGTGTGTGTGCGCGCACTGACAAATCTTGGTGGTGGACCACTCTGATGGTGGATTTCTTAGCTTGCAAAAGTGAGATGGATGTGAAGGTGAAGTGGAGGACTGAGCCCTGACCTCTATGGAAAGACGGAAAATCCGAATGCTGACCTTGCCTCCACAATGTTAAAGGATGACGCTCGTAAGGTCTTATGTAACTGTCCCAGTGTCCCAGTATCAGTAGGCTGAAAGTTTGGAAAAACACACTTTGAAACAAGCTACTGTTTCCTCAGCAAAAAAAAAAAAAAAAAGAAAAAATCCAAAAAATGCCAAATCATACTTTAAATACAAAGTCCTACAGAACAGGTACCAGCCGTGAGCCCCACTCAAAGATTTAATATGACTCACTTCCATCACCCTCCCCTCATTAACCCCCTCCCACTGCTGTATCCAGCTAAATTCTAAGGCATGCTCCTGATGAATACAGCCAACTCCAAGGAAGCTTCGTTATTTCTATTTGTTTGATTGTGAGTGCTCCACCGGATGTGTTTTGACATGTTTACACTGCAGATCCAGAACTTGCCCACTAGAGAGTGCTGTGTAAAAGTGCAAAAAAGATAACAGACCACTTAGTAACTCTCACCACCTGGAAATACACACACATATATATATATAAATATATATATATAAAAAAGTATATCTCAGGCTTCATGGCATCATGTGGTTGTTTTTCAGAGTCACTTATCATCATTTAGTTGTGAATTAGACGTTGAATGGATGTGTGGCCCATCGAAGTTAGCTAGCTGTTGATTCACTTTTCTTTTGTTTGTTTGGTATAAAAAACTTTGAATTAACAAAGGCCCAAGTTTTGGAAGCGTGATCACAAAGAATAAAGATTTCTGATGGAAAGGGTTTGTGGTAATTCCGGTGAAACTGCGAATCCTCGAGAGTTGCCCAAGTTGATTTTCTCTGTGCCCGTTTCCCTTTCTCCTCCCTCCCCCTCTTTACACCTTGTTGCCCTGAATACAGAGACAGTCCAGTCCAGTTTGAAAGCATTTTATCACATAGCTGCAATGCACCAACAGTTTGTCGTGACTGGAAGCGGGGAGGAGTGTGTGCGTTGGAACGAGTGAGTGTGTGTGTGCTGTAAACTGATAGGTGTCCACCAGGAATCCCCTTTAAACACTGGTGCAAACTGCTTTTCTCGGCGAGAGTTCCCCCGCTCTTCCTACTTTGTAAAGAGATCAACTTAAAGCTCATAATTGTGCATCTATTAAAAACAAACTTTTAAATATCATTTCACATGCAAACACTAAACTAAAAGATTCATATACACACACACACATATATATAAGGACTAAAATGTTATTTTTTGTACATGCACACAGAGAAATGCTGTATAGTACCTTAATGTCTCTTTGTTAGACTTTGAATAAATATTGTGCCACAAAAGATAAAAAACACTGTCAGAATGAAATATCTTCAGTAAAAAAAGACACACTTGGGTTGTTTGCTTGGATCCAGGTGGAGTGCAGAGTATGCACACGGGTCCCCACTGGAGAATACTTAAATATACCGTGCAGCTTCTCCGCCGACTGTAGAGAAACAACGGCTGAATAAAGAATAGAGAGTTCAAGCAGGAGATTCTGCAAACAGTCTGTACTGTTCTGGTTAAATTAAACCAGCTTTAAATTATTAACATATTATGTGTCTGAGGACTCCCTTATAATAGGAGGTGTCTTCTACTGTTATCTTAGAGAGTGTGTTTACATTAGAGGAGAAGGTTTGTTGTTGGACTGAAGGTGCTGCTGGGCTTGGCTCATGGATGGATGGATGGGTGGAAAGCGGCGTCCCCCCCATCCTCCCCGTAAATGCGTGCTCGCTACCTTTCCAGTCTTTTAGGCGCGTGCACGTTGCCTAGACCAGACTGCACCCCCCACCCCCTCCCCTCCATCACTCCATCACCCTCTCCTCTCCTCCTGTCCTCTGTTCGCCGAGCACAGACGGTCGCATCGAGTTAATGGCAAACACCAGAACGGAAGAAGGCAAAACTGTTTTCACAATAAACAATAAAAGCGATACAGTTTTATGAATTCAGACTGACTAAAGTTGCAACCTAATGTATTTTCGAATTTTTTCGATTGATTTTTTTCATTTCTTATTTATAGTCACTGAAGCTCCTGATTCTGGATACATGGACTACACCAGGAAAGTGGTAATTGCTGTCACTTTTTCATTTCTGAATTCAAATATATTTATAAATCCTTATAAATAATAAGTCCAAATGTAGCAATGAATTTGAGCTTCCTTTCGTGATTTCAATTTCAAAAGGTCTGAAGAAAATTAAACTAAATTGACACAAATTAACGACACACTGACAAAGGGCCATCCTTACCTTTAATGTAAAGGCATGGCAGAATAGACCAGTCATGTGGAATTAGGCGTATACCCACCTGTAGGTATAAAGTGGGGTTTTATTTTTAAAGGGAAGAGCGGAAGTGATCTTTATTTTATTCTGCCGTCTCTCTCTCCCTCGGTCCCACACACACACAGACACACACATACACACACACACACACACACACACACACACACTTCTCGCGGCTGGACGCCTGTCAGCGCACAGAAGATGGTGGCGCCTGCGGAGACTGTGTTGACTGTGTTGTCCACTGCGCCTGGATAGCGCGCACAGCGTTCTCACGCACGTGTCGGCGCTGTTCGTCCAGATAATGGTCAGGTAACACGGCAGACAATCTTTTCATCTTTCTGCGGACGGCTTGGGCTGCAAAAACGCAAAAAGATGGACGGTGCACCACCAGCCCCGATCTACCACGCCGGTCTCGGATTGAAGGGGAATTATTTGGAAGCGTTGCGATAGTCTCCGCGTCTCGTCCAATTCAATTAAAGTGGCCGGATCAAGGCAGCGCTCGGCTTTAACCTGTGGGACTGTAGTGTGTGGGGAGGTGTGGAGCGGAGGTGGAGACCTTTCAATTAGCCCCACTCTCTCCGGGCTTTTGTCGCCTCCCGTTTACAGTGGGGACCCAGCTGTCGTGGGCAAACTTTACTCGAGTTAAAAGAAAACAGCGCCGAGTGATACTTCTGGCAGTCTTCAAGAAGCTGCTCTATTTTCCTGCAACTGTCCGGTAGAGACGGAATATGCAGCCGGGAACCGCCATGGTCGGGATATTTAGACAATCTGGATGTTTACCGGGACGCACCGTGACGGTGAATTGGCGTGACCGTGGACACTAAAGCGGTACTGATGCAACACTACAAGAATGGTTAGTGCATAGCCGTGGAGGAGAGTGTCTGTGTACGGGTCATTGACAGCCACGCTCTTGCAATAAATCCAAAGACTTTATTGGTTGTTTTCTGCGCACCCCGTCTTGCGTTCGCCTCCTGCAAACCTCCGTGCACAAAATCTCCTCTGCGTTTGGAGTCTCCGGAGAGGGAAGCCAGGAAAGGACGGGGCTCCGTCCACAAGAGCAATAGCGAATAGGCCCTGCAGCAAGGAGCATGTGGGTATAAATAAAAGCCCTGGTGACTGTTATTTTTACGCTCATGCTCCCGTTATCTGGTTTTGACCTACGCCTTAAATTTAAAAGCCCTTTTCTCTTTTTTTAACCAGCAGCGGCAGATTTCGAGGTAAACACGCTGGCTTTTTTTTGGATTAAGTTTTTCTCAGTGCTGAAAAAACATGGTTAGTCCAGGGGCTATTTATTTATATTCACAGTGGAAGTGGAATTGAAGAAAACTGAATGCATGCAGGACCGGACCTTCACTATTAACACACTGCAGCAGACTCTTCAGAAACATTGAGTAATACATGTGATCAAGATCTACTTACTCATAATTCTGGTGACAGTTTCACAAGTTAAACTGATATTTACTTCCTTGTTTTTTTCTTTCCCATGTCCCGGCCCTTTCCTTTTACCACAGTATTTTGTAATTCTGACATTTCTCGCTGAATATTTTCCAAAGAATGAAGCTAAGTGCAGGCATCTGAATTGACTTGGACTGGAACAGAGCAGACAGCGAGTGAACCTTGCAGTTTCAAGTGCGTCAAAACAGATGGGAATGTAGAGGAATGCAGGGATTGACGTCAAGAGGGGCAATAATGAACTACTCGAAAACTCTGGATGGTTTGCCGGTGTTTCAACAGCCAAAACACTGCAACCAGAGGGAGATTTTCCCTGAAAACGTTTTTCTCTGTGCTGTCTTCTTCACTCTGAAGAGTTAAGAATCAATGCACTATCTGTTATACTGTGGCCACATACTTTGCCTTACTTTTCATCTACGTTCTTTTAGGAATAACTGTGCCTTCTGCTCTAGTTTTTGATTTTGGATTGATTAAAAAGACAACATGGCATCCCCCCAACATCAGCAACTGCTGCCCCACAACACAGAAGTGAGCTGTGACTCAAGTGGAGATGGAGGCGTCTCAGTGAGAATTGGCACTAGTGTCAAACACAGGCACGTAGGCGGGCCGCTGGGTTCAATCGGAGGAGGCTTCATTGGCGGAGCCAAGCACTGCAAGTACAGCATTTCCTCTAGCTGTAGCTCTGGAGAGTCTGGAGTGAGGAGGCCAGCAGTCAAAAGTTTTCGTGCTCAGAAGAAGATGCCTCAGCTTTTTGAGAGATCTGCAGGTCATTTCTGGGACCCAAAGTTTGACTCTTCTATCCTGGAGGAGGCCTGCAGAGAACGGTGTTTCCCTCAGACCCAGCGGCGCTTCCGCTATGTTCTCTTTTATCTGGTAGCTGTTGGTTTCCTTTGGGGATTGTACTTTGCTGCCAACCCTTCCCGCTGTGATAGGGCCGCTTTTCTCCTTCCTACTGCTTCCTTCCTCCTTTTCTGCCTCCTACTCTTCCTCTTAACATTTACCAAGCTATACTCCCGCTGCTACAACCAGGCATCTCTGCTGCTCATTCTTGTAACCTTCATGCTGACCCTAGCCCCTCAGATCCAGACATCAGGCTTTAGGGATCCAGAGACTCCCACACCTACACTTGATGTGGAAGAATTCAGTGGTATAGGGCCCACATACAACCTATCATATGACAAGCTTGTGGATGATAGCGCCTTGTCCCCTTGTCTTTCTCCTGTAGGCACCTTCTCGCTCTGTATTGAGGTTCTTCTTTTGCTATACAGCGTTCTCCATGTTCGTCTCTATGCCTCTGTCCTGCTCGGGTTTCTCTACTCTGTCTTTTTTGAGAGTTTGGGTTGGCTGCACCTAACCCACATTGGCGAAAGCTGGAAGTTAACCTCTCCATCAGACTGGAATACACTAAGCTGGCTGGGCCCAGCAAAAGCCTTGCTCCATCTCTGCGCTCACGCCATTGGTATCCACTTGTTCATCATGTCTGAAGTCCGGTCACGCAGTACCTTCCTTAAGGTCGGACAAGCCATCATGCACGGCAAAGATCTGGAGGTGGAGAAAGCCTTGAAGGAGCGAATGATCCACTCTGTGATGCCCAGAATCGTGGCGGACGAGCTGATGAAGCAGGGTGACGAGGAGCTAGGCGACCATTCTGTGAAGCGTTACTCCACCAGTGGTGCGGCTGCTGCCATCTCCAGCCCTAAAAACAACAAACGCAAGAAAACCTCCATCCCCCGCGGCCAGATCATCTTCAGACCCTTCAACATGAAACGGATGGAGCCCGTCAGCATCCTGTTTGCAGATATTGTTGGCTTCACCAAAATGTCCGCCAACAAATCTGCCCATGCCCTTGTCGGACTTCTGAATGACTTGTTTGGCCGCTTCGACAGGCTTTGTGAACTCACCGGTTGTGAAAAGATAAGCACTCTAGGAGACTGTTACTACTGTGTGGCTGGTTGCCCTGAACCCAGACCAGACCATGCCTATTGCTGTGTAGAGATGGGTCTGGGCATGATTCAGGCAATCGAACAGTTCTGCCAGGAGAAGAGGGAGATGGTTAACATGAGGGTGGGCGTTCACACTGGCACAGTACTGTGTGGCATCCTGGGCATGAAGCGCTTCAAGTTCGATGTCTGGTCAAATGATGTCAACCTGGCCAATCTGATGGAGCAGCTGGGTGTTGCAGGGAAGGTCCACCTATCGCAGGCCACCGCCAACTTCTTAGATGACCGCTACCAGCATGAAGACGGACAAGTCATTGAGAGAATTGGACAGAGTGTGGTGTCTGACCAGCTGAAAGGTAAGTCCTCTGTGAGAATTAGTTAGGAATAACAATGCCAAGTAGTTGTTTTTTGATATCTCATGTAAGCCTCATTGTTTAGCCTTAAGTATCTCACAGATTTTGCTCTATTCTTAGCTGAAATACACCATTTCAAGGTCAGCAGTAGTTACTACAAATTGGCCACGACTAGGAGATGTACTGCATTGTTTATTTCTCAATAAATTAAATTTATGCCCTGTAATACTTCTCCAAATTCCCAAGAGTAGCTTTTAACTTATGCCACCATTACAACAACTCGCCTTCCAAGTGCATCAAAGTATTTACATTGGTCAAGGTCAGGTCACAGAGCTTCAGGATAATGTATTGTAACTGGCACTGATGGTCCGGTGGGGGTTTAAGTTTCTTATTAGTGCCCTCTGTTGTGTTGTCACTGTGTGACTATATCACAGACGGACGCCATCTTCTTTCCCATCTTTCCCCTCCGCCCTGTCTCTGCCCACTCCACTCTTTGTTCTCTTGTTAAATTACATTGCCTTCCAGACGTCCTCGTCGCCGTGTCCTGTTCTCTCAAACCTCGCCGTGAACCTTGAGGATTGCTTTACAACTTGACGTGACTGTCACCTCTTCTAACAGAGATTTTCCTGCAGCTTTTAGCTTCAGCTCTCGATCTTGTGTTTCCCCCCCTTCCTCTAAAGTGCTTGACTGCAGCTTTCATTTAATAAATGTATGCAAATCTCCTCAGTGTGACTAAATGTTGCCTTAATGGCCCTTTTCGTCATTTAAGGCTCGCCGATCCATTATCGCCCAGTGTAAGCGAAGTGACAGTGAAGTCTGACTAAGGTATTGCAGATGGTGTTCAGCTGCCCTTTTGAATTAGCATTTCAAGTTTATTTTTGTTTCACTGTGCTGCCTCAAAGGCTGCACTGTCTGATATTTTGTCCGGTGCATTTTCAGCAAGGACTGACGTGAAGTTGCAGCGCATACAAATTAGCAATTCAAGTGCACACATTAATAATTTGACTGCACAATTTATGATTTTCTTTATATAGCCACAGGGCTTCTTGCAGACAGAATAAATTATCCCTGGTAATTAGTGCTGTTACAAGTCAAGGAGTAAGACTGTGTGAGAATGCCTTTTGCGAACCTGCCAGGAGGAGAGATTTACTGGCCCGTGTTTCACCTCATCTCTTAGATTAATGAGTGACTACCACTTATTCTGGACTGTTTTTACTTGCTTGCATCATGTACAGTATTCAGTTTTCCTCCTAAGATTTATACTTTCACTGTAGATCTGTTGTGCCAGACAGAGCGAGCTGGCTGTCAGGAGAGAGTTGTTTTTCAGTGCTGTAAAATTCCCTCCTCTGTCTAGTTCGGTTTGTGTAAATCACTTGGGTAACTTTGCAGCGGGGCATGGATCCAGACTGAATCTGGTCCCCATTGGCTGGCTCAGAAGTAAATTTCTCTGACCTAGACACTGATAGCTGTGCAGCTGTCTCCCATACATTTTTAATGTCCTTTTTGACTTAGCATGATAGTGTAGTTTCTCCCAAACATCTTTTGGCTCCTGAGAGTTTTTGCAGAATGCCAAGAATTTTTGGGCAGAGACTAGAGCCAAGTTTTGTGAATCAATAGATGCACTTTTTTTTTTTTTTTTAAGTTTATTCTCTCTTGTAGTTTCCTGCTGTAGGTATGAGCTATTTATGGCAGTTTGTAGAAGAAGTTCACGTGGAGTGCAGCCACATGTGGCCAGTTGAGTGGTACAGCTGCGTCCTGTTGCCTACTCAGCGCTGACCTGAGGCCTGTTGTTGTAGAAACGTGGAAATCTGTGTTGGTTTACATCCTGCTCATGCGGATCTTACTAATTACTTCCTCTTAATCTCGAAATAACCTTTCCAACTCTTATTTAATCTGATTTACTCTGATTTTTGACCACCCCTTTTCAAGGATTCATTTGTCTGAACAAAAGTCAAAAGGCCAAATCTGAAAAAATAAAAAATCATAACCGATTCATTGGCTGATCTTTATAAATACTAAATGACGATGTCTTACAATAAGCAAATATTCCCCCAAATATTCAGCTTTAACGACATAGAGAGAGAAAAGCAGCAATTCCTCACACCAAAGAGGCTGGGACTCAGGTGATTAATTGAAATAATTAAATAAATGGGTAGTCGCAGCCCTATCTGGAATCTTAACACAATTTGCTGGAAGGATAGGAAGGTTACATTGATATTATCCTGTTTTAAACAGTGCTTACAGCTCTCCAGTCTGTTCTGTTTGTCTCTCTGAAGGTTGGGCACGAAGTGAGGCGTTGTGCATTTTCCTTACTGGAAGTGGGTGCTATATTTGGCACCATTTCCCCGGAAAGTATCTGTCCAGCGCACTGTATGTCTTTCCTTTGTGCTTAAAGCAGAATGATGACACCTGCAAAAGATTATCCCTCTGGTAGGAGACTGTTGGTGTGGCGCGCCTGTTATTTTTCGTCTGGTGACAGAATCGCCACATAGATCCAAACGTTGCCCGCTTCTCTTTAATGAAGCCATTGTTTCCAGAGGAAAGAACATAATGTGTTGGCTGAGGTGTTACGTGTGTGCTACACTTAGAGTATAATTATCACAGTCTCTGCTGTTTCTTCCTTTAATCTCTTAACACTACAATAGTATTACAGATTGTTGCCCTAACCCTAACCCTAACCCTAACACCCGGACTGCTTTAGTGCCTTTTGTGAAGACATATATGTATATTATACCTATATTTCTAATAATAAAAATGATTCAGGAAGAGGAAAAATACCCATAAGTATAGTTCCTTCTCAGCAACACATGGGAGACTGACACACTTGACACAGGTCTATGATCCACATTTATATTTGTGTCTGGTCAAAACCTTGTAATCCACATAAGATGTGGTTCAAGTCCTCAGTGCACTAGAGAGCATTTCTACATGCATCACTGAGAAAAGATCGGAAGGACCCAGGTGTGGAGCTGTTTATTCGTGGCAAGCGTCAGACTCATAGATCATGGCCTATCAGATTCTTGAATGGCATCCTGTGTTGAGAATTACATGGGAGGGTTGGGGGGGGTTAATGGGATAATGGGAGGATGCGCGCACAACTGTTTGCTGTTGAGTTTTCCATAGCAACTTAAGGGATGACGCTTCAGTCTTGAGAACCTGTTTCTACTGCACCCAAGTCGCCAAAAATAATCTGGTATTGTGGGTTTAAATTTAAATTAATCTTCTTGCTCTTGAGTCTTCCTGGTTTTCGTACCCGGCTAGGAGTTAGAAAATCTTCACACTGATTCTTTCTTATTGAATGGCCTCTTTCCGATAAGATTCACCATTCACCAACTGACTTCCCACTAACCAGCCACCTCAAGATATACACTCACTGGCCACTTTATAGGCCACCCTATTTTGCCTTCAGAACTGCCTCAATTCTTCGTGACATACTTTCAACAATGTGTTGGAAACATTCCTCAGAGATTTTGAACATTGCTGCAGATTTGTCGGCTGCACATCTATGATGCAAATCTCCTGTTCCACCACATCCCAAAGGTGCTCTTTTCAGACTCTATTGAGATCTGGTGACTGTGGAGGTCATTCGAGTACACCGTTCAAGAAACCAGTTCGAGATGATATGAGCTTTGTGACATGGTGCTTTATCCTGCTGGAAGTAGCTGTCAGAAAATGGGTACACTGTGGTCATAAAGGGCCGGACATGGTCAGCAACAATACTCAGGTCGACTGTGGCATTCAAACCATGCTCAGTTTGTACTAAGGGGCCCAAAGTGAGCCAAGAAAATATCCCCCGCACACTATTACACCACCACCACCAGCCTGAACCGTTGATACAAGGCAGGATGGATCCATGCTTTCATGTTGTTTACGCCAAATTCTGACCCTGATATCTGAATGTCGCAACTGAAATGAGACTCGTCAGACCAGGCAACGTTTTTCAAATCTTCTATTGTTCAGTTTTGGTGAGCCTGTGTCTCAGTTTCCTGTTCTTAGCTGACAGGAGTGGCACCCGGTGTGGTCTTCTGCTGCTATAGCCCATCTTCTTCAAGGTTGGACATGTTCTGAGATGGTACTATGCATTCGCTGGTTGTAACGAGTGGTTATTTGGGTTACTGTTGCTTCTCTATCATCTCCAACCAGTCTGCCCATTCTCCTCTGACCTCACACATCAACAAGGCATTTTCGTGTGTGAAAATCCCAGTAGACCAGCAGTTTCTGAAACACTCAGACCAGCTAGTCTGGCACCAACAACAATATCATGTTCAAAGTCACTTAAATCCCCTTTCTTCCCCATTATGATGCCTGGTTTAAACTTCAGCAAGTTGACTTGATCACCTCTACATGAATAAATGCATTGAATTGCAGCCACGTGATTGGCTGATTACCTATTTGTGTTAACAAGCAATTGAGCAGGTGTACCTAATAAAGTGGCAAGTTAGTGTAGAATAGCATGTTCTCTGGCTGATTTTGAAGTTGTCCGCGTGACCTTTTTCTAAGTCATACTGCTGAGCAAAGCAGCTGCATACCTTCTCCCCCGGCCCTCCTCTCTTTTCCCTCCGGGAGCCTTGTAATTAACCAAGTCTGGGTAATCTCCTTGGCTAAAATGATTAAGGTTAGTACTCCTCCATCATCATTATCTATTCTTCACACTGGCCTTGTGTTATCCTGACCCCGAACGCATCAGCTGCCTGCCAGACGGTCGTTTCTATCACAGCGAATCACATCGATTGTCTGTAATGAGGTTGTCGTGCCTGCATTTATTTATCATGTGGCAACGAGGGAGATGACAACAAGAGAGGGGCTCATGTCATGTAGATATTAAAAAAAAAATAATTAAACGGGGCCAGGGGTTGTGCTCGCTACAACGCAGAAGACAATTTGAAGTCTGGTCGATAATATACATGAATGAATTTGTCCCAATTACTTGTTCCTCTTTGAGGCCTTCCAAACAATAATTGATGAGCTACGTTGTGATTGATTTTCAACAAGGAGCAGAACCTCGTCGCAAATGGTCTCGATAATGAAGGTTCTGTGTCCCTTTGCTCTGGCCCTATTACTTCATGCCCTGCAGCAGGTATTAGTTATTGAGACTGCCATTTGTACATTTGGGAGGCTCGCATGCATGTGTACAAATTCATTTCACACATCTCTGCCCCTACCGCCTGAGCTCTGCTCCGTGGGGATGTGGTGCCAGTCAGGAAAGTGCATAGTATTCGCCAGAGGCTCTTCGGAGAATTACTTCTAATGGCTACTGTACCTGTGACCTTGACGATAAATGAGATTGGTTTTGAGGTCGCGCTCAAAGAGGCGGAGGCAGAGAAAGGAAAGCAGAAGAGATGATGAAATGCTTTTTTGCTGTGGTCTAGTTTTTGCTGTCAGAGACGGATGTTGCCCCACTATATTACACCACTATATTATACCCAGAATATGACTGGGCCTCAGTACTGATCCCAAATAAAGACATTGCACACACAGTAGTTGTGTATATGTTTGTGTGTGTGTGCTCTGCCTTCATGCTGTGGTTTTTGACAAAAAGTTTACCAGCTTGGCCTTTTCATTCTAATATACACCGATCAAGCATAACATTATGTAGGCTTCCCTTGTGCCTATAAAACAATTGTGACTCATCAGAGAATGAACAGGAGCCTTCTGAGGGTGTCCTGTGGTGTCTGGTAATAGAGTGTTGTTAGTGGGGGTCCTATGGGTTGAGGTGAGGGGCCTCTGTGGATCAGGTTTATCCCAGTGCATTCCACATATACTTGAATTTGCTTGGGATCTCATGAATTTTGAGGCCAGGTAGAGACCCTGTGCATGTTGTTTGTTTTTGCCTGCTGTAGAGTCGGGGTGCCTGGTCTGGTCTAGGTGGGTCGTACATGTCTAACTAACATCCACATGAATGTTAGGTCCAAAAGTTTCCCAGCAGAACACTCTTAATAGCTTAATCAAGCTATGCTTGAAATTCAACTTTTCGGGTGTGGCACTTGTCCCAGTTTACATGCAGCGGAGAAAATCGAATAACTGACGGGAACATGTCCTCCTCCTCCACATTAGGTAGCGATATGTTGCTTTTCAGCGGGTTAATACCATGTTAATATGGCCCCCTTTCCGGTTGACCCATATCGTCATATAATAAACAGTCGTTCATGCGCCAGAGCAGCATTTCAAACAATAACAAGATGGATAATAGTACAACTTTTTTAATCTTGTACGTAATATGCACGCTGCTTTTTGGTGCCGATAAGATGCCCGCTATCTGTTAAGTGGTTCTTCTACCGGCTCTGTTTACTTTCTTCTTCTGTAAACGACTTTCTTGGATTTTTTTGTTCCAGGGTCACACGCCAGCGCATTGTTTGTGGAGCATGCGCACACACGTTGTCTAGTTAAAGTCTGATTAAGGCGTATACATGGCGGAGAAAATCGATTCAGGAGAACTCTGATTGTAGTCGGACTAACGTGTTTACATGTGCTTAAATTGTCCAGTTAAAGTCGGATTAGAGCAATAGTTTGTTTTTTTCACGTGCATGTGACACAATATGTACCCAGTATATAAGTTACTCACTTCTGCTGTCGGTGGTCATAATGTGGGTCATTATGTGCCTGATAGGTGTATACTGTAGCTGTAGTCGCATGCTGCCAGCGATCAAATACCTAGCATAGTTTTTATCTTTAGCCCAAATCAATATGCACAGACAGTATTCAGTCCAGCTGTGGAAAGACAGCAGGGCTTGATAGTGAAGTGGGCAGCACTGAGTTGAGTGGCTTACTGCTAGCAGGGGTTAGGTGAGGTAGACATACAGTATATAGAGTGCTGTTAGGTTGTGGTGGCAACTGTTAAGTAGATTATTACTGGAATGCCAAGTTCTGTAGTGGCCATTTTATTTGAAGTCTTGGAGGGGGGCATGACCGCACAGAGGCTGCCATGGGAACTAAACTGTCAGCAGGTCTCTCGGTTGGTATATTGCGTTGCACTGACCGAGCCCTAGCTAGAATACCCAGGCTCTGCATGGTAGATTACAGCTTTGCTGAGAGAATAATGGCCTAATACATCACACTGCATTTTACAGTGTCGCTCTATACTGTGCATTATAGTTCAGGACAGCATGGCACCGTAGCCCGCGGGGGTGAAATCTCACTATTCATCATCTTTGACTACATACCGAATGAGTCTGCCAAGATACGCAAACTCTTGTGACGCTCTGAAAACATCGGGTTATTGAAGGCAAGGTTATTGAAGGTCTATGATGCGGTGATTAGCTGAATTTTATAGCCGCAATCATCTCTGTTATCTGCTGTGTCACACTGTTACTCAGCAGGATTGCAAAGCATGCACCCATTCAGGAGACTTGTGAAGCATTGAGCAAGGGTAATGAGTTTCTGGATCAAGAGCAGAAAACATATTATAGCAAAGAGCTGCGAATAATCTTATCTGCATGGCTCAGCGAGGTTTCTATTAAACCGATACTGCTGGAGATTTTGTTCTGAACATCCATGTGTCCCATTGTGCTCCACTTCATCCTGACAAGTGTTGGAGGACTCCGCAGACCTTTCAGAGCCCTTATAGGGGACAGCTCGATACTGAAGTGTCCTTCCTGTTCGTATTCTGACAAGAGATGACCCAGGGCGAGGTGGATGACAGAACCTGATCTCAGCTGCACAGCTGTCTGCCCGATAAGAAGCCACAGCAGACATGGCTGAGCTCGGAAAAGAAACACGGCACGCGTAGCATGTTGACAGCGACGCGTCAGCGAGCGCGCTCTGCTTCGCTTTGGTATTTTTCACTTAGCCAAGCAAGTCAGCGGAGAACCTGTTATGTTATATGACCAAATTACCAATTTAAATAGAGGTAAAACTATTATCCGTTGGTTTACTCATCAACAATCTTGATTTTTTAACTGGTTGATAAAAAAGTTTCAGTTTTAAAGTTTTAATCATTGATGTGAGTGCTAAAAATGCAGATACGAACAAATCCGTAGATGTCAAACTAAAAACTGTCCCTTTATGCTCTGGCCCGGGTCCACGTTTCAGCTGCTCCATTAAGGCACCATTAAACTAGTGAGTTAATGCAGGTAAGCTACTGTAATGCACTGACCTGTGTGATGTGGGGGCCACTGACGGATATCTGTTGCACAAAGAGGTTGCGAGTAGTGGAGGATGAAAGGATCTGCAGTAAACCAAGTCCCCAAAGAGCTTTTCTGGTATTTGCCTGATTACTTTTCACGCTACACTTTAAAGTAGGGGTCTTCAAGGCCAAGAACCCCCAAACTGATGAGAGATTAAGTAAGGACCCCCCTACCTACTGTATGTGTTGTATGTTAAACTCAACCTAGTGCTTTTCATAAATATACATTATTATTATCATGATTTTGCATTTAATATTAGGTTACTCAAATAAAACACAGGTTCAAATATTCATTTTTTTTTTTATTTCAAACATTAAAGTGGCAGATAGATATATAGATAGATTTGTGGGGAGAAATTGTTGAAGAAAAGGATATACTGTAGTTAGTATAACGTAACAACGCTGTTCAACAAAGCTGGAGTTTGTATTAATCTTCCTGCCGCTTTCTACGTGGCTGCACACGACCAGTCAGTCTGCAGTGTGGAGTTTTCACAGCAAATGTGCTGAGAGGATCAGCTTGCATATCTTCCCTCTGTCCCTCCTGCAGACTGAGTGAAAAAAAACACATAATCAAAGCAGAAAAAAAGATCTTGCACGAAAGGGATTACAAAGAGAAAAAAATATGTAAAATATGCAGTGAGACACAAAGATGGATAGAGTTGCCTCTCGAGGATTGTCCTGTTCGGGACTTTTTGCTCATCTCCACCTCACGCTCATAACACTGACTTCAGCACAACACGTGGGTAGGGACGCAACCCATCTGCATCAACACACACACACACACACACACACACACACAACCTTACTCCAGCTTTGCACCCTGTGTCTACAAAGGCTAATTGCCATGGCAACAAGCAAGTGAAAGGGAAAGGGTCAGCTGGATCCTTTTAAATGGAAGGACTGGTGCACCGACAGAGAGAATGGGGCCAAATTGACTTTATTCAAGCAAATCTCTGGATTTCACAGTGTGGTAAAAAGCCAAGCGAAGGCCCGTTTTGAGCGTTAGCCCAGCCAGAGTGGGCTGAGCACATGCAGCGATCCTTCCCCCCACTTCACCTCTAAAAGACGCTCACATTCTGGCTCTCAAAAATTTGGAAGAACGTTGACAAGTGGGAGAAAAGTATAGCTTTCCGCTCTGCATGAGCACTTCCATTCGGAGGGCGCAGTTGTGAGCCGTGCGCGCGGCTAAGCTAGCTCTCTTTGTGCCCGCGTAGACGCGCTGGTGATAAATTGCTATCATGAGTCATTGATGCATTCTCAGCTTTTTTTTTCCTCCCCCCCCCCCCGCCGCCCCCCCTCTCTTTGTGATCAAGGGTACGGAAAATGCCAGCACTCCTCTTATCGGATTCACACTAGCCTTCGCTGACATTGACAGATCGAGCTCTCTCTTAAGATGATGCGCGCTAACCTCCCGGTCCGCCCCAACGACGCGGCAGTCGGTCATGAACGCTCGCCTTTGCACGTGCCGTCCGGGTGTGTGTAATGCAAAAATTCCCACACGTACAACCACTCCCTGTCTGTGTTTGTGGGTTTCGGTGGCTCGTTAGTGTGCACAGCGGGAGTAGTGTGTGTGTGATAAATGACTGTGGTGAATTATGAATGAGGGAAGATGATGGGGGGGAGGGGGGCCAGGGCCCGCTAACGCCTGCTGCTGCGCTCGGCGTGCACAGATTGACCGCTCGTGTTTGTGTGTGTGCAACGTGCAGTAGAAGCGTTTCTCTATTCATGCATGCACGCCTGGGGGAAGATTTTTTTTATTATTACCAGCAGTTAAGGCCTTTAAGGTAGTAGTGTTTTAAGTCTATACATTCAGAGAATGAGGAAGTATTTTGACATGTTTATCTCCCACACACCTTCCTGTGTTGCATTTAAGTCATTTCCGTCACCTCGAACCCATGGATGGGTTCGATTCATGCTATATATTACACTTGGGTATACTATAGTTATTTATCTTTAATGTTTGACATCTCATCACGTTTAATGTTGGCACGAACATTCACAACAATCAACTCTGATACCGCTCCGTAGTGATGGGATTTTCAACTGAGGTCATACAATTTTTATTGAGTATACTCTATAGTCTATAAATATCCCATTATGCACTGTAGTGCGCCCTTCTGGCTGCTAGGTAATTTGAAGGAGGCGATGCAACGTATGGTTCTAGTAGGTATAGAGGATCCTGCCTATGCGTGCTGGCTGGAAACGAGAGTTGGTAGACATCAGTGGAAAGGCCAGCTCTGCAAAAAGATTGCAACATCTGTCTCACTGAGACTCGGACTCTAATCAGGCCGCTTCTATTTTTAATGTCCGCTAAATCATTTTCAGTTTGTTTTCAGTTTTCCATGTGTCACTGCTAAAGATATAAAAAAATTAAAAGCCACAGTACCAGCTGTTGAGGCCCAGCGGAGACTTTGGTGTCACATGCAATGGGATACATTCAGTTTATTCTCTCAGTGTGATCATTTGACATTAACACTCCCCGTCCAGATTTGTTTTTCCACTGAACATGAAAAATACTGTTTTCAGCCAATGCACGGTTCCACTCTCGTGTGAACTGAACTCCCAGCCTCAGGCTTGGCTCCTTCAACTGGCTTCAGTGCGAGGCAGCCCTCCCGTGTCCCTGTAGCTGTCAACTGCTCCTTCATCCACTTACTTTATGGCTGCAGGAATCCCCTATGCTGTCGTGTGTGTGTGTGTGTGTGAGCTAAGTGCCTGATACATTGTATTCCCAAGAGAAGTCACTCCCTGTCCCTTTATCATGTTGAGCCTCCCTCTTCTTCCCCCCTGTGTATTTTTTTTCCAGTTTTTCTTCCCTTCATCTTATCGCTGTCACGTTCTCCAACTGTTGATTCAGAGGGCTGGCTTAATCTTAATCAACAATGCATCACGAGAGCATGTTTATGAACTGATTCTGGCCTCCGTAACTGGGTCGTGAGATTTAATGAGCCAGTCGGTTCTGCTTTTTGCAGGAGCTCACATCACAAGGGAAACGGCAGCGTACATACGACTTGTGTCTTCGTCTCAGGCTGAATATGATTCAGAGGTGAATAATGCTGAGCCGGCGTTCAGCATCTACATTTAACCCCCCGCTGCATGACTTGCTTGTTTCTGGATAAAGAGTCCTCGGGGAGCGGCACACCGCTCCGCAGACAATCCAGCGCATATTCATCATCAACCCCCCCAGTGAAGATGCCATTACTCAAAATGTTGAGCTGGCGAAGTTCGCAGAAGGCGGGGACGGGCGGTCTGCACGAGAGGACGGGGAGACGCTCGCCTCGGTCGGCCGTTCTGCTTTGATCGTTTACCCCGAGCCACAAACGTGGTCACTGTTTAATCGATAGGGCAGCGCTGCTCATAGCGCCGGGTCAATAGCTTCTCTGTTTGAGAAGTTCAGCGTGTGATGAAATCGAATTTCGGTTCGAAGCGAGACTGGCACAGAAACCCCTCCTGACAATTTATTAAATAATCAATCAGTTAATTAATTAATGTCTTATTTGCCTCGCCTTGAAGAGACCCGAGTCGGACTTAATGTTACCATTAAATATGACGGAGGAGAGAAACAGTCGAGCTTTGTTTTATTGCTATAGCTCTCTTCAAATAGCATCGAGCTTTGAAGTGGCCCATTCACTTTTAGGGCATAAAACGCATTAAAAGTTACACTCTGCTAAAACATTTATGTGCAGACAGAAGTGAGAGCAGCTCGAGGTCGAGAATAAAACAGGAGTTGGGGTTTAAATGAGGATATTACACAGAAGCCTTGTCATAAAAATACCATTTTTTTATGTGTTGGTGCAAGTCCTCTCACACATGATCGGGGTTCCTACGCAAGTATGGAAAAGTATGGAATTTGATTTTATAAATTTCCAGGTCTGGAAAAGTAGTGAATGAAAACTAGTGTATGCAAAAATATTCACGTTGATAAAATTTTGCATAAAATTCTGAATATCTAAAAAACAAAAACAAAAATGGATCAATCTGTTTTGTTTCTTTTTGTTGTTTTTTTTTTTGTTGTTGTTTTAGGCCAAGGCCCAAATTAATGGAGAGATTAAGTAGGGCCCCCCCTACCTACTATATGGGTTCTATATTAAACTCAGCCTAGTGTTTTTTTATAAATATGCATTATTATCATCATGTTGCATTCAATATTAAGCTTTTCACATAATACACTGGTTCAAATATTAATTTCTTTAATTCAGACATGTGCAACAGTAGGGTGGGCGTGAAACTGCCGTAAACATAAACATACCTGACATAAATATACCTAAGTGATGTAGTGACAAATTTTATGGCCAGGACAGTGAGCTGCAACGACATTGACAGAACCAGGAGAAAGTACAGACCACTGAGCAAGGGAGGAGCTGCTCAAGATTCCGGAGAGCTGTCAATTGCGTGTGTCGCTCTGCCAGCAGACCGTGGCGGCCTCGGATTGTCGAGGATAGATGGATCGGAGGCGCAGAATACAAAAAAAGCTCGCGGATGAGACGGACACAGCCGAGCAAGACTTAAAGACTTTGGAGGGATGTCAAGTGCGTCTATTGTTGTTTAAAAGAGCTGCGGAGAGGTCGGACTGAAGCCAACAATAAAAAAACAACAACACACAATCCAAATATAGACACTTGTCTTAGTGGCTCCTCTGTTCGGCAGTGAGGGACAAAAAGAGGGGAAGGATACTGACTGATTTTGTTGATTGCAACAGGATGAGCGAACTAGGAACGGCTTGCTGTGCTGGGACAGTGTGCACTCTGACACAGTTCAGATTAGAGCCACGGGTTTGTCCTAGACTTGGAAAGTGAAGGCTGAGAAAGCTCAGGTGTTGACGTATGTAATTTGTACAGAAAGGTCACTGTGGGTTATCTGGCATCCCTGAGAAGTGTCTCTGAGAAGAACTCGGTGTGGGCGAGTTCGATGTGTACATAGTAGTATTATACATGGCTCTACTGGTATCCAGTCTGCTGCTAAGCTGCAGTGATTTTTTATTTTTTTAATCTCCCCTAGCCATACTGTATAATGCGAATAATAATACAAACCATCATTAACTACTACATACACCGACCTTCCACAACATTGAAACTGCCATAAAACCAGTGAAGTGAATAAGATTGATGATCTCTTTACGATGTGAAATGTTCGTCTGTGAAACCCGGGTCCCGGCATTAATGTAGATATTGCTACCAACCAATCACAGCCCCATGGCAGCTCTAAGGGGATTTTCCTTGCATCCTGGCGCCATGTGTTCCCCTGCTGTGTGATGTTTCCACGTGATCCAAAAGCGAGCGTCATCCATGGTCCATTTCTGATTTCAGCAGAAATTTGAGCTGCAGCTGCTCATCTGTTGCATTTGACAGACACAGGCCAGCCTCTTGCTCCCGACCTACATCGAGACGTGGCAATCCATCACCCTGTCACCGCCTTTCCTTCCTTGGATGACTTTTGATTGGGGGCTAACCACTGGACACCAGGAACACCCGGAAATAAACGGTGCTATTCACTTGACCAAGGACTATGGCCAAGTGGTCATAATGCTACACCTGACTGATGTGCATGTGTCCCAGAGAGTGAAGTTATTCCTCGCTTTACAAGAAAATAAAGTTTAATGAAAGTTTCCAAGGAATAATGCACAAACACAATGCAATGACTGGTGTGGTAGCTGTCCTTTTTTCACTAAGCCATAATCTGCAATTAATCAGTCGAAGACCTAATTTAATAAAGCTAAAGGATAAGACATGTTAACACGCTGTAAGTTGCAGCAGTCCAGTGTAACACATACTCGTACTTCAGAAGACACTGTGCGTTTACAGCTTAATTGAGCTATGCTCTAAATTCAACTTTCTGAATGCAGTCCTTGTCCCAGTTTACATGCAACTGAGAAAATTGAATAACTGACGGGAACATGTCCTCCTCCTCCACACTAGGTGGTGATATGTGTCTTGTCAGCAGGTTAATACAGCCCCCTTTCCGTTTGACCTATTATATTATACAATAAACCAGAGTCACTCATGTGGCAGACCGGCATTTCAAACAACAACGAGATGGATAACAGTACAGTTTTTTTAATCTCATACAGAATACGTGCGCTACGTCTGGTGCACATATGATGTGTGATATCTCTCAGGTGGTTCTTCTACTGGTTCTGTTTACCTTCATCTTCTGTGACCCACTTCCTTGGATGTTTTTGGCTGTGTGAACATTACAGATATTTGTTTACAAAATCCTTACATTTTAGTAATGTGTAGATTATAATGGGATAACAAGGGGAGCAGCGACAGTCACAACAGTGATAACAGTGACGTCATTAACTGCGCGTCAAACAGCGCATGCGTGTTTTGTGTTTGTTGGATTGAGCTCACTATATAGGGCGCTATATAGTGCGACCCTACAATCCTACATAGGGAGCAGGGTTTAGGGAGTGAGGACGATTTCAGACATAGGGTACCTATATTCCAGGGTCACACGCCGGTGCAGCTGTTGTGGGGCATGCACACACGCCTCTTCCAGTTAAAGTCCAATTGAGTGAATACATGCCAGAGAAAATCAATTTCCATTCACAATGTCTGGGTGTCTTAATTGGATAAGGAGTACTCCGATTTTACATGCACTTAAGTTGTCCGGTTAAAGTCAGATTAAGGCAATAATTCATTTGTGTGCATGTAAACGTACTGAGTGTGAAAGTGTCAAAGCACGGCCTCGGCTGTGATGTTTAGCTCACCGTCCTCCTCCAGCTCCAACCCATGCTTGACTCAGGAGGCGTACACAAAGGCTCTGCCTTCTCCTTTACTGACAGAAATGACAGTGAGTCCCACTGCGCTTCCTTCCTAATGAAAAATGCATGTGTGTCATTCATGTTTTCTGACTGAACGGGTTCGCTCACAGGCAGCTGACAGATTCTTCATCCCACCCCCACTACACTACTACGACTACACACCAACTTGTTTTTTTTCCCCTTTAGTTTTATTTCTGTGTCTGAACTCTCCCTAGAATCTGTGCAGCCTCTACCTGTTAATGCCAGCTCCTGCTCACTGCGGATCACACTGCAGTAATGAAGTCCTCCCAAACAGCCTGTCATGCTGGACAGGTTCCCTCTTGCACCTCCTGCCCTCTTCCCTTCGACTGGGACAGGATGTACAGCCTATCCGTGGACTGAGTCGCAGCAGAGGGAGAAGGGGGGGGGGGGCTTCTTGCTGGCAGGGCCTAAGTGGCATGGAGACCTGCCCAGCCTTGCAGAGCTTGTTTCCCCCACGCCACCTGCTCCTCTGGCCTCCTGCGCCGATACCTGGCCCTTGAAGGCAAACCTGTCATTATGGGAAGATCGGGCGTCACGATATGTTTGTGTTTGTGCGCTGAGCCAAGCATACCTGCCAGCTCTCCTTCCCCCTTTGTTGCCCTCTGTGTTCTGCTGATTTGAGTAAACTTCACGGGAAAGCAGCGCCTGTTTCGTGACCCCAGTCAGGGTTGGAAATTGAAGCTGAGAGAAAGGCTTCGAGATAAACTACCGGAACGTTTCATATTTATAGCTAGTGTACCTGTTGAGTGTTCATACCGGCAATCCATCTGTTCTCCTCTTCTTCTTTTGTGCATTCCAGTGATAATTTTTGGTCGCCTTCTTTGGGCTTTGTTGTATGTAGGACAGTGCAAGGGTGTGTAGCATCCAGGCTTTTTGCTGCAGTTGTTTGCAATCCACTTAGCAGTCCTTTCTCTTTACTCCGGGGCCAGTTGAGTGTTTGAAACCATCACTGCATTGTGTGTGTGTGTTTTCTGTGTGTTTGTTTGGCCCACCCAATCTGCAATTTGCACCTTAGCAGTGCCGTGCAAAGAGGGTTCAGGGGTGGCCATTGTTCCGTGAGAGCTTGTACATGCTAAGAGGTGAGAGGAAGGGAGGCGCAGAAGTGATAGCGGTATTTGTTTGCAAAGTGTTTTTCTCGTTTCAAGCTCCCGTGGCCCGAACAAAAGGAGGCTGGAGAGGGAGATAATGTGACTGGGGCTCTCGCAGGGAAAAGGTTATCTACTGTTCTCTGTCGGCCAATGGCGGGACACTCATAACAACCAGAGGCGGCCGCTAATGATGCTCTTCAATTAGCCCAGTGTCATCAGAGATGGAGGAGGTCCAGCACACACACACACACATACCTGCTTCAAAGACCATCCAACAGATGTGAGATGGATGGATAGAAATGCACACGCGCAGCATGAAAGTAACAAGAGGCGTCAATTGGACCACGCAGCGTGAAGTTTCCTGACCTTTTTGTCAGCCACGAGACCTTTAGAGGAGAGCAACGTTTTGTTGATGCTCGTGAAGTGGGCTCAATCTATTGCCTGACAACGCTGCAATTTCAGCTGCCACGAGGTTAGACTGTAAAGATGAGAGATTGTCCCGTTGAGCGGCGAGGAACTGGCACACGGATACATCTTTTTCTACGTGAAACGTAATGTAACGCGCAAACGCGCCCCGCAGTTGATTTATCCTGCTCCTCTCCGCGGGGGTTTCTCTCTGTCGAGCTCGATATGCAGTCGAGCCAACATTTCATACATTCAGGTTATTGATTCCTGATTGTAAACATCAACCGCTTTTTAGTCTTGAAAATACAACCTTGAATTGAAGGCGGCGACGTACAAGACGAGGGCTAACAGGAAGTGATGGACAGGTCAGTCCACAGCTGATCTCCTGTCACATCGCTTAGTCATCAGCTTGTCATTGTTTGCGACCTACTTTCTCCCCGTTGTGTTCAAATGATCTTTCATAATTGTCTGTCTTTCTAATATTGGGTCATTATTCTCTTGTGCATCGTCAAGTCATCTTCGGTTAATGTCTAATCTGAAGAAGTATCAGGGAATAAAGGACTGAACGGTCCAGTGGTTTTTGCTGAGATGAATTTGCTTTAGTCCCCATCTTTATACAGGTTTTTTTTTATTAGTCAGCAGTCACTATTGCTTTTCCAGCAGGATTTGCATTAACCATGACTCTGAATATATAAATAAATAATAAAATGTGACTCACATGCTCAAGTACTTTATTTGCCTGCTTCAGCCTGAAACAGATGTGACTGTTTCTCTTAAAGGACGAGAAAGCGGTCGTACCTCACGTACCTCAGGCCGCAGCCTTGGAGGAAAATATTCACCATATTTTTGCCTTCTCATTTTTAAAATGTGTGTGCTTTTGGTAGTTGAGAGAGCAGTAAGAATTTTCTAAAGATATTTTTAAGTTTAGGAGCAAGGAGAAAACAACCATTAACAGAAGCACATGTGCTGTTTGTCATGTTGGAAGGTGGGGAAGGATTGATTAGCCAAATAATGAAATCAGCTGTGTGTTTCTGGATCTGTCTTTGGCACAGTCACACGCTCTCATTTTTATGAAGAGCCAGTCGAAAAGCTCTCCTCGGGTCCATTTCTGCCTCTTCTCATCTGCCGTGCCATTCTGCATCACTGGTGCTGGGAATTAGTTACTTGTTACCGCTATTTACCGCCTTCATTTCCCATCCCTGAATCCCATCCACCTGGCTATCGACCCGGCTACAGCGAGGTTGTCCATCTACACCTCCGCTCAATGTGTGTCTGCCTCGGAGCGTGGGCGGTTGGCGGCGGCGTTTTTGTGTGACTCTCTCGCGTCTACATCTGTCATGTACTTGTTGATGTGCCAGTATTTGCCAGTATTTCTTTTAGTGCATGTAAATGTATGAAAATTAGATTGGGCACCTTAGCGTTATAAATGTGCCACATAGGGCAGCCTCAGGATGGCTCAGAAGAAGCAGGGTCAGACTTGTCTGAAGTACTTAGTGCAGACAGTGCATAGAGCCTGGGGCCACAGCTTCACTGAGAGTTGGATTAGGTGGATAAGAACATAGTCACAGGTACTTACCTGGGCTGCTGATAAACCTGTCACTGTGGTTGTAGCTTGTCGCAGCTTCAAGACACCCCGGGGGCCCCAGGCAAGAGGCACCTTGGAGGCTCCAACCCCCGGTGTTATTCACTGTCAAGGTTTTTTTCATCCTCCTCTTTTTGCGCGAAATATCCCTTTCACATCAAAAATATCGGGTTGACACGTGATTTTCAGACCCGGGTCAGCCCGCCCTTTGGTGCGCTTCCACATCGCCAGAAGTCACGACAACGTCATCATTACACATTTCAGTACACTACACAGCGAGATAAACAGTGGACAGCATGGACTGGTCAAACACCCCCGCACAAACAAAAGACTGCTGATATTTGAATAAATCACTGTGTCCTGCACAGCGCCCGATATCGGCAGCCGAATCTCCTCTTCTTCCTAGATGCAGAGCAGCTCGCAGATCTCATGGTCTTTTCAGTGCACTGCCATGATCGATAAAAAAAAAAAAAGTGTACCATATCGCTATACAAGCTGTATATAAACACAGTCGCACATGCATTCCCATGTTGGTGCAATTTCCCAAACATGACAGTAATTCACCTATGCGCTTCCATTAATGATCGTGTAACAACACATTTGTGTTTGTTTGATTGAAAAAATGGCCAAAAATCTTTCACCCTTTGGAGATCGGTCTCTTATGGGAGTAGACCAAAACTCTGCTCTGTTTCTGAGCTGCTTGCAACCCTGGAGTTTCTACAATGACATAGTCTGACAGGCCGTTCAGAGACAAAACCAGAACGGCATCAGCATCATTGTGTAAATTAGTGAGTCAACACAGCGTTCCTGTTCACATCGAAGTCAAGCCGAGCCAGTGTGAAAGGAGCTAGGCTAGGTTTGTTTCATTCTGCCCAACGTGTCATCATTGCAGTGTCTAACGGGATTTCAAGTTGTGTCATTGATTACCGACCGAATGTCAGCAGACCCTGGGGGGCCCCCCCAGCCACTATTCAGGGGGGTTCCTGACATTTTGTCGTTGCAGTGTCCCTCGGCGCCACCTTCCAGCTTGGGGACCTAGTTTGCCTGTCCGCTTGTGACGGCCCAGGTCGCAAACCAGTGGTGAGAACTTTTAAGTTCTTAGAGAACTTAAAAGAAAAAAAGAAAAATATTCTTCCAAACGCCCTTTGTGTTTACTGTATCATAGCAACAGTGTCGGCATTGAACCCCCAAACAGGAAGCGAAGCATATGTCTGCACTGAAGATTAAAATTGCATGATGGGAGCATCTTGGTGAAAAGGCAGAAGAAAGAGAGAGCATGCTGTGCATTTCACGGCATCGCACATCTCAGCTAAACACGCTCTCACTACATTGTCGGATTTGTCTGCCAAACGGAAAGACGCACAGACCAACTTCTATCTTTAAATGGTGCTATTCGACAGGAGTTGGCCCGCCACATTAAAATAATAAGAACAAGATCGCACGCACACACACACAAACGTACGTGTTTTAGCACTGATGCAAATGCTGACATGTTGATAGAAGAGGCAGCTGTTCAAATATTTGGCCGGTGCCTGTCGTGTCTGAAACTGTTTCATGGTCATTGAAAGCAAATGCATCAACGCCCGAAAAAAAAGATGCACTTGCACTCGCGTTATAAAGGGAATAAAGTCAAGAAGGAGATGGATTAATGGGAGGAATTCAATAGTTACTATATAGAAATTCTTCCTCGGGCTAATGGAGGCGCGGCAGAAAAATCAATGTGGTGAAGAGAAACGGCCATGGGCAGAAACTGTGGACCTTGAAATAAAAAAAAAAAGAAGCATCTGTCAAGGTGTTGGTCTATTAAGCGGTGTCAAACACAAACACCTGCATGCATGTACATGTACAATGCATGTAGTGTATACGGAAACGAGCATGACTCATGTGGATGACCTTGTCTTATCCAAGTGGGAGTGATTGATATTCAGCGCTTCTTCTTCTGTACCTGCTTATATAACTCACAGAGGGAATTCATCATGGCTACCGAGTCTCTGCTGAATCCCAAACAACCCCACAACTGCTAATACATTCATCCACACAGGGATGACTAAACACATCTGAGGCCTGTACCATTTACATCCGAGGAAAAGAGCCAATCCTCTCTTGTGACATATTTGTTTTATGCTTCCCTCTCCAGGTCTGAGGACCTACTTGATCTCTGGTAGGAAAGTGGAACCTCACGCTCACTGCAACTGCTCCCAAATTGGGTTGTCTGGGCCGGAGCATGTCGATCCACGGTGTCCCACTTCCAGAGTCCACACGCCCGATGGAGCCCCTTCGGCCGACACCCTTCCTCCAGACAGAGCCAAGGTGAGTGTCGTTTGTCCAGCTAAGAAAATCAACTCTGTTGCGGGAAAAACTCCGTATTTCTTGGACTGTTTATCGCTGCGCATCTTCTTTGCCCGAGGAGCTCCATGTTCCACCACAGCCTCTTTCATGTTTTTCACTCCGTGTGCTTTCGCGTATGTGGGTGTCTCTGAAGCTTTAATAAATATTTTCATCTCCTCGCATGCGAGAAGACACCTATTGCCTCGTGTTGTGAATAAGCAGAGCAACTTTCATCCCCGCCGTTACTCTCCGTGTAATTGCGTGATTGTAACCTTTTGCGCTCTGCGTGGTTCGAGCGTCTTTGTAAAAATTTCCTCGTGAGTTATGAGCCGTTACAGTCCTCATTAAATCATTAAGAATGAGAGTCGGAGAACAAAACGGTGGGATCCTAGAAATGTGCTCCTGTGCCCAGCAGGTAGTGTCTAGATCATTTGCACAGTTGCACAGTCACCCTACTGTTGCACGTTTGAAATAAAAAAAATGAATACTTGAATAACTTAATATTGAATGCAAAATGATAATAATAATGTGTATTTATAAATAGCACTAGGCTGAGTTTAATATAGAACATATATTGTAGGTAGTGGGTCCCTATTTAATGTCTCCATTAGTTTGGCGGCTCTAGATAATAACTGACCTTTAGTGCCTTGACGAGAAGTTTTGCATTTGCTTCTAAAATGTTCCTGAGTCTTCCTTGCACTCACCTGTTTTTTTTTTCCTCCACTTTGCTGACATGTGCACTATAGTGGAGGTGTAGCGTTTAATGCTCAAGTGGTAGAATTCTACCAATAACGTTGGCTCAGTGCCCCCCGCTGTTCAATTGATCCTGCAAACCTCTGCAAATGTCCTGATCTGGCTCCAAGCTTACAGGGTCCTCATCAGGACTTTCCACAACTATTGAAGAGGGGTTAAGTGTTCGGTGGCGATTACCCTTTGCCCGCAGTTACACTCTAGCGCCTCAGTGTCCGTGACCAGAACAATGTCTTATTCTGGAAACTCAGTGAAGCTGTATTTTTCCTCCGCTTAGTTTTTTCTTTCATTTTTAGACCGTGTTTTTTCCCCGCACAAGATTGAGTCATATCTGCTATGGCCACAGTCTTTTGAGCTCAGTCGCAACATTAAAACCACCGAAAGGAGAAGTGAATAACATTGACGTTCTGCTGGGACCACCCCAGAGCAATGACACTCTTTGATGGCAGTAGGATGCAGCCTGATCCGGGAATACACACAAAGAACGGTTTGGGAACAACTAAAAAAAACTGAAAAACAGCACGAGGTGTTGACCTGGCCTCAAAATTCACTAGATCCCAAACTGATCAAGCATCTGTTGGATGCACTGGAGCAAGCCTGATCCATAGAGGCCCCTAAACTCACCCCATAGGATCCAGAGGCCCCCACTAACAACATTCTGGTACCAGACACCAACTGTTTAAGAGGGACAAGGGAGTGCTACACAATATTGGGAAGGTGGTCATAATGTTATGCCTGATTGGTGTACTTTTGTATCGCCTTTATGGTCAGTTGGGTTTTTAATTTCGTTCAAAACTCCTCGGCACAGATCTCAGCTTTCTGCCAGGATAGGCGGAGAGGAAAGGTGTAGTTGCCGGGAGAAAAGAAAAGACGCAGGATAGGGAGTGACGATTTCTCTCCACGACCGATAACTTCTCCGCTCGCTGCTTCCCGTCTTGTGTGTGACTCTCCCCGCTGCTGCAGCTGCAAACGCGACAGAACACTTTCTGTTAACGCGCTGTTTTTTTGCCGCCGCTCCGTTGCCGTTTTGTCACCCCCCGCCTCATTTTCATGTATCTCTCTCCTCATATCCTCCCCTCGATCTCTATCTTTCTTTTGATTAATTCTCATTCTTGTTCTCCTTTTGTTTTTTTTTTCTTTCCCTGCGCCGTCAACCTCCAATCTCGCCGCAGTCCCCCTGTCTTTCCTGCAGCGTGGCCCTGATCGCAGGGGAGGATCAGGTTCACGAGGAGGGAATGGTGCACAATGGCTGCCATGACGACCACAAAACCAACAGCAGCAAGGTTAGCCTGTTGTTATCACCAGGAACCATACAGAAGAGACCTTAAACTGTCCATCTGAAATGTCTGAACGTAGTTTGTGCCCGCCCGAGTGCGGGGACAATCGTGATCCGTTTCTCATTACATTTACACATTTACCCAGCAGCGATCTCAAAAATAGCTTTAAGAAATAGAAGTTAATGAGTCCCAGAACTTTCTAGTTCATATGATTATTGACCTATTTTCCCAAAAAACTATGTCGCACCTTTATTTTTGGCCATCAGGAAGTCTCTCATCTCTCACTCCCCTCCCCACCCCATAGGACTCTACGAATCTCAAGTGTTCCCCGGTGGTCTCTGCTGGGCGCAGTCCCAAGGCCCTGAACGGCCTCCTGAGCCCTCGGCTGGAGGCCTTGACCAACAGCCAGACGTCGCTGTGCGAGATGCTGCAGGAGAAGGAGAAGAAGTCGTGGAGCGGAGGAGCCATGGGCATGGACCACTCGGCGCTCATCCCGCTGCGGTCCAAGAACTTCAGGGAGAGGAGCGACGCTCACTTCGTGGACGTCATCAAGGAGGACAGGTGATTATTTCATCATAAAGATCAATCTAAGGTGAAGTTATTAAATCTTTGGTTGATCCTGACTCGCCCCTGTGTCTGTGACAGTCTCATGAAGGACTATTTCTACAAACCTCCCCTAAACAAGCTGAGCCTCACTTTCTTGGAGAAGAGCCTGGAAACTGCTTACCGGATAAGCTACCAGGAGGAGGTGTGTATGTGTCAGAATTGTGTGATGTAACGCCCCTACGCCTGATTGTGTAATGTCCGTGTGTAATGTTTATCAATCTGTGCTGCGGAGTTTGACGCGGCGTACTTCCTTTTGCCTGACTGTGATCTGACAGTCGAGTTTCACAACTTGAGTTTGTGTCTTTTCATGATTACTGGCCACCCTGCCTCCCCCGCCCACATTCTCGCACTCTCCACATTCAAATGAGTTTGCTTTCGTTTTCGCACATGCACCGTCTTTGTGCTTCTTTGCGTTTCACTGTTTCTCCGAGTTTTGTCTGGGAAGCCTGTTACCACTGCGTTATGACCAGATTGGTCAAGACTGCGGCAAAGAGAAATCACTGCAGGACCTTTAAAACGGTTTTGTGTTAGGTTGGGCTGCCCTCTGCTGGTGTAATGCAGAATTGCATGCACTCTAATGCCGTGGATGCTAGTGTTAATATTCTCTTAATTAATATGTGTTGCTTGGACAGCACTTTGATCAACTGAGGCTGTTTTTAAACATGCTGTAGAAAAAAACTTTAACTTAATTCCTTAACATTCGGATTGGTCACATTTGGATTTGGTCATATTTGGAATACATCTTAATTTCTTTCTAAAATAAGATTAAGATCGTTAGGTATGAAGCACCATTTTTGTTTTTGAATATATATATGTGTGTGTGTAAAACCAGGGATTATATCGCTGTATATTACAATTTAAGTCACCAATGTGAACCAAAATACAAAATAGTTTATTTTAATGCAAAAGCTTAATTGGAAACAATAAAATCTGAATGTCCTCAAACAAGTACTGGGAATTAGTTAAATTTGCATATCATATCAAATTAGAAAAGTATTTAAGAATAAATAAGTGTATTGAAGTGTGTCTCAACAGGTCTAAACGAAGCAAAATAAGCTGCCACGAGCCTAAAATGTAATGTCCCCGTATGAGGACGCCGGGTCTCTGAGGGTTAAAGACAAGAAATTTAAACGGTCAATCTCCTTTCTCCCTTTCTGTCTTCTGTCTGCCTTCTCTCCCAGGTGGAGACCCAAGCGGGGGTGCAGACGGTTGCCAGCCCGATGTTCAGTTCTTTCCTGGACATGCTGCTGTGCTGTTCGGTATTCCTGTCTCTCTCGCTGGCTTGTTTTCTGCGGCCGCTCGTCACCCAGCAGAATCTGTCCGCGCCGGCGCTCGCTGTGACGGCCGCGGCCTCGCTGCTGGAAGCTCTGGCTCTGCTGTTTGCCATACGGTGAGACTCTGAGTCCCCGATACAGAGGCTACAGGCGAGAGAGGATTCTGGAGGCCGTTTCTTGAAATCGTCAGACTGTTACTTATATAAGTCAGAGATAGGACATATAACAAGGAAGGGCCTCAAATCAGATGTTACAGAGTTACTGGCCACCTTCCCTATCCTGAAGCTCACCTTGAAGTCCATCAACAGGCAGGTGAACAGGTGTACCTAATAAAGTGGCCAGGTAGTGGACAGACATTAGATCTGAATTGTCTTGTTTTCAGATGCTTGTAGAGAGACACTGTAAATCAGGAATAAAGGTGCAGACGGTCTTGTCTGTTAAGCACTTTATAACGTCTCTAATACATCGTAGTGACCTGTAACAGTCATGGTTTCCTTTTTGTTTTCCTCTCCAGTATGGCGTTCTATCTGGACACCGTTCTGAGTTGCACTCGGGTGCTGATGAGAGCCGTGTCTGGCTGGCTCGCGCGTCACTTTGTAGGAGCTCTCCTGGTGTCTCTGCCCGCTGTGGCAGTATTCGCCCACGTCACCTGTGACATGCATCTCTCCATCCAGGTAGATGTTCCAGTTTTTAACTTTTCGTCGGTTTATAAAAAGGACCACAAGTACCGCCGTCGGTTTTGTCAAGTAAAGCACTCCAGCTCTCAGGCTCGAGTCAAATCAAAATGACTTACGGTCGGTAAACGTTTACAATAATCGTGACTAACGTGGCTCTCTGCCCCGTGTATTCCAGTTTACCATGTTCATCTGCTGTGCCGTCATCATAGCTATCGTTCAGTACTGCAACTTCTGCCAGCTGAGCCACTGGATGCGCTCAACGCTCGCGACTCTGGTGGGACTGGCCCTGCTCGCCCTGCTCTTCGGCTCCCCCTGCAGGTATGCTGTGCGCGTTTATTGTGGAGACGTTGAAGGCAGGAGGAACGTATGAGGTTCTAACCCGAAGCACTGCTTTTGATGAGACTACGTGTTGACTAACACTGCAGAGATAATGTGAAGGTGCTGGTTTCAGTTTGTGTTTGTTCAGTTGGCATTGCTTTTGTTTCGTCTCTTCCAGTGTTGCAAAGAGTCGGCTTTTATGGTAAGTACTGAGGGTATTTACGTAGTTTGCATTTAGATAGCAATTGTAGTGCAATAGGGTATACGAGGACGTAATGAAGGACCACAACCATATGCAGACTGGGGCTGTAGCGATTCTGTGTTGTTTGGCCTGAGTTTACTTTTATTGAATATATTTGCTCGTGTGATGCATAGAACCTCATTTTTGTGAAGTGCATGCAGTTGTTTCCAAATCCCTGTGAAGGTTCTCCAGGTCATGGTAATCCAAAACACGTTTAAAAAAAATAGAGACTTCTACAAGTCTACTGTAGTTGCCTTTTTCTAAACACCTTTTGGGTTATTTACCTCCAAAAGCTGCTAGCAAACAAAATATTTATGCTGGCCTTCTGTTTGTCTGTGTCTCTGGGTTCTTTCAATCCGTCCATGTCTATTTGTTTGTCTTTCTGCCTCTGAACCAGGTCTTATGGCCAGAGCAGCAACAGCAGTAGCAGCAACAGCAGCAGCAACAGCTCCTTTGTCCTGCCTGACCCAGTGTACCCTGACTCACAGCCCCACCTGGAGGAGATCCTGGGACCTGAGGCCTGCGTGGCGTTTTTCCTCCTCCTCCTGCTGGTCTGGTTCCTTAACCGTGAGTTTGAGGTCAGTTACCGCTTGCATTACCACGGTAACGTGGAAGCCGACCAACACCGCATCAAGATTCAGAACATGAGGGACCAGGCCGACTGGCTGCTTCGCAACATCATTCCCATCCACGTGGCGGAGCAGCTGAAGGTTACCCAGAGCTACTCGAAGAACCACGACAACGTGGGCGTGATATTCGCCAGCATCGTCAACTTCAGCGAGTTCTACGAGGAGAGCTACGAGGGCGGCAAGGAGTGCTACCGCGTCCTCAACGAGCTGATCGGCGACTTCGACGAGCTCCTGCGGAAGCCCGCCTTCGCGAACATCGAAAAGATCAAGACCATCGGCGCCACCTACATGGCGGCGGCGGGGCTCAACGCTCAGCAGTGCGCCGACGCGGCGCACCCCCACGCTCACCTCCGCGCCCTCTTCGAGTTCGCCCTGGAAATGATGCGCGTGGTGGACGACTTCAACAAGAACATGCTCGGCTTCGGCTTCAAGCTTCGCATCGGCTTCAACCACGGGCCTCTGACGGCGGGGGTGATCGGCACCACCAAGCTCCTCTACGACATCTGGGGCGACACGGTCAACATCGCCAGCCGCATGGACACGACGGGGGTGGAGTGTCGCGTCCAGGTCAGCGAAGAGAGCTACTGCGTGCTCAGCGGCATGGACTACGAATTCGATTATCGGGGCACGGTAAATGTCAAAGGCAAAGGTCAGATGAAGACCTTCCTTTACCCTAAAAGCAGCGACAGCGGCCCCGTGCCTCAGTACCAGCTCTCGGTCTCGCCGGAGATCCGAGCGCAGGTGGACGGAAGCATTGGGCGCTCGCCCACAGACGAAATCGCCAGTATGGTGCCCGCGACCAGCATGACTGCGAGCGGCACCAACACCATGGTACCCAGTGCCAGCACTGGTACCTCTACTACAACAGGGCTTAGCCACGCGAAAGAGGCAGATATCCGTGAAAGACGTCCTGCTGCAGAGACCCCTCTTGCCAGGCGTTCTACATCACACAGTGGCCTGACAACCGCACCCAACCCGGAAGGACCTCTTCCTTCTCCAAATAGCAAACAGCTCCCCATCTCATCCTTAGTTCAGCAAGACGCGCCGCGACGCTCGCCGAGCTCTCCGAAAGGCATCAAGAAGGGCAGCCGCGAGGATGATTACGACAGCAATACCGGGGAGTTGACCAAACTTTAAGAATCTGCTGCAGCGGCGCTTTGTATCATTCAACCCCTCTACCCTTTAAGCTCTCGTTCCTGCCAGTCGGCAAGCGTAGAATCATTGTACCTTTTGATCCTATTCCGGGTGGAGACGGAGGATGCGAAAGCATCTCCTCGTCAGCCGGGAAGCAGGTCGTTTTTAAGATAAATACGATTGGCTGGCGTTATCAAAGGTGCTCGGTTAGACCAGAGGCAGGAACGCATAGGAAGCAGTAGGTGTGATAGCTGTGTCTGAACCTTCGATTGCCTCCAATAGATCCCATTTGCCTGCCATTAACTTACTTGATTATCTTTACACCTTTAATTCTTTCTTTCATATATCTTTTAAGTGCCTTTAGAATAGATTACTATATCAAGTAAGCCTTTTTAGAAAGGGAATAACAACATAAAGGGAAATTGTAAATTAGAAAACTTTTCTGGAAAAAAAAAAGCTTTGCTTTTGTTACAAGTTTACTTTCTAAACTATGTTTTACTATGACGTTTCATGCCTTTTAATGAAGGGGAAAGGAAGCAAAGTGGGAAAAACAAAAAAAAAAACGATGATTACTCAAAGATGTGTTCTTGTTAAGTCTGCGGCCACATGCTGAAGACCCCGTGTCTATGTCGTCCTTGAAAACCAGAAATCTCTTAATGAAAGGCACAGCAGGGACTAATTAATACAGACAAAAGGGCAGATGAGGCCGAGCTGCGTGTTGTGTCTGCACGATGAATGTCTGCACGCGTTCGGTGTGTGTGCGTGTGTGTTTGTTTGTGTGTGTGTACGTATGTAACATTATGCAGGGTTTAATCAGGAGAGGTGCACATGACTTGGTGTAACTTCAGGATTTAAACATCTCTTAAGGGACGGCGTTGAACGATAAAAAAAAAAAAAACTCGTTTGCTGATGTGGCAGCTTTCTTCTCTGGCCTCAGCTGAGAGCTTTGTATCGGCCTCGGCTGTGAGGCATCACGGCCTCGGCTGCGTTTAATCAGCGCGCTTGCGGTATCATGGGCTCATCCTTAACTAGCGTCTGCGCCATGCGTGATCCAGACTCTTGCGGGAACTCGATCCGCGTTTAGTGTTGAACCGTAAAAGGAGCCGGTGCACCTACATGTAGAGTGTCTCGAGCCTTGAGACGGATTAGAGATAATAACTGCCTAGGTTCGGCCGTGGATCACACTGTGCGTGTTAGCTGATAGCGCTTATAAGACGTGGATAATCAAGGTGGAATGTCACAAATAAAATGAATCGAGGCGTGTTTAATTGTGATTGTTGTTACACGAAACTTGAACTGTTTACCTGATGCACCCCCCTTCTGCTTTCTATGATTTGGAAAAGAAGCATTGGATGCAAACAGCTGGACGCTTTTAGTGCTTCGGACTCTCAACGGCATGAAACTTAATGTAACACCACTGTAAATGCAACGGCAGCGCACCAAACGTGTTTCACGTCCCCGAGTATTTTTGTTGTGCTTGTTATTTATTTTTCATGTTTTTTTCTTTCTATGTTTTCAGATTATTACACACGGATACACATTTTCTTGAGGTTGTGTGCTCAAAGGCAAAAAAAGGGAAGATGCTCTACCACGAAATCCACTCGGTTGTCTTACTTTTTACACAAATATCCCGAACGACAAAACCTCGTAATTTTTAAGTTTCATGAGCAGACCTTTTAAGTACGAGAGGAAATATGACAGCATACGTGTACAGCTTGCCTTTAGTTGAACTTTTGCATTCAGCAATACCTTAATAGTTACATACTTTGTTTGCTATGCGTGGAGTTAGGGTAGCTTGTGCCTTTTAACTTTGAACTCCGTCGGTTTCGCCATCGTGGGCTCCAAGTTATTTTGTTCACGTCCTAACTGGAGGTTCCTGCAACATTTTTATGAAGGTCGGCATTTCCGCATTATACTTGTAGATATGCAGTTTTAGAACGGGTTCCTTGATATCGGTTTTACCGGCTTATTGTTACAAAGTTTTTTTTTACTCTCTCACTTTACTCTAATTTGTATTACAGGGGCCACATACAGCCCAATTCAATGTAAAGTGGCATAATAACCTATAACAGGGTTCTTCAACGTTTTTCACGTTTTTTTCTCTCCAAACTCATGGAGAGATTAAGTAGGGTCCCCCTACCTATTATATATGTGTTCTATATTAAACGCGACCTAGTGCTATTAACAAATATACATTATTATTATTAGCATTTTGCATTCAATATTAAGTTATACCTTATTCCTTTACTAAAATATGTTGGATTCATGTTTACGTGTATTAAAGAATTTTCAATTTGTGGGGGAAAATTAAAAAAAAAAAAAGTCTAATCAACCAAAGATTTTGCCACCCCCCTGCAGTACCTCTGCGGACCCTCTAGAGGTCGTGAAACCCCCCATTGAAGACCTACGTCCTATAAGTAATCACGACAATAGCAGATTTTTTCCATTTGTTTTAGTGAAAAGAAGAACAAGTAAATTAAGATAATATTCAATAATTTAATAATAATTTATATTTAATAAACAATCCTTTAAAAAAGTTAAATTTCTTAAGAAAAATAAATGCAATTTGGACGCATCGCTGCCTGCTGTATAGTCCTGGGTCTCAGTGTTGTGTCCTATCCATTTTTCTTAATAAAACAGTGGATAAATTAGGGATAGCGGTTATTTTCATTGAAAAATTGCAGTCTCCTATGTTATTTTCACAGCAAACTTATGCTGCGGCCCGGATTAGACCCTCTGGCGGGCTGCTTTTGGCCCGCGGGCCTATGTTTGACTTCTGTGTTCAAAATTTTGCAGTTTTGCAAATCAATCTCTGCCTTTATGATCAGTTTAAGTAGAGTTTTATGCTCCCAAATGTCTCTCTAATCTATAAAACCTAAACCCTTCCGGCCTCACCATTTTTGCAACTGTTATTAAAGTAGCTAAATTTGGGGACATTAATTAAAATATAGACATTAAAAAGCAAAAGAGGAAAAAAGCATCAGGCTCAGACAAACATACGGTATCAAAATGACGATAACATTTGCATTAGGCTTGAAAAAGTTCTCTTAGAATCGTGAGGTTTGATCAGTGCCTTTTCTTTACGTACACAATTAAATATGAATATATACGTTACTGTGTTTCTGTATTCGATGGGTTGTTTTTAAAGGTTATACATGCAGAAATTTTTTCTTTTCGCTTGTGAGCACACAACATGTGCACCACCAGCCCCACATTTATGTTTGTTAAACTACAACAAAAAGGATGCTTAACCCACAATTTAATTGTTATTAGCAAAGGTCAACTGCTTAATGGAGGTCACGATTCTTGAGTGTCAGGTGAAGCATATAAGCTACGTTTCTTTTTATTTCCCTCTGGAATTTAATGATGTGTCTTTTGAATAATGTGTTTTTTTTTTTTTTTAAATAAACTCTGAACATGTTTTAGGACAAACAATAATAATTGGTCGTCGAGTCACAGATAGGTTGTCACTCTCTTTCCCCCCCCCCCGTCTTTGTTTCAGTGCAAACATGAGCCCGTCTGCTGGTTTGGTTGGATTTACTGAGATGTAAGTGGTATTCTGTGAGAGCAGAATGGCAAACTGGGTAAACGTTGATGCCAAAGAGTGTCATCGCCATCTCTCACTGTCTTAACTTCTTAATTTGCAGGTCGTGTCGCGCAAGTTAAAGGTCATTTATATGCTCACTGTTGAAACACAATTGCACAAGGCGTTCACTTTTTATGTACAGTATGCCTTTATATTGTAATTGATCATTTTCTATTATTTATATATGCGCATGCACTAGAGTGTTAAATAGTCTTAAGAACTGGGTAATTTTAACAATGTCGGAGTAATGCCTGCGTGTTCTCCTCGCTTGCATATGTGTATAAAATAATAACGTGTGAGTGTTTGTAAAACTGTGCGGTTGTGTATATTTCGGAAGGGATGCTCTGATCTTGAATGTGACATGGACAGTTTTTGCCAAGATTATCATCACACAAAAAAAAGTAAGTAAGGCTTTAATCAATAGGCATTTCCTTTTTAATTTAAACTAGCCAAATAAAAGGGGTCGGGGTCGGGGGTATCTACAAAATATCTGCTGGTAGGCAGTTTTTTTGAAGTAGCCTGCTAATGCTCCCGTCAGCTTTTAATGAATTGTTGCTTTCTTTGGATATGTTTTTGTACTGTATATAGCACGCTAATAGGTGAAGTGAAAGTTAATATTGAATAAAGTCAGTTGCTGGGAAATGTTGTCCAGTTGAATTTATAGCCTGTACACTACATTTGTTGTGTGTTTAGTGCTAATAATATAATATAATATAATATAATATAATATAGTAGATGAACACTTTCACAGTATTTCATTTAATTCATAAAATAGCCATACTTTCTAAAAAAAAGTTTAAAGATTGCATAAATATAGCATAATTTCAATTAAAATGTTTGCAGATTGTAACACAACCGTGTTAAAACATAGCATAGTGCCTCAAAATTTCTTGAATAAACTGATGAGCTTTTTTCTTTGCAGCACTTTGCAGCAATGTGACACACATACGGGGCTTGTACAGGAGCTGCAAGGACTCAAACGCTGTGTTCATATTGATCTCAAGCAGGCTATTTCTCAGCAGCTTTTATTTTCTTTCTAAATTTTGTGTTGAATTCAGCTTAGTTTTGCGTTGTTCCTCAAGATGCATTTGTGTGTTACTGTTAAATATTGTTTTATGTATGTTTTTTTTTATTATAATATAGTGCCGGAGGTTGTCAGGAATTTTACACAATATTAAACTGTAAAAACTTTCTATATAAATATAGTACACAATACCAAAATTACTTTTTTAATTGCTAGTTTTACCATACAAATCATAGCCTTAATTAAATTAAATTAAATTAGTATTTTTCTTCACGTTTGTGAAGTCCGCACAGGTAAACGATAGTAAATTTCACATTTTATTTGTGCTATTCCACCCCTAGAGGCAACCTCACGTACGTCCACATGACGCACAATGGGACACAGGTTTACGTCAGGGCGTCATAGCACGACACCCCCCCCCCCCCCTCCCCTCCTCCTCCCCCTCCCCCTCAGTCTAGCTGGGAAGAAAAAAAAAACTTTTTTGTATCGGAGGAATCAACAGCCGCCATCTTGACGCGGCTCGGAATCGGGATTTCGGGGGGAGCATTAATTTTAAAAACCGATCGGAGCTGCCCAGACCGGTCCGAAACGGCTTTTTTCGTGCAGAAAATCGAAGCGTTAGCTCTTCCGATGAGAATTAATGCAAACATGTGAGGATTAAATGGGTTTTATCGTCTCGAGAGCCCACTGTATATTTGATTTCCCTTTTAGAGAGCGCCGCTTCTCGCCGTATCTCCGTGCCCAGACGCTGTATTTACCGGGAGACAGCGACCGGAAAAATAATCCGCCTCATAGAAAATATTTCTCGAATTTTGGTCTTTTACTTAAGCCAAAAACAGATTTTATGGCGGCTCGTTTGGACTGCGAAAAAAATGATTCTGTACACACGTGAAACCGGCGAACTGCGGAGAAAGGGATTTGCGTACGCTTTGTGTAATATTTTATGATTGTTTTTTATTTATTTTTCTCCAAGTGAAATAATTTCTGGACGTCGTTATTGAGGATAATTATGTGGGTGTTGGGTGTTGGATTATCATGGGGTGATCTTCGACGGCGGAGCGTGGCGCTGTTGCCCTTCGTTTGAAATCCTTTCCTCCAGGCAGCATTTCGCCAGTCAAGAAAAAAAAAAAAAACCTGTGAAATTGCTCCTTTTTTTTTTTTTTTTTTATAGCGTAACACTAGAAGAAGTTACGGCTTATTACGAAGTAGGGGACGACGCGTTGGACTGATCCTGTTGTATTTTTTTTTTTATTATTATTATCATTTTTTTTTTATTATTATTATTATTGAACCATCAGTTCGTAATACTCGCCGACCAGGATGGCTGACAATCTGCTGGAAGTCGGACCCACCGCTGCAAAGCGACCCAAGCTCAATTCACCCCTCTCAGGATCAGACGGTCCAGGTAAGCCCCAGGAAGTTACACCTTTTAAGTGACAAGTTAGATGTGGTCACTTGCTGCTTGTGTTTACTATTAAAAACCACCACTCTTGCACAGTCTGGTCGCTCAGTAAGGCTGCACGCATCCATCTGAGACGAGGCTTAAAAGTAAACCCCGTATAAAATGCCAGGGAAAAAAAACATGCAATTGAGTTAATCTGCAAATAATAGACATGAATATGTGTGAAAATAAAAAAAAAAAAAGTGCAAACTCATTGCATCTCCATCCCACCAGAACTGCTGTTCCAACAGTCACTGAGGCACAGGTGACTTAAAAGTTGTCTTGCAGGGTTGACTTTGAGTCATCTCCTGCGACTGTTTAACCTGTAACCCTGGAATTAAACGTGTATCACTGTCCCCCTCCAGCACAGATGAGCACGCTGCATCTGTTGAGCTGGACTGGAGTTCTCCGCTCGCTCATTGACACCATAAGTTGTGCAGGTTTCCCCGGCCGCCCTGGCGCTCGAACCGGTGTCACCCAGTTGCATTAAAACCAGCTCCGCTGAGCTCGAATCAGAAGCCGTCTGAGGTTTTTTGCATTTAACTTTTGTGGTGCAAATGTGCACATCTTTCCGGCTGTTTAATAATAATGAAAAAAAAAAAAAAAAAAAAAGTTGCCATAGGGTCTGCGCCTTCACCAGTCCAACCTGCAGAACAACTTTCCTCAGTCACACGGAAGAGTCGGACTAAAGAAACCACCATTATTTTATAAGCTTGCATATTTTGTTCGTGACGGGTTGTAGGGCTGCTTAAATGAGTGGCGGCCAATTTTTTTTTTGTTTCTGAGGTATGACGACGTTCATCACACGCTACCCTTAAGTGGTCGCCCACTGTAGCTGTCACCCTCTGATTTGTGATTGCGGTTAGAGGTTGACAGAGAAATTTAGAATTTTTTTTTCATTATAACCGATTCATTCAGTGGTTGTTACTATTTTCAGCTGAGATCCTGTGTCCCAAGCAGGTGCATGTGGGGAAGTGTGAGACATTTTCATTCACATAAATGTGCGTATAGTCTTTTAAGCTGTCAGAGATGAGTCACTAAGGGTAACTTTTAAAGATGTTTGGAAGACGTCAAGATTTTAGAACTGCTACATGCGAGATACAAATTAAATTTATTAATAATCACTTTGCTTTCTTCGCTACATGTTTTTGCCACTGGAACAACTTTGAACGTAACTTTTTTTCGTCTGCTATATCACAGAAAAAATCATTTTTGCATGGACTGTGTAAATTTTCTAGGAAGTGTGTAATTTGCATCATTTACAGCCTTTTTCAAAAAATTTCTAAATGTGCGTCGTTATTGGCAAAGTGCGATCCGGACCGAGGTTGTTGGAAGCGAGTCCAGCAGAATGGCGTACGAATGCAAACGCACGGTCCTGCAGCCTGCAGAGCAGCTCCTCCCAAAGTGTCGTGCTCTACCGCAACTTAGAAATCCGTGAAGAAATCGGTTTGATAGAAAACATCTTTAAATCGCATGCATGCTAGCATCGTAATTAACCAACTATTAAGCTTGCCTGAACGTTTCAGAGTTATTCTGTTGTCCGGTGATAGAGTTAAAAAGATTATCTTTCCATGCAAGGAAACAATACCTTTATGTTTGCTATATGTTTTGTTTCAATGGATGCACTGAATAAATCTAGGTTGTATAGACTGTGTTAAGAATTAATGAATCATTTTGGGGTTTGGTGTTAATTGATTTGTGTTGGCTGCCATATCCAGAGCTACAGTCTTCTGGCAACTGTTTGGAAATACAATGGCATGCTCAGTCCGTACGTAACATCAGTGTCAACAGTTTTAAAACCCATTTATTTGCATAATAAAAAACCGAGCTACGCTCCAAGAACGTCAAATATGGTCCGGAAGATCTACAGATAAGTCTGGATAGGTGTGGGAGTTTGAATTGGAAAATGCGCAAGAAAAAAAAAACGTAGATGCTCTTACAGATGTGATAATATAAACAGCCACATAGCTTCTACAGCATAAAGAAGATTTAATAAGATTTTAAAGAAATAAACATTTCCCCTGGAGAACACTCAGTGCAGAAGTATAAAATACCAATGAAGCTGGACCTTCTCTGTTGAGGTGCTCATTCATTGCAGTGGTAATTAGAAACATTTTAGTCCGTCCTGTTGTAAGTGCGTAGCTGCATATATGTGCGATGTAATAAAATAAAAAAATTGCATATCATCTAATCATGTATTTTAATTAATAAAGGTACAAAGTCAGCATATTACGTGTTGAAAGTTAGATCTTATACAAGTAACTATATAAGTTTAAAAAAAATCATGGACATAATTGCGCACAAAAATGATAATGGTGCCTACTCTCAAGTCCTGTTTTTTTCTATACGCATGGATAAAATACATTGGAAAACAAAAACATTTGGATGGACAAGGCATTGCAGTGTTTCTTGTCAACCTCCTCTATAAATGCTGTTGGATGAAACAATTTTTGGGACTACCCGCTGTTGCATTACCCCCAGAGCTACATTTTAAGGCTAACATTAAGATATTTTATATGTATTACGTAAGTAGTGTTTTACCAGTTTAAATCTGTGGTTGGCGATGTTGCGTGCGTTTGTGTGACCAACCACTGTACGCTTGCGTCACTTAAGGTTCCTCTTTTGTTTTTTTGGTCATCCAGTCTTCTGTTTAGTGTGCATTAAAGGTTTCGACAACAAGTATTCAAAATTTGTTTGATTTCGAAAGCTGCAAAGATTTAACTCGTTGAAGAAAATATCAGCACTAGGGTTGGGAAAAAATATCGATATGGCAATATATCGCGATACTCCGATTAAAATATCGATTTTGTATGTCTTAATAATATAATATCGATTTTAAAAGAAAAAGAAATGTTTTCACACTTCCACCACCACCACTTTTTCTCAAGTGCAATAAACTGGGAATGGATCATTTGGATAAATGGTGTTTTTTGACTCAGTTTGTCCAATTAATTATTGCTGTCATCTGATGTACATATATACAACTTGTACTTTAAGCTTAACATTTCTCAGTGAAATAAGTGGAATATTTTAATATTTCACAATAATGTATCGTATCGTGACTCAAGTATCGTGATACAATTCGTATCGTGAAGTCATTTCCAATACGTAGCCCCAATCAACACAATGTACCCTCAAGGATTTGATTAAATGAGTCACAGTCACTGTGTTTCTGTATGGAATTGTGACTATTTCGAAGTATCGGGGAAAACCCAAGTGTAGTGGTAGATAAGCTATTGTGATATCTGCCCATGTCGCCCGTTTCTTTACCAAAAAGATGTGAATGCACCTCCAAGAATAAAGCCACTCAGCTGAACTTCGTTGTTTTGTTTACATTCGGCGTCGTCTCTTATCTCCTGACTAGCGGCAACATTTTGGGACCCACTGCATCATAAAAACTTCAAAACGTCTAATCTGGACTAAAAGTTTTTATGTATGTATTTTATGTAACGGGTTTTATTTCCTCCTCTGTGGGGTGTTTGTTGCGGGTCGACTTTTTGTGTTGTTGGTTTATCACGTCCACTCGCCCGCCACCGTGCAGCCTAGTTCATCCACCACAACCCAGTTAGCGACGCATGTCATTTTCATTTAGTCTTTTCTTTTTGCCTGTGTGCTGATTAGGAGCTAGTCTAGTTATGTTTATGATTTTGTTAATGTGTGACAGTCTTTTATGGCGCTCCGGTCTTATGTCAGTGCACGTTTTCGCTCGTGGCCACGGGCCAGTGTCGGGCTGGTTATCGTTCGGGCTGAATGGGCGTGTCGGCAACGCAGGTGAGAAGCTCCTCCGTGTCTCCGGCCCTGCAGCTCGACTTAATAGCGCACCTCTTCCTCTGGCATGGTGGTGTTTGTGATTACCAAACTTAGCATCTTTTAACAAAATATTAGCCTTAGTAAACGTTCAAAACAAACCAGGGTTTACCGGCCTGGTAAGACAATATTTTGGATCTTCTGGTGACTGTCATCTCTGGTGCAACTGATTGAGATAAACAGAAGGGCGGCTCATTCCCTTCTGTTAACTTTGGCACTTGGTACATCCTCAAATACCATCAGCAACAATAATTGTTGAAGTTTCTACAATTCAATTCTCTATTTGCTATTGTTATCTGCCACTGTTTCTGAACACCATGATTTCCTCATGATTATTTTCACAAAATGTAGCTCTTAAACAACTCTTGTTAATAATTTTTTGGTGCGACCAAGTGTTCTTTATCGGCCCATTCCTAATTTAAGACACCACATCCACATATTTAGCTCCTAAAAAAACTAAAAATACACGTTTTTATAATATAGCAAATCATTAATTATTACAATATACGTTTGTTGAAGAAGAAAACACATTGGTGTGTTTGGTTTGTTGAGTAACACTGAAATTAAACATAAAAAAAAGTGGAAATTTTAAAATTTGAATCACAGTAAAGCTATCATCTATTTAATTAGTCGGTTGATTTTCTCTAGAGCCAACCTTGCTCTACAATTAGGCCTCAATAAAGCCTTTTAAAAAAATAAATAAAATAAAAATGGCGTGGATTGGTAGTGTTTTTTCCTTTCAAATGTCGCATAATAAAATACAATTCGTTTCGCACTCTGTATTCACACTGACATAATTTGAGGTGCAGTCTCTTGTCTAATGGATCACGGCTCACGGGGCTTTTTTCTTTCCTGGCTATAATTCCAAATAGCGTTTTTTTTTTTTCCTCCTAAATGAATGAGGCAAAACTGCATTAGCACCCCTGTTCGGTCCTTAATGTAGCCCAAAGTGCATTGTGTAGTCACACTATCGAAGGAATGCCATCCAGTGTGTCCCTGGCAGCCTCCAAAGTTGACCCGATGTCGGATCACGTGAATGCATCCTGGTTGCGTTTGCACCTGTGCTTGAATTTGGTCACTTGAAATTGAATTACCTCAATAACCAGGTGTGATTATGGTCATAAATGGTCATTCAATCTTACAACCATTGCATTGCGTTTTTACAGTCTTATTGTATCTGCTGTTAAACGACTGCACAACAATAGTAAATAAAATCATTCGATTAAGGTTTAAAGACTGTTGAGCATTGGTGGCATTTTTAAAGTTTTGTAATAACGCGCAGATACACAGTGACGTGTGATCACAGATTTCACTGCTGGAAAAGCTAGGGCTGTAGCCGAGGCGAGATAAAGACAGGGTATAAAATAGGGTATGTTATGTTTAAATAAAGTGTTTTAAATATAAATTGCAATATCTGTGGACTGTTTGTCATTAATAAATCAAGACTTAAGACAAGTTTATGCCTCCCTGGGACACAGACGTCCTAACCTACGCCGGTGCGAGCCATTCATAATTGTGCGCTCATCAGTCCGGACACCGAAACGCAAGTCGGCGCTGTGACTTTTTCGCCAGTTTTGTTACTTTCTGTTTCTACTTCCTGCTTCACTTTCAACAGTGGTGACCGAAATTTTTTGTTTAAAGTCGAGTCATCCAAATGTTTCTATCTACCCATGTCCTCAGTTAACCTTTCCTCGATTCCAATCCGTCTTTATTGATCCAAAACAGTCGATTTGAAAATCGCGTTAATGAAGAAGCAGCCACAAATACGCTAAGTGCAAAGTGGACCAATCAAAAAGAAAATAAAAGAAAAAGTCATGTTTCGGGCCAATTGTGAACAACTTTCCCACCTCCACCACCACCAAGTGCAATAAATTGGAAATGGATCATTTGGATTAATATTGTTTTTTGACTCGGTTTGTCCAGTGAATTATCACCGTCATCTGACGTACATATATACAACGTGTATTTTAAACTCATTTAAACTTCCTCAGTGAACTATGTAGAATATTGTAATATATCGCAATACCATAATGTCGCAATAATGCATCGTATCGTGACTCGCGTATCATCTGGTGAAGTCCTTGCCAATACCCGTCCCTATCAGCTACAGTGGTGGGGTCTGTGTATGGTCTGGGCTGTCGTTGTAGCTACGTCTACGTTAAATGGGACGTCTTTGGTTGTGATTTGTACAGATCGACATCAAATTGTGTTTAGGTGAATGCGATGTTGTTTTGACCTGTCTCTGTTTGTTTGTGGTAGTGGTTTTGCGCAAAGATATTGGACTACTATTAAATCCTTTCACTGATCACGGGACGTGTCAAGGAAGCAATCTGTAAATGCAGCCTATATAAACATGCAGCGCTGGTAACCATCGTAACAAAAAAGATCCTTTGTCTGTTTGTGTCCTCAGTGTATTCTCAATGTTTGAAACCTGGAACAAAACTTAAAAACCCTTAATGAGGCTATTTGAAATTGTTCAGTAAACTGCACAGTATTATTTTTAATAAAAGACAAATCGCTATTAGCGGTTATCGGCCGCCAAGCTAAGAGATGCTAATTTTTCTTGTCCCTTTTATCTGTCTTTTGTCAGATCTCGTGTCGCTGTTTGACCTGGAAAACGACCTCCCAGATGAGCTGATCCGCAATGGAGACTTGATAGGAATGTCTTCTAATGGGGGACCAAGTGGAGGAGGTCCTGGTCTCAACTCGATCGTTCCCGATGCAGCTGCCAAACACAAACAGCTGTCCGAGCTCCTGCGGCCGGGAAGCTCCTCCATCTTGGGAGGCGGACTCAACTCTGGCAGCCCTCAACAGGGAGGCATGATGGTGAACCCGTTGGGCCCCGTGCTGGGCAAAAGCCAGCTCGCCTCCCCCAATCACCAGTCTCCCCAGGGCCAGAAAGGAGGCGGCTCTGCGGGACAAGGTAATGGAACCACGGGCATGGGCTTCAACCAGGCCATGTTGAACAGTGCCCAGGGCCACGGAGTCATGGGCCAGACTGGACAGGTGATGAACGGGGCTATGGGACCAGCAGGCCGGGGGAGACCTGGGCCTGGCATGCAGTATCAGGGCCAAGGAATGCAAGGGACGCAAGTGGGTGCTGGACCTGGAGTAGGAGGCAGCGTTCTGGCGGAGACGCTCACCCAAGGAGGGCCACAGTTGAGTGCACACAACGCGCTGAATGCTCAGCAAGCTGGAAACCTGAATAAGGTGAGGTTCAAAATTCTCTATAATTGTGTAATAATGTGTGTGAAAGACCACCGAGTGTGAATTTTACTGAAGGAAGGCTAATATATTAAGGGACCAGATGAAGTTTCAGCAAATGGGGGAACCATAATACCTGCCAGGCCTCTAATGAGTTTCACTTACAAACATGTTTTATAATATGTCCCTTCCTGCCTAATGTTGTTTGTGTGTACACAAGAACATATTGATAATATTGAGTTTTTCTGGCTTTATTGTTGCGTGTTTGCTTAGGATGATAAGCAATTTGATTTTGGTGAATTATGGGAGTAATTCACGCAACGCACGTCTCTCATTGAGAATATTTCAGTGGTTACGGGATTGTGGTTTCACTCTCTAAATCCGCCTCACAATGAACAGGATTAACAACTGGGCAACGCACAGAGGTAAACTTGAATTGCGATATTTATATTTAGTACAGTGCGTACACGCCCTAATGTGGGGGCCTCCTCTCGAACTTGTTTTACAAGTTGTAGTTGGGATATATGGGTTTGCCTGACAAAACATCAGGAACTACTGTTCGCAGGAAATAGTCACGTTAACGTCACACCAAATGTTAACATGTTAAGGTTTGTCATTATTCTCATTATATTTGGAGGCAGCTCTTTCATTCAGAGATGATTTTTATTTGCGATCACTTAAAATTTACTTTTTTACCATAAAACCTTTATATATGAGTGAGTTAATTTTAACTTTTCAAATGGTTCATTGATCTGATGGAAGTTAAAACTCAGTATGTTTACGTGAAAAAACAGAATTCTCCTTCCAATGCCAATTGGAAATCGATTTTCCCCGGCATGTATACTCCTTAATTGGACTTTAACCGGATAACGTGAGTGCGCATGCGCCGCAACGCTTTCGTTGGTGTATGACCCCAGAACGAAAACATCCAAGAAAGCCGGTCGCAGAAGAAGAACGTAAACGGAGCCGGTAGAAGAACCACCTGAGGGATAGAACCATCTTATCTTCACCAGAAGTAGCGTGCACATTATGTACGAGATTAAAAAAGCGGAGCTATTATCTGTCGTGTTGTTTGAAATGCTGGTTTGCCGCATGAACGACTCTTGTCTATTATATGACGTCAACCGGAAAGGGGGGAGGCGTATCAACCCACTGACAAAACAGATATCGCCACCTAGTGTGGAGGAGGATGTTCCCATCAGTTATCTGATTTTCTCCGTTGCATGTAAACCTGGACAAGGACCACACTCAGAAAAATCGAATTTCGAACATATCTCGATAAAGCTGTGCATGTATACACACTGAGTGATTTACTACAGGACTGCGGTTAGAAAAAACTTCAAATCCAGTGCCGTTGTTTACAAGCAGCACACTTACTGGAGTTTCTGTCTGGATGTCTTCATGAAGATAAGCATATGGAATATATTATTCGTTGACTTGCCATCTATTATCTCCCACTCATCATTTATTGATCTGTTCTTCTCCCTGGGTCTGCTGGAGGAAGGAAGCAGTCATTTAGGGGGGAGGAGGGGTAACAGTCTACGTTGGGGTAACTTGGCCCAACAGAGACGTTCACAGCGGATCAATGCTTATGTGTTTATCGCTGCGTTCTCGTGCCACACCAATCTGAGAACGAGCACAAGCGATACAAATGTGATAAGACCCGCTGCAAATTGTGTCCCGGTGCTGCTCGCTGTGAGGCGAGCCCATCTTTGTGAATGAAAAGTAATTTCCGCGAGGTGCCGCACGCCGCGCCTCTATGTGAATATCTTTACTTTCGCAGACTTTGAAGTGCTCGGTGAGATGGAAACGGGACCGACTTTGTCTGAGAGTCTCGGGGCTTTGCGGTTTGACAGGAAGCTGAGGTTAAACCAGCCAGCTAGTTCTCGCTAAGATTATTTCAACAGACATCACCACATGAAACAAGCCCCTCCTTCCCTCCTTCTCCGTGCACACATGTACACCTGTATTTTATTGTTATTGCGCTATTGTTTAAAATCACATTAGTTTGCGTGGGCCTGTTTAAAGATTAACTAATTGATATTAAAGACGACACACTGAGACGCCGTAATTATTCTAGAGGGAAGGGGATGATGCAGATTACAACCAGCTTGTACCAATTATCATTGAGGTGCCTTTTTGTTTTTTGTTTTTTAAATCAATGCAAAATTAGAAGAATCAGCTTTATTGGCCAATTAAATGTTAAATATTTACAGCTTGGAGATAAATATATATATAGAAAATAAATGTTATCACCATGAAATGAAGAATCAGGGATAATTGTGGTTTCATTTATTTTGACATATTTAAACTGTCTGTGATGTAAATAGCGGCACGGCCGGCTACCGTAATACCTGTAGTCGGAGCGCAACATTTTTTTCTCATTCATGAAAAGCTAAAATTGGGGACATTTTTTTGGGACAGGTCATCCAAAACGGGGACTGTCCCCAGAAATCAGGGACGCCTGGTCACTCTCAAAAAAAAAGAAAAAAGAAAAAGAAAACAACCGACCCGACACCTGTTTTTTGGCACGAGTCTCCTCGTTCTGCTGATTAATTTTTCAGACCTTTCCATCTTCACCACGCCTCACAGTGACGCAGTCAAAAAAAAAAAAAAGCACCGGTAGCCCTACTGTTTTCATAATTATTGCAGGAATGAAATGAAATGTGCATCTTCTTTTTTTTCTTTAATTTTTCTTGCCATCACTACAAACGAGCACAAGCAAAGTGCGACTAAAAGTTCAGCTCTCCAAATAATTCATTAGTAGTAGAAGTTTACTAATGGGAAAAAGGACTTGCTGAGGAGTGGGGGGGGTGTAAACACACCGGAGGCTGCGCGTTGTAGCGGCGCCGCCGTCCTCTTGCCTGGTGATACTCGTCAAGTCAGAGAACCCGTGTGGGAGAGGAGGCTGAATGGGAGGGAGGCAGCAGGCAAGCATCTGTGTGCTTCTGTGCAGGGCGGGGGGAGGGGCAGGCAGGCAGGCAGGCAGGCAGGCAGCAGTGCAGCGCTCCACTCTTCTCTTTCTCGGCTCGGCTTGTTGTGCAAGCTCGTGGTTCTCTCTCTCTGTCACCTCCCGTTTTTTTTTTTTTTTTCTCTCGCTGCTGGGCAGGGCTTTGCTCCGGTTGCTAAGCGAAGCTGCTGTGTGGCCACTACGCTGCTAGGGGGAAGTCAGGCGAAAGGCGGCACAGATTCACGCTGAGAGCACCGGAGTGACGAATTAAATGACAGGAAGCAAACTAATCCTTTCTGTAGAAATTTTTTTTTTTTTTTTTTTTTTTTTTTTTTTGGTTGCTAATTTACATTTAACTTAACGCTGACTAATTCCTTCAGTTTCATTTGTAGAGCAAAAATGGGGGCAGTTTCAAGTTCCCTCACAGGGGGTGTTGCACAATTCAAAGGTTGCACTGGTTAATTGCAAAATATTGAAATAAAATCAAAGCTGTTTTCTGTTGACATTTTGGAAGCGGAAGGCTAATTTACAGCCATAGGCAAGAAAACATCTAAAGCCACATTTTCATCGCACAGTGGGACTCTGCTTTATTAATTTTTGGTGCAATGCACTTTTCTCTTACCTTGTCTTCTACTGCAGCTGGTACTCCTCTCTATGTATGGTATTCTTATGCGCAATGTAGCACCAAACTAAACTTCTATACTAGGCAGATGACAGTGCTGTGGATTTGCAGACTACTATTAAAAAAAATGTGGTCAAACGAATGAAAGAAAATGCTCTTTGCTGCTTGGATATTTAAAAACAACGAGTTTGACGTCCCGTGTCGCAACTCATTCTAGCTACAATTCTCTCGGACCAATCAGTGGAGTGTGATGTGTTCCTATTTACTAGCTTGGAAAATGGCTGATTTGAAATAAAGGAAGTACCGTTTACTGTTCTCTATCGGTAGCACCTGATGATGTGATTAGTTATGAAACTTTGTCATCGACTGCTGCAGTCGTCAGCACACATTAAAAGTGCTTCGTCCACATTTGATAACCCACAAGATGATGCAGATAATGGAGGAAACCTGAAGGAAATAGGTCAAATAGAAAGTCCAGAGAGCGACTGATATATCTGCCGATATATGCGTTTTTTTTATTTTTATTATCGGTATCGGTCGATACATGCATCGTTTTTCCCCCTTGGCAAGATTTACGGACAGGCACTATCGCAGGCAGCCCTGTGCTGCTGGAGATGCTGCGGACCGTGCAGCCCATACATTGTTTGCCCCTCCCCCACTAACCGAGTATGTGCAGCTGGAAGATGGAAAAATGCTTTCTTGACACGCCTTTTTTTTTATTGGTTACTAAACAAAGCAATTTATTTACTATTTACTTTATCACTCAGCACCAACACATTACAGTCATTAGCAACAGTCTTAACTTTTACTGTTTTATTGACGTTTTTTTTTTCTCTCTCTCTGGCAAGCGAATAGTGCAGGTTGTCAATCAATCACAATAATATGTTTATGTTTGTGGTTCAAAACTTGTAACATTTGTTATAATTATGTCTTTTTTTTATCATATAAATGGAGGGGGGAAAAGCAATATCAGTTCCAAATATTGGTATCGGCCCTAAAAAATCCATATCAGTTGATCTCAAGTTTTCTTACCTGCAAATTCTGTTGGGTCCCTTTGCCCCAAAATAGCTAAAAAAAAAAAAAAAAAAAAAAAGTGTCTTCTATGAAGGTATGCTAACCTGACATACACAGCACCAGGTCGTCCTTGTAAAGTCCTCGGTAAGGACGATCGCTTAGCAGGTGTATGGATGAATGATCTGATCGCCGTCTTTCACAAACCGACTTCCACCAGTCTGATCAACGAAACACATGTCCAAGTAGTCGAGTATTAAAGAGAAAAGAGAATCCACAGCCCGAGTAGCTTTTAAAGCTAAGAAGCAGCCGGCTTTGTCGCCAACATGTTGGTGGACCCCTGTGGCTCATTCCAAAGCGCAAAGCTCGAATCCTGGCAAGATGGATCATCTTTGGACTCAGGAAGTCCGGGGAGAGAATTAAGCTGCCTTGTAAGGTAAATAATGGACTGTGTAACGGCCCAATCTTCTGACCACCCTCCGATGTGCTTCCCCCACTATAGATGGGGATGTCAGGAGCGCCATTTGGCCAGCAGTATGGTCAGGCTGGGGTGCAGCAGATGGGGGCAGCGGGGGTCAACGCCCAACAACTCCAGAACAAGACGGCCCTTTCCAACAACCTTCCCCAGTTCCCCGCTGAGCTGAAGGGAGCTGGGAGTGTGCCAAACATGGTGAGTATCTGTCCCATCTTTTAAAAAAGACCAATCAATGTATGACAGCCAGCCTATGCAGACAACTTTCTGGACATGAACCTGCTGTCCTGGGCCGTTTTAACCCCAAACCCGTGTTTTGGAGACACGTGTGACAGCTATTAGAAATGTCCAGCTTTGTGGGTGAACCGGGTTCAGGGACGCGGTCGAAGGGCGGCTGGAAAGTGCACACGCAACTTTTCCCGAAAGCCGATGTTCCACTCGCTCAACAGGTGTTTGGCAAATCGTTTTTATTGAGTCCCTCACAAACTGATATTGTTGAACTCGTGGTAAATGAGCATTTTATTGTCTTTATTAATGGTGGGTGTGTGAGGAGTTCACCTTCAGCTCCACCCCAGTGCAAACAACAACCAAAGGCAGAGCAGAGATTAGGAGGAGACAGAAATGTAGAAATAACCTCTAGGAACTTTATTTTAAGTGGCAGCCATCAATACGTTGTGCATCACTCTTAGTTCCTTAAATGTGGTACTTTCTGCAGTAAATTGAGGCACTTTTATTTGCAGAGGGTTCAGAACTGGATTGTTGCTTCTTTTTTTTGTATTTACATGTATTTTCCAATATATATTTCCAAATAAGGGGCATTTATCATATGATACTAAAGCTAGAATTTGAACCTTTATAATAACAGCCATGAAGAAGGTTTTAGTCCAGAACTATATATTACAACTAACGGTCTATGCATTATATGATTCATTATATTCATTGATTTCTTAACATTGGTACCGTCTGATACGCTGATACGTGCCTAACCCGCGTCGCATACCTTCACACTCGCAGATGCAGCAGCAGGTAGCGTCGATGGGCATGGTGCCCGGGGCCGGTGGGGTGTCAGCGGGCCCGACGGCCGACCCCGAGAAGAGAAAACTCATTCAGCAGCAGCTGGTCCTGCTGCTCCATGCACACAAGTGCCAGCGGCGGGAGCAGGCCAACGGGGAAGTGAGGACCTGCACTCTGCCCCACTGCCGCACCATGAAGAACGTACTCAACCACATGACCCACTGCCAGGCTGGCAAGTCCTGCCAGGGTGAGTGAAAGTGACGCGTTATTTAGGGGGTTCATAATCAGATTTATTTGTCGCGTATCCACCAATCAGCCGCAACATTAAAACCACTTTGGACCTGGGGTTCATGTGGATGTTACTTAGACATATAGCACTTACCTAGACCAGACCAACACACCCCCACCCTGTAGCGATGACACTTCTCAGCAGGGTGCAACCAGACCAAAAAAACTCAAAAATGGCACCTGGACTCCAAATTCACCAGGTCCCAAGTAGATCAACTATCTGTGGGATGGTCCACAGATAGTTGGGACCAAATGGTCCCCACTAACTACATTGTGTTGCCCTCAGAAGGCCCATGTCCTTTCCTTGATCCTCAGAACTGTTTTTGAAGCACCTACTCACGTTTAGGAAGGTGGTCATAATGTTATGCCTGATTGGTGTGTAGCAGGAGTGTTCAACGTTTCAACGAGATTAAGTAGGAACCCCCTACCCCCCTACCTACGACATGGCTTCTCTCTGCTAATATTGTAATTTTGCTAATATCTTGTAAATATCTTCTGATTGGCTCAGCAGCGAAAGGGGCGGGGCCTACTGTGCACGTAATTAGACTGACAGGTCAGGTGTCGCGTTATATGTGAAGATGCGCTGCTGAGACAGCTCCTGTATAACTGAATGAGTGAAGTGTTAACTGGAAAACGACCTCTTCTTCTTCCATTTCTCCCTTTACAAAAAAAATGTTGGATTCATGTTAATGTGTGTTTAAAGAAAATTCAATTTGTGGGGGAAATATTTAAAAAATATGTATAAAAAATGTCTAATCAACCAAAGATTTTGCGACCCCCCTACAGTACCTTTACGGATCCCCTGTTGAAGACCTGTGGTGTACAGTACATGTGTTTTTTGTTTTGAATCAAATTTGAAAGAAAGCAGGCAAGAACATTTAACAGATGTGTCAACAGCACAATGTAAGCAGCCGTAATTAAGGCCTGTGAAGTGGGCGCAGCGGTTGGTTTACATGCTTCGAGGGAGATGCTGTGAAAGGTGTTCGTAATTTGTTGCAGGTTTCGTCCAAACAGCAACAAGCACCCGTTGACTTGAGTTCATCATAACGTTACCCCCTTTGTCCTGAGTAAAACTGCTGATTACTGTTTAAGGAAGTGGAATGACACGGGCATCCTCAGAGGACGTGCAACAAACTACTGCGTCGCTGAGCGTTGACAATGCAAAAGGGTTTATTATAGTTAAACTGACTGTTAACCTGGCACCGTGTGAGTCTCAGCCAATCAGATGATGACTTATAATTCTCCATAATTGCCTTTATCACTGTTAACTGTTTGATTGTCAACATCAGAAGGCGAAATATAAACATCTGGATTCTCCACGGGTCCCAGCGAAGTTGCTGTATCGCACATAAACGCAACGAAAGGTTTCTGAAACTCGCGTTAACGCGTGTGTAATTACGTCGTCCGAGCGCTTCTTCTCTCTTGGCTCGATACGCCCCAGAGACGGGCAACATCAACAGACGGCTCTATTTAAAACCTTTTGTTATGACGGTTGTGCATTTCATCAGCTCCCATCAGACAACACTGGGTAGTAAAGCATTATCCAAAGTTTAAAGGAGTCGAAGGAGGGGTCGTAATATAGTTTTACAACATGTTGTTGCCTTTACATAATTACGGACTCATTGTCTTTTATAGTACAAAGTTTTCTTCTCTGAATCTGCGCCCGTTCTGCTGACCTTGCATTCTCATTATGAATCCAGCGATTTCTTAATCTTCTCAAACGCCGCCATTTATTTATTTTTTTTCCCTCTCTCTCTCTCTCTTTCTTTCTTTCTCTCCAGTGGCTCACTGTGCATCCTCCAGACAGATCATCTCCCACTGGAAGAACTGCACGCGGCACGATTGTCCGGTGTGCCTGCCTTTGAAGAACGCGAGCGATAAGCGTAATCAGCAGCGTGAGTCTCTCCGGCAGATCTCCCTTCATCTCGCACGTCCAATTGAAAACACTTATTGGATAATAATAATAAAAAAAAAATACGGTAATCATAAATCAATATTTATGGGAGCCGAAATAACTACATGCATGAAAACCTTGCCCACCGGGGCGCCGATCGGCCTCGAGTCAATGTGTAGTATGCAGTGGTGCCCCCTGCAGGCCGCGTCGGCCTGCTGCACCTCTGTGCTGGCTCGCTGGCTGCAAGAGCTCCGACGGCGAGAGGATTCCTCTAGAAAGGCTGGGCCTGTAATGTGACACCCAGGGGAGGGGCCCGGCGGCTCTGCTATCAGTGGGGGCAGGGTCTCGGGACGACATGCGCTCTAATTGGTTAAAAGGCCCTATGACAGATTTAAATCCCCCACAGAGGCAGCATGCTCCCTGTCAGCAATCAACACAGCAGGGAGCGGCGCTGGGGTTTTAGACGGAGGTCCAAGAAGAACGTCTTTGGCGTTTTATTTCTTAATGCAGAAAATAAATATTTTTTATAGTATAATATATATATTTATATATTTTATAAATTTGCAATCATATGTTCATTAATATTAAATATTTCCACACCACTTCTGTATCGTCTCCGTCCAGCTATGCTGAGTTCCCCTGGCGCCGGCCTTCAGAACGCCATCAACACGGTCGGACCCGGGCAGCCCAGCGCCACAGCCATCAACAGCGCGGCCACGCACATCGACCCCAGCTCCATGCAGAGGGCGTACGCGGCCCTGGGCCTGCCGTACGGGAACCAGTCCCCCGCTCAGGTCCAGGGGCAGGGTCCGGCTCAGCAAAACCCCCAGGGACCCCAGCACCAGCAGCTGCGAAACATGAACCCACTAGGTATGGAACGAAAACCGCTTTCGCTGCCGTTTAGAGGTTTAAGCGCCTCCTCGATCACGGTGGAAATGCTTCTATGAAATGTTTGGAAACCCGGGCGAATGACGATGTTTGTCTATCAGGCACTAATCAGATGAACCAGATGGCGGGAGGCATGGGTACGGCCTCCTCAGACCAGACTGGCATGCACTCCGACTCTTCTCTACCCTCCTCACTCAACAAGTAAGCCTTCGTCTCCCTCACTACAAACCAACCACGCTTTTCTTGACAGAGCGTCCACTACGTTTTACTTCCCTTCCCATTAACCTCCTGAGACCCCGCGTCCTCATATGTGGATATTTTAGGGAAGTTTTAGGTTTTATTGAAGGTTATGCTGCTTCATTTAAACCCGTTGTAAACCACGTTGGTGGACACTTGGAGTGCAAAGGGTCCATACGCTAGTCGGTAAAAACACGATAGCGGACATTTCATAGGATTCATTATACAGACGATCACAAGACAAAAGTGGACGAGGAACCAAACCCACAGTTTAACAAATTTTATCAATAGCAACAAGCTACAATTAGCATTAGCCTCGCTAATTAGCAAATACCCATTTGAGGACTTAATTTTTCGCAATTCTGGGTTTGCTCAGCCATGTACAGGTGATAAAATGTAAAAATATAAAAAAATTATATTTTAACACACATTGGTGACTTTATCATAATATAAATAATTAATTTTTTTCAAAAACTACAACTTCCTGTTGAAAGATGATGCTTTTTTTCATATACTTCTTAGGTCCTACTGATGCCAAATACCTCGGCGAAATTAAAAATGCATAGCAAACTTTGGAGCTTAAATGCTCTCAGTCTTTTCACCTTAAATGAAATGTATTCGGGAAAAAAATAAATTTTTTGTTAAATGCTAATGATAATTGTTCAATTCGTCTCCGTCCTGCAGTCAGCTGATGCCAGACGGCTCAGTGGTAGGAGGCATGGGAAACCTGCCCGCCGCCACCCCCCTCTCTGCTGCGGGGGTGAGGAAAGCCTGGCATGAACATGTCACTCAGGACCTGCGCACCCACCTGGTGCACAAACTGTAAGTCTGACGACGAAGCCGATGCGTTCGTGCGCGACATCCGTCCGAGTTGTGTCGTGGTACATTAATCATCATCTTCTCTCATCAGAGTACAAGCCATATTCCCCACCCCAGACCCCGCAGCACTGAAGGACCGGCGAATGGAGAACCTGGTGTCGTACGCGCGCAAGGTTGAGGGGGACATGTACGAGTCGGCCAACAGCAGGGTAACGCGACATAGCGCACAGCGCGTGGTAACACTGCGGTCAATTTGAACTGGAACCGGCGACTGAGACGTGTTTCTCTTTGTGTGTCATCCTCTCATCAGGACGAGTATTATCACTTCCTGGCAGAAAAGATTTACAAGATCCAGAAGGAGCTGGAGGAGAAGAGGCGCTCTCGGCTCCAGAAACAGCCGGGCATGGTGGGGCCAGCGGGGCCCCAGCAGCCCGGCATGGCTCAGCCCAACGCCATGGGCCCGGGACAAGCTGTCCGACCTCCCAGTCAGTAACCAGGCTAAAAATACCTCCACGTTATTAACTGTCGCGGTGTTTTCACAAAAATATTGACTTAACTCAGGGCAAGTTTTTAAAGTTGCGCTTTGTCTCGTCTCAGATGGACCCGCGCCGATGTCCAACATGCCAAATCAGATGATGAACCGTATGCAGGTGCCCCAAGGTATGTGTTCAATCTCTTATGACTTAGCGTTTCTTTTACTTCTTTTAATTCTTCATTTTTGTGGAAGATTTATGTTTTTTTTTTCTTCTTCCTTCCTCATTCTGAGCTTTGATGTTTAAATGAATTGATTTGGTCCCTTTGTTCGTCCGGCGGGGCATGAAATATTAAATTAACAACTCCTGAGCGTCCCAAACAGGTAAATAATTGCGCGCGCGTGTGTGTCTGTGTGTATTTGTCCCCACAGGAATAAATCAGTTTAACCCAATGGCGATGCAGAACGCGCAGATGTCTCAGGCACCCATGGGAGCGAGGGCGTCCTCCCCCATGAACCATCCGCAGCAGATGAGCATGGGCTCCGTGCCAACGGTACGACTTCTCTCCCGTCTCAGCTTTTTTTGTTTTTCTTCAAACTCTTCCTCCTTTTATTGTTTTTTTATCGTCTTTTTATGACTAACTGGCTTCCGGTCAAGACGCGCTATTGTCAACTGATTTCACCGACTGTAAAAGATGTTTTTTTTTTAAAGTTACCAGTTCAGATCTACCGCCGCGCTTCAATCGCGACACACTTTTGGAAATGATTAACATGGACGTAAATCACCACTCGACTCTTTGGCGGAAGAATGCAGCTGCGAGGCGGCGATTGTGCTTCTTTGCTTTAGTTTGTCGCCTGGTTTCAGTTATAAAATAACCAGCGTTCGACTCTGTCGATTGAAGCGTCGGCGACGTGAAACGCGGCTCCTGCGGCCGACGCAAGTTCCGATCCATCGATCGAGCGGCTGCCCCGTCTGCCAGCGCGTAATCTGCATCGAAAACAAGGCAGAGCTCAAGTTCTGGCTCGCAGCCACGTAATGTTCCTTCCTGATTGCTTCCGTGGCGTACCTTGATTCACTTTATTTATTATTTGCGATCACCGCTCGTGGACCGCCGCAGCGGTGCCGCGCATGCGTTGCGTTCGGATGTTTGTTTTAGCTGATGGCGATTATTGTAACGACCGTAATGTCTTATCATTTCATTCCTCTCCAGATGGGCATGTCCCCGTCGAGGATGCCTCCCACTCAAGGAATGATGGGTAGTCATGCCAATAACATGGGATCTCAGCCGACCAACCAAGGCCAGTTCCTGCCGCAGGGCCAGTTTCCCGGAGCCGCAGGTGGAGCGATGAATGTGAATATGGGTTTGGGACAGGGCATGTCACAGGCTCCCGTGTCACAGGTGAGACGTTCAGAAATGTTGTATTTTTCTTTCTTTCTTTTTTTGTGCTGTGCTAACAGTGTTCTCCGTTTCAGCAGCCGCAAAACTCTAACCTGTCTCTGAACGCTCTGGGCCCGCTCGGCGCCCAGCTGCCCTGTGGCCCCGCCGCCCAGCCCACGCTGGGTCCCACGCCTCCACCCAACGCGTCCGCCGGCCTGCAGCCTCAACAGCAGCAGCAGCAGCAGCAGCAGCACCACCATGCCCCCACGCAGGCCCAGATACCGCCGCGGCCCTCCACCCCCGCCTCCACGGGCGGGCCCTCCTCCACCCCGACCCACATACCCAGCGGCCTCCCCCGCCCCCCGTCGGCCATCGGCACGCCCCCCGACCCCTCCCAGCCGCTCACACCGATGCAGCCCCAGCCCAAGACCCCCATGCAGCAGCCCACCTCGGTGAAGGCGCAGCACCCCAGCACACCGGTGAGATTCTGGGTCACCCACAGGAGCCACTTCCTGCTTCTGTTAAAGCATTTTTAACCGATGAGTTTTCTTTTCAGTGTGTGATCAGAGTGTCTCTTTGACCCCTTCCAGTTGTCCCAGGCAGCTGCCAGCATAGACAACAGAGTGCCTACTCCAGCTTCGGTGGCCGAGCTCAACTCCCAACAGGCTCCGTCCGACGTGAGCGGCACCGAAACCAAACCCGAAGTAAAGGACGAAGACGACGACAGCAACTCTGGGAAGAAGCAAATCGATGTTAAAATGGAGGTACGTGCACAAGATCGTCGCCCCTAACGTAACCTTTTCTCGTTCGACGTTGCCCGACTTCCCGTTTTTTTTTAACGATGCGTGTGTTCGCGTGGCAGGACGACGAAACCAAACCCCCGCCGGTGAAAAAGGAGGAGCCGGACGCAGCAGAACCAAAGCAGGAACCAATGGAAACGGAGGAGAAGAAGCCAGAGGTGAAGGCAGAACCCAAAGAAGAGGAGGAGAGCGGGGCCAACAGCACATCGGCCGCCTCCGCCGCTCAGAACCGTAAAAAAAGTAAGAGCACGTTTACGCGTAGAAGGAAATGTTTGCCGGACACGCTGCCTGGATGTGGTTTCTTATTGAATTATGGTTGTGTGTCCAGTTTTTAAGCCAGAGGAGCTGAGACAAGCTCTAATGCCGACACTTGAGGCCCTCTACAGGCAAGACCCAGAGTCGCTGCCCTTCAGACAACCCGTAGACCCCATGTTACTGGGGATCCCCGTGAGTGTCCGCAATTACACGTTCATTCCAACATCGCAAGACGTTGAATGATTTATTTTTATTTTTTTAATTCCTGGATATGTCTCTTGCCCTAGGACTACTTCGACATCGTGAAGAACCCCATCGACTTGTCCACCATCAAGCGCAAGCTGGACACGGGTCAGTACCAGGAGCCCTGGCAGTACGTGGACGACGTGTGGCTCATGTTCAACAACGCCTGGCTGTACAACCGCAAGACGTCCCGCGTCTACAAGTACTGCACCAAGCTGGCGGAGGTGTTCGAGGCGGAGATCGACCCCGTCATGCAGGGTCTGGGCTACTGCTGCGGGAGGAAGGTGAGGAGACGAGGCTGCGTCCGCACGAGCGCGGCTGGGGAATGTCGTCGACCCCGTTTTAGGTCGAAACGATGGCGCGGACATAGATAGACGTGACGTTGTTGCCTCTGTTAGCAACTGGTTTGTAGTTAAATTCTGAACTTGTAAGGAAAGCTGGTTTGAGTGAATCTGTGGTTCCTGATTAATCTGATATGAGTTTTCAGGAGTGTTAGGATGATGGTTATTTCTTAAACCCTGCCAAGAATAAAAATTAATTGGGACGTAGTTTTAAAAGTATAAGACAGAACAGAACAACTACTGGTGACACATGCAAGGTTGTAGTTTAATAGACACGTTGTTATTTATCGAGTGTTTTTTTTTTTTTCTTCCTTTTCCACAGTTTGAGTTTTCACCCCAGACACTGTGTTGCTATGGCAAACAGTTGTGTACCATCTCCAGGGATGGCACCTACTACAGCTACCAGAACAGGTAAAAACTCACGCAGGTCATTATACAATCTGCAGTAGCATCGTCAAAAAAATAAATAAATTGCACACAAATTAGTTGGTATGATCTTACTATTATAGGAGTATCGCAGACGATACAGACAAAGAGTCGTAAAACGCGGCCCAGCGACGACCTGAACGGTCCACGGCCGTTGTGCCTCTTGTGCAGCGTTTGGTTTTTGCAAAAGAGAAAAAAAAAAAAAAGGCACCAAAGCGCCCCCCTCTGTATAGAATCTGCTATTGCACCTCCTCGTCATTCTAATGCAACACGGTTCAGATATTACATGTTTAATGAACGTGGTGAAGTCCATCCACTAAGACTTTTTAGGTGGATTTATTTATTAACCTGAACCACACGTCCACGGTCGAGTCTGTCGAGCGTCAGGTCTAAAATACCTTCACTGAAACGAACGTAGGCGTCTTAAAAGTCCTCACTCCTTCCTTCCACTCCCGTATCATCTCTCCACCAGCTCATCTGCATGTCGCTTGCGTCGTAAACCATCGTAGCGAAAGTTATTCTCTGTCGTCCTCATACTCCAGCATGCTCCTCGGAGGCCGCCGTCCATTAACGTAGCGTTTTAGCACGGTTCCTTTCATTTCTTTACCAGTTGTGAACGAGAGTGCCTGGATCATGACCATTTCAACTGTGACTAACCAGTCTCTCTGCCTGTGTGTGTGTGTATGTGTATGTGTCCCTCCGTCCGTCCGTCCGTCCACCGCCCACGCTCCGTCCTCGGTTGTTGCCGTGTGCTCCATTCACTCCGCATTCTGCCACCCGTGCGCCGGTTTGCCTGTGCTGCTACTGTGTGTGCTGGCTGCAGTTCACCCAAATATGGCCTTATTGCCGACAGGTATCACTTCTGTGAAAAGTGCTTCAACGAGATCCAGGGGAACAGTGTGACCCTGGGGGATGACCCGGCACAGCCGCAGACGTAAGTCCAACCAGGCTTGGGTTATTGCATTACCTGGCGATGATCTTGGAGGCCATCGGCCTGTTTTTTCTGTCCTGACAGAGTTCTTCGTAAGACGATTACAGTCACAGGAGCCGACATGAACTCGCTTCTCTCTCTTTTATCTCCTTTTTTTTTTTTTTTTTATTTTGCGCAGCATGATATCGAAAGATCAGTTTGAGAAGAAGAAAAACGACATGCTGGACCCTGAACCGTGAGTCCTGTAGCTTCACTCTGTCTCGTAGCTGTTTCTCTACTTTTTTTTTTATGCACGAAACCACAACGAAAATGCGTGTTTCCGTCCTTTTTTAGGTTCGTTGAATGTAAAGACTGCGGACGAAAGATGCATCAGATTTGCGTTCTGCACTACGATGTCATTTGGCCGTCGGGGTAAGTCTCGCTCACGGGAACCGTTGATTATATGGACGTGTGTAGTTCACAGAACTCTCAGTAAGAGGAAATGACTGTTGTTTGACACTAAAGAGGTTTGTCATTTCAGCTTTATCTGCGACAACTGTTTGAAGAAGTCCGGCAAAACAAGAAAGGAAAACAAGTTTTCAGCCAAAAGTATGTCACACGTACCAGTAAACCAGCGTTTAATTTCTTTATTTACCCAAGTACCTGATGTTAAAATTGCGTTTCGTTTTCGTAAAGGGTTGCAGACGACAAGGTTGGGGACGTACATTGAGGACAGAGTGAATAAGTACTTGAAAAGGCAGAACCACCCAGAGGCGGGGGAGGTGTTTGTGCGAGTGGTGGCCAGCTCTGACAAAACTGTGGAGGTTAAGCCTGGCATGAAGTCAAGGTAAAGTTTTCATCCGCTTTTTTTTTTTTTCTTTTTTTCTTTTTTTAATTCAGATTCACCAGAACATGCAATAAATCTTGATCCAGTGCGGCAGCTTCCTTATACCGGCTTAGATATTAACTACGTCAGGGGTAAAAACTCAGCACAATAACCCACAAGTAACGACGGCTCCATTTATTTTAGTGAAAAGAAGAACAGGTAAATTAGGAGAATATTTACAGGCCTTAAAAGTGCAAAAAAATACATTTCTTAAGAAAAATAAGTGCAATTTGAGCACGTTTTTGTCTGCTCTTTAGTCCCAGTGGATAGTGGATAAATTATGGATTTTCATTGTAAAAAATTACAGTGTTCTATGTAATTTAATAGGGCCACATTAGACCCTCTGACGGGCTGTTTTTGACCCACGAGCCGTACATTTGACACTTGTGATCTACATAATATTTCCTGCCCTGTTCTCCACACATGGATTCATCTCTGTGTTGATCATCATATATGTTCAGACAGATGTTGGTTCTAAGAAACACTTGTAGCTTTTATCGTGTCTTAGGTGGTTAAAGCTTCTGCATCAGTTTGACCTCAACGCCGTCGTCTGACTCACACACCCCCAGAAATGTAACTACGTGTCACAGCGCAAGACCTGCGATTGGTTCCTCTTGGTAGTAACGTGTTTCTGCTTCAGTATTTCCAGCTGCAATTTTCAAATTGATTGTTTCTGATCAGTAAATATGGAACACACAGAGGAAAGGTTAACTGAGGCGTCAGTTTTGAAAGTGATGTAGGAAGTGGAAACAGAAATACAGACAAAAAAAGGCACAGCGCCGACTAGCGTTTGTTGCGTAGCGTTTTTACAGAGGCTGGCGAGAGCGTAAATGTCTCTCAGGTTATGGCGTCTAGTCTAGTACCTTAAATGAGCCTTCAGCAATAAAAAAAAAAACTTTCACTATATCCAACCACAATTACACATTTTAGTGTTAACTAATGCTGCGTTTCTATTACTCCCAGAAAAACCTAATGTCGCAACAGAAAAGTACATTCGGAAAAACCTCTCAAATATCACTAAAACATGTTTCTGCTCTCATGAGGGGATTTTTCAGACGTATCGATATAAAAGTGCAAAGGAAACACTTTTTTCATGTCATGTGACCATCGGTTTAACAGTGTTGGTTACATATTTTTATACGTTGTTTGAAACGTTTCGAAATAAAATTCATTCATTTATTCATTCGAAGTCCTCAATCTTCCTCAAAGCGAAGTCTCGTGTGACGACATGAGAGTTACAGCTCATCCTACCACTTTGAATGGAAACATGTACAAAGTTAATCGATACTTCAGAAATAGCACTTTTATTTAACAAAAAACTGTAATGGAAACAGCTGAAGTCTACAAGTTTTCAGTGTTTTTCTACTGGTTTGTCAAATCTAAATCAGTGTCATATCAATGTGCAGGCAAACAGAAAGATTATAATAACATTTAAAGTAGAGAGAATATTGCTCCATTTAGATTCTTTAGCTTCAAATCTAGTTTGTTATTTTGCTGGACATCTCTGTGTAAGGCTGTGTTTTACAGTGTGTAGAAAATTAAGCATTTTATGAAGTTACATCCGACTACAATGAGAAAGCAGGAGATTAAGCCAAAGAATAAATTGTATTTGATGTTGATATATGTGTGATTATATTAAAGTACTCGCTGAAGAACTGACTGGAGTCCACAGTGAATCACACCTGAGGCAGATTTAGCCGTTTTCCGTCGTCGCCAACTCCTCTCTGCTCCCACAGGTTTGTGGACCCGGGCGAAATGATGGAGAGCTTCCCTTACAGAACCAAAGCACTTTTTGCATTCGAGGAAATCGACGGGGTGGACGTCTGTTTCTTCGGCATGCACGTCCAGGAGTACGGCTCAGAGTGCCCCTTTCCAAACACCAGGTACAAACCGCAGCAAGAAAACAGCGACGCCACCAGTTACCTCTTAGTTTATTTCTCAATTAAACGTTCTGTGTTCGCTTTTCAGACGGGTTTACATATCGTACCTAGACAGTATTCACTTCTTCAAGCCGCGTGGGCTAAGGACTGCAGTTTACCACGAGATCCTCATAGGCTACCTGGAGTATGTGAAGAAACTTGGGTGAGTTTAAAGTGACCGTGTTAAGATAAATGGATAGATAAATGTATAATCATTCCTGCGAGCGGCTCATAATTGTATTTTCTGACCAGGTATGTGATGGGTCACATATGGGCCTGCCCACCCAGCGAAGGAGACGACTACATTTTCCACTGCCACCCTCCCGACCAGAAAATCCCCAAACCTAAGAGACTCCAGGAGTGGTACAGAAAGATGCTGGACAAGGCGTTTGCCGAGAGGATCCTGCATGATTACAAGGTTGGTGTCACGTCTCCGTCCACCGCATTTAAGTCCGTTTGTTGCAGCCGGTCAGATTCAGGAGGCTCCTCTACTGCCTGTAATTTCCTCTGCTAGTTACCAATTAGTCGTTCATAGAAAGTTTACAATTTTTATTTATTTTTTTGTGTGTCTGTGTTCAGGACATTTTCAAGCAGGCGACAGAAGACAGGCTCACCAGCGCCAATGAGCTGCCCTACTTTGAGGGCGACTTCTGGCCTAATGTACTGGAGGAGAGCATCAAGGAGCTGGAGCAAGAGGAGGAGGAACGGAAGAAGGAGGAGAACACGGCCTCCTCCGAGATGACCGAGGTAGAATGAGCTTTTTTAAAATGCGTACAGACAGTGCAGATTAAAATTATTTGCATCCCTCAAACGGACGTCGGAGGATTTTCGGTCCGTGTGTGTTTTGGTCGTTGGGAGTTTTTCTGATTTTCATTTTAAAATTCAAAAATTTAAGTTTAAGGCATTTTTCTTTATCAGGGTTGAGAACGGATGAACAAAACTTGAAAATGTTTCTTTTTCTTCTTCTAAAAACAAAAAGTAACGCCTGTTTTTTTTCATATTGTTCGACCGTATATTGTCGTTTTCAAACTAAGAGCATGCCGCTGTATAACAGAAACTGACAGACATGGGTCAGTACGTTGTCTTTCGTAACAATTAAAGAGTGAGTCTCGTGGAAGACGACATGGCTGCAGAAAAACTAGGCTGCATATTTCAGGTAAAAACTAAAAATAACTGCATGTAACCAGGGAATAGTTAGCTGCTAGCCACACTACTCTGATAGGCTGCAGAGATTTCTGCCATGGCAAAAACAACAGAGTAAGTAAAGACATTTTAGCCTGGGTGAGCACCGACCCCATATGTGCTCTTACTTTGAAAACGACAACTTCCAGTAGCAAAATATGAAAAAACTAACTTGTTATAGACAAGTTTGGTTCATCCATTCTCAAAATTGGTAAAGAAAAATGCCTCGAATTTCCTTATTAATCTTTGAATTTTAAAAGGAAAATCAAATAACCGCTCGTGTTTTGTTTTTTAATGTCCGTAGACCAAAACATACATGGACCATTTCCACACAAGTCACGAGAGTAGACGAAGAGAACCAATCAAACAAAGGAAACTGAAATGTTGTATTTTGGTATTTGTTTATTCAGAAAAATGAGCCAATATTGCAAATCATAAACGCAAAAGTAAGGATTAAAAGTCGATTTCAAGGCCGAATCACACTCAATCTGTTGACAAGTCTTTCCAATCGCTGTAATGAGACTCGGCTGGAAGGACCTGACGCAAACAGATCACGTGAGGAAACCACCAACAACTCAGAACTGAAGCAGCTTCCTCCAAATCCCTGGAGACGTTTAGTTGCTGTTATTACTGCACAAGATTCTCAAAACATGGGTTCACTTAATTTTACACCTCACAATTATGTACAAATTATTTATTTTATTCAGTAAACAAACAAAAATTTTCTTCATCTGCTTTCAGGACTCATGTTTTATGTAATTTTTTTGTAGAAAAGTTCTTTTAAACGTTGTATATGCAGAAGGAAGCCTCCCTTGTTATTGTAGAATCGACGAGCCCGATGCCGAGGCCTGTGTCTCCCTCCCAGATTTTATCATTCTCAAGTAGTCATTATATAAAAGCTTTCAGCGGCCTTTCTGCCAGTGCATAACCACTCAGCTTAATTGCATAATTTAAGCTTGCCCATTGTGCAATCTCTGCTCCTCTGAATGTTTGCGTCTGTCTATTACCCAGGGAGCCCAGGCTGACAGCAAGAATGCCAAAAAGAAGAACAACAAGAAAACCAACAAAAACAAGAGCAGCATCAGCCGAGCGAGCAAGAAGAAGCCTGGGATGCCAAACGTAGCCAACGACCTGTCCCAGAAGCTCTACGCCACCATGGAGAAACACAAAGAGGTGAAGCGTCAGACTTTCAAAACGAATTCTATATCGTGCACATATTTCGCATATTTCCACACCGAGATCTTTCAAGGCGAATGACACGTTTCCCCTCCTTTTGTACCTCCAGGTATTTTTCGTCATCCACCTCCACGCCGGCCCGGTCATTAACACGTTGCCTCCCATCATGGACCCCGACCCCCTGCTGACCTGCGACCTGATGGACGGACGCGACGCCTTCCTGACGCTGGCCCGGGACAAGCACTGGGAGTTCAGCTCGCTGAGGAGGTGCAAGTGGAGCACGATGTGCATGTTGGTGGAGCTGCACAACCAGGGCCAGGACCGCTTCGTGTACACCTGCAACGAGTGCAAGCACCACGTGGAGACTCGCTGGCACTGCACGGTTTGCGAGGTAAGACCCAATGACGCCGCACACGTGCGTTCTTTAATCTTTATCGTTTTAAAACGAAGCTCGGACGTTGTTCTGACCGCGCTCTCCTTTGCCTGCGACAGGACTACGACCTATGCATTAACTGCTACAACACTAAGGGCCACGAGCACCAGATGGTGAAGTGGGGTCTGGGTCTAGACGACGACAGCAACAGTCAGGGCGGAGAGGCCTCCAAGAGCCCCCAGGAGAGCCGACGTCTCAGCATCCAGCGCTGCATCCAGTCCCTGGTCCACGCCTGCCAGTGCCGCAACGCCAACTGCTCTCTGCCCTCGTGCCAGAAGATGAAGAGGGTGGTCCAGCACACCAAGGGCTGCAAGCGCAAGACCAACGGCGGCTGTCCCGTGTGCAAGCAGCTCATCGCTTTGTGCTGCTACCACGCCAAGCACTGTCAGGAGAACAAGTGCCCCGTTCCCTTCTGCCTCAACATCAAGCACAAACTTCGGCAGCAGCAGCTGCAGCACAGGCTCCAGCAGGCGCAGATGATGCGACGCAGGATGGCCACCATGGCCGGGAGGGGCATGCCCATGCCGTCGCCTCCTACCTCAGCTGCCCCGGACACCCCGAATTCAGTGCCGCAGCCTCACACGCCCCAGACTCCCCAGCCTATTCCCAACCAGCCTCCTCCTCCACAGCAGCAGCAGCAGCAGCAGCAGCAACAGCAGCAGCAGCAGCAGCCGCCGCCACCAAACCCCACCAACATACCCCAAGGTTTCCCCAACAACGGCCGCAGCAGTCAGCCCCCGACGCCGGTGCCGCAAGGCAAACCGGGGCCGCAGTCGTCCCCGATCCATCAGCAGCAGTCGCCCATGCCCAACATCCCGCACCAACCGCAGCCTCAGCCTCCGCAGCAGCAGCAGCAGCAGCAGCCGCCGCCGATGGCCCTGAAAGTTGCCAGACAGATCGAGATGGCAGCCAAGGCGAAGCAGCAGCAGCAGCAGCAGCAACAACAACAGCAGCAGCAGCAGCAGCAACAGAATTACGCCATGAACGGGATGCCCATGAACCACCCGCGCATGATGGGCCCCATGCAGGGCCAGATGCAGATGATGCAGGGGCCGCGCGGCCCCCAGGTGATGCAGGCCATGCAGCAGAACCAGTGGGGTCCGGGGATGCAGAATCCGATGCAGAACCCCCCGGGCCACCCGCCGCAGGGTCCGCCTCAACAGGGCCCCATGGCTCCCCAGCAGGCTCAGGGAAACCCGATGCCCCCGCAGGGCCCGCTCGTGCAGAGGCCCATGATGCCCCAGCCGCAGGGTCTCCAAATGCCCGGGGTCATGCCTCCACAGGGGCCCCCGCAGCAGGGCATGGCGCCGCAGCAGCAAAACATGCCCCGGATGCCCGGCAACATCGCTCCGAGCGCCCTGCAAGAGTTGCTGCGCACCCTCAAGTCACCCAGCTCCCCGCAGCAGCAGCAGCAGGTCCTGAGCATCCTCAAGTCCAACCCCCACCTCATGGCGGCTTTCATCAAGCAGAGGACGGCCAAGTACCAGGCCAACCAGCCGCAGCAGCCGCAGCAGACCCCTCAGGCCATGTTGGGGCCGCAGGCGGTGATGCAGCAGGCCATGGCGTCGATGGCGAACCAGGTGCAGAGGCCGGGGATGGCTCCTCAGCAGCAGGCTCCTCAGCAGGCGGGGCCCCAGGTCATGGTGCCCATGGGTCCCCAAGGCCAGATGATGAACCCGGCGCAGAACGGTAACCCCCAGTTGTACCGCAGACAGCAGCTGCTCCGGATCCAGCAGATGCAGCAGCAGCAGCAACAACAGCAGCAGCAGCAGCAACAGCAGCAGCAGCAGCAGGGAGGTTTGCCTCAAGGCCCCGGTCAGTTCCCTCAACAGCAGCCGGGGCTGCCGAGCTACTCCCAGATTCGTATGCAGCAGCAAATGGCTATGCAAGGCGGCGGAGGGCAAATGGGGCACCTGCCTCCCGCGTCTCAAATGGGCCAAGCCGGCATGGGCATGGACGGGCCCCAGGCCCTGCTTCAGCAGCGCATGCTTCAGCAGCAGCAGCAGCAGCAGCAGCAGCAGCAGATGATGAAGCAGCAGATGGGTTCTCCGGCGCAGGCCAACTCGATGAGCCCGCAACCTCACATGCTCCAAGGGCAGCCCCAGGGAGGAGGCCATTTACCCGGCCAGACGATGGCGAACGCCCTGGGAAACCAAGTACGCTCCCCGGCCCCGGTGCAGTCGCCCCGGCCGCCTTCGCAGCAGGCCCCTCATTCCAGCCCCTCCCCGCGGATACAGCCGCAGCCGTCGCCCCAGCACGGCGCCCTCCACTCCAGCTCTCCCCACCCGGGCCTCGGAGGTCCCCTGTCGGGCCCCATGGAGCAAGGACACATGGGGACGCCGGAGCACAGTGCCATGCTCCCGCAACTTAGCACACCAAACCGAGGGTTGAGCAGCGACATGAGTTCAGCATGCGACACGACGGGAGACACGCTAGAGAAATTCGTTGAAGGATTGTAGCATTTTCAGACAGAAGAACGGCCTTGTTCGGCTTTCAGCTGAAACACTTTTCTTTTTTTTTTTTTTTTTTTTTTTTTGTACTTGCTGATGTAAAAAGCTAAAGGAAATGCAAACAAATGAGTCTTACAAGGCCTACGGACTGTGAACTTCACCTGAAACCAAGGACTACTTTTTCTTATAACACACAGAGTGATTTAATAATTGCTGTTTAAAAGAAGACAACAAAAAAAAACACAGAATATATTTTTGGTTCGGATCAGCCTCGCAAGAATTTGCTCTGGTCTTTGTGTTGTTTTAATTTGTTTTTCATTCGTTATGCTCTGGTATTGACTTTTTTTTCTTTTTTTTTTAAACTTCTCAAAACAAAAATATGTCATTTTATTATTTTTTTATTTTGTACCTTTGCAAATTAATATAGTATTTGTGTTGAGAAGACTGTAAAATTATTTGTCTGGGAACTTTTTGCCAGGATTCACCTCTTGCTCTGTTTCTCTGTTCTTGGCTAATTTATTCTAATATGCCATTTTTCAAAAGGACTGCCTTTAGGAAAGCCTTAATTTCTTTCCTGTTTGCAGAGTCTAAAAGGAGATTATCTTATTTGTATAGATCTAGGAACTATTGCACACACCAGAACACAACATACAGGAGTAAGAGAAACCTACATTGAAGCTTGTTAATGTTCACAGGTGCAGGAATGTTCTTTTTACTGGCCCGGGTCCAGTGTTCGTCTTGGAGATGTTCGAAATTCCTTTGTCTCTCCTTCAGTCTAAAGAAATTCTCATTAAGTACTGAACCTCTTTTGCCTGTGGTGGGAATTTAACTCGTTTGACTGCTGGTTTGTGTTCAGAGAGAGTTTTGTGCATCATTTTCTCTCGCATTAAACTTGAATTGATGATGAACTATTCTCTAATGTAAATCATGCAGCTAGACAGTACTGTAAATATGCAGAAAATATGAATGAAATCACTGTACAAACTGGTTCAAATGGTTCATTTCGTACTTATATACCATATTGTAAAATAAACCTGTGTGCCACAGACTCTTCTTCTATTTTTTTCTTCTTTTTTTGGTATTTTAGAAGAATTCTCATGTGCACCATATACAGAATATAAATATTTCTCTCAGATTTTTGTCCAACCACGTGTCTGGACTTAGAGATTCAGTTTATTATCATGTAAGATGAGGAAAATCTTATTACATTTGAGAAACTACAACCATCAAATTTGTACTTTTTGCCTATAAGTTGATATAACAGATAAGATTGTTTTATCCATAGCCAAAATCAACATCACAAACCTCTCTACATCATTTTAACCCTTTATGGAGCACTCATTGAAATAGTTGTAAATTAAAAATTTCAACCCCAGCGTGTTGTTGATGTTGGGCCTTTTTCTTACATTTGTGAAATTTTTTAAAAATTTGGCTTTCATGGAGAAAATCAAGATTAATGAATTTAGCATATACGGTTGCTTGCCCCTAAGTGGTAAACAAATGTATTTAGACCAGGCGTCTTCAACGTTTTTCAGGCAAAGGACCCAAACTGATGGAGACATTAAGTAGGGACCCCCCCTACCTACCATATATATGTTCTATATTAAACTTGGCCTTTTTATAAAGCAAAAAGATTATTATTATCATTTTACATTTAAAATTGAGCTATCTCTAATGTGTTTACTAAAATATGTAGGATTCATGTTAATATGTAATTAAAGAAATTTAAATTTGTGAGGGGGAATTAATATATATATATATATATATATAAAATATCAAATCAACCAAAGGCACTTTGGTCAACATACACATGATCACATTTGACAACTTTAGGCCACTTCCGTGTGGAATCTAATAAAACAGTTATGGGCTCAGTGTTCATGTTCATGATCTTTACTGATTGGCTGAGTGAAAATCAGGTAAAAAGGGGATGCAATTTAAAAGTCGCGTCTAAGTTACCGTATATCACTCCTCGTCCCATAAAGGGTTAAAAATTTGGATTTGATATTTTAGATGACCACGGTTTGACCTTGAAAAGGAAATCAAAAATTAAATGTCAATAATTATTTATTTTGAATAATAAATGGATCCAGTAATAAGCAACTCGAGGTTTTATATATTAAGAAAAACAACAACAACAACAACAAAAATCAAGTCGTGTTTAGACTTGCAGACAAAATGAAAGTACAACTTGAATGCGTAATCACCACTTTTTCATCAGGCAGATGGCTGGACGGACGTATGACGTCATTTCAACGCGCCGTCGCACGTCCCCGGCTGTAGCAGGTTTAGCGTGTGTCTCCGTGTCTCCGTGGGTCAACCGCCCGGTCACATTTGACATCTAGTCCCCGTCCCGTGTGTCGCCATGTCCCGCTGTCTCGCCTTGGCTCGGTTCGCCCTCGGTTCTTGTCGGAGGACGGCTTCTCCGCTAACGTCATGTGCGCGGGGCCTGAGCGTGAGAAGTGCGGCGCCCCTCGTTCCCAGAGGTTAGTTCTGTTTGTTAGCCGAGAAACACAAGTTCATGTGTGAACTGGTTGTCAACCTGCACCTCGAGCCAGTTGTTTTACAGTTCACTTACAGCTTCGAACAACCACAGGTTACTTAGCTGTTGTGCAGTTTGTAAAATAGAAACCTTGTAGTATAAAATGTAAACAAAAGTACAGTTGCACACCTTTAATTACAAATGGCTTGTACTCTACAGGGCTCCAATTTTATTTTTTTATTCACTGCATCAAACCTTTTTTTTGTTTTTTTGTTTTTTCCTGAACCCCAGGGTGCTCACCTAGTCAACATTGTATGTGGAGGCAGAAAAGGGAATATTCTGTACTAAAAATAATAACTTTGGACAACATCCATAATATGGTTATTTTTATATTTACTCACTCTCTCACCCCATAAATTCAAACAGAAAATAAAATAAAGAAAATACTACAATTTATAGAGAATGGTCTGAAAACGAGAAAAATATCCAACGAGCGACAGCTCTCTGGGCACATTTATTCATATTTAAACTGCTGTGTCTGTAATGTCAATAGCAGAGCGACCAGCTACCGTAATAGTTGGAGTCTGCGTGCAACATTTTTTTCTGTCATTCATAAAAAGCTAAAATTGGGGACATTTTCTGGGACAGCTTTAGCCGGCACGGCACCTTTTTTTTTGGCACAAGCCAAAAAAGCCAGAAAAAAATACTGGTATTTGGTATGAACCGGTGTACCACCCAGATCTAATAGAAAGTAACTCAAATATCCAGATATGCAGAACAGCATCTCTCTCGAAACTTGAATAAGATGCGCTACAGCAGCAGAAAACCACACTGGGTGCTACTCCTGTCAAATAAGAAAAAGGAATTATTGCTGCTGACCATGTCCATCCTTTAATGACCACAACATACCCATGTTACCCTGATAAATACTACTAGCAAAATTTTGCAGCATGTCACAAAGTTAAAATCATCTCAGACTGACTTTGGAAATAAGATCACGCTGATTGAATGGACTCCCCACTCACATCATTGCCATCATTTCAACTTAGATCAAACTCTCTTAAGAAATGTTTCCAGCACTCGGTGCCACGGTTTCCTTCCGACGCCGTCCCACCATCTTCCTCTGTCTTCAGACCTGCAGGTTGGACGGCAGCAGAGGTGGAGCGGTCGATCCAGGGTGTGGAGCTCGCAGTGGTCCGGCCTCGGCTTCAGCCAGCAGTCTTACTACAGCACCCAGGAGGTAGAGAAGGACCCAGAGGAGGAGCCTCTGCACACCATCATCAGCGATACGGAGTCTGTAGAAGGTGCTGACACAGACACGATTCCTCCTGAATATTCTGGCACAAAGCTGAATATTTGTTGCCTGGGCGACGGTTAATCTAAATACTGATTTCCTCTCATCTCCTCAGGTAATTTTTCCAAACATGAGTTTCAGGCTGAAACAAAAAAGCTGCTGGACATTGTCGCCAGGTCCCTGTACTCTGAAAAAGAGGTAAGAACGTTCTGCGTAAAAACGGAGTCCAGCCTTAAGTGTTAACTGCTCTTCAGGGACTAATTCCTCGTGGGTCGTTAGGTTTTCATCAGGGAGCTGATCTCTAACGGCAGCGACGCTCTGGAGAAACTGCGCCACAAACTGATCACGGGTGGCGGTGACACGGCTCCTATGGAGATCCACCTGCAGAGCGATGCCGCAAAAGGCACCTTTACCATCCAGGTACGCCCTCATGTTGTCTCTGGATGATTTTCTACAACCTCACTGCTTTAACACTATAAAAAAATGGTTTTATTTGGTCTGGTTTTATTTTCTTTTGGATTGCTTATCATCTTTCTGTTGAGATTGTCAATTTACACCTGGACAAACTAGACATAGGTCGCCACCTGGTGGATGAATATGATGCAACATGCTAGGATGTCATTTTTTTATTTATTTTTATTATTTTTTTTGGACTTACTGGGATTCTCTGTAATTCAACAGGACACAGGAGTTGGTATGACCCAAGAGGAGCTGGTGGCCAACCTGGGGACTATCGCCCGTTCTGGCTCCAAGGTGAGTGTTGTTCTTGTCTTCTCTCTTTTGTTGTGTCTGTGCGCCTTTCTTGCAACATCCTTTTTTTTGTCACTTTGTTTAAGTGAAATTTCTTTCCCTCTCTCGTAGGCATTTTTGGATGCTCTCCAGAACCAGGCGGAGGCCAGCAGCACCATCATCGGTCAGTTTGGCGTCGGATTCTACTCCGCCTTCATGGTGGCCGACCGCGTGGACGTGTACTCTCGCGCCGCTGAGCCCGGCTCGCCCGGGTACAAGTGGTCCTCAGACGGGTGAGAGCAACGATGCGTCGCTATGACTTGATTCTCCTCTGCAGCAGACGACAACTGCGCGTCCAATCAGTGATCGAAAATATAATCCTCCGACAATTTTTTGATTCGTTCAGCTCTGGAGTTTTTGAGATTGCTGAGGCCAGTGGCGTCCAGCAGGGGACGAAGATTGTGCTTCACCTGAAAGAGGACTGCAAGGAGTTTGCCACTGAGGACAGAGTGAAAGGTACAACAGCAGCAGCAGCTGCTTAGGTTTGGTCAATTAAAGCTGCAGTGAGGAAAGTGAACGCATCACTGCCATTGTTTCTGTTTCAGATGTTGTAACAAAGTACAGCAACTTCGTGAGCTTCCCCATCTTCCTGAACGGACGGAGGCTCAACACTCTGCAGGTGAGTTTCTCTAGATCTGTTCTTCTCTTGGTGTAAGAGCGACAGGGACACGCTTCTTCACCTAAACCGTATCCGCTAAACATCACAGTCCATGTTATAGCTTAAAGCTAAAACTGAGCCAGGTGGATTTCTGTAGAGGGTACGCACGTGATGTCACAGCAAGTGGACGTCTCCATGGTTACGGCGACTGTTGAGTGACAGTTGAGCATGGAGATTAGCAGCATTAGCTTGAATCATAGCATTAACATGTAAAATAAAAGTAATAGAAACCAATTTCAAACAGAATCCACATACATACAATTATATATCCATGTCTACACAATGTCGCCATGTCGGTAAATATTTAATAGCATTTAGAATAAATAAATAAACAGATGACTAAATGGAAATATGTCTATTTTTCTTCCTCCAGGCCTTGTGGATGATGGACCCAAAGGAAATTAGCGACTGGCAGCACGAGGAATTCTACCGGTACGTCGCCCAGGCGTACGACAAGCCCCGCTACACCCTGCACTACCGCGCCGACGCCCCGCTCAACATCCGCAGCATCTTCTACGTCCCCGATGCCGTGAGTTTTTGTGACACTTTATTTATTACAGGTGTTTTGCAAAACATAAAAAAAAAAAAAAAAAAAGCATGATGAGGTTGTTCTTGCGTAACGGCAGCATTTGTTCCTCAACAGAAGCCGAGCATGTTCGACGTGAGCAGGGAGATGGGCTCCAGCGTGGCGCTGTACAGCAGGAAGGTCCTGATCCAGACCAAAGCCGCTGACATCTTACCCAAGTGGCTGCGCTTCCTTCGAGGTCTGAAGCATGTTCACATTCATTCATTCTGTCCATCACTGCATAAAATGAACTCAAATGATTTTGATACTTAGCCGCTGTAATTAATTGTCCCTGTTTCCCTGTGATTTTATGGACATGGGAACTTCCAAGCTAGTCTCCTTTTAATGCAGTCTTTAATTAATTCTTCCATATTTACAAATCTTCAAAAAAAAATTAATAATGCACATTTTTACAGTGCAAAATCCTGAATTACTAATATATTTTGTACTGTAACACAAACGGCCTAATCCAATATGGCGTGTATTTTATTCTCATTAGATAATGTTACTCTCAATATGGGGAGACTTCACTGCGAGTACAAAATTAATGAGTAAAGCTGGAATTTGCGCTGTAAAAATGCACATTGTTGTTTTTTTTTTAACACAACAGACTCCCCATGTTGAGAGTAACCATTGATAATAATAAATCGTGTGAACCCTTTATATTACATGTTGTTATGTGTTACAATGATTTTAATTTTTTTTTTTTTTTTTTTTTTGATGCTTTTGCCAGTGAAACTCAACTTCCTGTAGAAATCTTTCACATTAAAAGCATTTTGTCAGAAAGGACAAATCAGACACTTAATGGGTTTGTTTTGCATTTAACTCAACATATGTGTGTGTGTGTGTGCAGGTGTGGTGGACAGTGAGGACATTCCCCTGAACCTGAGCAGAGAGCTGCTGCAAGAGAGCGCCCTCATCAGGTACAACTCAAGTGTTGCACAGTTGATCTGTTTTTCCACTCGCTGTGTATTTGCTGTGTCTGAAAATAAGCTCCTTTTTTCTTTACACAAAACGTCAACTAATTAAAGGGATACAACACCTCTATGTGAACTTTATTCACTCACTGCTTAGATTTAAAAATGTTTTTAAATCGCTCCAGGCGTTGTCCTAATGCTGTTAGCTTTAGCTTAGCATAGTGTTGCCAATCTTTGCATCTGGCAGCAGTTCTTTGCCAGACTATAGTCCCAAGTCTATATCTGCCCTAGTCAATCCCTTCGTGTTAATTGCATTGACATTTGTATTTGATGTGAATGTGCAGGTCACAAGAAGTAATTAGGAAAATGCTTTCTTTTTTTGCAAATGACTGGCAACACTACATTACAGCACTTATGCTAAGCTAAAGCTAGCAGGCGCACTGCTGGGTTAGGACGACGCCTGGACCGATTTTAAAAACGCTTTTTCTCACTTAACCAACTCTCGGGAAAACGGCAAGTGACTTAATTTCACGTAGCGGTGACGTAACTCTTTCAATACACACATCCACCCAAAATATGCGAAGAAACTAAGATCACCATTTTTTTCTATTTACCTTAATGTTTTTGGTAGTTAACGCTGCAGAACTTCTTTTATACTTTACTCTGTCCAGCTACATAACAGCTTTTTGTAACAAAAATTTTGATTTGGGAGTCGATTTTAGCTGGTATCGGAAGTATCGATATTTCCGTATCGATCCGCACGTCACTTCTTTTCCTCTGATGCTGATGAACTAATCTTTCAGGAAGCTCCGTGACGTCCTGCAGCAGAGAGTGATTCGCTTCCTGCTGGAGCAGAGCAAGAAGGAGCCGGAGAAGTACAACAAGTTCTTCGAGGACTACGGCCTCTTCATGAGAGAAGGCATCATCACCACCCAGGAGCAAGACGTCAAGGTGCCCCCCCCTTTGGTTTTTAGTAGTTTGTAGTGGGGGAATAATAACCTTTTATGTGACATGGTTTACAGCAGCGGCCTCTTCCTCGTGTTTCTTTCTGTAGGAGGACATCGCCAAGCTGTTGAGATACGAGTCGTCGGCTTTGCCAGCCGGCCAACATACTAACCTGGTGGAGTACTCGTCCCGCATGAAGGCCGGGACGCGCAACATCTACTACCTGTGCGCCCCCAACAGACATCTAGCAGAGCACTCGCCCTACTACGAGGCCATGAAACAGAAAGACATGGAGGTAATAACTCTGACACGACTAAACATCCTCTAGTTTTAGGACTTCACATCATTTATTTTTTTAAATCTATTCTGTCTATTTTCCGTGTCCAGGTGCTGTTCTGCTACGAGCAGTTCGACGAGCTGACCCTGCTCCACCTCAGGTCCTTCGACAACAAGAAGCTGATCTCGGTCGAGACCGACATCGTGGTGGATCACTACAAGGAGGAGAAGTACGAGGAAAATAAGCCAGGTCTGCTCCTCTCACGTGTATCCTGTTAGGTTTAGTAGCACGTCTCTGTCGCAGCTGGAATCTTGACTTTGTTTTTTCTTTATATTTAAATCCTCTGCAGCGTCCGAGCGCCTCACACAGGAGCAGGCCGACGACCTGATAGCGTGGATGAAGAACGTTTTAGGTTTCAGAGTCACCAACATTAAGGTAATAGAGAGTCTGGAGTGTTTCATCTCAGTAGTTAAATAAGTCCTGAAAACGTCTTAAACACACACGGATAACGACACGTTTGCTCCTCAGCTGACTCCTCGTCTCGACACCCACCCAGCCATGATCACCGTGCTGGAAATGGGCGCCGCACGCCACTTCCTCCGCACCCAGCAGGTGGCGCGCAGCCCCGAGGAGAGGGCGCAGATACTGCAGCCAACGCTGGAGATAAACGCAGGGTAAGAGAGACGGGCGTGTCTGGCGAAATTAAAAGAGAATGTGATCATGTTTTATTGTCCACTTCTAAATGTGCTCTACTTTTAATCTCATAGACATGATCTGATCAAGAAGCTGCAAGCGCTGAAGGACACAAACTCCGAACTGGCTGGATTGTTACTGGAACAGGTACTGTGCGATTATTATTACCATTATTATAATAATCATCATTGTTTTCTGAGTTTACATCTCTGTAGCTTGACGTACCAGGACTAAAGTATTATCAGAATTTGAGTGTGGAAGCTATTTGTCATCATTTGGATTTCATTACAAGGAAAAATTGTCGATTCGATTGTCGCCATTCCTCTTCTGTCCATCACTGCATAAAATGACCCCAAATGATTCTGATACTTAGCTGCCGTAATTAATTCTCCGTTTCCCTGTGATTTTATGGACATGGGAACTTCCAAGCTAGTCTCCTTTTAATTAAATCTAATTAAATTAAATCTTAAATTCATTCTTCCATATTTACAAGAAATCTTCAAAAAAAATTAATAATGCACATTTTTACAGTGCATAATCCTGAATTACTAATATATTTTGTACTGTAACACAAACGGCCTAATCCAATATGGCGTGTATTTTATTCTCATTAGATAATGTTACTCTCAATATGGGGAGACTGTTCACTGCGAGTACAAAATTAATGAGTAAAGCTGGAATTTGCACTGTAAAAATGCACGTTGTTTTTTAACACAACAGACTCCCCATGTTGAGAGTAACCTTCTTTAATGATAATAATTGTGTGAACCCTTTATATTACATGTTATGTGTTAAAAGGATTTCCCTTTTCTTTTTGATGCTTTTGCCAGTGAAACTCAACTTCCGGTAGAAATCTTTCACATTAAAAGCATTTTGTCAGAAAGGATAAACCAGAAAAGAGGTTTAAACTTTAAAGATTTATGGAAGTACGTAATGAATAGAAGTGATTGGAAATAAAATTAAAGAATTTTGATTCTCACTTTGGCCATTATTCAGATTTCTATACTGGAAATTAGTGCATATTTAAGTAGATACGACCTAATTTGCATATTTAAATATAAATTCAGAGAAACCTTGTGAAACAAAAAGTAAGCAAACAACTGGAAAAGCTCATGGTGATATCTATTAGTAACCCTATTCACCTGTAGTGTCTCACTTTAAACTCATCATAATATGCCGTAATATGCTATTCTATACATTTTCAATATGATTCCATTAATTTATCTTCTCCAGATCTATGACAACGCCATGATCGCGGCAGGTCTGAACGACGATCCCCGGCCCATGATTTCCCGCCTCACCGACCTCCTGACTAAAGCTTTGGAGAAGCACTGAGAGTCACCTGCAGACACCAGCAGTGCAGACTGTGTTTAGATGACAGCGGCTTGTAGGTCAGAGCTGGAGGACTGCAGAACGCCACAGGCCGCTGTTCACCTGGAGCCATCATTTCTTTCACATCCCCCCCCCCCTCTGGAGTGCTTTTAGTTCCCGATGATGGAGCGCACGGGAAAAGGCTTAAAAAGGAAAAAAACTGCTTCTACGTCTATACTCCTGAACCATTTTCCTTCAGAGTTTCAGTTTGTGTTGGATTTCATCGGCCGGCTGGGTGCGGTTAACGCCTGTCAGTCACATTCCTGTCACGCCCTTTTTAAAAACGGTTGTGTGTTAAATGTTGACATGCTGTTCAAAAGAGCAGGTACCACCAAAATAAATCAGCTACACAAAAAAAAGAATTAAGTGAGTGAGATGCATTGAATGTTGAACCTGTTGAAATAAAATGTTAGTGCAGCTAATGACACGACTGACATGTCGTAACCCCCTTGTCTTTCTCTATGAACCTGTCTTTTTGTTATATTTATGTTCACTCTTGTGGTTCATTAGCAGCCTAAAATTGTATGTAAGGTGTGTAGCTGTCAGTGTTGTCGAACCAGGCTTTCTTTGCAAGTACTTGTCAACCTCACTGGTAATCTTGGCTGGTTGCTCCCCCGTCCACATCAACTTACAGAAATAAAACACGTTTCAGGAAAATGAAAAAGAAGAAGCGTCAAATCCAGAATTTACTTCAAAATACAATTTTACTGCATTTCAAAGTAACATCTCTGCTGTGAGGGCGAGTACGAGGAAACCCTCCGCTTCAAGGCGTCATCCTCACGTGTGTCACAGACTGGATGTTTGGAGATGATGGGCAGATGAGTTCAAATAAAGTGATTCTCAGTACTTGGTTTGTTTGTTTTGTTTTTTGTCAGCGTCCCAGCGCTGTCAAGTCCGTTTGAATCACATCAGAGTTGGGAGGGGGAGGGGAGCGCGTTGACCCATCACGCCATCTTCTCGCTCCATGAGCTATCGAAACTTTCAGGTCTCACCTCCCGACTGTCGAAGAGCATCCGAATCCAGAGGAGGGTCAGGATAACTTGTCTATGTTGGCCAAGAAGCGCTGGGCCCACCACTCATCCAGATCTATGGGCACAAAATCTGAGAAAAGAGAGTCGACAACGTGAGATGATGAATATAATCATCACTGCACTTGAGAAACCTGACAAATAGATGGAATCTGTGGAATAAATAATTCGGATGCTTTTATTTTTACAACTTTGACCGGAAGTCTTTGTGATCGTATTATGTCTAACTTAAATCACATCTACGTTGATCATTAACCGCAGTGTAATTCTAACCAGGGCCGTATATTAAGAGAGTCCGGCCAACTAGGGAATGGACCAGCTGAGCCTTTCCGCTATGCTGATTGGTTCTGAGCTGGTCACGTGTTTCATGGGCGCCATGTCGGATACTTCTAACCAATATTCACCAATAAAGAAGTGGCAATAACAGAGCTCAGCCTATGGCTGCAGCACATGTCTGGGAAAGAGGAAAAGTTTGACATTTGTTAAGATTTTGTATAGGAAAAATAAAGTCCTACCATCATTATGTACAATGATCTCAAAAACACCGCTTTACAAATGAACTAAGTTTGAAGTTAACCGAGCCTTATGCTAACCTTATGCTAGCTAGTTATCCAAACGAAAGGCGTAGAAAAATATACACATACTATGAAACCTATGTGTGCATGGTATTTGCGCATGCTAATGTTATAATGATAATACTAAATAACAGTGGGACTAGTTTAATTTTCACTATTTCTGAGTATTTTCAATTTTTCTGAGTAATTTCAAACGTTTAGCAGCGATGAATGAACACGGGAGACTGAGTTCTCCCGTGTTCTCATTTAAGATATTTAAAGTAAGTAGACGGTGGGATATTTAAGTGAGGACCTTTCACATATTGACAGATGTTAGCAATAACATTTACAGACTCGTTAATGGTGAAAATAAGACATTTATTTCAACGTAGCACGTCCGCCCCTTAGGTTTACACGGTAAAATCTTCCCTCCGATGTAGCAAACATGGCGCCCATGATTTGAGGTGGCCAGACTCTCTCTAATATACGGCTCTGATTCTAACGGACGTTTACAACCTGCATCATAAAAAGTGTGGAACTAATTATTAACTCGTAAGCTACAAACATAGCCATGCAATAAAACAGTTTGTTAATTGACACACATTATTTTACAAAAAGGTTTCCGGTCGTGAGACGTGCTAAAGATATTCACGGTGTGCTAACACCAACCAAGACATTAGCATGCTAGCATTTCACATCGCTCAATCTATCACACTAAACTGAAACACAGGAACCAAAACACGATAATATAACACTCGTTTATGTTGCAATCTGTCGTTGGAATTAAGCTAGTTTAACGGCGAACAACCACAGCCATTTAGTGGTCACGTTTAAGAACTGCAACACACCTGTCGAGCTAACGTGATATCACAACATCCGGTACGTAATTTCAAAATAAAATGTGAAAGCCAATAGAAATTAAAATACAGTGCAATTAGGGACTGTATACATTACACTAACTAGTTCTCTAGGTACACTAGAAACAGGATGTATTTTAATAAACCAGTCCTGCACTGAACCCTGCATGAAGACAGTTAAAATGTTAAGTTTATGCTGAAACAGTGTATGAAACGTGTGGAGGATGTAATGTGTGATGCCATTAAACTTTATAGAATTAATCACACCAGTGTTTCTGTTAATTGGCAACTTGTACTTGCTCTTCCTCCATGCATTACTGCACTAAAACTCCTAAATGCACGCAGAGTTAAGACTTGAAGACAAGGAGGAGAAGGAGGAGAGGCAGCTGTACTCACCGTCCATGTGTGGGCCGGGGGCGGTCTCTTTGTAGTGGACCGCTCTGTGGGTCACCTCCGGCCCCTGGCTGGGTCCCTGCTCCTGCTGCTGCAGCACCTCCTGCCAGGCTGGAAACACGACAGCTCGGTCAATAACAAAATGCCTTTATCTGAATGAGAAATAAACTTCTGTCACACCCAAAGTAAAGTCCACAACCGCTTTTCAAGAGGCACCTCAGGCAAATGTTTGTATGTCAAAGAATAAAAGTGTTTTCTGTGATGTGTATGTGTGTGTGTGTGTGTGTGTGTGAACATCTCTGGTAGCTCCTTCCAGGTCACAACGTTCAGAATCCCCCCCTCCCCTGTACAGCAATCTTTTTCTAGAAAGGGGAGGAGGTCGGGCCTACATTGTGCCCTTGTCCACTCGAAGACAAGGTCAGTGAGGTTGTTTATGAGCTGCTGTGGCTGAGGTTCAATGCCAACAAGGGGGACACACAGAAAGCACGAACAGCTGAGCCAAGAGGGGTCTCCTGGAGACCGGAGGCGAACGTTAAAAAAGAAGCCCGGGTCGCCGTGCGGAGTCGACAGGGACTCTCTCTCTTTGCTGTTTCCCCCCTCAGCACGTGTTCCAGTGCGGGTCATGAGGGCCGTGAAATGTGGGCGTGAGAGAAACATCTAGTGCCTATCAGTGTCGGAGCAGCTGTGTGGGTGAGCCCTGAGAGGAGGGGGTGGTGGAGGAGGAGGAGGAGGAGGAGGAAAGTTGGAAGCTCTCAGAAACCCTGATAGTAAAACAATGCCATTCACAAGGGATGTGTGTCTGGATACGGCACGACAAAGAAGCATTGTCTGCTCTCATCTTCTCAGATTTCCAGTCAGACGGCCAATCGATCCGTTTCCTCACCCTCGTACACGAACTTGACGTTCTCCTCGTGCGCAGGGGTGAAACTCTCTTCGTGCTGGTCGTCTGCGGGGGCAGCCGCCGCCGGCTGATGGTACTTCTTACCGTTCAGGCGGTTGAAGACTATCCTGGGCGCAGGAAGGCTGAGGGGCACGAAGGAGAATAACGAAAAGAATTATAAAAGTATTAGAAGTATTCGGATGATTTCTGCAAACACAGGGAGACTTTCTTAAACTCTGACCCTAAGTCTGAGCAAGGTCGGCCCGAGCAGAAACTACAACAGCTGAATGAAGGACCATGTGCCGCCTCGCCTTCCCCCCAAGGTCACACACAAACGCACGCAAACATGCACACACACTCGACCTGACTGGCTGGTTCAAATTCATTAAAACAACAGCGGTGAGTGAGCTGACTGAGCCATGAGGAAGAAAGCGAGAGCATGAATGCTGCTTGACAGAGTCTGATGACGCTCACCGCTTCCAGGGAACCTCCACTCACTAACACACACCAAAACAAACTGAAAGAAACATCCACACCTAATAAACTTATTACAAGATTAGTCATCGCACACTTACTCGGGCATGTTCCAGGAGGTTTGTTTGTGCTTAAAGTCGTTGATTTTGTTATCCAGCTGTTGCGTGGGCCCTGGGAAGTAAAGTGAAATAAAAAGAAAAGAATCAGGTCATGCATGAGGATGCATGGGTTTGTGAAGGTGTGCTTAAAGATGGCTGCAGTTGTGAAAGCTCACCTGTGCGTCGCTGGGTGACCAGTTTGCTGGGACCTCTTGTAATCGTGTACATCACGCGCCGGCAAACTCACCTGTAAACCGTAAAGTTAGGCACTTCGGGGCTAAGACTCCCAGATGGAGCAGGCCTGCTTAGTTAAGACACAAGAAGTGAAGCGCATCCGTCAAAGATCTGGCAATGAGAAAAAAAAAAAAACTCTCCTGATGCGTGAAGAATCTGTCCCCCTTTTTCCTCCTGCGGATTAGGTTAGGGTTTTCACTAACAATGCGCGAATCCACGGGGCTGGCATGAGACCGGGTGAAGTGTTTGGTAACCTCGTGAAACTGAACCGAGCGCCGCGCTTCTCTCCGCGTAAAACCAGCAGCAGCAGCAGCCGCGGCGCATCTCCACCTTCCTTATATCACCTGCGGTCCGGACAGATATGCGCGCACGTAAGTCACTCCGGTGTCCTGTCCCGTCCTGTCCTGCCACAATGTCACATAACCTGAGACAGCGGCTGTCATTCATAAGACACTAGACGTCCACCAACCGTCTGAACGCGACACTATTCGACGTCCCTACACGCCTCCTCCTGCGTTTTAAAGAGACAGTGTCCCGGGACTGCAGCGAAACTCCCAACACAAGGGGACTCCAAGGGCCAAATCGCGGGATCTTAAAAAAATACTTCCGGATGACAGTTTAATCATTTATTTATTTATTTTAAATTTCCCACCTCAGACTCTCGGGAAGCAACGAAGCTGCCCTTTGTCCGCATTTCCCTCAGGTGTTGTATTGAGAACGGTTACACAATGCATACAAAGCAATTTAATCCTGGACACTTCTTCCGCATCTGCCTCTATGTTTAGTGTAACATAAATAATACCTACCTGCCAACGGTCTCCGTGTTTACACCACACACAGGAGAAATCCGGCGCACGTAACGAACCGTTTTACGCACAACTGTAGTCAGGTTTTAGTCGAGATGTTGTGGCAAAGAAGAAAAAGAGCATTTTTTTTGTTGTGATTTTTGTGACACATTTAACAGAAAGAAAGAAAGAAAGAAAGAAAGAAAGAAAGAAAGAAAGAAAGAAAGAAAGAAAGAAAGACATATTATAACTTTTATAACCGGGTATATGGCTGTGTTCATGCAAAACACGGCACACCTCTTAGTACTTTAGAGACCTTCCTGCTTGCATGCTACTACAAGTACCACAGGCCAAACAGAGGATTTCATTATTGTTATCATGTAACACCGTGAAGACAAGCAGTGACATTATTGTGAGAGCAGGACATCCCTCCAAAACTCACGAGAAGACTAAGAAAAAACAGGCCAGGGAGGCTGTCAAGAGTTAATTAAGGAGCAGCAGTTTTTTCGGCAAGTTCTGGCAAGTGTTTCCGTATTCTTCAGCTGTTTGTGTAGAGTTGAGTGGAAAGATGTTTTTTTTCTAATGCAATACATGTACAAGCCTAGATATATATTTTTTAATGTTTGGTGAAATAAATAAATAAATAAAAATTAGCACATCGGCAAAAGAGCACCATGCACATGGCGAGGCATGGCGGTGATAGCATCATGCTCAGGTGCCGCTTTACCTCAGCTGAAGTCGGAGGTAATCCCGGACAACTCCAAGTTTAGCAAGAAGGTTCTGGGTTCGAATCCATCGGCCGACTGGGTCATGTTGTCTCTGCGTCTGCCTGGGTTTTCTCCAGAGACATGAAGGAAAATTAAGGTTCAGTGACAAGTTTTAGCTTTTTTGAATCTGAAAACTAAGAGGACTACTTTGGCAATTCAGCACGACATTGATAAAGTTTTGCCATGACCAGAGTCTAGATTAAATCCTGCAGAAAAATGGAACGATTCAAGGATTCAAGGATTTTTATTTGTCATTCGCAACCATACAGAAGCATGAGATGGAACGAAATTATGCACTCAGGTCCCGGATTGTTACCCATAGTAACTTTAATATATAGATACTAAGTAAACAGTGACTAAACAAGATAAATAAGGTAAAAATATAGATAAAAACGGTAACAGAGCAGTATGAATTATTCAAGTTTGTGTCACATTGGTCTTCACAATCATTGCATCATTAAATAAAAGGTGCTGTATAACCAGGTTTTGGTTTTACGGCACTAATTTCAAATGATGAACAGAAGCTGATACAAAGGAAACGTCTCTTTTTCTACATGTTTACTATTTTAGGAAACAGGAATCGTCACATCCTAAAGAGCATGATGAAATGTTCATTGATGAGGAAACCTACAATGTTTAATTTCACAATTAAATCTCAGACCACAACTTTATCTGATTAAAAGTATTTTTTTTCTCCTTCAAACCTCAGTTTATTACAATGTCCTTCGTATCACTATTGATGAAAACGTTTCATTTCACAGTTACAGGCGAGTTGCACACGAGGGGACTTTTATACTGACATTCTTCACCGTCCTACTTGACATTAAAAGAACAGTTCCGACATAAAATGAGAATTATTAATCACGAGCAGCACTTCTCACAGCAGAACTTGGATCAGTGACGTGATAAATGTCACAAAAAGATAAAATAACATATCAATCTGGCCTTGAATATGCAGTAAATTACCCTTATCCACATACAGTGATTGTGTTAAAACAAGATGCAAATATAATATTCATCTCTACCTCATGCTCACCCAAACATATTATCCTAGCGTAGTCTTATATAATCCTTAATGTCTTGTAGCTCTTCTAACTTTAATGACAGAAGGCAAGTTTCAGTGAAGTCATGGAACATTCACAGGTCACCTTCTAGAGGTCGCAATCTAGCTATGAAAGCAGGCCTTAAAAGGTAATATCATAACTACGGCATATACCCTGGCGTCCCAAAAGGTGCAACAAAGCCCCTGGAAGTTCACCGCAGAAGGTAGAAAAGGTCTTTAAGGTACAGAATAATCCCTGGTCCGGGTAATGTGGAGGTATTGCAGTTGGATAAGAATTAAGAAGAGTGTCTGTGGTATAGTTTAAGGGGAAATCACCTGTATACCAGCTACAGGCGAGTAAATCATAGAAATCTTTGTTTGAATGACAGTTAGTAATAAGCACCAAACTTCTCGCTTCAACTTATGACACATTTCAGGATTTTATGTTCTTTGAGAGGAGCTGGCAAAATGCAGTAGTCTCGTTTATCGACCTCTAACATAGAAATAGTAAAGAGTTGAACATCCCTGCGTGTGTGTGTGTGTTCGCGTGACTAATTTCAGAAATGAGCTTCGCAGTCTTCCAGCAGACTGTCGGTGATGTAGCCGATCTCCAGCAGGTTCTGGTAGTAGTCCTTCTCCACGGCGGTGTTGACGGTCCAGCCCAGCACCTCCACCCCTCTCTCTGCCCAGTACTGAACATAGTCCCTGAGGACGAGAATGGAGGAGGAGGACACTTAAATACACTCAATATCTAGTCAGAATTCCATACCACCAGCTTTCTTTCCGATCCGTTTGTCTAAATGCGCCCTAATGTGTCCGGTAAACCTTTAGTCAGCTGGGTTAAGTTTTGTTTCCTTCTGAACTGAAGCCATTTCACACAGTAGATCTATGCTTTCTTCAAAGCCACCAGACTCCATTGACAAAAAAGGTCGTTTTACCTCGCAGGAAAAACAGGAGCTGTTAAAATCATTAGTTAGGTGGTTGTGTTATTAAGTGACTTTGGTCGTTTTGAGATTTGTTAAGATCAAAATTATCACGTTAAAATACCAAAGCCACACACCAGTCAACCATCAACTCCTGCCACATGTGTGGTAAAATGACGGGTTTTGTCAATGGAGTCTGGTGGCTTTAACAAGCTTGACATACCAGCTTTAGGCACTTGTTAAAAGGACGGCCTCAGAACAAAGTAAAGTCATGATGATGTCCTAAATACACTTGAAATGATATTGACTTAATTGTTGGCTTTGTTTTATGTGGCTAAGATACATTTTGACCCAGTCCACATCACTCCAGTGCTTGGCTTCAGCGCAGGTACCATGAATAAGTACCTCATACAACCCCAATTCAACTTAACCATCCTTTTAAACTGATTAAAAGCGATGAGCTACTCTTACTTTGAAATGGAGTCTTTCTGCACCAGGATGGCAGAGATTCCACAGAGCTTCCACAGTATGTGATGGTGGGCCCAGTCCAGCAGGATGTCCAGAGCACCGGTCCACAGCTGACCCCATGAGGAGAGGGTGCGAGGGGCGCCGTCGGCAAATTGGCTCAGTCTCCAGGGACGGTGCGTGAGGGCCGTGACCACGCGGGGGTCGGTCTGACGCATCTGTGGACACGAGAGGAGACAGCGCTCAGAGGGTCCTGGTGTTGCGTTGAAAATGAAGTGGAGGGCCTCTGCACTCTAGCAGAAGAAACCGTTTGCATCCCGATATAACAGGCCTGCACTAGTGTCGTGGAGATCATGGGGGTCATCATTTGTTCATATTAACAGAGAGTAAACTGTCACGAATGAGGATTTGGCGCCACACTGACGTATGCGACCATATTTTTCATTACCTTGTAGATGACTTTGGGTTCAAAGGAGCAAACGACGCTGGAATTGTAAAGGACCGGGAACTTCTTGTACATCTCATGAAGCACCGATGCAGCCTGGGAGTGTTGCATTTGGGACAGAGAGGTGTAAAGGTCAATGAATTGTGTATTTTATTAATGCTCTTAATTAGTATTGTCCATGTCAGTAATGCAGAAGCATGCGTAATTAACCATGCAAACAACAGACTCTGAAAATTTCCATCAACAAGCACCTTATTTTTTAATATTAAGTTTAAATCTTGTTCTTATTTCTATTGATTTTTTTTTATTATATTCATTACCCATACTACCTCCAATGTAACATATATAATCTCTGTAATTCCTCATCTTTATTTTGCTAAATAATACTTTTATTAAATTTAATTTTAATCTAATCTTATTTCATTTTATTTCTTTTTACATGTGGTTTTTAAGAGTGTTTCTTTCATGTGCAACTAAGCTACTGTGACAGAGTGCACGTTTAGAACCTCTACCTCACAACAGAAAAACTTGCTGCTGCTATGTCTACATACACATTTAGAACTCTTTAACTTATTTTATTTTTTATTTTCAAACTTTTTTTTCGATTGCTTTGTATGTCTGGTCCATGTGAAGAAATTGACAATAAAGTTGACTTTGAAGTAATTTCCCTCATGGATAATTAAAGACTGTCTAGTTATTCACTTATCTTACATCTTTAACCTGACATTTGATCATTATGACATAGTTTTTTTCTTTTTTTTTGATATATACTTTGCTACTGTTCTATTTTTTTTTCTTTTCCTTAAAAATGTCTTGTACTTGCATTAGTACCTTATCAGGTTGACCTTTGACATCAAAGAAGATGGTCAGCTGGTGTTTGATGCTCTCTTCCACCGCCTCTTGTAGAGTTGGAACCTTTTCTGCGCTGAACTTGTCCCTGGAGACGAGAGAAACCACATTTGTTACATTTTATTTACTATGTGTATTAATCAAATTATATCTAATGCCTAAAAATAAAGTATCATCATCACTCAGCTGCATTATTTATCACGTTGGAAGTGTGTGATTTCATATTTCATTCTTTTTGTTATAATCTAAGCATTAAACAGTCTTACTTCAGCCTGTGGCGAGCGGCAGCGTCTAGTCTCCTAAGCTGGACAAAGTGAAGTTTGTTGACTTGTCCAGAGCCGTTGGTGGTGCGGTCCACAGTCTCATCGTCCATCAGCACAGCCACTCCGTCGGCCGTGAAGCTCAGGTCCAGTTCCACTCCGGTCGCTCCGTTTCGACTGGCCTAAAATTAAAGATGAAATGCACAAGATCACAAAATCCTTACTCAGAAAATTAAACTGTTTTTCGACCAAGAAAAGTCGGTGGCAGCAACTCAACAAAAGAAAGGTTAGGACGGCATTACTGACCCTGACATTTAAGAGCTGCACGTGGAGACATAGGGCTGGGTGGTATACCGGTTCATACCGAATACTGGTATTTTTTTCGTTGTGTATTTGATTACACAGCGCTCAGAACGGTGCACTGCGAGACACAGGTGCAGACCAGACCATTTTCGATGTAGTGCTTCTAAACATGGAGGACTGCATCACTGTGAGGTGTGGTGAAGATGGAAAGTTTGCAGCAAAAGGAGAAGACCATGAAAACAGGAAGAACTTCCAAAAAAAATCACAGTGTCAGTTCTGTGGGTTTTTTAGGGTGACCAGACGTCCCCGACTTCTGGGCACCAGTCACTATTTTGGATAACCTGTCCCCTTACTTTACCTTTTTATGAATGAGAAAAAAAAAAATGTTGCACACAGACAACAACAACAGTTATTAGGTAGCCGGTGCTGTTGACATCACAGACATAGCAGTTTAAATATGTTAAAATGTGAATAAATATGTCAAAATAAACTAAACTGGATTGTCCCTGTTTCTTGGGACATCTCCGAGTTGTAAGTGTCCCCGGATTTCAGAACTCGTTGTGAACGCGTAATTATGCAAGGGAAAAAAAATACCTGATATACCGCGATACCGTCAGAATTTTGAAAAATACCGTGATATACATTTTTGGTCATACCGCCGATGCCCATGAAGACACGTTGGTTAGAAATATCTGAATAACATTGTCATTAGATATAAACTCACCTACAGACAAATAACCTGGACAGAAAAGAGGTACACGCTCAAAAGAAAAGTGCTGGGGACAGCATTTGGAACAGTAATAAAACACTGCATCGCATGCAAAAGACAAGGTCTACATGCCTTGGTTACGGCATATAATCTCATAACGAAAAGACCCCAACATCCCTCTAGAGATTTACTAGCACCAGCCCTGCGCTGGATTACAAAATAAAATACAAAGGCCTTTTATCATTTGTCTAATTTCCGTATCACGTTCTCATAGAGCTCCACGGTCTCAGCTGATCGTGTCTCTCTGTCAGCCTGACCTCTCTGATCGCTGCCAAGGTGTTCTCCGGAGCATCGTGACTCCCTCCCCGGTGCGCCACCACCGGCACGCTGCCTGAAGGAGCCCCGGGCCGCAGGACTCGACCGGCCTGGTCCGCCGGCACGGGAGGAAACCGGAACATCACCATGAAGACGTAGAGGAATGCGGTGAGGAGGGAGGCCCCGGTGGCGCTCCTCGTAGCCAATAACACGAGCAGGAAAAGAGCCGAGAAATACATCACTTCATCCCCAATCTGCAGCATGGCGACAGGAGGGTATTTAATGTCACCGCCGGTATATGGAACACGGGAAATAAATCGGTCAGAAAGACGGCATGGATGCAGCTCTGGTGTCCGCACTCATGTGACTACATGCTGGTGGAGCGGAGAGGCAGATTTCACTCAGATGACCGAGAATCTGCAGCTTCACTTTGGGATAGTGCAGAGGATGCACGGAGGTAGGAGGAGCGAGCATGGCATCGTCAGTGTCAAGCTGGAAAATATAAAATATTAGAAAAACAAATTTCACTACATTTCTGTTAGATACGGGATTCAAACATGGCCTCATGTCATATTTAAAACCGTTTTATTTAATATTTATTTATATTTACAAATCGTATCAAAGCAATTCGGACAAAAAAAAGAATGAAAAGCAAACAAAATAATTATGAAAAATATATAAAAACATTTAATTTTGAGGAAAAATTGCTTCATTTAACTTCTGGGCTGGTGCAAGTCACAACTCAAATATTCAAAGGCAAACACAGTGACATAAACTCCAGTCTGAACTAATTTTCCATTAAAATAAAACATCAGGACCAAAAAAAAAATGCTTTCAAACAAATGGTAAATTTAGCATTTAACGGTGCATTAAAGGACACATTTAACAGTTAATTTAAAATATTAAAAAACAAATCTACTCGAACACTTTGAGAAGAAAACTCCAGCGCTTTCATTTTCAGGTGAATGGATGTTGAGATAAGGCACAAGCGTCAGTCTCCGTGTTAGATGTCACTCGGGACAGTCTGCTGGATGCTCTGTGGGCAGCGAGGCGATGTGACGGAGCAGCTGGTCGCAGTAGAGAGGGCTCCTCTGTTTGTCCCTCACTGCCTCCGCCTCCTCCTTCAGAAGAGCCGGGTGGACCGAGCTGCCTTTCTTCAGGATTTCTAGACTCACACGAACAGAAACAAAAGCAAAGACGGAGAGAACAGACAGGGGACAGAACGCTGGATGTGAGATTACAGAAAGACTCAGAGAACAGTAACATATTCCAGGAACAACAACACTCAAAAGCAGGAACCTGATGGTACAAGCAACATAAAGGTATCACTAAGTGCATTAAAATGCCATATTTTTGTCATGAATTACATATTAAGAGCAGATAAATTAGCAGAATTTTGATTGTTATATTGTCCTTAATTTAAAATTATATTAACCACCACATGGGCCAGTCAGTGCAAACTATACTGTCCATCCAAACCTCATTTTTTTTAGTTAGTTTTTATTCAACTTTTATTTTTACCTCAGTCTAGCTTCAGTTTGTTTCCAGATTTTCTGATTTAAGCAAAAAAAAAAAAAAAAAAAATCTTAGACACTGCTATTTTACTGTTATTTTACTTTGGTGAGTAAGTAAGTAAAACTTTATTTATATAGCAAACTTCACAGCACGAGTGCACAGAGTCCTTTCTTTGCAGCAATGAAATATAAAAAGCAACAGACAACAATACAGATAACAAGGCTCTGCCCCCTTTAGTTTTTAGTCTGGTCTTGTGAGGGATGCTGGTCTGTGGATTTGAGGGAGCAGCTGGAGAAGTAGGGGTGAATGAGTTCTGAGATGTAAACTGGAGCTTGGCTCTGTGGGTGAGAGTGAGGACTTTAAAAGTGAATCCTGAATTGGACCGGGAGCCAAGGATGAGAGAGGCTAGGATGGGGTGATGTGGCAAGACTTCTCAGACCTGGGGAGTAGCTTGGCTGCAGCATTATGAACCATCTGGAGCTGATCTATGGATGAATAGTGAGTTACAATAGTCCAACCTGGAGGAGTTGAATGCGTGAACACACATTTCTAATTCAGAGTGGGGTATAATGGACTGGAGTTTTGTTATATTCTGAGGTAGAAGAAGCAGGAAGAAGCAAGGTGAGAGATTTGACGTGTTCTCCAGGTGCATGGGCTGATCAAAAACTACACCCGGTTTCTCAGGTGATGACGTTCTTTGACAGAGTCCATGTGGGAAGTTACTTTGGAGGCAATCCTCTCTACTCCTAAGATGAGCACCTCCGTTGAAGGAAAGTTTAGTTGAAGGAAATTGCAGCAAACCCAACTATTAATAGCAGCCAAACGGCCCTAAAATGCATTAAGCTTCTCCAGGTTGTTTGGATTGAAGGAGAAGTAGAGCTGAACATCGTTCGCATGGTAAGAGATGCCTTTGAAGTTACTGATGAGGAGGCCTAGGGGAAGCACATAAATGCCAAAAGGGAGGGGGGCCAGCACAGAACCCTGTGGTACACCACAGAGGAGGGATCAGATTTAAAGAGACCAACAGCCTCTGGTTAATTCAGGTTAAGCTTTTAAGTCATAAGTTTCTTTTTTATTTCTCTTAATTAGAATATTTTACCTACACGCCTATGCTTTTTGTTTAGTTTTACTTAACTATAACAAGATAGAACAAGCTGATTCTGTCAGTCACAGAGGAATAAAATGATTTTAACTGGAAGTGAAAGATGAAAAGTATCTCTTTGTGTGTATGAAGTGCACATTTTTGCACATTTTCTTGACTGACCGCAACCAAACATTTTTTGTCCTTCTGTTAGCATAAATAGTTAAATTAAACTAAATCTTAACCAATCTAAAAGATATTTATATTTATGTATATTTACTTGTGTGTGCGTTTGTTGCACATGCTTGTAAGCAAGTTTTATTTATTAAGTTTTCTCTGTCTATTTCAAGGGTGGTAATTGGGATTGGAGGGAGGTAACGGGTGGGTTTGGTGCTCACGAATGGGGGGAATCCAATGGGATATGCATATGTATATTTATTTATTCAAAACTGAATATACTGCATATGCCTGTAATAAAGAAAACTAAAACAAAAACATATTACAAAAGAAAAGATGTCCTCAAAGTCAGGAAACAGCCAGAAGATGGCAGCGATGACCTGTATTGACATTATTCTGCAACCCAAACACATGTAGGTTCCCTTTCCTTCCACTGGGAGGCGACAATTCACCGTTCATATATTTTCTTCCCCCCATTGTTCCCAAATCATCTGCTGATTCTCAGAAGTATATTGAATTACTTCAATTGCTGTCAACGACTAAGTGCTTAAAAGACAACAAGAAGTGCTGTTCCAGTGGCGACACGCAAGATGCTGGATGAGTTTACTCATGTAAACTCTTCATTTGATCCTCGCCTTTGTTCTTCAAGGAAACCAAGGGGATTTTTCTTTTTCTTTTTTTTTTTTTTTTAAGCTTTTGTGTATACTGTACCCAGCTGAGATACAAAGGGGTTGGGAGGGAGGAAATAAAAGAGAACAATGATGGCTTGTGAGAAGTGAGTTATACCCGTGCCAACAGCCAGAGAAGGAGGGATGAGAGGGATGAGAGGGATGAGAGGGAGCGGAGGGGGGAGTGTTGTCCATCATTCTGTCAGGACATGCTGCAGACATCAAGCCACTTCACAGATATGCGTTTGAAATACAAGAAGCATAAGAATGGGATCATCTATTAAAGGAACAAGTAGAAAGACACTGGGAGGAAGAAAGAGAGAGGACGGAGAGGGCAAAAAACAAAAAAGGAGCTTCAAACGGAGCCGTGCATGAGGGTGAGGAGAGCTTCCATGTTTGGGGCACAGGAGGGTTATGCGTGCTGTCAGATACAGATGATCACTCAGCAAGATGCAGGGTCATCTTATTTCACAAAGAGACCCCAAGCTGTCTGTGAATCCACTGCACCTCATGAGAATCACAGCTTGAAGAACAGGGCTAAGAACACATGTTGTTATCTTCGCAAAATCCCACGTCTCTACAATACGCGCATTGACTCTTCAGCCCAACTAAATAGAATTAAATTTCTATTATAGCCTGGTGCTGCGGAGGGCGAACAAGATTATGTAATTGTCAGGGGCTATTTTCAACCGTAGATTTAGTGCAGCGGTGAGTATTTATGGCAGGAGGGCAGCGGACGTGGGAGCAACTCAAAATAAGCTAAAGGGTTCAAGGTCTTAGAAAAATAAAGGAAAGCGTCACCCAGTGCAACAGCGAGGAGGCTTGTTTACATGTTTCTAATAGTTTCATCAACTAAGCCAGACAGGAATCATGTCAGGCTTTGGCTACACGGATGTTACTTGTGAGTAGAATCCATTTAGCCGGGTTCAGACTTTGGATCTGTTGACAATTACAGGAAACCTTTAACCAATAACTAATCTTAAGCAAAATTCAAGCTGGTATCGGTGATACCGATCCGGCACCGATACTTTGTGCGAAAGTAGTGCTTCTAAACACACATGGTGAAACTGTGTCTCTGTGAGGTGCGGTGAAGATGGAAAGGTCTGAAAAATAGTGATGTTCGATATCGCCGATTATCTTTCCAATACGATACTGAAAAAAATTCAGGCTGGTATCGGCGATACCGATCCGGTACTGATGTCTGGTAAACCTAAAAAAAGTAGTGTATTTCAAATCATTATTTGAAACTCGGAAGTATATTGAGGTAGTGGCCTGTGGTTTAACCAGAGGTGTTTCACAACATTTGTTGTGTCGCCACAACTCAATAGTTTAGTTACTTTCCACTGTGTTGCTACATTACCTCGAATGACTGAAGTATCAAAAGTATCGATATTTTGATTTGAGAATCGATTTTAGAGCATAAATATCCGGTATCAGAAGTATCGATATTTCAGCATCGATCCGCACACAACTACCGAAAAATTAAGCGGCAGAATGAGAGGACTTGTTGTTGTAGTTTTTGTTTTTTTGTTTTTTTAGGGTGACCAGACGCCCCCGATTTCTGGGGGCAGTCCCCATGTTAGATGACCTGTCCTCCGGCTATACTGTCCCCGAAAGTGTCTCCAATTTTATCTTTATGAATGAGAAAAAAAAAGGTTGCGAGCAGATTACAACTATTACGGTAGCTGGTAACATTTTGATAACATTTATTTTAATTTATTTTTTATTTGTTTTGTTATGTCTGAGCTGCAGGCAGTGTTAACACGAGGACATGCAAACCTGTTTTACTACTAGTGTGGGATTATTCTGCAATATTTACTCATCATCACAGTAAAATAGTTCATCCTTTGTCAATCTGTTGCATTAATTCCATTAATTCCTCAACCAGCAGAACATGTTGTGAATATGCGATAATACATGGAAAACAATATTTTATTATTTGAAAAATACCACATTTTTATCTTACTGGCCCAGCCCTACTACTGCTGCATCTGTTTGAGTATGAGAATGCCTTCAAGTTTTTTTTTTTTTTTTTTGGTACTCTCTTTGTCTCTGAAGACGAGCGATCCCGCAGCGAGGCCTCTCGTCCCTGGCCGAGGCATCAGCGCTCACCTGCCTCCTGTCAGAAGTAATGACAGCTAACATCCATGAGAGTGGGAGAGAGAGTGAAAGTCCAGGGGAGCCGTGCCCGTGTAACGCAATTCAGGAAACGCCTTTCCACTGACGCATCCATAAAACGCAGCCCCAGAAAACAGAGGGTACGAGAGGAGGAAGAGAGACCGACAGATAAAAGATAGTGGGGGGGGATTAAGGGGGGTCGACCTCAGGACAGATGTGGAGAAGTGGTAAGGAGGAGAAGAGGGTCCTCATGTGGTTGTCATTAGGTGGAAAAGGTCGTGGGGAGAGATCTTGAGTGGAGGCGCAGAGATTTGCAGCACACACACACACACACACACACACGGCCCAGGTGTATGTTTGTAGGGAAGGGAGGGGGTCGCACAGATATAACCGCTCACATATTAACCTGTGAAATGACTCTCAGGTGGGTGCTTATCCATATCTGGATCTTGCATTTCACTCATGAAGTCCGCCAGCAGCCCACCCCTAAACGGACCTGCAAGTGCTCCGGCAGGGGGAATTCTTCATGCTGCGCTTATTGATAAATTGCGTGGAAAATAAGGATAACGGAGAGGGGAGGATTCGCTGGCGGCGCGCCAGTGGGAAAATCTAATGTTTGATAGACGACACCCCAAATTCCCTTCATTCCTTGTGAGCGTCTGGGACCCTGCGGAGCGTCACAGGCTCACGTTGAGTTTGAAAGCTGACAGCTAATCGCATTTGTCAAATAATCATAAAGTTTAGGGCTCGGCGGTATGACCAAAAATGTATTTTGCAAAAAGTCTGACGTTATCACGGTTTATTACGGTATTTTTTTTACAAGCATAATTACGTGTTCACAACGTGTTCTGAAATGAAACCCGGGGACATTTACAGCTCGGAGATAAAAAAAAAAAAATTTTTTTCAATTAATTAATTTATTTTGACATATTAATTTATACTTAAACTGCTATGCCTGTAATGTCAATATCAGCGCGACCGGCTACCGTAATAATTGTAGTCTGTGTGCAACATTTTTTTCTCGTTCATAAAATACTAAAATCTGGAACATTTTCGGGGACAGCTTTAAACCCCACAGAAATGACACGGCACCTTTTTTTGGAAGTTCCTCCGTGTTTTCGTGTTCTTCTCGTTCTCCCGCTTCATCTTTCAGAACCTTCCATCTTCGGATCGATACTGAAATATCGATACTTCCGATACCCGGTCTTTGCGGTCTAAAATTGATTCTCGACTCAGAATATCGATATCAATAGTGTTTTAAACTGCATTTTTACATACTTTGTATGTTTGTGATTTGAAATACACTACCTTTTTTGGTTTATCAGATACATGGGTGGGTGTATTTACACAAAGAATCAGTATCGCTGATACCAGCCTGAATTTTACCCAGTATCGGATTGGAAAAGAAATCGGTGGTATCGAACATCACTACCATCTTCACCACGCCTCACAATGACACTGGGGGAGCATGCGCCTTTATTAGCGCTACACTGAAAATGGTCCGGCCTGTCTCGAGTAATCAAATACATCGGTATGCGGTATATTAAAAATTCATATCATAACGTAAAAAAAATACCGGTATTCGGCCGGATCAGGTTTATATTTCGTCAAGAGTTCGTTATCTTTAACAGTGAAGATTCTGAAAGAGCTTCAACACCTAACGCCTTCAACAAAGCATAATGAGGCCACGTGCACGTCCTACAGCGAAGCTATCAACACTCTTTACCCTGCAACTTTAATGGCGTTCCAACTCCACACCCTGACTCACCGAGCACTTGCTCCCGCACAGAGCTGTCCGGGTCATCCAGGTGCAGGAGGAGCTGCTGAAAGAGGAGCTGCAGATGAGGGGCGCAGAGCTCGGCGTTGTAGTCTTTGGTCAGGCTGGACAGCCACAGCCCTAGCGCCTGCAGAGCGACGGCACGCACATCCTCGCTGCTGTCGTCCAGACGCTTCACCAGCTCTTTGGACGAATTAAAAGAATATATGTATTAGAAGACAAAAACTCTGCTGCTCTCGTTGTGCATTCATTTGCATGTGAGTGTCACTTACCGGGGTAAATCTTGTTGAGGGCCTCATGGTGCAAACTGGTTCCTATGAGCCGGAGCATGGCGGAAAGAGAGCGACATGCTAACAGCCTACTCATCTGAGAGTCCTCCTCCAGGGCCGACAGCACCTGTGGGCTCAGCTTGTCCTCCAGACAGAGCAGCTGCATCCAGAAAAGGTACAGGACAGGACGGATTAGCCAATACAATTAAAACTCACCCAGCTAGAAACCATGTCCGTAGTTAACAGAAACAGTAGTACAGAGGAGGCTGATATTTCCAACACACCGACGAACTAGAAACAGAGGTAATGGACAAGCAAGGTGAGGCCAAGAGGTGATGGCTAAAACCTCTGTCGCCCTGTGTTTGCTATCGAAACCGTTCAGGCCAAACAATAAAAAAAAAAAAAAAAAAAAAAAAAAAAAAAACCTGCGAGGGGAGCGGGAGGGAAGGAGACAAAAAGAGGAAGAAAATTTGGCAGGGAACTATTCCGGCATTACATCAGTGACAATCCGAGGGTGCCAAGTGTAACCGGAGCCGTTAATTGTTTTCACAGCGAGTAGCGAGGAAACATTGTCCCTCCGAATGAAAGGATGTTTGATTTGCCTGTGGAAATACTCGCGTAACTGTCTGTTGTTACATCTGTCAGGACATGTTGTTAATTTCAAAGTATTTAGTCACCACTTTCCAGGTTTTCTGTTCCTCTGAGGGCGTTTCGGCCGCCATTAGATAGGAGTCCGATCGCGCCTACGCCCACACACCCGCCGACATTGTCCCCCAGATGTTTGCGCCAGGCGTCGTTAAAGACGTGTGACGAGAAGCGAGCTGGTCACCCCGCGCACGCGAGGGCAAACCCGGCCAGATGTGCGCGTCTTTCGCGTGAGGCGCACACACTCTCGCTCTTCGGCACATGCTCCGACAGGCAGGTGCGAGGGCATGTTCCGGTGACAGTTCCTGCATATAACAAGGGCCCGGGACAGAGGTACCATTGTTCCTCGGGGACAAAGGTATGTGAACCCGATTAGCCCCGCGTACACCTGCTACCTGCTGCGGCCAACTCTTTCAGCCAAGGAGAAAAAGATGGCGGCCGGTATATTTTCCTAAATGGCCAAGCGGGGACCATCTATTCTGACGCGGAATGGACAAAACAGAGTTTGAAATAAATGTCAGCCCCTGATGGATTACAAGAATGCACTACCACATCTTTCCCTTTACAGCTGAGTCAATAAAAAGGGGTTTCTGCGGATCGGACATCAAAAGGAGATACTCTGCTGGAAAGGGCTCGTATGCGGTGTTCGCTTCCAGCGCTCGCGAGTCCAAAACAGGGTGTCGTGTGTGCGTTTTTGCGCGCGCACTGTACCTGCCCGGGTGTGGCGGCGTCTCCGTGCAGCAGGGCCAAAAGACAGCTGAGGGCCGAGGTGCGGACGGCAGCGGCGGTGCGGCCTGCGTGCCAAACCAGGTTAGGAACCAGGACGTCACGCAGAAACTTCTCTGACTCGTCGCGGAAACACCTGGAACGAGGAACGCAGAATATATCCTTACGTAAAAAACAAAAAGAAGACACCAGAAAAATGACAGAGCAGGAGAAGAGAGAAGACATTTCTACTTCGCACGTGAATGCACGTGAACGATGGCGGCTGTTGGTGAATGCAACACGGCTGCAGTTATTTTCCCACAGCCTTTGCGAGGAAAGGCAGCAACTACAACATCTGGGTGTCATCCTTTCCCTCCTCCTCCTCCCTCTCTTCCACGCCGGCTTATGCGCCTCTGAAACGCGACCAGCTTGTGCGCCTCCTGGCTGCCCATAGACCGTCCACCGTTCAGCCGGTGTCACGATCAACATGTCACGTTGCGCTTTTTGATGCCGCGCGCCGTGACGCTCGAGCGCCACTAGGGGGAGAGTGCGCGCCACCGACGCGGCCCCCCGAGCGCCAGCGCTGCATTTGCTCATCGTCTTCATCTCGACGGGTGTTGACAGCCCATCAGGAAGGACGCCAGACGATGGAAAGACAGATTTCCACATTTGCGGGGTTGAGGCCAAATGGAAGGAAGAGAGCTTGATGTTTTTTGTGCGAATTTCTTGATGACTAATTCAGAGAAAGAATCAGTTAGACACACGGTTTACACTGGATGGACGTCACCCTAACTATTTTGCAAACACAGAAATATATGTGCATAATTAATGATGATGAGCTTAATTACATTATCCATTTATTCCACAAGTCGACTAAAGGGTATTGAGGTAAAGCCTTGTTTGGGAATGAAACAAGGACAAAAACACATTTGGACTAAGGGGAATATGTGACCTCAATGTCTTGAAACTTCAAATTAAGACTAAACACACCTGTCTTTTTTGCAGTTCACATGCTTGAAAGCACGCTCTCTCATTTCCATTACAGGCAGCGCATGATTTGGGCCTCGCCACATCCAGGGAAACAAAGTATAAACTTTCATTTCTTACACCTTCTACTTAGATTTCACTTCCAGCTTTTTAATCTCGGGCGCACGAATCCACAAGAAACAAATACCTGAGGGGCGCACGTGGATGAAAGGCACTTGCGCGTACGCAAACTTTCCCTTTCGGGTCGCTCTGCAGCAGAGCTGTCATTATGTCATTTGCGGCTGAACAACAAAGAAAAGCGGTTTTTCCTCCAGGACTATCATTGTCCTCCTAATGACGTGCAGTGTGTGGCCCGGAGAAGATCACACCGCGGCTCGGCGGGTCATGAATGGAAATGCAACACGCGGCGCGAGGACGGCGTTTCGCCCCGAAACCTTTTGAAGGTGCGACGTGATTTCTGTCTCCTTGCGGTTCTGTGATTACCAGAGATAGAGCTCAGGAATGAGAGAAGCAGTTAGCAGCGCAGGTGGCCACGGTGGGGGTGATGAAGAGACAGAGGCTTCTTTTGTCTAAAATACAGTAATGGATGAAAAAAAAAAAGCCACTGATGAAAGCAGAATTTCCAACTACCTCATTTTTTGGCAAAGGCGTCAGAACACTGTGGCTTCAGAACACTTCCTATTGTTTATGTGACACGTTTCACTAACAGGAATATTATTTGGTCTTGGATTCCGTTCTAATTCAGGCTAAAGGCTATTTCAGTTTACACAAGGATTACCAGTTTGTTTCTGATACTGACCAATGGAAACACCTAGTAACCCGCGCAGACTTTTTTGGCCGCCGCGCTCGGGTTAGTTACGCTCTGCGCAGATGTCTCCATGGCAACCCCCGCGGAGACAGAGTTTGTCTATCTGATGGACGGGAGCAGCTGCTGATCACTGGGACCCGGAGAGGGCCTCAGGTTTAATGCATTCCCTCAAATTGGAGCTCTGAGCCCACGGGCTGGAGGCTGCACAGCTGAGGGCTCAGAGGGGGACCCTGGAGGGTTGGATGGGTGGGGCAGGGGGGAGGAGGTCGGGCTCCTTCTTTGGGTGTCAGACATCTCTGCTATCTTAACTCCTTTATTGCCCAACGACTGATAAAGGAGGACGGATAAAATTACTGATGAGAGACTCAGGCGGCATGTGCCGTCCTCTGCGATTAACTAATCAGAGCGAGTTCATCCGATATTCCCCGAGAGGCCATTTTAACTCAAATGGGAATACAGTCTGTGCGGTGAGCTCGCAATGTGGTTTACTATTAAAAGTGACACTTCTATCATCAAGCTTACCTTTCCTAAAGACGCCATTAGTTCAGAATGACCTAAACATCTGAAATACATTAATTTTTTTTGCGTGTGTGTGCATTTCTAACTCTGGTCTCTTGTGGTTATGGTGAAAATGTGCACGTCAACGTAATGCTAAAGTCTATAAATGTGGCTCTGTTCACTGGCCGTAGCTCGGTGTTACCTCATGCAATGATGAATGGGTGGAAAATTAAACTACAATTAAAAAAAAAAAAGGTGCGTCTTTCTCACCCCTGAGAATCCAGGGTGTTGCTCGCGTCCAAAAGCAATTTGGCGAGCATCGTGAAGATGCTCATCCTCATTTCTGGGTCTCTGCTCGGTTGGAGGCAGCTGTGGAGGAGCGGCATCAGCTGGCTCAGATACTCCCCGATGACCGGACCTGAAACACAGGCACACAATCATATATATTCTCATGCAACATCATCGCCGTCATCATCAGATTCTACGTGTTTGCTTTAGTCGCTCTGGAGGTTTCAGCCCAGATTTTGCAAATCGTCTTGAGACAATTTCTATTATTATTGACGCTATATAAATTGAATTTAATTGAATTCATGCACAAAGCTGTATTTCTTTCTTTGCTTTCACCTTTTCAAACTGGAATATTTGGGGAAAAGGATGCAAAAATGGGCTGGAAGTATTTTAGTACATGTATTTTAACCACTAGGCCTATCGCAAAGTGATGATGCTGTAATTAAACCTACACCAGTTTTACAGTTAGCAGTTTTGCACGAGAACAAACTTGCAGGCAGCTTTACTTAATATATGAGCTTTGTTTATACCAGTTGGTAGGGTGGTACTTAACGTTTTGAAACGGTGCCGGTGCTTACATGGTGCCTGAACTGGTGCTTAAAGAATGGAAAAACTTTGTTCAATGTTAAGTAAGTCAAGTAAATTTTGAGGATATGAGGTAGATGATATTTGATCTATGGTGTTAAAGTTTAACTAGCAAAACCTATTGCTAGCTTACTGGTGAACCAGACATGCTAAATGTAAGCTAGCTAGCACCACTTCATTAAAGAAGTTAGCTTATCTTGACGCTAGCTACCGTGAAATGTGATGCTGTTTTTTCTGCCTCCTGCTGGATGGTTTCATGTAACCAGGCTAGATTTCATACATTAGTTTTAAATGTTTTGACTGTTCCATTAGTTCAGCTTGCTATCTACATGTTTGCATTTTTTTGTCCCCTCATTTAGCAGAAAAACACCAGCGTGCTGGGAGCATTTCACATTAGCTAGAGTTGATGGGAAGTCTTTGTTTATGTGCAAATTGTTTATGTGAAGAATGCCACAAAAATCCCCCCAGAGCTCAACAAATGCAGCCGACGAGAGTTCTATTCCATGCGAACATGAATGTGTTGATATACGACTCGTACACTGTATGTTTCTTTAAATTATCCCAAATTTCCAGTTAATTCAGGTTAATGTCCATAAATTCCATTAGGCCTTAAGTTCACAGATTCCCATAATTCCTTGACTAAAGTCTCCATGGAAAGTTTCCAGAAATTTACCAGAAATTTTCCGCCCCTCTGCAGCCCTAGCGACAATTAACAATTCAGTTGCAGCGAAATCCACGTTGCTTTTCGGTGTGGTTGCTACCGTTTGCATCTGTGCCATTATGGCACCGAGTATCGGTACCAACCAATCAAACTTGGTCCACGACACATTTTCCACCAAAGTACTAACACGCTGCACGGCACTGACGACGCACCCTCACCTCCACCTGTGCACTTGATCTGCACTTGGCGGGAAAAAATACCGCACAAAACTCGACGTTAGAGTGACGTTTGACCTCGCTGCTGCACTAAGTGAGACCATGGCATGACGTCACCGTGCTTAAGCCTGGAGTCTTTACTTGAAGTCTAAATAGGCCACTTTCTGATTCAGCAGACTCATCATATCCTTAAATAGAACAGGACGTCTACAGAGGAAAGGTGTGCATATCTGGGTTTTCCCAGTTCTTTGTAATTTGACCAACTATGAAATAAAAAAATAAAAAAATCTTCAAACAGCATTTTGTACGGCTCTGATCACAAGCCTTGTGTTATTAACTGACATTACCGAGCGCAGAGGAAGTTTCATGTAAAAAGATCTTTGTGTGACAGGGCGTTTCTCTGTTTTTTTTTTTAATATTATGCCCACACACACACACACACAGACACACACTTTATCCACCAGCACTGTGATTGCATGCTCACGGAGCTATATATAGTGAACTGTGTGTGTGTGTGAGTAATGAGTGATAAGTGCCCGTGCCCTGTTTGGACTGTGAGTTGCACAGACATGAGAGGAGACAGAGGAAATCCTGAGACTGCCTGAGGATGTCAGCAATAAAAAAAGATACAGGAAAAAAAAAAAAAAAAAAAAGAGGGCGAAAGAGAAACATTTTTTCATTCAGCTGGGAGGAGTGAAGCAAAGGATGTGTCACTTAATCAGAAGTGCTCGAGCAGACATCTGTAGGTCATCGCATAGCGACAACAGATTAGGCGAGGGAGCGACAGTGGATTTCAGAAGACAGGAAAAGGCGCTCGGATGAGTGAGAAAACGCCTTCGAGAAGCCCAACAAGCCTGGATGTGCAGGAATCTCACATTCTTACACCGGCTGAAGAACAAAAGACAGTGAAGAGGAAATGAGAGGGCGATAATAGAATAAAAAGATGATGAGAAAGCAAAAAGACCAGTTCTCAGATGACACGTTAACTACCGTCAATTGTTCAGAGTGGGCCCGATTACCCTGAGTCATGAGGACATTAAACGGAGACACCGTCTTTTGATGCCCGCTGCACAAATCCTTGGATTGTGTTAATAGACCAATGACCACATCTGTAAGAATGAATGGGGGGGAGAGGCTCAGACACACAGGCAGCTTCAAAGTGGCCTTGATCCAGGAGAAGGTCAAGAGCAGGTCTCTTTGCTGCTGTTTGATGTTGTGACCTGTACGGGGATCACGAACTGACTGGTCAGTTTTTTTCTTTTGTGTGTGTGAGGATTACTCAGCTGCCCAGTCAATTAGAAAGAGGGGAGAGGGGAGGGAGAAAGAGATGGAGATGAAAGCGTGGCACGGGGAGGTGGTGATGATGGCGGATTACGCGACTTTGAGGGAACTAACGTGAAGTTCGGGAACCAAACCGAGGGTCGCGGCTTTTCGATCTTTCCGCGCCGCACACAAGCAGGGAGGGATTTACACGTGACAGTTAAGACAACTGGTGCTAATGACGGCACGACGCCCTGATTTTGGGCGACAAGGTGGCAAGGAGGCCTGTGAGTGATGGTAACTGAAGGCTCTGTTAGGGCACTGTGGTACATAGACGCCGTAACTAAGTAAAAACCCCAAACACTAGTTGGCGCTGTTTCTTTTTTGCCAGTCGGGTTCATGTTGATTTCCATTTCCTGCCTCGCTTACAACAATGACGACTGAACAAGACAAGAGCACAGAGTCAGAATTAAGATGCAAGTTCTCACTTTATAGTAGTTCTTAACAGTTAAACCATAATTTATTTCTCATTATTTTACTTATTTCTCAACACTTTCACATATTTTGTATGGCTGCGTGCTCCGTTTGGTTTTTCCGTTGTTGCATTTGCTCGACTACACAGTAAACGAGGCCACTACTTCAATATACGTCTGAGCCGGCTCTTTCAGCTCCCAACTGGCTCCTCAGATTGATTTTTTTTTTAAATTTTATTACTAAATGATGTAGTGTAAAGGGAATTACTAAAGGAATTATATTACGGCTTTATTGAAATCCTCATTGAACCGCTGCAAAAAAAAATTGGGAGGGAACCAGTGAGGTATCAGTGCCAACCGCCACCCCGCTAGTTCACAAAATTTAAGTTTCAATTTCAGTCTACGCTCTGCCTTTGTATATTTGAGGATGTGTCCAGACTTGGACACATCCACTCTGTTTCTGTTGCGATCTCTCAATGAACATCAGTGAAAAGACACGTTCGAGGAAAAAAAGACTAATGCGTCTCTTTTTCTGCATATTCCATGCTTCTGTAACTGCACATAAAAGTCAAACTGCTGGTACCTTTTGTCCCAGAGGTGCTGCCTTAATGATGGATCATATGTGAACAAACTTCTCGTGCCTGAACAAGCTAAAAAAAAATCGCTTTGCACACCACTACATGAGGTCATTTCTGGTAAAGGCTTCTCAGCGAGACGCCGGGGTGTAATGGAATTTTCTTATCTTCCGCAGGTGATTTGAGGGGCTGATCTTTCAAAACCTCACTGTATGTTTTTCTAACCATTTTTCAACCACCTACTGCAGCATAACCTGGCCGCGTCTCGTGCACGCACGGGCTTCAGGTCTCACCTGACTGTGTGACGATGACATGCAGCTGGAGCCTCTGCGGGGAGTAGCTGGACCAGGCGTTGACGGAGGCAGACATCCAGTCCAGCAGCTGGCCCATATGTCGCCTGTAGAGCTCCTTCACCGAGCCCAGGCCCTGAGCCTTACACAGCGTCTGCACGCTCTCCGAGGCCTGAGAAAGAGACGCACGAAGTGGCGAAGATGAGAAAACACAACAGAGCAGAGTATCCTGTTGACTAATTAAAATAACACCAGGAATTCGTCACACGGGAGGAATTAAAACGCCATGGGAAGAACGACGCAGCAGACGCGACAAAGTCTCACACATAAAACCACTCGGAGACCAAAAACTCATGACACACAGGATGTCAGAAAGGCAGAGAAACTATCAGAAACGCACAAAGGCCCGCATCAATAAAAAGCTGAGCGGAGAGGAAAGGGCAAGAACGAGAGATAACATAGTGAATAATTAGCTGACATTTTAGGGCAGTGGAACTGACCTTCAGGGGACTTCATAGTTCCCCTCACAGTCCCTCAGGGATGGACAGGGACGGAGACATTGTCTGAGTCACAGGCTGCCCCCCACCTCCCCCTCCAGAAGAAAGCTAGACAACCCTGAGCTGTCCGCTGATGGGAAATTCATGCCCCCTTTTTCTGGGAAAACAAGTTCTGCTTTTCCTCTGGGTCCGGGAACGCCTGAGGCCATTCTCACCCTCCCTCTCCGCTCTTAATCCATTCCTTCCCATCTCTCTTCTCTAATATTGCCCGCTGTGTGAACATACGCACCGACGCAGACAGACATAAACACACAGTCACACTGGTGGCCCGTGCGGTGTCTGGCGAGCGACTGCGCCAATTCCTTCCCCAGCTCGTCGCCCTGTCATTAGCCTCCGATGGCGACAACAAGTTAGATGACATGCCGACCTCAGACACGGTCGGCCTGACGCGCCGCTGACTCCGTTTCGCCTCTCGCGTTTAGCGGAGGCCGGCCAGAATGAGCGAGCGAAATGTCGTTACCTGCTCGTGAATTGACTTTTGTGCCCTGAGGACGATGACATAAAAAACCTGTTAAGAAACACAACTCGTGTTTCCCCAGCCTATTTTCTTTTTTTTTTTCCCTCGCCCTTGCCCGTCTCTCTTTCTCCGATTTTCACCCGCCTCCTTTCACCCAAGACCGAATTTAAAGTTCCACTCCAAAGGTGCAATTTCAGCTCCCCTGTCTAAGTGGGTAATTATACCGTTAGCCATGCCCACTTTGAACCTGCACAAATGCTTACATTCTTCGAATAGCTCGCTTGCTTCATAAAATCGGCTTCTAAAAAAAAAGAGAGAAAAAGAAAGAAAGAAAGAAAGAAAGAAAGAAAGAAAGAAAGAAAAAGGAAAGGAAAAAGATTGAATAAACCAAACTGAAGGGAAAGGAGTTTTCTCAGTAGATAAGTATTATATAGATACAGCTGATTTGCCCGTGTTTATCTATTAGGGATGGGTGGTTTACCGGTTCATACCGAATACCGGTATATTTTTTTTTCGTTATGATATGAATTTTTAATACACTGGTCCAGTCTGACTTTACGGCAGAACGAGATCATCACGGAAACACGGAAGAACTTGTTCCAAATAAAAGGGTGCCGTGTCGATTCTGTGGGTTTTTTTCAGGGCGACCAGACGTCCCAGAGTTCTGGGCACAGTCCCCGTTTTCGATGACCTATCCCCCGTCTAAAGCTGCCCCCGAAAATGTCCCCGATTTTAGCTTTTTATGAACGAGAAAAAAAAATGTTGCGCGCCAACTATAATTATTACGGTAGCCGGTCGCGTTGCTATAGACTTCACAGACACAGCAGTTTAAATATGTTTATATGTGAATAAATATGTTAAAATAAATGAAACCGTAATCGTCCCTGTTTCTTCATTTCAGCTGTGAATGTCCCCAGATTTCACTTGAGAACGTATTGCAAAAAATACCGTGATACCGTCACACTTTTGAAAAATACCGTGATGTACATTTTTGGCCATACCGCCCAGCTGGAACTGCATTCTCGTACTGGTGACTTTTCTCACCTTGTCGCTGAGCTCCGGCTCGGGGGACAGGCTCTGGACAGTGACCAGCACCTGCAGTAGCTGCAGGCTGACCGAGCCGCAGTCTGACTCACACTGGAGAAGCAGAACATCCACGCACGCCAACAACTGCTCCAAGTACATAACCTGGGAAAAAGGAGAGAGGAAGTATTAAATTTTTATTTAAAAAAAAGTCTCATTTTGGCAGATGTGAGGCCTGTAGTAGTGATCCTTCTTGACATTTTCATCCAGTCTACTCAAGAAAACATTCTTGCCTGTTATTTTCCCTACTACTTGTCTTTTATTTTACACGAATAATAACGCGGCGATCAACACGGCACAGCCACTGAGAGCGAGGAGCCTTTTTTCCATCTCCAAACGCTTCGGTTGTGCGATTGCTGTCACTTGTCAGCCAGTGTTGTGGTTGAGCTCGTGTTTAGACAAAGACCTGCAGCTCAGGCTAATTTCCATGCCATCACTGGGATCATGGCCCCTTTTCCTGTTTTCACGCGGCCTGTCATTATGGCTTCATGGGGAGGTTAGGGAGGGGATGGAGCGCATGTGTGTGTGTGTGGGGTGGGGTGGGGGGGGGGGGGGGGGGGTGGGGGGGGGGTCAGAATGCCCTCCAGGTGTTTGCTCTGGTCTGGTGATGAAACAGGTTGAGAGAGGGGGGCTGTTGGAGCGAGAAGGAATACAAAAATTACCATCATATGCTCCTTCACTCAAGAACACGAGGCCAGCTCACACAGCTTGGCTGACAATTACCACAGTTCTGTCACTAGGCGGCGCACTATCTTCTCTCAAATTGGACGTGCTGCTGAAAGGAGCACAGCTTGGCTTTAATCTTGAAGGAAAATAAGTGTTAAAGATCCTCGGGGCATTACGAGTTGCGAGGAAAAACGGAGAGCCAAATTTTTTTTGCAGCAGCAGAGTCGGTCCCACACAAACACACAAACTCCAGGGCGCGTGAAAAGCTTTTCCTGAGGCCGTCTGGGGCTGCGCAACTTCCCCGGTAGCCGTGCGCAACCGCAACTTGCCCTCATTTCTCCAGGTCAGCAGAATAGACTAAACACAGCTCAGCCCAATGGACTGTTGTTCCAAAGTGTTCGCGCATCACCGACGGAGGAAATCCCTGCTCGTGACCGTGAGCAAATGAACTAGGTAGGAAAACACAGCAGGAGCACCAGGGAAGCAGTGGCGGAAATAACAGTGGTGGACAACACACATTAGTGTACGCACATGCTGCCAAGGACATTATACATACACACACACTCAGAAAACAACCATTAGGGTTGGCCAAGATTGAGAAAAAAAAAGGAGAGCGGAAAAAGTGGTGCGGCGTAATGACTAGGTGGACACCTGGAGCGAGGGGAGATACACCTGGTTTCATTGGCTTGGGCACGCTCCAAGGGCCTCATTACGCAGCGTGTGTGCATCTGTCCACCACTGGATGCATCAATTACACCTACACAGCTCCTCTTTATGGAGCAATAGCAGGCGATGGGTTCCTATCCAGTGGGGAGCCCACCACCCCTCCACCCCCACCCCACAGCTACAGATATCGCCACGGCAACGTGAAAACAAACACTGCGTGCATCTGACGCCGAGTCCTCGCAGGCAGGTAAAGCGTGTGTGTTCTGCTCGTGTGCTGATGGGAATGCGAGGTCACACATTTAGCCGAAGACTTCCCGAAGATGCTGCGGCGCTTCAAGTGTCTTCGCCCGCGGAGATCCAAAGCCGCGTTTTCTACTCCTGTGGCACTTTTTACAGTTCGCTCCGAACAAGCCTCGGTTGTAAATATGCGGCTAATTTATCGAGCCTCCCCTCTCTCTCTCTCTCTCTCTTACCACCATCGCCAGTTCACCCCTGGCCTGCAGATGTTTGCGAATCCTCGGTCGCCACGGCAACTGCTGCGCGCGATGGTGGGAATCTGTTAATCCTCCAGGGAATACCTCTCCGAAGAGACACCCCCCCCGCGTGATTCACAGCCGTCGCCACATATAAATTACGCGTGGCAACTCGGAACACTTCTTTAACCAGTGGCTCGCCTTTGATTTCTCTCTCAGAGATATAAACATCATCTCTCGATTTACGGCCGACGGTTTTAATCTTTCCCGTAGCATCTGTCATTTGTTTTCGCAAGCTGTCATTTGCCTCAGCTGAAATAAAGAAAATAGAGTCGAGTTGAAAGGGTTTGGGATGATGGTTGTGTCGCGTCTCATATATCAGCCTTCCCCCGATCCTCGGCCTCCCTGCAGGGCCCCGCTGCTCTGCCCTCTGTTCGCTTTGAAGACTATTTACATTTCGGTTCTTCACAGGCTCCGTTGCGTCCAAGACAAACTTCACCCTTTCCACCTCTCCGCCTCTGGTTCAGGTGGCGCATAACTCTCTCGGGGCTGGATACGAAAACACATATTTTTTAAAGTTCTTACAGCGAAATAAGATGAAACATGGACGCTGTGTGCGCGCAGCGCTTGAGCGAATAAACCATTCAGACGTGTGCCGTGTTGGACGCGCAGGTGCTCCAGTCTATTTACAGACGCGCGGCGATCCGGCCCGTCTCCTCGCCGTGAACTCTCGTCTGCTGTCAAGGAATTTCGCAGGTGCTTCGTCTGGGTGAGCCCTTGAGCCGCGGCGCTCGACGCTTCGCCCTCAGGAACGGAGCCAGAGGACGATAGATGGACAAACAGACAGAGGGAGAGGAAGCAGAGGTCCGCCTGCATCTGCGCGACAGCATGAGACCGCCGCGTCCTGTTAATTCTCCCTCCGGTTGGACCGCGCCGGAAAACGACGAAGGGGGGGGGGGGGGGGCGGGGGGGGGGGGCAGAAGGAGGTCAGTTTCCCCGTCCATTTATCACCAGCCTTGACCGGACCAGGCTTTGAAATTTCAGGGATTCTTTAAACGGCGCGGCCGACCCCCAATCCGGTGCCAAGACCTCACACATGGCTATGTAACCAAAAAAAAAAAACAAAGCGTTTGCGCGGCCTCGTCTGGTCTGAGGGGTCAGAGGAGACACGCAAGGGGTCACGTGAAATTAGTGGATATTTGTTATTAATATATCAGGGGAGGAAGCTAATGTAGGCCACTCTGAGTGAGGGGGGCGGGTTCATGGGTGTAGGTGAGTCAGTGCTGCACAAGGACCAGACAATAACGGATTCTGAAAGGGAAACATATTTAGCAAAAGAGGAAAAGAAATATGGACTTGATGGGATTCTTCCATTGGTAAACAATTATTTAAAGAGAAACTCTAAATAATAGGTCTTCAACATGGGGTCCGCGACCCCTAGGGGGTCCGTGGAGGCCCTGCAGCGGGGTCGTGAAATTTTTGGTTGATTAGACATTTTTTTTATATTTATTATATTTTTTTCTGAATGAACATGAACTGGCATCGAGACACGACACCCCACGGGATACAGAAACCTGTGTTTTAAATGTTAAAAACACGTAACCAAACTGAAGCCGGGCCTCTGCTGACCTGCTGGTGTTCCTGGCAGACGTCGGGCTGAGCCAGCGCGCCGGCAATCTGCTGCAGATGCGGTCCGAGGAGTGGTTTGGAGCAGCCTCCCAGCACCGCGGCCAGCACCATGAGGGGGGCCCAGGGGTGGGAGGAAGAGTACGGGGTGGTCACATGCTCCAGCAGCAGCTTGAGGAAGACGGGCGGAGGGACAAAGGTCCCCAACAGTTTAGCAGCTGCCAGGCACTGCGGAGAGGAAGAGGGTGGAGAGACACAGATGTGGGGGAGTGTAAAGGGGGATGAGGACAGGAAGACATTTTTTAATTCGTTACATATATCAAAGTCTTTACAATCCTCCTATGTAAACAGGTGCATCCCAAGTCCTTGAGTCATGCTCTGCCCAGATGTGTCCTAAAAAACATTTGATCGTGTAACAAATATTCTACTGCGGCCGTGTATGAATCACTGCTACCACACCTGCATTAAAAAAAAATAGGAAAAACAGTTTGATGTACAACATCCTGCCAATCTTAATTTCTCGTTGTCGGGGACTCACATTGCTGACCACATCCTTCTCCGTGTCCATACAGGCCCGGTACAGGGTGGCCAGGAGGGGCTGCAGGTGCTGCGTGCTGTGGTCCTCGGCGTGGAGCAGCAGCACGGAAAGGAGCTGAGAGGTCCTGACGCGCGTGGGCACCAGCCAGTCGGTGACATCGTGGGCAATGGCCGGCACCAGCCGCCCCAGGTTTCTCACCACCAGCTCTCTGCATCCCAGGCCTGGACGCTCTACTGCAGAGGAGATTGAACGTTCACCTGAGCATACGATACATTTTGTAATGTGACACCGAAAAGTGTCTTAATGTTCATATAAGTCAGGGGTCGGCAACCCCCAACACTCAAAGAGCCATTTGGACCCGTTTCCCACAGAAAAGAAAACACTAGGAGCCACAAAACCCCTTTGACATCTAAAATGAAGATAACACTGCATAAATCGTTTTCACCTCTATGCTAGGCCTATAGTGTGTTGCACTTGTGAAATGAAACAACTACTACAGAGAAAACGAAATTGCATTTATGCATAAATAACAGGGATTTATCCACGGTTGGCTTACCTGGGGTCGAAAAGTTCAATAAATAGCGGGCTGGACCTACCGGCGGGTGTCGCACGTTGGCAGTTGTGACGTATATTTTGAGCGACAAAAAATTAAATACATTTTATTTTAATGTTACAAGATCATCATCAATTCAAATTTAGAATTATATTTAAAAAACTTACGCACTAAAATAAAAATACATTTGAATTAAATACTCGACAGCAACTAGTAAATGTGCCGCAATGCACTGTGGGAGTTGAGTGTGGTGTGGCATTCAGTGTCATTCGGTTTTTGTGTAACTCCCGCTCGTTCACTGATGAGTGACTAGTTGCCGCTATTCTGAGGCAGTTAGCGTAAAATAGTGAACGGCTTTGATCGGCGTCCCTGCTCCGCACCGCTCGCCGCAACAGAGGAACGATATAAGTGAAGCTAGCAAGGTGTTTTATTACTAACGTTTTTTTTTTTTTGTGTGTTTTTTTTTTAGCGTTTGAAACACTTCTGAGTTTAAAATAAATAAATTATTATTGTCTTTTTTTAGGTTTACCAGACACATTAGGGTATTTATACAAATATTGGTATCGACTTTTACTCAGTATCGGATCGGAAAGGAAATCGGTGGTATCGAACATCATCCTGCAGCCAACAGCAGCGGTGCGTCATCTTTACCATAATGGCAGCTTTTCCAGAAAGCGCGACTTCCCAATGTTCACCCACACTTTGAATTGTGTCCATCTGTGATTATGGGGTTATTATTATTATTTTTTTTTTAAATGGGCAAAAGTTTAGGTCTTAAACGGTTAATAAACATCGTCCCAGAAGGGACGTGTCAGTGCAAGCGGAACACATTCTTAAATAGCCATCTATATTTCAATTCTGCATCCCTCCCACTGCCCCACCACCTTCTCCTCTCCTCCTCCTCCTCCTATAGGAGCCCTTACGAGAAAGGAAGAGAGGACTTAAGGATGACGGAGATAAATCAGGGGAACACACCGGGACGAGTCCGAACATGACCCCTTTTGATCATCTCTCACTCTCTGACAGTGACCTCTTCACACCGGGAGGCATGGCAGATTTATAACGTCGACAGGGAGGAAGACAAAAGGGGAGAAAGACAGCCTCTTCCTCTCCTTTCCTGTCCCGAGGCAGAGACGATATTCAACCGTATTGTCACACGTGTAGGCCTACAGTAGGACCCGCGCCGCGTGCACACGTATTCTGGCTCTATAGGGGAGGTGACCGTGTTCAGGTGTACACTCATTCCTATCCCCGAGGCACACACTTATCTTTCCAAGCCTGCCCTGACAACAAAGCTGTCACGGGGAGCATCGTTTTTTACTGCTCGTTATAACCACGGACAGCTGTAATAAAGGAACGTGATTTAATGCAGTGAGGTGTAGTTATTACATTTAGCAGTACACCGATCTGAAGAAACATGCAGACAACGTTTAGGGCTCTGACCCTACAAAAGAAGGTCAGACTCCTACCTCCATTAAGTCTAAAGACTAAAACGGCTTTGTTTGATGAGCTCACACAACTCATGAAGTGAAATTAAGTCAAGAAACAGTCATTTTTTTGTAGCTGACCAAAAATAAGGTAGCGGCCAAAGTAAAAATAAAGGTGCTTTTGACAGATATAGCACCTCATTAGGGAGTTGGAGTTGTTCTATTTATCTTCTAAATGAGTTTGTTTGCCTATGTGAACCAAAAATGAACATGTGGCTGCCAGTGGCTGACCTCCTGGTGGGTAGTGCGGAGGTGGCGTTAGAAGGAAGTCCATCTTGTCTTTTAAGTCGTCCTCGTTCTCCTTCTCCCATTGCGCCCCCACCTGCCTCCACAAATCAGCAGCTAGAAGCCTGCAAGAATCATTTGTAATGTATTAGGATCACACCATATATAATAAATGCCACTACTGTATGACATTCAGATGTGAAGTAAAGAGTAAAGACACTTCCACCTTATTTCTGGGACCTCATCGCTGATACAGCTCAGCAGGAGTGGGACGAGTTTGTGGAAGTAAGAGTATCGGTCTCTCATGTGCAACAGCCAATCACCAACAACCGCAGCCACAGTCTTCCTCACCTGGACCAAGGGAGAAAACAAAAAAAAATGCTGACTTTCATGACAATACATGTCTTTTAGGACAGGTGCCTGGAAGAAAATAACTTAGGTGTGGATTATTTGCCAAAACTGCACCTGTGGCGAGTCGTCAAACAGTCTCTGTGCGAGATGAGAGAGGACGTCGTCCACGTTTTTCCCACTGCCGTGCTGAATAACCGACCCAGTGGCTTCGATGACAGAGACTCGGACCCGGGAGTGCTGATGAGCAATCGTCATCATGAGAGGCTTGACAAGACTCTCAGCTTGCATGTGAAAGTGTTCTGAAGAGAAAGAAGTAAAATGGATTTGAGTCCATGCAGTGGATTTTGTGCATTTAGTGACATGAGACCAAATATAAAACTAAAACGGTGCCTGACAATTACCCTTAATGGACACACAATCTCATGAATTACTTAAGTCATCCAGTGTAAATAAAGAAGACAAAGAAGCTGCAGTGCAGAAAAGTCAGCTTTCGTGTCGCAAACATGTCTGCCAGCTTCGAAACCATGGTAACCGACGTTAGCAACGACAACAGTAACCCCTCACCAACCTGGAACACACTTCGCAAAGTTTACGGTGCATTTGCAGCTTTCCCTTTTCACGTCTGGGAAAGGGTCGACGATGGTCCTCTGTAGTATACTGATCATTTCATTCAGATAGGGCGCTAAATGCTTCCCGCACACCTCCACCGCCAGAGTCAACATTTCCACGGCCATCAGTCGGAGCTCCTCCGCCGGCTCCAGGATCTCTTTCTCCCCGAGTCGCTGCGCCAGGCACGGCATTAGATAAGGCAGCGATTCCTCCGGTTTGGGAACACATCGAATAAACTCTGTTAACATCCCTATGGAGGTTTCTCTGCATCTTTCCATCGGGTCCGACAGGCATTTGAGGAGAGGCTTGAGGAGGGCAGAGAATACTTCCTGTAAGACGCTGCTGGAGAGGCCCCTATCTACCGTCTCTTTTCGGATCGAATCGAGAGCTCTCTTTCTCGTCGCTTTGTTGTCTTCGTTCAGGCAATTTAAATGTCGAGCGAGTCCTCTCAAAACTTCAGAGGCAGCATGCTCATCTCCAGCCGCGATCGCTGCCATCTTGACCGTCGTTATGGCAATAGGCAGCTTTACGACAAACAAACGGCTGCTTTACGACAGCTTCGAATTCAAAACGTCAAACTTTATTGGCATTCACAAACACCAGTCCCCCTGCTTGTGTCAACGTATCGAAATGTTCCCAGAAGAAGATGAGAAGATTCTAAATTTCATATAAAACCAAATTATTATATAGTTATTGTAAAGTTTTATAGTCTGCGGTTGCTTGAATCTAATCATATAACAAGACCACACGCTTGATTCATTTAAGCTGTTCTAATTCTACAACACTCAAGGTTTAAGACTTTTATTATTACGATTGGTATTGATGTTAAAAATAGGTATGCTTAAATAAATTTGTTTTCAATGTCATGAAAACCCCGTGACTATTGATATAGCAAATCTGATAATCTTAAGCTTTCATATCAGAGAACAATATTTATAAGGGACATATTCACAGTTAAAGATTTTACATCATGTGAAAATAACATAACGTTGTTTTTTTTTTTTTTTTTTTTTTTTTTTTTTTTAATATATATCTTCATTTTAGCATTCTGGAATACCATTGTGTTGTACCGACACGTGTCTGTTATTTTGCCAACCCCATTTTAATCAGTGGGTTAGGCTAAATCACATAAACACATTTGTGTTACCTTCGGTATAGTTAAACAGCACCGCAAACTAATAATAACAACAATAATGATAATATACGAGCATTATCACTATTATACAAGTATTATTATTATTATTACATAATGACCTACTATAATAATATAATATATATATATAATATTTTAATCTATCTATCTATCTATCTATCTATCTATCTATCTATCTATCTATCTATCTATCTATCTATTAGGAGGGTTGTGCAGGTTATTTGTAAATGCATATATTTCACAAATTTACCTAATGTTTGGGCAAATGTGTGTAAATACCTTAGGTAAATACACTAACGTCACTATGTCCCTTTTTTTGGGTGGATATTCCCTTTAAATATATATATATGTTTTGTTTTTTTGTTTTTTTTTTTAAACCTGCAAATGGGTTGCCGCGTGCTCGCTGCCGCCGCTGCGGTGGAGAAGATGACAGATTGACGTCATCGGCCCTGACGCAGAGCGCAGCGAGGAGCAGAGAGAGCAGCAGCAGCAGCGGCAGCAGCATCATCATCATCATCATCATCCCAGCCAAGCAAACATCCCTCAACCAGCACAGGCAGCGAGGTGTTTTCTCACTGAGCATCCTCCTAAAAATAACGGTAGGGACACCAGCGAGAGCGCCGACCGGGCCGTATTTACCACAACAATGACAATGATATAAATAAATAAGCGTTTTAGTCCAGGCCCTTGGCGGCGTGTGTGATCTTTGGTAGTCGCAGCGTTTCCCTTTCGTTGTGGTTTGGTTGCGAGGTTAGCAGAGCTAGCCGCGTTAGCTGTCTATTGACTGCAGCTGAGCAGGTGCTCAGTTTCATCACGAGATCCACGGTTTTTTTTGCGTGGCGGAGAAACGCCGCTGGAGGTTTTCGCTGCGAAGGAACTACACCTGGTAGATGCCACCTGTGTAATGCCTGATAACGATTTATTGTGCTGTAATGATCACACCGCAGGCGTGATTTCACTTTGAGGAAGTGATACGGTGCTGATAGGACCTAGCTAGCTCCACCTGCTCAGCTTCCTGGCTTGCCATGAGAGAGTTTGCTATGTTATTTGACACATCTGTAGCCTCGCATGATCGCAGCAGTTGGCCGGCTGCCACACGCTGTTACATAATGTGCTGCTTTGACCTCACCTGCCGAAGTAGTTAATGCACCATTCTGCCAAAATGTTCAATCAGGTTTACTCTGCAAGAAACAGAAAGGGAAACATTTGTGCTCTTGCGTTGCCAATTTGTCTTTTTAGCATGAGGTTCATCTCCATGTTGAGCGTGTTAGACACTGTTTATGCTAAAACAATCAAACAAACAAAAATATGCACATTTATCCAGGAATTTACTAAAACCACGTCAACCAAGTTGGAGTGCATGATAATACTTCTTAGGATATGTAATTTTACCTTAAATACATGTCTGTATGTAGAGATTTTAGAATGCACCATCAGGAAAGTGTTAAGGGTTAGAAGTGCTGCTGAATATGAATGTCAGTGTTTTAATAATCCAGCAATTTAAAACAAATCGAGCAAAGTCATCACAAAGTTCAACGCGTCCTTCAACTAGTACAAGCACCGAATTTACACTAGCTTAATCACTAACACATTAAAAGTTAATGTTAAAAGTTAAAACTCCTGCAGCAGTTTCGCTTTATTGTCTTTCTGATTTGTCTGCTAACCACCAACCAGAGGACTCCTACTCTCTGTCAAATCCCTGCTTCCTATGGCAGCGTAGCTGGTTTAGTCAAACAAAAGCCATGCAGGGGTCCACCCCTCTAGAAAAACATTCAAAACCTGTAATAATGGCAACATGGGGGCAAGACAGCAAATAACAACATTAGCAACCACGCTAACGTTGGCAGACATTTGGAAAATGGCTAGCCTTTTCACCAGGTTTCAGGTTTTACATATTGTTATTTCCGACACTTGTCGACTGAACAAATTAAAACTTTTTTTTTATTACTTACAATTATGAGCTTTAATGCTAGCGAAGTCCATGGGAACAGAGCCCCTAGCGGTGCTAGTGTAGCTAACCTAGCAACAGTAACATAGGAAGTCAGGACGTGAAGAAAAAAGGATGGGAGCCCTCTGATTGGTGGTCAGCAGACCAATCAGAAAGTCAACAAAGGCTCAGTTGCCGTTACTGTACACGATTATGTCTTGCTCACAGTATCGGCAACTGCTGTCAGTTGCTGCCACAAGGTCCCTCACAGAAAACACAAGCAACTGCACAAATATTAAGCCCCGTCATTTCCCACAACCCACGCCTCTTCCATTCTCTCCCCCACCGCCTTCACATCTCACCGTGTGTGCTCCCCATGTTGCCCCCCCACCCCACCCACCCTTCTGCGCTCTGCCTCCCCTCCCCTCTCCTCCTCTCATGGTCCACCCCTGTTTTCTCCCCCTGACACAGAGATAAAAGATAAGATGGCCACCTCCTCCTCCACTCTGGAAGAAGATGAGAGCTTGAAGGGCTGTGAAATTTTCGTGCAGAAGCACAACATCCAGCAGATCCTCAAAGAGTGCATTGTGAACCTCTGCATCGCTAAGCCTGAGCGTCCTATGAAGTTCCTGCGGGAGCATTTTGAAAAACTGGAGAAGGTTGGTGATCACAAAATTCTGTGTTCATATAAATTTGGTAATTTTTTGTAATGTGGGTCGGGGATACATGTATATCATGCTTAAGTGTGTGCCAGTTGATATATTCTCACCATGTTTCATCATGCTATGTATCTTTAAATTTTAAAATCTGAAGAAGGGGTTAGTTCTAACACTATACAGTTGTATTTGTTTGTTACATTACTTCGGTTTAACTAAGTTTTGCGGTTCTGTATCAGCCGACAAAAGAACATCCCAGCTTGCTGGAGTATTAAACACAAACTGTTCTGTTATAATAGAGCTTTCATTTTCCATCCTATAATAGGAGAATCCATTAGGGATTGCGAGAGGAGCACCCATAAAAGGCCAGTGTCCTGTGTGCAGACTCAGACAGCAGACTTTTTGTATCTGTCTGTCTGTGAAAAAAAAAAAAAATGACACATTCATTAAAAGATAACGGCTACATTGAGGAAAGCAGGCTTCCTTCTGAGTAGAGGAAAACTGATCATAACTAACTCTGTTCCTACGGCCCCCTCGTATTTGTTTGTATCTGTTTCTGTTCTATTTATTTATTTTTTGTCTTTTCAGTTAACCTGGAATTTGCTAAGAGGTTAATCATACTGTAAATACAAGCTCAGCTGAGATGACCTTTTGTGAAGTAATCGTCCCCTTCATGCCACCACAACAACAGCTCACAGGGCCGTGAACAAAGGCTGTTCTGTGGTGTCTGGTGCTGGGACATTGGTTGACTACGGGTTGGGTTCCCAGTACGTCGAGCATCTCGGGTCAGATCAGATCAGATTGGGTCCTGTGCAATTCTTTGGCTTTTTGTCGTGTTTGTCATGCAGGTCCTGATAAGTTTTTATGTTTTTGTTGGGCTCGCGTCAAAAATGATGTAGTAACAAGTAGAGATCGACCGATATGGATTTTTTTTAGGGCCGATACCGATTTGTTTTTACATTTTGCATTTTTTTTACATGATAAAAATGACACAATGATAACAAATGTTATAAGTCATCCAAAAACATGGACATTTATTCAACTCGAAGAGTATTTAACACTCATATGCGTACACGCATTCTGCTAGTGGGGGAGGGGCAATGTATGGGCTGCACGGGTCCACGGCGCCTCCAGCAGCACAGGGCTGCCTGTGGATGCGCCTGTCTGGAAATTTTGACAAGGAAAAAAGGCACCTGCGTATCGGCCAATACCAGTAAATAATGTGAAAATATCGGCCTCATATATCGGCTGAACTCTAGTAACAAGATCAGTTTTATTCTTTTCACCTGTCGGCTGTTTTAACAGAGTGCGTAAAGATGCAAGTTAAGTGGTCTCCCTAGGCGTCTCTACCGATAATTAGCAGATGAATGTTCCTGTCCAGGGTTTTGATCACACAGCGCGACACTGGGGTGTTTGCTCATGTGCGGATCATAAGATTTGTTTGTTTAGACAATGAGCTCTACTCTTAAACTGCCGTTACAAGTAGGTCATTAAGGTCTACGAGCTCGAACTGTAGGCTGTCGGTGGTGGCCTGGGGAGAGTTTAGCCTCTAAAAGAAATCCACAACAAGAGAAGTAATTGTGAAGGTAGATCAGATGCAGAAGGAATGAAGTTCAGCAGCCCAATTTCTTGAGGAGGGTCTTCATCTTCGCTGCAGTGGTGTGATCATGCGAGAGTCATCTGATTTGACAACCTCCTATATGTCAAAAGTCTCTTCAAGGTAACTGTGCCCTCGTGCTTTCTGTGGCCAAAACAGACTTTGCATCGAAATTAGCGTTGATAGCAGAGCTGGGGCTGCTGTTAACAGGGACTGTAATGTTACGCGGAGGCAACACAAATACTAATTAATGTGACAGACCTCAGCAGACTCAAGTGGAGTGAGTCATCCTATAAAACGATGCGCCGCGCACCTGCCATATGTGTGTCACGCCACAAAATTCGAATGAGCCTTAGCGTGATCAAAGGGTAAATATTTGCACGGATATTCATGTGGCCACAACGCGCTGTTTACAAGTGAGTGGATTTCAGCCGACATCAGCCTTTCCGTGTGGATTCTGCGTGTTCCTCCGGTGCTCGCGTCTGGTTTCCATGTGCTCCAGCTGCCTCCCGCGTTCAAGCGTTAGGGAAATTGGTATTTTTAAGTTCTTTGTGATGGGGCCTGTGATGGACTAACAATAAAGCCACATTGTACTACGGCCCGTGCCCTGTGTCAGCTGGGATAAAGCGGATATCACTAATGGACTGACATCTAGCATTAAAAAAAAAAAAAAAAAAAAAAAAAAAGAGGCTAGTCCACGTGAGCCCCTTTTTCCTTTTTTTCTGACCTGCACTCAGGTGCCCACAGTAATCTGGATGTAATCTGTGTAGCTGGCAGGGCAGGGTGAATAAGTTGTCACCGGTGGAGTACGGCTTCGCCTGTGATGTTTTCTACTGTATATCCATCACAGACTTTACCAGCTCACTTCCACTAAGGAAAAAGGGTTCAGACATTGTCACTTAAAAAAAAAACGAAGAAGAACCATCTGACTTCTTACATAACTGTAAAACAATCTACATAATACTTCTCTTGACATAACAGGAAATGTTACTTTGTCAGTGGAAATTGGATTTTTCTTCACGAGAAAGTGTCACATTATCGCGAGGATGCATATGGAAAACACATCCTTCGTCGCTATGTTTTGCTGCGCTGCATGAACTTTTGTCCACAGTGGGACACGATGTTTTGCGCCTCGCGGCTGCCAACTTTCTCTCCTTACACTGCGAGTACGCATATTGACTTTGAAATGACGGGTTGTCGTTGATGCTAATGTGCCTGTGTGCAGGATCAAAACAGAATCTTTAGAGGCTATAAGGATACTTAGTGTTGGTTAAGGACCGGGCTTTGAATTGTTGTTCGTGGAAATCACCTGGTGGTAAACAAGTGGTTGGAAAGCAAAGAAGCTGACTTCCAGCCCACAGTTAACTAACTGCGCTCGTGTTTTGAGGTCAGTCATTCGCGGAGTAGCAACCGAGGCCGCGTCTGCTTTTTGTGGTGTCCCAGTTATTTAAGAAGCTTATTGCACAAACTAACTTTCAGCGTAATATATATTACAAAACAAGCTCTTTGTCGGTTTAATCTAAATTTTGGGCTGCGGATGAAACGGTGATGGGATTTTCTTTTGTAATTTCCTGAAATTTGCATTCGTGTCATTGTCGTCATCATGTCAGGATTCAGGAGAAGAACTGCCAGTAGAGGAAGATAAATCAAAAACGCAAAAATTCTTCCTTTCGCCTCCGAGATTCAACAAAAAAGTGTAGAAACATACACCTTTGTCACTTTGTCACGGCGTCATTCCTCCCCCTCAGTGTTCGTGTGTTTCACCTCCTTGTCTGACAGCCACTTTCGTCAGCGCTCGTCGCCCACTGGAGGTGGTAACCTTGGCAACGATAAATGATATATAGACTGTAGTCTGTCCTCCGTTCGACGAGCCTTCCTGTCGGCAAAGTTAGTCCACTTCTTTTGTCCCCCCGTCGGCCCGCGGCGTCACCGTGGTGCTCTGGCTCCCATTTTGCGTGACCGAGCTGCATTTCATATCTGCACGGGATCCATTTCATGCAGCACTCACAGTCTTATCTGGAAAATCTCCCTTTCTATGCTTTTGGTTTCCGCATTGTCTGCTCCTGCCGTTCTTGTCATTTGATGTTGCGTTTTTTGCCCAGACGTCTTCCTTTCTTTCTTTCTTTCTTTCTGTTCTGCGTCTACTACTTTCCTAGTGATATAATAACATGTCTTTGCTCTGCTGATGTTGTGAATGTGAAAATAACAGGCTTCGCGCTGCCTTTCATCCTGCCTATTTATGCATGGTAATGACGCCTCTGATCTCCGCCGTAGTGGCTTCAGATGGGTGTTCTCATCCCCCCGTCACTATCAGCTCAGCTCAGTGTGTAATTGCGGAGGACTGAGCCACAGTTTTGACACTGCAGTGTAAAAAGACAGAAAGAGACGTCTGCGTTGCCTTACTTTAGGTTTTTGTTACAATATTGTGACAAGGCTTTCTTTTTTTTATGTTTGTTAACATGATGATGATGATGATCACAGTTATTTAAGTAATTTTTAATTAGACATTAAGATCGTATCTTAATGCACACACTTGTTAAGAGATTACAGTTACTGTTATTAGAAAAGACTTTCATTTCTAATATACAGGTTTGATTGCTGCACTAATCGTGCGTGTTCATACGCGTATTAAACCAACACAGAGGTCTATTTTAGATGGTAAAATGACTGCTGCACTAAACTAAAAATGGTGACAGTCTACATCCTTAAAGATATGTCCAACAGGTAGCATCAGCTAAAAGTGCCACCAGGACTGAATGTGTGAGTGTGGATATGTCACTTAATGTATTAAGTGGGCGACTGGCTCCGCAGATGTTTTTTGGCATATTAGGCACATTGCATCTTCACTGGTGTCAGCAGTGTTGGATATTTTCCCCAAAAATACATCATGTACAGTGCCTGTAAGAAGTATAGCTTCCAAACCTTGGAGGTTTTCCCATTTTATTGTTTTTATAAATGTCAATCAAGTGACTGTCCTTATTCAATGAGGTTAGTTTAATGGAGGTCACCTGAGTACAGTAATTGTTTCTCAAGTGGCTGTAGCATAAAGACAGCTGTGTCTGACAGGTCCAGCCATAGGTTAGCTACAGTATTCATGGCAACAGATACACCATGAAGACAAAAGAACAGTATATCAACACCTGGAGTTTAGGTGATGCCGTCATTAAGCAATGGAAGGAACATGTCTCACATGTAAATCTGCCAAAAGCTGGAAGTCCACAGAGACTGAGTGCTAGAAGGCGACTAGTGATGGAGGCCGCCATGACGCCAAGACTTCAGAAGCTGAGATGGGAACAACTCTGCATATGCAAATGTGGCAAAGCTCATATTAAATGTTGACAAGTTTGCCCAAAGTCACGTGGAAGAAAGAGCTGTAAGATCAATTAGAAGAAGGTTCTTTGGTCTCATGAGTCAACCACGAAGCACGGCGGTGGCAGCATCAGACCATAGGGACGCTTCTTGGCAGCAGGCCCGGGACAGCTTGGAAAGGCAGAGGGCAAATCTGTCCTCAGTCTGCAAGAGAACTCTGACTTTGGGGAAGATTTTGTTTATCCAGCAAGACACGGTTTTAAAACACCAAGGAGGTAAATGTCAAAGTCCAGACCTCAGTAGAACGGGGAATTTGTGGCTGGACTTGAAAAGTGCTGCTCACACCTGATTCCTCTGCAGCCTAACAGAGCTTGAGCAGTTTTACAAACAGGCATGGATTCAAATTGGGTCCAGATGTGCAAGCTGGTACCGACTTGAAAGGAATGAATATTTATGAAAACGCTCATTTTACATTGCACATGTTTAATTAATTGCCATTACACTAACTCTGCGCTTTTGTGGTATGGATTTTTTTTTCTTTATCAAATGTGGTTTAATTTAAAGAAAAAATAAACCAACTTAAATAAGACATTGAGATGCCATGCGGGTGGACTTGTTCTGACGCGTGTTCTGTAATAAACAGTAAGCAATGTCCAGACATGGTCAAAAAAAACTGTTTGCTTTCCCCACAAATACAAACTTCCTTTCCCCCCCAGACTTCCACACTGGTGCTCCCCCTAAGTAAAACCCCGGAACTGCATGTAAATACATGAATGCAATTATTTAAATTAAGGATAACTGGAAATTATATAATGGCTCCAACATCAAAAAAGCATTTTTATATTGATGATCCATTTATAGAAGCATAAGTTTAAAATATAGACGGTTTTTCTCTTTCTAACTTTCTGTGAGAACATAGCCGGTGACTTAAGTGATGTCTCTCTCCTCCCTCTGCCATTTGCGCCACAGCCACGGAGGAATCAACACTTTGATCTTTATGTAACGTACCACCTGCGCTGGCAACTAAAATGTTCAGTGCAGTGACAGCAGTCACTCCTCAGCTCCATCTGTATGTCTGTGGCACTTGGACATGAGTCTGAATGCCACATTTTGATGGATGAGTACATCTCACAGCGCTGATAAGTCGATAGTTGGATCTTAGCTTGTGGGGTTTGCATCTTGCAGTCATTTTCTTTTTATGTTTTCAGTTGGTTTTATTTGCCACTGAGAAATACGACGACGTCTTTATTGGAAAACAATCTGAACAGCCACCATATTCAATTTGCCACTGCTATACCTGTTTAGACATTCGTTAATTGGTCATGAAAGAGTTCCTGCCTCTTCTGTGTGGTTATTTTTGTGTGTGTCTTGCAATCATTAGCAGAATGCCTCCTGTGTTATACTCTCACAGGGGTATCATAAGTTCGTGTCTCATGCTTCACTCCTGGCTTTTGACTGGTCCTGCCTTCATCCCTGTTGTCCCTTATCTTTTCATTCCTTTCTTTTTTCTTTTTTTCTTTTTTCCTCAGGGGCTGCACCCTCGCAGATTTCATGCGTCATCTGTTTTCTTCTCACCTCCTCCTCTTCATAACACATATCCCTTTCACCCCATCTCCACGTCAAAAAAAACATTTTCGTTTCTGACTGTTTTAAGGACAAGTACATTGGTATATTCCAACAAGATTCAGTTCAGTAATGATTAAATGATTTAGCTGCACCCTATGTATTTTGCTTCTCTAGCTTGCATATGTTAGTGCTTTCTCTCTGTATTCTTATTACACCTCCAGGATTTATATAATAAAACAATTGACATGTTTTTGGCAATTCGTTGATTTGCATTTATTTGATCTTAGTCTGGCATAGGCAGTTCTTGGGAATCATCAGAACTGGATGATCCTACAGCCAGTGACGTTTGCCTTAATCATTTCGCTGTAAATATCTTTTACAAGAGAACCTGGCTAGCTGTCTGAAAGGCTAATTAGACCTTGGTATATTATTCATATTATATAACTTGCACCAATCAGGCATAACATTATGACCTAATATTGTGTAAGTGCACCTCCCTGCCTCATCAGACTCATCAGAGAATGAAGCTTCTGATGGTGTCCTGTGGTGAGAGGCCTTTGCGTCCTACGAGTTGAGGAGAAGGTCCTCTGTGGATCAGGCTTCTAGTGCTTCCCACAGATAGTTAATCAGGTTGGGATCTAATGAGTTTGGGGGCCAGCTCAACACTTTATGCTGTTTTTCATGTTTTTGGAGTTGTTCCCAAGCCTCTTTTTGTGTGTCAGGCTGCATCCTGCTGGGGATGGCTGCTGCCATCAATGACTGTCATTGCTATCGGTTGGGGGTGCCTGGTCTGGTCTAGGTGGGTGGTGCATGTCTGATACGAATGCCAGCTCCTAAAGTTTCCCAGCAAGAAATTAAATTGTCACAAGATGGTCAGTGTTATTCGCTCCTCCTGTCGGTGGTTTTATTGTTGTGGCGTATTTGTCCCATAACATTATAAGCCTTCCGTGTGGAACGACATCACAATCAGGACCCAGAGGCATTATATTTATATCTCTCTACACATGTTTCACCGCATCCACGCGAAGGCCACTGTTGCGGTGATTTGTAGTTATGTTTCGCTCGAGTCAGCGACCCCAACGCGCATCAAGCAAAACAAACGTTAGCGCCGCTTCGTCAGCTCCGCTCGTGAAGGATTCGATCGCGTTGCATTAGGGGAGAATTCCTCGCTCCGTGTCTGTCATTGTATCAGTCAGTCAGCCACGGTCTCCCCCTCCCTTGTAAGATGAGAAGCCTTTCTGTGCTGCCAGCCATTCAGCTGTCACCAGGACCTATCATAACAAATCCACCAGTCCCTTCAAAGGGCCCTGATTGACAATTCATCAGGAGGGTTTGGTTGTTTGTTGAGTCTGCTGAGAGCATTTAGGGAGAATTATGCGGAGCTTTGGATTATCTTCCCCGTCCTCTACTGTCTTACCTCCTGCTTTGTTTACTTGATCTGTGTCATTGTTTTCCGCTTTAGATCAGCTCACATACGTTAACACTAGTGGCATATTTGGTAAAAAATTAACTCCCGCATCATAAACTATCTCTCATGCGCAAATACTCTCTAAAGTGTAATTAGTGTGTTCAGTCTCTATGTTCCCTCATCATCAACACCAGTGCTGGGAGCAGGGGAGTTTGTCGGATCAGCCAGGGTTGTGCGCAGTGACCCGGGCCTAAACCTCCTCCTTCATGGGCCCCAGCCAGGTAAACCTGGACCCCCAGCCCCCTGTCTCACTGGTGGTCCTTCTTTGTCCTCTCTCATCTGCCCGTTGCATCCCTCCGCCCCTCTTTACCAGTGGGTGGTTAATGTGAGCGAAGGAACATCTACATTAACTTAACAAAACAAGCATGCCTGATCAGGCAACGTAACTTGTTTTTAATAGCAGACCGGATTATGACAAAATGTCAAATGTCTCGTAGGATTAAACGATGTGCTTGGGATTGTAACTTTGGAATGAGGTGTTGACATTTCGGATCCTAAAGGTCAAAGGGGACATTATGAAGTTACCTATGTTGCTGACGTTAAGCTTAGAGTGTTGATAGCAATGTTGGGGTCCATTCCCATGGAAGAAAATTGAAAACCTGCAAAATTGGTTGCTACCGAAACATGCAAATGTTGTTCTTAAATAATGTGGGAAAACATACAGTCAATAGGTATGGGTGCAGGGAATAATCAGACAAACAAACTGCCTGCCAATGTTAGCATGGCTGCTAACGTTATCTGTGTTGGTCTATGAGAATGGACCCCCACATGGCTGTTGTTTGTTGAACCTAGCTACCGTAACATTGAAAGTCTTGGTTTAAGAAATGTAGGAGCTCTCTTGTTGGTCTGCAGGCCGCCAGTCAGAGGCCAAATGAGTCAAATCCTTTTAAAGTCTTACACCATAGTCCATGCAAGTCTAAGTACACACGACCGATGCAGTGAAACTGTGAATGGCTCATTAAATTAGTCAGTATGTTCACATGCACGTGAAAAAAACAAACAAATTATTGCCTTAATCCAACTTTAACTGGACATCTTGAGTGCATGTAAACACGTTAAAACTAAACTAAAAGTATAAGTTCTCCTTATCCAATTAAAACACCCAGATAATGCAATTGGAAATCGATTTTCCCTGGCATACGCCTTAATTGGACTTTAACTGGGCAACGTGTGTGTGCATGCTCCACAACCGCTGCACTGGCATATGTCCCTGGAACAAAAAAATGAAAGGCCAGTCTGCCGCTTTAGACTCCGGTGGTTTATTTTATGATGTAATAGGTCAACCAGAAAGGGGGTCGTATTAACCCACTAAAAAGACACATATCGCCACCTAGTGTTGTGGAGGAGGACATGTTCCTGTCAGTTATTCGATTTTCTCCATTGTAAACCGCATTCAGAGAGTCAAATTTTTAGTTTTGTGCATGTAAACACACTTGAGTTATTGGTGCCTTTGATCGCTCTCACACTACTTGGATGGCTGTTACATTTTTGAGCTAATACATGCAAACAAGCGCTGACCTCCGGGGATTGCGTGCATCCGTAAGATCCCAGACCTAGGGACGTCTCATTCGATGGTCTTCCCTTTGACAACTTTCGATGGTACTTTACCTGCCTACCATGGTTACCAAGGGTAACAGGGAATCAGGGTTTGTTTCCAGAGAGGAAGCCTGAGAAACAGTCTGAGGATGGCAGCAGGCGAGCAAATTACTCAACCCTGACTCGGGGAGGCAGTGACAAAAAATAACAATGTAGGACGGCAGCATATTATATGAGTCTGGACAGACATGGATATAAACTGCAATTTGTCTGGTTGTCCGAGGCATTACAACCACTAGGTGGTAATTTTAGTTGATTTGGATTTAGGCTGCACAGTACAGTCTTGATGAATATGAGTATTACCTTTGCATAACAGCTAGTGTATGGACGGATGCTCCATGTCTGTCCAGAATTGTAGCACAGATTTGCAGATCCCTGCAAATTTAACCTTGTTATTTCGAAGGCCTGGAATCACAGGGACTGTTGCTTAAGGGCCACGTTCAAAGAGGTAGTTTTGCCTGTTAAAATTACAGAAGTGATATAGCCAGCGGAGAGTTGCAATTTGGACGGCGAGCCTCCGTCTGTGTCTGGGGTTGCACCAATAAATAGAGTGAACATCATTTCACAGCGCTGCACACACTGGCAGACCGAATACAGCGGCGGGCTTTCTGTCCATTGTGTTGCTGTAATGGTGTGGAACAGAATGATGAGCACACTGTTAGCTCCACTGGTGGATCAGCTCTGCATGCTTCATTACCTGTGCGGCTTGTGTGTGTGCGTTGGTGTGTGTGCGCCGTGTTTGCGCGCCACCTTGTTGTCTTTGGTTCACTCGCACGCTTTCAGCCCCGGCAGTGGAGGGTGAAACTTTGTATGTCAACGGGACGAGGGCTATCTAAGGTAACCACTTAAGGATGTTTCCTTATCTGGAAGAATGGATGTTTTCGAGGGTGTTTACGCTGCGAAACCGGCTGATCCTTTTTTGATGGGTTGAAAGATTTTGCGCTGAGCGTGGGGTGGTCCGCTTTATTAATCCCGGTTAGTCACAGCTCTCCGGTTGAAAGTTAGTCGCAACTTTCAGGGAAACAAATTGGTTCAGGGAATGAACAAAGGAAGATGGATCCATTTTAATATGACTCATCTGTAAAAGAGTTTAAATTGAACTTGATGGTGGTTTTAATAACGGCTGCTTTACGCGGAGCGAGCGCGTGAGGGGATTGGGTTCGTGTCGTCTCGCGTCTTTCCCTGTTCTTTTAATCTCCGAGCCGCGGTCGCTAATGGACGGCGAGAAGCTACCGTGTCCTGCTTACGCCCGTGTCCTCTGTCTCCTCTCCCTCCTCTTCTGTCCTCTCCCTGGCACGCAGCCGCTCGTGATGACGCAGGGAGAGCAGAGCAGATGAGAGGAGAGAAGGAGTCTGAAATAGGGCAGTAGCTTAGAGCAGTGGGATATGTATCAGTAAATAAGCAGAACAGAAACGGAGGCGAACGGAGGCTTTTGGAAAGATGTGAGGCAAAAACGGTCTGCAGATTTGTTTGGGTTAGCTATTCTATCCAGCTACGTAACCCTGGAAATATGCACTCACCGGCTGCTGATTACACCTTGCTAGTAAAAGGTTGGACCCCCTTTTACCTTCAGAACTGCCTTAATTCTTCCTGTCATACTTTCAACAAGGTGTTGGAAACATCTCTCAGAGATTTTGCTCCATATTGGCATGATAGCATCACACAGTTGCTGCAGATTTGTCGGCTGCACATCTATGATGAGAACCTCCCGTTCCACCACATCCCAAAGGTTCCTCTATTGGACTGAGATCTGGTGACTGTGGAGGCCGTTGGAGTACAGTGAACTCATTGTCAGGTTCAAGAAACCAGTTTGAGATCGTATGAGCTTTGGTGCATTATCCTGTTGGACGTAGCCGTCAGAAGATTGATCCACTGTGGTCAGGTGTGGTGGACATGGTCAGGAACAATACTCAGGGAGGCTGTGGCATTTAAACCATGCTCAGTTTGTTCTAAGGAGCCCAAAGTGTGCCAAGAAAATATCCACCACACCATTAAAACACCACCAGCCTGAACCGTTGATACACGGCAGGATGGATCCATGCTTTCACGTTGTTTACGCCAAATTCTCACCCTGCCATCTGAATGTCACAGCTGAAATCGAGACTCGTCAGACCAGGCAACGTTTTTCCAATCTTCTATTGTCCAGTGTTTGTGAGCTTGTGTGAACTGTAGTCTCAGTTTCCTGTTCTTAGCTGACAGAGTGGCACCCGGTGTGGTCTTCTGCTGCTGTAGCCCATGTCGTAGTCCACGTTTTCTCTTTTTCTGACCATTCTCTTTAAACCCTGGAAAAAGCTGTGCGTGAAAATCCCAGTAGATCAGCAGTTTCTGGAATACCCGTCTGGCAAATCCCCTTTCTTCCGCATTCTGATGCTCGGTTTGAACTTCAGCAAGTTGTCTTGATCTCCTCTACACGCCTAAATGCATTGAGTTGCAGTCATGTGATCGGCTGGTTAGCCATTCGCGTTAACAAGCAACCGAACAATAACGTGGCCAGTGAGTGTGTAATAAATGCTGTCTGAAGCTGCCGTGTTTGCGAAAAGAAAAGCGCTGGTCTGCTGCTGGCCAAGACACATTGCAGCTGGTCTCAGAGCACCTCGGGGCCGATGACGCCTCCCGCATAAACATCTTTGGCCTTCTGTTCGTGCCAGAACAGTACAAACGCTTGTTGGAGCCAGACACAAAGTCCTCGCTTGATTACTGACCCTGTGACCTAAAGACGCGGCGCGCACGGGGAAAACAGCGGACGGGAAATGCACGGGACGGTGATGCATCCCCAAGCGGGAATGTTTGGATCCATTCACTGGTGGCGGAGGAGGAGGGTGACGTCCTCCCGTCCGCGAATCGATTCGCTTTGCGCGAGAAGGGGACGACGTGTCAACAGGCGCCAGATCTGGTGTGTGTGTGCGCGAACGTAGGTGCGCGGGCTGCCATCGCTTCCCTTCTCAGGCACCAGCCATTCAGGATGCTCACGGCACCCAGTTGTCATAGAGACGGAGGGCAGCGAGAGGAGCCCGCTCGTTGCGCCACCTGATTGTGAGCGCGAGGGAGAGAGGGAGAGAGGGGAGTTACAGAGAGAGGGGTAGAAAGCAGGGAGTTGCGCAGGAGCGATGAGAGACGGGCTTTTTTTTTTTTTTCTTCCTTTTTTCGCTGCGATCAGTGTTTTCATCAATAGAATCGTTCTGTAGCTGCTGTGTCGTGGACGTTTTCTGCCACTTCTCTCGCGGCGCCGCGCGCCAACTTGGATTCTCTGCTCACCTGCGCGCACACACGCACACACACAAACACACAGCCGTTGTTGTGCCACAATGGCAAGATGCTGATGCGCTCTGACACGTGTGTCAGGTGTTTATGAGATGGGGATCCATGTGCGCTGATTGCCATGCACGCTTTGACTTGATGCCTGGCTCCTCCGGCAGGCTGAGGGACACAACAGGTCTGGCGAGGGGCCCTCCATGCCATGGTAAATACCTTCCGATCGCTAGCCTCCCGGAGCTAACCCGCGTTGTTTACTGCGAGGTAGAGAGCGTCTGAGGCGGCAGCGGCGGCATCAGCAGCGTGGAAACAGATTCTAACTTGCAGTTTGTCTGGATGAGCGGAGGAGGATTCACGTTTGTTTGCGCGCGAGTGTTTCGGCTCTTTAGAGGATGCAGTGTGTTACCTGCGGAGTTCGTGAGCTCTCGTCTCCCCCTGCAGTTTGCCCGTGTCTGTGTTTGCAAGGTTGCGAGTGTTAATGCGAGTCGTGTGTGTGTGCGCGCGCGCGCGTGTGTGTGTGTGTGTGCATCGATGCCGCTGCTCTTCGCTTCTGCTTCCCCTCTTCTGTTCCTGCTGGCTGTGTTCCCTCAAGCAGTGACTCTGCGTAAGCAGGAGGTGTGTGTGTGTGTGTGTGTGTGTGTGTGTGTGTGGGGGGGGGTAGTCTGGAGTACATTCGCTTGCTCATCTGCCTCGCGCTTGTGTGTATGTAGATCTGCATCATCACATTGTTTTACATAGACTTTGAACAGAGCATTTATGAGCAGGAGAGAATCACACGGGGTGGGTGGTGGTGGAGGTCGGGGTGCGGGTGGAGGGGTGAAATTGAGAGATACGGCGACAAAGAGATCATATGAAAGGCTGCCAGCTCTAAAACTGAGTCAAAGAGCAAGATTCAGTAACGAGGGCCTTGTAGACGACTGACTCACATTTTGTTTTATCATTTCAGCATGGACGTGTTACTGTCTCCATTCCTATTCCATTATGCTGATGGGTTTTTTTTTGTGCAGTTGCAGGGAAACAATGTGCAGAAAAGTGCTGAGTTATGAGGTCTGGATTTGGCATTTGTATTTGTCTCGGTCTTTAGATAATACAGCAGTCTCCTCGCTGTCTCACGCTCTCTCCATCTCTTTCTGTTTTCTGTTTCGCCGTGTTCTCAGCCTCTCAGTGTCACAGGTTCCCTCTCTCCCTGTCGGTATACGAGCGGAGAGCGATTCTTTCTCCAGACCTCAGTTTTTCTCTGATTGGCTGCACACATATTTGTGTACACGAATATTATCCCGATTATCTAGAATGAATCAACTCACCAGCGTGATTCAGTAGAGGCCACCTCTTCCAGGCTGTTACGATTCCCCAGCTTTTCTCTCTGTCGTGCTGTTGGCTTTAGTCTATGCGGTGTGTTCAGGTGCAACTTTTTAGCTCAGACACAGGTGACCTCAGGTGTCGTCCTTTTTTTAGTTGCAGCGTGCGTCACCAATTCGGATGCACGATGTGTCCTTTTTGTTCAGAACATTGGTATTTTGATGACATTTGATGAGAAACAAGGTTTTACTTTTTTACTTTGAGTTAGTTTTCAGTAAATGCTCATACTATAAAATACAATTTCATTGGGCCTTTCTGGGTGCATGTTCTCCCTGTGTCTGCGTGTGTTTTCTCTGGGTACTCCTGTTTCCTCCCACCTCCAAAGACATGCTCATCAGGTTGATTGGTGATTCTAAATTGACCCTAGGTGTGAATGGTTGTTTGTGTGTTAGCCCTGCGATAGGATGATGACCTGTCCAGGGTGGACCCCGCCTCTCAGCTGGGATAGGCTCCAGCAACCCCCCACAACCCTAGTGAGGATAAGCCGTAGTAGAAGAAGAGATGAGATGAGATGAGATTTGACAACTAATACAACTTTCATTCATACACTGATTTCTATAACCTCCTGAGACCCGGCGTCCTCATATGGGGACATTGCGTTTTAGGTTCGTTGCAGCTTATTCTGCGTCATTTAGACACTTTTATCTGCTGTGCACTGGTAGAGAAGGGTCAGTACACTTGTTTATTTATGCTTATTAACTTTTCAAGCTTGATATGAGGTGCAAATTTAACAAAATCACAAGTACTCGTTTGAGGACGTTGGGATTTCATAATTTCCAATTATACTTTTGCATTAAAATGAACAGTTTTATTTTTTGGTTCTGAAATTGTAATATACAGTGAAATATTCCCCGTGTCCACATAATTTCTTTCAAAAACTACTTCCAGCTGTGAGAGGATGCTTATTTTTTATACTTCTCATGTCCGACTAATCCCAAATACCCAAATCTCAAAGATCGTAATCTAATTTTAAAGAAATTAAGATGCATTCCGAACAAATGCTTGGGTCTCAGGAGGTTAATGAATTCATCTGCTGCTTGTTTTTGTTTTTTTTCATTTGTCTATAAATTGAATAAAGAAAACACACAACTATATACACTTATCAGTTAATATATTAATCGAGGTTGATCCTGTGGATTTAAATCTCAGTTTTTGTTTATGGTTGGGCCCCTAGGAAGCTGAATTTGCTCACAATTATTTGCGCCCTTTCCGTTGATTTCCGTCTCTGTGCACAGTGATGATGCAGTGAACACGTACAGAAAACCCAGAAAAGGCCTGCAGTGTATTGAAATATTGCTGAACAAAAGGGCGATTTTTATAACTTCACCAAAACACTGTGAATAATACTGCTGAGATAATTCCTGTTGTGGTGTCAGACTCATTAAGGCTCTGAAAGACAGACATAAGCACACATTTCCTCCAAGTATACACAGCTGCTTTGAGTTTGGGCATGGAAATACACAGTAGACGAGGGCCGTCTTTGCACAAACCGTTATCTTGTTGCTCTTGTCTAAAAGCACTCTCACATATTAACACCGCCTTCAGTGGTTTTATTGTGTACTTATGCTAATGTGTTAATCAAGTTTGCTTTTAATAATTCACCACCTGCGGAGTATTCAGCAGTTGAAACAACATCCAGCCAGAAGCATCCTGTGTCTCCTTTGATGTCTCTGTTCCTTGTTGCTGAGCCATATTCTCTCTGCGTGTTTAGAAGATTAATATTTAATGCCTTTCGCCTCACACTGTGGCAGCTGGATATCAAGGCAGCGTGCACTCAGGACTAGGACATATTGGTTGCGCTTAATCTGAGATTCGTTCTGGTATATTAATGGTATGTGACCTTCCTGAAAACTCACATGATGCCTCATGTGAAGACAAGCGTTCGTGGAGGCTTATCAGCTCTTCTTCATGTGATAATTTTAGAGTGAAAGAATAAGAGCTGCTCTCAGACAATCTTGCCTGAAGCAACAGTAGTTGTTGCGTTTTTTTTTTCCACTACTTGAAATAATATACCCAGAGGGACATCTTTTTATTTTTTTTTAATTTTCCCCTCCTCTCTCATGTGTTTTTTTAATTTTTTTTTTTACAGGAAGAATGCAAGCAGATCATGGCACGCCAGAAATCTAACAGCCAGTCCGACTCACATGATGATGAGGTTTCTCCCCCACCGCCCAACCCTGTCGTCAAGGCCCGCCGCCGCAGGGGAGGGGTCAGCGCTGAGGTCTACACCGAGGAGGATGCTGTCAGCTATGTTCGCAAGGTCAGCCTTGGAATAGGAATGCATGCATACAGATCCAATGCCTTACACAAACTCATCAACATGCAAGAAGGCAGTGTGCACACAGTGTGCAGAGTAACAGCCAACATGTTTGTTGACACAATTAAAGAACCAGTTGCAGGGTTTAGTGCCATCTGTTGTTGAGGCTGCATATTGCACCCAACTCAATAGTTAGCCTTTCAACATAGGCAGCGCTACTACGTCTTTCTCTCATGTGAAAATGCTACACTGACTCAATACCCCATCTTGTGGTGGAAAGTTTTATTGCCCGAGGGTGTGGGTCAGTGCTAGCTGGTTAGCATAGTTCTCTTAACACGGGTGTTATTTCTTCACATTCTGTTGTTAACTTCTGAAAGTTTTAAACCAAATCAAATAATACACAGGTTCAAATATTTTTTTTAAATAAAACAAAGCTATCCATTTTGGCCTCAAGAGTTGGCTGACAGGAGCGAACTGCACTGTTAGCTTCTCCTCTGCTAATGTTGCAACATGCTTCTGGATTTTATCTGGGGACTGAGTAGGTTCTCGTCCAACTGCATGTAATATGCAGTCTTGTGATTGGCTGAGCAGAGATAGGGGCGGAGCCTATTGTGTACAGGAATAACAGGCCCTACATTTATGCCATTACTAAAATATATTGGATTCATGTTAAATGTGTATTTAAAGAAATTTAAATTTGTGGGGGAAAATTAAAAAAAAAATATTATATATATGAAAAAAAACATCTAATCAACCAAAGATTTTGCGACCTCCTGCAGTAACTCTGCGGACCCCCTAGGGTTTGCGGACCCCCTGTTGAAGACCTATGTTTTAAACTTCAAAAATAAAACAATCCAGCTAAATTCTAAAAGAGTCACGTCCAGACATAACAGGAATGAGGTGCAGGGGTTTGGGAGACAATATAAGTGTTTAAAATGAAATATTCAGTCATCATATACATCAGGCAGCCAGAGTATAATATAAAATTATTACAGCAGTTAATGAACTGTTTTGGACACGTCAGTGAATTTATTTCCAGCAAAATACAGGGTTCATGAATCACCTTCCAAACCGATGTGACTCATCCCCACTCAGGTGTTTGACTTCACGTCTTCATCATTAATTTTGCAGTCATTTTTTATTGTTCTAACTGAGCTGTAGCACGATTAAATGCAACAGCAAAACGAGTGTCTGGACTTATTGTGACTTTTTAGAGATTAGCTGGTGTCTGAATTTGCTCTCTATACTCTGCACTGATAAGCCATAACATTATGGCTGCCTGGTCATAATGACGGGCCAAGCGAATTACACTGATTATGTGGTTATTGTGACACCTTTCATTGGGTGGAATATATCAAAGTCAGTGTGATAGATGCAGGAGTGGTTTTCTTTTTCATTGCACATATGGTGCTTGCACGTCTCTTACATGGGATACAAGAAACACCCTTTTTGCCATTTCCATGAGGTTTGCACCTCCTGAACATATATATAACAGTTGAGTTGGTGATACGTAAAGTAACACATTAATACCAGGTCCCAGGTTCTCCAGAACAACATTACATCATTATGATTTGTGTATACTGGTTTCTAAAACAAACTTACATAATTATGTTTTGTCTTTATGGACAACCGGGCTGTTAGAGTTATCAGTCCAGCTACTCCCATGTGTTCTTTCCATAATTTATCAAAGCAATAATGCTATAAACTATAATTCACATTTCCACACACACACTCTCACACAAGCAGGTACACACACACACACACCCTAGCTGGTGTATCATTACCGGGCTTGTCCAATTGTAATGAACATGACGCAGCATTAATTGCCGGGTAATGACACGGTGGCATGAGCACCCATCACCACGGTGCAATCGCATGGGCCGCTGGAGCGTGCAGTGTGTGTGTGTGTCAGGTGTGTGAACGCACCGTGAAGACTCTACACCAGGGGTCTTCAGCGTACCCCCCCCCCCCTTGCTCTACGCTACACTCACGCGCGAGTGGCAGTTTTCCTCACTGTCCCCAAAACCACGTTACGGGCTGACTCACGCAGGAGGAAATTACTCCATGCGCTAACACAACAGATCCATCAGAGAAAAGTGAATTCAAATTAAATTACAATATGAAAGCACATTATTGTGAGGGATGATTTGCTCTGTCTATTCATGTACGCACACACACACACACACATAAACACACACTCCGCATCCATTCCATTAATGCCTCAATTCCGCGGAACACAAACAATTAGGTGAACTGATTAAAATGTTTGTGTTTGTCGAGTCTCGAACTAATTGTGAAGATCATATAACCAGGACCAGGTGTCCGTATAACGTCACAGATGAGCTAGAGATCCATCTTTTTCTCAGCTGGTTAGTCCCGAATGTCTTAACATTACCTCGACAACTATAGTATAAGTCTTGAATCATAACTGTGAGTTTTTCTTATTTTTATTTCGCCAGCTGGTGAAAAGCCAAGCGCTCTGACATCTAATTATCTCCTGGGTGAAGACGTGAAGGAAGATGGCCTGAAATCTCCGTCCTCCTCCAGCTCCGTGCCAGACCGGCCCGTTCTCTCTATCTGCCAGGCCTGACGTTATACGGACGGATAAAATAAAATAAAAAAAAAAATCGGTACTTTTTATTCTGCGAGTGATGTGGCCGCGCGTGCGTCCGCGCGCACGTTGCACGCGGTCGTCTTCATGTGGAGACATCTGTTGCTTTAACTTAATTACAACCTACCCCCCTCTGTGCCACAACGAGAGACAGGACGCACATATACGCGCACACTCCGCTCCCTCTCGTGTACAGTTTACAGTAAAATAAATAAGGAATTAATGAAATCTTCTTCTTGCTCTCCGTTTCGCTTACTTCCTCGACCCCTTTTTTTTTGCTTTAAAGTGAATCCACTAAGTTAAGGAGCAGCTGCTTTGTTGTGGCGTCCGACCTTACCCATTCCCTTCCCTCGAACACACACCGCACAGTCTGGGACGTGAAAATGCATGTTTTATGAATGAGTTCAGGGCTCTTGTGAATATTTCAGGCCTGCGCGAGATTTCGAGCGTAATCCCTGAACAGATGGGCCTTTCCAAAAATACGCCGATGCACACGTGCGGGATATTCCTTTCAGAGTTTGCCAGCGCGCTGCTCTTTAATTACTCGGTTTGGTCTGCTTTTGATGTCTGCCCCATTATGCGCCCGTGCTGGTTCGTTTCATGTGTCCACCTGTGTCGAATCCGCTTCCCTGTAACGGCGATTGCTCATTTTTATTATATTTTTTTTGTCTGCGCAGGTGATCCCAAAAGACTACAAGACCATGACCGCCTTGGCCAAGGCCATCTCCAAGAACGTGCTGTTCGCCCACCTGGACGACAACGAGAGAAGGTACGAGGCGATGCGGGCAAACCCAGATGTTTGGTCGGTGCATGTTTTAGACCATTGTTCGCGTTGAAGGTGTTGCCCTCTTGGCCCACTGAGTGCCAGTGTTGCCTGCGTCTCGAGCCTGCTCGAGTCACCGGCATACGTTTGCGAGCTGAACATGCACAGATGTCGGTGGAAGAGAAAGCGGGGGCATGCAGCGAATAAGTTGGAGGGAGGCCACTGGATGTGTACGTGCATTGTGTTGCCGGTTGCTGTGGCAACCCGTGGGCCTGCGCGGCGTCGCGTTTCATATTCAGAAACGGATGGCAGTGCAGAGATAAATACGGAGACAGCGAGAGATTCCCTCAATCCCTCCCCTTTTCTTACCATCTGCCCCTGTTCATTCTTCCTCCGCATTCCTCCTTTCCGGGCGTTCGTTCACCATCCTTCCATCTGTCCCAGATCTCCAGCGATGGCCCGGTCTGGCTCTGACAAGAAGAGGGGGGGGGGGTTGTGGGAAAGGCTCTCAGGTGGCTGGCGGTCCCGCCGGCCAGCCGGAATAATGTTTCATTAGCGGGGAGAATCCATTATGCCCCATGGAGAGGAAAGCACCTCTCGGCCAAAGCCTCCGCGGGCCAAACCCAAAACGCACTTTTTCCACTCTTTCGTCAGCTGACAATTTGCCCCGCTCCCTTGGCACAGGCGCGCCAGACGTCTGATTGCACGTCGCTGCCTCTGAAGTAGCCCCCGGAGCTGGGCGCAACGTGTGATGGGTTCAGACAGTTTTGGAAATCGCGTACTTGGAGTGGCTAATGTGGCAGCTTTAAGTTACAACAGAAAAAAAAATAAAAAAAATTAAAAAAAATATCAGGCAGGAGACCCGTAAAACCATCGGGTTTCAATATACTCAGCTGTGTAATGGCGTTTGTCGTCAGCCCCGTGGAACCGTGCGTGATGTGGAATCAGTCGGACTGGCTGTCATGTTCGCTGTCACTGCACGCGGCTGGTGTCACCCATTAGTGATGATTGTGCAGGGCCTCGGCAGCCAGTTGCCTTCCCGTCCTCTGTTCTTCTTCACTCTCCACTTAAAGCTGATGACGGTGGACGGCTGGTTGGCTGGCTGGCTGGTTGGCTGGCAGGCTGGCTGGCTGGTTGGCAGGCTGGCTGCTCGGTCGCATTGCGGTTGTGTTGTGGTTATTGCGCATGGAGCTTCCAAAGAAGGAGCTGTGTGGATGTGTGCCCAGTGCGGTCTTTTGGCATTAATGAAAAGCTGCACAAAGCAACCAGGAGGCCTGCGCAAAGATGTTTTCCCTGCTTCGGTTTGTCATGAAACCTTCAATCAATCTCATCCTAAATGTATCGACAGTCTCGACAATCGTAGTTTATCCCCCTCCGACCACAAGAAACAAGCCGGAGCTTCAGCAGAGCGGGGGATCGTTTTTGCGCGTTTATGCCTTCTGTCCGTCGCTGGCACTGATGAAGTCACAGTACATCAAGTTGCGCTACATGTGCCAGAGCTGCCTCGGACTGTCGCAGATTAGCAGATGGAGTCTGACGACGCGGCCCCCCCTCTCCTCCTCCACCTCCTCCTCCTCCTCCTCCTTTCTTTCTCTTCCTCGGCCTTCTCCTGTTCCGCTAACAGCTGTCCTTACAGATAATGCAGATATGGTCTGTGCGTGGAACCTGTGTTTGACATGAAAGTACACGAATAAAACTACTGTCAGAGTGATGGATCGGCGCATGAAACATTCGCGTTAACGGATGGACATACAGCGTGTAGTCCTCTTCTCGGCTACCGGGTTGCATTGGACTTTAATACTTTCGTCAAAACATTCAGTTGCGTTTTAGTTTGAGGTGTGTGTGTGTGGCCAGTGTCTGTGTGTGAAGAAACATCCTGTGCGATTAGTCACTCCGCGGTTATGTAAGATGAACACCACACAATTTGTCCCCCCATTAACTCTGCATTACGCTATCATCCCCTTCGGTAATGACGGAAGACAATGAAGTCCTCTTTGTTCCCCTTCTGAGGCCAGTGCCGTCTTTTTCCTCTCATCGCTTACTTTTTCGTGGTATTTTTTATTTTTTTTTTTGGCTCACCTTGTCCTCATGCACCGTAATCTCATCTTCTTCGCAGGCTTATCTGCCTTTCTAGGAATCCAGGGGAAACTGTGCTGTCACTTCAAGAAACACAGTTTTGCTAGCGCACTTGTTGACACTTCAGCCTTTTTTTATTTCTAATTTATTGATTATTATTCATTTATTTATTTCTAATGGCATGATTTCCATAATTAAAGCAAATGAATCACACATAGTATTTCTTTTAAATCTGTTCTAAATGTACCTTAAAAGGACATTTATCAAGTTTTTAATCATTATAATGCACATGGAAGTGGATATAAATGCTCACTTTTGTTTGTTGCAAGTGAGACTCTGGCGTTAACTGAATTCATATTCACGATAGTAAATGCAGATCAGTTTGGTCTTTCTAAGAGAACCATTTGGCAGGTGTTCGAAGCTAAACGCGCCATTCGTTCTTCTTTATTGTGGATTTCTTTGTCAGTTTTGACACTAGAGTGCGTTTCACCGCCCCCTGCAGGCTAACATGAGCGTTCGCACACACGTCCTCGTTTCCCAAACTATGAGTGCGGGTGAGCATCATAATCACAGAGCATGCATGCGTTAATTGTGCGTCAAAAAAATTAAGTTGTAGCTTCAAAAAGAATCAATGCTAAGTCGTTAGCTTTGACAGCCCTAATTACGGTGTGGTTAGTCTACAGTGCAATTGTGAAGACTAAATTTAAAAAAAAAATATTTACAATTAAGGTATAGTATCCATACACCATGTCAGTCCCTGTCTTTTTCAAAGATGATATATGTTAATAACCACATTATACCACATTATATAAGATTTCTCTTCACAGAACTTTATTCAGTAGTGAAGCTAGCCCCCCCTTCTTCTGGGGCTGAGACGACTGTATAATTACAGGAATGAGTTAGACAGGAGAAAAATGATCCAGAAGGACATCAGAATAATACTTCAACTAAAACAGAACCAGCTACTTGTCGGTGCTATTGCAAATATACTCAGCTTCCACTGCGAGCTGTGATGTAAAGATGTCAGGGTTTGTGTATGTGTCTGTCGTTCCTGTGCATTCAGTGGGAAAAACAAGAGCAAAGGCATTTGTACTCCCAATAAACTAAACATGCTGATTATATCCTTATTTAAACACTGACGTGTAGTGCTACCTGAGAACATGGGAAAATGCAGCTGAAGCAGGAGAAATGTGGCACTAACCTCGAGTCTGCTCTCTCTTTTATTCACCGTAACCTACGGCACAAAGAGAGCGTATCACTAACACACTGCGTTGTATTAAAGAAAAAAACAATCCTCCCTATAAACTACACGAGGAGTAGTTTTGATTTAAGGTGAAGGGTAAGTTTGGAAAGAGTCTGTCGGAAATAGACGCATAAACAAGCACGCACAAGCACTACAAAGGATGACAGGGATCGCATTAGCATGAGAAACAGACACACACGCATTTAGCGTGCCAGTAAGCGTATCCGAATGCGTTCCCAGTGTTGCTGCTCCAGCTGGGAGCGTGGAGTCTTTGATTAACACACCATTCCATATGTCAAACTTTATGGCCGCAAAGTTTTTTTAAGTCCTCCAGCCGGGTGTGAGTGTGTGTTTGTGCGCAGTCCCATATTTCCTCAGCTGCCTGCAAATAAACCTCAGCACATTTTGCGGGATTATGCACATCAGCTTTATATTGCTGTGTTTATTTAAAAGATGCATTACTAAGACGGATCCCCCAAAAGCCGCACGCAGCATTCATATTTAATAACAAATTACGATAGGAAATAAGTAATCTTCCCCACTCTGTGCAGCAGTGTTAATGTAGTGCAAATTTAGAAATATTTAATATTTCTGAATAAAATAGATGTATTTGTAATGAAGGTTATGAGAGAATACACGCAGGACATGCAAGCCAACCAAATGAGAATGGGACACTCCTAGAAAGCTACTTTTTGGAATATATTTGCTACCTGAAACCATTGGCTGTATACACTATGGACAACCCATTGTGACATCACCAGGTCACTATGTTGGACGAGCGTTACTCCGCCCACACTCAGGATACTCCAAATATGGATATGGAGGTCATGTGGGATGTTGATTACCTTTTAGCTGAGGCTACCGCTGGTTACTCAAAGAAGGAACGGCCTTAATTATGCAGAATTTTTAACCTTAATAAAAAAATAAACAAATGAGTTAGATAAAAATTCACCCCCCGTACAGTTGTCATGAATAGTGAAATAAACTATTCAGACCAAAATAAGTTTTTGTACCCGGTTGTAAACATGTTTAATAATGCTGTTAAGTTGGGGTTTTTAACATGGGGGTCTATGGGTATTTGCCCCTTTTTGGAGTCGGCCTCAAGTGGCCGCTCGATGAACTGCAGTTTTTTGGACTTCCGCATGCGCTTCTGTTTGCCTGGAATAATACAGTGTATAAAGATGGACGGCGGAAACTGCCTCTCAAAAGTGAAGCCAAGGCAAGAAGAGCTCCCTCTGGTGTTTGGCTGTTGTATAGATCATAAGTGACACCTCCTCCATATTAGTGAATGGGACTTGAGTTAATATAACGCTGGTGCATGATCATATGTAATTTTTTGGATAAGTTTCGTTTTAGTAAGTAATTAGAGGCGGTAGAAACAGGATGTGGCATAAAGGCGACTACCAGTTGCCATAACAATCGCTCCGTGAAATGGTCCTGGTTGAGGGAGAGCAGACCGTCGTTCAGCTTAATTATTATATTAGTTAAACGAAAACGCGGAATTGTCATCATCGATATTGTGACTCCGCATGGCTCCACTCTCTCCACCATATGGCTCAGACTCCAAAGTCACAAGATGCCGCCCGTATCCCCGGGAAAATAATGATAGTTTGGCCAATGCGAGGAAGTGGTCCATATTTATATACAGTCTATGCCTGAAACCTATAAAGGCCCTACGGGCATTGGTAATACTCCTCAACCTCCCCTAGGGGGCACCTCCTATGTGACCTGTGACAGATTTCATGAGTTTGTACAACCAAAGGTCACCACTGATGGAATAATCCTCCTGTCAGACGGGACCTTTAACTGTTTATGTCTTTAAACGTGGACGGTCTCTGTCATTAAGATGTTACTGCCAGTGGGTCACAGGGTGGACCTTTCTATCTGCTGCCCATTAGCTCCCATTATGACCTCATTATAATACGCCCTTACAAACATCCACATGGTTACACAAGATAAGATAGGAACAGGTGTTTGATTTCCCATTGTGTGCGAGCCTGCCTCGCTAACACCCAAATCAGCCTGCAACCACCTGTCTCAATACTCTACCCGTGCAGTAGTTATCATATCGTGTGAAACTATTATCTCACCATCTGGATTTTTGATTATTGTGTTTTGGTTTCAGCTGACTTACAGCTGATAAGATTTTAATAATTTTCAGATTAAAGATTAAAATGTGAAAAGGATGGATAAGATAATCAGGTCATGCTCCTTTGGTCAAATTTGGATATGGTCTCAGCCACTTGTCAAGTTTACAGGCTTGTGGTTGCGTAGCGTATACACGTCCGTATCTGGTGTTTGTGCAGGTGCAGCCTCATTTGCCAGCCTATCTTGCCACCACTTTCCCACCCCCTCTGTTCAATGTCCATTGAGAATCAGTCTTTTAATGTGGTCAGTGGAAGCGCTATCGCCTGTTTAAACACGCATTCTTTCAGTTCCTACTGTGACAGACCGTTTCTTATCCAGCTTCCTACCGAAGTGATACGCAATGAAAGTGGTGATAACAGCGTGATGTGGTGCATGTGTTAACGTCGGCCTGTTTTTCTGACTTTTTCTGCACACCTGGCTGAGTGACCTTCATGGTCTCTGGCGCGAGTGCAGCGTCGGGGGCGAAGTCAAGACAGGACCAGTTCTCCTGGATGCCTCTGGGAAATCTGTGCTGCATTTATTTTCCCCTCGGCGCACGAAAAACACACACACAAATTGACAGATATACTAATCAAGTCGTCTGCTCCTCGCTGCCTGCATTAGTCTAATGCCCACATACCACAAAACGCTCTCTCGGGGGGCTGGCGAGCATATACTAGAGACCTCGCTCTTTGCGTAGCCGCGCAAATAGTCTGGCAGGCGCAGGGAAAGACTGTTTATCCCATTTCTTGAGCTGTCTTGGCAGAGTTTGCAGTATTCGAAAATAACATTGCCATCTGGTTCCAGGAGTTATTAAAGCTTTCCAGGTCAGGACCTAAATGTAAATTAAATGAATACAGTGTTTTATCTTTGATACGCAAGACCTCGGCAACCGCACAATACTCCCAATCATGACCCAGTTCTGTGCTATCCCACTCTTGTTAGAGGGTATGAATTGCGCGCAGTGGCCAAAACATGGTGAAACACAACAAGACTGGGATTAGCTTCAGTTTCAGTTAGTTTAAGCTGGTTTCGGGTCATTTCAGTTCTGATAAATGTAGCTAAATAAAAGATGCTAAGACGCTAAGAGCTTTACTGAGAAGTAACGTTGAAATAGTTACTGTCGGCCGTAACTACGCCAAAACAACAACATTCCCAAACTTATCCGACAGCTCTCCAGAACGTAACTTTAGAAGTAACTTAAGGCGTGATTTCATCAAAAAATACAGCATAAATTAATATTACCTGACACAAAATGGGAAACACAACCCCAGGCTTCTGCGCCTGGATTCCAGTTGTTTCTTCATAATGCACCGATCCATTTACTTCTCTTTTCTTTGGCAGTCGGAGATATCTGTAAAAATATGTGCTTTTCAAATCCATTGCTACAGTCAATTGCACAACAGCACTTAAATGTTTTCAGCAAGGGATGCAATGAGGTCTGGGGGGGGGGCGATTGTGGTTACCTCATCCTGTCTGCTTTAATCCTCTTAATTAACAAGCAAAGTAATGAGTTGATGAAGTGACCGATTAGTTGACCTCTGACCCCTGAACCCTGACCTCTGCACCTTCCCCACCAGCCCCTGCCGACGGACGGGGAACATCTTTAGTGTACGGGCACTCTTTGCTTGTGTGTGTGTGTGTGTGTGTGTCCGTTAAGAGGCGGACAAACAATGGCAAGTTAGTGGCAGAAGACACGGAGAAACAAACAGTAGCGACGGGAAAGGCGCTAAACTGACTGAGTCGACAAAACAAAAGAGCTTTGGAGCCGGATCGGATGAGCGCAGTCGTCGTCGTCACATCATATTGCTCAGATGCGGATGTTTCGGTGGCTCTGAGACTTAATGTCACACGGGTTATTTCTAAAATACCAAAACACGGCGAATGTGGCAGAACGCGGCCGTGCACTACTCACGTCAGCATCCAGTCTGTTGTTACCGCGCAGCCTCCCCTAGGGGGTGTTTTCGCCACACCGACGTAGGAACAGGTATTCTGTCCTGCACAGGCGCATTTGATCTTGTAATGAACTAAACAGACATGTGTTGCTGTGTGGGCCTGCACACTAGGTGAATCTTAGTGGAGCCACGCAGGCTAAACGGGGTGAGTCCCCCCCACCACCACCCACCCAGCCTTTTGCGAATTAAGGACTGAGGAAGCATCCTGCAGTCTGTCCTGTGGTGTGTGTTTTGTCTTTATGGTCTCCGTCACTGAGAGCGCCCCGCGCGTTGTGTGTGCGATGTGTGTTCAGGTGGCGGAGCCGTGAGGATGTTTGACTACGTCCATGATTCGTATTTTACGGCGGCTCCGGCAATTTCAAGCATTGACAAATTAGTAGGTTTGCGTTGTTTGTGCTTCCTGTCTCACTGATCCCCTGTTTGACTCTTTTTGTGTTCTCATCCCCTTTTTTTTTTTTTTTTCCTTCCTGAGAGCCTGGTGGTCTTCTTTCACCCCCCCCTTTTAGAATTTACTACTACTTTTTCTCTCTTTCCTGTCTTGCTCATTCACATCTACATTCACACTCCAGCCCTCCTCCTCCTCTCCTCCTCCTCCTCTCTCTCTCTCCATCCCCTGCGTGGCTTTGTGCTGCTGCCACAATACCAGGGGCCACGCGATGAGGTCACTCACCACAGGAGAGCTGCAGGCCTGACTGAACCTCGACCATACCCACCACCATTACCACAACCAACAACAACTAACAGGCTCTCAACTCCTCACAGAAAATCACGTCTTTGCTTCGGCCCGAGGCACTCTCACCTTGCATGCCCTGCGCAAACCACAGAACACACAGAAACATATCCCTCATGGGAAGTTCATATCGGCCAGCTTGCACATTTCCATGCTAGCGCTTGCTACTCACAGACGCCAGCAAGTGCACGCGTAAACACACACCTAGCTGCGCAAGATTGCCGGAAACTTTTGTCCTCCCTCGTACCCTCTGCTGTGTTTCAACCTGTCCCCCGCTGCCTCCCCCGCCTCTGTCGTCTTTCCCTGTCCTCCTCTTTATTCATTTCTCAATCAGGTTCTTCAGAAAGCGGTGACAAATGCAGTACCGTTACTGGAGCGGATCGCTTCGGTGCAAGCCGCATTCTCGCGCTCCCTCTCTCTCCAAAAAAAATGCACCCCCAGAGTCCGCGCGGGGCTGTTTTCCACCTTTCTGTGATTCATTCGTGCCGTTTCGGGCTGCTCATGCTATCAGCGTGAGCGTGCGTTTGTTTTGTGTTGGTCTCCGTAGACGTGTGTCCGCGTGCGCGTGCGTCGGCGTTCGTGCAGATGCCACGCAAGATGTGATTTACGTAGATGATCCGAGTTCTGAATGTATACAGGTTTACATAAACTGGCTCCTGTTTTTATTTTTGTTTTTTTTATCTGAACTTGAACAAGATCAAATCTCCACAGTGGAAGAAGTAGTAAATCAAGTCTAGAAATACCTTTACTACTACGATAGTGGGAGTCATTAGGTGAAGTGTTATAAATACCAGTTTCAGACTGAGGCGCCTGTGTTTGCGTAGTCGTATGCTCATTAGGATATTCGGGTCGCTTCTGACTGCGGACAGTGTCACGTTTCACTTCATGTGAACGAATATGTAGGGTAAACGACGGCGACTTCCTAGCCAGCGCGAGGACGTGATGTCCCCGCAACCCTTCGGTGCCTTTATTGCTCAGCCAGGCCCCGAGTACAACCCACACACTGACCGCCGCGCATTAGCTGGGGCCGGAGCAGCCTAGCGCCTTAGCGGAATAGCCTTGCTTGGCCCATGGCCTCCTATTGTATACATCCCGTCTGCTTTGTCTATGCTACTGCGATAGGTTCCAGTGCGCAGGCACGGACAACGGCCCTGTTATAGCGTGTTAATTCTCCCATGACCTCCTCGTTGGTCCGGTGGTGTCACTCCGTTTGAGATTTATTTCGATTGGAGGTGCTCAACCCGTTTGCATGCTTGATAAGCTTCATTATGGGGGCTCTCATTGAGTTGCGGATTTTCAGGGCCGTCGCGGAATGAACGGGCCTTTCAGGTTATGGTTCGATTCAAAAGTTTCACTCTTAACTGCGTGATGTAATCCAGGCGTCTTCAACGTTCTTCAGCCCAAAGACCCCAAACTGTTGAGAGATTACACTGTATGTGATCTATATTAAACTAGGCCTAGGGCTATTTATAAATACACATCATTATCATCATTTTGCATTTAATATTAAGCTATTCAAATAACGCATAGGTTCAGTTTAGTTTTAAATGAAAAAAGTTATCCATTCTGGCCTCAGTAGTTGGCTGATGGGAGTGAGCTGCACTGTTAGCTTCTCATATTGCAGTGTGTAGTATGCGGCCTCGTGATTGGCTCATCAGCAATAGGGGCGGGGCCTACTCTGTACAGGAGATTGACAGGAGGATCTGACTGAAGGGGGGGGCGCAAAATCTTTGGTTGATTGGCCTTTTTTAATGTATATTTTTTCAAATTTTCCCACACAAATTTTAATTTCTTTAAATACACATTGACTTGAACCAAACATATTTTAGTAGAGGGATAAAGGGACTCCACTCATTCAACAATATATTAGCAGAGGACAAGTTAACAGTGTAGCTTAATATTGAATGCAGAATTATGATAATGATGTATATTTATAACTAGGCCGAGTTTAATATAAAAGACATATCGTAACTAGGGGGTCCCTACTTAATTGTTGAAGACCCCTGATCTAGTTTATTCATTTAGTTTCTAGTTAGCGAGTTGCTGGATACTGTTACATGCGAAGTAGTAACTGTTGGTTGCTCAACTTTGTTCTGGTCTGCAGTTTGCCAGAATAATGAAGCTGTCTTTTTACAGCGCGGAACGTCTTGCGTCAGTCATGTGTCATCTAGTGAATGTCAACTATTCCTCTCTACTACATGCACCCAGTGCACCATTACCTCACCGCTCAGAGTCCACACAAGCATTCAGTGTTAAATGCCCTTAGCAGTTCTACAGGGGATTCCTCCTTCATTTCTGTCACGTAGCCTTCAACTCATTCACCCCCCACCACCCCCACCCCCACCCTCCCTCCACCGCCTTCCACAGGACTTGTGGGATTTTCAGAGTTTCCTCTCTGTCTCAGCTTCAGCACCTTATACCGTGTGCCGTGTTGTGTAAACACCTCTCACGTTTAAACCCCCAACAAAGGACAATTTGTGTCCCGTTCCCCTTCTCAAACACTTATCTTGTTCCAGTCCTTGTCTTCTGCGAGGTGGGAATGACGGGAGGGGGGGAGGGTTGGGGCGGAGAGGAGAGGAAAAGACATGCCCGCGGGCCGGCGGCATGCCTTGTGATGTTTAGCAACGTGTCAGGATACGTGTGTGTGTTTCTGAGGCACGGCTCTAACGTATAGGGGCGTTTCATCCTTGTAAACACTACATTCGTGTGCATCCATCGCCGTTACACCGGCAGGACATGCATTGTGGGCGAGGGCTGTAATGTGCTTCATTCCAGTGACACTTCCCCAGCAGACACATCAGAGAGGTAGAGGCTTAGTCCTGTCAGCGCCTGATTCAGCCTGACCCTTTTACTCTTTAAGTGGAGGAAGAGCTCACTTTTTCCTGCCCCCGGGGCAACGAACAACAGATAAAAGGGGCATTAGCAAAGTGTGAAAATCCACAAGTACTGAAAAAAAAAAAACTATCTAGACGGAGTGCATGGTGAAAGCGAGCAAAAGCACGTTTTAGTAAAGCAACAACGTGCTAATCACTATACCGAGAAAGTATGAAGACGAAAGGGAGAGGAAAGCTGGGGAGAGGCGGCAGGGTGGGACATGTTTGTGATGTTTTTTGGCTGACATCATGGCTGCATCAGCAGGTGGTGTGTGTTGGATCATCAGGTAGGCCTGTAAAACAGCCTTGTCACATGTAATACACACGGACGTCCATAAAAGTGGAGCACGGAGCCTCTACCCATGTCGCAGTGTAATAGGGCTGTAATAGTCGTATCACGGCATTTTTAAAAAATTCTGATGGTGTTACTGTTTATTACGGTATTTTTTTTAACATGCACAATGACGTGTTCACAACATTTTCTACTGGTTAATGCAGTAGATTGACTAAGGATGGATTATTTTACTGTGACGATGAGTAAATATTGCAGAATAATCCCACACTAGTAGTAAAAAGATTTGCGTGGACCCGTGTCAGCACTGTCTGCTGATGTGGGAATCTGGGGACATTTGCAGGTTTGAAAATAAATAAATAAATTAATTAAAGGTTATCAAGATGAAATGAAGAAATGGGGACAACTACAGTTTCATTTATTTTGACATATTTAAACATATTTAAACTGCTGTATCTGTAATGTCAATAGCAGCGCGAGCAGTTACCGTAATAACTGTAGTCTGCGCGCAACATTTTTTTTCAATTCTCCACATTCCGCTGCTTCATTTTTTTGGATCTTTCCATCTTCACCACTCCTCAAAGTTTATTTTTATTTATCCAGCACCGATCTTTAAAATGAGACATACTGTAGGAGAGAAGAAGGAAAGGAACTCAATATGGACCTGTTACTGTTACTAAATCAAACCGTTTTAAACAAAACATTGTCACAACGCATCTATATCTACTTTAAACATACTATTACAGTTTGTCATCCTCTTCCTCAGATTGTCCCCTTTCCCCTCTGGCTCGTACCTCACATGATGCCAACGTGTTTGTGTGTCTGTGTGTTAGTGTGTTTCAGTCAGTTGTCACACCAGAGGAATGGGACCGAAGGCCTCTCACATCATTATCCCGGCCGCCTGTTAAAACAGTTGGAAACTGTAGTAAAGTAGCATTTTTTAAAGCGCGTGCACGTGTGTGAGTACGTGTGTGTTCATCTGCTTGTTTGTATATTAAAAAAAAGAAGCGTAACCAAGGAGTTCGTTGAGCTCAGAGCGGTAGAAGGCCTCAGCTGTCTGGTATTTACTTCATCACTTGGATGCTTTTTAACACTTTTTTTTTTTTCCTAATTAAATATTCTGATGTTCTCACTACAGACTTTCCCATTGTCATACCACAGACAGCACGCTGGGAAGGAATTACTGGTGCTACTGCTTATAGGGGGTAAATTGGCCTCTTGTGAAGTTGGCATTAGCAGGGTAGCAGGGTCCAAGGTGCTAGCGGCAGTTCAGTGGTAGTTCAGCCTGATATTTTATCTAAAGAATAGGTCAGAGTTTCAGTGTGATTATCAAACTGGGAAAGTGTCAGTTTGTCATATTTCACAAGAATTCATTTTTGAATAATTTTTGCACCAGCAAATAGAAAATGCAGTTCAGTTTTCTCTCTGCAACTGTTTATAGAGGTGTTATCACTTCATCGTAGTCAGGGAGCAACACAAAATATAAGCAGGTATTTTTGATTAAATCTTTTTATTTGTGTGTGTGTGTGTGGTGGTGGACAGCAAAGATGGAAGACATGAGATTGAGTAAGGGGCGTGCGAGGGCTTTTATCTGGCGTCAGGGGTAATTTGCTCATGCGGTGGGAGGTTTTCAAAGTACCTGTAAAAGTCCATAGGAATGAAAACTTACATAACTCACCGGTAGAACTATCCGATTGGTTGCAGTTGTAACACATTAAAAACACTCAAATTCCATGTGCTGCGCCATTGTATTACTAGCGAATAGGGAATGCACCATAGTTGAGCACCATCAAAGCTGTGACTGAACCTAAGAAAACCTCATATTTAATAACCGCGAATGACTTCTCCGTCCTGTCCTTCTCTCGGGTGGTCCGATCTTTGCAATTAGCGTGAATGGGTTTCGCAGAATTCTGCAGGTCACGCGGGTCACCTGGCGTAACCGCACTGGCCCTCGGGCGCCGTGGTCCCGCGGCGCACGCCTTCCCGAGACGCGCGTCTGCGCTTTAAGGCGACAGGATGCGTCCAGGTTTACACCCCTTATAAACCCACCGGGGCCAGGTGTGTGGTTTTAACACGCCGTGCTCTCTGCCCTCTGTTGGTTTCCAATACAACTCCCAGCGTTTAATCGCGCACTAGCCGAACCCCTCGAGAACCTCCACGTAAAGGGAGCGTTAGCCCCTATTAGATCTTTGAGCCGAAAACATCACTCCAACGCTCTCTTAAACCCTATTAAGGCTTTTACAAAGTCTTGGGTGTTTAATAGAACGTGGCAAAAAAGTGAAAAAAGCAGCCGGTGTGTTTTGGACCTTAGAGTGTTTGTCAGACCTGGGGTTGTGGAGGACTGGACGGCCAAATCCAAAGGCGGCCTTTTGAAAAGGCTTTGTTAGTTTTAGAGAAGGAGAGATTCTCCTTGCCTGGCGTTGGCACCCTCCGTCCTCCCAGACCGTTGACCGCCTCTAAGTGGTTATTGCTATGAGCTATAAACTGTTATGTCCACCTGTACGCTCCTAGGACCACCTCTGCGCTGTGTGGTTGTCGGTACACTCAGCTCACACCAGCCCAGACAAACACTATTTAAAAGCTTATTAAAACATTAAATCAATCATCTACATAATAATTTGTTTATCTGTCAGTCCTTTTTTTATACAGTATTAGCAAAAGTGTAGTTAGTGGGTAAATAATGGGGAGCAGGTGGTCCTCTTCGTATTTTTCATGCTGGGGTTCCAGGGTGAATAAGGACGCTTTCTAAGAGCTTTTATGTCTTAAATACCTTCCGTGAATGATTATTGTAATTATTCCCCATTCTCCCGCTCACTCTGTCATACTCATTACGTTTTATCAGTGGTATGCGCGGATCCATCCGTGTACTTATTAACCTGTTTATGTAATTGCGAGCGTAACGCTGCGCGAACAAAGCTCAAAGGGGTGGTGAGTTGGTTGTTCCATGTGAATAACTTTGGCTAGCTGTGCTTAACTGTAAACACTGCACATTAAACCGCGCACCAATTAGCCAGTCCCATAAAGCTGCTCTCCAGCTCGGTTGGGACGACGAGGCAAGCCGTTCCGTTTGCCCCACGATCATCAGCGAAAGTCTGATTTATGCGTTGCGCGCGTATTCGCGACTTTTCCTTGTGCGGCGACCGCACAAAAGTCAAGTTATTTTAAACAGCAACCCGCCACTTCGCTTTGTTGTGAATGGGCACAGTGGATCTCCGCAGTCCTCCGAGAGCTTTTAATTCTGGGTAGATTACTGTAAGTACGCAGCTTAAATTATATATCACACCCAAGATTTCTCATTTGTTTGGGGGAGGCCCCGTTTCCTCGTTTGTTTTACCAACCGAGCGAACATTTGGTGTCCTCGGGCCGCCCATTATATTGTGGAATCGTTTCGACTTGCAAAACAAAGACTACTGTTCTGGTTTGCCAGGATCAGCAGTCTGAATTACTATCAACTGTGGTAGTGAAAATGAATCCTTCAGGCACTTATGGCATGAGCGCTGCACCAGCCAAACCAGCGGTGCGTCGCTGCCAAGCTGAGACACAATTCGGAGCCTTGGGAAGATCCCGTATGCGGTGGAGTTATTAGATTATTTTGGGTATTGCAACACCCAGACAGTGTAAGCGCTCTGGATGGGCTCTCCATCAAGGGCTTGTGTAACTCAACATTCTTCGGCCCATTAAGAAACACAAAGACATGGCGGCACGCCGCGCTCCGAAAGATCCCTTTGGTGTTAATGGCATAATGGCGGTGCTGCGTGTTGATGTAGTAATGTAAAAAGATAAGATGTCTGCTGCTGAGCAAATAAACAGCTGTGCTGCAGGAGCGATTAGGAGGGAGGGGCAACGCGAGAGCGATAGAGGCAGGCCGTCATCGCCAACCTGGAAGAACAACAAGCAATCCGGCTACAACAAGCAAGCCTGGTTTTATTAAATTAATGACTAAAAACCCCCCCGAGCTAACCACTTTTTATGGGGGCTCGAGAACAATAATAGGCTGTGGCTGCGCTGTTGTGGGCATGTGTCTGCGAGAGAGTAAAAATGGCATGTAAACTTTTCCTATCATTCCCACACACATGAACATGTATTTGTACACACACTCCCTACGTCGTGCACGGACGGCGACACGTAGCGTCGTCGCGTTCTGGTGTTGTTTGGGCGACTTTACTCAAAAGAACATTTTGACCCCAGCAGGCAACTAAAACGGTTTAGGAACAACTCACTAGGTCCACACCGATCAAGGACACATAGGACGATCCGCAGTGGCCCCTCCCCTCAACCCGTAGGACCCATAGGACACCCTTAGAAATGCGTCCATTCTCTGACGAGTCATCTTTGGAGATCATAATGTTATGGCGGATCCATGCACCTGCGTATTTTATCCACCACTATTAGTCTGCAGACACACAGAGACGTATTTATGCATATTTCAACCATTACAAAATGTTACCTCCTTCCCCAGGGTGGAGGTGAACTTCCTCGCCCCCCCTCCTCTTCATAGTCTGCAGACCCCCCCTCCCCCCGCCAACTCCCCAACCCCTCCCATCTCCTTTCTATCTGTCTCTGTCAGAACAGCGCATCCATTGTTGGCGGGGGGGTTGCTCTGCCCTTTCATAAGGTCAGAGGGGCTACAGGTAGCGGAAAGGACAAGATTAATCACTTCATCTGGGAGTGGGGGCGATAGACCAAGAGATGGGAGATCTGAGCGGCGGCGGGGGGGGGGGGGGGGGGGGGGGAGCAGGGCGAATTAGAGGGAGGCAAGGTGTAATTGAGAAGGGAGAGGAAGAGAAAGAGTGATCTGGAGCAGACATGGAGGAAGTTGGGGATAAAGAAGGGAAAGAGACAGGTAGGGGACAAGGGGGAAGTAATTACCCGCAGAGGTATCTTTATCGCGGCGCGCTGATAGTGAATGGACGGAGAGAGGCGGGGCTTGGAAAAAAACAAGAGAGCTGGTCAAGTGTAATTACCTAAACGCAAGTCTTTGATCCACGAGGTCGCCCGCTCCTGAGCGTCCTGCTTGCAGGCGTCCCCGTGCTGTCCCGTGCTCGGCCTTTAAGTCGACCCGCGCTGTTGAACTTCGCGTTTCGCTCACGTAATCATTTTCACAGGCCGCACACTTGTTTGTTACACGTGACATGAAACCAACTGCGCCAAAGCCGCCTGGGTAAACAGACGGCGTGCCAGGCGCAGGTGGTCGCAGATGTGCGGAGAGTACCGGGGCACTCCTGCAGATGTTGCTCTGACTAATCGCCCGTCGAGGTGTTCGGGCTTGCGTGTCGCACCAGAACGCAAGTTTATTCGTCGACTGTTACGTTTCGGAGTGCACGAGTGCGCCCGACACGCACGCGCAGCGCTGCGTCATTGCTCTGTGCTCTTTCAGCTTGTGCACTTCAAAGAGTGTTTTGTTGTTTTTTTGTTTTTTTTGTAGGCGCGTGTGTCTGCAATGCGTGTCCTCGAGTATTTGTGAGTCAGCGGCCAGCTGCATCGACCAGGGCCTACCTGTGGGTATGGTTGGCCAAAGTCCACCTTCTCGAGTCTGCTTTTTATTCGGTGTCACATAAACAAATTCCAGCGGGGTCCGTTCACTTCCAAACCCCCCTCAATAACATCCTCAGATCTTTCCTCGACATCTGTTGACCTACAGTTTTTTTTTTCGTTTTTTTTCTTTTCGTCATGAAATGCAGCGCTTTCATGCCTGCGAGTTGTGTTTGGCCGCGTGAGCCTTTTCATTTGTAATTGCTGCGCGGCCTTATTCACACACTTACTCAACACCCACACATCATTTCGCGTGTACCTAACAGACATTTTGTACTCGGATGCACACAGACTTGCTGACACACACACACACACACACACACACACACACACACACACACATACACACATACACACATATCTCGGAACGGGCTCAGACTTGCCCCCCATTCACTCAGCAGGTCTTGTATGTCTTTGATATGCCTGACCCTCTTTTATTGTTTTTTCTATATTTCTCTATAAGACGGGTGGTATGCAGCTGATTAGATAGATAAATATACCCCGAAGGTGTGAGACGGGCAGAGAGCAGGAGAGGAAGGATACTTAGTTTTCTCTTGTCCCAACACATCCCCGGTAGTGGGACTCTAATCTTCTGAGGCTTCATGCATTTAAACAGCCCGATTAGCAACAGTCTAACAGGCGCTTTCCCTGCTGGGCTCAAACTGAAATTAAGTACTTAGGCACAGCAATCGCTTTGTTTGTTTTCTCAGCACCTCTGAAGGAAGACAGAAACTTTGATCACAGTCTGAAAGGCCTCCGTCATTTTTAAACCCATGATGTAAGCGTGCAGTAATAGAGTTGTATCACTGCTAATGTCAGAAAACTATAGTGATGTATCTCACTGGCAGACACGTGCTATTTAGGATGGTTCTACTTGTACTTGTGTATTTCTTTATGTGTATTTGTTTATGAGACCAAGGAAAGAATTCAGAAAAATGGTGGCATAATGTACAATTATACCAAGTTTCTGTAATAACTTTAACTTTATGTAAGTGTCTTTAACTTTATTATTTTTTTTTTCTTCTCCAGTGACATATTTGATGCCATGTTCCCAGTGACCCACATCGCAGGGGAAACCGTTATCCAGCAAGGTTTGTATTTTCTGTTTTATTACCGTATTGTCTCTAATAGTCGCCGGTATTTGCGTAATAGCGGGGTCTCTTATAATGGCTAGTTTACGCAAACAAATAAAGGCCGGCCTCAAATACAGGCAGGGTGCGCTAGTCAGCCAATTATAGGTGTAGTAACGCACAGGTGCCACAGGTGGCAGTAGGTACAGTTGAAGTGCCACATGAACCCAGATTTTCAACGAAACACTCTCAAAACAACGCTGGCGCATACAAGAAAATTTGACGTGAACTTCAAGAAGAAAGTTTCGAAATATGCAGAGCAAATTGCAGCAGTGGAAGCTGCGAAACGCTTTATTATTGACCCGCTAAGAAGAAGTTGTTCTGACACCGGGATTCTGATCACCCGTGCTTAAGCGTTTATTAATGTTGCCCGACTGCTGTTGCGTGTTTGGTGTACCTGCTGAAGTGAAAAAGAAAATTAAAAAAATAGCAGAGTAAATGGAAGAGAGATTTCGAGCAAATATACGGTACGATATTAAACAAATGGAATTAGAAATAAAGGTTTCCATCTAATAAAATCTTCATATTGTCTACAGATGATTGGAAAAAACTTTGCCTGGTGTCACCTGTCTCAATTTCGACTACGGCATTCAGATGATATGTAAATATGAATCGTGTCAATCGTACTGAAATAGTGTGTCAGATGTTTTGATGTTTGTGGGTTAGGGTTAGGGCTAGGGTTAGGGCTAGGGTTAGGATGTTTGGCAAATTACTGTGGTTTCAATGCCACAGCCTGTCTCATTATAATGTCTTTCCATAGTCCTCAAACAACAGAGCTACCATTGCAGTGGCCTTTTCTTTTACCTTGTGTGTTTTGTGGGTTTATAATGAGAATGTGGCGCATTACAAAGCTAAACTAAATCTCAACCTGGTGTTCATTGTACCAGTCAGCATTTGCATTATGGATGTACGGCTAAATCTAATAGACTATCATGTCAATATGTATAATATTATATGTCGATATAATAAAAACTGCCACGAGGCAAATAGCCAGCACTGAAGACTAATATTGTAAGATTTAATGAAGATAATCACTTACATTAAACTGAATGTTTTTCCATTGTTGGCCTCATACCGAAGCATACATCCACCGCACTGTCACTACTATTTTGTCGTACCACGTGTTTTTCTTCCCCTTTTCTCTAATTGCACCGCTCACACATTCCCTGCAGCCCGCACCAGATGTCAGGTCCCTCTCCTCAGCCTCAAAACCTTCACTCCAGACATCCCTGGACTTTGAAGGAACACAGGCTTTGCAGGGCTAGACTATATTTTTCCAGCGCTCCCTCGCTCAAACTCCTATCAAACACAGACGCAGGCATGTTTAATCACATATTTAAAACACTTAAAAACACACATTCGCACAGACAAACTCCCTCTTTCGGATAATGCTACGTCCACACCTGCACAGAATCACATAGTTTACACATATGCACCCAGCCTCGCTGACACACTATTGTATAGACACTTGGTAAAGGAAAATTGTTGGTGTTAAGACACACAGCCGCGCTGTCTCTCCCACCTACTCTCGGGAGCATGCGGGAATATATCAGTCCTAATTTGGTGATAATAACTCTAGCAAGCTAACTTTGCAGGGGCCCTCTCCCAGGCAAGCCATTGTTATATACACTATAGGGTGTGTTATGCACTATACACAGTGCTGATGTCATTGCCAATGTCTGGACTACTGTACAGTTTCAGGAATCCAACCCTGCTACTGGCCACTCACACACTATTTAGACACAGCTAGGAGTTATCGACTGTGAGGCTTGAGTGGTATTTAAACAAGCAGGGATTTCACTCAAGTCATGCAAATTGTTGTCTGTTAGACGTGATTATTTACTGTCTGTACACAACGAACTGCTTTATGCAAATATATATGAATAAATAATAATAATTCTACAATGAAATAAAATCATTTAATTTCGTTCAGTTTTGTCACATTTAAAACCTGCACCCAGCGCCGGAGTATTATTGCTTTTTAATATATATGAGAATGGATTACTTGCACTAAGAGGGTGGGCTTTTAGTGTGGTAATGGCTTTGGGTTAAAAACTGTTCTGAAGTCTGAAAGTGTGCTCTCGCAGACTTTTTCCAGAGGGCAGTTTTTCAAGTCGATGGCAGGCTCATTCATATTCGCTTCTTAGGATGAGCTGTAAGGCAAAACTTTTCATCTAAGCTTAAAACCCTTAGCTGAAGTCACGGCCTCACGAGGCATGGACAAACTCTACGGCAGACCCAGAATTAACTTGAGGGACTGCATGTCCTCATGAGGAACTATGGAGAGGGATGTCCGGAATATCCTACTTAAGGCTCATTTAGACGCCAAAAGACAATTAGTTAGGGCGTCTATGTCCTGCAGTACCCTAAACTTTCTCTGTCGTAGAAATGTTTGCACCTCCAAACCTCCCCAGTTAAGCTTTCATCGTGTGTTCCATCTTCACTGATCTGAAATAATCAATTCGAAAATTGCGTAGCTACAACGTGCAATTGACGCAGAAAACCTAAACCGCCAAAGCCTATCGCCACCATGACCCAACGTTTTATAAACAAATAGGGGTGGGTATCAGCAAGGACTTCACGATACGATACGTATCACGATACTTGAGTCACGATACGATACATTATTGTGATATTGCGATATTCTACATATGTGACCAATTTAAGATGATGTAGCAGCAAGACAGAGCGTCACTGAATCTCTGTTTTAACTTTAGTAGAAAGTTCAAACTATATACCAGTAAAACTAGACTTATTATAAATTATATACACCAAACTTTTTCCTTATTATTACCGTCATGTTGGTGTGCGTCTGGTGCACGGGAGAAACAGTGAAAAGCAAAACGCTAGCAAGCAGAGATCACTAGCCATCTTCAAATGAAAGAATATATCTATGGGGTGACTGCAGCCAAAGAGAAAGAAGCCAGAGATTTGTGACTTTTAGATATTATTACTTAATGTCACACCTGATAGTTTTGTAAATGGTTATAAATAGTTGTACTAAAACGTGTGAAATTCCTGAATTTTAATGGAAATAGTTATAGATAGCCTTGTTGTTTGCTAAATTTGTACATAAGCTTTTGAAATCTACACTTTAGATTTGCATTCTGAGTTATAAAAAGGGTTCATTAAACATGTTTGTGGTTTCCACAGGGAAAAATCAAACTTTTTCCTACTCTAATTTTATGGTTTTAGTCTGGTTTTAGGTCCAATGTGTTAATACAGTTTGTCAAAGTGAAAAAATAATTGTAAATTCACACAGGTGAGGTTGTGCTGAAAGGAATGGTACCAAACAAGGCAATGTAAACCATTTTTAAGATGAAATATAAAGGTAATGGCCAATTATACTATGGACTCCAGAGGGTTAAAATACAAGTATGCATATATGCATGTATATATGTACATCAGATGACAGTGATAGTTCATTCCATTTCCAATTTATTGCATTTGTACAGAAAAAGTGCGAAAGTTGTTCACGATCTGCCCATAACATGACTTTTTAGATATTAAGACATTCAAAATTGATATTGTATCGGAAGAAAAAATATCGCGATATATATTGTCATATCGATATTTTTTTTCCACCCCTATAAACAATTGAAAAATGGATAGATCCGAAATCCGTGTTGAGTGACGTTGCACCAGGTTCAACCACTGAACCTTAACAGTGTGTATAACAATTAGCATGTGTTGAAACAAGGTGTGTGCGTGTGCATGTGTGCGTGTGCGAGTTCTGGTCAAATATTTGCCTGCACTCTTAGGCACAGGGGGATTGGAAAGACACAAAACAAAGGGCCAGGCAGCGAAGTGATAAAAGACAGGAAGAGTAGAAGAAAAGAAAGACACAGTGAGAGGGAATTGAAAGAGCGATAGATGAGATGAAAGAGAGAAAGGCAGTTACAGAGAGAGGGAGATAGCGGAGGGCCAGGTTGCAGCAGGTTGTGGGTATGTGTGCGTGGTGGTGGTGGTGGTGGGGGGGGGGTTTAGGGTCTACACCGGGACAGACCATCCGATAGACAAGGAGCGTTTTGTGTGACAAATAGAGTGCCGTGATTAACGAGCCCTCTCCACTCACTATTAATTAGCCGTGTGAACTCCTGTGAACTTTACTCACAAAGCGCTCTCAGCCTTTCAACTCCTCAGGTGAACAGACACACACAAGAAACGCGCATACACACGCGTAGCCCTACACGCCCGTACTCGGTGCCAGCGAAATGCATGCACATGCAAACTTGTCATCCAGACCCATGCATCACTACTCACTTGTACTTCTGAATGAAGCGCATTCATATCTCATTGTAAGAGTTAGCTTACAGGCAGGGAGCCGCATGTGCTCGTGCGTGCGGCTGTCAGTCCTTTTTAATATTTTCCCCCTATGTAATGGATAGCGTAATTAAAGGAACACTTCCCATTTTTCAGCCTTATCTCCAGACTAAATGCTTTTAACAGACATCAACCAACCAGATTCCAGATTGACTCTGCTTCAAGGGTTCACTTTGAAAACCCAGCACAAACAGGGACCCAGTGGTTCAGAGCAGACAACATTTTCAGATGCAAGCTTGTAAAAACAAGCAAGCTTGTAAAAATGTAGCGTATCATATTCTGTAATATACGCAACAGAACAAATGGGGCAGATGTTTGTAGTTGTGTGCTTTTACATCATGCAGACCTGACCAGTTTTTCCACTTTCTTCAGGTGAGAGCCCAATTAGAACCCAGTGAAAGTGACGCTGTGGACGGGACAGTTGTACTTTTTGAGAGAATGAGAGTTTTTGATGCTGGTGATGCATGTGAAAATGCTCAAAAATTGGATTTATTTTCTTTTTACAGGGTCAAAGTTTTTGTACGAGGATACGCGTTGTTTATAATTAAACTTCACCTCCTCCCTTGAGAGCCGGAGCAAGGGATGCCTGTAATAGGAAAGCTGGTTTATATACCCATGTGTTTTGTTTCTGCTCTCACAAGTTCATGTGTTTTCTCCTGTTTTTTTGTTTTTTTTTCTCCAGGTGATGAAGGGGACAACTTTTATGTGATTGACCAAGGTGAAGTGGACGTAAGTGGCAAACACTGAGACACAAAATTTTTATCATATTTTTAGTTTTTATTTTCTAGTTACACAATAAACCGATCAAAATGATACAAATGAATAAAATAAAACTGATTTGAATATGCATTATGCCAGTATTTTCCTTTATTAATCTGTTTTCACATGAAACTTCAAAGGGATTGTGAAACCCCGGCCTCCTCTACTCATGTTGCGGCAATATTCCCCTCTAACAATGGGCAGGTTGTCGGTTTGCCCCCTTGTTTTCTTCTCTTTAAAGTTCGGTTCCACTCTGATGACAATCTGAACATGGCGCTATAGAGTCCAACGCACTGTGAAGGCACCCAGACTGAGAAGATCTTTTGTCTTAGCAAGCCTGACACGGAGCGATAGAGTTAAGTGGAGAGATAAAACAGGAGCTGATGGAAAGTTAAACAGGAAGTGTCCTTATCAGCTTACAACAGTGAGCACGGACACAGTGGGTAAGAGGAGCGAAGCAGGTTGGCAAGCTTGGCTGAACTTGCCAATAGCGTTGGCCAACCTAACCACAAAGGGAGAAGTGTAGAGATAGATAGCGAGATGGTGCCTTGATAGAGAGTCTCCGTAACATCTAACTTTTCCTGAGGTCGCTTGCATTGTTTCAGATAGTGTCTTAGAAATGTTATTTGATAAGTAATGCATTTGGGAAGTGGGATGAGCTTTCCTACAGAAGGATGGTTAAATGTGTGTTCTGGATTATATTTAGCTTAGGTACAAAATGGGAAAACGTCAGTACAGGAAACATTTCAACTCTAATTGGCCTCCATCAAGCACAGCAAAGACTGTGTAAACCCAGGGTTGGATTAGGCTCTGTGTAATTGGAAAGGAACAACCTATTGTTTTGCCTCAAGTTGCAACACTCCTCTACTCCTCTACTGGGTAGATTTTGTTTCTTGTAGTAGTAACATGTCCCAGGCTTGTATCTTATTTATATTTGTTCTCCCCTTTATTGTCTTTCCATATTCCTCAAAAAACGCTTTGTGTAGAGCTACCATTGCAGTGGCCCTTTCGTGTAGCTCCAGTGTGTTTTGTGCGTTTATTTGGGTTTGCCACCAGTGAATCTCTGTCACCCTGCACCCAATTTATGGGAAAACTCCTATTCCCGACCTCAACCCTATCCGAAACCCATGCTCATCTGTGTCTCCTTCACCTCACCCCGCCATGCACCACTCTATCTCTGCAGACAGCTGCTGCCTCCCAGCCACAGCCCAGGCGCTAAACTGCTTCAAGATCAGTGCCGAGGTTATTAAAGTGTGGAGATGTCTCTCATTAGACGGGGGTGTAAATCTGCCAGCGTCCCGTAAACTGCCTGAAAGCTGACAACCACTGCCACTAATGTAAACACCCCTGCATGTCTGCGCACAAATCTATTCACTCGCAGACGTCGGCCTGTATTTACATGGGTACACCACAAGAGAAATTAAAGCTCTCATTTCAAAATGCATGATGATCCTTTATGAAAGAAAAAGCAGGTTGTAATTAACTCTAGCGTATTATTTAATCAGCGATATCTGGCTTTTGTGAGTTTTGAGAAGTCACAAGATAATTTAGTATTTTAACTAAGACTTGTTTTATTAGTTTTTAGAGTGGATAAGACATTTGGGAATGTAAAAAGATTTTTTGCCAGATTAATCACAGGATCGCTGTGGATTAATTTCGATTAATCGCGATTAAATATCATTTAAATCTATATTAATCGCGTTTCATTTTGCATGAACAACTTGAACCAACCTAACATTTTTTGTTTCTCTTTTTTTTTTTAAACAAACATTTATGTGGCCCTGTTACTCCTCTCTCAGCAGCTACAACGTCTGCAACTGAGAACAGTCTCTCACACGGAACAGTGGTTGCAGGAGTGGCCAGATATTTGCTCTCCAGCATTGCATTAACTTTAACGCATTCATTTTGACACCCTTAAAAAAATATTAACTGCCAAACACACAAACTACAAAGACAGGCAGAACCTCGCTCTCACACACTTACACAGTCCAAAGGCATGCCCAGAGAAACAAACTCTTTGTTACTACCTTCCAGTACTTTATTTCATTGCCTCCTAATTAAAACCAGGCGCACACAGTTTGCATATTAACATGTGGAATATCCAGTGCACCCCTCTATCCGTAACAGCCCCAGAGACATCCCATACGTTGTTGAAGAGTTGAATAGGTCCATGTCTTTGTCTTTACAGTAATCAATCCCAGGCATTATGTACCACTTCTTCTGCAAGTCTTTTCTGCACATTCGAATCGATTCTGCCTATACCGGACATGCGTGAAAGTGCTTGTGTGGGATCGCATGTGCAACAGTGAAAGCCAAACAAAGGCTCACGGGTTAGGAGATACCTGGAGACTGGACCAGACGGAAAAGAAAAAAAAATACTACTAACCTGTGTGCTGTGATGTAACACTTTTGCAACAGTCGTTTAATTGTTCTTGGAGGCTTGACGTAACTGTAGCCGGCTCTCCGCATCTCTTTGAAGCCCTCCCAGTTTATAGTGAAGGATGAGTCCCCTGTGGTGTACTCTGAACCTGAATAATGGCTTGCAACAATTCTGGCAATTCACAACAGCCACCGGTGGGATAAACCCTCCCTTCCTCCTTCCATCTCATTCCCTCCTTTCTCTCCATGTTATTAAGTCAACAAGATAGTGGATAGTGTGTCGACAAGTGAAACCGTAACGGCCCCAGAGACATCCTGAACGAATTTCACTGAGGTTGTATTGTTTGTGGGTCTATAGCGGCTGGGCTAGATAGAGTGTGCATGTGCAATTAAGCGGCCGAGCACAGGAGAGTTTGTGTATGTATTTTGGATACAAGAATATAACTGCAATGTTTGACACAGCTCTCTGACTTCCATCACTCCCAAATCACAGGGAAGCCCCGTAACAAGACAAGACAAAGGGAATAAAGGGGATTGATTGAAAGACGTGGGGGATCTAGAGCCTTTTAGAGGGTCTCATTTGAGGGCTTAGTGGGGATCAAATACTTAGGGACAAGCCTACTGACCATATCAAACTGAGGATTGGGAGGGGGGAGTGGACAAAGCATGGAGGTTTTTTAGAAAATCGGAAACTCTTCACAGCCCATCCAGCAATTATCTCCAGATATACACATGCTTACATCATTTGTTCTGTTTGCAGGTGTATGTGAACGGTGAGTGGGTGACCAGTATTGGAGAAGGAGGTAGCTTCGGAGAGCTGGCCCTGATCTACGGGACTCCTAGAGCCGCCACCGTCAAGGCCAAGACTGATCTCAAACTGTGGGGAATCGACCGAGACAGCTACCGCCGCATCCTCATGGTACGAACTTCCGCACGCTGACGTACCACTTCGGTGTGCTCTGTGGTAACAGCAACATTCTGTAGCAACGTGGTTGGATAGACCGCAGATTTTGGACATGATTTCAGCATCTTTTTTGATCTACGCTGAGGATACGATGAGTGAAAAAATCCTGCTTCTATACATCATAAAATCTTTTTAAAGCAATATTTTATTTTCACAGACCCCTTGCAGTTACATCACGGACCACTAGGCGTCTGCGGACTCCCGGTTGAGAATCGCTGGGCTAGGGCATAGGTTAAGACATAGTTGTAAGCTAAAGCATGCTTTAGCTAGGACCTAGCTTACTGTTTTACTGAGCACATTTTAGTAAGTGTGCCATCTACAGGCAAAATGAGAGTTTCTGTTTTACAGTGAAATAGAGGTACCAGCTATTTCTAAACATGATGTCCACTCAAACCAGCATTATGAAGCAGAAGTTAAACGGCGTCTAACAAAACTCTCACATGTTGCCTGGTAAAAATGGAAGATCTTAAACCAATAGCAGCCACAGTATGACACAATACAGAAATAAGTGTAGTCATCCATAATACTTCACTTCTAATATATTCTCCCACTTGGCCACTTAAGACTCCTCCAACGCTTACAAGAGTGTTTTTCATTTTTGCACGTTCATGCGTATAAACACACATTCACTCCCGTTTTAATGTCTTTCTAGACCTCTTCTTGGATGAAGAAGTGCAAGACAAGCACGAGGGCAGGGAGTGTTGGCGTGGGGAAGGGAAAGGGTCGATTCTAATGTCTGCGCACACACTTCCCCTTGCAGGAGCTTATCTTGCAGGAATGTCTAAATGTTTAAACTGGAAACACAAGGTGCTCTGCCCTGGCTGTCATATTCGCTGGCGTGCACACACACAGACACAGGCGCTGTTAGAAAACGTAATCACTCATCGCATGGTTTAGTACCTCCTTAAATGATCCTAACACTTTATTCCAAATTAATTAGATAGGCTCTAATTAACCTTTCACACTCCTGTGTGCATCGAAGCCTTCGCCAACAGTGAAAATTCTTTCCAATGTCAAAATGCTTGAACCCGCGGACATGCCAGAAGGTCTGTCGTCAGCCCTTTCAGCTCGGCGTAAAGTTGGCACCGGCTTGACCAGCACTCATGTCACCTTATGCGCATAGTTAAACTGAGGGCACAGCCTGCCCTGGTAACCTTTCTCTGAGAGGATCCTGCAGCTCTCTCATTCCTTCGTCCCTTCCAGAAGCAGCGGCAGCCACAGAAGAAGGAGGCGGAGAGGGAGGAGGGGGAGGAGGAAGAGGAGGGGGACCGGGGTGAAACAGAATTCAATTATGCGAACCTGAAGTTAATTATTGCCGTCAATGATTTGTAAAGCTGTTTTTACAAAGTGCGGTATTCTGGCAGCGTCGCAGGCCAACACAATGAGCATTCTCCTTGTGTGTAAATACGCGAGTTTGTGTGTGGTGTGCGCTTCCCGGCAAACGTTATGCTGAGCTCTCGAGTCTGCTGCTGGTTAGGAGCCGGGAGCTCGGAAGGTAACGCCGCTATTGCCACAAGTATCATTGTTTTCACATCTGCTCTCCTGTCCTCCTGCTCTGCTGAGTCTCCGAATGTTAAGATGATTAAGTGTAGCTTAAACAGTCGAAGGTGTAAATTAAGGGTAATTTCATAGTCAGTCATTGGTCCCATTTCAACATATCGCGCAGCCTCGATATAAACTTTTGCTCTTCGGGATGAACCTGGATTTCAGTTGATCTAAGTGAAGTTCAAAGACAGTCTGGAAAAGGAATTGGCAAAAGCCTATTTAATTGAGTTATTTAAACAAAATGTGAAGTATTCCTTGTATAGTTATAAAGCAGAGGTCTTCAACATTTTTCAGGCCAAGGGCCCCCACACTGATGGAGAGATTAAGTAGGGACCCCCCACCTACTATATGTGTTCTATATTAAACTTGTGCTTTTTATTATATTAGTCTATATATTATTATTATCATCTTGCATTCAATATTAAGCTATCCCTTTACTAAAATATGTTAAATTCATGTTAATGTGTATTCAAAGAAATTGAAATTTGTGGGGGGAAATTAAAAAATATATAAAAAATGTCTAATCAACCAAAGATTTTGCAACCCCCCTACAGTACCTTCGCGGACTCCCTAGGGGTCACGGACCCCCTGTTGAAGAACTGTTATAGAGAGTGACTCCTCATTACAGTTATTTCAAACAAAATTAATTGATACCGATAATATTCAGCAGCTTCTTCTCCTGTTTTTTAAGAGATAATCGTAGCCATAGCTGACCCTGCGCGGCAAAAACAGTGACACATCAACAGACATCGACACTGGTCTTGACGATGACGTCACAATTCATTCAATTCATGCACCAGCGTCGTGTCAGCGATCTCAAGTCCGAGCCCGACCGCGCCCACCCACCCTCCCCACCGCGCTCTTTATCTCAGAGTACGTTGAGCAAACAGTGTAACAAGCGTTCCCTGCGATAGACACACTCTTTCCATTGTGTTGCCGCCAGTCATACAATACCCACCTTGTTGTGTCATCCCGACATTCAAACACGCACAGCTTCAGACAAGGCCATCAGAGAGCCGGCGGACCACCGTCAACAAACAGAACCGCGAGATGCGAGGAGACGAGGAGAAGTGACACGGAGATACGCGTTTCACGTTGGACGGAGATGAAGGTGACGGAGACGGGGCAGCTAGGGTTTAGTCTGGCTTCGCTCCACACCTCAGGACTTTGATGATCCCGGCTCGAAGACAGTGAACAGACACGGAGGCTGGTTCATCTTTAACCACGGGAGGAGCCAACACGTCAGGGCCGACAGGAGCAGGAGAGATTTATACATGAAACATGTGCCGGGGCCCTCCCAAGTAGACGAAATGGATGCAAAGAGGAAAAAAAAAAAAAAAAAAAAAGTGCACCCAAGAAAAAGAAAAAGACGTGAAATTTTTAGAATTAGAAATTAAATGTACAGATCGTCGGTGACACTGCTCCGGCCCACCCAGCCCTTCTCACTGCATAAATCAGACCTGATGTATAATGTAATGCTATGTACTCGTGGTAAGCCTTTAAGCTCAGCAAGCCCGTCTAAAGAGCTCTACGGGGGAGGCTATTAAATCAGAAGGCCGGTCCGACATCTTCGAGGAAGGTGAAGCACACGCGCGTGTGTGTGCGTTACAGATGGAGCATTCTCGCGTAGCTGCGTTTGCTCGCGAGTTTCGTCTCTGCAGAGACGGCAGCAAAGTGGCAGAACTAAAAACAGACTGCAGGATCTGCGTTCACACACACACACACACACACACCGACGGCGCTCACACAGACACACACTCGAATCATTTATCCAGGAGGGAGGCACTGCAGGCTAGAATTCCTTTAATCAAGTTGTTTACGATTTTGAGTTTGACATTGACTCACTTGGGAACGTTTTCTCCCCTTTTAAGACAAAATGTGAAATTATATGAAATTAGAGGCAGCAGCGGGACTCAGGGCACTTATGCACTAAAGACACCCCAAGCCTCAATATATCATTGCCATATGCAAAAGGCAGACGCAGGGCGGACAGGATCGTCTCTCCTCGCTTTCCTCGTTTCATGTTCCCGCCGCTTCTGAGTGATTCGGCGCAGCGAAGGAGAAACGCAGTCGGAGAAGGGGGTCCTCTGGGCCTGGACTTGTCAGGACGCACCTGATTTCCATGGCGCAGGCAGAGAGGGGAAAGTCCCCTTCCTTGTGGGTGGGGTGGGCCACACACCAACAAACATATTTCATACACACCTCCGAAGGCACGACCCCGTGAACTGCGGTCTATTAACCACAGCCCTTCCTGTTGTGTAGCTTGATTTTTTTTTATATATATATATATATATTAATATCCCAGTGCCCACATGTTACATTTTCAGACTTAAAGGTCAGTTGTCGCCATTAAATGTGATATGCACTCAAGAAAAGTGCAATCCACATAAATAATTATTATAAAAGGGCTAATTTCAATGTGAATTTAAATAATATTTCAGTTGAAAATTATTCACAGTTGTCCTCTCTTATGTTTAAAGGCAAGTGCAAATTCTTTTGCATGGCTCCTCCCGGGATCTGCGCCCAAAAGTAGTAATTATCTTAATCTTTTAAGACATAGGTTTTCAACAGGGGGTCCGTGACCCCTAGAGGGCCCGCGGAGGCATTGCAGGGGGGTCGTAAAACTTTTGGTTGATCAGACAGTCGTTATATAGTTTCTTTAATTTCCCGCCACAAATTTAAATTTCTTTAAACGCCCATTGACATAAAACCAATATATTTTACTGAAGGGGTAAGGGATAGCTTAATACTGAATGCAAAATGATAATAATAATGTATATTTTTAAAAAATAATATTACACATATGAACCCTATTTAATCTATACTTAATCTCCTAAGAGGTCCTTGGCCTAAAAAACATCAAAGACCCCTGTTTCATTGCAGTAAAGTACGACAATAAGAGGACAGAAAACACACTCACCAGCAACTTCATTAGGCGCACTACTGAAAACAAATGCAATCTAATGTAACCTTCCTGCACTTAATATGTTTAAAATAACTGAGAGCGCTGTTGATCTAACTTTCATTTCGGAGGCTGTGGTTTGCATTACTGTTGAATCGCTTCGCGTTGTACCGACACACGTTTCTGTTATTTTGGCAATCCAGTCACAGTTAATGGGGCTGGGCTTAATAACAGAAACACATTTGTGTTTAATTTAATGCTGTTTAACAGAACCACAAGCTACACACTCCAACATAATCCTGCAGCTGAATTGCCACCGGTGCACAGCTGTCGTATTAGAATGCATTCATTTTTTCTTTGTTTTTTAATTTTTCAGTGTACCTAATGAACTGGCAGTGTGAGCGTGTATTCCCTGCATTGTGTAATATATTTCTTAACAGCAAGCCAGTCTGATTAATTGCAGCGATCGCAGTGTTTTGCGCAAAATGACACTCAACATGGTTAATGTGTTTCCTCTGTTTGTTTTACAGGGTAGCACGCTGAGGAAGAGAAAGATGTATGAAGAGTTCCTCAGCAAGGTCTCCATCCTCGGTAAGCCTGTAAATGTTTAGCCAAGGGGGAACGTAATGAAGATGTAGGTACTTGTCTGACCTCACATTCGTCCGTTCCCTCCGTCGTTTCCGCATTTCTGAACAGGCCGAAGCGTGAGCGCGCTTGCGCGTGCTGTTCATCGTGAAGCGGCGGTTAGATCAACGTGTACCGTAGATTATCGCGCATAAACACGTTGTCACACAAGGCCGGCGGCTCCTAATCTTCTCACACTGATCGTTCTAAAGCCGGCCACACTCTGCAATGCCTCTGTGTGGACAATTAAAGAATGAGGGAGTTGAGCTAAGCCTCTCTCTTCACCACTGGAATTTGGCTAACGCCATCCCAGGCCGCACCGGCCGGTGGGTTTGGAGGGACGGCGAATGAGATTTATTCAGGCCTTCAGAATGAGCCGCGATTGGAACTGACGTCTCGTCCCTTTCCACTTGATCGTGTGTGCGTGGCTTATAGAGGGAGGCCGTGCCCCCTGTACAGAGTTATTAGCTGGCTGAGTAAACACATACACTAAGGTTCAGGTCTTAGGAGAGCGTCTCCGCGAGGTCCGCTCTCCTTTCATTCGCCTCCTTTTCTTTTCGAGGGCCTTGTCGAGGCCTGTATTCAAACACCGGCGCTTTTTCCTCTCCCTCCATTCCTCTTTCTGTCGCTTTGCTCCTCTGCTCTGCCTCTTTGAATTGGAGGAGGAGGAGGAGGAGGCGGGAGTGTTTGTGTTTGTCTTTGATTTTCGAGATAGCCACGAAATTGGGTACAAGCCCTTGATGTCGTGGAGTGAAGGGTGTAAAAAGCAAATGTTTTGTTGTCCCGCACACACACACACACACACAGGCTTCGACATCCCAATTACCGACTCCCTGTGTGTCTGCTGTGTCTGGTGTGCAACAAGGTGATCCAAGTGGGTGCAGGCTCGGTGGTGCGTGAAATGTAGGTTCTTTAGTCAGCACGTTTGTGTATCGCGTTACCTGCCGAGCTGTTAGGGATCACCTCGGTAAGACCCGCTGCCTTTAGCTCGCAGCCAGACAGAAGGCATCCATCTGGGTCCGGCAGACACCACGGCCCCACCGGTGGGGACACTGGACACCTCCAAATCGCTAGACCTGCCTTAGTTAATCCAAAGTACATACACATTTACGCACACGCGCAAATATACACACTCGGATCGGTTACAGAGGAGGTTATCAGGAGACAATAGTTCGGACAAAGAAATCCTGCTGTAGGTTCGCGCTTCTAGCTCACGTCTTAGTCAAATCAAAACAATGAGTCACCTTTTCATCTAGACAAAGCTAAAGATGAGTGTTTCCGAGTCTCCTTACATATGTAAATGTTGACCTTTAAGGTTAGGCCACAATTATCTGTTGAAGTTAGAAAAAAAAAAGCTGAATTCTTTTAGTGAATCGTCTTTATAGAGGTATTCAGTTATTAGTGGGCCACATTTTTTTGTTTGCTTTAAATAGCAGTTCATCTGAGTTGCTCAGAGCCTCGGATTAAACGTTTTTTCCCAGTAAGATGTGTGACCATCTGGGGTTTTGGTTTGCTGGAGAATACCAGCAGTTTCCAGAAATATCTGCGGCTAACCACGTCACTGTTCCTGTGGACGGTCTGAAAGTCTATCTGACGGGGCTCTGGAGATCTAAAAAAGCAACTCATAAAGATACAATCTGGCAGAACTCATTCACAAATCATGATCTCTGCACTTGTTTAGGCGGAACGTTAAAAATACAGCGAACCCGTTGGGTAGCAAAAAAAAAAAGGGGGATATTTTCCAAGCCATTACAGCCGACGCTTAATTTCACCTCTACTCATAAAATTATGAATGTTCTTTCTGGACTGTAGCAGAATAACATTTTTTAATCAATTTAGACGAAATGCCACTTGATCCTTGGAGCCCAGCTATTATCTAGTGAATGGATGTTTTTATTCACTCCACCTACACTGGTTCAACTGAACTTGAACACATTCAGTTAAGCAGGCGCCCTTTATTGTAATTCAGCCTGTATAGATGATACTAAATCGTGTTGGTCTTAAAACAGAAGACAGAACCATCTCACAACAATCCAGATTCAAGGGGTTTTATGTTCATGAAATGAGGGAGGATTTGTCTGAGATGGGAGTTAAACCCTAACCCTAGGGGTAACCACCATCACCTCACTGCTAGCCTAAAAGCTAATTTACAAGCTTGTTCTTCCTTCCTTTTTCCCCTTTTACTTTCATTGCCTGTCCTGAAGAAGACCCAAGCAAGTTGGAAAGGTCAATGTAGGGCAGTGTTTTATACCGTTAACACATTTTTAAGGGTGCCTTGCTTAGTTCCTTAACTTTTGATTAGGGTTAGGGTTAAGGGGTTAGGGTTAAAAACCAAAAAAAATCTAAAAACACAAAAGCAGGATGGACCAACCGTGGGATCCAACTATGAGTGGACTACTGTCCAACACGGAAGACAAGGACCTCGTTCTTATTTCGGAGATAGAGATATTGACCGTGCGTTCGGGCCGGAACTTTTTTACCCTCCCAGTCCAGGAAGCATAATCAGATTAATTCTTCTCCATCTGCTATCGCCCTGATCATCGAAAACAACACATTACTCTTTGTTTCCTGTCCATTCACACAGAGTCTTTGGATAAGTGGGAGCGTCTGACGGTGGCCGACGCGCTGGAACCTGTGCAGTTTGAAGATGGAGAGAAGATCGTGGTGCAGGGAGAACCCGGCGATGACTTCTTCATCATTACGGAGGTAATGTCGGCGCAACGTCTTCTGAACTGCCACATTTCCTGGAAGCTCCACGCAAGCAAATACGGGGCGTATGTAGACTGCGTACATGTCAGCAGGTGGGTGGATGTTCGCTCTGGTTGTTGTTGAGATGCTGGTGGGCTCTTCGCTGACAGCTTATTACCACCAGCAGACTGAGGACCCGCTGGTGCGCCCCAGCCCCAGTCCTCAACCGCGATTCATGCGCAAAGGATAGTCCCCTCACACTACAGGCTTTGTGGCACCGGGGCCCCTGGCGTTTACTTCATGAAGGGCCCCCTGCCTGTCATCCTAACACACTTTTGATTAACTCCATACTTACACAGCTTTCACCAGGGTCAAGTCAAGAGGCCTCTGTCTGGAGGGGGCGGGGGCACGAGATGCTGTCCGGTCTCTTATTTTCAGGCTTGCATTGTTTCACTTTCTGTCATTTCCTCCATCGCTTCTACTTATTCTGTCAGTCAGTAGTACTAGCGAGCAGTACCCTGGTTACAGTGCATGGGAGTGGTTAAGCCAGAGGTGGATTTTATCACGGCTGCTGAGTGATGTATCAGCCCTTATCCCTATTTTGCCTCAATTTCCATCTTAACCTGTGCCCCTCCAGCGCAACTCTTCTTTTCTTCACCATCCTTCTTTCATCGGTCCTTTCAGTCTCCCACCTCATGCCTTTCTTCAAATATATAATATGCATTTAATCCCAAAATATGCGCGGTGACACATTCGTTTTCTGTTGTTTTGGCCCTAATCCAGGGCTGAGAAATTTGTATCGCAACCGTAATCATAAAGTCAAAAGTGTGTGCTCAAGTATTTCAGTCGCGTACACCCTTGTTGGTTTAAGAGTGAAGCAGTCGTGGCTATTTTTATACTTTGATCCCCAACCAGCCTCGGTATCCGCTTCACTTGCCAAACTGAAAGACAAAGCAAGCAAAAACAGATGTCTGCGGGCTAATGCAGAAGTCTAAAACTGTGTTTAGCATTACGTTTAGCCGCCATGTCCTACTTATCACGCCGTAACAATGACAAGGAGGACGGTTGCTATGCAGTTCAAAGTCGGCAATTAGACTCGATAGATAATTTTAAATCTTAGATGTTGGAATGCAGAGCAACCGCAAAACAAAAAAGAAATGCCTGCCCAAATATTTATAGATATTCACATCATTGTACATCTTCCTTTTAACCCTTTAAGACCTAAACATCCACCTGCGCATAAAGAAATGCTTGCGGGTTAGGGTTAGGGTTAGGGTTAGGGTTGGGGTTAGGGTTAGGGTTAGGTTTGAATCGCCGCAACTCACTGATGGACAAAATTCGAAGTACTTGGAAGCTGCACCACAACATACACTAAATTACTCTTTTATTTTTATTTATTATACAAGTGCATTCTACTGTGTACAGCATAGGTCTTCAAAAGGGGGTCCGTCAACCCTAGGGGGTCTGTGGGGGTATTTCCCCCAAATTTCAGTTTCTTAACAAGATACTAATAATGTACATTTATAAATAGCACCAGGCTGAGTTTATTATAGACCATATATAGTAGGTATGGGGTCCCTACTTAATCTCTCCATCAGTTTGGGCCTTGGCCTGAAAAACATTGAAGACCCCTGTCGTACAGTAATCACAGTAACAAGTAACTGGTTAATCCCAAATTTATTTCTCATTGTGAGTAGGTTTAATGCTGAATTGAGTAACATCCCTTTGAAATCCACGTTATAAACATCAGCCTTACTTGCCGTTATGAAAAGAAATCTGTTGGATATCATGTTAAAAACATGCTAAATAAACAAAACTTTACGCTTGGAAAACGCTGGATCCTGCCCCTGATAGAAAGTAATCGCTGCACAAGAGAAATCCTGTTTTTTGAGGGATCTCACCGCTCTGTTTTCTCGTTTTATCGCATTAATCCACACCTGCCGTCTCGCGTGATTTTTGGGAATCCTATAAAACAATTTCGACTTTGCCCCGACTGTTCTGGCATGCTGGGGCATGACAGCCCCGGGCTAATTATTTAGTTGCTCGCGGTTTTCAAACAAATAGCTCGATTTTAAAGGGTTAAAACATGACTCCTCAGTGTGAGACCTCGTACGTTCCAGAGAGGAGAAACTATTTGGTGGAATCTGTTGGATTACAGGATGGAGAGAGTTGTGCTACACTCAGCTTCTCTTAAACAATATTTAACAAAGTTGCCTTTTTCTTAAATTTTTTTCCGTACCCATCTCTTAACCCGGCTGCTGCCCACTCTTTAAGTGGTCCCTTTCTTTATCGTCTCGTCCCTCCCTCGCCTTCTCTCATGCAGCAGACACTGACTTTCCCAGAGCTGGGTGGACTGTGGTGGAATGTGCGCTGCTGACTTTCACACGGGGTCAGGAGACCCAGCCTCCCGGGAGGGAGACGAGGGAGAGAGAGAGAGAAGGAGAGGCAGAGAGAGGAGGATGAGTCAAAGAGGGCTGGGACATATGGGCAGAGAGAAGAGGACGAATTAAAGAGGACCACAAGTAAAGAGGGAACAGGAGGATTTTGTTAGTGTGAGTTTGTCCTACTGTGAGATCGGCTTCCTGAAGTCTCATCGTGTGATTCCTTCCCATTTGAAAACTTTTAATCCTTGTCTGTCCCCCAGCCTCTCTTTTCTTTTCTCTTCTCTTCTCTTGTCTGTTCTCATTTTTTTTATTTTTTGTTGTTGTTGTTGTTTCTGTGGTTTTGGGGGATCGGCCAAAAAACCGAAACCCCGCAGTCACTAATTACACACTGTTGATGGGGAAGATTAACAAAAAGGGGAGGTATAGAGACATCACTTTCTTTGCCCGGCGGAGGAATGGGGCTCTAATGAATAGTGACATGTTTACATTTTTTTCTCACACTGTACAAACAAGCCTTTACAGGCTCCGGGGGCCATGAGGACTCACCTTCCCTTTCATCGGCTTCCTCTTTGCCTTTCCCTCCCCTTCATCCCTCCATCCCTTCAGTGCCTATACTTCTACTTGGCCAGCAAGCGCACTTATTTCTGCATCCTCGTTATACTTTCACACCATCTCATGCGTGTCTTAAAAAATAAAATTTTGAAACATGCTGTAGCGGTACATGTTGGACATTGGTTTTCTCGTCACTAAAGTGGAAGCAGAGGTGGAACAAGGTTATCGTCGTGTCTAAGTTTAGTCGAAATTCCCAAGCCCTAGCTTGCATCTGGAGTGGCGTACGTCTGTTTGTACACTTCCATATGTCGCAGTGTTAACGAATTAATTAGTTGTACCATTACATGTGTTGTTCTTGTCCAGAATACGATATAGTACTTGCAAATTAAGTTTTAAGTTTCCATCCTGCTCGGGCAACTTTACTGGCAGTTGTCAGACTGAGTCGAAGTAAAATAATATGAGGTGGGTATGGATGCTTGTAGATGTGGTTTATAGTTTTGAAACCGGCAGCGTTTCCCACCACCACTGCCTGTCAGCAACATCTCAGCCCGCTGGCTGCTGATGCTCCATTTCTGATTCAGTTGTTTCCTGATTTCTTGAGTCAAGATTTCCTGCAAAATTGTCTCAAAACTGTAACTGCAAACGCTTAGTGTTGAGGATGTGTCAGAACCTAATCTCAGTTTCCCTGCCGATACAAATTGAAACAAGGTTGAATGTGACATTGTAACATGTTGCACTACCCGAATCTGAACAAAATAGCAGCAACCTCCGGGATGAAGCCCATGCGGCTAAGTGCTAAAAATTGCAGTTCATCAATTGGCCACTTGAGGCTGGATCCAATAGGGAGCAAATCCCCATAGAGCCCCATGTTAAAAGGCCCAACTTTACAGCATTATTAAACATGTTTACAGTCCAAAAAACGATTTTGGTCTCAATTTATTTCACTATTCGTGAGCTGAGCTAACAGGTGGCAGAGAGTTGGGTGGGCGGGTCTTAACGTCTGAAATGCGCCCCCACGTCCATATTTGGAGTATCTGAGTGTGGGCGGAGTAAAGCTCACCCAACATGGCAACCACAGGCTCTGCCCACTTCGGGCTTCAATTTTGAGGTGCAGAATCCAACAGGTGACGTCACGATGGGTTTAATATATACAGTCATTGGTTCAAACGCACCCTAAAAGGTGGTTTAGGCTTCTGCGTCAATTTGATGCCATAGCTACGGCGACAGGGCAGAGCATGCACGGACCCTAGTACTAATCGTAGCCTGACGTGGATCTCCTCGGAAAAGTAACTTCCCTGTTTCCACAGTTTTCCATTTGATTGTTCAATAAAGATGGAACACATTGAGGAAAGGTTGATTGAGGAGGTTCGAAGATACAAACATTTATATGACTTGTCCTTGGCGAAGGTTTCAGTCTTCATTGTTGAAAGTGAGGCAGGAAGTAGAAACAAAAATGAACCCGACCGGCAACAAAGACAGCGCCGACTAGTGTTTTGGTGGTGTTTTTACAGAGCGAGCCACACTGAAAACCAGGGTTTCTTTCTTTTTGTCAAATCAAGTTATTTCAACTTCAGCCTCAAGTCTGACATTTCATGGGACTACCTGTTAGGCTCTGGATGAAAATAATGTAAAACCCAGCGATGGCCGCTCACCAGACATTCCTTTCTGCTAATGTATCCACTCTCATCTCTCCCAGCCATCGATTCTAACAGCTACATGTGTTATCTCACATTTGTCCTTTGACCTCGCACAAAAGTAATCATGCTGAAGGGGTCTAAAGGGTCCCCCTGGGTCACCAGAACAGAAATCCTCTGTGGGTTGTCTACAATATATCTCCTTTAACGGTACTTGCCTGTAACGTGTATTTGCCAAAGTCCAATTCATCTAATGGAGCCCGTTGTTATAGACCGAAGATCAATGTAGTTAATCAATTAAGTCACGCGAAGGAACGTGAAGATCTGCGCATCTTAATCGGGATAAAGTTTTTTTGCGAGACACTGCATTTTTGACGGGCAGCCCCTCGGGCTGCTGACTGGAGGAAGGAGAACAAATCTTGTGAGAAGGGCTGTTGTCCTTCGCTGCGGGATCTGTGCGTGTGTGTGCTTTTGAATGAGAAGGTGCAGACACTGCTGGAGCTGGGTGGCCTTGTAAACAGGCTTCTCTGGATATCACCTTCCTCCATCTCTGCCTGCACCTCTCTTTCTCTCTCTTTCTCTGAGTATGTTAATGCCATTTCCTACATGCAAAACCCTACTTTTTGATAAGTCGCCACTAACTCATCCACTTTGCTCTGGATGCAGTACATGCATTTGAGTGTTTCATATATATATATATATATATATACACACATACACATATATATATGTGTATGTGTGTATATATTTATTACAATAAGTGTCCAAAATGTGGATTTTAAGTCTCTAGTTATAAAATAGCTGCTAGTAGTTTTTCAGTACGGGACAAGTGATTCATTGCTGCTGCTTAAATTGTCTCACACTATTCCTTCCCCTGTCTCTACAACTTGTTTGTATTCTTTCATTCATACACTTTTTTTCTCTCTCTCTCTCTCTTTCTCTCTCTCTCTGCCTGACCTCCTCAGCTGTCTTTTGTCATTTCCAGTCCTATGCCCCCTCGGTTGAACAGGGGAGTCTCTCCGATGTTTACAAAAGAAATATCTGCGGGGCAGAGCACTACCTCTGGGGTGGTACGCTGGGAGATGGCTATCTGGACCACACCAGATGAGAACTACTGTACTCGCAGCGCTGCACTGTCTCATTCTCTTTGTTTGGACGTGAATGGAAAGGAGAGGAATCAGCTGGTTGTAAACACGGGAGTCTCCGTGCCCCCATTCTATCCCCATTCACATCTCTCTTTTATTTATTTATTTTATTTTTTATGTTTTTTGCATTCAAGCCACATCTTGGCTGGGGTGGAGAAGTTGTAAAGAAAACGAAATGCGACCAGACTCACCAAATAAATTACGCGACTTATTTGTCCCTTCACTGCCGCTCATATGGGCAGTCATAAAAAAAAAAATATTTGCAAATGGAAAACATCCGACGTCTGTGTATTGGAGGTTTAACACCGCCGGCTGTTTGTTCTTTATCTTCTAATATTGGCAGCAGTGGATGGACGTGAATAGCTCCCATTCAGATAACAAGACGTTAGAAGTTAGTTTAATAAAGTGATCAGTACCAAAGTACTCCTGTTAGGGAGCTGAGCAGTCTTATTCGCTCCCCGACTTCAGCTTTGTGCAAAAGGCAGTTCAGACATCTGGCCTCGGTAGTAAGTTCGGCAAATAAGCTGATCTAATTATAGACATTTCATGCATTTATCCGAATGATTGTGATCTCGGCCTTCCAACTGGTTGTTTGTCAAGCCTGACAGATCAAGCTAAAACCCAATTACAAACACGCACCTGTATACATGCACACATTTACAGTGACTTCCTCTAATACTTTGTAAATATGACCTAAATAGTTAAAAAATGATAGACACAGTGACGCACTAAAAGAAAAGAACCTTCCACGGTTGGTGGTAAATGACTGAGAAGTTAGGAGTAAGGCTACGTTTCTACCTCTGAGACGGCTTTCAAGATGTCCCAGCAACCTTAAATGTCTCTACACAAACAGGGACACGTCAAAGGAATTATCTGCCGCTTAGTATATTTTAACACGTTTTAAGGTCAAAGCTTTAATTAAACTTGTGGTTTCGGTTTTTATGTCGCATGTGCACCACAGAGGGTTGGACTTCTGAGTGAAACTTAGCTGCTGAGAGACAATCTTGATGCAGTGCATTCTGATGTTCCCGTCCTTGAGCACACGTTGACTGCTCTAACCACACTCGTCTTTGAACTCGGGCTTTATTTTAATCTCAGCTACGCACCTGTAACGTTTAGCGCCTTCATCTTGCACAGCTGCAGCCTTATTGCGTTAAACCTTAAACAAGCGCCTCATAAGTCGAAAGCAGTAACAACCCCCGTGGTGATTCCTTTACTCATGACATCAGTGTCGGTGTAATTGTTCTAGGGCTGAGTCTTGATACTGATTTCCTGACTCAGTTTATTTCAAAGTATTCCTGTGTTTTCCTGCATCAACAGTAAGATCTGAGCTGTGCGGGCCACTCCGGCTTTTTGCTCCACAGCAAATGTTTGTTAAGTAACGGAAGTGCAAAGCCATTATCGTTCAGTTATGTCGTTTTCCGCTGCGAGGCGTGCTGAAAACGAGGTAACTCTTTAAACAGAGACCGAATAAAATCAACACCGTGTTAAAATGAAATCGTTATATGAACATCTCGCTGACAACATCTACGCACAAACATCTCATCAGAGAACGTCCGCCGGCTTTCCAACTTCACGGTGATCAGACAGCGTCAGCGTTTGTTTCAGCTGTTAACTGCGTCCTTATCTGTTGTGTTTCAAGGAATCAACAACGGCTCGATTTATGAAACACTGTAGATTTCTGATCAGTAAGTGAGATGAACATTTTCTGCTTAATACCACAGCTGTGTTTCCAGTTAGAACCAGTATAAGCCAGTGAAGTAAAACTTTGTTCAAAATAATCTTATTCATAAAAGTGGCACCTTCCTGAAGTTCAGTTTTAAAATATTGTGTTTAAAGATGTTCCTATGACAAAACATTTCAATAAAAAGTTTTAAACTGACACGCTTGTTAGGTTAGATTAACTTTTTGACCATTTCTTGATGAGTTTTCATTTCTTAGTTTTCTGTGTTAACCACTAGACAGACTGACGGCCTGTCCACAGTGTAGCCCTGTACCTACACCTAGAGGGCCAGGGGTCCATTCCCTGCATCACCTGTTCTGCTGCTGCTGCTGAGGACGTCTCTTTATCTGCTAACTATTAGCAAAATTTAAAAAAAAAAAATCTGTTTGCATTTCTCATTTATGTGAACAAGTTTAATGACTCCATACTTTGCATTCAACAAAATAAAAAATAATAAATAATATAATAATTTAAAAAAAAAGTTTATTATAATATTAAAAATACGTACAGTGGGGGAAATAAGTATTCGATCCCCTGCTGAATTTGTAAGTTTGCCCACTTCCATAGAAATGATCAGACTCTGGTTTTTATGGTTGTTTACTGGTTATGGGTATAGACAGAATATCAGTCGAAAATGCATAAAAAACACACAATCTAAAAGTTATAAATTGTTATGTATTTTATTAAGGGAAATAAGTATTTGATCCCCAAGCACAACACAAGTCAGTACTTTGTAGAGAAACCTTTGTTGGCAAGCACAGCGATGAGACGTTTCTTGTAGTTGGTCACCAGGTTTGCACACAGCGCAGGAGGGATTTTGGCCCATTCATCTTTACAGACAGTCTCTAAATCCTTCAAGTTTCTTGGCTGCCTCTTGGAAACTCGGGGCTTCAGCTCCCTCCACAGGTTTTCGATCGGGTTAAGGTCTGGAGACTGACTAGGCCACTCCATGACCTTAATATGCTTCTTCTTGAGCCACTCCTTTGTTGTCCTGGCAGTATGTTTTGGGTCATTGTCATGTTGGAAAACCCACCCACGAGGCATCTTCAGTGTTCTTGCTGAGGAAAGAAGGTTTTTGTCCAAGATGTTACAGTACATGGCTGCATTCATTGGCCCCATAATGCGGTGAAGTTGCCCTGTACCCTTTGCTGAAAAACAGCCCCAAAACATGATGTTTCCACCTCCATGCTTAACCGTGGGTATGGTGTTCTTTGGGTCATACTCACGTTTTTTCATCCTCCAAACATGGCGGGTCGAGTTAATGCCAAATAGCTCAACTTTGGTTTCGTCAGACCACAGCACTTTCTCCCAAGCCTTCTCTGAGTCATTTAGATGTTCACTGGCAAACTTAAGGCGGGCCTGTACATGTGCCTTCTTGAGCAGGGGGACCTTGCGGGCACTGCAAGAGTTCAATCCATAACGGCGCAGTGTGTTGCCAACTGTTTTCTTGGTGACGGAGGTCCCAACTGCTTCCAGATCATTAACAAGCTCCTGCCGTGTTGTTTTAGGCTGCTCCCTCACCTTTCTCATCATCATCCTCACTCCATGAGGCGAGATTTTGCGGGGAGCTCCAGACCGAGGACAGTTGATGGTCCTTTTATGGGTCTTCCACTTGCGAATAATGGCACCAATAGTTGTCACCTTCTCACCAAGCCTTTTGCTGATGGTTTTGTAACCTATACCAGCCTTGTGCAGGTCTACAATCTTGTCCCTGACATCTTTTGACAGCTCTTTGGTCTTGCCCATGGTGCTGTAGAAGTTGGAATGTAAGAAACTGATTCTTAGAGCAGGTGTGCTTTATATACATGACGAGTTAAGATCAGGAGTATTGGTAATTAGTTGACTGAGCACAGCTGTGTGCCACATGCGCACCAGCCAATCTGTAGGAGCCTGAATTCTAAGTGAATTGTTGGGATCAAATACTTATTTCCCTTAATAAAATACATAACAATTTATAACTTTTAGATTGTGTGTTTTTTATGCATTTTCGATTGATATTCTGTCTATACCCATAACCAGTAAACAACCATAAAAACCAGAGTCTGATCATTTCTATGGAAGTGGGCAAACTTACAAATTCAGCAGGGGATCAAATACTTATTTCCCCCACTGTATATATTCAAATATTTAAACGGATGGGTGAAACTGCAGGAACAACAATATCACTTATATTTTTCCAATTTATTTATTAATTTTATTTGTTCATTTTTTGAAACTTTCCACTCGGGGGTTGGACCCAGTCTGCAAGACACTATGGGATTCATGTGGAAGTCAATAATAATACGGGTTTATTAAATTCTCTCCAGGTACTCCAGCTTCCCTCCACCTTCCAAAGACATGCTCGTTAGGTTAATTTGTGATTCTAAATCGGCCCCGAGTCAGCGCTGAGATAGACTGGAGACCTGTCCAGCCCCGGCGTGACCCTCCGGAGGACAAGCGCTTACACAAAATGAATGAATGAATGTCAGATCTTTCGAGATGAGTTTAAATCAGAAAACAGATTCCGTTCTGTGTGTGAAGTGGCGAGGAGATCCCCCGCCGCCGAGCTGAGGTCGCCGCCCTGTGTCGTGTTGTCGTGCTGAGTGCATCGTGACACGGTTGGTTTGGCCCAGTCGTGACACTCGCGCAGTGTTCCCACCTTAAACAGTGTCCCCCACCTCTCCACAGCTCATTTCTAGTGCGGACGAACCGCCGGGTCACACACATCCCTTTCACTGAAATACAGTCACACTGTTGTGTGCCCTCGGTGAGTAAGCTGGCAGTTTCGGTGTTCTCATTAAGGCTCATTATATTCATATTTAGCATTATTAGCCCGGTCAGCACAAGGAGCAGAGAGGGATTAGAGGCAATGAGGGAGTGCTGGAACGGTCAGGTCTGTTATATGACACGGTCCAAGACAAGCTGGGAAGTTCTCCCACTACCGATTTAGAGAAGCCCTTGAGTGCATGTAGATGCCAGGGCTAAGATAAAAAAACATATTCTACCCCTGTCTGTGCACATTCACTCCAAATATGGCAAATAGCAAAACTTTTCTACCTGCCATTTGGAGAAAAGTTTGTGTCAGTGTCATCTTAAGGACACTTCCTGGGTTTAAACCCACCAGTCATGTGAGCCTTAGCTAAAGTGGTCTATTTCGCACATAAGGGCACACCCCATGTTTTATTTATATCATTAGTGTTTTACATGACTTTATTGAACTGTTTTACATTATTTTAAAATGTAAGTGGTTATTTATTTACTTTTATAACCTAATTTTACTGCATATGTTTTTTTTTTAAGTCCCCCCACCCCACCCCCCAAGGTGTGCCCGGGCCCCCCAAAAAGTTAGCACCCTCCCTGCCTCAAGCCTCAGTCCCCTGCCACGTCTCTGATTTTGCACCTTGCAGTGTTTTATGTTTTTATTTGTGTGAAGCACTTTGGGTTGCACTCGTCTGTGTGGAAAAAAAAAGCGCCACATAAATAAAGTTTGATTTGATGAAGATGAATATTTTAGCGTACGCTCCTCCACAGCCGCAGAAGTTAGCCAACAGCTGCGAGATACGACAGCATGGACGCGTCATCTGTCGGGCACAGTGAACGGAAATCAGATTTCTTCCCTTATACTTGTTAGATGACTCACACACGCACACACACACACACACAACACCCAGTGGATGTTGGTAATATGCGTAGTAGGTCACGGAGTCCGCTCGGTCTCTCCAGGAGCTATCAGCTGTTGGACTGTTGCTGCTTTTCTCACTGTTTGTGCGCCCTTTCAGAATGCGTCGATCCATCTGTGTCAGGCGATGGTGCACGTTCGCAAAAGAGTGTGTCGGTCATTCTCCGGGGTCATCCAGGGCCTCTGCGTCGCTCTTGGACAATACAGTTGTTTCCGTTTAATGGGCGAATGCTGATTGAGGGGATTAAGCGATGACTGTGCTCGGCCTGTAGCGGGCTTAGATGTTTGTGTTTATGACACTCTGGAGGAAATAAAGCAGAACCAATCGGTTTGCGTATCACATCAGCCAGTAGGAACACATGACTGTGTGTTGTTGTCCCGCACAACAGGTGTCCGTCCCACAGAAAAGTGAACTAAATCCTATGCACCTGTGTTCTTATGAAGCGCAGGAATTTCTCCTCGGCTTAATCCTCCCGGTGATTTTCAGTCCCCCCCCTCCCCCCCATCTTTCCCTTCTTCACACACACACACACACACACACTCCTCCTTTTATTCCTCTCCTTCTCATCTCGTTCTTTCTCTCCTTCTCTTCTTTCCCGCTTTCAGGGCATCGCCTCTGTTCTGCAGCGCAGGTCCGACAATGAGGAGTATGTGGAGGTTGGACGCCTCGGACCCTCTGACTACTTCGGTGAGTGTGTCAGCTTTTTTCCATCTCTCCAGCTTGGCGCCGCGCACAAAAAAGCTATTGATCAAAACAAAAACCGGTTTATGTTACGCGTCCGATTTAACGTGGCGTGACATATTAAAGTAAACCTATGAAATGCACAGCTGGCGTGGCACTTAACTGAGAAGGGTCCAGCACAAAATTCAATCAACTGGCTTGTAGAAGATATAAATACATTGCAACTGTGGAAAGTCAATCCTCTCACTTTATAAAAAATGCTTTTGGTGTGCAGTGGTGTTGTTTTTATTTGTGATAAATGCCAAATTATTATCTTGATTCATGTTTTTTTTTGCGTGCTTACTTTTCTAATTAACTGAATAATTAAAGTGCAAAATACATTTCTACCAATATATGACCAAATGGATTGCCAGAGATCCATTAAAGCTTGCTGTATTTGAATTACCGTAACTCACAATGGTTTGCGCTACTGACAAAATTCAAAGTGTGGCCGACACACTGGGACAGGTTTAACTTACTTTGGTTTTTACCAACAAATTCCTCCAAACATCTGTCTCTTACTGCGTCGCTCCTGCGTCAACCTGCGGCCGACAGCAACGGTGCGTCGTCGTTCCCGCAATGGCAGCTGTTTTTCCAGTGCTCAGCCACACTTTGAATTACGGTAATTCAAATATCACAGGCTTTGTTAATGGGCAGGCAGATGTCCAGGTCTTAAAGGGTTAAAAGGAAGATACAGACATTGTACAATAATGTGAATGTCTGTAAATATGTGGGAAGGCTCTGCTAACTCCAACATTTAAGATTTTTTTGTCCGTCTGTGAGTTACGGTAATTCATTTTTTTATTTTTTTTTTTATGCGCAAGCAGATGTTTAGGTCTTTAAGGGTTACATTTATTTAGAAATGTCATCTTGTCTACTTTCATCCCAGGCGAAATCGCCCTGCTGTTGAACCGTCCCAGGGCAGCCACCGTAGTCGCCCGCGGACCCCTGAAGTGCGTGAAGCTGGACAGGCCCCGCTTTGAGCGTGTGCTGGGCCCATGCTCAGAGATCCTCAAGAGAAACATCCAGAGATACAACAGCTTCATCTCTCTCACTGTGTGACAGGTCGGCCCCCCACCCCGCGCCCACCCTCCCCCGTCCGGGCCCCCACCAGCAGGCGTGTGCAACATCAGCATCAGAGTTTTCGGTCAGTGGGTGGGAAGGGGGCGAGGACGCGGGGTGAAGGACATGGGTTTTACATCTACAGTGACAGGGTGCTCGTTTCTTTTTCATTTTTTATTTTTATTTTTTTCCCATTTTGCGCGTTTCTTTCTTTCGACCTCGTGCACTTTGACTTGATCTGTGCTGTCACGTAGCTTTATTTAAAGAACAACACGCAGGGGTGTACAAATCTGAGACTGGTTCAGCTCATTATGTGATGTAAATGAGTCGTGCATACAGCGTCCATGAAGCATGCTTCGAGTCCGACAGAGAGCGGTGTTTAGCACTTTCATCGACTTACGAAAGGAACGGATGAATTCAGGAAATAAGAAGGAAGCTAAGTCATGTTTACGTGCGGCGCGGGAGGAAGTGAGTGCAGGTTTCTTCGCTCGCTGGCTGTGGTTTGCCTTTTTTTTTTTTGTTTTTTGTTTTTTTAAACGACGTGACGCCGTTTTTAGATCGCGCACGACACAGACCTCTGTTCTTTGAAAATGTAGCTGTAGAGGCGTGAAGAAAAATAACATTCTTGGCTGTTTCATTCGTTTCGAGTGCTTCTTACGTGTGCTTTTACTGTCGTGCATCGGTCGGGAGTTTGTTAGCGTCGACGTGTCCGGTCGGATGCTACACTTTCTCCGTTTCTTTCGGTTTTTTTATCGTCAACAAAGCCCGTGAACGGAGCGACATTACGATGTCAAACTGACCCATGTACAAATATTTCATGAGATTTGTTGACTATAAGATAAAAATCTAGAAAATCACCAAAGTTATCCTTTTGCATTTATGTGGTGCGTGCCAGACAAATTAATTAATTCAATTTTTGTTTTCTTTTAAATAGAAATCCTCTCTCATTTCGGTATATTTCCTGAAGCGGCTCAGTCCGATCTGTGAGCTGCGGTATTTTAAAAGCTCAGTGGTGTTATCAGACCTCTCCTCAAAACACAAACAGAGTCTGAAACACACAACCATACTGTATATGCTTACACTGTCTCAGGACTAAATAAATCCTCCACACGCACACACACACACACACAAACACAAACACAAACACAGGTCTTACCTGACGCTTTTCTTAGCTGGTTTTGTTCCATGTTGTATTGCTAGATAAAAGCTTTTGCACCACTTTAGAGTTTGTGACTTTCGATCAACGCAGCGGTTTGAGTTGAGCTGTTTTTAAGAACATGACTTCTATCTACTGAACAATATATTTACTTGTGTTGCTTTTTCCTCTGTCAAACTTGCACAACCGACCCAGCGACTGGTGTTGCATAAACGGGACGTCCAGAAAAGAATCGTTCTGTATTCTCTCTTCGTGTGTATCTTTTATTTTTTTCTTCTTCTTCTTTCAACTATCAAACCATCTTGAGCAAATAAAGATAAGCTTCTGAAATCCTTTTGATTCGTGTGATTAGTTCCTCTTGATCGGCACTTCTTTGTCCTGGAGCATAGGTCTTCAACAGGGGGGTCCGTGACCCCTAGAGGATCCGCGGAGGTACTGCAGGGGAGGGGGTCGCAAATCTTTGGTTGATCGCACAGTTTTTATCTATTTTATTTTTGTTTTTCCTCACAAATTTAAATTTCTTTAAACGCACATTAACATAAATGGAACATATATTTAATATTGAATGCAAAATGATAATAATAATGTATATTTGTAAATAGCACTAGCATGGCCAAGTTTAATGTAGGACACAGAGTGGGTAGGGGGTCGCTACTTCATCTCTTCATCAGTTTGGGGGTCCTTCGCCTGAAAATCGTTAAAGACCCCTGTTCTAGAGCATAGGTCTTCAACAGGGGGTCCGTGACCCCTAGAGGGTCAGCGCAGGTACTCCAGGGGAGTCGCAAAATCTTTGGTTGATCAAACAGTTTTTATACATTTTATACATCACAAATTTAAATTTCTTCAAATATACATTAACATGAATCCAACATATGGACCACATATAGTATGTAGGGGGGTTCCTACTTAATCTCTTCATCAGTTTGGGGGTCCTTTGCCTGAAAAAATATGTAAAAATACATGTCCTAGAGTGTGTGACTTTGTCTCTATTAATCTCGTATTTATTTCTCCAAAATGAAATATGCCTCCATCTTCTCTTACTTCCAGCCTCGCCTCCTTCGCTCCATCCGACTCCCTCCACTCCTCTGCATCCTCCTCACATTAAGCCAAGTGTCAGTCATCCGTCAGACGGGGGGTGTCGAGCCTCAGAGCTCCTCCCAACCAGTTTACACCGCAGTGGACTTAAAGCCTCCACAGGCTCGACACATTCCTCCTCCTCTTAATGCCCACTAAATCAACCAAGGAATGTGCCCCCAACTCTCTGACACTGAGTTTAATCCCCCCCCCCCCCCCCCCACACACACACACACACACACACACACACACACACAGACTCATTCTGCACTTTAACACTAACACATGAAGTCAATCAAGCTTTGGATTTGTAGTTCTTGCCTCTCCATCTATAGAAATAAATAAATAAAGACCTCGACGCCGTTAACCATAATTCACCCACCAGAACTTTTACATACACATTGTCTATGCAGCCGCTTTCACTCCCTGTTTGACCTTCCCTGCTTTCTCCTGCACATCCTCACCCGGTACGTTGTCTGGTCGGTCTCACGTGCCAGTTTATTAGGTACACTAGCAAAAATGGATTCGTTCTAACATAACAGTCCGCCGCTTAATGCACTGCACTTAGCTGCGTTCGGTATTTGTTTAAAATAACGGAGCCGCTGAATTAACTGTGTTTTCATTTTGGAGGTTCTGGTTCGCAGTGCCATCCCGTCGTGTTGTACCGACGCTCGTTCCTAAAAAATCTGACAGCCCCATTTTGGTCAGCGGGACGGGGCTCTAAAGCGAGCTCGGTGCCAACCTGCACTTTAGATGAGATCCAGTGTGTGTGGCCAGAGCACCTGACGAGGCGCTGACAGTACTGGGCCGGTCTGGGTGGGCCCGGTCGGGGATGAAAAAAACTTCGATTCGTCACATGAGCAATAAGATGGCGCCTTGGCACCGTGGCACCGGGCCAGCGAGAGAACGAGGTGAGACCAAGTTCCCTATTTGGCAAGTCTGTCCACGCAAACCCAAGAGTTTGGGTTTTGAGATATTGGCCTGTTTTGCTTTTAATTGCTTAAATAATTTTAACCTCCCGAGACCCAAGCTATTGTTTGCTGTGCATTTTTAATTCCTTCATGGTATTTGGGAGACTTTTGGGATGTACCAAGCATACATTTTCTAAAAAAAATAAAAAGAAATATCATGTTTTTATGTTCCTTATGACCATGTCTTTACAAAATCCATGATGATTTATTATGGGAACAATCACTTATTAATATAAAATTAGTAGATATCAATAAAATGTCAACTAAATACTTTTTTAAAATAACAACCACCATCTAATTAGCTAAACAATAATAAAATGACCTTATATTCTTTATATATTTCTTCTCTGGCAATATATCAAATTTTATATGGACAATAACAAATTGTATCTGTGTCCAAGAAACCTCTTTCACCTACGTTACCCATTACAAACACATGACATTACAGGAAGTGTGTTAAATGCAAATCACATGACCTGTAGTGTGTGAGACAAATGTGGATTTATCGCAATATACTTATAACTAACTTTCAATTTCAATTTACTTAGTTGTATTTATAATATTTAGAAGAATCTTTCCATAAAAATCTTTCTGTGTGGTGAGTATAGACGACCATGTTGATTTAGGACCGAATAGGCAGAATTGCAAACAATGAAGTCCTCAAACCAGTAATTTAGCTAATTAACGAGCTAATTTGCTGTAGCTTATCACTACCAAAGTTAATAAGCATAAATGAACAAATTCCAGTTGTATAATCTGATGAGGTTTTGCCCCATGATTGGCTGTAGAATGAATCTGCTGAAATGTCCTCATATGAGGACGCAGGGTCTAATGAGCATCCTCAGACTGAAGTGGTCCAGGAGATAAGGTGCACAGCATTAGTCGGGACTTGGGAGGATGCGCGGCCCCTACAGCAGCACCATTACTTCGGCTTTTTTTAAAAATTTTTTTATTGCTATTAGCCAGCTACTCCCACAGTTTAGCGTCGGTTGATGGCGAACTCTTGTGCACGTTGTTTTCCAAACAAGTGAGAGATTAGAGTCGGGGAGGAGTAGAGGGAGGAGACGGGGGAGGATGTAGAGGATAAAGACGGAGGTGGAGGAGGTAATGAGCATGCGGCAGGAGGAGGAGGAGGAAGAGGAGGAAGTGGAACAAATGCCGCACCAGATTCACTCGCGGGGGCAATGACGTGTTTTTTAGTTTTTAACTCCTGACATAAATGTTGAAGAATTTATCCCACAATGGAAGCACTCTTCCTTCTCCTTTGCGGGATGGCTTCTTAATCACAACCCTCTGAATTCCAAGTTTTATATAGTGATTGCCAAAATGTACGAGATAAGAGGAGGCCGGGAGGAATTTGGTTTGTGTGTGAACATGTTTTCGTGTGTTCTTGTTGCATCCCATAAGTAAACACAGCAACCTTTGGCCTCATGAGAGGATGTTTTATTTGGTGTTGCATATTTAGATCTGGCACAGTGAGTTTAGCCCGTGGGTGTGCGTGACCCCCCCCCAGATCTCGCTCTTTTGTTTCCTCTGTGTGTTCCCATAGACGCCATCTCTGCTCCGCTCTATCCCCTTGACTGGAGAGATTCAGGCTAATTAAAATGCCTGCCAGCCTCCATTGATTCTCCGCGCCCTCTTTCCTTCATGATCCCCACACCCTGGTGGACCCTCCCCACCCTCCCCACATACTACTAATGACCAGAGACCTTTGATACGTGGCTGTCTAGATATGTTGGGTGTGGCGATCTGACTCCTCAAGAGTCATGTTCGGTCTGGTTTGGTTGAAACTCCAAGAGGGCATCTTATCCCCCGGCCGGTCCACGGCTTCGCTGCTCTGATTCTCAGCTCTAATCGTGACCTCCCCAGGTCAGAGGTCACCGCCCGGGCCCTGTCACAGGTGGCTGAGCAATAGTGAAGCTGATGGGATTGAAAGGTTAGGGATGAGAGGGGGTGTGGAGCTGAGGTCGGGAGGAGAAGGAGAGTCGAAAAACTGGGTCAGGAGATCATCACAAGGTCTGATTCAGTTAAGGATGGCCAAATGGCTCAGATCGTTTTACATTCTTATTAAAAGCCTGCTCTGTTACTCTATTGATGGATAATGCGGCATCAAGCAGGGATGGGGATCGAGCTAATAGATATCCGGTTAGCTAACCCCCTTTCTTCTTTCTTTCATTCATTTTCAGACTTTTAGACCAGAGGTCTTCAACGTTTTTCAGACCAAGGACCCCCCAACTGATGGAGAGATTAAGTAGAGACCCCCTACCTACTATATGTGTTCTATATTAAACTCAGCCCAGTGCTATTTATAAATATATATGATTATTATTATAATTTTGCATTCAATATTAAGCTTATCCCTTTACTAAAATAAAATTTAATTTGTGGGGAAAAGTTATAAAAATGTATAAAAACTGTCTGATCAACCAAAGATTTTGTGACCCTCCTGCAGTACCTCCGAGGACCCTCAAGGGGTCACGGACCCCTTGTCGAAGACCTATGCTCTAGGACAGAAGTCTTATTGTATTGCATTCAATGTTAAGCTATTCAGATATTCACTATTCAAATGATACACAGATAGATGGATAGATGCGGCCTCGTGATTGGCTCAGCAGCGTGAGGGGTGGGGCCAACCGTGTACAGGAGGCTTAGATTGACAGGTGTTATCCCTTCACTAAAATATGTTGGATCCATATTAATGTGTATTGAAAGAAATTTAAATTTGTGGGGGAAAATTAAAATATATTTATATAAAAAAAATGTCTAATCAACCTAAGATTTTGCGACCCCCGTGCAGTACTTCTCCTCTTGAAAGCCTGTGTTTTAGACACATCCTCTATTTGGCACTGACTCAAGTAACATCACCTAAGAGTGCCTTGTGGTGCTTTAAATTTGGCCCCAGAAAACCAAATCAAATCAGGTTTATTTTCCATGTATTTATGCATAAACATGTGAAGAATTTAATTTAAATCACCAAAATGAGCACACTTGGGAGGCAGCCACGCAAGGGGAGCCTGGACATAGTGGAGGATCAAACCAGTGACCTCACAGTCCCACAGCTGCATCTCTAACCACAGCCCCACAGCTCCCGCTACCAGGCAACGGCTCCCCCATAAGATTAAATAAAATAAATGGGGAGAAAAGAGAGGAGAAAGCGAGAAATGAAGGAGGGGACGAGATACCATCTGTTTGTTTTTCTGCTTTTCTTTCCCAAGCTTGTTATCGTTCCTCATTTCCTGCTGGACGACAAGTAAATAATTCACATGTATACATGTACCAACACTGAGACCGGGCCTCCCCGACTCGCTTCAGTTTTGGCCGCGGTTTCAAAGCTATTCCCAGCAAACAGAACCTTGTGTGACTCGCCTCCAAACGACGTGTAGAAAAAACAAACAAAAGACTGAAATGTTCTCCCAAAAATTCTGCGAGGAAAAAAAAAAAAAAAATGAGTAGCATTTTTTCTGAGTGAGATATTCCATCATACACATGACTCTGCAGTCTCCTGCCCTCACTGATTCCAACCCAGTACAATCATTCTCTTCACTTCAGCTCTGACTTTCCTCCCCGGGGAGTCAGCTCAGCAATTGTCTCAATTGTTCCTTTTTTTTTTCCAGTGCCTCCTACTCTCAGAGGAGTCGTTGGGGTTTTGAGTGCGGATCATAAAAGTAGTCGAAGTCTGTTCTAATCTTATTAAGAAGAAGGAGGAATGCACTGAGAATAAAAGTCCCTGTTTGAGTGTTTATGAAATAGTCCCACTCAGGGAATGGATCCTTGGCTTTGACACAAACTAGACAAATGATTTGATTTGCCTCAGACTCTTCAGATTCCAGCACTTGAAGCATCTTGTGTTTCAGCTTTTGAAATGTGACGCTCCAAATTGGACCATGCTGTAGACAACGTCTGATGTCTGGGAAAGATCTGGCATCCTCTCCAGGAATTAACACGTGTCAGCGTCGATTAAGCGTGAGTGCTCCGCTAAGTCTGTAGTCCAGAAAATGTGCTTCTTTCATCGATGCACGGCCTCCCGCTGCAGGTGTGCGGAGTCACAAGGCAAAAGCTGTCAAGTGTCTCTTGATTGTCAGGCCACCCTCGACATCCACATCCACTCCATCCCTGGCTGTGCTCTGAGCAATGCCCCACGGCGGAGGCAGACGCAAGGGACCAGAGTTAGGGTGGCCAAGCTCTCCCTAAAAAAACCCTCCAGGACCCATCTCGGAGGGTGACCCAGCTCTCCCTAAACCCTGAAGGAATGTGTGGATTTGAGTGAGAGCTGTAACCAGAGAGCACTCTCTCCTATGTTTAAGCCCATAATGGAGCCACTTCCTGTTGATAATCAGTTTGTTGTGATCTCTCGCTGCCTCAGGATTTTGACACTTCATCTTGAGCCCTAGGAGAGGAGGAGGAGGAGAAAGATAGAGGAGAGAGCGATTATGGTTCTGGTCTGTGTACCATAATGGCAGCTGTTCCTCAAAATGCAAAAGGTGTTTCCTAGTCCAGGGGTCTTCAACATTTTTCAGGCCAAGGACCTGAAAGATTAAGTAGGGACCTGGAGGAAAGGGATTAAGTAGGGACCCTCTACCTACTATATGTGTTCTATATTAAACTCGGCCTAGTACTATTTATAAATATATATTATTATTTTCATATCACTTTGCCTTCAGTAATAAGCGATCCCATATCCCTTTACTAAAATATGTTGGATTTATGTCAATGTGTGGGGGAACATTTTAAAGAATATATATATAGAAAATGTCTAATCAACCAAAGATTTTGCGAGACCCCTGCAGTACCCCGTGAACCCCCTAGGGGTCACGGACCCCCTGTTGAAGCCTTATCCCTCTTATCTTTACAAAAATATGTTGGATTCATGTTAATGTGTATTTAAAGAAATTCAAAGTTGTGGGGGTAAATTAAAAAAAGAAATATATATAAAAAAATGTCTAATCAACCAAAAATTTTGCAACCCCCCTATAGTACCTCCGTGGACCCCCTAGGGGTCACAGACCCCCTGTTGAAGCCTTATCCCTCATACCTTTACTAAAATATGTTGGATACATGTTAATGTGTATTTAAAGAAGTTTAAATTTTGGGGGGAAAATTTAAAATATATATATATATATAAAAAAAATGTCTAATCAACCAAAGATTTTGTGACCCCCCTGCATTACCTCCGCGGACCTCATCAAGGGTCACGGACCCCCTGTTGAAGACCAATGTCCTAGTCCTAGATCCTACAATAAACCACCCAACCGACTATCTAGTAAAGGCAAGAATGCCAGGAAAAATCGAATGGGGGTCCCACTAACTCTGTCCCGTCTTCTCATTTTTTCCCTCTCGTTCACTGACATAAATCCCAGTGCTGGATCGGAGCTGGTAACTCTTTAATGGCCTTCAATAACAACAACAATAAAAGAGGCAAAAACTTGTTGTAATTATTTTTTAAAAGGGCTGTTCCCAGAACGACTAGCTCGGAGCTCTTGGGGTAGGGGGCTTACATTAACTAGCGTTAATCGTTACCATGATGCGTGCGAAAAGAGTTTCACGGTGCGGCCCATAAACTGGGTAGGGCTCCTGCTCTCCTGGAGGTAAAGTGCTTTCATGGCTCCATTAGGTGTGGTTGCTATAGGGATAGTAGTGTGTTGATTAAAATCCCAGGGGAGGGTGGGGGGGAACACTTGCTCTGTGACGTAGCTGATGAGCAAGATGAAGCAACAAGTCACCAGGAGTGGACTCTCTACTTGGTTTTAATGAACCATTAATCCATGAGTTTTCTAATCAACCATTAATCCAGCGGTTTTCCTTTGGTGGAATGTTTCTCTTCCTCCTCCCACGTCCATCTTCTTTTCCTCTTCATCTCCGCCGTGGCTGGCTAACGTCGCTTAAGTCAAGCAGAAAAGTCTCTCCTTAATCCCATACATCACCACCATCAGCGCAACCACCGCCAGCGCCCTCATCTCGAGGTCCCCCACACCACATGCGTGGGTCCGCCTATGGCTCGTGAAAGACGAGGTGAGGAGGAAGGGCCAAGTGAAAGCCCCGTCTGACATGCCAATTGGAGTAATTATGAGCTTACAGTCTAATGCACCTGTGAGGACTGCTTTGTGCGGCCCGTCTGAGGGCTCAGCTTGTCTGTCATGCGGCAACGTAAAGATACGACGCGCCACTGGGCCGGAGAGAAGTTGTTTATAATACAGTTTATAATAGACTCTCCCATGAACCCCGCATGTACTTTTTCACTCCTGATATCAGTTTCTAAATATTTGTTTGGATTACTCTTTCATCCGAGTCGAAGCTGTTTCTTTCCGCTTACCACTGATGCTTAATCCTGTAAATTCCCATATGTTTATTATGAGTGTATCCTTGTGTATGTTTCGTTCTTTAATGGACAGATTTATGTAAGGCAATACTAGTCCACTGTTTTCCCACTGGCACCGACCGAGAAACTTCCGCTTGTGCCACTGCAACGTCTGGGCTCTGAACGTGGACTTGGAGTTTTCCCCCCGTGCGTCCCCTTGGGATGGCGGCGAGACAGGGCAGCTCTGTCTCTCGCTGTCCTTTCCACATCACCCTGTCCCTCCTTTGATGTTCCCCCTGCCTGCAAAGAGACTGATTTGTGGGTTAGTCATGTCCTCCCTCCTAGCCTCCGAACCCACACAACATGCGGACGCAGTGGGAGTTCCCAGAGTTTTTCGGGGAGTTGGATTGGGGAAAAGGAGGGGGTGGGGGTGGGGTGGGGGGGAGTCGGGTCAGACCACCACAGAGCAGGGGAGACCCCTGTCTTCCTCCTCGCCGGTTCCCACCGCTCCCGACACGGCACACACATGTTGAAAAGGTCAGGTCTTGATAGACAACAGAGCACCGGCAATTACGTTGCTATTTCTTAGTGGCTGGAAGTCCCCTGTTTTCTGAGTGGGTGTGTGTGTGTGTGCAGAAAGAGTGTTTTTTTTTTTTTTTTTTTCATAGAGAATAAAGAGGCAGTGTTTTAAGGGGAAAATGAGCTGGGACAGGGGGAACAGGGAACTGCATGTAGGGACTTGTGCCCGGATTGCTTCATGTCTGTCTGTCCGTCCATTTGAGGAAACTGGTGAACGTGCATGAGTAAGTGCAGGTCTGTAGGTGTAAAAGTTCCCAAATATACCACCTAAATATGAGTGTTTGAGAAAATTAAAGTGCGAGTTAGTTCGCCCAAGTTGTTTCTAAATGGGATTTCCTTACCTTGTACCTGGAGCTTCTGCTTTCTCTCTACAGTCGTGGTCCACTGCTGATCACTACGACAGGGTCAAGTCCTGGGCCTCGCCAGAGCTGGATGCTGACTCTGCAAGGAATGGGCCAACACACAATGCACAAACAGACACCAAAACGCTCCAGGTTTCTTTTCCGTGTGCACGCGCTCAGTGTCCTCTCTCCTCCGTGTCGGCCCTCTTTCTCGCTAACTACCTGTTTCGGGCTCTCAGAGGATCGCTTTCATGGAGGAGTGAAGTGAAAAAGTCAAGGCAGAGTTATGACAACAGCAGACCGCAGTTTGACAGATCTGGAGATCACACAGAGAGGATGCCGCGGTCCCTTAACAACTGAAGTGTGCGTCGCTGCAGCGTCTAATGTGTTGCAGCTGGAAGGTTGCCCCACATACCTTGTACCGGCGGCTCCTTGCATTTCCATTTTTGATGCCAGATGCTACTACAATATGTGGTTGTGAATGCCTGCACACCTACGGTGCCTTAAAGGAAAAGTGGGTCCAGAAGGGTGCCTTGAGGGACCCCCTGCAGAGCACCTCACTGAGCTATGCACGTCTGAGAGATGAAGCCTTGTAAATGGCTGCCAGTAATTGTCCCTATAAAAGAGCAGCTGTGTCCAGGACCGGTTATAAGCACGACTTCAGTGCTTGGCCTTTCCTCGGTTACCTTCGTATGGTCCAGTTTAAAACACAGCGTACGTTCAGAATCTTCGCAGAGTCACGGCTTGTTTATTTGCGTGGAGCTTGTCCTGGGTATGCACTCTGCCCTGGATAATTTCCAAGTCCAATCTATAATATTGCAACCAGCCTCTGGAATGTACCTTTGCACCTGGGAAATTTCACCTGAATTACTTTAACCATGTGAGCGTGCGTGCATGAGTAACCCACCCATAAATGTTGCCGCTGCCTCTAATGGGCGGATTACAAGCGCTTGTCTCAAATAACACGTAGACACAGAGACACTATACCGCTAATGGCATCAGCTTTGTCATCACAGACTCTGATGAGCTGGTTTGGGCTTTAGTTAGCCGAGACTAATTCCACCCCGAGGAGGAGGAGGAGGAGGTGGAGGAGGAGGGAGGAGGGAGGGAGGAGATCCCTGTGTAGTCTACAAACAGCCTGCTCCTTGTGTCCGTGACTCATGCCCGCTCATGATACGGCTGGGCGGCGTTGGGAGGGGGTGGTGGAGTCGGGAGACACCAGGTTAACGTGTTTGTTTGTTTCCCTGTCGCAAGGCAATCCACTCGTCCTTTGGCATTACGAGGTGTCATAGAGCGGGGATGCCCTGTGGAAAACGTGTCATAACTGTCATTGGAAAGGAAACTTAACAGCCGTGTGCGACATTACAGCTGTTGAGTACGCAATCAGGACACCGAGTTTCTATTGTCAGCCCTGCTATCTTTTTATGGTTCTCCAGCACACTGAAGTGTGAGATTCTTGCGTTCGTTGCAGGGTCGGAGTTCAGCCGCGACCGGGATCGTTGTGATTGGGTTGTTGATGATAATCTTCGTGTTTTCAGGCTCCCTGGATCTGCCGTGACAGGGTGGTTTAAGGTGGTTTAGAAGGCCAGAATTCATTAGGTTGGAAGTGTTTTGGAGTGTCGCGGTGCGAGGATAATGACGGGCTACAGCTTTTGTTTTTATAGATTTATTATATTTGATGAAAAGCCAAAACAGCCATTACTGGATAAACACATTCTTCATTCTCTCATTTTGCCTGTAGGGTCGTTGAACTTGTTTTATGTTGTTCTTCCTTAATCCTCTTCTAATTCTTCTCCTGGTCTAGTCTCACTTGTAAACAAACCTGCGCTGGACTATAGTCCACAACCAAAACCAAGGATGAAAATAACAATAAAATGATAAGGTCACGACAACATTATCAATTTCCTTCCTGCCATGGAAAGACGTGATTCAAACAAGAGAGCTCATCCAGACTAAGAGGCACGCTTTAATTCCCAGAAGGCCGTGAAACTCATATCCACCACATTCTTAAAAGACCCCCTCCTCCCTCCCCATACCCCACCCGCCTCTTTTTTTTTTTTTTTTTCTTTCCTACGCTCGTCTCACTGGGAAATATGTGTGGCCCAGAGGCAAAACGGGAGTCATCACCTCACTCAGAAAGTCCTCTCCGCTGAGTCTTTATGGCTGGATTTACTGTGCACCAGCATCTATAAAATCATTTAATGGGGTTAATGTTGTTAGGCACACAGGCCTCAGTTGCCAGTAAACATGTTGCCTAATAGTTTACGTAGAAAACAAAACCAGGGACAGAAATGGGACATTTCGCGTCTTTTCCTTTTTTTTTATTTTATTTTATTTTATCTTCTATCCCAGAATGTAAGCCAACTTATCCTTCGTTCCTGCCTTCGGCTTCTTTCTGCTTTGCTCCCACCCTCGTCCTGCCTCTCGTCACACACCACCTGCACCACCCACTCCATCTTACATCTTCCCAAGTTCAAGGCTTGTTTTGTGCCGTTATTTCGTTCACCTCGGAGAAGCCTGAGTCATGCGTTCGAGTGAGAGTGTCCGACCGGCGTGCGCGGGGGCTTACCTGACCATGACGTTACCGTGACAACGGCATGAGGCATGCCATGGGGGTCATGATGAACCTGCCCGTCACCAGTCGGTCTGAGTCATATTTCCTCAGAGCACGCGGCTGCTCATTTCGGCCGTCCGAGTGGGAATGGACGATTAGTGCAGGGCAGTAAATTTTCACAAACAGGCTTCAATAGAAGCAGTAAATTACTTCAGCATAGGGGAAATCTATCATGGAAATAATTGGCTCCCTTTCCAGCACTGGTATCATCCTAAAATGAGGCCCACAGGCCTGATAAAACATTAATTATCCCCCCATCTGCTGGAGCGCTTTCTCTGAGCGGCGTTCCCAGCCGCGATGGCCTCAGGCTGGCCTCGTGCTACGCGATCCAGTCAAATGGACAAGGTGGAGGGCGGACCACCTGGTTGGCCTGACCTGTGTCTCCCTGCTGATTGTCACCTCTGGCTGATAATGTGTGTTCGCGCTGTTTGTCTGCGTCTCCGCTACCTGCAGGTATGCCGTCTTTATCAGGCCCTTGGGCCTTTCTCCCAGACCTCCCAGCGCAGCGCGGCACCAGTAACCTCCAGCCAGCCTCGCAACAAGTCAGGACCAGCCTGCCGTGTACCTGCTGCTAAGTGGTTACTTCCCGTGTCCTACAAATCATGCCCACACACTTGTTGGGTGTTAAATGGCATCATTTGTCATGGTTCTCACTATTAAGCTCACTTTTGATAAAGTCGTATTACTTCGTGTCAAGACATCTGTCTACAGACTCACAGACATGAGACATGGTGAGTCACCAGCTTCACCACTGATGAACGTCTTGCTTTAGAATTTCTTTTTCTAGCTCGTGCAAATATAATCATGTCCTGGACATAACAGCACATCCTGAGGGCTTTCATGTAAATTCAATTTATACCTCCCCTCTAACTCTTTATTATGTTAGTGTCCCGGTTGATAAGAAGGAATGAGCCGGGGCCAGTATCTCAGCCTCATCTGCATCCTCATCCTTTTTATCTCGGTTATTTGCCAGTTGTGCATCCTGTCTCAGCACCGGTTATCAATATCGATTACGGCTCGAATCTCTGATTGGACGCTCAGTTAAGGAGCATGCACGCAGGCGTTGTTGAGGGGGGGAGGGGAGGGCGGTGGAGCGAGGGGGGGAACGTGCTCTTGAGTGTTAAGTCATCCAACCAGCCAACCAGCTCCCCTCGCTGAATAGATGCACAATCGCCAAAACGCGAGGGGAGGCGCAACGGGCACGGAGCTGCTGGCTCTCTATATCCAGCGGCTCAGAGGCGCTCTGACACCATTCACTCTAAAGTTCCACACAGTCAAGGACCTGTGCAGACTGCTGCAGCACAAGCTCTGGATAGCACAACCCCGGACAACTTTCTCCCTTGTGATTTTCTGAGGGGATCTGCTTGTTTGGATTATATTCATTTAGCACTATTAAATACTAACATAGAGAATTAGTCGTGCGTGTTAGTTTTGTCTAACATTTTTTTTTCCCAAAGAAAAAGTGCAGCGTTTCTTTTCTGACATAGCCTTAAACAGGATATTTAATTCTGTATACATATATGTATGTATAAATATATATATTATGCTTTTTTAGAAGGTTAAGGACAAGTGCAATGCGCGTCAGATTCGTCTCTTGGGATTGTCTCAGTTGCGCTTGAGGAACTATGTCGAGTTGAAGCACAGGGTTTATTCAAGAGGACGCAGTCCAATGTGAACAGCAAGAACCAGCCTTCTCGAGCTTTCACACTTCCAAGCAAGTGCACCACGGCGTCTGACCGAGCCCGCTGAGCTGCGCTGACATTACGGTGTGTCTCTCCCCGAGGGGATGGTTGTGGATCCTCTGGGGCCAGGAGCGACTGTGAGGCTCCTACAGAATAGCACCTTTTTCGCGTTTGGGGTCAATTCTAAATTAAAGGGAAATGAGATCCGCACCTCGCTACTTCCTGCTGTGGACGACGTACCTGCTGCTGGCCACCGCTGAGGTGAAGTTCTCGGGACACCGCACGGGCAAAGAGGTACGTGTCGGATATGTGTCTTTGGCCATATGTCACGCATAGTGGTGTGGGGTTTTTCATTCCTGTGAGGGTGCAAAGGTCCCACGGAGCGCGCATTTCTCCAAGCGCTGCACGCACAACACAGCAACGTGATGCCCAGAGGGGAAAAAACTACAAAGTAATAATTCAAAGTTTTATTTACAACCTGTAATAAGGGTGAGATATCCTAATGTGAGCACACAGACGCTATAATTAAAGCGCTTCGTTTTATTCAACCGAAAACCGATAAATTAGATGATCTAGTAAAAGTAGTTTACTAAGAGGGTATTTTGCGAGGAGTGTGGTTATGAATTCATTTCGAGATCACACAGCACATCACCCTCACTTACCATGAGGGGACGGGGACTGCGCGCTTCTGAGAACAAGCGCCGCGTCTGCACCAAGACGCGCAGTTATTCTGGCGCAGTTATTTTTGGCTTTTGTGCCAAAGCGGAATAGACCGAGCCAACTGGGCAAACGTTTTGGTTGGGGCAAGCGCGTTCATGGGAACCGCTCCGGGAGGGTATAAATAGCCACGGTTGATGTGAGGCTGCACGGCTTGCTCAACTTGAGGTGCCTGCAGGACCGCAACAAGTGCAAAGTGAAGCGAGGCGAGGAGCTGTTCACACGGGAGCAGACGATTCTAAATCTATTTATCTATCAATCTGATCTTTTTCAAAATATTATTTGTATTTTTTTGTACACCAAAATAGATTCTATTCTAGATTTTATCGTGCGCCAAATTAACCAAAATATGAAATTTAATAAAGTCTGATATCCGAGTTATTATTCTCCAGGCGCGCAAATTCATTCCACTGTACAGCAAAGCTACTTGAATGGTATTAGTGCTTGAGGGGATTCCACGCAACCTTTTCTCCATTAACGAACTTATGTGGCAGCTCTGCTCGCTCGTTGGCACATGGCTGCAAAGTTGTCTTATCGCTGTTCCATGAGGCGTTTGCTCCAACTCCCGACGTTTATTCAGCCGCGCTAACAATTACACAAGCATTTCCCACTCACCCCACACATCCCTAACATCTTGTTTGATTTCTTTACCCCCCTCCTCCTCCACAACCTAAAGGAAGTGGAGTTTCCACAGGAGCTGATAGACCGCCTGTCCCACAGTGAAATCCACAGCATCAGCGACCTCCAGCGGCTACTGGAGATTGACTCCGTAGGTAAATTCTGCCTCTTGATACTTTTTTCTCCCCCCTCCCCCTCCCCTCCAGTCTGCTATTGTTTATGTAAAAACACGAAGACCGGGGTGGCTGCCGCACCAGGATTACATCATGTAAATATTCGCTGCTCTATCCTGGAAACATTCAGGTTTCTTGGTAGTTACCAGAATATATCCTCTCCTCTTTGACGCACCGCGCCATCAAAAATCTAATTAACATTACATAAATCTGTTCAAGGATCCGGCCAAGGCTTTAGGCCCAAGGTGGATTTTGTGCAAATATTCACAGAAGCCGCTAATAATAGGCTACTGTAAGTCATGGATCCATTTGTGGCTGACGGCTGACAGAGCAACTAATGTTTGAGTCACATTTAATTAAATGAGATGGATGGGGCTGGCCATTCCTGTGGATTTAGTGATTTAAGCAAACAAGCAGGTATGCCAGTTGCACATTATGCTAAGTTGTGTCTCCGAAGACTCACAGTATATACAAAATAGCCGAGGGATCTGTGCGCGGGAGGTGCTACCAAGTTCAGCCCTGGCGTGCATGATAAAGCTGTAACATGACAGGTGCATTCGCGGAACACGTTCGGCAGGGGTTCGCTTTCAACGAAACAGATTCATTTGTGCATATTCTTTAAGCTGCAACAGTTACCGCGAGGACGTGGCTTTACGCCGCATTTGTCGCCGTGTAAATGGAGACAGCAACTTGCAGGTCAGGCCGGTTTCTTCTTCAGCTTCAGGTGCTCCTTCTTCTGTGTTTAGGAGGTGTGTGTGGGGGTGAGGGGGGGGGGGGGCTATCTCAGACTGTCTCAGGTTAAGTTACAGCAGCCCACTGGAAGAAGCTGTTTGCCTTCACATGAGACTCTATTTACACAGGCTCTGGCTGTATATCAAATTCAGGGCTCTCCCGTAGAGATTTGTTGATGGAAATAGGTAATTATTAAATACGCCCTAATAATCTCAAATGATGTAAGGTGCCTCGCTGGTTGTAGCTCATTGGATAGCTACTACTTCTTTCGCTCAAGTATCCTTCTGGATTGTGAAAGACTTGTCAATAGCGACCGTATAATTAATTCACTGATTCACAAACCGACAGTGATCACAACACCGGGCCCAGAATAGATCCCTGAGGTGCCTCTAGCATGAGAAGAGGTGTTTATAATTGAATTAACACGTCTTTCTTCAAACAGAGTCAAGTTTTGCAGCGTAACAGTAGTAGGCTGATTATTATTACGAGGGCATAAATCTGTTGGAGGGACGGCAGGGCTAGCCTATTAGATGATCTTTGACGCCAGCCACAGGGGTATTTTCAGAGTTTTTGTTGCCGATGTTACTAGTTATAGAACTGTAGGTGGAATAGGTTATTGTGTTCTATCGTTATATTGAGCAAGGCAGCTTGGTTGTCAGTATCTGAGGACAGCTTTATAATTCCACCGATGAGGATTGATGTTACTGGGTCATTGAGAGGGCCCCGGGTGTTTCATTTAGAGCTGCTTCGCTCGGCGCTAGGCACCGCATTTGTTTTCGCAAGGATGGCGTGGTGTCTCCGGCTCTGATTGACATGCGAGATGACCCCCGTTGAAGTCTGCAGATGGCTGTCTGGCCCCCGAGGTGCTCCCTCTGCTCTCGATTCCTCTCCTCTACCCCCGTGTCTCTGCCGAGGTGGCCGCCTGCCTGCCTGTTCTTATCTCTTTATGAAAGCAGCCTCAGTGAAGGACTTTGACAGAACAGGGAACCTGACTCTTGGCATGGGGCAGAGGTGGAGGAGGGAGCAAGAGGAATCTGAAGGTTGAATTCCCACTTCACTTAGTAAGGCCACAAGTTGTTGTGCAAGCCGAAGTGCTTTCGGCTACTTGGCAGGGCTACTTCTGAACGTCCAGTGGCTTGAAATCCAAGTGATTTTGCTTATTACCTGCGCTCACACGCGAAGGACGGACTCGTTGTCCATCTGACCTAATTTAACGCGTTGTCAAGCGCGCGACTGTTGACCAAGACAAAACAAGGAAGAGTGACAGAGAGAAGGAGTCACTTCCAACGGGTCAACAACATGTTGGCTATTTGCACAAGTCGAGGGAGAAAGAAAGAGAGGAGGAGGAGTAAAGGGAGGGAGTCGAGGCCCACAGCTAATGGAGGGAGTAATTTGCCAGTCATGAAAGCCTGATTCACGGCGCGAGACTGTCTCCTGTCCTCTTTTCTCTTGTCTCAGTTTGACGACGCTCCGGGCGTGTTTTTACCTCTTAGTCACCTGGAACCAGCGGAGGAGCGAACCCCTCACTCCTATTTTTTTTCTCCCCCACATTTCTCTCCAACTCCTTATCTTACACTGGCCTCGCACCTTCCTGCCCAACTCATTATTCTAAAGTAAAGAAACAAATAAAAAGGAGAAAGTTTCTTTTATTGTGCTGTAGCCTGTAAGGGACTTTTGCCACCAGTGGAGCACTATTAAGCAGGGACAGGGACAGCTTGGGGAAAGTAAGAGAAAACACAGCGTGACCTAAAGGTTGTTTGGTAGGAAAACGAGTGAGCGCGTGTGCGTGTCCGTAGACGGCGTGCTGCCTTCGTACAGTGTGTGCATATCAAAGTGGAGCTATACTCTCCTGACAGACTGATAGCTCAGCCCTTTGCTTAACTCCCGGCCTCAGCTGCAGTCAACACTTCCCTTCTGTGAACCTTTGGGTTCTGGGTCACCGGCTGTCTGACTGACTGCATGACAAGCTGGAAGGAAATTCCTGTAACTCTCACTGAAGGGCCCTACATAGGGGCTGAAACCTGACAGACCCGGTAAAAGAAGGCATCAGAAAGCAAATAAACAACCTGTCCCAGAGGTGGGCCGTGTATAGGTAGAGGAAATCCCTTCAAATGACTCTGGTCAGGGCACAAAGAAGAAGGACGAGTGGAATGTGTTTGCCTATGGCTAAGCTCTGTTGTGATGGTGTACATTGGGCTTTAGCCTGTTATTGAGGATAACAAGAGGGGTTTGTGTAATTGTGAATATGTGTTTATGTTAAGTGTACAGGCGTAGGATTGTGTTATCCAGGTGGAGTGGATATGCCGTACCTACAGACAGGTAGACCCACCCACTTAGCAAACACTCTCAGACTCTGCTCTGAAAGGGCAGTATCCTGTGGACAAGCTTTATCATTTTATTGCTGCTCTGGCACTTTTCTGTAATCCACCTTATATTCTGGGTGGGGACCAAAACAAGCAAGCTTTATCAGATGACCATGGCGTTTGAAAAAGCTGAACTGGCTATATCGGTCTGGAGTTTAGGGCACTTTAAGGAGCTAGCAGTGCAGCAGCGTTACAAAACGTGTACTTTTCCAAGCCACTGAGTGATAGAAAAAGCAAACATTTTCAGGTAAATGAGAGCCACGAAACCGCTAATTAGGTGCAAGAATAATGGCAGCTGAGCACCACCTGTCAAATGACCACTTTAGTCCCCCCCCCCAACACACACACACACACCCCCATGTGTCTGTGAAAGCTGGCTGTTTTTTAAAAGGAGCATGCTGAGTCACCTGCGTCTAGTTACTTTACTCCCGCTGGGAAAGTTCAGCCGAATGAGCGAGGCTGACACACAAAGCTCGCAATTACACAGAGGTCGGTGTGAGCCAGTGCCTCCCGCCTGCACCCTGTGTACTCTGGACTGTTTACCTCGATTTGTGACATCATCAGCAGTTGCCCTACCCGCGCGAGTGCCTGCCAGCCAGCCAGCCAGCCAGCCAGCCAGCCAGCCAGCCAGCCAGCCAGCCAGCCAGCCAGCACGTTGAAGGGAACTCTGAGCCCTTCAGGGAATCAAACAATCAAACGGATCAACACAGGAAACCGGTCGGAAGTCACCGTCTCATTATGGTCGCGTGACTAACCGACGCATGGTTCATTGTGGAGAGGTTATATAAAACACCAGCGGCACATCACATGCAGCCGCAGTGGTGAGGCCGACCGAGCCATCCATCCATGCCGGTCAACATTGTTAAAAACACTGCAGCTGCGGTTAGAGACTCATAGGCGGCTTACTGGGTGAATGAGACTTGTTTGCCGTTGTTTTGCCGTTTTCTTCTTTCTTCTCTTTCTTCCCTGTGTGACATTATTGACGTGCCGACCTTCTGTTTTGACGAGGTGCGGGAAACGATGTCATTGAGGAGCACAAGTACCACAAGCACCACAGCCACCACAAGAACAGCTCTCGTCATCCGGGTTACTACAATGACCTGAAGAGTTCCCAGCTGCACAGCCGGCGCAAGAGGAGCATTGGTAAGACAATACGCCTCCGGTGTGTTGCTCAGAAATTGTAGCGCGATTAGATTAGACGCTATATAAATCACAGCCTGGCGCACAATGCTACGGTGCCAGAATGCCCTAAAAATAACCTGTATCTTAAATGTCACCATACATCAGTTCCCAGGAGATGAAACCAAACACTTAACACTAATTTCAGACAAAGCTAATGGTTAGTGGCTTTTATATTGCTTTTTTTGTGGATAAAAGGAACCCTAATGAAGACAGCTAACCGGTATTTATGGCAATCATGAGAAACGAGGCCGCTGGTGTGTGTGAGGGTTGACGAGGACGTCTGACATGATGCCTTTTAATTGGCCTTGCAGATCTAAGACACGCTCCTCGGAAGAGAAATATATCCTTGAGCGTGGAAATTCCAGGCATTCAGGGTTCAAGTTGCAGCTCGCCTGGGCTCTCAGTCAGATTTCTTCATAAAACGCCACGCGGTACGATATCTGATCAAGGCGTGGAGAATGCCTTGAGAGTGTGCGGTGTGCGTTTTAAGACTGTTCTTTACATGTGTCCCAGGGAGCACTGAAAGCAACAAAGGAGGAAATTTGCTGGTGGAATTCCATGTTCAGTGGTGCCATTACCATTACTGTGTAGCATTTTGGCAGCCGTCCACGTTCTGTGCATGACGGACATATCCCCGTTATGACTTCATCATATCTTACTGTCAGATCTGTAGGTTTGAGTGCCGGTAAGAGCATTAAATCTGACATTAACGCTAACTGCAGTCCTCCAGCAGGTCAAAGGCCGTTATTAGATTTCCCACTGGCAGACGTAAAGGTTGTCCGGCCCAGTCACGGCGCATTAACCCCAGCGAGGGCTATGAACAACGGAGCACTCTTTTTTTTTTGTATTTCTCACCCACTCCTAAGCTCCTTAGCTGATATGAGATCAGCTTTTTTGGATAGCCCGTCTCCCTAACACCTTTAAAAGTGGTTGGGTGTGATCCGAGGCGAGGCGAGCGAGCTCCCGCAGCAAGTGAGTCATCGAGCAGAGAGCAGCGAAAAAGGAACGCGTCAAGCAGCTGTGTGCGAAAACCCAGCACCAGAATGCTGATTAAGACCGCTGACATGTCCGTCTCCGCCTTCTCTCTTCCAGTAGAGGAGGCAGTCCCGGCAGTGTGCAAGACACGGACGGTGATCTACGAGATCCCCAGGAGTCAGGTGGATCCCACGTCTGCCAACTTCCTGATATGGCCGCCCTGTGTGGAGGTGAAGCGCTGCACGGGCTGCTGCAACACCAGCAACATGCGCTGCCACCCGTCCCGCAAGCACCACCGCACTGTTAAGGTACGACGTGCACCAGCAACGCTGTCCGACACGCCTCTTAGCCAGCCACTCCACACCATTACATGTATCGTTTGGATAAACACACTCCAATGCAAACACATCCACGAGCAAATTCTCTTTTCACCAGGTAAGTGAAACAAACAGGAGCATATGTCTTCTCTCGTATGTATTCCATAACTAACTCCCTCTTTAGACTCTCAGTATGTTCCCTCTCCTCCGAGCCTCCCTGGCCCGTACCCAAATACTGGCCACCTAACCTCCGTTGGCCCCCGTCGCCCCCTCTCTCCTTCCATTTCAGCCGATCACCACCCTCTCTTCCCATCACTTTATCCCATGTTTGGCCGGGGGCCAGGTTGGCTTCGCCAGGACAGCAGGAGGGAGGAAGAGTAAGGAGAGCGAGGACAGGGAGAGAAGGCTGTTGGCACTTTCAGCCGGGACATCTGTTGAAGGACTGAACTCGAGGGGGATGCCTCTGCCAGATATAAGACAGACAGAAGGAGTGGGAGGGAGAAACAGTCTCCTGCATCTTGAGAATGTCTAGGTGTCAGCGGCTACCGCGGGGCCTCTCCTTCGCTCTCCATTTGTTTGGCCCTTTGTCTTCTCTTGGAAGCGGCGAGTCGAGCGGGGGGACGAGGTGACAAAGAGAGTGGGAGAGAAGTCGAAGGGGGGTTGCGCTGCTGCTCGCGGACGCTCTTTGGCATCGCTCGCTCGAAAACACGTCCTTCTGCTCAGGATCACAGGAGACACGGTGGCTGGAGCCCGAGATGTATTTCTGATGTATTTACACTACAGCCTGTTAGCCCGCGCATGGCTCTGTTTGGAGGTATGAGAGTTATGTGGTCTGTTCTGTAAGAGTACAACCAGGGGATAAACAGGATAGCCTGGAACACTCTGGCTGTGTTTGTGTTTCTCATTGAGTCTGCAATGCCTCGTCTCTTCTGTGTAATTGAGATCTTGCCAGGCCGTGGGTACTGGGACATTGCTTTGTCTCCCCTGTGGATTCTCCCGGGCTTTAAAAAACGCTGCCTCGATAAACCGGCAGAGTAATAAACCAGATGCCAGTCCTATTTTCTGCTGCCTCCTTCCCCTTGGCAAATTTTGCACACGTCATGGAGATACCGGGATGGACATTCTCTCTGACCTTCTCTTTTAGTCACAGAGTAGACTTTAGAGCTTCCCCGACAAGATGACAGTTGCGTGGGAGGAGGCATTTCAACCAAGGTGCAGGATTTATGGTCAGAAACGCTGACTCATAGCGCGGTCGAGCTCCGTCCGACCGTCCGTCTGTCCGTCTGCATGCAAGCTCATCCGTCTCTCCGTCCTCCAGACAGTCGGAGTCTGTCGGTCCTCAATGGGAGCTCTGTCTGTGATCGCGGCGAAGAGGACGGACAGACACTGACGACGGCGCACAACACCCCATAAAGCCCGATTCAGCCATCCCTGGAATGCCGCGCAACTTTGTCCGTGTCCCCCTCTTGACATCGGGGACAAAGTGAACACACAGACTTGAGAGGGGCCTTCAGGCGCGGAGGGAAGGCTCGTTTTTTCCGTGTGGCTCGAGCCGCTCCTGGCGAAGGGGGGGGGCGCCGTCGCATCCCTTGGAAAGGTCATCCGTCAGGGTTCTCCTCGGTCAGGAAACATTCACCACATTGTGTGTGAGAAACATTGTCTCATGCCAAGTTTTTTTTTTTTTTTCTTTTTCTGTCTGTCCCCTCAGCAGTTTGTCTGAACAGGGGTTCAGTTTGTGTGTGTCTCCCTTCGTTTATTAGAGGGCTAAAAATGTTGTCCGTCTGCCCCGGGCCTGGGTTGTTTTTCTTCTGCGAGCCAAGGATGGGAAATAAAACTTTTTCTGTGTTTCTTTCCGCGTCCTGCCACTGCACATTTGTCCAAATGCACCTTTATTTATTTATTCCTCCCCCCTCCTCCTCCTCCTCCTCCTCCTCCTCCTCTTCTCTTTCTCTCCCGTCTTCCCTTTTTGCTTTTTTGCCGTGGACCCAGAAAAAGGGAACGGGTCTGTGCAGGCCCTGTACTGTACAAGCCTGTCCTGTTCAGAGCTGGGGTAATAAATTATTATTTTTTTTTTTTTAAATATGACTAGCCTGAGGAAGGAAAAGCAGCCTCCCCTCGGTCTTATGCATTTTTTTTTCATCCGTTGCACTCCTATCGCTGTGATAAGTCCGTCTCTGAAAATTTCCCATCTGCGTAGTCTGCAGCAGATGAGAGAGGTGCAACGATAAGCAACATGCCAGACATTCAGAGATGTTCTGCTTTATAAGAGCGGCCCGAGCGAGAGCGGCAGAGAGGGCTGACGGGGAAAGCGAAAGACGGTCGGGGGCAGAGGCAGGGAGGAGAAAGGCAAACAGAATCCTTAATGAGCAAATGTCTTTATGCATTCAGACTCGATCATCCCTGCATTCCACGAACTCCTCCTTCATCCCCACCTCTTTTTGCACTTTCAGTGACACCGCATTCACTCTCCTTATTCCAGCGTCTTGGCTCCCCCGTTCCTTTTCCACTTGGAAGTGAATTTTCCAAGTTTCACTCGTTTCTCCTGTGGTGTTTTCATTATTATTATTATTATTTATCGCAGGAGCCCGGCAGAGACGCCGCTGGCATAATTTTGACGCCGTCAGTGTTCTTAGGGTTGTTATAATCATCACGGTTAATATATTGACTCCCGCGCGCCCTTTTTTCACCTCCCTCTGCTAATCTCTCGTCGATTTCCCACAGTACTTCATCCACATATTTTTTGTCTCTGAGCGCCGATGGCTGCAGCTGTGTCCAGTATTTATAATGGTTTTGTCAGTGCTTTTGGCTCCGGGGCTCGCTAGACAAACTCGCTCATAAAGCAACAGGTGATTTTGAACAGACAGGGCCGGGGGGGCGTGGGGGGGACAGTACAGAGGATGTGTGTGGGATAGAAATATAGTTATGTAGTGAGCACCCGTCTTTTGCACAGTGGTCTTTGTGTGTCTAAATAGCTGTGTGTGTGTGTGTGTGTGTGTGTGTGTGTGTGTGTTCTTCCTATGGGGCAGAGTAAACACTCATCCTCTCACTCATTAACTCTTAAGGCTTCCGCGGCGCGTATTCAGACACACAACGACGACGAATAAAGCACATATTTAATGCATTTTCTCAAAGAAGTTAGAAGTTTAAATAGGGTCCCGCAAAGTAAACCAAACATGCCTCGATTAGAGGATTATAAAGGAAGCAAAGCTAACTGATTTCATTATCTTCAGGAGCTTTAACCAGTACGGTGTAATTACGGTTACAGTTCAGTTTATCCCATTTAGTCTGGCTTAGTAGCTGGAAACTTTTAACTGCCCTTGAAGTACGTGCACGAGCATCTCGCGGAGGTCGGAGAGGGTCGCCACCGCACATCTGTGTAAACCCAAGAAGAACATGTGTGCGGGTGAGAGAGATTAAGAGAGAGAGAGAGTACTCCAGGCTACGCTACGTAAACTCCCCGACCGCGGAGCGAGGACAAGGCCATTTGTGTGAAGCGGCAGCGAGAGGAAGACGTGCCGCAGAGTAATGAAGTGTTGATGGCTACCGGATCAAAGCGGAGCCTGACAGAGGCCAGGCGGATGTGACCACAGTGCTGAGTGTGGGGGTCCACACATCTCCCCGCGCTGGCCCTGGCCCCGGCCCCGGCCCACGACCCCGGCGCGCAAGCAGACACACGCACGTACGCGCATTTACCTCGGGCTGCAGCGGGTCACATCCGGGCGTGGGTGGGGCGGGGGGAGGGGGCGTAGAGGGGGATGCAGTAGCTGTAGCCGTGCGGTTGTGTGGGACCCTGACTTACGGGGTGTTTCGTAAATAGAAGACAGTGTGACGGTGATACAGTGAGAATGATTTATGATCATATGAAGAGTACGGTGGGGGGGCAGATGGGAACGAGGGGCCTCCCCGTTTGAAGTCCCTCGCAGCTGTGAATTATTTTCCCTTTGATTCACTCAGCTCTTTCACTCGATGAAGAAGGGTGAGGGAGTTTGTGCGTGTGTATAAGCGTGTGTGATTGTGTGTGTGTGTGTGTGCGTGCACGGCGGGTCGCAGAGTCCTCGCCGAGGGCTCGGCTACTGCCGCACCGGCTGGAATGTTTCAGCTCGAGCAGGGAAAACCAGCCCCGTATTTTAATCATATTTTACTCCGTTTCTGTATTTTCCTTCGGTCCTCCCCTCCTGTCCTCCCTTTTCTCTCTCTCTCTTCCCCGTTGACTCCCCCCCAACTCCCCGCCACATCGTCCTGGAGTCTGATTGTCTGTTTTGTGGAATAGCTGTTCACTCCCTCCTTGCTCTTTCTTTCTTTCTTTCTTTCTTTCTTTCTTTCTTGCTGCTGCTCTCTAATTTTAGCCCCAGGTCAAATCTTCGGCGTTTACTCCGTCTTCTCTCTTTCATTAAAATCATATCTTCCCGTTTCAAGCGGTTCTGTTGTTCTGTGATGACACGGGGGAAGAGACACATCTTTAGGTGCTTTGATATTCGATATTGTTCGGTAGGAGAAGGGTAATTTGGGCGCACGCGGCACACAGTGTGGTCAGGGGGAGTCTGATATTCACATCTGGAGATGCATTAATACGAGCGTGGGTGTGGGAGAGTGTGCCACGAAGTGCCCTTTGCAGGCCTGTGAGAGATGTGATGAATGCCCTCCTCGCTTCCTCTGATAACCTCTTCCACCCACCGCCCCAAGTGTGCTGTGACAGGGTTGAAGCAGAGGGCAGGAGCAGGTTGTCTCCGTGTGTCGTTCATTCTTCTTTTATTTCAAAAGACAGGTAGGTAGTTAGAGAGAGGGGGGAGACACAGGAGGACGCTCCTCCTCTCCTCCACATTGTTGCATCTTTTTTTTTTTTCCCCCCTGTGCCTCTCTTGCCTAATTAATTCCCCTCCTGACAGATGAATTGCCGCCCCACCCTTCTCCAAACACACACATGCACTTTTATTTATTTTTGCTCGATTCTGTCACAGTTCCAGTTCGCCATGGCCCGCGGTGCACATCCACATCCCCGCTGTGTTTTCCTTGGAAGGCCGGAGTAAAACTTTCCCCTTCCTCGTGCTCTCATCAGTGCTTTGTGCTCAGGGAATTCCCAATTAACCCGACTGGGACGATTGGCTTCACAGGGAGGGCCGCGGAGACACTGGGGACAAACCAAAGAGAGGTGGGGTGGGGGGTGGGGGGGTGCACTTCCCAGAGCCCCCTGCCTCACCCCAACCCTCCGGATCGGATATCATCCCACAGCCAATAAGGGGACTCTTTCTCAGGGCCCTGGCTTTCTGGGGAGTTCAGAGCGGCTTGATTTATACAAAGAGAGTGTGGGGCCCCTTGTCGTAGCATGGGGGTCTCTTTCTGATGTATGTTTTATGTGGGAAGTCATTGACTCTGTGCCAGATAGGAAGTCGGGGATCTTTGTAAAAACTTGGGAGAAAGCGTCTATAATGGAATTAAGTATGGAAGTAAAGTGGAAAGCGGCTTCAAAAGAAGATCCTCTCTGAGCAGCAACACTTTCGCGTAACGCAAGAAACAAGGGGTTGACCATAGAGTTGACCAAACGGGTCGGACCAATCAAACACAAAAAAAATTACTGACACGCAAGGGTGACTGTGTGCATGTGTGCAGTAAAAGGCGGTTTAGACTTTAGACTGCGTCAAATTGATGGACCTAGCACCAGACTTGGTTGCTTGCTAGCAGCTTTAGTATTTCCGGCTAGTTCTGCATCACCGCAATTTATGAATCGATTGTTTTGGATCAATGCAGATGGAATACATCGGGCAGAGATACAAGCATTTGTATGACTCGATTTTGGCGAAATTTCGGCAGTAGCTGAGGAGGTTAGAACGGTCGCCCAATAAACGCAAGGTTGGTGGTTTGATTCCACCTTATCCATAGTTCTTATGCAAGACGCTTCACCCACCAGTGTGAACTCCACTGGTGTATGATTGCGAGTGATCGAAGAGGCCGTGGGCGCAGATTGGCAGCAACGTTTCCGTCAGATGTGACTACTGAGGTAGTTTACCACCACCAAGGTGTGACTGGTTTTGTTTTGTTTATTTTCCAGACTGACAAGCGCAATACTAAAAATGACTCACAACGGTGTAATGTTGTAATATCTCAGAATAATCTAAAAGGGAGTGTTTTCAAGCCTTCCTCTGGGCCTCTCATCAAGGAGGCCCATTGCTTCATCCGTCTGTCGATAACTGTTTGTCTGGCCAGGAGATTGTGGGTTTGTGTGTGCGTTACTCATTAGGATCCAGCACGAAGTGTTAAATGACTCGTCAAACCTCCTCCTTGGCTACTACCGACGCCCCCTCAGCTCAGACATTCTCGTCGCCAACGTGACGCGAAGGTATCCGCGGAGACAGCCGTGTCTTTCATCCTCCACCCTCTCTCCGTCCACTTGTTGGACAATTTGATTAAATATTAGCGGCGGCTTTTCCGGGATACCGTCAGTACCTTAGGAAGTTAACAGTCAACCATTGATTGCTCTCCATTCTGTCAGCGTTATAAATGTCCCCGGTAGGTATCCCAGACACTAAATGTTAATAGGTAACACATGAATGTCATCTCATGCAAGTCATGATCATGGTCAGTTCTCCCTCCCCCTTCCTTTCTTAAATAGACCCGCTGTTTGCACACACACACACACACACACATATCCTTATGTTCCCTAATGAGAGTGATGGTTCACCTTCCTCCTCTCAGTTCTTCCCTGCTCTGGCCTTTCACCCGTTCTCCCTCTCTGTCAGCGCCCGGTAACAGCAAACACACCACGCTAACCCAGACACCATTGTCCTCTGTTTGCTCACCACATACCTCCTCTGCTTGCTTACCCTCTTTTCACTCCCTTTCTTCTTGCTTGTTTCTCTTCCTTCCATGCTAAGAAACTATTCTAAAGGAGTGGCTGGTGAGATGGCTGGACCTTCCCTTATTCCCTTAACATTCTTCCTCCATTTCATTGCCGCTGCTCTGACATGAAGCTGGTCCGTCCGTGTGAACGTCAACATCACGCTTTGTTTTATCAGACGGGCATTGGTATGTTCATTTGTCTGCACGACTAACTCAACCCCTGAGAGTCAGCGCTGGCCGCGCGCCACGGCGGAATGGAGGAAGAAAGGCTTTTCATCAGTTTTGGGCCTGTGCGTGCGTGCGGTAGCCTCATGCCGGCTGTGAAATCGCGCTGTTCATAACACCAGAGTGCCGGGAGATTGTCCGCCAATATCCTCTCCTGTGAAGTGAAGAAGGATTGGCGAAGGGAATATTGTTTCCACGTGGCCCCCGGGTCCTCAGTGGTGGACGGGGAGGTTACCTGCCCTTGGCGCTCAGATCAGAGAGGGGAAAAGCATGCGGCCACCTCCCCCCGGGTTACACAACAAGATCTTCATAACCTCGGCGCAACCTTTTCTATTCAGCTTTCTTCAAAGCTTTAATCAACACGGCGTATTCATAACTCACTGAGGATCGGCTGTTTTCATTACAAGAGGTTGGTTGGGAAGCAGCATCCAAGTCTTAAACGGAGTGGGTGTTACCTTAAAGCACTTTTTTTTTTTTAGTTTTGTTTATTAAATTAAAAACTTCTGGGCTTCTACTGCTAAGATTAGACCAAGTATTTCTTGCATGCATGCATAGCAACGCTTTCCTTAACACATGAACAAACGTGGATTAAAAACCAACATGTAGGGACAAGGGGAAGGAGTTAAAGAGTGTATCTTTCTGAATGTGGATGCTCCAGGCTTGAAGCAGGGGGATCTCCCAGCTTCTCTTCTCCTGCCAGGCATAAACCTTCCCTGGGCGTTAGGCCATACAGCACTCCACCCCGCCCCCCCTCCTCCCACCACCACCACCACCCCCACCACCCCCCCATCTCTCCCCTGCCACTGTTTGAGCTTGCTCAGACAGGGCCGTACACTCCATTCAGTTACACACCTGATCAAGTAAGCTCACGGCAAGTGGAGCCCAGTGCATCAGCCCGTGAGGAATGCTGCCGTCACACTTCAAACACGGCGAGGCAAAGCGATGACTGTTTTTATTTTTTATTTTATTTATTTACTTATTTTTTTTTTATGAATCGGTTTGTGGCATGTGTCATTAGTCACGGAGCTGTGCCTCTTGAGCGCCGGCTCGCGGGGCGATGAGTGTGTGCATTCATTTGTGCGGAGGGATGAGTAATGGTGGCGCCCGGGCTGACCTTTTCGCTTCTTCCTCCCTTCAGGTAGCCAAGGTGGAGTACGTGAGGAGGAGACCCAAGCTGAAAGAGGTCTTTGTGCGGTTAGAAGACCACCTGGAGTGTGTGTGCTCATCGCAGCATCATGCGGCGGAGCACTCGGACGCAGAAACAGGTAAATTTGACGCTCGGGCGTTATTGTACGGCGTCCCAAATATTGTTCCGGCCACTTTGCAGAAAAGTAACTCTGAAGCTTAGCTTAAGTAGCTGAAACCCTCCCTCATCCCAGTATCTCCTGCTTTCTGCTTTCTGGTCTCCCTCATGTTTGTCCGACAGTCTTTTTCTCTGTCTGGCTCCTTGGCTTTGCACTGGTTGAACTTTTTCTGCCATTACTCCCAACAGACAAACACACAGGTGACATGGTTTGCTATTGCAAAACTTTTAAAGCCTGTGTGTTTGGGCCTCATTATGTGTGTGTGTGTGTGTGTGTGTGTGTGTGTGCGTGTATGTCAAAGTATATGCTACGTTGTGTGTTAAGGGAGGGTGTCCAAAGGCTGCTTGGCATGACGGCAGGTAAATCCGCCAGTGCCTTGATCTGAAGCCTTTCTCTCCCTGGGAGCAGATAAGCTGTGTAATGTGTGCTGATAAGGCATCTGAAGTATTTATAGTGTGATAAATCCTTGCACTCTCTGCTTCTGTCCCCGGGCTGTTGTGCCTCTTTCTGTACCATAAACCCTGCTTCTCGCTTCTCCTAACCCTTCTTCCTATTCACCCTCCCCGACTTTGTGTTTTCAGGCCACCGTAGGGCTAAAGGTAAAAAAAGGAAACGTAGAAAGCAAAGGCCCAGCAAGGACTTATTGGTGACATAATAAAGTTACTCACATTACCCAAAGTCCACTGGAGAGCTGTGAAGGGAACAGGTAGGACTTGAGCTCTGTAGCCATCTCGCACATTTGGCGCTGCACTGGCCCGATCATGGTGCAAACAGGGCCTGCCAATCACCACCACCACCAATCACATCACAGCCAATCAGTGTGAGAAGAGGACGGGCTAAGGAGTATCATGCTCTGTGTCCCAATGCTGCATGCTGAGATTGTGGCCTGCTGAGCATGCACACTGCACATGTCTGCTTTCTGTTACAGCTTGCGTGTGGTTGCGTGCACTATTTTTTGCTGTATAATACCGTTCGCTCCTTTCAAGGCACCGTTTTTTTTTGCTTAACTCCTTCAGCTTATCATTTTGCCATCACGAGAGAGAGGGTTTTCTCTGCCCTGTACTTAGGGCAAACACAAAATAGCACACTCGCAACATGCTGACCGGACATAACAGCGTCCAGTCTGATCGCTCTGTGAAACTTGGAGGCACATGATTGATTTCATGTACACTGTGGGTCTTGTGTTTGTCGTGTCCGATTTTTTTTGTTGCACGCATGAACAAATTGAGGAAATTGAATCCGCACGTGCTCATAAAACTGCGACGCTAATCCCGGCTTTGTTGTCTTTCCCACAGTGGATGTGAGGTGAGACCAATCGGAACACGGGACGTCACAGCGGGAAGGACCTAAACAGAGGATGCTACCAACAGGACACCTGCTTGGTCCCCTTCCCCACCGCCATGCATCCTTCATTTAATTTTTTTTTTTTTTTTTTTTTGTCCTGTGAAGTCAGGAGACTGAAAAATAGACAAAAGACTAAATTTAAATATGATGCCAAAGGTGCTTTTTTAGAAAAAAAGGAAAAAAAAAAGAAAAGAAAAGAAAGAAAAACAATAACCCGTGATCATGACTTCCTCTGTGGCGTGCCGCCTGCCCAGACAACTGAACTGTGCCGCTGATCGACGAGCAAGGAGAAGACGCTGCGGAAAGGTTGGGCCGGGGCGGAGAGGAGCCGAAGGGAGGTGACGAAAGGGATTTGTGTTGAACGTTTTGAGAGACACTGCTTGAGCTGAACACAGAACTGAAACCGCTACCATCGGATCACGGACTCAGGAAGTATCCTGCCCCATTTAAATGACTCTTGAATACACAGGAAGAAAGAAAGAGAAAGGAAAACCAATGGAGAGAAAAAATTGATTTAAAGTGTTTTTGTTTTTTTTTATCAAAAGACTCTATTTGGAGCGTCAAACATTTCGAGTTATTAGATGTTTGCTCTGAGCAAATAGTAAACCTTCTCCGAGACCCCTGGTTGTCTGGGCACTTTGCCCATGTGCTATGTACAGTTATATCTGAAAAAGGAAGATGCGCCGCTACTTACAAACTATTTATATGTGTGGACGTTTGCTTTCTGTCTCTTCAAACACACGAGAAAGAACAAAACATGTGTTGTTGTTGTTTTTTTGTTTTTTTTTTCTATGAATTCTCACACATGCAAGCGTTCGGAGTGGTCCGGTTCTTTGTAACCATCAGTATCACAATCTCAATGTCTTCTTTTTTTTTTTTTTTTTTTGTTTCTTAGTTGTTGTTTTTCTTGTCAGCCATGTTTCTTATTATATTACAGTATATCTGATTGATGTCAAGTCTTGTATATGGTTTGGATATATGTGTGCAAGGAGGAGATGTGAGAGTCGGTGCAGGAAGATGCTTTATTTTTGTTATGAAATATATTATGCGTACCTATATCTAAGCAGGAATTATGTTTATTTGTTGTTGTGGTGGAGTGCCTGTATTTAATCCAGAGGAGGGGGGAAAAAAATGCAAAAATATGGACAGGAGGGTGGAATAGACAAGGAAAAAAAAACACTTCCAGTGCTATAAGCCTGTGTTTAGCCAGTGGGTTAAAGCTGAGAGAACGGTGGAAGATTAGAAGGATGAAATGTCAACTTCATAATGAGTTGTAGCATTTAGCTAATATTTGGCATATTTTTGTAAAAGTTCACACCAACACGCATGCAGCACGTAGGAGTGTGTTAATTCCAAATCACGTAAGGACACAAAAACGCAACTGTAGTGCACAATCATGCCTGAACAGGGAGGGGCTAGACAGGTTGTGTGTTTCCCCACACACAATTCCTTCGATACAGGAGGCTATTTTTCACCCCTGTCACTCCGCCGTTGATAAGGAAGATCCCCGCCCGGTCTGCTTCACAAGCGCACATGTTGTGCCCACAAAGAGCAAAGTCCACTTCAAAGCGAACGAGTGAGCAAAGCAAATCGACAAGCGCATGAATGGGCTCCTTGTTTCGCCGGGCTCTACTCCTACGTTGACAGGAGAACAAATGTCCGATTCGCTCCGCCCCGTGCGGTCACTCGCGGCGAGCACCCCGGGGTTCGCCTGAAAGCGGCGCGGCGCCGGGCCTGAACCTGCGCCGCCACGACGGAGCAAACCTTCCACGAAAGAAACGTGCCCCCGGGGCCAACGTGGTCGAGAGAAAACAAAACAAAAAAGTCATTTCTGTTAAAAAGAGGATGTTTTTCTAGACAAAAGCACAAGAGTGAGTCACTGTTCAATGTGAAGTGAATCAAGTGAAAGTCAAACAGGAAATGTTTGGCTGAAACGTGGCTGTGTCGCCTACTGCCGAGCTGTGGGCACGTCACGCTACGCACCCGCGGCTCGCTCGTGAATGAACCTGGAAGCTGACTGGTGCTACGTTCGCAAGGCTGACGCTTCGACACTGTTCACATCTATGTCAATGTAAGATAGTGCTCTCAGTAAATCAGGGACCACGCTTAGAGCTGTTTAACTGCCATACAAAATAGTGCCATCATGCTATCTATCACAAGCCTTTATTAGTTTTCCTTTTTTTCTTTTTCTTTTCCAGTGGATAAGACAGCAATAATCATAATTTATATATTTATGTTTTCAACAATAAATATATTTCTGCTTACGGATTTGTCCGCTGGATGGTTGAGTCCGCTACATTTGTGCCTTATGTCTCAAGGGTGACACACGACAAGTTAAAAGTTTGGACACACCTTCTCATTTAATGGGTTTTCCTTCGTTTTCACGCCTATTTACATTGTAGATTTTCAATGAAGGCATCACAACTATCAATGAACACATATATATGGAATTGTGAAATCCCTTAAAACATGTTTTATATTTCAGATTCTTCAAAGTTTGCTTTGATCACTACCTTGCACAGCAGTCAGTAGCCTGAAGTGGTTTTCAAACAATCTTGAAGAAGTTCCCAGAGATGCTCAGCATTTGTTTTGGCCCTTTTGCCTTCAATCGCATCCCAAACTATATCTCGATTGGGTTTAGGTCAGGCCAGTCCATCGCTCCTCTTCTTGGTCGAATAGCCCTCACACAGCCTGGAGGTGTGTTCTGGGCCATTGTACCGTTGAAAAATAGATGACGGTCCAACTAAATGCAAACCGAATGGGATGCCACGTCGCTGCAGGATACTGTGGTAGCCATGCTGGTTCAGTGTGCCTTCATTTTTGAATATATCCTAAACAGCGTCTCCAGCAAAGAACCACAACATCACACCATCACACCACCTCCTCCATGCTTCATGGTGGGAACCATACATGTAGAGACCATCCGTTCACATTTTCTGCGCCGCAAAAGACCAAAGATCTCACATTTGGACTCGTCAGACTGAAGCGCCGATTTGGCCGAAACAAATCTCTTCTACCTATAGTTTTCCCCTGGTAGTGGTTTGTTAGCCACGATAAAGGCCTGATTCATCCAGTCTCCTCTGACCAGTTGATGTAGAGATGTGTCATTTATCTGGGCTCTAAGCTGAGCCGCTGTTAACGTATCCTCAGCAACAGAGGTGACTCCTGGTCTTCCTTTCCTGGGGCGGTCCTCATGTGAGCCAGTAGCTCTCTATGGTTTTTGCGACTGCACTTGGGGACAAGAAGGCAAGAAATTTCACAAACGCCAATGTACACCTGGTGAAGAGAAAACCATTTCAGGTGACTACATCATGAAGCTCATGAGTGGCTACTGCATATTAACAGTTATTCAACAATTTGTTCGTTGCCACACGAGTCTATACATCTTGCTTTACGTGTTTAATGTCCTCAGTATGTATGTACAAAGTAGAAAGCAGTAAAAATAAAGAAAAACCATTGAATGAGAAGGTGTGTCCAAACTTTTGACTGGTGGTGTAGTTTAGGCTAAACATACACGCAGAACAAGATTTCATGCAGCGCTGAGGGATTATGGAAAGTAAAAATGAAGCGAATGCCAATATTGGACAGAACATTAAAGGAAATAGGAAAAGGAAACTGGATATTAGCGGGACCACCCATCCTCTCTCATTAGTCAACAGATTTTCTAGTAAGATTTAGTTTAATAGCTGTATAATCTGCACAAAAAAAAAAAAAAAAAAGCAGAATATATGCAGTGTATGTGAGCTCAAAAAAAGTCCACGTGCGCTGGTTTTACCACAGCAGGTCTGACTGATACTGGATGTGAGGGTGGTGCCGTGTACAGGAAACGTGAAGCTTTTCCAGGCTTGCAGGCTGAGCAGGAGCCGGGCTCCGTTCCAGGATCCACCAGCAGCACACGGTAGGTTCTGGGGGGCTTTATTACTTTTCCCCAAGCAGCTCACCCTAATCCCAGGGTTAAGGGACATGAAAGTCCGTCTCCTTTGCACTTCCCAGCCATACACCCTGCTTATTACCTCAGGAGGGAGCCAGATAAAGGAAGGCAGGACATGAAAGAGAGAGGGGATCAGAGAGACAGCAGCTCGGATAGCCAGTGGAACAGGGGATGAAGTCAATAAAGTAAAGATAAAAGGAAGGGCAGATGCCTGATTGATATTGTTGTTTTTATCTGACATGCACAGCTTTATTGACAAAGACGTGGCGAGGGCTGAAGCGAGGATTTCGGATGGCGTGTGAAGTTTGTTCACCTTTGCAAGAACAAGAGAGCGGTATGTCACGGTGGGGAAACGAGGAGTAGGAGCTGGGCTCGCTTAAAGAGTGAGGGTGTAATGGGACTAAGACAGAGGGAGGGGGGGGTGAAGACAAGAGGGATTTGAGTGGACTCAGGCCGCGGGTAATCGGCACCACATCAAGAAGGGGCAGACAAGGGCACTTAAGTGGACATGCTTTTATAAACAATGCCTGAGGGGCACGAGGGAGCAGATAAGGTGTGAAGAGCGCTGAATGGGCTTTGTGTCTGTGTGCGTATGAACAATACAAAGGAGGTCTCTCAGTGTGATACATGGGCGGCTGGAATTCTGGGCTTTTGCAGAGAGAGCAAGCAGCGATTTGACTAAGCACAATGCGAAAGGTCAGAGTTCGGGCTTCGCTGGTCCTGTGGGATGAAAAAACATGGTGTAAAAAAAACTTTTTACACCAAATGCTTCTGGTAAAACAGATTTTTTTTTAAAATCTCTTCGTGAAAACTGATCTAACTGACAGAAAAGCTTCCTCTGAATTAGCCATGGCCATTTCCTGTCCAGATTACAGATCTTTTCACTTTTGGTTCATTACTCTCTTCCCCACCCCATCCTCCCCTTTCCTTTCCCGTCCATGTTGCCCTGTTATGTTTCTCCTCTCTGCCCCAACCTGTGGCCTCTGGGTTTTTGAGGAAAGGCAGAGGTGGCCTTTGAAGATGGCGACAGCCAAGTTTGTCTGGGGCCACAGCCATGAATGCACGTCTTTGTTGTCCGCCGCTCTCACGTCTTCATATCCTCCCCCTGCTACACTCCTTATCCTCCCGCTGCTCCCCACAAACTCACACGGACACGCTCATGCCCTTGCTGGGGCCCCCTTTGCACAAATGACCCTGCTAATTATGTATTTAAGGTATTTGGCTCCTGTGAAAACAGCTTTGGGTTAGCGGTGGAAGGTGGTGGGGGCAGTCGGAGAAAGGAGGTTGTATGGGGACGTGGTGTGGTCCATGGTCTCATGGCTATCATTACTGCCCAGCGTTGAATGTAAACACTGGATTAGGGCACCAAGGGCTGATTCAGGAGAGGGGCGGTTGAGGTGGTCGTGGTCGCCTGTGCCTCTAAGTTCTGGTCTCTGGTTTCACCCCTGGGTGGCGGTCCCTCAGAAACTTTTCGCTCATGCACACACATCTTACCTCACACAGGTAATGGTTTATCATCAACACAGGTTACAACACGCCATATGAACATTAATGCTCCTAAGCTGCTTCCGTTACGTGTGTTTGAAGGCCTGTTTGTAACCTTTCAGTAACCTTAACAGTTTAAAACTTTGCCAACAAGCACCTATCCTGTCACAGTTTACGGTAAGCACCAGCTATGGCAATGGCTCAGGTCTGACCACCACTGCAGAAGTAAAAAAAAAAAAAACCTAAGAACAAAATTTAACAGAAGTCTGTCTTCACCATCAGTGAAAAAAGTCAGTTCAAGAATATGTAATTTTAACATAATTAAGCCTGTGATAATACTGATAAAAAACTAAATTTGTATCTTGACATGAACATTGAATTTAGATTTTTTTTTTTTATTAACAAACTATGTAAGTGGCTCAACAAATCTTCTTTTGAAAACCCCCATAACATTTATTCTGCTCCACAATTTACTCTGCCCGATGTAATGAATTCTGGGTAAATCCAACCAACCAACCAGCTCTGCAAAAGAATAAATTGAAAAAAAGTGGGGAAAAAACATTTGCAACGTTTATGTTTTTTTTCCTCTACGTAACGTTAGCTTACGGTGATAACGTCAGTTAGCCGTTAGCTAACACCGTTAGCAAGGGGTTTTAGCTGCATGTACTTAAAAAAAGTAAGGCAACTTTTTTGCATCATTTTATCCCGTAGATCGAACAATTCAATTCAATTCAAACAACTTTATTTATCCTAAACAGGGCAATTTGCAGTGTGCCTTCTCCAGTCAGACAGCAAGAGTAGTCTTTGTTGGTACAACATTAATTCTGTAAATAAAGTCAACTTACTGTTGCCAGGGTTCATTACCAGATCAGGACTTCCACTTCCAGTTCCCCTTTGTGGAGTTTTTTTTTTCTTTTTTTTTTTTTCTTATTTTTTGGTTAGGCCGCTTCTATTTTACCTGGCAACGACAAATACTATTTTCTGATTGGCTGATTGGCCACTGATATTTTCTAATTGGCTGATTGGTCACTGACCTCTTTTGAAGTCTACGTGCAATGAGTTTTATCATTTTACTTTTGCAAGTTGTCTTTACTCACAAAAGTCAGTCTTTAAACTCACAAATTAATGTTATACCTATAAAGACTATTCTTGTTTGATCTACTGGATAAAATGATACTAAAAAGTTGAGTACTTTTTTATTTATTTATTTATTAATTTTTACGTAGATTGGAGTACCGTATTTTTATCGGTGCATGAGACGACTTTCTTAACTTCTTGTCATTCACCATCAACCCCCATCTTCTTCATTACTTCGTCTGTTTGTTAAAACACCTTGTTACTGTCCCATCACCTGCCTGGACCACAGCATAGGATTGGATCAGCTCAGAAACTGGATCATTACGTTCCGGATACTCTCCGATACTGTGAGTATAGCGTGTTTAGTCGATTAGAAGGAACCTGTTGACACCAGAATCTTCTCTCTGTCATTACCAAGGATTGCCTTACACATAGAAATATATCGATATTCAGTTTTTATTCCCACAAAAGGCTCGAAAGATGATGGAAGGAACTAGTTTTCGCTTCTTCTTGCTCAGATCCATGTGTATCCCAATTGTTTGTGGCGGAATGATCCATTAGTATGCAACGGCTTTTTCTCTAAGTGCTGTCTTGCTGAAGTTAGTCTGGCAAGGCCTCTGTCTTGTCAAATGGAAGAGAAGGGAGTGAAGGAGGGCGTGGCGGAGGAACTACTGAGAGCCTGGAGGTCCCTGGAGGCAGATTAGTCAGGTCCTAATGGGAGCTGAAGTTTGTATGTGTTGTAATTACAAAGGGAGATGCATGGAGTCGTTGCCTCCACTGTGCGAGTGTTTGTGAGGGAGGCCGAGTGTGTGATCATGCACGTTTTCCGATGGGAGCGCAGCTAGGGAAGCCAGTTTCCCTCTGCACATCAAATAAATCAGAAGTCCACAATTAGAAAGAAGGAGTGAGCAGTGTTTGGTTTGTGGGAAGAGAGGAAGAAAGCTTGGAATGTGTCACTGCTATTGAGGAATGAGCGTTGTGTGTGCGTGCGTGCGTGCACTTTTGTGTGTGTGTGTATGTGTGTGCAATTATATGTGTGAGGTCGGGAGTAGCCGGCCCGGCCAACATTCTTGGGCCAGCAGTATTATTAACTGTGGTGCAACCATTATCAGTGTTTACTTTGATCCAACCACCATCAGAGGAGTAATGGACTCAGCTGAACCTCGTCTCTTTCTCTTCTCAAGAGATTCTTGTCTTTATTGAGACGAGGATGGTGTTCAGCGTGTTCTTTACCTCATTAATTTCAACACAAGAGGGAGTGGCGAGCGGAGGGGAAACTCCGTTACGACGCGGGCTAATAAGTGATGTGCGCGTCCAACTCGGGCCTCTAGATAAAGGCTGTTGAACCGAATCTGAAGCGAAGGTTTTAGCGCTCCGTGTCCCGCAATTCAACAGCGTGATAAGACCACCTCGTTTTACGGCTTTACCAGAACACTCGAAGTCTACACACGTACACACACACACAGAAGTGCTCTCTTATCTTTAAAGGAACACCACTGCCGATAGATCGGGCAGACACACACACACACAAAAAGACTTTGTTGTGAAGTTGTGCTGACAGAATGAAAAAAAAAGGGTACGAGCTGCGTTAATGCAGGACTTTAGACCTCGGTTTGTGTGTGCGTTCATGTGGCTTACGTTCAGTTCATGGGAAAGACTGAGAAGCCCTCCTACCTGTCTGATGGGGGCATGATGAGAGCATCACAACAGGCTCACTCACACTCTTCCACCGGCTGGCAGGTGGCAGAGACACCTGGTGCCGAAGCGTGGATGATCACACACAAATTCGCCAGAGAAGAAAGATTAATAAATCCAGGTATGTGGCGCCTATTGTTTAGCAGGTGGCACGGGCCTTTTCATGTCAGATATTTTGATTTGCAGCTTATAACATCAATGAAAGCTGCGGTCTGTGCCACCCCGGTGAGGCGGAAAGCATCAATTTATTAGAAGTAGAGTCGCCCTGTTAAAACAACTCCTAGTCAGGGATGTGTCCTTTTTTTTTTTGTTTTTTTTTTGTTTCCGCTTCCTGCTTCACTTTAAACAATGGCGATTGAAACTTTCCAAACCTCCTCAGTCAACCTGTGCTCCATGTGTTCTGTCTTTACTGATCCAAAACAATCAGTTTGAAAACTGCATGATGATGGAGAAGCAGCCAGAAATACTAAAGTGGAAAACATGCTACTAACATGCTACTTTTCTGGAATCGCTCTTCACATCAAAATATCGATACCAAGTTCGTTTTCACAAGAAATATTAGATAGATCGAAGTCAGATCAACTGTTCTCATTTTCATTTTTGCTTGAAAGAGATTTTTTTTTTTTAAAAAGTGATTTGATAGGATTTTCAGTTGACTTGTTGATTTGCACAGATTCTCAGATTTTTATACATGGGTATAAAATACATTATTCATAAATACATTGTCAAATGTTCGATGTAAAAGTCATCATTTTCATATACACATGTAGCTCTCTAAAGGTATTGATGTCAGTATCGGTATTAGGATATTAGCCTTGGTATCGGATCAAAAGGGAAAATAGTGGTATCACACATCCCTAACATTAAGCTGAGACTCAGCCACAGGACAATGCCTTGCTATCCATGAGGGTCTGTGTCCCTGGCTTTTTGGCACTGCCACTCAGATCCCTATCTGTGACTTTTAAGACGACTGAACTTGTTGAATTTGCTTTAGAAGCTCTTGATAAGCGAGATCCCTCTGATGGACCGTTCAGCTTAGCAAACAAGCGGACAAGAAAATAAAATGTGTGACTCGTCACCTTTCAACCATAGAAGAAGTTTCTTCATTGTCTTATCATTACAGGCGCATTCACAGGCAGCCCTGTGCTGCTGGAGATGCTGCGGACCCGTGCAGCCCATACATTGCCCCTCCGCCACTAACAGAGCGCGCACAGATGGAAGCTGAAAAAGTGTTTTTTTTTTTTTTTAAAAAGCTTATCAACCAAAGATCTATTTACTTTATCACTCAGCACCAACACATTACAGTCAATAGCAGCAGCCCAAACTTTTACTGTTGTTTTTGTTCAGTAGGAGTTTGCTAGCTGATGTTTTTGCTCTCTCTCTGGCAAACTAATAGTGCAGATTGTCAATCAACCACTGTCCACAGTTTAGATTGGAGCTGTTGTGCTGTTGTTAAGCTTTTGGCGGGAATATGTGTTGATGTTGAAACCAGTAAGACTAATGCTGGCTCTAAGCTAAAATACTTGGCTGAGAAGGACCACAGGCCAAAGCAGACTCCAGCTGTGATGTCCATTGAGAAGGAGGTGATTTACAGTTAAGCACGAAAAAGCAATTGGCAGATTTGCCACAAATATTTGCTCAGAAAAATCGGCACGTATCAACCATCGGCCAAAGCTGATGTAAAAAAGAAACTGGCATCAGCCCTAAAAATTCGGTCGATCTCTACAGCCCAGACACAGTTGATATGAGGTGATACCACAATTAATCTTTGTTCTCTAATGCCAGTTTGGGGAGTAAAAAGTGTCCTTCAAAGATAAATCATGAATTTGCAAATTCTAAACTGATAAAAATAAAAATATGGAATTATGTGGTTTAAGCAAAATTGCCCTTAGGTTTAGTCAAACCTCTGAAAAAAGCTGTTTGTGTGCTACACTCAACTGTGTTTGGCTGGATGATGAATATTGTTTGTGAACACCTTAAAAAATCCCCCCATTAGTCATAGAATAGAATACAATGTCTTTATTGTCATTGTACAGGAACAACAACATTTTTTTCATGTCTCCTGGAAAAAAAATAAATAAAAATTATACCAAAATATCAGACAGGCAGACTGCTGAGCTGATCAGTGAGTGAACCCATTGGCAATCTCAACATCTCTTTAGTGGAAAAACCCCTCAGAACTACTGTCTACAGGCCACGGACTTCCTGTTTCATCCACTTAAAGACCGTTTGTATTTCTGTAAGGGTATTTTCTGAAGAAACCCCCCACATGACTGTCTTTGATGCGAGGCGAGGCTGAACGGCAGGAGTCTGAGTGGAAGCCGCTTGACGGAGTGGCTTCTGAGGGAGGGTCATGACAGCGGGGGAGAAGGGAGTGAGCGATGGAGGGACAGCGGGGGAGAGGAAAGACCGCGTAGGGATCTTTGACAGCGTGTTAACACCGCCGACTCCCGGGCTACACAGCTCCTCATTTGTCCTCTTTGTCATGTCTTGCAAAAGAGCAAGTTCCTTGGATTAGCTATCCTCGCGTTGCTGCACTGCACCTCTGTTCCAAACTCTTGATCGCTTCCCCCTGAATTATTTTCTTCCTGCTGAGCAGAAAGCAAGCCGCTTTAGTAGTATTTTCATATTTTATGATGACTCATTTAATTTGCTTTATCTGCACACAGTTTTCCACTCTCTGCTCAGAGAGATGATGTCACTGCAGATTGTGCGGCGCACAAACACACGCAGTTCCCACTAACCCCTGTGTTTTATATTCAGTGGTTTCAGTCTGACCTGAATATCTCTGACATGACTTTCACCAAAGTTAATAACAGCAACTGCATAACAGCTACCAGTCTCAGTGGAAGTTGCCTGGCAAAGTTATTGTCGCAAGATGAGAAACAGGCCCAGCAGTGGTTGGGAAACTCAGAGACCTGCATGCCAGTTCGACTGCACATTTTAGAGTTTAATTTGGGTTCAGTCCTGCCCCCATCGCTTCCCCCCTTCACACACACTCCTCTGTCTTCTCCCCTCTCTCTTTAATTTGCTTTCCATGAGCTAAGCAGTACGTGAACACCTGCTATTTAAATGACATATTCATTGTCGTGCGGAGTTGGAGGTGTAAATCATCGCGGGCCGCTGCGCGTGGCAGTTATGCGCATACGCTCGAACATAAATGGCTGACATCTTTGACCTGCTATTAGAGAAAGGAGGACGAAACAGAACATGTGCTCAGCGTCCAAGAATTCCTCTTTCACACCCCCTTGTTTAAGTTCTACCCAATGGCGCACGCACACACACACACACACCTATCACACAGATTGTCTGTTCAGTAGCTGCTTGGAGTCTGAGTTGTCATTGTTGTGTCTCTTGCTTTAAGACTTGCCAGATGTTTGGGTGCAAGTCAACTTACTATAAAAGCATGCAGCTCTGTGAGGCTGAACTTTGCAGCAGCATGCTAACTAAATGGTATTTAGTACACAAGCAACGTGAACCATATTTGAGTTTAGCGCAGTAGCATTGTGACATCTGCTAATTAGTTAGCTAAGCAATTTTTTTGTGGGTATTTGGTATGAAACCCAAAGTAAAGGGTAAAATTTCATTCTGACCATATGACTTGCTTGATAAAATGTCAGTAGATGACCAGAATGACTGGCCTAGTGAGATATCAATGTGGATATTTTTAGACTATCACAAACAAAGTCAACTTTGGAATTTTAGAGATTGTGAGATTAAGTGTGAGTAATTCACGGGGAATGCCAGTTCATTCAGTAGTTGATGGATTATTTCTGTCTTGGGCAAAGTTGTTCACATCCCGCTAATCTACGTTAGTAGCTAACTAGCTAGCAGAACCAAATTGGGCTTTGACTGAGTGAATTCACCGCAACAAAACAGAAAATTTCCTTCTTAAAATAAGAACAGAGAAGTATTCAAAGACCCATATCATGCACGTTTCATTACTTTCGCGTAATTCTGTGTTGAATGACAGTTTAGTGGTACATTGTGAGACGCTATGAGCACATGCTGAGTCTCCAGGGCTGTCGAGGCCCCGGTATCCGTGAGGAGGTCAGTAATCCTGGGCTGTGCAGCGGGGGTGTGAGGCCGTAAGTCTAGTGGTAAGACCTGTGGCTTCAGCCGTCTTTTATCTGCCATTCTCTCATTGTTGCTGCTGACGCTACACACCGAAACTAAAGGACGCTTTGTCATCATTCCTTATTGTTACACTGCTAATCGCCTCTGTTTTATCTCAGCAGTCCCCCGAGGCTGCATCACACTTAACATGTCACTGCAGTCAAATGGAACTTCATTATTTTAAAGGAGAGCATTCAATGGTGTTGCTGAGCTCCTGTACCAGTATCTCGGGACCATTCGTGTTCATTGGGGTCAAAACCGCCAATTTTTGCAGAGCTGCAGAGAGATTTGTGCCAGTTCCAAATCGCTTCAACTGATAAAAGTCAGGACTTCCCCTTTCTTTGTGTTGCTAAGGAGGTAGTTCTATATATCCGGATACTGCAGGTCAGGAACATTGTCCACGCCAGCTGTTTTTATACTCAGAAAAGCACACCTCGGGCATGATAAGAGTCCATCATATGTAATCTGTCAAGTTTTGCCTTGTACTGGTTATTTTATATCTGTTTAAAGAGCAGTAAACTGACGGTCTGAAATCATTGCTGCCGGTGTCCATTTTCCTCAGTTTCCTGGCCAATATGGCGGCGTCAAAAAAAAAAAAAAAAAAAAAGTCATGTGACTCCCGGAGCTCTATAGGAAACAAGTACAACCTGTAGTTCTTCATACATGAGACAGTGACCACTGATCAAGGCTAATGTCTTAGCAATATGTCACAGATCTTTGACGTCTTGGATCTGGGGAACCAGTGGTGTTCTTCAGATATGTTAACAACCTCAGTTTTGTCTCTGGTGGTGTGGTAACAAATAAAATTTTTTATGCATCGTAAAGTATTGATGGCATATTTGTCGCTTATATATATGCGAGGAAAATACTTTTCCCCATTTCACAGGACTGAGTCACAGCTGCATTGAAAGTTGATGTCGTCATGGCACAATAACAAGGATTAAGTGTGATTGCGGGGATAGAAATGCCTCGGGTGAGTCGTGTGAAACTGTTGATAATGTAATTCAGTTTTTTTTAATTTATTTATTTATTTTTTTTCTGTATTGCTCCTGGTCTATTCACTCCACGAATCTTTTATTACCAGCCCTCTAATGAGATCACTCGCCACCGCAAGTAAAAGCGGTGGCTTAGCTCTCTGCGCGCAGCAGCGTCGCCTCGAACAGTTCAAAGTCCCATTAAAAACAGATTGTGCTGCTGCTCAGCCCGACTCCTGAATCCCATTAAAAACACCCCACAGAAGTGAACCAGTCATTAGCGAGTGAATCAGCTTTAGTAATTAACTCTCTCTGCCTCTGCCAGCCAGTGTGTTTATCGTTCTCCTCAGAAAGCCCTTCAGGGGCTCAGAGTGGCTAGACGCGAGTTACTCACTGACGTAATGTTTTGGTTTACCTGAAGTCCCGCGGGCAGGAAGTGAGAAAGAGCATTTAGATGATGTGTGATAGGAAAACAGGAAATTGGAGTAAAATAAACCAAATTCTGGGTAGATAACTACATTCCCTTAAGCCCAAACAGGTCCAACAAGGGACAAGGGGCTTTTCATTAAACAAAGAATACCACCACAAGTTCCCAATTTAGGGTTACTTCAGGGAAGACTGGGCGTCAGTGGTGCACTGTACATATAAAAACAGTGCATAACAGTGAACTTACTCAAAATACAAATGCAGAATATAAAATATTGTGTCTATTTCCCAATCTCGAAAGCAATTAACCTTCTCATGAGTGGAGAAACCTCTTCTCTGCCCAACTTTTATCCTACTCCTCATTCTCAAAAGTTCAGTATTTTTAACGGCGCCGTAACCAAATAATGCTCCCTCTTAACGCTCAAGTTTTCCTTTCCCCCGCCGCCCGTATCAAAGAGCTGGCCTGATTCTGTCGTTGCTGTCAGTGCTTCAAAGGCTGTGTTTCAGAGTGGGGCTCTATGACGTCCAGTGGCAGCGTTTCAAATCACCTCTGGTGCAGTAGATATAAAGATAGCATTCATCTATTGACTGCTTTATGTTCCCACTGTGGCACAGATAACTACCTTACTGTCCCGGGACAACAGGGCCTGTGTAGACCTTTGTTGCTCTTATGCCAGTGGCACAAGTGTGCATTTCAGTTTTAAGTTCGAATAATACAGGGCTCGCTTGTATATGAGAGGCGGAAAACGGCGGCGATTGTGTACTTTTACCGAGTAAACCCGGAATGAGACGGGAACGCGTCGGCGCGCTCGATGATTCGATGACATTACAAACTGGGACAATACCAGCTTGGCATGGAGCCTTCCATGTAAATGCGCAATGACATGTGAGAAGAGAGGAGAGCGGGATGAGATGTCGGTTAAGTGTATAAACAAGAGGGAGAGAGAAAGTGGAGGAGAAGAGTAAAAGTAGGGAGGTTTGGCTGAGAAAACCATGAAGAGGCTGAACAGCGAGGGAGAAGAAGAAAGTTTCCCACGCTGAACAAGATACAGTCAAACAAACCAATCAGGAACAGGAAGAAAGCTGGAACAAAAGCAATCCTGCTGCATTTATGTGTGCTGTATTATATATTGTGTGTCATGCCTTAGATATTCATGACATGTATGTGGGTTTTGTGGAGCTGTTGCCGCGGCCTTGGTTCAGTGAAAAGCTGTCCTCCCGTCTCTGAGTGAGTTGCTCTGGAGTTGATGGAGGAGATAACTGGGCGAGCAAACAACGGGCATGCCCACACTGCTCCTGTTTCTCTCCCTTTTCTCTCTTCTTCTTCTTTTTTACCACTCTCCCGCTATCTCCGCCTTTGCGATAACACACAAAGATGCGAAATCAAACCCTCGGATTACTGGCAACGTTCTGTTCTTTCTTCCCAGCTTATTTTTTTTTCTCTCTCTCTCTCTCTCCCTCTCTTCTTTTCATCTCTTGTTCCCGGGATGAGAACAAACGGCCTCATCAGGCCCCCCGGTGATGCCCTAGGCCCCGTCCGCGCTTAAGCACGGGTGGCAGGGCCTTTATGAGCATCTGCGCTACGCTGCGGTTGGCGCTACAAGGTGGCATCTCGCGGCGTAATTGTGTCGAGGAGTCACGTAAGTCGTCTGGTTAACCTCACCGTGGACTCACCGCGCTGATTACTTCATGCTGGCCGGGACTCTGCAGATCCGGTTTGAAATGCACTCGTTAAAAGCCCTGTGTCAGGTTGCATTTGTGGTCCAATAAAGTGTAATTGATCACCTTTTTTTTTTGCATTTAAAAAGAGATAAAATGGGAAAACTGGAGGAATAAGGAAGTGGGAAATGACCATAGATATGCTGTATTATTATTATTTTTTTTATCCTTCTTAACATTAATGTTTACTTTTTGATAGCGACACCGAATCGATTTTATTTCTGTTCAGGAGTGTGATTTCGCGTGACGGTGCTGGAGTTACAAAGTTGCCATTGTGCAAATGTGTGGTCCCCCCCCGCAGCACAACTGACTCCTTGGGGTCGAGGGCCCCAGTGTGTAGCCCATGCTGCCTTTGTGTTATCAAACAAATACATCTGTAACAAGTACAGTAAGAGCTCAGGAATTCACTGCTGTGGGGAAATCTCAAGCACCACGGGATGGCAACACCACCAGGACCGTGACCCGCTGCGCGCCAGTGACCTCTCCAGAATCCGTCTCGAGTTTCACAATTTTGGGCATAAACTTCCTCGTTCTTTGTTCTAATATCATTTCCAGGAGTTGCAGGGTGTCGCTACAGTGTCAGCACTGTGACTCACTGTCTTGTCACACTGGAATCCACGGATGACTCCGCTTTGTGGTCGCTTTCTTATTCTGCTTTTTCACCTAGGTGGCAAAACACAGTCCCCCCGGGAGCCGGCCGAGTTACAGCTGAACTCGCTCCTTTTCTTTATTGATTTAGAATCCAAATCAGCAACTTTACTCGCATCTAAAAACTTCCCAGGGGAATGAGGTCACATCCTTTTGTGTCAGGTCGGCTCACTCCGTATTTCCCAACAATCCCAGTGCCACCTCATTGACCCCTCACCTTTAACCCCTGTAAAATAGCAGGGTCTCCGTGCGACTGACAGCGGCTCCTGTTGCCACAAAACAAGCCAACGAGGCTACCGCGTCCCGCTGAATTCGTGCAGACGCAGAGCCGAGCGGACGCACGGGCTTCCACGCTCACACGCACGGAGTCGCTCCACAATATCTGGCATACCTGCTTAATCGCTTCTATGCTCCGCTGTGGCACCACAGCGTTTCTCTTTGAGAAGTGAGAAGGAGCTGCTGAAAGCTCCCCTGGCATGTTATTTTATAAGGTCATTTGCTCAGATTCCATTCCTGAGCGGAGCATTTTCATGTCTCTTATATCCAGGTGATGGCCGCTCAGAATAGCTTCCAGTTGCCCCGGCGCCCGTCACACGCAACAACAAAAACTCTCCGAGGCCTGGGGGAAACAGAGGCGCGTTAAGGGCTGACTTGATGAGAGGGAAGTGGAAGGGAAGCGCGGCCTCGTGGGTTCGTGTTACGCACGGCGCAGTCTTCGTCTGCGGACCTCGCATGGGACCAACGTGTCAGCATGAGAAAAGAGGCATCGCGCCGACCAGGAGTACGAAATAACTTGTCCATCTTGTGTTTCTGTTGCCCATTCTGTCACCTCCTGCCTCTTCGCCTGCAGCCAATCAGATACCCCCTCTTATTGTTTCCTCCCTCGTATCCTCTTAGGGCCCCACAGCACTATCTGACTCATTTATTGAATCTTTAACGTTGTTTCTCTTGAGTTTCCTCATAGAGCTGTCAGTTTTTTCTTGTCCCTTTAAGCAGGGAGCCTCTCTTTCTCTCTGTCAGTCCCCCCCTCCCTCCCTCCCCAACTCCTGCTTTTGGCTGCTCACCAGCAAATTTTAACACCCATTGCGGCCTTCTGGGCATCGTCCAACAGATGCCCTTGAGGAGGACATTCCTGTCTGGCACAATTCCTCTTTTCACGCTATTTATACTCAAATATCTGAGGCCGGCACTGAGCAGCATGCTCAGACCATTATTCTCTGGGAAAATAAAAAGGGGACACTCTTCTCTCTTTGTACCACAAAGTAAATGCAGCGCATTACAAAATCTATTTGCGCACTGTTGCGTAATCACGCAGCACAATACCAACAGTTGTTGCTCTGAAATAAAAGCTTCATTTAGTTCAAGGAAAACTCAATCCTCCTGGATTGGGTTTTTTTTGTGGCATTTTATCACCATTAGTTATGGGTTGATGCTTTGAGGGGGGATTTGTAAAGGGAGACGCTTTACCTCTTCATTTGCCATACAGGAGAAGAATGAGCCACTTCTGGGTAATAGGGACAGAGTGTATCTGTTATCTCAAAGTGGAGAGGGAAGTCAAGTGATGGTATTTGGAAAAGATTCTCATTAAAGGATTAAAAAAAAACATTAGGGGAATGGTCTTTTTTATATAAGGAGCCTAATCGGCCTTTAAGTGGATTTCAAAAGGGGCTGTGAGTGAGAAAGAGGCTAAAAAAATGATAAAATTAACTGTGTTAGATGATTATCAGTGGCAGTAACAACAGTTACTTCAGTTCATTTTTCTCTAAATCTAAAAGTAGCCTGCTCATATTCACCATGCACATATTAGTTCATCATTAGTCGGTCCTTGGAAGAAAACATAGACTCGGTAGTATATTTGTCTGGTTTGTGCATGCTTACCTTTAAGTCCATACCTCATGACCATGATCAAGAAGTTTGAAAGCAGCTACTTCACATGAGTAAAATTAACACCCGTGGAATGCAGAATACCACCACTATTGCTAGGATCGAGGCAAAAAGGGGATGTATACTTATGAGTGCTACACTTAGAAACACTTAACACTGTCATCAAAGCTGATGCGAGGGTTGGATGGTCACTCTGTGGCGCTGGATGAAGGGAGGTGGTAATGGACAGAGGGAGTGGTGTTGAGAGGTTGGGGGGCTGAGGGCTGTGCGTGGACCAGGAGACTTTGGTTTGGCAGCAGAAACTTAAAAAGAAGCAAATCAAATGCCTCCTGTGCACTTTGCCCGCAGAGTATTCACACGTTAACGCGTAAATAAATTACTAGCAACATCCTCAAACGTCCAATCATACATGGATTTACACACGGTTATCTTAAAGGCGTAGATTATATTTAGGACATTTGCCCTTGTAGTTGACAGTGAAGAATGATAGAAAGCAGGGAAAAAAAACTGTAAAGTTTATCAAATATTTAAGATGTGTCTGATGAGGCTCTTTGAGGGAGTTAATTTAAGCATGAACGAGAGTTTGAAAGCTAACGCCAAGAATATAGCACATAACGAGGAGGTTGGGGTATTGGTGGGAGCTGTGCAAAGAGCAGTGTGTCGCTGTGTGTCGGTGAGGTAATTCGGTCAGAAGTCGATTTCAATGGCAGCTGACTACACGTGTCACGGTTTCTGGCCAAGTGGGACCTAAATGCAGGAGACCGAAGAAGGCAGAAGCAAGGGAAAGGCAAAATGGTTTTAATAAAAAAATTCAAAAACCAGAACAAAAGACGCTGCAGGAAAGGAAGAGTATCCGAAAACACAACTTAAAAAAGGAAGGTGACGACCAAAAACATGCATGGTACGACAAATCTGCCATGACACTCGGACACAGGCGCTAATGGAATAACGAGAGACAGGTGAAGCCAATGGGGACAGAGCCCACAATGGGAAACCAATCCAACAATCAAAGTGGGGAAACAAAGGAAGTACAGTGAGATAAGAAACGCCAAGGAAAAGATTTGCAAAAAATGAAAAACAAGGAAAAACAAAGACTGTCACAGAAAATACTTGGTAGACCAAACTGTGAGGCTGGTGTCCAAGCCTTGTTTTTGCGGAAAGGCGTACACAGTCAAAACTGCGGCAGATGATGTTTAACCTCACCCTTGTTTTGCACAGTCGCAGCTATTGTGGGATTACCTGGTATGTGCTGGTAAGTGTCTGTTTATAATTACCAAGCTCTGCAGCGGTATACTTAGACCTTTAATCAGTTGGTAGTCACACTAATGGTGAATGAAATCAGGGGGACACCCATCATTCATTTTCTCGAGAACATGAACTAAGTGCTTAGAGAATTTCATAGGAATTTATCCCATAGCTTTGGAACAAAGTGGTGGACTGAGCATCTGATACACGAATTATTGATACCGTGTCAGTAATTCAACAGCAACATCCTCTCCAAGATTGCAAGAGTTTCCTTGGAGATTGTTTTGATAGGTTGTGCTTTCAATGCATACTTACATACTTGAAAACTTTCAAAACCCAAGCTTGTTTCCATTCCACTAAATGATGCTAAGTGAAACAGATCACAGTTTGTAAACAATGTGATGTATTTTGAGGGGCAGGGCTTAGCTGGAATCAAAAGATCTCGGTTAGCATATTTCAAGGGACTGTTTTGGCAAGAATGGATGAGGGAAATGCATATTTGAGAGAATATACTAATACACTCACTCCCCGAGTGTTATTTTACAAAGTTGACTGACTGATGGGGCTATATTCACGGCTCTCACTCACTGGGTGGACGACTTGACCAAAGGAGGACACAGAGGAGACGAAGTCTGGTCTGTCTTTACCAAGTAAAGCCTCTCCAACAAAGATATTACAAGAAGTAAGTGGAACCACTGTGGAGGGTAATGCAACTTCTGCTTGGACACCCCTGAAACACACAACTAATGTTGTATTAGCTTGTGGTTAGCATTAGCATTAGCATTAATATGTAACAAGAATCCCCTAAATAATGATAAACTTGACATAATTTCAGTCACCATTTAGTCTATACCCATAATGTTTGACTCCAATTGTTTCTTGTAATCGGTTTGGGCATCAAAAAATCTAGCAAGATGACATTTTTGTCGTTGAAAGTGACAGTCTTCGCTTCCAGCTTCCCTCTGTTTTGCCTCCAGCTAACGTCGTGACGTCACAGTGACGCAGGCCATGAAGGGGTCTGCGAGGAGCGCCTTGGCAATTTTGGTGAACTGACCCTTTATAAACGGCCCGAGCCATTCTTCAGGGAGCCCCACGGCATTAGTGCCTCCACTTCTGCGAACTGTACTGAGGACGAAGCTGCGTGCCGTTAAAGGGTTAAGAAGGAGGTTCATAGGTCAGCTCAGCCAACACAACCATCTGATGTCTGTTCTCTGAGGCCGTCTGGGTGCACGACAGAGCACCTGTTGCGAGAGGAGACATGTCGACATTTATTGACTCCAGTGTAAGAAAACGGTTTGTTACGGCTTTCTGCTCTGTAGTAGTAACCCGTCTCCTAAAGTATTCCTCGCCGAGCTTCGGTCAAGTCCAGGATTTCTTTCAAAGTTTATACAGTGAGTGGTAGACGTGATGGCTTTTGGGTTTATGCAAGCCAGCAGTTAAAGTACAGGACCACAGCGTAAAGCTGTCAGCATGTGGACACGGTCATGGAACACAGACTTGACTGTCCCCACAGCAACTTTATGGGAATGTTTAATGCTCACCCCCTCCTCCTCACCCCCCACCACCACCACCACTCCCCACCCTCCACCTAAACATATCTGTCCTCTGTTGTCTCCTTGCCAGGCTGCTTAATATGCAGGCTGTGATTTCACCCCACATTCCACCAGATAAATCTGCACTCAGGATCACTCCAGAACAAAGTCGTCAAGACTTGTTGGGGGGAAATCTCCCCGTTTCATCTCGACACTTGCCCACCTATGTGTGGCATTTGAAGCTGTTCCTCCTCGTATCGGTTTACCCGCCGAAGAACATTGTTGACATGAGCCACTTAAATTGTCTGTGTGCGTTAGTTTATGTGTAGAGACGGAGTGAGAAGTGCTCGTGTGACAGTGTGTCCCTTTGAAGACGGGACGGCCCGGTCTGTTGCCATGACAATGATCAGCCTCTGATGTGAGATTAAAGAAGAACTTTCTGTAACAGGCTCCAACATTTGACAGCCTGTACTTTGAGTGAACCAGTTGGGAAAGACCCTCATAGCTTTAAAACATTTATATTATCCCACCTAAGGTTTTTTAAGCATCCCTTGGTGTCCTACCTGCAGACTTGCAAGGATGATACGTCGTTACCGAGCTCAGCGGATAAGCGCGCCTTTGTCACACAATTAATTCTGCCTGCTTTGCGGATTAGTAAGGTGAGAATGGCTGACATGCACATGGGGGAATCCTGGGCCGGTTTGTGCCAGGGAGCATGTAAAATGGACAAGACATGAGTAGTATAGTGTAAAAAAAAAAAAAAAAAAGTGTAGTTTTATACCCCGTGCAGCAAAATCAAAGCATCCACTACAGCCTGGGTAGTCTAATAGCTCAGCAATAGCATGTCATCGATAGCATCAGGTCTTTTTTTTTTCTCCCTTCTTTTTCTTATCCTAGCATCCTCTCAGCCTGAGCCCAAGCCTTTCTATCAACATGGACATCAGCCAGGACCTGGCCGTGCAGCCATGGCAATTTAGTTTTACTTTGTTCTGCTGCTACATTTTCTATCCCATATTTATTTTCCTGCTTGATACTCTCACTTTAAAGTGGAGTGACACACTAGCTGGGTTTTCCAACACAGGTTTCCTGTGTTTGGAAGGTGGAGGGGGCGGGGGGTATGAAAACACAGAGAGGGGTGAGAAGGTCACATGGAAATAGGGGTGGGGGGGAAAAAAAAAAAAAAAAACAGGTTGGAGAGTGTGGAGGTTAATTAAAGAGGTAAGTCTGAGGACGGATATTTTGGCCGTGGCTTTTAAAGTTCGGGCTGCTGCAAGCGCAGGGCGCAAGAGAGAGAATAATTGCTACAAATGGTGTTTCTTAACACGATCTGTAAGCAAGAAGCGGTTGAGTTCAGGCGGCTACGTAGCAAAGACACTGAAACATGAGCCCAAAATAATAAGACTGCTCAGCCATGGAGTCACTCCCTATCACCTATCCCAAAGACTATACAAACAAGATAGAACCTGGTTTATCTTCGAAACATGACCACAACAGAGCAGTCGTCAGGCAACGACCACGGCAACCGTATCGGAGAGATGGCAGCGGACTACGAGACATTATCGGCTCCAGATGAATGATATCACACTTGACGGAGATATTGTAGCTGCCTGACTTGTGGGAAGTGTCAAAGCGCCGTAGCTCATTTAAAAAAGAAGCACAAAGGAGCGCTGCTCGACAAAAGTCAGGGAGATTGGAAAGGAGATGCGGCGCAACATCAACAGCCGTGAGGAGGAGATGACGTCTATTAAGTCTTTTAAACGCTTCCAGAGAGAAGTGAAACAGGGAAGGATGGGAGGCGAAAGGATGTGTTAAATGCAGAAAAAGAGTTAAAGTTTATTAATAAATGATAATAATAAAAAAAAGCAAAAGGGAGGTTTCAGTAAAGCATGTGACTTTCATAGGAGAGAGTCATATGAGGCCTCGCTGCTTAGCATCCTGTTACTTAACCGCCATCGCTGTTGGTTCCTTTTAAAACAGTAAACAGCAGAATTTCGCAGAATCTTCGTCAAGAGGTTCTTGTTTGAGTCAGGGCCACGGCTGCTTTCTGACCGAGCAGGTTGCAAACCACGCCTTGTTTTTGTACGTAAAGGTGATAAAATGTTAAAGAGGTGACAGGTTTTCCCTCCAAAATATGTAGTTGTCCGTTTTATTTTAGCCATCCATGTTGTTCCAAGGAACGGGCGGGACCGAGCTGGAAAAAGATGTTGATGAGGTCATGTACTCCTGTGCTGCATAAGTACAGTGTAATAATATTATTAATAATGCAGGTTTTGAGGTTTCCTTTTATAAACTGTAACTTTATGTAATGAATCAGGTTTTTTTTTTGAGATTTGGGAACCAACGTGTACACTGTACTGGCTCATCAAGTGTCCTCTTATCCTGGGTGAAAATTGCAAGTTTTTTCACAAATATTAATGTGAATTATTTGTTCACCGCTGGATTTGTACTGCAACAGCATGACGTACAAGGGAAATGCGAGGGAGAGTCCAGGCGACGACTAGAAAGCTTGTGAAAGAGAAAAACTGAACTGAAACCGAAGAAAACGTTCCCGCAGTTCCGTTTAAGCCTTTGATTTAGCGCTGATGTGCGGAAGCGCAGCTGCAGACTTGCGTCTCTGCGATGACCAGAGGGTGACCCCGTGACGGCAGAAAGTCAAAGACGAGCGGGCTCGAACCTGAGACGAGGAGACGTCTTTTGTTGATCATGCGGACAGTTGGAAATGTTTTTCTCATTTCCATCCGACAAACTTCCAGCCCCCTTTCTCTTCATCCGCCCACAGTTTCCTTATCCAAATTATGCAGACAGTGTTTCCTCTCGGGAATAACTTTATGTCTGTCTCTTATTTGGAGTAGCATTGAAGACATCCGTATTATTTTGTACGGAGGGTTTGCTTTTCTTCATACCACAGCATGAGGAACAAAGTATATATTAATCACTTATGGAGATATATGTGCTTCCCGTGTCCTCATGGGAAACTGATGCCTGTGTGTCCTTTATTTATGTCTGGAAAAGAGCCTTAATAATGGTCTGGCTTTTTGTTGGTACAAAACTGTTCCATTATTCTTCAAATGTCAAAACACAGAGGAGGTATAGCGTTACCTTCTACAACATCCGCAAGCAGAACAACCGTACACACAACCCCGTCTTGCCCTCGCTCCTTCCCACACTCTCTATTTTATCGCTTTAGCAGCCACACTGCAGGATCTTCTCACCCGCACATGTTCTTTGTTGCTTGGCCTCATGCTCCTTTTATAAAAACCTTTCTCCATTCATTCCCATGTGTTGTGATTACCGAAAGTAATCCCAGTCAGGAACCACGGTTACATAACCGGATATTGGTTCAACTTGCACTCTCATAAATATATCCACCGCACTGCAGTTGTTGTTTTCCAAACACCCAAATTAAAGTGTTTTTCTTCTCATTTTCCACATGTGAAAGGCACATGATATTTGATTGTTCCTCTTTCCGTCCCTTGTCCACCTCATAGGTTTAGCTTGTACATTAAAGAAAAAGCTAAAAGTTGCGAACCTGCTGACCTGCAACAAAGTATAAGACGCAGGAGGAAAACAGACACTCCGAGGAATGTCATTACTGTGCAGAAACCTGCTGGAGAATCCTATCTGCTCCAAGATATTAGTCAACACCTCACGACTGCAAGTGCACAGACACCGTGCAGATGGGCCTGCACACACGCAGACAATCAGACAGGGTTGAAGAGGACACTCCGATAAATTATTCATTAAAAATGTCTGCGGAGGAAATATTAATTGTGTCTGAATCCCTGATTGACTTCAGATGGCAAACCCGTGCAGACATGTCGACTGGATCAGCCACCCGCCGGCGGGCGTGAAAGTTGTGATTTCGTGCCGAGAGCTCAGCTAATAGAGAAAAGGTGTTAGCGCTTCGGTCTGTCATCTGTTTGTTGGGAAAACCATCAAAAAAAAAAAAACCTCTCATTAGACTCGAGATGAATAAGTAGAAGAGTGAGTGTTTTACGGCGCTCGTGATTGACTCTTGGATGGATGGACTTGGCAGAACTTCTTCACTGCGTTCCCGTTTTCGACGCAGTGAGCCGTGAACCTGGATGTGGATGTGCTGCAGCTTATGACAAGGCTTTGGCAGTCCCCGGCACACCTGCCGCTGCAATTGAATTACAGAGTGGCGGGGTTTGATACCGCCGATTTCCTTTTCCGACCCGACACTGAGAAATTCTGAAATTCGGGCTGGTATTGGCGATACCGTTCGGATACCGATACTTTGTGTAAAATACTCAAACCTAAAAAAAGAAAAAAGAATACGAGACATCGGGGTAATTCATTGATTTATTTTAAGTACATTGAGGTGGTGGCCTCATTTACTATATAGCTGAGATAATATAACAACAGAAAAACCAAAACGGAGGACGCCATCATACAAAACATGTGAAAATCAAACACTTATAATAAGTGAAATAAGTAAAATAATAAGACGATAAAAACAAATATTGTTTAACTACTAAGAAATGGAGGGAACTGAAGGTTAGTTGTGTTGCCACAACTCAATAGTTCAGTTCATAGGTCTTCAACAGGGGGTCCGCAGCTCCTACAGGGTCCGCAGGGGGGGGTCGCAAAATATTTGGTTGATTAGACATTTTTCATACACATATACAGTATATATATATATATATATTTTTTTTTTTTAAATATTCTCCCACAAATTTAAATGTCTTTAAATATACAGTAACACGAATCCAGCACATTTTAGTAAAGGGATAAATGGAGGCAGAAGACTTCACTCGTTCATTCAGTGATACAGGAGCTGCCTCGCCGAGTTTCACACCGAGTGCCACACTAGACCTGTCAATCTAAGCCTCCTGTACACAGTAGCCCCGCCGCCTCTGTGGCGGCTGAGCCAATCAGAAGGCCGCGTATTACACGCTGACTCTGTCAGACACACGCTGCTATATTAACAGAGGAGAGGCTAAAAGTGCAGCTGCTAACATTAGGTACGCTTAAGTCAGGCATGTTTACGGCCAAATTATAATAGTAATGTATATTTATAAATAGCACTAGGCTTTAATGTAGGACACAAGGTAGGAGGGTCCTTCTTAATCTCTCTATCAGTTTGGCCTGAAAAACATTGAAGATCTCTGGTTAAAGACCTGGTATCATAAGTATCGATATAGCGATTTGCACATCACTCTTACAGAGACACATCGAACTTGCTCAGTTTCACTCAGCTGCAGAATTGCAGGAGCTTAGTCAGAGTGAAATTGTTTTATGCGTTATGATGTAGGTTGTTTAGGGTAAAGGTGTGCTTGCCATCTTCTTTTTTGTTTTGTTTTGTTTTTTCACTCAAAAGATATACGGAGCTACGATGCTGGTGCGTGTGATGGAGTGGCAGCGAGCCGTGACGGACATAGAAACACGAGACGAAAAAAAAAGGAGAATAACAAGGAGAAGAGGGAACGTGATAGGTGCGATAACATACCATCACAGAGACAAGATCCATAAGTGTGTAACGAGCTGTGGGGTGGGGGCGGCGGGAATAAAGGGTGACAAAATCCACCGAACAAAAGCGGAGGATGTGTGTGAGTGTCGGACACATCAGACGGGCTGCGTCGGGGTCGGGGCATGTTTTTCTGCTTCCAATCAGTGGGTCCCACTGTTCAGCGTGACCCGGCGTCTCGGCCAGCCTGTTCAGCGCAGGAATTGTTTACAGGCGCCCAGATAACATCGGCAAAACACATCTCTGTGGCTCACGCTACAGCCTTGAGCCACCTCACCCTGTGTGTCATCGCATGAGTGCTTCTGCAGACGTTACATAAGTCTATTATAGATGAGTGCAGGCGGTGCATCATACTTCAGAAATTAGATTGAGGTAGGTCTGTGATGACAGCGCAGGAGAGACTAAAAGGTGCCTTTGTCTTTGTGTGGAAACATCTCATACTACAATATGAAGTACGTGTACTTCCATACTATTTCCATTTTTATGCTCTTACAATACAAGACATGACCATAAATTATTGTAGGAAACAAAAAGTCTGTATCTTAACCAACCATTGCAGTGCAGCGGTATTACTACGAAATCCTTTTTTGTAAAATGGCACTCGTGGGAGGATTTTTTTTTTTGTGACAAACGCAGGACACCGACACACATGATCGGAGTCGTTCTTCCACTAATTAAGAGGCTTCTCCACTTCACCAGTTCTGCTTGAACAAACCTCAAAAACTGTGGGAGAAAAAAAAAAAAAACGACCTTCTGTGCGTAATCGCTGCTGGATCTTCGGATTATTATGAATTATATTCTCCGTCAATGTGAGCTATGTGTCGTATTCTAGGTTAATTCCCACAATGTATTCAGGAAGGAGCCTTTATTCGCGGGCAGAAGGCGTGACCTCATTTACAATATCAGATAATTTGTCTTTCCCTCTTCAAATTTGGACCTTTGTTTTCCCCTGTCAGGACAGATTGATGTGGTCATTAATCTTGAGCAAACGCTGGGTTTTCCTAACCTGCTACTGTCATGGGTCTTTTGGTTCGCTTGTATTTTTTTTTCTTTTTTTTTTCATTTTCTTCTCGTCTTGTCTCCACTCGCTTTCCATCCAGGTATGACATCTTTGTTCCGCACAAGCAGGCTTTATATCTGTCTGCACGCTGTCTGCGAGCTGAAGACGAGTTGGGGAACTACCCCTCTCCGCACTTTTATTACCTTCGCCGCTTCCAGCGCGCCGGCCGTCGCTTCAGAGCCGCAGATGAAAGAAACCCGGAGGAGCGCTAGGTGTGTGGGATCAGCGTGCGACTTAAGTGCGTGTTTTTTTTTTTTTTTTTCGTTTGACTTGGACGCGATCCAGGTCTCTCTCCTGTCATCGTGTTTTGTTTTGAGTTTTTTTTTCTGATGTACCATACGATATGCTGATATGTTACACCGCGTTCTTCTTCTTCTTCTTCTCTTTATTCTCACCTTTTCCCATGCTTCTGCGAGTATCGCGCGCCGTGCACCGGTTTCTCCCAATTTCACCTTCAACTTTTCAACTTAAATTCAGTTTCACACTCCCACTAATGCCCTGCGTATTCTCCTTTTTCTTTCAATCTTGTTTCTGGCTACTTTCAATTCACCTCTCGCTCGCCCCCCCGCATTTCTCCACACGTTCCTCCTCTCCTCCATATCTTCATGAGCTGTAATGATTATCTGTTGGTGGGCCTTAGTCTCAGGTCTGGCCGGAGTTGGTAAGGACTGTTATTCTTGCCTCCCTTCTGTCTGGCAAGTACGGAGAATGGATGCAGATTTACGGGCCTTCCACGGGAGATAGGCGCTGGGAGTGGGAAGGTGAGCCCGGTGTTAAGATGAAGAATGAGCACGGAACGGGGTGCTTGACACAGACCACAGCAGACCACCTATAGAACGAGGCATGCGCTAATGGATCGTTATATAATCACCGTGTCAGATCCGAGAACACCGCGCTGTCCGACGTGCTTTCCCTCTGGTCCGGCGTCTCAGTCCAGCCCTTCGTCGTCCTGACTCCCTGCCACGTTTTTTTTTTTTTTTCCTGCGCGCGCGGCAGTTTCTCGAGGTTAACATTTCCACTTGGATCTGTTCGACCTGTGAAAGGTGTGCCATTTTGTGCATTTCTGTGTTACAGCCCGCGGTCCAAATGCTGCGTAAGTGAGAACAGCGTGAGGTGAGAGGGTTAGCTTTCAGAGGGTTTGCCAAGTTCACCAACGTCCAGGCCCCAAACTGGGTCTGGATGCAGGTTTCAGAGAGGGCGCATTTACGGCAGAAATGACAACCCTTTACTGGTTTTCTATCAAAGATGAGTTGTGAGTTGTTGCAGTTTTACTCTAGTTAGTGCCGCACAGGAGCCCTTCATTGATATTCCTGATATTTTTTTCCTCTGCTAAACATTTTGAGAATGTTTTTTCTTATCCGATGCAAGGGACTAATGGCAGAACGTGTAGCACGACCGTTGTGAAGGAGCTGTCCCGGGGGCTGTGCAATATCTGAAGGAGTTCAGATGGGACACCGCATCTGCACAGCCTGGAATGTGCCGCTTGGCACAGTGCCTGAATTCAGAGAAGGAAAAAAAAAAAAAAGAAAGATCAAATAGCTGCTTCAAGGTGATCTGCCTCTCCATCAACTCATCACACTAGCCGAGCTGTCGAGGACCCCCATCATTCAAAAAAAAAAAAAAATGAAACAAAGGACGAGAAACACCTCGCAGCCATTCCAAACCCTGCCCCAACGAATGCAGCTCTGCTCCCTGCTGCAACATCTAGCTGATCGTTTGCTTTTCCAGCAAAAAAAAAAAAAAAAAAAAATTAGTTCAAAGTTACGCAGGCATACACCAAGGGGTATTGTAAGGCAATACCACGCTGGGTTTTTCCCCTTTTCACAAGTGCTGCAGTGGAACATTAGAAAAACCCAGACAACACACCCTTGGCATAAGAAATCTGTTTAAAAAGAGAAGCTGAAAGGTGCATTGTGTAAGGTATTCTTCGGGGAGTTCAGTCTAATAATCACTGGGTTGGGTGGGTTTATTTTCTAAATAGGACATCAAGGGGCTGTGTATTAATCATGGCCATGTAACTCTGTCAACCCCCCCCCCCCCCTCCCCAAGTGGAAAAACATCATCGTGGTCAGAGAGAGTTTTCCCCCCACCAATGAACTACATCCGGCTCTCATGTGTCAGGACCCCGGGTTTGTCCCCCTTGATGTATATGCACCCATGTGCACGTACATGCATGAACACATAAACACACGCATGCTTATGGGTTCGGAGTGCTCTCGGGTGAGAGCGGCGAGCGGCGCACACAGGCAGCGCTGTTCTGCTCCGAGAGGGCCGAGGACCCAAGTGTTACCTAATGGCTGGTTATGTGCTACTGTGAAAGGAGCTTTGTGAGGATCCTCTTTAGCTTTTACAGCTCTTTAGTATCTGATCATCATTGCAATTTTTTTTTTTTGTTTAGGAAATTTCTGACTGGCGCAGCAAGTGAGAAACGACAGCGGGTGCGGGGGAGCTTCGAGATGACGGATTTTGTGCGTGTACGGTTCCACTTACGCTGCCACCAGAAAACGATCAGTCCGATTGGAGGCCTCTCGATATTGTTTATTGTTAAGCCGTGACGTTTCCTCTGTGCTGCAGCCAAACATCCCAGTTTGGCCAAGGCCTGCCTTGCCACAGGCTCCACTGCTGGACAAGAGGCCTGCAATTATAGCTCACTTCAAAGATGCCAGTCAGTCAAAGGCAGCATTCATGCATTTATTTTGGCGAACCCCATCCACTCCCCCCTTACTTGCCTCCTCACCTTTCCACCTCCCACCCCCTCCTTGCCCTTCTTCCTCCTTTCCCACCAACCCTCAAGCTTGTTTAGATGAGCGATTAAGTAGAGAAACAAGTGCAAATGGAGTTTGGTTTGGCACACCTCACTATTGACACAGAGTTTACTGAAATATCTCCCTGCGTAGTTTCCCCCCCCTCACCTAAATTTGGCCGCGGTGGATGTCGGCGAAGATGAGGGAGGAGCGGGTCTCATGCTCCCAAACAGGGAGGCCTCAGTCTTGGGCACCGAGACCATCCTCTGCCCCCTTCCCATCCCACCTCCTCCAGCTGATCCAGAAATAAAACCCAAAAAAGAGGGGGCAGGAGGGCATGTTTCACCTCAGGCCATCTGCTCTACACAAGCTATTAGATGTTCAATTAACATGGTAAACTGATAGTTTGCCATGTCAACAGAGCACTGCATTGCCAAGCATCAAGTTTTGCCCCCCCCTCTATTCGAACCACAAAGTAGGCCAACTGTAACTGTCAATGACAAATTTAGGGAAGTGTTTATTCGCTGCCATTTCATTTTCTGCCAAGATTTATTTGATCGTGAGAATGTTGTGTACGTAAGGGACTAATAATACAACTTCCTAATGCTATTTGGAGCTATAAAATGGGCTGGCCGGAGATATGAATTAGGAGGAACAGCTGGTATGTTCCCTCCATATGTTTTACTTTATTGAAACGGAATCATCTCGCGTAGTGATCGTATTTCAAAAAAAAAAAAATTCCAGCTATCTACCAACTGCAGGGTGAGTCCCGGCCTTGTAAACTTCGACACCGCATGTTTGGATGTGAGAAAGCATGTGTTCTGCCTGTTTTTGAGTTTGTGCGTGAGCATTGTGAGGCACCGAGTGGTGGGAGTGGCTGCAAATGTTTGTTGTTAAAGCAAACCAGACACCTCAGCCCCACCGGGACGGAGCTCCACCGTCACACCCCCTCCCCGGAATCCGAAACCTGACGCTGGAAGTTGGGCGGCCAGAGTGATTAGGGGGACCCACCACGCTGGTGGTGTTACAGTTTGGCTCAGGTGTCCCATTCGTCACACCACAGACTCGCCCTATCCCGCACCGTCCTGGACCGACGTCCCGGTCGCAGCGCCGTCTCCGGGGCGGGGTCAAGTGGTGCCGGGGACCCCTTTCTCTCCGCCGGAGCCCGTACGGCTCCCATGGGCCCAACTTATCCGTCCATCTCCAGAGGCTCCTCTAACTCGTTAAAAAGCGCAGACATGCGGTGCTAAATCATCAGGCTGTCACACGCATCACACGCACCTGGTGGGACTTGTATCCCTGCAGAACAATAACTGTCACACGCCGGGTCTTGTGTGGACACTTGTGAAGTGGAGTGGACATTTCAGACTGGAGAACTGAGAGATACAAATTAGACACACCGCCAAATGCCGAACGCGCACACACGCACTCCATCTTGGTCTGACAGCAGAGGTAGTTATGGCTTCAAACCACAGAGAGCGGCTCCGCATAAAGGCAGCTTTGTTAAAGTGCACTGTGCTCCAAATACCCTCCAGCACCGCCACAAAACCCTAGAGGAGGTAGGTGGCACATTGGGGAGGGGGAAGGACCTAAGTGTGATCACAGCTGTTAACTGCGAAGGTGGGACCCTGCTCCTGCTTACCTGGAAGGGAAGGTTTGAATATACATATGTATAAATGAATGATGAATAGGTGCAAATGAATTCAAAGAGCTGTGGCCTCTGATCATGAAGCTCTGCCGTCGTGAGCAGATTATGAGACGCCTCTTTCTGGTGAGTTTGTTTTTTCATTGTAGTTGTGTGATTACTTTCCAGCAGTGAAATACTAACTTCACACAGTCTGTGTCAGTCACCTCTGCCTGTTGGAAGATAAATTGCTAACATAGCAAAGCCTTTATTCTCTAATGTCTCATAATAATAATAATAATAAAAATAATTATACGTTTTCTGTGAAACTCTTCTGGGTCAAGAAGAAAACAAATGACTTTGTCTCTGTGGCAGTTGACCTTTAACCCCCTCACACCCTCCCCTGTCACGGCCATGCCTTCAGGCGGCATTGTTAATGGCTCTCTCTGCTGGTATGCGGAGAGCATGAGCGGAGCAGAGAGGATCCCGGCAGCACAGCATGAAAAAAAAAAAAAAAAAAATCTCTTGTGTGAATTAGGCCTTCCAAACACCAAGGTGGTCCTGGAAAACGAGAGAGGGCGAGACGGAGAGACACAGGAGCACGCAGGAGGACAGGAGTTATGTGGGAGGGGGACTGTTAGCTTGTCTGTGTCAACAATAAAGAAATAATTGCCCCCTGCAGCCCCATGGGCCTCGTCGTGGCAGCCCAGGGGCTTGCTAAGATTGGGTGGGGCACGGCCCTGGCATTACACACAATTAGGGCAACAAGGGGGTCAAATGGAGAGGCGAGGGAGGTCCCAGCCCTGTCATTCATGAAAGCGATGTCTTTGTGCCCCAGGCTGAACCAACGCACGGCCTGGGTCACAGGGAAAAGGCCCTGAACTAGGACTCTGTCTGTCTGGAGATGAAAGCCTCGCGAGAGTGCGCCGACCTGAAACCAGACTGATGCTGCAAATTACAAGAGGAGGAGTCGAAGGTGCGTAGGTTAATGGCGGGGTGAGTTGACTGCGGTGGGCGTAAGATAATCGTTCGGTGGGTGCCGCTGGACAGAAAAACTGGGAACACCCGGGAGCTGTTTCTTTTCTTTATCTTCTTGTTCTTTTAACCTTCCACCTTCCTCCGGCCTCAATTAATCACAAACGTGTTCTCCCTCCGTGCCTGTGAAATCCACTAAATCCCACTCAACAGGTTTTCATGTCTCTGGCCAGGCTCTGGACTGTATCATTAGCCAGACCGCATGGTGGCAGCCCTCTAGTCCCTCTCTGACTTGACCCCCTCCTTGACCTCTTTCTAATGTGATAAACATTCCCAATCAATGGAGGAAACAGGGGGGGAAGTGGCCGGGGATGTGAACATGACCTCCCTGTTGGCTTCAAAAGCCTAGTGATTCTCTGTTTACACCTAGTCCTCACCTTATTCTCCTGATTGGCTAAACTCATCCAGATATGCTAGGGAGGTCAACTAGTTCAACTCAACAATGATGCAAAATACGTTTTTATTGGTGTTTAATAGAAAGACATTATTTTTTCCAATTATAAGGATAGCCAGTTTAATAAAGCGTGCATGATAATACTTGACTTGACACATAATACTTGACTTAAAGCATAATTATTATTATTTGGCTTAGTGCTAATACATTATCCTCCTGAGACCTGGTGTCCTCATAGGGGGACGTTAAGTTTTAGGTTTTATTCTCCTTCAATTAAACCCGTTGTCCTCATTAGTGGACGCTTTAGTCTGCCATCTAGTGATAGCGAAGGTTAAAACTTATTTACTTATGCTTATTTCTAGATTGATATGACGACCAAATTTAATAAATTAGCAATTGTTGCTAATTAGCAAGTACTCGTTTGAGGACGTTGGGACTTCATCGTTTACAATTTTGTCATTGCACAGCCATGTATTAACATAAACAGTTTTAGATTTTGTTGCACATTGGTGACTTCTTTATAATATAAATCATAAACCTGAGAAGACCTAGGTCTTCAACAAGGGGTCCGTAACCCCTAGGGGAAATGTTGTAGGAAAATGTTGAAGACCCCTGATCAAAATAATGAAATAATCCCGGTGTCCACATATGAGGACATTGTTGTTGTTTTTTTTCCAAAAACTACTACTCCTTGTTCAAAGGCAATGCTTAGTTTTTATACGTCGTAGGTCCTACTAATCCCAAATACCTTGGAGGAATTAAAAATGCATACCAAATAAAAGCTTGGGTCTCAGGAGGTTATTATTACTTTTATCATTTTGCATTCAGTACTAAGCTATCCCTTATCGATTTTTCAAAGTATGTTGGATTCATGTTATTGTGTATTTAAAGGAATTTAAATTAGGAAAACTAAAAAATATATATAAAAAAAATGCCTAATCAACCAAAGATTTCGCAACGCCCCTGCAGTACCTCCACGGGCCCCCTAGGGCCCCCTAGACCTAAAGTCTCTCTACCAGCTTCCCATTTATATCATCATATTTGTTGATGTTGACGTGTGGCACACAGACACAATGTGCGGATGAAGTTGTTTTTTTTGTTGTTTTTTCACAACTTTCTACATATCAGCGAACAGTGCATATCCAGCATCTTACGTTCTTTCGTCTGAGGGTTGTAGGGGCTCTCACGTTCCACATGAATGACTTCATGTAACAAGAGACGAAATAGAAGGAGACCGTAAAAGATCTGCACTCACGGCCCGGGCTCCGCGTACGTCTCCTATTTTCCTTGCCGACTCTTTTCTAAAAGAGGAAGTTCCACAACAACATAATGTCACAACTGTCCGCGAAGCGAAACCTGTCTTCTTTCTAATTTTTCACCAAACCCTCTTCCCCCATTGAGCCTCCTGTGAGTTTAACAGCCCTGTTTTGTCTCGGGAGGGAGGGAAAAATAAGTGTCCCCCATGTAATTCTATCTGTGACAGTTCATGGTGCATTACTTTACTTTTACAGTACCTCCACCCACAAGGCTCACTCCGTCTTACCTTCTTCCAGTAACACCATGCTCTCCTATAAGTAACAGGCAGACGTACAGTAATGGCACATGCGCCCTTGCAGGAATTCACGGCCTGATGTAACAAAAGTCAGAGCTCTCCATTTACTAAGTCCTTTCACTGCTTCCTCTTACAGTTTAAAACATGATCAAACAAGACGGTACAGGCGAGCGGGGATGGCGCTTAAGTTGGGGGCAGTCAAAGTGTGTGTCTCTGGGGGATGAAAAGGGGATGGGGGATATCTCTGATATCTTCCCCCCTGGCCCCTGGGGAGCAGGCAGGGCTGTCGCTGAGACTGAGTAGGGCTCAAGTTTTGTAAACGGGCATCAATCTCTCTTGTCTGTCAACCCTATAACTCCCAACCCCTGACCCTGCCCCACCCTCTAATGGCCTGGGTTACAAGGCCTCCTGAATGGGGATTGGTTGTGAGAGAGGTCCAGCTGAGAGACAGTGGAGACAGTAATCTGGCCTGCGATGCCACTGTGTCTCAAGAGGATGGAGTTCATATTTCTGAACTTAACAAATCCCTTATTCCTGTTCTTGTATGTCTTTACCAGTGCTAAGACATCCTCCTCACCTATCTTCTATCTCCTGGTCATATCAGTTCATTTCCTCTTCAAAGTACAAAGTGTCCCCATCCATCTCTCTTCTAACAGCTGAAAAGTCTGTCAGTGAGTTACCTTCTGGAGTGAAGGAGTGCTGTTGTCGTTGAACAAAGGGCTTCGCTTGTTCTCCGCACATTCTCCGGGTCTGTTCTAAGGTGCCCAGGCTCAGGGATTCCTGGAGACTGGGCCTAAGATGTGAGTGTTTGTGGAAGAATACGGCCGGGCAGACTGAACTCTAGAGAACACGACAAACCGCTTGTGGCGTGCTTGTCTCACTGCGCTGTCCCTGATTTATTAATCCTCGCGAGGCCAAGTTTGGCTACTGTCCTCTCTCAAAGCCTCTCCGTCACTCAGCGGCCGAGGTCAACAATTCACGGAGCATACCTCCTTTCCTGCACCGCTGCATTCATCTTTTTCCTTCAGCTGGAAAATTTTGGGGTGCTAGCGAGGAGTCAGTGGCATTTTTTTGTCTAAGGGTGGGGTATGAGGGCAAACAGGAGACAGGCAGGGGTTACTGGGGTGAGAGGTAGGAGGTGTTGAGGTACTCCAGCTGTAGTTCTTCTCAAGCTTCTCCCCTTTGTCTTTGTCACTCTCTGCCTCGCTCCTCACCATCTCCTTCCATCACTCAATGTCCCTTGTCTATCAGCGTGCTGGGGGTTCTTGATTAAAGAGAATATCCCTTTAATGCCCCCCTCTTCTACTAGCAACACCCCCTCCCATGCTCTTTTCCTCATACTCCATCTTCTTCTGTCCTCTCTTTCATTTCTCCCTCCCCTCCCGTGTGAGGCAGCCTGGCTCACTTCCATCAGCTTGTCTGTGGAATCTGCGAACTGAGCCCCGGTATGCGCTCGGCATGCTCAAACTAAATGCTTTTCCATTCTCCTTTATTTCTCTTCTCCCTTTATCCTGCCTTGGATTTGAGAACTCCTGCATTGAACATTGCTTTCCCACGAAACAGGTGGCAGGCTGAGCTTCTCACGTGAGCTGCGACCGGATTGAGAGTCCAGACTGAAAGAAAAAAAAAAGGAAAAGAAACAGGACTTTTATGTACAGTTCTTCTATTCTCCCCAGTCGTTTGCCATTAGGATCGGGACAATACACCTGGTTAACTCGGCCTTTTGTCCGTGCTGGCCAATGATCAGTGAGAGGCAGCTGACATCGGCGCCACCATAGCACTTAACGAAAGACTCAAATCAAAGGCAGGGTGAACCTGTATGATGGTGCTTTTCGCTCACAAACAGCTCTCTGAAGTAGGAGGCCCTACCCTTATGCAGGGACCCTCAACCATCATCAAATCATCAGTGGCAGCTTTGATGCTGCGTTCAGTTGATGGCCCATTGTCACAGCTCCCTATTCACCAGCACCTGGCGGCACAGCACATTTAAACCTTTCTGCTGTGTTATCAAAATAAAAGCATGACCTTATTCAGATGACTGCAGATTGGAGTTCATTGGCTCACAGAGAAGAACACTTTCTCAACAAGATGGATTTAACAAATGCTAAATCCTAAAGGTCAAACTGGATAATATTTGCATGTAAACCACTCCAAGAGACAGATATGGGAAATGCTGCCCTGATTATACTGTAGCGGTGGAGCACTTCACAGCTGAGCAGAGCACACCGTGGGCAGCAGCGGGTGAGACAGCCTGGCACCATCACCTTGAGAGCAGCCAAACTGGGTTTTGTCAGCTGTGTGAATGTATCTTCAGACGCCAGCCAACATGTCCCCTGGGTGCCTCCTCACCTCTGTGGCTGCGATTGAGGCAGCGGTCGTTGGGGACAGAGTCCTCCTTCATCACCTCAATGCGGGGATGGGACCAACGCCCAGAGTGCCATTTCTCAGCCAAGTCCATCGCTGGCTGGGCCACAGCACTGGGCAGAGCAGCTAGGGGGCTCTGGACCCACTGGCTGCAGTAAAACTGACAGAAAAACGAGTCTCCATATAGCTAAACCTGCATCGGTAAACATTACGAGATCTAAGAAAAGGTGTGTGCTTCTTGACAAAATACACACACAAGTGCCCGTACATAGAACATAGCAGTGTACCTCATTTACTTTTTTTTTTTTTTTTTCCCTGGAAAATTGCTGTTTGGAAATGATAACAACAATAATGGAGCCTTTGGTGTTTGCCTTCATGTTGGTCTTTCTGAAAATAGGGTTTGAGTGTGAGAGGTGGAGAGAAGTGGAGACAAAGTTGGTGGTTCAACTTGGTGTCTTTGATGCACCGTTGTTCCGCTGGCCAGCCCCTCTTCTCTGTGCAGCCCCGCGGTTTGGCACTGGCTCCATGACCCCCTTCACAGTCCTCTAGTCCAACTCTGCCACCGCAGGTGAACTTCTTTAGCACGTGTCAATATTAGCTTAAGATTATTTCGAGAAGTCCAGCAGGATAAAATCCCTTTAGAGATTACATAGCTGACACAAAATAATGAGGAAGAATCTGAGGAACCGTGGAAGAACCATTAATGAATATTTATTATTTGGATAACAAACACAGATGATTTAACTCAGGCATACTGTGGGCAGCTAAATTTGGTCGTAGCCACATGGTGTCCTGGGTAACCTCAGCCCAGAATAGCCTGCGATGAAGACAGGAGTCACAGTGGTGTGTTAGGCCCCTTTGCTTACACATCAGGATGGAAGTTACGAAAACAGAGTGGTTAGTATTAAGTCCTTCCACCCAGGGATGGTCCTTGATAAAAGGCTTCATGTCTGGCTCAACAGCAAAAGACGAATTAAATTTTAATTTTTTTTTTCTTCCCCGGAGAGAATTGACTAGGAAAACTGCTGAGAGTGCTGAGGTGATCAGGTCACAGATGTATCCAAGCCAAAAGAATCATTCTCTTCTTGCTATTTAATGGAAACTGCTTAGATATATGTGTATGTAGGACCACGCGGTGCTGAGGATGAGCAGTCTTTGCATGATCTCAGAACAATTTCATGGTAGGATATCGTCGTCCTTTCAAGTCACATCCTTGTTGAATTGCAGCCATGTTACATTTTGGGTTTTTTAGACTTATTTTCTTCAAGCAGATGAAGCATTTCATTCCTTCTCAAGCCAGTCTTAATTGGATTAAATTAGAAAAATCAAGGGTGAAATAAGACCTGGTCACTATGGACCAATTTTTTTTTTTTTAAACAATGTAATCATGTATTCAGTGTCCCTATATGAAAAAGGTAGGTTTACTTTGCCAGGAAGGTATTCACTGATATCACAGTATCACTTTCTTTTGTATTTTTCTTCTTTTCTTTTTTCTGTAACATGGGGTGCGTTTACATGCAGAGCTTAATCGAGCTATGCTCAAAATTCGACTTTCTGACAGCAGTCCTTGTCCCAGTTTACATGCAGCGCAAGAAAATCGAATAACTGTTCTCCTCCTCCACACTAGGTGGCGATACGTGTCTCTTCAGTGGGATGATACCACATTAATACGGCACGATTTCTGGTTGACCTATTGCGTCATATAATAAATAAGAGTCGTTCATGCACTTTCAGTCCGTCTCACGATTTTAAACCATTTGATGAACAACTCCACGTTCATTTTTTTAATCTCGTACGTAATGTTCGCGCTGCTTCTGGTGAAGATAAGTTGCGCGATATCCTTCAAACGGTTCTTCTAGCAGCTCCGTTTAGCTTCTTCTTCTTCGACTGGCTTTCTTGGATGTTTTATGTTCCGGGGTCACACACCAGCGCAGTGGTTGTGGAGCATGTGCACATGCATTATCTGACTGGAAAACTGCGGTTCCCGTATACATGCCAGGGAAAATCGAATTTCAACTGCATTAACTGGGTGTCTCAATCGGATAATGAGAACTCCGATTTTAATCGAAGTAACGTGTTTACATGCACTTAAGTTCTCCTGTTATAGTCCGATTAAGGCAATAATTCGTTTTTTTCATGTACATATAAACGCACTTACAGATTACTGCTTGATCCTTTGTAATCTCGGCTTGAGCTATCAAAGAGTTGAAATACCTTTATCTGCATGTAAATGGAGAAATCCAACAAACTTTTTCAGCTAAGGCATTGCAGGTAAGGATACATCAAACCTTCAATTTCTTCATAACACCTGAACTACACGACCTCCGGAGGCATTATGTGGTTAATCAGCAGCAGATTTCCTAGTATCATCAGAAGCCGCAAACCTTTGCACTTTATTTTCTGGAGCATAGGCTGTGTAAAAAGCAGTCGCGCATTGATAACTGGACGGACAGTTAAGACAGGAGTAGTGTAACCTTAAAAACCTGACAAAGTACCAGAAAGAGTTTTAATTTTCTGGGTATGTGCGTACTCTGCGTCATTAAAGCACTGTGGTTGCCCCGCTCTCTTTTTACTCTCCTCGTCTGCTGTTAAAGAGAAGAGTGGAAAGTCCATAAGTAGAAGATGGAAACTACGACCACAACCAGCCAATGCACAGGACACTTATTCATAGGCTTGCGCACACTTGGGGTGGGGAACAAGAGCAGCGGCAGTGGCAGTAGCAGTAAATTGGTACAGGCATCCGTCAGAAGCCCCATGACTCACCCTCTGGAAAACCTGCAGCTCTCCAAAGCCAGAGTAGATATCCATCAAAAATGATTGCGGCCAGTGTGAGCTCCTGAAAAAACACGGTTAGAAATATACACACAATTATGTCCACACACTACACACGAATGGGGGCACAGATACATACCCATGCGTGTGCACGCACGGCCGAAGATTTCTGCGGCGTCGACGGTGAGGGGATAGCTAGCGGTATGTCGCAAGGAGGAGAGACGGTGACGCCTGGGAAGCCATGTGTAACGAGGCTCTTAAGTGGACCCGGCTTCACTTGTGAGATCACCTGAAAATATAAACGGGGACTCGAGAGTCAACCTCAAAATCACTCTCCTAGTCTTTGAGCTCAAGCTACAAATTGAGAGGCAACCTGATATGTGGGTGTAGAGCGCTTTAGATAAAACTGATACCCAGTGTTGGAAAAGTTCAAAAAACGTAATGCATTAGTTATTACTTGTTACCGTAATTTCAAAGTGATTGCTTTTGCATTACTTTTAAGTTACGTTCACCAAAATAACTCGAAATATGGATTTTATTGCATTCAGTGTAGCTCATTTCCACATCCAGTAGAAGGTGACGTGGAATGCTATAATGACTAAGCTATAGGCCTTAACGCTCGCTAACAACAGTACAATATAATGGCTGCAGATACGGCTCATGGTGCAATGCACATTGTGATAGAGACACTGTAAATTTAGGTGTATTCATATTGAAATCAATATTGCTAGGAGCTACTATTGTATACTGTAATCTCGCTAGATGTTTCGATAAATTACTTACTAGAACGTTTGGTTTTGCACACAAAGAGAAATTAACAAGAATGGTCTTCATATCCTTTTCTCTGACAAACTGAAAATAATGAGCATATGTCCATCTCGCGAAGTCTGCAATTATCTTCTCCCCAAATCTGTTATAACGTGCATTACTGACATTTGTACCGAGTAAAATATTACAATTATTTCTTTTTACAATGCCTCACATTACTGCATTACAGCGAAAAGCATTACTTTTGCATTGTATTACTCCCAACACTGATGATGTAACGCTGCTGAAGAGACCGAGACCTCCTGGTCACAACTCACGTTTGATATGACGAGAAGGGCTTGACACTCGCGTAAGCTTTTCCTGATCCCACATATGGTTGCTATACATTGCACACATTTGCTACACACATTACACGGATCCAAATCATGCGGGAACATGAGAGAACATAAGGGGAAGCCTATGTGGAGTTGTTCATCAAAGGGTTTAAAATCGCAAGACGGACTGAAAGTGCTATCCACGTTTTTTGGTAGATTCATTTTTTTTTTCTCCTCTCCCAATAAATTACGCTCTTTCTTTGCTGCCACCTGGCCTGCTGCTTTGCAAGCTCCGCCCCTCCGTCCAGCTCCAACGGCTTTGGTAGGCGGCGCGCCGTCGATGTGCGACACCCGTCACGTTTTGTCGTGTTTCCTAAGATTTAGATATTCACGTATTGAAGCGAGGGCAGCCGCGCGCCGTTTCCCGCCCGGCCTGCAGTGGGCCCGGCCGCTGTGTGCGGAGCTCTGTGTTGCGCTGCGTGGTCAGGCTTGGATTCCTGAGACGTCAGGCATTCTGGTGTTGGTGGGGCCGGTGGCTGCAGCCTTCGCCACACACATGACCTCCTGAAGGTCAGCAGGTCAGAGCCTGAGATAATCCTGTCCCCGTAGCTGCACGGCGTGCATGCGTTCGTCCTCTCCTCTTGCCCGCGGGGTCAAAGTAGTGAGCGCGATTGTTCATTTTCCCATTGTGCATTGGCATTTAGATTGCCGATGCATAACAACTGCGCTGTGGAAATCGCACTTAATGCCTCTTCACACGTCTTGGTGCGCGCGCACGGGAGATGACAGCGCAAATCATCCCAAAGGGTGACAAGAGACCCGCAGACAAAGAACACAGGGTCTCACTCCGCCCACAGACGGTGTTATTTCAAGCTTTTCTCGTCATATTGAGGATGAGGGGAACAATGAGCGACACACACGCTCACTTGGAGCGCTCTCAAAGAGCAGCACAGTCAGCTCTTTCAGCAAACAGAGGAAAGAGGGAAATCAAAGAGCGGGACAAGGAGAAGGAGGGACGGGGTGAAAGATATGCACAGCAGGGGAGGTAAAATACCTTATCCGCAGAGGCTTTACTCCTCACTCCTCTGCCCCCTCGGCGCTGGCGCGATGCAGAAACGTGCATCGACACGACGGAAGCTGGGGGCAACGTTTCTGGTCTCCCTCCTTTTGCTTTTCAACAGTTTCTTCTTCTTCCTGAATCTGTTGAAGCTGATTATAAAAAGGAAGTCTTGTCCAACGTTGGAGGAAAATAAACAGACTGAAAGGAACAGTTTTCTCTTTGATGGTTTTTCTTGGTTGCACAGATTTTCCCATTTGGTTGAAGAAGAACAAATATATCCTTTTATAGCCTTTTAGTAGGCATAACACACGATTTGTTTCCCCTCTCACCCCTCACTCTACACACACACACACACAAACACACACACACACCCAGACTACCCCCGTCTCCAGTTGTTCTCCAGGAATGCCTGTCCTGTGCATCTAAAGCCAGTTGGAATGATTGATCAGGTGGCAGAGAGCCATGTTAGTCCCGCAGCATGTGCACATTTGTGTACGCATACGTGCCGCTAAGCGCGTCACATGCATACTGTATGTGCACCGCTGGCATTCGTGCATGCGAATTCCTTGTACATACATGTGTGCTGGTGCGGCTTCGCAGCGATGGAGACACCAGGACACTTGGCACCACACTGACGTGACCCAACACTCGACCCCGCGGGACGCCAGTGACAGGCCGACATGAAAGATGAAGCACACAAGACAGCGTCAACAGGGAGGTGGGAGGCGGGCGGGGGGAGTGCACCCCGCTTGAGCTCGCTGCTGCAGCGCCTTACTTCAAAACTAGTTTTAAAGTATATCGTTTTTTTTTTTTTTGTTTTTCCAAATGGCCACAGAGGCACGGTTTCGGACCAAACTTCATTTTTACAGCCACTGAGGTTCAGGCTGTAAACGTCTTCACAAAACTGACCCCTTTGAACCATGACGACTAAATACAACTTTTGGCGCTTGTGTAGCAAACTGCAAGGAGGAACTTGATATGCGTGCGTATCCGCCATAAGAGAACCATCCAGCGTCTGCTGAGGCATTTTGATACTTTAGCTCTTACTGCAATACGCTTCTGTGTACAGAAAGCTTCTCCGCCGGCAAGTTCCCTTTCATCTTTGCACCCCCCCCCCCTCTCCTTCCCCCCACACCTTTTTTTCTAAGAAATATTTGTTGGCAGGGATGAATTAAAGCTTGAATAAACTTCAATAGGCTTGGGATTTGGGAGCGAGGCCAGTGGGCTCACCTATTGCTGGCATTTAACCCCCTCTACAGAGGAGCGAGAGAGCCAGCTTTTCAAGATTTTCTCTCAGATTTCCAGCAATCCGAGGAACAGATGACATGATTATGGTAAATGCGTGTAGCAATGTCGGAAACATTACCATTTTTGCTGACATGTCGGGTTACTTTTTGCGGTAGCTGGCCTTGTTCTACTGAATAAATACCGTATTTCTCTATTGTCTTTAATTGCTCTATTCCACCCTGTTATTCTGGATCCTTTAGATGTGTCAGATAGACATCAGCTGAAGGGTTGGTACTAACGGGAAAAGCTTTATGGCTCATGGCTTTATCTAGCCTGGGTCGAGGCCTTTGGGACGGCTTTTGCCTGGCGACTTTTACTGCGTGTCGTCCCTTCCTGTTTCGACGAATTTATGAACTCGAGAATGTGCTTTCCCACCTCGCTGCACGCGGAAACCCTCGCGCTACCAAAAAGTCGCAGGAAAGAAAGAAAGAAAGAAAGAAAGAAAGAAATCTTGGCATTTCTCCTGGCCAGAAAGCTTGACATGGTTCAGGTCAGTGTTCCTGTGTGGTATGCTCACCTGTCTCCTCATGCCTTACGCGTTAGCCAATATCCATCAAGGTTTAAAGATAGCATGGCCCGGGGAGAGCAGGCAGCCTGGCAGGCAGGTATAGGGAGGCAGCTCGCCCACACAGTAACAGGCAGGGAGGCTTGCACCGGTACAGCAAATATTGATATTGTCCTTGTGGGCGTTCTGGTGTGTTTTCAGGATGTTGATGATGAGATGTGGGATGGGGGAGTGTGAGAGATTTCTTCATGGGTGCAACTGTCTGAAAGGTTCACCTGAAAGCTTTACCCCAGAGCTTCCACTGTTGCCAGTGCTTTCCTCCTGGAGCTTTCGTGTTTAGTTTTCCGGACTTTCTATAGCTTAGGGAAACGGGGAAGCCGAATCAATCAGCTGCTCTTCCCTCGAGGTCGCCTTCTGTTTGTGGAGGAGCCGGTAGGAGGATCCCGGGGTGGGGGGAAGCCAGACAGTCCTCCACTAACACTGCTCTTCTATAGCCAGTCGGAGAGGAGCTCCCGCAGCCAGATATAGCTTTTATGTGTTTGCACGGGCTAGATAAAAATCATTTGGCAGTAACGGGAGGCACAGAGCATATGCGAGAAAGAGATGTGACCGGTCTGGTGAACAGGGTCACACTTTCAAACATATACCTGGACACTTTAAAGACAATAACTAGTTGCTTGTCATACAAATTGACTAGTTATTCCAGTCATTTTCAAGTCAGTTAATTTTTTTTTTCTACCACACAATAGAGACGTGTGCCTTGGATCAATAAGCGTGCAAGTGAGTGAAAAGCAGGAGAAATAGGGTTAATGTTTTCCCTCTGTGAGCCAGCTTCCTTCACAGACGCTGTAATGGCAGCAACACAGCAACAGATAGCTACCCAAGCAAGCTTCCCTTACTGAAGCTTATCTCTGTCTGTGCAGGAGCTTGATTTTATGACTGGTTATTTTGCGCCATCTGTAGGTCATGTATGATCACTTCCTGGAATTTTTTTTTTTTTTAACCTAAAAATCTTAATGCTCCCAAGACACATCACTTTTCCTTTAAAATGTGCCTCTCTAATGAAATCATTTGATAATGTTTACAGTTTAGCACGTTGTATGCAACATTTAAAGTAGCACTAACGTGAATAGGCAAAGATATACATGGTTTTACGAACTTTAGGTATCTCTGTCCGCCTTTCCATTTGTCTGCCAATATTGTGTGTGAAATAGAGAGACAGCATTCGCTCTGGGACTTCCTTGAATTTCCACCACTCCCACCTCCAATAGTTCACAGCAAGATTAAATTTTTCCTAAAACATTTACCGGGCAGATTGGAAAGTTTTGAATAAACCCAAATGAACACAAACACAGTCTTGCCAATAAAACAAGGATTTCTCTGAGAACGCTCGAGCCAACACTTTGTCTTTTGTGTGCACCTTTCCACAGTAAAGTTCCACATGCCACGGGTTTATGTTTTCTCACTCCTATAATTTTGGATTTGTCTGTGTTAATGACAGGAGGGAGCTGAGGACAAGAGAGAGGGAGGAGAAAAGGTCAGCCCATTAATAGGTTTTATTCAATACTTCGCTTCGTTTCTCGGTGAATATTACACCTTGCTCTGTGGTACGTTTTTACTTTAGTGAACATGCCTCTTTTAATAGCCCTGAATAATGTGTTACATTTCCATGAGGAAAATCTGGATCTCCCTCCTGGTGTTTCTCTCTCTCTCCCTCTCTCTCTCTCTCTCTATCTGTTGCCATTCTTTTCATCCATGTGCCAGAGGAGAAGCTTAATAAAACCATCACTCATGAGGACCGATTGAGCCGGCAGGCAGCTTGACAAATACAGGGAAGTTTTTCATTCTTGGGAGGAGGGCCTGGTGGATGAGCTGCACGGTGGGGACCATACATCAGTGAGCTTAGAGCTAGGGGTGTCAAACACACAGCCCACGGGCCAAAACAGGCCATTTTGAGGGTCTGTCCCATGAAAGGTTTGGAACGCCCTATGTTCGACATGGTTCCTGAACGCACCGTCGTCTTGTGTAATAAATGTTATGGACACGTGGTGTCAATCTGTTTGATTAGCCAATTAGCAAGTTGACCTACCTGGGTCCAGGTGGCTGGGGCCGAGAGGAGACAAATGGAGCAAGAAAGTATATAAATTTTATATGATTTTTTTATTGCAGTGTTTTAAATTACTTTTACTAGTTATGTCGGCCTTCACGGTTTAATGCCTTGGGGGACTGGAAGCTCAGTGCGAGCTTGTTTTTCATCGGCGTTTCTACTTAATTGACACATTGCGGGCTGTTGCTAGTTAGCTCCCCATGCTAACAGTATGAGAGCTGCTGAGAACCTACTGGATGCTTCTGACCGTGGAGGCAGCCTAAAAACGTGTTTCTTCACCACATTTACGGGACACTGCTGAAGGATGGTTTACCAAACTACATCTAATGGCATCCTGCATCCCAGGAACTGTGAACAACTTACTCTTAAAATGCAATGCAGTGAGCTCAAACATGCGCAACATAGGCAACATTTCAAGTTATTAATTCAAAGGCTTTGTAAAAGCAAAAGGTCATTAACATGTAAACATTTTGTTAATGTACTTGTGCGTTTGGAGTTGTGGTTAATTATATGTTATTATTCTATTACGTATTGATGCAGCCCATTTGAAATCAAGGCCTCCGAACTAAAATGACTTTGTACTTTTTAAATGATGAGCAAAAGTGCATCTGTTTGACTGATGTTTGAGGACTGGCACCCAACTGGATCCTCTTTGGACTTGCTAGGTAAAAATCTGCTAGAAAATATGTGTTGGCTCAAATAAATGACGCAGTTGTCATGGCTGGGAGAAGGGAACTTTACCCTACCTCATGTTTTCTTGAAGAGGAGATGCAAAATAATATGTATAGGTTATAGTGTTGATGTACTCTGTTATCAGCTACCAACAGTCTACCAACAGAGTTTATTAATTAAATAATAATCTTAGTTGTAATTTAGTAAGTATCTTAGAAAGTTTTTGAGTCGTATATTAGAGAGAGTCTGGTCAACTAGGGAATGGACCTATGAGCTATCCCTCTATGCTGATTGGTTCTGAGCTTGTCACGTGTTTCATGGGCGCCATGTTTGCTACATCTAACCAATGTTCCACCATAAACAAGTGACAATAACAGAGAATAAAGTTGTATTAAAAGTTAAAATATACCACAATGCCCTAACCTACAGCTGTAGCACAGGATCGGGAAAACACGGGGGAGACTCCACTGTTTCCCTTGTGAACAAAAATGGATAAAGTTACGAGAGCAGAAGATTAAAAGGAAGAACTGGATGTCAGCTGAGTTCTCCCCATTATGTGAGGTAAATATCAATGTATCTCTGACATTTTTTGTAAGATTGTTAATAAGAAAATTAAAGTCATACCATCATTAATGTGTACCTTGATCTCAAAAACGCCCAACACCGCTTTACAAATGAAGTTTGAAGTTAACCAAGCCTCATGCTAGCCCTATGCTAGCTAGTTAACTAGACTAAAGGCTTAGAAAAATAGTAGCTACTGTCATATATACTGTGAAACCCATGTGTGCATGTAATTTATGTCAGTGTAGATAGCCGGAGTTGTTATTGCTAGCGTGCTAATGTTATAGTGATAATACTAAATAACAGTAAGACTCATTTAATTTTCACTGTTTCTGAGTATTTACACTTTTTCTGAGTAATTTCAAACTTTTAACAGCAATGGATGAACATGGGAGACTGAGGAGAAGGTAAACACCGCTCTGTGACTGATAGTACAGGCTACAAAGCATTTTACAGGCTCATTTAAGGTAAGTAGACGCTGGGATATTTAAGAGAGAGCCTTTTACATATCGACAGATGTTGGTAACAACATTTATAGACCTGTTAATGGTAAAAATAAGACATTTATTTCAACATGGCACATCCACCCTATAGGGTTACATTGTAGAATCTTCCCTCCGATGTAGCAAACATGGCGCCAATGATTTGAGTTGGCCAGACTCTCTAATATACGGCTCTGATCCTAACGCTGCTCATTGCTGCCCCTTGAGGCCATGTGCAGAAAAACACCCACTCCTTTACAATGCTGTGATCCTGAAGCAGAATTGAACCAGTATCACTCTTGAAAACCAAACTGGGCAAACCAAAGCAAACTTTGCTTTGTTAAAAGATTTTTACAGTCTTACTTGAGGAAAGTCTGAAGACAGTACATTTTCTTTTGGAAAACGTTTCTCTATTCAGTCGACCTTTCTCTGTGACAGTGCATTTTGAGCTTTTCAATAGGATGACCAGTACAGACTACAATGCATTTTTTAAATAGATTTCTTTTCTTCAATCTATATCCCACTTAAGTGCCAATAATAATCACGTTGGCCCTGAGTGTTGATGTGTGGCCACACCACAAGGACTCATTTCAGATTAAATACCAGAGCATCAAAGGTGACCTATGGAAAAGAAATTAAACCGTACATGTTTATGGTGATGTTGAGGTAGACCAATAGTGGTGTGATGTCGGTTAGAGAAGGAAAGAAAGGCTTATGTTGGAAAGAAGGAGGGGATGGAAGAAGAGCCCGAAGCAAAGGGAACATTGTTAACTTTCCTAGAATCCCGTGGAGTTGTGAGACAGCCTCGGCTCCATCAACATCCATGCGTGTGCGGATGTGTGCATGCCCTGTTCTGTGTGTTCAGTAGGTTTTCCATTTAATGAAACACACAGGCTGTCAACAGAGCAGCCCTCGCCTCGCGCACGGCCAGATTTATTAGAGTGAAGAGGTGTTGATCCCACACAGAAATGTAAACGGGGACTAGGATGGATCTGTAATCTGTCCATATGTCACACCCAATTATACGTTATTATATGGTATAGTGTGGGCAGTACTTGACTTCATGTTCCTAGCATGCTGTAACATGATTGATGTGGAAAAGTCATTCTGTAACTATCAAGTAAAAAACACGTGTGAGCTGAAAAACTCGCTATCAATGTCAAAAATGGTTTTGTTTCGTTTAAAAGAAGTTGTCGCTAAACTTCATGTCTGGTTTTCACGCACATGCCATCAGAGATGTTTCTCCTGCGAAGAATGAGACTGATTGATGCAACGAGATGGGCCTCCCGGTGCCTTCGGTCCGGTTGTTAGGGAGCAGTTTGTCGGACGTCATGAAAATACAGCAGTGTTACTAGGTCTGGATCCGAGGACCAGGGAGGGGAGTGGGGGAGTGGGGAGGAAGGCAGGATGTGGTGTTTTTGCTCCATAGGAGAGGGGGTTTCCCTCATGCTGTCATCTGTGAAAGGAACTGAATGGAGAAACTGCAGGGACTCTGCAGAGTGGCACCACAGCTCCCTGTCCAGTCAGAGGTTCTGCTGCCATCCATCACACAACATCCCTGCCTTTTATGGCCTGAAACGGAAGGTGAAAAAGAAAGAAGGAAAGGTTATATGTTTTGTTACCAGGTGACAGGAAGTGAATGTTCCCTCCTAATCAAGATCTGTCTTGAAGCCTCCTTAATCAGAATGATCCCCTTTGAGGAAGCGTCATTCCACAAATGCCTCACTCTCGCACTGGCATCCTCTAAGCTGTTTCTTTCTAAGTGATCCCAGGTCTCCTGAGATGGTGCCAGTCCTCTTGGCTCTTTATGATTTGTACACACCATTCAGACGCTTTACACTGGGCAGAGGCCTGTCTTCCTTCCAGTTGCCATGAACAGCATCGCTACCACCATAGCTTTTCTTGGCAAGAGGGAGTGTTTACCCATCACTAGAATACTGACACACTCCATATGCCTGTGTGCAGACGTGCACACACACACACACACACACTGGAGAGACAATAACGATGGTAGACAAGGACAAGGGATTGCATGGAGGATGAGAGTGAAGAGAGCAAAAGAAAGAAGGAGAGAAGCACGTACAGATTTTTTTTTTTTCCCCTAATGCATATACATGCTGAATCTAAGTACAAATTAGGAAACAAAACGTAGAGCTGGTGAGCAAATGGAAATGTCTTTTGCAAAAAGATACAATTTAGATGTACCATATAATTTCATTAACCTAACCTGGGGACAAAGGATTTCAAAGCCCATCACAAACAATACTGCAGTTCACATTTTCGGTACACTGTGGACTTCTGTTTGTGCGACACTGATGAGAATACTTAATAGTCGGTGATAAACATAGCAGCAGTTGCGGTGTTGTCCTTAGTGTGACTCTCATGGCAGATGAGATGAATAAACGATTTTAGGAAGATAAGAGTCAACATTAAAACCAGATACTGTTTTTTTTTGTTTTTTTGCTGGCAGTATTTTTTTAATAACCATGCCCTGAAAATGACCCTTTTCTGCAGAGAAGTGGCTGTACATGCCACAAAAACACATAAAGTAGCACTGTACTCAGGAAAGATCGGTGCCCACATCGGGGCACTGACCGCTCACCTTTGCGGCTCTCATTCATTCTTCCCTCTAGTGAGATCTTGACTTTGTCATGTCTATTTATTCCCACATCCACAGCGTCAAGGTGACCACTAATCTGTTTTTCTAGATTTTTCTGATGTTTGAAAATCAACTTGACAACAGGAAAATCCCCTACTGCTCAGCATGACTACAAATATAGACTAGGGAAATTAGGGGAAATGAGGTAAAGTGAGGTAAACAAGTGGTAAATAGAAGGGCTGTTGTGCCAAGGCAAGCAGGGCGCACCTGGGTGGCTGGGACAGAGTCAGGTCCTGCTCAAGACCTGGTCTGACTGTCTGCCTGTCTTGAGGGACCTTGTCGTGAAGGAGCCGTTGTTTGGGATGGTGCTGCTCCGCTGGAACTGGGTGCAGCTGTCACCACTGAGCAGGGTCATGGAAAGGTCCGGTCAGCTGGGCAGGTGAACAGGGACGCTCATTTGCAGAGTCACCGAAACACTGACTGAGTTTCCAGTACAATTCCACTGAAGATGGAATATGGCAGCATAGAAATGCATAATTTCATATTGATATAGTGTCAGCAAGGTGTCGATTGTATTGTATGGCGGTGTTTGAAGTTACTAAGTGCTTCATGGTAAAGCCATCCGACCCTTTAATGTTATCAGTTATCTGTTATCAGACCCACTGAACCAGCTGTGTGTTGGTTGAAAACGGTCAGATATTTAGCTAATAGATGATATAAAGGTGTACAGAAAAAAAACAGTAAGACTGAATATAATTGTTTTTTATAGAATACAAAACCCCCATGTGTGCAGTTTGCAACAGCACAAATATAATAAGAACAGCAAAAAGTATTGAATTGAAACTAAAAACATTGAATTGCAAACAGATAGCGATTGCTGGATATTGCACAGGGTTGTACATATTATTATCATATTGTCGTATGTATCATCGTTCAGAATGTAGAGGCTACACTTTAAATGTAATGTCTTTCATTTCTAACATGCAAACCTCATCATTACATAATACGCCAACAGTATCATCCATCATCGGCAATACTGAGAATTGTTTTGCATCCATGAAGCTGTAGTATTCTTTAATGTTGAGAAGGCTCTAAAAGCAGAATTACTAAAAGAAAGTTACTACCACTTATCCTTACTTATAATGGAAATGTCTTTATTTGAACAGATAGCTCTTAATTGGAATCTTTCATGTTCAAATCCATCAAACTTTATTTATATAGCACCTTTTAATGAACTGCAACACAAGGTGTTTTACGTATAAAACAAACCCGCAGAACCCTCCCTCCCTTCACACGTGCACACACACAAACACACACACACAGGAGCACAGAGATAGAAAGAGCACTAAAAAGAGTAACATGGCTGAGCACAGATGGCCTAATGAGGAAACCCTAACCCCCCCCCATCCCACCCAGCCAGGACCATCCCCACAGCCAATCACAGCTCCTAATGTGAGGAAACACTACACCTGGAGTAAAAGATTAATAATAAAAGATGCTTCACCGTACTTCTTTATCTTGACTCTAGGAACTACTAAAAGGCCAGTCCCAGAGGACCTCAGGGCAAGGGGCCGATATTGAAAAAGCAGATCTGATGCATAGCAGGGACCAAGACCATTAAGGCATTTATAACCAATAAAAGAACCTTAAAATCTATCCTGATACACATGGGGAGCCAATGCAGCGATCTTGAAACTGGTGTAGCATGCTCTCTCCATAGAATGTATTACAATGGGGATAATTCAGAACATTGACTTTTACTGCCCTCTGGTGTCTGGAGCAAGAAAAGCACAGACGGAAACGTGTGAGCATGTTGCCTAAACACAAATGGCCATGCTTGAAACACAGTTCACTTTTATTTCTCATGTTGAAGACAAACTCGCCTCACTTCAACATCAGAAACAGTCACATCAAGACTGAATACCAACAGTAGAATAAAACAAATTACATGGAAATCAACAATAAAATACTCTGGGATGTAGTCAGATGGTACAATGTTTAAAGATCTTAGTTGTTGATCTGCGATGATCTAGCGAGGACTTTAACCCAAACCAAACTGCTCCAGAGTCACTGTGTATTTGAACCTTGATCTGACCATAGCCTCCCAAATAAGAACTCTTTTGTCCAGTAATATATATGTTAATATGTATTAAAGCTGTTCCTACTTCCAGAGGTTGGAGTTGTGCAGATTAGCTCTAATGCAAATGCAAAACAAATTTACTACAAATGTTCCAATTATATTGAAAATCTCCACTAATGTTGTTCATCACTATTTTGTGATAATTTTTCAAGAATCAAGAGTCACATCAAAGACATCTAGGCTCTCTGACACAAGCTTTGTATCAGAGATGGTTTGTAACATTCATTTAGTGTGTTAAAAACAAGAGGAGTGTAAAATGTAGTAACAATTTAACTTATATGTTCTCACTGTAAAAGGATTTTACTGTTGAGTACATTTCAGCTTCACCACACGGAGGCAGCAAAGACTTTGGCTTTCCAACTTTGGCTGCTTGCATTGATATTGAAAACGACATGAAGCCTGTTGCTTTTTGACACAGACTCCTATTTAATCGGAAGAGGAGGCTAAATAGTAGTTACCCTAATGTTAGTTTCTAGGGCAGCTATTAACGCCATATATTATTGTCAAACAATACACAGATCTCTGCTGATGATTTTTATCAGAAACTACATTTTTGTGGGCTGCATGAACTCTCAGTAGACTGTTATTCACATCAAACATTCTTACCGTCCAATGTCAGAATTCGAATCCAACGTAATCTTCAAGCTAATAGAAATGCCCAAACTTTGTGAAAAGAGACTTAAAATGTAGCAAATAACAAATATACAAAAAGGAAAAAATGTGCAAGGAAAAACACAAAATGCACACAGACATACTAAAACTTTGGCAGTATTAATAAATAACTACAGATCCCTTGCAGTTTATTCCTTAGGGAACACAATAACACAGTACATTAAACATTGACAAACATAAATTAATCACTTCAACCTTTTAATACATTTACTACTGGTTGCCAGATTGCGTAAAGTGTTTGTCTATTTGCCATAATGAATCTAATCTTTCTAAATGTACGCATTTCCTAGTTCCCTCAGCCATAGTTTGAACGTTGGAGGTTTCTCAGATTTCCAAAATTGTAGAACCAATTTGTTGACAAGGAGATAGCCTGTGCTTCCTAACTATCTTTCAGTCTTCCAGTTTCAATAACCCCAAATAACACAGTTAAAGGGACAAGAGGAATCTCTCTGTTAAAGGCTTTAAAAATTTTTAGAAGTTTGCAACATATGACACTATAAAAACTGGTGTGCTTACATTTCTTGGTCTTCCAAACTACACAAAGAGGAGAGGTGTCTTTTGCAATTTAGTAGGAGAAAAATGCAATCTATGCACTATGTATGTGTAACTTCCGTGGATATTTTTGATTCAGATTTTCCATTCTTCATTTGTAATTTGAATACTCTTTTTTGTTTTGCCTGTTTTCCTTATATAAATTTGATGAAGGAATGTTTAAATTTAGTAAAATATCGTAAACTGTAAGGTAAGTAAGGTACACTGCCTTTAGTACCTGGTTTCATGGTCAAAATACTAGCCAAAGCAGTATGATGAGGTTTCTGCTTAAACCTTTACAACACTTGGGTAAAAAACACTGGCTTAGAACTGAAATATCAAAGGAACTGGAAATGTGAAAATACAAAACAATTTCTCATGTTTAGGTTATTTATTTGGTACCCAGAAAATAGGTATTGCTTCAGCGCTGCGACTTCAGCCTATACACCTTAAGGGTAGAAAAAAACGAAGCCCCCATCCAAGCAGACACAGTGGCCTTGTTCTACCTAGGCTCTGCCCGTACAGACAGGAGGAGCGCTGCCTCTCGTGCGTCAGTGAATTTCCATGCATAATTGATTGGCTTTATCTGGTTTCCAGTGTATGAAATATTGGGATGTGATGTATCTTAGTCTGTGAGCAAGCTACAGCAAAGCGGAAAACAACTCCTTATATGGTGAGATAGCAGAAGCAACATACTTCCTGATTTTTCCCAGTGTCATACACAGACTGAAGGCCTTGCAAAACCCAACATTATTATTATTATTTATTATCATTATTATTATTCCAAACATTTGGTGGCTATCAATATTAACCCAAAGATTAACCTGAAGAAACAGTCGCAGGAACTGCAGCACTGAAATGCATGTAATGTAGTAAAAAGTAAAATTCATTCAATTCAAGAATTAATCAATCTGTCAAATTTTATTTATATAGCAACTTTAGAACTCAATCAATACCATACAAAGTGCTTTACATTTTGATTGACAAATATAAAGTACATATTAAAAGTGAAACATCAAAAAGGACATGGTGATTAATGCACACTATCTATCATAAAGAAAAGGATTAGTTAAAATAATGGAAGATTAATATTAGAAAAAATTACTTGACATCAGGGGTGAGCGATATGACGATATTAAATCGTGAACGATTACAACGTGAAGACGATCCGTCAAACTGTAGAGATCGTGGGATCGTCTAGAGCACATTCTATAAATTGCAGTTCTATGCTGCACCGACGCACCAGACGTATTACGTCGTCAACCTGATCGATCAATCATAGCGAATTACGGGCAGTGACGCGCTTTCTTACCCGCCTCCTTGTTTATGTGTGTAGCGGTAGCCGCATGGAGAGCCATGGCTGAAAGTCAAACGGAGTTGGTCACTGAAAAAAATTCTACTTCCATTATATTGGAATTGGTTTGGATTTTCCTCACCTGATGAAGCGCAGGCAAATGTTCTGTGCACAGAACAGGTTCGCACGTCGAACCTGTTCAATCATTTGAAGAGGAAGCATCCCAAACAATATGCAGAGAGCCAAACAGGGAGGGGCCCGGTGGCACCGGTACCGCCAGCGGAGGCAGCGGCTAGCGTAAGACCAAACTTGTCAACCTTAACACAGGAGTTTAACAAAGGCACTCCCTATGACAAGTCAAGCAAGAGGAAAGCGGTAACAGAAGCAGTTACCTTTTATCTTGCAAAAGATATGGTAACCGTTCAAGACGGTACTTTCGCAAGAGTGCACTTTATTACAATTTTCTTGTTTACCTTAAACTTGATTGTTTGCACATGTAGGCAAAACTGCGACTACTTAAAATAAAATCTGTTAAGAAAGGTTCTTTGGACTAAATTGTCTGTTTTTCATTTTTTCATTTTTCCATTTTTCGTGCTAAAATTGAAATCGTGATTTTATTTTTTAAAAATCGTGATATGATATTTTTGCCATATCGCCAACCCCTATTTGACACAAAGTTGATATAAAGATAAAAAACATCAATTCAGTATAACAAGAGAGAGAAATGGTAAAATATAAAAATATTAAAAATAGAATGAAATAAAAAGCATACAGAATAAAAAATAAAAAGAGAGATAAAAAGCAATAGAAGACAAACTACTGTAGCTATAAGTGTTGTGACTATGAGTATGAGTACGAGTCTGGTACAAATCCATGGAGTGCTTTAAAAACTAATAAAAGGCAGGCAACCAGTATAGGCATGAAAATAGGCATTAGATGAAATACACAAACATAATTAAACCCCACATCAGAACAACAGCTGAAACATGGATAAGTACATGAACAAATGATCAAAGAGACCTAATCCAGAGGCGTTGTGGCTTTGATCATCATTATTTTAGGGACGTTTGCAAGTGACCAGGCCTCTGCCTTTTTTCCCTCATGAACAGCACAGGAATCAGACCTTAATATTTGTCAAGAAAAATGCAAGGAAATTTGTTGACACCAGAACAGAATATCTTTTATTTTGTTGTATTATTATTTTTTGAGCTATGTTTACACTGTGTGACCTAAATTGTTACATTGTTACCATTAAGGGACAAAAATTTCCTCTTTACAAAGTTCACACATCCCTCTTTATAGGTCAAATTGACCCCAAGGATAATAGGAGAGAGGGTTAATCGGGCACAAAAAAGAAAAAAATCCAAGATAAATTGGATTATTGAAAATATTTAAATTTTGTGATTTTTTTTTTCCCGCCATAAAATTGTTTCCATCAAAAACACTGGCATATAAAGGGATAAAAATCAGAAATTAATCAAACTTTTGTTTTTTTATGGTTAGTACCGAAGGGGATTAAAATATTTATGTAAAATTAAAAAAAAAAAAGAGTAGAAAAAAAATATTAACATGCTATTTTTAGGGTGTTTTTGAAGAGGACAGTTTTGTCCGGTAATGGGAACAATGTAACCATTTTAAAATGCACCTGTTTTTTTGCACTAGCTTTTTATGGCTGGGTCCATCATGAAATAACATTATTCAAGAAATTGTTTACCTCATTGGTTTTCTTGTGAGATGCCTCTCAGTTCATCATAGCATTTCTTCACCTTTTCAAGCTCAACTGAAACATCTAAAAAATATATACATTGCCATATCATTGATCTATAAATCTCATATTTATAATATTCTTGTTACTCTTTGTGAATTCTTTAATATGTTTCTTTTACCTGGGATTGAGTGGTCATCCGTCTTCAGTGAGTGGTCAATTGATTCCCTCATAGTTGTCTCAAGAGTCTTCAAGATGTCCTCCTAATGCAGCATCAAAATCTGTATTAATTACCAGCTAAATTCTGGCTTCAGACTTAATGAAATCGTAAATGAATTAACAGCTTAGCTCAGAGGCTGAGCAGTGTGAGAAAAAAAGAACAAATGGCTTCATAAACTTTGTAAGATCAATGAGAATATCGGGTCCACTTGACTACAACTTTCACATGAACTGTTAAAAGCTAAAGATAAAAGCTTCTAATGTATTCAAGTCCCTTTACCCACTGTCCAGAATAGTGGTTAAAGAGAGATATGCAGCAGAACATGTCTTATTATCTCATTATATGATCAAATGTGACAAACCTCCAGCTGCTTCAGCTGGTTCAGCAGAACGTTTTTTGCCAGCTCAAACATGATGTTCTTTGAATTGCGCACATGATTCTCCAAGGTGTCCTTCATATTTTTCAGTGTGCCCTCACCACTGAAACCAGCTGCTCCTACAACAAAGTAGTTTCATGGCTTAATCTTTAAACTGGTTGCATATATGTATGAATATTACCTGGTGTGTTGCTAGGTAATTCCGATTGTCTTACTTTCATAGCACTCTTTCATGGTCGTCTCAATCGTATCCGTCAGGCTGCTGTAGATGGTTTTCTTCTTGTTCCGAATGACTGATTTTAGCTTTGCCTTCAATTTATCTTCCTAAGAAAGATAAATGTAGTGTAAAAATACATATCCCATACAATAGTAATAATACAACAAATATAAACCTCATCCTTTTCATTATTATTAATATTATTATTATTTTTATTTTTTTTATTGACATCAGTTATGTGTGTGTTAAGCAGGTATATTCAGAGTTACCTGAAGAGGAGAGACTTGATTTTCTAGGAATATCTCAGTTTTACTTTTACAACATAAAATCTTGTACTGTAAATAACCAATGAACAGGTTGGTTCTAATGTTCATTCTTTACCTCTGTCTGCAGAAATATCAGCTGCAGCTCCACATCTTTGTACCTCTGAATCAGATCGCCTGTGTTGAGTGAGAACCTACTGATGACTCCGTTGAATGGTTCACATGCTCTGTCATTTCTGAAACATGTTGACATGTTTTAAAAATACAATATAATTTGATTATTGTAGAATTTACAACAAATAGTTTTATGTCCTTATTAAACAGTTCTTACGGAAAGGTTTTCTTGAATTTCTCATCAATGCTGTCAGTCAGGTGTGAAGACAACTTCATGTTGAGATTTATTGGTGCCTTTTCCTTTGGTTTGTAGATGCCATTGTTTTGAACTACACATTTCAGTATCCTGTGGAAACCACGCCCGCTTCTTCTCTGAGAAAAAAAATATTTTTTTTTTTTACAAAATATATATTCACATCAATTCAAGAGAGACCTAATGTTTGTAATTCAAATACATACTGATAAGAAGGACTTCAGTTGTCTTTCACAAGAACTTTTGGATTTTTCAACACCTTCACTGAGGCAATTTTCAAAAGCCCTGTTAGTTTCTTCCATATTTATTCTGACTTGGTCAAGGTGATGGCTCATGTTTCCTTCAAGGTTTGCACACACATCTGTTCTGCTAGCCTGAAATCAAAACATTATTAACAACACACTAGTTAAGGCGATAAAACTACAAATGCTGCTTATTCTCTATAAAGTATCTGTTGATTTGTTGACAGAAAAAATCTTTAAAATTACAAATATTACACTAAATAGTTGTTCCTACCTACTTCTACAAACTTTTCACAATAGTTTAAATGTAGCTCCACATACTGTAAATCTGATTTCCCATGTTTTCATGTCACCTGATTGTTAAAACTAAAAACAGTAATGGCAGTGAAGACGGAAGCAGAGAAGGAACGTTGCTTTGATCTTACCCCTTCTCTACAGCGGGCTCCTTGAATCAAGGAGAGAATCCCATAAGCTCCAGACACATAGTTTAAAGTCTCTGAGTGGCAGTCATTGACATTTTGCAAAAACTCCTGAAGTTTTGGTATTTCTGTGAAAAATGATAAAACAAAAATGGAGTTTCATGTTTGATCTATACAAAGTATCTTAATGTATTGAGGGTTGACGTACCAGTCTCTACTGGCGTTAGATATTCTCCGTCTGGAAACTCACTGGAGCTCACCGTGAACACTTCAAAGCAGTTGTCACTGAAGTGTTTCTGGGGTGATAGGTTTCAACTATAAGTCATGCTAGCAGTTGTAGGAATTCATTTTGTTAGATATATAGATTACCTTAATCTTGTTTTGCTTGTTGAATTTACTCATCACTTTTTCTTTGGCTTCCTCGTTCCTCCTCAATATAAGAGCATGAATGTCAGCTGCTGAACTAGAAGAAAAGGATATGTGAAAATAATGAGCTGGTTTAAGTGCAGTGAAAACAGGTGAATTAAAAGGACTGACAGCAGCACAAATTATCCGGTTGGGTAGTTGCTTGTTTAAAAGTAAAATATAAGTGTCAGTTGATGTGGGATGAGCCTAAAGAGCCGGATAAGTGAGCTGCATGCACAGTTAGGAGCTGAAGTGTCACTAAGCAATTGAAGTGGGATTAGGCCTACTGAATCTTCTGTTCTAGTAGGCAAATTAAAACGACAGTAAAACACTCGAATGCGTTTTCCTGAAAGTCAGGCAGTGAACACAGGAAGTTTCTGCGAGTTGTTGTTGTGTCGCTCTCTTTTTTTTTTTTTTGCAGTCATAATCTCTGAGTTCTAATGATTTACCACTGCATGAATTATCTCCGCTCCAGTGATAAAAGACCGAGCATGATACGGGTTGTTTAATCGCGGCCGCTGTAAATCATTGTTCGGCATCATGCTTGGGTAACGCGAGCAGGCTTTATGAAAACAAAGGCAGGAGCTCAGTGCCGCTAAGTGTGAAACGTGTGATAGTTATGTCACTTGGTTTGATGCCCTCGTGGAACTGGTATTGTTTGGACAAATATTAGCATTAGATTAGCACTTGGAGGAGTAGCTATTTAAAGAAGCACATGTAAATATTCGACAAACCCTACCAGTCGGTTTTGTTTCAGTTTGTTTTTGTTTGTTGTTTTTTTTTAGCTCTACCCTGTGTAATCATTGGATAATTATTATTTTTGGCAGCTAGTTTTGGAAGTACCACACATATGTATGATGCACCTGCAAGTGATCAAGATCAAGTTAGTGAAGCAACTTCTTTAAAGCTGTACTTGGTGGCAGCAGCACGTGCTAAAAACACAACATTGACCTAGAATGTAAATTGCCATTTCACTGCAATGCATTAGTGAATAGTGAGTCATTGTGGTATTGTAAATACCACAAAGTGAGTCATAAATGTATTGTTGGTATCAGGTTGTCTAAATGTTGATCAGTTTGGCCTAATTAATTTAATTTACTTACTGATTTCTTGGTTTTACAATCTGATCAGACTTGGTGCAGATGAAGTGAATGTGCTGACACTCTCCTCCATTTCCCATGATGCTACTGGCATTTTTCAGGATCTTCCAGGTTTCTTTTTCTGTTGCTACTCGTGTAATATCAGTCACAATCCACACAGTGGAGCACTTTCCAACAATCTGGAAGGACGTAATGGCATGTTAATCAACAACTAATCATGAACATGAAAGTTGACATGATAACACAACGCTGTGCATACATTACCTCTTTCCACATTTTGTCTCTGCTCTTGTTACAGTCTCCATTTCCAGGAAGGTCCACGAGTGTCACATGTTGGAGAAACTCATTATGTGGCACCTTGATAGTCGCACACTTCACCAGTGGCCAATACAACTTCTGTATTTCTTTACCTCGTCTTTGGTTTGAGTCACTTCTTGTATATTTGACCAACTTTGCAGATAGCTCTTTAGCCTGTAACAAATAACAAAAGTAAAATGAATGCAAGAATTTCCCTTTCTCAATCAAAATGCATTAAACAAAACAAAAAAAAAAAAAAAAAAAGAAGGAAGATGGTGCTGTACCACTGGAACAAGAACAATAATATTTCATGACGTCAAACTGGTAAGACTTATTTCCATTTGTTTCTCTTACTGATTGGCATGTGAACGTCTTCCTGCTGGAATGGAGAAACTCTGGAATTTCTTTGAAGTATTTCTTGTCCATGAGTTCTTCAGAGGTTTTGTTTTTATATTCTTCTCCATACAACGCAGACAGCTTTTCTTCAAGGTCATAACTGTCATCGTCATCATCGTCATCATCATCGTCATCATCGTCATCATCATCATCACCACCATCATCATCCATTTCTTGAGATGTACAATCCCCATGCAACTGATCGAACAACCATAGTTCCTCTTTCCACTCCTGTAAGACCGAAGTTACATCTTTAGCCTTAAATCACATGAAGTGCAACCAGTAGCATTTCCATAACTACAATGTAACTCCAGTTAGCTTCAAATAAGAATAAAAATATTCAAAGTTTTACCTCTTTTGTAATGAACTCAATGTCTGCCTCATACTTTGAGTTGTGCATGTTGGCCTCGACTTTAATCATGACAGTGGTACATGAACTGATGTCTCCTGTTTGCAGAAGATCCTTCTCTCCAATGATGGCATTTATCAAAGAGCTCTTTCCAGCCCCACTTTTACCAAAGACCCCGACCAGCTCCCTCTTGTCTGTCTCCAATGCATTAATTTTTGCCCTATTGTGAGAGAGTTTAAGGGTTAGGACTATTGAGTTTTACAGTCGTATCCATGAGATAAATAGAGATCAAATGTATGCAATTTGACATTATAAATACTTACAGATAAGAACACAGACTTATACACGCTGCATAACTGCAACATACTCTGCTGAATCCAATCATGCATTTGTATCAGCCCATCTTGATGTTATCATAATAGCGTGGATATTAGATTTAGTGACAAACAGCAGCCTGTGCAGTTCGTAGTCTATGTATGAATACTAAATATAAATCTGTTGAGACGTTGTATTCTGTGAACTAATGAATGTAATATTAAATAAAGCATCAGTGAATGAATTTAATGGTAAACCTGACATGTCTCAACTCTTTTCCTCCGGTTTTTAAATGGAATTCTCTTGAAATTATTTTAAATGTCCATCGTCAAGAAAAATCAAAATCCCAATCATCAGGTTTTAAAAAAGTGATGGTAGCGTCAATTTTTTTTAAGTATTCGTAACACAGCTTCTTCTCTTGCTATGTGAGTTGTCCGTGTCCGTTCTTTGTGTTGTATGGGACTGCTTTCAGTCCTGACCACGTAACATGTAACAACCATGCTTCACAGACTGTGGTAAACGTAATACTCACTTCAGGAAAGCATTCAGCTTTGTGTTGTTTTGTTTGTGCAGTGTCGAGTGGACGTTTCCCATTGTTTTTTTCACTGCAGACAGTATGTTCTCTTCTGTCAGTGTAAACGTAAAGAACTGTTTAGTATGGACCAGTAAACTTTAGGGAAACTTGTAAAGTGTGAGAATGAACAGAGAGAAAGAAATGGAAATACCTGAGCATGTTCTTGACTCACGGTCCAGAGGTCTCTTTGCTTATAAACGAAAGGAGTTGTTTTGTCATTATTATTAATGCTACATGGAAAAGGCATATGCAGTATAGATATACTATAAAAAATATAGTATGTAACTATTAACTCTGCATCTCACCTTTGGCACTTGTAGACGGCAAAGCCTGAACACAAATGAAGAATTGACTCAGGAAATAATACTTGATCTTACAACAAATTATTTATTGACACAAGCTTAGAAAATCCAACAGGCTTTGTAGCAACTCGTAATGTAATAATTGGCTCATAATGTAATAAAATCATGAGTGCAAAACATATCAGCTTTGTGCAGTGTAATAATGTAATGACTTATTACATTGAGCCCTACTGGTGCCGCTCATCATGTAGTAAGAGCTCATAACGTAACGTATGGCTCATATTGTGAGAAAACTTTTGCATTATCATCAATTCATCACAGTTTTATAAAGTGCTTTATCAAAACACTTTACATTGGATACATTATTCATTTGCTCACCCTGGTCCATAAAAGTTATGAACAGAACCCGTGACAAAGGCCAGCCCTGGTGGAGTCCAACTCTCACCGGGAACAGGTCCATCTTACAACTGGCCACCAAATATGTGCTCCTTTCCTATAAGGACCGAATCCACCCCATACTCCCGGAGCGTCGTTCCATGTCTGTGGCAAAAAACTTATCGTTCCTCCTCGATCTGAGGTTTAAAGGTTATAAAGCCATTCCTTCCACCGGCTAACAATACCCCCAGTTAATGTCAGCAGCTCCCTGTCCCCACTGAAAACAGTGTGGGTGAGTTTCTGCCTGCCACCCACCCATATATAACTATATTATATTATATATCAGACTGATATTTGTGGAAATCAGTTTTACCTACCATTTCTTCACTTCCACCAACATGCATCATACATAAGAGAGGCCGAATGTGCAACGTGTCTTCACAGTGTGAAACATTACCTTTAATAGTTTGAGTCTCTCCTTAAATATTGCTCTTGGCCCAGCCTCCGGGATCAAGTCTTCAAGCTTCTGATCGTCTAGATGATAGAAATTTTCCTTATCGATCTGTTCATCTGTTACAAAGACAAATATTTAGTTTGACTTTGTCGTTCACAAACAACAATTCTTTTATTCAGCTGAACTTAAAGACTGACATTTTGTTCTGTTTGATTTGTTTGTTTTTTTTGGCAGTTAATCATCCTAAGCTTCACAGAGGGTGCGTGTATGGTTTGGTCATTGGATTTTCCCTTCAGAATAGGATATTAAAAAAAAATAAATGAATGGTTATTTGATTTTCATTTTAAAATTCAAAAGTAATTTCAAGGCATTTTTCTTTCTCAGCATCGAGAGTGGATGAACTAAACTTTACGATTTTTATTTTCTGTTTCAAAAATAGTAGACGGAAACAAAAAAGCGCCTTTTTTTCATATTTTTGGAAGTTGCTGCAAGTGCATGGTGCTGTGTGGCAAATAGCGCCCAAATAAATTACTTCTACCTGTGGTTTCCCTAGCCAAGGCTCAAATGTCTCTGGAACCTTCCTCTGACGTGATTTTTTTTTTGACATGGCTAAACAAGGCTTGTCATCTGCAGAAATCACTGCACGCATATCGGAGGAGTTATTTTTAGTTTTAAGCTGAAACATGCCACTTAGTTATTCTGCAAGCATGTCTTATCTGAGTCAGTCTTTTGCTGAAAAACAACGGTTTTGGTGGACTGATCCATGTCCACCAAATTCTGTTACCCCGAAAATCCACCGGGTCCGTCAGCTCCGCGAGACCGCGGGATTACATTCCAGCTTTGTCCTTTCTTGTATTGTCCTTATAAAAAGAATGTGTTGTATCATAAACGATTTTATGCTGCTCCACTTCAATTCGGCCATGACGTAATTGAAGTTGAGCATGACGATGTGAAGTTGTGAGGCTATGTGAACGGCGTGTTGTGTTTTATTTTGAAAGAGGGCGGAAGTGTTTTACGTTGATTCTGTGTCGGATTTCCTGTCCTGATGCCATCTGCTAGGTTGAGCTCGGCGCGGTTTAGCAACGGCTCCGTCAAAACTAGCGTAATAGCGTAATGTTGATCTAGCGACAGGAAATACGACACGGAGACTGTTCATGGTGTTTTATTTTGAAAAACAACTGAATTACTCGTATTACTCGCGATGGCGCGACGCTTCCAATACGCGACGCGGACGGACCTGGTGGAAGGGGGGTTGGGGTTACACAACGCTGTCCGCGTACGTCAGGCATGTCAAACATACGGCCCGCGGGCCGGACCCGGCCCGTTGGGTCATTTAATCCGGCCCGGCATAAATTTCTGAGTATGTCAAAAAAAAGAAGCGAGTCTCTAGCTAATTTCTATTAAAAGTTGTGATTTTTTAAAATAAATACAAACCAAATGCTCCCTCCGGCCGCTAGAGGGCAGTAAATGTGTAAAAGCGCTCACGTCAAGCATGCGGCACTGACACGAGCTAGTCACAGGAAATAAACATTCGCAACGTGATGTGTCCAAGTAAAGATAAACCGGCAATCTTGCTTCACCATTGACCACTACGAAACAAGTTATCGGTCAACACACCCTTCCCAAAATGGCACTGTCAAAAAAAAAAAGAAGAGTGGACACGGAGTACAGAGTTTTCCAGGAGAAATGGACCGAGAAGTATTTATTCACATAAGTGAATGCAAAACCAGTGTGCTTGGTATGTAATCAGCAAGTTGCAGTGTTCAAAGAGTTTAATATTCGGTGCCACTCATCATAAAGACAAGTATGTCATATTAAAGACAATTAATATTGTGCAGTATATTCTCAGCTTCAATAGGCCCAGCCTAGTAGTTTGATCTGATGTAGTCTAATCCTATTGCCCATGCACTGCTATAACTTTTTTATTTATTTATTTATTTTATTTTATTTTGTATTTAATTTTTCATATATTTCAAAGAAGTATGACAATTAAGGCGAAAATATTTTTTTTTATAGCTCCCACTTGAGTTTGTTTAGTGTGGTGAGTTGGTTCAGGTGTAAAACTGCATTCACTCAACTGTTAAAATAAACCAGTTGTTAACACATTCACGGCCAAACATGAAAAATCATTTTTTTCCCATTGGTTTTGAATAAATGTGTTGTGCTTAGAAAAGATCCCTTGTCATCCGTGATTATAATATGTAGGGTAGGCTACAAATGTAGGCTGAATGATAAAGCATAGTACTGAAAAACAAAGCTAAATATTTGGAGTTGACATTCTTTTGCTGATCCGGCCCACCTGAGAACAGAAAATCTAGATCCGGCCCCAGAGCCAAACTGAGTTCGACATGCCTGTAAGTGTTCTTTGAAAACGACAACTTCCGGTTGCACAACATGTGAAAACGGGCGCTTTTTTATTTCTGTCTTCTAACGGTAAATCATCTGAATATTTTATAGTGCTAATACTTTACCTTTAAATCTATCAATCCACTCGCTCAGACCCCATTCAGTTAGTTTGTTACAAACAAAATCATCCATGGCCAGCAACAGAGGCTGAAAAACACATTTTAATGTTCTAATCAGTCACAGCAGATGGCATTTTACACAGTGATTCATTCATCTCAAAAGTTCAAACAGCTTACCTGTTACTGACGGTGATGCAGACAAAGAGTTCAATAGAGATGACTGAGCTCAACAGGGAGGAACAATCTTCAGGCTAGAAGAGACGTGGATGAAGACAAAGTCTAACAACAAAGAGGAAGTTAAAATCGTACAGTTACCAAAAAAAATTTTATTAAACTGGAAATCTAAGGCTAAAAAGCTGCTTCTCAGCTGGAACAACAGACCATCTGACAGAGAGTCAGTGAAATGAGTGTATGGGAGGGTCGAGGTTCCTCCCTGGCAGAGGTTCCTTCCTGGCAGAGGTTCCTCCCTGGCAGATGTGCCTCGATTAGTGTGTATGGGGAGGAGAGCAGCCACTATGAGCAATCATGAAGCAATCTTGAGTTTCGTTTTTGTGGAAAAGGAAACAAAAATGGAAAATTACAAGTTCCACTGTTGTCTTGATGCACCAAAACTGTATCAGAGTTTCTGTTAAAAATCTTAAACATGTATGTGACTGAAACATTAATGTAAAAATAGTGAGAAAACAGAGGACTCTCCACATTATATAACTGTTTAACTTTGTATTCCCATAATATAATATATTCAGTTGTGGTTGTAGCTCATTGCGGTTACAGTCAGCTACTTTGTTTTTTTTGCTTTTATACAAAGATGTCTCCACTTGATCAGTGTTATTCTGTCTTACTGCTGTATGTGTTATTTTCCAGAGTGACTTTTGGAAATCCGTCAGCTCAATGTGTAAACTTTGAAGACCTTCCTTTCAAACTGTTGCTGTGGAAACTGGTTTTGAGTTTTTTAAGTCGCGCCTGCAGTTGTAGATAGTCTTTGTGGTAAATTATTTATTTTGAGGACAAAATGTTAATTTTGCCTTGGTTTAATTTGAGCCTGTTATCAAAAAGCAGCAGGCTTCATGGTGTTGTCAGTACCGCACTGGCAGCCACAGTTGGCCAGTCAAGGTCTTTGCTGCCCCCATGTGGTGAAGCTGAAATCAACAGTAAAATCCTGCTGCAGTGACAAAAATACATGTATATTAAAATAGTTTATATATATATATGTATATGGTGGTATATTTTTACACTTGTTTTTAGCGCATTGGTAAACCATCTCTCACACAAAGGTTTTTTTCGTTAATGATTTATTATTTTAAAAGCTTACCAACACTATATTCTTAAGGTTTACTAGGGGGATAGGGAATAACCCTGTGACTGATGAGTTGGACAATCGTGTCAGAATGTGCACGTAATCAAATAAAGAAACTATTTAGTTTGAGTTAAATCTGCAAGCTTAAATTTTGTATGCAAGTTTTTTTTTTTGGACTCAACTTCAGCCAACATGAACCTGTGTTGGATGAGTAGAAACATGAATATTTCAGTTTGTCAAATGAAGATCATCAGTTCTTTGTAGAAAGACAGAGCTTGTATGAATATATAAATTCAGGTATCAAGAATTATTTCTTGAGATCAATCCTCATCTAAACAGCAACATCCTGAGTGTCTTTAGAACACATTATAAATAACACACATAAACAAGATCCAAATAATGAAAAACATTCACTTGAGAGCTGTCACTGTCACATACCAGCATTAATAACACAGATATTAGAGAATGAAGTAGGGAGGACTATGGAGAATTCTGACATTTTGCCCAAATATAACACATTATCCATCCATTTTCTTTCTCTCGTCAGTCAGCAGAGGGCGATCAACCATCTGTAACAGTCAATGGAGAGAGACTTGATGTGGTAGAAGAGTTCAAATATCTTGAAGTAGTATTTGACACAAATCATTTAAAGCACATGTTAAAAAAAAAATCATCACAAACACCATTAAATTCTATCAAACTTCTATCATATAAGACCTTTTGTCACATCGAAAACATGACATTTTCACACATAAATTACTGTTTTACAACCTGGACACATGCAAATAAAGGTACAGTAAAACCAATCAAGTCTCTCTTCAAGAAGGCAGTTAAAATCTTAGACAGGAAACCTCTTCACTTTCATTACTGGCATATGTACTCACAGTCTAAAAGTTTTCTTAATCCGATGTTTGCTCTCTGGACTCTTGGACCGTGTCTGTTCTGATACTGTCGGTCTGTATCCTTTTTGGCTTGTGTCGACATTGTCTGCTCGTGTCTGGTCCTGTAATTGTCTTTTGTATGAATGTTGTATTAAAGTCTGTGTTGTGTAGCTACCTTGGGACTACAGCTGAAAATTAGCATCTGTGCTAAGACCGGTGCATTTACACTGATTACTAACGCATCTGTGTTGATCAATGTGCGTTGTCCCAATTCAATAAACTAATAAATAAATAAATATTGGTGCTGCTTCCTCCAAGTTTGACGACACATATTTGTTTGCTACAGAACACTGGTTTCCATGGGAGCTCACATCAGAGTGCAGTGAAATAAACATTAAAAGAATCTGTGGTTTCCCTGTAAATAGGAAAGGGATTTTTATACAGTGTCTTTGATCAGAAACTTGATAATTAATGTAATAATTCCCATGTCTTTGCTAATATTCCAAATAAGAAACAGCAAACATACTAGTGATCTGATGTGTGGCTGGATTTGAACAATCATTACAAACATTAAACAGAAACTAAAAAGAGGAAAAATAAACAAATCTGACTTTTGACTTCAGTCAAATAAACCCAAATGATGCTGCCCTGAAGCATCCTGTGTTCCTCCAGAGGCTTAACCTCAGATCCCCATGTGTTTAATCATGAATGCGTTTCGTTTTACATACATTTGCCTGCTCCTGTTTGTGTGTATTTGGAAATAGGCTGGATGTTTGAATAAGGAAGTAATATATAATGTGTAGAGGTTTTACTTTCATTATTCAGTTCTTAAAAAAATAAGTCTTTGAAATAACTCTTTCATGGTTTGATGTTTCTGTTAGTTTGCTTTAATTAAATCAATAATGAATTTGGATAAAAAAAAAATGACTAACACTAAAAAACTCCAATAATAACCAATAATATCATTAATCTGAGTCACACAAAGAGTCGTATCTGTAGTTTCTAATCTTTTGTTTCACACATTATTAGTAAGTATCACATCTAGCTAATTTAGATTTCTGTTAAGACTTGTGCATTATGTTCTATGAGATATTCATTCACTGTTGCTGCTTGTCCTTGTCGTCTCCTCTAATGCTGCTAGTGTCAGAAGCTACAGCTCGGTCAGTGTTGTGACATTGCTGCCAAGCTGCCAAAATGCTTGGATCCTTGGACAGATTCTAATAACGGATGTTGTTTTCTTCATGCCATCATCATGTCCCAGAAGCATTTTCATTTTAAGGGTTCAACATTTCTACTGTCCTATATGTTATCATGTTTTCATTTTATGAGTTTGGTGTGGGTTTTGTGTTATCATGAGCTCTGCAGTTTCTGCAATTTGAAGTTTAAATAACAAAACTCTGGTGGTTTGATTTGATATCAGAATTTTATATATATAAAAAAAAAAGATTAATTTGTCACTGTTTCTTCAAGTTATATGACAAAAATTTGACTACCACTCAATGATAATTTAATAAGAGAAATGATTAAAATGATAAAGAAATAAACCTGTGGTTTTTACTAGAATATAATTCAGCTATTTGTCATAGGAGTGTACTTTTATTTTTGTCTAATTATCACTGATTTGGTATGTGTTCAGTAATAAACGCTGATTGAAAGTGCGATACTTTTTTCCTTTCTTTGAAAAATTGCTTAAATCAGTGTTTTGCCTAATGCTTTCTTCTAAATCTAAACCCACTTCCATGACACATAACTACATTGCAGTACCAATCGCATGTTACACAATAACTATATGCATGGTACATGATGTTACATATTATCCCACATAATCATGATTTTACAATACTAATTTTGATCAAAAGTTACTTTTCAGTTATTCTTTAAAGAACTGAATGTAATCTCATTACACACACTGGAGACACAGATTTGAGCAATCACAACAAACAGTAAAGTGAACTTGATAAGAAAAGGAAATATCAGAGGTTTGACTATACACTGTAAAAAATAAAGGGCTTTGAAAACGCAAAAATTCTAGGTAACTGGCTGCAATAGATTTTTGCGTTTTGAGTCCAACTAAGACTCTCTAGTTTTGAAGAAAACTAAATAAACTTAAGTCAACAAATTATCTTTTGTTGAGATAACTTATAAGTTCACTTATAAGTTAACTTAAAATTCATATGTTTTAACACTTACAATTCAGCAATCTCAACTAATTATTTCTGTTTCAGGTAAGTTACCTTTCAAATGCTTCAGGAACTGAAACTAACAGCATGCAGCAAGTAAACATTTTGTCCTCAATGTAAATAATTTATCACAAAGACTGTCTACAACTATACATGTGACTTTTCACAGCAACAGTTTGAAAGTAAGGTCTACAAAGTGCACAGTAAAATCAGCATACCCAATTTAACACTGTAAGAGTTGATCTTAACACTTTTAAAGTGTCTATATGGGTCCACACCTCAGAGTGTTAATTTAACACTTTTTCGAGTGTTGGTACCTTTACACTAAGTAAGTGTAAATTTGACTCTTCTTGTAGAAAAATTTAACACTGCCTAACACCAACCTGTGTTAGTTTTTTTTTTTTTTTAACACTTTTATGTAGTGTTAGCAATTCACTCTCTCAGAGGACTATTTCTTAACTACTTCTTAACACTTGAGGTGTTAAATACAGGATCAGAGTTTAGAGTAAGAAGTTTGGAGTTAATATTTAAACATTTACACCTAGAGGTTTGATTTAGTGACACTTCCTCTCAATTACTGTCACTCTGAGACTTAAAATGTGTCATGTGTCAGGAGTTTAAGAGTTTCTCTATTTGATTCAAGTCTCCAAATGAGAGAAGAGTTAAAATCAATGAAATATTGATCAAGACAGTGCAGTTGAATAAAGTCATATATCTACTGGCAGACTAATCTTCCACAACCATTATGATTCACTAGAAGAATTTAGAATAGTACTAAGGTACAACTCTTGGTCAAGGGCCCATCAAAGTCATAACATGTTCCTGCACCGTAATATAATAAGATATGATAAAGTGACACTATGTTATTGGTAGTTAAGTAATAAACCTTTGTTTGGTTCAGAGGAACACATTTTATTGATGTTTTTTTTTTTTTAGATGAAATAGAATCTTACTCACCTTGATTGAGGAAACCGAAACATACTCTGGTTGAAACTAGACACAGAATAATGCTGATCAAGTGGAGACATAAAACAAAGTAGCTGAAATGACATCCCCAAATGAATATGCTGTATTATAGAAATACAAAGTTTTTGCTTTTTGTTTCCTTTTTCACAAAACTGAAAGTCAAGTTTCCCTCATGGGGTTACTCATTAATTGTTGCGGTTTTATTCATCGTGTGCGTTAGTCAAAACACATCCACCTGCCCTGCAGTAACCTCAGCACTATCACACCCACCTGATCCTGTTCACCACTTCCTGATCAGTCTCTACATGAACAGGTCTGATTCCACTGACTCTCTGTCAGATGGTCTGTTGTTCCAGCTGAGAAGCAGCTTTTTAGCCTTAGATTTCCAGTTTAATACATTTTTTGGTAACTGTATGATTTTGACTTCCTGCTTGTTGTTTGACTTTGTCTTCATCCACGTCTCTTCCAACCTGATGATTTTTCCTCCCTGTTGAGTTCAGTCCTCTCAACGTACCTTGAACTCTTGTCTGCATCACCGTCAGTAACAGGTAAGCTGTTTGAACTTTTGAGATGAATGAATCACTGTGTAAAATGCCATCCGCTGTGACTGATTAGAACATTACAACATTTCAGTTTCTGTTACTGGCCATGGATAAACAGGGTCTGAATGAGTGGATCGATAGAATTAAAGGTAAAGTATTACCACTCATACTGGTGGGACGCAGGCGCTATAAAATATTTAGATCATTTACTCAAACTGAAACTCAACTTCAACTAATCTACAGACAAATTCTGCCACTTCTCCCGTCTGTGTATGGAGAGAATAAAAACACTTACAGTAAAACATCTGAATTTCACACAAAACAAGAATGAACATGTGCATTGTAAAATCCAAACAGAAAATATAAAATGCAAGAGAATTAACATACATTCAACTCACACAACAACTCAATAGCTCTGTGATGCTTAGTATAATGATTTACTGCTGTGACAAATGTTCAATGTAAACTTTAATTAAATTGAGTTCAGCTAAAGAAAAAAATTCTTGTTTGTGCACGACAATGTTGAACTAAATATTTGTCTTTGTAACAGATGAAGGCGTCAGTAAGAAAAAATTCTATTGTTTTGATGATCAAGAACTTGAATACTTGATCCAAAAGACTGAGTTACGGGCAAATTTTAAGGAGAGATTCAAGCGATTACAGGTAATGTTGTGAAGCTACGTCACATATTTGGCCTCTTATGTGGAGGCATGTTGGTGCAAGTGAAGAAACTTTAGATAGAACTGATGTCTGCAAATAAAAGATTATAATATATAACAGACATGTTGATATTTTTTTGTCTTGTGCCTACATCAACCTGTGAATTACAAACATGTGATTAAGACTGTTGCACTTTCTAAGCTTGTGTGAATAACAACTTATTGTATGATCAAGTATATTTCTTGAGTCAATTATTTATTTCTGTCCATTCTCAGGTTTTACGAAATGCCAGAGGTGAGACATACAGATACATACATCTCATTTATGATATTTAATAGTTTTATACTGTTTTTATATAGTATATTTATACTACATATACATTTACAAGGCAGCAGTGGTAAGAATGACCAAACTATTCCTTTTTTTTTTTTTTTTTAAGCAAAGAGACCTCTGGACCCTCATGGCGAGTCAAGAAAACAGGAATCACCAGCTAAACGACCACGTAACCAGGGGCATCATTTCAGTTCGGATCGAACACTTTTGCCGAGTACGAGTATTATACGAGTAATACAAGTCAATATCTGTGCTCGGATTGAATGAAAATCCTCATTGGTTATCTGACTGTGTCTGCGTTCTGTGATAGGCGCCGCGCCTCTGTATCCAAGGTTATGTTGAAAATGAAACTCTTGTCAATTACCTTTTTACTTGATAATTGCAACAGCATGTGTTTTATTCATTGTTGCAGAACTTCTCCTGTAAATAGTTTGTTTGCTATCGTGATCAAAACCACAATTTCTGATCAACCCATATTAACCAAATCCCATAGATATTAATATGTATTAATGTCTATGCCAAATCCGACCCACTTCGGGTTAAATCCCGCCGATTTCCGGTTGGCCCCCGCCCACTCCGAGAGATAGTTCGTATGGTACAGATACCGATAATACTGTACTCGCTCATCCCTAATATCCACTTCATAAAAGGTGGCTCTATCCCGTCCTAATTTCCATTTCTTTAAACAAATTATTGTCAAAATTGGTTCATGTTTCTGAAGTCAGAATAAATTCAATATCTGGAAGCAAATTAAAATGTTAATTTAAATCGTGCTAAATGAGTGATATTTTAGACAGAGGTTTGGGGCTGGTGGAAGTTAGTAGTTTTTGTGATTTGTGGCAAGAGGAATAGGTCTGTGAAGGTTCTCAGTCATCCAGGTCATGGTAATCCAAAAAAGCGTTGAATAAGGTCAGCTGGACTTGTAGAATTTCTTGAAGACGTTTCGCCACTCATCCGAGTAGCTTCTTCAGTTCTGATGAACTAGTGGGAAATTGAGGTTTAAATAGGAAAAACTCTGTGGGTAGCACCCACCAGAAACTTGCTTGACCAGAAACTGGGGTCACTAATTACCATAATGGCTGATACTTACCTGTCCTTGAATGGGGGGAACTGTGTGCCTAGGCTAACTTACCCTATGAATAGAGCTCTAACGAGGCTATTGTCCATGGGAACCTGGAGGCTCAATGTGTGAATGTTGTTGAAACTTCTTGGGGACAGAAGTCAAAACTGAATTATAAATAGTTGGTAAATTAAATCTCAGTCCACCTCCTCTGTTTAGAGAAGGTTTCTCCATTTTGACATAGATGGCTTCCTTAACTCCTCTCTCAAACCATCTGTCCTCTCTGGCCAGGACTTTGACGTTGTTATCCTCAAAGGAGTGTCCTTTGTCCTTCAGGTGGAGGTGGACTGCTGAGTCGTTTCCTGATGAGCTGGCTCTCCTGTGTTGGGCCATGCGCTTGTGTATGGGTTGTTTGGTTTCCCAAATGTACAGGTCTGTACATTCCTCGCTACACTGAACCGCGTACACTACATTGCTCTGTTTCTGTCTAGGTGTTTTGTCCTTGGGGTGGACCAGTTTCTGTCTTAGGGTGTTTCCAGGTTTGAAATAAACTGGGATGCGGTGTTTACCAAAAATTCTCCTTAGTTTCTCTGATACCCCAGGTATGTAGGGGATGGTGATGTTCTTCCTTCTGTTTTGTTCCTCTTCCCTGTCCTTCCTGGGATATCTTTTTGAGCCTTTGACAAAGGCCCAGTTGGGATATCCGCATGTCTTGAGGGTTTGTTTAATGTGTGTTCCCTCCTTGTCCTTGCCATCCTGTCTGGTGGGGACAGTCTGTGCTCGGTGCTGGAGGGTTCTGATGACTCCCAGTTTGTGTTCCAGGGGTGGTGTGAGTCAAATAACAGGTGTTGATCTGTGTGTGTGGGTTTCCTATATACTTCTATGTTGAGGCTTCGATCTTCTTCAACACGTACCAAACAGTCCAAAAAGGCCAGACAGGCCCCGCTGATGTCCTCCCCTGGTGAACTTGATGTTGCTGTCCACTGTGTTGATGTGTTTAGTGAAAGATTCCACCTCCTTTGTCTTGATTTTAACCCAGGTGTCGTCCACATATCTGTACCAGTGGGTGGGAGTGGAACCTGCAAAGGTGTCCAGAGCTCTGGTCTCTACTTCCTCCATGTAGAGATTGGCCACGATCGGTGACACTGGGGACCCCATCGCACAGCCGTGTTTTTGCCTGTAGAAACCTCCATTGAACTGAAAGTAGGTGGTGGTCAGGCACAGGTCGAGTAACACACAGACTTGTTCTGGGGTGAGGTTGGTTCTTGAGGCCAAGGTGTCATCCTTTGTAGTCTTTTCCTTACTACATCCGTGGCTTCTCTCGTGGGGATGCAGGTGAACAGAGAGGTGACATCAAAGGACACAATGGTTTCTTCTGGGTCCAGTGTGATGTCCTTGACTTTGTTCACAAAGTCCCTGGAGTTTTCGATGTGGTGTGGGGTGTTGCCTACTAATGGAGAGAGGATGGATGCCAAATGCTTGGCAATGTTGTATGTGACAGAGTTGATGCTACTGACAATGGGTCTGAGTGGGGCTCCCTCCTTGTGTATTTTGGGGAGATCATAAATACACGGTGTGGCTTCCCCTGGGTACAGACGGTAATAAAGGAGTCTGTCGATGACCTTCTCCTTTTCCAGTTGTTGTAGGTAGTTTATTATTCTGGTTTTGTAGATGTTGGTTGGGTCGCGTCTCAGTGTCTCATAAGTGTCTTGGTCGTTGAGGAGGTTGTTCATTTTTGCCTGGTAGTCCACCGTGTTTAACACCACTGTGCATCTCCCTTTGTCTGCTGGCAGGATCATGATGTCCCGGTCTTTCTGCAGTGATACTAGCGCCTTCCTTTCCTGGGGGGTGATGTTCGATGGTGGTGTTTTTGCACTGGCGAGGGCTGATGTTATTTCCAGTCTGAGTTGTTCGGCTTCTGTGTTTGTCAGTTTGTTGTTCTTGATGGCAGACTCTGTAGCTGTGATGAGGTCTACCACTGGAATCTGTTCTGGTGTTATGGCGAAGTTTAGTCCTTTGGCCAGGATCTCATTCTCTGGTTGCGTGAGTTCTCTGTGCGATAGGTTCTGGACCCACTTCTTCTGGATGCCCTGCTGCGTGGTGTGGTCATCCTTCTTCCTCCATGTCAGTTCTTCCGACTTGTGTTTTCTGTTGTGTCTAGTTTGCAAAACCTGGAATTTGTGTTTCTGTCGTTCCTTACCTTTTGTGTGTTGTGTGATCTGGGCCTTTTCCACAAATTTGGAGACTTTCTCCAGAATGTCCTCAGGTAGCTGCGAAGTTAGTTTGCAGAAGCAGTGTTCGGCCTCGGATTTGAGAGCGTCGATGGTGAAATGGACCTGTCTCACTCTCTCGTTGAGCAGCTGGGCTTGAGCTTTCTGGAGAATTTGTTCCGCTTTGAAGCCCTTTACGGTGGAGCCTATGTGTAGGCTGGTGGGAATAATCCTGTGTTGTCTGCATCTCAAGTTGAACCGAAGGTGGTTCCTGTAGTCTGCAAGTTTCCTCGAGGTCCTCTCATATTCCCGCACTAGTCGAAGGGTGCTGGTCCCAAAGTGCGTAGCAATATGTCTGTGAAGGTTCTCAGTCATCCAGGTCATGGTAATCCAAAAAAGCGTTGAATAAGGTCAGCTGGACTTGTAGAATTTCTTGAAGACGTTTCGCCACTCATCCGAGTAGCTTCTTCAGTTCTGATGAACTAGTGGGAAATTGAGGTTTAAATAGGAAAAACTCTGTGGGTAGCACCCACCAGAAAATAGGGGAATAGGATCCACAGACACCCGTCATTAGCTTGTTGTTAGCAAGCTGACTGCAACAGATTCACAATGTTTCTCAATCTTTCATTTCATTGTGCTCTGATTGACTAGTAGTGTTAACCAAAAAAAGCATGGACGTTTTTCTGAAATATGACTAATATTAAAGCCTGTTTAAATCATGTATGACTTTATAGCTCTCAAAGGTTTTAGTCGCTCCTCATGCACGTCTCTTGTCTGCAGCACAGTGTGATGAGGCAGCGGTGTGCACGGCGTATGGACACGTGAGAGAGCCAGGGATGCATAGCAGGCAGCGCGCTGAGGGCGGGGGTGAGAGACAGAGGAGCAGCAGAGAACGAAAGAGCGGTAGCGGCGTTCAATGTCGAAGAGAGGTCACCATCACAAATCGGTCAGACAAAATTAGAACAGGACCGAGTACGTCCCAGTACGCCATAAAACGTCCCGGTACACCTAAATCTAGAAGTGCCAGTAGTATACTCCGCTTGGAGTGTGGCAAGCGCCATACCTTGCCATACCCAAACGACGCCACTGCACGTAACAACTCAGGTATTTACATTTATTTCACTCTGTTCATTTTCACACTTTAAGTTTCACTAGTCTGCGTTTCCTTCCTAAACAGTTTCTTTTACGTTTAAACTAACAGAGGAAGTCATACTGTCTCAAGTGAAAAAAAGAATGAAGGATGTCCAATTTAAACTACAGAACCAAGACAACACAAAGCTGAATACGTTCCTGAAGTGAGTATTATATTTTCTGTATTCAGTGTTCCACCCATGACCATGTTCCAGCTGCAAAAAAAGCAAAAATATCAAGGGAAATTTTTCAGATTAATTCATGTTTACACTCTTGTACAACAGGACAAAAATCAAGGACTTGGAGACAGACAAGAGGGAGCTGGTCGGTGTCTTTGGTAGAAGTGGGGCTGGAAAGAGCTCTTTGATAAATGCCATCATTGGAGAGAAGGATCTTCTGCCAACAGGAAGCATCAGTGCATGTACCACGGTCATGATTAAAGTCGAGGCCAACATGCACAACTCAAAGTATGAGGCAGACATTGAGTTCATTACAAAAGAGGTAAAACTATTATATTATAAATATTTCATTCTTACTTGAAGCCAGTTGAAGAGTTATATTGTAGATGCAAGAATTAAGTTATTACTCTTCATTCCATTTAACAAGACTAAGATCTAATTAGTTTTTGTCTTTTAGGACTGGGATGATGAATTGTGGCCTGGGCGTCATCTTTTGCCCTTTAATACAGAACAGAAAAAGAAAGATGATGATGATGATGATGATGATGAAGACTTTGTTGAAAAGCTGACTCAGCTATTTGGAGAAGAATGGAAACATGGAAAGACCTATGAAGAGCTGAAGGACCATAAACAAATCAGAGACCTTCTCCAAACTAAGAAAATTATGTTGTCATGTGAATCGGTAGGATACAGAAAATATATATATATGTGTGTGAAAAGCATTTTTGCCATACATAGTGATTATTGTAGTTTTTGGGCTTCTATTTTCACAGCCCACGTTTAGAGATCTGTTCAGTTCAATTGTAATTATACAAAGACAAACTGAAAGTGGTATCTAAAAAGTACATTTAACAGACCTTTTAATGAAAGTGAATTCTGCAGTCCTACACCCAAATACAACGGGAAAAGCCTTTTATAAGACAGTCTTTCAGCTCCCTTTAAATACAAGTCTCACTGAGAAACCAAATGACACTGTCACAGATCAGATAAACAACAATGTTCTTGTATTAAGACTTAGAGGTGCCTTTCACTCAGTAGATCTCACCATACTGTTGGACAGGTTGGGTAGTTAAATATTGAACTTTCGTGTTCAGTTTAGATTTACTATTAATGTAACTTTTTAGTGTCTGTTCTCCCTTATTATTTGTTGAACTATTTTCAGTGGATATGTCAAATTGGTTTATCTTATGTTTATTATACATTGCAGGCTGAAGAGTTATCTAAAAAATTAGTGAATTACACAAGAAGGAAGCAGGGAAACGTTGAAGATGGTAAGCGGTGGTACTGGCCACTAGTGAAGTGTGTGACTGTCAAGGTGCCAAAAGAGGGTTTTCTCCAACATGTCACACTTGTGGACCTTCCTGGAAGTGGAGACTATAACAAGAGCAGAGACAAAATGTGGAAGGAGGTAATGTATGCACATGTACTGCTGTTTATGTGGAGTACTGTGTAATTTAATCGTTTCATAAATCTTTGATAATAAACTATTCAAACTAGACATGCTCTATGCTCTTTCAGATTGTTGGAAAGTGTTCCACTGTGTGGATTGTGACTGAGATTAATCGAGCAGCGACAGAAAAAGAAACATGGGAGATCCTGGAACATGCCAGTAGCATCATGGGAAACGGTGGAGAGTGTCACCAGATTCACTTCATCTGCACCAAGTCTGATCAGATTGATGATTCTGATGACCAGTAAGTGAACTTCAGCACCAGAAGTGCATATTTGATTAAATGTTTGCCCGCTGTGACCACAAACATTAACCTTAATACTTTGTGCATCTATGAATAACCTTGTTGTGCTTATGAGACATCCAAAATTGCCATAAAGACAGTCCCCACAAGGCCACAACATAAGTGAAATGCCTTGAAGGATTCAGGTCCTACTGGTCACTTTTGGCTCTCATACAGCATTTATCATCCACAAAAGTCACGTTTAAATGAAGTTCTTGCATTGAAATTCTTCTAGAAATCAAAAACTAACCGAAGAATACATTTAAGTGTTCTGTATGAAATGTCACCTACTCTATATGTCCATATTTTCTTATAGATCACCAGCTGATCGCATATTGACAAACAATAAGGACGTCAAAAAAGAAGTAAAAAATGAATTCAACAACAAAAACAAGATTAACGTGAGTACAGATTACGTAAAGTCTAAAGGTCTATGGTTGTCTACAAGTATAAACTTAACTTTAAATTACCATCTAAATTTCCCCAGAAACACTTCAAAAACAGCTTTGAGGTGTTCACAGTGAGCGCCAGAGAGTTTCTAAAAGAAAAACATCTAAAACCAGATGACACTGGTAGGTCAAGCTTCCATACAGTCTATGAACACTTTTTGGATAACAGAGGATGTATAGATCAAATTTGTACAAGATTTAGCTTGATTTAACTAAGGTATGAATGATTTATTGAATTAACGTGAGATTAAAATTAAACTATGCAATGTACACATGTCTTATCAAAACTACTTTTTACAGAAATACCAAAACTTCAGGATATTTTGCAAAATCTCTATGACAAGCACTCAGAGACTTTGAACTATGTGTCTGGAGCTTATGGGATTCTGTCTTTGATTCAAGGAGCCCGCTGTAGAGAAGGGGTAAGATCAATGAAATATTATTCATTGTGGACTTTTCACTGTTTCACTGCAAACATGTGGTGTAAATAAAGGATTGTCTTATTGTATGTTATCACATCTTGGTTGTGTTCGTGTGTGTGTGATTTCAGGCTGACAGAACAGATGTGTGTGCACACTTTAAACAAAACCTGAGCCGTCAACTTCATCAAGTCAAAATAAAACTGGAAGAAGTCAACAAGGTTTTTGAAAAATGCCTCAGTGAAGGTGTTGAAAACTCCACAAAATATTGTGGAAAAGACCTGAATCGCTCGTTAACATTTGTATGTATTTGAATTACAAATACACATAAGTCATTTTTTTTTTTTATTGTGAATAAGTTTCATACATTTTTCTATTTGGTCTCAGAAAAAGGATGGCCGTGGTTTCCACAGGACACTGAAATGTGTAGTTGAGAACAATGGCATCTACAAACCAAAAAAGAAAGGGAAAAAGAAAGGGACACCAATAAATCTCAACATGAAGTTGTCCTCATACCTGACTGACAGCATTGATGAGGAGTTCAAGAAAACCTTTCCGTAAGAACAGGCAAATTCTATTATTCTATTCTCTCTCTAACAATCAAATTATATTGTATTTTTAAAACATGTCAACATGTTTCAGAAATGACAGAGCATGTGAACCATTCAACGGAGTCATCAGTAGATTGTCACTCAACACAATTGAACTGATTCAGAAATACAAAGATGTGGAGCTGCAGCTGATATTTCTGCAGACAGAGGTAAAGAATGAACATTAGAACCAACCTGTTCACTGGTTATTTACAGTACTAGATTTTATGTAAAAGGTTAAATTGTAAGTAAAACTGAAATTGAAAAGTTACATATGAATTATTACTTATAAATTGTTGTTGTCAATTTACTTTTTTCCTTTTAGGAAGAAATAATGAAGAGAAAACTGAACAAATACATCCGTGAGCAAAAGAAAACCATCTACAACAGTCTTACAGCCACTATTGCGGAAGACATGAAAAAATGCTATGAACGTGAGTTAAGATCATCATGACTGAATGTCACCATAATAATAATATACAAAAAAATAACACACATTTAATTTGACTGAACATAACAAAATCTGTTTTATTTCAGGAGCAGCTTCATATAAAGGAGATGACACACTGAAAAACATGAAAGAGGCTCTTCAGAGTCATGTCCGGGATTCAAAGAGCAGAATGTTTGATAATGCTAAAACAAATATGTTGGAGCAGCTGGATCAGCTGAAGGTTTGTCACATTTCATAGGTTGAAATATGATGAGATTGTAACACATGTTGCCCTGCATATCTGTTCTGTTAGTTTATTTGTGATTCAATGGAGCTTGAACACAGTATTTCCTCTGATAAGTGGTAATTAATACAGATTTTGATGCTGCATTAGGAGGACATCCTGAAGACACTGAGGACAACCATGAAGAAAGCCATTGAGCTCTCACTCAAGACAGATGACTTCTCATTCCCAGGTAATAGGATAACATTAAAGTGAGGTCATTCTTATAGAGCACCAACAAAATGGAAATAATGTTAATTAATCAATAATTGTTTTGGTTTATTTTAGATGTTTCAACAGAGCTTGGAGAGGTGAAGAAAATCTACAATGACATGAAGGCTCACCAGAAGAGAAGTAGCAAACAATGTAAATTATATACTATGTTGTTTGATTATGAACAGTTTTGTTGTAAATGTCATTAACAGTCATTTTAATCCCTGACATGATACGTATGATGTTTGTTTCTATAGGAGATGTTTCAGATTTGTTCTGTGTGGAGCAGAAACCTGGTCACTGTCTGAACATCCAAAAGGAAAGATGACTAAAGCCAAGAGGCCTCTGGATTTGACCTGATTCATTTTTGTCAAAGAAAACACAGGTAACACACCTATGTGTTACCTGTGTTACCACTCGATGTGTCTTGGTTGTCTGGTTGTTTAAGACAAGAGAAGCTACTCATTGTATCAGTTGGGCTTAAATAAGTTTTTACCAACTGAAAGATAATCACTCATGCAGTAATTACCCAATAGGAGGTTTGTACCTATTTGTTTAGTTAAATCCAGATGGCAACTTTTTCGTTTTGTTTTTTAGGCCAGGCAGTTTATATATAATATATAAAATGTGTGGAGAAAGATTAAAAATTAAGCATTTGTTGGATTCAGGGATGTTGTGGTTTCATCACACAGTGCTACTATTATCTCCCAGAAACGTTTTGATTTTAAGAGTTTAAAATAAATCTTTTTATGCTTTATACATACAATATTTTATTTTTTTCATTTTATCAGTTTAGTGGGTTCTTTGGGATTGGAGTTAAGCAGCATTGGTTATTAAACCTTAATGATAAAGTGTTGGTTTGACTTGACAAATAAATAACGTTAAGCTTTTAAAAGAAAAAAAAAAACATTAATACAAATAAATGACAGCAATAAACCAGTAGCCTTTAATTAGAAACTGTTGTGATTCATTTCTTTGTCATTTTTGTTTCGTTGACTCTCATCTGCACTGATTCTACTGTAAATGTTCATCTGTGTGTGATGTGGTCTTCTGTCCAACACACCATAAGTGAAAATGCAGATGTTTTTGTCTTTGATAAGGGGATTCACTTTTGATTGTGTGTGTGATAGTGAATAGGCTGCTATTGATGAGGTTACTTCCCTTTGGGGAACTTAAGGACAAACACACAACACACAAGGAAGTTAAGAGGAAAATTTGAATATTTATTTTACAGTCAAATTAAATAAGTGAAAAATCTTTACACAGTGATTGTGTTGGAAGAATAGCCTGGCTAATAAAATTCCTTAAATTACAAAACAATAAACAAAAGATCTAACTGTAACATCTACAAAAAGGCCTAATAAAAGTATATGAACAAGTTAGGTCCAGGAAAAATAATAATATATGTATCACCAGCCAATAATCCTAGTTTATACAACATAGGTTTCCTACATGTGGAAGGAGTAGAGGACTCCCCTAACTCAATAAATAATCAGAAACCTTCCACCTCATACAGTATCTACCAACACAAACACTGTGCACAGGTCCACAAATCTCTGATAGTGAGTGAAGTCTGACCCATGTGGTCCGATCCAACAGAGGAACAAATGAAGCTCAAATCACTGAAGCCAATACCAGTTCTGATGGAAAGGTGTCATAACACATGAACTGCAGTTGTTGCATATGGGGCTGTACAGACAGAGACCAGGTCGACTGCCATGAAAATCCTTTTGGAGAATTGCCACTGGTGATTAAAAATTAGACCAGATTCTTATTGGATTTTCTAACAGTCTGAAAGTTGAATATAATTGACGAGTAGTGTTGGTGTACAGCTATAGTTAGGAGTTAAATGTTTTACATGAAAACAAACACACTTGAAAGAGCTGAAAATGAAACCAGTGATTTCAACTTTATTATGCATTGTGTTGTTGGCGGTTAAGTAATAAACCCCCACCTTTGTGAGGGTTCAAAGGAACACGTTTTATTATTATTGTTCAGTTGAAATGGAATCTTACTCACTTTTGTTTTATGTTGAAGCAGAAACTTATTCTGGTTGACGCTGGAGACAGAATGACACTGATCAAGTGGACACATTTTTGTGCATAAACAAAAAACAAAGTAACTGCAGTGTGCTTGACTTTGACTGGTAGTGTATATCAAAACCAGTTTCCATAGCAATAGTTTGAAAGCAAGTTTTTCAAAGTGTACACACTGAGCTAACGGATTTCCAAAAGGAAAATGTCTAAAAACAATCATCTTATGTAAACATTCTTAATGTCTGGAACAGAATGTGCAACATAATGTGTAAGTTACTAATACAAACTCCCAAACTTTAGAAAAGTTTGGAATCTCTCAATAACTTCTTGTCATTAGGGGAAACAACACACAACTCAGGAAACAGTAGATTCTCGTCAGTGTCAACTCAAAGTTTTCCATGACCTTGAACTATTTTATCTGCAGTGTAAACAGGAGCCTGAACAAGAAGCTGAGATGCCTCAGGCAAAAATGACAATGTTTTTATAGACATGTCATAAGTGAACACTACTCTTTAATCTGCATGCACATATATTTGAGGCACTTAAGTGTCCCGTGATAAAATCATCCTCCCCTGGATAAGGATTTACTGTTGTTTACTGACCAACGAGGATGATGAATGTGATCAGTGTTGAGCCATTTGCTGCACTCAACCTCCCAGACACCGTCACGCTCATCCTGAATTTGAGACCACAAGCACCTGCTTCAGTCTGTGAATAAATAAAACATTAAGATGAGATCTTGCTCCATGTGATGGCCAAGAGCAGAGCAGGAGTAAATGCAGGAACCTGTACATGCACTCACTTGAGAGCTTCATTAGTTCATGAAAACATAAACGTCTAGTACAACAGTCCTAAATAAAATACTCAGCTTCATGTTCCAAGTAACAGAAACACTTTCAGGTTTAGTTTAATGCAGTTTAACAGCACCACAAACTACATCCGCCAGAATTACTCCATATTTGTTCTCGTAGTTCAGATATTCGTGTTCGCATATTGAAAAGAAATGAGACGTCCAAGAAAAACTGGAGGCTAAATTCAAAAAGCAAAAGAAGATGCAGGTGAGTTTCTTTAGCACTATTTTTTGATTACCTTGATCAAGACTAAAAGCTGCCATGAGCGACGTTTTGATCACTTGATGTAAGTTTTGTAATTTTCTTTCCCCAAGAAACCGTTCAGTGACAACTGCTTTGAGGTCTCCACAGTGAGCTCCAATGAGTTACCTAAATCCAAATGAAACTGGTCAGTTACATCTCCATATAAACACACTAGATTTATTTATTTTTTTTAAATATGATGATGAAATATGTAATATTTAAACGTAATTTTGACAGAAATACCCAAACTTCTTGAGAACTTGAGAGATTTCAATGATCACCGCTCAGAGACTTTGAACTATGTGTCTGGATCTTATGGGATTCTCTGCTGGATTCAAGGAGCCCACCGTAGAGAAGGGGTGAGATCAGTGGAGCTCCATTTTTTGTCTTCTGTTGTCTGCACTGCCATTAATATTTACCAATGACCACATTCATATGTTATTAAACTCTGTTCAGTTTTACTGACAAGAAGAATTTTACTACATTTAAGCTTCACCACATTGAGGCAGCAAAGACTCCAACTGGCAAACTTTGTCTGTGCTGTTACTAAAACAACATGAACCTGCTGCTTTTTGACATGGCCACATATTTAATCAAAAGAGGAGGCAAAACAGAGGTTACCCTAATGTTAGCTTCGAGGGCAGCTGTTAACGCCAAATGTCAATTGTAATATTAAAGTCTAACATGGATCTCTGGAGAGTTTTTACTCTGCTGATGAAGTTTTCTGGGCTGTGTGAACCCTCAGTAGACGGATATTCATAACACATCAGAAGCTGTACAGTCAGAAGAACTGTAGTTAATCATTTCTGAAGTGAAAACTAGAAAGTTGAGTCAAATTGATGAGTAGTGTCACCCGGTTGGCATACTTTAATCTCGGCAATCAACTGCCTTCGCCCATCCCTCTCATCTAAAAGCACTTCCATATTGGTCAATGCCCTTGTCACGTCCTGTCTTGATCATTGTAATGCACTTCTTCATGGTCTGCCACAGAAATCCCTCAATAAACTACAATTAGTCTAAAATTCAGCTGCTCGTGTCATTTTCAGAACATCGTCCACACAGCACATCACTCCTGTCCTCAAACATCTTCACTGGCTTCTGGTCCATCGACTTCATGATCCTGCTCCTCACATTTAAGGCCCTCCATAACCTTGCACCTCCATACCTCACCGAACTCCTCCACACCTACACACCTTCCCTCATACTCAGGACCTCCTCTGCTTCACTCCTCTTCACCCCTTCTGCCCACTTAGCCACAATGTGAGTCAGATCTTTTAGCTGCACTGCCCCTCGGCTCTGGAACACACTCCCACAGCACATCTGGACTCTAACATCACTGTCAACCTTCAAATCACATCTCAAAACACACCTGTTCAGACTGGACTACCCCCCCAACATGTTGCATTTCTCTGTTGTCGTTCACTGTTGTTTATTGTTTTATTGTTGTCTTTTAATTATTGTTGCTTTATTATTGCTTTATTTTTGTTTTATTGTTCTACTATGTACTTTTATTTTTTTTTTGTAAGGTGACCTTGAGAGTCCTGAAAGGCGCCGTTGAATGAAATGCATTGTTATTATTAACGGCTTTACACGAAAACAAACACACTTGAAAGAGTTGAAAATGAAACCGGTGATTTCAACTTTATTATACACTGTCTCACTAGCACTTAAGTTATAAACCTCCACCTTTGTTCAGGTCAGAGGAAACATTTTATTAATGTTTGTTCAGATTTAATTGAATCTTACTCACTTTGGTTTTACTTGGAAACAGAAACGAACTCTGATTGAAGCTAGAGACAGAATAACACTGATCAAGTGGAGACATTTTTGTGCATAAACAAAAAACAAAGTAGCTGCCAGTAACTGCAATGAGCTACATCCACAACTGAATATATTATATCATGGAAATACAGTTAAACATATAATATGGAAAGGCCTGTGCTGTTGTCTCACTATTTTGCATCAACGTTTCAGTCACTAACATGTTTTACATTTTTAACAGAAACCTTGATTTCCCTCATGTGCAATATTATAATATTATGTGCATTGTCATTCTTTAATTTAATCAATGCTACACATTATTTATTGCTGTACCAAGTTATTTTATGTTTTTCATATATACTACTACTACAAAACCATTATATAAGTTATATATATATAATATATAATACTACATCTCCACTTCTCTCTGATTACCTCAACAGCAACCACTCGTACTGTCACTGGCAGCAGGTTTACCGTTACACACAATGTGCTGCTTTTGTCCATCCACCATTGTGTATTTCTTCTCTTGCTCTTTAATTTTATGTCCCGTTTTTTGTCCTCTCAATAGCCCCTCAGGGATAAAAAATATTTTTTCTGACTGATTCTGATCGTGATACAGTTTTGAAACATCAAGACTAGTTTGAGTAATACGTTTTTTTTTTGTTTGTTGGTTTTTTGTTTTGTTTTGTGTGTGATTTCGCTTTTGTTTCCTTTTTCACAAAACTGAAAGTCAAGTTTCCCTCATGGGGTTACTCATTAACTGTTGATGCTTTCCTTGTCATACGCACTAGTCAAGACACATCCACCTGCCCTGTGGTAACCTCAGCACTACCACGCCCACCTGATCCTGTTCATCATTTCCTGATCAGTCTCTATATGAACAGGTCTGATTCCACTGACTCTCTGTCAGATGGTCTGTTGTTCCAACTGAGAAGCAGTTTTTTAGATTTGGATTTCCAGTTTAATAAATTTTTTTGATAACTGTGTGATTTTATCTTCATCCATGTCTCCTCTAACCTGATGATTTTTCCTCCCTGTTGAGTTCAGTCCTCTCTATCAACGTACCTTGAACTCTTGTCTGCATCACCGTCAGTAACAGGTAAGCTGTTTGATCTTTTGAGATGAATGAATCACTGTGTAAAATGCCATCTGGTGTGACTGATTAGAACATTACAATGTGTTTTTCAGTTTCTGTTACTGGTCATGGATGATTTTGTTCGTAACAAACTAACTGAATGGGGTCTGAGCAAGTGGATTGATAGATTTGAAGGTAAAGTATTAGCACTCATACTGGTGGGACACAGACGCTATGAAATATTCAGATGATTTACTCAAACTGAAACACAACTTCTACTAATCTATAGACAAATTCTGCCACTTCTCTCGTCTGTGAACAGAGAGAATAAAAACACTTAGAGTAAAACAACTGCATTTCACACAAAACAAAAATAAACATGTGCTACATAGAAAAAAACTCTAAAAATATTTTAGTCCTTCATTAAATTCAGTTCTGCAGAAGACGATAACTCTTGTTTCTGCACAACTAAGTGAAATTAAATTGTGTATGTTTTTGTTACAGAAGAAGATGTTGATGAAGAAAATCTCTATTGCCTTAGTGATCAAGATATTAATGATTTGATCCCAAAAATTGGGCCACGAGCAAAATTTAAGGAGAGACTTAAACTGTTAAAGGTAACGTTTCACACTGTGAAGACATTTTGCACATCTGGTGTCTCTTATGTGGACGCATGTTGGTGCAAGTGAAGAAACAGTAGATAAAACTGATATCCACAAATATCCACACATGTTGACATTTTCTTGTCATCAGGAAAAACAAAACACAACTCGGGAAACAGATGATTCCTCTGTTCAAGTAAGTTAAACACAGTTTCATGCTGATTGAATGTATGATCTATGATAGAGGTTATACTGTCAGTGTCTACTCAAAGTTTTTCATGACCTTGAACTGAGAGTATTTTATCTGCAGTGTAAACAGGAGCCTGAAGAAGAATCTAAATTGCCTCAGGTAAGAACGACAGTGATTTTATACACAATAAGTGAACATTACTCTACAACCTACTGACTACTAATTACTTTACAACATCCCAGACACTGCCAAGCTCATCTTGAATTTGATGAGAACATAAGTGCCTGTGAAAGTCTGTGAAACATACAGTATATGTTCCAGAACATTGCACTTTCTAAGCTTGTGTGAATAAACAATTTCTTGTATAATTAAGCATATTTCTTGAGTCAATTATTCATTTCTGTCCATTCTCAGGATTTGCCATCTACAAGTGCCACTGGTGAGAAGCAGATACATACATCTGATTTATGACATTTAATAGTTGTATAATATATGTTTATAGTATATTTATACTGCATATACATTTACAAGGCAGCAGTGATAATAATGACCAAACAATTCCTTTTTTAAGCAAAGAGACCTCTGGACCATCATGGTGAGTCAATCAAACAGGAATCACCAGCTTAACGACCTCGTAACAACTCAGGTATTTACATTTATTTCTCTCTGTTCATTTTCACATATGCTTCACTATAGTTTGTGGTTCCTTCCTAAACAGTTCTTTATGTTTACGCTAACAGAAGAAGTCATACTGTCTGAAGTGAAAAACATAATGGAGAGTGTCCAACTGAAACTACACAAACAAGACAACACAAAGCTGAATACTTTCCTGAAGTGAGTATTACGTTTTCTGTATTCAGTGTTCCACTCATGACCATGTTACAGCTGCACAAAGAGATCAAGAGATATTTTTCAGATTAATTGATGTTCACACTCTTGTACAACAGGACAAAAATCAATGACTTGGAGACAAACAAGAGGGAGCTGGTCGGTGTCTTTGGTAAAACTGGGACTGGAAAGAGCTCTTTGATTAATACCATCATTGAGAGAAGGATCTTTTGCCAACAGGAAGCATCAGTGCATGTACCACGGTCATGATTAAAGTCGAGGCCAACATGCACAACTCAAAGTATGAGGCAGAGATTGAGTTCATTACAAAAGAGGTAAAACTATTATATTATAAATATTTCATTCTTACTTGAAGTCAATTGAAGATTTATATTGTAGATGCAAGAATTAAGTTGTTACTTTTCATTCCACTTAACGAGACTAAGATCTAATTAGTTTTTGTTTTTTAGGACTGGGACAATGAATTGTCGCCTTGGTGTAAACTTTTGCCCTTTAAGACAGAACAGAAAAAGAAAGATGATGATGATTATTCAGACTTTGTTGAAAAGTTGACTGCACTATTTGGAGAAGAATGGAAACATGGAAAGACCTATGAAGACCTATAAGGACCACAGACATATCACAGACATTCTCCAGTCTAAGAAAAGGACTTTGTCACATGACACAGTAAGATACAGAATTTTTTTTTTAAATAAACTTTGTCAAAAGTATTTTTGCCACACATAGCCATTAGTTCATTTGTAATTACACCAAGTAGTATATAAAAATACATTTAACAGACCCACATAACATGAAAGTGAACTTTCTGTGACACCCAAATACAATTTTCCTTTTATACAAATACATTTGTGTCAGGAGTCTCAATGAGAAACCAAATGACACTGTCACATCACAGGTGCTTTTCACTCAGTAGATCTCACCATACTGTTGGACAGGTTGGGTAATTAAATACTGAACTTTTGTGTTCACTTTACCATGATTACCATGATGATTTACCATTTTAGTTATAGTTGTAGTATTTCAGAACAGTTTCAGTTCTCCCTCATGGTGTGTTGATCTATTTTTATGTGAATCAGCTGATATGTCAAATTGATTTGCTCTACGTGTTTTTTTATATAATGCGGGCTGAAGAGCTATCTAAAAAGTTAGTGAATTACACAAGAAGGAAGCAGGGAAACGTTGAAGATGGTAAGATGTGGTACTGGCCATTAGTGAAGTGTGTGACTGTCAAGGTGCCAAAGAAGGGGTTTCTCCAACATGTCACACTTGTGGACCTTCCTGGAAATGGAGACTATAACAAGAGCAGAGATGACATGTGGAAAGAGGTAATTTATGCACATGTACTGCTGTTTATGTGCAGTACTGTGTTATCTTTTTTTTTTTTTTTTCTGCATTTGTCTACATAGTTAAACACCACATGGTGTCAACATTATATGAGATTGATGCAGTTATATTCTTGCAGCTGAATATTTTATTACTTCAGTGTGTGTTTGTGACCATCATCGGCCCTCCCTGGGAGCTAGTTTGTTGATCTAGTTTGAGGTGACCAGTGGAGTGACCTTTTGTGGCAGGGAGGGCAGTGCTACACCTCGGTGGATAGAGGGGGAGAACAAAGGATGGAGAATATGTGGAAGGATGAGTGGAAGTGGAAGAGAGGCAGTAGGGTAAGGGTGTCCCAGTAGAGGAGCTAAGTCAACAGTAGGGCACATGGTGATAGACGGAAAGAACAGTCCAGCCCTTATCAGATGGGACTCATCAATTCTTCTCAAAATGACCCAGCACAAGGTGACAGGTGACACCACACATGCACGTGGGCATTCTCTAAATGTGAGTGAGACCATTACCTGGGCCCAGAGTCAGGTCAGGGAGCCCAGCCGCCAACAACCACTACCCCAGTGTAGGAGCACATGGGTACCACATGGGTAGGTAACTACCCTGACCAACTGCTGTATAGCCGCAGACCGCCAGCCCAAGAGACACTCACCTGCAGAGGACCAGGCCCCCTGAGCTGAGCCAAGGGATAATGAGTGAGATAAGTAAGAGTGTCCCCATTTCTGTGCTTCCTCAGTCCCGGACATGGAAGCATAACCCTACACCGTGACTCTAGATGTGGTGTGGTGCATTAAGAGTGGAGAGGGAAAGGGGGAAGGTGGGGTGGGTCAGGGACTGCAGGACACTATTGTCTTGCAGCCAACCCTGATGTAGGGCTCACTGTCCCCCAAGGTGTGGTGCAATAAAAACTTGGTTTCGGTGTATTTGGTGTACCTAGCTCTCACTGTGATAAGTATCAGTATAGAGTAGAGCGTGATCTGAGTGCAGTTTTGGAGGCAGGCAAGTGAGGGCCAGGTCCCCGGCTGAAGTACTGTGTTATTTTGAAACTGTATTTTAATATTTTCACACAGCTTTGATAATGAATTATTCAAAATAAACATGCTCTGCACTCTTTCAGATTGTTGGAAAGTGTTCCACTGTGTGGATTGTGACTGACGGTAGTCGACCAGCAACAGAGAAAGAAACCTGGCAGGTCCTGGAACGTGCCAGTAGCATCATGGGAAATGGAGGAGAGTGTCACCAGATTCACTTTATCTGGACCAAGTCTGATCAGATTGATTATTCTAACGACAAGTAAGTAAACTTCAGCACCAAAAGTGCATATTTGAATAAATCATTTAACTGGAGAATTTGATGAACAAGAGCATGAAAAGAAAATGCAAGAACTACTATTGTATGATAATGTATTATTGGATCAATACCAAAAGCCCCGTGACCACAAACTTTAGCTTAAGGTTTCCCAATACTTTGTGCACCTATAAATAACCCTGTTGTGCTTATGAGACATCCATAATTAGAATAGAATAGAGAATAGAAAAATACTTTATTCATCCCCTGGGGGAAATTCAAGTGTCCAGTAGCTTGTACACAAACATACACAGACATCAACACAACACACCAATATAAACACCAGAATCTACAGTGCAAATAAAATGTGTAGATATGTGTGGAAGTATATATATGTATGGGCTGCGCTAGCATGTTAATATGAATTACTATGTGAAATAAAAAACTATATACAGTTGAACAGTTTACAATTTACAAATTAGCATTAAAGCATTTAAACAGTGATGTTTTACAGTCTGATGAACAAAGGACCTCCTGAACCTCTCAGTCCTGCAGCGTAGGGAGAGAAGCCTCCCAGGATGTCATGAAGGGGGTGCTCTTTCTATCCCTGTACTCTTTTGTGTGTGCACATGCGTTTGTGTGAGTGTGTGTGTGCGTGGGAAGGAGGAGGGTTCTGCGGACTTGTTTTATACGTGTGAAGCACTTTGGGTTGTTTATATGATAAACAACCCAAGTTTATATGATATGATAAGTGAAATGCCTTGAAGGATTCAGGTCCTAATGGTCACCGTTGGCTCTCATGCAGCATTTCTCATCCACGAAAGTCACATCCACGTTCTTGCATTGAAATTATTCTACATATTTTTTTACATTTTTACTTAAGGGTGCTTTTTATATTTATTTAAATGTTCATGTATTTATGTGTGCCTTTAAGCCGGGTCTCTGCAAAATTTCGTTATGTTCTTATAATGACAATAAAGAATCTTCTTGAATCGAGAAATCAAAAGGTCACAGAAGAATACACTTAAGGTTTCAGTGTTCTGTATGAAATGTCACCTACTCTATATGTCCATATTTTTCTTATAGATCACCAGCTGATTGCATATTGAGAAACAATAAAGAAGTCAAAGAAGAAGTAAAAAATGAATTCAACAACAAAAACAAGATTAAAGTGAGTACAGATTACATAAAGTCTAAAGGTCTATGGTTGTTTACAAGTATAAGCTTGACTTCAAATTACAATCTAAATTTCCCCAGAAACACTTCAAAAACAGCTTTGAGGTGTTCACAGTGAGCTCCAAAGAGTTTCTAGAAAAAAGACATCTAAAACCAGATGACACTGGTAGGTCAAGTCTCCATACAGTCTATGAACACTCAAATTTGTACAGCTGTAGTTTGATTTAATTCAGGTTTTATTGAATTCAAATTAAACAATGTGATGTAAATATGTGTTATCAAAACTACTCTTTACAGAAATACCAAAACTTCAGAATATTTTGCAAAATCTCTATGACTGCCACTCAGAGACTTGGAACTATGTGTCTGGAGCTTATGGGATTCTGTCTTTGATTCAAGGAGCCCGCTGTAGAGAAGGGGTAAGAACAATGAAATCATTTAACACATTTTACTGTTTCACTGCAAACATGGAAAGGTTGTATATACTCTCTCTCTCTCTCTCTCTCTCTCTCTCTCTCTGTGTGTGTGTGTGTGTGTGTGATTTCAGGCTGACAGAACAGAAGTGTGTGCGGACCTTGAAGGAAAGATGAGCCATCAACTTCACGAAGTCAAAATAAATATGGAAATAGCCAACAAAGCTTTTGAAAAATGCCTCAGTGCCGGTGTGGAACAATCTAAAGATCGTTGTGCAAAAGAGCTGGATTACTTCTTAAATTTTGTATGTATTGGAATTACAAATACAAATAAGTCATTTTTTTTTCTTGTGAATATGTTTCATATATTTTTCTATTTGGTCTCAGAAAAAGGATGGCCGTGGTTTCCACAGGACACTGAAATGTATAGTTGAGAACAATGGCATCTACAAACCAAAAAAGAAAGGGAAAAAGAACAGGACACCAATAAATCTCAACATGAAGTTGTCCTCACACCTGACTGACAGCATTGATGACAAATTCCAGGAGACCTTTCCGTAAGAACTGTTTAATAAGGACATAAAACTATTTGTTGAATCCAAAAGTCCAGAACAGACAAATTCTACAATGATCAAATTATGTCGTTACAATAACATCAACATGTTTCAGAAATGACAGAAAATGTGAACCATTGAACGGACTCATCAGTAGGTTCTCACTCAACACAAGTGATCTGATTCAGAAATACAAAGATGTGGAGCTGCAGCTGATATTTCTGCAGACAGAGGTAAAGAATGAAAATTAGAACCAACCTGTTCATTGGTTATTTACAGTACTAGATTTTATGTCAAGCAAAACTGAAATTGAAAAGTGACATATGAATTATTATTATTCTTACAGACTGTTACACTTTACTTTTTTTCTCATAGGAAGAACTAATGAAGACAAAATTGAACAAAGACATCCGGGAGAAAAAGAAAAACATCTACAACAGTCTTACAGCCACTATTGAGGAAGACATGAAAAAATGCTACAAACGTGAGTTAAGACCATCATGACTGAATGTCACCATAATAATAATAATATAATATACAAAAAATTATAATACACATTTAATTTGACTGAACATAACAAAATCTGTTTTATTTCAGGAGCAGCTTCATATAGTGGAGATGACACACTGAAAAAAATGAAAGAGGCTCTTCAGAGTCATGTCCGGGATTCAAAGAGCAGAATGTTTGATAATGCTAAAACAAATATGTTGGAGCAGCTGGATCAGCTGAAGGTTTGTCACATTTCATAGCTTGAAATATGATGAGATTGTAAAACATGTTGCCCTGCATATCTGTTCTGTTAGTTTATTTGTGATTCAATGGAGCTTGAACACAGTATTTCCTCTGATAAGTGGTAATTAATACAGATTTTGATGCTGCATTAGGAGGACATCCTGAAGACACTGAGGACAACCATGATGAAAGCCATTGAGCTCTCACTCAAGACAGATGACTTCTCATTCCCAGGTAATAGGATAACATTAAAGTGAGGTCATTCTTATAGAGCACCAACAAAATGGAAATAATGTTAATTAATCAATAATTGTTTTGGTTTATTTTAGATGTTTCAACAGAGCTTGGAGAGGTGAAGAAAATCTACAATGACATGAAGGCTCACCAGAAGAGAAGTAGCAAACAATGTAAATTATATATTATGTTGTTTGATTATGAACAGTTTTGTTGTAAATGTCATTAACAGTCATTTTAATCCCTGACATGATACGTATGATGTTTGTTTCTATAGGAGATGTTTCAGATTCGTTCTGTGTGGAGCAGAAGCCTGGTCACTGTCTGAACATCCAAAAGGAAAGATGACTAAAGACAAGAGGCCTCTGAAATTGGCCTGATTCATTTTTGTCAAAGAAAACACAGGTAACACACCTGTGTGTTACCTGTGTTACCACTCAATGTGTCTTGGTTTTCTGGTTGTTTAAGACAAGAGAAGCTACTCATTGCATCAGTTGGGCTTAAATAAGTTTTTACCAGCTGAAAGATAATCACTCATGCAGTAATTACCCAATTGGAGGTTTGTACCTATTTGTTTAGTTAAATCCAGATGGCAACTTTTTCGTTTTGTTTTTTAGGCCAGGCAGTTTATATATAATATATAAAATATGTGGAGAAAGATTAAAAATAAGTATTTGTTGGATTCAGGGATCATCACACAGTGCTACTATTATCTCCCAGAAACATTTTGATTTTAAGAGTTTAAAATAAATCTTTTTATGCTTTATACAATACAATATTTTATTTTTTTCATTTTATCAGTTTAGTGGGTTCTTTGGGATTGGAGTTAAGCAGCATCGGTTATTAAACCTTAATGACAAAGTGTTGGTTTGACTTGACAAATAAATAACGTTAAGCTAAGAAAAAAACATTAATACAAATAAATGACAGCAATAAACCAGTAGCCTCTAATTAGAAACTGTTGTGATTCATTTCTTGGTCATTTTTGTTTTGTTGACTCTCATCTGCACTGATTCTACTATAAATGTTCATCTGTGTGTGATGTGGTCTTCTGTCCAACACACCATGAGTAAAAATGCAGATGTTTTTGTCTTTGTTAAGGGGATTAAATTTGCTTTAAAACATTTTGATTGTAAGACAGAAACAAATATTTTTTCCAACCATGTTTGTTACTGTGTAATTATTCTCTGAAGTTGTGAATTTGAACAGTAACAACTCATTTTAGGAAAAGTAAATAAAAGATATCATTGGTTTGATTCAAGCAAAGACACTGATTATGTGGAGTGAAGAATTCTGCACAAGGTTCGTCTCTCTTCCAGATAACCATGTATGCATTTATTCTGCATAGATTAGTTGGATTTGATTGTGTGTGTGATAGTGAATAGGCTGCTATTGATGATGTTACTTCCCTTTGGGGAACAAACACACAAGGAAGTTAAGAGGGAAATTTGAATAATAAAGTTCCTTAAATTACAAAACAATAAACAAAAGATCTAACTGTAACATCTGCAAAAAGGCCTAATAAAAGTATATGAACAACTCAGGTCCAGGAAAAATAATAATATATGTATCACCAGCCAATAATCCTAGTTTATACAACATAGGTTTCCTACTTGTGGAAGGAGTATAGGACACCCCTAACTCAATAAATAATCAGAAACCTTCCACCTCATACAGTATCTACCAACACAAACACAGTGCACAGGTCCACAAATCTCTGATGGTGAGTGAAGTCTGACCCATGTGGTCCGATCCAACAGAGGAACAAATGAAGCTCAAATCACTGAAGCCAATACCAGTTCTGATGGAAAGGTGTCGTAACACATGAACTGCAGTTGTTGCATATGGGGCTGTACAGAGAGAGACCAGGTCGACTGCCATAAAAATCCTTTTGGAGAATTGAATTGGTTCTGATGGGTGTAATCGTAATTAAAAATTAGACCAGATTCTTGTTGGGTATTTCCAACAATCTGAATGAAAGACTGACACAGTCTTTCATTCTCAGTCTAAATGCCTGGTAAATTGTACTCTTTGTGGTACTCTGCTTGTCATTTATCCATATTAAATGACTGTTTGATGTCTTCATACTGTGACAGCATCTGGAGCAGCATGACGATGCTGTTGACAAGTCTGGATATATTGAAGTAAGGTCCAAAAAAAATATCTGTGCCGTATCTGGGCCTGGTTCCATGACTCACCAAGTGCCAGTTTTACACAGAGCAACTAACAGAAATAGCTTGGGTAATAACATCAATGAGAAAGATCACACAATGTGAGAAACTTAGTACAAAAACAAAAAGAAACCCTCTACAATAATAAATTTGGCATGACAGAAAAATATAAAACAAATAGTAACGTTGTGTGACATCGAACCTTGTGAAAAACAGAATATAATTTGGAATGAGCTGACAACCTTTGTGTGAGAGGTGGTTCACAGAAGTGTTAAAAACAGCTGTTAAGGGTTGTTGCCTTTTCACAAAACTGAAAATCACGATTCCTCAGGAACCAAAAGGAGAACCAGATCACTCTTGTGTCTTCTCATGAAAACATTCTTAACGTCAGGAACAGAACATGGATATATATATCAAACCTAAGAACTTTACAAAAAAGTTTGGAATCTTTCAATTACTGTCACTCAGAGACTTTAAACATCTCTACGTGTCAGAAGGTTCTCTCTTTGATTCAAGTCTCCAAATGATAGAGGAGGTAGAATCAATGAAACATTGATTATTACATCAGTGCAGTTGAATAAAGTCATGGCGACCATTATGGTTCAGTAAGTATTTGGTAGGATAGTACTAAGGTACATCTCTTGCTCAAGGGCCCATCAAAGTCACGACATGTTCCTGCACTGTAGCTCCACAGATCTTGTTCACTCTTGTTTTGTGGTGAAATAATACGTACGGTGGTAGGAGGTGGAGACATTTTTGTGCATAAACAAAAACCAAAGTAGCTGAAATGTACTACAGCCACAACTGAATGTACTGTATTATGGAAATACAAATGTGAACAGGTTTGTTTCCTTTTCACAAAACTGAAAGTCATGATTCTTCAGGAATTGAAGCTCACATCAGGCAGCCAGTGAACATTTTGTCCTCAGTGTAATTAATTTGTCTCAAAGACTGTCTACAACTGCAGGCATGACTTAAAAAAAAATCAAAACCAATTTCTGCAGCAACAGTATGAAAGTAAGGTCTTCAAAGTGTACACATTGAGTTGATGGATTTCCAAAAGGAAGACGTCTAAAACCAGATCACTCCGGTACGTTAAGTCTTCTTAAACTTTAAATGTGTCTATGTGTCAGGAGTTTAAGAGTTTATCTCTTTGATTCAAGTCTCCAAATGACAGAAGAGGTAGAATCAATGAAACATTGATTATTCAATCAGGACAGTGCTGTTAAATAGAGTCATACTAAGACTAATCAGACTAATCTTCCACAACCATGGTTCACTAGAAGTATTTGGTAGGATAGTACTACGGTACAACTCTTGCTCAAGGGCCCATAAAAGTCATGACATGTTCCTGCACTGTAGCTCCACAGTTAAACGATCTTGTTCACACTTGTTTTGTGGGATAATAATATGTATGATGGTAAGAGGGGAAGGTAGTATAAGCTGATCAAGTGGAGACATTTTTGTGCATAAACAAAAAAACAAAGCTGATAGTAACTGCAATGCACTAAATCCACAAATGAATATATTATATTGTGGAAAACTGGCAGCAGGTGTACCATCGCACACAATGTGCTGCTTTTGTCCACCCACCATTGTGTATTTCAGTGATTCTGATCCGGATACAGTTTTGGAACATCAAGACCAATTTGAGTGAAACTCAAAGCTTTTAACTGTGTGATTTTGCTTTTTGTTTCCTTTTCCACAAAACTGAAAGTCAAGTTTCCCTCATGGGGTTACTCATTAATTGTTGTTGCTTTATTCATCATGCGCACTAGTCAAGACACATCCACCTGCCCTGTGGTAACCTCAGCACTATCACACCCACCTGATCCTTTGTTCACCACAGGTAAGCTGTTTGAACTTTTGAGATGAATGAATCACTGTGTAAAATGCCATCCACTGTGACTGATTAGAACATTACAATGTGTTTTTCAGTTTCTGTTACTGGTCATGGAGGATTTTGTTCGTAACAAACTAACTGAATGGGGTCTGAGCAAGTGGATCGATAGATTTAAAGGTAAAGTACTAGCACTCATACTGATGGGACTCAGACGCTATAAAATATTCAGATGATTTACTCAAACTGAAACACAACAGACAAATTCTGCCACTTCTCTCGTCTGTGAACAGAGAGAATAAAAACACTTACAGTAAAACATCTGCATTTCACACAAGACAAAAAGAAACATGTGCTACATAGGAAAAAAAACTGCAAGAATATTTTAGTCCTTCATTAAATTCAGTTCTGCAGAAGACAATAATTCTTGTTTCTGCACAACTAAGTGAAATTAAATTGTGTATGTTTTTGTTACAGAAGAGGATGTCGATGACGAAAGTCTCTGTTGCCTTAGTGATCAAGATATTAATGGTTTGATCCCAAAAATTGGGCCACGAGCAAAATTTAAGGAGAGACTCAAACTGTTAAAGGTAATGTTTCACACTGCGAAGACACTTTGCACATCTGGTGTCTCTTATGTGGACACATGTTGGTGCAAGTGAAGAAACAATAGATAAAACTGATATCCACAAATATCCACACATGTTGATATTTTCTTGTCGTCAGGAAAAACAAAACACAACTCGGGAAACAGATGATTCCTCTGTTCAAGTAACTTAAACACAGTTTCATGCTGATTGAATGTATGATCTATGATAGAGGTTATACTGTCAGTGTCTACTCAAAGTTTTTCATGACCTTGAACTGAGAGTATTTTATCTGCAGTGTAAACAGGAGCCTGAAGAAGAAGCTAAATTGCCTCAGGTAAGAACGACAGTGATTTTATACACATGTAATAAGTGAACATTACTCTACAACCTACTGACTACTAATTACTTTACAACATCCCAGACACTGCCAAGCTCATCTTGAATTTGATGAGAACATAAGTGCCTGTGAAAGTCTGTGAAACATTCTTTCATTCATTCTCAGGATTTGCCATCTACAAGTGCCACTGGTGAGAAGCAGATACATACATCTGATTAATGACATTTAATAGTTGTATAATATATGTTTATAGTATATTTATACTGCATATACATTTACAAGGCAGCAGTGATAATAATGACCAAACAATTCCTTTTTTAAGCAAAGAGACCTCTGGACCATCATGGTGAGTCAATCAAACAGGAATCACCAGCTTAACGACCTCGTAACAACTCAGGTATTTACATTTATTTCTCTCTGTTCATTTTCACATATGCTTCACTATAGTTTGTGGTTCCTTCCTAAACAGTTCTTTATGTTTACGCTAACAGAAGAAGTCATACTGTCTGAAGTGAAAAACATAATGGAGAGTGTCCAACTGAAACTACACAAACAAGACAACACAAAGCTGAATACTTTCCTGAAGTGAGTATTACGTTTTCTGTATTCAGTGTTCCACTCATGACCATGTTACAGCTGCACAAAGTGATCAAGAGATATTTTTCAGATTAATTGATGTTCACACTCTTGTACAACAGGACAAAAATCAATGACTTGGAGACAAACAAGAGGGAGCTGGTCGGTGTCTTTGGTAAAACTGGGACTGGAAAGAGCTCTTTGATTAATACCATCATTGGAGAGAAAGATCTTTTGCCAACAGGAAGCATCAGTGCATGTACCACGGTCATGATTAAAGTCGAGGCCAACATGCACAACTCAAAGTATGAGGCAGAGATTGAGTTCATTACAAAAGAGGTAAAACTATTATATTATAAATATTTCATTCTTACTTGAAGTCAATTGAAGATTTATATTGTAGATGCAAGAATTAAGTTGTTACTTTTCATTCCACTTAACGAGACTAAGATCTAATTAGTTTTTGTTTTTTAGGACTGGGACAATGAATTGTCGCCTTGGTGTAAACTTTTGCCCTTTAAGACAGAACAGAAAAAGAAAGATGATGATGATTATTCAGACTTTGTTGAAAAGTTGACTGCACTATTTGGAGAAGAATGGAAACATGGAAAGACCTATGAAGAGCTCAAGGACCACAAACACATCAGAAAAATTCTCCAATCTAAGAAAAAGACTTTGCCACATGACACAGTAAGATACAGGAAAAAAACTTAGTCAAAAGCATTTTTGCCATACATAGCCATTAGTTCATTTGTAATTACACCAAGTAGTATATAAAAATACATTTAACAGACCCACATAACATGAAAGTGAACTTTCTGTGACACCCAAATACAATTTTCCTTTTATACAAATACATTTGTGTCAGGAGTCTCAATGAGAAACCAAATGACACTGTCACATCACAGGTGCTTTTCACTCAGTAGATCTCACCATACTGTTGGACAGGTTGGGTAATTAAATACTGAACTTTTGTGTTCACTTTACCATGATTACCATGATGATTTACCATTTTAGTTATAGTTGTAGTATTTCAGAACAGTTTCAGTTCTCCCTCATGGTGTGTTGATCTATTTTTATGTGAATCAGCTGATATGTCAAATTGATTTGCTCTACGTTTTTTTATATAATGCAGGCTGAAGAGCTATCTAAAAAGTTAGTGAATTACACAAGAAGGAAGCAGGGAAACGTTGAAGATGGTAAGATGTGGTACTGGCCATTAGTGAAGTGTGTGACTGTCAAGGTGCCAAAGAAGGGGTTTCTCCAACATGTCACACTTGTGGACCTTCCTGGAAATGGAGACTATAACAAGAGCAGAGATGACATGTGGAAAGAGGTAATTTATGCACATGTACTGCTGTTTATTTGCAGTACTGTGTTATCTTTTTTTTTTTTTTTTCTGCATTTGTCTACATAGTTAAACACCACATGGTGTCAACATTATATGAGATTGATGCAGTTATATTCTTGCAGCTGAATATTTTATTACTTCAGTGTGTGTTTGTGACCATCATCGGCCCTCCCTGGGAGCTAGTTTGTTGATCTAGTTTGAGGTGACCAGTGGAGTGACCTTTTGTGGCAGGGAGGGCAGTGCTACACCTCGGTGGATAGAGGGGGAGAACAAAGGATGGAGAATATGTGGAAGGATGAGTGGAAGTGGAAGAGAGGCAGTAGGGTAAGGGTGTCCCAGTAGAGGAGCTAAGTCAACAGTAGGGCACATGGTGATAGACGGAAAGAACAGTCCAGCCCTTATCAGATGGGACTCATCAATTCTTCTCAAAATGACCCAGCACAAGGTGACAGGTGACACCACACATGCACGTGGGCATTCTCTAAATGTGAGTGAGACCATTACCTGGGCCCAGAGTCAGGTCAGGGAGCCCAGCCGCCAACAACCACTACCCCAGTGTAGGAGCACATGGGTACCACATGGGTAGGTAACTACCCTGACCAACCGCTGTATAGCCGCAGACCGCCAGCCCAAGAGACACTCACCTGCAGAGGACCAGGCCCCCTGAGCTGAGCCAAGGGATAATGAGTGAGATAAGTAAGAGTGTCCCCATTTCTGTGCTTCCTCAGTCCCGGACATGGAAGCATAACCCTACACCGTGACTCTAGATGTGGTGTGGTGCATTAAGAGTGGAGAGGGAAAGGGGGAAGGTGGGGTGGGTCAGGGACTGCAGGACACTATTGTCTTGCAGCCAACCCTGATGTAGGGCTCACTGTCCCCCAAGGTGTGGTGCAATAAAAACTTGGTTTCGGTGTATTTGGTGTACCTAGCTCTCACTGTGATAAGTATCAGTATAGAGTAGAGCGTGATCTGAGTGCAGTTTTGGAGGCAGGCAAGTGAGGGCCAGGTCCCCGGCTGAAGTACTGTGTTATTTTGAAACTGTATTTTAATATTTTCACACAGCTTTGATAATGAATTATTCAAAATAAACATGCTCTGCACTCTTTCAGATTGTTGGAAAGTGTTCCACTGTGTGGATTGTGACTGACGGTAGTCGACCAGCAACAGAGAAAGAAACCTGGCAGGTCCTGGAACGTGCCAGTAGCATCATGGGAAATGGAGGAGAGTGTCACCAGATTCACTTTATCTGGACCAAGTCTGATCAGATTGATTATTCTAACGACAAGTAAGTAAACTTCAGCACCAAAAGTGCATATTTGAATAAATCATTTAACTGGAGAATTTGATGAACAAGAGCATGAAAAGAAAATGCAAGAACTACTATTGTATGATAATGTATTATTGGATCAATACCAAAAGCCCCGTGACCACAAACTTTAGCTTAAGGTTTCCCAATACTTTGTGCACCTATAAATAACCCTGTTGTGCTTATGAGACATCCATAATTAGAATAGAATAGAGAATAGAAAAATACTTTATTCATCCCCTGGGGGAAATTCAAGTGTCCAGTAGCTTGTACACAAACATACACAGACATCAACACAACACACCAATATAAACACCAGAATCTACAGTGCAAATAAAATGTGTAGATATGTGTGGAAGTATATATATGTATGGGCTGTGCTAGCATGTTAATATGAATTACTATGTGAAATAAAAAACTATATACAGTTGAACAGTTTACAATTTACAAATTAGCATTAAAGCATTTAAACAGTGATGTTGTACAGTCTGATGAACAAAGGACCTCCTGAACCTCTCAGTCCTGCAGCGTAGGGAGAGAAGCCTCCCAGGATGTCATGAAGGGGGTGCTATTTCTATCCCTGTACTCTTTTGTGTGTGCACATGCGTTTGTGTGAGTGTGTGTGTGCGTGGGAAGGAGGAGGGTTCTGCGGACTTGTTTTATACGTGTGAAGCACTTTGGGTTGTTTATATGATAAACAACCCAAGTTTATATGATATGATAAGTGAAATGCCTTGAAGGATTCAGGTCCTAATGGTCACCGTTGGCTCTCATGCAGCATTTCTCATCCACGAAAGTCACATCCACGTTCTTGCATTGAAATTATTATACATATTTTTTTACATTTTTACTTAAGGGTGCTTTTTATATTTATTTAAATGTTCATGTATTTATGTGTGCCTTTAAGCCGGGTCTCTGCAAAATTTCGTTATGTTCTTATAATGACAATAAAGAATCTTCTTGAATCGAGAAATCAAAAGGTCACAGAAGAATACACTTAAGGTTTCAGTGTTCTGTATGAAATGTCACCTACTCTATATGTCCATATTTTTCTTATAGATCACCAGCTGATTGCATATTGAGAAACAATAAAGAAGTCAAAGAAGAAGTAAAAAATGAATTCAACAACAAAAACAAGATTAAAGTGAGTACAGATTACATAAAGTCTAAAGGTCTATGGTTGTTTACAAGTATAAGCTTGACTTCAAATTACAATCTAAATTTCCCCAGAAACACTTCAGAAACAGCTTTGAGGTGTTCACAGTGAGCTCCAAAGAGTTTCTAGAAAAAAGACATCTAAAACCAGATGACACTGGTAGGTCAAGTCTCCATACAGTCTATGAACACTCAAATTTGTACAGCTGTAGTTTGATTTAATTCAGGTTTTATTGAATTCAAATTAAACAATGTGATGTAAATATGTGTTATCAAAACTACTCTTTACAGAAATACCAAAACTTCAGAATATTTTGCAAAATCTCTATGACTGCCACTCAGAGACTTTAAACTATGTGTCTGGAGCTTATGGGATTCTGTCTTTGATTCAAGGAGCCCGCTGTAGAGAAGGGGTAAGAACAATGAAATCATTTAACACATTTTACTGTTTCACTGCAAACATGGAAAGGTTCTATATACTCTCTCTCTCTCTCTCTCTGTGTGTGTGTGTGTGTGTGTGTGTGTGTGTGTGTGTGTGTGTGTGTGTGTGTGTGTGTGTGTGTGTGTGTGTGTGTGTGTGATTTCAGGCTGACAGAACAGAAGTGTGTGCAGACCTTGAAGGAAAGATGAGCCATCAACTTCACCAAGTCAAAATAAATATGGAAATAGCCAACAAAGCTTTTGAAAAATGCCTCAGTGCCGGTGTGGAACAATCTAAAGATTGTTGTGCAAAAGAACTGGATTACTTCTTAAATTTTGTATGTATTGGAATTACAAATACAAATAAGTCATTTTTTTTTCTTGTGAATATGTTTCATATATTTTTCTATTTGGTCTCAGAAAAAGGATGGCCGTGGTTTCCACAGGACACTGAAATGTATAGTTGAGAACAATGGCATCTACAAACCAAAAAAGAAAGGGAAAAAGAACAGGACACCAATAAATCTCAACATGAAGTTGTCCTCACACCTGACTAACAGCATTGATGACAAATTCCAGGAGACCTTTCCGTAAGAACTGTTTAATAAGGACATAAAACTATTTGTTGAATCCAAAAGTCCAGAACAGACAAATTCTACAATAATCAAATTATGTCATTACAATAACATCAACATGTTTCAGAAATGACAGAAAATGTGAACCATTGAACGGACTCATCAGTAGGTTCTCACTCAACACAAGTGATCTGATTCAGAAATACAAAGATGTGGAGCTGCAGCTGATATTTCTGCAGACAGAGGTAAAGAATGAAAATTAGAACCAACCTGTTCATTGGTTATTTACAGTACTAGATTTTATGTCAAGCAAAACTGAAATTGAAAAGTGACATATGAATTATTATTATTCTTACAGACTGTTACACTTTACTTTTTTTCTCATAGGAAGAACTAATGAAGACAAAATTGAACAAATACATCCGGGAGAAAAAGAAAAACATCTACAACTGTCTAACAGCCACTATTGAGGAAGACATGAAAAAATGCTACAAACGTGAGTTAAGACCATCATGACTGAATGTCACCATAATAATAATAATATAATATACAAAAAATTATAATACACATTTAATTTGACTGAACATAACAAAATCTGTTTTATTTCAGGAGCAGCTTCATATAGTGGAGATGACACACTGAAAAACATGAAAGAGGCTCTTCAGAGTCATGTCCGGGATTCAAAGAGCAGAATGTTTGATAATGCTAAAACAAATATGTTGGAGGAGCTGGATCAGCTGAAGGTTTGACACATTTCATAGCTTGAAATATGATGAGATTGTAACACATGTTGCCCTGCATATCTGTTCTGTTAGTTTATTTGTGATTCAATGGAGCTTGAACACAGTATTTCCTCTGATAAGTGGTAATTAATACAGATTTTGATGCTGCATTAGGAGGACATCCTGAAGACACTGAGGACAACCATGATGAAAGCTATTGAGCTCTCACTCAAGACAGATGACTTCTCATTCCCAGGTAATAGGATAACATTAAAGTGAGGTCATTCTTATAGAGCACCAACAAAATGGAAATAATGTTAATTAATCAATAATTGTTTTGGTTTATTTTAGATGTTTCAACCGAGCTTGGAGAGGTGAAGAAAATCTACAATGACATGAAGGCTCACCAGAAGAGAAGTAGCAAACAATGTAAATTATATACTATGTTGTTTGATTATGAACAGTTTTGTTGTAAATGTCATTAACAGTCATTTTAATCCCTGACATGATACGTATGTTGTTTGTTTCTATAGGAGATGTTTCAGATTTGTTCTGTGTGGAGCAGAAACCTGGTCACCGTCTGAACATCCAAAAGGAAAGATGACTAAAGCCAAGAGGCCTCTGGATTTGACCTGATTCATTTTTGTCAAAGAAAACACAGGTAACACACCTATGTGTTACCTGTGTTACCACTCGATGTGGCTTGGTTGTCTGGTTGTTTAAGAAAAGAGAAGCTACTCATTGTATCAGTTGGGCTTAAATAAGTTTTTACCAACTGAAAGATAATCACTCATGCAGTAATTACCCAATAGGAGGTTTGTACCTATTTGTTTAGTTAAATCCAGATGGCAACTTTTTCGTTTTGTTTTTTAGGCCAGGCAGTTTATATATAATATATAAAATATGTGGAGAAAGATTAAAAATTAAGCATTTGTTGGATTCAGGGATGTTGTGGTTTCATCACACAGTGCTACTATTATCTCCCAGAAATGTTTTGATTTTAAGAGTTTAAAATAAATCTTTTTATGCTTTATACAATACAATATTTTATTTTTTTTCATTTTATCAGTTTAGTGGGTTCTTTGGGATTGGAGTTAAGCAGCATCGGTTATTAAACCTTAATGATAAAGTGTTGGTTTGACTTGACAAATAAATAACATTAAGCTTTAAAAGAAAAAAAACATTAATACAAATAAATGACAGCAATAAACCAGTAGCCTTTAATTAGAAACTGTTGTGATTCATTTCTTTGTCATTTTTGTTTGGTTGACTCTCATCTGCATTGATTCTACTGTAAATGTTCATCTGTGTGTGATGTGGTCTTCTGTCCAACACACCATGAGTGAAAATGCAGATGTTTTTGTCTTTGATAAGGGGATTCACTTTTGATTGTGTGTGTGATAGTGAATAGGCTGCTATTGATGATGTTACTTCCCTTTGGGGAACTTAAGGACAAACACACAACACACAAGGAAGTTAAGAGGGAAATTTGAATATTTATTTTACAGTCAAATTAAATAAGTGAAAAATCTTTAAACAGTGATTGTGTTGGAAGAATATCCTGACTAATAAAGTTCCTTAAATTACAAAACAATAAACAAAAGATCTAACTGTAACATCTACAAAAAGGCCTAATAAAAGTATATGAACAACTCAGGTCCAGGAAAAATAATATATGTATCACCAGCCAATAATCCTAGTTTATACAACATAGGTTTCCTACGTGTGGAAGGAGTAGAGGACTCCCCTAACTCAATAAATAATCAGAAACCTTTCACCTCATACGGTATCTACCAACACAAACACAGTGCACAGGTCCACAAATCTCTGATGGTGAGTGAAGTCTGTCCCATGTGGTCCGATCCAACAGAGGAACAAATGAAGCTCAAATCACTGAAGCCAATACCAGTTCTGATGGAAAGGTGTCGTAACACATGAACTGCAGTTGTTGCATATGGGGCTGTACAGAGAGAGACCAGGTCGACTGCCATGAAAATCCTTTTGGAGAATTGAATTGGTTCTGATGGGTGTCATCGTAATTAAAAATTAGACCAGATTCTTATTGGGTATTTCCAACAATCTGAATGAAAGACTGACACAGTCTTTCATTCTCAGTCTAAATGCCTGGTAAATTGTACTCTTTGTGGTACTCTGCTTGTCATTTATCCATATTAAATGACTGTTTGATGTCTTCATACTGTGACAGCATCTGGAGCAGCATGACGATGCTGTTGACATGTCTTGATATATTGAAGTAAGGTCCAAAAAATATATCTGTGCCATATCTGGGCCTGGTTCCATGACTCACCAAGTGCCAGTTTAACACAGAGCAACTAACAGAAATAGCTTGGGGAATAACATCAATGAGAAAGATGACACAATGTGAGAAACTTAGTACAAAAACAAAAAGAAACCCTCTACAATAATAAATTTGGCGTGACAGAAAAATATAAAACAAATAGTAACGTTGTGTGACATCGAGCCTTGTGAAAAACAGAATATAATTTGGAATGAGCTGACAACCTTTGTGTGAGAGGTGGTTCACAGAAGTGTTAAAAACAGCTGTTAAGGGTTGTTGCCTTTTCACAAAACTGAAAATCACGATTCCTCAGGAACCAAAAGGAGAACCAGATCACTCTTGTGTCTTCTCATGAAAACATTCTTAACGTCAGGAACAGAACATGGATATATATATCAAACCTAAGAACTTTACAAAAAAGTTTGGAATCTCTCAATTACTGTCACTTAGAGACTTTAAACATCTCTACGTGTCAGAAGGTTCTCTCTTTGATTCAAGTCTCCAAATGATAGAGGTAGAATCAATGAAACATTGATTATTATATCAGTGCAGTTGAATAAAGTCATGGCGACCATTATGGTTCAGTAAGTATTTGGTAGGATAGTACTAAGGTACATCTCTTGCTCAAGGGCCCATCAAAGTCACGACATGTTCCTGCACTGTAGCTCCACAGATCTTGTTCACTCTTGTTTTGTGGTGAAATAATATGTACGGTGGTAGGAGGTGGAGACATTTTTGTGCATAAACAAAAACCAAAGTAGCTGCAATGTACTACAGCCACAACTGAATGTACTGTATTATGGAAATGCAAATGTGAACAGGTTTGTTTCCTTTTCACAAAACTGAAAGTCATGATTCTTCAGGAATTGAAGCTCACATCAGGCAGCCAGTAAACATTTTGTCCTCAGTGTAATTAATTTGTCTCAAAGACTGTCTACAACTGCAGGCATGACTTAAAAAAAAATCAAAACCAATTTCTGCAGCAACAGTATGAAAGTAAGATCTTCAAAGTGTACAGATTGAGTTGATGGATTTCCAAAAGGAAGACGTCTAAAACCGTCACTCTGGTACGTTAAGTCTTCTTAGACTTTAAATGTGTCTATGTGTCAGGAGTTTAAGAGTTTATCTCTTTGATTCAAGTCTCCAAATGACAGAAGAGGTAGAATCAATGAAACATTGATTATTCAATCAGGACAGTGCTGTTAAATAGAGTCATACACCTGCTGGCAGACTAATCTTCCACAAACATGGTTCACTAGAAGTATTTGGTAGGATAGTACTACGGTACAACTCTTGCTCAAGGGCCCATAAAAGTCATGACATGTTCCTGCACTGTAGCTCCACAGTTAAACGATCTTGTTCACTCTCGTTTTGTGGGATAATAATATGTATGATGGTGAGAGGGGAAGGTAGTATAAGCTGATCAAGTGGAGACATTTTTGTGCATAAACAAAAAAACAAAGCTGACAGTAACTGCAATGCACTAAATCCACAAATGAATATATTATATTGTGGAAAACTGGCAGCAGGTGTACCATCGCACACAATGTGCTGCTTTTGTCCACCCACCATTGTGTATTTCAGTGATTCTGATCCGGATACAGTTTTGGATCATCAATACCAATTTGAGTGAAACTTTTAACTGTGTGATTTTGCTTTTTGTTTCATTTTTCACAAAACTGAAAGTCAAGTTTCCCTCATGGGGTTACTCATTAATTGTTGCTGTCTTGTTCACCCGCCTGCCCTGTGGTAACCTCAGCACTACCACGCCCACCTGATCCTTTGTTCACCACTTCCTGATCAGTTTCTATACGAACAGGTCTGATTCCACTGACTCTCTGTCAGATGGTCTGTTGTTCCAGCTGAGAAGCAGCTTTTTAGCCTTAGATTTCCAGTTTAATAAATTTTTTGACAACTGTGTGATTTTATCTTCATCCACGTCTCTTTTAGCCTGATGATTTTTCCTCCCTGTTGAGTTCAGTTCTCTCTATCAACGTACATTGAACTCTTGTCTGAATCAACGTCAGTAACAGGTAAGCTGTTTGAACTCTTAAGATGAATGAATCACGGTGTAAAATGCCATCTGCTGTGACTGATTAGAACATTACAATATGTTTTCAGTTTCTGTTACTGGTCATGGATGATTTTGTTTGTAACAAACTAACTGAATGGGGTCTGAGCAAGTGGATCGACAGATTCAAAGGTAAAGTATTAGCACTCATACTGGTGGGACATAGATGCTATAAAGTATTCAGATGATTTACTCAAACTGAAACACAACTTCTACTAAACTATAGACACTTCTCTCGTCTGTGTAGAGAGAGAATAAAAACACTTACAGTACAACATCTGCATTTCACACAAAACAAGAATGAACATGTGCTTAGTTAAATCGAAACAGAAAATATAAAATGCAAGGGAATGAACATACATTCAATTCATACAACTCTACAGCTCTGTGATTCTTCGTATAATGATTAACTGATATGACAAATATTATGTAAACTTTAATTAACTTGAGTTCAGCTGCAGAAAAGAATTCTTGTTTGTGTAGGACAAAGTTAAACTTGATATTTGTTTTTGTAACAGATGAAGAGGTCGATGAGGAAAATTTCTATTATCTTGATCAAGAGCTTGAACACTTGATCCCGAAGGCTGGGCCAAGAGCAAAATTTAAGGAGAGACTCAAACTATTGAAGGTAATGTTTCGCACTGTGAAGACCGGCACATTTTGGCCTCTCTTATGTGAAAAAACTGATATCCACAAATAAATATATAACAGACATGTTGATATTTTCTTGTCATTAGGGAAAACAAAACACAACTCAAGAAAGAAATGATGTTTCTGCTCAAGTAAGTTAAAAACAGTTTCATGCTGATTGTGTATAATCTGTGATAGAGGTTGTAATGTGTACTGTATCACTCAAAGTTCTGAATGACCTTTATCTACCGTGTTCAGGAGCCTGAAAAAGAAGCCGAGTTGCATGAGGTAAGGGCGACAGTGATTTTATAGATATGTAATGAGTGAACATTACTTTAATCCTCAGGCACATACAGTACAGTGCAAAAGTTTAAAGGCAGGTGTGAAAAATGCTGTAAACTAAGAATACCTTTAAAAATGGAAGGGTGTGACCCTTTGTTTGCCATCAAGACAGCCTCAATTCTTCACTTGCACAAAGGTTTTGAATGAACTCAGCTGGTAGGTTGTTCCAAACATCTTGAGGAACTAACCACAGATCTTCTGTGGATGTAGGCTCCTTCCTCAATCCAAAAGGCTTTGAATAAAGGCAACTGGACTTGTAGGATTTCTTGAAGACGTTTGAAACGTCTTTTGGATTACCACGACCTGGATGACTGAGAACCTTCACAGACATATCCTTCCTCAAATCCTTCTGTCGCTTCATGTAATCCCAGACACGCTCTGAGATCAGGTCTCTGTGGGGGCCATGCCATCGCTACCAGGACTTCTTGTTCTGGTCTGGCCTTTGTCCTGCTGCAGAATAAATTTAGAGCCAATCATACGCCTCCCTGGTGGTATTGAATGATGTGTAAGTATCTGACTGTATTTCTCAGCATTGAGGACACCATTAATCCTGACCAAATCCCCAGCTTCATTTGCAGAAATGCAGCCTCAAACTTCCAAGGAGCCTCCACCATGCTTCACTGTTGCCTGCAGACAGGATTCCTTGGCCGACCACTGTGTCTACGATCCTACAAAATCCCTGACTTTGTGCAAGTGTACCTATAAGGACTAATGCTGGCTTGAAGGCAAAGGATAGTAGCAGCAAATATTGATGTGATTTTTCTTTTGTTCACTCATTTTGCATTTCTGATAAAAAAAAATAATTACATGTTTAAAAACATTCTCAGTTTACAGCATTTTTTCCACACCTACATGAAAGTTTAGCACGGTACTGTATAATTAAGACACTTCATTGTCCTGATGAAGTCATCCTCCCCCGGAAAATGATTTACTGTTGTTTACTGACCAACAAGGATGATGAATGTGATCAGTGTTTCTGTTCAAGTAAGTTAAATACAATTTCATTCTGATTACATATGATCTATGGTAGAGGTTATATTGTGTTTTGTTTCTACTCAAAGTTTTGACTGACCTTGAACTGAGAGTATTTTATTCGCATTTGTAAACAGGAGAGTGAAGAAGAAGCTGAGTTGTATGAGGTAAGGACGACAGTGATTTTATAGACATGTAATAAGTGAACATTACTCTTTATTTTTGCTTTATTTAAATTTCCCGTGACAAAGTCATCCTTCATTATTTACTGTTGTTTACTGACCAACCCGGATGATGAATGTGATTACCTCCCAGACACTGTCACACTCATCCTGAATTTGATGAGATCATAAGTGCATACTTCAGTCTGTGAATTCCAAACATGTGTGTTCAAGACTGCTGGATTTTCTAAGCTTGTGTGAATCAAGTATTATTTCTGTATTATTCATTTGTGTTCATTCTCAGGTTTTGCCATCTACAAGTGCCACAGGTGAGACGCAGATTTAATAGTCAAACTATATTTTTTTATGGTATATTTATACTGCATATAAGTTTTCAGGCAGCATTAATAATAATGACAAAACAATTCCTGTTTTTTAAGCAAAGAGACCTGTGGACATTCAAGGCGAATCAAGCAGGTGGGAATCACCAGCTAAACGACAACGTGACTCATATTCAGGTATTTACATTTCTTTGTCTCTGTTCATTTTCACACAGTTTCCCTAAAGTTTACTGGTCCGTACTAAACAGTTCTTTACGTTTACACTGACAGAAGAAAACATACTGTCTGAAGTGAAAAAAGCGATGAGCTATGTCCATTCAAGACTACACAAACAAGACAACACAAAGCTGAATGCTTTCCTGAAGTGAGTATTACATTTACCACAGTCTGTGAAACAAGGTTGGACTGCACAGGCTGCTGCTGTTTGTCACTAAATCCAATGCCCATGTTAATTTAAAGTAAATTAATGATGGACTGATACAAAACGCGTGATTTTATGTGCACACTGTCAGGCCGAGACTCAAAGCAGGACTCAGAATGCAGAGATGACAAAAGGCTTTATTTGGATTCTTCAGAGATCCCTCACAGAGGGACAAACAAATGGCTACAAAAAAAACCTAGACGTTAATCTGACTACTGAAAACAAAAAAACTCTCCAGAAGGAGGAAAACACAAATCAAAGAAACAAATAAAAAAAAACACAAAACACTCCGAATGGAGGAAAACCTCAGGACTAAGGATCTAAACTAAGAAAAGACTTAACAAACAAAAACTCTCTCTTCGAGAGGAATCACAGGCTTACTTGAAAACTTCTCTGGTTGAAGACATGAAACAAGGCACGAGAACAGGTTGAGGACGATAACACTCTGGCACGAGACAAGGGGAACACAGACTACTTAAACACATGGAGGGAAATAGGGGACAGGTGGACACAATCAGGAATCAGGGAAGACAATCAGACTGGTGACACATGAGGAAGGGCAAGTGACCTGAAACGAGAGGAGAATTACTTTTCAAAATAAAAGAGGAAATGACAGGACAAAACAACCCCAAGACGAGACACCCTCACCACGGTGTGACACACACATTTCATATTCTGTACAGATTATCTCCTCAATGCAATTACACAATATGACTGTTTCCAAAGGACTTACATATTTAAAAAAAAATAAAGCAGGATATTCAACATATAGTATGTTGCAGTTATGCAGCATGTACAAGTTTATATTCTTACCTGTAAGTATTTATAATGTCAAACTGCATATATTTGATCTCCATTTATCTCATGGATACGACTGTAAAACTCAATAGTCCTAACCCTTAAACTTTCTCACAATAGGACAAAAATTAGTGACTTGGAGACAAACAAGAGGGAGCTGGTCGGTGTCTTTGGTAAAAGTGGGGCTGGAAAGAGCTCTTTGATAAATGCCATCATTGGAGAGAAGGATCTTCTGCAAACAGGACGCATCAGTGAATGTACCACGGTCATGATTAAAGTCGAGGCCAACATGCACAACTCAAAGTATGAGGCAGACATTGAGTTCATTACAAAAGAGGTAAAACTTTGAATATTTTTATTCTTATTTGAAGCTAACTGGAGTTACATTGTAGTTATGGAAATGCTACTGGTTGCACTTCATGTGATTTAAGGCTAAAGATGTAACTTCGGTCTTTCAGGAGTGGAAAGAGGAACTATGGTTGTTGGATCAGTTGCATGGGGATTGTACATCTCAAGAAATGGATGATGATGGTGGTGCTGCTGGTGGTGATGATGATGATGACGATGATGACGATGATGATGACGATGATGACGATGACAGTTATGACCTTGAAGAAAAGCTGTCTGCGTTGTATGGAGAAGAATATAAAAACAAAACCTCTGAAGAACTCATGGACAAGAAATACTTCAAAGAAATTCCAGAGTTTCTCCATTCCAGCAGGAAGACGTTCACATGTCAATCAGTAAGAGAAATCTTACAAGTTTGACGTCATAAAATATTATTGTTCTTGTTCCAGTGGTACAGCACCATATTCAATTTAACCTTCATAAGGAAACCGTTCTGTTTTCTGTAAATGCATTTAAACATAATCAAGTCTTACTGACATTCCAAATGACATTGGGCTCTCACTACTAGTTTATGGCCAGCTGGTCACATCTACTGGTTAGACAGGTTGGAAAAGTCAGCTTTCAACATTTGACTCTATTTTGGTTTAATAATTTTAATTTTAACTTTCACTGACTGTGTTTCTAGGTTGCTCTTATACCCCATCATATTCTTCTTGGTTTCTTTAATGCATTTTTATTGAGAAAGGGAAATTCTTGCATTAATTTTACTTTTGTTATTTGTTACAGTCTAAAGAGCTATCTGCAAAGTTGGTCAAATATACAAGAAATGACTTAAAGCAAAGAGAAGGCACAGAAGAAAGGAGGTTGTATTGGCCACTGGTAAAGTGTGTGACTGTCAAGGTGCCACATAATGAGTTTCTCCAACATGTCACACTTGTGGACCTTTCTGTAAATGGAGACTGCAACGAGAGCAGAGACGAAATGTGGAAAGAGGTAATTTATTCACATGAAGAGGGTTGTTATCAGCATTGTCAACTTTTTTTCCTTTAAAAAAAAAAAAGCGTTCATGACCTTCCAGATTGTTGGAAAGTGCTCCACTGTGTGGATTGTGACTGATATTACACGAGCAGCATCAGAAAAAGAAACCTGGAAGATTCTGAAAAATGCCAGTAGCATCATGGGAAATGGAGGAGAGTGTCAACACATTCACTTCATCTGCACCAAGTCTGATCAGATTCATTATTCAGATTAGTAAGTAAATTAAAAGGCCAAACTGGTCAATATTAACACAACATGATACATGTAATACATTTATACATTTATGACTCACTTTGTGGTATTTATTAGCCCTGTTTAGACTTTCATTGATTTCTTATGGCTACACCCATCACTAAAAGGCCTCAACAAAAATGCCTTTAATGATTTGTCTGTAACCATTACCAGGACAGGTCTTCCCAGCTTATATAAAGTAAAGATAAATAACAGAGTCACTATTCATGGATGATTTCAAGTTTCATTTTTATTTATTTATAATGAATTACAACTTTTAAAGTCCACTATACTTGAGCAGCTAACAAACAACACAAGTCATAGACAATTTTTTTTGGTGTTTTGTGAAATAAATTGAATTGGTTTGCCATTACTATACTACTATACTATATAGCAGAAATAATTCTTTTAGATGATCTGCTGACGGGTAGAAGTTCAACAAAAGATGTGTTGTTTAAATTTTATCAGCACTGTAGATGCAACGTTGTATTTGAGACACCATCACTTTCTTCTAGTTCAGCAGCTGACGTTCGTGCTCTTATATTGAGGAGGAACGAGGAAGCCAAAGAAAAAGTGATGAGTGAATTCAACAAGCAAAACAAGATTAAGGTAATCTATATATCTAACAAAATGAATTCCTACAACTGCAAGCATGACTTATAGTTGAAACCTATCACCCCAGAAACACTTCAGAGACAACTGCTTTGAAGTGTTCACAGTGAGCTCCAGTGAGTTTCAAGACGGAGAATATCTAACGCCAGTAGAGACTGGTACGTCAACCCTCAATACATTAAGATACTATGTATAGATCAAACATAAAACTCCATTTATTTTGTTTTATCATTTTTCACAGAAATACCAAAACTTCAGGAGTTTTTGCAAAATCTCAATGACTGCCACTCAGAGACTTTAAACTATGTGTCTGGAGCTTATGGGATTCTCTCCTTGATTCAAGGAGCCCGCTGTAGAGAAGGGGTAAGATCAAAGCAACGTTCCTTCTCTGCTCCCGTCTTCACTGCCATTACTGTTTTTAGTTTTAACAATCAGGTGACACGAAAACATTGGAAATCAGATTTACAGTATGTGGAGCTACATTTAAACTATTGTGAAAAGTTTGTAGAAGTAGGTAGGAACAACTATTTGGTGTAATATTTGTTAATTTAAAGATGTTTTCTTTCAACAAATCAACAGATACTTTATAGAGAATAAGTAGCATTTGTAGTTTTATCGCCTTAACTAATGTGTTGTTAATAATGTTTTGATTTCAGGCTAGCAGAACAGATGTGTGTGCAAACCTTGAAGGAAACATGAGCCATCACCTTGACCAAGTCAGAATAAATATGGAAGAAACTAACAGGGCTTTTGAAAAATGCCTCAGTGAAGGTGTTGAAAAATCCAAAAGTTCTTGTGAAAGACAACTGAAGTCCTTCTTAACTTCTGTATGTATTTGAATTACAAACATTAAGTCTCTCTTGAATTGATGTGAATATTAAAAAAAAAAAAAAAAAAAAAAAAAATGTTTTGTTTCAGAGAAAAGTCAGCCATAGTTTCCACAGGACACTGAAATGTGTAGTTCAGAACAATGGCATCTACAAACCAAAGGAAAAGACACCAATAAATCTCAACATGAAGTTGTCTTCACACCTGACTGACAGCATTGATGAGAAATTCAAGAAAACCTTTCCGTAAGAACTGTTTAATAAGGACATAAAACTATTTGTTGAACCCAAAAGTCCAGAACAGATAAATTCTACAGTAATCAAATTATATTGTATTTTTAAAACATGTCAACATGTTTCAGAAATGACAGAAAATGTGAACCATTCAACGGAGTCATCAGTAGGTTCACACTCAACACAGGCGATCTGATTCAGAGGTACAAAGATGTGGAGCTGCAGCTGATATTTCTGCAGACAGAGGTAAAGAATGAACATTAGAACCAACCTGTTCATTGGTTATTTACAGTACAAGACTTTATGTCAGTTAAAACTGAGGTATTCCTGGAAAATCGAGTCTTTCCTCTTCAGGTAAATCTGAATATACCTGCTAAACACACACAACAGATGACAACAAAATGACAAATAATAATAAAAAGGATGAGCCTTATTTTCTTATGCATGTGCATACTATTGTAATGTAAAAAATAAAATTTAAAAAAATATTTTATCTTTCTTAGGAAGATAAATTGAAGGCAAAGCTAAAATCAGTCATTCGGAACAAGAAGAAAACCATCTACAGCAGCCTGACGGATACGATTGAGACGACCATGAAAGAGTGCTATGAAAGTAAGACAATCGGAATTACCTAGCAACACACCAGGTAATATTCATACATATATGCAACCAGTTTAAAGATTAAGCCATGAAACTACTTTGTTTTAGGAGCAGCTTGTTTCAGTGGCGAGGGCACACTGAAAAACATAAAGGAGACCATAGAGAACCATGTACACCATTCAAAGAACATCATGTTGGAGCTGGCAAAAAATGTTATGTTGAACCAGCTGAAGCAGCTGGAGGTTTGTCACATTTGATCATATAATGAGCTTGTAAGACATGTCTCTTTATCCACTGCTCACATGAAAGTTTTTTCTATATTTAAGTGTCAGAAAGACACAAAAGTTTATGAAGACATTAGTTTTTTTTTCTCACACTGTGAGCTAAGCTGATAATTCATGTGTGTGTTTAATAAAGACTGAAGCCAGTAGTTAGCTCTTTAATGAGTGGTAATTAATACAGATTTTGATGCTGAATTAGGAATACATTTTGAAGACACTGGAGACAACTATGAGGGAATCAATTGACCTCTCGCTGAAGACAGATGACCACTCAATCCCAGGTAAAAGGAAAATATTTAATTTAGAACCATGAGAATAATGTAAATATGAGATTTATAGATCAATGATATTCCATTTTTTTGTTTAGATGTTTCAGATGAACTAGAAATGGTGAAGAAACGCTATAATGAACTGAGAGCCATGAAGAAAACTGATTAGGTAAAACATTTCTTAGCATGTTAATAATATCATTGTAATGAATTCAGAACTTCTTTGAATAATGTTATTTCATGATGGACCCAGCCATAATAAACATTGCATTTTATCAAAGGAGCTGCTTCAAACTGAGTCTTTAACAGACAAAGAGATATTGTGTCCTGGTGTTAACAGCTTTCCTCATATTTCTCATGAAAAATATTAAGGTCTGATTCCTGTGCTGTTCATGAGGACAAACAGCAGAGGCTTGGTCACTCACGAACATCCGTAAGGTTATGATGATCAAAGACACGACGCCTCTATATTAGGTCTCAGTCATTTTGTCATGTTTTGTCCATGTTTCAGGTGTTGTCCTGAGGTGTGGTTTGATTGTGAATTTCATTTCATCAACTTTTGTATCGTATTTTGTATGACTTTTACACAGATTTTTTCTACATTGCATGGATTTGAGTTTAATGTGGGTTCAGTGGGACGGGGGGTGCTGCAATTCCTAACTCACATTGGTTACCAGCAAAACTGATCCAAATCCTCTCAACCGCAATCAGTTAACAACTTCACCAAACGACCTGTGGTAACAGAGAGAAGGAGGCTGCACATTTTGCTGGTGAATTTTATTGTTGTCAGACCTTTACCTGCTATGCAAAACCATTACCTTACATTATCGCACAACACACTGTGAAGTACTATTTGTTGACAGTGCTGATATATATAGGTGATTGTGTTTATGATGTTAAAAAAAATTTAAAAAAGAAGCGGTTAGTCAGCCTGCCTGATTTGCAAAGACAGGCTGTTTCACAGTTTGAGGGAAGCGACTGAAAAGACATGGTCACCTCTCAACTTTTTCTTTGATTTTGTAGACAATCAAGTAATATAGTGAAATAATTGTGGTGCACTTAATTTTGCGAGGAAATGTCATTTTGTATGTTATCTGTATGTTATCTTTTTAGCCTTAGGTCTTCAACGGGGGGTCCACAAATATAAATTTCTTTGCATACACATTAACTTGAATCCAATATATTTTAGTAAAGGGATAAATGGAGGCAGAAGACGTCATCTTTTTAGTCAGCACTTCACGCATTCAGCGATACAGGAGCTGCCTCAGCAGCGCACATAGAGCCTGTGTATTATTTGAACAGCTTAATATTGAATGCAGAAAATTAATAATAATGCACATCTATAATTTGCACTGGTTGAGTTTAATATAGAATACATATAGTAAGTAGGGGGTCATTACTTAATCTCTCATCAGTTTGGAGGTCTGAAAAACTTGAAGACCTAAGTTTTGTATTGTAATTATGTTGTAAGATCTCAATAAAGTTGTATTTTAAAAAAGAAAGAGGCAGTGTGTTTACATATGGAGCACAGTGTGATTTTGTTCATTATTTCATGATACTGATAAGCAAACAACCACTTCCGCCAGACTACTAGCTCCGCTCTACCTCCACCAGTTACAAGGAAATGTTGGATTATACACTGTTTTAAAACATTTTTTTTTTTTACAATTCCTGCAAAGCGTTATTATCGCAACTAGTCACCATTATGTCATATCCTCTTTTTTTTTTCGCATCAAATAACTGACTAAAACGAAACTTATCTAATAAATGCAACCTATTGACACAAAATTTAATAAACTATCTAAAATGACCATCCTTGGAAAAAATACATATATTTGAGGTGTATTTTAGTGTTTTAGTTTGGTCCCATCCACTAACATGGAGGAGGTGGAGCTTATGACCTATACTGCAGCCGGACACCAGGGGGAGCTCTCCTTGCTTAGGCTTCACTTAGAGGAGCTGTATGGGATCCAGCAACTAACAGAAACAACTTGAGAAGTCACATCAGTGCGAACAATGACACTGTGAGAAATTCAGTAGGAAACAAAAAGGAAAACTCTACAATAATAACCTTGGCATGACGGAAAAAACATACTTTGACTTTAGTAAAAATAATAATAATAATTTTGTGAGAGACAGTTTATAACATTTATTTGGTGTGATAAAAACAATGAGTGTAAAATGTAGTACCAATTTTAATATTATTCATTTAGTTTTTATCACTTTTGACTATATTTCAGCTACACCACATGGGGGAAGCAAAGAATTCGACTGGCCAACTCTGTGTTGATTGAACACGGCCTCATATTTAGTCGTAAAGGTGGCAAAACAGAAGTTACCCTAAAGTCATGATTTTTCAGGAACTTTAAGTCACAGCATGCAGCAAGTAAACATTTTGTCCTCAATGTAAATAATTTATCCCAAAGACTTTGCAGGCGTGACTTAAAATCCAAACCAGTTTCCATAGCAACAGCTTGAAAGTCTTTAAAGTGTACACATTGGTCAAGGGCCCATAAAAGTCATGAGATGTTCCTGCACTCTAGCTCCACAGTTGAAATAATCTTGAAGTCACTATTGTTTTGTGGGAAAATAATACATCAGACGGTTTGAGGTGGAGACGGTGAGAGGATGATAAAGTGGCATTATGTTATTGGTACTTAAGTTATAAACCTCCACCTTTGTTTGGTTAAGAGGAACACATTTTATTGATGTGTATTCAGATGTAATGGAATTTTGTTCACTCTTGTTTTGTGGGGAAACAGAAACGTACTCTGGTTAAAACTAGAGACAGAATAAAAGTGATGAAGTGGAGACGTTTTTGTGCATAAACAGAAAATAAAGTAGCGGACAGTAACTGCAACGCACTACATCCACATCTGAATATATTATATTATTTTACAAAGGTAAACGCTGAAATAAAATGAAAAAGCCTGCTGTGCTATTCTCTCACTATTGTGCATTGATTTTTCAGTCACCTGCACATTTTAGATTTTTAACAGAAACACTGATATGTTTTTGGTGCATCAAGACAACAGTGAAACTCAAAGCTTTTAAGCGTTTGATTTTACTTTTTGTTTCATTTTTCTCAAAGCTGAAAGTCAAGATTCATTCATGGGGTTACTCATTAACTGTTGATGCTTTCCTCGTCATACTCACTAGTCAAGGTACATACACTATCACACTCATCTGTTCCTTTGTTCACCATTTCCTGATCAGTCTGATTCCACTGACTCAGTTTAATAAAAAATCTTTTGGTCTGATGTTTTTATCTCCTTGCTAACTCTGTCCTTGAACTCCTGTCCGCACCGCCATCAGTAACAGGTAAATTTTATGAATGAATCACTATTTAAAATGGCATCCCTCGTGACTCACATAAATACAAATACACATGACTGACTGACAAATCAAATGAATTAAGTATGATTCAAAGACTTTTTGATTAGATCACTAAATAAATGCAGGACTCTGTTTTAAAATAAATGCTTCATTTCAGAAAAAATAAAATAAAAGGTTCAAAGGCTTAAATTTCCGTTTTACTGTTTCAAATCTTGACTCAACAGTTTCAACCAATTTTATAGATGATAAATCCCAACGCATCTTAACAACTGAACATTTCCCTTTGTCCCCTCTTTTATGATCGATTCTTGAACGACTTTTAGTTTCGATTATGACATTTAAAGCAATATTCCTCTGACTGTGATCTGAGTGGTAAATAGCTGTGGTTTAAAGATAACAACAGCAACTTACAAGATATGGAATAAGACCAATAAAACTTCATTCACCGTCTTCTGCTGTTTTTACTATCACTACTCAACATTAACTAAACAAAGCCATTTACTTTCACTTATTGGCTGGCCATGACTTCTGACCATCAATTCAAAGGAGTTCGATGTTCCTCCACCTACCTCCTGCTTGTTTAGATCACCTGGTTTCCCACCTGCCCTCTGTCAGACAGAACATTCTGCCATAAGGGCAGAAAGGAGTCTAATTGAAAGGAGTCTGATCAAGTGGACTTAAAGGTAATGTATTAAAACTAACACTTGTTGAGCATAGATGCCATGCAACAGACATGACTATATCACGCTGTTTGTCTCTTTTAAGATGGAAAGAAAGAGAAAGCTAGACACCCAGGACGAGTCCTCTGCTAAACGACAGCGTTGTAAAACAACAGGTATTTACATTATTACTACCACTCGAACAGGACTATTTTTACGTGGGGACCTGTGGTAATTTGTAATAATCACGGAGGTCTTCTGAGATCGTATGGCCGCGCGAATCGTACATATCGGTAATTTGTAAAAAAAAAAAAAAAAAAAAAAAAAAAAAAAAAAAAAAAAAAAACCGCAAATTACCTACTCTATTACTCGTAGCGCAGATGTCCTGTGTTGAAACGAATACGCGTCTGTGTGACTTTGTGGCAGTGTTTTTTTTTTTTTTTTTTTTACTTTTTCAAGAATTTTGTTTGATTCGCGGCTTTTTTTTTCTGTCTCGTCTCACTTACGCTTTATGCGGGATGAGCCGTAAATCAAAGTCTGGACCGATGTTTGGGTGCAAAGTCGACACTCATTCAGCCTATTAGACAGATAAAATCATATCACTAAATCAAGCATGAACGTGTGGAGCTGATTTAAATAAGGGGAAAGAACGTGAGTGAGAATCAGTGTTTCAGTTTCATTCAAATACGAGAGGGCACTGTTGTGATCGTGATTATCTTGTTATCTTGTGTTTTTATTTTATTTTATTTTATTTGTTTTGGTGTGGAGGTTTGGGGTTGGGTTGGGACATAGAAGGGGCTGCGCGGTCAAAACATTAACATATCTTAATTTAACTCGTTTGAGTTTATTCATCGGTTTTTGCCCGATCTACTGAGGTATTCTAAATCGACCTTGCAGAGAAAATTACACTCACAATGTCCCTATTCTTCCTTTCAGAAGAAATACTGTTAGATGTGCGAAAGATAATGAAGTCTGTACGTGAAAGACTAAAAAACAATGTCAAGGCAAAGATCAGCGCTTTCCTCGTGTAAGTGTTATGCTTTTGATATTCTGAGTCTTATGGGCTTTATGGGCTCCATTCTTAACCAGGTTCCAGCTTAAAAAAGTGCAGTGTAATTGTGTAAAAGGTCTAAGCTTAGTCAATTTTTACTTAGTAGGGTATTTGATGTCAGTTGATTGATATTTATTTTATTGTGTTAAAACTTTTACACAACAGGAAGAAACTTGATGGTTTACAGACAGACAAGAAGGAGCTGGTCGGTGTCTTTGGTAAAACTGGGGCTGGAAAGAGCTCTTTGATTAATACCATCATTGGAGAGAAGGATCTTCTGCCAACTGGAAGTATCACTTCATGTACCACGGTCATGATTAAAGTCGAGGCTAGCATGCACAACTATGAGGCAGAGATCGAGTTCATTAAAAAAGAGGTAAAATTAACTGTTAATTTTCACTAATCAAAGAGTCACATTGGAGACACAAAAATGCAGGTGTTGGTTTTTTTCTTAATACATTTTTAAGAAGTATTTGTCTTTTAGGAGTGGGAAAATGAGGTGTCCTCCCATCAGTGTCTGTGGGATAATACAGTTGGTGATACTGTTGAAGATGATGAAGATGATGATGACGACAGTAGTGACATTGTTGAGAAGCTGACAGCGCTGTATGGAAAAAAATGGAAACACAAGTCCCCTGACAAACTCCTACAGGAGAAATATTTCAGTGAAATTCCAGAATTTCTCCAATCTGAGAAGAAGATTTTTACATGTGGATCAGTAAGAGAATAATAAACTTCAAAGAAAGAATTCTGTCAGTCTGATGGAGTGAAATATTATACATTTGCGATTGTTTTGTCTACGCCTTTTCATTAACAGGCTAAAGAGCTATCTGCAAAGTTGGTGAAATACACAAGGACTGATCCAGAGGAGGGAGAGGTTACAGAAGTAAGGAGGTTGTATTGGCCACTTGTGAAGTGTGTGACTGTCAAGGTGCCACATAATAAGTTTCTCCAACATGTGACGCTTGTGGACCTTCCTGGAAATGGAGACTGTAACAAGAGCAGAGATCAAATGTGGAAAAAGGTAATTTATTCACATGCAACGTTATTGTAATGCAAACATTGTACAAGATGAAATGATTATTATTTATTCATAATTAACATGCTTTTATGTCCTTTAAGATCATTAGGGATTGCTCCACTGTGTGGATTGTGACTGACATTAATCGAGCAGCAGCAGAAAAAGAACCCTGGGAGATCCTGGAAAGTACCAGTAGCCTCATGGGAAATGGTGGAGAGTGTCAGAGGATTCACTTCATCTGCACCAAGTCTGATAATATTGGAGATTTGGATGATCAGTAAGTGAATGAAGGTGCCACAAGTGAAGTGTAGTTAACCTTTGTAGCCGGTTGGGGATGAAAACAGCCACTAGGGGTCATTTCTTCCTCGTGATTTGACCATAACTTTCACTGAGTGACTTTTGGTGAAGAAAACATTACATACATTTTGATAATATGATTTCAACATATTCAATAGTGTGGAAGAGGAAGGGAAGAACAGTTATTAGATTTTCTTGCGCCTCTCTGACAACAGTCCTTGTCCCAGTTTACAAGCAGCGCAAGAAAATTGAATAACTGTCCTCCTCCTCCACAGTAGGTGGCGATACGTGTCTTTTCAGCGGGATAATACCACGTTAATATGGCCCGATTTCCAGTTGACCCATTACGTGATATAATAAACAAGGGTCGTTACAACAACCAGACGGATAATACTACATTTTTTGATCTCATACATAATGTTCGCGCTACTTCTGGTGCAGGTAAGATCTGCGCCATCCCTCAGATGGTTCTTCTAGCAGCTCCGTTTAGCTTCTTCTTTTTCTGTGACTGGCTTTCTTAGGCGTTTTTGTTCCGAGGTCACACACCAGCGTAGTGGTTGTGGAGCATGCGCACACGCATTATCTGATTAAAAACTCTGATTTCAATCGCATTATCTGGGCATCTAACATGTTAATATATGTAAACATAACGTGTTTACATGCACTTAAGTTCTCCTGTTATAGTCCGATTAAGGCAATAATTTGTTTTTGTTTTTGTTTTTTTCACATGCAACGTACTGTCACCCCGACAGTCTACAAATGAAATAATTTTAAAAAATGAAATGTTCAGCTTTCTAAACATTGTATTGTGTGTAATGTTCTCCATATTTGCTCTTGTAGTTCAGCAGCTGATGTCCATGCTCGCATAATGAAAAGAAATGAAACAGCCAAGAAACAAGTGGAGACTAAATTCCAAAAGCAAAAGAAGCTCAAGGTGAGTTTTTCTGGCACTTTTTTTTTTTTTTTTGATTATCCTGATCAAGACTACAAGCTGCTGACTGATGTTTTGATCACGTTTTAAGTAATGTTATGAGTTTTAATTTTTTTTAGACTGAAATGAAATCTAATGCAAATACTGTGTTAAAACTCCAAGCTTGAAAATCTATTTTCTTTTCGGCAGAAACATTTCAGTACCAGCTGCCTTGAAGTCTTCACAGTGAGCTCCAAAGAGTTCCTGAAAGGAAAATATCTAAAGCCAGATGCAACGGGTGGGTTACATCCCCATATAAACACAGTTTTAACTTTATTCAGTCAAGAATGATGGAGTATGGTGGTAAAATTATGTAAATACATAATGTTTAAACGTCATTTTTACAGAAATACCCAAACTTCAAAAATTCTTGAGAGGTCTCAATGACCGTCGGTCAGAGACTTTGAACTATGTGTCTGGAGCTTATGGGATTCTCTGTTGGATTCAAGCAGCCCACCGTAAAGAAGGGGTGAGATCAATGGAGCTCCACTCATTGTCTTCTGTTGTCTGCACTGTCATTAACATTTACTTATATGTTCACATTTTCTTAAAATCTGTTCAGTTTTACTGACAACATGCTGAAATCAGATCACTGACATCTCACATCGGTAAAAGTATTTTAGCAAGAACAGAAGTTGATCATTTCATCTCATCTCCCGTACCACTTAATCCTGCACTAGGGTTCACTTGAATACTGATTGCTTAAAATAGCTCATGGTCAGCATCAATAGAACTTCATCAACAGATGAATAATTTGTTGCATTTATTGTTTTAATTGTTGTGGTTTTGTGTTGTTGTTTTTTCAGGCCAGCAAAACAAATGTGTGTGCGGACCTTCAACAAATCATGAATCATCAACTTGACGACGTTAGAAAAGAAATTGATGAAGTTAACAAGACTTTTGAAAAATGCCTCACTGGGGGTGTTGAAAAATCCAAACGTTTCTGTGAAGATGAATTGAATTCTGTCTTACATCTCGTACGTTATTGAATTTACATTAAGTCAGTGTTGACACATTGTGAATGTGTGTTTAATTTATTTTATTCTATTTTGTCTCAGAAAAAAGACGGCCGTGGTTTTCACAGGACACTGAAATGTGTTGTTAAGAACGGTGGAGTCTACAGGACAAAAGATGGGAAATCAATAAATCTCAACATGACGTTGTCTTTGTTCTTGACTGACAGCATTGATGAGGAATACAAGAAGACCTTCCCGTAAGAAATGTTTAATTAGAGATAAAATTATTTGTTAGTTTTGAAATTATAGACTTAAAAGCTATGTTATATGACTAGAATATTAAAAACATACGCATCAATGGTGCTTTTCGTATGTGACATTTTGAACATGTTTCAACATGTTTCAGAAATAACAGAGAATGTGAACCATTCAATGGGGTCATCGGTAAGACTTTACTCGTCACAGACGAGATGATTCAGAAGTACAAAGATGAGAAAATGCTGCTGGATTTTCTGAAGACCGAGGTAAAGGTTGAGAAAAGAACCATCTGGTTCACTGGTTACTGACATAACTGAGATATTCTCTGCAAAGCTGAACCTAAAAAAATCACTTTATTGCTTTAGTAAAACTGAAATTCAAATGGTTAAGTGTCATTTGCTTTCTTATTATTTGTAGTAGTAGTGTGTTACACTCAACTGTTTTGTTTCTCTTAGGAAGAAAAGATTAAAACAAACCTAATATCAATAATCCGAAACGAGAAGAAAGCCATCTACAGCAGTCTGACAGAGACAATTGAGATGACTATGAAAGACTGCTATGAAAGTAAGACAATTATGACTGCCTTTCACCATAATAATAATCACATACATTAATGTTTAAGCATTATTCTCTGGTTTACTTTAGGAGCAGCTGGATTTACAGGAAAGGGCACACTGAAAAAGATGAGGGACACTGTTGGGAGACATGTACAGGATTCAAAGGACGTCATGTTTGATCGCGCTAAAAATATTATGTTGTACCAACTGAATCAGCTGAAGGTTTGTGTAAAATGTAATATAAACATATAAAAACGCATGTTGAGCTTCACATCTCTCTTTATAAGGCACTAAGGGGTATTTTTTGTTTACGTTCAAACAATTATTTGACCCACATCCTTAATCTAAGATATACAAACACACATACACAAATGAGTGTAAGTGGTAATTAATGCAGTTTTTGATGCTGCATTAGGAGAACATCCTGGAGACAATGGAGACAACCATGAAGAAAGCCATGAAAGTTTCACTCAAGTCAGATGACTTCTCATTCCCAGGTAATAGAAAAATATTAAAGTGAGATCACAGAGCACCAGGAAAATGTAATTAACATAATTAAATCGGCAATTAATAATTGGTTTGGTTTATTTTAGATGTTTCAGCAGAGCTTGGAGAAGTGATGAAAAGATACATTGACCTGAAGGACCGCAAGACGATAAGTAGCTAATCAGGTAAAACAGTTGTTTGCTAGTTAATGATGTTAACAGTCATTTTAATCCAGCAGCTGCACTGAATCCCTGACATGATATGCATGCCGTTTGTCTCTTCAGATGTTTCAGATTTATTTTCTGCATGGAGCAGAAGCCTGGTCACTGTCTGAACCTCCAAAAGGATAGATGACTAATAAAGACAAGAGGCCTCTTGATTTGGCCTGATTCATTTTTTGTCAGTTTATTACCAGTGTTTTCTTTGAATGCTGTTCTGATGTGTGCTTTCAATTTGTTTTTGAATTTCATGTGGAGGAATTTTAGATTTTTTTTTTAGGTTGTCTGTTGTGTAGAAAAAAGGCAGGGATGAAATACAGAATGCTGAGGTTTTCATCATAGCACAATGTTACTATCATGTCCCAGTTGTGTTTTCATGTTAAGGATTTAAGATTTCACTATATGCACATGCATACACATACATGTTTGTATGGCTATCTTTGTGAGGGCACTCATTAGCATGATGCATTCCATAGCCCTTAACCATAACCTCAATAACCTTCCAACCTTACCTAAAACTAATGTACTTTCCTATAAACTGAGCTTTAACCCTAAACATACCTCGTAACATATGTGAGGAACCGCAAACAGCCTCGTAAATGTGAAGCAATATGGTGTGAAAACTTAAACTGGTCCTCAGAGAGATAGTTGTACAAATACACACACACACACACACATATACACTATGTATGTTTGAATTGTATTAGTTTAGTGTATTGTCTCAATGGGTGTTTACTATTTGGACATCAACACAATTCTCATCTTTTCGCTCTATAAACCATCACGATGGATTTGAAATGAAGTGAAGAATTCTGTGTTCAGCAAGGGGCTTAAGGTTTGTCTCTCTACTAGAAAACCAATGTATGCATTTATTTTGCATAGAAGGAAACACCATGACATGCGATCCAGGCCGCTGTTGTTATGCAACAGGCCAAATAACCACATCACCTTGGACACTGTCGTGCCAACTACTTTTGTATATTTGTTGTGTAAATGTTTTGATTACACTGTTTATTTTATTTTGCTAGATCATGCTTATTTTTGTTACTGTGACAAAGTAATTTCCCTTGTGGATCATTAAAGTCTGTCTAAGTCTGTTTGTTGGATTGGAATGTGTGCAATATTGAATAGGCTGCCACTGATGATGCTACTTCCCTTTGGTTAACTTAAGGACAAACACACAATAATCCACCACATGGAGACGGGAAAGATTTCGACTGGCAGACTTTGTGTTGTTACTGAAAACACCACAAAGTCTGCTGCTATTTTGACACGGCCTCATATTTAATCAAAAGAGGAGGCAAAACAGTAGTTACCCTAATGTTAGCTTCGAGGGCAGCTATTAATTATTATGTCAAATGTAATACTATAGTCAAACAATGCATTTTAACTATGCAGATGAAGTTTGCGTCTGGGCATCCAAAGGTTTCTGTGTGAACTCTCAGCAGACAGATATTCATATCACCAAACGTGTACAGTCAGAAGAACTCTAGTTAATCATTTTTGAAGTGAAAACTAGAAAGTTGAATCAAACTGACGAGTAGTGTTGAGGTACAGTGTTGCCCCGTGGCCTAGCGTTGACCAAATGGGGGTATGTGAGAATGAATCCAGTGTTGAAAACAAGACACATACAAAGAGCTCACATTAGCAGCTTCGCCATAGAATTTATTCTGTGGTGGGGCGTGTCTCATTTTTTCTATTTGTTAACCTCCCTAGCGCGATGTATGCATCCTCGAGCGACCAACCTGAGTAACATTTTTAAGACGTTTGTGATGAAATGTAAATCCCGAAAAAATATGGAGTCCTAATTTATCATAAGTTCAAACTTAAATCATGACTCACATTTTTTTAAAATCTTTCATAAATTTTATACTATTAATTTTTTTTAACTAACTTTTAATCACATCAGCTTTTAAATCATGAACTTTTTAATCCATTACATAGTATTTTTAACTTTGTAACAACAGCTACAGTTGTGAGTCAAAGGTTTTAAATGAAAACAAACACACTTGACAGTTGACTATATTATGCATTGTGTTATCGGCACTTAAGTAATAAACCTCCACCTTTGTTCGGTTTTATTGATGTTTATTCAGATTGCTTTTTGTTTCCTTTTTTACAGAACTGAAAGTCAAGATTTCTTCATGGGGTTACTCATTAATTATTGCTGCTCCTCTCCATACGCACTAAGACACATCCACCTGCCCTGTGGTAACCTCAGCACTATCACACCCACCTGATCCTTTGTTCACCATTTCCTGATCAGTCTCTACATGAACAGGTCTGATTCCACTGACTCTGTCAGATGGTCTGTTGTTCCAGCTGAGAAGCAGCTTTTTAGCCTTAGATAACCAGTTGAGTAATTTTTTTTTTTTTTTTTTTTTTTTTATGATTTTGACTTCCCGCTTTTTGGTAGATTTCGCCTTCATCCACGTCTCTTCTAGCCTGATGATTTTTCTTCCCTGTTGAGTTCAGTCCTCTCTAACAACGTACCTTGAACTCTTGTCTGCATCACCGTCAGTAACAGGTAAGCTGTTTGAACTCTTAAGATGAATGAATCACTGTGTAAAATGCCATTCGCTGTGACTGATTAGAACATTACAATATGTTTTTCAGTTTCTGTTACTGGTCATGGATGATTTTGTTCGTAACAAACTAACTGAATGGGGTCTGAGCGAGTGGATTGATAGATTTAAAGGTAAAGTATTAACACTCATACTGGTGGGACTCAGACGCTATGAAATATTCACATGATTTACTCAAACTGAAACACAACTTCTACTAATCTATAGACAGATTCTGACACGTCTCTCGTCTGTGAACAGAGAGAATAAAAACACTTGCAGTAAAACATCTGCATAACAGAACAGAAAATACAAAATACAAGAGAATGAACATATGTTCAACACATTCAACCACTAATTAGCTCTGTGATGTTTAGTATGATTAATTGCTCTTATGAAACCTTTTTGTCTATATTAAATATTATAAATATTTGTCTTTATAACAGATGAATACATCGACGAGGAAAGTTTCTATTGTCTTGATATCCAAGAACTTAAACACTTGATTCCAAAGTCTGGACCACGGGCAAAATTTAAGAAGAGATTCAAACTATTAAAGGTAATGTTGTGAAGACAATTTATACATTTGGCCTCTGGTGCAAGTGAAGAAATGGTAGATAAATCTGATATCCACAAATAAAACATTACAATACATATATTTCTCTATTTATATATAACAGACATGTTGATATTTTCTGGTCATTAGGGAAAACTAAAAGCAACCCAGGAAAGAGATTATTTCTCTGTTCAAGTAAGTTCAATACAGTTTTTAATGCTGATTATACATGTTCTATGATGGATGTCAGGATCGTCTCAAAGTTGTTCATGACCTTGAACTTAGAATATTTTATCTGCAGTGTAAACAGGAGCCTGAAGAAGAAGAAGCCGAGTTGCCTGGGGTAAGGACGACAGTGATTTTATGGACGTGTAATAAGCAAATAACATTGCTTTAATCTTTATACACATGCATTTGTGTCCCATGCCGAAGTCGTCCTCCCGTGGGTAATTATTGACTGTTGTTTACTGACCAATAAGGATGATGAACGTGATCAGACACTGTTAAAGTCGTCCTGAATTTGATGAGACCATAAGTTGCTACTTCAGTCTGGCAATTCGAAACACACAGTGGTGGAAAAAGTGGTGGCATTTGTGAAATATTGCATTAAGAATCACTCTTAGGTCTTTAATTTCCTTTAGTTCAGTCACAGACAATATACTAAACAAATCCTAAAACAGCCATTAAAAATTTAAATTGATTTGATTGGTTCCATAAAAATAATTTTTAGTGTTTATATACTTTTTAGTGTTAAGTGTCTATATAAAGCCAGTATGTTTGAAAGTTCTTCAGAGACAATAATGACTAAAACAAGGCACCTAATGTTGAAAATATGCCAGAAGATACAGATTCTCAGCCAGGAAGGCTACAGCTGCTGACAGATCACCAGGAAGTGCAGATGCAGTTGGATCTGCTCTGTAGCGATACAGATGAACCAACAGCTTGGAAGACAAACCAAGATCTGGGCATCCAAAGGTTTTTTCAGCAAAAAATTACCATATCCTGATCTGCATGTGTAGGGAAAATCACAGAATAACATCACGGGAGCTCCAATAGCAGTGGTCAAACCAAACTGGTGTCCAGTGTTCCAGCAGCACTGTATGTGGTCGACTTTGAGATCATGACTTAAGGTCCTACAAGGGTGTCAAGAAGTCCCTGATAATAAGAGACAATGAAAATGAGCAGTTAGCCCAAGCACACAAGAACTGGACAGTCAGGAACTGGAAGAAGATTCTGTGGTCAGATGAGTCCAGTTTCCAGCTTCATCTTCTTCCTTCTAATGTGAGGGTACACAGAAATTCAGGCGGACCATTATCTCCAGCATGTACAGTACCTAGTGTCAAAAATGGTGGAAGCAGTATCATGGTTTGGGGATGCATGAGTGCTACTGGTGTTGGTCATTTCACTGTCTGTGATGGCACATTGAATTCTGCCAAATATTGTCCCATTCTCCAAACCCACATGATCTTGGTTCTTGGTCCTTCAGCACGTTCACTGTTCCGTCGAGGTCAAAACTGGAGGTTTCAATAAGATAATGCCCCTGGGCACACATCCAGGGCCAGTAGAACTTGACTGCAGGAACACAGTATCCGGGTCTTAAAGTGGCCAGATCAATCCCCAGACATGAGTCCCGTTGAAAATCTGTGGTGGATTATCAAAAGGTCTGTTTCAAAGATTACCCCTCAACAGTGTGAAAGCCCCGTGGGAACATGCCAGCCAGGACTAAAGCTCTACTGCATGCTAATGGCACGAGTACTAAATATTAATTTAATGATGTGGTGGTTTATTTATTTTTTTGTTCAGTTTTGAACACATTCCCTGTAATTCGTTGACTTTGATGCCGACAATTTTAAAAACTTGCGTATTGGAGCTGTCAAGAATTTAGTTTTTCTTGTAAACAATAAACAAAATAAATGTAATTTGTATTTGTATGTGCCTCTCTAATGCAGTCACGCCATTAGAAACACAAACAAAATTGTAGAATTTTAAGAGTGTCCTAAGACGTTTTTCCACCATGTGTTCAAGACTGTTGCACTTTCTAAGCTTGTGTGAATAAGCAATTTCTTGTATCAACAAGTCTATCATTTGTTTCTGTTCAGGTTTTGCCATCTACAAGTATCACAGGTGAGATGCACAGATACATAATCTCATTTATGATAATTAATAATCGTATACTATATTTATATAGTATATTTGTACTGCATAGACTTTTTCAAACATAACAATGACCAAACAACTCATTTTAAAGTAAAGAGACCTCTGGACCATGATGGCGAGTCAAGCAGGTGGGAACCACCAGCTAAACGACAACGTGACTGTCGTGACATATACTCAGGTATTTACATTTCCTTCTCAGTTCATTTTCATGCGTTATGTTTCACTATAGTTTGCAGTTTCTTCCTAAACAGTTCTTTATGTTTACACTAACAGAAGCAAGCATGCTGTCTGAAGTGAAAAACATAATGAGGGATGTCCAACAGAGACTTCAAAACCAAGAAAACACAAAGCTGAATGCTTTCCTGAAGTGAATATTACATTTTCTATATTCAGTGTTTCACTCCTGACCATATTACAGCTGCACAAAAAGATCAGAGTCGGTGATTGATATAATCAATCAGTTAACCCATGTTTACACTATTACAGAGCCAAAATTAATGACTTGGAGACAGACAAGAGGGAGCTGGTTGGTGTCTTTGGCAGAAGTGGGGCTGGAAAGAGCTCTTTGATAAATGCCATCATTGGAGAGAGGGATCTTCTGCCAACAGGAAGCATCAGTGCATGTACCACGGTCATGATTAAAGTCGAGGCCAACATGCAAGACTCAAACTATAAGGCAGACATTGAGTTCATTACAAAAGAGGTAAAACTTTGAATATGTTTATTCTTATTTAAGGCTAACTGAAGTTACATTAATGTTTGTTTTTCAGGAGTGGAAAGAGGAACTGTGGTCCTTGGATCAGTTACGTGGGGATAATTCAAATCAGAAAAGGGATGATGATGAAGATGAAGAAGAAGAAGTTGATGATGATGATGATGATGATAATGATAGTTATGACTTTGATGAAAAGCTGTCTGCACTGTATGGAGAAGAATATAAAAACAAGACCTCTGAGGAACTCATGGACAAGAAATATTTCAAAGAAATTTCAGAGTTTCTCAATTCCAGCAGGAAGACGTTCACATGCCAATCAGTAAGTGTTCCACCTCAGACTTTTGACTTATGTGAACCAGAGCTGTATATTACTACTCACACTGTTGGTAACACTGTGGTAAAGGACTGTATGGGGTTAATTCTTTGTGGGTTTAAGCTTCATTCTCCCCCGGGGCATCCGTTAGGACACCATAATAGAGGGTGGTAATTAAGTTTAGGCAGTTTACTTGACAGATGTAGGCACAGGTGAGTTACCGGCATGGGATTGGATGGAATGACAATAAACTGTACTAGCACTGAATAGGTGTGTGTGTGTGTGTGTGTGTGTGTGTGTGTGTGGTTCTGCAGAATACAAACAGGAAAGAATTTAAAAAAAAAAAAAAAATGAGCATAAGTGCAAATACCATCCTACAATATATCACATAACTGCAATAATATAGTATTTAATACTGTAGCATTTACACTACACAGGTTATTACAGTAAATCAGTAAACAGATATCAATAGCAATCTCAATTAGTACAATAACTTCACCACACTCTTTACCATACCAGCATTCATATAACCTGCAGTTAAGGTAAACAATAACCATTAAGGCCTCTACAGCCTTAAACAGTGTTGAATAGTTTAATGAGAGATCAAGGGTCTGCCACACAGACCCGATGCAGCACAAGTACTTTACATTCAGAAAAGTGCACACATCAACCTCATTAATTACAGAGAAAATATAAAAAGGGTGGCACTTAAGGCATGCAAACTCAAACTGTGAAACTCACAAGAACGTAAGGGAATCCATTATGACGGTATATTAAATAAACCTCACTACAAGTAAACACACATTACCGAACTGAAATAATGTACTTACAGTCAACAATGGTGCACACTAAACGGCAGTGATACACAACAAGGAAGTTCAGGGGAATGAAAGAACTTGACGGAACTTGGTCACTTCTCCACCGCTACTACAATGACCAGAATACCTTTTGGCTCTTAAGTTCGTACAGATGACAAAGGCAACACTTATTGTGGAACTATTAAGCCAAACAACAGGCAATAACAATTAACTTGAAGCATCTGGAGCCTTTCTAACACATATATACTGTGAAACCCATGTGTGCTTGTAATTTATGTTGATTTAAATGACATGTAACTTTGCCTGGGTTACTTTTAAGTTATTATAGCTAGCGTGCTAATGTTATAGTGATAATACTAACGATAATACTATATAACATTAAGTCTAGTTTAATTTTCACTATTTATGAGTATTTTATGAGTAATTTCAAATTGTTAATATTGAATGAACACAGGAGACTGAGGAGAAGGTAAACACAGCTCCGTGACTGATGAGGCCATTGGGTTACAAAGTATTTTACAGGCTCATTTCAGATATTTGAATTAAGTAGACACTGGGATATTTAAGTGAGGTCTTTTACATATTGACAGACGTTGGCAATAACATTTATAGGATTGTTACTGGTGAAAATAAGGAATTTATTTCAACACAGCACATCCGCCTCATAGGGTTTCGCTGTAGAATCTTCCCATAAATCTTGACCAAGTAAAATTCTTGCATTAATTTACCTTTATTATTTGTTACAGGCTAAAGAGCTATCTACAAAGCTGTTCAAATACACAAGAAGTGAGTCAGGGGAGGATGAAGGTCAAGCTGTTAAGAGGTTCTACTGGCCACTAGTGAAGTGTGTGACTGTCAAGGTGCCACATAATGAGTTTCTCCAACATGTGACACTTGTGGACCTTCCTGGAAATGGAGACTGTAACAAGAGCAGAGATCAAATGTGGAAAGAGGTATAATTTGTATAATCTGTATAATTTATTCACATGCAATGCTATTGTATTGCAAACATCTTACAACATAAGCTAATTATTAATTATTCATAATTAACATGCTTTTATGCCCTTTAAGATCGTAAGTGATTGCTCCACTGTGTGGATTGTGACCGACATTAATCGAGCAACAACAGAAAAAGAACCCTGGGAGATCCTGAAAAATGCCAGTAGCCATATGGGAAATGGTGGCGAGTGTCAGCAGATTCACTTCATCTGCACGAAGTCTGATCAGATTGGAGATTTAGATGATAAGTAAGTGAATGAAGGTGTCAAAAGTGTATGGTAAAATAAAACATCCGAATCAGATGCATTGATGCATGTGATTGTTATGGCACAGGTAAAACTGCTAAACTACTTGAAACACATCCACTAATTTATTTTTAATGTAGCCTCAAGGCTATTCATCAACATGAACAACCTGCCTAGAAGGATGCAAACCTACACAGTAAATCCTAGACTTAATCCAGTAATGTAAACGGTAGCATGTTTATTAATGGCCACAGGTTTGACAATAGATGAAGAATTATTTTACAGAAATGGCCTGCATGAGAAAATGTTGAAATTTCAGGTTATGGAGCTCCAGGTTCACTTATATATATTTTTCCTTCAAGCTCAGCAGCTCAGGCTCACGCTCACATTCAGAAACGAAACAATCAAGCCAAAAGAGTTGTGAGAAATGAATTCAGCAAGCAAAGCAAGATTAAGGTGAGTTTAATGACTGAAAAACATCAACACCCTTAAATTGACCTAAATTTCTGAATATAGCAGCAAGAATAATAATGATAACAACCAAAACTTAACTTTCCCCAGAAACTGTTTGGTGACAGGTGCTTCGATGTGTTCACTGTGAGCTCCAAAGAGTTTCTAAAAAGAACGCCTCTGGTAGACACTGGTAGGTTGAGTCTGTGTATATCATCACTGTTGAGTAACAAACTATTTATAGACCAAGTTCATATTTGTCTTAGTTTGTTTAGTTAAGACGGAAATACAATATTTTAGATTTAGATGTAAGGTCAATATATAATATTATATAAAAACTGTTTTTTGTTGTTGTTTGTTGTTTTTTTACAGAAATCCCAAAACTTAAGGAATTCCTTCAAAATCTCAATGACAGTCATTCAGAGACTTTAAACTATGTGTCTGGAGCTTATGGGATTCTCTCTTTGATTCAAGGAGCCCGCTGTAGAGGAGGGGTAAGATCAACATTTATCATTGTTTCTTGCTGTCTTATCTGTATAATCATATTCACAGATCAGTGTGTCAGATCATCTTAAATCTATGTGGAGTTACATTTTAATGGCAATACAAAACCTGACAAGGTCATTATAAAATGTGACTCCCACATGAATTATAGCCATTATGGAATTTGATTTCTTGGTTGTGGGGTAGAACCCAAGTGCAGGACACCAGGCGATAAGGCAGGAGTTTAAACAAAAAGTATTTAATGACAACAACATCAACTGAAGCCACTGCAGAGATGGCGGGTAAATCAAAAACTGGAGAGAAAGAGAAAAACCACATGGAAGAACGAATACAGGAGAATGACAAATAACACAACAGAGAACAAAGGGAAAGGCAGGGCTATGTACGGTATACACACAAGCGGACAGAGGGGTGATGAGACATAGATGAAACTAATCAGGGCAGAGCACACAAGGAGAAACAATGAAGCAACCAAAAGTGGGAAACACAGAGAGTAACACTAGACAGGAAACCAAGGATAACCACAGGACCATGAATAACAACTAACATTACTTAAAGGAGGAAACTGAGAAAGAATTAGAGGAATTTTTTGTTTTATTGCTTTAACAATGCTGTTATTGTTTTACCAGGCTGGTAGCAGAACAGACGTGTGTGCAGACCTTGAAAAACACATGTGCCGTCATCTTCACAAAGTTAAAACAACAATGGATGAAGCCAACAAAGCTTTTGTAAAATGCCTCACTGAGGGGGTTGAAAAATCCAAAATTTCTTGTGAAAAAAAACTGAAGTCCTTCTTACTTTCTGTAAGTGTTTGGATTACAGACATCAAGACACTTTTGATTCCTGTTAGTGTGTTCAATTAAAAAAACAAATGTTGTGTTGCTGTGTAACAGAGAAAAGGTGGTGGCGGTTTTTATGGAACTCTGAAATGTGTGGTTCAGAACAAAGGCGTCCACAAAACACAGAAAGGGAAACAAATAAATCTCAACGTGACGTTGTCCTCACACCTGACTGACAGCATTGATGAGGAATTCAAGAAGACCTTTCCGTAAGAACTGTTTAATGAGGACATGAAACTATTTGTTGACCCTAAAAGTACAGAACAAGCAAATTAAGTTACGCAATAAATCTGTTAATCTTTTTATCTGTTAATATTTCCTTTTTTCGAATTTCAATGTGTCACCATGTTTCAGGAATGGCCGACAGTGTGAACCATTCAAAGGAGTCATCAGTAGGTTCTCACTCAACACAGACAGACTCATTCAGAAATACAAAGATGTGGAGCTGCAGCTGATATTTCTGCAGACAGAGGTAAAGAATGAACATTAGAACCAACCTGTTCATTGATTATTTACAAAAATAAAATCAACTGATTAAAACTAAAATAAAAGTTGCAAAGCTAAAGATTAAAATATCTTTAACATATATAATTCACCTGTCTTTAGGCAAAATCTTAAAAAATTATCTGATTTATTCTGTCACCATTACTGATTTTTAAAATATTAAACTATACTTTTATTACTTCACGTAGGAAAAGAAAATTAAGACCAAACTGAAGAAAGACATCAGAGACCGTAAGAAAAAAATCTACAACAGTCTGACAAAGAAAATTGAGGAAAACATGCAAAAGTGCTATGACAGTAAGTGACACAATCATGACCGCCTGTCAGCATAATAATACACAGCATTCATTGTGGCTGACCATCATTTTGTTTTGTTTTGTTTTATTTTAGAAGCATATGCATTTACTGGAAAGGGATCACTGAAAAAGATGAGGGAGACAATTCAGAGACATGTGTATAATTCAAAGAACGTCATGTTTGATCAGGCTAAAGATGCTCACTTGAACCTGCTGAAGCAGCTGAAGGTTTGTCACATTTGAGAACATGAAATATGATTCAGTGTTTTGTTACTATAGGAAAAATCTGAGTACAGCAGAGTGTAAAAATAAGAGAGGTACCAGCCCACTTAAAGCACTGATGATGTTGTGCTGCACATCTCTCTCATTCACTAGTCACAAGGCTTCTCCTGTGTTTAAGTAGAATCTGTTTCATCCTGAAAGATGTTTTTTGGGTCTTAAAAAAGAATCAGAAACAAACATAGTACTTAGGAAAGCTTACTCTCAGTGAAGTCTCTGCCCACGCATCCAAACAGTTCATGTGTGATTCAATGAAGACTGAACAAAGTATTTTCCTCTGTGATGAGTGATAATTAATACAGATTTTGATGTTGAATTAGATTTATGTCCTGAAGACACTGGAGACAACTATGATGAAATCCATTGAGCTCTCACTCAAGACAGATGACTCCTCGATCCCAGGTAAAGCACAGGACGATACCGTAAAATGATGTGTAGATCTCTTAAACATTTAACCAGTGTAATGTAAATAATTTATTCATACTTTCCGAATAACACTTGTGATTTTCAGATGTTTCAAAGGAGCTTGCAGTGGTGAAGAGGTACTGCGATCAACTTAAAGTTGACAAAAATGAATCTGGTAACTTTTTGTCAATATTATGTTCATGAATTCTGAACTGTTTTTATTAACAATTGATTCACTTATGCTGATTTGTCAAGTGCTACAAAGCTGTTGCTGTTTATTTATCTGGTGGTTGTTTTAGATTTGCAAGCAGAGGCCTGGTCTCTCACTGAACATCCCTGAGGAAACCCTGGTTAAAGACACAAGGCACCTGGATTTTCTCGGCTATTTTAGCCAAGCTGTTAGACATTTGCTCGTGTGATTTTTTGACATGGGCTTTGTCCTTGTTTCTGAATTTTTGTGTAGAATTTTAGATGTTTTTAAGTCATTTTACTTTAAATTGTTTGTAATTCAGAGGTGGAACAGTATAACTGTAACTTTAACTATATATACCATGTTTTCACGATTTCATTTTATGGGGTTTTCTTTTTAATCAGTTTAGCATGGTTTAAATGGGAAAGCAACTCAGCAATTTCTATTTTAGTTTTGAACATATTGTTAGTTTAATTTCAAATAAATGCTATACTTTTATAAGAATGTCTGCTCACATAAGAAATGTAGTGGTTTATATGTATATTTATTGTTGAGTTATTTGTCAAATAATTTTTCACACAATTCTCCACAGATCTAAATGTACACAAAAAGTGAAAATTCACTGAGAAAGGACTATTGATTTATACCAGCATTGTTTTTGTGTATTGTTTTTAATCATCACCTTGTATGACAGAGGTCACATCAGTAATAGAAGTAATAAACTTCTTACTTTTTATCAAAAATTCAGCTATTTGTTGTATATTTTTTTTGTCTCATTCTCCATGCACTTAACCAGTTCTATAAATCTTATGGGCAATACTTTTTATTTCTTTAGAAAGGGAGTTAATGGTTGTTTCTATCATCAGTTTTGATCCTAAGATAGGGTTATTATCAGTTTATATAAGGCATTTGACACGATTGATCATTCACTACTTCTGTACAAGTAAGAACATTATGGGATTAGGGATGTTGCACACAATTGGCTAAGAAGTTATTTAAATAATGGGAGTCAATATGTGAATATCAACAATAGTAATTCCAGTTGTAGAATAATAACTTGTGGGGTTCCACATGGGTCAGTATTGGGACTTAAGTTATTCACACTTTATCTGAATGATATGATGGGCGGCTATGGCTCAGTAGGTTGTCCATGAACTGAAGGGTTAGCGGTTCGATCCCCCGAGTGTGCCATCTGCCGAAGTGTCCTTGAGCAAGACACTGAACCCCCAGTTGCTCCCAGTGCAACTGGCATTGGTGTGTGAATGTGGGTGTGCTTGTGTGAGCGAATGGGTGGATGTGTCTCTGACTGTAAAAGCGCTTTGAGTACCTTTGAGTAGGTAGAAAAGCGCTATATAAGAGCAAGACCATTTACCATATTGTCACGGTTTCAAATAAATTACATTGGGTGATGTTTGAGATGATACTAATATATTTTGCTCAGGACCACGACCTGCAGGAACCAATGAGAACAGTAGAAAGGGAACCGACATTGGTTTAATCACAGTAGATTGGCACTAAATTAAATTAAAACAAAAGTCATGTTTAGTGGAGCCAGAAAAAAATGTGACATAAAATTAAATTTAAAGGGAGTGTAAAATAATAGAGTGTAAGTTAAAGAAATAAAGTTTTTAGGAACTATAATAGATCACAAACTTTGTGGGAAACCACAATATGTAAAACAGAAATTACGTATCAATTGCAATTTTTTTCCTTTTTTTTTTAAGAACTTGTTAACTAAGAAAAGCTTATGATTACACAACTAAACCACAAAAAAGATACGAGTAATAAATAATATGAGTTTTTTAGGGTTAGGGTTAGTTAAAGTAATAGATTATTTATTGAATGTGGCACTTTAAAATTCTTGGCTATAGTTCAATTAAAAAATATTAGAAATAACTTCTTGAGCAAGGGTTAAAAGCCTCCTTGATGATGTTTTTCAAATTAAGAGAGGGAAGACATAATTTAAGAAGGCTCTTTATATTTGAAATATGTTAAGCAAGAACAAATGTAAAATACAGACTTCTGTCTAAATCTTTTTTTGGTCAATGGTTCAGATGTTATGATGTGTATTAAATCAAACATGTTCCTGCACTGTAGCTCCACAGTTAATATGATCTTTAACTCACTCTTGTTTTGTGGGACAACAATAAGTATGGCGGTAAGACAATAAGAGGATAATAAAATGGCACTTAAGTAATAAACCTCCACCTTTGTTCGGTTCAGAGGAACACATTTTATTGATGTTTGTTTGATGTAATGGAACCTTGTTCACCTTTGTTTTGTGGGAAAACAAACAACATACTCTGGTTGAAACTAGAGACAGAATAATACTGATCAAGTGAAGACATTTTTGTGCATAAACAAAAAACAAAGTAGCTGTCAGTAACTGTAATGAGCTACATGCAAAACTGAATATGTTATATTATGGAAATACAAAGTTAAACAGTTAGTATGGAGAGTCCTGCCGTGCTGTTTTCTCACTATTTTGCATTAATGTTTCAGTCACATACATGTTTTAGATTTTTAACAAAAACCCTGAAACATTGTAATCGTCAAGACAACCGTGAAAGTCAAAGCTTTAATGTGTGTGCTTTTTGTTTCGTTTTTACAAAACTGAAAGTCAAGATTTCTTCATGGGGTTACTCATTAATTATTGCTGCTCCTCTCCATACGCACACGTCAAGACACATCCACCTGCCCCGCGGTAACCTCAGCACTATCACACCCACCTCCTTTGTTCACCATTTCCTGATCAGCCTCTACATGAACAGGTCTGACTCTACTGACTCTCTGTCAGATGGTCTGTTGTTTCCACTGAGAAGCAGCTTTTTAGCCTTAGATTAAGATTTAATACATTATTTGTTAACTGTACGATTTTGACTTCCTGTTTGTTCCTTGCCTTCATCCACGTCTCTTCTAGCCTGATGATTTTTCCTCCCTGTTGAGTTCAGTCCTCTCTAACAACGTACCTTGAACTCTTGTCTGCATCACCGTCAGTAACAGGTAAGCTGTTTGAACTTTTAAGATGAATGAATCACTGTGTAAAATGCCATCTGGTGTGACTGATTAGAACATTACAATGTGTTTTTCAGTTTCTGTTACTGGTCATGGATGATTTTGTTCGTAACAAACTAACTGAATGGGGTCTGAGCAAGTGGATCGACAGATTTAAAGGTAAAGTATTAACACTCATACTGGTGGGACACAGACACTATAGAGTATTCAGATGATTTACTCAAACTGAAACAACTTCTTCTAATCTGCAGACAAATTCTGCCACTTCTCTTGTCTCATCTCTCTACAGAGAGTATCAAAACACTTACAGTAAAACATCTGCAAAAACAACAGACTTTTTTCGTAAAACAAAAAGAAATTGTCATTAAATTACATTCTGCAATAGATAGTAATTCTTGTTTCTGGAAGACAACTTTGAACTAAATACTGTATGTCTTTATTACAGAGGAAGAGATTGATGAAGAAAGTTTCTGTGATATTGAAGATAAAGATCTTTATAAATTGATCACAAAAATTGGGCCACGAACAAAATTTAAGAAGAGAGTCAAATCATTAAAGGTAATGTTTTACTCTGTGAATATGGATTCATGCTGGTGTAAGTGAACAAACACACGGACACACATATATATGTTCTTTTTGTCATTAGGAACAACAAAGCACAACTCAGGAAACAAATGATGTCTCTGTTCAAGTAAGTAAGATACAGTTTCATGCTGAATGTATCATCTATGATAGAGGTTATATTGTCAGTGTCTACTCAAAGTTGTTCATGACCTTGAACTTAGAGTATTTTATCTGCAGTGTAAACAGGAGCCTGAAGAAGAAGCAGAGTTGCTTCAGGTAAGGATATTGAATTTATAGACATGTAATAAGTGAACATTACAGTTTAATCCTTGTGCATGTGTGCATTTGAGTCACTTAAGTGTCCTGTGATAAAGTCGTCTTCCCCTGGAAAATTATTTACTGTTGTTTACTTACGAACAAGGATGATGAATGTGATCAGTTTTGAGCCATTTGCTGCACTCAACCTCCCAGACACTATTGAGAACTTGTCCTGAATTTGATTTCAAACCTATGTGTTGTTACATCCCAGAAAAAAATCATATTGACTCAAAAATCAATCATCATGGTGGTCATCGTTTTCCGTTTATCCGGGTCCAGGTCGCGGGGCAAATCCCCAGGTGCTCTCAGGCCAGATGACAGATATAATCCCTCCATCGTGTCCTGGGGCAACCCCAAGGCCTACTTCTGGTGTGACATGCCCAAAACACCTCTAATGGGAGGTGTCCTTACCAGATGCCCAAACCATCTCAACTGACTTCTCTCGACACAGAGGAGAAGCAGTTCTACTCTGAGCTCCTCCTGCGTGATTGAGCTCCTTACCCTATCTCTAAGGAGGAATCCAGCCACCCTGTGAAGGAAACGATTTCGGCCGCTTGTATCTGCGATCTTGTTCTTTTGGTCATTACCCAAAGTTCATGACCATAGGTGAGGGTTGGAACGTAGATCGACCGGTAAATTGACACAGGATGCCTCTGGGGACATGGTCGTAGGCCTTCTCCAAATCCACAAAACACATGTGGGCTGATTGGGCTCCCATCTCCCCTCCAGCACCCAAGTGAAGGTAAACAGTTGGTCCATGGTTCCACACCCATCCTCAATCTGAGGTTCAGCTATTGATCAGACCCTCTTTTCGTGCACCTTAGCGTAGACTTTCCGGGGGAGCCTGTGGAGAGTGACCCCCCTATAGTTGGAACACACCCTCTGGTCCCCTTTCTTAAAGATGGGGACGACCAACCCGGTCTGCCACCCCAAAGACACTGCCCCTGATGCCCACGCAACATTGCAGAGGTCTGTCAACCAGGACAGCCCTACAAAATCCAGAGCCTTAAGATACTCATCCTCTCCTGGTGCTCCACCAACGAGGAGTTGTTTCACTACCTCAGTGACTTTGACCCCAGAGACTGGACTGCCCAGCCCCAGGCCCTCTGGCTCTGTTTCCACTGTGGAATATGTGTTGGTGGAATAGACAAACTCCTCAAAGTATTCCTTCCACCGCCGAACAGCCCCGGGTGATGTCAGCAACTCCCCACCAAAAACGAGGTGGCCGTGTTGTCGCCTACTGCCCCTGAGGTGCTGGACGGTTTGCCAGAACTTTTTTCGGAGCCGAGTGATAGTCTTCTTCCATAGCCTCACCAAACTCCTCCCACGCCTGAGTCTTTGCCTCAGCGACTGCCTCAGCTGCGGCACACTCCGGTACCGGTCAACACATTCCGGAAACCCTGGAACCATGCCCTGTAGACCTCCTTCTTCAGCTTGACAGCTCCCCTCACCTCTGTTGTCCACCAGCGGGTTACCGCCACGACCAGCACCAGCGACCTTGCAACTACAACTCGAAACAGGAACTTGGCCCATTCAATGTCCCCCACTGCCGCTGGGACATGGTTGAAGCTCTGTTGGAGGTCGGAATTGAAGACCATCTTGACAGGCTCTTCTGGCAAGCATTTCCAGCAGACCCTCACTATTTGTCAAGAATCATTAAAATTGTTCAAATTCAGATAGAAAATATTACTTATGAGCTGTCTGGGTAGAGGGGGGAAAATATCCAATTCTGTTCAAAATCCTTTGGGGAAGGGAGTCGAGTGAGCCACATGGCCAATGCAGCCACACCCGATCTGTTGCTGCCGAAGCCAGTTGGTGGTGAGTAAGGAAGTCCCCAGTAAACATTGTTTCAGTCGTTTCTGGGAAAAAATCCTCACTCTGATCCAGTAAGTCTCCTTGACTCAGTACAAAATCCAAGTAGTAGTCCAGATACAGAAAATGGGCACTGTACACTTCACCCACTAAACGGTGCTGGCAGACAGAACTTTTTCAGAATTTCAAAATAGCGCCACATAAGAGGTGGCTAAGTCTGGCACAGTCTGTGTCCAATGTGAAAATCCCAAAATGTACTTCTGCATTTACTCTCTTATACTTTCAACACTCAAAGACAATCAAACATCATCATGACTGAGCAACATACGAGCAACTCATAATCACATAATTCTCATGAATATGTCATCCCTTCTCATCTAATCTACTGCTGCTCATCATTACTAAGGTCGTGGGGGTGCTGAAGCCTATCCGAGCTACAGTTCATTGTTACTCAACAAAGTGAATCAATACTGTTCAAACCATTTTTTAATTTAGTTAAGCTCAAGTTCTGATCTGCACACAGTACCTCTGCGCCAATGAGCTGTTTATTCGAGATCTCAACTCACTTGACAGTGTTCAAGACAGTTGCACTTTCTAAGCTTCTGTGAATAAACCATTTCTTGTATATTCAAGTGTTATTTGAGTCAATTAATCATTTCTGTTCATTCTTAGGTTTTGCCATCTACAAGTGTCACAGGTGAGATACACAGATCTACAAAAGTCATTGATTCAATTCAATAGTTTATACATGCTGTATATAATATGTTAAAGTTCTCCATGCAGCATTAATAACAATGACAAAACTCATTTTTTAAGCAAAGAGACCTCTGGACCCTAATGGTGAGTCAAGCAAAGAGGAATCACCAGCTAAACGACAACGTGGCTCATACTCAGGTATTTTTCTTTCTCTCTGTTCATTTTCACACTTTACAAGTTTCCCTTAAGTCTGTGGGCTCTTGCTGAACAATTCTTTACATTTACACTAACAGAAGAAAACATACTGTCTCAAGTGAAAAAAACAATGGGAAATGTCCATTCAAGACTAAACAAACCAGACAACACAAAGCTGAATGCTTTCCTGAAGTGAGTATTACGTTTACCATAGTCTGTGAAACTGTTACGTGGTCAGGAGTGAAAGCAGTGCCAGACAACACAAAGAATGGACCTAGACAACTCATGTAGCAAGAGGAGAAGTTGTGTTACTACTACTGATAAAAATCTATGTTTCCACACTTATCTGGTTCACTACTGAACCAGATGATTGGAATCTTGATTTTTTTTTGAACATGGAGATTTTAAATGATTTTAAGAGAGTTCCAGTTAAAACCTGGAGGAAAAGACTTGATACGTATCATGTTTATTATATGATACATTCACTGATGCTTTATTTAATATTACATTCATTTGTCCATGCAGTACCACGTCTCAACAGCTTATGTTTTGTATTTATACATAGACTACGGACTGCACAAGCTGTTGCTATTCGACATATAGTATGTCACGGTTATGTAGCATGTATAAGTCTATATTCTTATCTGTAAGTATTTAGAATATCAAACAGCGTACATTTGATCTCTATTTATCTCAAGGATACAATTGTGAAACTCAATAGTCCTAACAATTAAACTCTTGTACAACAGGAATAAAATCGATGATTTAGAAACAGACAAGAGGGAGCTGGTCGGTGTCTTTGGTAGAACTGGGGCTGGAAAGAGCTCTTTGATAAATGCCATCATTGGAGAGAAGGATCTTCTGCCAACAGGAAGCATCAGTTCATGTACCACGGTCATGATTAAAGTCGAGGCCAACATGCAAGACTCAAAGTATGAGGCAGACATTGAATTCATTACAAAAGAGGTAAAACTTTGAAGGTGTTATTTGAATCTAATTGAAGTTACATTATAGCTACGAAATGCTAATGGTTGTACTGCATGTCATTTAAGGCTACAGATGTAATAACTTTTGTCTTTCAGGAGTGGAAAGAGGAATTAAGGTCCTTGGATCAGTTGCCTGGGGATAATGCGAATCAGGAAAGCGAAGATGATGATGATGATGATGGTGATAATGATGATGATGATGATGATGGTTATCTCTTAAATGAAAAGCTGTCTGCACTGTATGGACAAGAATATAAAAACAAGAGCTCTACCGAACTCATGGACAAGAAATATTTCAAAGAAATCCCAGACTTTCTCCAATCCAGCAAGAAGACGTTCACATGTCAATCAGTAAGACAAAAAAGTGAATGGAAATAACTCTTATCAGTTTTATGTCTTGAAATATTTATATTTTGAAATTATTGTTCTTGTTACAGTGGCACAGCACAATGTCCAATTTACCCTTTATAGGAAAACCTTTCTGCTTTCTGTAAATGCATTTACATGTAATCAAATCTAACTGTGATACATTGGCAGGGTTAGACTGGTTGGAAAATTCTTTGAAAAAAAAAATCTGGTTTTACTGTTTACAATGTCTGGATTTAATTTCAACTTTTACTGGCAGTGTTTCTCAGTTGCTCTTTTACCTTAAGAGAAGGCGTTTTGACTGACCAAGTGAAATTCTTGCATTAATTTACCTTTGTTATTTGTTACAGGCTAAAGAGCTATCTGCAGAGTTGGTCAAATACACAAGACATGAGTCAGGGGAGGGAGAAGGTAAAGCTGTTGAGAGGTTCTACTGGCCACTAGTGAAGTGTGTGACTATCAAGGTGCCACATAATGAGTTTCTCCAACATGTGACCCTTGTGAACCTTCCTGGAAATGGAGACTGTAACAACAGCAGAGACAAAATGTGGAAAGAGGTAATTTATTCACATGCCCTGCTGTTGTAGCTGATTACTAATTATTCATATTTAATATGCTTCTATGCCATTTAAGGTTGTTAGGGATTGCTCCACTGTGTGGATTGTGACTGACATTACACGAGCAGCAGCAGAAAAAGAACCCTGGGAGATCCTGAAAAATGCCAGTACCATCATGGGAAATGGAGGAGAGTGTCAGCACATTCACTTCATCTGCACCAAGTCTGATCAGATTGATGATTTGGATGATGAGTAAGTGAATAAAGGTGCCAAAAGTGAAGTGCAGTTGAAAAAAACATTGAGATGAGATATTGGAGCATGTGATAGAGTAAATGCAAGAAACTGTACATACACTCACTCGTCAGTTCATTAGGTACACTCGTGAAAACAGGAAGTTCTGGTATAACAGTCCTGACGTAAATCTTACCTTCATGAAGGTTATGGTTTTAGCATTCATTAAAATAATTGAGAGCGCTATTGATTCAACTCGGTGGTATTATTATGTACCATTATGTAGTACTACTGTTTGTAGTACTATTGGATTGTGTTGTATCAGCACACATTTCGATTACTTTTGACATTTTAGGTTTAGTTTAATCCAGTTTAACGCCTTTCTGATGCTATTGTTTCACTGAAACAGCACACTGCAAAGTCTCTTGTAACCACAAAACACATTTTTGGTTCAAGGTGTTCCAGTACTTGGTACGCTTATAATAATACAACTCTGGACTACATAATAAGTATTGGCACCTACTATGATTAGCATAAAGCCTTAGAGTTATGTGAATCACCAAAAGGCCACAACATAAATTAACTATCTTGAAGGTTGCAGGCCCTTCTTAATTTTGGTGATCTTTACCAGACTTCATTGTCACTTCACTTGTCACCCTGACAGTCTAAAATTGAAATGTTTGAAATTAAATTTTAAAATTATATGAGGTGTAACATTATCCATATTTGTTCTCGTAGTTCAGATGTTCATGCTCACATATTGAAAAGAAACGAGGCGGCCAAGAAAAAAGTGGAGACTAAATTCAAAAAGCTAAAGAAGACCATGGTGAGTTTCTTTGGCACTATTTTTTATTTTTTTTTACTACCTTGATCAAGGCTACAAGCTGCTATGAGTGATGTTTTTATCACTTCATGTAAGTTTAGAGATTTCTTTTTCTCAGAAACAATTAAGTAACAACTGCCCCGAAGTCTTCACAGTGAGCTCTAAAGAGTTCCTGAAAGGAAAATATCTGCAGACAGACGAAACTGGTCGGTTGAATCACACTAAATTCATACTTGTTTTAACTTTATTCAGTCAAGAATGATTTATTGAAAGATGATGATGAAATTATACTATGTAATTAATTTTTACAGAAATACCCAAACTTCAGAAATTCTTGAGAGATCTCAATGATCACCACTCTTTGAACTATGTGTCTGGAGCTTATGGGATTCTCTGTTGGATTCAAGGAGCCCGCCATAGAGAAGGGGTGAGATCAGTGTAACTTCACTCATTGTCTTCTGTTGTCTGCACTGTCATTAATATTTACTTGTAATCACGTTCACATTTTCTGCTCAGTTTTACTGACAACATGCTGAAATCAGATCACTGACACCTCACATCTGTGTGGATCACTTTTTTGATTGAAAAGTGACACCTAAAAAGTATTTTAGCCAGAACAGAAGTTGATCACTTGAATACTCATTGCTTAGAATAGCTCATGGTCAGCATCAATAGAACTTTACTTATTGCTACAATTAATGTCTATTTTTTTCAGGCTGACAACAAAACAAATGTGTGCGCAGACATTAAAAAAAAGATGAATCATCAACTTGACAATGTCCGAGAAAAAATTGATGAAGTTAACAAGACTTTTGAAAAACACCTCACTGAGGGTGTCAGAGCGTCCAAACATTCCTATGAAGAGGAACTGAATCCCATCTTACATCTCGTACGTTTTTGAATTTTCATTAAGTCAGTGTTGACACATTGTGAATATGCGTTTAATTTATTTTATTCTATTTTGTCTCAGAAAAAAGACGGCCGTGGTTTTCACAAGACACTGAAATGTGTTGTTAAGAACGGTGGAGTCTACAGAACAAAAAATGGGAAATTAATAAATCTCAACATGACATTGTCTTCACACCTGACTAAGAGCATTGATGAGGAATTCAAGAAGACATTCCCGTAAGAACTGTTTAGTTAAAGACTATATTATACCACTATTTTTTTTTAAGAAAAAAATCTTGCAAGTGTTAATAGTACCTTTAAGGACACTTTCAACTTTCAATGTTTTTAACGTGTTTCAGAAATAAAAGAGAGTGTGAACCATTCAATGGGGTCATCGGTAAGACTGTACTCGTCACAGATGAGCTGATTCAGAAGTACAAAGATGTTGCACTGTGGGATTTTCTGAAGACAGAGGTAAAGGTTGAAAAATCCAATAACCAGTGCACCTGGATCTGGTTCACTGGTTATTGACATAACTGAGATATTCTCTGCAAAGCTGAACCTAAAAATCACTTTATCGCTTAGTAAAACTGACATTGAAAAGACTAAGTGTCTTGTGTTCTTATTATTTGTAGTAGTAATGTGTTATCCTGAACCGTTTTCTTTTAGGAAGAAAAGATGAAGACAAAGCTGATATCAAGAATCCGAAACGATAAGAAAGCCATCTACAGCAGTCTGACAGAGACAATTGAGATGTACATGAGAGAGTGCTATGAAAGTAAGACAATCATGACTGCCTGTCACCATAATAATACACAGACACACATACATTCACACACATTTATCATGTTTGAGCAATTATTTTCTCGTTTATTTTAGGTGCAGCTGGAAAGCCCACACTGAAAAACATGAGGGACACTATTGAGAAACATGTACAGGATTCAAAGGACGTCATCTTTGATCGTGCTAAAGATGCTATGTTGAACCAACTGAATCAGCTGAAGGTTTGTATAAAATTTATTTTGATGAGACTGTAAAACATATTGAGCTGCATATCTCTCTTTGTAAGGTGCTTAAGAGTTTTGGGATATTTCTAATCTAAGACACACAAACACACATACACAAAAATCTATTTAGCTGTGAGTCCTTTCCCTCAGTGCACACACACATCTAAACAGTCAATTCATGTGACCATCAATGAAGCTTAAACACAATATTTTCCTCTCATCAAGTGATAATATAAATTTTCATGCTGCATTAGGAGAACATCATGAAGACAATGGAGACAACCATGAAGAAAGCTACTGAAGTGTCACTCAAGACAGATGACTCCTCATGCCCAGGTAATAGACACACATAAAAATGAGGTCATTCTTAAAGAGCACAAACAAAAAAACAACATTAATAAATCAACAATTAATAATTGTTTTGGTTTATTTTAGATGTTTCAGCAGAGCTTGCAGAGGTGAAGAAAATCTACAAGGAACTGAAGTCCCACAAGAAGAGAAGCGGCTAATCAGGTAAAATATTTGATAAAATATCAATGTTATGTTGTTTGGTTATGAACAGTTTTGTTGTCAATGTCATTAACAGTCATTTTAATCGCTGACACGATACGTATGTTGTTTGTTTCTCCAGGAGATGTTTCATATTCGTTCTGTGTGGAGCAGAAGCCTGGTCACTGTCTGAACATCCAAAAGGGAAAGATGACTAAAGACAAGAGGCCTCTGGATTTTGGCCTGATCCATTGTTGTCAGTTTATTACCTGTGTTTTCTTGATTTCTGATGTGTGATTTGATTTTGTTTTTTGAATTTCATGTGGAGGGAGGGATTTTTACATTTTTTCTTAGGACATGTTGCCTGTAGTATCGAAAAAGGACAGGGATGAAATGCAAAGGTTCCTGGTCAGATTGAAATGCGTCACAGCACAATGTCCCCACAATAATGTCCCAGTAATATTTTCATATTTTCATGTTAACAGTTTAAGTTTTCATTACACACACACACACATTTGCACTACTGTATGTTTTAATTATATTAGCTTTGCAGTTTCTGTGATTTGTCCTTTGAATAAGATCATTACTAGTTTGATTTGAGATGATCCGTAGGATTTTGTGAAAATGGCCTTAAATTAAAATTCTTCGACAATTATTTGGAAAAAATAAATGTCTTATGAGAAATGCAGAGAAATAAAGGTCATAAATACACCAATGGCTTCTTACTTGTTTTGTCTTATCTGAACTAGTTCTAAATATAAACTTAATATAACATAATTTCATATGACTTCACAAAACGACCATATATGATTTTCACAACTATAAATTATAAATGGCCGTGGACTTCATTAGGATCCATTTCCGTATAATTGTTTATAATTACTTCATAAGTTGAGCTTTATTACTGTGTATTTATCTATGAAATAAACTATGAAATATGAGGATTAAAGCAATCACAACAAAACTTTGGAGAGAGACAGAACAAAACTATCAGTGGTTTGAGTTCAGGCGAACACACACACAATAGAAAGTGTACATCAACCAACAATTACGGAGAAAATATAAAAAGGGGAGCACGTAAGGCACGCAATGTGAAACGTAAGTGAATCAACCATGACAGTATTTCTTTACAAAGGGACTTAAGATTGTTCCTAGCATCTGTTCTGATTCCAAGATAGAAAAAATGTAACATTTTTCTTTTGTAAAAGGTCTTTAAAAGTGTCATTCACCTCGGTTTTGACTGTAGAAACAGAGAATACAGATTATATCACCAACTATTACAGTATGAATTCTAATTATTCTCAGATGTAGTAAATTTACTGCAAAGTTAAGCACGTGGAAAGTGAAAAGAAAGTGAAAGTGTTGTGTTCGGCAAGAAGGTTAAGGTTTGTCTCTTCGTCTAGATAACCACGTATGCATTTGTTTTACATAGATTTGTTGGATTTGAAAAAAAACAAAAACAGCCATAGCATTATGACCATAGTCCAGTGCCCTTCATATTAATCAATAACCACTGAATGCCCGCTGGTTTTGATCCCTCTTATTTAGTTTCCTGCTCCGCCCTCAATGTGCTCACCTGTTCCCGTTCCTTTCATACATAGTCAATGAGTTTCCAAGTTTCATTTCATCTGAGAACTTACCTGATTACTGTACTTCACCTGTACTCTGTAGAGGGCTTTTGACAACTGTGGATTTTTGTTTTATCCTGCTCCCATTCTTTGCTGAGTGCACAGCGTGTGCTATGTATTGCGCATTTCCGATCTTATCTGTCTTGACATTACTCTAAGGTATGTATATGTGTTTCATTCTATTCATTCCAACATTGGGAACCATGTTGTGTGTGGCATATTCACTATAAAAGCTGGCATTAAAGTGCTGAGTTGGAAAATAATTATTACTGAGTAAATAGCATTGGATCTATTGGGCTGTATTTATTGGGCTATATTTAAAACTATATTGTCATCTTTTTATTTTATGAGTTGGCTGACAGGATAGATACTTGGCTTGACTTGATATGAACTCTGGGCTTTTAAAAGAAGTAATACATTTTTGAAAAAGGTTAGTACTTATTGGAGTACATAAGAAGATGAAAGCAAAGGTGTCATCCAGGGTGGGTGGCCTGCAGCAGCCACTCAGTAAATAAAGGATTATCTTATCGCATTTTATTAAATCAGTCATTAATTTTTACTGCTTGTTCTTGCCATGCACACTTACTCCTGCGTTATGTGGGATGAAGCCAGTACCTCCTGCCCTAAAGCCCGCCCTGTCTGTTTAGATCAGCTGATTCTCCATGCGCCCTGTTCCTCTGTTCACTATTTCCTGACCAATGTCTATGTACAGATTCAACTCCTCTTCATCTCCAGTAACCAGTAATTATTCGTATTAAACATTCATGATAATTAAATATTGATTTGTTAACCATTTATATTTTCAGCTGCTGTTTTTGGTCATGGATGATTTCGTTTGTACCAAACTAAATGAATGGGGTTTGAAAGAGTGGATCGATACATTTAAAGGTAAAGTATGACTATACATGCTTGTTGGCTTGTTGGCAACACTGAAACATAACATTTACTAATCTATAGGAATAAACATAATTTTTCTGCAGTACAACACTGGCAAATTGTAGTGAAGCTGTTTTGGGAGAGATCAGTGCTTACAAGTTCTTATAGGCTTTGTATGTGTACAGCTGATACTTCCATTCTAATTGCTATTTTTTTATTTTTTATTTTTTTTTACAGAACAAGGTATTGATAAGGAAACTCTGTTTTATCTTGAGGATCAAGAAATTAGGGACTTGATCCCAAAAGTGGGACCAAGAGCGAAATTCAAGAGGGAACTCAAGCTCTTAAAGGTAATGTTCTGCGCTATGACACGTTGCAAATATTTGCAATTGGTCTCATACGGACAGCTGTTGTTACAAAAGAACAAAATAAAATGGCATCTACAAGCAAAAAGATCCTAAAATACAGCTGCCGGGCTTTTACTTGAATTGATCGATCCTTCAGAATCACAATCAGTATCAACTTTATTGGCCAAGTATTTGTGCACATTTTTGTGAATTTGACTCCGGTCACTTTAGTCACCACAAAACACAGAACGTAAATAAGTGTAAAAGTGTAAAAAGTTACACTGTACAGCATAAATTAGACTTTAGAAATTTAAAAATTTAAAAATATAGAGAGAGTATGTACATTTAATGTAGTTATTGATCATGTGAATGGTCTCACACTCTGCGACGGCTCAGAGATCGTCAGAGAGACGGCCCAGTGACAGAAACTGTCTTTGCGGTGGGTGGTTTTGGTGTATAGTGGTGTGTAACGTCCCCTGATGTGGAGGCAATGGTGTTAAGGGAGAAGAGGAGCAGTGGGGAGAGAACAAACCTCTGGGGATGCCAGTGCTGAGTCCAGGAGCTGGATATGAATCTTCCCAGTTTTACCTGCTGCCTCTCGTCAGTCATGAAACTGGAGATCCACCAACAAGTTGAGGGGTGCACAGTGAGCTGGGAGAAAACAACAATAAAAAGTCAACAAGCTACAAGTATTAGTACCCAGGAAACCATCCACGGCACCATCTTGGATCAAGGATCCAACAGAATTACGAATATTTTCTAGAAATAAGATTCATAAATACACAGGACAGTCCCTTGTGCCATAATCTCAGGCAAAAACACATTTAGAAGCCTAGTCCAACTGAGAAACCAACCAGGAGGCTAGCAGTCAGCTACCAACAAGCAACCAACAAGAAGACAACAGCTAACTAGCCTAGCCAACAGCATTGGGTAAGAAGTGATGGGACACGCGACTACACTTCCAACCAACACTTCCCCCTCTACCTAAGAACGAAAGTAAAACGCTAAAAGCCACCAGCTAACTAGCCTAGCCAAGCCTTACTAAAAACACAAATCCATAAAATGGAATACATTAATCTGATTATTAAATATGAGCTTTAATATCAATGATGTTTTCAGTATCTGTTTAAAGTTTTACAGTCTTGGTCTGTGTCAACAGGAACGTGACGAAGCAGCTGATTCCCCTCAGGTAAGGGCCGGACAATGAGTGGACTTTTATTTATTTCTCATGCACTTGAGATACTTAAGTGTCTCCTGATAAAGTCGTCTTTACCTAAAGGATTCATCACTGAACAATAAGGGTGATGAACCTCAACCTCGCAGACTTTGACCTCCAGCTCTTCTGGAGTGAATAAGAATATAAATGCATATTTTATTGTGCTTAAGATTGTGAAGATGTGTGCTCAAACCTGCACAACCCTATTAAAGCCTATGCGATCAGATAATTTCTTGTATCATAACGCATTATGCATTAAGACAAATCTTTCTTTTCATTATAAGGTTTTGCCATCCTCAGCTGTTAAAGGTGAGATACATACTATCTAATTGATTACATCTAATATTAACCTGTTTTCAAGTCAGCAATATTATTGACTTGGGCTTACTTGAATAACTATCTATTGTGTTGTTGTATTGCTGTTGTATCGTTAATATCTTGATCATGAACAAACAATACCTGAAAAGATGTCTTTATCTTTTACTTTGTAATAAGTTAAGAGAAAATTGGACCTTCAGGGCGAGTCCAGCAAGTGGCTATCACCAACTAAACAACAATGTCTTCGTCTACCAGAATCAGGTAAAGTGTAAATGTAATAGCACCACATTTTCAATTAAGTTACTACACTAGGTCATTGTCTATGCGAAACAGTGTTTTTGTTTTTCTTTTTTTTTTTATGACAACAGAATTCATAATGTCTGATGTAAGACGTGAAATGAAATCTGTCCTTAAAAGGTTACACGAACAAAGCCAAACAAAGCTCCATACTTTTCTGACGTGAGTATTACATTTTCCAAATTCCGTATCGGTATCCCAATTTAATGGCCGCCTATATGTAAAATCAAGTCATCACACTGCAACAGCACTGCACCAGCACCAACATAACTGGCATCCTCAACATAACAGGCACCCCAAGGCCATAACGCACTTGATACAAACTATATACTCTTTCATATACAAGCGGAGACACTATTAATACGCAACCTGAAACCTGTCTCTTGCACAACAGGAAGAAAATTGACGATTTGGAAACCGACAAGAGGGAGCTGGTCGGTGTCTTTGGTAAAACTGGGGCCGGAAAGAGCTCTTTGATAAATGCCATAATTGGCGAGAGGGATCTTCTGCTAACAGGAAGCATCAATGCATGTACCACGGTCATGATTAAAGTCGAGGCCAACATGCACAACTCCAAGTATGAAGCAGAGATCGAGTTCATTCCAGAAGAGGTAAAGAGCTACGGATATGTTCATCTTGAAGCTAATCGAGGGTACAGAGTATGCCCTTAGGGGGTCCACGAAGGTACTGCAGGGAGGCCGCAAAATCTTTGTTTGATTAGACATGTTTTATATATATATGTATATATATATTTTTAAATTGCCTATTGCTGCTGAGCCAGTCACAAGGCTGCATATTACACACTGACTGTCAGGTTCCCCACAACTGACCAAGAGCCTATTCAGTCCCCAGTTGCACAACCACCCTACTTTTGCATGTTTGAAATAAAAAAAAAATGAATATTTGAGAATGTGTATTATTTGAACAGCTTGATATTGAATACAAAATGGTAATAATAATGTATATTTGTAAATAGCACTAGGTCACGTTTAATATAGAACACATATAGTAGGTAGGGGGTTCCTATTTAATCTCTCCATCAGTTTGGAGGTCCTTGGCCTGAAAAAATGGTGAAGACTCCTAGATGTAATATTTTTTTTTTTTGTCTTTTAGGAGTGGGAAGATGAATTGTGGCCCTCGCATCAATTTCATGTGGATGATGGAGATCAGGAAGATAGAGATGATTACAATGTCACTGATGACGACATTGATGAGAAGCTGTCAGCATTGTATGGAGAAGAATGGAATCAAAAAACTCCCAAAGAACTCATGGACAAGAAATATTTCAAGGAAATTCCAGAATTTTTAAAATCTGCAACAAAGACTCTGACGGGCGAATCAGTAAGAGAAAATAAAGTATCTGAAACAATTCTCGCCATAAACTGCAATAAACTCGTTTATAGCTTTTTATATACAGACAAATCTTTCCAGTTTTGATTAGTCCAATAGTAACTGGATAAACAAAATTTTTATTTAATGTTTATTTAAAAAAAAAAAAAAAAAGAGCACTTACGTATGATTATTTGTTCAATGACACCTGGTCTGTCCCAAATGATGCTATTTGATGCTAATGCTTTTACATGCTTTGCATTTTTATTTGTTACAGGCTAAAGAGCTATCCGCAAAATTCACGAAATACACAAGAAGCGACCCAAACCAAGGAGAAGGGAAAGACTTAAGAAGGTTTTATTGGCCACTAGTGAAGTGTGTGACTGTCAGGGTGCCACAGAATAAGTTTCTCCAGCATGTGACACTCGTGGACCTTCCTGGAAATGGAGACTGTAACAAGAGCAGAGACAAAATGTGGAAAGAGGTAATGTGTGCACATGTAGAGCGCTGTGTTATTGCGAAATTTTAATATCAACTTCTGACATTATCTTTTGATGATTATTTTTTGCATATACAACATTTATTTTACAATTTCAGGTCATTGTAAATTGCTCCACTGTGTGGATTGTGACTGACATTAATCGAGCAGCAGCAGAAACAGAACCCTGGGAGATCCTGGAAAATGCCAGTAGCAGTATTGGAAACGGTGGAGAGTGTCAGCACATTCACTTCATCTGCACCAAGTCTGATCAGATTGATGATAATGGGTAAGTAAATCACTTTCATGAGAATAAAACATTCCAGTCGACCCTGGGGTGCATGAAAAGAGCACAACAGAATTTAATGCAGAAAGTACCGTATACATATAGGTGTCAAGGCACTATATTTGTAAAATACTTTTATGTCGAGGACTCCTACCTCCTATGACCACAAAACCTTTTAACCATTGATCTTTGACCCAAGATGCTATCCATCTGTAAGTGCACCTGAAACCTGAAGGACTTGTGAGCTTTTCCCAGTTTAATTACGATAAACCCTTATGGCTCTGCCAATCACTTGAAGGCCACAACACAAATAAAATGCCTCGAAGGATCAAGGCCTTACCTGAATCCTGGTGAGCTTGACCAGCCTCTGGCCGCGTCTGTCGGATGGTACTCACTCCAAATCAAATAGTTCCTCCTCCCGCAGAATGTTGTAAGGTTGCCCATTTTTGTGCTCCATTATGAGTCTTTTACTCCAGTTTCTCCTGTTGGAATTGTCCTACAAATAAACATCCAAGTGAACTACACACAACTAAGTGAAATGAAGTGGCTCTGACTTGTTTTAACATTCTATCAAGAAAAGTTGTAAGAAAATGTGAACATGTAAAATGATGTAAATGGCTACAGCTGCAATTTCAAGTTAACCTCTGTAAGCACTTCTTGTTACAGTTCAGCAGATGAGGTGTATGCTAGCATATTGAAAAGAAACATGAAAGCCAAGGAAGCGGTGAACAGTGAATTCAAAAAGCGCAGCAGGATTATGGTGAGTCTGACAGACACAAATATGGTTGACAACTTCAAGCATGACTTTAAATTAAAACTCTTTCCCCCAGAAACATTTCAGCAGTGACTGCTTCAAAGTATTCACGGTGAGCTCCAAAGAGTTTCTGAAAGAAAATAAACCTCTGAAGCTGGAGGACACTGGTAGGTCAAGTATCACCAAATTATATGAACAGAATAAAAGATAAAATTAGTATCAGTTTTAGTTTCACTTTTGGTTTTGTTTTATCTGTATGGCATTAAAATTAAATGTATTGTAATGTAAATATGTAATATACAAACTATTTTTACAGAAATACCCAAACTTAAGGAATTTCTAAAGAATCTCAACGACAGTCATTCAGAGACTTTGAACTATGTGTCTGGAGCTTATGGGATTCTGTCTTTGATTCAAGGAGCCCGCTGTAGAGAAGGGGTAAGATCAATGAATGCTTTCTTAACCGACATTAACATTTACAGAAAATAGAAATATTCATTTCAGATAAGTATGTTTTATTAAACCGTGCACAGATTCTGTGAATACATGGTAGAGCTCAGTGACTGGCTTTAAAAATAGATATAAAATGATGGATACGCTCAATTTCATGAGTCAGGATCAATAGGATTTTTTTTTTTTTTTTTGCTTTGAATAATTGATGTGTTGTTTTTAGACCAGCAGAAAAACTGAAGTGTGCGAAGACCTCAAAAAAACCCTGAACCTTCAAGTTGACAAAGTCAAAAAAGTGGTGGAAGACGCGAACAAGGCTTTTGAAATGTGCCTTGATAAGGGTGTTGAAATGTCCAAACGCTGCTGTGAACAGAAACTGGAGGCCATTTTAAGTCCTGTAGGTATTTTAATTGGAAACAAAAAGTCACTTCAGACTTCTTTTGATTAATTTGTTTGTTTTATTTTGTTTTTGTCCCAGAGAAAACGCAGTTCGGGTTTTCACAGGACTCTAAAAAGTGTTGTAAAGAACAATGGCATCCACAAACCAAGGAGGGGAAGACAAATAAATCTCAACATGACACTGACTTCATTCTTGACAGACAGCATTGATGAGAAATTCAGGAAGACCTTCCCGTAAGAAGCATTTAATGAGGACTTAAAAATTTGTGTCAACCCAGACAGTATAGCACTGACAAATTCTAAATTATACAGATGTATTATGTTCATGAATGCATTAACGTTTCAGAAATGATGGAAACACTGGACCATTTGGTGGGTTCATCAGAGAGTTTTCACTCAACACAGACAAGCTCATTCAACAGGACAAAGATGTGGAACTGCTGCTGAGATTTCTGAAGACAGAGGTAAAGAATGAGGATAAAACCATCCCGTTCAGCAGTTATTTTGAAGTTTTCTGTAGGTTTAAACTGAGATAGGCTTTGATAAAGCAAGTTGTGCTGCAAAACTAAACTTGACACTGTTTAGCCATCATTTACTACTTTTTGAGTAAAGTCCAAAATTGTGCTTTTAATGTCATTCAGTATGTTTACATGACATCAGCCGTAAAAGAAAAAGGTAAACAGAGTCGGTAGAAGAATGACCTGAGGGATAGCGTGCATCGTACATGTATCATAAGTAGGGCGCACATTACATACAAGATTAAACAAGCTGAACTATTATCTATCTTGTTTTTATCTGAAATGCCGGCCTGCCGCATGAACAACTCTTCTTTGTTATATATGTGTATGTGTGTATATATATATATATATATATATATATATATATATATATATATATATATATATGATGTATTAGGTCAAGAGACATATAAACACATGTAAACTGGGACAAGGACTGCATTCAGAAAGTCGAATAATTAAGCTGTGCATGTAAACACACTGTTATTTAATTTAAAATGTTACACTGTTTTTTTTTTTTATTTTGTTTTTTTAGGAAGAAAACATGAAGACCAAGGTGATTAAATACATCAGGGACAAAAAGAAAATTATCTACAGCAGTTTGATAGAGACGACTGAAAAAAACATGCGCGCCACCTATCAGAGTTAGTAAGACACTGCCTATCACCACAATAATATACACTACCAGTCAACACACCTTCTCACTGAATTGAATGATTGGTAGTGTACATTAATTGTAAATGAGCATAAAAATTAAGTTATGCAACAATTCTCTGTTTAATTTTAGGAGCATTCAACTTCAGAGGGAAGGACACACTGAAGAACATGAGGACTACGGTTATGAGACATGTATACGATTCCAAAAACAACATGTTTGAGGAGGCTAAAAACGTCATGTTGGGCCAGCTGAATGAACTGAAGGTTTGTCACGTTAAGATAAGACTGTAAAACACGCTGTGCTGACCTGTGTTTTGTGAAAGTTCTTACTACTAAAACAAACTGCAGGCATTTTCATCTTTCACTAATTATATGACAGTGATTATCAGTCATTTTAAACCGAAATCTATGAATTCGAAAATGTTTTTTACTACTCTCAGCAGCCTCTGGGCACACATCTAAACAGTCATATTTTATTCACTAAAGTCTGAACACATACTCTTCCTCTGAGATAAGTGATAATTCACATTTTAATGGTGATTTAGGAACATGTCTTGGAGACTCTGGAGAAAACCATGAAGGAATCAATTGAGCTTTCACTTACGACAGGTGACTGCTTAATACCAGGTAAAAGGAATGCATGAAAGCTAAAGCATTCATATAGAGTGCAAAGAATTGTGTAAATATGTTAATAAATCCACATTATTCTATTTCCAGATGTTTCAGATAAGCTTGCAATGGTCAAGAAACTTCATGATGCACTGACAGGCGACCTACACGAAGAAAAGTAACTACTCTGTTTTTTAAAATGACGACATGTTATGCTACAGATGTGCATGCACATATTTTTCAGAAAATTTGTAAAATAACGATTCAGTTATATTATACGATTTTATTGTAACTCCTCTTTCCCTTAGTGTTTATAATGTACACTGAGGTCACACCCAATAATAAAAAAAACAGGTCCTAAAAAAAACAACAAATAAAACACATAATGTATACTTTAAATCAAGACACTAGTACCTGAAGCATCAAAATGCTTTCTTTCACCCTTTTAAATCAATAGAACAGTTTAAGTTTCCTGCAACCAATGAAATAATATTGTTTTTGTTTTGTTTTTTGAGCTCAAACTCAACCTTTTTAATGAAAATAAACCTATGAGATGGGATTTTTAGCTTGAGCTTAAATGTTCAAAATATAACTTCAACACACATAGGAATAGAAATATCAGCCGAGTGCTTTTGTGTACTCAAAACACAATAATAGTACCCACACCTGTACCAATATATGTTCACAGTTCACATGGAAATAAAGATGAATGATAATGGTACCATGAAAAGTTTAACCCAAGCGCTTGGATAATTTCCCTATTCGCCTATTCGTCGCGCTGGTGCACATGAAGTTATATCCAATTATGAGAAGAAATTAACTTTTGAAACACTATCTGCTTTAACCCAGTCTTGTGCCTGTATCCTGCACTCGGTTCCGTTCAAACGTCAAGTACTCACGCAACCTCTCGTTGTCGATGCAATATGGCGTTGCAGCCAGCCAGGCCGTAGAGCGATATCCAGACTGCTTCCGCGACACGTCCCGTGGCTCCGGCTACCTGCGACACGTCCTCGTGCTCTGCAGTCACCTCGTCCGCACGAATGTCGTGTGAAGACTTCCTTGTGTCCGCGTGCCACCGAGCTAACTCACAACACGCGAGTAATGTCGGAGCTAGTGACGGAGACTACGCTGTCGCGGCTCGGAAAACCTCACCGTCGTTTAGACTACGCACAGTCGACTGAGATTCGTGAAAAAAGTACTCTGACCGATTAAGGCTCTCTGGGCAGGGCAATATTTAGGCTAACATTAAGTTCGAGTCTCCAAACATTGACTTTTTTTCTCTCTGCCGAAGAAAACACAGCCCGCTCTCCACTGTCCCGGGGAACTCTGGGATACTTCCTCCCGCGGAAATACAATAGTTTTTATCAAACAGAAAAAAAAAAAACCTTTATCATTTTAAAGACCATAGAATATTTTTTAAACAATATAATACGTGAATTACAGAGTTAATATATGAACAGTATTAATTTAAACATAACTGTCGCAAAACTGGAAACACAGAGGATTGCGGAAAATGAAGTCCTACTCTTCTCCGTCTTCTAGAAGCAATATAAAGGGAGAATCTGCATATTTTTACCATTACTAAGATTATAGAAACTAAATAAAAATGAATGTTTTTACACATTTTTAGAGAATATATTAGATTAGATTAGATTAGATTAGATTAGATTAGATTTCAGTTATGTGGAGAAACAGCAGAGGAAAGGTCACCTGCTACAGAACGTCCCTGAGGGAAACTTCTTTAGTTACAGACACAAAGTCTCTCTCTGAATTTAATCTCAAACTTTTTGGGGGGGAGGTTGCTATCCAGTGTGTTTTTGATGTGTGCTGTTATGGTGTTTCGTTTAGAGTTTTCAACAAATTTAGAATTTTAGGATAAAATGCAAAGGTCCTTGGTTTGATTCAAACAGAGGATGTTGGGATTTTCATCCTCCCACTGTGCAAGGATGTAACAGTTTTACTGTACTATATACACTGTATTATGCTTTAATATTTTCATTTCATGAGTTTAGTGTGGGTTCATTGGGTTTGGATTGTTGCAATTTTGGGGTACGGACAAAATGATCTGGAGTAACTACTTTCTGTAGTTGTACACCAGTCAAAATTCTGGACACACCTTCTCACTGAAATGAATGAGAAGGTGTGTCCAAACCTTTGACTGGTAGTGTAGGGCAAATTTTGAATTACCACAAAGTAATGGTTTCTATAGGTGCCTTCTTACTGGACACTAATCTCTATTGGGTGTTTGTTACATACTATTTGCTTTGTTTTTGTGCCTTGATTACTAATTCTAAATGTGATTCAGTAGGCTAATAAACCTTGCAGTACCTTTCCTTTCTTGTGAAAGTAGCTAATTATTGCTTCATATTTTCTCAAATATCAGTTTTATTTGTAAGATCTTAACAGTTATTTTTTAATTTTATTATTGCTATTTTGAAGTTTCTTGAGACAAAGCTACACTGCAGTACCAAAGTGCTTTACACAACCACTGTGGCACATGGTTCAGTATATAGACCCCTTCATGGCCTATGTCACTGTGACATCACAATGTTAGCTTGAGGCAAACACTGTTACTTTCAAAGATGAAAATTTTGTCTTGTTGTATTTTTGGGGATGAAAACCGAAAAACCAAAGATGCTAACTTGAAGTTTTACCACATACCAGACACTGCCAGTTGTGCACACTTCATATCATCATATCAGGTCAGATTAATATGTAATGCATGTTATGTTAAAATGTTATTGGGTTAGAATAAATCCTGACTGAAATTACATTAAGTTTATCATTATTTGGGGATTCTTGTTACATGTTAATGCTAATGCTAACCACTAGCTAAAGCAACGTTAGTTCTATGTTTCATTTACAAGTTGAATTTACTACGTTACCCTCCACAGTGGTTCCATCCAGTGAGTGAGAGTCCCATCGTCAGAGTCATCAGAGTCAACTTTTTTAAGAAAAACACTCACAGTCTCGGAGAGTGAGTGTATTAGTATTTTCTCTAAAATATGTGTTTTCATCATCCATTCTTGCCAAAACAGTCAATTGAAATATGCTAACCGCCATTTTCAGGCTATTGTGTTTGAGATGTTTTGCCTCCAGTTAAGCCCCACCCTTCAAAAAACGTCACATGGTTTACAAACTATGGAGGGGTGTATTTGTCATGGTTTCAAATTTTGAGTTGTTCTTTGATGTTTCTTGTTTTTTCTGCTTCATTTTGTGGTTTGTTTGTTTGGATATTTGCCGATTCCAGCCTGTGATTCCCCTCATCTGTCTTACCTTGTGTCCTTTGTATGTGTCATTGGTCTCACCTGTCTCTTGTTATTCCATCAGCCCATGTGTGTGAGTGTGTAGATATATCCGTGCCTTTACTTCTGTCCATTACCAGGTTATCTGTGATGTTTGCCCTAGTTCAGGTCCTCGTGTTCCTGACTTTGGTTCTGGTCTTCACCTGTTTTTAGATTTGTGTTTTTTGATTTTACCTGCCTTCCCTGCAATGCCTTTTGTTCCAGATTTTGTAGTATTTTTTATTAAAGTCACTTTGTTTCCTGGTTCTGCCTCACTCTGTGTGTGTTTGAGTCCTACCTCACCAGAACATGACAATGTTTTCCTATATCTGTTCATTATGCAAATAGCAAATAGCGAATAGCAAAAAATGTGAAAAGCGGAGCAATAGAAACAAAAACAACATCAATGGACTCCATTAAATCTCAACAATATACAGAATATCAGAGGTCTGACTTAAGGCAAACACAAACAAATGATGCTCCAGTGAGACATCTTGTGCTAAACTTAAGTTAGTTTCTCTTTAAGATCCATGCAGAGCCATATTTAAATTTGTTTATCATAAATTTGCTTACTCTTGTTGAGGACAATGGTGATAAGCTCTGAAAGATAACTTGAAAGTTACATTATAACTGATCTGTACATGTGATACAGAAACTATTTGAATTTTCCATGGCTTACACACAATACAACTAAAGCTGTGATGCTATATATGCAACACTTTAAATCAGAAGAATGCTATCCTGGATTGGATGTGACCATAAATTTCATTTTATATTGTGAAATTCAAACATTATTCATATCCCATCCATAGTGAGATACACAATATCTCATTAGTTATATCGTTTATTCATCTGTTTTCAAGGCAGAAATAATTTAATTTGACAAAACAGCTCTATTGACAATTATAATGAGGATTATTCAATACTGAGAGAGTAGAGCTCTGCAATTTCTGTGATTTGACCTTTGAATAAGAACATTTTGAGTTTGATTTGACATGAACTCTAGGGGTTTGAGAAAATGACCTTTAATTAAAAATTTTCGCTCACAGAAAAATAAATATTTCTATGGGTGTTTATATCAGAAATGTAGAAAACTAAGATGGAAACAAACCATTTTTCCGTCCTTGTGTATGTCTATTGCTTATTTCTTTAACTGAAATGTAGGTTTCCTAAAACAAAGCAGTACACCGAATTATAAATGGGCATGGACTTCATTAGGATATGTTTCAACTAGTTTTTCGGTCTGAATGTTTATAATTAGTTTATACGTTCAGTTTTATTACTGTGTACTTATTCTCTGAAGCAGTGAATTCCAAACTCAGTAACTTGAAAGATGAGGACAAGAGCGATCGCAATAAAACTGTTGTGATCAGTGGTTTGACTTGAGGTGAACACCCACACCTTATACTGCAATGAAACAAAGGATTTCAGTTCTCTCTAGTAGATAATGATGGAGGATTTATTTTGAATAAATTTGCCTGCTTTGATGCGCGCTATAGTGAATAGTGCATTGGCTGAGAGAGCTCTTGTTTGATAATTTTTCCTTTAAAGCTAACCGAGAGATTTTCTTTGCATACAGATTACAGATTAGGCTGCATTTCCGTGCAGTGAGAAAACAGTTATGTAGCTTTAACTTTAGTGTGATACAAGCCTTATCGTACTGTAATTGTACTTCAAAATGTTGGATGTTCACTTTTTTATAATCAATAATTGTCAATTAATCTATCATTATGTCAATTAATAAATAATTACATCACTCAAATAATTGATATATTAATCAATCAATTGATCGATCGATCCGTTTTATATTTTTCAAATAGTTTGATTCTTCTATAATACTTTTTATGTTGCTGCCACTCCCTGCCTACTTTTTATAAAGTGGAAAGTGAAAGTGAATATTGCAAGAAACAGGTCAAGAATCTGTGGTCGAACGCATACTGAGACGACTGGGATCAGTTAAATTTTTTGTCGCCAAGGAAAATTAAAGAAAGGTAATAAATAACAAATCTAGCTAGTAAAGCTTGCTAGCTCTCGCTCTACAGCTACTCATTCGCTCACACAAGCACACACATGTTCACACACCAGCGCCACGCACTGGGAGCAAATGGGGGTTCGGTGTCTTGCTCAAGGACGCTTCCGTACGTACGTCCGGAGATTGAACCGCTAAGCCCCTAGTGGACAAGCTGCTCTACCTAGGGAGCCACAGCTGCCCCAGCTCTAAGCTATAACATATCTGCAGCACACGGTATTGATAAGCTGTGTCTTGTAATGTGTTTTTTATTCAGTTCTGTTTTGTCCACGTTGTTGCTGTGGTTGTATAGCGTGTCAGACTGACATGTTTATGGTTTTGAAGTGGGCCATGCCCTGTTCAAGGTTCAGTTACCTCCAGAAAAGCCACCTTGGTTTCGTTTGCGTGAGGCCCTACAGTGTGCAATCAGGTCAAGAACCTAGGTTTCACTGTTACGAAGTATCAGTATATTGAGTTGTCACGAATGTCCTTTTGAAAAATTTAACTGGTTCTGATGGGCACCATCGTAATTAAAAATGAGGTAAAATTCTTTTTGGGTATTTCTAACAATCCATTCCCTGTCTCGGTCAGTCTAAATCTATTGTTAGATGCCCAGTAGATTGTGATATTTTAAAATTTAACTTTTAACAAGAAGGTTCCTCACCATGCACAGAGGGTTCTTCCCTAAGGGTTCCATCCATAATGGAAAAACAGTTTCCTCCTTAATGGCACTATAATTACTCTGCGTAGCACCTGCATCAGCCGCCGATCTTGAGATAAGAAAAGAATGATCTTATCTCATTTTATTAACTCAGTCATTCATTTTTACTGCTCGCTCTTGTCATGCACACTTACTCCTGTGTCATATGGGATGAAGCCACCACCTCCTGGCCTAAAGCCCTGTTTAGATCAGCTGATTCTCCATACGCCCTGCTCTTCTGTTCACTATTTCCTCTATATGTACAGATTCAACTCCTCTTCATCTCCAAACCAGGGAATAACATTCTAACATTCTTTAACCTGACTGTTTTTGGCTTCCTGTTGACGCTTAAGGACTATCCTGCTCTGTTTTCGACCTGAAGTTTTCAACACTTACCTGCTCCTGCCTGTGGGACCTTTAAAACCAGGTGAACTGTTAAAATGTGTAATCTGAATTGATCATAAATAACCTATAATATTCATAATATATAATAATAATAAATATTGATTTGTTAACTATTTACATTTTCAGCTGCTGTTCTTGGTCATGGATGATTCTGTTTGTAACCAACTAGAAGAATGGGATCTGAGAGAGTTGATTCATACATTTAGAGGTAAAGTATCACTATATATGCTTGTTGGCAACACAGTCAGCTGATACTACCACTCTAATTGCTTTTTTTATTTACAGAACAAGGTGTTGATGAGGAAACTCTGTATTATCTTGACGATCAAGACATTGACAACTTGATCCCAATAGTGGGACCAAGAGAAAAATTAAAGAAGGAACTCGAGCTGTTAAAGGTAATGTTCTGCACTGTGAAGATAAAAAAAAAGGGGAATAATTATTATAAAATAAAATAAATATTACTAAGTAAATAGCACTGGGTCTGATATTAATCCAGTTTTAATTATCACTTGCCTGTGATCTTTGCCACACGCAACTTTTTTTTATTTTATTTTATGTTTTGTTTTATTTTGTCAACCTTGGACTTTTGTCTGAACCTACCTATTTCTTTTGTTTGTTTGAAATACATAAGTGGATACCTATTGTCCTAAGTAATGACACATTGCTTCTCAAAATATGTGTTGCGTGATAAGTAATGCTATGAATATATATAGACAGCTATGAAAAGTTGAGTTACAAAGAACAAATAAAAACTGAAACGATACATTTGACATCACGTATATCTGAATAGATATTAAGATGCTGGCCACACTTATTTCAGTATATTTTCCTGAGTCTCCAGTGCTGCAAGTCTTACATTTGTGCATGTACTTCAATGCAGACCACTCCTCAAATAATGGCCGCAACTTCACACCAAGAGGAAAACCAGGAAATGGTCATAGATCCTGACCAAGAGGAAAACCAGGAAATGGTCATAGATTCTGACCAAGAGGAAAACCAGGAAATGGTTGCTTCTGTTATCACAAATGTGAGTAGCTCAGTATTTTTAGAAACACACTTATCCACTTTTTTTGCTAAAAGATGAATGAGAAGAATCATCCCGCACTCATGTAGGTCGAGTAAAACTCATGCAACGATAGTGTACAACATTGACTTGAAATCAGTTTGTTACAAATGTTAATATTTTGTCTTTCCAGAGCGAGGATCCAATTTACCCTGGTGCTCCAGTAACTCGAAGACAAGGCCTACTTGCTACTATACTCTGCATTCTGCATCATCGCCTAACTGCAGCGCAAAATAGCTTAATGGCTTTGCTGAATTTTCTTGTCCCTAATTTGCTTGTCCCTGACCTCGTTGAATCCCAGTGTCTTACCGACAACATTCCAAAAGTGTCTACGGTGTTTTGCTGTCCATCCTCTCAAAATTACTTTGGAAAAAAGCATGTTGCTTCTTGTTCACACTGCAACGAAGTGTTCAATGATGCAGGCAACATTCGAAATGGAAGGTTCTTTTTCTCTGTTTCCTTGAAAGACCTTCTGAAAAACATCCTTGAGATGCATGGCGATAAGTTGATAACTAAAACTGTCAAATCCAGTGATCACATTAGGGATGTCATGGATGGGTCAATGTACCAGAATCTGATTAAAAATGGTACGCTGGCAGCAGATGACATCACACTGACATGGAATTGTGATGGCCTAAACATTTCAAACAACGATTATTTATCAAAATACTCAGTTTGGGCCCTTCAATTTACTATTAATGAACTTCCATACGAACTAAGGTGGGAAAATGTAGTAGTTGCAGGTCTTTGGTTTGGCCCAACCCCCCCTACGATTAATACATTCCTGAATCCTTTCATTCATGAATGTCGTGATCTAGCTCAAAATCCACTCCAGTGGAGAGACAGTAGTGGCACAATTCGCAATTCAAAAGTCTTCTCCTTGGTTTGCTCCTCTGATGCTGAGGCGAGGCCTCTTCTCAGGAACTGCAAGAAGTTCAATGGAGAATATGGTTGTGACTGGTGTTTACATCCTGGCACAATGGTCAAAAAGGGCAGTGGACACATGAGGTCGTACACATACGATGAAAGGAAACAAGCACCAAGGTCAAAGTCAATGTTTCAGGAGCATGCAAGGCAATCTGGAAACTCTGCGAGCTCTCTGCAAACGTATGGAGTCAAAGGAGGCTCTGTTCTTTCCAAGCTTCCCTTTTTTGACATTGTGTTTGGATTTGTCCCTGAGTACATGCATTCAGTTCTAGTTGGTGTGACCAAACAACTCATGTCTCTGTGGCTGGAAGAAGGAAACTCTGAGAAACCGTGGTATATAGGTCACAAGGTTTCACAGATGGACTCCCGACTTCTCAGTCTAAAACCAACATTAGAACTGGGCAGACGTCCGTGGTCACTGAAGTGTTGGGAGTCTTGGAAAGCATCACAGTGGCGAGCGTTCCTTCTATTTCATTCTATTAGTGTTCTGCCAGGTATCCTGCATGCTTCATTTCTGGACCATTATTTCCATTTGTCATTTAGCATTCACATTCTGCTCCAAGAATCAATATCCCAGCAAGACCTTGAGCTGGCTCATAACTACTTAAAACGCTTTGTAGTTAAGATGGAAGAACTTTACGGTGAAGAAAACGTGACTTTCAACTGTCATCAGTTAATCCATCTAACTGAGAGTGTACGTAACTGGGGGCCTCTTTGGGCAACATCAGCTTTCAGGTTTGAAATTAACAATGGAAATTTAAGGTCTCTGTTTAAGGGCGTTGATTTCGACTATAAACAAATTTACCAGAGGTTCATCTTTTGGCAGTACATACCGAGACACCTCGACTCTTTGGTGTTCAACAAAGATACTGATTTTGGGGAGTTATTAGCTAAACTCTCACCAGTAAATGAAGGCAGTCGCTCTTTCAAACCTCTTGGGCAATCATACCATGTGGATATCACAGAATCCTTCGAACTAGCGATAGAAGAACTCTTAGGACAACCAGTTTGCATCGGATCATTAGAAGCCTTTGACAGCTTCATTTTCAGAAACACGGTTTACCACTCTGCCAGCTGTAAAGAGTCAAACCAAACTGACTGTTTTATTAAACTGGAAGATGGCCGCTATGGAGAAATACAGCAGTTGTTGCTTTTTAAAATAAACTGTGTTTGCATTTTCAACTGTTTGTGCCAGCCAATTCAAGTCATCATGGTCAACCTGTATGATACCAGGCCCGATCCACGGTTCAGCAAAGTGATCCCTGCTAATGAATCGAAGAATATCTTCATCAGGTATGAAGGGACATCTCAACTCAAAGCGTTCTACTTAAGTAGTATTGAATGTAAATGCATGCGCGTGGATGGATGGCTTGTGACTCTACCAAACACGTGTGAAAGGTATTAGAATCACTGCACAGCTACAACTGCAGCAGGAAGTCTTTGTTTTGTATAGCATGTCACTCGTCTGTCTATATCTGTAGGTAGTTTACCACAATCATTTGTTACAAGTTCATTGTCAATTGTAGAAACAATTACAGAGACATTTTCTGGGAATTTTAAGGATATATTATTTCAGAAAAAAAGAAGCTTTACAAATTGTATCTTTTTTTTTTGTCTTATCATATATTTATGTATCTTTGTCTGAATTTTACCAAAACAGTTGTCATAGAAGAGTGATTTTGGTCAGATACAACCTTTTTGTCATTTTATTTTGTTTTTGACTAGTCGGTCTAGATTGATATGCATTGTGATTCTACAGAAAACTACCCAAAATAGTTGTAATTTTTCTGTTGTTACTTATGAGTGAAATGTAAGAGTTAATATATACTGACACTGTTAAAAAGGGTTGTAATAAAGTACTTCCTCCCACTCCTTTTAAGATATGTAGAATATGGATTATTCAGTTCATGTTTATTTTATTTTTTCATTTTGGGTTATTTTTGTTCATTCCTGTATGTTTTTTTTGTTTGCTTTTTACATATTTGAAATAAACTAAACTGTTACTGCACTGCTTAAAGTGTTGATGAGGCCTACGCCATGTGATACTGAGATGTGTCCCACTGCAGATTCTTAGGACACTGAGAATGTGCAATAATACAAAATGATTACTACACGATACAATAGGATATTAAGCCTCATGGGATATTATTAATATTTTAGTAATATTTATTTATATACAATTGTAATAATATTCATGAAATCTTAAAATAAAGTCCTCAAGTAAAGCCAGTTTCATTGTAAATGTTTCAAATGTTTATTATGGTCATAGAAAACATGACAATAAATTATTAAAAAAAAAAACAACAACAATATTTGTTAAGAGAACACAGTAAATCTCACAGTGAAAAACATCAACATACTGAATTAGGTCAGTGTGGCATTACGGTGAACAGGTGGTTAGATAACATGTTTACATAAATGTCTTGTGTAGCTACTTGATTTTTGCTCCTAGTAATTTTATGGTGCTCAACATTTCCTAATGTGAACGGTCTGTCGTGTGAAGCTACTGTAGATGAACGCCACAAACATCACAGCTTAGTGTAAACAGATACATTTAGACTATTTTTTTTTTCAATTAGGCAATGATTTCAGCCAAATCTTGAGACAAAGTACTATAAACTCAGCACCAGTGAATAAAAATAAGCACAAATAGGTACTCAAAGCCCTTGAGGAAAAACAATTTAAAAAACCAAAAACAATTGTTTAATACAATAATACTGTCAGCATGAACCTGCTGGTTGCGAATTCACTTACGGCTAAAAGCACTTCACATTTACAAACAGAAAATAAATGCATGCTAATCTATGACACATAGCAAAGGCATAGTTCTTATAGGCACGGATAACGACGTTAACTAATGTCCATAAAGCTCTAATCTTCTTCTAGTTTGCATTCAAGGTTCTGCATTAAATACTTACAGTCAAAACCAACAGTGTTGTGATGACGTACAAACATGGCATAAAGTGTTGCAGTGGATACAGTCATTTTCATAAATTCTATAAAGTACATTAAACGCAGTCGTATTGTTAGCAGCGGCGACTAAAGTTTCCATGGTGCGAGGTTTGTGACATAAGACTAAAAATTCAAGTTCACAGGTCTGAAGATGCGGTGTGACGCGCTAACCCAGAGAGTGCTGCTTCTTCAGGCTGTCCGACCGCCGCACCCTCTCCTCCGGGGTCTTTTTGTACCAGCTCCTGAGAGAAAACAGCCACTGTCACGCTGTGATGACTTCAGAGGTAAAAGACACAATTATGAAAAGCAGTGGAGGTTTAGACTTACCCCTGGCGGTTCAGCTGGCCGGAGACAGGAGAATTTTGGCCTTGACTTGGCTTCAGGACTCTGAGGGTTTTGACACAGCAAAAATACAAAGCCCGTTAAAATTAAAAAATTACATAAATTAATTAAAAATACATTGTGTTCCAAATCCCACTGCTGCGTTTGGTACCTGTTGGTAGTGGGGCTCTTTGGTTTCTGTGACATTTTCCTGGCCTGCGCTGGTGATTCACCGACCCTGAAAGAGTTACATACTATATAAAAATATATCTTTCATCCAAAACATCTAAAACCATATCGGATATGATGCGCGGTGTGTGTTTTCTTTCTCGTCACACCTCTTTTTCCTGTCCAGAGACCTCTGTGTGGCGGCAGAGAGACCCACTCTCTCTTTATGGGACTTGGTTTTCTCCTGGTAGAGAGAACACGGTTTTTAACTGAGAGCAGAAACACCCATATAAACAAGTGTGTGCATGTGTGTGGGAGGAAACTGTTGAATGTGGTGAAATTCTGTAAAAATGCCAAATATCATTACTTCTACATGACATGCTAACAGAATAAAATGCATGGTTTTACACTCTAATGGCAGTGAGATTAAAAAATTAGGTTTGAATGGAAGTCAATGGGACATTTTTTCCACAAAAGTGATCAGAGGGAGTATCTGATGCTACATAAAAAATACTAATGCAATAAAATCAATTTTATTATTAATCTTTGACATATCCAAGACTCTAATCACCACCAATCACCCCCTTAATGTTTATTTTACGCAAAATAATTCAGTTTTTGTGGAGGGTTTTGTAAAAAAAAACAACAACAATACTTTATATAATCAGACATTTAAAGGGTTAAAATCCTGAAAACTATTGACATTTTGGTATGTTTGAACAGGTTTGAAGTTATTTAACTGATTTATAAAAAATAAATCAGAAAAGATGTTAATGATTTTGTTTTTTGCACATGTATATGAGAGAGTAAAAGACAACTGGTTTTCATCATTTTGACTAAAAAGAAAAGTTCCTGCAAAAATTCATGCTACACCCTGCAAGACAAAAATGATCACCAAATAAAAAAAGTAAGTTCGTGATCATAGACTGATAAATGAAATGATGCCTGACTTTTGCATTCAGATCCTAAAAGAAGGGCCACAAATGTGACTTTCTCCTGATTGAATATGGTCCACGTTTTCAGGTTACCATGTCTCGTAGCTTCCTCTCTGCGCGGAGCTCCCTGTCCTGCTCCAGCAACGCCAGTCGATCCCCGAGTGGCAATTCAAAGAAGATGTCGTGGATGTCATAAAGGGCCGAACGTAGCTGAGGGAAAAAAGAAGCGTGCAATAAACACAAAGTAAGAGGGACCTCTGCTGTTAATAGACGGTATTACACAGTCATACCTGGGCTTTAACTCTCTCCTGCAGAGAGAGATCTTGTGCTGAGTAGGTGCCTCTTTTTTGTGGAGCTTCAGTCTGAAGCGAACGGATGAACTCCTGCGTATCCTAAGGACACACAAATACATATTCATAAAGTTTTTTTACATGTTCACTAAACACTGTGGTTGTGTTTGGTTCGATATGAACTTTTAGTAATCGTACCACGATGGTTTGGCGCAGGTGTTTGATCTTCTCTGTTTTGAGCAGCCTTCGCGTAAGGAAACCGCGAATGATGGCGCCAATGCGACAGAAGCCTCTTTGCTGCTCAGTGGTCAGAACCTGGATACCACAAAAGAAAGGACGTGACAAAAAGGGAACATGAAGAGAAGGTTTGAGAATTTCAATAAATATTCGACGTTGGACTTTCTGAGGACTGTTACAAAAGTCTGGTTGGTGTGCAGAGTAGAAACAGAAATAGAAATATCTTCAGGGATATTTGACAATTTGATGTATTACTTTATCATCGACATTTGTATTTGGCCACAGATACAAACTCCCTCCCGTACTAGGATATACCCACCAGGCTTAGCCTTGCCTGCGGTTTGCTAGCTGCCCAAGTGGAGCCCCACAGATAAACCGGAGGTTGGACAGAGGTAGAAGAAACAGTACAAGGGACTGGACCAGGAAAAGCTGGAGGAACAAACAGAGGTTTGTGAGTATACTTTTTACAGTACCTAAGGAATGATTAAAATATGTTTTGTCTAATTAAAACATTCTAAAACTAATATCCAAAAGAAAAAAATTGTCTGGTTTGCACTTTCTTATCAGTCATGCTTCCTTTTCAAACTGTAAATGTTGCATATATGTTTTATAGTGTTTACTCATTTAGATAAAGGGCTACCACGTGATTGCTCAGGAATCAATGCACTGTGACGCTCGTCCATTTCTGAATAAAATCTCTTTCGTAACCAAACTTTAACCACGGTAATAAATGAGGTGGTACCTATACTGTGTCCAGGAGATTTGTCGGGTGGCGTGTGGCTCGGGCTTAGACCCGGGCAGGAGGGGCTCATGACGGGGCAGATGTCATTCACAGACCTGCGATTCCATTTACCAGCATCTCCACTTAGAGGACGCACACAGCCCTGCTCCTTCAGTCTTCTCTCTGTCTCCTCAAGCTCCTACGCACACATACATGCATTTGTTTTAATTAATTTAGGACCTAAAAAGCATAAATGCAGCATGTTTTGATGTTGCTTTTCTTCGTATATTGTAAACAGCTGAACATCCTTTTTTTTTTTTATCATACTCCTTCTTTAAACTGTTTATAATATGCATTGTGTGATTCTGTGTGCTGACCAGACGGAGGCGCTGTTGTTCCTTCTCCTGCTCAGCGAGGAGCAACGACATTTGCAAGGCGTGCTCCTGCTCCAGGCATCTCTGCATGTCCTCCAGAGTCTGCGCTCGCCACTGGGTCTCATCTGTCCATATGCACATAGAAATACATGATGTAGAACACAGGTGTCAAACATATGGCCCGCGGGTCAACGGCGGCCTGTCAGAGGGTGAAATCTGGCCCGGAGCATGAATTCGCAAAGTGTGAAAATTACATAAAATTATAAGCATTACATACATACTTACTAATAGCTTTTCTTTTAAATTTTCCTTTAGTAATTTGAAATTAATTTAGTCAAAGTGCTGCAACAAAAGAAAAAAAAAAAAAGAAAAAATTCAAGAAGTAATCACCTGTCATGGTGGCCTGTGTCTCGGCTGTATTTCTGAGGACAGCCGGTGTTTTCCTGCCATTGTTTGGTTCATCGGGCTCCATCCTGAGTTTGACCTGAGCCAAGTCCGGAGTCGCTCTGGGCTTCAGCAGAGACGGCGAGGGAGCCTCCACCTCGTAAGATTGGTTCAAGGGAGCTGCGGCGGTGCGGCGACTCGGGCCCAGCCACGTGACGCCGGCCATGAAGCGGGGGACCCGTTCCTGGCTGCGGTCTATGTGCTCAGCTCCAGCGTGGTAGGTCTGAGGCTGGCTGTCCAAGGTATGGCAGCGCCTGCGAAAACCTGTCGCCAGATGGTCACGGTGTCCTATCGGGCTGGGGACCGACGCGCTAACGGGGCTGCAGGTCTCCTGCAGCGGACTGGTGCCGCAGTGGCTGGATCGACGACTGCCGCTCGCGCTACCGCCGGGCCCGCCTTCACCCATCGGTGAACCCCAGTGATCCGCGGACACGTGAGCTTGTGAGAGAGCTTCTGCCCAATCCGCCACGCCCACACCTTCCCCCGACCTTCCCGGGCTTCGGGGGATAAGGTCCGACGGGCCGATGGGAAATGATATATGGATGTTCCCTGTGGAAACCGGGCGCGGCCTGTGGCGTCTCTGTGGACGGCGGACGACGCTAGGCTCCGGACTGGGCAGACAAACGCGCTGCTCCGGCAGACCGGGCGAGAGGCGGGCAGGCTTTTGAGGGTCGTACAGAGCTTGATGCTTAATCGGAGGTGGTCCAACGGGGCTGTGGTGCAGACTGAATCCAAACTCGACGCCAGCGTCCCCCGCGGGGCTGCAGCTCTCCTCTTCCTCGACGGCCTCGGATTCGGGAGTCCGGGCGATTGCGTGGGCGACTTTTGATCCCTGCTGATTCTGTTCTCGCTTCACATACTCCCTTGATCTCTTGAGAAGGCTGTCCAGACTAATGTCATCTTCCTCATCTTCTTCCTCTTCCTCCTCGCTCCTCTCATGGCTCTCCGCCCTCGCTGCTTCCGCCGCCACGTAACCGTTAAGGACGGGGGTCTCGGAGCGCGGAGTGACAGGTCGATCACTCGTCTCAAGCCCGAATCCAGAGTCTCTGGGAAGCCCGGGAGAATCAGTGACCAGGGTGTAGCCACTGACTGTCGCACATTTGGAAACTGGCAGCTTGTCAGCCTCTTCACTCTGCACTTTCTGTACCTGCGCAAGTGATGAAAATAGAGGCTGAATTTATTCATCAGTGGCAAACAATTAAAAGAAAAGAAAGGTCAGATATTCATCTAATGGCTTAGTAAAAATCCATATAGAAGTGGGCAGTGGTGGCAACAGACCAAGATAAATCACATTTATGCAAAGACTTTAAATTTCATAAGTGGAGCAGATGTGCAAATGTGTAATACTGTTGTGGACACTGACTTGACAAAACAGGGCCATCATTAGGTAAAAATAGCGCAGCCTACTGGAGCAGCTGTTTTGTCAGATAAACTTTATTCAAATCTGCAAATGTCACTAGAGACGGTGGCGCAAGCTGTAATTTAGTTTCTGTGTTACACCGTGGGACTGGCACACAGGCCTCTTTTATATCTTAAAATTAAATTAAAAGAAAAATATCAAAAGCACGGTATATTTTTATGCTTGTAAATGGGATAAAATGAATGCCGTATGACCATTTGGATGACATACATTCACAAAACATATCGTCCCCCCCTTTTTTTTCCACTCGATTCAGCTATCGCATCACACCCAGGTCTGTGACCAGGACCGCGCTGTGTCACTGACCTGGGTTTGGTCCAGTATGTCCTGGACCCGCGCCAAAAGCCTGTTTCTCTGCCGCTTCTGTCTGTCCAACTCCAGCTGGACCGCCCTCTGCCTGTAGACGCACATCTCGCTCCGCTGCTCCGCACTCAACTGGAAAATGAGAAGACGCGTTTATTTAACACCGATCCAAAAAAAGGGCTGCGCCTCTTCAGCACTTTACAGACTCAAGCCGTGTCGTCACAAATGAGAAAAGATTAGTGTGTTATGGTTTAAAAAACACTAACTGTATTTATGGGGTTAGTCTAGAGTTACCTTGTATCTTTGTATTTAGGAATGTAAAACAAGTGGCCTCTGTTTCACACAGACGTCAAACAGCCTTGATGTTCAGATACCCTCTCTGCCAGCTGCTGATCAAATAGACATTTTGCATGGCAGACATTTTGGCTCGTCTTTGCGAGAAGTGCGTATGCGAGGCAGGTTGACAGAATGATGGCTCAGTTCCACTAATTGCTCCAGTAATCTATATGTTATCAAGGTCCAATAAACACGTATTTTACTTAATCAGTCGTGTGCTTGTTTTTATGGTATTATAACATCCAATCAACTGCTAGTGACAAGTTTAGGAACTTATTGCTGTGTTAAATGCAGCAGTATCCAAGCATTTTGTAACTAAAAAGTAGAGCCACCTTCTGGTGATAAAAAAAAAAAAAGAAAAAGTCCATGGGTGCCGGCTTGAGGCAGTCCACAGTAATGTGCCCTGATCTGATGCCAATGACCAAAACAAAGTGCTTTTCCCCCAGCCTCCGGGACAAGTTGCAGAGGCTCACATGGGCGCTGTAGTGGATGAAAACGTGGGCCGCTGACAATAGACCTGGGGAGGACATGAGACCGCGGAGGCCGTGCTGTGAATTAGTGACTAGTGCAAAAATCTTTGGAGTTATCCAGGAGGAAAAGTCTGTTGACGGCAGCAGTCCTGCACTGTTGCACTGCTGAGCGCGAGGTGGGGTCTCCTAGTGATTGAATTTGGCATCTGTCTGGGTAAATCAAGCTCCCAGAACCTGAGAGCTAGAAGAGCACACGTGGACAGTTCATCCCTTATTTCGACTTCTCGAGGTATCCATCTTTGGAGGACATCAAACTGTGTGAGGCCACGTTGCCATGTTGTTATCCGGGGGTGAAGGGCGCCGAGGAGCAGAAGCATGCTGCTGTTGCACTGCTGAGTCTGCAGTGACGTCTCTTAATGCAAACCCAGCATCCACCGGATCGAAACGAACCGAGGCTGGCGACTCTCAAGACTCGAGCAGCGTGAAAGATCTCAAGCAGACGTCCAGCATGCAGCATCAAAATTCCCTTTATCCCTCTTTGTAACCCCTGCTTATCTTACAAAAGCGAAAAAACCCTCTCCCTTAAAGGGACAGCACTCACCAGAACAGAAAAGTAATATCATTAAACACTTGAGTCCACTGCAGACTTCTGTTTACAGGACGGAGAAGCTTTAATTGATTTAGCTGATGTACATCTTGTGCTGTCCCTTCAGGGTCAGTTCTTAGTTCTCGTTAGTGACTCCTTACCAGAGGTGAAAGCACGGCCCTTCCGTGAAAGTGGATGACAGAGAGGGCCTTCAGGGAAGACAGCAGCGGCTCACATGTCGCCTTCTTTAATTCGCCATCCTGCAGCGCAGCCAAAGTCCGCAGGCAGAAGTCCTCGTAGCTTTCCATCTCTGGACACCCACACATCCGCACTCAGGGTGGGAAACGCACACCATGTAGCTCCCGTCGGCCCAGCTGTTCAATGAAACAAGAGGATGTGGTGGAAATAGATGTGAGGTTAGACTGAACTGATTCGCCAGAGGAAGGCAGCTGGGGTATGAAGTGGTAGAGCAGGACAAATAGTGGCTGCAACAAAAGAGGGCTTGTCTGCCCTTAGTGTTTATCTCGCACTCATCACATTCCTGCCATTCCTCTCTAACAGACCTTGGTGGCTGTCTTCCGTTTCCGTGTCTCATGGAAGTCTGATCAATACAGTTTCTATTTCTGTAATGTCTGTCAGGAAAATGATGGCACAGACCTTTTTGCCGGACAGGTAATATTGGACGTTAGTTGTATGATTGATATTAAAACAACGACAACGAATATATATTTATTGTTATAAATTCAACCAGGGGTCATTGCTGCTACAGAGAATGGGCTTCAGTCGCCTTATTATTACATATATACATACAGCCAGGAGACAGCACAGTAGTATTCTTTTTGTATTCGGCTGTTAAAGAGAGCAAGCGTAATTTTCAAAGAAATGACCTCGCTTTGGCATATTCTGAAGCCGTAAACGTTTTAGTACAGATGTTCCCAGCAGAATGAAGGGTGACACCGCGTCGCCCAGGCTTGTTCTCATTATTCTTACCTACACAATGGAGAAAAAAATATCCTCTTCTCGTTTTCCCACCGACGAGACGGACAACTGCCACGAGGAAGCGCTCACTTCGGCAGAAATAACCTTACGTTTCTCATCTCAATCCCGGTTTGTCCATCATCATCATCATCGCTTCAACTCTTCCGGCTCCGGCAGCGCCTCCTCCCAGCAGCTGCACGCGGGCCGCGTCCCGTTACGCTCCACGCGACCTGGCCACGTTTCCTTTTCTTTTAGAAACGTTTCATTCCGTTTTTTCATTCCGTGTGTAATGACTCGCTACTTGTATTGTATATTTTTCTTCGGCTCGCCTGCAGAATGAATGCCATGGATGCATGCTGCGAGGTATGAAAATGAAAACAAATGTAGCGATGAAGCAAAATGGAACGAGTCCTCTATTGTACAATTAACAGAATCGCATAATTTGTGGCAGATTAACATGTAAACCCTTGTGTCTTCATTTATAAGCGGCGTCGTGGTTGTGATAGTGCAGTTAGACGTACTTATCGCAGAGGAGAGTGGGTTTGAATCCCAGGGGTGGGCCTCAGGGTGGGCGTGGGAGAGAAGGGAAGGAGGGGGGGGGAGTGAGAAAAAGAGGGCATATTTTGCAACGACTACCATAAACCCCCTTAAACCCATGAAGGTCTTACAGTACATTGACTATACCCCTCATACTTCTATCTGACGCATGTCAGATTTCGTTAGTTTAGACTTATTTGCCTGGGACGTCCTTGGCCATCAGATGTGAAAGCTGACGGGAATTTGCAGGAGAGATCATATTACTCCAATTTTTACTTCTCTTCATTTGTTCCCTATAATATCCACAATAAACTAGAATTGTATTTCATTAGCTGTGTGACTTTCTCTCCATCTTCTCTTGCTCTTGTTTATCCCTATAACACACACGTGACATGCATAATCTACACTATGTTGCAGTCTTGTCTGTATCATGTTTAAATGTGGCATGTTTGCTTTATTCTGATATATGTATGAATTCAATCGTTCCTGGATTGTATATAAATAAATAAATAAATTTGAGATTGAAATTAAGGTTATCATATTCTTTGTACAGGCCATTGTAAAATACTGAAGACACACAAGACTACGAAACATATTTATAGTATTTGTGGAATTTAAAGCATTTTTTTCATGACTGACAGTTTTGGGCTTTTGAAGGCTGAATTTGTGCGAGCATGACTTACTCCACATGGTTTTACATAGGAGATGGACGTTTTTCTTCGATTTCATCTTCAATTCTCTACATCACGGTTGTTATTTGAACCTGTGGCCACTGAGCGGTGCTGTTTTACATCCAAAAAGTTTGGAAGTGGTCGCCCATACATGGTCATTATAGCCAAATAAGGACTGACGCGTGTGTCGAAACGGAAAATATGACCGTGTGCGGGAAAAGGCGAACGTTAGAACGAGGTCCTCTTTATAGAGCAAAGTAGTAAGTGTCTTACTGACCACAAGGTTATCCCGAAAAGCGGCTGTCACCTTCGACATGTGAGTAGACCAACGCCTGCGTCGCTATTTATGTAGCAAGTATTTCACGCTGTCAAGAACTGAAGGTTGAATGTGCCATGTTACTGTTTCTTCTTGGGGGCAGTACATTTTGTGGCACGTTCCGTTTCGCATTGGATTTTGTGTGTGCTGTTTAGGGACTTACTCAACTTGAACATAATAAAGTAGGGAGGGGGAAAAAAAACACATAATGAATCCTACGAGGCGAAAGGCTGTGTCCGGCTTTGCAGCGCAGTAGCAAGCTAGGCTAGTTTGTTTTCATGATGTGATTGGATGCAGTCTGTCCACTAATTAATCACATTTTACATCTGTAAAAACAACCCTTATTTAATTTGCTCTGCTGGCGGTACGAGTTTATCTTTCAGCTCATGACTGCTGTGAATATATTCTTTGAACTCCGCATTTGCAAAGCCAAAGCATCCACGTGAAGCGAGCAGCTTCTTTTCTCTACATACTTCCCCCTTTTTTATGTAACAGTGCTTCTTAACTGTATTTGAAAGCTATGTTGTTTGTTTATTTTTTTTTTTTTTTTTTTTTTTTACTCGAAAGTGTTTTCAGTGCTCAAAATGGATTATTTCCAGGAGTAGCCAGTGTCTTGCATGTGTGCATGACTCCTCCACACCCTGGCTTCCAGACGTTGACGTGGTAGTTTGAAACACACCTGTGTGACTAATGGTACGTGAGGAGGATTTAATCAAAATTAATCGTGGTGAGAATAGTCTGCTGCTGTTCAGTCTTTGACTGAGCCATCTGTGGCTGAGCGCGGAGAAGTTTACAGACAGCTGTCCAGCAGGTGGCGCCTCATTTGAGACCTTATGTGCCCTCCACCACATGACTTCTTATTTAAGTATGTTGTAGGTTTTTGTGCAATAGACTCCTCTCACTTGCCAGTTCATTGGTTAAACAAGTAAAATGAGTATAACAGATAAGCACTAAATATCTCCACAGAGGTTACGGTATTCAGCATTTGTATAAAATAACAGAGAGAGCTATTGATTCAACTATGTTTTTTCATATTGAAAGCTTGTGGTTTGTATTGTGTTAGAGTTTTGACTGCTCCATTTAAGTCAGTTAATTTGCCACCTTTCTTTCGCTGTTTCAACATGAACTGAACAGTCATGAAGGGGATTTTTTTTTCTCTTTTCCACGTGTGCCGCTCTTGCTCTTCTAGATAGTTTTCTATGGAGTGAAATTAGTCTCCAAATGTTTTTTTCCTTGTCTGGTTTTGTCTAAGTGTGTATGCCAAAAGACTGCGCAGGGCTAGACTGTGATTACGTTGTAATATAGATTGCCAAACCCGCTAAGATTAATATTGCAACTTTTGGCAATATAAAACGAAATCTGTTTACTTTATTCCTAGCTGTTCACTTCACCTCACAATGATTTTTTTTTAGTTTTTGTCGTATTTGTTCGTTACAGGCTAAATTAGGAGGTAATGAGGCTCTTAGCAGTGTGATTATTCCTAATCTGGACTTGATTGTAAATGAGTGATTTGGCACATGTGACTGGATTATTGGTACAGTAATAAAGCCGCATCCGTCTGCAGTGTTCTAGTAACATTTCATTCTATGTCAGTGATATGAACTGTTTTGATGCCATCAATTGTCAGGTACAAATTAGACTTGCTTGGATTTTTTTGGCCACAAATGAAGCATCAGTTGAAGAGAAATGAGCTTTACATGCAGATACTTCAAGCTTTGTTTTGCCAGCTGTATTTCAAGACATCTCTTTTTATTAAAGCATTCGGATTGTGTGGTCTCGCAAACCTCCCAAACTCTATTTTCCTTTTTCTTTTAAAGGAAAAAAAAATGGAATATGTGGAAATAGGAGTGACTTTGTCTGGAAAATGCATGGTTGAATGAAATTTTTGTGCGCTTTTATGCCTTTCTTAGCATTTTGTCATTTATCCACAACAAACATGTTGATGGAAAAGAAAAAACAATGTTATGATAGTGGTAGTTTGTGCATCCTCCACTGGAGTAACGTGTGGAGCTTGTTCCTTTGGATTAGACTCCTAAAGAATAATAACAATATTCTTATATGATATAATAATGTGTTGACATGTGGTTTCCTGACAGTTAAGATCACAAGGTTTAATAGTAAACAGAGAATCTGATTTCCTGTAGTCAAGGTAGTATATGCTAAAAGAACTCAAACTCCAGATTACACGTGAACACTTTCAGTATTTAAACGCTACATCGTTTCCTACCAAACTCAGCACCGCATTTTGCCAGCAGTGATATTTAATATGAAAAGAGAGACCACTTTAATAACAATAGCTCTATTCTTCAATTGTTTATCGTCCAATTCCCACTTTAAAATGTGCGTAGTAACTGCGACGTTGCACGTGTATGCTCACTGGACAGCTCATTCTACTTGAACAGTCCTGCTTCGTGAAGGCTGTGGTGCTCAGCATTTGTTTCAAATAATTGTGAGAGCTGTTAATTCAACTGTGTTTTCATTTTGGAGGCTGTGGTTTGTGGTGCTCTTGAATCGATTGTGTTGTGCCGACTAAGGCTGGGAAAAAATATAAACATGGCAATATATCGCAGTATTCTTTCTCTCTTAATGTCTTAATGTCGATTTAATAATGCCATGCTTTGGGCCAATCGCGAACGACTTCTGCATCTCCACTTTTTCTGTGTAAGTGCAGTAAATTGAAAACGGATCATTTGGATTAATGTGTTTTATCTTAATTTGTCCAATGAATTATCCGTGTAATCTGATGTGTAGATATATGCGTATCATACGTATTTTATGCTGCGTTTAATATTCCTCAGTAATGTCATAATGTTGCAATCATTTACTGCATTGTGGCTCAAGTATTGTACATATTGTATTGTGAAATCCTTGCCAGTACCCACACCCAGTACTGACATGTTTCTATTATTCTGATGAGGCAATTTAATCAGCCGGCTAAATAACAAAACACTTTAGTGTTTTAATACAATAAAGTGAAGTGAATGATATGATATTAAGGCATTCAAAAATACCATCCCTTCTATTATCATGAGCGTGACTTCAGTGAGCTTTCTGGTATAATAATATAAATAATTAGCATTTAATCATCTGTGTGTGAAGTTGTTTCAGTTGCAGATGTTACGCAGAAACCGTCCATTGTTTTGTTTTGTTTGTTTTGTTTTGTTTTTTGTCGTGGTCCCCTCCAGCGCTTCAGCTTCAAACAATAGTGCCAAACGAGTCCTGTCAGTGCTGGGAGCATGCCGTCGCAGCGCAGCTTTCCTCCAACAGATTTAAAGTGTGCGCCCTGGCCTACAATAGAGGGCCTGGCGGTGGGAGGATCAGCTCCGTGCCGATCCTTCTCCTTCTGGCTTTGTTGAGCCCGGGAAGCCATTTTGGAAATCTGCTTGTTGTGCTCTAGCATAACAGTGACTCGCTACTTGTAAACTTGTGTGTATTTCTTCCAGAGAACAACGTATCGGATCTGTTATTATTATTATTTTTTTATCATTCGCGTTGACAAATGACCGTTTTGGGATTCCGTGCGTCGGAATGCTGGTAGAAGTTTGCGCATCCTCAGTGGAAGTAATGTGTGGACCTTGTACCTTTGGATTACGCTCATAAAGAATAATAACATAGCATGGACTCTACCCACGCGGGCAAGTTGACATGATAAATAGAACGACACCTTTTTTTTTGCTGCACTGTCGTTTTGCGAGCGCGTCTTTGCACCTTCATAAAATGCATTATTTTTTTGCTGGGCTCCTTCACCAACAACTGTTTTGACAGCGAGCGCAGGCCTTATTTTCTAAGCTAATTTCTGCACATCTTCAATATTATCAACCGCCACACGTGTTATCCGTGATTATTATCTACTGTTTCGACTGGGCAATGTTAAATGACTGCATATGATGAGAAATGGCAACTGCGCGTCGTCGCACAAGCCTGTAAAGTCATTGCTCCGCTGAGTGACGGCGTCGTCTAAATACATCGACCGTCTAAATTTAGCTCACGGGGAGCGAGGAATGGGGCTTATGTGTCATCTGGCCGGACACTACATGCGGCCATTGCTTAACTTAACGTCTATTTAAATTGCGTTCACGTGAGTGTGTTGACGTTATAACTAGTCGCGGTTCGTTCGTCGCAGCTGGTTTGCGTAAAGGAGGCAGCAAAAAGGTGTGATGTGAGGTGAAATGAAGCACTGTGGGAAAGGTTCAGCCTGTTTCTTGATCGATGAGCTCAAGCATTAAATGTAATTTTTTTAAACAGATTCTGTCATATTCTAACACGCATTGCTCTTAATGGTTAAGATCCCCAAACCATCTTCACCCTTATTTATGGTTTATAGTAAATAGTTGTTGCCCTGTGAACGCGCTTTAGCAGGTTGGGTTTTTTAATATCAGTGCCCACATATGTTTTGTTCTGTTAGATAACAGTTGGAAAAAAAAAATCAATTCTGTCTGAATTTTAGTAGCTCCCTTGGCTTTTGGGTATTTGTTTCCGTTTATCCTTCTTTAAGGATTGGAGACTTGGTGCGGATTTGAAACTAGATTAAGATTATGAGTTGAGATTTGGTGGTAAAAGCTGCTTTTATTTTTGTGTGCTGCTCCATCTTTGCACTGATTGGAAAAACTGAGAAGAAATTTGATTAAGACTCTTAGTAATTTAGAGCATGGGTTACAACTATTGTATTACTATTCTTATAAAAAAAAAAAAAAATCTTAATCTTGGTTTAACAGCAGCACAAGCTACAACATGCAATTGAATTACCACCCCCGCGTAAACTGAGAATTTTAACAACCCACTTAGGGTGATGTAGTGCTGGGCTGGTAACAGTGTACCAGCAAATTAGTGCGTCGCGTGGCTTAAATCCATTCTAAAAACTGGCGTTATTTGCACACTAGTATACAAGTGGACATTACCTGCAGGCATGCATTCAGTAGCCCATATACAAAGCTAAAAATACAGGCTAATTTAACAATAAATCACACCACTATGACTGTATATCCAGATGTACAGTATATGAGATGTGCAAAAACCCACTAGTGTCAATGCCACATCTGTAGCTACATCTTCCAGCAGTTTTAAGTAGGCGTATCTAAACATCCAGCCAACAATGGTGGTTTATGGCAGCATGGTATTTGGATAGCGTTCGCACATTATACAGGTTTCACTCAGAAGTTCAGCCCTCGGGCCAGCTGCTTCCCGCCTATTGCCTAAAAAGCCAACCCCACCCCTTTCTGTTTTACTAGGTTTCATAATGCTTAGCTTACTCGAGCAGGCACAGGAGCAGTAGCTGCCCGGATACAAAGAGAGAGAGAGAGAGAGGGGATCGACGTTTTCTCAGCGCTGTCCCTGCCAGTAATTTCTAAGAGGCTGGATTCTGACCAGAGGAGAAAAGACAAGTCATTCATTGGAGCTTTACTGGTGTCCTCCGTCATCCACCAGCCTGAGCCAGCATGCAGGAAGAGGTTGGCCAACTGTCGAGCACGGGCAGAACCATGGTAGCATTGTTGTGTCACTGAGGAAAAGGAATGTCCAGCAGCTCTCATTATGGCTCATTCTGGCCTTTCTGACCTGGTGGTACAGTATAGAACTTACTAGTGGTTGTGTTTTCTTGGTGAATAACTCAGTCTTTAGTGCTAGAATTGCTTTATTATTTAGGGGAAATACTGTTAAACTGTGGCAGAACTTGAGCTCATCGGCAGAAATAATATCTGTGCATCAGACGGGCTGAACACGGCAGTGCATGCGTTTTTAAGAGTGAATGTGTGTGTGTGTTATTCCTTCAGCATGTCGGCTTTGGCTGAAACGGTCCTGTGCTTTTCATCCTGATTCTTGCAGTCTAAACAAAGGAGAATGAACATGGATTTTTCCCAGCTGCACACATACTCACCGCCACAGTGTGCTCCAGAGAACACCGGCTATACTTACTCTCTCAGGTGAGACCTCCGTGCTGCCGTACGCAGACTGCAGCATCAAACTTTCAGCTCCACGCTATTTCGGTTTTACCCTGCGTGTTATCTGTGGCCCCGGGCAACACAGACAATCCATGTAAAATGTGTGCATTTGTCCTTGAGATCCTGCTGTCGCGTTGTAATCAGTTTGAAGACTTTGCGAGGGTAATGTCAACCAGCTGCTCCATGTTCCTTTTGGCTCAGTTAACCTTGGACCGAGTATGTTATTAAGTGATATTAATGCTCAATGCCACTGTTAGATCGTTTTTAGTGTGCTTATTATGCAAGCTGTTGTTTTTTTACAATCAAACACATAGCTGATTTTTCAATCTCTTACTTTAAAAATACCCTGTGGTTGTGGTTTTGATGAGTCAGCCGCAGAATTTGGTTGGGCTGTCTTTGTATGCTTAGTCGGGAATCAGGAAGCCTTGCACAGATTAAAGACAGATGTACTCTGAACTGGTTTACACACTTGTACTATAGTACCGAATCAAGGTGTGTCATCCGACTTTCTTTCCGTGAAAATTCAGCGGAGTCTCATTCGTTGTTTGATTTTAGTTGGAAACGCGTATCATTCCTGTAACACCAGCCTCTCCTGATCCATGCGCCGGTTCTTGTCTTACTCATCCTCGCAGCTTAACGTAGGCGTGGCTGACAGGAGGTTCATGCATGTGCAGGAATGTTGTTGTTTTGAGTGCTGTCACTGTTGCTCTTAGCGAAAAGAGAAAGGCATCTGGGCGTGTGGGTCAGAAAATGAAATATCACCTTGCCCTGCACTTTGCTCGCATTCTGGCTAGAGAAAAGAAGACGGAATGACTTTTAGCTGCAGACGCCTCCTGTATTTCAAGTGAGACTGTGAAAGTGTCTCGTAAAAAATCAAGTTTGAACCAAGACCCGGGTATACAGCTGTTTCTTACATAAATGCAGAAGCTAAGTGGGAAAAGTACCGTCTGAATACTGCACACTTTCCCACCCAGTTTCTCTAAGTAATTACATTTCATGTTATGCACTAATTGCATTAGTTGTGTTCTGTATCTTGTGTCTCGGCTGCTCTTAGAAGGAAATGGCATGGAGGCATTAGTAGGACAGAATTCTAACTTAAAGGTGCAGCGAACCATTGCTCGGAGAAGGTTGTTAACGTTTACTCTATGCCGGTTTATAGCACCCCTCCCTTTAGCACTTAGTCGGAATCTTTGATTTCATAATAGATAGACACGCAGTACTAATGCGAACAATGCTTTCTATGATACCGATCTTGTTGTGAGAGCAGACCAAATCCAGTGAGTTCAGCTAGTGTCAGCTTTGAGGTGACCTGATTGAGACAGAGTTCACCAAACCCTTTCGTCCATGACTTGGGTCCATATCACCAAACTGATAGCGGGAGAGGACAGTGGCAAACAGAGGGCGGCTGTTGCAAGAGGAACTGGTTCCGCCCATTAGCTAGTGATACGTTGGTGCTGAGATAGTTTCACTTGAAAATAAACCCTGGAATGTCCACTGCCATAAACAGAGCCGCTGATGACGAGTGAATGGTTTTTTCATATGGACAAGACTTTTTAAAACTAGCTGCAGTTTCAGTTTAAAAGCTCAATTCCTGGTATGTTTCTCCGAGGAAGCACACAAGCTCTGGGCGATACTCACATGTCTCCTGCTTCTACAGCTGATCATCTGTCTTGTGTCTGTGGATCAGAGAAAAACATATCCCACCTATCAACTAAAGCATAGCATCTAATGCAGGATTTAATATAGTTCCTATTGGCTCATAATATTTATTGCTCAGTGGCTAAAACATTTTTTTATTGATTACTCCGAGCCACTTTGCTGTTTTCCCATTTCCAGGGCTGTGTTGAAGCGCCACTGGAGCCACAGACCCAACGTCTAGCAGCCCACGGGGAGATATTCCCTAGATATGACAAAAGCTTATTGTGTTGGAATGGCTTGCTTTAATGTTCCTAATGTTCTCACGATGTCAGGTCAGCTTCGTGGCCCACGGGATGAATCTGAGCACCGTGAAATCCCGCCTCAGTAACCAGTCGTAGGAGTCACCCTGTGTGGACTCGGGCAAAGTGAGATGAATGTACAAAAGCTTGTTTGACTCTGGAATTTGCCAGGTAGACGAAAGACTGGAACAAGCTAATCGTGTTTCTTTGAACACAGTCAGCTGAGAAGCTATTAATGAAGCTCTCAGTCACAACTGTGGCTCTGATCCCAGGATTACGCTAATAGTTTATGCCTCTTGACGAACCAGTTGAGAGGTCCATGCTTTTCATTTGCCTTTGTCCACCACGGCTGAGAGGCTGATCATTCTCAGCTCTATTGGTGTAACTTGTTGAACTGTAAGTTAGCCAACACAATGCAGTTACATCTTATTGTCTTGGCTTTTATTAAATATATAGACATGTTGGCAATAAATGTTGTTTTGCTAGTTGCTGTCAGGCATTAGAAGGTGTGTGAATGGGTTTACAGTGAATACAAGGGAGCAATGCAGAGACGGACGGGGTCAGGTGACCAAAACCGTTGGACCATCTGTTGTCAAAGCTCAAAAGAGCAGCGACAAACGGCGCAGGGGGAGAGCGCTACAACACGGGCCACTGTGTTAATGTAACCGATATTCAGACACGTTTCTAAACAGACTTATAACCTCACAAGACTTTCATTAGAGAATTGGGGATTTTCTGTGCCGGCCTACTTCCTCACCACTCCTTTCACTTTCTTTCCTGTCTGTTTTTAGTGGATAAAAAGCAACATGCGTAAGTTTGCCGTTGTTATTTTATTTGGTGTTTCGTGTCATTCCTGAACAGCTTTTACTACAAACCACACACTTAAGCCTCCTGAAATCATAAGCCTTTTTCATGCCAACTTTAATTTGAAGTCTTTACAATAAAGTTAGATGTGGATTGCATCAAGAATTTGGTCATTATAGTTTTTATTTATTTATTTTTTAATTTTTTTACAAATGATATTTTTCTGTAACTAATTCTCAATCAGATCCAAGATTTTGGAAAAAAGTTACATTTTTAATTGATTTAATTTAATTTTCCTCTTTTTGTCCTCAAATGCTGGAACAATCTGAATCATATGTCACATAAGTTTCTTCTGCAGATAGTTTCGCAGTACCCGCCCCTTCAAGCTCTTCGATTCACCTTCACTGCAGAAAACTGGTTGCGATGCATTGGATTGAAACATTTCTGTGATTTGTATCTCTATTGTATATTGCTCCACTTCAAAAAAAAAAAACAGGAGGACTACTCCAGTGCACGCGTTGGGAGCAGGTGTGTGTGTGCTGAGCGTTGACACACAAACACACACACTTGGAGTCCTTCATATTTTATGACGGTGGAAGTGGGTCAGTGAGGCTGGGGCCTCTCGTTGTTGTTTTTTTCCCCAACGCTAGTGATATTTGAAGTGCGACAGCAGCGACAGTGTTGATTGCTGATAATGTATATCGCCATCTATGAACAGCAGCTACAGAAAACTAGTGTAAATGATAAAATTATTGCGAAGACTCATCCTCCTATCTACATTCTGAAGAAGTGTCGGAGAAGTAGTTTTTTTTTCAAGCCTTTACTTGGTGTAATTGTTTTATTTGACTAAGTCTGAGAAACCACATGAAATCGGTGAGACCGCATTGACCTCGAGTAACGCTTCACAAGGTTTCATGGATGCAACTGAAGCGAGCTGCATGTGCCAGCTGGACAGCTGTTGTTCAAGATGCTGCTGCAGTTGTTTTGACACAGGTTGTGAGTTTGTTTCGGTGCACGCACTGCCGGTCAACCAAACGACAACAGCTGTGGTCTCCAGACACGGCAAAGTTATTTCTCTCTGAGCATTAACTCACAGCCACGCGGACCTTTCTGTAACCGTCACTTTAAACCTCTTATTAAAGTGACGAAAAGAGAATTCAAGCTATCGGTGGTGCGTTTAAACGTCGTCGTTATTTTGAGTTACTTTACACGCCAGGAGCTTTTCTGGGGGAGCGTAAAGCTGGCTCGTGTCCGTTTGTGTTACAGCATCTGTCTTTGGAAGCGCTACATGTCCGGCCTCTGCTACTGATCAGTCTGCCTCCAGGCCAGGGGCTGTTTGGAGTGGTCTCCACGGCAACCAAAGCAAAATAACTCGGCGCACTATAGCGCCGCATCCCCGAGCGCGAAGGACACCGCGGAGCGAGTGGTGCCGTCCGTGGGAGGGGAAATGAGGGTGGGCTGGAACGATCCTGATCGCAGCGTCAGGTCCTACCCACCCAGAGATACTGGGATGGAAATTCGAAGGCTCTCCGCTTGGTTCCAGCCTCCCAATTCCAGACCCCTGGTAAATATAGGCCTCAGCGCTAAGGGGTAAAACGCTTTCTGTCACAGTTCAGGGAAACAGGAAGTCAGAGCGTCCTATGTGTGTTTTTTTTTTTTCTCGTTTTTCCTCCCTGCAGATTTTCATACGCGCTAGTAGGAAAAACTGAGATTTATATAATTTCATTAAACATAACTTTATCTCAGTGTTAAAGGGAGCAGACTTAAATCAGTCTTGTTCAGTTACTGCGGCCCAATTCTCTGTAATGATTTGTAGTTCATGCAGACCTAACCTGAACAGATTTAGATGCAATCTCTCTAAAAATTTGCCTGGGCCTGTAGCGTTTCCATATTACACCCTCCGTGTAACTAAAAATAAAACCGACCAAGCAAAGTCCGCTTCATGAGATTGTAGCTACCGACTCCCCGGTAGAAAACATTAACTATCTGATGTCTGACATAACAGTGTCGCATCATTAGTGGGACGATAACCTCACTTACTTGAGACATGCAGTATGAACACACATTAGTTTGTTGAGTTACTTAAAGCACAGGGTCATTTGGGAGCAAATTTCCCGCCTAGGACTCGTTTTCTTTTGCATGTGAAGGTTCAGGATCCTCTGGCAAACTCTCCACAAAGCTTTTGTAACCGGGCTCGCGGTTTGGAAGCTGGAGTTTACAACCCACATGGTTTCTATAATTTCTGGCACAGATAGAGGAGTGTGTTTCTGAGAGGGAGAGAAACACCACAAATGGGAACCATCTTTTCGGGGGAAAGTGTGTTGCTAATTGTGCTCAGCGCAGTAGAGCTGCTACTCTTGTTTTGAGATTGGTCCTATTCTCAGATCAGTTTACATTCTTCCTTTTCTACACTTGGAAGAAATTATGACGTTTATATTTTATTTGTGCTGTGTTTTTCCGAACAAGGTTTTAAGTAAGTAAATAATATTACACCTATTTTCTCTTAGGCTGAGGTTAAACCCCCATTTAGGTTTAATCACGTTGTTTTTTTAAAATGATACAGGGCAAAAAAATAATTCCACACCCAACTTGATATTTGGATAGCAACCAATCAGAGCAACACATAATGTAAAGTGTTATTCTTGATGCGTTAATTCCTTTCCTAAACTGTTTGCCCTTCAGTATTGTTTGCAACAGACGTGATAGCTGAATCTAAACATCGCGGTTCCCCAAATAAAATCGAGCCTCGGGTGATTTATGACTTTGCGGCTGTTTCTCTTCTGCACACAGCTGCCTTCAAGGCTGACTTTCTCCAGCAGACCCGACGGATGCGATTTAGGATCTAAACATTACTCTTCAAATGTAAATATTTCCTGTGTCGATGGTAGGGGTGGGGAAAAAAATACAGATATGGCAAAATAGTTTTTCTTCCGATATCCTTTCCAATTTTTGAATATCTTTATATCGATTTTAAAAGGAAAAAGTCATGTTATGGGCCGATGGTGACTTCTGCACCTCCACCAACACTTTTTCTGTACAAGTGTTTTTTGACTCAATTTGTCCAATGAACTATCACTGTCATCTGATGTCCCCCTAGTAGGTGGTAAAGAACAATATCATTATCCTTGCTCCTAAACAGGATGTTTACTTGAAGTTTTTTTGTTTGCATCCTGTAGTCTAAACCAGCACGTGGGTGGTAGATGTCCTCAGGAGCAAAACGTTAAAAAAAAAAAGTCCTGTTTCTTTTGGAGAGGAGGTCGACAGATGATGTCAGGCTGGTTTTGCCTCGTTTATTTTGGCAGCCGCTGCAAGACACTGGAAGAGTGTGTTGCTTCCTCTGGAGCAGGTTATCTTGATGACGCTGACAGGTTTCTTTCACCCCATGGGTAGATATTTTCAGTCATGTGAACGCGCTCATCATGTTGCATTTACACCTGAGGGACTGACTGAGATCCTGTCACTCCGTCCACATCCTTGTCTGGAGGATCCAGCCCCGTGCAAATAGTGCAAATATGCCTTGAAGTAATGAGAAGTAATGTAATGGTCTTTTATTGTCAGTTATATATTATATTCCTCATATATCACTGCCTCCTTGTTGCTTGTTACTCTGCGTTCTAGCGTCTGCTCAGCTCACATCAGCTCGCGTCTAACGCTGTGTTTTAAGGTTTGCCTGTGCCCACTGAATGTGGGACGACAATCAAAGCTTTAGCGTTATGTAAGGAGAGATTCCAGGAAGCACAATGTCGGCGTGGAATAGTCTTCCTTCTCTCTCCTGTGTGTCTGTGTCTTCTTCGCTTATTTATATCGCTGCTGTGGGTCGTGGGAGCTGCCTGGCAGAGGGCAGCGCACGGATCCGTTTGAATACGAGTGAAAACAGTTTGCAAACTAATTAAATGTTTTTTGTTTTTTATAGCTTCTGATGTGTCAGGCCGAGTGCTCCACTCTGGTTTTTAATCATTATTTCGATTTCGTGGATGAGCGTAGCGAAATACAAGCTTCAAACAGAGGATTGGTGGTTGTTCAAGTAAAAGCTGCTATATGTGCACGAGTTACCGGGTAGAGCAGAATGTTTGTACTTGGCTCCAGGCTACACAGACACACAGGTATGTTTTCTTTCTTTCACACACCCCTCGCCCTGCCCTGAAACAGCACTTGATGACATTAGCGATAAACCCTGAATCATCACATCCTAGTGTGACAAGCCAAAGCTGCGCATTCTTTACCCACAGATTTACGTTTTTTTTTTTTGGCATTTGAAATATCCCAGGAATTAGCGTCGTTCATTTTTTTTGGTAACTCTGTATCTGTAGTTAATTACGTCGGTAAACTATTATTCTGCGGTGCTGTCACCGCACAGCTTTCTGGCTAATTCGTAACACTCCAGTGATTATAACTGTCAACGTTTGCCTCTGCATCGCCCCAGAGCTGTTTCCCGATATATGAATTTAAAAGTGTAATTAAAGGAGCAGGGAAGCAGACGTCCTGTTGATGCCAGGCCCACGTTTGTTTTCTCATTCTTCTGCTTCTGCTACATGCAACTGTCCTGGGTACAATACACAATTCAGTGTTGGCCTGTGTGCTTGACAGTTTAATTGCTCTGCGGTGCATTAAAGCAATTCTTACCTTTGTGGCCTGTTGCGTAACTACTTGACCTGACGTTTGACGTTCCTCTGCTCCTCTGACTACGTGCAGGTAGAGGTGGAGGAATGAACAAAATGAGAAATATGAGAATTAAATAATGATGAGTTTCAACACCTGGTGACTTTCTTTCTTCACCTATTATGAGCTTTTTAAGATTATAAAAGAAAAATGTAAAAATGCCAGAAAGGTAAGAATTGCTTTCACAAAAAAAAAACTTATCACCAAAGATCTTCTTTCATTTTACATTGTAACAAGCAAGACTTCTTCATTGTGCAAAATAGCCATAATTAGAGTAGAGAAACTAAAAGTATTATGGTTCATATCACAAAAAGTATATTCATAAGCAGCTAACAGACTTTATATTTTTTAAATGACTCTGGTGTATAGCAAGCAACTTGAAATATTTAATCACAAATCAACTTTGACTACATGACAAAGTTTCTCTTTTCGTTTCTGTAAAAACCCTGCAGTGAGCAGACACGTTTAGTCACATTCTTTAACTCTTGGTTCTGGTTTACAGCAAAAAAAAAAAGGAAAAAACACAAGATCAGGCGTGGCTACATGCTCAGTTAATTTTTCTTTCCTTTTTATTGGTCCCAGTTTCTGATACCGAACAGCACACATCTAGCACATAGTAGCAGTATAGTAGTAGTAACAGATATTTGAGTCAAGTGACACATGGATCACATTTTGCCCTATAATTTGATATTGCTTCTGCATGTAGCAGCGCACAAATGTCAGAACTGAATTAGTTTGGTGGTCATCTGGTAGCGCTGTGTGTTTGCATTCCTTCTGCGTGAGAGTCTCTTTTCACAGCTTTGCTTGTAGGTATTTGAGCAAGAGTGCGTTCGTGTTTACTGAAAGAGAAGAGTTACCGTTCTGCTGTGAGATTTTAAATCAGTGTAGCCTCTCATTTAGTCTCACTTTACCTGTATTGCAACAAGAGCAATATAGTTCTGCTAATAGTTCGAAAGCAAATCTCTGAAATAAACGTTCGCGTAAACAAGGGCTGTCATCCTCAGAAACTGTTCAGTCACTGGCAAATGCCTGGAAGCAGAAGCTTGACTCAATTTCAGACCCAACAGGATACAGGGGGAATAGAACAGCCCGGGTCATGTGTTAAGAGAAGAGCCATTCGGAATAGCAGGCAGGAGGCAGAGCGTGGACCAAAGCACATAATTGGCTCTCATCGGGAGCGTGTAATCCTCGGGGTTTAGGGCGAAAGAGTAACATGCACACGTGCACGCTCGCGCTGTTGATGATTCTCAGACAGTTTACTGCACGCTCTCCTGAAATCATTTTTACGAGGTCCGATGGCCGGCTGGGCCGGTGCGGCCGTGCCCTGTGACGGCAGCTCCTGTTTGAACAGCGAGTGTTACTCATATTAAGGCGTGTAACAGGAAGTTTTACTCTTTGTGCACCAGTGACAGGCACTCGACCTCGCAAACAGACCTTTAGGGACTGTTGACAATGGCAGTATTGTAAAAATAAATCAAAATATATATTTTTTTATCTGTTTGTACCAGCTGAGAGACGTCAACTGTGCTCCGTTTAATTTTGAATTTTGCAATTGCTGCCCTGTTAGTCATGTATGAATGTCAGCCTTGGCTCTGAGCGCTCACTCTGCCCGGTGGGTGTGGCCCTGTAAGTCACAGTAAAGCATGTGAACGAACACCGATGGTGTGTTTCCACTCACAGTTGGTTCTGAATCGCTGTGAGTAGAGTAGAATTTTTTATTTTTTTTTTTGTTTTTCCAGCTCACTTTAATACTTGTTGTTTGCTTTAATTTTACTTTCAGGGACACGCTGTGCCTTTTGTCTTTCGTTTTTCTCTCTCCCTTGTGAGTGAGTCATTTCCTGTTGGGAGCAGCAGCTGTTTGTTTTCAATTTAGGAAAAAAAATATATATATATATATATATATATCAAACAGGAAGCACGTGCATCAGGCAAAGATATCCGTGTTCTGGTCTGTATTGATTCGCGGTTTAGAGTCACTCAAGCCTGGTTTACAGTCTCCAGTTGGATGTCCGTTCAGCCGATATAAGAAAAGCCACAGCATGTAATTGACTGCCATGCAATCCCTCCTGTTATTAAACTTTTTTTTCTCTCCCTTTCCATCCCCAACTTTATTTTCCTGCCCTCTCTCTTCTTCCCTCCCTCCTTTCTCTCTCTCAGCTCGAGCTACTCCACAGCAGCGTTAGACTTTGAGAAGGAGCACCAGATCGCGCCGGTGTATGAGTCTCCCAGGATGTCACGACGGAGCCTGCGACTGAAGACCGGCGCCAGCGCCGGCGCCGTTGCCGGTCACTATGGTAACGAGAGCCAGGCCGAATTCTCCCAGAACCACAGCAGCTACACCAGCACCAGCAGAGAGACGCGGTGAGACTCTTTGACTCTGAGAGGGGAAGCGTTTATCGTAAATCTCCCTCAGTGTTGTCTGTACGTCCTCTCTGATACACACACCGTTGCAAGATGCAGACGGCACTGATGGGAGGTGAGCTCACTGGGACTTGTAAGGTCAAGTACGTGGCTTGATCAGAAGCCAAGAACAGTAAAACAAATAATAGTGCACTTCATGACTAAATATAAAAGACACAAGAAGAGAGGTTTTTATGTGCACAGTTCATTGAATCCCACATGACATAAACTACTCAATATTTCTTATTTTCATCATGATACAAACTGCAAGAAGAGATTACGTCACAATTGTGTTCAATGCTGGAACTGAAGTATTGCGACAAGTCTTGCATGCATACTTTTTATTTTATTTTGAGCTCTGTGCTTGATTCTATCTGACACAGGACACTACGGAGCAGAAAGCAGCTCACGGGCTCCCTGTCTTTATCCCTGAGCCAAGTCGCCACACCGAAGAAAGCCCTGTCCTTCTTAGCCGCTAGCACCCCCATTAGCAACTTTCAGGAAAGCAGCACGGCGTCGGACGCCTCTCAACGCGCCTCCATCCACGACCAGTCCGACCTGAGGCAACGCACCGTCACCACAACCACCACCGTCACTACGTCTGTGGATGGACACTGGGGTCAGTTGAAAAATCCACTGTGCCTGTTCACAGTTTTGCAAAAATGTAGCGTATGCTATGAGACAAAGCTAAATAGTTGATCTGCACAGGAAGATGCAGAAGGAAAATGGCATCAGCATGGAATAAAATGCACGGTTGCAGGCTGAATTAAACCAAAGTCACCAGGCGTCTTAACTTGTGTTCATGCTGTCCTCCCTCAGGACACGGCTCCAGCCAGAGAGCGAGAATCAACGGCGACGCCAGCACCAGCGCGTCAATAGCAAACACGCCACTCGCTAACGGTTACATCTGCAAAGACTGCTCCTCGCACTCTCAGAAGACGTCGGACTACCGTGTCACACGCTCGTCATTGTCGTCTCAAGCAGCAGAAACCTCCACTGACGGCCTCACGTCCTCATCTTCACCTTTCACCACGATATACACCAAAGAAAGGAGTCGGAGGGACAAGAAAGGTGAGAACGCGTGATTGTGTCACCTCATGAAGTGCAGACCTCATGGAAGGCTAGTGTCCCATGTCTTTCACTAAGCTGTAATGATATGAAAGTAATCGGTAGCGGTGTGTCTTTCCAGGTGTCCTGGTGTCAGTGTCCAACACGTGTATACGCTACAGCAAACGCGCCGTGGCCCCCGTAGTGTCCTTTTTTACCCTGATCTTGAACAGTGTGGTGTGGCTGGGTTCAAGGGCCAAGAGCCCTCCAGGAAAAGGTACAAAACAGGAGATATTCTTTGGTCTTCACTCTTTACCCATCATTCACTGTTTTTCTTCAGCTTTCCAGAGTCACTCTGCTCAGTGATCTTGACGTGCGGCTTGAAGAGCCCTTAGAGGGCCGAGCAGCTAATTTGAAACCTCTTTTCCCACTTGCTTTCTGTCGAACGAACTTGCCATCGCTCTTTCACTCCATGGGTGTTTCACACGAAGCCTCACTATCTTTCTCTCAGGAAGGCTTTGCCACGGCTTTCCGTGTTTTTCTCTTGGGGTTCATTCGGGGATTTTTTTCCTATCATTGTCTTCACTTCCTCCTCATCCTTTCACGAACGTTCACTTGCAGCTTTTTTTTTTTTTTAATCGTCTGTGCTCACGACACACATGTGAGTTTGAACTAACTGGTGAAAATATGGACGGGTGTGTCACCAGGTGTCTTTTCATCGTTTTCGGACTCAGTTAAACGGGCGGCGTCCTCCAGTTTGTCCCAGCTGTGGTTGTTTAAGCAGACCACTCTCCAAAGGATGATGGGCTTCAGGGCTAATGCATATGAAGGACAAGGTACCTGCTGTTACTACAAAGGCCGTATGTGAAGGGTCACCCCTTCTGACTGCTCTTCCTTTTATAATTTCTCTTTTCCTCCTTTTGTCTAAAGAAAAATAAGCCTCATATGTAGAATTTCATTTGACATGGGATTGACTTTGAAGAATATCTTCGTCATCCACCAAGCCTTTGCTTTAACACCTTCACATACATTATTTTTTCACATCATATAAAAGAAAAAAAAAGCTTGAGAGATTAGATTTTTCTAAGTTTTTTTTTCTAAGTTCTTCAGTTCACTTGAGGTTGAAGACTTAAACGTGGACTTAAGTGACAAATCAAGCAGAACTAACCGACTCGTCGACTCCCACCTCTTAATTATTCAGCGTTTCTCTCGAAACTCAAAAAGATCCGCTCAGCGTTCACCTACCATTTGACAGCAGTAGCTTTTATTTCCTGCTGACTTGAGCTGGTTCTTTCCCACAGTCGCAGAAGAGTTTTACCAACTCTGAAGGTGGAGTTTCTCCGCATTTATCACTGTGCATTCATGTTCGTGTGCTTCTCTTCTTATTTCCTTCACGATGTCGCAGATCTCTCCAGCTGTCACGTCAGCGATATGTGCATTTTTCACATCTTCATAAGCCACAGCTCTTTTCATCCTGTTTCTCACACTAACGTGTTTTTTTTTCTACAAATAAATGTTTCAGCTCACTCGAGTTTCTGTGGGAGCATGAATGTGAAGGATCTGGTGACTGAAGACACGTCTCATCTCAATGGTTCCCTGTGTAAGCAGACACACACACACACACACACACACACACACACACACACTCTCTCTTTATCTGTCTATGCTTGTTTTCTTGTGTGCAGCCGTGATTGGCAGAGTTAATGATATGCGTGACCTGTGTCGACATCAGCGAGCAGAGGTTGTGTGAACTGCTCATAGTGTCAGCAGGACGTTGACCGTAGTGACCCACAGATGCTATTTTTTTTTCACTTGAGTCTAATTTAACACTTAAAAACTGCCACGCTACATAAGTGATCAACGCCCTGACAAAACACAACTTAAAAAGCTTCTCGTTTCATTTTCACGTGTGGCGTAAGATGAGGACTCATCTTAACCCCGTGTGATAAAACACTGACATTAAACACGTGAAGTTGTAATAGACACAGACTGAAGCTTTTCTTTAAGGTGCACATGGAGCATCATCATACACGTTGCAGAATTGTGCATTTTGCAGCTTTGTTGTTTGTTTTTTCATCATATGCATTGATTGTTTTTTTTTTTTTGTTCCACTTTTATCATTTGAAATTCAGTTTTTTTATTGTTTTAATTGTAACACACATTTTTTTTTTTTGTTTTTGTGCGTTCTGCTTGCCTGCTGTCCATCATTTCGGCATGCGCAGGTGACGACTGTAAAGGGAAGCAGTACTCGGAGACGCACGCCGTCCTCCTCACACAGTCCTCCAGGCGTCGGCGCCTGGCGGCCGCACTGTGGAACTTCGTAGTTTTTGGAGGTTAACCAGCACTTCTATTAACGTCACCAGTCTAAATGTTGCCTGTGTCGCACGTGCGCTTTGGAAGATGCCGTGTGTTCAGCTCCGGTTGAATCAAAAATTTTTTCCCTCCTCCGCCGTGTCTTCCAGGTCACTGCCTCCTCCAGTCGGGTTACTGCGTGCTGGGCGCAGGCAAAGCGTTGGCGTCAGGGGTCGGGACGGTAGCGCAGAGGCTGCTCTCGATATTCTGGATGTCCCTGGCAGCTCCAGGTTGGTGGCGCTTTCTTCTCATCTTCATAAGAAGGTGTGTTCACTCGTTTCTTTGGAACATAGTCACATTGCATTTGTCTTCTATCTGCGCAGTGAAGGCAGGCAAAGGACTTCTGTGGTTTCTCGCTAAAGGATGGTACCAGCTGGTGTCTCTCATGTCCCTCCTCAATGTCTTCTTTCTGACACGGTGAGAGCACAGCAGATGACGAAAAAAACAAAGACTTGTTTCCAACAGCCATAATATCTAGTAGTGTTCTTGATAATGAAGGGTCAGCTGAATGACAGAAATAGGCTCTTTTCTGTAAAAATCGTTTTTCTGGCTGTTTGACAAATGCGTCGTTCTGTGTTTCAGGTGCCTGCCCAAACTCTGGAGGCTCCTGTTGCTCCTTTTGCCCCTCTTGCTCCTCCTCTGTGAGTGTATAAGAGCCAGTTTCGCTCCCTCTTATTTGATCACAGATGTAACCTATTTAGGAAGCACACACAGAGAAAAGTCAGTCTGTAGAGAGGCGGTGGATGTTATAAGCGGCACACTTCCCCCGGGGTGCGCTGACAAAATCCAGTTCCATATTCAGGTCAGGTGTTGTGGTTCAGTTCTGTTCAGATAAAGATTACTATACATAAACTAATATAATAATTCTTTGTTTATTAGCAGAAACGTTGCAGCGTTCTTAATTTTGTCAATTTAGAAATATTTTTTTTTTCCTGACATAATGTTATGTTAAGTTTAATAACCAACCAGCACCTGAGTAAGTTTTAACCCTAAAATCCGTCGTCCTTGTTACGCAGGGTTATGGTTCTGGGGTCCGTCCACTGCTGCCCTGCTTGCTTACCTCCCGGCCATAAACCTGACCGAGTGGCGTCCGTCGTCACCCATCACCTTCTTATCTAACTTGGTACCAGTTCCTGCTTCTCTTCCTGTTCCTGCGCCAGAGACTCCGCTGCAGCAGACCCCTGCCACCCCAGTCTCACAGGCAACGGTAGGAACGCGCCGTCCGATTGTATTTTTACCCGTATCTGTTGCTGTTTATTTATTTATTTATCTCCTCCTCAGCCGACTCTCCCTCCTGCAGCGGTGTCCGCCGTCGACCTGGAGCGCCTCGAACGCGTGGAGCGCCAACTGTCGCTGCTGTGGGAGAGAGTCCAGCAGGGCGACCGGAAGCAGGAGGAACGGCACGGGGACGTCCTCGGCCTCTACGGCACCTTGAGGGAGCAGCTCCACACTCAGACCGACAGGGAGACTCTGGGGCTGTGGGTGTCCTCTCTGCTGGAGCAGAGGCTCGGTGTCCTCCGAGAAGAGCTGGAGAAAGAGAACACACACAGAGCGCAGGTATAAACATTTAGATAACGTGGATTGTTTCGGATGTTCTTGAGGTGCAAGGATGATTGATCTTTTTTTTTTTTTTGCAGAATGAGGAGCAGCAGAATAAGCACCAAGAGAGTCAGGCAACACGACTGGCTCAGTTAGAGCTGCAGCTGAACACTCTGGCTGCCAAGACTGAGGTGTGTACAGCTGATTCTCGGATTTTCCACCTAGAAAACATCTTACAAGCCTAAACATGCTCCCCTACCAGCTAAGCACATGTTGACTTACATTACAATAAATGTGCCTGTGCTGTCTGTCTAAGCGGCACCTTGGCCCTGTTCACACCTTTTATTAGCTTTTATTGCCTATGGACAATTTTTTTATCAGCATCATAACATATCCAGGGTGCATTTCAGGTCATTCAAACCACGTTTGGATGTCGTCTGTGCTGCACATCTTTCAGCTTTGTGCACATCCTGGCACGCTGACGGACCACCCACTCACCTGATGTGCTCTAGCATAAGCCTTGCACGTTTTGCATCATCTTTAAGAAAAAGCAGCAGCTCTTTTGTGTGCACAACAAATGCATTCGAAGTTTTTTTTACTTTTCATTAGTACTTAGAAACATGTGATGACAAAACCCAGTCATTCAAAAGCATGTTCATAACGGGTTTGCTCAGGGCCTCCCTGTATTTTCCAACTCGCATAAATCAAGAAAGCAATCAATTTCAAAGTAAAACATAATGAAAGACTTCACATTTATTATTAATTAACAAAACGTGGTTTTGAATGTTTAACTTGGCACATTCACTGTTTTTGTCAATAGCGACTTTCTGACTCGAAAATAAAAACTTCCCGTTTAATACTTTCTTTTCATTAAACACTTGTACTTGTGTGTGGTAGGAGGTGCAGCAGAAGCAGCAGCGGTTTGACCATGAGAAGGAGGAAAGGGCGAAAGAGGTCGTCACTCCGTCGACAGACACGGCTCCCGTCAGGTATGAAAAGCAAACCCTCAAATCAACACGTTGACTTGATTCTATGTCATCGTTTTCTGTTTGATGTGAGACGAGACGTCTCTCCTGCTGTGCAGTGTGGGTGTGAAGCAGGAGGACCATGACGCTCTGCTAGGAGAGGTGCAACGACTTGAAGTGGAGCTGAGTAAAATCAGACAGGAGCTGCAGGGCGTTGTGGGATGCAAGGGCAAATGCGAGCAGCTGGATACGCTGCAGGAGACGGTAAGCAACACAAATACTGACAACTCTTTAGTCTCCGAGTTAATGTCAACTTAATCCATATTATTTTTTACACCTGTCCCTTCCCTAGATATCGGCCCAAGTGTCCTCCCAGTTGCGTCAGGAGCTGCGGGCTCTGTTCTTTGGAGGTGGTGCGTCGGGAGACGAGCAGGGAGAAGTGCCCGAGTCTCTGATACAGTGGCTGTCCCAACGCTACGTGAGCACAGCCGACCTGCAGGCTTCGCTGGTCGCGCTGGAGCTGGGCATCCTGAAAAACATATCCGTGCAGCTGGAGCAGAACCGAGCCCAGACGCTGGGCGAGGCCGAGTCCAACGCCAAGACCATAGTTCAGACGATAACCGGCACCGTCCGGCACACGTCCACTACTGAGGGGATGACAGAAGAGGTAAATCGTGTTCACTCACTTGCTCATAATCATAAATAATATCTGTATGTCTGAACTGTTTGTTTTTTTTTTTGATTTGCAGCAAGTGAAGCTGATTGTCCAGAATGCTCTGAAGCTCTACTCCCAGGATCGGACGGGCCTGGTGGACTACGCCCTGGAGTCTGGAGGTAAGAAGAGAGCCTTTCCGTGTCGAGCCTTTATACAAGTCAGTAGTCAACCTCACAGTGGTGAGAGGGGATTAGCGAGATAGCTGTTCCATTGCTCAGTAGTGTGCTCTAATATATGCCTCTTATGCAACGAGGTTGCACGTATTAGAAACCCGGAGGACAACAGGGTATTAATGGCAAAAGCTCTGGCTTCATTATCAAGTGTGTTACTGAGTAGGCTGTTGACCTGAATAGTTTGTCTGTCTGGCTCTGACTGAGCGCTCCTGGTAGTTTGGTTATAAACACACATATAATAAATCGGTGCCCTTTGGTTCGGTGTTGATGTTTGATGTAGCTTTACTGCCGCTCCACATCTTTCATTCATAAATTTTAAAGGTTACACAGTAGGGCTGAATGATATATCTTTGAATTGCATTTATAAATTAAACTTAATGTTTGACTTGTCTGAACATTGATGACTCATGCTGTAAGTCATGAGAAGGTGAGGAAAGCATACCTTTATTTCTACCTTCATTCACAGTTTGCATTGATGCACTGGATTAACGACGTTGCATGATTGCAAAAGTGAAATGAAATGAATGAGGCAGTAAAAACACACAGCGTTCAAATAAAATAAATATATTGTGTGACGTATATTAGTCTTGTGAGTCATTTTAATGACTATTTTACATCATTTGAGGCCTTGAAAATGAATTGTGTGCACGTTCAGGTGGCAGCATTCTCAGCACCCGCTGCTCTGAGACGTACGAGACCAAGACGGCCCTGATGAGTCTGTTCGGCCTGCCACTCTGGTACTTCTCCCAGTCTCCACGCGTTGTCATCCAGGTGAGCCTCACCCTGAGACGTCTAAGGAATACAGAAGGAGTAAGTCTCGCCTAATTGCCCCCGTTTTCCTCTCCTGCAGCCTGACGTGTATCCGGGTAACTGCTGGGCGTTTAAAGGCTCTCAGGGCTACCTGGTGATCCGGTTGTCTTTGAGGATCCTTCCCACATCCTTCTGCGTGGAGCACATCCCCAAGGCCTTGTCCCCGACTGGAAACATCACCAGCGCCCCGCGCAACTTCACAGTCTATGTACGAAACGAGCATGAAGCCATGAAATGAGACACTTAATTAATCAGTTCAGTTAATCTAATGTTGAAACGTGTTTTGTTTTTATGTTCAGGGTCTTGATGATGAGCACCAAGAAGAAGGAAAGCTGCTGGGGCACTACACCTACCAGGAAGACGGGGAGTCTCTCCAAACCTTCCCCGTTAAGGTAACTTCAGAGGCGCTTCCTGAAAAAGATCTTTTCAGTGTCTGCAAGCAGTTGCTGAATATTTGCCGTCCTTTTTTTTTTTTTTTTTTTTCAGGAGCAGAACGACAAGGCCTTCCAGATCATTGAGGTGCGGGTACTGTCAAACTGGGGTCACCCAGAATACACCTGTCTGTACCGCTTCAGAGTCCACGGAGAACCTCGGCCTCAGTGACCCCCCTCCACCACCACCACCACCAGACATGCTCTTCTACAACATATCACTGTCACTATCTGTACATAGCTCGCGACAACTTCTTTGAAATGGAGGGGATTCTTTTTTTTTCTTTTTTTTTATCGAAAGACATGAAGACACAGAAGTTACGGACTGTTAAAGCAACGTGCAAAGACTGAATGATGAACACGCGATTTTGTATTATCGGAAGAATCACAGAGAAGTCTGTACCTGGACTGTCGAGGATTGCAGAAGAGAACTCGAACCACGGAAGAAGCTAAAAGTCCCAGTTCCCTTTTCACTAAAAGCCTCTTGCACTGAAGCAGCCCGTGAGGGCGCCGGGCTCCCCCCCGAGCGGACTAGTTCACCCCACCCCCCACCCCCACCCCCTCTCTCGACACCTTCCACTCCCACAAGAAGGTGGACACTTGAAATGAAGGGGTTGCAGAATCATCTCTACCACTTCTTCACACACTGTATCTCCGTTTGATTTTTTTTTTTTTTTTTTTAAATTCTCGTTGTTTTTCCTAATTCTCTGTACATTTTTTTTCTCCATCAGTTTTGACTATTTTTTAGGATCAAGACCACTGCACCTTTGCCCGAGATGCTCTCCGGGCTCGTCACTCCTTTTTTTTTTTTTTTCTATCAAGTCTGCAACAACTGAACTGTTTGGTTGTCACTCAGCATGAATAGACTCACTACATTCTAGGCTTGGCTTTATTCTCTTGCATAGCCATAACAATGACTTTTTTTTTTTTTTTTAAATTAAAATGCTGCCTACGGACAAGCTCTGAATGTTTTCTGGAAGTGGAGGCTTGACGCAAGTTTCCTTTAAGCACGGCAACACTATAAAACCACTGACCTGAGCTCTGCGCGACTCAAGTATTAGGAGGCTCTTCACTCTGTACATTACACAAAACACGTCTGATTATGAATGAACTCAAGGATTAATGCTAGCATGTCACTCTACCGTAACCATACAGAGTGTGTCCTCCCTGAAAGTCCCTTGCTTGGATGTCAGATTACCAATCGATGTTTAACACTGAAAAGTAGAACTACTCTAGTAGACCAGAGCGTTTTCCTCTCCTGTTTCTATCAATACAAAGTTCTCTTGTCTCCTCCTAGCTCAGATAAACGTCCTCCTAACATGGGCTCCCACTAAACCCCGAAGGAATGTAATCTGTATATTTCATTGTTGATAGCTGGTCCTTTTCTAATATCTAGATTTGTCAGTGTTGCTTTATATAAAAAGAAAAAATCATCCTGTCATAATTCTCTTTATTATTGTTGTATTGCTATTATTTCTACTGTTATTCTTTGTGTTTTTTTTCTTTTATTTTTGGGGGCTTGTTGATGATACCAGAAGACGCACTGCAACAACTTGTTAGACAAAATGTTTGAGGCACGGGTCAAGGGATCTCACGGGGGGGGTCATTTGTTTAAAATGGGGAGGGGGGGTGTGTAGTCAATTTTGGTTGCAAACGTGGGTCAAAAATGTTCTATGTAAAGAAGATGTTTTGTTCACGATCTTATTTATTAACAGGCCAATTAGTGGCTGCAAGATATGAGTTAATGCAATGTATATTTTGTCGAAAGCTCTTCAGTGCATTTTGGAACCATCTTGGGACTTTTTTTTAAGATAAATGGCTATTTTTGTTCAGTCATGAGATGACTTAACTGCTTTGGAATATATTCCAATAAAGACTTTAATTTTGAAGAAATTCTGAGTAACGCAATCATGGCTAAACGTTATTTTAGTCAGTTTTGCTTCCTTGTATTTGGAGTATTAAAAAAAAAAAAATGCTTTTCGTAATGGAACGTTGTTTTGTAACAGAATTACACCCAGAAGGAAACGTATCTTATGAAACATTCATATTTAGTTTGTGGTGATCAGCACTACAGCCTAATTTAATACATTATTAATTGAAAAACATTCGAAGGATTTAAAAATCCCTTGCATCAAATAAAAAACATGTTGGATGATGTTGACAACTACCTCTAACCTCTAACCTCTACCTCATTTAGTGTTTCTCAGTGGATACCTCGGTGTTCATCTGTGTCTGTCTGTGTCTTTATGGCTATTGTGTCCAGCTTCGTCCATTTAAGCCTCTTTGTGTTGTGAAGTGTCATTTTTGTTGTAGTTTTTGGTTTTGATCTTCATGTAATCATGGACATTGTTATTGTCAGCTTTGTGGTCATGTTTTGTCTTTTTTTCTTTTTTAGTGGTTTTGAACACATCATCCCTTTGTATGTTTTTTTTTTGTTTTTTTGACTATGTCATTGTGGATAGTTTTGTGGTCATTTAGTTACTTTTTGTTACCACAATACCATGTCTTCAGGAAGTGGTAAGGCCTTCTCCTTATTCCAAGTCAATGGTAAAACTTTGATCTTTTTTTGGTGTTGAATGGATCTAATTAGTGGTGTTTTAGCACAACCTGCTGGTGATATGTTGGTATTTCACCCGTGACATGGCTTTTCTTTTTTCCTTTATTGGAGCGGCAGCTGCCCTTTGAACATGTCACATCCTAGAGGGACAGTAAAACTCAACGAGACACAACGAGGAGACCACCTTAGATGAAATGACGTGTGTTTCACGTTCTCGTGATATTAGTTTAATTACCCAAAAAGTAAATCTGGAGCTTTGCGGCGGTCATTACCCAGGGACCTCTGGGCTGTTGCCTGGTTGGTGATTCGGCGTTTTTTGACGATGTCTGCAAAGAAACGGAGGGCAAAGCGGTGAAAGGGGAAGAAATGCTCTCTATTTTTAGCTTGTTGTTCAATTAGATCACTGGTACGTCACTGTAACATGCATGAAATTAGACTAATCTTGTGGAAAGTGTATTAGGAGGCGAGCCGTGATGGAGCAGAGCTGCTGCATCTATGAGTGTGTTTACCGCATGGCTGGAGACGTGCAATGTCTGGAGAAATTACCATTTCTTTGGAGCCTATAGAGGAGGCTTTGTTTGGATGCGTACATAGCGTGTGCTATACGTTCGTGCAAGGAGGACAATTTATCACGCTGAATCATTTATATGTTTCATTTCGTTACCATAAATGCCACGTGACTCATCATTTTTTCTTTTTATTATTGCCGGGGAGTTTTGTTGGTTTTCTTTGTTAATCATGGCACTGAAAAATAAACTCTAAACTAAAATAAACGCTGACACATCTACAAGACAGAGGACATAGAACCCAAGTTCAAGAAGTGGTCAGTACTTTTTTTTTAATGCCGACATGTGGTAAAGAAAACCACCAAAAATGCTAAATATTATTGATAAATGCTAAGAAATGCTGCTGCATCAAAGGGAAAGGTGGTCTGGCAAAATCCTGCAGGATACTGAACACCGTAAGTAATGTGTGTCTTGTAATATCAGTTCATTTTCTCATGTTTGCTTTGCAGCCAAACTGCAGGTCTTGTGGGGTGGTCCCGTTCTGCAGTCGTCGGTCCAACTCACAAGATACTGCAGCTCAGACTGCTGAATAAGTTCATGAACAGACCAGTCAGGGTGTCCAGCAAAACCTGTGCACTGTTGATTGTTCTTACGTAGGTGTTATTTGAAGGAGGTGGCCTGGAAACACCAGAACACCTCAGCGCTTTCATGTTTTCTTTTACATCATATAAATGGCTGGTCCCTCATCTGGGGAAGCACATGGTACCGGGATGCGCTTGGTCTGCAACAGTGTTCAGGTATTGTAATATGTATCAAAGTAATATCCCCATTAAATGCCAGGACCCGGGTCTCCCAGAAGAACGTTGCATCATAATGAGATCATCAGTCTTCCAACGCTTCACAGGTTGGTGGTTTTAATGTTGTGGCTGATAGCAGTAATTAAAACCGGAAGAACTTTGGGAAAGGTTTCAGTTATATTCAATACATTTGACAATAATATTTAAACAACAACATGATGAAATGTGAGAAGTTATATTTAAGTTAATTGATTCAAAAAAAAAAATTTTACTGAAAAAAAAACTACACTTACCACTCAAAAAAGTTAAGGAACACTTTGAAAACACATCAGGTAATGTGCTAGGAATGAAAACACATTGCATGATGGAAATGAAAATGATGGGGAAATGATGCTTTAGTCCATTTTGTTGAAATTTCATTGCAGCAACTTGGTAGTTTGTAGGGCCCCCTCAGGCTTATATGCATGCCTGATACTCTACAAGCTAGACAACACCACCCAGACTGCCATAAGGTATCGGGATAAAAGCTTTGGACCAATTATTTAAGTATGCAAACAGTTCCTGGAGGATGAAGGAATTGATACCACTGACTACTGGAAATGTTCCTTTCATTTTTTTTGAGCAGATCGGGGCCGTAGAAACGTGGGCTCCGGCCCTGCAGGGATCACAAAATAAATGCTTTCTCCGAACTGTTGACTCGTTAATGGCCACATGAGGGCCCCTACGTCCTCTCCGCCGCCTCCAAACCTCTCTCCTCATTTCGAGCCTGTGCCAAATTCCCTCCTCCTCCTCCTCCTCCTCCTCTTCTCTGCCTGCCAGTAGCCCCGCTCAGGCCGCGGAGGGGAGCATTCACACCCCGCTGGCGGCGTTTAGCGGATGGGGCTCTCAGTCTCCGCTTGAACCGGAGGGAGGGAGGAGGAGAAAGATGAACGGTAACCCGTGTGCCCGCAGGCTGGCCCGGCGCTCCAAGTCCGCCCTGCTGGTCGCCGCGCTGGCCGTCCTGCTGGTCCAGACTCTCATCGTGTGGAACTTCAGCAGCCTGGACTCTAGCAGCGGGGACGGAGGCGGCAGGAGCCGGGACAAGAGAGAGGACAGGAACGGGGGGCTCAACAAAGCCGACGGGGAGAACCCGCGGAGGGGGCTGCAGAGGAAGGGCGACCCGCCGCCGCCGCCGCTGCTCGGGAAGGCGGCTGTGCGACACAAGCTGCAGGCGGTGAGTTTGATTGATACGCGCCGTGTATATATGTGCTGCTTCATTTTTTTTTTTTTACACGCGTGTTTCCTCTCTTGACTGGAAAACAAGCGTCTGTCCCCGGGGGAAGCCGCATGGCAGCGACGGGAAGATGCTGCTGAGTGGCTGCAGCTGCTGCCTGTTGTTTTTTTTGTTTTTTTGGCTTGTGCATCAACAGCGTTGCCCGCTTGCGTCTGTTACACGGAAAGATGGCTCTGTAGGCCAAACTTCATGTCAAAACGTGTCAATTTTAATGTCTGGATTAAAAACGACACCCATTCTTAATAAGCGACAAATTGTGTCCACGGTCTGTGCGTGGATCCGTTCAGTTAATAACATTATCACTTAAAGTTGTTTTAACCGGTTTCCATTCACCCTGAATAGCCACAATTAGGATTAACAAACATGTCTGCTTTCTTAATAGTTGAATATAATATCCGCGCAGAATTAAAGAGCAATGCAGATATTCTAATATTATATCTTCAGTCTTGTTGCCCAGTATAGATTTGACTGTCAGAGACAAAGACAGCACACAAACAGCCGATTTGTTAATGTAGTTTGGTGTGACATTTCTCCACTCCGGCATGTTGCTCTTAAAAGGTTTCTGTTGCTTTCACTTTTAAATGTCAACATACTTTTATACACATTCTGCACAAAAGAGTGGCTGCTATCATCATAAACCTATTTATGACTAGCCAGTTGTAATTGTAGACTGTAAAACTTCATTGATAGTTTATATTTACAGTGAGGCTAAAACCCTTCATTCTTAACCTTTACCCACATTTTAGCCTTTACTGTTTAAGTAATTTTGCACAGTTCAAAGGGTTCACCCTAAAGCTTCATTCAGTGCTCGTCCAGTCTTCATTTGTGGTTTGATTTCCAGCCTTAGCCGCGTGTGCATCCTTTTGAAATTTGTCAATTTCTACCTGTTGAGATCTGCAAGAGATTTCGCCGTGTTATTATGAGAGACCATGTTGGGATCCAGGTGTTCCCACACATTGTTAAGACATGTACGTACTGTATATGTTGTGTATGTGTGTGTGAAAGAGAAGCAAAAACACTGGTTATAATGGCGGGATCTACTTTTACATCCTTTCATTACAGTCACCGGATGCCCTGTGATCTTCCCTCGGTGTGTTCTGACAGTTATAGGCTTTTAAAACTGCGGAGATGCATACCAGAGCTTATAATAGGACAAGAGTTTCGAAGGTGAAAAGAGAGAGGAAGGAGAGAAGGAAAACTGTATGAATTGAAACAAAGGCAGCCATGAATGAGAGCTAAGTGGGTTATTAGAAAGCGGTGAAGACATCGCTGAGCGGGGGAATCAGAGGAGCGTGTTATTAGTCGGTGAAGACCGGCTGGACGGGAGTCTGTGTGCGTCGTGCATGTTTGGATACAGAGCATGGCCTGTGTTCACGAAGCTCTGCAGACTCAGGTGCGTCAGAATTGTATGAATGGAAATGAAGTGTTTGATGGGGATGATGCATGGAGGCTGCGAAGTTTGTTCCATGACATTATGAGTTGGGTTTAGACACTGATTAGTCAAAACTAATTAGGTTTACTCTCGGGCTTCCTTACAAGTCTCTGATATTAAGTTAAATAGTTTTAATTGAAGGAAATGACGGTTTAACTCTTAGTATTTTCAGTCTGCAGTTGTGCCTTAATAATGAACGCTATCTGTATTGACTATGTCATTGGTAGAGATGGCAGAGAGATCAAATATTTTATCTCCTGATGGGATTCCTGTGAATTATTCAACCCAAGCACAAAGATGTTTTTTATTACTATTTTATTTTGTAACAAAATTTCCTCCTCTGGTGATGAATACAAGCTTTATTTTTATCTAATGTGCATTCTCCTAGTCTTGCCTTTTCCCGCTCAGGAAGGTTTTGTGTTGGAAAGTTGATCTGGAGTCTCATAATTGGGAACTGGTTATGCTCCACCGAAGATCTGCCGAATCAGTGAAAGTGTTTTGGATGTGGTTTGTGCAACAATAGACAGAAACAGCGAGTAGTTATACCAGACATCTGAGCGCCGTGGAGCTAAATTTGTTGACAACAAAATGTCTCTCATTGGTTGTAGGACTGTCCATTTGCGTGCAGAAGAATATTTTCTCTGCATCGGTTAAAATGCCCCCTAATGAAATCCAAACGGCGTGTTGTAATTGATTTGTGCATATTTTGCAAATTAAAATGTAGTGCAGGACCGGTTTTATTTAACTGATTTGCAGTAATGTATTGAAAACTAATTAAGTTTGGGAATAATGCATGACAGAGCTCATAAAAATGTAGGGCCCTTCCATTTTCCACACACAGATAACCTCCAGCATTCAGGGCTGCCTGGTTCCCATGGTGTCATAAACTACATGTGTGTGGGTGTGTTTATTGGCAGGAAGAAGCATCCTATTTCCAATAAAAGATCATTCGAAAAGGAGCTCAATAATACTGAAACAACCCCCGCAAAAGGTCTGTGTGTGTGCTTCTGTCATTGTGTGTGGGGCCAGTTTGACTTTTTCACACTGTGCAAGTGAGGACATATAGACGCCTTCATGGCCTACGTCACTGTGTCGTCACAACGTTAGCTGGAGGCAAAACAGAGGGAAGACTTTTCTTGAAAGCTATCATCAACAACGCTCGCAGCGCACACTTGATATGAGGTAAGATTAGGACCAAATTATGACCGAAATTAAAATTGATTGATTGAAATGAAATTAATCATTATTTGGGGGATTCTTATTACATGTTAATGCTAACGCTAACCGATAGCTAGCGCAATGTTAGTTGTGTGTTTCAGGGGTGTCAAAGCAGAAGTTGCATTCACTACGTTGCCCTCCACAGTGGTTCCACTTACTTCTTGTAATATCTTTGTTGGAGAGGATTCACTTAATAAAGACAGACCAGACTTCATCCCCTCTGTGTCCTCCTTTGGTCAAATTGTCCATCCAGTGAGTGAGAGTGTAGGGGTTGGTGAATATAGTCCCATCAGTCAGAGTTAACTTAACCTAATAACACTCCCAGTCTCGGGTGTAGTGTATTAGCCTATTCTCTAAAATATGTGTCTTCCTTGTCCATTCTTGCCAAAACAGTCTGTTGAATTATGCTAACCAGCGTTTATAGATTAGAATGTTTGAGATGTTTTGCCTCCAGCTAAGCCCCGCCCCTCAAAATACGTCACACTGTTTACAAGCCGTGAAGGGGTCCTTCAAAACGTTGTTTGTGCATCCCATTTAGTTTTGTTGTTGTTTAGGTTGGATTGAACTAGCAAGAAGTTCCAGTAGAATATCTGAACGTCTCGTTCTGTTTTTTGACCTTTGTGACACTAAGCTTGATATCTTTTGTGTTTTTGAGTGTTTGTCATCAGACAAAACATGGCATGTGTAGATGGCTCGCATAGCCTGGTTCATTAAAATTGAGGTACGATCTTCTCCCGGTGTCTTCTGGTGTTTGAATGAGCAAACACAAAAACAGGAGACCTTCTAAAACCTGATTCAATAGCCAAAATACTTTATGGAAAATCACTCAGAATACTTACTGTCCTCACAATTGGAGAGATGGGAAGACAGAAAGATGTCCGCCCCCCCACACCCAAAGGTGTGATGAATGTGAGAGCTGTACTGCTGTGGCGCCATCCGTGACTCCAATAAACACGTTGAACTGGAGACCAACAGTCGGTACTCTAGGTCCTGCGGTACGATGCACACAGACACACCTATAAACACTCTCCTCCTGCCATCAATTTGCTCGAAAGCCAAACCCTAGGGGTTTTTTACGTTAGTGTAACATGAATGTGAGTACTGTGGAAGCTGCAGCAGTCAAACACAAACACACACACACAGAGTGCTGGCTATGTGTATCGCAGGGGATTCGCATCCTCACAGCCAGGTCAGATCAGATTAGGGGATTGGTTTGGATCAGGTTTCTCTGATGGGATTTATATTTTATAATCTTGTTTAGATTCTTCGATAATCCCCAAATTCTGTGCATGTGTGTTTGTGTGTGTATGCGCTCTTATATTTCTGCTAATTTTTATAAACCGAGAGTCGGAGCGCTAACGGAAGTGAGTGAGTGTTGGGATAAAGCAGTGTCCTTGACTTTGGTCCAGGCTGATCTGTTGGGTGCGTCGTCATAAAAGTGAGAGGAAATGTGTCTTAAATGTAAGATATTCTTTATGCGAGCGTTGAAGGAATGGTTAGCGCAGACTGGTGTGTAATATTTCCGTTTCTCTCCCTGTTCAGTGACAAATCACATTAAGGGACCAGAGATGAAATGACAGGATGATTGTATCTGGGCTGGAAACACACCGAATGTTGGTGATGATGCACTATGAGTCATACCAGCGTTGTCTTCTAGAAAAATGTATTTTAAAAAAATACATTAAAGGTCAAATTACTGAGAAATGTAAGTGAACTGATTCATTAAATGCTAAAATAAGTTACTGATGACTAGCATTACTTATAAATAAGTATCCAATAATTGTTTCGGACCAGTCTTGGATTGGTTTAGTTTTTGGAGCCTCTTTAATTGGAGAACCAGTTACTCTGTGTATTTCTGATGATTCTTATTGTAATCCCAGAATAAGTTCTAACCCTAACCCTAACCCATGATGTTTAGATGTTGACTTTGGTTTCAGTCTTGCTTTTAGACTGGTCTTTTACGATGTTTTATCTGCGACTGGTGGTTACGAGTTGGCTCTTGAGTCTATGTTGTTGAGATCAGGACTCTGGTTTTAGACTAGTTTAGTCTGGGTTATTGCCTCAGGACTGATGCTGGAGTCAGACCATCCACAAGTGTGAAGGACTTCCTTGTTTTTTCCAGTGGGTGTCTGCTTTTGTTTTCCAGTTGTATAGTGAATTTGTGACAGTCCCGGTTGTGATGCACAAACATCTAAAATACTAATTAAATGTTTTCTCGTTTTAAATTGAGGCTGTGGGTCAACAGAGCCACCAAATCTGGAACGAACACACACCCTCTGGATATGATATAAAAGTAATGATTTGCTTCTGTCACACTTAATGATTTAGCATGACGGACTGATGTTAAAACCATAAAGCTGCTTTATGTTTTTTTTTTCTATTCTCTTTGAGATAATTCTTACTAAATCTGACATGGATGGATTTAAATCCCCGGTATAATCCTGATTGGTCCTGTGGGTGCTGGGGCTGCTTCAGCCAGGTTTTACAGCACCGTCTCAGCCCCCATAATAGTCCATTTAGCTTACTTTCTGTCCATCTGGCTCTGTTTTTCCTTTGTTGTTTAGAACTTCCTTCATTTTCTTTTGTAGGGGGTGCTCCTGCTTTTCTCTCTCAGCAGAGTCTGCAGACATAAACTTTCCCCCTTGCACTTCAAATGAAGCTGCCATTCAGCTTGATGTGCAAATGACAGCAACCGCTTATTTTTTACTTACTTTATCTGCTCCTGGGATCATGAGGCGCTGAGATCATAATCAGTGTTGGTATTTTTAAGAAAGGGACTTTCCTCTTCATAGTATGCAATGTTTGGTCTCTGCCTAGTCTGTTGTTTATGGGTGTTTTAAGCAGGTTTTCATTTTCTAGAAGTTTGGTAGTAAGTACCAGCATCAAAAGCTATCGATACCAAATTTGCAAGTCTAAATGTTAGCCACTGTCTAACTAACTAACTAATCTAACTGTCTCCGAAATGGCTGCAGGCTATGGCGAAGTGTAGAGTACTAACTATATGATGGAGGTAGTAACATTTCAGAAGCTGGTCTTTGTAGAGGTCTGTGCAGTTTCCATTGGCATCACTATTAAAAACGCAGACAAAATGGGGAATTTAAAACTGACAATCTGTACCTTCCAAAATAAAAGTATTCTCTTGAGCCACATACAATTTTACGGGATGTTAAATGTTCCATTTGTGGGGTTGCAGGTTAAAAAGTTGTCATACTGCATTTCCCAACCCTTTTTTGGCTTCCTGCATGGATTTGTAAACATGGAAAAATCAAGGGTGTTTTTCTTTAAAACCTATAAAGCTTTTACTGCCTACAGTCTGCAAGGTATACGCAGTACAAACACACCTACACAAGTTTCTGATTAATGCACAACCAGAGCTGTGTACAGATGCAGAGTGCAGTGAAAGAGCTCTTTATTGCTTCATGTGAAGGCGTTTTACCATCTTTCTGTCACTTATTACAATTTATAATTACTGACGACGGCCACTCTCCTCTACCACTTTCTCTATGCGGTGAAGGAAATGCTGAATTAGCAATTTGTCTACAGTGTACATTTATAAATAAGTGTGCTTTATGCGAAACATGAGAGAACTAAATGCTTAAAAGTGAAAATAAACTGTCAGTCAGTCTGAATGCATGATTTGTCATCCCGTATTAATTCTTAGAAAAGCCTTTTGCTTTTCTTATATGATGAGTCAGTGCAGCCACGCTATTGCTCCGGGGAAGCAACTCCTCATAGTGGACGGAACTGTCCACAGTTGAAGAAATCTCAATTTGCTCGATGTCTTTGCTTTGATAGTCAGTCTTTTCAAAAAGAATCCTCAGATTGATGTGTTTCCTCTGTAAAGGGGTTTTTCTTCACCTGATAGCGTGATTTAGCTTAAACACTAACATTTGCTGATGTTGGCTAGTGAAAAGGATTATTATGTTTGTTTGCTCCAAAGATGCTATTTATTTTTATGGCAATATTGGCGAAGGATGAGCTTGTCTCAGGCCGTCACACTTTGCCAAAAATGTGCCTTCCAGCTTCGAGAAATTTTATTAGCGCTCTGTGTGTGATCCAGCGATAAACAGCCAGCGCACATACTCACCTTATTTTTAACCGGACAAAGAAAAACGAAATAGTCCATCTGTTGGGGACTGTTTTCAGCTGCAGATTAATCCACAATGGATGCTCTGTTTATTTATTTGTGTAGATTTTCAACAGCCAACGATCCCAACACAAACAGGCCAACAAATATATAAGATTTGTGAAGGAATAAAACCACAAAAAAAATAAGACATAATGATGAAGCAGTTGTCCTAAGGGGACCAGAAATTGATCCCTGAGATTTATTGATTGATTCAGAGCCATTATAAATATTAGAAGGATACGTTCACTTTTGGTTTCAGTCCACACATGAAACGTGTTAAGATGAAAGAGATGAAATTAGGACTTGGTAATGTTTATCAAAATTCTAGCCCAGTGTAGCTAGAGTTTGGTAACACGACACTGGGAATTCATTAAGAGGTGGGGATTGGTGAGAACTTCACGATACGATACGTATCACATATTTGAGTCACGATACGATACATTATTGCGATATTATGATATTGTGATACATTGCAATGTTCTACATAGTTCACTGAGAAATTTTAAAATACATGTTGTATATATGTACATCAGATGACAGTGATAATTCATTAGACAAATCGAGTTAAAAAACAATATTAATCTAAAGGATCCATTTCCAGTTTATTAGGAAAAGTGGTGGTGGAAGCGCGTAAGTGGTTCACGATTGAACCATAAAAACATTACAGTAAACATTACATTTACTTTTTCTTTTAAAATCGATATATTAAAACAGTCAAAATCTATCGGAAGATATATTCATTCATTTCATTGGCCGTCGTCTCTCCTGGAGCATGTTTAGTTCCCACTGGAGTGTCTTTCCTCCTCAAACATTTTGTGAATGAGTGAAGTCGTCTGGACTGGCTTCCAGTCTACAACTCGTTAGGTCACATACAAATAGCAGCACCGAATACACGGGTGTGATCAACATTTTTATTGTCACACAAACTGCTAGCATTTTAAGATCCTCGCCTGTAATCAACAGATGTCAGAGCAACGGGTCTCTCTCCTCCCACTCTTCCCCTCTCTCCTCTGTCCTCTGTTAATGTCTCTCACCCTGGGCGCCCGAGGGAGGAGGCTCTCTTGTCTCTTTTCTGTCGCCTTTATGGTGGAGCAGCAGGAGGTTTGAAGGCAGCGAGCACAACTTCAATAACAACCTGCTGAGGACGAGAGCGGCAGAGAGCAAACTGACTCACACAAGAACACAGCGAGCAAGAAAGCAATGACTCAGTCCCTGTGTGTGTGCGTGAGTACAAAGAATGATGTCTTTGTAGGTAAGCGGTGGTATTTTAGCTGTGGCCGGTCTCCATGGAATGCACGGCCTTCTGGGAAAAAACGCACAGCTTTTCTCTTTGGAGAGACCTGTGTGTGAAGGGGAGTCGTGTGCTATTCTGATGCAAAAATTACAGCGAGAGTTGCCCGAGGACATTTTCCAGAGAGTCTGGAAGTTGAGAAAACCTTTAAAATGTTCATTCACCTTCCTCAAAAACAAGACGTCTGACATTTCAGTTACAACCTCCTTGAATATTTAATATACTTTATAGGTTAATCCTCCTGTCAGTTTGCGTGCTGCTTATCTGCGTCCAGGTATGAAAGGATTATAAGCCAAAAGGTCCCTGAGTCTGAACTAGCAAAAATCATTATCCCCCTCCTATGGGAGACCCTCAGACTGACAGAGGTCTTTTGAGTAGGGGTGGGAAAAAAATATCGCTATATATATCGCAACATTTTTTTTCTGATACAATATCAATTTTGAATGTCTTAATATTGATTTTAAAATAAAAATAAAAGGTAATGTTTTGGGCAGATCGACTTCCACACATCCACCACCACTTTTTCTGTGCAAGTGCAATAAATTGGACTCAATTTGTCCAATAAATTATCAGTGTTATCTGATGTACATATATACAATGTGTATTTTAAGCTGCATTGAAATGAAATTTCTCAGTTAACTATGTAGAATATTGCAATATATCACAATATCATAATATCGCAATAATGCATCGTATCGTGACTTAAGTATCGCGATACGTATCGTATCGTGAAATCCCCTACTTTTGAGTCATTGTGTGGTAATTTTGAATCTTTTTGCTTTCATTCCATGTCTCTGTGCTTGTTTTTGTTTCTCAGTGTGAGAATATCTCTGCCCACTTTGCATTTACTATGTCGTGGTTTTGTGAATGATGGAGAATAACTGGCCGGTATTGGTCAAAACAAAAGTATTTTACATAAAAATGGAACACAAACCTCCAGGTCAGACATTCGTCTTTTAACGCCACTATTACACAGGCTCCAAGAAAAGAAGGATAAATCCTCAGTATGTTAATTCGGTCCACAGTGTGTGCGAGCCGTTTATCTGCTCCCGTACACTGGAGATTTCATTCCTGGTTTTGCACTGTTACGCTCGCACAACATTAGTGGGAAAACTGAAAATATGCACGGTGGTTCTGCACATACACACATTCCTCTAAGCTGATATTACAGATGAGATAATGTAAGGTTGCCTGAGGAGCAGGTGGCAAGGGCTGATATTACTGGCTTCGGATCATGTACGTACACCCTCTGAAACACACTCTCAATCCCTGGAAAAGACAGATATGGGGAGATCTGTGGGATTAAAATACTCATGGAGGTCATGTGGCTTTGCTGCTGAAACACACACACACACACACACACACATCGCCAACCAGCTCTGATAGGCAAGGACGGATTATGACACAATGGACACTGGTGCATAGCCAAGTAAAAGCCCCTCTTGCCTTTGGAGGAAGAAGAACCCCAGACCGAAACTAATTTTCAATTTGAATGGTTTAATGTTTAATGTCCACAAGAAATAAAAGAGCTCTCATGCCTTGTGTGAAGCTCTTAGGGGCTATTTGTTTATCCTCATGGGAACATAAATGTCACAGCAGTAGTTTTTGCGATGTTCAAGCTTCATGTTTGTTGTAAAGTTGCCAGTGTTATCTTCTCCTTAGGATGTTATTTTCTTGTCCCCCACAGGATGTGTACCACTCCCACCGTCCTAAAGAGAAACTTCGCCTGGACAGCAACAATAATGAAAACTCCGTCCCCAAAGACTTTGACACCATCGACAGCAACAGCAACCTGGGGGCGCGACTGCAACGTCAGCGATTGTCAGTCGGCAACACCAAACACAAGTTGGATAAGGCCCAAGCTCAAAACATGCTGGACAAATCTGCCAACGAGGTCCTCAAGTACCCCCCCATCCAGCCCCGAGTAGTGGGTCACAATCACAACCACAGCCACATCCGTAAATCTCACCCCAAGCTGCCGACCGTCCCAGCACCCGCTCAGGGCTCCAATCAGGATCCCCCGTTCTACCAGACGAAGAAGCCGGCCTCTCTTGTGATGCCACCCGGTCTGGGGTCAAGGAAGGAGCAGCTGCAGTGTGAGATCAGCGGGAAAGAGGCCATTTCAGCTCTGTCCAGAGCAAAGAGCCGGGAGTGTCGGCAGCAGATAGTAGAGGTGTACTGCAAACACAAAGAGAGAGCGCTGATGCCTGAGAAAGTGCCTCGATACTGCCCCATGGAAGGTGAGGAGTAGTGTGAAGTGTATTTTCTGCAGCAAACTGGTTATATATCGTTAATATTTCCCATCTTTCACACTTTCTTCTACTGTACTTGTCAGATGCAATTGCAAAACACACACAATTAAATTTATATTAAATTTTACATTTATATTTTTAAATATTAGAAAACTGAGAGCATGTCTCAACAACTCTGATTGGAACTGATCACTGCCGATTTGTAGAAGGACTGAACAACCATATTTCGCTGCTGGAGAGAAGTTGGTCCAACTATTGTTATATACTTATACATTTAAATTACAGACAGGGTTGTTCCTGGAACACATAAGCTTTAACCGTCTCCTCTGAAAATCGGCGGCCTGTATTTCCACATGTATGAGCACGCAAAGTTTTTTACATATTTTAAATGTATGATTCTAGGACTGAAATATCCCTTTGTGTTAACATAGTGCTCCTGTAATGGGCAAATGAATGGGTGACCGTTTGAAAGACAGAAAGCAACGGCATGTACAAATGGTTGCTTTGAAGTGGCAGATTGCAGAAAGTCAAAGAGAGATTTTCTTTTCTTCCAAATTTACCCCTTGACGAACATTTTTAACTGGGCACGTGCCGTTGATGTGAAGAGGCATCCCTGTGGTTGCCAGTTCTATTTTCAGGGACGTGCAGCATGAATGGGACACAGCTCGGATGATCCTCGACCAGCTTGATTACACCCTAATTAAACAAGCAGTTTGTAGTCTTATTTTTAGAAAAGCTGACTAATGATTTACTCGTAGTCTTGCTCTCAGAACCACCCAGGGCCGCTTGAGGTTTAATTTATATGATTATAGGTTGCTTTGATGATACAGTAGTCATTATATCCACAGACTGAAGCCGGGCAGGAGTACGGTTTGAGTTTGACGGACATGTGTTCGGTCTTTCAAGGAGAACCGTGCGCTTCCCTGGGCGTGCACAACCTCCAACGCTCTGTCTGTGTCCGAATGAGCCGTGTGATTACAGTCATTTCCCCTCAAACTCCAAGGCCAGCATGTCCCACAACCCGGAGAGGTCACTAATTAGGCCAAGCAGGCCTCGACCCGCAGCATCTTTAGAGTGAGCGTGGTGATGGAGAAACATTAGGCTGTCAGACGGTTTGTGTATATAAGAGGCGCATATAACTCTGCCAGCCCAGACGGAGTGATTCCAGGAAAGGCGGAAGTGAAAATGGAGAGTTGGAGTAAAGAATGGGTCCAAAAGCGACCTCAAAACCTAGAAGTATGTAATATCAGCCAATACTGGGTGGTTAGGTATAAACTACAATTTGGATTGCAGTTAACCAACAGAATAGACCAATAATTAATAATACTTTTTAACAAACTGATTATCTTTTAGCTCCACGTTCTTGGGTGCTCACATGACCCGTTATTAATTTAAATTTAAATCTTGTTAACTGCCTATTGAATCATTTGACCACCTCTCTATCCAGGTAAGGCTAACATCAATGTACAGTGGGATGAGGGTGTCTCAGATGCGTCTCCGCCTGTGCGGATCGCCTTCGTCCTGGTCATCCACGGCCGCGCCTCGCGTCAGTTCCAGCGCCTCTTCAAAGCCATCTTCCACACGTCGCACTACTACTACATCCACGTGGACCAGGTGAGGTCACTGATAAGTATTTCTTTTGAGTGTTTTATTTTATTTTTTAAAAACATGAACAGGAGCAAAAGGAATTGGGTAGGAAAGTGGGTCTTTGACCTGCTCTTAGATTATATCAAAAGTCTTCCCTTCCTCATAGAACTCTTGAATATCTTAAATATGTGTTAGCATGTTACTGCCCACATCAGTAAAATAATGTACAATAAGTAGCGGACTGTGCATCCTTGAGTGTGTGGATCAAACACACACAACTGCTATTACCACTAAATTATCCCTCTCCGTCTCAGAGGTCCAACTACCTCCACAGAGAGGTGCTGTCTCTGGCCAGCCGCTACCCAAATGTCCGAGTGACTCCCTGGAGGATGTCCACCATCTGGGGCGGGGCCAGTCTATTGACCATGTACCTACGCAGCATGGAGGACCTCCTCAGAATGGCTGACTGGTCCTGGGACTTCTTCATCAATCTCAGCGCGGCCGACTACCCCATCAGGTGAGAGATTGGATGGAAGAGTCAGCTGTGTTTTGGGACAAATTTTTACTTTGCGGTGGCAAATGCAGCCAGCTGTTCCCATCTGGTGTCAAATGTGCCGTTGCTGGTTCGACTCAACAGTTCAGGCTGATCACAATGTGTAAATTTGCTCAAGTTGGCATGAACAGGTTAAGTTTTCTGTGCTCTGATAAAGATGGGTGATCTGATTACAAGGCAAGTTTCGAAACCGTCAAATGTGGTCTGACAGGCTGAATCTTAGATGTAAGAAATAGATAGATTCACAGGAATCATGTGTTTAAAATAGGTTCAGCATTTATACCAGTAATACCAGATCAGAATTAACCAGTGCAGACGACCGTAGAGGGTTTACCGATCACGTCATTAATTTGTTAAAGGTCCGTGTCAGCGAACAGCCACTAACCAGTGCCCTTACAAACCTTGTTTGGTTTGTTTAAAGTCTTATGGATCTAGTCAGCAATAAAACCACAAGTGGATCCACTCAGGGTGCACTTGGAGTCTATATCTTTGAAGCATAGCTCTTTTAATGGCTTGACTGCTTTCCTTGGGATTTAAGGAGATCTGTTTTGTTGAAGGAAGAGCTTGGCTGTGGTTAGTGGAGATATTGAGCGATGACTCAGTCACTGTTGCTGCACCAAGAACGATAGGAGGTCACGTACAGAGGCTTGTGGAGGATTAGATCAGTCTCCGGTTTGGCTCACAGCTCATCAGTGTGTTTAACTGGTGCAGAGACGTTGTGATGCTGCTGTAACACAATAATTTCCCCCGCGGGATTAATCGAGTATCTAGCGATCCATCCATTCTTGAAGGAGGATGAGGTCCAGCTGGTTCTTTCCTCACCATCTAGTAGTTTGGGAGATTCTTAATGCCAATCTGATAGAGACGTCTTTTTTATTCAAGGCAACATGAGACCAAACATCAAATAAACAGACCACTGGAGCACAATAAAACTGTGGATGCACTGATCCTGGCATTTAAAATGAGAGTTGGAGGTGACTAAAGGTTGTTTAAACTTTATTGGTACACTGCTGAGTAGCTTAGGTCATCGTTTATCCTGTACACACTAAAACATCGAGCCAGCGTTTTCAGATTTACACACTCTGGAGTTTGGACAGCGGCTTGAAATGGCTTTCAGATATAATAAGCCTTATTTGCCTTATTAAAATCTCAAAGGCCTGACCGGATATCTTTTACTAAAGTCGATGTTTATCCATTCTGATTAAATATGTTCATTTTTGGGCCTTTTCTTCATCTTTCCATCCTTGAGAAGGACACACGAGAACACACACACACAAACACACACACACATACTGATTTGTTCTCCACTGCCCTCCCTTTAAAGCGACCGTCCGAACACGCTTCCAGCTAAAATCCATAGCACAGCCGCAGCATTAGCACCATGCCATCCATCAATAGCCGTGACGTTGTTAAGGCACATGGAGTATGAGTCAATGGAACACTGTGTGATGGTAGTTTTGTTTACTCCGTTTGTCAGGAGTAGGAGGTCACACAAACTCAGTTCAGTTCAAAAGCATTTGTGTAGCATAGAAATATAGAGCTTCAGTGACGTGAGGGTGAAGATGTATTGTAAACTGTATTTTTTTTTATTTGTTGAGGAACAATGCAAAAAATAATAAAATAAATTTGGCTTTATTTTGGTTGACAAGTCTATAAGTTTAGTTTAGTTTAATTGCCGCCCAGGCAATGTTACAATAGTTAATAAATGGCAGCAAAAAACTATAGTATAAAGATAAGCTGAGGAATAAATTAAGGGACATACGCTCCTCAATATGTCCAGCAGCTTTGAAGATCTTTTGGATACTAGGTTAATGCGATTAGACCAGATTGTTATGAATGATTATTCCTAAAAATAAGTTAAATTTCAACATTATTGATAAGGTTTTTAGCTTGCTCTTTCGGATGATAAGAAGTAACATTACAAAACACCATGAAGTTGCTTTTTTGCACATTGAAGGTTAGCTTGTTTTATTTGATTTGATTTTTATTGAAACCATTCCGCTAAAGTTGCTAGTTCATTATTAACTATTCTAATTAGAGCGTTAAAATCCTCATGAGAAGCAATGAGCTTTGTGTCGTCCGCGAACAATACTGGGAGAAGGTTCGTACATGACAACTCATTTATTCAGATTGAAAATAATAAGGGCCCAGGAGTGATCCCTGAGGGACGCCAAACAAGATTTTAGATGACATGAGATGTTAAAATGAAATGCCTTTAAGTATCTGTGGATTAAATGCAGCTATAACAACTGTGATGATCACAACTTACTTAATTAAGTCTTACATGAGAAACATCTTAAATGAATTATAACCAGTTGTGCAAAGACACAATGGCAACACAAACGGGCCCACAAACACACACACGTGCTCGCCTGCGGTTTGTCTTAACGACTGTAATCAAATGCAATCAAAGCGATGCGTCTGTCTGGTGTCCTGTCTGCTCTTCAGGCTCGACCTGTGCTCTCACAGCTTATCATACGTGCAGGGAGTGGCTGTTTGAATGTGCTGCCTCTGCTTCAGGCCACACACTGAAGCCGCTTTCCCTCTGCTGAAAGAGGCAGCTAAATAAACTGCTCCAGCTGTCCCAAACAACGAGTTACGTGGATGTGCTCTGATTCCCCTAAATGGAAGATTGTTTTGCTTTGTTTAAAACAGGGGACGCATCATTAAAAAAAATGTTATCGTATCCTGCTTAGACGTGTGTCCATTAAAGGACAAACTCCGCTGAACAAATGAAATGTAGATTGCACAAGCCCAATCTAAAGTTTGGTGGTATTTTTCTTCTTTTTGTGGGCAAACACGTGTTTATAAAGTGTAACATGTTTCAGAAACATGATCACAACTAAATGGAGTAAATTACACGATAGAAACCAACAAACTAAATCAAACTGTCTCTGTGTCTTCTGTCTCTGTCCTGACTGTCGTAGGACCTGGTTGGTTTGAAGCCTGATTTCAGGCTCTGTTTTGGATGTTTACAATGGTTTTCATACAGATTTAGATATTGCTTTTTGGAGTTCTTTGGTTTGGTTTGGGGCTGATCTTAGACTTGGTTTTGCACTAGCTTTAGACTGGTTTATGATCGGTTTTTGGGACAGATTGTGTGTTTGTGTTCAGAAACATTAAGGAGAGGCAGTGTTGGTATCCATGCCAAAATAAAGATCAGACCTAATATGAAGATTAGGAAAGTAAAATCTTACCACAATTTAGAGCATAATGCTGGAAATGCATTTGTCTCTTTGAGTCTGTCTGATTATTGACAAAGTTGAGGACTAACAGCTGTCTTCTTTCTTCAGGACCAATGAACAGTTGGTGTCTTTCCTGTCCAAATACCGCAACATGAACTTCATTAAATCTCACGGCAGAGACAATGCACGGTTAGTCAGTCACTGTCTCCTTTCACTATCTCCAACTTTTCCTCTTGCTCTTATGAAGACGACGACGACGATGATGCAATCTTATTTGTTCATAGTTCGTACTAGAAACACTGGCCGTAAAGTCTTGCTTGTTTAATGACCTCTCGTGTATATCCTCTCAGTTTCATCCGTAAGCAGGGTCTGGACCGCCTCTTCTATGAGTGCGACACCCACATGTGGCGTCTTGGAGACCGTAAGATCCCAGAAGGCATCTCCGTGGATGGAGGCTCTGACTGGTTCCTGCTCAACAGGCCCTTTGTGGATTATGTTGTGAACTCCGGGGACGAGCTGGTCAGCAGCATGAAGCGCTTCTACACTTACACTCTGCTGCCTGCCGAGGTACCTGACACACACAAGTACTCAGATAGCCCTTATGAACTCATTCTACATAGATATACAAATATGGGGATTATTGGCCCAATAAGAGAATAGTTCCTGCTGAAGTTGGAAGATAAAGCTGAAGAATCTCTTTTTTTGTGCTTCCCCCTGCCTCCAGTCGTTTTTCCACACCGTGCTGGAGAACAGCGCCCACTGCGAGACCATGGTGGACAACAACCTGAGACTCACCAACTGGAACCGCAAACTGGGCTGTAAGTGCCAGTACAAGCACATCGTGGACTGGTGCGGCTGTTCGCCAAATGACTTCAAGCCCTCAGATCTGCCACGCTTCCAGGTGAGACCATGTATTTAATGTTTGTCTTTCATGAAAAGTACTTTTCTTGATTCCACCTTAAATCTTAGTTCAACACTTTAGACGTATTTGTGAACTGGCTGAGAGCTCATTAGCGTGCAGGCTGACGCTTAAAAATAACTAGTACTAGCAGTAAAAAATGACTCTTCAGTAAAGCAGGAGACATTCGCAGAGCCTCGATCCTACGAGGAGGACATGTAATTATGCCTATCCAGTGACAGATGTGGTGTCAGTTTTTAGGTCTCTGCCCCATATTGTGACCATGATATCTTTCTTGGTTTCATTTTAAGTCACTAATGACAGTATATAAAGATTTTATGTGGGAATGTTGTACACCTCCTCCAGCTCAGCCAGAACATCTCCATGTCAATCCTTCACTCTTTCCGTCAGTCCATCTATTCCTCTCCTCTCTGAGCTGCGGGTGAACAAGAATAGCTTCACTTTCACAAATTAGCAGTGCCGCTTTTACCTCGAGCGGGCGGTCCTTAACTCCCTGTAACGACAGACCTGGGCACAGTGTCTGTGGCTGCTGATGGTTTCTATATGCAGAGCTGATCCTGGAAACAGCTTTATATTTAAGGCAGCAAGTATTTTTAGAGCTTTGTAGCTCGCTGCCGCCGAGGTTTCGAAGGTTGTCATTATTATAATGTCGGGGTTCGCCCACTCCAAAGGCAACTGAATGAGTTCTGAATGTAAAGGTCAGGGACACGTACAGATTTCACAGTACGATATGCACACTTTACATTTTTATTAGAAAGAAACTGAATTTGAACACACTGGAGTGATTACAGCCACAAGGAAATGAATCACCTGTTTTGATACGTGAACATTTCACAGACTGCTTTAGATTTATTAAAATAAATGTTTTGATAAATGTTACAGGTTAATTATAACAAAAAATGCTGAAACTATACTTTCCACTCTGCAATTTTTAGGCCTTAAACTGATAATAAAAATGCAAAACCTGCTAAACGCTTTTAAATAAAGTCTAATGAATAATGAAATACATAAACCACTAAAGAAAGTAAAAGGAAAAAAAATCAAGGCTAAAATAAGCTTAATACTGACAAAATAAAGCTTGAGGTTTGTCGGACCGAGTACAGAACATACAGTGGAGGCAGATCTTCTCCTGAGTAAAGCAAAAATCCTCTGCGACTCTGAAACTACTGCTTTCCACTGTTGTCTTAAGCTGTCAGGAGACAGATTGCTGACACCCAGAATAACTTCTCAGATCAAACTGAATATGGAAATCCACTGCAGGCTACCCAGTCATCCATCATGCTTCTCATTAGGCTCAGGTTTCCTGGTTCGCTGGTGCTGCCGAAGCCCAAGAACTGGTGTGGTGTGGTGTGGTGTGGTGTGGTGTGGTGTGGTGCGGTGCGGTCACACCCTCCTGATGATGTCATAAACCATGCCCCTTCCTTCCTGAATGCCCTGCCATGTTCTCAGACATGTATTTATGTTTTTTTTTTATAAATACATAATAATAAGAACATAGACTAGACAGTTCGACTCCATGTTTGACTTTCTGATGTATATAAATTATATTATTTTACATCCAGCTCTAAGATTTATTGTTGTTGCAGCAGGTTAAGCTTTTTTTTCTTCCCTACTCTCCTTTGATATTCCAGCATGCCGGCCATAGATCTGTCGGTGTGTGTGTGTGTTTGAGTTTTAGAGCCTGACAACATTATTTGAAAGTGAGGAAATTTCCCGTCAGGACAGACCTTAGAAGTGCTGGTTTCTGGTTTCCAGGCTTGATTTTAGGGTTTGGGTTTGAATCGTGTTCAGAAGACTGGGAATGCACCATATTAACATATTATGGCTGTGGTTGCTACAGTATCACACAGTTTGGATTAAGCGTGCGATTGTGCGCGGTGCTCCGAGGTTGTTTTGATGTATTCTTTGGTAAAGATTAGCGTTTATGTGGGTATGAGGGACATAAACATAGGATAGTGATTTATGAAGGACTTCTGGGAAGGATTAACCTTTTGCTGAAGTCTGTTCCTTCTAATTTTATTTAAACCACTGTACACCTTGATAAATGTTTTAATTTCAAGCCGTTTCTTATTTGTGTTGTCCTACTTCTTTGCTAATGTTTTATTAAAAATCTGATTGGTACAACTTTTAACCGTCCCTCTTTGTCTCCATTTGTCGTCCTGGAAACAGCAAGCCTCCAGACCAACTTTCTTCGCCCGTAAGTTCGAGGCCAGCGTCAGTCAGGAGATCATCAGCCAACTAGACACGTACCTGTTTGGAGCACATGCCTCAGGCACCCCGGGCCTTCAGGCGTACTGGGAAAATATCTACGAGCAGGAGACGGACAGTCCCAGCAGCCTTTCGGACTCCACGCTCAGCCACTACCACGCCTTTGCTCGTATGGGACTGTTACGTGCCGCCGGCTCACTGCAAGGGCATCCCAACGACAACAGCTGCAGGTAAAACCAAAGACGCGTGCCAAGAGAGCTGGAATCTGTCGGGCGCAGTCTGTCCACGCTTTCATCCTTGTGGCCAGCAGTAGTACTAAAAACAGGAAACATTTATGAAACTCACAATCCACAAACTCACAACAATAGTGTTATTAGAAGAGAAAGCACATTCAAATTTGTGGTTTTAATTTATTTAAACGGTCATTTCAAGAGTGTAATAGGCCTGTGCATTTATTAGTATTTCAAGTTTGGTTTTAGACTCAAAAATAAAAAATTAATAAGTGCTAAACAAGTAAATTTACTCGTCTTCCTTAAATTTATACAATGAGAAAACAGAAAGAGAACTAAAAAAGAAATGTAACTATTTGCTTCATGTAAAACTGAAAGTTTTTGTAGGTAAAGACGAGAGTGACGGTGGCGGAAGTTGTTTACAGCAGGCGATGTTTTTTCTGTTTGTCAGACATGACTTTGGACCAATGTTCAGATTTAATTTCAGACTTTATGACGCAGGTATGTCACCTGAATTCATCTGTGAGCATTTGTCCGCTGAAGTTGGAGCTGAAGCACGAGGTTTTTCCAAAAGAAAGTTTTGTGTTGAACATGTCCCAGGTTGTCGTAATGATGCATGGCCCTGTGAGAGAGGTTTATGTTGGCTTCTTACGGATTTATTGAAGGAAAATACGTCTGACTCGTTACACTTTTAATCACATTAGCAAGAAGGAAAATCAAGTCTAATATTAACTCCCTCATTTCTGTTTGGAGTACACGACAAAAGTCAAATAACAGTTTAGTTTTAAAAGCAAACTTTAAAAACTAACAAAATGCACAGCGCAATAACAACCATGAGAAAATAAAAACGATTTCCGTTTGGGTGTCATTTCACCCGCTGTGAGCGGAATGAGCTGACTGTATGCATCATTTAGTAGTGGGTCGGGTCAGTAAATCGTTAACAGCACAGTCTCTGTCTATAGGGAACGATGCAATGTATCTTTCCAACACACTCGGAACCGCTGGTGTTTGTGTAGTCCAAATTAACTGTGAAGATAAGGCGAGTTTGTCCCGGGGTACAATCAGGCTTCAGTTTCAGCGCAGGCTGGATTTTTCCAGCTGTGTGTGTGTGTGTTGGGTGGAGACCCGCTGTATGTACAAGGAGGTACTTGTTGCTGGAGTTTGGATGGGGATTGGTGGCTAGCATGGGTGGGGGCAGCATTATGGTAAGTGTGTGCGTGTGAGAGAGAGAGAGAGAGAGAGAGAAAGAGAGGGGAGGTAAAAAAGAGCTAATGTGTTTGCTTTAACCTGTGATTTCAGTCCCTCCACTGTGATTTTATACTTAAATTATTTCATGGATAATTCCAGTTTATTCCAGTCTGGTGTACTCCCTGGTCGGTATCTACTTCACGGTGAGCTCCATTGTAGAGATCAGAGGAAACATTTGACATGTTTTAAAGGCTAGGGATAGATTTCTGGGTGGTGGGTTGATGCTGTGCAGCCTGCAGAAAATAAAACAACAGGTCTATATTGCTATTCCTGTGAGACTAATTAACGTCTGAATCAAATTTCACAGCAATCCATCCAAGTTGCTGGGATATTTCGGTCTACACTGAGGAGCAGTGACAGACTGACCTCACTACACTTTGATACTGCTAACGTAACACGTGCTTTGTGTTAAATTACCACGCAGGGGAGCGAACATTTATTTTCAGTTGTCATGAGACAGACATGACAGCAGACATGACGCAAGCGCTTTTCCTTCCTCAGGTACGTCGCCGTGAACCACCCGGTGTCCGTGCACCTCTACTTCCTGTCAGACCAGTTCCAGGGGTACCTGGTGCGTCATGAGGCCAGTAACCAAGCCTCCACGCAGCTGGAGAGCTTGGAGACCTGGGTGACTCCCAAAGACCACTTCAGCCTGGCCAGCCCGTCACACCCCTCCAACAGGCTCCAGCATGTCCAGGTCAGAGACAGACACACATTTGTACTTCCATCGTCTCAATATGTTCCCAGGACACAAACCAAACATGAATCTCGCAGCTCATTTACACCTGAATTTGAATTCTTAAAAAGCATCCACAGAAGAGAAACTGCATAAAATAATTTATCACTTTAGACTCCTTAGGATATCTCACGATATCAAATATGGAACTTTAGCTAAAGAGTCCAATCCGATATTCTCCTCTTCAGGTCGGGACAGACTGGGATCCCAAAGAGCGTCTCTTCAGGAACTGGGGGGGCCTGCTGGGACCCGAAGACGAGCCGGTGGCAGTTCAGCGCTGGAGCCGTAGCCAGAGCAACCTGACTGCCACCATAGTGTGGATCGACCCCACCAACGTCATTGCTGCCACCTACGACATCCTGGTGGACGCCTCGGCGGAGGTCACGCACTACCGGCCGCCGCTCACCTCCCCTTTGAGGCCTGGCGTTTGGACACTGAGGGTGCTGCATCACTGGAATCCACTGGGCCAGACCAGCTTCGTCGTAGCCCCTCTAGAGTTTCATCGACAACAGCCCATTCAGCAAGGTGGGCGACCCAAACACTGCCAACATGTACACAAGAAAATAGCAGCACTTGTCTCTTGTCAACCAGATGTAGGTGGACTCCTGGGTGTTGACCTGAGGATGTTCTTTCGTCTATAGAAAGCCTTATTGTATTTGAAATGGGTGGTAGTAAGGCAGGGGTCAAACAGAGCTAGAGTGAAGTTGGTTCTGTTTGAGTGGGAACAATACAGGAGAGTTAACTGGTCCGAAAAGGGCTTGGCTGTCCACCTACAGTATTGTGCAAAGGTTTTAGGTAGGTGTGGAAAAAGTGCCGTAAACTAAGTATGCTTTCAAACTGATTGTTTATTTTTCCCAATTTACATAATTAATAAAAATCCTTATATGTACACTTGCACAAAGTCAAGGATTTTGTAGGATCGTAGATGCAGTGGTCGGCCAAGGAAACTTAGTGCAGCAGATGCTTATTTCAAGCTTCTGCTGACATAGAAGTCTGGTTAGAAGTGGTCTTCATGGACGAGTTGCAGCCAAACGTCCAAACCTCTGACATGGAAACAAGGCCAAGAGACTCAACTATGCACAGTAACATAGGAACTGGGATGCAGAAAAATGGCAGCAGGTGCTCTGGACCGAAGAGTCAAAATTTGAAATATTTGGCTGTAGCAGAAGGCAGTTTGTTTGTGTTACAGTAATGAGTGTCTGCAGGCAACAGTGAAGCATGGTGGAGGCTCCTTGAAAGTTTGAGGCTGCACTTCTGCAAATGGAGTTAGGGATTTGTTCAGGATTAATGGTGCCCTCAGTGCTGAGAAATAGAAATAGATATTTATCCATCATGTAATACCATCAGGGAGGTGTTTGATTGGCCCCAAGTTTATTCTGCGGCATGACAAAGACCCCAAACATACAGGAAGTGATGACATGGTGCCCACAGAGCCCTGATCTCAACACCATCGAGTGTGTCTGGGATTATATGAAGAGACAGAAGGATTTGAGGAACACTACATTTACAGGAGATCTGTGGTTAGTTCTCCAAGATGTTTGGAACAACCTACCAACCGAGTTCCTTCAAAAACTGTGCAAGTAGCTAGAAGAATTGATGCCGTCTTATCTGAAGGACAAGGGACATACTGCTAGATGTAGCAAAGGTGATTGGATGGTGCCTCACAAGACAATGGAACAAAAACATGCTGCAAAGAGTTTCAGATGTCCAGAGTCAATCCACAACTTGACCCAGTCTTAATAATTTCTGAAATATTAACGACCAACATTAACATTACCTTTCAAATGTTGCAGTGATGGTTGTTTAGGTTTTGAAGATAGCCAGCTCTACCTGTGAGGAAATAATGAATCACCTACCCACTCACAGTCAGTAATAAATATATCATTGACTAATTGCACTATTATCCCAAACTTTGATTATCACCCTTCAGGAACTTGAAACACCTGTCGCAATGATATTCAAGATCCTCAGAGGGATCACTAGTTCAAATGTCAAAAGCAGATAATAGCTAATACTTAAATTACACAGAGCAGAGGCCCCCCTGTCACAGCTGTCAACACCATGCATACGTATATTTATAGTGCTGGTATCCAGCCGCTCTCTCGTGCACACACAGGGTCACCTCTGTCTGAATTAGCCGCCGCCGCTTTGCCGTTTGATTTGTTTGACCTCCCCTCTGCCATGTGTGGCTGTACAGGGGATAACTACAGGACTAAGTAAAGCCCGGTGCGTGAATAGAGGTTTTATTGGATGATGCTGTAAAGCTAAAAGGTGACAGAGTAATGTGATCTGATGTTTTTGCAGGTATAACTGGGGCCTGCGTGTTAAAATACCACACACCAATTCAACCAGAACTCTTGCCGACTCTTTTCACCATATGGATGAAAATGAAATGACACATGTATCCAAGTTATATTTCAGCTTTAATATAAAATAATTTTATTTGTTTGTAGTGACTCTAATCCTAAATGTAAGCGACAGATTTTGCATTTTTATTTATTCTTAGGTGAGCTGAAAGTTGGGGTCACTCATAACATTTTTTTTTTTTTGTTGATTGTTGAAAATTGAATCCTGACCTGTTGTGTTTGGGACGCAGAGGACGCTCTACGGCTGCACGGGGGCCCAGCTAGGAACTCCTACATGGAGCAGAGTTTCCACGGCCTCAATCCAGTGCTGCGTTTGCCGGTGAGCCTGGGCGCCGTGGAGGAGGCCGAGGCCAACGCCGGCCTGACGGGGGTGCCGCTGCGGCGCTGGTTCGACGGGCTGCTGGAGGGCCACTGGTCGGCCTCGGACGTCTGCTCGATGGGCCCCAGCGCCTGTCCCGTCATGCAGCGCTGCCGCCTCACGGCCTGGAGCTCCGCCAGCCCCGACCCCAAATCTGAACTGGCCCCACCCAGAGAGAACGGACGAATAAGGTAGCAGTACGCCCGACTTTAGGAACGACGAGCGGACGACAGAGGAGGGAGACAAATGAAGGAAGAAGGCACGGGGCTGATGTCCCGTTTTGTGTCGGCTATTTATTTATTTATAGTTTGAGCGAAAGAGAAGGACAGATGGAATGGTGGAAAGAGGTGGAACGGATTCAAATGCTGAGGAAAATGTTCTCTTTCGGCCTGCTCTCATTTTTTATTTGGGACTACAAAGTTTGTGTGTGCCTGAGTGAATGAAGGAATGTGTGTTGAAGGATGAACTCTATACCTCTTTGCTGGTCAAGTGTCCCCCCCCACCCCTCCCCCTAATTTAGGGCATACTTTAAATGGTCGCAAGCTCAAAATGGACGTGGTCGCTCATTTTAAGGCTCATTGTTTAAAGCCCACATTTTTGAAATCCAGACTCCGAAATTTGACATTCATTCTGTCTGAACCAAAAAAAAAAGACGGATAAAAAGATAATAATGACTCTTACCAAGGTGCCATTGTTTGCTGCCGTAGCTGCTGCGTTCCTGTAATTCATTGTAACTGTCACATGCCTAATAACAGGAGAGTCTCTTGATTAGTTGGATGTTGATACGGCTTCAAGCTGAATTAATTATCCTCGGTGTTTATCCGAACCTGGCCGACCTAATCTGATCAATTCTGAAAGGAGAGCGTTCCGTAATAATTCATTAATCAGTGAAATTAGAAAATTAGAGAGTTGGAGAGTGGTGGAAGAAGATTATTTACTCAAGTGAAAGCCTACGACAATACAAAAAAAACTACATTAGGTTCGGACAGTGTAAACTATAAAACTATTTCAATAACTTTCTATTATTACTCATCTGTGTGGTTAGATGAAGTAACAGGCAGTACTGCTGTCAGATCAGGGTTCCTGCACATTCAAAGTTCCATACTTGTTCCAGATCTTAATTTCCAGACTATACGGTAAAAAAAAAAAATCTAATTTATGGCATTTGAGTAAATAGTTGTGTATCGTGTGAATAAATCATGGAATTAATCGTTTGAATATATATGCTGTTATGTCACTGAAGATCAAACCCAGATAAATTCAGTGCAAGTTTTTTTTTATTGTAAGTTGAACATGAATCATCCATGATTTCTTTTAATTTTATTAAATAATATTCCATACTTTTCCGTACTTGCGTAGGAACCATGTCAGATAGATGCATATATATAATGAGGTAAACTGTCTCTAAATCAAGTGTTTCTCCAGTGCTTTGGTAAAGATCCTCTCCTCCAACAACCAGGCAAACGTGTTTTCCCTCGACACTGATCAGCTCTGTGTGTCATGTGGTTCTCTTTCTGTCTGAATGCTACTAACATCTGCCACGCTGGAAGAGATTCCTCTTCCCTCTCCCTTTTACCCTGCACATTTTTGTTTTTTTTAATCCGCTCTCTGCTGTACAACTGGTGCGAAGTGTACAACAGCTAAGTGAATAATTTATTCAGAATATTATATATATATATTAAAAAAAAACATATATATAAAACTTTTTTTTCTGTTTTAGTCAATGACTAATTTTTGATACGCTGATATTTGGTGCAGCGCATTGAGATTTGTTTTCTGGACAAAAATGTTTGCCTTTGTTTCTAAAGGCTGATGGTAAATGTTGGAGTTGAGTGGCCTCCTCCTCCTTCACCTCCTCCTTCTCCCAGAACTAAAATCATCCCATATATCCGGGACAGTGGGTAACATTTAAGATATTTTATGATCATTTATCTGTAAGATGTTCAATATAAAAAGCAGTGTGAGTAAGTGCACATCAAAGGTGCATTTAATCTAAATGACACTGTGCCTCCACTTAAAGCTGTATCATCATATTTCAGAAATAAGTTCTTGAACATTTCGTGACACTTGTTCTGGATAAAGCAGAAGAGGAGGAGGAGGAGGCCACCCAAGACATTCAGAAGCACCTTTCCATGCTGCTCAGTGACGTGCCAAACAACTGACTCAGTAAAATGTCATGCCAGCGCTGGACTGCACCAGTAAAGATAAAGGCTTATAGGTTTTTTTTTATTTTGTTTTTTTTTCCAACCAATCCATAACAATCCTTTCTCAGTAAAGCAAACTTGGAAGCCCTGCTCTTGGTTTTATGAGCGTGGTTTTAATTTGAGGGTCGGGTATCGCTACTGATTTCCTGAATGAATTTAATTCACAAGGTTTTAAATCAGTTCATTTTTGAGATGTTGCGGTTTTTTACTATTTTTGCTTTGGAGACTCGTAGTGTGTGATGTGGGTTTGCTTTTGTCCAGCTCTTCCCAGAGATGTAGCTTCTATTACGTTTCTCAAAATCTCGTTTTATGAACTGATAGAAAAAGATCAATTTGAGCCCTTTGAATTATTTTGTCGTAAGAAACACTGAACACGAACAACACATTTAAATCAGAATGGGATCTTGATGCCTGAGATCAGTGTTAAACTTAATATCCTCTGTACAATTCATGCTCAGTTATATTGTTCATTACCAAAAAAAGACAACATATATTTCCATTTTTAAATAAATTATTCCAGGGTCTTAAGTTGCCATAAGGCCTAGGATATTATTGTTTGGACCAAAACTGGAGACCAGACTGTTTATTATTTTTTTTTCCTAATCACGAGGGTAAAGCTCTCAATGAACTGTGACAGTCAGGACTCAAAGTGAGAGATTTACTCTGTAAATATTATACATAGTTTTAATTTTAAATGACGTTCAGCCACTCGTGCACTAAAGCAGCAGCGTACGCAACCACGAGAGAGACCTGGAACATTAGTAAATGACACTGCATCGAACAAAAAGTTGCGAAAGGTACGAAACTAATTATATTATTATTTTGTTTGTGCGCCAAATTAATTTTAAATTTAAATTTCAGGGCCATTTTACCTCCAGTGTGTTTCTCATATGATGAGTGAATCCGTGTAAAGTAGTATTTTGTAAAAAAAAGAAAAAAAAAAAGAAAAAGTACTTAGATGATGTACAGATTTTAAATTAATGACTAGCAAGGTCCAGATGTTTGGACGCAGTTGCTGTGATGGTGCCACAGAAGTCATGTGACTTTTTTTTTTTTTAAAGACATTTGTGTGTGAAAATATTATTCGGATTCTGGATGAAAATCCCAGCTGAGAGGTTTCATTTTTATGCTTTGTTTTGTTTGTTTGTTTTATTATCCCTCCACACGTCTGTTTCATATCCAGTAGCAGCCTGTTTGTCCTTCGTATGTGACAGTCACTGGCTCTTCTTCGTCGTCGTCTCTCGCTGGGAATTGTGCCGTGCCTTACCTGTACTCCTGTCTTAGGAAACCCTCTCTGAAAGCATCACAAACTGTCTGAAATGTCCAAAAACCAAACAAGGGGGGAAAAAAAACACAAAAAACGAAATTGTTGTGAATGCCTTATAAATTACCTTAGTGGTTTTGAAGTACAATTTTTGAAAATAAAACTGGATCTCCTTATATTTTGTGTCTGTGAAGCTTATTTCACACCAGCGTATTAATGTAACAATTATTTTAATTACTAGCAGCATCTTGACTTGGGCTTCTTCTGTTTGCAAATTTAGATTTTATGGAATATGATGTAATTAAAATATAATTATTGATAGTAAAAAAAAATACTGTTCTCTACTGGATCTTTGGAAACAATGAGTTAGAATTTAGTTTCTTTAGCCACAGATACAGTGATTTACCTTTTACTTTTATTTAAGTAATGTCATCTGAGCAGTTATTAGTGTTATTAATACTAGAGTCCATTTTACTTGGGGCCATTTCTTTACAATACTAAAAAAAACTACATTGAGGATTTCATATCTGCAGTGATGTTTTGTGTAACTTTCCACAGCGAGCGGTGATGGAATCATCAATACAGATGATCGATGACACAAACTTGTGAGGACAGAGCTAATTATCATATATGTCTGTGCGCGCGTGCGTCTAACCAGCTGTGATATAGGTTCAGATGAGGAACAGTTCCCTACAACAACACACCCAGAGACCTGCTGCCCTCTTGTGTTTAATCTAATTATTACATCAATCCCCGTGACTGGAAACGCATTTACGTCACAGCCAGTTTTACATGAATCACACATCTTCGGTCGTGTTTAATGAGAATATCGGTGTCTACTCTGGAGACCAACACAACATTTTGAATACTTGAAGATTTTCTAATAGTAGTGACAGTTATTGATGGATTTACGTAAGCATTGATATTGCTGCTGATAAAGGGGGAAACAATTTAATATACTTTTTAAATTATAGTGTAATACACATTATATAAATATATATAGCGTGTAGAATAACATAACTGTACAATTAGATCTACTTTACTGGCCTCCTATGTTGAACTGGGATATATTTAGCATTTAGCTTAACATCCTTTAATCAAATGCTGCAATTTCTGTACTTTTATGTGTAATATGATCTCATCTGAGTCGTTGAAGAGAAATTAACTAGGTTAGCTAAACAGCTAACATACCATAGCCATCACAGCATGTTTTAATTCATTTATATCTTAAATCTCCAAATGACACATTTCTTTGACATTGTAATATTTGTTATTCTTGTTAAATTCCCATTTTTTCCAAATACGTTTTGTCTTTTCGTCCTCATTTGTAATTTATTTGTGCACAAATCACCTGTTTAATGAAGGCGCAGCATCACAAGTTGTTCACGAGTTTGCTTGTCGTTATGTTTGTCATGTTTGTGATAATGATTAAACATTTCTCTAAGCAGGAAGTAGCTCAGATGTAACTGATTAACAAAGATGGTGTCAAGATTTATCACTTCTCATGAGCCTTGGTAGCTTAAGGCTTATTTAGTGACACCTTTATGAAGATAACTCAACTTTAAAAAGCTTTGTCATTTAATCATCAAGATAATGTTTATGATCTAAATTACTATTTCAAGACCAACTCTAACTAAAAACTTCATAATTTCTCTATAAATGAAGTTACAATAAGGTGATTGAAAGGTGACTATTAACGTTCACATTCAAATACTTTTACACAGGGAAGAATCAGTCACGTGTATTTTTATATGTACATTTATTGTAAGAAAATACTGACAGATGCATCTAGTTACTATATACATGTGTTTTCATAACAGCAGAGGAGAAAATAGGCGATATGTACAAGTTGACTGATGCACGGCTGCGGCGTCCATCTCTTACTTCTTGGACAACTTGGCTTGTTTGTTTTTCGGAGGCGCCCACTTCAAACACATAGTGTCCACTGTGAACGAGACAAAAAAGACAAAACACACATCAAATTACAACCTGAAAGCAAGGTTGAAATAAAAAAACAGAAGTCAAACACACAGTGGGAAAAATGTCTTTGGGATATATATATATAGATATATACCTGTGATTGGTGGTTTCTTGTACTGGGCACTTTTCAAGTGCTCCTCCACAAGTTTGGGTGTCACACAGATGACATGTTGACCCTTCCAGTATTTCACCATGTTGAGCGACTGCAGCGTGCTGATGATGTCACTCTGTGTGATGCTTGTCATTTGGCTGCAGAAAGAAACCATGAAAATCAGAGCCGTCAGGGACAACAGTACGAACTAAAGTGTAGAAACCCCACCCAGACACTAGTGGGCGCTGTAGCTTCTTCTTTGCCAGTCTGGTTAATTTTTGTTTCTACTTCCTGCTTCACTAAAAACAATGACAAAGTTTCAGTGAAATTTGTCTGAAATTTTGCTGAACATGAGTCACACAAATGTCTATATTCCCAAACCTCCTCAGTTAAATTTACTGATCAAAAAACAATTAATTTGACAGAGAAGCAGGCGGAAATACTACAGCAAAACACGCTACTACCAAGCGGACCAATCACAGCTCTTGTGGTCTATGCTATTACGGCCAGCTGTGTGGGAAGTAAGTCCTCATAATAAATGTCAAAAGGTTCAAGGGCTTTCCCTAGCTTTCTGGGGTGTCACTGTGTGTCTCTACCTGAGGTCTTTGATGGACAACGTTCCTCTGAAGTCCCTCAGAATCTCTAGTAGAACCCAGGACCAGTAACTTCTGTAGCTCAGCTTCCCCAGGTCGGAAAGGGGCTTCTCTGGAGAACCCACTGTGCTCTCCAGCTTAGACAGCTCATAACCTGCACACATGTAACATAAATTAACGTTTCAACCCACGAAAATGTTTGCCATCGATAAATACGCAGACTGTGGTGTCTATAAAATGTTAAAACGCACACATGCATACATACAATCTTGCTGCAGCCCAGTTTGACATTTTCAAATGTGCATCAATTGAAAAAAGCAAATATATTTCATAACTGATCATAGTCGACAAAGAAAACCTCAAATTCGTTGCAAACGTATCACTGATTCGATTAAGACACATTCGAGTTTTTTATCAGCTAACACACACATTAGATGTAGATGCTTACTGAAAGCTATGAGGAACTTTCCGTAGCCTCTGCGTTGGTACGGTGGCAGTGTGAGAATGCAGGCCACATTATTTCCATCTGGAGACTCTTTCTCCTGCAACACAAAAGCCAAGGCAACAGACGAGCATGAGTCCAGTTCTCCGTGTGAGCCCACTGCGCCGTAAAACACAAACTCCATGTTACGGCCCCAGATGACGAGGCTTACTTTGGAGAAGTAGCCGACGATGTGCGCTCCCTGTTTGTTGACTTCGGTGAGGATGTAGAAGATGAAGGGCTCCACGTCGAAGTAAAGCGTCTTGTGGTCAAGGAACAGTTTTGCTAGTAGACAAAGATTCTGACAGTAGATCTGTAAACAGAGAATTACAACATCACCACATATTCTTGTAATTTGAAACACTAGAAGCAGGTGTATCCATGGTTTTACATGGTAAATGATTCACATGTGCTCACCTTGTGGTCTCGCCCATCCACTTCATACACTGATATGTTACTCCTCCTGTAGATCTCTTTGCCTGGAGGCTGCTTCCACTGGCAGTGTGACTGAGGGGGCAAAGGTCAATGATTACTTCTTGAACTCAGGTTGCGAAGGATTCACAAACAAGATTTCTTAAGGTTTATGGACAACACGAATTACCATTTACATCTCTTCTCCAAATTAACATTTACCCACTTTAGCCTTTTCATTCTTTGACCCACTGACACAACAGAAGTTGACATGTGACCATCGATCTTTCCAGGAGAAGACTTGCCCATACCGTAAATGAAAGTAAAAGTAAAAACTGACCAGGTGATGTCTGAACGTCTTCTCGTACTTCATGTATTTGAGGCAGTACTCGCAGATCCACAGCTTGGGCTGCTTGCCGTAGTCCTCAGGGAACGGGGAGAAGTACCAGGCATCGATCTCAAAGTTTCCTATCTGGATCTTATCCACGTATTTCACTTTTGTGATCTGAGGGAGGGATGTGGAAGACAGGGGAATGACTGAACGTCTGGAAACTAAACAGCGTAAAATGCATAAACGTAATGAACATTTAGTGCATATGATACTAGAAATAGTAGATAACACACCGCCTCATGCTCTTTCTCTAGCGCAGCTGTTGTTGGGTCCATCTCTGCATAAGTCTGCAAAAGAAACCTCCATAAGACACATGTATGATGCATTACAGTGTAACCACAGCACGGAAAACCTCTGTTATTCTACCTTCTGCACATGATTTATCTCATCGTGCTTGCGCTTCTGGTTGCGAGTGATCTTCCTTTCAGGTTGGTCACCCAAATCGCCAACGCCTCCGATCTCGGTGCTCTTTCTCACAGCATCCTTCACCGTCTTGGTAAGCGCCAGCCGGGCCTTTCCCACCCACTCGTCCAGGCGTCTGTTGACTGCATGGCAGCAAGAGTGAGGTGAAGACCATTGTGATGATGAGCGTGGCACAGAGATGACAAAGACGGAGCTTAAGACGGATAAAACAGTGCACTTACATCCCACATAGTGAACGTAGAACTCCTCTCTGCCCTCCTGTTCATTCAGACGGGACTGAATAACCTCTGCCGTGTCTGGAAAAAATGAACAGGATCCATCAGGAATTGCAAGCAAATACTTCCAGTACATATGCAAGCACCAAACTCCATTCAGATTTCGTAGACTTTTATCATCTTCAGCTAACAAGTCAACACACTAAGAGTTTTTTTTCATCTGATTTATGATTTTATATTTGACTACACATCGGCATCCATACTGTATAGTCCATGTATGTGCTTCAATGATATATCAACTTTTATAGGGGGCTTGTCTGTTTACGCTGTTACGACGTAGTACTTAGCCTATACCGAATTTTCCAGAAAGCTCCAGTGATGCATAGCATATAATACACTACTGAATTAGGTCTAATGTCCACTTTCCTGCAAGAAAATTAGTAGTGCGTCATAACTGTAAGGAGAGTTTGGTGTGAATCAACAAGAAGCAAAGGTCTGCATTACAAGCTACAAGCTAACTGAGCAAGACAGAAAGAGGCAGTCCACTCACGCCACGTCTTGTCAGCTCTTTGGCATAAATAAGTCTCTCCGATTTCCACCGACACTTCTTGCTCCCTGCCGCCGCCGATACCACCCCCTCCGTCCGGCGTGTGCTGACTACTAGAGCCCCCGGCTTCTCTCTGGCGGCCGAGGCCCTCCGCCTCGTCCTCTTCCCCGCCACTGCCGTTGGAAGAACACGCAGCCGGGATACTACTGTCCATTTCTCCGCGCTCACTTTCGTTATGACTCGAATCCATGTCCACGTCCATCCTGTGCTCAGAGTCTTTGTTGTTATTGAAGCTCTTGTGAAAGTCGGTCCCGCCAGTCATCACCTCGGTCGTTTTAAAAAACATCCACACGCCTCCGAGAACCTCCGAATTAACAGAGGGGTTGGTCTTCAACGACAACAGTAAAAAAAAAAAAATCAAAGATGGCGGCGGTGGACCGTCGCTTCCGTTCCGCCTCCTATAATGTGCGATAACTACATTTCCCATGAGTCTGCGCGCCACTTTTCTGTTTGTCATCAAAACTCCCATTGACTCCAAATTATAAACTGCGTACTTTTACCAAAAAATTCACCCACCTAAATAAAAATACATATTTGTTGCATATCTGTTAAGTAGATTGCAATGCTACTTTGACACTTTAACTACAATGTCACTTAAATTTTTTATTTTTTTTTGTTTTTAAACCACGCCTCACTTTATTTATTTTATTTGTTTATTTGTCATACCTTATCTGCTGTTTTACAGTTTAATTTTATGTACCAATCTTCGCCCTCCTAATTGCCCTTCGGAGATAAATAAATTTTTTTCTGATTCCGATTCTTATTTAGGGATATATGCGTAAAACCACCATTAACATTATTAACGAAATATTGCACAAACATTATCTACATTGAGGTATTTCTGCGAGACAGGGCAATGATTTTATGCAAGAATAGTAACAAATCTAAACAAATTTCTAGCTCTAATTAAACGGTGATTTTGTATATGTAGCCATGAAGTTAATTAAAAAACACAGTCTCGTAATTTTGCAGAATTTACATTAAAGTAAGAATCCCCACTCTGCAGGTCAGTTAAAGATTTATTAAAGCGGCAACAATCACTTCATCTCAGCTCAACTGGAAATACAAACACGCTGCAAAACAGGGTGCCGTCCAGAGAAAATTTAATTCGTGGTTCTTTCAAATGATACAGCCTCACAACAGAAAGCAACAACCATCTACGTCTGATATCAGTGTGTATGAAGGCGAGTGCCAGAAACTGGGACGATGGCGATGGAAAGGAGCACAGGATACTACAGCGAATGTCATTTCTGGTGCAGGGCATGAATCCGTGCAGGCTGATGATGGAGGCACACACACATTTGTTCATTGTTCCTCCTGTTGCCCTTTGTCATAGCACCTCCTCTCGTCCCCTGTCCACGACCTTCTGTTGGAAGTCCCTGCCGTGACCCTGGCGTTGCCCCCCTCCTCTGCTGCACAGACCACCGGCTCCTCCTCTGTTTCTCGAAGCCCGACCGTCCCAGTAGTACCGCGCGGGTCCGGGCGCCCCCGTGTGCGGGGCGGGCTGGCAAGGGCCCCTCCTCCTTCCGCGGCGGCCGTGGCAGCCTGCGGAGTCCACAGCGTCTTTTGGCGGCTCAGTTTCCAAACCAGGCTGAGACGAGGGCGGGTCGCCTAAGGAATCTTGTTCCACTGAGCAAACTTCACTGCTGCCCGTCTTGGGCTGACACGACTCCGGGTTGCTTTGCACGGGCTGGCCGCGGTTACCCTGAGATTTGGTTTTAGCTGGTCCTTCGGTGCCGTCTGAGGACAGGGAGAGTTTGTCCAGGTGCTCGGCGACCGGGGTGGCTCTCCAGTGCGGGTGTCTGGACCTGCCGCCCCGTCTCTGTCCCCTCGGCTGGTGCTGACGCCTCTGGCCTTGAGCGCCTCTGTAGTGGGAGAATCCAGGAACGAAGCGGTCCGCTCTGACGCCGTCGTCAGGGGGCGCGTTAGAGGCGGAGGACGTCGGGGGAGCAGGGGGGACGTCTTCCTCCAGGAATCCATTCTCAGAAACAGGTGGAGTCTGAGGGAGTTGACATAATCAAATAAATAGTTAATCGTTTTGCTCATTTTCCCCTTGCTGAGCAGCTCACGACCCCTTTGAGTCTCAAGACTGTTACACGAATGCAACCAACATGATCATTACCTCATTGATATGAATGAGAAAGCGATTTGATTCCACCTCGGGGTCGATGACTCCTCCTTTAGACCTCTGTCTTTCCAAAAGCTTCTGGAGTTCACACCACTTCTGCTGAAAGTCCGAGCCGATCGCCACCTCGTCCGTCTGAAAGACAAACGACAGTTTGATTTTGTTCAGAGCCGTTCGGCTCCTTTAGACCGTCTCAAGCCGGTCTCACCTCGGGCAGCTTGGGCGCAGGCGAAGACAGAAGCTGATCGACGTCGTACGTCAGGGTCTCTCTGCACACCGGACACACCACGGTCAGGTCCTGCGAGGGGGGTGGGGGGGGAGTCAAGGACGGGATTCAGGACGGCTCTGATCGGAGCGACTGAACATCAGCGCGGCGGCGGCGGCTGTTGACTGACCTGACAGTCCGTCCTGTCTCGCGTTTTGTCCTCCTCCAGCTCCTTCTCCCTCCGCCGGAGCTCCCGCTCAGAGTGGCGGACGTAGCGGCCGAGGCAGTGGGAGTGGAAGTAGTGGTAGCAGCTCGTCTTGGTGAAAGTCTCTCCCTCCTGAAAAACCAGAAGCGTGGATGAGTTTGTTAGATTTTTCAGCAGATCGCAGGAGAAGAAGTAGAAGAATTAAGAAACCAACAGGACAAAGAGCTTACCTTGAAGTCATAAAGGCAAATGACACAGTTTCCGTGAGGAATATTACTTTCAGTCAGGATTTCTTTAGCTTTCTGGAGGAGAAAGACAATTAGCGATCTGATATATTCCATTCACTAATACTGTAAATAAGAGTAAATAAACACTGAATCTAGTGACCTCGATGAGCTGATACAACACCGGTGAGCCCAGACAGGACTGAGCCTCCACCTGAAGACACTTCTGGACACTAAGAGAGACAAATCTGAAATGAAACAACGCTGAGAACCGAAGCAGCGTAAATGCGAGTGAATGAGTCAGTCCTCTAACCTGCTGAGTTTATCATCAGAAAGCCCGCGGGGGTTCTGAATGGAGATGTCCGGAGGAGACAAGGGGTACTGCAAACACAGGAGAGAGAAAAGAGCTGATTTAAGAAGCTGCCTGGGGGCGTAGAGCGAAACAAATCCAGAAGCGACAGAGAACACGTGAGAAAACCTTCACTTTTTAGACGTGTTTGAGGAGACAGACGACTCATGAGTAATCAGAAAATGATTCTACAGGTTCGACTGCTTGCGTGGGAGGGAAAATATGCAGCGAAGGAGAAACAGCGGGTCATAAAACCATCCATTAATAGGGTACCTGCTGGTCGAGGCTCAAAGTCAGTGTGAGTCGAACAAACTGAGAGACGGCGTCCTCGGCTGTGGACGGGTACAGGACCAGGCTCACCTCCCAGCCCCTGCAGCAACAACACAGCAGCAGCTTTAATAAAAGAACAGCACTCGTCAAGAAAACCTAATTATCGCCTCTCCTTGCACAGTGACAACAGAAGAGTTAAGGAACCTTTCCAACTAAACCCTGGGGGGTTTTCTGTCTTTCCTGACCTTCCAACATTAAATGCAAAGTATGACGAAGAGCCTCAAGCTCTCAAATTAACAGAAAAAATGAGAGAACCACCGGCTGTTCGTGCTTAACATTACTTCTTTCTGTGGATTCGCCGTTTCTTCCTCATGAGACAACATATACATACACACATATAGATTTAAGCTTCTTTTGTGCACAGATACCAGGCTCAATATTAACGGTGGCTAAGAATTAGTGAGCAGAGTGAAGTGAATGTGGAGTCGCAGCTGAAGCAGCTGGTGCTGACTAAAAAAAAAAAAAAAGTGTAGCAGTGCAGAATAATAGGATTTTAAAATATGCATGACGATGATTCAGTCTGCGCTTCTATTATTAGTCGACTATCGGGCACATGCTGACCTTAAAAAATGTAGACCCATCTTATCTCACAAGAAGCCCATAATGTGCACTTTACTCTATTTTAGATCTGGTTGATCCTTGTTCAGAGTAGGGAAAAGATACTACAATAAATTGTAAGACATACAACACTGCCTTTTAACAGAACCGGATTAAAGCTTGTCATGTTTTTGTGTCAGGCTGCATCGTGCTGCCATGAAGGAGTGTTATTGTGTTAGGGTGGGGGTGTGGTCTGGTCTAGGTGGGTGGTGCATGAACTATGTAACATCCACATGATCAATGTAATTTGCTTCTGCTGTCAGTGATCATAATGTTTTGCCTCATCTTATGCATATGTGCATTTTTTTTATGATTGGATGTTGTTTTCCTTTACAAATCACACGCAAAATTGTGTGTCTCGTTTGACTTGCTCCTTTAGTCTTTATTTCACTGCCATCCAAAAAAAATAAAAAAAAAATGATCCAAACTCGGAGCCTAAACTGAAGCTGATGAAATGAACAACGACTCGTTTCCTCACCCGTCCTCCCTCCTTTTAACCAGCAGCTCGTCCAGGTAGATGGACTGAAGCACCTCGATTTCAGACTGCACGCTGCAAAAAAAAAAATAAAAAAAGAGAAACGACGTCGTTAACTTGTGAAGAATCCTGACCTGGATCGGCCAGCCTTAAAAAACACATGAAGCTAGCGTTAGCCTATTAGCTTAGCTAACTACATCAGAACCTGTGGCACCGCGTCTGTTTTCACCCACAGCGCCGAAGGATCGACCGGAGTAATCACATTTACAGGCTGTCACCAAGTGTTTCAAAGTGTGTTGGGAAAACTGTGACATGTTTGTCAACAGGCTACTTACTCGCTCTCCGCTGCCATCATGATGTTGCCTTTCTTCTTCTTCTGGGATATTTTGGCAGCTCTGACGCTACTGGTGCATTTTACTGCCCTCCGCAGGATATGATTATTTTATAATGACCCCATTTCAGATATACGGTTCAGAATCATGCAGAAACTGTACAACTGTTTACACATTGATTGAAGTGGTGTTTTTTATTATTATTATTGAGGCCCGAAAACCCAAAACGTCTAAATATAATGTTCACGATGCCCCTGTGCGAGTCCCTAGGAACTGTTGCTAACCGGATGTTCTTCAAAACATCAGTGTGGCAAAGTATGATTAGCTCGTTTCATTCGAAATAAAAAAGAAAACGTTAGACAACAAACAGATTATCGTCCATATTTTATATCATTGACATATTGATGTCGTCACAACGCAAATGTTCATTTAACTTTATTTGAAAATCTTATTTTGAATATCTCTACCGGAAGTGTCTTTATGCTATTATGCCTGACTTGACTGAACATAATTTAGCACAGCGTTGCCGTCCAGTGGTCACAAAGTGTCCCTATTCATAGTATTTTTCCATATTTGTTCATTATTCATCTGTTTGTTTTATTATTATTATTATTATTTTACTTATCAGTCTTTAGTTTGCTTTTCTACTGCCCCCATTATATAAAATATATAATGTGGTTTAAAGGCACCAGTGGTAAAAGTGTAAACGTGTATTGCACACGTTAAAAAAAAAGACAAAACAAAACAAACAAACAATAAAAGAATAGGCAGAATAGCAGCATCAATGTAGTTAGACGTCTGATGATTTGGTTCGATTATAAATAAATTGGGTTAAAATGGTTTGGTTTTGATGTGTACTTCAACTATGGCGACTGGATTTGGGGCTAATAAATGCTGATCAGTTGTTAGTTTTACTCAGTTGCTGCCAGACAAGAGACAAGACGTCTATAACTAAAATGTTTGAACACAATCATTTGTAAACAGTGATACTAAAAAGTGGTGAAGTTCCGCTTTGTGGCCAACCACAAGGGAAACCCAATTCATTGCATAATTTCTGCCACCTGGTGGCCGAAGTGCGCAAGTACATTTGTTGGAAATGTTTTATTTTGAAAGGTCAAATAGGAAGTAGAATACCATACTTACTGTGTATAGCTTGACACTAAGCTGTAGTTACCAAATATGACCACTAGAGGGCGGAAATACTCCACTATTGCAAATACAAACTATCATGTGTGATTAATACAATTTTAAGGTGAACCGATATAATTACATATTTTAATATATAATATGTAATTATATCGTTGATCTGTTCATCTGTAATAAAGATATATATTTTTATTTTGCTTCGAATATACCTACGTGATTTATGCCGTCGGCATTGGCTAATTGAGTGTTTAGTTTGGATGTGGAGACTAGATTCGAGGTTAATAAATAATATTAAGTAATTAATTATTATTTAAAAATAATAATTTTTCTGAATTTCTGCCACAGAAAATAGATCAACATGCAAGTGTATACGTAATGTGTTTGTACATAACCACTTGTAAAGAGTGAGAAGTAGAGCAGTTCCGTATTGTGGCCACCAGAGGGCAGACGAGGTTCCAAAAAAATAAATAAAACCATGACCACTACGTGCCTGTAGAGGGCAGCCTTCAGCGTTTGTGGATAAAAATCATTAGAAGAAGAAAGAAAGTGTCAACGAAGAAGAAGCAGAAGAAGTTAACGCGCGATGTGAGAGGAAGAATCATGCAGTGTTTACTTCAGATTAATAACAGAAGAGTGACTGATTATTAATTATTATTGCAGGACATTAATAAGAAAACAACTAAGACATAATGCGTGTTTGTGCGTTTCCTCGCGTGACGTTTTAAGACGACACATTGAGCCGAAGTTTAAATGTTACACTTACGCAAGCTAGTTCGTCGTGTGTGAAGAAAGTCTCGGAAAAAATGGAAGAAACTGTGATGGAGTCGGACTCTGTGGAGATGTCAGGACCTGAAACGCATCACGGGGTCGCGGATGCCTGGGAAACTGTCACTGCAGCTCTGGTGAGTGGACCCGTGGAGCTAAAGACACAGGAGCCCGCACTGAGTGGAGCGATGTGGCCAAAGTGCATTCAAATATCTCACGATTTAAGGTGTTTCTGACAGAAGGGATGGTTTCTCCTCAGTGTGACACTATGTGTGACACTAAGCTAATCTGTAGGAGTGTTAACTTAAATTCGGCATAGATGCACCTCTCTCTATCCTCCTCGTTTGTGTTTATTGTAGTAATTTTAATGATTCAGGTTGTTATCAGGGTCAGGGCCCCTGTGCTTGAAGGGAGTTAACATTCAAGATGGAAAATAACTCGGACGGAGAGACATAAAAGAAATATTCAGGCAAGAGATGAAAGAAAGAGGTGTAAGCAACCAAAATGAGACACAACATGACCACAGACGTGTGCAAAACAACTGCAGAAAGGTGTAAAACCAACACAAGAGATGCAAACAGTCTGTACCATGTGCACAATGTGTGACCCTCTGTCCTTTTGTCCTGTTTAGGTGTCTCCTGGTTCCTCGCTGTCCGACCAGAGCCTCCTGGACTCCTTGGCCCTGCTGTGCAGTCAGGGCCTGGGCCGTCTGCTGGGCGGCTGGCTGCTGGAGACTCTGCAGATGCATCTCTCATCCTCTGTGGTCCCCGAGTTCTGGGCCGGACTCAAACAGCCAGAGAACGAGTTGGAGGAGAGAGACAGGGCCTGGGTCCTCCTCACCGCCTTCAGGACTTTGCTGGACCGGCTCAAACCTTTCTTGGGCAAGTAGAAAAATAAGCAGTTTCCCCTTGTAATTTATTTAAATGTGTTAAAGCCAGCAGCTTTAAAACATTTTCTCTTTTCCTTCTCGCAGACGGTTTAGAGAGACTGGGGACGTGGCAGGACGAGGGCCGCAGCGGCCTGTGCGGCCCGGGGCCCGGGGGCCTCCAGGAGCGGGCCTTCACCACCATCAGAGCCCTCCTCCTTTTCTCGCCGTCCCCGGTCCTCCAGGAGCGAGTGCTCGAGTTTTACAGCAGGACCTTCTCCGTCTACATGAACCAGGAGGGCGGCGACGAGGACGGGGCCGAGGCCGCCGACGGCCCGGAGGCCTGCCCCGGGTGCGGGGTCCCGACCCAGCGGTGCTGGTGCCAGCCGGCCCTGGAACAACTGCAGGAGCTCAGCCACATCCTGTGAGTGGATTCACGAAAAGGAGGAACAATGACGTAGTAGATTTAGCAGTGGGCGTCAATCGTTAAAGTCGGTGTCTCCGTGCAGGTCCAAGCTGCAGCTGCTGCAGTGGGTCAGCTCTGAGGCCGTCACCTCCATCCTCCACAAGCTCATCGAGCAGCGGATGGAGCAGCACTGCCGCGGCGAGTACGAGCGCTCCTTCCTGCTGGAGTTCCAGGAGGTGAATTATCTCTGTTATCTATTGTCCTACCGCAAGCTTTGCCCGTCCTCTCCCTAAACGTGCGTTTTTTCGTGAACAGTGGTTGGAGCTGGTGCTGGGTTGGCTCAGCAAAGTGTTCGCCAGCGAGGCGGACGGAGGCGCCCCGGCGCCGGCGGCCCTCAGCGTCCCCGGCGCTCCCTGCAACTCCAGCGTCCAGCCCGCCAGCTCCATCCTGAAGCAGTGGAGGTGCCACATGCATCAGTTCTTCTGCAGGATTTACGTCAACATGAGGATAGAGGAGCTGTTCAGCATCATCAGAGGTGGGAGATGTATAATTCATCAAAAAAAAAAAAAAAAAACGAGCCTTTAATCAGATCAGTAATCACGCCGAGCCTCTTCCTTCGGCCTCTTTCAGATTTCCCAGAATCTAAAGCTGCTATTGAGGATCTAAAGTTTTGTCTGGAAAGAACCAACCAGAGGCAGCAGCTCCTCACCTCGCTCAAATCCGCTTTTGAAAGCCGCCTGCTGCACCCCGGTCAGTTCCCGGACAGCGTTTTTTTATTTTCTGCAGGCACTCAGAACAGAAACCAGGAGTTCGGGGTCTTGGCTAATATGACCAAGGTTAAGAAGAGAATCAAGCTTTGAACTGCGCCGTCTAACAAATAAGTTCCATTTTGTCTGTTTGTTTCGCGTTCAGGCGTCCACACGTCCGACATCCTCACGGTTTACATCTCCGCCATCAAAGCCCTCAGAGAGCTGGATCCGTCCATGGTCATCCTGCAGGTCGCCTGCCAGCCCATCCGAAAGTACCTCAGGTGAGTCATTTGCATTTACTTTTAATAAATAGAAAACACAACAAGAAAAAGTCAGTGAAACAGTTTACGTGCGAAGGCAGCTGCCAGTCAGTCGGCGGAATTAGCTCGAAGCTCCCGTGATGTGTTTAAGGACCCGGGAGGACACGGTGAGGCAGATCGTCGCCGGTCTGACCGGGGACGCGGAGGGCTGCACCGACCTGGCCTCGGAGCTGTCCAGAGGAGACCCTGTGACTCTGGAGATGCAGGACAGCGACGAAGAAGGCAACGACCCCGAGGACTGGACCCCGGACCCGACCGACGCCGTGCCCGGTCAGTGAACGCGTCCCGTGTCGGCGGCTAAGTTAAGCTGCTTGTAAGCTCACGTGTTTCTCCTTAACGCCCCCGCCAGATAAAATGGGCTCCAAGCGTCGCTCGTCAGACATCATCAGCCTCCTGGTCAGCATCTACGGCAGCAAGGACATCTTCATCGACGAGTACAGAGCCGTCCTGGCAGACAGGCTGCTGCACCAGCTCAACTACAACACTGCCAGGTACAAGCCGGAAATAATCATCACATTTAGGATCGGAAACTTGTAACTTTAATATCCCGTGAAATGGACTGAATCGGTTATTTTGATTTCATTTACGTTCATTGAGAGTTGTCTTGTGTTTCCAGGGAGATTCGCAACGTGGAGCTGCTGAAGCTGCGGTTCGGAGAGTCGCACATGCATTACTGCGAAGTCATGCTGAAGGTTAACGCCGCGGAGGCAAAGCCGCCGCTTGATTATCGGTGAGGAGGGGGGGAGGCCGCTGTCGTACTAAAGTCCCAGTCTGCCCGCAGGACATGGCCGACTCCCGCAGGATCAACAGCAACATCCGCGAGGAGGAGTCGAGGCTCGGCGAGGAGGAGCAGCCGCCGCTGTCGCTGTCGGCCATCATCCTGTCGTCAGAGTTCTGGCCTCCGCTGAAGGAGGAGAAGCTGGAGCTGCCCCCCGTCGTGTGTCAGGCCATGGAGGCGTACACGCACCGCTACGAAAAGCTCAAGGTTGTTTGTTTGGGAATTCAAAGCCATTCAGTGGCTCTGTGATGAGTTCAAATGTCTTGTTTGATACTTAAGAAATAATTAGAAAGTTCGGTTCTAATTACTTCTCGGTAGGAGGCTTTTAAATACCGGAAAAACCTACTGTCCCTGAACGCAACTTTACTGCACTACTATCTGTAGATAGACAGATTTATAGATGGATGTGAAAAGGCTTTTTATGTCGACTTGTCCTCCGCGTTTCAGGCCATGAGGACGTTGAGCTGGAAGCCTCATCTGGGCTCAGTCACTCTGGACGTGGAGCTGGAGGACCGCACCCTCACCAACCTCACCGTCTCCCCCATCCACGCCGCCATCATCCTGCACTTCCAGGAAAAGAGTAAGCTCTCCCTCCCCTCAGATCGATTTCATCCATTCGCGCCTCGAGTCACGTGAAGTCTTCCCCCCGTCCTCCAGGCTCGTGGACGCTGGAGGAGCTGAGCGTGAAGCTGGGCGCCCCGAAGGAGCTGGTGCACCGGAAGCTGGCGCTGTGGCAGCAGCACGGCGTGCTGAGGGAGGAGGCGGGAGGCCGCTACTACGTGGTGGAGACGGGCTCGTCCAAGGAGAAGCTGGAGAGGGGGGTGATGCTGATCGACAGCGACGAGGAGCGGGACTCCAACACCACCACTCAGTCTGAGCAGAGGGAGGAGAAGCTGCAGGTACACGCGGGTTCTTTTAAAAAAAAAAATGAAAAATAATACGTCGTGACTCCTCCCGAAGCGTCTGAAATGTCTCGCCCTCTGTCCGCAGCTGTTCTGGGCCTACATCCAGGCCATGCTCACCAACCTGGACAGCATGACGCTGGACCGCATCCACTCCATGCTGCGGATGTTCGTCGCCACGGGGCCCGTGGTGACGGAGATGGACGTCAACGAGCTGGAGGCCTTCCTGCAGAGGAAGGTCAGGGAGCACCAGCTGATGGTGTCCGCGGGCGTCTACAGGCTGCCCAAAGCCAACTGACGGAGGCGGCGTCGGGGCCGCGTTCGAGTTTCGCCGAGGAGAACGGACGATTCGGGCGCTCCACGCGATCACAAGGCTTTCAGTGGGATTAACTGGGAAAACGTTAACTTCCAGTGAAAACACGTTTGTTTATAGGTATTTAATGCTGTCAGCTGATGAGGGGCCCTGGATGTTCCCATGTCACTTGAATGGTGCATGATTCTGATACTTTTCAGAGTAAAAGCACTTCCACTCCCCCGTTAAGTGTCGGGACTGAACCGTTATTAATGCCGCAACGTTGTCGAGGTTGCCGTTGTTACACGCCCATGTATCGATTACACTTATAAAAGCTCTGTAGTTTCTTATGTGTGTTTGCGTGAACTTTTTCAGCCCAGGACACATTTCTACACAGTGCGACATCTTCAACGATGTAGCGTCAGTTCCCAAAAGAATAAAGTTTCCACACCATTGTTGCATTTTCTCTGCAGCATTAAAACCATTTGTTATTTACATTGATAATCTATATGAACCTTGGTCTCTTAGAACTTAATTCAAAGTCTTAAATATATTTTCCAAAACAAATTGTTTATGCGTGTGATTTTAGCAAAAACTGTAAAATCCACATAATCTTTACTTCTAATCTATATATTTATTTTACTTACATTTTGTATTTGTTAGCTACATGTTCTTACTGTTAATAGTTTTTTCTTGCCATCATCACCTTAGTTCTAGGTGTCGAGATAATTTGAATTGATTCATTTAAATGTGATTTTCCTTTGTTTACGCCACTAAATTTCAGAGGGAAATGTCTGCGTTCATTATATCTGGCAAAAATATGATGCATTTTTGTAGATGAAACAACCACAACAATGAGCTCCTACAAATAATCATTCAGATTACATTTTTAACTGCAGTAATAATGACGTTAAAGTATATTTTGTTGCTACTTTTACCAAAACTGAAGCATCTCCCCCTGCTTTTATTTTGACATTTTAAAATCCTCCGAAGTTATCGATCCACAATGTACATTTAAATTTAGTAAACTCCACTTTGACATGTTTTTAATCTTATTTTTCTTTCCGAGACTTTTATGAATCATCATCACATCTGTAGTAGACAGTCATTGGACTTATTGCTTTATTTGGATTTGGAGACATTTGCAAGGCAACAGAGATTTACATTAAAACAAACATCTTGGAGTCATACTGTGGAGTATACACACGTCTCGGATTACTGGCCTCATTTAAAATAAGGCAAATTCCTCACACCTGTTAGGGTTACAATTTTAGTAACAACGTCAAACAAACAACAAAAAAAAAGAAAAAAAATCCCTTTTAGAGGTTAAATACTTGTTCAGTATTAAACATTAGACATAACAGTGGTTCTAGGATAACGTTAAAGGACTATACTGGTGTCTTCACATGTTTTAGTTTCACTACAGTCACACACACACACGGTTTCTGAACGTTTTCCATATTTTCAGTAATATTTAACAGACACGTGATGAGACGTCAGGTCTGACTTCAGTTGATGTTATTCGTGTCCGAGTGGGATGTTCGTTTGATTTTAGACGTCTGAATTGTCACCGACACCTCGGGTTTGATTATCAGGATGAGGTCTGATTTCTACCGAGGCCCCTGAAGGCCACGTCGGAGGGGGTGGGAACAGCACGAGAACGTTTAGGACGGAAATATTAAAACATTAATGCTCCATGTGCAGGTTCCACTACCAGCAGGACAAATACTGCATCACGTGTTAAAATAAAACGAAATGCAAAAACACCAGAATGACCCTTTAACTCATGTGGCTGCTACATGCAGTCAGTGCTGGTAGACTGTAAATCGCTCAGCTACCTCAACAACCGGCCGTAAACCCTACAGCCCGTCTTGTTGCGACTTGGCACAGTAAATAATGAAACCGTGCAGCTTCTAACATTCATATTTGCCGTTTGAGACGTTCGTCTCTTAAGGCACGGTTTTCCCAATCTTGTCTAAATGCTTTTATTTTGTGTAAGCGATAAGTGGCTTTGGCGTCTCAGCAGCACTTCTTCCCTCTCTTCCTGCGGTCTCGGTCTCTCTGGGCGTTGATGTTGACCGTGTCCTCTCGCTCTCGTTCCCTCTCTGCTCGGTTCTGACTCTGCTTCTTGGCCCGGAGCACCATGCGGGTGAAGGCCATGAACATCTAAACGGCAAGAAAGAATTAAAAAAAAAAAAAAAAAAAGTGTTATAGAGACGCCTTCAAGTCCTTCGTCATTGTGATGTCACAACATCAGCTGTTACTGTCACACACTTGATATCAGGTACGATTAATATCTAACAGATCATCAGTTTTTGCCTGGATAATGTTATGGGTTAGACTAAATTTTGACCGAAATTACGTTACGTTAATCATTATTTGGCGGATTCTTGTTGCAGGTTAATGCTAATGCTAACCACTAGGCTAGCTAACACAACATTAGTTGTATGTTTCAGGGGTTTCCAAGCAGAAGTTGCTTTTAGTACGTTACCCTCCACAGTGGTTCAGCTTAATTCTTGTAATATCTTTGTTGGAGAGGCTTCACTTGATAAAGACAGACCAGACTTCGTCCCCTCTGTGTTATCAAATGGTCAAATTGTCCATTTAGTGAGTGTAGGGGTCAGTGAATGTAGCCCCATTAATCAGGGTCAACTTTTTAAAACACTCACGGTCTCGGGGAGTGAGCGTATTCGTAGATTCTCTAAAATATGAGTTTTTCTCGTCCATTCTTGCTAAAACAGTCCATGGCTAATGGTCATTTACAGGCTATAGTGTGAGATGTTTTGCCTCCAGCTAAGCCCCGCCCCCCAAAATACATCACACTGTTTACACATTGTGAAGGGGTCTATACCTATAAAAGTGTTTTATGTGCCCTTTATATTGATAATTTATGACATTTTTCCAGTCGGTGGCTAGTGACAGTGCTGTGGATGAAGGGACGAGGGACCTTTTAGCTGAAAGTTCAAACCAAAAACTTTTAGAGCCTCCGTCAGTTTCTGGAAGTTACCGCTTCTCTTCCAATTTCTGAAAACCAACCTTTTCCAGCAGAGTGACCCTGAATCACTACTCGTTTGTTTGTAGAGTCGAGAAAGCTGAGGAAGTCAGGGAGATTTATCTTGGTATTATCTTTGAACTTTAACGGACTTGGGTGTCGTGGGCGTTTTTCTTTGTCGTGGCCTGGTTCTGCTTTTCGATATCCGATTCACCAACAGGGCAGAAACTCACGATTCATCTTCACATGCAGATCCGTCATCCTCAGTGTTAAAGAAAATGGGATTTCTTTTTTTTTTTTTTTGCACAAGAAGTGACTCCCAGGTGCCGTAGCTCACCTCTTCCACGTTTATGTTTTCTTTAGCGCTGGTCTCGAAAACACGAACGCCGACCGACTCCCCGAAACGCACAGCATCCTGGGTATCCACCTGCTTTTTGGTGGGGTCGTCATTTTTGTTTCCCACTGCAAAAAAAAAGGAAATTTACCCACAGTGCTGAAATAGTTTATAGACATATTTAACTCTATCCATATAATAATAATAATACTATGAATGTTGATTATTTTAGTACAACGAACTGTTACTTTTGCACTGATGGAGGTGAAGCAGTTTCTGGCTCAAGTGTCATAAATGTGCCCGGTAGTGATCAAACAAACTTCTGCTTCAATACATCCGACCTACCCATGATCTTGCAGACGTTGTCGCAGTTCTGGGAGATTTCGTTTAGCCACCTCTTCACATTCACAAATGACTCTGGGTTTGTCACATCATAAACAATAATGACACCGTGGGTGTTTCTGTAGTACCTGAAGGAAAGAAAGACGAAGCAGACGAATAAACTGAGGGTCTCGGTCGTGTAATCACAGCTGTATTTAGAAAAATAAAACACTCCGGAGAGTATTACGTTGAGGTGATGGTTCTGAATCTCTCCTGCCCGGCTGTGTCCCAGATCTGCAGCTTCACCCGCTCCCCGTCCATGTCGACTGTCCGGATCTTAAAGTCGACGCCGATGGTCGTGATGTAACTGCCTGCAGAGAAGATCAGAATGAGACAAACACGCCGCGACGTCCGAGACGGCGGGATCATGACTCGCGTCTTATGACTGTCAACAACAATAAATCCTAGTGCAGAAATGTAGAAATAGATCCATTCACTTAATTATTTTTAGACTTGTCCACTGAAGGCCTGCCTCCCAGATGCAGACAGTATTAATATCATTGTATTAATTACAACGTAGCGAAATCTGTTTAGCGAATCTTCACAAAGTGATAACACATGTGAGATGTAAAGTAACAGTGCGTTCCGAGAAAGATGCATCAAAGAAGTACGTCTGTAAACATCTACCCCGCACTTGGAGCTCCTCCAACACGTTAGGACAGCTCTGATAAACTCTGGCGATAAGATGTCTCAACGTGATAAAATGCCTTCCCCTCTTAGAATAAGAGTCTGGTGCGTTAACTCACCAGAGAAGGAGTTGTCTGCAAAGCGGAGCAGGAGGCTGCTTTTCCCCACATCTGAGAGGGAAACAGAGACCAGATTAGTGAAATCCAACATGTAATCCCGACAAACAAGGCTTCGCTTCAGCCTTCTGTTAAAATATATACACAAGGAAAGCGTGAATTAAGGGCAGAGACTGAACACACGCTGGTAACATGTGCGCTAATACGCTAAATCCTTGAAATCACGTCCTGCGATTATCTGCAGAAAATCACAAGACGCGACATGTTCATTAAAGACGTGGCTGAGCAGAATGAAGGAATTTCATCCTTCAGACATCATATGTGATACGTGCAAAAAAAAAAATAATAATAATCTGGAACTGCAGATGAAAATAAACATAAAAAAAAAAAAGTGAGAACTTTCTCTGAACAAGCTGTCAGAGGGAAACATGTTGCTTTTTAAGATTTAAGAGTCTGAAAATCAAAATCATTTTCCTGGAGAAAAACAAAACACATTTTTTCCCCCCAGAGGTAAAATGCCAATCTACCTGATGAGTGAAGCCTTTTTTTAATAAAGGGTGGGTTGAATGATAAGTGCTAGAACAAGACTTGACAAGCACGATGAATCATTAAAACCTTTGCATGATTCAACACAAATGATCGAAGATTCAACGATCCTGTAAATAATAGGAACCACACTTTAAGGAAATGTGGCTAAACTTGTCCAATAAAACCACTGAATTATTTCCAGATTTATGAGAACTTGCGGGAGCTTCCTGAAACAATGTTTCCATCCAGACGTGTGTCTCAGCTGCAGTGACACAATGAAATCTAATCGGTCTACAAAAATACTTTTGTGCAGGGACAAAGGTGACACACAATGACTGAGCATGTCCTGCAGCCCTAAAATGTTTTTGTTTTTTTATGTTCATCAGTGATGGACTATTTGCCCCAACAGCCTCTGGATTACAGTAATAATAAAATAATAAAAGTAGAATATCTATGAAGTTTATATTGAACTCATTTGTTATTTTAACTTAATCGTGAGTAGAAAACGTTATGTTGTGTTCACACACTTAGTACAAATTAAGGAATTGTTGCTGCTGCGCTATTTTAAAATGATTTGAAATTTGTATCATGAGGCTTTGTGCAAACGTATAATTTCATTTAGACACACGCAGATAACTAATCCTAACCGCAACCAACTATTACTTTCATTCTGAATATGTACGACAGTCACTTGTTTATTTTAGTGCGACATGTCAGGAAATAGAAGACAGTCGAGGCCGACAGGAGCTCTGAGCTTAACAAAGTCATAATGACGCGACATCAGCTGAAGTCTCCACCTCCAAATGGAAAACAGCCAAAAAGTTCAGATGTTTTGCGACTTTTCACATCGCGAATCAGTCAGAAACTGATAAGAATCAGTATGTGAATCAAGTTTGACAACACCTAAAGAATTCCCGAAAGAAAACCTGAGAGCAGTCGGAGTTAGATCTGAAAGCAAAGACTCTGAGTCCTGACTTAATGTTCCTCAGCAGCAGAGTGAGAAGTTGTTGACCTCCGTTTACAGAAGACACTTTCATTATTTCCTCAGGCACCGTGAAACCAACCATGATTATCACCAACTGATGGTTTCACTTCTGGTCTGGGTCAGTTCATTCACCATCGGACGGTAAATTCAACGCAACCTTTATGATGATTGATTCATTGTAGAAAGTCACCTTTTTACGCAAAAAATGCCCAAATGTCTCTGGCATCAGAAAGATAATAATATACTTGTGTGGGTGCTAATTACAAAAAAACAAAAATGGATTTATAATAAAATGACTTCACCAAGGTTCCTCTACAGAATCAGGACAACACAGTGGAGCAAATCTAACAAATCTGTCAGGCGGTCTATTAATAGAAAGTCAGGTTTATAGGACATATTTAATTGTTAGTTTGTTTAATTATGACTTTGAACTATCTACCTCTGTTGCTAGGCATTAAAGAGGCACTTAATAATAATAATTAAACACCAGTGTAAATATGGAAGGATTAAAGTCACATGGCTCTTCAATAAAACCATAAAAACAACACACGGATACATTTTTAAATTAAGTAAAAATGTACTAACTGGAGTCTCCAATGATGAGCAGCTTAAAGAGATGATTGTAGTCTTTCCCTGCCATTTGGATGGCCTCTCGCTGAATTTCCAAAAAAAAGCAGTTTCATAGGAGGAGGCGATCTTCCTTTTATCCAAGTGCACATGCAGTGTTTCAGTTCTAAAAGCTACCAGCTCACAGTAACACGAGAGTTTCTCCACGAATCACAGGTATCCTTATCCTGCCAGAACGAGGAGACATTTCCAGTTGAATTTCTGCTTTCTTTAACGTTTGTCTTTACCCACAGTTTCACTTCAGATCATCCTGTTTGCAAAGTGAAACCACAGCAGCCGGCGGAATTCGTGGCGTTTTCTCGACAGCCCTGCACCTATGATTCATGCTTGATCAGCCGAGATCCGGCGCGCGTTTCCACCTTATTTCCAGTTCCACCCAGTTCCACGACTCCCGCGGGGGATTTCCCCACTCATTCACAGTTCTGTCGCTGCAGCCCGGACACTCCCTCCTTTCGACAAGTGCAACGTCTTCACATCCAGAGCTCCACGATGGAGCGGCTTGGCATTTTCCGATGGTCGCGCTGACCGTTAATCCGGCAACTGCAAGTTTTTGCTGAAATCCTTTCGTGGCTCACTTATACTCCCATGCCTTATTTTTTTATTTTTTTTTTTTACAAGAAGAAGCGAGACACTGAGATGTTCCGCTTTTTCTTTGCAGCAGTGCGATCCCTTTATGTCACTTCAGTTCCTCTGATGGTCGGCGGAGAAGTCGCCCGTTCCCTGTTTCATCACAACAGGACGCCTCTGGACTCACGAGCCGAGGGATGCAAAGCTGCAGAACAAACACAGAAAAGAGAAGGTGATACGTGATCAAACCCAAATCACATCAATGAGGGGTTCGGGTCATTATCAGGTAATTTCTGACTGCTGTGTGTGTGGCCTGTGCCCCTCCTTCACCTTCCCTGCTCCTCAAACAACAGCTGAGTCACTAAATATAACTTCCTCATCCTGCTTTATCCACCCCCATCCTATAGCTTGGCTTAGATCGCTAGGTAGAAACAACAAAACCTCCCTGGTTGTCAAGATGTGGCAGTCATTGTCATTTGCGGACTGAAGTCATGAAGCAAAAACAGTAGAGATTAGCGACCTGGCACTGGGACAGTTTTCCATGAAAAACAGGAAATGCAGGGACCTTGTTAATGCGAGTCGATAGAGACCGTGTCTGTTATCTCAGTCTCATGAGGAGAACTATAAAACGGCACATTTGTATTTGTCATCTTTCATTCGGCACACATCAAATCCTCCAGATAATTAATCCATTACACATGACACGCGTGAGAATGCGCACAGTTTGCGCCACACTCATCCGAGTGCACAGCAATGCATTTTATAAGTTTAATTTGGCGCATCCACGGAAGACGAACTGAAGTTTAACACATAACGGTTGCAGGTGTGATCCACAGTCTCGTGTAATGTGGTGAAAAACCATTTTCGATGATGTTTTGCAGAAAATCTGAAGGCAGTTCGGCGTAGAATTCATTCGGACGTGAGGAGAAAGTATAAGGACGGCTACAGGTCTATTTTCAAGCTTGGTTTTTATTCTAGTGCCCTTAAAAATATAAAAATAAATAAAATTAAAATAAAATTGGAACAGTTTGTGACCCAGTGCTATGACAACATCTTCCTTGCCCAGGCTATTCCAGATTCGAAGGAACGGTACACCGAACCTCCTAGGAAAACACTATACTTCCTCACGAAACTACATTTTAATAGTGAAACTCTACACATTAAAGTATTAGTGACAGCACTAAAATAATCATTTAAACACGTTGTTCATATCGGCACCGATTAAATAACATACCGTGGATTCCTCGCGACGTGAAACAACCGCTTGTTCCCACGGTCACAAGTTTTAGTTCCCGAAACAGTTAGTCTCCAGGAGGCAACGTAGGGGCGAAACGAAACAGCGAAATAAATAAAATAACAAAGTCGTTTTTATCTGAACAGTCCAACCGGAGAGACAAAGAAGTGTAAATAAACCATACGAATGCAGTTACTTTGTGGTAGGGCACGAACTGCTGCCGAAAAAGTGAGAAAATGTTAAAACTTCCAGATTTGTTTATCCAGTTTGGAGTGACGGCGCCTGGGCCTGAACCTGGCCTACGAATACAAACACGTCAGGAAACTTCTCACTCCTCCTCGGGGAAACTTTGAGCCAGACACTGTATGAATAAAGGGAAAAACTTACTTTGGTCATCTGGTAGACTCGGTGCTCGGTCGGTGGGTCATGTTTACAGGGCCGAGGTGGACGCCGTTTCCCGGTGAAGTGTGCTGGATCCCCGCTCCCCTCCTGGCCGACCACACCTGATGACCCACTCTCATCATCTGATGCCGCGTTCACATCATGTGGGAAAAAACTGCACCGTGGAAGTGCCGTGCCCACACCGGGGGGGCCGGGTCAATTACGACATCACTTTGCATGTGCGATAGTGCATCTCTGTATCCTGTGTTTCCATGGTGGATGTAATGATAATCATGAGAATTTTCACATTGATTTTACAGATTTTACAATAAAAAAAAAAAAATTAAAACATTTACCACCCAAATGACTCAAAACTAATAGAAAAGCAGACAAATGAACTGAAAAGGCATGCAAAGAAACCAAATTAGAGCCAAATGAGTCAAAATGTCCCAAAGAATGCATGTCTACAAAGAAAAAAACAACCACAAGGAGATCCAAACATGTGTAGAAAAGCTACAAACCCACTAAAAGAAGAAAAAAAAAAACACTACGAGACAGACAAACCACAACTAGAAAGAAAAATGACTACAAGGGGATGTAAACCACTTAAAAAAGAAAAGACACTGAAAACTCATGCACATTTGTTGTCACTGTGTGTCTGTCAAGTCCTTTCCAAATTGATGCTATAACTATTTGGAAACATGGCCATTAATTGCACGTGATAAATCACTGGCACCAAAAAAATGCAAATCATAAAAACCACTTCACAGTCTGACCTTTAAGCAAAGTAATTGAAAACCTGAAGTGGGACTGCTCGTCAGAGATTAGAGTGATATGAAACTACCGGTAAAGACAAATGCTGATGTGGCCATTCCAGTTTCATTATTGCGACAGCAGCCATCTTGTGCCTTTGTCAGTTAAGTTGAGTAACATTTCCATCAACAGATTGTGCAGATTGTCTCACTCGGGAGGGGAGTAAAAGCAGACGGCAAAGGCGTCAGGAATCCTAGTTAAGGTTCAACTGCTGTTTGAGAAATGGGTTCTTGTGTAATTTGATTTTCATTTCACTTACAAAATATAACATAATAAAATGCTACAATTTCATTAGAGCTACATTTTTTAATTCCATCGAGTGTCCGTTATATATTCAGATGTATGAAATGAATTGAACCGACCAGATTCCACACAAAGGTTGTCATATATTAATTTGAGCAGCACGATTATCGTCTAATTTCTTGAAAATGTTTGTCATGTATATCACACTATATATAAAAAATAGATCTAATGTTTATGGTTTCTACAAAATGTGTCCACATTAAATGCGTTTTTAAGGATGAATTCACCAGCTGGGTGAGGAAATAAAAAGTAAAAAGCATGATAGCCACAACAATCAAGCTAAAAAAAACAACAAATCCACACGAATAAAATGTACAATTACCTTTTATTGTCATTATTAATCATTTTCAACAAAGAAATTCGCCACATGTTATAGTTTCTGCTCACATTAAATGGAAACCGTGTATTCGTCACATCATAATAACCAAAATACAGACAGCTCATATCTACAGGTAGAATCCGACAAACAGTACGAGTCGAGAGGAAACGTTGTTAGAGTGACATTTAACTGTTTGTGGATGTTTCTCATTCAGCTAGGAGAGAGAGAGAAAAGAAAAGAAAAGAAAAAGAATGTACAAGACGTTAGGTGTCGCCTTGGCTAGCAGTCCATGTCGTAGTCCAGTTCAAACACAGAGGACGAAGGCGTCTCCAGTTTATTTGTCCGCTCATTTCCTTCGTCTGCTGCTTGACGAGCGGCTCGGCGACTGTCTGCTGCCACTCCTGTCGAAACACCAGCACATCATCGCTTTTAAACCTCACATCAGCATCATCCACAAATAATTATATATATATATAAATAAATAAAAATAGTATAATAAAAGCTAATCAGCGTGATGGGGAGGTGTCGCTGTGGGTCTAAATAACAGATAGAGACGGCCGACAAAATGTGGCAGAAATGGGTACTGGCATCTTGTGTTTGTGTCATGAATTGCAGCCAGGATGAGAACAATTTTAAATATAGCATAAAATAAATGAAAAAAAAAATATATATATATATATGTTATGTTTCAGGGCAAATCTTATAACTGCATCATCAGCTATGACAGCGGTTTCCTGAAAGATACATTTTTATGCCAGAGTCCTGATTCATACAGCAAATTCTCACTCGAATCTTCTACTTTAGAGACATTTAATGACCGTGACTCATCTCCCCTCACTGCACGGTTCGGTTTAAACATTTTATCATTCAGACGTTTAAAAAAAACACCGCAACTGCTGCCTCGTTGCCGTTTTAAATCGGTGGTTACAGACCTGCGGCCGGGCGAGGACGGTGCCGCTGTTCCTGCTGCTGCTCTCATGTGTCTGGGAGGAGAATAACTGAGCGAGCGAGAATCCCTCAATGAATCGGCCGCGACCCGCTGAGGCCGGACGGGACTTAAAGGGGAAACACAGAAGGAAAAAAACATGAGCAATAAAACCTGGTCTTGTCACCTTGAGCCATAACGTGTAAGTGTTTCTTCTTCTCTTACCTCCTTTTCTTAGTTTTCTTCTCGTTGTCAGAGGAGGAGGATGAAGACGGAGAGCTTTGAGCTTTGACTGGGTTCCTGTTCAAACCAAAGAAAGACTGTAATGAGTATAGAGCTTAACATATGAATCAATTAATATGATAAGTTTGTTGCCGTAGCTCACCCTTTTCCCTGCTCCGCCTCGGAGTCGGAGCTGTCCGAGGAGGAGGAGGAGGAAGATGAAGAGGAGGAGGATGAAGAGGAGGACGAAGATGAGCTGGAGCTGCTGCTCTTGTTAGCCTTCTTGTTCGCCTCCTTCCCGTTCACGGCGTTCTCGTTTCGGACCGACTGGGGGGGAGGAGGGGCGGGTTCGGGGGCTGCTGGTGACGCCTGCTTCCTGGTCGGACCTCGTGACGGCTGCTTGGCGTCCGATTGGCCACCGGCCGCCGGAGACTTTCCGGAGGTCGCGTCAGCGGAGCGGCGCGAGTCGGGCTGAGAGCCTCTCCTGCCTGACGCAGGAGCGTGGGAGGAGTCTCTAGAGGGACCCTGTTCTCTGTCCTCTCGCTTCTTGTCCTCTTGCTCTCCTCTCCTGTCTCTCTCCGTCGGCGGTTTTGCGTCTTCCCTCTCTCTCGTGGGCGAAGGTGAGGACGAGGAGGACGAGGACGAGCTGGAGGAAGACGAGGAGGAGGACGAGGAGGACCTGCGGGATTGAGGAACATCTTTCGGGAGCAGACGCTCCTTTTCTCGTTCCCGTTCTGCCGTTTCCCGTTCCCGTTGTTCCACCTCCCTCTGTCTCGCTCTATCACGCTCCCTTTCTCTTTCCCTTTCTCTGGAGAGAGAGCGACTGGCCCTCTTTCGCCGCGGTGGAGAAGGAGACCGGCGGGACCTGGAAAACACAGAAGCCCTGTTTTTACGTCTGGCATTAAGATCAAGTGCGTGTTGTGTGGATTCAACATATAAGAACTAACAAAAATGGAACCTGCATGAGAACGTATGTCACCCAAGAAAAATTAAATAATCCATAGAAGGGCACACGTTATCGTTGTCTGTGGTGCTGCAAAGCCACTTTGTCCTAAACTGTGCATATATTTGGTTTATATTCCAGGAATTGTGCATTATCAAGTACAGAAAAGAAAATGGTTGACGTTTGTCTGCTTTGTCATTAGCTCTATGCTAAAGGAACGTTGATTGCCGCTCTATCGGACTATAGTTAGGGGCCTGTATTGTGTTTGTTTTTTGTTTTTTTTTAAGTATATTAAGTCTTTTCCATTGATTCTTTTTAATATACTTGCATTCAGTTTTTGGAAAAGAAAAATCAATAAAGAAATGTTAAAAAAAACAAAAAAAAACATGGAACCTGCACAATAAAAATGATCAATCCGTTCAGATTTGTGTAAATTAACAGACCTCATTCAACCTCAAACATAGTTAATTTCCATCTCTCTTGCTAACATATGTAGTAAAATTGAAATCGAGGTAGGAAAGGTAAGGTTAGGTCAAATAAAAAAAAAATCACTAAATACTGGGTAGAAGACAATAAATGTGTCAGTGTGACATAAATCCCTGCTTAGGTATGATCCTGTGTAAAGCTGCATCATAAACACATGTAAACACAAGGTTCCCATGTTACCTGCTGGGAGGACTTCGTCTTCTTAGACCTCTGGAAATTGAGCTGCTTCGCCTCCTTGGACTCCTGGATCTGGACCGGCTGCGTCTTCTTGGACTTCTAGACCTGCTCCTCCTGAAAACTCTCTCCCGTTCTCTGTTGTCCCTCTCTCTGTCTCTGTCTCTGTCCCTCTCCCTCTGTCTCTCTCTGTCCCGGTCTGACCAAGAGGGAGGAGGAGGAGAAGCTCTCCTGGACCGGAACGGGGGCTCCTGATACTGCCTCGGTGGAGTGCGACGGGCTGGGGAGGTTTTTGGTGGCGGAGAGCGTGAGCTCCTGGCCGACGGACTTGACCTCGTGGTCTTTCTGCTCGCGTCCCTGTCCCTCCCTCTCTCCCTTTCTCTTTCTCCACTTTTCACCTCCACTCTCCTCCTTTCGGCACTAGACTCGGGGGGAGAATATCTCCTGCCGCCCCTGTTGTCCGGTCTTCTGGGTGGAGAAGGAGGCGGACTGGGGCTGTCCATCTGAGTGGGGCTGTAGCGCTCCTGGCCTTTTGTTCGGGACAGGTGATCCTCCGCGGGAGCTCTGTGGGACGGCCTCTCTCGGTCGTGTTTGTCTCCTCCGCCGTCTTTCTCCCTCTGGGTTCTTTTGGCTCCATCGCCTTCGGATGCAGAGGCAGAACTTTCTTTTCTGCCATTAGCTAAATACCTCTGAACCGCTGCCCCGACGGCGGACGGGGCGCTTTTCGCAGGGCTGTCCTTCTCCTTCCCCGCAGATTCAACTTTCTTCGCGGTGCCCTCATCTTCCGAGGACGAGGACGAAGAGGAGGACGACGACGAGGACGAAGAGCTATCGCTGTCACTGTCGCTGGTGCTACTGCCGCTGCTGCCGCTGCTGCTGCTGCTGTCTCTTCTTTTATCGGCCTGTTTCGCCTTCTCCTCCGTCTTCTCTCTCGCGGGGCTTCTCGCCTTCTCCTGCCGCTCGTTCATCTCTGGGTTTTTGCTCCTCGTCTTCTCGGCGGGTCTCGACCCATCTCGCCGACTTTCCGCAGACTGTCGGGCAACCTCCTCTCTATTCCTATCTCTTTCTGGTTCCCTCTGCTTGTTCTGAGGCCTGTCCCTTTCCTTCGCACTCTCTCTGTCTGTCTCCTGTCTCCTTTCACTCTCCCTCTGCCTCTCTCTTTGACGCCCGTTGGTAACGGGGGAGCGGGAGGCGGGCGACGGGGAGCCGCGGGGTGGAGGTCCGTCCCTCCTCCTGTCGTTTTTCTGCTGATGAGGGGACGCTTCTCTCTCCTGCCTCTTCGTATCATCTTTCCTGCTGTCCCTTTCGTTCGTCGCTCTCGAGTGCGGATCTCTCTCTACGCTCCTCTCCCTCCTCGGCCTTCCCTTTTCAGGAGGGGGCGACTGAGATGGAGAGTCGGGTCTGGTCTTTTTGTCCCGTTTGTTCCGGTCGTTTTCCCACTCGGCGTCTCTGCTCCGTTCCTTGCTGATCTCCTGTTTAGGTGGAGGAGAAGCGGATGAGGAGGAAGATGAGGAGGAGGATGATGAGGAGGAAGAGGATGATGACGATGAGGAGGAGGAATCGTGTCTGGTCCTCTGAGGAACGCTCTCCTTCCCTTTGTCCCTCCTTTCTGTGCTCCTTGAACGTCTACCTTTGTCCAATTCTCTACTCTTTGAACCCCTCCTTTTGTCCACCTCTCGGCTCCTTGAGCGCCGCCCCTTTTCCATGTCTCTGCTTCTTGAAGACGTCTTTTTCTCCACATCTTTGCTCCTGGAACGCCTCCCTTTCTCCCTCTCGTTTTCTCCACCCTTTGAATGCCTCCCTCTCTCCATATCTCTGCTCCCTGATCGCCTCCCTTTCTCCATCTCTCTACTCCTGGAACGCCTTCGTCTCTCCCGCTCCTTTTCTTGGCTTCTCGAACGCCTCCTTTTCTCTGTCTCCATGCTCCTTGAGCGCCTCCTCTTGTCCATCCCTACGCTCCGCGAACGCCGCCTTTTCTCGGCCTCTCTGCTCCTGGAGCGTCTCCCTTTATCGCCCTCCTTCTCTTTGCTTCTGGATCTCCTCCCTTTCTCCCTCTCCGCGTTTTTCGCTGCCTGAGGCGGCGGAGACGGGGACGAGGAGTCGTGCCTCCTCTTGGCGGAGGTCTTTTCCGTCTCACGCGGCCGCTCTTTTTCTCTCTCCAGATTAGGCCTCTTCTAGATCACAAAGAATATTTGTTCTGTCAGTTTAGTTTTTTTCCTTTTACTTGAAGCAAAAGCAACGAGTTCAGTATTATTGGATTGATGCACACAAACTCACCCCTTCGCCTCCCTGCCGTTGTGGGCTGTATTCGTCGTAGCCTCGTTTCCTCCTGTCTGGCGATCGGCCTTTTCTACCTTCATCAACATTTCTAGCAGGTTGATTCTGGTGACGTGATCTCAGCGGAGGTGGAGACTGGCTGTTGAAACCACAGAAAAAATTAATAAATACATACAACTGATATATTCGCAGTCTGGAAAAAAAAATTGTTAGTTTGTCCAAAAACGTGTTAAATATGAGACCTGTGAGCAGAGCTAGAGGAGACGCTCCTGTGACGCACTGTCTTCGTTTTGGGAGGACTTTGGCTTGTTTTGCTTGTCTTCTTTGACACCTTCTGCTTCTCATCTGACGAGCTTAATGAAGGAAATAAATTTACAGGTGATTAACTCACAATTTGATATAACTTAAACAACAGTAAATACCAAAGTCTGACTTTAAAACACATACCTGTCTTTTTCTTCCTCCTCTTCTGACACCTCACTGAAAAATATATTTTCAAGTCATCAATCAGTGTTGACTTAAAATCAATAAGCAAACAAGAACAAAAGAGGAGTGTGATGGTGTTATACCGTCTCTTTTTCTTCTTTTTGGACTTCTTCTTCTCTCTGTGGGGAGACGGGGACGGACTCTCTGAGCTGCTTTGAGAGTAGACGATGAAAAAAAAAAAAGATGAGACCTCCTATCTCCTGTCCATATTTTCTGATCAAACCATGTTCACTTCCTCACCTGTCTCTGGTCTTGTTTTTCTTTTTCTTCTTTCGACTGCGTTTCTTCGGAGGAGAATCTGAATGCTCCGGCTCTTCCAACAACCTAAAGGACAAAAGGCAACAGAACTTGAGTCACTGACAGAACTAACACAATGGTATTTCCTTATTAAAAAAAAAATACATTTGCAGAATATCAATCGAGGTTAGAGTCACTTTAAATAGAACAATATCTTAGATATGGAGTCTGTACGGTGTGTTTTGCATTTGTTCTCCTCACGCATATTTCTGCTGCTGCATCCTTTCCCTCTCGAGCCGTTCCTGCTCTTTCTTCTCCTTCTCTCTCTCCTTACGGTCGGCGTGGAAAGAAGATCCATCCACATAGTCGCTGGAGATGCCAAAAGCAGCACGGAGGCGGTCGTTCTTCTGCTGATTGGCCGCAGCCAGGGCGTGAGTCTCTGTTACCCTGGAAGAAACCAGAACAAACCGTTACCAGCACAGTGCAGTGTAAACCAGTGAGATGTACTAGTGATTAATACATCATTGCTAGGTTTTGCATCAAATGTTATGATATTATGAATTATATTTATAACGATTACAACATTTCTGGTGCTGTGACGTTGCCATCGTGTGAAGTGGAAAATATAATCAAGAAAATCTGATATTCACAAACTTTCCAAATTCTACAAAGTCTTAAACTGAGCAATTTAATGTTGCTGTACTTACGTCGGTCTCTCGGAGGTGGGTTGCGCCGGCTCCTCCTTCTCCTGTAGCATCATACGGAAACTGTTCACCTTCTCTTCAATTTCCTCAGCAGAATATCTGAGCATGCGAACGAAGACGAGAAATTAACAATCTAGCTTGTGCTCACATTTAGGGCTATTATATATTATTCGTCTTTCTCGTCCCACCGTTGCAACATGGGAGGGTATTTTCACATATAAAACCACACATGACAACGTATTTTACCCTTGTTCCTCCATCATGTCCTGCAGCTCGGCACACTTGACCTCCAGCTGCCTCTTCCGCTGGTGCTCCAGGATGTCGGCATTCGGCTGCCTGTTGAGCTGACTCTCCAGCCTCTCCCGGTCCTTCTCGTCCCGCTCGCCGCCACGCTCATCCCGGGGACGTTTGACTCGAAGGCTCGACAAGTTTCGCTGCACGTAGCCATTGGTCCCGCTACCCCGCGGAGTCGTCAAGCCTATCCCATTGTACATGGCTCTGTAAAGACAAGGATATTTTTAACAACCTCATTTCATTCAGTCATTCACTTTTGTACAAGTGTTATAGAGGGCAGCAACTTGGTTATAAATATTCCTACATGAAGCTAAAAAGAGTCTCACGCTAACACAATTTTTTAAACATTAATATCTCCACCACACAGGGACAACCGACCAACAAGACTAAAAGCAAATACCAACGAACTTAACCTGTATATTGTTCAAGTGTCTCTGCATACTTATTTATTTTGCTACTTCCGAGTTACCATGGAAAAAATGGCAGACATTTTTGGTCAAGACAATGATCTAGTCTAGTGGATCATTGATTTGACTTTAATTCTTTGGAAAAGGTTGACAAAACTGACAGAAACGCTGACGCAACCTTGTAATTTCACTAAATCAGAAACGATTATAATTCATGTTGCATTTAGTTTGACACAGATTTGTTTGTACATTGCAGTCCCTGAAAGGCTTGAGCCACACAGCGTGGGCCTCTCTCGCTCGAGTCACCTTCAAGCGTAAATTATTTTATCCGTAAATTATTTTTGTTCAAATTACATCGATTTTTATCGCGCATTAACACGTGCGCCAGAACAGGCCTGTTGCTAAGTCTGTCTGTAAGATAGCAAATTTATGATGACTAACGCCGAGAGACATCAACACAACAATGAAAAGGTTAACTATGTTACAAGTAACAGGTCGAAATGTCGGTGCCCAAAAATCCAGTTTTATTCACAACGGCTGGATTTCACGGTATTTCTTTCTCAAGGCCCAACCACACTTGTGCGTACCGAATTATTCCCACCTAAACTAGCTAGCTAACGTATGTGTTACGTACCAGCCGTCCCTCTGGGAGCGAAGAGAAGATGGTGTCGGAATGAAACTGGCGAATAATGACGTCCTGTAGAAGTACACGCCAAACTAACGCCGTAAGTGTCGTGTATTTGAAAGTGTGAAAAATAAAGAAGTGCTGCTAACTCAGTTAGCTTGTAGCTCTGATCTGGTCTCCAACCACAGGAAACGAGATGAAAACCAAGTGACGTCATCGCGCAGGCTTCGCACGTTTAAAAGGGGATGCGTTCAGGTGCAGAAGGAAAGCTGGTTTAAATAATTCGCCCTTTATCAAAAGAAAGCGTACCCGTAAAACGTTAAGTTTAAAATAAGACCCACAGACATTGGTGAGTCGAGATAATGCTAATAATGTTTATAGAAATATCGCCAAATTCAACCTGTGCACCGACATTTAAAAAATGAAATACTCTTGAAATAGCAGACATTAAAATATGTATCCGAGAAATCCCGAAACATATACAGTTACAGTCGCTGTTGGGTTATTTTTTTGTGCAGAGGATTTTTTTCATCTACTTTTATTTTGTTTATTTATTTATTTTTACAGGGAAATAAAACTACACCTCCCAGAATGCCACCGGGTCCAATTTTGAGTTAAAAACATCCTGCCTCTTTTCGACCGTTAGAGACGCTGAAAGCAGCAGTGGGTTCTGGTGCAGGGAGTCTGTTCTGTCACTCACGCTACGGGTCGTTTATCCGAAAAAATAAAACTGATTCACGATAGAAACGTAACCGACCGATCCAGTAACGATGTCTGAAGGTGACAACAAAAGCGCTAACACGCTGGTGAGTACATTTGAATTTATTGAGGAGGGGATTTAAATGTGTCTGCTGTGGGTGTGCGTGCAGCAGTAACGTTAGCGTAGAGCGCAGCTGCTAATCTGGTGGCGTTCACCCCACGCAGCCGAGGATGTTTGGAGATGTATTCAGTTAGCTAGTACGGAATTTGCAAGCACCAAACATCTAAAAAGCATTCTTGCGATTTAGCTCTGAGTGGTTATTCGACAAATCGATCCAAGTCCCCGTCGCTGGACTGTGACTGTGAGCGCAGCTAGCGACTAGCTGGCTAACTAGCCACTTAGCTTCCTGCTCTTAGCATCAGCAGAGAACCTCCTCTCTGCGATACCACCAGCAGAAGCGAAATGTTAAACCTGACATCGAGTTTGACATTTACGCCGCATTTTCACATGGCGTAGTTTTACGAGATATGTGTGTTCATAGGTTCATATGTAGGCATTTCCACTGGTCTTTCGCGGTTACTGCACTGTCATACTAATGAATTCCGTTATCATCGACTTTTCTTATCGCTAAACACACACACACACACACACAGTAGAACGGATCTGTCGAAGGAAATAAATGTGTTTAATTTAAAACAGTAGCTGCAAAAGGTCGAAATCTAGCGGAATAAAACTACTGTTGGGGGACTGCACTTGTGTCGTCAATCCACTACCCTGTCACCACTGCATGCCTTGATTTATGAGGGCAGATTCGTGCCATTTACTCCCAAATGATTCACTGACATTACACACATTTTTGCCAAGCTTCTTCAAGGAGAACAGACCAGTGTTAATTTGTGCTGCGTTTTTGTGTTCAGGCTCAGGAAACGGCCCAGCTGGAGGAGCAGCTGCAGGGCTGGGGCGAGGTGATCCTGGCCGGGGACCGCGTCCTGCGCTGGGAGAAGACTTGGTTCCCTGGAGCTCTGATGGCCGCTACCACTGTGCTCTTCCTGTGAGTTCGTTTTACTGTGTGTCTGCATCACGAGGCTGCCCACAGCTGAGTACATAGCGTCCATAGTGCTCATTTCCTTTCTCTGATCAACAAGAGATATGTCACTACAGAATGTTCAAGTGTCTATATGTTCAAGTGTCTATACTACCAGGAAACATTAAAGTTTGTTGCTTAATCTTTATTATTTTCTAATCATTTTTGTATAATCGTGATCTTTATAGATGCCTGTCATTACTGGGGAAGTCATATCGATATCCTCAGACGCCCTGAAACAGAGCTGCACTGCGCTAGTAAAAAGTGTGGCGCAAAGATTCGTGGTTGTGATTAACATTTTCACGTTGCAGAAACAAGCACATGGACATCAGATTAGATTTTGTTTTAAACGTGCTTCGCGTGGGACATTCTTTGGTTTTTGAAAATGTGTCTTCAATCACATTGTTGGAGAATCCAGACTCCAGTGGTCATGTTAGTGTTTTCTCTAACTGAATGCCTTTTTGTAAACACTGCGTTCCTGTTCAGTAATCACTTCTGCATACACCATATGTCTTAATCAGAGGTTCCCTCTTATTTGCAGATAATTTTTAATGTTGCAACTTCGACACACTTGAGCACAATCTCTCAATCAGAACAAGCAACTCAAACACAAAGCACTTGCTCCAGTTCAAGCAACTGACGTGAAATGCGTAATTAACAATGTCTGTCGTTCCCCTTCAGCCTCATTTATTACCTGGACCCGTCAGTGCTGACTGGACTTTCCTGCACCGTAATGCTGCTCTGCCTGGCTGACTACCTTGTGCCCACCCTTGCGCCCCGAGTGTTTGGCTCCAATAAGTGGTAAGAGCTTAAGGATGAAGACATTTTGACTCATGACCTTGAAGTCTCGTTTGCCTTCTTATAATGATATATTCTCCTGCTTTGGTGTGGATTATTTTCTCTAATTTTTACACAAGGATTCACTCGGGTGCCAACATGAACTTTTGCTGGACAAACAATAAGATTTTTGAACTCGGTTTCATTCCTATTGTTCTCACCTTGGTGTCATTTTCCTTAAAATGTCCCAAAAAGTTGGAATAAATTGGGCTGTAAAACTGAACCTGCAAGATTTAAGTGTGTTGTGCTGATCTGGGAAATTATGGATCAGTATTGAAGTTTAGAGATGGAAATTCCTGAAGACTTAGTAGCACAAAACAGCATGAAAAACAATAAAGTGGAAGAGAGAGAAATTTGGGGGTCTTGTCTCCACAGCAGACGTCTTTTTGCCATATTAATATGTTGTCACCTGAAACTGGCCCTATAGGGAGCCTCAGAGCTTCATGGAGCTTTGACATTGCTCCGTCTTTACAACCTCTTGATTCAGCTGTGTGCGTTAGATCTTGAGAACCAGACACCTAGGACAGGATTGAGTAACGATCTGTAGTTGGCACACTGTGTTGGACGTCCGTCCTCCACCAGACGCCTTCAGCCTCTCGATATATAACCCTGCATCAGCAAAGCGTGACCTGTGCTGAACATTCCTCAAGCAGCAGCAGCAGCAGCAGCAGCAGCAGACATGCTGGGCCTGTTCAGCAAGAACCACCAGTGACTGTGTTTGAATAATTGGTAACGCGGGGAGTAATGTGTTCTTACATGCTTTCAAACAGGGTTTAGAAAATGGAGAAATTGAATTAGAGAGGCGGTTATGAACTCATGCAGGCTTGTAGTTTGCCGTGTAATTTTAGTTGTATCCCAAGGATGAGCGACCGTGGATCACATCCCTTGAGCTTATGTCGTGTGCTTGTGCTGCAGCTCAACTGGACTGCAGCAGATTCTGCCGGAGAGTTATTTGTAGGTTAAAAGGAGCTATCGGAGTCTGGTCCCCATTTGGCTCCCTGACAACAAGGACAGAAATAGGGAACGATGGCTAAGCACAAAATAAAGACAACTTTCCCGCAGCTGTCCCCTCTTCCCTCATCTAAATGAGACGTCTCTGTCCTCGTGTTTTATGTCGTCTGCCTGGCAGCTCTGCCTTAACGAAATGTGGTTGTCGAGAACTGCAGGATGAACTGTAGTGAATGCTTTATTGTTAAAAGTATTTTCTTCATTTGTATAGTGAAAACATGAGAAATACATTCTGAAAATTGAAAATCCAACCTAGGGTTTTGAGGACCAACGTTTGCGAATATCTATTTCGATTGTCTTTGTAATCAACCCTCCACCTCTGCTTCTGCACAGGACCACTGAGCAGCAGCAGCGTTTCCATGAAATCTGCGGTAACCTGGTGAAGACCCAGCGCAGGGTCGTCGGCTGGTGGAAGCGCCTCTGCGCCCTCAAGGAAGAGAAGCCCAAAATGGTACAATGCAGTTAATCCCAACACGCTAAACAAGGCGAATTAGCTGCAGACACGGACCTGAGAGCCGGCTACAGTAAATGGAGCCTTTATGTCCGTTATTACAACGGGGAGCTTTCTCTGTGCTCCACTTAAAAATGTCAGCTGATCTGGCTTCGTTGCTCCACTTAGCAGGTCGCAAACTGGGTTAGAGGCAGCGAAAAACTCCTGTTATCGCAGCGTGACTGATAAACTCATAAAGTCACATTCATTTCTCTCAATTGCCGCTTTGTTGCACCCTTTAAAATTGCATCTTTTCTGCCGCTGACATGAACCTGTGTTATGTGGCAGCACACGTGAGGAAGGGACCTTTTAAACGTATTAAACGATGCCAGTTTGCAGGCTAACTGTAACATGGCCTCTCTGACCTCCACAGTACTTTGCCTCAGTGATCAGCAGTCTGCTGGCAGTGGCCTGGATCGGACAGCAGGTGCACAACCTGTTTCTCACCTACCTGATTGGTGAGTACATTATAACTTGCAGTAAATGTATCCTTTTCTTTGTGCATTAATGAAATACTCTGGTTTCTATCGGTAACAGTATAATTGTTTATTAACATTTTGACTCATGAGTTGGACTCTTGTGCATTTCCCTTTTGCGCTTCATGTTACAACATTTTGTTTTATATATCGGGGATCCAGGTCACCTCCTCATACAAAATATAATCACTTGCTCTCCTAAAATGGCTCCCCAAACTACATACGTACACACAGCTGCCAATTTTAAACCGGGTAAAGCCTTTGACAGCTGCCCTCAGAGCATCTTGCTAGTGGTTTAACAAGAAGATGTGATATTTGCTGTGGTTGATTTACTGAGCTGCACATGTGGTTATTTGAAATTGAATTATAATCAGTCAGTACGTTTACATGTATATGTAAAAAAACGAATTATTGCCTTAATCTGACTTTAACTGGACAACGTAAGTGCATGTAAACGCATTAATCCGACTAAAATTTGAATTCTCCTTATCTGATTGAGAGACCCAGATAATGCCAATGGAAATTCATTTTCCCCTTTATCTGACTTGAACTGGATAACGCATGTGCGCATGCTCCACAACCGCCTGAGGGATAACGCCACCTTATCTGCACCTTAAACACCGCACACATTACATACGAAGTTAAAAAAGCTCTAATATTCATCTTATTGTTGTTTGAAATTGTCCGGTCGAACGAAAAGGGGCCATATTAACCAGCTGAAAAGACGCACATCGCCACCTAGTGTGGAGGAGGATATGTTCCAGCAAACCCTCCCAGACCCCAACTCCGACACTTAAAGACACTTAAAACAGTAGAACACGCCCCACATTTCTGCATGCACCATTCACACCAACAACCATGTCTTGCCTCTATTTACTACGGTCAACATTGTGTATATTTCTCGCTAAGTTGACTTTTATTTAATGTTATGAGGCACTGTTACACCAGGTAAAATTCCTAGGTATATTGAACATTCTCGATTAAATTGCGCATGTAAATGCACAGAGTAAGAACGGAAACTTTTTCTCCCTTGGTGAGGAAATGTCCACTTTCAGATGCATTTGCTGAATGTGGAAGTTGACCATCTGAACGTGGCTGCAGTGGTTTTGCAGTCCAGTATTCACACATGACCCGGAAACAGGAAGAAGTGATGAACTTTGTCAGCAGTTGGAAATGTTGCTGAATTAAAAGTAACTTGAAAGTCGCACCCTGTCATCAGTAACGGCCGATTCATTTAGATTTTTTTTTTTCCAAGGGTGCATTAACTGTATTACACTCTGGTTTCTCACCAGAGTTGACGCGAAGCTTTTTTCATCTGAAGTCGCTTGGCATGTGTTGGCACGTCTGCTTTGTTCCTGTCACTGTGTGCTCATCATCAGGCTTCCTGATAATATGACTCAGAATTGCAGCAACAGTAATGTAAAGCAATACCTAAATTCCTGAGACAGTACACAGAGTAAGAGGGGTATTGAATTAGCGCTGTTACTCTTATTAATCACATACATCGAGGAAGTTATATCATTTTAGTCTTAGCACTGCAGTGCTAAGACTAAAAATTTGAAACCGTTGCTTAACTGCTGTTAATATTAAAAAAAAGAAGTGATGAACACACCTTACAGCTGCACAGCAGCGCCTCAGGGGGAAAAAAGCTGTAACTCAGAAGATCTGATGAACGGCTGCAAATCATCGTTACATTGGCTCTGACTTGTAGAGAAAGTAGAAATCAACACGCTTTGTAACTTGATGCTATTAATCATTTGTGACCTTAAATGACTGTCGTCCTGCACCAGTGCTCTGGGTACAAAATGTATAAATTTAATTATAACTTAAAGATATATATAAAAAGTCAACCGGACATTAAAAAAAAAGGTGTCATTTTTCTAGGATTAATCTAGAAGTGTCTCTGTTCGACTGCCTGTCAGTCATGTTTAAGTTGGTTACCTCGGTTTCCTCCAGCTATGATGCAGATTGAAATCTTAATGTTTTTCCGCAGTGAACTTCCTGCTGCTGCTGCCCGGCCTGAACCAGCACGGCGTCATCACAAAGTACGCTTCCATGGTCAAGAGGGAGATCAACAAACTGCTCAAGCAGAAGGAGAAGAAGAACGAGTAGACGGGACATTTGGATGAAGAGGGGAGTCTCGGGCGAGACGAACCACAACAGGAAGTGGAAGGTGGAAGAAGCTTGTTGAAGAAAGTTGAAGAAAACGGAGCAGGAGAGCCACAAAGAGACTCTCGCTGCCTCACAACGAGACGCACTTTTGTTTTCTTTTTCCACACATTGGTTTAGTTTAATTTCTTCTTCCCACATTGTGAAATTTCAACCTCGTCACCCACTAGCTATATATTTTCTTTTTTTTTTTTCTTTTTAAATGTGTCTGCCACGCATGCGGTCACGAAATGGTGGTTATCACGAGACAATTTGATCAACACGAGATGTTCACGGAGTTAAACTGTTTCTTAGATCAGCTGTGTTTTGTTTTAAGTTGCCAGTAATGCTTTTATGCCATTCCCTGTTAGACAGATCGACTACTGAATAGTTATTGTAGCATTACTGCATCATTTTAACCCGATTCCTCACAGTATTTTTTTTTTTTTTTTTATGTTACATGAGGGCTTTTTTTGTGCTTATTCTGCTTTGGTTGTATTTAAATGTAGTGCTGAAAACAAACGAAACTGGATTTAAAGGTGATCAGGACTTTCTAGAGACAGACCTACTGCTGTACCGCTGCTAGCTGGACTCTCAAAGTCTATTAGTGCTTTGATAACCCCCCACAGGCTGTTACTGGTGTGGGGTGTCTCAGTGTAAATAGGCCTATCCTTCAGTCTACCCCCGTCTGTCGTCCTTTCTTATTATTTATGTATTCTTTCCTCTTCAGTCTCCTCGTTTCTGGTCTTTACACTCATTTCATTATTTGTCTTTACTGGCGGTCTTTAAGAAAATGAATAAAGTTTCATTTAAATTTACTCGCACAAGCCTTTGTAGATCATTTCTAGGTAATTTAGAAGACTTGACTGCGCCTGAGATATTTATGGGAATCCTAACCAAGGTCCTGCTGTTAAATAACTAGTATTTAAACACAAACCATTTTAAGCAACATTAGATATTTATCATAACTTTAGCACATTATATTCTAAGGAATTTTACTTTGCACCTATTCATGAGCACTTCCAACGCTTTACTGTCCGAGGTTTTTCCTTTCGGACGAGACAAACCAGAGAGGTGTCCTACAAGTTTCATATATTTGATGAGGGGATTCATGTGCAGTGTGTAACTGTGTAGTCGTCAGTAGAGTCTGAGTGCACAGCAGTCCGTCTCCCTGCTCCTCGACGCCCACAGCGCCTTGTTCCTGGATCGTCTGCTGGGTTTACCTGCAGTCTGCTTCTGTTCACCTGCAAACCAGGTGAGTTGTGATTGATTTTCAAAAAAAAGAAGATGTAAGGAAACTATAATAATAATAAGGTAATGTCCAACTCTCTTCTCTGCAGAGTTCACGCTACCCGTCAGTATGTTGTGTTGGTGCCACCGGGTTGGTTTGCCGCTGGCCTGCTGTGGCGACGTGTCCGTTACTGGGACTGTGTGCTCTGTTTTGTAGGTGGTCGAGGTCTCGGATGAATCCTGAGGATTGGTGATCTCCCTGGCGGTTTGGCGGCTGCGATACCGAGCCCAGTTTTCCAGCCTTGGGTCTGTTCTCTGAAGATAATTGGTAAAAAAAATAAGTAATCATTAACATCCTGGGGGCTAATAAAAGAGCTAACATTAACTAGACGTAGCTCACTATGAAAACTAATGTCTGTATCATAAAACTTTGTCAACTTCTAAGCTACAAATAGGTAAATTATACATTTTAAAAGTGCTCAATATTGTAAAAGGAAATAAACATCACGTCCCGCCTTACCAGAGTTACGTGTTTGGGCCCGTGCACCTCTTTAGAGTGTGACAACAGGACACTCTGCAGCTGTGTGATGTTGTAACCAAGATCCAGTTGACTCTGGTGCTGAGAGGGGAAGCTGGGCTCCCTTAACTGGAAGATGAGAGGACGTCCATCAGCGGACCGCCCGGAAAAACTCTGATGAAAGACGAGATCGATTCAAAAAGATAATTTAATATTAATAATAACCTGAACAGTTCTTTTATTTTGTAGGTTACGTTTTCAATACAATAAAACCAGACCTGGGTCTATTTACCAGGTTCTTAAAGAGACCTAAACCAGACTGTGTACGGCTCTGTTACTGATTTAAGAGAACTGTTTGTGTCACTTTCCACGAAATATATGTGAAAGGTAAACAAAAACAAGTAAAACTACGAAACGATGGAGTAAAATGACCCTGTGATGGTTGACCTGTGTGTGGGTGGTGGTGTAGATGGACGGGGCGTCTCCAAAGCTCAGGGTGCTCTTGTGCAGATGTCTTGGTCTGGAGCGCCTCGCTTTATTTCGACAGTGAGGACATGGGGCTGAAATCTCTCCGTCCATTACGTCACTACAGCAGAAAACCAGGAAAACAACTCTGTTCTAACTATTACAGTTTATTGTACTCTTTTGTCAGTGAGTTACAGAGAAAAAATCTGAGAAGCCAAACTAGTTATCTTGGATCATAATGATAGTTTTACCTAAAATCTAACCAAAACCATATGTGTTTTGGTTTCGTAGCGCAGAGTTCCTGCTTGGATCTGACATTTATCTGATTACAATGACTGATATATAACACGAATCTGGACGAATGCTCTTCACAGTCATAGAATACTGAGGGAAACACTGACAGTAAACCAATAATCAGAGCACAGAGTTGTTACTCACCTGAGAGGTGCTGAACTGTTTCTGTGTAGACTGCTGTCATGGTAATGAGAAAACAAGAAAAGCGCAGAGTGATTTCACACTCTGAGCTCTTACATTCACACACTTGGAAACGGAAGTTTACTTTTAAATTCGAGTTTACTTTCAGAACGTTGTTGAGTGTTGAGCTGTGTTTTCATTGCATCTCTGTCCTGTGCCACTGTGAATGTTGACAAAGAAAAGGAGCGAACAGTTTTGATGTACTTGGTGCACAAATATACAGTAGGCCTCAAAACGATTTGAGTGAAACGCTGCTCTGTCTTAGTCCTGACCATGTGTTTGTCCTTGTCTGTAATGGTTTACAGTCGCTCCCTTGCTAAAACAAAGAAAGTAACAAACCTTCTTTGTTTCACCATTTTGCACCCCACCAACACTGGTGTGCGCTCTCCTTCTACCTTTTTAGAGTTACTCCTTGTCATTTGAGATTCTATTAAGCTTCTTTTATGAGAGTTACACGAATCAGTGACAGATCTTTATTCTTTTATTTGCTCTTGCTGTACGAATGCCTTTATGATCTTATGCAAAATGAAATGTAAAGGCCTTTGTTTTTGTTTCCTGTCTTTTAATACAAACAATCCCTTTATTATAAAAGGTGCATGTGATACATTTATTATTTAAAATACCCATTTCTATTGACATATGGTGCATGAACTTATTTTTTTTCTGTTAATATATTTTTAAAAAAGAAAAAAAATAACAATACATTTTTATTGCATTACTTAAGGCGCCCCCTGGTGGTGGGTGGCGGAGTTGCGTGAACGGGACGCTGGTACATTCGTTCATCCATCTTCGTCTTGAGTCCTCCTCTCCGGTTCATTCATTTAGCAAACGCAGCTAGGAATATTCTACGCTTAAAGGTTGTTCTTTCCTCATGTAGATGGCGTCCAACGGTGAGAAAAGCATTTAGCATCTCTGTAGTGTTCACAAGCTGCCGGTGTCGAGGCGCTAGTTAGCGGTTAGCTGCTAATATCCTGCAGGAAAGGCGTGATGCTTTTGTCAATTTCTCACATCACAGTTAATGAGGACCTCGTAGCATCGTTTGTCCGTCTTTGTCAGCTAACGTTAGCTAGTACTGACACGCACGTTGTTTTCACTGAACACGTCTGCTGCTGTTTTTGTATTTGTTTGGTTAGCCTTTAGCTTGCTGTTAGCTCAGCTGTGCTACTGACCCAGTTTGTGATGCGGATCCTCCTCTTTGTACACAACCTGTCAGTCCGGTCCGATATGATCTGCACAAAAGAAAAAGAAAAAAAAAACCATAAAAAGCACCCTTTGTGCACTTCTCAAATGTGCATGTGTGCTTTTTTTTTAATCTGAATCTGATCATATAATTATACCGGGTATTAGCAAAACAATACCTGAAATCTATTTTTTTATTGATTTATAAAGGAAGACAAACAGCATATTACTTACAGTGTTTAGCAGCTAATTGCTCATTCTATTGTATTTATTGTATTAGACAGTGCAACATCCTGTGATTAAGTGAGTCAAATGCATCTAATTGTGTTGTAGATTATGTTTGCTGAACAAAGATAAGTGTCCTGCTTATTGAAACTCTTTGTTGGTATTATTAAAATACATTTCTGGTTAATGTTAACGCTGTGCTTTTACATTCTCACACAGATTATTCCCAAGCATCAAGCCAGGGGTAAGATGTGCATTCAGCCTTCATTAATGCATTTGTAATATTCATAAACGTAATTTATCCGCTCCTACATTTAGCTTTAAGCAAATTAAAAAAAGAAAAGTCCTTTACAGAAATGTATCAGTCATCAATACGAGGTTAAGTAGCATAAAATTGAGTCATCATGTTTACTCTTGGAGATGATATTTCTGAGTGGTGTACCACTGATTGTTGTTTGCAGCTATGGGTCCTATGGTGGAGGTGGTGGAGGTGGTGGAGGCCCTAACCAAGGCTATGGTCCGTCATCAGGTCAGAGTTATGGCCAGCAGGGCTACGGAGGCTACAACCAAAGCTCTGACAGCAGCCCCAGCTCATACAGCCAGGGAGGTTACAGCAGCTACGGTCAATCGCAGTCAGGTAGAGGAAGACTCAGCAGCTCCGAAACGACAGTCGTCGTCCTTCATTTTTCACGCTGCATTGTAATTGTCCACGACTACATTTCCTCTAATCCGCTTTCTCCCAGGTGGATATGGTTCTCCGCCCTCAAGCCAGGGCGGCGGTGGTTATAATCACAGCAGTCAGTCCTATAGCTCTGGAGGATACAACAGCAGCAACCAGCCATCCAACATGAGCTACAACCAACAGTCATCTTTCTCTGGTTACAGTCAGCAGCAGCAGCAGCCTCCACCTTCCTCCTCTGCAGGGTAGGACGCCGACATCTACTGAGCTACCATGTGTTTTATTTATTCATTTAAACCTCAGTTTGACTATTGGCTTTCGAAAAATAAAAAAAAGACGATTGATATAATCACTGGATGTGTTTTCTCTTGCATTGATTTGTGGTAGCAGCGCTGCAGACATGGTGCTTCCTTGTCTTTTAATGCTAATCTTCTGTCTGCCTCTGACAGCTATGACGGTAACTCACAGGCCTCTGGTTATAACCAGCCACCGGGCATTGGACAGAGTGGGGGTGGCTATGGCAGCAGTGGAGTCCAGTCTGGCGGCTATGGGGGCAGTGGAAACCACCAGCAACCCCCTCAACATGGAGGAGGTCACTACAACCAGCCGTCAAGTTACAACTCCCCTCCTCCACCGAGCTATGGTCAGCAGAGCCAGTATTCTCAGAGTGGAGGTGGGGTTTAAGTTAACCTCTTATGTTTAAGGTGTTTGTTAGTCAAACCCCGCTTTTTAAAACCTCTCTTGAGGTCTCACTGTCGAACCGTCCCCCCCCCCCCAGGATATGGAGACGAAAGCCCGCCAATGAGCGGAGGTGGAGGATATGGTGGTCCTGACGGAGGTTATGGGGGTCAGGACGGCCGTGGAGGCAGGGGCCGCGGTGGAGCGTTTGGAGGTCGGGGTGGCGGCGGCGGCGGTTACGACCGCGGTTTTGATCGAGGTGGCCGAGGTGGACCACGAGGAAGAGGAGGAATGGGGTAAGTGTTAAGCAGTTACCCAGTCTTCGTGTTGTGTGAGTTTCCTGCAGCTCGCTGAACCTCAGTACAGTGATGGATGTGAACGTTCCCTTTGGTTTCACATGTAACCGTGTACGTAGAAGCATAAAATGAGAGAAAGGTCGTCATCTCATGTTTGTAGCTGCAAGAGAAAGTCATCAAGAGGACATGTGTTCGTACACTTGCGTTTAGGGAAAGTAATGTGGGGTGTTTCTAAGTTACCACTAATAATTGCTGTCTGCAGTGCCAATTGTGCAGGTCTGCGTTTTCTGTCATAGTCGTACCCCATACATCTACATTTCATAGGTGAACACGTTTATGTAGAAACGGTGTAACTCCTGTGCAGCATTTCTGCATTTATAACCTCTGTTGGTGGATAAATCCTTTCTGATGAAAGCAAGAATCCTCAATCACAAACCTGAAAGTTAAATTGAACACAAGCTGCTTAAGTAGTATGAGTGAAGCCGTGTGCCATTATTCATAAGGTCAATTCATCATTATGTCTTTGTCTGAAAATGATTTTATGTTTATAATGGCATGTCCGTGACTGACCTCATTTTCCATAGTAAAGTCCTTCCACACAGCAGACATGTTCAGTCACGTGGTTTCCGATCATCTTCTTCTTTTCTCTGACCAAGTGCCACTGAAACAGAAGAAGAAGTCGTCTTTGTTTTTGCGTTTCCATTTTGGCTTCTTTGCCACTAGTCAACTGCCGTAAAAGCTGAAGACGAATAAGTCATTTTCACGCTACAGAGACATTGTTTTCATTTATGGCAATCCTAAAATAAATGACTACAGAGATCGGGCTTGGCTGGAGGCCCTACACCGATCTGGTCATTTTAAAAATGCCTGTATCAGCCCTGATACTAAACAGGATGCCCCTAGTTATTAACTGGTTTGGGTTGTGACTGGTTGATGTGGTAGAAACCATTATTTTATTTTGATTATATTATTTTGCAATATTGTGAACAATTCCTGCATAATCTGTTATGCAAAACCCATTGAGTATGAACAACATGGTCCAGTGAAGGTCAGAAAATCCTAATTTTAATTATTGTTCTCATTACTTATAATATAATCTTGGGAGTCATGTGTGGAGTCTAGAGTTTTCTCTGTTGGGATCTTCAAGTCAAGGTCCTTGTGTTTCAGAGCTGATCAGAAAACGTATCATCAAAGTGATGATTATAACCACCAAATGCTCAAAGTGTCAGCTACTGTCCTATATTGACTCATGTCAGTCATTAAAACGGATCCTTGAGTTAAGTGCTGCATTATGCACCAGACAGCTGGGCTGGCCTAACATGGTTAACATATATTGTTATTTCTTTATTGGGACAGTACATAGTAATGAACAGAAACGTGTAAATATGCCAGATTGTATTTCTACTTTTGTTTCAAATACTACAAATGATTTACAGAGTTTTCTTCAAAGATATATCCCCAACAGCAAAAAACTTTTAATATCAATAAAAATGGACAAAGTGAAGTGGCGCCTGCTTCCATCCACCATATGAATACCTGATGCATCCTGTTAAACAGAAGGTGGAGCTAATTCTTCAGTTGTATCCTGATACCGTTGCAGAAAAAGAGGATGCAAAACAAGTGTTCATGAGGAATACATAAAACACAATGAAGGCCAATGTTTCCTTAAAAACTATCTAGAGAAAGAATACCTTGGTGTTTTGTCACGGTGTTTGGACTGAACATGGTGCAAGTTGAGCTTTCTTACAGTACCAAGTCCTTTTCACCAAACACAAAAAACATCTTTAACCCTGTGCAGACTCTCCTTTTCCGGTACGTTGATCCACACAATAACAAACTAAATGTCGGGTCCCAAACTTTCGTTGGCTCGTTCATACAGACATTTAAAAAAAAAAAAATCCTGATTGTTTAAAAAAACAGGCGATAAACAATATTTGTGAAATAACCACAGAAAGTAAATAATATTACTAAAAGAATTAATTTGTGTGAGCTGCAAGACGCTGCCTATGACACTTCTCCAAACTGGTTTTCTGTGCAAACTTAGAAAGAAAGAAAGTGCAAAAATACAGAGAAACCAGGATGGTAAGTTGAGTTTTTGTTTTTCTTATCAAGGTTCTTTACCCAAAAAGTGTTGATCATGGACTCGGATAAACTAGTTTGCCATTTCATTTTGTGTTTTCTCATTCATTACGTGCTCTATTTAAATCCCCTTCCCCCATAGATTATCACAGTGTCCTTTAGTCTGAAAGAAGATTAGTCATGTGTTCGTTTGTTTGTCGTTAACAAAGGAAAGAGTTAAAATTGATTATCTTGGTTTAAGATTTGAGAGTGGAGGAATGTGTACGTGTGGAAAGAAAAAGCTACCGGTGACTTTGCTTTGCCACACCAGTGTTTTTTATACCAAACCAAATATCGCTTCAGAAAGTATGTGGATCCCTTCATTTTTTTTGAAAACTTTTTGTTGTTGATTTAATTTTAAATTTATAAAATAAAATCCGATAGATCTATGCGACTTGACCCATTACGATGAAGGTGAGTATGATTTTAAAATGTAACTTGCTACATAATCCAGTATTGACTGGGCAGCACGGGTTGTATTAACACCAGATGTTTTGGTACGGCATGGTGAAAGAACTGAAGCAAAAATATGTGCATTTGTTTATTGGAGTAAACCTATTATTTACACGCGTGAGTTATAAAAGTAGACAAACCCTTGTTTTCAATATCTGGTGTGACCCACTTGTGCAGCAATTACAGCAACTAAATGTTTCTGGTAACGTCTGATCAGTCGTCTACGGCGGCTGGGAGGAATTTAAGCCCATTTCTCAGTACAGAACCACTTCAGTTCTGAGATATTCGTGGTCAGGACTTTGACTTGGTCATCTAAAAAACATTCATGTTGTACTTCTTCAATTGACCTTTTATAGAACTTGTGTGCTTTGGGTCGTTGTCTTGCTGCATGACCCAGTTTCATTTAAGATTCAGTTCACAGGCAGAGGTTCTGATATTTTGTTTTAGAATTCTCTGGTATAATGATTCCTTGGTCCATCAATGATGGTAGGTCGTCCTGGCCCAGGTACAGATAAACCACTAAGTCACCACCTCCATGTTTCATGGACGGGATGAGGTTCCAATGCTGGAATGCGGTGTTATTTTGCCTTCAGACGTGATCCTCTCATTTTAACCAAACAATAATACTTTGGACTCATTTGTCAAAATAGTCTTGTCCATATGAAGTTTAGAAAACAGATTTTTTTCTCTATAGAGCGGTGGCTTTTTCCTTGCCACTGTGCCATCCATACACACTAGGGTTGTTCACTGTTCTCCTGATGGTGGATTCATTAACCATTAACTTTAATCAATGTAGTTTCTTTGTGACCTCTCGGACCATTAGGCTTGTTGCTTTCAGATCTTTGAGGGCAGCAGTCTTCTTAAATCTCCTCCATTTGTTCACAATCTGTCTGACTATGGATTTGTGGATTACTAATTTTTTTAGAGAATGCGACAACACTTTTTTCTGAGGTCTTCAAAAATCAGATCAGACTGTGGCAAATCCCAGATTTTTTTCATTTGTTTGATTGGGGTTTGATTGGCGATATTTGGTTTGGTGTACCTTTCTCTACAACGACACCCAAAAACACTTCCGTATCAAATAGACGCTGGTCTTGACTCTCAAACTAACGCCACAGTATATTACCATCGCCTGCCTTTCTCACCTGTTCCCACCACAATCCCAAGCAGCCCTTACAGGATCACTTACTGTCATACTCTGCTTTAATCAATCTTTGAATCTTCTCCTAGGCTTTTACCTTCTCTCCAGGGTGGCTTTCTGCTCTTAAGCCATCATTTGGGAAATTTCAATTTGGGGGCAATTCATAGACAGTAAATAGTCTTCTTGTAGTTGGAGGAAAGAACGATTAAAATACTATAAGTTTGGGGGAAAACCCTCAAATATCTGGAATTTGCAGGAGTTCGTGTAAAGATTAAAGGTTGCCTAAGACCTACAAAGTACACAACACCCCTTCTGCGACCAAAGGTGTTGATGTTTGGGTTGGTTAATTGGTAAATACCAATTTATAGAACTTCAGGATAAAAATACAGTCCAAATACAGCTGCTTGTAAAAGTACAAAGACAAGGTCTTTAAAGTGGCCTCTCGACCTTGAGGTATATGCAGAAGATTGAAAAGATTGAGTAGGGGGTCAGTAGGTCAAGAGCTAATGAAGAGGGGTGGGTTTAAGGACGAGACCGCGAGAGTGAGCATTACCCACAACCCGTTGAGAGAAATCGCTGTCAGCACCAGCCTTCAAAGCGTGTCGTTTTTCTCTTCCTCTTCATCAGAATGGGCGATCGTGGAGGATTCAATAAGTTTGGTGGTAAGTGACAAAACAAAAAAAAGAAAGAAAAAACACTCAGCAAAAAGGTTTGTTGAGTTTGAGGAGTCAAAGCTAATGGGAAGCATCATCAGAGCTTAAACCATGAAGCTGATAAAAAACACTAGCATTTGCTTTTAAGGTGATTCAAATTCAGTAGTTCATACTATTGCACTGATTCTCTGATATCACAGATGCTCCAAAGAAGAAAAAAACACGATTATTTATTGGATATTTTATCATATTGCAGTGCAGGTTAAACTTTAGACTCATTAGACTTTCTATGTGCTACACAAGTGATGCCTCATGTTTTCTATTGCTCTGCTGTACAGGTAAGAACACTCGTTGTGCTTTAGTTGTACTTAAATCTGAAACTTTCCAGCAGAGGGTGTTACATGCTACATCATAGTTGTACCTGCAGTTCATCTGCTCCTCTATCGTAGTTCTTTGGCGTTTGATGAAAAAGCATTCAGAGATTTGTCTGTTGTTTTAAATGTAAAAAAAAAGAACTGCAGGATGCATAGTGGAGCCTGTAAGGTAACAACAAAAGAAATGCAATAATCAACAGGTTAAATGGATGAAATTACCATTTATTTATGTTCTCAGATGAAACTGGCACCAAAGTTTCGGATGTTCTGTACTTTTCAAAGAGTTTAATGTGAAAACCGGTTGGATTCCACCATCATGGAAAGTTATCGAGTACCAGTAATGTGATCTGGGGCAACACTGCACGAGAGTTTGTGTTTTGACAACTACATTGGAGGCTGCCTTGATCAAAGTGCAAGCAGCATTAAAGCTTAACCGCACTCTCTGTGAAGTGTGGTGTCATGGTGGTAATTATAATGTTTCACAGTACACTGTTTGGGTGTTTTAAGTTACAGTTGTGTAACAGGGTTTAGTGCTGGGAACACATTTGTGCAGTTTTGGTTAAGAACTGCCTGCAGTAATACTGACTGAAAGGTTTATTTGCTCAGTATAAACTTGATAACAAAAATAAACTGATAAGAATGTGATACATGACCTCAATCTTGAGGTCAGAGTTCACCATCTATCTTGATGGCCTGAGGAAGGAAGCTTTTTTTTTTTGGTAGATTGTTTGCTTTGAGCTTGTGGCTTCTGAGCATAGAGACTGGACCTGAGGAGCCCCTTCATAATCCTCTGAGCTCTGGTTCTCTATCTTCTCTGCAAACAGACCCATGTAGATCTGATGGGAGACCAGTCAGTTCTTAAACCAGCTGGTGATGCTTCCTGATTTTCTGATTGTCATTTAACACCCCAAGAGACACACGAACGTCACACAAATATCGCCAATGAAGAGCAAGAAATCGCAAAATAATGTTCAATGTAAACAAAAAACAAAAAAAAATTAGGGCAAATGTTTTCAAATAGTGTCTCAACTAGAGTTCAAGTTTACCATTGCACCATAATATTTAGTTGGATTAAAGCAGAAAACGTGCCATTGTAGTGTAAGTCATCGGAGTAATACCTGAACATATTAGTCAGAGTGAAACAAAACAAAACAGGTATGTCATTTTCTGAAGCAGTTTATATCTGAAGTCATGCGTCATGAGACGGGCGCTCGGTGAACTGGTCAGTTCACCGAGTCACATTCCTTAAAGATGGATCACCAGCGTGCTGACATCTGCACAAAAACATGACATGCGGCACAAAAAACAAACCAAAAAAAAAAAAAAGCTGACATCATTGTCTTCCTTGTTGCTGCAAGGCGTTTGTCTTCTGTGGACAACGCACCGTTTCGTTTGCTTTACAAAAGGAGCATTCTGTCCAGCTCCAGCTCTGTTTAATCACGCTGCCAATGAAATGTCCTGCTTCAAAAAAAAAAAAAAAAAACTGAATGGTACTTGATTTACCAAAGAACTTCTATGGTTTTCCAGTTAGTCCCTGAAAACATAAACAATGGAAGTTGTTTTATGAGCGGGTAAAGTGTTCAGTCAAGTTCTCAGTCGGCAAACATGATGTTCTTGTTCCTAAGTTGGAAGCTGGGATAATTTCCAAGAACCTTTGTTGAGCTGTGTGAAAACTGAAGTTGACAAAGGAATTAATGAATGACATGGACTTTCAACCGAGAGTGTACATGCAGGGGAAAAAGGGGTGTGTTTTAATGCATCTCCTAGGTTTTAAGAGCCAGTAAAATTCGTGTGAAGGGAAATGAAATCAAGAAATGGTTCAGCGTAAATGAAGTGACCTGTTTCAAACATGAGATTCAAGAGCCTGACACATATGGCTCTGGAGGAAGTGATACCTCAGCAATAAAGAAACAAACAGAAACCAATTAAATAGCGTACCTTGGCATGCAGGCCCATCACCTGGAAGGCTGTTTCTCAAAAATGTGGACAGTCTTGTTTTGGGAAGTACAGATCTTATGACCGAAAGCCCTCAGGGTATTGAAAGACGCAACTAATCATGACACAGCGGAATCACAAGATAAAATGTGTACATATGGTACTCGCCAGAGGTCGTGGTTGGAAGGTTGTTTGTTGTGTGATGTGTAGAAACATTTCTGTTCCACAACTGATGTTTGTTTGTTTTTTTTGTCCTCCGAAGGACCACGAGAGCCAGGACATGGCCATGGAGGACCCGGCTTCAGTAAGTGTGTGCGGATTGTTGTGTTTTTCGTTTTGTTTTTTGCCTTTGTCCTAACGTCAAACCAAGCACACATGGACACATTCCTACAGTCTGATGAACCTCATGATTATCTCTCGACTGCTTAAGAACTGCCAGTCACATTTTCTTGAACTCATGTTGACACGCGTTCACACTTTATCCCATCCAAACATCTTCTCTTACATTTGTGTTCACAAAGATTTGTTAACCTCGAGATCACGATTTCGCATGGTATCAATAAAGCCTAGATCTAATATATTGAATAAACCCTCAAATGAAAGCTGGATTATCAGTGCGTAATTTGTTCTGTCACCATCAGAGGCTTTAATAATTTATTGTAGACCACTAATCGATCTTCATGTTGTGATACTTTGACATGTAAAATCAAGTGCTCCATTTGCCTCTATTAACCTCGGTTCATGTTATCTTCAAACAGTGCAAGACCAGGATAACTCTGATAATAACACCATCTTCGTTCAAGGCCTGGGAGACGACTACACGGTTGAATCAGTGGCTGATTTCTTTAAGCAGATTGGGATCATAAAGGTGACTCTCCAGTGCTTCATGTTCATGTTGGTGTCAGGACTTGCGTAGAGTTATGAGACACAATATGCAGGCGCATGATAAAAACTCATCAGATAAATGGACGTTGGCTGCTTTTGTACTTCGAAAGAACAAAAGAAGTCATTAATTTGTTTATCGTTACAATCAGCAGTCAAATACTGTACATCCTATACAAATGCCTGTACATGGCGTTGGACTTCTCATTTTCATTTCCCTGAATTGTCCCATTGTTAGACATAATCCAACCATAACCAACGTCTGCTCCGTCCGTCTTTGTAGGTCAACAAGAAGACGGGCCTGCCCATGATAAACCTGTACACAGACAGAGATACAGGTAAGCTGAAGGGGGAGGCCACCGTTTCCTTCGATGACCCCCCCTCAGCTAAGGCAGCCATCGACTGGTTTGATGGTGAGTTCATATCCTCTCATTTGCCAAAGGATTTGACGTTTAGTTCATCTTCATTTCTTGCCTTGGCTTATGTCCATTGGTGTCTGTCGCTCCTCCTCAGGTAAGGACTTCAATGGAAACCCAATCAAGGTGTCCTTTGCCACCCGCAGAGCTGACTTTGGAGGCCGAGGGGGCATGCGGGGAAGTCGGGGACGAGGAGGTGCGCATTTCTTTTTAAATTTCCGTAATAAAATTAATTAAATGTCTTCTTCTCCATCAGCTTGGCGGCATAAATGTTTGTGACGTACTGTAGACGTTAGGCGTCATCACGTTGATATATGATATACGACTGTTCCATTGTTTGATCTGTGTAGGCCCGATGGGTCGTGGAGGATTTGGAGGAGGGGGTCGGGGCGGAGGTTTCCCGGGGGGCAATGGAGGCAGTGGAGCAGCAGGAGGAGGAGGAGGAGGAGGCGCAGGTGGAGGAGGCGGAGGACAACAGAGAGCAGGAGACTGGAAATGTTCAAACCCGTGAGTTGGGATTTGGCGACTCCCCTCATCACCATAGAAAGGATTTGGATAATTGAAAGGCTTATTAATAATTGCACATACTTATTGCCAATTTGTAGTTTGTAGTTCCTAACAATTTGTAGCCAATTGTCCAGAAAGTTTTTACTAACTATTAATCTTTCTGCACCTTTCTCTTTAGTAACTGCGGCAACCTGAACTTCTCATGGCGCAACGAGTGTAATCAGTGCAAGGCTCCGAAACCTGAAGAGGCTGATGGGATGCCCCCTATGGAAAGAGGTTAGACACATCCTTTTATACCAGCTGATGTGTTTAATCAAACTCTTTTAACTAGGGCATTTATATTTATCTGTTTATTTAAAAGCAGACCATTGTTTATTTTTGTAATGCTTTGCTATTTCTCAATTTGCCACTCTACAACGTACTTTGTTATTTTACAAAAGAGAAAGGTTTTACTATTGTGAGTCATGCACACGCTGTGGATTAACAAAGAGACATTTACAGAGGTGTTATTGTTGCAACTCTGACACATATGTCGACAGGCCACATTCTCACCAAGGAGTCAAAAAGCAGTTGTTTCCTTGTGTTCTCAGGAGGTTACGGAGGAGATCGAAGGGGAGGGTTTGAACGGGGCGGCTTCAGGGGCAGAGGCGGCGACCGCGGCGGCTTCAGAGGCGGTAGAGGAGGCGACCGGGGAGGATACGGTCCCGGAAAGATGGACACGAGGTCAGATACACTTGAGCAAACCACCACACTCTGTGGTGGAGAAGCAGTGGCTTCGGGAAGATTTCAGACCTCGTCACGTTTACCCTATTTAATGATGTTATGTTCTCATATTTGTGACTCAAGCGCCGTGCATTCACAAAAATGTAAACAGATTGTTTGCACTGAAACTAAACAAGAATACACAAAAAGAAAATGCCTGTCTGCCTGCCAGCATCAACATTATAAAAGAATAACGCCTTGTTTTAAGGTGGCAATAGATGAATTGTTACAGATTGATTATTTTGGCCCAGTAGATTCAATCAGATTTATTTATAAAGCTGCAATATCATGAGTCATAGGTTCACATTTTAACATTTCCAACTTTCTCTGTATGGTTTTGTCTGCAGGGGTGACCGCAGACAGGAGCGGCGGGGGCGTCCCTATTGACTCGAACATTGTCCTTGTTCCTGCTGAGCCTAGCTCTCACCTTTCACCTTTTATGTAACTCTTTATTCATTTTCATTCAGAATGCAGAAGAATGTGATCATTCCTGTTTTTGTGTTTGCTCTTGTGTCTAACTTTGTTCTGCCGAGCGGGGCCTCAGGAAAACTTAGGGTTCAGCAAAGGGGGAATTACATTTCTTGTCACCACTGATGTCATTGGAAACAATGCAGTCGTCATTAATATTATTCTCTCAACCTGCCGTGACAGAGAGACAGAAATAGGTTGTGTGTGTTTGTCAGAGGTGAGACATTTTTCCATTTAAAGAACTGTGGAGGATTATGTTGTAGTGTAGAAAACAAAGCATAGCTGCCTCAGAGCTACTTCATTTTTCATAGCTGGTTGTAAAACAGAGAGCCCTGGCACACAGTGTCGGCCTTTCTAAGTCATCATTTGTTTTCCACCGAGGACTTAAAAACCTGTCGAGCAGCTCTTGTTGGTAATCCCATTGTGCTCCTTTGTACATGTGTTGCTCCGAGGGTTACCACATCTTCAGACGTCTGAAGATAGAACTGATTAATTATGACCAGAAATGTGGAAATAAAATCATGGTTGCTTCAATCCCACATTCAAGAAACAGACTTAAATGTGACACTGCAGGATGTAAAGTTCTTTACGCTGCAGAACCACTCCTACTAATTTGTCCTTATGTTGCACATATTAGATTCACAATTTTAGACTGTTCAGTTTTTGTTAGAGCTCCTTATCTGATATAAATTGTACTGGTCAGCTCAGCAGTATGACAGGGGGAATTCACCTTGTCATTAAAACTATGAGCTCAGTGATGTTCATTCATTGTAAGGATAAAGGGGATAAAGGGATAAAAGGGACGAGGATCAATGTCTTTTTATTTCCTGGATCATGACAGTGACACACCCGTCAGGTGATTGAAATGAATCCAACTGACTGTGATGAGAGAAACACAGTGTAGAAACTGAGGCCTCGTTTCTACAGTCGTGTTTAAAGTATATCCGTTCCGTCAGAACTGTTTAACTGTATATTTATTACTTATGAGTTGTTTTTGTATTGTGCTGGTTTCCAAATGAAAGTATTCACAAAACAATGTGGGTGTCTGTGGTTCTTGCCGCCTGTGAATGTGCTTCGTCATTGTTCGTGCTGCCGTCAAAGTTATAAACCTTTAAACACCTGCTTGGGAACTCAGGTTATTTGGAGGAGGTTTTAAGGGCTCGTAATTCTCTGAAAGACTCTTGTTTTTCGAGGCTTTACATTTTAAAATGTAAAAAAAGAGATTTTCAGGGTGTATCATTGTTTCCTTCTTGCCAGCATTTGGCTGCCAGTTCGCTTCAAATGTGTCACCCTGCTCAGGTTTACAGATCGACTTCCTGATTAGCAGTATAGGATTTTAATTTCCTCATTCTTTCATATTCACCACTGAACCATTGACCAGAAGGAACTCTTGTTTAACTCAACTTCAGCTTTTTATAGTTACATATTTCCTACTACAAATGGCTTCACATGACTCACAATTTAAATGATTCTTTTTATATTGATCTTATGCCCACTTTCCTCTGAGAAGTAGGATGTTTGTAACATCAGTGTAGCTGTAAACCTGTGACAGTAACTTGTTGCTTGTGTCAGAGCTGGGAGTACGCACAAGGTTGTGATGCAATAGTGCCTCTTGTGTTTCATGTTGTTCAGGTGAATGAAAGATGCCACACTGGCTTAGAAAATCTTTTAGAAGACTTTTGACGAACGAACAAATTGCTAGCAATGAACTGAAATGACTGCTGACATGCTTACCAGGGTTTAATGGATGGTTCTTCATAATACTGTAGTAGTTGGTTATTTTGAATTTGTTTTATTATATATTAAACTAGTTTAAGCAAGAACCATGTGACATTGATGTTTACTTCATGTGTTTATTAGCGTAAAAAAAACCCACTCCCATCAAAACCAATTTCATTCAGTGTGAACTGTATGTAAACGAAATGAAAGGAAAAAAACAAATACACCAGGTTGAACATGGTGTGTTCGCTATTAATAGATCTTTCTGGTTCTCAGAAACTAAAGATCTGCTGAGAGATACATTTGTGACGCAAAGGTACTTTACAGGTCTGATGCAACCAACAAGAATAAGCTGCCATGGCCTGTTTGTTCATGAGCAGTCAGTCAGCCCATTGTTAGACTCTCTTGTGTTGTGTCTCTTACGCTGTGTCACTTCCAAGAATAGATCTGTGTATATATTAGAATTAGTATAGTATTAATAAACTAAAAAGTTCCCTATAGGAAATTTTGAAAGGCCCAGGGGCTACTGCCGGAGGTACCGTCCCTGACAACATAGGAATTAGCACACTTAGCCTACCTTTAGCAAAGTTAGCTTACAGTTAGCACAGTTAAACCACATTTAGCACAGTTAGCTTACGGTTAGCACAGTCAGCCTACATGTAGCACAGTTAGCACACTTAACCCACACTTAGCACAGTTAGTACAGTTAACCCACATTTAGCACAGCTGGTAGTTAACCCACATTTAGCACAGTTAACCCACATTTAGCACAGTTAGCCTACACCTAGCACAGTTAGCACACTTAACCCACACTTAGCACAGTTAGTACAGTTAACCCACATTTAGCACAGTTGGTAGTTAACCCACATTTAGCTCAGTTAACCCACATGTAGCACAGTTCCCACACTTAACCCACATTTGGCACAGTTAGCCTACACTTAGCACAGTTAACCCACATTTAGCACAGTTAGCCTACACTTAGCACAGTTAACCCACATTTAGCACAGTTAGCATATGTTTGGCACAGTTAGCTTACGGTTAGCACAGGTAGCCTGTGTGTGAGAACGCAATGTGTTTGCGTGTGTGTCTCCTACAACTTTTTGTGTGTGTGTGTGTGTGTAACTGTGATAACATAAAGATAACGTTATCTGATGTTGGTGAGAGGAGGAGGAGGAGTGTGTGTGTGTGTGTGTGTGTGGGTGTTTGTGTGTGTGTGTAACTATAATCACAAAGTTACTAGTGTAGTGTGTGCTGTTGTGTGTTGTAACATAAATGTATGGGAGACAGGGGTCAGCAGTATTAACAGCAGAGGTATCAGAGTAGTCCCTGAATAATGAATTGGTCTCAGCTGTGGCTCTGGTCTGAGGTGAGGGTTGCGATGGCAACTCATGGTGGTCGTCAATGACGATAGAACCGCGCTGGCCTGCGAAGTCTCACATTTGGCCTTACTGTGACAAAACGGTAGCTCCTATCAGAAAAACACGCAGAACGTGAACGTCGTAAGACTTTGATATGTTTTTTGTCTTTCTAGAGTAAATATTTTGGAGACACGTGCGAGTTAAAAACAGGGGTCCCTTCTGCTTCGCTCATCAAATCTTTGCATTGCAGTCAATGGAGAATAGACAGGGACGTGACCGCAAACAGGATCGCTGTTTAAATTCTGTACGCATAACTGCTTTGACGAGCTCATTGTGAGAGACAGAACAAGTTTGTCTGCAACTGCGGGGAAAAAACATGTGTCTAGTTTGTTAATTGTGGCCCGGGGCAAGCGTGGAAAGATAAAAGTTTCAAGCGATTTCAGACACCTGCCTTCGTGAAAAATCATCCAACACTGGTCATGACCATTCTGTGCAATACACGTGTATCTGTAACTGTAATAACATAAAGTTACCTGTGTGTGGGGGGAGGAGTGTGTGTTGGTCTCAGCTGGAATTGGTCTCAGCTGTGGGTTGCCATGGCAACTTGAGGTGGTTGTCAATGACGACAGAAGTGTGCTGGGCCGGGACAGAGAGAGACATGCTCCTATCTGAAAAATACGCAGACCGAGGGCGTTGTAAGACCTTCCTGAAGACTTAAATATGTTTTTTGTCTTTCTAGAGTAAATATTTTGGAGACACTTGCGAGTTTAAAACAGGGGTCCCTTGTGTTTCTCTCAGAAAATCTTTGCATTATAGCCAATGGAGAACACAGAGGGACGTGACCGCGAACAGAGGCAGAGGCTTTGCCGAGCACAATGTGAGAGACAGAACAAGTTTGCGTACAACTGTGGGAAAAACCACGTGTCTAGCGTGTAAATTGTGGACGGGACAAGCATGGAAAGAGAAAAGTTTCAGGTAATTTCAGACACAGTCCCCCACTCTAACTGATGAGGTCACGCACTGTAGCAAGTACAGTGCAATACACATCCATTATAAAGTCAGAATTTCTACAAAAATGATCTTGGTCATTGAACAGTGATTGATCAAACACTATAAAACCTATCAAAACGTGGATTAATACACCAATACACAAGACTCGTGTCTACGTCTAAAAGTTTAAATGAAGCCTCTAGGTGAAAGTATGCCTGAGCAGCAGACCTCTGAAAAAATGTTTTCATTTTTTCTTTCACCCGTCCCATTCATTTCAATGGGAAATTTTTCGCAGTTTTTCGCGACTTACGTTGGGACGAAAGAAAGGAGGAAGAGGAAGAATAATAAGAAGAAACATGCGGTATAACAATAGTACAGCTATGCTGTAGGGGCCAGTGACTCGGGTGTTGCCCTGTGGCCCTAATAAGAAGAAGAAACACAAGGTATAACAATAGTGCCTCGGGTGTTGCCCGTGGTCCTAATAATAATAAAAAATAAGAAGAAGCACGCGGTATAACAATAGTGACTCGGGCGTTGCCCCGTGGCCCTAAAAATAATAAGAAGCAATGCGGTATACAATAATGCCGTCACTGGACCCTACAGCATAGCTGTAGGGTCCAGTGACTTGGGCGTTGCTCCGTGGCCCTAATGAAACACCGAGGCTGTTCTCACATTCACTTTCGTGTGAAAACCTCAACAACTTAATGCTCCAGATCATCTCAGTAATCTTTTTTATAAGACAACACAGTGCCGGCACAGCGACACGGGCGGACAAAAACAAAGGGATTAACAATGTTTATGGTCGTGTGTGTGTGTGTGTTATTGAGATTATAGAGTCTCAGTAATCATTTAAGAATTCAGTTTCCTTAAAGGTAATAAAATATATTGCACATCACTTCATAATATTAATAATTTCTTGACATAGATAGTAGCATCACATTTACTGTTTTATATGTTATCACAACACAACTAATTTAACAAAATAGATTCTTCTAATCTCGATGAATTTAATGTTTACAGTTGACTAAAAGTAATGTGATGGGAAAACTGAGCTACACATGAATCTATGAAACTCTTAGATAAATTAGTTAGCAATTAGGGAGGTTAGTGAACATAAATGTTTCAGTTTTTCTAAAACAAGAATAATATATAACTGAGTGAAACGGTTAAAAGCCTAATATCTAGTAAGAGATGAATAGACTTAGACAGACTTTAATGATCCACGAGGGAAATTACTTTGTCACTCATCACGAGTAACATGAAATAACCAGAAAAGAGTCATAAATACTCAGGTTGGCTGTGGCATTTAAACTATGCTCAGTTTGTACTAAGGAGCCTAAAGTGTGCCAAAAAAATATCCCACACACCATTAAAACACCACCACCAGCCTGAACCGTTGATACACGGCAGGATGGATCCATGCTTTCACGTTGTTTACGCCAAATTCTCACCCTGACATCTGAATGCCAACTGTAGTCTCAGTTTACTGTTCTTAGCTGACAGGAGTGACACCCGGTGTGGTCTTCTGCTGCTGAAGCCCATCTACTTCAAGGTTGGACATGATGTGCGTTCAGAGATGGTATTTTGCATTCCTTGGTTGTTAACGAGTGGTTATTTGAGTTACTGTTGCCTTTCTATCATCTCCAACCAGTCTGCCCATTCTCCTCTGACCTCTCACATCAACATTTTCATCCACATAACTGCAGCTCACTGGATATTTTCTCTTTCTCGGACTATTCTCTGTAAACCCTAGAGATGGTTGTGCGTAAAAATCCCAGTAGATCAGCACTTTCTGAAATACTCAGAGCAGCTTGTCTGACATCAACAACCATACCACGTTCCCCTTACTCCTCCATTCTGATGCTCAGTTTGAATTTCAGCAAGTTGTCTTGATCACCTCTACATGCCTAAATGCATTGAATTGCAGTCATGTGATTGGCTGATTACCTATTTGTGTTTACAGGCAAGTGAACAGGTGTACATTAGGTACACCTGTTCAAGAGTTTGTGTCAAAGTGGCCAGTGAGTGTATATACTCTATGTATATATCTATGACCGATAACAGCCATTAACAGCAGTGCCACTAGAGATGCAATGCATGATGGTATGCCCACAACCCGTTGAGTGACCCAGAGCCGTATATTAGAGAGTCTGGACAACTAGGGAATGGACGGTCTGAGCTTGACTGGTTCTCAGCTGGTCACGTGTTTCATCGGCGTCATTTAGATGTAACATGTAACTAATATTCATCCACAGAAAAGTGTCCCTCTTTGACGTTTGTTAAAATTTTATGTAAACAATCTATCATTAATGTGTACCCATTAATGTGTACCTTGATCTCAAAAACAAACCAAAATGAATGAACAAAAGAATGAATGAAGTTAACCAAGCCTTATGCTGAAGCTTACGCTTTTTAATGCCAGTAAATCTGCAAAATGCACAACTAGACAATGGATAATTTGCCCTCTTTGGTCTTCTGGCAGTTATGACAATGAAACCACAAGAAACATTTTGATATGAAATGTTCCTTTGTTAAAGAGGGTGACCAGTCCCAACTTAATAACTTGGCGGGTTCAATCTTAAATGAATATGTGATAATTCATGATACTAATTACTAGTTAATTGTGACATGCTAGGATTGGAGAATATGTGGCTGAATGAAAATACCAAAACTTTGCAAGCATACTAGACAAACAAAACATAAATAATTACGTCTAGTTATTAGTGACGTGAGACCCAAGCAGCAGCATTATCAATGGTCAGTCTTGCATTTAGTGGCTTTGAATAGTGAGGAAGAAAGAGGTGTGTTTGAAAGACAGGGAGGGTAAAGAAAGCTATTTATACTGGAACAGATCTGTACAGTTGTACTTAATAATTATGGCTTTCCACAAAGTGATGCGTGTGTTCGCTGTGCTGATTCTCCTGATACAAGGTAAGAGCTCTTGAAAATGCTGTACAGATTTGGACGGGACTTGTTGATCGTTGTAAAGGCTAAAAACATTAAATACTAATTACGTTTGGAAGGAGATATGTGGAATAATCACAGCATGTTACATTATTGCTGTTTGTTTTACAAACTTCTACTTTAACTAAACATTTAGTAGTTTATAGTTAGAGTAAAAGCAATTGTGAGACTAAATGGTTTACTGATGGTGAAATATCTTCATAATGCTCCCTCATGCCAGATTTTGTAAGATACTACTAATAATTGTAACAGCTTCAATTTGTCACGGACCATGTACCTCCCCATGGCTACTGCTATGGGGTGTTCCTTGCCTTGGTGTTAGGTGTCCTCCAGCTAAGTAAGCTCCCCTTACCTTCAGTCCTTCAGTCCTGTTCGTTTGTTGTACCAACCCTTTATTGTTTTCTTTTTTCAGAGTCAGTGTCACAGCTATCTGGTAAGTTAGATTTTCATGTATAATGATTAACCTAATTCCAGATGAGACTTGGGATATTTTAACACATAGCCTTTAAAAACAAAAGACGTTTTTGATAACGATGACGTTGAATTCACTCACCTCGAGTATATTTGTAGCCCTCTGATTTTTCCTCCAGTCTGGGTGCCTGGTAACAAGTGGGAGGACAGGAGCCCTGAAAGCCCTGCAGTTACACGCATGCATTACGGACTTAACTAAATTAACAGAACAAGGGCGGGAGCGTGCACATGCTTTAGGGTAGCATGATATAATGTAAAGACGTTAACGCGATTATAGCGATACAGACGCCACGGGAAACCATGAGAAACAACACTGGTCTTTTGGTCTTTTTAAACATTTATACCTCTACAGGAAGGTGTGAACGGTCGTCAGATAAGAGAACAAGATGACTCCTAAACTGATATCAATCATCCAGCACAACGCGTAAAGTAACAAGACATATAAACCTCTCAAATTCGCAACTTCATTTTCACTTTGTTGCCTGCAGCCCAGCGAATCCGCCGAGTTGCAGCTGGTACTGGTGTGCCATATTGGTTTCTTGGGAGTGTTGAGTTAAAGAACATTATATTTATGCAAGAGCCTCTACAAATACAATTTACACGATAATGCATCTGAAGAACTTCAGGACAGTTGGTAGGAATCCTTTATCACACAAACTTCAAAACTGTGTATGCAAGGGCTGAATGTGTTTGTCCCTGATAAATAAGGGGTGTTCAGCTATTAAAATAAGAGAGGGTATCATTTTCTGTATATCCTCCTCACACAAAACCTCATGGAGGTGTGACTTTAGCCAAATTTGGGGAAACAACAGTAACTCACCTTGGAGTGCTCACACTGACAACAGTGGCTGGTTGTGAGGAGGCAAGGATCCTGGGTGATCTTTTGTCTGTTTGTCTCAGATTACCTGCTGACACTCCTTCTTTCCTCATACTCAACAAAGAGGGCTGGGTCCATTTGATCAACAAATGATCGCGGAACCCAAATTATGAGTTTAGGAAACTTTAGGCGACAAACTTACAAGTTAAGTGTATAATATGGATTAATAGTTCAATCACAAACCACCGGCTTCAGTTTTTATTGCAGTGACTGATGTGTATGTTAGAGTTGCCAGCAAAAAACATGAAACCCCAACAACTTTAAGCACTTTAACAGCTGTCCTGGACCTCTTGAAACCACCAGCCAGACTCCTTCGTCAGCCACTAAACAAAGCCTCCCAGACAAGTGGGTCAACCCTGGGCACCATTCTATTCTTTTCTTCCGGTACTTCCATTTCTTGCCTCCACCTTCCCAAATAGAACATGTTGTTATGAATGATTTTCCTATTTTTGATTAGCCCTGACCATGAGACTTAATTGAAAAACATTGTTACTTAAAAAGCTACTTTTTTTTAAACTAGTAAATGGGTTGTTAAGCCCCAATATAATAAAAAATGTTATAACAATAAATAAAGAATGTGGATGTTGTACCAATAAAAGTCACTTGAAAAATTCACCAATGGCAAATACATTTATGACAGTTATTAAATACTATTAAATTCTATGCTAACTTACCATAAAACAAAGAATTGGAAATTAACAGGAAAAAACATCTAACTACCTGACAAGTGGTCAAACACAAATTTAATCAGAAATCAACAGGAGTCTGTGTCATCCATAAATGATCAATCATTTTGATTAATGCGGATTGCATCAGCAAACTGAAAAAAATACTAGACTAACATGTTGATTTAAACTTACAGTTTAACAACTTTTTATGACTCTTTTTATACATAATTGTGATTGGTCACTGAGTTGACTGAGTTTAATGTTTTGTTAATTAAAATCATGAGCTGCTGTTTCAGAAACAACAAATAACGTATTGGATAATATGAGCATAATAATTTAGAACACGTGGTTTGTTCAGAATAAGATACTAGACAAAGTATGTGTATATTTTCAAGTCTCTATTTGTATATGCACAATGTACTTTGTATTCATGTTGATTACACATCTATCTACATCATTAATCAATTAATTTTTCCTGAAGACCATTTAGCTCACTTTTAAGAAAAAGTATTTTTGAGAATGAATGTGCTGTTTGGAAAATGACATGAAGTTTAAATTTCATGTAAAAAAAGATTATTGGAACTGTCTACAATAGTTTTCAATGTAACACACTTAACAATTCATGGCATACCCACAAATGTCTGTATGGTTCATATTTCCTTTCACTTGGATTCTCCATAAACATATAGTAAGCTCTGATACAATTTGATACAGATCTGGATCAGATCCTGTTGATCGAATTGAATCAAACAACAAACACTTAAATACATTTATTAACTACTGTATGTCAGGTGTCATTTTGGAATGAGTTAGACTTTATGTAAGTATACAAGCATTCCTACTGATTGATTGTTGTCTTGAATACAACTTCCTGTATTTTTAGATATTAAATTAAAATTTAACTGAATAAACACTGAAACTTTAGATGATTACAGTAGTAACAGTCTTTTAGTTCTGCCTGAGTAAACTGAGTTTACAGTCATGGTAAGTACTTGTCTTTTTTAGCTGTGATGCCTGATTGCTTCCTTTGTCAATGTGCTTATTGTGACTGGATGTTAAAGAGAACTATGTAAAAGACAATGCCTTTTCAGTGTCTAATTATTTCATTCAGCATGCAACTTAATGTGTATTTAATGATCTGCATACAGACATGGACACAGACACACTATTACTATAAACGTTCAGACCTACCTTACAATGCCTGGCTGGCTGCATCAGTAGAATGTGCATAGAGATCTATATCAGTTACATCTGTAACACTAACATTCTATAAATAAAAAAATGTACAGTTTAACGTAACGTTTGATCTGCAAACAAGCGATTATAACTTGTTTCTCCAGTTTATCGAACAGTGGGACAGCAGCCTAACCCTCAGATTACAATCATGTCATACTGGACTTAACATCAATTCCGGAGAGAACAAGACGGGACCAATTTTAGCACTGATTAATTGGGAAAACGTTATTTACTGTCTAGGAGATAGAAACACTGTACACCTTTTGAGTCATTTCAATTTTCTGAAAACGCAAAGTCATAATGACCCTATAATCTTATGCCCAAAGCTAACAAACAAAAAGACTGAAATCGCAAAAGTGACATTGACTTTATTGGGATTTCCACTGCCCCTAATCGCAGTGTCCGCTATAGTCACTAATTGTTTTTTTGTCCTCTGTCTGAGTTCGCTTACAGTCCCACATAAAACACGACGAATGTTGGAAGAATCAACAGGCCTTGAGGGAGCTCCCTAGCCAACTTTCAACTGTGTATGGAAGGGCCGAATCTCTTCTGTGAGTGATCATATTAATCGAGATCAATTGTGTATATCCTCACTCACTGCTGCCTCACTTTAGTAACATATGACCATACATGAGATGTAGCAACTTGATAACAGATATCGCAGATGCGGAGCTGGTATAATACCCTGAGAATGTTGGACCTCCTTTGCCTAATCACAACGTGTCCATCCTAAATACTCAAGATTAAGTTGAAATTTAGCAAAACGTTCATTATTAATGTCATTATCCATTACAAACAACCTGGTTGTCATCTGTGGTCTGTCAGAGTTCAAAAGAGGTCAACCCCAAAAAATTAAGCGTAATCGTCCTGACTTCGGCAACACGTGATCTTGTCACACTATCTCCCATGCACAACATAGCAACCACTTGTTGGAGTGACACTCCAGTCCTACTCCAAGCATTTCTTGCTAGTGATTTCATCCTAATTGTCCTTTTACTGCCTGTGCTCCACCTTAACTAAAAGCACCTTTTATTTAAACATGTCACATGGGTGAGCAAACATTGAATGGAACTTACAAAAGAAACAGAATTATAGTTCTAAGTTCCTAATAAATGACCGCTACAGATTTGATGTTACATATATGCACATCTAGTTAATACATTAAATCTGTTCTGACTTCCATAAACAGAAAGTGGAAATTAAGAACATCTGAAAACACTAAGTTAACAAAGATGACAAATCACAGTTTTAATGAAATGGCTTACTGAAGCATTGAAAATGTACAAACAACTGATATAGTCATGATTCTATTTACACAGGTGAAATTCTCCAATCTAGTCAATATACTTGCAAAAATGCTGAACATAATCTGTATCAATGTAGTTTAGTGACATTCATCTACATGCAATTGCTTAATCGATTTGATCAGCAAACATGGCTGAAAGAAGGGAGGAAAGAACTATTTATACTGAACAATTCTGTAAGTGCCTTAACATTTGATGGTTCACATAGTGATCGTTGGTTTAAAGCATGTGTCTGATTCTCAAAACACAGGTAAGAGTCTTGAAATGATTTACAGATTCGACGACCTGTTGACTGTTGTTGATAAAATACATAAGATTACAAGTTATTGGAAGTATGATGAAATATCACGCATGTTACTGTGTGTTTGATATTAGACCCTTATGATCAATAGTTAATTAACATTATTGATTTAATCATAAAGATCGTAGTATAGTTTTCTGAGTGAATATAATGTCTTTTTCCCATTCCAGTTTTTATTTTTTGAAAAATGTCAATTGCAGTTGTGTCACTGTCTTAATTTAATTGATAATGACTATAATTAAATGAATATGAGAACTGATTAAAGAGCACATTACACCATTACTGTCAATGCAAATCATGTATATGAATGTCTTATAAATTCATGTTCAAAATAAAATATACAATATGCAACACTTTGCTAGAACATTAATGGATGTTCATTTTAAGAGATTGTCACAGCTACCTGTAATTAGTATTACATTCTAATTATAACATGAATACTGTCAGAATGGTCATTTAATCTTTGTTATGTTTATTCTTTTGAAAATACAGTTTGATCTGCTAATTGAAACGTTAGTCATACTGGTTAATCAATAAATGATAGATTTTAATAAACATGATTCATTAGTTGGATCTTATCTCTTCATCCAGTAGTTTAAAGTCTGAATGTGTTTTTATGGACTGTGTGTCGTCCCTAAATCGTAGTGGACGACAGTGGTTAAGGCAGCTATGGTGAGTCCTTTCACTGTCAATCATAGACCATTACGTTGTGTGGGTTACTGCTTAAGGAGGAGAAGACACTAATGCCATGTATAAATTATATACTGTTTGTCAGATTATGTCACTGCCTAGATACATGTATCATATTCTTTTGTCTCAGCAATTATCTACAACTACATGTTTGATCTGGTCTTAAAGAGTCAGAGGTTCCACTATGTGATTCAGCAAACACGATCTATATCAGCACTATCGCAGTTTTGAAGAATATGGTCTCTGCCTACTTTACAACGGATCAATCACAGCCCAGCAGCAGAAGGTATAGCCTTAGTCCGAGTTAACAGCTGGGTCACTGGGTGGCACATGTAGGTAACAGAACCAGATATACAAGAACCTGACTCCAGCACACTTGCAAGTACTCATCATCCTTAACCTTCATCTGGCCCTCAAACAGACCTTCAACCATAGATCAAAATTCATAACTGATACAACAGACTAGAACCAGCATACATAAACACCACCATGCGCATACTCAATACTACCACTACCTACAACAACAAGATTCCTCTCTAACGACTAACAAATCAATACAACAACCCATCGACTTACTACAACTAATACTTAGGCTTTGCAACTACACAACGATCTCCTTGACAACAGACCCTACAAAACTAACGCTGTTACTATGTTATTTACTTGTTTTGTTGTACTACACTTCAACAGACGATATCACATAGCATTATCCTCCATAAAGTCTACAGCCAGACTTCACCATCATGTTACAACATCACCAAACAAATCCTCAAGCACTCAATGGCCTTCACTAATCCTTTTAAACTCAAAACATAACTCCTGAAAACTACAGAATGATTAAACTAATCTGATACACACCATTCTGAACGTATCACTTTTTCAACTTCACTTGATTCAAGACAACCTAAGCGCCTCACCTCAGTACTATACAATGCATCCGCAATCGCTGTCCAGAGCACTACAATAACTACATGACAATGCCAATCACGCTAAATCCACTACAAAAGAAACACACTCCTTCCAAACTTAAGAGCTTCAACGGACACAGTGTCCAAGGTTCAAGATTCAACTACAACAACTCAAGTTCACAGTGATCTTCCCCAAAGAAACCATACACCCTGCAACTATACATTTGCAAGTTTGACAATACTAATATACTTTTACTTATTACAAATAGTCTTACCGATAAAACTTTATTGATCGATAATAACTTCGTGTTCAATCTCTTTTCTCGATACTTCATTTCACACTCATATGAACACCAATGTGTGCTAACATAGTTCCTACCTGTTGACCTATACTACTAATTTAATGCCAAATGAAAAAATACACTATCACCACTTGCATCAACAACTCACGTCACAGCTCTCGATATTCATCAAAAACTACTGAACCGCACCATCCTCCGGACTTAGGAGCAATAACTAATTGTCCAAACCCTCATCTTCTGACACTCAAACAAACACATAGAAGATCATCCTGCCTGACAATTAGTGTATCCACTCACCTAACCAGACCTTCAAGTTGCACTCAATACACTAATGAACATGCGTCTGACACTCCTCCTTCCAAGTCCCCCCTTCCCCAAAACCATCAATGGTGACGCTGCCACTCTTCCGAACACACATAACCACTACTATCTCCATCACTACAACATGTGCTACAACAACCACTGCCAATCTCATTTACGTCTTGTTCAAGTCCTACCACGAACCCTCCTCAACACATCCCTCCAACATTTCGTAACTAACAGACATCCTCCAGTCCACTACAGACTCAACATGAACAATCGCTTCCAGACAACACGAGTATGACACTCTGGTTGCATCCAACCACCAGATACTACACCAATAAACTGTCCCATCACACTCATGTTAACACCAAACTCCACACAACCACCGCTCATCCCTCCAATCCACTGAACAAACAAGTGCATCCTCAGTTCAACCTACAGCCTGCCAGAACAAACACACTAAACACACCACCTCCTCCAACCACTACAACACCACCACTCCCTCCAACCACTACGAACACCACCACCCTCCTTCAACCACATACAACAACACCACCATCCCTCCAACCACCACAACCACTACACTCCCTCCAACCACTACGACCACCACCACCCTCCCTCCAACCACTACAACAACCACCACCATCCCTCCAACCACTACGACCACCACCACCATCCCTCCAACCACTACAACAACCACCGCCATCCCTCCAACCACCACAACCACTACACTCCCTCCAACCACTACGACCACCACCACCCTCCCTCCAACCACTACAACAACCACCACCATCCCTCCAACCACTACGACCACCACCGCCATCCCTCCAACCACTACAACAACCACCACTCCCTCCAACCAAACGCACCCTCACCCTCCAACCACTACAACAACCAGCCAACCCTCCCCCAACCACAAACAACCACCACCCTCCCATCACAACCACATACATACACAACCACTCTCTCCCCAACCACTACACAACCACCACACTTCCCTCCAACCACACAACCACCATCACTCCTCCTCACACTATCTCAACAACCACCACCAATCCCTCCAACCATACGAACCACCACCCATCCCTCCACCACTCACAACCACCACATCTCAACCACTACACCACACCACCCTCCCTCCAACCACCACAACCACCACACACCCACCAACCACAACAACAACCACCACCCTCCTCCAACCACTACACCACACATCCATCCATACCCTCACCACTCACCACCACCCTCCACCTACATACAACCACACACACCTCCTCCCCACACAACTCACGACAGCCACAACCTCCCTCCAACCACTACAACCCTCCAACCACTCAACCCTCCTCCAACCACTACAACAACCCACACTCCTCCAACCTCACAACAACACCACTAAACGACACCATCCAACCTACAACAACACACCTATCAACAAATCAACCACTGCCATCCATCCTCCAACCACCACAACCACCACATCCCATCAACCACTACGAACACACCACCACCCTCCCTCCAACCACTACAACAACCCACACCCTACCCATCCACCACCACTACCACCACCACCACTCCCTCCAACCACTACAACAACCACCACTCCCTCCACTCACCACCCCCAACCACCACACACCTCCCTCCAACCACTACAACAACCACCACCCTCCCTCCAACCACTACGACCACCACCACCCTCCCTCCAACCACTACAACACACCACCACCCTCCACCATCCAACCACCACCCTCAACCACTCACACACCATCCCTCCAACCACTACAACAACCACCACCCTCCCTCCAACCACCACAACCACCACCCTCCCTCCAACCACTACGACCACCACCAACCTCCCTCCAACCACTACAACAACCACCACCCTCCCTCCAACCACTACAACCACCACTCTCCCTCCAACCACCACAACCACCACACTCCCTCCAACCACTACAACCACCACCCTCCCTCCAACCACTACCACCACCACCACCCTCCCTCCAACCACCACAACCCCCCCTCCAACCCTCCAACCATCCACAACCCCACAACCACCACCCTCCCTCCAACCACTACGACCACCACCAACCTCCCTCCAACCACAACAACAACCACCACCCTCCCTCCGCCCACTACGACCACCACCCTCCCTCCAACCACTACAACAACCACCACCATCCCTCCAACCACCACAACCACCACACTCCCTCCAACCACTACAACAACCACCACTCTCCCTCCAACCACCACAACCACCACCCTCCCTCCAACCACTACAACAACCACCACCATCCCTCCAACCACTACAACCACCACCGCCATCCCTCCAACCACCACAACCACTACACTCCCTCCAACCACTACGACCACCACCACCCTCCCTCCAACCACTACAACAACCACCACCATCCCTCCAACCACTACAACAACCACCACCCTCCCTCCAACCACAACAACCACCACCCTCCCTCCAACCACTACGACCACCACCAACCTCCCTCCAACCACTACAACAACCACCACCCTCCCTCCAACCACTACGACCACCACCCTCCCTCCAACCACTACAACAACCACCACCCTCCCTCCAACCACTACAACAACCACCACCCTCCCTCCAACCACCACAACCACCACCCTCCCTCCAACCACTACAACAACCACCACCCTCCCTCCAACCACTACAACAACCACCACCATCCCTCCAACCACTACGACCACCACCACTCTCCCTCCAACCACCACAACCACCACACTCCCTCCAACCACTACAACAACCACCACCCTCCCTCCAACCACTACAACAACCACCACCCTCCCTCCAACCACTACGACCACCACCACCCTCCCTCCAACCACTACAACAACCACCACCCTCCCTCCAACCACTACAACCACCACCCTCCCTCCAACCACTACGACCACCACCACCCCCTCACCCTCACAACCACCCTCCCAACGACACACCACCACCCTCCCTCCAACCACTACAACAACCACCACCATCCCTCCAACCACTACGACAACCACCACCCTCCCTCCAACCACTACAACAACTACCACCGTCCCTCCAACCACTACGTCCACCACTACCAGTGGGGGTACACCCAGTCAATCCATTTTCTTCTTGCTCTTCCATGTCCTCTTCCTCTTGTCTTGCCTCCAACTCTTCTCATAGAAACACCTTTAAATGAAATGATTTTCACAATGTGATGAGCACAAATGAATATGAGCAAACCTTAAATTGAAGAACCATTGTTACTTGAAACTCTAGCTGCGATCTGTTGACCACTAGCAGCAAAAGTAAGAGCCATAGGCTAGCCGAGTGGTTGTTGTGCAGTCGACTCCATAGATACCTACTAAAGCACAGTCTGTGCTGAGGAAGAGTGATTCCTTGTTGTTTTTAAGTGTGAAGGACAGTAGGACAGTAGGTCTAACCATGAGCCCCTTTTACTACTGCTCTGCTGTAACATGCAATATGCAATATACAAGGAATTAATTTAATGTGAAAATGAAGATGCACTGGAAAAATGTTATCATGAAGATTTATAATCACTATGAAGACAAAATATGTCAAATCTTTGCACTGTTAAATGTTCTGTACTTACTGTAAACACAATATTGTGTTGTCATACTAGAATATTGCTTATCATTAGCTTCTGTCTTGGATTGTACAAAATTTCATGGTGGTAAACACAATCAAAAAGACAACTAGTTGAAAAATTAACCACAAATATGCTAATACAGTTTATATACAGGTAAAAGTAGGCTACTAGATAAATGGTCCAAATAGCTAGATGTAGCCTACTTGACAACTGATTGAATATGATGATTATTTATTTACAGAAAGTTTCAAATCTTATTTTACTTACATAAGAATTAGTGCTTAGAATTAGATTAATCCCAGGGTTGCTGTGGATTAATTTTGGTCAGTCACTATGAAATATTAATTTTTAATCTATCACAGTTCATTTTGCATCAGCAAACAGACTCAGGAAAGAAGGGAATATATATGCACCTAACATGCTGATTAAACACCTTCAACAGTTTCAACAAAACTTCTTTTTGTCTCTTTTTAAACAATAATTGGTGTTGGTCAAAAGCTACCTTTTCTGAAAATATACTATTAGTTTGTTAAGCAACAGTATTCTAAAACCTTTACAAATAATTGAGCAGAAAGTGGATGTGCCTCAGATTTATGTTGGATTAATGTAAACTGTTGATTTCAGAGCACTCAAGTTATTAACTTAAGGTGCTAATCTAACTTGTAATCTTAAATTGAAAAAACTTAAAGTGCATGTTACCTGTTGAATTGAAGTAATTTTTTGAGATGTACAACTGATAAGTCATGATTCTAATTATATGCCAGGATCGGAGAATATGTGGCTGAATGAAAATACCAAAACTTTGCAAGAATAAACACTAGACAAACATAACATGAATAATCACGTCTAGTTATTGGTGACGTGAGGTCTGAGTAGCAGCATTATGCTTACTCCTGGACTTTGATCAGCAAGGCAGAAAGAGGTGTGTTTAAAAGACAGGGAGGGTAAAGAAAGATATTTGTACTGCAACAAATCTGTGCAGGTGTACTTAACAATTATGGCGTTCCACAAAGTGACGCATGTGTTCGCTGTGCTGATTCTCCTGATACAAGGTAAGAGCTCTTGAAAATGTTGTACAATTTTGGACGGGACCTGTTGACCGTTGTGAAAGCTAAAAACATTAAATACTGATTAGGTTTGGAAGTAGATATGTGAAATAATCACAGTATGTTACATTATTGCTGTTTGATTTTACAAACCTCTAATTAATTTAATTAAACATTTAGTAGTTTATATTTTAAGTGAGGGTGGCACAGTTGCTCGGTGTTTAGCGCTGATGCATCCCAGCTCAAGTCCAGCTAGGGCCTTTCTGGGTGGAGTTTGCATGTTCTCTTCGGATACTCCAACTTCCTCCGACCTACAAAGACATGCTCATTAGGCTGGTGAATGACCCTAGGTGTGAGTGTGTGCGAATGGTTGTTTGTCTGTGTTAGCCCCGTGACCCTAGTGAGGATTAAGTGATATGGAAGATGAGATGAGAGATTCAGAGTAAAAGCAGTTGTGAGACTAAATTTACTGATGGTAAAAATCATAATGCTCCCTCACTCCAGGTTTTGTAAGATACTTTTAAAAATTGTAACAATTGCAGTTTTTCAACTTCTAATTTTATGTATTTGTAACTTGTTAGATGTTAATAATTGTAAGATCTGAATGTGTCTACACACTAGACTATAAACATCAACCACATTAAAACCATCAGCTGGTGAAGTGAAGAACACTGATGATGTTATTATGGTGTAATGTTCTTAAACATTAGAATGGGTTATAAATACACATTTTCTGTACCAACCCTTTATTGTTTTCTTTTTTCAGAGTCGGTGTCACAGCTATCTGGTAAGTTAGATTTCCATGCATAATCATTAACTTCCTTCCTCATGAGACTAGAGACAATTTTAGCACATAATTGGGGATTAGGTTTCTTTCTATTGAGCAGAAAAGTGTACAGTTTGATTCTGTTCACATGACTCTAGAGTCATAGCCTTAAAAAACAAATAGCAGATGTTTTTGATAAACCACTGACTGACATTAGTTGAACTTCTTCTCACTGCGTCTTCAGCCACTAGTTTGTAGTCCTGACATGTGTGTTTTAATGGTCCTCTTCAGTCTGCGGTCAGCCAGCAGTCAGCACCAGGATAGTTGGAGGACAGGTGGCCCGTGAAGGCAGCTGGCCCTGGCAGGCTGATCTGCACGGTAGGTTCGGTCACTTCTGTGGAGGATCCCTCATTAACGATCAATGGGTGCTGAGCGCTGCTCACTGCGTCCCAAGGTGAGTAGATACCATCATGCCATGTAGCCAGACCTGTAACCAGGATTATAGAAATACAGATACATGTCGCCACTGGGCACCAATCACTGTACTGGGGGAAGATATTAGTAATGTTGTTTTTTTTTTTTTTTTGTGGCATTTAGTTCCTCTACAAGCGACCTGGTTGTGTATCTGGGTCGTCAGAGTCAAGACGGATTGAACCCCAACGAGGTGTCTCGGACGGTAACACGGATTATCAATCATCCCAGCTACAACAACATAACCAGTGACAACGACATCACCCTACTGCAACTCTCCTCACCGGTGACTTTCACCAACTACATTTCACCTGTCTGCCTGGCAGCCACAAACAGCACCTTTTACGCCGGAGTTAACAGCTGGGTCACCGGGTGGGGCAATATTCGAGATGGAGGTGGGTCAAAAGGAAACCAGATTATATTTATGCTCAAAGAAGACCTGACTACAGCACTACTGTGTCATATATGTCACTCTGTTATCTGTTAACCCCTTTACATTCTGGGCTTTTCTCAGAAAAACGCCTATTTAGGACATACCCAAAGTAAATTGAATGCTGTTCAACAGTTTGGAGCTCATTCATGGTCTTGGTCTCTTTGGAAAGCTAAGACTCTAGAGTTTCTATCACAAAAGTCATAATCACTCTAAGTGCTATTGTTCTTGAGGAATCAAAGTTGACACACAGTTAAAAATAAAAAGTTGTTGGGTTGGTCTGAATTAAAAATACAGATAATGTGCAACGCCATTGAAAGGCTTGTAGGTATTTGTCAAAACTGATTGATATTAACAATAAAAGCAGGAATTGCCGCTAATCAAACTAGACATACGACTCTGGTTTGATGAATGTCCATTTATAATTATTTAATACATATACTAACAAAAAATATATTTTTGTTGGTTCTTCATTATAGTCCATTACATTGAGCTTAATAACAAATTTGGTAGTTTAGTTGACTTCAAAGGTTTTGCCAGATTAAGTCTATACCGTTCATATAACAGATCACAATAATACAAAAAATTCTCACTAAAATGGTATTCTGTTGCATACGTTATGGAGTTTAAATTTTTTATGGTCCAGGCATATAACGGCAAGAAAAGTCTGTTTATTTTAGTCATAAGCAGAGCACTGACATCAGGCGGGTAACAACCCACTGCTTCAATGCTATGAGTATTAGGCCTGCAAATGGTGGTATGAGACCATTGACTGTATGCATTGCCATCCAGGATACTGACAACTGATGTAATCTTTGATAAACTCTATAAGTTAACGTAACTGCGTGGATTCTGAAAATGAAATGAAGCCGAGTAAGTCTGGGCGTAGTCCCGTGGTAGGAGGGTTGGATTGAGCAGTTTACCTACGGTCCACACTGTAGGATCTGACGACTAATGGGGTACTGTTGGGCGACTAAATCAGCCTGAACGTTGAAACCCACCCACCCATCTTGGCGCTGCTGGGGTAGCTAGGCTAATTGCTATCCGAGGTGCTGGCAGCCGGCTAACACGGTGCCTTCGCTCCTGGTTTGATGCTATTGTCCATACTAAAATATAATATATAACACATTAAATACAGTTATGATTTAGAGATTAATGTCTTTAATTTTAATTATATATTAGAGTTAGAGTTCTGTTACAAGTTATGAGTCACATTTCACATTTGAGCTGTAATAAAATTTGGTGATTTAGTGATGACTTTCAAAGTGTTCTCTGTCCAGATTTGAAGTCCTGATAGTCTAGTTCTTCATCTCATGTACAAAATCTGGATCACCTGAATTTTACACAGACAAATAGACAACAAATAATGTATGTGTTAGATGTTATGGGAAGCTTTATGGGAAGTTTTTTTTTTATGAGTCCCAGGCAGTATCAAAGGTCAAAGATATACAGCTCTGCTTTATTACAACGTAGTACACTAAAGCATGGCAGCAGCTGGAGGTGGGCATCATGGCAGGGTGTACAATCTCTCCACTAGCCTTTACACTGGCTATGGAAGTGATTATTAGGGCCTCAAAATGGGTGGTAAGTGGAGAAAAGCTGCATGGAGGGCTTCGTCTCCGCCCAATTAGGGCCTTCATGGATGACATGACAACTGTGATGTCAACTGCTCCATTTAGTAGCAGACTGCTGGATAAGTTAAACAGTAACTTGCTGTGGGCTAAAATGAAAGTGAAGCCGAGTAAGTCTCGGAGTATCTCAGTTGTTAAAGGAAAGGTAGTCGGCCGCCATCTTGAGCAGGGGTTGTTACCAGCGGTCAGACTGTATTCAGTGCATCTGACTGACTAAAATGACAGACTTTTGTGTCGTTAACGGATCTGCCAATGAAAGAAACACCAAACACCACGCAACAGGGAATACCATTTCACAAGTGAGAAGATGTTTTATGTTATTTGACTGTTATGAACACGTTAAATGTATCTCTAAGGCTTACGTTAATTATTAGCTTATGTAAGGATAAGAAAAAAAATATGTTTTTGTTAGTAAAACATCAGTAATATGATAAAAGTGACATTTAATAAACTCTAATGTGTTATTATTATTAAATATATCATTAAGGCTAAGCAAGGACAGTGGGTGAACTGGGAGAGTGTAGAGAAAGGGAAATTGTCTTGGAGAGCTGTGAAGCATGGAGGCTAGTAGGATTAGGTTTATGATAGGGGCTATTTATGATGTGCTGCCATCTCCCCAGGACCTAAACCAGTGGTTAGGGGAGGATGCTGCCTGCCCACTTTGTTCTTGTGTATACGCTTAGCCACATTGTGACAGGTTGCAGGGTTAGCCTCTCTCAAGGGCCTACCTCTCCCTCTCTACCTTGCATCACAACCAGGTTCTGAAATGCTTAGCAGCTGCAATTGAGGTAAAAAGGATTGAAGCAAATTCCTCATCTGCTAGAAAGGAGAATAGGCATATTATGTTTTCTTCGGGAGGGAGATAAGGCCAGACCAGCGAGAATCAGGCACAGTGTGGGGCAGCTAAGTGTGGGCGGAGGCTGGGAGCTGAGGTCTGATTTAGACCGGATTTGCTGCTGTGGTCCGAGATCGAAAGGAAAGTGTATTTTGTGGAATTAACTGTCCCGTTGGAAGACAGAGTTGAGGAGGCGAGTGAGTGCAAGAGAGATAGATACACGGAGCTGGCATCCGAACACTGCCTACTGTTGTTGGCTAGGCTTGTTAGCTGGCGTTTTCTTGTGTATCATTTCTGATCTTGGCAGAGGGGAGGGATATTGATTGAAGTATAGTTGCATGTCCCATTGTTTCTTACCTACTGCTGATGGCTAGGCTATTTAGCTGGTGCTTTCTAATGTTTTATTTCCGTGGCTAGGCTAGTTAGCTGGTGTCTGGTCTAGTGTTCTATTTCTAATCCAGCAGAAGGGAGCGGTGTTGGTTGAAGTGTAGTCGCATGTCCCACCACCTCTCATTACCTCCTGCTGCAGACTAGGCCATGTATATGGTGTCTGGAAGAATAGTCTGACCTACCAGACTGAATGTGGTGGAGTTACTGCTTTTATCATTAATGGGTTGTGTGTTTATCATTTTTCTGTGATCTTAGTTCCCCTTCCTTCCCCACAAGACCTCATGGAGGTGGATGTGCCAATTGTGGGAAACAGACAGTGTAACTGCGACTATGGAGTGGGCTCCATCACTGACAACATGCTGTGTGCTGGGTTACGTGAAGGAGGGAAGGACTCCTGCCAGGTGATCATTTTATCTGTGTTTGTGTCAGAGTTTTACCTCCTGTACAGCTTCCTTCTTCTTCCTCATCTACTCTACAACTAAATGTTTCTGGTCTTAAAGGGAGATTCAGGAGGTCCACTTGTGATCAAGCAGAACAATCACTGGATTCAGGCAGGAGTCGTGAGTTTTGGAAAAGGTTGTGCTGAGCCTAAGTTTCCAGGAGTCTACACTCGAGTGTCCCAGTACAACTCATGGATTAACAGTCAAATCACCAGCAACCAGCCGGGCTTCATCACCTTCACATCCACTGGGACAAACAGTGACCTGAATGTCACCTGTACAAACAACAGCAGTGGCACACCCAGTCAATCCATTTTCTTCTTGCTCTTCCATGTCCTCTTCCTCTTGTCTGGTCTCCAACTCTTCTCATAGAAACGCCTTTAAATGAAATGATTTTTACAATGTGATGAGCACAAATAAATGTGAGCAAACCTTTAATTGAAGAAACATTGTTAATTAAAACTGTAGCTGCAATTAGTTGACTTGATTGTCCCTCTATCTGTTGACCACTAGCAGCAGAGTTGTGAAAAGTAAGAGCCATAGGCTAGCTACCTGGTTCTTTTTCAGTTACCTGTTAACAGATACCTGTTAAAGCTCAGTCTGTGCTGAGGAAGAGTGATTCTTTAATCGTTTTTAAGTGTGAAGGACAGTAGCACAGTAGGCCTAACCATGAGCCCCTTTTACTACTACTCTGCTGTAATGTGTCAACAAGGAATTAATTTAAAAGCTGTGAAAATGAAGATGCACTGGAAAAATGTTATCATGAAGATTTAAAATCACCATGAAGACAAAATATGTCAAATCTTTGCACTGTTAAATGTTCTGTACTTCCTGTAAACACAATATTATGCACTAGAATATTGCTTATCATTAGCTTCTGTCTTGGATTGTACAAGATTTCATGGTGTAGGGTTGCCATTCATATTTCTTCTTTCTTAGTTTAATGTACATAAATGGTTGCAGTATTAAGCTAAACACAGGCTAAGCTATAAATAAATTAAATGGTTAGCTGCAAGCATGCTAAATGAGAACAGAGTGGGATAGTTAGCTAAACACAATCAAAAAGACAACTAGTTGAAAAATTAACCACAAATACGCTAATACAGTTTATATACAGGTAAAAGTAGGCTACTAGACAAATGGTCCAAATAGCTAAATGTAGCCTGCTAAACAACTGATTGAATATGATGATTATTTATCTACAGAAAGTTTCAAATCTTATTTTACTTACATAAGAATTAGTGCTGTCAAACAATTCAAATTTTTAACCAGCTTAATCACAGGGTTGCTGTGGATTAATTTTGATCAATCACAGTTAAATATGATTCATTTTTAATCTTTACTAATCACAGTTCATTTTGCATCAGCAAATGGACTCAAGAAAGAAGGAATATATATGCACCTAACATGTTGATTAAACATTTTCAGCAGTTTCAACAAAACTTCTTTTTGTCTTTTTTTTTAAACAATAATTGATGCTGGTCACCTGAGTCAGTGATTTAATATTTTGGGGCTTTAATTAAAAAGATCATGACTCTTGCTGCTTGTTTCTGGAAAACACATCCAAATAAACTGGTATTTGGATATAAATAACGACACTGAAGCATTAAATGAACTGTTAGAACCCCACGTGGTTTGAATATATGCAGGGAAAAAGACTCTAAAAAGTGTATTTGTGTAGTAGTTGAAGTAATATAATGTTTTGCATGAGTCTCACTCAGTTTTCTGCTTTAGTCATGGCAGTGCACCTTTGTGGATTACATCAAGTTGAAATTACACTTTGTTTGATTGACCTACTTTTCTAATTCAAGTCAAAGTGTGTAACTTAAGTTTCTTTAGGCTTTGTTTTGTTTTTCCATTTTCCTCTCACCTCCAAAGACATGTTTGTTCCATTGATTGGTACAACTCGAGGCTAAATTTTTTATTGTCTTTTGCTGATAATACATCCTCACCATAGTCTGATGTTAAATATGATAACTATACGGCACAGAATATCGCAGCAGTCACACTCAAATTCCCCAAGACAGTACAGGAATGTTGCCAGGTTCCTGTCTCCAGAGAGTCTGTTAGTGTTTGTGACCTGAGACAGACTGATTTAATGTTTTGGGGCTTTAATTAAAAACAAACAAACAAACAAACAAAAAACATGTCCATCGCTGCTTGTTTCTGGAACTGGAAAAACACTGGCATTCTTTCATAAGCAAGGACACCGAAGCATTGAATGAACTGTTTTGAAATGTTCAAGTGATAATTCATAATTCTAATTAATAGTTAATTGTGACATGCTAGGATTGGAGAATATGTGGCTGAATCAAAACACTAAAACTTTGGAAGAATACATACTAGACAAAACATAAATAGTTATGTCCAGTTGTTGGTGACGTGAGGTCTGAGCAGCAGCATTATCCATGATCAGTCTTGCATGCTTTGAATAGTGATAAAGAAAGAGGTGTGTTTGAAAGACAGGGAGGGAAAAGAAAGATACTTATGCTGGAGCTTATCTGTATAGATGTACTTAATAATTATGGCTTTCCACAAAGTGACGCGTGTGTTCGCTGTGCTGATTCTCCTGATACAAGGTAAGAACTTTCGAAAATACTACACAGATTTGGACGGGACCTGTTGATCATTGTGAAAGCTAAAAACATAAAATACTAATTAGGTTTGGAAGTAGATATGTGAAATAATCACAGCGTGTTACATTGTTGCTGTTTGATTTTACAAACCTCTAATTTAAATTAACTGAACATTTAGTAGTTTATAGTTAGAGTAAAAGCAGGTGGGAGACTAAATGGTTTACTGATGGTGACATGTCTTTATGATGGACCCTCACTCCAGGTTTTATAAGATACTTTTTTACAATTGTAACAATTTTAACAGTTTTTCAACTTCTAATTTTACGTATTTGTAACTGGACGCTAATAGTTATGAGATCTGAATATGTCTACATACTACACTATAAATATCAACCACATTAAAGCCATCAGCTGGTGAAGTGAAAAACATTGATCTTATTATGATGTAATGTTCCTAAACATTACAATGGGACCCAGCAGGACCCGAAGATGAAACATAATCTTGGTCAGGAGGGACGGTATCTTTGATGCAGACTAGCTACAAACACATGTGGTGACTGACTGTGAAGTATTTTGAGGGATAGCGGTAATACATTTCCGCCTAGTTGGAAATGTTTGAAAGCTACTACTACTCAGCTGTATTTGTTGGATTGTTGGAAGAGACATGGTAGCGACATTGAGAAACACTAATCAAACACTAAACAGGATGACACCAGAAGTAAATGAGTACGTCATTCTGCCGCCATGATGACCTGCTCTACTGTGCCTCAGACTGGCTCTGACCTGGAGACAGCAGCGTTTAAAGTAATCAGAAATGAGGGGCGTTGCTCTACTCAGTGCCCAAAAGCCAGCAAAGCCGAGCACATAGAAGGCACAGAAAGTTTCAGGGAGTGCGTACAGAGAGTGACCTTAATGCACGCCGATAATGGTTTTTATGCGCGTGGATTTTGGCACTAATGCAATCCTATAGGTTCACGTCTATACCTTTCTTGGTATGTAAAATGGCTGTTGGAAGACAACAATATGCAGATTGTGGCAATAAAAAACAACACAATGTTTAAGACAGGAGGAGATGTGAGCCAGATGGAAGATTTAAAAAATACAGAACTTTCTAAGCTCCTAATACTTTTTGAATTTGTAGGTGTACTTTTCGTGCTGGTCTTGTTGGTCTTGAATATAAACAAACAAAAGTAGCTACAAATACACGTTTGTTGTACCAACCTTTTGTTTTCGTTTTTCAGAGTCAGTGTCACAACTATCTGGTAAGTTAGATTTCCATGCATAATTATTAGTTGAACTTCTCCTCACTGCGTCTTTTGTCAGTAGTTTATAGTCCTGACATGTGTTTTTTAATGATACTCTTCAGTCTGCGGTCGGCCAACACTCAACACCAGGATAGTTGGAGGAGAGGTGGCCCCTGTAGGCAGCTGGCCCTGGCAGGCTGATCTGCACAATGCGTTCGGTCACTTCTGTGGAGGATCCCTCATTAACAATCAATGGGTGCTGAGCGCTGCTCACTGCTTCCCAAAGTGAGTAGATACCATCATTCCATGTAGCCAGACCTGTAACCAGGATTATAGAAATACAGATACATGTCGCTACAGGGCACCAATCACTGAACTGAGGAAAGAAATGAGTAATTTTGGTTTCTTTTGTGACATTTAGTACCTCTACAAGCAACCTGGTTGTGTATCTGGGTCGTCAGAGTCAAGAGGGATCCAACCCCAACGAGGTGTCTCGGTCGATAAAACTGATTATCAATCATCCCAGCTACAACAGCGTAACCAGTGACAATGACATCACCCTACTGCATCTTTCCTCACCAGTGAATTTCACCAATTACATTTCACCTGTCTGCCTGGCAGCCACAAACAGTACCTTCTACGACGGAGTTAACGGCTGGGTCACTGGGTGGGGCTATATTGAAAGTGACGGTGGGTCGAAAAGAAACCACATTATACATATGTTAAAAGAAGACCTGACCACAGCACTACTGTGTCAGATATGTCACATCTTAGTTAAAGTTGGTGACGGCCTTTTTATCTGTTGACACTATAACATTCAAAGGAGCATGAGCAGCTGCAGAAGATGAATTACGTGAATTTAGTGTTTGTCCCTGACCTACCAGATTGAAGGTGGTGGCGTTATTGGTTTTATCATTAATGGGTTGTGTGTTTATCATTTTTCTGTGATCTTAGTTCCCCTTCCTTCCCCACAAAACCTAATGGAGGTGGATGTACCAATTTTGGGAAACAAACAGTGTAACTGCGACTATGATGTGGGCCCCATCACTGACAACATGCTATGTGCTGGGTTACGTGAAGGAGGGAAGGACGCCTGCCAGGTGATCATTTTACCTGTGTTTGTGTCAGAGTTTTACCTCCTGTACAGCTTCCTTCTTCTTCCTCATCTACTTTCACAACTAAATGTTTCTGGTCTTAAAGGGAGATTCAGGAGGTCCACTTGTGATCAAGCAGAACAATCGCTGGATTCAGGCAGGAGTTGTGAGTTTGGGAAATGGTTGTGCTGAGCCTAACAACCCAGGAGTCTACACCAGAGTGTCCCAGTACAACTCATGGATTAACAGTCAAATCAGTAGCAACCAGCCGGGCTTCGTCACCTTCACATCCACTGGGAAAAACAGTGACCTCAGTGTCACCTGTCCAGGCCTGCCACCCATTACAACCACCACCACCACCAATACCACTACCACCAGCCTTCCTCCAACCAGTATGACCACCGTCACTACTACAACTACCACCGTCCCTCCAACTACTACAACCACTACTGTCCTTCCAACCAACACCCTCCCCCCAACCTCTACAACCACCACCGTCCCTCCAACCACCACACCGAGACGTGAGTATCTGTCATATCCAGATGCTTTTCAGATTCATAATAGCATCTTTCTGTTGAAGTTGATGTATCACATGTATCCCAGATATCTGTGCAAACCTCACTGAAATTCAGCCTGTCATATTTGGAAGCTTGAATTAAAGTTGTGTGTCTGGCCTGGATCTGCAATAATAGAGCTGCATGCTGTCTTTAAAAACAAGTCTCATCATATCTGCCTTTGGCTTTTCTCTACAGCGGTGGTCTGTGGAGAAGCCCCGTTGAATTCTCGTACTGTTGGCAGAAGCTCGGTTGCAACAGCTGGCGTGTGGCCATGGATGGCTAGTTTACAGAAGAATGGGAGACATATGTGTGGTGGGACTCTGGTGGGTGTGGACTCTGTCCTAAGCAACGCTGCCTGTTTCTCAAGGTAAGACACCTGGGGTGATGGTATTTCAGCTAGACTTTCAGTACCAGTAACTGGTAGTTCAGGTCTTACATCTGTTGAGGCTACCCAACATCTGGACATCATTTCTAAATCAACACCATCTAATTCACCTTATTAAATCTCCACAGTTCCCCTGTAGCGTCTGAGTGGACTGTTGTGTTGGGCCGTTTGAAGCAGAATGGCGCCAACCCCTTTGAGGTGACAGTGAATGTGACAAATATCAATCTGAGCAACCTGACTGGGTCCAATGTTGCCGTGCTGCATCTGTCAACCAAACCCACCCTGTCCAACTACACCCAACCCATCTGCCTGGACAACGGACAGACCTTTGCAGAGGGCGTGACATGCTGGGCTGCTGGATGGAGCTCCGGACGAGGAGGGGGTGAGTCCACAGTACAGTGGCGGTAATGCCACATCTTTGCATCATTCTACATCTTCAGATAAAACAACGTTGTTTAGACATCACAGTTTTGTTATTTTTCTCCACTTTAGAAGAACAAGTCCTGCAGGAGTTCCAGACCTCAGTGGTCAACTGTGGCAATGCTTCAACAAGTGCCAGTGACATTTGTGTGGGAGCTTTCACCCTGGAGCAGGTAAATGAGGACCTGGTTACTATTATTATGCAGTATTATACTACTATTATTATGTTTTGATACATTTATCACATGATCTTCATCAGCAGCTGAGTTTGCCTGACTTTGTTGGTGGAATTTTGTCAAACACCTGATAACAACATTGCTGTTTCTTTGTTCAGGGTGACTCTGGGGGTCCGTTGATGTGTAAGCAAGACGGTTCTTGGTTCCAGGCGGTCGTCTTAACAGTTGAAAACAGCTCCACCAGTCAAACACGAGCAGACCCACCGATGGTCTTCACAAGACTGAGTCGCTTTGAGTCCTTCCTGACTCAGACTCTGGGGACGCTCTTGTCTCCAAACTCAGGCAGCGACAACACAAATGTCAACAACGTCATCAACATCGCCACCCCGGCCTCCACCAACTCCACTACCAGTGGGGGCACAACCAATCAATCTATTTTCATCTTGTTCTTCCATGTCCTCTTCCTCTTGTCTTGTCTCCAACTCTTCTCATAGAAACGTCTTTAAATGATTGACACAATGTGATAAGTACAAATGAGTATGAGCAAACCTGAAATTGAACAAACATTATTTACTCTGCCATTAGTTGACTTGATTGTTCCTCTATCTGTTGACCATTAGCAGCAGAGCTGTGAAAAGTAAGAGACAAAGGCTAGCTGCATGGTTCTTGTGCAGTCGACTCAACAGATACCTGTTAAAGCTCAGTCTGTGTGAGGAAGACTGATTCTTTACTGTTTTTAACCGTGAAGGACAGTAGGACAGTAGGCCTAACCATGAGCCCCCTCTGCTACTGCTCTGCTGTAATATGCAATACGCAATATACAAGGAATTAATTTAAAGGATGTGAAAATGAAGATGCACTGGAAAAATGTTATTATGATGATTTAAAATCACTACAAAGACAAAATGTGTCAAATTTTGCAATGTTAATTATTATGTACTCACTTCAAACCCAATGTTATATTGTCATACTAGAATATTGCTTATCTTTAGCTTCATTGGATTGTATAAGTTTTCAAGGTTTAGGGTTGTCCCTCATATTTGCTTTTATTCTTATTAAAAGTAATATGAAGGACAAAGTGAAGTAGCAAAAACTTTGTTTATCCATGAATCTATAAAATTGTTAGTGTATGTCAATGGTTCCAATAGCAAGCTAAACACCAGCAAATATACAAATGAATGAAATGGTTAGCTACAAGCATGCCAAATGATAATGAGTGGGATAGTTAGCTAAACACAGGAAAAAAAGAAAACCATTTTTTCCCCCCAACATTATCTTCATTGAGTTTTCAAAATGTTTCCAATTACATAAATAAACACGGATAAGAGTACTGTCACATCAAAGAAGACATCCAGCATTATTGCCATTTCGATGTTTTTTGAGTATATGTACTGAGGAAGAGGGAGAGGGACTGAGCAGTTTTCAATATTCATCCAAGGTGGGAGGGACTTATCTGTAAAAAAATGCATCATAGTCCTCAGTTGGGCTGCCCAATAATACCAAAGTGGATTGGGGCACTTGAGGCCTCCTCGATCATATGGTAGGTACATGAGTGATAAACGTAGCCTCGGTCGTCTATTATTCCACAAAAAACATACAAAAATTTTCTTTAGGAGTGGGAATAAATCAACAGGGGGTGGCGATGGGATGTACTGAAACAAATACAGAAGTTTGGGCATTATATTTAATTTAAGAACACTGATGCCTCCCAGCGAGAAGGTCTGGGTTCTAGTCCGACTTGGGCCCTTCTGGATGTCGTTTACATGTTCTACCTGTGTCTGTATGGGTTATCTCTGGGTACTCCAGTTTACTCCCACCTCCAAAGACATGTTTGTCAGGTTAGGTTAGGTTGATTGGTGATTCTTACTTGTCTCTGTGTTAGCCCTGCCCTGTGGACTCTGATGACTATAAAAGTTACCTTTTTTGAAACCATACTTTTAGGCTGCAACAATATCAGAAAACTTTTGCAAGTAATTGAGTAGAAAGTGGATGTGCCTTGAATTTATGTTGGATTAATGTAAACTGTTGATTTCAAAGCACTCAAGTTATTAACTTAAGGTGCTAATCTAACTTGTAAATTTAAGTTGAAAAAACATACTGAATTGCGTTGAATTGAAGTCATTTTTTTAAGTTGATGCAACAATTTCCTTTTTTCAGTGAAGCATTTTAGTCTAAAACTATCAACATCATGAACATTCTCCATTACAAGTGGCATCATCCTACTATTTTTTCTTTTACTGCCAGTAAATCTGCAAAACTAGAGGCTATATTTTTCTTTTCTTTTGCTGATAATACATCCTCACCATAGTTTGACGTTAAATATGATTATACACGGCAAGTTTCAAATCTTATCTGACTTCCATAAGAATAAGTGGAAATTAAGGACAACACCTGAAAACACCTGCAAGGTGTACACAAAGATGTTGGACAGAAAACAGCAGCAGTCACAGAGTGTTGCATTCCCCAAGACAGTACACAAATGTTGCCAGTTGAGGATGAAAATCTGATTGTTTAAAACATTGATTTTCGATTTGATAATTCATGATTCTAACCATGACATGCGATGATAGGTGAATATGTGGCTGAATGAAAATACCAAAACTTAGGAAGAATACATACTAGACAAACAAACCATAAATAAGCTTGTGTAGTCATTGATGACGTGAGGCCCGAGCAGCACCATTATCAATGGTCAGTCTTGCATTTAATGGCTTTGAATAGCGAGGCAGAAAGAGGTGTGTTTGAAAGACAGGGAGGGTAAAGAAAGCTATTTATACTGGAACAGATCTGCACAGGTGCACTTAACAATTATGGCTTTCCACAAAGTGACGCGTGTGTTCGCTGTGCTGATTCTCCTGATACAAGGTAAGAGCTCTTGAAAATGTTGTACAGATTTGGACGGGACCTGTTGATCGTTGTGAAAGCTAAAAACATTAAATACTGATTAGGTTTTTGAAGTAGATATGTGAAATAATCACAGCGTGTTACATTGTTGCTGTTTGATTTTACAACCCTCTAATTTAGTCTGACTATAAATTTAGTAGTTTATAGTCAGAGTAAAAGCAGTTGTGAGAATATCAACCACATTAAAGCCATCAGCTGGGGAGGTGAACAACATTGATGATCTTATTGTGATGTAATGTTCTTAAACATTACAATGGTGCCTATCATTTATGTGGATGTTACAGACCACCACCCTAAAATTGGCACAGACCATGTACTTCCCCATGGCTACTGCTATGGGGTGTTCCTTGCCTTGGTGTTAGGTGTCCTCCAGCTAAGTAAGCTCCCCTTACCTTCAGTCCTTCAGTCCTGTTTGTTTGTTGTACCAATCCTTTATTGTTTTCTTTTTTCAGAGTCAGTGTCACAGCTATCTGGTAAGTTAGATTTCCATGCATAATCATTAACTTCCTTCCTGATGAGACTTGGGACAATTTTAACACATAGCCTTAAAAAACAAATACAAAAGTTTTTGATAAACCACTGACTGACATTAGTTTAACTTCTCCTCACTGCATCTTCAGTCAGTAGTTTATAGGCCTGACAGTGTGTTTTAATGGTCCTCTTCAGTCTGCGGTCAGCCAGCGCTCAACACCAGGATAGTTGGAGGACAGGAGGCCCCTGAAGGCAGCTGGCCCTGGCAGGCTGATCTGCACAATGCGTTCGGTCACTTCTGTGGAGGATCCCTCATTAACAATCAATGGGTGCTGAGCGCTGCTCACTGCTTCTCAAGGTGAGCAGATACCATCATGCCACGTAGCCAGACTTATAACCAGGATTATAGAAATACAGATACATGTCGCCACAGGGCACCAATCACTGAAGTGAGGAAAGAAATGAGTAATTTTGGTTTCTTTTGTGACATTTAGTACTTCTACAAGCAACCTGGTTGTATATCTGGGTCGTCAGAGTCAAGAGGGATCCAACCCCAACGAGGTGTCTCAGACGGTAACACAGATTATCAATCATCCCAGCTACAACAGCATCACTAATGACAACGACATCACCCTACTGCAACTCTCCTCACCGGTGACTTTCACCAACTACATTTCACCTGTCTGCCTGGCAGCCACAGACAGCACCTTCTTCGCCGGAGTTAACAGCTGGGTCACTGGGTGGGGCGATATTGGAAGTGGAGGTGGGTCTAAAAGAAACCAGATTATATTTATGCTCAAAGAAGACCTGGCTACAGCACTACTTTGTCAGATATGTCTGTTAAGAGAAGTTAAGTTAAAGTTGGTTAGGTCCCTTTTATCTGTTGACACTGTAAACATTCAAAAGAGCATGAGAAGCTGCAAAAGATGAATTACTTGAATTTAGTGTTTGTCCCTGACCTACCAGATTGAAGGTGGTGGCGTTACTGCTTTTATCATTAATGAGCTGTGTGTTTATCATTTTTCTGTGATCTTAGTTCCCCTTCCTTCCCCACAAAACCTCATGGAGGTGGATGTGCCAATTGTGGGAAACAGACAGTGTAACTGCGACTATGGAGTGGGCTCCATCACTGACAACATGCTGTGTGCTGGGTTACGTGAAGGAGGGAAGGACTCCTGCCAGGTGATCATTTTATCTGTGTTTGTGTCAGAGTTTTACCTCCTGTACAGCTTCCTTCTTCTTCCTCATCCACTCTACAACTAAATGTTTCTGGTCTTAAAGGGAGATTCTGGAGGTCCACTTGTGATCAAGCAGAATGATCGCTGGATTCAGGCAGGAGTTGTGAGTTTTGGAAATGGTTGTGCTGAGCCAAACAACCCAGGAGTCTACGCCAGAGTGTCCCAGTACAACTCATGGATTAACAGTCAAATCAGCAGTAATCAGCCGGGCTACATCACCTACACATCCACTGGGACAAACAGTGACCTGAGTGTCACCTGTCCAGGCCTGCCACCCATTACAACCACCACACACCCTACAACAACCACTACTACATCCACCATCGTCGGTCCAACCACTACAACCACCACCGTCCCTCCAACCACCACAACCACCACCCTCCCTCCAACCACTACAACCACCGCGCTCCCTCCAACAACTTTGACCACCCTCACTACTGTAACCACCACCCTCCCTCCAACCACTACGACCACCACCATCCCTCCAACCACTACAACAACCACCACCCTCCCTCCAACCACTACAACCACCACCACCCTCCGTCCAACCACCACAACAACCACCACCCTCCGTCCAACCACAACAACCACCACCACTACTACAACCACCACCACCATCCCTCCAACCCCCACAGAGAAACGTGAGTATCTGTCATATCCAGACGTTTTGCAGATTCATAGGCACATCTTTCTGTTGAAGCTGATGTATCCCAGATATCTGTGCAAACCTCACTGAAATTCAGCCTGTCATATTTGGAAGCTTGAATTAAAGTTGTGTGTCTGGCCTGGATCTGCAATAATAGAGCTGCATGCTGTCTTTAAAAACAAGTCTCATCATATCTACCTTTGGTTTTTCTCCACAGCGGTGGTATGTGGAGAAGCCCCCTTGAATTCTCGTATTGTTGGCAGAAGCTCGGTTGCAACAGATGGCATGTGGCCATGGATGGCTAGTTTACAGAAGAATGGGAGACATGTGTGTGGTGGGACTCTGGTGGGTCTGGACTCTGTGCTAAGCAACGCTGACTGTTTCTCAAGGTAAGACACCTGGGGTGATGGTATTTCAGCTAGACTTTCAGTACCAGTAACTGGTAGTTCAGGTCTTACATCTGTTGAGGTGACCCAACATCTGGACATCATTTCTAAATCAACACCATCTAATTCACTTCATTTAATTTCCACAGTTCCCCTGTAGCGTCTGAGTGGACTGTTGTGTTGGGCCGTTTGAAGCAGAATGGCGCCAACCCCTTTGAGGTGACACTGAATGTGATAAATGTCACTCTGAGCAACCTGACTGGGTCCAATGTTGCTGTGCTGCATCTGTCAACCAAACCCACTCTGTCCAACTACATCCAACCCATCTGCCTGGACAACAGACGGACCTTTGCAGAGGACGTGACATGCTGGGCTGCTGGATGGAGCTCCGGACGAGGAGGGGGTGAGTCCACAGTACAGTGGCAGCAATGCCACCTCTTTGAATCATTCTAGATCTATAGATAGGTAAGTATGTAGGTAGGTGCTTGACACTTACATACATACTATATAACAGAAAAAGCACAACAAAACTATATACAAAATATTTACAAGAATTCCAAAGTAAGTGAATTGAAATAAGTGAATACAGAAAAAAAATGTCCAGCATGTCATCTGTCACATACAGATGAGGAATGGAACAGGTGGAGGGCATGAGGCAGGAAAGATTTCCTGTAGCGTTCTTTGAGACAACGTTGTCTCTTGGTTCTCTGTTGTCTGTCTATTATCTGATGGAGAGGGTCAATGTCAATGTCACTTTGTCAGTTTGTTTGGTGTCCTCCTCTCCACCACCACTGCAGCCAATAACAGAGCCAGCCTTCCTGATCAGTTTATTCAGTCTGTTGATGTCCCTGGCTGCACTGTTGTTCCCCCAGAAGACCACAGCAGAGAAAAGGGTACTGGCCACAACTGACTGGTAGAACATCTCCACCATCTTATTACACATATTGAAGGACCTCAGCTTCCTCAGGAAGTAGAGTCTGCTGCAGCCCTTCTTGTACACAGCTGTACTGTTGGTCCTCCGGTTCAATCTGTTGTCAATGTTCACTCCCAGTATTTGTACTCCTCCACCATCTCCACGTCCCTACCAAGGATGCTGAGGGGCAGAGAAGCTTTTCCCCTCCTCCTGATGGTCAATCACCATCTCTGAGATGTGCTGAATTCAGTGGTGTACAAGGTGAACAAGAGCGGAGCAAGTACAGTACCCTTTGGGTCTCCCTCACCACTCACCACCCCATCAGGCAGGACATGGCCCAAACACACGAAATGTGGCCTGTCTGTCAGGTAGTCAGTGAACCAAGAGACCCTGAATACAACACCCATCAACCACAGCTTCTCACCCAGCAATAAAGGCTGGATGGTGTTGAAGGCACTGGAGAAATCAAAGAATGTGATTCTGACCCTGCCTCCACCTCCATCCAGGTGTGAGTGAGTCAACTTCAGCAAATAGATGACGACTTCACCCACCCCCAGACACGACTGGTAGGCAAACTGTATTGGTTTTAATGATGATTTCACCTGTGGCCTTAGGTGGCCCAAAACCAACCTCTCCAGCGCCTTCACCACATGAGACGTAAGGGCCACTTGATGGTAACCAGAAGGAGATGACTTCTTGGGCATGGGAACTAGGCAGGAGGTCTCCCAGAGAAGCAATACCCTCTCCAGGCTTTAGACATTACAGTTGTCTTATTTTTCTCCATTTTAGAAGAACAAGTCCTGCAGGAGTTCCAGACCTCAGTGGTTGACTGTGGCAATGCTTCAACGAGTGACAGTGACATTTGTGTGGGAGCTTTCACCCTGGAGCAGGTAAATGATTACTGGTTACTGTATAATGCCGGACTTTGTTGGTGGAAGTTTGTCAAATACCTGAAAACAACATTGCTGTCTGTTTATTCAGGGCGACTCTGGGGGTCCATTGATGTGTAACCAAGATGGTTCTTGGTTCCAGCCGGTCGTATTATCAGTTGAAAACAACTCCACCAGTCGAACACGAGCAGACCCACCGATGGTCTTCACACGACTGAGTCGCTTTGAGTCCTTCCTGACTCAGACTCTGGGGACACTCTTGTCTCCAAAGAGCAGCAACAGCAACAACACAAACGTCACTACCTCAGCCCCCACTGACTCCAGTGCCGTCACTACCAGTGGGGGCACACCCAATCAATCCATTTTCTTCTTGTTCTTCCATGTCCTCTCCCTCTTTTCTTGTCTCCAACTCTTCTTATAGAAACGTCTTTAAATGATTTACACAATGTGATGAGCACAAATGAATGTGAGCAAACCTTAAATTGAAGAAACATTGTTACGTAAACTCTAGCTGTGATTAGCTGACTTGACTGTCCCTCTATCTGTTGACTACTAGCAGCAGAGCTGTGATAAGTAAGAGCCAAAGGGTAGCTGCGTGGTTCTTTTTCAGTTGACTAAACAGATACCTGCTCAGTCTGTGCTGAGGAAGAGTGATTCTTTATTGTTTTTAACTGTGAAGGACAGTAGGACAGAAGGCTTAACAATAAGCCCCTTTTACTACTGCTCTGCTGTAATGTACGAACAACCTGGAATTAATTTGAAGGGTGTGAAAATGAAGATGCACTGGAAAAATGTTGTTATTATGATCATTTAAAATCACTATGAAGACAAAATATGTCAAAAATTTGCACTGATAAATGTTCTGTACTTACTGTAAACACAATATTATGTTGTCGTACTAGAATATTGCTTATTGTTAGCTTCTATCTTGGATTGTACAAGATTTCATGGTGTAGGGTTGCCATTCATATTTCTTCTTTCTTAGTTTAATGTACGTAAATGGTTACATTAGTAAACTAAACACAGGCTAAGCTATAAATGATTCACTTTTAAACTATAGTAGTTGCAGTTGATTTTGCATCAGCAAATAGACTAAAAAAAGAAGGGAATATATGCACCAAACATATTGATTAAACACCTTCAACAGTTTCAACAAAACTTCTTTTTGTCTCTTTTTTTAACAAAAATTGGTGTTGGTCACCTGAGACACTGATTTAATATTTTGGGACTTTAATTAAAAAGAATCATGACCTTTGCTGGTTGTTTCTGGAAAACATATCCAAATGAACATTTGGCATTTGGATATAAACAACGACACTGAAGCATTGAATGAACTGTTATATGCAGAGCAAGAAGAATGCATCAAGTTGAAATTACACTTAGTTTGATTAACCTACTATTCTTACTCAAGTCAAAGTGTGTCGGTTAAGTTTCTTTAGATTTTGTTTTTGTGCATCTGACGTCATGATGTTTTTATGGAAAAAATTGCCATGTTATGGAAGCACATGGAAAACACCACAAAAATAAACACAAGCACAAGACAAAGCCTTGTGTGCTACCGATAAGTCACAGACAGGGCTATACTGTCACTTGCCCTGAACTAAAGGTGCTGTGGCTGCACGGTTTGTGTCCGGTTTTGTAGCAATGTGATTTGTTCGACTGAACATGGCTGTTTCAAAGCTCTTTTGATCCTCTTTGATCTTTCTAAAAGCACGCTACCAAACAGTCATTGTCCAATGGGTAGCAGCAGTATAAGGGGGCCTTGATACAAATTATTAGTCCAATAATAAGTCACTATGAGCATAAAGTCACAATTATGAGCTAAGAAGACATAAATATGATATGAAGGGTGAAACCTATGATAACAAAATCAAAACTCAAAATTCTGAGATAATCATCGTTTATATTATGAGACACACAATAAAGTAAAAATGCAGTACATTACTATTTAAGTACTATTCTGGCTACAGTGATTTTCTTCACAATAACTCTTGTCTACTGTGATTTTTACAGTAATACTCAAACTACTACTACAGTACATGACTTTTACAGCCATACGTTATCGTGTTGGATAACTGCCTTACGTAACTCTCTAACAGTGAAAACAAATTAAACATTTTGATGTGGGTGTGGAGAACAGGCCCAACTAGACAAATGGGCTGAGAGCCCAGAGAGACGATGGTTTCATCTCTAATATGTTTTCATATGTACAAATGATAATTCATGATTCTAAAAAGAAAGTTATTGTTTAGTATAGGTGTCAGAAAAAGCCAGCTAATGATTCCATGTGTATTGAAGCTGAAGTGAAGTAGCACCAGAAGAGCTGTTGATGTTATACACAAGGACAGAAAGATCATGCTGTGAGGTGTACTTTTTGGGTGTGTATTTAGACAGGTGACTGTCACTGAGGCAGAGAGGTGTGTTTTGAGAGAAAGGGAGAAGACAGAAGGCTGCTGGAACAGATCTGTTGAGGTGGACTTACAATTATGGCTGTCCAGAGAGCGATTTGTGTGTTTGCTGTGCTGATTCTCCTGATACCAGGTAAGAGCTCTTGAAAATGGTGCACAGAAAGACGGACTGATTTGGACAGGACCTGTTGTTTGTTTTTGTCCTGAGGACTTAAGACATTAAATACTTGTTAGGTTTGGAAAGCAGCTTGAAATGATCAGTGATGAGTATTTTACACTTTTTAAAATGGCTATTAATGCACCCCTACTTCAGGTTTTGGAAAATGTTTATTGTGGTCATAACGTTTGTAGTTATAACACGAGTTGATGCACATACAGTCATAATAATACACCGGGTATGGTTGTTACATACATCTCTTAATGCACATGGACAGATCTTCATTGAAGTACCTGGGATCATAGAGCGTTTTGGGTCTTTCAACTTCAGACCCACTCACCCACACGACATGACCCGGACTGACCAATTCCCGACCTCTGTCCAAGAGACATTACTCCATTCCTTGGCCCGTCCAATCCACAGCCATCTTAAAGCCTTCTCCACAGCTTCCGCTGCTCTACTGATGGCTTTTCTTTTGCATACTCCAGTGATACCCAGGAGACCGTAGGTCTTGCATAATGATCTTCAGAAAAGCCACTGCTCCCGACATCAATGGGCAAACACTATGCACACCACCCCTCTCTGCCCAATTGTCTGTCAGCTCAGCATATTTCCCCTTCTCCCTTTTACTGGCCCGCTCCATCCTCTTTTCCCAAGGCACTGTGAGCTAAAGCATGACCACCAGTTTAGATTTCTTGGAGAACAACACAATGTCTTGTACAAGGCTCAACTCTGATTTGACTTGCGGGAACCTTAGTTGTTTTCCCAGGTCTACCCTCATGTGCCAGTCATGTGCCGTTCCCAGGAGACCAGCTTGAACTTTTGGTTGGCATTTGGGATGTTCTCCCGCTAATGTAATCTGGTGTCTTGATGTTTGGAAGTGCTTGCTCTGGTTAATGGCACTGCAGATGGATTCGGTAACCACCTTCAGCACCTGGTTGTGGTGCCAGTGATAGTGTCCTTCATTTAGTGGCTTGGGGCAGCAGCTGAGAACATGCTCCAGCATTCTTCCTTGGCACAAAGTACATGCTGGTGTTTCGGCCTTGCCCCAACAGAACAGGTTAGATGGACTGCGCAGGGTATAATTAGTTAGGTTTGGTTTTGGCAGTAGTAGTCTCAGGAGGTAGAGCCGTAGGAGCAGTTTGGCCGCCATGTTTCCGTCAGCCTGCCCCCAGGCAGCTGTGACTACTGAGGTAGTTTACCACCACCAGAGTGTGACTATATGAGTGATTGAATAATGCATCCAATCGTAAGTGCTTTGGGCATCTAAAAATAGAAAAGCGCAATATAAAACCAATACATCATTATTATTATCATTATTGTTAAAGTAAATATTTTACTATGGCATTATTAGTGTAAATTTTTTTTTCCATTTTTGTCAGACTGTATAAGTAACATGCAAATAACTTAAGCCCTAATTGGTGGACATTTTATTTACAGTGCTAAACAAACAAACAAACAAAAAAAAAACAATCAAAAATTATTAACAGAAGTAACAGTACTACTCTACTTACTGTAAGTAAGTAGGAGTAACTGAGGCTAAATCAACTCTTGGTAACTCAATTGAAAAGCACTGGTAGCTGCTGTGCTCACCCTTCTTTCTCTAACCTCTTTAAGCCTCTGACTATGTCCCTAACCATCTGTCAGTATGGTGCCTGAATGCCTTACAATGCTCCTTACAAGGGTCAACACTCTACACAGTATCACTCTATACATGTTTGTTGTACCAACCCTTTATTGTTTTCTTTTTTCAGAGTCGGTGTCACAGCTATCTGGTAAGTTGCATAATTCTTAACTTCCTTCCTGCTGAGACAAAGACAATTTTAACACATAATTGGGGATTATGTTTCTTTCTATTGGGCAGAGATGTGTACAGTTTGATTCTGTTCATATTCGGACAACTCCAGAGTCATAGCCTTAAAAAAAACAAACAAGCAAAAGTAGTTTTTGATAAACTACTGACTATGATTAGTTGAACTTCTCCTCACTGCGTCTTCAGTCAGTAGTTTACAGTTCTGACATGTGTGTTTTAATGATACTCTTCAGTTTGCGGTCGGCCAACACTCAACACCAAGATAGTTGGAGGACAGGTGGCCCGTGAAGGCAGCTGGCCCTGGATGGCCGATCTGCACGAAAATGGAAGTCACTTCTGTGGAGGATCCCTCATTAACAATCAATGGGTGCTGAGCGCTGCTCACTGCTTCTCAAGGTGAGCAGATACCATCATGCCATGTAGCCAGACCTGTAACCAGGATTATAGAAATACAGATACATGTCGCCACAGAGCACCAATCACTGAAGTGAGGAAAGAAATAAGCAATGCTGGTTTCTTTTCTGGCATTTAGTACCTCTACAAGCGACCTGCTTGTGTATCTGGGTCGTCAGAGTCAAGAGGGATTCAACCCCAACGAGGTGTCTCGGTCGGTAACACAGATTATCAATCATCCCAGCTACAACAGCGATACTAATGACAACGACATCACCCTACTGCAACTCTCCTCACCGGTGAATTTCACCGACTACATTTCACCTGTCTGCCTGGCAGCCACAGACAGCACCTTCTTCGCCGGAGTTAACAGCTGGGTCACAGGGTGGGGCACTAATGGAAGTGGAGGTGGGTCAAATAGAAACCAGATCATTATTATTATTATTTATGCTAAAAGAAGACCTGGCTACAGCACTACTGTGTCAGATATGTCACATCTGTTAAGAGCAGTTAAGGTAAAGTTGGTTAGGTCCCTTTTATCTGTTGACACTGTAAACATTCAAAGGAGCATGAGCAGCTGCAGAAGATGAATTACTTGAATTTAGTGTTTGTCCCTGACCTACCAGATTGAAGATGGTGTTGTTACTGGCTTTATCATTAATGAGCTATGTATTTATCATTCTGTGAACTTAGAGTGCTTTCCTTCCCCACAAAACCTAATGGAGGTGGATGTGCCAATTGTGGGAAACAGAAAGTGTCGCTGCTACTATGGAGAGGGCAACATCACTGACAACATGCTGTGTGCTGGGTTATGTGTAGGAGGGAAGGACTCCTGCCAGGTGATCATTTTACCTGTGTTTGTGTCAGAGTTTTACCTCCTGTACAGCTTCCTTCTTCTTCCTCATCTACTCTACAACTAAATGTTTCTGGTCTTAAAGAATGATTCTGGAGGTCCACTTGTGATCAAGCAGAACAATCGCTGGATTCAGGCAGGAATTGTGAGTTTTGGAAAAGGTTGTGCACTGCCTAAGTTCCCAGGAGTCTACACCAGAGTGTCCCAGTACAACTCATGGATTAACAGTCAAATCAGCAGCAACCAGCCGGGCTTCATCACCTTCACATCCAATGGGACAAACAGTGACCTGAGTTTCACCTGTCCAGGCCTGCCAGCCATTATAACCAACACTACCACCAATACCACTACCACCAGCCTTCCTCCAACCACCACACTGAGACGTGAGTGTCTGTCATAGGCGTCTACCCCTAAAAATTGGGAATTGAAAAAAAATAAAATGTTTTTGGTTATTGTTTATATACATTTATATCAATATATATATAACAATACATAACAACAACACTTAAATACTTCTCTATGATAAAATGACAAAAAAAAATCAGCACAATAGTATAAAGTATGTAGTCTAAACATAATATTTAAACAAGGAAATGCAGCACCCCTTTACATTGCAGATCCACCTCTCTCATTTACCCCTCCCTCCCCCACGAAGCCCTTTCTCACTGAGCACCAGTACATTAGGGTTTTGCTATCCATAGATAATATTGGAGTTATTGTGTTGTTAAGCTTTTAGTAGTCATATGTGTTCATGGCAAAGCCAAGGTGTAAGACCTATACTGCCTGTAAGCTAAACATACTTGGCTTCCGCACCTAGCTGTGATGTCCACTAAGAAAAGAGGTGGTTGAGAGAGTCAAGCACAAAAAGGTGAGGAGGCGAAGGTCCGTTCAGTCCACGAATAGAATGATGCTGTCTTCATCTTTATTGACCTTCACATCTTTAAGTTGGGAGGGGCTCTAAGCCCTATAGCACTGACCCTCCGTCATGTCATGACTTTTTTAAAATTCATAATTGCAGCTTTCTATTGAAGCTGATGTATCACATGTATCCCAGATATCTGTGCAAACCTCCCTGAAATTCAGCCTGTCATATTTGGAAGCTTGAATTAAAGTTGTGTGTCTGGCCCTGGATCTGCAATGATGGAGCTACATAACGTCTTTAAAAATTTGGATTTTTTCCTACAGCGGTGGTCTGCGGAGAAGCCCCGTTGAAATCTCGTATTGTTGGTGGAAGCTCAGTGGCAACAGCTGGCATGTGGCCATGGATGGCTAGTTTACAGAAGAATGGGAGACATGTGTGTGGTGGGACTCTGGTGGCTGTGGACTCTGTGCTAAGCAACGCTGACTGTTTCTCAAGGTAAGACACCTGGGGTGATGGTATTTCAGCTAGACTTTCAGTACCAGTAACTGGTAGTTCAGATCTTACATCTGTTGAGGTGACCCAACATCTGGACATCATTTCTAAATCAACACCCTATAATTCACTTCATTTAATCTCCACAGTTCCCCTGTACCGTCTGAGTGGACTGTTGTGTTGGGCCGTTTGAAGCAGAATGGCTCCAACCCCTTTGAGGTGACACTGAATGTGACAAATATCACTCTGAGCAACCTGACTGGGTCCAATGTTGCCGTTCTTCATCTGTCAACCAAACCCACCCTGTCCAACTACATCCAACCCATCTGCCTTGACAACGGACAGACCTTTGCCGAGGACGTGACATGCTGGGCTGCTGGATGGAGCTCCAGACGAGGAGGGGGTGAGTCCACAGCACAGTGGCGGTAATGCCACATCTTTGAATCATTCTACATCTTCAGATAAAACAACGTTGTTTAGACGTCACAGTTTTGTCATTTTTCTCCACTTTAGAAGAACAAGTCCTGCAGGAGTTCCAGACCTCAGTGGTTGACTGTGGCAATGCTTCAACAAGTGCCAGTGACATTTGTGTGGGAGCTTTCACCCTGGAGCAGGTAAATGAGGACCTGGTTACTATTATTATGCAGTATTATACTACTATTATTATGTTTTGATACATCTATCACATGATCCTCATTAGCAGCTGAGTTTGCCTGACTTTGTTGGTGGAATTTAGTCAAACACCTGATAACAACATTGCTCTCTGTTTATTCAGGGTGACTCTGGGGGTCCATTGATGTGTAAGCAAGACGGTTCTTGGTTCCAGGCGGTCGTCTTAACGGTTGAAAACAACTCCACCAGTCAAACACGAGCAGACCCACCGATGGTCTTCACACGACTGAGCCGCTTTGAGTCCTTCCTGACTCAGACTCTGGGGACGTTCTTGTCTCCAAACTCAGGCAGCGACAACACAAATGTCAACAACACCATCAACATCACCACCCCGGCCTCCACCAACTCCACTACCAGTGGGGGCACAACCAATCAATCCATTTTCATCTTGTTCTTCCATGTCCTCTTCCTCTTGTCTTGTCTCCAACTCTTCTCATAGAAATGTCTTTCAATGATTTACACAATGTGATGAGCACAAATGAATATGAGCAAACCTTAAATTGAAGAAGCATTGTTACTTAAAATTTATATCTACCATTAGTTGACTTGATTGTCCCTCTATCCGTTGACCACTAGCAGCAGAGTTGTGAAACGTAAGAGACAAAGGGTAGCTGTGTGGTTCTTGTACAGTTGACTCAACAAATATCTGTTAAAGCTCAGTCTGTGTGAGGAAGACTGATTCTTTACTGTTTTTAACCGTGAAGGACAGTAGGACAGTAGGCCTAACCATGAGCCCCTTTTATTACTGCTCTGCTGCAATGTGCCAACAAGGAATTAATTTGAAGGGTGTGGAAATGAAGATGAACTCAAACATTTAGTTATTATGAAGATTTAAAATCACTACAGAGACAAAATGTGTCAAATTTTGCAATGTTAAATATTCTGTACTTACTGTAAACACAATGTTATGTTGTCATACTAGAATATTGCTTATTGCTAAGTGGATTGGATTATTTTTAGCTTTATTGGATTGTACAAGATTTCATGGGGGTATCATGTAGGGTTGCTTTTCATTTTTGTTGTTATTCTTATTAAAAGTAATGTGAAGGACAAACTGAAGTAGCAAAAACTTTGCTTATCCATAAATTCATAAAATTCTTAGTGTATGTCAATGGTTCCAATAGCAAGCTAAACACTGGCAAAGATACAAATGAATGAAATGGTTAGCTACACGGATGCTTACTGATAACGAGTGGGATACTTAGCTAAACACAGGAAAAAAGATAACTAGTTAAAAAATTAACCCAACATAGGCTAATAATGTAACAGTATGCTACTAGATAAATGGTTCAAATAGATGTAGATGTAGTCTACTAAACAAGTTAGTGAATATGATGGTTATTTATTTACAGCAAGTTTCAAATCTTATCTTACATAAGAATTAGTGCTGTCAAAGAATAAAAATTTAAATTTAATTTAATTTAATTTAATAATATTAATCACTGGCTTGCTGTGCTTAATTTTGATCAGTCACCATTTAATATCATTATTTTTAGTCTATATTAATCACAGTTCATTTTGCATCAGCAAACAGATTCAAGAAAAGGGAATATATATGCACCAAACATCTAAACACCTTCAACAGTTCCAACAAAACAACTTTTTGTCTCTTTTTTAAACAATAATTGGTGTTGGTCACCTGAGACACTGATTTAACGTTTTGAGTCTTTAATTCAAAAAAAAGGGTTGACTTCATTAAAAAGTACAGCATAAATTAATTACCACCATATCACCTGACACTAAATGTGAACCACAACACCAGGTTTCTGTGCCTGGATTCCAGTTGTTTTCTTAGTAATGACTGACTGATTGCAATAACTCTTCGCTTTTTTAAAATCAGTTTTACAATTTAGATGCTATTAAAGCCTATAATTCAAACTAATGCTGCTAATCTCCCTGTTCAAATGTCACTTTTTGCCACTCAGCGGCCGTAACCTTGGAGTCTTCGCTTGCGGTGATGTCACTTTCATACACTCTATTCTTATCCAAGTGTGTGATATAAGTTTCTTTCAGTTTTATTTTTGTGTGTCGGATGTCAGGGCGTTTTTTTCTGATTTTTTTTTAGGCAATGTGCCATGTTATGGAGGCATGGAAGCACACCCTGTCCCAACCTGTCCTTACTATCAGGCTGTTAAGCAACACTATTTTACAAATAACTGAGTAGAAAAATTAAACATTTCTAAGTGGATGTGCCTTAAATTTAAGTTCAATTAATGTAAACTGCGATTTCAGAGCACTCAAATTTTGAACTTAAAGTGCTAATCTAACTTGTAAACTTCAGTTGAAGAAAACCTAATTAAATTGCGTGACCATAGTCTGATGTTAAATATGATGACTATTTATATATGGCAAGTTTCAAATCTTATCTGACTTCCATAAGAATAAGTGGAAATTAACGACAACACATGAAAACACCTGCAAGGTATACACTGAAGTGTCTGACAGAAAATGGCAGCAGTCACAGAGTGTTGCATTCCTCAAGACAGTACAGGAATGTTGCCAGGTGAGGATGACAATCTGATTGTTTAAAACATTGATTTTCCTGTCTCCAGAGAGTATGTCTGTGTCAGTAACCTCAGACAGACTGATTTAATGTTTTGGGGCTTTAATTTAAAAAATATGCTGCTCATTTCTGGAACTGGCTTTTATATATAAGCAAGGACACTGAAGCATTGAATAGACAGTTTTGCAATGTACAAGTGATAATTCATGATTGTAATTAATAGTTAATTGTGACATGCTACAATTGGAGAATATGTGGCTGAATGAAAATACCAAAACTTTGGAAGAATACATACTAGACAAACAAAACATAAATAATCACGTCCACTTATGGGTGATGTGAGGTCTGAGCAGCAGCATTATCCATGCTCAGTCTTGCATTTAATAGCTTTGAATAGCGAGGAACAAAGAGGTGTGTTTAAAAGACAGGGAGGGTAAAGAAAGATATTTATACTGGAACAGATCTGTACAGGTGTACTTAACAATTATGGCGTTCCACAAAGAGATGCATGTCTTTGTTGCTGTGCTGATTCTCCTGATACAAGGTAAGAGCTCTTGAAAATGTTGTACAGATTTAGATATTACTTGTTGATCATTGTGAAATCTAAAAACAATACTAATTACATTTGCGAGTAGATATGTGAAATAATCACAGCATGTTACATTATTGCTGTTTGATTTACAAACCTCTAATTTAATTTAACCAAACATTTCTCTACCAAGACCACACTTGATCAAGTCTTGATCAGGTTAAAAGGGGAGGGAAAGGTAGGACATGGAACCGAGCCAAACGGGCGAGGAAAGGTTAGATGCACCTGTACAGACAGGTGCAGGTAGTCGGATATTTGAGGTGTGGTCTTGATCCTGAACTTAAGTTATTTCACTTCATTTAGTAGCTTATATTCAGAGTAAAAATTGCTGTGAAACTAAATGGTTTACTGATGGTGAAATAATATCTTCATACTATCAAACCACTCCAGGTTTTGTAAGACGCTTTGAATAATATTAACAATTGCATTTTTTTAACTTCTATTTTTATGTATTTGAGATGCTAATTATGAGATCTGAATGTGTCTACACGCTACACTATAAACATCAACCACATTAAAGCCATCAGCTGGTGAAGTGAAGAACACTGATGATCTTATTATGATGTAATGTTCTTAAACATTACAATGGGGCCTATCATTTATGTGGATGTTACAGACCACCACCCTAAAATTGGCACAGACCATGTACCTCCCCATGGCTACTGCTATGGGGTGTTCCTTGCCTTGGTGTTAGGTGTCCTCCAGCTAAGTAAGCTCCCCTTACCTTCAGTAAGTGTACTTTCTGTTCTGCTTTTATTGCAGAACCTGTGAAAACAACAGAGGTTATGAATACTGTTTTGCTGAACCAACCCTTTATTGTTTTCTTTTTCCAGAGTCAGTGTCACAGCTATCTGGTAAGTTAGATTTCCATGCATAATTATTAACTTCCTTCCTGATGTGATTTGAGACAATTTTAACACGTAATTGGGGATTTATGTTTATTTATTTAGAAATGTGTACAGTTTGATACTAGCAGAGTCATAGCCTTAAAAAACAAAAGAAGTTTTTAATAAACAATTGACTGACATTAGTTGAACTTCTCCTCACTGCGTCTTCAGTCAGTAGTTTATAGTTCTGACATGTGTTTTAATGATACTCTTCAGTCTGTGGTCAGCCAGCACTCAACACCAGGATAGTTGGAGGACAGGAGGCCCCTGTAGGCAGCTGGCCCTGGCAGGCTGATCTGCACAGAAATGGAGGTCACTTCTGTGGAGGATCCCTCATTAACAATCAATGGGTGCTGAGCGCTGCTCACTGCTTCCCAAGGTGAGTGGATACCATCATGCTACTTAGCCAGACCTATAACCAGGATTATAGAAATACAGATACATGTCGCCACAGGGCACCAATCACTGAAGTGAGGAAAAAAATGAGTAATGTTTGTTTCTTTTGTGGCATTTAGTTCCTCTACAAGCAACCTGGTTGTGTATCTGGGTCGTCAGAGACAAGAGGGATCCAACCCCAACGAGGTGTCTCAGACGGTAACACAGATTATCAATCATCCCAGCTACAACAGCGTCACTAATGACAACGACATCACCCTACTGCAACTCTCCTCACCGGTTACTTTCACCAACTACATTTCACCTGTCTGCCTGGCAGCCACAAACAGCACCTTCTTCGCCGGAGTTAACAGCTGGGTCACTGGGTGGGGCAATATTGGAAGTGGAGGTGGGTCAAAAAGAAACCAGAATATATTTATGCTCAAAGAAGACCTGGCTACAGCACTACTTTGTCAGATATGTCACATCTGTTAAGAGCAGTTAGTTAGGTCCTTTTTATCTGTTGACACTGTAAACACTCAAAAGAGCATGAGCTCAGTAATGTCTTGTTACTTGAATTTAGTGTTTGTCCCTGACCTACCAGATTGAAGGTGGTGGTGTTACTGCTTTTATCATTAATGAGCTGTGTGTTTATCATTTTTCTGTGATCTTAGTTCCCCTTCCTTCCCCACAAAACCTCATGGAGGTGAACGTCCCAATTGTGGGAAACAGACAGTGTAACTGCGACTATGGAGTGGGCTCCATCACTGACAACATGCTGTGTGCTGGGTTACGTGAAGGAGGGAAGGACTCCTGCCAGGTGATCATTTTACCTGTGTTTGTGTCAGAGTTTTACCTCCTGTACAGCTTCTTTCTTCTTCCTCATCCACTCTACAACTAAATGTTTCCGGTCTTAAAGGGAGATTCTGGAGGTCCACTTGTGATCAAGCAGAACGATCGCTGGATTCAGGCAGGAGTCGTGAGTTTTGGAAAAGGTTGTGCTGAGCCTAACTTCCCAGGAGTCTACACCAGAGTGTCCCAGTACAACTCATGGATTAACAGTCAAATCAGCAGCAACCAGCCGGGCTTCATCTCCTTCAGATCCACTGGGACAAACAGTGACCTCAGTGTCACCTGTACAGGCCTGCCAGCCATTACAACCACCACCACTACAACCACCACCACCCTCCCTCCAACCACTACAACCACCACCACTACAACCACCACACTCCCTCCAACAACTACGATCACCCTCACTACTATAACCACCACTGTCCCTTCAACCACTAAAAACTCCACCACCCTCCCTCCAACCACTAAAACCACCACCACTGTCCCTCCAACCACTACAACCACCACCACCCTCCGTCCAACCACTACAACCACCACCACCCTCCGTCCAACCACTACAACCACCACCGTCCCTCCAACCACCACACCAAGACGTGAGTATCTGTCATATCCAGATGCTTTTCAGATTCATAATAGCATCTTTCTGTTGAAGCTGATGTATCACACGTATCCCAGATATCTGTGCAAACCTCCCTGAAATTCAGCCTGGCATATTTGGAAGCTTGAATTAAAGTTGTGTGTCTGGCCTGGACCTGCAGTGATGGAGTTGTATGCATTCTTAAAAAATAAGTCTCATCATAATCTACCTTTGGATTTTCTCTGCAGCGGTGGTCTGTGGAGAAGCCCCCTTGAATTCTCGTATTGTTGGCGGAAGCTCGGTGGCAACAGATGGCGTGTGGCCATGGATGGCTAGTTTACAGAAGAATGGGAGACATGTGTGTGGTGGGACTCTGGTGGGTGTGGACTCTGTGCTAAGCAACAGCAATTGTTTTTCAAGGTAAGACACTTGGGGTGATGGTATTTTAACTAGACTTGACTGTTTACTTGATAACCAGTAACTGGTAGTTCAGGTCTTACAGCTGTTGAAATGACTCAACATCTGGACATCATTTATAAATCAACACCATCTAATTCACTTCATTTAATCTCCACAGTTCCCCTGTAGCGTCTGAGTGGACTGTTGTGTTGGGCCGTTTGAAGCAGAATGGCGCCAACCGGTTTGAGGAGACAGTGAATGTGATAAATGTCACTCTGAGCAACCTGACTGCGTCCAATGTTGCCGTGCTGCATCTATCAACCAAACCCACTCTGTCCAACTACATCCAACCCATCTGCCTGGACAACAGACGGACCTTCGCTGGGGGCGTGACATGCTGGGCTGCTGGATGGAGCTCCGGACGAGGAGGGGGTGAGTCCACAGCACAGTGGCGGTAATGCCACATCTTGAACCAGTGTACTTTTATAGATAGGTGGGTACTCGTCACATGCATAAACAAAATACATACTGCATATATATTTATATATTCATACAATATTTACAAGAATTATAAATTAAGTGAATTGTAACAAGTAAATACAAAAAAAGAATGTCCAGAGTTTTATCTGTCACATACAGATTAAGAATTGCACAGGTGGAGGGCTTGAGCCAGGACAGATTTCCTGTAGTGTTCTATGAGACAACATTGTCTAAGTCTCTTGGAGAAGGTGTTCCATTGTCTGTCTATTATCTGATGGAGATGGAGAGGGTCAATGTCACTTTTATTTATATAGCACATTTAAAAAGCCTATGGCCAACCAAAGTGCTTAACAGTATAAAATAATCAACAACAAAAACGATAAAAGCAAAACAGTAGAAACAGTAAAGTAATAAAGATAGAAGATCAAAATGGGTGACTCACTCAGCCAAAGGCTAGGGTAAAAAGGTGGGTCTTAATGCAGGTTTTAAAAGCGGTAAGGGTATTGGCAGACTGGACAGAAGCAGGCAAAAACTCCACACCATAACAGTTTGTTTAGTGTCCTCCTCTCCACCACTTCAAAAGATTCCTGCCTACAGCCAATGACAGAGCCAGCCTCCCTGATCAGTTTATTCAGTCTGTTGGTGTCACTGGCTGCACTGTTGTTCCCCCAGAAGACCACAGCAGAGAAAAGGGTACTGGCCACAACAGACTGGTAGAACATCTCCAGCATCTTAATACACACATTGAAGGACCTCAGCTTCCTCAGGAAGTAGAGTCTGCTGCAGGCCTTCTTGTACACAGCTGTACTGTTGGTCCTCCAGTTTAGTCTGTTGTCGATGTTCACTCCCATGTATCTGTACTCTTCCACCATCTCCACGTCCCTACCAAGGATGCTGAAGGCCAGAGGAGCTGTTCCCCGCTCCTCAAGTCAATCACCATCACTTTGGTCTTGTCCACATTAAGCAGTAGGTGACCATTTCCAGCCCACTTCACAAATCTGTCCACCAGTTCTTTATACTCTTCCTTGTCCCACCCACCACTTATACACCCTACAGCTGCAGTCATCAGAAATTGTCTGTATGTGACATGACTCTGAGTTGTGCTGAAAATCAGTGGTGTATAAGGGAACAAGAGCGGAGCAAGTACAGTTCCCTGTGGGTCTCCCTCACCACTCACAACCACATCAGACAGGACATGGCCCAAACACACGAAATGTGGCCTGTCTGTCAGGTAGTCAGTGAACCAGGAGACCGTGAACACAACACTCATCAACCACAGCTTCTCATCCAGCAATGGTGTTGAAGGCACTGGAGAAATGTGATTCTGACCGAGCCTCCACCACCATCCAGGGGTGAGTGAGTCAACTTCTGCAAATAGATGACAGCTTCACCCACCCCCAAACACGACTGGTAGGCAAACTGTAGGGGGTCTAATGACAATGTCACATGTGGCCTTAGGTGGGCCAAGACCAACCCCTCCAGCACCTTCATCACATGAGACGTAAGGGCCACTTGATGGTAACCAGAAGGAGATGACTTCTTGGGCATGGGAACTAGGCAGGAGGTCTCCCAGAGAAGCAATACTCTTTCCAGGCTTTAGACATTACAGTTTTGTTATTTTTCTCCACTTTAGAAGAACAAGTCCTGCAGGAGTTCCAGACCTCAGTGGTTGACTGTGGCAATGCTTCAACGAGTGACAGTGATATTTGTGTGGGAGCTTTCACGCTGGAGCAGGTAAATGATTACTAGTTACTGTATAATGCCTGACTTTGTTGGTGGAATTTTGTCAAATACCTGAAAACAACATTGCTGTCTGTTTATTCAGGGTGACTCTGGGGGTCCGTTGATGTGTAAGCAAGACGGTTCTTGGTTCCAGGCGGTCGTCTTATCAGTTGAAAATAACTCCACCAGTCGAACACGAGCAGACCCACCAATGGTCTTCACAAGACTGAGTCGCTTTGAGTCCTTCCTGACTCAGACTCTGGGGACGTTCTTGTCTCCAAACTCAGGCAGAAACAACACAAACGTCACTACCTCAGCCCCCACTGACTCCAATGCCGTCACTACCAGTGGGGGCACACCCAATCGATCCATTTTCTTCTTGTTCTTCCATGTCCTCTTCCTCTTTTCTTGTCTCCAACTCTTCTTATAGAAATGTCTTTAAATGATTTACACAATGTGGTGAGCACAAATGAATGTGAGCAAACTTGAAGAAGCATTGTTACTTAAAACTCTAGCTGTGATTGGTTGACTTGACTGTCCCTCTATCTGTTGACTACTAGCAGCAGAGCTGTGAAAAGTAAGAGCCAAAGGGTAGCTGTGTGGTTCTTTTTCAGTTGACTCAACAGATACCTGTTAAAGCTCAGTCTGTGCTGAGGAAGAGTGATTCCTTGCTGTTTTTTAGTGTGAAGGACAGTAGGCTTAACCATGAGCCCCTTTGGCTTTTGCTCTGCTGTTTGACAAAAATGTCAAATTTTCGCACTGTTAAATGTTCTGTACTTACTGTAAACACAATATTATGTTGTTGTACTAGAATATTGCTTATCATTGGCTTCTATCTTGGATTGTACAAGATTTCATGGTGTAGGGTTGCCATTCATATTTCTTCTTTCTTAGTTTAATGTACGTTAATGGTTACAACAGTAAACTAAACAAAGGCCAACCTATAAATTATTCACTTTTAATCTATATTAGTCGCAGCTGATTTTGCATCAGCAAACAGACTCAAGAAAGAAGGGAATATATATGCACCTAACATGTTGATTAAACGCCTTCAATAGTTTCAACAAAACTTCTTTTTGTCTCTTTTTTAAACAATAATTGGTGTTGGTCACCTGAGACACTGATTTAATATTTTGGGGGTTTAATTAAAAAGAATCATGACCCTGTTTCTGGAAAATACATCCAAATGAACATTTGGCATTTGGATATAGACAACGAGACTGAAGCATTGAATGAACTATTAGAACCCCGCGTGGTTTGAATATATGCAGAGAAAGAACACTCTAAAAAGTGTATTTGCGTAGTAGTTGAAGTAATATAATGTTTTGCATGAGTCTCACACAGTTAATCATGGCAGTGTACCTTTGTGGAATGCATCAAGTTGAAATTACACTTTGTTCGATTAACCTACTATTCTTATTCAAGTCAAAGTGTGTGGGTTAAGTTTCTTTAGGTTTTGTTTTTGTGCATCTGACGTCATGATATTTTTATAGATTTTTTCAGAAAAAATTGCCATGTTATGGAAGCACATGGAAAACACCACAAAAATAAACACAAGCACAAGACAAAGCCTTGTGTAAATTACTTAAGTGCTACCGATAAGTCACAGACTGGGCTATTCTGTCACTTGCCCAGAACTAAAGGTGCTGTGGCTGCACAGTTTGTGTCCGGTTTTGTAGCAATGTGATTGGTTCGACTGAACATGGCCGTTGAACTCTGCTCTTTTGATCCTCATCGATCTTTCTAAAAGCCCGCTACCAAACAGTCATTGTCCAATGGGTAGCAGTAGTATAAGGGGGCCTTGATACAAATTAAAAGTCCAATAATAAGTCACTATGAGTATAAAGTCACAGTTATGAGCTAAGAAGACATAAATATGATATAAAGGGTGGAACCTATGATAACAAAATCAAAACTCAAAATTATGAGATGTCTGGGAAGGTTCTCGGTCATCCAGGTCATGGTAATCCAAAAAAGCGTTGAATAAGGTCAGCTGGACTTGTAGAATTTCTTGAAGACATTTTGCCACTCATCCGAGTAGCTTCTTCAGTTCTGATAAACTAGTGGGAAATTGAGGTTTAAATAGGAAACACTCTATGGGTACCACCCACAAAGGCTTGTCAAAGGCTTAAAAAGAGATCCCAGGAAGGATAGGGAAGAGGAGCACAGCAGAAGGAAGAACATCACCATCCCCTACATAGCTGGTGTTTCAGAGAAACTGAGGAGAATTTTTGGTAAACACCGCATCCCATTTTATTTCAAACCTGGCAACACACTAAGACAGAAACTGGTCCACCCCAAGGACAAAACACCTAGACAGAAACAGAGTAATATAGTGTATGCTGTTTGGTGTAGTGAGGAATGTACAGACTTGTACATTGGGGAAACTAAACAACCCATCCACAAACGCATGGCCCAACACAGGAGAGCCAGCTCATCAGGGAATGACTCAGCAGTCCACCTCCACCTGAAGGACAAAGGACACTCCTTTGAAGTCCTGGCCAGAGAGGACAGGTGGTTTGAGAGAGGAGTAAAGGAAGCCATCTATGTCAAAGTGGAAAAACCTTCTCTAAACAGAGGAGGTGGACTGAGATTTAATTTACCATCTATTTATAATTCAGTCTTGACTTCTGTCCCCAAGAAGTTTCAACACCATTCACACCTTGAGCCTCCAGGCTCCCAATGACAATAGCTTCATCAGAGCTGGAATTGGAATTTAGTGACCCCAGTTTCTGGTCAAGCAAGTTTTGGGTGGGTGGTACCCACAGAGTTTTTCCTATTTAAACCTCAGTTACCCACTAGTTTATCAAAACTGAAGAAGCTACTCGGGGGAGTGGCTTAACGTCTTCAAGAAATTCTACAAGTCCAGCTGACCTTATTCAACGCTTTTTTGGAAATTATGAGGTAATCACCATTTATATTATGTGACACACAATAAAGTAAAAATACAGTACATTACTATTTAAGTACTATTCTGGCTACAGTAATTTTCTTCACAGTAACTCTTTGTCTACTGTGATTTTTACAGTAATACTCAAACTACTACTGCAGTACATAACTTTCGCAGCCATATGTTATAGTGTTGGATAATTTCCAAACCGTATGAAACATTTTGATGTGATGGGAAATCTTTCTTCTGAAGTCGGAGCACAGGCCCAACTAGACAAATGGGCTGACTAATACATTTTCATATGTACAAGTGAAAAATCATGATTCTAAAAAGAAAGTTATTGTTTAGTATAGGCGTCAGAAAAAGCCATTTAATGATTCCATGTGTATTGAAGCGGAAGTGACTTTGCACTAGAAGAGCTGTTGATGTTTTACACAAGGACAGAAAGATCATGCTGTGAGGTGTAATTTTTGGGTGTGCATTTAGACAGGTGACTGTCACTGAGGCAGAGAGGTGTGTTTTAAGAGGAAGGGAGAAGACAGAAGGTTGCTGGAACAGGTCGTACAGACATACAATGGCTGTCCACAGAGCGATTTGTGTGTTTGCTGTGCTGATTCTCCTGATACCAGGTAAGAGCTCTTGAAAATGGTGTACAGAAAGACTGATTTGGACAGGACCTGTTGATTATTGATTATTGTCCTGAGGACTAAAGACATTCAATACTTATTAAGTTTGGAAAGCAGCGTTAAATGACCACAGTATTTTACACTGTTGCTGTTTGATTTTACAGACCCGTAATTAATACTTAATAATGTCACACAGATGCACATGGCTATTAATGTACCCCTAGTTAGTTTTGTTTTTTGCAACTAGTAGTCTCAGGAGGTAGAGCTGTAGGAGCAGTTGAGCTGCCATGTTCCATCAGCCTGCCCCCAGGCAGCTGTGACTACACCTTAAAAAATAAAGGGCTTTGAAAACTCAAAAATTCTAGGTAACTGGCTGCAATAGATTTTTGCGTTTTGAGTCCAACTAAGACTCTCTAGTTTTGAAGAAAACTAAATAAACTTAAGTCAAATTATTAACAAATTATCTTTTGTTGAGATAACTTATAAGTTACCTTAAAATTCATATATGTTTTAACACTTACAATTCTGCAATCTCAACTAATTATTTCTGTTTCAGGTAAGTTACCTTTCAAATGCATCAGAACTCAACATTTTGAGTTGTACTTATGAATACTGTCAAACATGAGAAGTTATGGCACCTAAAATTTTTCTATTGTGCCTACCATATATGATACAAATACAAATAATACTAGTTCAGCAAAACATGTTTATGTAAACATTCTACAACATTCAAACAAATATGCAGGAGGATGAAATCTCTTAGAGTACGGTAGACTGCACACAAACAAAAAGATGCAGACTGATGTGGATATGTTAAAAGAGTCCAAACCACAACACCTTGAAAAACTGTCTTTTTTGGGTTCTTTTTTTCATCCGTCCAATTCATTTTCTATGGGAAATTTTTCGCAGTTTTCGTATTTCGTAAAGAAAAGTAATAGCACACCGATCCCGATCAAGGTGCACGCTTTGATACATAACTCTGGAGCCACAGGTAGTTAAAGGACGAAAAAAAGGAGGAAGACGAAAAATAATAATAATTAAAAAAAAAAAAGAATATTAATTTTCTCCCTTTGTAAAAAGCAGTAAATTATATATGTTGATAAGCTGCTACTGGTAATCAGACACATAAGAATATTCTGTAGATATTTATTTAAATTTATGAGTTTTGGTGTAGGTTGGAGAGGAAAATGAAACACAATCGATCTGTAGTTTTGGATATAAAGCATTGGAATGTTGGAAACTTTGTCCTCTGTGAAAAACTTCAGTGAACCAAGGAAGGACCATGTAGCTACATGAATTATTTTCTGTATCTCAATAAATGTCAATAAATTTTTGACCCTTTAAGACCTGAATGTCCGTCTGCCCACAGTCAAAAGTTTGCTGCATTTGAATTACCGTAATTCCCCGATGGAGAATATTCAAGTTGCGCTTTTTCGAAAAAAACGCTGCCATTACGGTAATGATGACGCACCGCTGCTGTCGGCTGCAGGTTGGAGAGCAACGATCGCGGAGCCCCAGCAAGAGAGACTTGTTTGGAGGAATTTGTTGGTAAAAACAAAGTTAGTTATAATCTCGAGATGTCAAGAAGGTCTTCCAGGCAAAAGCACAACTAACCAGTGTTCAGTCACAATGAATATTGTCAATAGCGCAAAACCACTGTGACTTACGGTAATTCAAAATCAGCCGCTTTGACGGATGCAAGCGATCCGCTCAGGCTTTTGAGGGTTAATAGATGCAACACAATAAAAGCAACACAGTCGTATTGCATGCACAGCATAAATACTTGTTCATTTGTACTTATGACTGACATACCGCGGGCCAGACGGGAATGCCCAAAGGGCCGTATGTGGCCCGCGGGCCGTAAAATGCCCAGGTCTGCACTAAGCTGTAACATCACACACAGCGCACAGTATACCGCTTATTTGTAGCACTGCTCATTTTGTTCAATAAATGAGCTCCAGTTCGACTGTAGCCGCTAACAGAGCTAACGAAGCTAATGACACTGGTATTGGAATCGGAATAACTCGGAACAACGTAACACGTTTTGAGTTGCTAACACGCTACCTTTCTAACAGGACAACAACCACAGGTAGCGAGTGGACTCAGTGTGTCTGTGTGCTCCCCAGTGCCCGCTCATATTAGGCTGTGCACACATATGTTTATCAATGGTTAAGTTACTGGCATATTTAAACGAGTCCTTCCCAATTAATTTATACATGATTTATGCATTGAAAGACTCTTTAACCGTGAGAGGGATACTTCTCTGGACCCCAATGTTAAAAGGCCAATAAATACAATTAAAAACAAACAAACAAACTGCAACGTTATAATAAAGTTAAAATAATATACACGCGTGAACCCCGACGTTTAAGTATCACATTGAGCAAAATACTTACCTTGAGAGTAAAAAGTCTTGTAGAGATGTTGGCAGCACATGGACACTGTGGTTGTGATGGAACCCCTGCAGATATGCATTGGAGACCCCCAGTTCTTGTTCTCTAGATCTTGTCCTGACCTCAAATGCAGTTTTGAGGTTTGCTAAATCAAGTTATTAAGTGAGACCAACTTTAGCCACAAAACTTGGAAAAGATCGTTGGAATACATGTGTTGATTAGTTTACAACGTAACTCAAACTTTTTTGCTCAGTTAGCTGAAAAAATATGGTTAGGACGAAGAAATTCAAGTTTTCATTTTTAGAGTGTATTGGGGTAGTTTGCATTCAATTGACCATCTAAAAATAGAATAGCGCAATATAAAACCAATGCATCATTATTATTATCATTATTGTTAAAGTAAACATTTTGCTATGGCATTATTAGTGTAAAAGTTTTTTTCCATTTTGGTCAGACAGATTATCCATTATGGTGTGAAGTAGTTGCAGGATGGCCTGAGATGGAGCCACATCTTGTCATGTCCCTGCTTCTAAAACTAAAAACTGACAACTGAATAGTTAGACATTTCACAGGATGTCTTTTTAGGGTAGTGTTGCTGTAGGGTCGTAAAAAAAGAAGGAGGCAGACTCAAAAGCCTCGGTTGAAGGTCCCATTGGTGGACATTTTATTTACAGTGCTAGACAAACAAACTAAACAAAAACTATTAACAGTAGTAATAGTACTACTCTACTTACTCAGTAGGATTAACTGAGGCCAAATCAACTCCTGATGACTCAATTGAAAAGCACTGGTAGCTGCTGTGCTCACCCTTCTTTCTTTAACCTCTTTAGGCCTCTGACTATGTCCCTAACCATCTGTCAGTATGGTGCCTGAATGCCTTACAATGCTCCTTGCAAGGGTCAATGCTCTACATAGCAACACTATATACACGTTTGTTGTACCAACTCTTTATTGTTTTCTTTTTTTTCCCAGAGTCAATGTCACAGCTATCTGGTAAGTTTGTTAAGTAAGTTGCATAATTCTTAACGTCCTTCCTGCTGAGACAAAGACAATTTTAACACATAATTGGGGATTATGTTTCTTTCTGTTGAGCAGAAATGTGTACAGTTTGTTCATATTATCTGACAACTCCAGAGTCATAGCCTTAAAAAAAAACAAGCAAAAGCAGTTTTTGATAAACCACTGACTGACATTAGTTGAACTTCTCCTCAGTGCGTCTTCAGTCAGTAGTTTATAGTTCTGACATGTGTGTTTTAATGGTACTCTTCAGTCTGCGGTTGGCCAGCGCTCAACACCAGGATAGTTGGAGGACAGGAGGCCCCTGAAGGCAGCTGGCCCTGGCAGGCTGATCTGCATAGAAATGGAGGTCACTTCTGTGGAGGATCCCTCATTAACGACCAATGGGTGGTGAGCGCTGCTCACTGCTTCTCAAGGTGAGTAGATACCATCATGCCACGCAGCCAGACCTGTAACCAGGATTATAGAAATACAGATACATGTCGCCACAGGGCACCAATCACTGAACTGAGGAAAGAAATGAGTAATGTTGGTTTCTTTTGTGGCATTTAGTTCCTCTACAAGCAACCTGGTTGTGTATCTGGGTCGTCAGAGTCAAGAGGGATCCAACCCCAACGAGGTGTCTCGGTCGGTAACACAGATTATCAATCATCTCAGCTACAACAGCGAAACGTTTTACAACGACATCACCCTACTGCAACTCTCCTCACCGGTTACTTTCACCAACTACATTTCCCCCGTCTGCCTGGCAGCCACAGACAGCACCTTCTTCGCCGGAGTTAACAGCTGGGTCACCGGGTGGGGCACTATTGGAAGTGGAGGTGGGTCAAAAAGAAACCAGAATATATTTATGCTAAAAGAAGACCTGGCTACAGCACTATTGTGTCAGATATGTCACATCTGTTAAGTTAAAGTTGTTGAGGGCCTTTTTATCTGTTGACACTGTAAACACTCAGAAGAGCATGAGCAGCTGCAGAAGATCAGTCATATCTTGTTGTTACTTGAATTTAGTGTTTTTCCCTGACCTACCAGATTGAAGGTGGTGGTGTTACTGCTTTTATCATTAATGAGCTGTGTGTTTATCATTTTTCTGTGATCTTAGTTCCCCTCCCTTCCCCACAAAACCTAATGGAGGTGAACATCCCAATTGTGGGAAACAGACAGTGTAACTGCAACTATGGAGTGGGCTCCATCACTGACAACATGCTGTGTGCTGGGTTACGTGAAGGAGGGAAGGACTCCTGCCAGGTGATCATTTTATCTGTGTTTGTGTCAGAGTTTTACCTCCTGTACAGCTTCCTTCTTCTTCCTCATCCACTCTACAACTAAATGTTTCTGGTCTTAAAGGGAGATTCTGGAGGTCCACTTGTGATCAAGCAGAATGAACGCTGGATTCAGGCAGGAATCGTGAGTTTTGGATTTGGTTGTGCATGGCCTGACTTCCCAGGAGTCTACACCAGAGTGTCCCAGTACAACTCATGGATTAACAGTCAAATCAGCAGCAACCAGCCGGGCTTCATCACCTTCACATCCACTGGGACAAACAGTGACCTGAGTGTCAACTGCACAGGCCTGCCACCCATTACAACCAACACCACCACCAATACCACTACCACCAACCTTCCTCCAACCAGTATGACCACCGTCACTACTACAACCACCACCGTCCCTCTAACCACCACAGAGACACGTGAGTATCTGTCATATCCAGATGTTTTTCATATTCATAATAGCATCTTTCTGTTGATGCTGATGTATCACATGTATCCCAGATATCTATGCAAACCTCCCTGAAATTCAGCCTGCCATATTTGGAAGCTTGAATTAAAGTTGTGTGTCTGGCCTGGATCTGCAATGATAGGGCTGCATGCTGTCTTTAAAAACAAGTCTCATCATATCTACCTTTGGCTTTTCTCTACAGCGGTGGTCTGTGGAGAAGCACCGATGAATTCTCGCATTGTTGGCAGAAGAAGTTTGGTTGCAACAGATGGCGTGTGGCCATGGATGGCTAGTTTACAGAAAAATGGGAGTCATATGTGTGGTGGGACTCTGGTGGGTGTGGACTCGGTGCTAAGCAACGCTGACTGTTTCTCAAGGTAAGACACCTGGGGTGAAGGTATTCCAACTAGACTCTCAGTACCAGTAACTGGTAGTATAAAGGTCTCACATCTGTTGAGGTGACCCAACATCTGGACATCATTTCTAAATCAACACCCTATAATTCACTTCATTTAATCTCCACAGTTCCCCTGTACCGTCTGAGTGGACTGTTGTGTTGGGCCGTTTGAAGCAGAATGGCGCCAACCCCTTTGAGGTGACACTGAATGTGACAAATATTTCTCTGAGCAACCTGACTGGGTCCAATGTTGCCGTTCTTCATCTGTCAACCGAACCTGAGCTGTCTAACTACATCCAACCCATCTGCCTGGACAATGAACGGACCTTCGCCAAGGGTGTGACATGCTGGGCTGCTGGATGGAGCTCCAGACGAGGAGGGGGTGAGTCCACAGCACAGTGGCGGTAATGCCACATCTTTGAATCATTCTACATCTTCAGATAAAACAATGTTGTTTAGACATCATAGTTTTGTTATTTTTCTCCACTTTAGAAGAACAAGTCCTGCAGGAGTTCCAGGCCTCAGTGGTTGACTGTGGCAATGCTTCAACGAGTGACAGTGACATTTGTGTGGGAGCTTTCACCCTGGAGCAGGTAAATGAGGACCTGATTTATATAATTATGCAGTATTATATTTCTATTATTATTTCTTGATACGTCATAGTTGCTGATCTCGAGCTTTTAATACTATCACATGATCTTCATTAACAGCCTGACTTTGTTGGTGGAATTTTGTCAAACACCTGATAACAACATTGCTGTCTGTTTGTTCAGGGTGACTCTGGGGGTCCGTTGATGTGTAAGCAAGACGGTTCTTGGTTCCAGGCGGTCGTCTTAACGGTTGAAAACAACTCCACCAGTCAAACACGAGCAGACCCACCGATGGTCTTCACAAGACTGAGTCGCTTTGAGTCCTTCCTGACTCAGACTCTGGGGACACTCTTGTCTCCAAACTCAGGCAGCAACAACACAAATGTCAACAACGTCATCAACGTCACCACCCCGGCCTCCACCAACTCCACTACCAGTGGGGGCACAACCAATCAATCCATTTTCATCTTGTTCTTCCATGTCCTCTTCCTCTTGTCTTGTCTCCAACTATTCTTATAGAAACGTCTTTAAATGATTTACACAATGTGATGAGAACAAATGAATATGAGAAAATCTTAAATTGAAGAAGCATTGTTACTTAAAATTTATATCTGCCATTAGTTGACTTGATTGTCCCTCTATCCGTTGACCACTAGCAGCAGAGTTGTGAAACGTAAGAGCCAAAGGGTAGCTGTGTGGTTCTTGTACAGTTGACTCAACAAATACCTGTTAAAGCTCAGTCTGTGTGAGGAAGACTGATTCTTTACTGTTTTAAACCGTGAAGGACAGTAGGAAAGTAGGTCTAACCATGAGCCCCATTTGCTACTGCTCTGCTGTAATGTGCCAACAAGGAATTAATTTTAAGGGTGTGGAAATGAAGATGGACTCAAAATTTAGTTATTATGAAGATTTAAAATCACTATGAAGACAAAATATGTCAAATCTTTGCACTGTTGAATGTTCTATACTTACTGTAAACACAACATTATGTTGTTGTGCTAGAATATTGCTTATCATTAGCTTCTGTCTTGGATTGTACAAGATTTCAAGGTTTAGCATTGCCGCTAATTGTTCTTATTGAAGTAATATGAAGGACAAACTGAAGTTGCAAAAACTCAGCTAATCCATAACTCTATGAAATACTTAGTTCAATGTAGGTAAATGGTTGCAATAGTAAGCTTGGCTAAGACAGAAATGAATGAAATGGTTAGCTACAAGGATACTAAATGATAATGGAGTGGGATAGTTAGCTAAACACAATCAAAAAGATAACTTGTTGAAAAATTAACCAAACATATGCCAATACAGTACATATACAGGTAAAAGTAGGCTACTAGATAAATGGTTCAAATAGTTAAATGTAGTCTCCTAAACAAGTTATTGAATATGATGGTTATTTATTTACAGCAAATTTAAAATCTTATCTTACTTAAGAATTAGTGCTGTCAAACGATTACATTTTTAACCATATTAATCACAGTGTGGATTCATTTTAATTATTTTCAATCACAATTAAATATTATTAATTTTTAATCTATATTAATCACAGTTCATTCTGCATGAGCAACCAGACTTAAGAAAGAAGGGAATATATATGCACCTAACATGCTGATTAAACACCTTCAACAGTTTCAAAAAAACAACTTCAACAAAAACATTTATCTATATTAATGTGGCCCTGTTACTCCTCTTTCAGCAGCTACTAAGACAAACTAACTTGTTGGCATTGTTCAAGATATCTGACTGCTTCTTATTTACAATGTGGGCTGCAACTGAGAACAGTCTCTCACACGGAACTATTGCAGGAGTTTGCCAGCTTTTCTTTCTCTGGTTTGTTGCAAGCTGGGCATTGTGTTAGCCGAAGTGCTAGCAAAATCCCTGACGGACATATACTTTGCGTTAATGTGGTGTTTTAAACTGGAAGTGCTTTGATGAAAAGAAAACTCCTTCCTGCACAGTGTATGTAATATTTTTTGACATTCGACTGTTCTGTCTGGCAGGACGCAAACAATTGATTTCCCAGCTGTTTTTCATTTGCACTTTTGGGATAATTGACTTTTCAAAACCTTCATTCATTTTAACCATACTTTTTTTCAGAATATTCAATTCAGTCAGTTGTGGTTCAAACAGCGGTACTTAACAGAGCTGCACATAGTGAATCCAACTTTGAGTTGATATTATAGGTACTGTGGTATTTTAAGCAGTATTCATTTTAATTTACTTACCTTTTTGAGATACTGTACTGTGGAGGATCCTTTTTGTGTTCAATATACCACCTTTTAAATTGTCAGTCTGTTGTTGTGTGTGTTATTTGGGGCAGATATTGCAGGTCTAATTCAACAATTAGGCAGGTAAATATCAGCAGTCTCCTGATCGAATCTAGACTCAAAGTCAGCTCTCATTTCCCATTCGATATTGAACGCTGCCTGGAAGTGACAGGTGCAGGGGTTACAAGTACAAAAAAGTTGTCCAACAGAAAACGGCAGCAGTCACAGAGTGTCAAATTCAGGAATGTTGCAAGGTGAGAATGATCTGATTGTGTAAAACATTGCTATTCCTGTCTGAATGGAGTCTGACGATGGTGTTGGTCACCTGAGACACAGATTTAATAGTTTCGGGCTTTAATTAAATTACAAAAAATGTTTATATGTACATATATATATATAAATAAACAAGGAAACTGAAGCATTGAATGAACTATTAGAACCCCACGTGGTTTGAATATACGCAGAGAAGAAAAGCAAAGAATCATTTTAGTCTTAAACTATTAACATCATGAACATTTTCCATTACAAGCATAATCCTACTATTTTGTTTACTGCCAGTAAACCTGCAAAATGTACAACTGTCCTACTTGGCTCTCTGACAATTATTGCACGGAAACACTGTGAAACATTTTGATGGGAAATTCTTCGATGAGGAAGTGGGAGAACAGGCCCAACAAGACAACTGGGCTGAGAGCCAAGAGAGGTCTTATCTCTCCTGCGTTTTGATGCAAGTGATAATTAAAAGTGACGATCTAAAAAGAAAGCTATTTTTTAGTATAGGTGTCATAAAAAAGCCATTTAATGATTACGTGTGAAATCAAGCTGAAGTGAAGTTGAACCTAAAGAGTTGTTGACGTTTTACACAAGGACAGAAAGGTCTTGCTGTGAGCTCTTTGGGCGTGTTTAGACAGGTGACTGCCAGTTGGGCAGAAAGAGGTGTGTTTTGAGAAGAAGGGAGGAGACAGAAGGTTATAAATGCTGGAACAGATCTGTTCAGGTGGACTTACAATTATGGCTGTCCAGAGAGCGATTTTTGTGTTTGCTGCACTGATTCCCCTGATACCAGGTAGGAGCTCTTGAAAACGGTGCACAGAAAGACGGACTGATTTGGACAGGACCTGTTGCTTATTTTGTCCTGAGGACTAAAGACATTAAATACTAATTAAATACTAATTTGGTTCAGAGAGCAGCTGTGTGAAATGATCACTGTAGTTTACACTGTTGCTGTTTACAAACCCCTAATTAATACTTAATAATGTGACAAGAACAAAACTGATAGATTTATTATTTAACTAAACATTTTGTTGGCATATTGTATATTCAGAGAAAAAAATGTTGAGAGTTGTGAGATTAAATGGTTTATGTTGGTGAAAAAAAAGTTTTAAAATGTTAATATTAATGTCTCCCTACTTCAGGTTTTGGAAAATACGTTGTTTATAGCTACAACACGAGTTGATGCTTATACGGGTATAATCAGTTTTGGTTTTGTCAAGTTAAACATTTTACTGTGGCATTATTAGTGTTTTTTTTTTTTTTTGCTTGTTTGTTTTTGTCATTTTAGTTACACTCTCTGAGCAACATGCAATTTGTCTTAAAATAATCCAATTTACGCATTAAACCAGTTCTTATGGAATGCCGTTTTATCCGATAAGGTGTGACCATGTCCGTCATAACCGTGTGAGGTAGTTGCGTGACGGCCTGAGATGGAGTCACATCTGCGATGTCCCTGCTTCTAAAACAAACAACTGACAGTTGAATAGTTTGACATATCACAGGCTTCCGCATATCCCAAAAGAATATTTTCTGATGAATGGTGAAGTAGTTGGGGAAATTGGGACTCCAATATATGTGTTAAATGTTGCTGACCAATCCCTTAAAATAACATTTTATATGAAATGTAGCTGTTAAAAAAGAACGTGTGCAACTGCGGTAATATATACACATTAAGAGATAAGTCACTTATCTCATCTTTTTAAAGGCATCACAGAAAGTGAACAGACAACAGCACATATACACGTTTGCTGAACCAACTTTTTATTGTTTTCTTTTTTCAGAGTCGGTCTCACAGCTGTCTGGTAAGTTACATTTCCATGTGTAATTATTAATTCCTGTTGAGACTTGACACAATTTTAACACATAATTTGGGATTACGTTTCTTTCTATTGAGCAGAAATGTGTACAGTTTGCAAAAGCAGTTTTTTAATAAACCACTGACTATGATTAGTTGAGCTTCTCCTCACTGCGTCTTTGGTCAGTAGTTTGTAGTCCTGACATTTGTTTTTTTAATGGTCCTCTTCAGTCTGCGGTCGGCCAGCGCTCAACACCAGGATAGTTGGAGGACAGGCGGCCCCTGAAGGCAGCTGGCCCTGGCAGGCTGATCTGCACAGAAATGGAGGTCACTTCTGTGGAGGATCCCTCATTAACAATCAATGGGTGATGAGCGCTGCTCACTGCTTCCCAAGGTGAGTAGATACCATCATGCCATTTGAAACATGTCTCTGTGAAGGTTCTCAGTCATCCAGGTCATGGTAGTCCAAAAGTTGTTGAATAAAGGCAACTGGACTTCATGAAGACGCTTCGCCACTGATCCAAGTAGCTTCTTCAGTTCTGAGAGACTATTGGGAAGTTCAGGGTAAAATAGTACTTAACTGTCGACGGATAAGTACCTAGCCATTATGGAAATTAGTGCCACCTGGTCAAGCACTTTCTGATGGGTTTACATCTAGTTTTCCTGTTCTCACTTCCCACTAGTCTTCCCACGCCTTTTAGACAGATACATGTAACCACAGGGCACCAATCGCTGAACTGAGGAAAGAAATGAGTAATGTTGGTTTCTTTTCTGGCATTTAGTTCCTCTACAAGGAACCTGGTTGTGTATCTGGGTCGTCAGAGTCAAGAGGGATCCAACCCCAACGAGGTGTCTCGGACGGTAACACAGATTATCAATCATCCCAGCTACAACAGCGCAACCAGTGACAACGACATCACCCTACTGCAACTCTCCTCACCGGTGACTTTCACCAACTACATTTCACCTGTCTGCCTGGCAGCCACAGACAGCACCTTCTTCGCCGGAGTCAACAGCTGGGTCACCGGGTGGGGCAATATTGGAAGTGGAGGTAGGTCAAAAAGAAACCAGATTATATTTATGCTAAAAGAAGACCTGGCTACAGCACTACTTTGTCAGATATGTCACATCTGTTAAGAGCAGTTAAGTTAAAGTTGGTGAGGGCCTTTTCACTGTTGACACTGTAAACATTCAAAAGAGCATGAGCAGTCACAGAAGATGAATTACTTGAATTTAGTGTTTGTCCCTGACCTACAAGATTGAAGGTGGTGGCATTACTGCTTTTATCATTAATGAGCTGTGTGTTTATCATTTTTCTGTGATCTTAGTTCCCCTTCCTTCCCCACAAAACCTAATGGAGGTGAACGTGCCAATTGTGGGAAACAGACAGTGTCGCTGCAACTATGGAGTGGGCTCCATCACTGACAACATGGTGTGTGCTGGGTTACGTGAAGGAGGAAGGGACTCCTGCCAGGTGATCATTTTACCTGTGTTTGTGTCAGAGTTTTACCTCCTGTACAGCTTCCTTCTTTCTACTCATCTACTCTACAACTAAATGTTTCTGGTCTTAAAGGGAGATTCTGGAGGTCCACTTGTGATCAAGCAGAACAATCGCTGGATTCAGGCAGGAGTTGTGAGTTTTGGAAGAGGTTGTGCTGAGCCTAACTTCCCAGGAGTCTACACCAGAGTGTCCCAGTACAACTCATGGATTAACAGCCAAATCAGCAGCAACCAGCCGGGCTTCATCTCCTTCAGATCCACTGGGACAAACAGTGACCTGAGTGTCAACTGTCCAGGCCTGCCGCCTCCTCCAACCCCCACACCAATACGTGAGTATCTGTCATATCCAGGCGTTTTTCAGATTCATAATCGCAGCTTTGTATTGAAGCTGTATCCCAGATATCTGTGCAAACCTCCCTGAAATTCAGCCAGGCATATTTGGAAGCTTGAATTAAAGTTGTGTGTCTGGCCTGGATCTGCAGTGTTGGAGCTACATGCTGTCTTTAAAAATCAGTCTCATCTTATCTACCTTTGGATTTTCTCTACAGCGGTGGTCTGTGGAGAAGCCCGCTTGAATTCTCGTATTGTTGGCGGAAGCTCGGTGGCAACAGCTGGCGTGTGGCCATGGATGGCTAGTTTACAGAAGAATGGGAGTCATGTGTGTGGTGGGACTCTGGTGGCTGTGGACTCTGTGCTAAGCAACGCTGACTGTTTCTCAAGGTAAGACACCTGGGGTGAAGGTATTTCAACTAGACTTTGCTATTCACTGTAGTGCTGTCGCGGTATACCAGTATTGATGATAATCGTGGTATTGAAAAAATGATTTCAATATTGTGGTAAAAATGTGTATATGATAATATCGTGTAAATCCTGGCTACCCAATTATATTTGACCAATGCCTTTCCCACTGTATAAGTTTTTTCCCCACCATCAGCGCTTGGAATCTGGCTTGCTCTCATTCAACATAATTTATTGGTGCACTTCCACTCTTGACCAGAGAATAACATTGTGACACACGGATGGTAGGGTGGCGCTGTTGAGCTCCCGCCAGCTCAAATGCTGTGAGGTAAAGAAGACCAGCAGTCAGCGAGGGCAGTTGGAGCCTATAAGGCAGTAGCACACAAACAAACAAAAATTCAAAGAAAGTTAGGAAAATTATTGTTTTTCTGAGGTCGATTCCACCGCAGTGTCTGTTGTATGACAGAAGACTGTATTATTAATGGGGGCATGCTTTGTCAGATGTTACTTTGTTTATTGCACTAAATGTCTTTGTATTTTAAGATGTGATCCAAGGCCTAGTAATGATCCATGTCTGTCTTTTGCTGTTATTATTTACATTTTTGTTGATATCGTGATAATATCGTTACCATGAAATTTTTTGTTCATGATAATCGTGAAGTGAAAATCTGATGTTGTGACAGCCCTCGTTCACTTGATAACCAGTGACTGGTAGTATTCAGGTCATACAGCTGCACATCATTTCTAAATCAACACCATCTAATTCACTTCATTTAATCTCCACAGTTCCTCTGTACCGTCTGAGTGGACTGTTGTGTTGGGCCGTTTGAGGCAGAATGGCTCCAACCCGTTTGAGATGACACTGAATGTGACAAATATCACTCTGAGCAACCTGACTGGGTCCAATGTTGCCGTGCTGCATCTATCAACCAAACCCACCCTGACCAACTACATCCAACCCATCTGCTTGGGCAGCGGACGGACGTTTGCCAATGGCGTGACATGCTGGGCTGCTGGATGGAGCTCCGGGCGAGGAGGGGGTGAGTCCACAGCACAGTGGCGGTAATGCCACATCTTTGCATCATTCTACATCTTCAGATAAAACAACGTTGTTTAGACGTCATAGTTTTGTTATTTTTCTCCACTTTAGAAGAACAAGTCCTGCAGGAGCTCCAGACCTCAGTGGTTGACTGTGGCAATGCTTCAACAAGTGCCAATGACATTTGTGTGAGCGCTTTGACCCTGGAGCAGGTAAATGAGGACCTGGTTACTATTATTATGCAGTATTATACTACTATTATTATGTTTTGATACATCTATCACATGATCTTCATCAGCAGCTGAGTTTGCCTGACTTTCTTGGAGGAATTTTGTCAAACACCTGATAACAACATTGCTGTCTGTTTGTTCAGGGTGACTCTGGGGGTCCGTTGATGTGTAACCAAGACGGTTCTTGGTTCCAGGCGGTCGTCTTAACAGTTCAAAACAACTCCACCAGTCAAACACGAGCAAACCCACCGATGGTCTTCACAAGACTGAGTCGCTTTGAGTCCTTCCTGACTCAGACTCTGGGGACGTTCTTGTCTCCAAACTCAGGCGGGACAAATGGCACCAACTCCACTACCACTAACAGTGGGGGCACACTCAATCACTCCCCTTTCTTCTTGTTCTTCCATTTCCTTTTCCTCTTGTCTTGTCTCCAACTCTTCTCATAAAAGCATCTTTTAGCTGATTTACATGATGTGTCAAGCACAAATGAATGTGAGCAAGCCTTGAATTGACTTGATTCTTCCTCAAAGCATCTAGTCAACCACAAGCAGCAGAGTTCTGCAATCGGGTTGGAAAGATTACATTTTCGTTCATATTTATAAGAAATCTCCCTGGTACAATCATCAGTAGAAATGCCGAGTGGTCAGCTACAAATACCAAAGAGCACTGCAGTTGCAACATCCAATCATAAAGTTTCGAACGCAGCTTCTGACCCCCGAGACTCCTGGATAATGTAGTGATTAGAGACGTTATCCAACATCCTTATTGTGAGGTTGGGAACTTACAACAAGTATTTACTTAAGGTTTTCTTGTCTGAACATATTTTTATTTCATGCAGCTGTGAGTTCAGCATAAGTACGTGCACAGGAAATAATTGTTTTTTGTGTGTCTACTGGCTATTTTAAATACTCACTGTGCACTTCAAACTTGATCGGAATTATAGTGTAGAGGGTGTTTTTGATGAAATTGTACATGTTATATAAGATTCAGGTTTATGAACTATGTGCACGAACACAGGAAGACTAATTGTTTAATTTATGTTTTTCACTGTGAAGGACAGTAACCTTGACACCATTTTACTGCTGCTCTGCTGTAATGTGTCAATATGAAGGGTGTGAAATTGTTAATTATGAAGTTATTATGTCATTATGAAGTTTTAAAATCCCTACAAATAGAAAATGTGTCCGATCTTTGCACTGTTCATTGTTCCTGTACTTAAAGCACTTACTAAATTCTATTTATTTCTTGTTTCATTCATTTTCTGGACAGAGTTAAATGAGGCCACGCAGTATCTTCATTACCCCACGGTTACAGAAAACAAATTAATGCTGTCCTGTAACTTTGACAGCTGGATGTAAAGAAGGTATTTTGGAGGTCGGTGACCAGTCTGTCCATTGTCTACCTCATTATCAGAAAACTGCAATATAAATTGGTGTCTGGTGTGAAAATGCACTTGATTTTAAATACAGTATTTGCTCCTCTGTAATGGATGAATGCTGGTTTTATGTGATTTCTTTTTCACAGGGGAATAAAAATGTTGTGACATGAAAGTACTGAACTAGCTTTCAATCTTTGATTCACTGACCTTTTCTATTATTGCAAATATATGAAAAGTAACCGGTTAAAACCTAATTTGTAATTGAAGAAATACACTTTTAATGTTTGCTGACAACGTGACAGTCAAATAATTCCAGCTCATGAATCCAATTTAAAATATTTCAGAATTTAATGAAATGTACAAAAGAACAGATTGTATAAAATAAACTAGATTATCTAAACGTTTACGAACAACAAGCTTGTATTTTCATTTAGAGGCTGGTTACTGAGAGTGTCTTTGTCTTTTAGAGGAAAACGTCGCACACACATAAAATTAAAATTACAAAGGCACTGCCATATGACGGCAATAGCACAATAAGTTTCGATCCTTAATCAAAAATGAAGAGGTCATGCTGATGCTCAGCGAGAAGAGGTTTGAAGCCCTAATGATGAATCATGAGATTGTCTTTGTTACCTCTCCACTGTAAAACCTCGGATGACTCTGTGTCATTGATGGTATGTGGGATGGATAGACTCCTCCACCCTCGTCTTCTACTTGATCCTGATCTCGAAGCAGAGACAGTTGCAGGACTCGCATTCGGGAGGCTGGCAGGTGCAGGCGCAATCCCATTTGAAACACTGTGGGAAAACATTCATTAAAACATTCATTAAAAACAATCCATCCTGCATCTTATTTAATACCGAGCTGGCAGTGCAGTGCAGTGCAGGCGCAATCCCATTTGAAACACTGTGGGAAAACATTCATTAAAACATTCATTAAAAACAATCCATCCTGCATCTTATTTAATACAACACACTGAGAACACTTCTTTATCCTCTGTAGATTCACAAATATTCACAAATACTTTATTAGAACAATCACCTGTTCCAAACTAATTTCTGCACGGGGGATTATTTAAATGCATCAAAACTCAACATTTTGAGTTGTACTTATGAATACTGTCAAACATGAGAAGTTATGGCACCTAAAACTTTTCTATTGTGCCTACCATATATGATACAAATACAAATAATAATAGTTCAGTAAAACATGTTTACGTAAACATTCTACAACATTCAAACAAGTATGCAGGAGGATGAAATCTCTTAGTATCTACAAATACTGCAAGTACGGTAGACTGCACACAAAAAGATGCAGACCGATGTGGATATGTTAAAAGAGTCCAAACTACAACACCTTTGAATTTTTCACAGTTTTCATATTTCAGAAAGAAAAGTAATAGCACACCGATCCCGATCAAGGTGCACGTTTTGATACATAACTCTGGAGCCACAGGTAGTTAGGGGACGAAAAAAAAGGAGGAAGATGAAAAATAATAATAATTAAAAAAAAGAATAAACACGCGGGATAACAATAGGGGCTCGGGCGTTGCCCTGTAGCCCCTAACGAAAGTCCAGTTACTTCATAAAATAAACAAATAAATAACAAAGTTTACACTCAAAAAATGTGCAGCATATAAGACCCTCCAAACGGTGTCGCTGCCGAAGCGTCATGTTTCCATTACGACCGACCGGAACAAGACGAGGACTATGTCATGTTTACATGACTCCCGATTGTAAAACCGAGTCTCTAAAGTAACACTAAACTGTAACATCACACACAGCGCACAGTATACCGCTTATTTGTAGTTCGACTGTAGCCGCACTGACGGAGCTTACAGAGCTAACGGAGCTAACGAAGATAATGACACTGGTATTGGAATCGGAATAACTCGGAACAACGTAACACGTTTTGAGTTGCTAACACGCTACCTTTCTAACAGGACAACAACCACAGGTAGCGAGTGGGCTCAGTGTGTCTGTGCGCTCATATTAGGTTGTGCACCCACATGTTTATCAATGGTTAAGTTACTGGCATATTTAAACGAGTCCTTCCCAATTAATTTATGAATGATTTATGCATTGAAAGACCTCTCTTTAACCGTGAGAGGGATACTTCTCTGGACCCCAATGTTAAAAGGCCAATAAATACAATTAAAAACAAACAAACAAACAAACAGAAACTATACTGTAACGTTATAATAAAGTATAGCCTAATATACACGCGTGAACCCCGACGTTTAAGTATCATATTGAGAAAAATACTCACCTTGAGAGTAAAAAGTCTCGTAGAGATGTTTGTAGCACATGGACACAGTGTGGTTGTGATGGAACCCCTGCAGATATGCATTGGAGACCCCCAGTTCTTGTTCTCTAGATCTTGTCCTGACCTCAAATGCAGTTTTGAGGTTTGCTAACTCAAGTTATTAAGTGAGACCAACTTTAGCCACAAAACTTGGAAAAGATAGTTGGAATACATGTGTTGATTAGTTTACAACGTAACTCAAACTTTTTTGCTCAGTTAGCTGAAACAATATGGTTAGGCCAAGAAATTTAAGTTTTCATTTTTAGAGTGTACTGGGGTAGTTTGCATCCAATTGAGCATCTAAAAATAGAACAGCGCAATATAAAACCAATGCACCATTATTATTATCATTATTGTTAAAGTAAACATTTTGCTATGGCATTATTAGTGTAAAAGTTTTTTTTCCATTTTGGTCAGACAGATTATCCAATATGGTGTGAAGTAGTTGCAGGATGGCCTGAGATGGAGCAACATCTTGTGATGTCCCTGCTTCTAAAACAAAAAACTGACAACTGAATAGTTAAACATTTCACAGGATGTCTTTTTAGGGTAGTGTTGCTGTAGGGTCATAAAAAAAAGAAGGAGGCAGACTCAAAAGCCTCGGTTGAAGGTCCCATTGGTGGACATTTTATTTACAGTGCTAGACAAAAAGGAGGTCCATTTGTGATCAAGCAGAACGATCGCTGGATTCAGGCAGGAGTCGTGAGTTTTGGAAATGGTTGTGCTGAGCCTAACTTCCCAGGAGTCTACACCAGAGTGTCCCAGTACAACTCATGGATTAACAGCCAAATCAGCAGCAACCAGCCGGGCTCCATCACCTTCACATCCACTGGGACAAACAGTGACCTGAGTGTCAACTGTACAGGCCTGCCAGCCATTACAGCCACCACCATCCCTCCAACCACTACAACCACCACCACCATCCCTCCAACCACCACACCGAGACGTGAGTATCTGTCATATCCGGATGTTTTTCAGATTCATAAGTGCATCTTTCTGTTGAACCTGATGTATCACATGTATCCCAGATATCTGTGCAAACCTCCCTGAAATTCAGCCTGGCATATTTGGAAGCTTGAATTAAAGTTGTGTGTCTGGCCTGGATCTGCAATGATAGGGCTGCATGCTGTCTTTAAAAACAAGTCTCATCATATCTACCTTTGGCTTTTCTCTACAGCGGTGGTCTGTGGAGAAGCACCGATGAATTCTCGCATTGTTGGCAGAACAAGTTTGGTTGCAACAGATGGCGTGTGGCCATGGATGGCTAGTTTACAGAAAAATGGGAGTCATATGTGTGGTGGGACTCTGGTGGGTGCGGACTCGGTGCTAAGCAACGCTGACTGTTTCTCAAGGTAAGACACCTGGGGTGAAGGTATTTCAACTAGACTTTCAGTACAAGTAACTGGTAGTATAAAGGTCTCACATCTGTTGAGGTGACCCAACATCTGGACATCATTTCTAAATCAACACCCTATAATTCACTTTATTTATTCTCCACAGTTCCCCTGTAGCATCTGAGTGGACTGTTGTGTTGGGCCGTTTGAAGCAGAATGGCGCCAACCGGTTTGAGGAGACAGTGAATGTGATAAATATTTCTCTGAGCAACCTGACTGGGTCCAATGTTGCCGTTCTTCATCTGTCAACCGAACCCGAGCTGTCTAACTACATCCAACCCATCTGCCTGGACAATGAACGGACCTTCGCCAAGGGCGTGACATGCTGGGCTGCTGGCTGGAGCTCCAGACGAGGAGGGGGTGAGTCCACAGCACAGTGGCGGTAATGCCACATCTTTGAATCATTCTACATCTTCAGATAAAACAACGTTGTTTAGACATCATAGTTTTGTTATTTTTCTCCACTTTAGAAGAACAAGTCCTGCAGGAGTTCCAGGCCTCAGTGGTTGACTGTGGCAATGCTTCAACGAGTGACAGTGACATTTGTGTGAGCGCTTTGACCCTGGAGCAGGTAAATGAGGACCTGATTTATATAATTATGCAGTATTATACTTGTATTATTATTTCTTGATACGTCATAGTTGCTGATCTCAAGCTTTTAATACTAACATGATCTTCATTAACAGCCTGACTTCGCTGGTGGAATTTTGTCAAACACCTGATAACAACATTGCTGTCTGTTTGTTCAGGGTGACTCTGGGGGTCCTTTGATGTGTAAGCAAGACGGTTCTTGGTTCCAGGCGGTCGTCTTAACAGTTCAAAACAACTCCACCAGTCAAACACGAGCAGACCCACCGATGGTCTTCACAAGACTGAGTCGCTTTGAGTCCTTCCTGACTCAGACTCTGGGGACGCTCTTGTCTCCAAACTCAGGCAGCGACAACACAAATGTCAACAACTTCATCAATGTCACCACCCCGGCCTCCACCAACTCCACTACCAGTGGGGGCACAACCAATCAATCCATTTTCATCTTGTTCTTCCATGTCCTCTTCCTCTTGTCTTGTCTCCAACTATTCTTATAGAAATGTCTTTAAATAATTTACACAATGTGACGAGCACAAATGAATATGAGCAAACCTTAAATTGAAGAAGCATTGTTACTTAAAATTTATATCTGCCATTAGTTGACTTGATTGTCCCTCTATCCGTTGACCACTAGCAGCAGAGTTGTGAAACGTAAGAGCCAAAATTTAGTTATTATGAAGATTTAAAATCACTATGAAGACAAAATATGTCAAATCTTTGCACTGTTGAATGTTCTGTACTTACTGTAAACACAACATTATGTTGTTGTGCTAGAATATTGCTTATCATTAGCTTCTGTCTTGGATTGTACAAGATTTTGAGGTTTAGCGTTGCCGCTCATATTTGTTCCTATTGAAGTAATATGAAAGACAAACTGAAGTCGCAAAAACTCAGCTAATCCATAACTCTATGAAATACTTAGTTCAATGTAGGTAAATGGTTGCAATAGTAAGCTTGGCTAAGACAGAAATGAATGAAATGGTTAGCTACAAGGATACTAAATGATAATGGAGTGGGATAGTTAGCTAAACACAATCAAAAAGATAACTTAACCAAACATATGCCAATACAGTACATATACAGGTAAAAGTAGGCTACTAGATAATTGGTCCAAATAGCTAAATGTAGTCTGCTAAACAAGTTATTGAATATGATGGTTATTTATTTACAGCAAATTTAAAATCTTATCTTACTTAAGAATAAGTGCTGTCAAACGATTACATTTTTAACCATATTAATCACAGTGTGGATTAATTTTAATTATTTTCAATCACAATTAAATATTATTAATTTTTAATCTATATTAATCACAGTTCATTCTGCATGGGCAACCAGACTTAAGAAAGAAGGGAATATATATGCACCTAACATGCTGATTAAACACCTTCAACAGTTTCAAAAAAACAACTTCAACAACAAACATTTATCTTTATTAATGTGGCCCTGTTACTCCTCTTTCAGCAGCTACTAAGACAAACTAACTTGTTGGCATTGTTCAAGATATCTGATTGCTTCTTATTTACAATGTGGGCTGCAACTGAGAACAGTCTCTCACACGGAACTAGTTGCAGGAGTTTGCCAGCTTTTCTTTCTCTGGTTTGTTGCAAGCTGGGCATTGTGTTAGCCGAAGTGCTAGCAAAATCCCTGACGGACATATACTTTGCGTTAATGTGGTGTTTTAAACTGGAAGTGCTTTGATGAAAAGAAAACTCCTTTTTGCACAGTGTATGTAATATTTTTTGACATTCGACTGTTGTGTCTGGCAGGACGCAAACAATTGATTTCCCGGCTGTTTTTCATTTGCACTTTTGGGACAATTTACTTTTCAATACCTTCATTCATTTTAACCATACTTTTTTCAGAATATTCAATTCAGTCAGTTGTGGTTCAAACAACGGTACTTAACAGAGCTGTACATAGTGAATCCAACTTTGAGTTGATATTATAGGTACTGTGGTATTTTAAACAGTATTCATTTTAATTTACTTACCTTTTTGAGATACTGTACTGTGGAGGATCCTTTTTGTGTTCAATATACCACCTTTTAAATTGTCAGTCTGTTGTTGAGTGTGTTATTTGGGGCAGATATTGCAGGTCTAATTCAACAATTAGGCAGGTAAATATCAGCAGTCTCCTGATCGAATCTAGACTCAAAGTCAGCTCTCATTTCCCATTCGATATTGAACGCTGCCTGGAAGTGACAGGTGCAGGGGTTACATGTACAAAAAAGTTGTCCAACAGAAAACGGCAGCAGTGTCAAATTCAGGAATGTTGCAATGTGAGAATGATCTGATTGTGTAAAACATTGCTATTCCTGTCTGAATGGAGTCTGACGATGGTGTTGGTCACCTGAGACACTGATTTAATATTTTAGGGCTTTAATTAAATTACAAAAAATGTTTATATGTATATATATATATATAAACAAGGAAACTGAAGCATTGAATGAACTATTAGAACTATTAGAAGAAAAGCAAAGAAGCATTTTAGTCTTAAACTATTAACATCATGAACATTCTCCATTACAAGCATCATCCTACTATTTTGTTTACTGCCAGTAAACCTGCAAAATGAACAACTGTCCTACTTGGCTCTCTGACAATTATTGCACGGAAACACTGTGAAACATTTTGATGGGAAATTTTTCGAAGAGGAAGTGGGAGAACGGGCCCAACAAGACAACTGGGCTGAGAGCCATTTAATGATTACGTGTGAAATCAAGCTGAAGTGAAGTTGAACCTAAAGAGTTGTTGACGTTTTACACAAGGACAGAAAGGTCTTGCTGTGAGCTCTTTGGGCGTGTTTAGACAGGTGACTGCCAGTTGGGCAGAGAGAGGTGTGTTTTGAGAAGAAGGGAGGAGACAGAAGGTTATAAATGCTGGAACAGATCTGTTCAGGTGGACTTACAATTATGGCTGTCCAGAGAGCGATTTTTGTGTTTGCTGCACTGTTTCCCCTGATACCAGGTAAGAACTCTTGAAAACGGTGCACAGAAAGACGGACTGATTTGGACAGGACCTGTTGCTTATTTTGTCCTGAGGACTAAAGACATTAAATACTAATTAAATACTAATTTGGTTCAGAGAGCAGCTGTGTGAAATGATCACTGTAGTTTACACTGTTGCTGTTTGGTTTTACAAACCCCTAATTAATACTTAATAATGTGACAAAGAACAAAACTGATAGATTTATTATTTAACTAAACATTTTGTTGGCATACTGTATATTCAGAGAAAAAAATGTTGAGAGTTGTGAGATTAAATGGTTTATGTTGGTGAAAAAAAAGTTTTTAAATGTTAATATTAATGTCTCCCTACTTCAGGTTTTGGAAAATACGTTGTTTATAGCTATAACACGAGTTGATGCTTATATGGGAATAATCAGTTTTGGTTTTGTCAATTTAAACATTTTACTGTGGCATTATTAGTGTTTTTTTGTTTGTTTGTTTTTTTCATTTTAGTTACACTCTCTGAGCAACATGCAATTTTTCTTAAAATAATTCGATCTACGCATTAAACCAGTTCTTATGGAATGCCGTTTTATCCAATATGGTGTGACCATGTCCGTCATCACCGTGTGAAGTAGTTGCGTGAGGGCCTGAGATGGAGTCACATCTTGCGATGTCCCTGCTTCTAAAACAAAAAACTGACAATGGAATAGTTTGACATTTCACAGGCTGTCTTCCGCATATCCCAAAAGAATATTTTCTGATGAATGGTGAAGTAGTTGGGGAAATTGGGACTCCAATATATGTGTTAAATGTTGCTGACCAATCCCTTAAAATAACATTTTATATGTAAAATGTAGCTGTTAAAAAAAGAACGTTGTGCAGACTGTGGTAATAAATAACACAATTAAAGGAGATAATGTTGGCACTATTATTCTGCACTCCTTTTTAAAGGCATCACAGAAAGTGAACAGACAACAGCACATATACACGTTTGCTGAACCAACTTTTTATTGTTTTCTTTTTTCAGAGTCGGTCTCACAGCCGTCTGGTAAGTTACATTTCCATGTGTAATTATTAATTCCTGTTGAGACTTGACACAATTTTAACACATAATTTGGGATTACATTTCTTTCTATTAGCAGAAATGTGTGCAGTTTGATTCTGGCAGAGCCATAGCCTTAAAAAAACAAGCAAAACCAGTTTTTTAATAAACCACTGACTATGATTAGTTGAACTTCTCCTCACTACGTCTTCAGCCAGTAGTTTATAGTCCTGACATGTGTTTTTTAATGGTTCTCTTTAGTCTGCGGTCGGCCAGCGCTCAACACCAGGATAGTTGGAGGACAGGCGGCCCCTATAGGCAGCTGGCCCTGGCAGGCTGATCTGCACAGCAGTGGACGTCACTTCTGTGGAGGATCCCTCATTAACAATCAATGGGTGATGAGCGCTGCTCACTGCTTCTCAAGGTTAGTAGATACCATCATGCCATTGGAAACATGTCTCTGTGAAGGTTCTCAGTCATCCAGATCATGGTAGTCCAAAAGGTGTTGAATAGAGGCAACTGGACTTCTTGAAGACGCTTCGCCACTGATCCAAGTAGCTTCTTCAGTTCTGAGAGACTATTGGGAAGTTGAGGGTAAAATAGTACTTACCTGTCGACGGATAAGTACCTAGCCATTATGGAAATTAGTGCCACCTGGTCAAGCACTTTCTGATGGGTTTACATAAAGTTTTCCTGTTCCCACTTCCCACTAGTCTTCCCACGCCTTTTAGACAGATACATGTCACCACAGGGCACCAATCGCTGAACTGAGGAAAAAAATAAGTAATGCTGGTTTCTTTTGTGGCATTTAGTTCCTCTACAAGGAACCTGCTTGTGTATCTGGGTCGTCAGAGTCAAGAGGGATCCAACCCCAACGAGGTGTCTCGGACGATAACACAGATTATCAATCATCCCAACTACAACAGCGTCACTAATGACAACGACATCACCCTACTGCGGCTCTCCTCACCGGTGACTTTCACCAACTTCATATTACCTGTCTGCTTGGCAGCCACAGACAGCACCTTCTTCGCCGGAGTTAACAGCTGGGTCACCGGGTGGGGCAATATTGGAAGTGGAGGTGGGTCAAAAAGAAACCAGATTATATTTATGCTCAAAGAAGACCTGACTACAGCACTACTGTGTCAGATATGTCACATCTGTTAAGTTAAAGTTGGTGAGGGCCTTTTTATCAGTTGACACTGTAAACACTCAAAAGAGCATGAGCAGCTGCAGAAGATCAGTCGTGTCTTGTTGTTACTTGAATTTAGTGTTTGTCCCTGACCTACCAGATTGAAGGTGGTGGTGTTACTGGTTTTATCATTAATGAGCTGTGTGTTTATCTTTTTTCTGTGATCTTAGTTCCCCTTCCTTCCCCACAAAACCTAATGGAGGTGAACGTCCCAATTGTGGGAAACAGACAGTGTAACTGCAACTATGGAGTGGGCTCCATCACTGACAACATGGTGTGTGCTGGGTTACGTGAAGGAGGAAGGGACTCCTGCCAGGTGATCATTTTACCTGTGTTTGTGTTAGAGTTTTACCTCCTGTACAACTTCCTTCTTCTTCCTCATCCACTCTACAACTAAATGTTTCTGGTCTTAAAGGGAGATTCAGGAGGTCCACTTGTGATCAAGCAGAACAATCTCTGGATTCAGGCAGGAATCGTGAGTTTTGGAATTGGTTGTGCACGGCCTAATTTCCCAGGAGTCTACACCAGAGTGTCCCAGTACAACTCATGGATTAACAGCCAAATCACCAGCAACCAGCCGGGCTTCATCTCCTTCAGATCCACTGGGACAAACAGTGACCTGAGTGTCAACTGTCCAGGCCTGCCACCCATTACAACCACCACACTCCCTCCAACAACTACGACCACCCTCACTACTATAACCACCACCCTCTCTCCAACCACTACAACAACCACCATCGTCCCTCCAACCACTACAACCACCACCACCATCCCTCCAACCCCCACACCAAGACGTGAGTATCTGTCATATCCCGGCGTTTTTCAGATTCATAATCGCAGTTTTGTATTGAAGCTGTATCCCAGATATCTGTGCAAACCTCCCTGAAATTCAGCCTGGCATATTTGGAAGCTTGAATTAAAGTTGTGTGTCTTGCCTGGATCTGCAGTGTTGGAGCTACACGCTGTCTTTAAAAATCAGTCTCATCTTATCTACCTTTGGTTTTTTCTCTACAGCGGTGGTCTGTGGAGAAGCCCCCTTGAATTCTCGTATTGGTGGTGGAAGCTCGGTGGCAACAGCTGGCGTGTGGCCATGGATGGCTAGTTTACAGAAGAATGGGAGTCATGTGTGTGGTGGGACTCTGGTGGCTGTGGACTCTGTGCTAAGCAACGCTGACTGTTTCTCAAGGTAAGACACCTGGGGTGATGGTATTTCAACTAGACTTTGCTATTCACTGTAGGGCTGTCGCGGTAATGATGATAATCGTGGTATTGAAAAAATTATTTCAATATTGTGGTAAAAATGTGCATGTGATAATATCGTGTAAATCCTGGCTATCCAATTATATTTGACCCGTGCCTTTCCCACTGTATAAGTTTTTTCCCTACCATCAGCGCTTGGATTCTGCCTTGCTCTCATTCAACATAATTTATTGGTGCACTTCCACTCTTGACCAGAGAATAACATTGTGACACACGGATGGTAGGGTGGCGCTGTTGAGCTCCTGCCAGCTCAAATGCTGTGAGGTAAAGAAGACCAGCAGTCAGCGAGGGCAGTTGGAGCCTATCAGGCAGTAGTACACAAACAAATGAAAATTCAAAGAAAGTTAGGAAAATGATTGTTTTTCTGAGGTCGATTCCACCGCAGTGTATGTTGTATGACAGAAGACTGTATTATTAATGGGGGCATGCTTTGTCAGATGTTACTTTGTTTATTGCACTAAATGTCTTTGTATTTTAAGATGTGATCCAAGGCCTAGTAATGATCCATGTCTGTCTTTTGCTGTTATTATTTACATTTTTGTTGATATCGTGATAATATCGTTATCATGAAATTTTTTGTCCATGATAATCGTGAAGTGAAAATCTGATGTCGTGACAGCCCTCGTTCACTTGATAACCAGTGACTGGTAGTTCACCAGGTCATACAGCTGCACATCATTTCTAAATCAACACCATCTAATTCACTTCATTTAATCTCCACAGTTCCTCTGTACCGTCTGAGTGGACTGTTGTGTTGGGCCGTTTGAGGCAGAATGGCACCAACCCCTTTGAGATGACACTGAATGTGACAAATATCACTCTGAGTAACCTGACTGGGTCCAATGTTGCCGTGCTGCATCTGTCAACCAAACCCACCCTGACCAACTACATCCAACCCATCTGCCTGGACAACAGACGGACGTTTGCTGAGGGCGTGACATGCTGGGCTGCTGGATGGAGCTCCGGGCGAGGAGGGGGTGAGTCCACAGCACAGTGGCGGTAATGCCACATCTTTGCATCATTCTACATCTTCAGATAAAACAACGTTGTTTAGACGTCATAGTTTTGTTATTTTTCTCCACTTTAGAAGAACAAGTCCTGCAGGAGCTCCAGACCTCAGTGGTCAACTGTAGCAATGCTTCAACAAGTGCCAGTGACATTTGTGTGAGCGCTTTGACCCTGGAGCAGGTAAATGAGGACCTGGTTACTATTATTATGCAGTATTATACTACTATTATACATCTATCACATGATCTTCATCAGCAGCTGAGTTTGCCTGACTTTCTTGGAGGAGTTTTGTCAAACACCTGATAACAACATTGCTGTCTGTTTGTTCAGGGTGACTCTGGGGGTCCGTTGATGTGTAAGCAAGACGGTTCTTGGTTCCAGGCGGTCGTCTTAACGGTTGAAAACAACTCCACCAGTCAAACACGAGCAGACCCACCGATGGTCTTCACAAGACTGAGTCGCTTTGAGTTCTTCCTGACTCAGACTCTGGGGAGGCTCTTGTCTCCAAACTCAGGCAGCAACAACACAAATGTCAACAACGTCATCAACGTCACTACCCCAGCCTCCACCAACTCCATTACCAGTGGGGGCACAACCAATCAATCCATTTTCATCTTGTTCTTCCATGTCCTCTTCCTCTTGTCTTGTCTCCAACTATTCTTATAGAAACGTCTTTAAATGATTTACACAATGTGATGAGCACAAATGAATATGAGCAAACCTTAAATTGAAGAAGCATTGTTACTTAAAATTTATATCTGCCATTAGTTGACTTGATTGTCCCTCTATCCGTTGACCACTAGCAGCAGAGTTGTGAAACGTAAGAGCCAAAGGGTAGCTGCGTGGTGCTTGTGCAGTTGACTCAACAAATACCTGTTAAAGCTCAGTCTGTGTGAGGAAGACTGATTCTTTATTGTTTTTAACCGTGAAGGACAGTAGGACAGTAGGTCTAACCATGAGCCCCATTTGCTACTGCTCTGCTGTAATGTGCCAACAAGGAATTAATTTTAAGGGTGTGGAAATGAAGATGGACTCAAAATTTAGTTATTATGAAGATTTAAAATCACTATGAAGACAAAATATGTCAAATCTTTGCACTGTTGAATGTTCTGTACTTACTGTAAACACAACATTATGTTGTTGTGCTAGAATATTGCTTATCATTAGCTTCTGTCTTTGATTGTACAAGATTTCGAGGTTTAGCTTTGCCGCTCATATTTGTTCTCATTGAAGTAATATGAAGGACAAACTGAAGTCGCAAAAACTAAGCTAATCCATAACTCTATGAAATACTTAGTTCAATGTAGGTAAATGGTTGCAATAGTAAACTCGGCTAAGACAGAAATGAATGAAATGGTTAGCTACAAGGATACTAAATGATAATGGAGTGGGATAGTTAGCTAAACACAATCAAAAAGATAACTTGTTGAAAAATTAACCAAACATATGCCAATACAGTACATATACAGGTAAAAGTAGGCTACTAGATAATTGGTCCAAATAGCTAAATGTAGTCTGCTAAACAAGTTATTGAATATGATGGTTATTTATTTACAGCAAATTTAAAATCTTATCTTACTTAAGAATAAGTGCTGTCAAACGATTACATTTTTAACCATATTAATCACAGTGTTGATTAATTTCCAGGCGGTCGTCTTAACAGTTCAAAACAACTCCACCAGTCAAACATGAGCAGACACACCGACGGTCTTCACAGGACTGAGTCGCTTTGAGTCCTTCCTGACTGCGACTCTGGGGACGTTCTTGTCTCCAAACTCAGGCGGCACAAATGGCACCAACTCCACTACCACTAACAGTGGAGGCACACTCAATCACTCCCCTTTCTTCTTGTTCTTCCATTTCCTTTTCCTCTTGTCTTGTCTCCAACTCTTCTCATAAAAGCATCTTTTAGCCTATTTACATGATGTGTCAAGCACAAATGAATGTGAGCAAGCCTTGAATTGACTTGATTCTTCCTCAAAGCATCTAGTCAACCACAAGCAGCAGAGTTGTGCAATCGGGTTGGAAAGATTACATTTTCGTTCATTTTATAAGACATTAAATCTCCCTGGTACAATCATCAGTAGAAATGCCGAGTGGTCAGCTACAAATACCAAAGAGCACTGCAGTTGCAACACCCAATCATAAAGTTTCGAACGCAGCTTCTGACCCCCGAGACTCCTGGATAATGTAGTGATTAGAGACGTTATCCAAAATCCTTATTGTGAGGTTGGGAACTTACAACAAGTATTTACTTAAGGTTTTCTTGTCTGAACATATTTTTATTTCATGCAGCTGTGAGTTCAGCATAAGTACGTGCACAGGAAATAATTGTTTTTTTGTGTGTCTACTGGCTATTTTAAATACTCACTGTGCACTTCAAACTTGATCGGAATTATAGTGTAGAGGGTGTTTTTGATGAAATTGTACATGTTATATAAGATTCAGGTTTATGAACTATGTGCACGAACACAGGAAGACTAATTGTTTCATTTATGTTTTTCACTGTGAAGGACAGTAACCTTGACACCATTTTACTGCTGCTCTGCTGTAATGTGTCAATATGAAGGGTGTGAAATTGTTAATTATGAAGTTATTATGTCATTATGAAGTTTTAAAATCCCTACAAATAGAAAATGTGTCCGATCTTTGCACTGTTCATTGTTCCTGTACTTAAAGCACTTACTAAATTCTATTTATTTCTTGTTTCATTCATTTTCTGGACAGAGTTAAATGAGGCCGCGCAGTATCTTCATTACCCCACGGTTACAGAAAACGAATTAATGCTGTCCTGTAACTTTGACAGCTGGATGTAAAGAAGGTATTTTGGAGGTCGGTGACCAGTCTGTCCATTGTCTACCTCATTATCAGAAAACTGCAATATAAATTGGTGTCTGGTGTGAAAATGCACTTGATTTTAAATACAGTATTTGCTCCTCTGTAATGGATGAATGCTGGTTTTATGTGATTTCTTTTTCACAGGGGAATAAAAATGTTGTGACATGAAAGTACGGAACTAGCTTTCAATCTTTGATTCACTGACCTTTTCTATTATTGCAAATATATGAAAAGTAACCGGTTAAAACCTAATTTGTAATTGAAGAAATACACTTTTAATGTTTGCTGACAACGTGACAGTCAAATAATTCCAGCTCATGAATCCAATTTAAAATATTTCAGAATTTAATGAAATGTACAAAAGAACAGATTGTATAAAATAAACTAGATTTTCTAAACGTTTACGAACAACAAGCTTGGATTTTCATTTAGAGGCTGGTTACTGAGAGTGTCTTTCTCTTTTAGAGGAAAACGTCGCACACACATAAAATTAAAATTACAAAGGCGCTGCCATATGACGGCAATAACACAATAAGTTTCGATCCTTAATCAAAAATGAAGAGGTCATGCTGATGCTCAGCGAGAAGAGGTTTGAAGCCCTAATGATGAATCATTAGATTGTCTTTGTTACCTCTCCACTGTAAAACCTCGGATGACTCCGTGTCATTGATGGTATGTGGGATGGATAGACTCCTCCACCCTCGTCTTCTACTTGATCCTGATCTCGAAGCAGAGACAGTTGCAGGACTCGCATTCGGGAGGCTGGCAGGTGCAGGCGCAATCCCATTTGAAACACTGTGGGAAAACATTCATCAAAACATTCATTAAAAACAATCCATCCTGCATCTTATTAAATACAACATACTGAGAACACTTCTTTATCCTCTGTAGATTCCTGTATTCACAAATATTCACAAATACTTTATTTATTAGAACAATCACCTGTTCCAAACTAATTTCTGCACAGGGGATTATTTAAATGGTGGTTAGTAAAGTATTTTCAGAGAACAACCAACTATGACTAACACGCGCCTACGTACTTCTCTCCATGCAGCATCAATACTAAAATTAATGATTATTATCTTTTATTCTAAGGATTCTAACTGATATGACAGTGTCCATTTTTACTTACAGAAGGAGAAGCGCATGAATTATTACACATTGCTCCAAACGTCAGCAGACTGCACTCACAGGCCTCAGCCAGCCTGAAACACTGCTCGCACAGCGAAATGTCTGGACAGCAGTCACTGCACTCTGAAGAACAGCTATCCTTTGAGACAGGAAACAGTAACAAGACATTAGAATTTATTTTCTAAAACGCCTAATTTCACTGTATTTCCAGACGGGACTCCGCTATCTTCCCCTTCCACCATCACAATCCACATTTTTTCACAAGTTATGTCCACCCTGTGCATCCATTCTACGATTATTATTATTATTATTATCACAACATATGATGCAACATCTGTAAATCCTGCATTCTTACATTTCAGTAAAAAGCCTCTAGTGAAAAGACGCCTTCCTGTCATGTGACGGAGCATTTTTTCTTGTTATTTCACTGTTGACGTGCACTTAGATACGAGGTGATTGAAGACATTGTAAATATTTTCAGCTTGTGTATTAACTTCTAATGGATCAAATATGTGCTGAATAGAAGCTGGAACGTTGATATCTTCCCTGCGAGTCCCTGACTCAAGAGAAAACTACTTTTTAAGAATATAGATACAAATGAAGTCCTAACATTTTACAAACTCACTGCAGTTTGTATGAAGCCCTCTGTGTGAGTGGGCCAGCAACACCAACCTTAAGGCAGTATCGGATCCACAGTCCAATCACCAGCACGACCATGTAAAGACTCACGGTAATCATCAGCACCGCTGGGAGCGGAATAGCAAGCTGCCAAATGGGCAACACCTGAGAAACACGAACCGACAAACGTTTAACAGCAGATCTGATCGGATGCCACACACCAAGTTTTAAGATTAAATGAAATAAAAGGATTCCTTACTTCCATTGTATCGTCCTGACACCTTTAACTATCACAGTGAATTCTAGGACTTAAGAAAAGAAAAAACAGAATTAAAACCTAGTTATTAAAGACGCTTTATTTACATGCTGACTGATACAGTAGCACTTAATTTTACTATTGCTTTATATATATGTAAATAAGATATGTTGCTGTTAACATACATGGATTTGTGAGTAAAGTAGGCAAAGGGTTTATTTTTAATTCTTTAGAGAGGCCACTGTTTTATCTTCATATCATCTTGGCAGTTTTTTAATTATTCTTTGGAAGTCATATCATATCATTTCAACATTTTTGGTTTGGCACAAATTCGTCTTTTTTGTTTTATTCCGGGTATTCTACTGTATAAGTAGTCAGAAAGGACCGATTTTAAAATGTATTCACCTTCAGTCATGACCCCAAATAATTCTTTAAAAAGTGCAACAGCAATAAAATTGTTAATAAAGTATTAAAATCCTTAAAAACGTGGGGTCGTTTTACAGAACAAAACAAAGATGCACGGGCCATTTTGTGAAAACACACAACTAGCCAACAACTTACCGCTCTGAGTGCTGCTCTGCTTTCAGCGGTGTGTACATACTGCATTTAAACTCCGGTGCTTTTGGAAAAAATGTCAGATTTGCCATGTTTCATCGTTAAACATTGAAGAAAGACACAATAACTGGATGTCCCTCCGCTTTGCTGCTGAAAACAAACAAACTGAGGGTAGGGGTTTGGCGGCAGCGCCGTTGCTATGGAGTCGTAAGGATCCCCGGAAGGGACAAAAAGGGTGAACTCGGAAATAAAACTCATGCCACGAGGAAACCGTAATAAACAATATAAATAACTAAGATCTGGGTGATTTTTTTTTATGGCATATACATTAATTACACATTTCTTCATAAAGGAAGAAATATGTCACAATGGCAGTTTATAGGATTATTTAGGATTTAGACATGTTTTGAAACATACATTTGAATATCAAGTGTAAAAGTGGATTAGATTCAACTTTATTTTCATTACACATGCGTACAGGTATTGGGCAACGAAATGCAGTTTAGCATCTAACCAGAAGTTCAATAAACGGTAAGTGCATGTAGTGTAGTTTGTATTGTTGATATAGGATTTACACCATATTCACAAAAATCTATGTACAGGTGAGACCATTTATACTTGAGCAAGAAATAATTTCGATGTGTTAAGTGAAAGAACCACCAAAATTGGGCTTAGATTAAGCAGTACTAGCACAAATGCACCTTTTTTGAATCATAAAAATAAAGGTCTGTTTAGATATGGTTTCTCATGTATTTTATGCGAGATATAACTTCGTGCATGTACATTAACGTTACTGCAGAGAAGTAAAACCACTCACACAGGGTTATCAACTGCAGAAATTTTTTATTGAACCAAATGTGTAATTTGCAAAACAGATTCTCCATCACTCCAGTCACAGTGTGACCTGGTCATGGCTTTGATTTTTTAACTGCATTAATTCATCACTACAGCTACGCATTCATAAATTATTGCATTGCAGGAAATTTAAGATTCAAGAGTCCATAACCACAGGTTTGGTATCGGGTTAGTTGTGGGACCCAACCAGAAAGCCGGTCAATCGCCAGAGTAGGAAACTTTTTGTTTACTAGTCAACACGATGGAAGACTGTTGCATTTCACAAGATCAGCTTCACTGAGTTCAGGACAACCAGCATTCGCCTTCACTTCCCACCCTAGTGTCTGATCGCACTGAACCAACTCAACTACAGGCCTCGCTTTGGCCAGAGTAAGACCACTTAACTGTCATCTCAAAAGGTCTTTATATATAGAAGAGAAAAAAAAAAAAAAATTAAAAAAAAACTGTGAGAAACAAAAAGGGCAAATCAAGAATTTCCTTAATGGTGGCGACAACGTTCAGTACTTTAAAAGTAGCTCTGCGATGAGTCGGCAGCCTGTTGCGTAAACGCTGCTCAAGGACAACTTGAACAGAATGAAAGGAGATAAATAACTTTAGGTGAAAAACATCCTGGATCCTCCTTCCACTTAGTCATAAATTCAGTCGTAAACAAATGTGACCCTCCTGCGCACAAACCCGTCCCCACCCCCCAATTCCCATGACACCACTCCACTCCAATACATGGAGACTCATTGTTTATTGAAACACCTTGAAGTACAAAACAAAAACGTTACATGAAATGGTGCATTATTGCAGCACAAGATCTAAAAAGAAAAAAAAATTAAAAAGGAAATAAAGGGGATGAGGAAGGAAGTGTTTGTGGGAGGGTCATCACCACTCATCCCTGATGTTGTGTGGAGCTGCAGTGGTGTGTCTTTGAGAGAGCGAGCCTGCCCCCCGGTGTCGTAGGGAGGCAGTGGTGTTACAGAGTCCCATGTTTGTCAGAGGTAATTCACGTGTTAGCTAATAGAAGTTGGTGGGGTCGCAAGGGAGGCGTAGGGGGAGGAAGAGCAACAGCAGCACATAAGAGGAGGGGGGAAGAGAGGAGGGGAGGGGGGGATGGGTGAGTTTAATAGCCTTCCCGGAGAGAGGGGAGAGGGCTGCGAGCAGCTTCTAAAAGCCGTGGACTTTGAGCTGCTCCTCCTTGGCCAGCTGAATCTGCAAAGAGAAAAACAAAACATTACTCACTGAAGACAACGTGACAGTTGAATGAATTCTGTGCTAGTCGCCCCAAACTAATCCTAACAGCAGGCAACCCTTTCCAAAAAAAAAAAAAAAAATATATATAGGGAACAAAAGACCTACATCTTTGAGGAACTGGCAGATATTCCTGCGCTGGTCTCCCTGAAGCTGGATCACTTCACCATACTCTGGGTGCTCAATCACTGTCCCATTGCAGGCAAACTTCTGTTAAGAGCAAATACAGAAAAACAAGTCAGCGTCAGGCAGGACAGGAAACAAGGCCACGCATCAACCTACATTACTATATTCTGAAGATTAGCAGTCACCCACAAAGACAGGTGCTGTAACTGGAGGGGGGGGGGGGGATAAAAATATGGCCGGGTGTAGTACCTTCTTAAAGGCCTTGACTAGCCTCTTCTTGTCATAGTCGGCGGCAATGCCCTGGACAGTGGTGAGGGTCTTCCTGCCGTTCCGCTGTTGGATTCTTATGTGGATGGAGTCCTCTGTCCCAGCTGGGAGGCGGTCATCACCCTTACTTGCATCAGCAAAGGGGTCTGTGGAAAGGGGGGCACAAGACAATAAACATTGTTAGAAAAAAAAAGAGTTGGAAAATATTGACCAAAATACTTCAGCACTGCTCATCTCATTTACCATATCCGTACTGACGAGCCACCCTGTGCCTATTTTGGCATGGCAAAATGTTCAGTGTTTATTTTTAAAGGGTCAGATTTCAGAACTGCGCAGGCGGTCGTGCTAAACAACTGCTAAACTGCACCTTAAGCTAACACCGAGTGAATAACAGCGGAGTCATTGCCGAGCAACGTTTGCTTTCACTGCCTTAATCGGGTTACAGTTACAACTATTTCAGCATAGTAAATCAGTAAAAAATAAAATGTGAAAGCGTTTCAGCAGCAGTGCCGACCATTTCCTCGGCGATGTTAGCAAATATGTTGACTTAGCTACGGCTTTGAAAACGCTGAAAATTTTTTTGGGCCTAATGGCGGCCGTCTTAACGTTAGCAGAGGCCTACGCGTCGACTAAAATCACAGTCCAGACTGCGACATTAATCCTTTAACGATTTACATTTGGGTTACAAATGTACATCTAACCACTTTAAAGCGTGTGAGACACGACAAATATTCAAAATCGGCTCCGAAGACAATAAATCCTCGACGATATTAGAGGCTTAACGTTAGCTCCGCTAGCAATCGCCCTTCCCCCACCTTATGTCACGGTTCAGTTTCATCAAAAAAAGGACTTACCAAAAGTTTGGAGGTTCTGGATAGCGGACATACGATAAGATTTGCTTTCCTTTCAGATAATAACTTGGTTAGCGAGCGGTACGTCGGCTAACTTTGACTTTTTTTGTCGATTCTGGGTTTTGCCTTTTCACGGGAGGGGGGGGACGTCGGTCGGCTCAGCTACAACAGCTCTCACAAAATGGAGATCGTCGAAGTCCGAGTACTGGAAAACAAGCCTTTATAGCCCCGCCCCGAAGATTACGTCTGCACGTCTCTGACGTACGCATTGGACGTCGCCGACTACCACGCCCTTAATGTTTCTCAACGTTACTGGGAAAAGTGACGTCATTGGATCAGAATTCGTATCGATGATCAGAATTTAGTCATCATTTAATCATCCCAGGAGGAAAATTACCAAAACATCCACAAACATCTTTAATGACAATTCCAGTAAAAACGAGGGTTTTGTCTAACAAAATACATTTATTAAGTATTATTTAAAAAAAAAATCTACCTTGAAAAGCTGTAAAGAAATGGGTGGGTTTCATATTAATTATATTTATGATGTGCTTCTTTTTTCTAGTCTTTTTTTTTTCTTTGGATAAAATATATTATTATTGACTTTAATCAGAGCTTAACTTCTTCCCTAAGTTCTGTGTGTGGAGGTGCGGACTTTGTTTGATACTGAAAAGTCTTGTGACCTCTAAGAATAAATGAGCATCTACACATGACGCCTCATCACTCATCACATTAGATTTGTGGAACAGTTTCCATATCGCATCTTTTTTCAAGATATGTTTTACAGTACATCAAGTAAATTTATTTATTGGCAATTGCAGTGCTTCTTAAAAATGAATCTTACAAATGAAACAGAAATATTACAAACATTTGTCTATTCAAGATAGTTAATAATTTGTATAGTTCTGTAACGTGCAAATTTTCTGTATGTGGTACCTTTGTGGGGTAATAACAATAGTTCAGCATCTCAGATAACTCCTAAGTCGTTTAGAGCAGACCGGGGGGATTTTAGCCCGTTCAGGTTCTTCCAAAGTCACGTCTTTGACTTGTCCATTTCATATCAATTAGTTTTGTTCATCTTTAACCATCCTTTTGTAGATCGACCTGTGTGCTTTGGTCTTTCTCTCAAGATTTATGTCATGGTCAGACGTCCTGACAGTTTCTTTTAGATGTCGCTGGTATAATTCACAATTCATTGGTCCATAAGTGATGGCAAGTCCTCCATGTACAGATTCCACAAAAATGGCTCAAAGAGGACATTACTTTGTTTTTCTTAATTTCTACCCCAATAAGTAACTAAGTATTAGCGGCATCTTTCCTATGCTAGCTCATTTTAAATCTTCAATCCTGTCTTTAAAACACCTTTGTATGAAAGCCGTAGTTAGTTTAATAATGTTTAAACCGTTCCTTATCAGTTACAACCAGCGATGAGACATAAACCAATCACCATATAATTAAACAGTTTGTCCTGGTTTTCTTTATTCAGATTGTTCAGCTCTAAAAAGTAACTAGTTGCCTGTGAACGTCAGAAAGAATTTGTTTTTTTTACTGTAGCAGCCATTTTCTATGTAAATGACCACGCGTCACACACACAGCTGAGAGAACAGGCTGTCATAGACAAAACAGCAACTCTTTAATGAAAGTCACATCGGGCTGCAGAGGAGGGGGGGCAGAAAAAAAAAGCATTTCATTGTATCAAGAGTGAGACTGTAGCAACCGTACCACTGTAGTCACAGGAGCTGTCTGGAGAATACTGGATACATCCAAGCACTCAGCAGAGCAACACGCCACCATAACAGCTAACCAGCAAAACTCAACTGCTGCACAACTGCACCGAGTACAAAAAAAAACAAAACATACAAGCAGGATTAGCATCAAAAATGTATATTTAATACAGAGTTCAGAAAAAAAAAAAACACAGATTTGCAGCAACTAAAGAAGATAAAGATACGAGTCTTTGATGAATTTCTGAATTTTAATGAGATACAAGAAGGAATTATGTAAAATCATTTCTTCTCATTGAACGTGTTTGACACTCTTTTACATACAGATTTTAAAGAAGAAGAAAAAAAAAAGAAAAAGAGGGATATTTTGAAAGCATCATCCTGGATTATTTCAACCAGGTGTATCTTCCATGAATGTGGAGGAACCCGTGTGTGTGGGGAGAAATATGCAGCCTAACCGTCAGACAGAAAGTCTGTTTCACTAATGCAGTTAGTAAAACTGAAAAACAAACGTTCCTGTTATTACAAAAAAAAAAAAAAAAAAAATGGTTTTGATAAAGCTGCAGAGTTTGAGCTTTCTGCCCTGATTTACTTCGTTCTGTGTGACTCAATGTTTCCCTGAATCTCTACAACAGAGGTTGAGAGTGAAAAGATTCACATTCATGTAAAACACAGAGGGCTGAAATAACCAGATTTATCCTAGTTGTGTTGACATGAAAGGTGTGGTTAGCGTCAGCTGGTTAATTCTGGCCTTACCTCCGTCTCCACGGTAATACGCACGAAGCTGCCTACCAACACTTGTCAACACGCCCTATATTCATGCTTTTCTCCCTCCTTTCTGGCACTGCAATAATTGAGTTTCCTGATTAAGTACATGTCGCATGTGACTGGATCGGAATAGCTTTGACAAGTTATTCCGATCCAGAGAAAGCCAGGCTAACCCGAGCTCTCACGAAACGGGCTGCGGGGAGAGGAAGTGAAAGGAAAGAGGCGACTGGGAGAAGAGGAACACGCTCATTTCTTTTGAAACCAGATCCAAATAGACATTATACACAGACTTCTAAAATCAAAAACTGGTGTATATATATAAAAAAAAAAAACAAAAAAAAAAAAACAAAGAAAAAGAAGAAAAGGAAATACAAATCACAGCATATGAATGTGTGTGAAATTAAACAGCCTTTCTGTGGCCAAATGAGTAAAACTGACAAAAGCACGGAAGACACAATAACAACCTTTTACAGCTGGACAACGTTGCGTGTTTGGGATCCAGTCTGGGAGCTGTGTCGTCTTCAACTGAAAGCATCAAAACAAACACACGTTAGGTTAAGTGGACCGTTCACCACATGTGTTTGCAGAACTCTTAAATGGAAATGCTAAATAAAACCAGAACAATAATTTAAAGTTGATATATTAACATATGTAATTATTATACTGCATCCTAATACTCAAAATCAAACCGTCACATACTTTGACTCACCATTTAAATCCTAATTTTACCTTTTGGCTGCAATCAAATAGGAGCCTTCTGAAACCACGGGTTTGTTTACGGGTTTTCGAGTAGACGGTCTGAATAACGCAAACACTGCGTTCATTCATTTGCATGCCGGAGGGATTGACACGGAAGCGGAAGCCGATCAAACCTCAGGTCCCCTCAAGCGCCCGCGTCCCCCAAACTGTGGCTTGGGACGCGACCCACGGAGGACAACTTATGTCCGACGGCGGACAGGCAGACGTACCTCGACACCAAACCCCAACACTGACTGCCTCCACCCTGCTGCTGCCGCCGCCGCCGCCGCACAGAAACCCTCACCAGCTGCAGGCGGCTCAGCAAACACCTTCTACCTGCTCAATCTGCCTCAGCTCAAACTCCACTTTAGCAAACTGGACGAAGCAGCTTGGGAAGGAGAGAATTCCAGATTTGGTTTACCGTCAGAACAGAATGTGTTAAAATTACTTTATTTGTTATTTTATTGGGTATGAGGTTGCAAAAGAGGATTGATGAAATGTTTTGGAACAATTAGAATTACTAATTAAATGGCTGCCATAAGGGAACAGTCTACCAGCCACACTACTACCTTACCACCTGCTGCTGCTAACAACCTGCTGACCGTGAGCAGCATCTTATCAGAACTCACCTGATACTGATGTGCTGATCTCTACGAAGAATCGCCTCCGTTTTCTGCTGCTTCCGCCGCCGCTTCCGCCGCCGCCATCGTCGTCTTGGGCTGGCTCTTGGATCTAGACCTGGACCCTCTTTTGGAGGACGGGGTGCGGCTTCTGGACCTGGACTTGGACCGGGACTTGGATCTAGATCTGGAGCGGGACTGTGCCTTGGGCTTCTTGGTCTTGGGGGAGTGGGACTTGGACCGGGAGTAGGACCGGGACCTGGACCTGCTGTAGCGGGATCGGCTTCGGGAGCGAGAGCGACTCCTGCTGCGGGATCGGCTGCGTCGCCTCTGTCTCGGGCTGCGGGAAGAGCTGAATGGATTCAGTGGGTTGAGTTATGGTCAGCGATGTGAAAACAAGTGGCGGTGAAATGAGGAAACATGGGCTGAAGTGAACTCGCTGGAGCTCGCAACGTGTGACATACAAATATAGTAAGACGTGCTCAGGAGAAAAACAAAACAAGACGTGAGCTGATAAGCTGGACCTCAAGTGCAAAGATTAAGCCATAAAGTTTAAATCTGTGTCACCACATTATTTTGGTTAAATGATTCACAGATGTGATTTGTATTTTACCCGGGCCTTGATTGTTTGTACTAATAAGTCAGGTTTATTCTAAAGATGTGTGTATTGTTAAGTGGTTCGAGGCCGCGCTGAGTAGCTTGAATTCGTCAATGGAGTCTGATTTGTTTAAAAATAAATAAATAAATAAATAAATTAACTGTGCTCTTCTTACCTTCTGCTACGGCGTCCATATCCGCCGTGTCTCCGGGTCGGGCCACCTCTCCGTCCCCCGCCAGAATGAGAATCAGGGGGTCTCCCGTACCGGGCCATCTGAACACGCAACTCCCGACCATCCAGCAGCGCGCCGTCCATGTCGTCCATCGCATCCTCCGCGTCCCGTTTGTCGTGGAACCGAACAAACGCGAACCCGCGACTCTCCTTCGTGTAGCGGTCCCGGGGGATGTAGACGTCCCCCACGCGGCCGTACTTCTCGAAAACGCGCCTGAGTGTCTCAGGCGAGGTTCGGTACGTTAAATTGTCCACTTTGAGGGAAGTCATGCCGTCGACGTCTGGCGGAGGCCTTCCGTAACTCATGGTGGTGGTTAGCCTGCCTTCCTCAAAACAGACGAAATAGATTTGAAAGACTTGGCGTGTTTACAAAAAAAAAGTCCACGGAAAATACAGGCGTATCTCACACGGAATTACAAGACCGTATAAACTCTGAAGATGCACAATAACTAAATTAAGGACTTCTGCACTATAACTTCGCCCGCGCGTCTACTACTACCGGAAACCAGGACGGTAGACTTCTTCGTCTGTCTTATTAAGTAGTTAAGGTCAGAGTTTCCTGTTTGGCGCCATCTAGTGGAAAGGTCAAACAAATCGATTTAAAAAAATAAAAACAAAAATACGCCGCCCTTTAAGAATGTAAGACATGATGTTTATCCTGCTTTTAATTTATTCGCTTATTCGTGTATTTATTTTGAACATATTTACAGCGTTTTTGCATTATGTTGTTTATCGTTTCACCGGAAGTTGCGCAATTTCTCGTGCAGCGTGTGCTCAGTTAGCTAGCTCACAAAAGATTAATTTATTTCTCATTGGTCGGTCAGTTTGAGCAAATGTGGGTTGCAAAGAGTGCACGTTTTATCCGCATTAATAAAGTACGACCATTAAACTCAAATAATATCACATTTCCATGAACAAAAAACAACAACTGGATTGAGTTAAGTTAATTCATTGCTAGTGAGCTTCCTCCTGATTCTTTCACATGGCTGTCTCTTCCAGATTTGGAGCAATTCATGTTTTACGGTTCTGTGAAAGGACTAGAATCTGGTGGGGAAAAAGTTTCAAGCACTTCCCCTGATTTGTACTCCCTCTCCTTGCATTCTCAGGTCTGCTCTCCACCACAGCAGATTTATTTGTGTACTTCTTTGAGGAATTTACATATCCCCCAAAATGAGTGCAGAAGGGAACCATATTTTAAACGTCACTATCCTTGGCTCTGGTTTTATGTTCATGCTTACTTATTTTGTGGCAATAAAGAGGTAGGCTGAATTTACAGAAAAATGTTCTTGACTGATCATACACATCTTACGAGAACTGACACTTTCAATCTCACTGTTTTCATAGTAAACAGCTATCAAGAGCTTCAACAGTTTCAAGGAAGCAGGTACAGAAGATAAACTGCACTGATGCAGACTTGGTGGCATGTTCTATAATCAAATGGGATAACAATTGTCCTTGTCAAGCTAACTAATGTCACTTTCATGTGTACTTCTTGATTTAAATAAAACATTTTTGACTCTTCTTCTTCTTCGACTCTGGAAATGCAATCATGTGTATCAGAAAGGAAACATCTACATATATATATATTGACATTGATATGACTTGATATGACTTAACCTTTTTTATTGTGCTCCAGTGATCTCTCTGGCAAATGTTCTCTGACATAGATTCAACATGCTTTAGCCAGCAAATCATCATCCTTGAGGTCCATGACAACTCCACAAACTGGTAATATGTACTAGTAATGTTCATTAATACTTTTACCCATTTACCATCTTAACTTCTATTTACTTTAATGTGTGACCCATAGTTGAAATCCTTGTTTTCCTCTTTAGTTTTAGGTCTGAAGGAGTTAAAGTGTACGGGCAAAGCCTCTTGAACGGGCTTCTGCTACTGAATTGGATTTTTCAGCCACACATCCTTCGCTGCCATGGCAACCCTTGAAAATCCGTGTGTCGGCCAGCTCAGGAGGAGTTTGTTGAAAGTTGTCGGAGCTTTTCACAGCAGAACCGGACAGCGCCGGATTGAAGTTTCTGTGAGCGCCTGTGAGCTGCTCACTGGAAATAGAGAGAGAAGGGGAATACAAGTTATTGATCCAGGTAGGTAAGGGCTGATCTGGGTTTTGTTTTAGAACAACGTGAATTGTCCTGATGTGATTTGTGTTTTTGCCATGATGTTGCCAAAGTTTCAGGAGCAAAGTTTTAATAAGTTTAGATTAACAGAACTTTGAATGCCAAATGGTTTTGATTTAACTATTAAAAAAAAACAAAATTTCTCTTTCACATTTGTAACATCACGTAATAATCACTGAATAAGCAAACTTTAAATTGAAAGTTGCTTGCAAGCTTAGAGTCCAACCCTCTGACGTTAAGTTCATCTGTTTAATCAGGTCTGTTTGAGTTTGAGATTGAATCAGGTTTCTTTGGCAACATAAGCAAACAACTCCACACGACACAACACAGGAAAAAACATGACAATCTCAAAGCAAATTTGCTGTTGATGTACATTGTATTCTGTAAACTATGGTGTCCATGTATTATAGTTAAATTGTTCAGATAAGGTGTGTTTGAATGGAAACTAGATGCATCTTTTAAATGCTATTACCAGATGTGGTGACCCCACATTATATGGACATACATTTTTTTTTCTAGAGTTTGTCATTTCATTGTCACCCTTGCAGGATCCAAAGGACGCCATGTTTTCCTTGTCGGAGCTGGCTCCTCTGAATCAGCATCAGAACAGGTCTAAGCTGCTGAAGCCATGGTGGGAGGTCTTCATGGACTACCTGGTGGTCCTGATGCTGATGGCGTCTGTCCTGGCTTGCACCGAGCAGCTCTCCAGGGACCGGGTCGTATGCATTCCCTTGGATCCAATTATGACCGGAAATAACAGCCACCGTGGTCCCTCAGCTAATGGTGGTGTGGCCCTGACTCCATCTCCTAAACCGCTCGTGAACCCTCCTCTCAACCTGAGCCCAAATCTCCACTCTGTAGCTCGGGGGCGACGCACACATCTGGTCTACCAGCAGTATGTTTACATTAGTCAGGTACGCAACGTTTGGCTGCTTTTTCCATTTCCACACATTTTGCCACTTGTTCAGAGCAGCCAGTAATCATTATTTTTATGTTAACAATGCATTACTTATATGTGATATTCTCACCTGGTGGAACAACTAGGCCACCCATTCCACCTTTGTACTGTACCAAAGACCCAGCTCTGTGTTGAACAGGCTTTTTTTAAAGTGTTGCTTTACTCCAGAATGGGGGACAGCGCTAACATCTAGCTAGTGTGACATTTAGAAGCTAATTTGTAACAAAACAAAAACAAGAATGAACCAAACTTGACTGGGTGAGGAAATGTAAACCGTGTTCAAATGGTGATAAAAATATAGATGTTGCTGTATACATGTCGATATTCCTTCAACTATTTATTTTCATGTGTCTGGTTGTCTAGGTGTGCTACCATGAAGCTTTGCCGTTGTGCTCCCGCTTCTTCCCCTACATGGCCTTGCTACAGTCCCTAGTGTTGGTGGCCAGCGGCTCCTTCTGGCTCCACTTCCCCCACACCTCTTCCCGCATTGAGCAGTTCCTCGCCATCCTGGCAAAGTGCTGCGAGTCGCCTTGGACCTCTCAGGCCCTGTCCCACGCCGCTCGCCAGGAGAACATCCAGGAGGTGGAGGAGGAGGAGCGACGACCCCTCCAGCCTCCTTCGACATCCTCTTCGTCCCCGGTTACCCGCACGAGACGTTCAAGCGTGGACTCGGGCACGGACAGCCCTCTTTTGAAGAGGTCGGATAGCGCATCCTCTGCGGCTCCTCCGTCGCCTTGTCCTTCCACTCTCTCCTCCAACTCTGCCGTGTCTTCATTATCCTTCGGAAACCTTCCCTCTGCCAAGCCCACAGTCATGGCTGATAGCCCCAGGCAGGTAATCAGTTTGGATAAAAGCGATGGGGAACAGGCCAGGGCATTATTTGAAAGGGTCCGGAAATTTCGGTCCCACTGCGAAAGCTCAGCTGTGATTTATAAGGTAGGAGATTGTCTTGTCGAGCTCTCCTTTGTTATCGTAACTTTCATTTATAACTAACCAGATTCCCTTTAACGTGTTTGTCCTGTCAGGTCTACTTGGCTCAGACACTATTCAAACTCCTGATGGTAACGCTCATCTTGAGCTACACCATCCCTCTTCTCAGCTCCTTGTCCTTCAACCACACTTGCTACCCTGAGGAGCACGCCTTGGTGGGCTACGTTACATTTGAGTGCATCCATGTGCTCTCATCACTTCTACACAAACTCCTGTTGGCCTACTTAACCCTGCTCGGGCTATATGGGCTGCTTAATTTTTACACCCTCGGCTGGATTTTACACAGGTCAGAATTACTATAAAAAAAATGCCCATGATTTGGAGCATGCAGAGTCCTGCCAATAGGATTAGAGTGTAATACTTTGTTTTTAGGCTGCAGAATTTCACATATTTTTCTGTTTTTTTGTTCTTTCCCTAATCAGCTCATTACGACAATATTCCTTCCACTCAATAAAGGAGCTGTGCTCTCTAAGAGATGTCCCTGACCTGAGGAATGACCTGGCCTTTCTGATACACATGTTGGACCAGTATGACCCTTTGCTCGTCCAGCGTCTCTCCGTGTTTTTGTCCCCGGTCAGTGAGAGCCGGCTGCTGGAGGAAAACCTGGAGAGGCGCTGGGGAGAGGAGAAGCTGCAAGCCATGATCAGCGTAGATGCAGGCGGCTGCTCCAGGCTGCAGCTGGTCGCCTTGCCTCGCCTTCCTCCAGCCCTCTTCGCCCTCAGCCAGCTTCACGTCCTCAAACTGGAGCTCATCACCGATGCCAGGTTTACCGCACAGGTGTCAAACATGACCTGCCTCAGGTGAGTCGTACGGACGTGGAATGTACTCATCTTACACACATTCGCTTTCGTGTTTTCTTAATTTGGACTCTTCCAAAACAGAGAGCTCCATCTGTACCACTGCACAGCAGCTGTGGACCCCAGTGCGCTGGTGGTCCTCCAGGAACGATTGGAGGTCCTCCACCTCACCTTCACTCAGGCGTCAGAGATCCCCAACTGGGTCTTGTCCCTCCGGAGCCTACATGAGCTCCACCTCTCAGGACGCTTAAGCAGTGAAGGTGGGGTGGGCCGGAGCTGGGCGCTGGGAAGCCTGCGCCAGCTACGTCACCTCCGTGTGCTTGTGATTCGAGGCATGTTGCAGAGGATCCCAGGGGAGCTGTGTGAGGTGGCCGGCAGCTTGGTGAGACTGGAGATCTATAATGAGGGCACCCGGCTCCTTGTTCTGACAGGTCTGAAGCGGATGGTCGACCTGACAGAGTTGCAGCTGCAGGACTGCCAGCTGGAGCGACTGCCCTCAGCCCTGCTAGCGCTGACCAACCTGCGGACGCTCGACCTGCAGCATAATAACTTGAGAACCCTAGAGGAACTGCTAAGCCTGGCTCATCTGCGTCGTCTTTCCTGCCTTCGACTTGCTTACAACCGTGTTTTGGTGCTGCCAAGCAGTGTGGGCGTGCTTCGATGCCTCGAGCTTCTGGATCTGTCCAACAACCAGCTTCAGAGCCTCCCCCCGGTACTCTTCACTCTTCGACGCCTTCGGAGGCTCCTGCTCGCTGGCAACCTGCTCGCGGAGCTTCCTGCGGAGGTAAAGGCACTGCAGCTGCTCACAGAGCTGGACCTCAGTGGAAACAGGTTAGAGAGTCTGCCCGCTGAGTTGTTCAGTTGCTGCTTGGAGCTGCGCATCCTAAATATTGCTCACAACTCTCTCAGTTCGTTACCCAGGGGGATTGCGGCTTTAAACCAGCTGTGCAGGTTGGACTTGCGCAGCAACAGTCTGGAAGACCTGCCTCCAGAACTGGGCTGCTGCTCTGGGTTGCATGGAGGTGGGCTCCTGGTGGAAAATTGGCTGTTTCTTTCTTTGCCTCCACATGTCAGGGACTTCCTGCGTTGTTCTTGTGCCCCAACTGCTACACATTCAGAGGATCAGTCACGGCCAGAGTCTGACAGTTTCCCATACTTCTGTCCTACAGAGTGGAGCTTCTCTTCGGCCCTGGAATCACAGATATAAGACTAATGGCAAGACTAACATCCTTTAGACACTTTCGATACTGATGCAGTTTACACATTTTAATCTCATTTGTTTTTACAGTGCGTTGGGCTGATTCTGCAGTGACTACTTCTTTTGAATATAATTTTTCAATTTGTAATTTTAATTTTCAAACCATACTGATGAGTGGGTAATGAGTGCCCAGCTACTCTTGACACTGTTGTGCATAAAGGGATCCAAAGACAGTTTTCCTGAGAGTGGACAAAACTTTCACAAATACTGTGTATTTTTCAGGGCTGCATCAGTAACTTTGGAACGGAGAAAATGTTGTTGTATTAATACAGATTAGACTGACATAAAATGAACATGTGTATTGATATCTCTAAATACAGTATATTCTGTAATGTAAATTAATTATTTCTCGTAATACCAGGCGTTTTAGTCTTTGTGAACAGTTGTTTATCTGTTTGTTTATAATTGCATCTTGTTGGTTTATTTATTATGAGAAATAGTCACCCAAAGTATTTATGTGACTGAACTGATAGAATTTCTATTTCTAGAAGGTAATATTTGTCTCCCATACATAAATAAACTCTTTATTGTCAGCACTTGTTTGCCTGTTGTTATTTGTAATAATGGGATCAGGTTAATGTATAATAAATATCAGTATTGAGGACAAATTAAACTATACTGATGCTTCATTCCTGTGATTGCTAGTAGAAAATGAAACTCAATATTTTTAGCACACTAAATGTAGTCAAGTAGTTTTTAACACATTAATTTGAAGTCTAGATCTCACATCCAGGAAATCAGTCTGGCAACATATGGAGAAATTAAATTTACACATTTTGTATGACCTAAAACAAATGAAAAAACTCAAATAGAATATTAATTACAGTTTTCAAAAAAATAATCCATTATCTAGCTTTTTCCTCTAATTTTCTTTGTAGCATTGAAACCTTCACCTTTTATGTTTGCAATTTAATTTTAAGCGAAAACTTAATTAATTTATTTATTTCATATGTCCCTCTTGAGCCTCCATACACAAAGCGCAGTACCGCCGCGTCCCGCTTTTTTGAACAGCGTTGTACTGCGGAACACTTTTCATCCAATCACAGGCCGCTGGCGCCACCGGGCATCCGAATCCACCAATCACTTCAGCCCACTACAGCAGAGGCGGGACTTCCGGTTGCTCGTATAAACCAACTGAGGCCTCCCCATGCGGTTTTGATCTGGACTCGGAAGCTAAACCGAAACGGTAAGAGTGCTACATCTGCTCCATTGTGGCAATTGTGGAGTATTTTAAAAAAACTCACATTGCCCCCCAGGTTGCATCTAAACTGTTTTTGCTTCGTTTACACCAGAAATTTGCTTTTTTAGAATGAAATCGCTTTTTTCATTGTTTGCCTGCGGTGGAGGTATTAGCTAGCTTTTTGTAGCCTAGCCCTAGCATGAATAGCTTAGCTTATCCATTCGTCTTCCTCATATTTCCTGATATTAGCTATCTGCGTGGCCTGTTTTTCTTTTCTTAGTTTACACTCGCATATGATATCCGCCAATAATGTGATCGGAGCCCACCTAATAAATGAACGAAATCGCTGTTGCCGTTTAGCAAGTTAGCTTGCCACGCTAGCAATGGTTATGCAACACAATGGCTTTTCAGTGTGTTGACGCAGAGAGGCTAACCGGTTTTGAGAATTCGTTAATGTACGTTTAGCTTCAAGGCTGCTGTTCACCCGGGTTTTTTGTTAGTAGTTTTATTTTATTTTTTTTACACCTTATGGAGATTATCGCAACGCTTAAATGCGTTTTATTGTAAAACTATAACTGCGTTCGCGTTTGAATAGATTAGTGGGTTGTACACAACAATACTAATCCGCTGTAGGTTGTATTTGAGGTTATATTACCAAAACCGTAAACCACACTTCATGTTCTCTTAAAATTTCCACGCTTTATTTCGTAATCCTTTCATAAAGTAATTGTTTACATTTTTATGGTAAGAAGGCGGCTTTGTTAATGGACTCCACCAAGGAATCCTCCCCTTTAAGTTAAGTTGAATGACTCGAGGCTACTTTTTGTTTCCAGAAACACACAATGGCTGAGAATGATGATAACGAGCTGCTCGACTATGAAGAGGACGAGGAGCCCCAAGGAGCCCCCGAGAGTGCAGCCCCCGCAGGCAAGAAGGAGGTGAAGGGCTCCTACGTCTCCATCCACAGCTCAGGCTTCAGGGATTTCCTTCTCAAGCCAGAGCTGCTCCGTGCTATCATCGACTGTGGTTTTGAGCATCCATCTGAAGGTAGGAAATGTTTTTACTTTTATGTGCGTGTGTGTTCAAAGTTGGAAAAAGTTTATCCTAACCAATGTATGGCCAGACAACTACATGCACCAGTTTAAACAATCTCTTTTGTGTTTCAGTTCAACATGAGTGCATCCCACAAGCCATCCTGGGCATGGACATCCTGTGCCAAGCCAAGTCTGGTATGGGCAAGACGGCCGTGTTCGTGTTGGCCACATTGCAACAGATTGAACCCGTCGATGGGCAGGTTAGTGTTTGTGTCTCGGCACACTGTGTTTTCGGAAAAATACAGAGTTTGGTAGCAGAAATTGAGCACTCGACTGGAAGTTGTTTTGGTTTCAAACAAGTTTGCACTCAAGTTTATCTGAGTTTTGTTAATTGGTATTGGTTTTCATGTGGTACATGGTCCCTGTTGCGTATTTTTTTTTAAAGAAATAATAATAATTCACATGCACATGGTTATATTATCCGCATTTCACGTTACATAGGTATGTGTTCCTCTGGCATGTAGTTTTGTCCATCGCCTGAGTATGTTTCTGTGTGTCTGCTCCCAAAAGGTATCTGTATTGGTCATGTGCCACACACGAGAGCTGGCCTTCCAGATCAGCAAAGAGTACGAGCGCTTCTCCAAGTACATGCCGACTGTAAAAGCAGCCGTGTTCTTCGGTGGCCTGGCCATCAAGAAAGACGAAGAGGTCCTTAAGAAGAACTGCCCTCACATCGTGGTGGGAACACCGGGACGCATCCTCGCCCTGATCCGCAACAAGACCCTCAGTCTGAAGAACGTCAAGCATTTTGTCCTGGATGAGTGTGACAAAATGTTGGAGCAGCTAGGTGTGTTTCTTTTTTTCGACCTCTGTGCGTCTACTTTGTATTTTCTGTTCAGACTCTAATTGGTTCCTGATCCCCCCCTCCCTTTTCTTTGTATGTGGCAGACATGAGGCGCGATGTTCAGGACATATTCAGGATCACTCCCCATGAGAAGCAAGTCATGATGTTCAGCGCAACTCTGAGCAAAGAGATCCGACCAGTCTGCCGCAAATTCATGCAAGATGTGAGTAGATGATGGAGAGTTGTTTTTTGTTTTTGCCAGAGAACCCCAGCTGCCGCACATTTTTTTTTAATTTATTTACTACCTCCTAATTGCCCCCACCTGCTGTCTCCTCTTCAGCCCATGGAGGTGTTTGTGGATGACGAGACCAAACTTACACTCCACGGCCTGCAACAGTACTACTGCAAGCTGAAGGACAGCGAGAAGAACCGCAAGCTGTTTGACCTGCTTGATGTGTTGGAGTTCAATCAGGTAAGTGGGCGGAGCTACTGCGATGTCCATAGCATGCTGCATGTTAAATTGAGTTTTTAATAATTGAAGAGGTAGAACCCCTCCACTCGACTTTACTACAGCTACCGAGGAAGCCTCTATTGTAGAAATGAAATATGTCTCCCAGCCCTTAATGACTTTTACTACTCGTATAAATTTTATGGTCTTAAGATATGAACTCGTGGACTCTGACATCCAGCTTCCAGTTGGTGGCCCGTGTTTTAATGCCTGCGCTCCGCCTCTAGGTGGTGATCTTCGTCAAGTCCGTGCAGCGCTGCATCGCCCTGTCTCAGCTGCTGGTTGAGCAGAACTTCCCTGCCATTGCCATCCACAGGGGGATGACTCAAGAGGAAAGGTGAGACCATCGTCTGAACATCTTCTTCTTACACGCCCGCTTAAACATGACCTCCAGTGAGGTCCACATCCTTCAACTCGACACATTATTGCCTTCAAAGGTGGGACACAGTCCAGTTATGCCGAACAGCAGCTGTGTTATTAATCCCCCCGGCTCTCCGTGTACCCCCTGCTAGGTTGTCTCGCTATCAGCAATTCAAGGACTTCCAAAGGCGGATCCTCGTGGCTACCAACCTCTTTGGGCGAGGAATGGACATCGAGCGTGTCAATATTGTCTTCAACTACGACATGCCAGAAGATTCCGATACCTATTTGCACAGGGTGAGTGAACCAGTGTTGTGGTGTGGAAGCCACTGCAAGATTCTGGGAGATGTGTCAATTCCTGTGCATGTTTTTGAGATTATCACTCATTCTTGCTTTCGCTGCATCCATCAGGTGGCCCGTGCTGGTAGGTTTGGGACCAAGGGCTTGGCTATAACCTTTGTGTCTGACGAGACCGATGCCAAGACTCTGAACGAGGTGCAGGACCGCTTTGAAGTCAACGTGGCCGAGCTGCCGGACGAGATTGACATCTCCTCTTACAGTGAGTGTTTCTGAACAGCCAAGACTCTTAGTAATGTTGGTTGTTAATTGTTGTTTGTGGATGACAGAGCTCTTAAGCATTTTACAGTATAAACATCATGCCATCAACGCTGAAGGTCTCACCACAGATAACCTTATCTCATCTCACACTTAGACTTTAATGATGCACCAGGGAAACTACTCGCTTACTGACGAGGGTTGCGGGGGTTGCTGCCGCGGCCTGTCCCAGCTGCCCACAGATAATCAGCCGCCGCAATAAACCTTTAGCCATTACGGCCACAAGACCAGAGCAGTTGTTGCTGTCGTGTAGCTTCCGGGCTTCCGTCAAATCCCTCACACGTTTAACCTGCTGACGAAAAGCTGGTATGCTCAGCTGTTGCTCATTGTGCAGATTTCTGACGCGTCTCTTCTCCTGTGTCCCCCCCTACAGTCGAGCAGTCCAGATGAGTCCTCCGACCAAGCAGAAGCCTCCTCTTCATGGATCTTGTCCTGTGTTTGGAAATAGATGTACTTCACTGTTGAAAGCTCTGCGTTTTCCCCTATATTCACAAGTTATTTTTATTGTCAGTTTTTGGGGGTGGGTGGGGCGGTTTTAATTTGTCTTTTATGTTTTTGTTTTTTGCTTAATGGAATTAAAACTTTTTATAAAATGCCATTTTACTTTTGTTTTTACTATTGTCTCTACCCCATTATCTTTTGATTTCAGTCTCGATGCAGAGCTTCAGGGAAACATTAAGATGAATCATTGTGAGGAACGACAGTTTAGCTTGTTTTATTCTCCCATCTGTGTCCAAGCTAGAATTGTATAGAAAGTTTTTAGTGGAGGGGAAATTTGACCCCTAGGTAGTAATCAAGTATTGATGTAGTGAGTGAACAGAAATTTGGCTCATGGCAGCTCTTTCTATAACTTTCTAACTGAATGCCTCCAATAAATGAAGTCACCAAGTGGAGTCCTAGTGGTGAATTTGCAAAATTTTGATTAGAAGATAATGTCGTTGGTGCGCTGTATTATAATTAACTGATACTCGCTTTGTGTGTCTGAGTATTTTATTGTGAAAAGATGAAAATAAAATGTGTAATGCTGACCAGACAACATAACAAGGATCTAGCAATGATGATGACTCCTTGTTATTGATTATAGCCGTGCAAGCTAAATAAAATTGGGAATATTGCAAAATGGTGTAGCTTTTATAGTCCACAAGAAGTATAAATTATATATAATAGCTAATCCATAGGTTTATAACGAAATGTGTTATTTGGTGCAAACGTTTCTAACACAGGCCATGTGTTCAAATTAAAAAGAAACTAAATGCCTACTCGTAAAGCGCAAAGTTGGGTTTTTGGTTCAAAATACCACAAAGTTAAATACTAAATTGCTGCTGTTAATCTCAAATAACTTCAGAGCTAAATAAAATTTTAACAGTGAGCACAGGCCCCTATAGAAATGGGTTTGGTGCGACCTTTGGCTCTAAACTAATTACCGGGTTGGATGTTGGCGTTTATCTCAAAGCACCACTGAGCTAAACACTTTTTGCATTTAGCTGAAACCACTGCATGTTAGGATGTTAGCATCAAGCTAAAAGTACCACAAAGCTAACATCTTGATGTGACGATGGCCTTTAGCTCAAATCTTTTTGGAGCTAAATGTTTTATGGTAACTTTGCATTTTGCTTAGACTTAGCACTGTGGAGTTAAATTCTGGATGTGAGGTTAGCATTTAGCTAAATAGCTTAGGGTGGTGCTAAGCTTAATTTTTACAGAAACGTTAGCCTTTACATCAAAGCATTGTGTATCCGAGCGAGATGGTGAGCATTTAGCTAAAACCACTTAAAAGCTAAATCCGCTCAAAGCATCACAGAATTTGCCTCAAAACAGTTTTTCTTTTGTTTTGAGGGAGATGTTGGGATTTTGCCAAATGTTTTAGAGAGCTGACTCTAGTTTAAGCAGATTTTACCGTAATGTCAGGAAATGTATTCTCTCTACAAAAGTTCACGCAGAGTAGGAGTGAAAATGGCTTTATTCAAAATGAAAAATAATGAACAAATCTATAACCACTTGTCTGTTAGCTAACCAGCTTCCAAGAGAAGTTACTTTTAGCCTCTGAGTTTTTTTTTTTTTTTTTAATCTTATATCCTCAAAAGCAGGACAGAATATTAATGATGGTATTAAATGTACACTACAAGTCATACAATCATCATGCTTTCAAATTAGCACTTAATGCTCATATAGGATCTGAACACCGCCTCGTTCAGTGCTAAACTATACATCGACTCATTTTAAGAATAATGATTGGCCCTTATACAGCAGATACAACTACGGAGAAGTTAACAATGCATCTGTACATAGCTGCTCTATAGTGTCCCTTAAAACTAGACATACAGTACCAAAACCACAGCATCTACATGGGCACATAGCAATGACACCAAAACAACACTTTTATCACGTAAAATGAAACAAGATTTTGGGCCAGCAGAGACTTTATTATTATTTTTTTTTTTAGCTAAGAAGATTTATTGTAGAAAAAAATGCAAAAGTGTTGAAATTTATGGCACAAGATCTATGATATATTCACATGACATACAAGATTAGATCATGAATCAAAGCTGTTGTAAGGTGCACAGACTTTAACCCGAGTACCATTTATTTCTTGAAGATGCCCCCCCCTCCTTTAAATCTGTCCTGATAATACAAGGTCTGAACAGGCCCTATGATGCCGTGCCCCTCGATTACAGGCCACATTAGACACCCAGAGCGGTTCTACCCGCAAGTCACAGATTACATGTTTACCTCCGCACGCGCAGTTTTTCAGAATTTATTTTTACAGCAAACCAGAGAGTGGTTGATTTTCTCTCGCTGCCCTTCAGAGTCAGGATTGTAATTTGCACAGAATTAGGCGGTTGACTTCTTGACGCCAGAATTCCAGGCTTGTTCCTCTGGCGCTTGCTAAATGTCTCGGTTTCTCGCGGAGGCAAGGCAGAGGATGAGTACAGCTGTGTAAACAACCTTTGACATATTCTCCGCTAAAGCACACAAAGCCTCGACCCATCAGGTTGGACTCTTGTCTTTTTCCAGTACATACCTCCTCTCCTCCTGCATCATCCATCATTAGATATGGTTTTCTGACCGCCGTGACCTCTGACCCTGGGTTAAAATCCCGAATATGTGAGGAGTCCTCCTCTCCCTCTCGTGACTGACAGCTCTCAGCTGTTTTAGTCTTGTTCAGGCACACTGATGCTCCAAACATAGCAGCGCCGCCTCTCCTGGTGGCGGGCCGCTGTGTCATCACGTCTGTCTCAACAATAAATACCAGTGAATAAATACCATAAAAAGACACAAACCACATTCCTGTCAGAACATCTGAGATGCTCCTCCATCTTCTGCCATCCCAGTCTTTTCCGCCGAGTCTTCATTTGGTTTAATCAATACTCACATGTTGGAGTGTGCAGACATTTGATTCCAGCTGCATCACATTTTGGCTCTACGGCAACGTCAGACCCGCTTTTCTATAAGCTAGCAGGAAGCTCAGCAACTGCGATGTGAATCCACATCACCAACAAAAGAGAACAAACATGACACAAGGAACAACTCTGCTTGCGTGTTTGCGTGTCCCACCCCCTTTGCTCCATCATTCCCAATGAAAGTCCCAGAGTTCAGGGAACATTTGAAGCACGGCAGCAACATGGTGGCCCCCGGTGGCGTCCATGTTTTACACAAAGTTTTAGTCGCAGTTTGAAGTCTGACCACGGCCAGAAACAACCTTTTTTTTTTTTTTTTTATCTACACTAAAGCAGGGGCTGGTCACTTTGCTGAAGGTGGAGGTAACGTTCATCTGATTCATTCGTCTTCTCTCCATTCCTCCCCAAATAAGAGAGAAGATGTTTTGACATGTGCACCTCGCTCGCGTCTACTCATAGATACACTAAGGACAGCTATTCTATTAGGGGTATCGCTAGAGGGGAGTTAATGTCAGTTTTTTTTTTTTTATGAAGGAATGTAGGTGGGGCAGGGTCGCGGTACCACTAGTCCTTGAACTTGTGCGTGTCGCCGTAGAGCCACCGCTGAGGAGGCATCGCGGCCTCGTTGAGATGGTTGCACTCGTCACTGCACTTGCACGACTGGATGAACATCACGGACCGGCTGAAGCGCTCGCCGTCGGGGCAGGCGAAGCTCACGTTGGCCGTGCGGGTGCGGCGGGGCGAGCAGCAGCGCCCGTCCCTGCATACTCCACAGTAGTTGGGCCTGTACAGGCGGGTGCTCCTGCAGCCGGCGTAGGACAGACGATGGGGCTCTGGGGCTTTATGGGTGCGAGAGCACTTCCTTCCTTTCTGCGGGTGGAGAAAGAAGAAAGAGCGTATTCAGTTTTCCAGTGAAAGGAGTTTATTAAGAATGTAAAACCTTAGAAGCAGCTTCATAGGGTGTAGTGCTACACTTGTGTTGTACAAATTTAAATTTCGGCCCAGTGATGGTGCCTTATCCTCATCCCAACTCTTCTGTCCATCACTGCATAAAGCCCTTTCAACGATTTGATTGGCCCCGCACCTCTTTTCTCAACAAAAGCCGTTCCAGGCAAACCACCCCCAGAAAAGATTTGCTTGTGTGGCTTCCAGGCCCCAAGGTAGACTTGAATGGATGTACCAAATTCAAGGCGAGCCAATCCACATTTTCATTCAAAACCACAAACCCCATCCTAAGGTGATGCTTGGGGAACAGTCGGTTGGATTTGCCCTCAGGAGAACACAAATATCTGTGCACATGCATGCGGCCGTCTGTCCAATAGTTGCTGAGCAGACCGTATGCGGCTACGCTGCACCATACATAATGTGGAGCAGGCTTAAAACTGCCCTCCAGTGAAAGCTTTAAAAGGATCACAATCCGATTTGTTCGGAATCAGAGCTGCAATCCTGCAGCAGCAACATCAAGGACCATTGTCCAAAGCATGAAAAAACAAAGTGAATGTAGTCAAGTACGGGAACTGGCACAAACAAAATAAAGGTTAGAACAGCAGATGAGTGTTGTAGCGGGCGGCGTGCCAACAATAGTTGAGGATTGACGCTGATGCGCGTTTACCACCCACGGCCACTCCGCAAACACCAAGAGGAGCACAGTGGAACAGGTGCATAACAACCCCATCAGCTCCACGAGTGGCTCAAGGCAGGAGGCAGAAATGTTTCTGAGCGCGTTGTGTTTGAAATGTGAGAGAGGGACAGAGTGGGCGAATCAAGTGCTCTTCAAATCACACGGCGCATTTCGCTCGGAGCAGCTGTCAGGCGCAGTGTCGTCAGATCGGAGCTCCACAGCCCATCAAATGAGGGAGGAGTTTCTGAAGTTAAAGTGGTATCTGTCTTATCATTGAACTCTCCACCAGGAAACAAACAGCCGTATTTTTGTGTGTATTTTCCACACGGCAACAGGACTGTGAATAGATAGATGGATCAGTAATGGACTCCAGCTACAGAAAGATTCAGAGGTGGGGGCTGTATACGTGCCATGATATTAATACCAATCTGCTCCCTTGAGAGCAAGTCTTTCCTGAATCTATTTAGCCTGGTGTCCGGACTACGTGTTTGTAGGCCATTAGAGGAGGCAATATATCCCTTTATAAGAATCTTAAAAGCTCCAAACGCATTCCTCACCTTAACGGGGATGGCCATGGAGCTGCAGGGTCGAATGTTGCACAGACGCGTCTCCTTGATCAGCTTACACCGAGCATTGTCATTGGTAACGCGAGAGGAAACGCCCATCCCGCAGCTCCGGGAACACTGGGACCAGGAAGTGGTCTGGACCACACACTCGTCTCCCACCTGCCTCCAGGCTACAAAGGGGCGACAAAAGAGAAGGGCGCATGATGATCGACAACGGACGGTGCGCGAGAACATGGAGCGCCAGAGACAGAGATTAGCAGAGAGTCAAACTGGGAGGAAAGTGGACGTTGGGAGTAAGAGGGAAAAGCAGGGGTGCGGAGATGCAAAGCACACTGGCCTTATTCAGTGAACAGGCAACAGTGACGCATAGAGAGGGTGATTACAGAGAGGGGAAAACTGGGTGACAGAGGTATGTGCTGTGTGAGGGCAGTGTGAGAGAGAGGGAGAGAGAGAGAGAGAGAGCACCTCTGGTGTGCAAGGAGCCAGTGGAAAACAAGCCTCACATAAACGCGAACACACATGCACGGATGCAGAGGAGAGGGGCTAACAGTGAGGCCGTTTGTGCGTCGGCGGGCTAACGCGGCTAAAACATAAATATGATGCTTTACTGCGCGGAGGAAACAGACGGCACTCTGAGGCGACTCGGCGGCACCCTGTCTTACCGGCCAGGTGCTTGTTTCCACGGTGCTTTTCCCACTTGCGCCCCACCTCCATCAGCTCATTACCCAGGGCGTCCTTGTCCTTCTTGGGCTTGTGGGGGTATAGCTTCCGGTAAGGTTTCGGGTAAGGCTTTGGGAAGGGGTAAGCCGGGTAGGGGACGAAGGGGTAAGGCGGGTACGCCGGAATTTGGGGACGATGCTGCGACGGGGTCAAGGCGCCGGTTCCCTTGTGGCAGTCGACGCTGAGGCAGCACTGGCCTGGGACCTTGACCAGCTGCGGGGAGGGACAGGAAGGGGACGCCAGGGGCACATGGCTGGGGCAAAGGGGCACGCAACCTACGGCTCCATCGATGCAGGTGCACTGGTGCTTGCAGCCAGCGCGGAAGTTCTCGCCATTTTGATATATCCGCCCGTTGTATTCGCAGGAGCGTCCGTCCGCCTTTGCTGAAATCAGTCAAAAAAAAGGAAGATTAGCATTTAATACACATGGTGAGTAGACCATGAAGTGAAAGAGAGACACACTGTCTCAAGCCCTATTCTTAGACCAGAAGGGAACTTGTTTACAATGTCCTTCCCCTTCGCTCCCTCAGCGGGACTCCCCATACATACAACACCCCCGGTCACCCCCTCTATACAGAAACACCCCCAAATAAACACCCAAATAAAAATACCAGTGTGCATGCATGCGTGCGTGTTTGTGTGTTTCACGGGAGCTGTTTGTGTAAGCGAAGTACTTGCATAAATCCCCCGGACTTGGCCGGATTTCAGTCGCGAGCTCATGAAGGTGCTCGTTTTTTTTTTTTTTTTGAAACGTGGCACTGGCTTCAAACCTCAAGCCCCTATCAAAGAGAAACCCCAGCCGCCCGCCTCAGAAGCCAGATTCCCCCACCCTGAAGTTACACATTCCCCTCGCTCAACCTCCGAGCTGTGCCCAATCTAAACCCGAACCCCCCCCTCCTCCCCGTCCTCTGATTCAGCGTCCCGCCAACCTCCTTTGGCACCTACCCCTGCAGATGCCATGGGTGCGACCCACGTCGTTGCCATAATTGCACTCCAGTCCCTTGTGGTGGTCACAGGGACGGCCCTCGTGGCAGTCTTGGTTGAGCTGGGCGGCGCACACCTTGCAGCAGCCGCAGCCGTCGGGGACCGAGCTTACCCCCGGGGGACAGGATGGGGGCCCTGCCGGACACTCGCACACCACCGGACAGCCGGCGGTGACCTGCAGGACAGCGCAGAGTTAACCCGAGTAAACCTACCAGAGTAAATAAGTGGGAGTCACAGTGGAAGCAGTCAGGACACAAATCGTCGGACTCATGTTACCAGATCAGAGAAATTCCTTAAAGTGTGTGTGCGGCTAAAACATTGCCTGAATGCTCAGCACTGTCCCAAACTGCCACCGGGGGTATCTGTGACCCTCTGTCGCCTTCCGCTTGGCATTCGGGGATGAAAGGGATGTTCTCTGAGCCCGTCCCTCGTCCCCCACCTCACCGCTCCTACATCTTTTGTTTCCCATCCTCCTCTAAGCCCAAACGCACAACAAAATCCCAACAGGCATTAAAGATGACAGCGAGCGACGTCGGTCTGCCACTCTCTAAACCCAGACCAGGTCCTGGTTTCACATTTTAAACAACAACTCTACATTTTCAGTATATTATATAATAAATATGTTGTGTTACATTTGAAATATCACCTTACCAGACGTGCTCCTGCAGCTATTTATAGTGTGCAGGAGTACGAGTTCATATTGACCTTAGGTGTATTTTTATCACCATATAACTCTTGGATGATATTACTGTAGCGCAATTTTAGACCTACAGTAGAACAGAGGCCTAAAACACTTAGACGGACCCTTGACAGACGGAAATGTTCCCACTTGGGAACCATTTATCCTTTATCATGTAATTAACAGATGCAAACTGACATTATTTATGTACCAGCTTTAATTACTTGCTCTATACTCCTACAAAATCGACCTTGTAAAATATGACGCACTATTATACACACACTCCAATTCATTAGGAACAGGACGAGATGTGTTAGAGAAAGCTGTTGATGCAACTGTGTTTTCAATCTGGAGGCTGATGTGGTTTAGACGCGTTACAACATAATTTGTGAGTGCACCAGGCTAAATAACAGTATTTAATTCAATTCAGTTTAACTACGCCACAACCTGAATGAATTACCATTTTCCTGACGCAGCTTCAACATAAACTGAACATTATAACACGTCGTTAAGGAAGAATTAGAGCAAAATCTTACTTTAGAAAGCATTGCTTTTCACCTGGTGAGTGCAAACTATTAATAACCAATAGATAAAATAACAAAACTTGCTCCACAATGACCAGAAACCAGTGTGAAATGGACTGAGCTTTTAATTAAATGAGTTATTCATTTAGCCTAACAGGTTCCTGAGAAACCCTTGAAAAGTCCTCCGCTGGTCCACAAACCCCACTTTGAAAACCACCTAAAAGCAGCTATGTTATAATTCAGCTGTGAGGACCCGAACATTGACCATTAACTTTATGAGACAGATTATTATTTTTGACGTGCAGTCACTGACAGTTGTTGGCCGATTAAGCCGAAAATTGGGCTCAATTCCGCTGGAGCTGCTGTTTCACGTGAGTCCCCCCCCCCCCCATGCACGAAGCCAAAACAATGACAGACAATAAACTTACCAAACCAACTGTCGCCACCTGCAAGACAGCAAACAATAGCAGTACCCCCATGCTGTCAGCGGACTCACATAGAAGAGGTGGTGGTGTGTGGGGGTGCTGGGAGGGGGGGTGTTTAAAAAAAATATCACAGAAAATGTAAAATCCTCCAGAAACAATAGCTTTTGTCCATAAGGGTTAAATCCGACTCTCGGAATTGTCCTCAAATGTCCTCCATCACTTTACATCGATCAAAGGTTGAGCCCTGGTTTTATATCAGCCCCGTGCTTCTTATGGAGGCCACGCCCACTCCGCGCCGCTCTCAGCCAATTAGAACGCAGGCGCGCAGCCAATGTTTCCCAATAAGGGAAAGGGAGGCGGGGATAGGAGGAGGGGGTGGGCGTGGCCGCTGAGCTCCAAACATTAGAGAGTTGAGGTCTGAGAGCTTGGAGGGGAGAGGGGGCGTGGCCGAGCATGAATGCAGTCATTCATAAAAATTCAGAATTACTACATTCCAAAGAGGACCTGGCTTCGGGGCGTTTATTTATTTATGTTTGGGTGAAAATAATATTTTCGATGCTTTAAAGTTCTTTTCACACGCATACCTCTGTCCGGCTGCTGCTTTGTGAAAAGCAAAATAAATATACTCAGCTGCTGGTCTGTGCTGCATTAATACGAGAAGCAGCCATGGAAAACAGCGAGGAATTTCCTTTCCTCCTCACCCATGCTTTTTAAAAATACTTTTAGACAAGAGTTGGACATATAAAGTACAAGTGCAGACGAGTTTTCCTTCGAGGCTGGGCACAATGACTAAATTCTAATCTGTATTTCCCATCTTTAGTCCCAACAGCTCCCCACTGAAGAGGTGAGTATGGTCTTCCTGTCATGAGATGTGTGACAATTAAACACATTTTCCAAATGATGTTTTCCCAAATGATCATTTAACAGATTTAGGTGCATGCTCCCTAATTCTCTAAACAAAAATATCTTCTGGTGCTCTTAAGCGGCACAGACATACAAATATATACAACAAGCATTGACCTTCTTTCTTAAATTAAACACAAATTACAAAAGAAAAGGAGAAAAAAAGAAGGGTTTATTTGACCCAAAGTACAAATTAATTGTCAAACAAAAGAGATAAGCTGGGCCATTAAACACAATTAGACTTAATGAATTAAATGCAACTAACATAACAATATCATCAACAATATCATTTCTCCAGTTGACAAAACAAGTCAAGACCAATTCAAACACAAAGGGGGAAACAAATAAATAGATAAATCTTTAGGATTTGACCCCTGATTCTTGACACTGAAGCACTAATTGGCAGGAAGCATTTTACAGGTGTAGCTGCTCAAGGAGGAGCCTGTTTTTAGTGGAGTATTTTATGGGTCAAGACCCTCCTAAGGGTCCCAAGACGAATGTGGGACGATTAATAGCGATGATAGACAAATAACCTCTGCTGCACAAATATATACCCACTTTATAAAATAGTTAAAGCAAGTGAAAGGTTTGGAAGGAAATGTTTCTTTGGTGAAAATGCAAACCATAGACATCCATCTCCATCTTAATGCAACATCCCGAGAATCCCAAAAAGTTTAACGCTCATTCCAATTTCTTCTTCCTCTTCTACTTCTCTACACACCATAAGACGTGCAGCTGCGCAGCACCTGGTCATGGTTAACACTCTGTTTTTTTGGGCATTTCCTGTTTTACTTAGACAGTTACTTAACTCTCTGTCATCACAGATGTTCCTTCCCTTCCTGCCTCCTTGTGGTTGCTGCCCCTGATTGCTCGCCCCGCCATGATGCATCACACCTGTGCCTCTCGTGTTCAGCTCCTCTGTTTCTTTTCCCGCTCGGCCAGAGACGTACCAGCCTGTCTTGGGTTTTTCATGTTTTGTTTCTTTTTTTGGATTTCGTGAGTATTTTTTATGTAAAGAGTTTGTACCTTTGTCTTGGGTCGTGCATTTGAGTCCTGCTCAGGTACACGCTTATGAACAGAAATGTGGCTGACTGATTGTAAATGATGGTGGACTGAAACTCCTCTAAGCTGGAGCACAAGGGCAGCACACCAGACACTGAAAACTTACTTTTGCGCCTCACAGATATGTAATATTGACTCATTTTCCTCCATAAACAAATAGACAAGTGTAATATTTCCCATTTCACTGGGCTCTCTTTGTCTACTTTCCGGATTTGTGTGCAAACCTGCTGCTGTTTTTGAATCGTTCTCATGCAGAAATGTTTAAGCAGTGATGATTGCGAGGAGACGTGAATGTAATTTCCAGCTCTCGTTGCGTAAGCGAGCGGACGCTGAAAAGGCTGAGAGCCACTCCAGCGAGCACGCTGACATTTACATATCAGCAAGACGCCGTCGTAAATACACTATCCTCACACACAGGGACAGACTCCTACACAGCGAGGGAAAAATTATGCATTCACCAAACCTCCATCCTCTTCCCACATAATCCATCTCCCTCTGTCAGGGCGCGGAGGTGATGTAACAGTCGCCTGTAAACAAGCCCAGCGTGGTGAGGAGGGGGAAGAAAAAAAAAACATTTTTCTAAAGCTTGCATGTGTTGAATGTGCAGAACCTCACAAAAAAAAACAACAACGCACTAATACAGACAGAGAAATCTGTTTTTGTTTGTTTTAATATTAAGTTTCACCGGAGAATTTGAGCTTTCCGCTTTGGTCCCAGACATAATAAACAAACCAAAAAGGGGAGCTTTTCATCAGGGCTTGTTGATGACAATATCTTTGGGAACGGCGAGCCAAAGAACAAGAGTGTGTGGGGGGGAGATATTCACGAAGCCATGGGGAAATCTTAATAGGCAGTAGGGGGGGTAAAAAAGAACATTGTGATATTTGAGATCTACGCAACGTCGAGCAGAAGAGCGGTGGTTTTACGGTGAGGAAAACTTTTTGTGTGTGGGAGAAAGCATGGACAAGAGGAGGAGGAGGACCAGGAGAGAGGAGGACAGGTGTGGAGTGTTTGTTCAGGAGAGCTCCTGTCGCACCTGCCGCGACACTCCTCTCGTTCTCGACACACGACGACGCAAATTCATGTGTTAGCGCTCGCCGAGCTGTTCTGGACGAGACAAGATTTACGTCATTGGAGGAAATTGAAACCCTTAACACTGTGCAAGATCTTTTATTTATCCGGCGTCCTTTTATTCCAGCCATGTTTGGTTTAATTGAAGGGAATTAAAAAAAAAAAATATATATATATATATATATATATATATAAAAAAAAAATCAACTCTTGAAAATTTGCATCTGCAAAAAAGAATAAAATAACTCTTTGGCTGATTTGTAAATAACCACGTGTCCTTTGTTTTTCTGTGTGTGACATATGTATGGCCGCGTGCAAGGAACAGACAGTTACAGGATTACTGGGGGAAAAGAAAAAATAAAAGAGTGGACAGTCTGTTCCAAAACAGAAGAAAGGGGAAAGAAAAACAAGCAAAGCGGGCGGTTAGAAGGGTGCCAGTAAGAAAGGATGAGAGGAGGAGGAGGAGGAGGGGGACAAGGAATTCAGGTCCCAAAGTTATTTTTAAACTTCCCAAACACCGAAACATGGATTTGTACGAGAGCAGAGCCGGGAAACGGAGACAGGGAGGTTACACATGCACACATCTGGTACCAGCTGTCAGGTGTGTCATCCCGTGCATGAGCGTAGGTAGGTGCATCCCTCAAAACACATTCCTCTCTGCAGGATCTCAAAACCACACTTTAATGGGGATGTGATCCATCTTCTTCTGAACAGCGCGTCGCTCTGTGTTTTCTCAGGAGCAGTTTAATGTAAAAATGAAGATTTAAAGCAGAGGAGAAGTTCAAATTAACGTTTCCCATATATATATCACACACTTCCACAAATATGCCTCGTGAAGATCAGATTTTAATTTCAGCAAAATGGGGAACTGAACAACTCGACGTCCTCTTTTTGGGATCTAAAAATGTGTCAAATCTGGTCTAGGGGCGCAACAACTTTTAAGTGGCTCTGCATATGTTCATTTTTGTGTACTCCACTATAATCAAGACATGGTGCACATCGGTGACATGCGGATCCATACTGAAATTTGGATACTTCTGATACCAGGTCTCAAATCAAAATATCGATACTTCAGTCATTCAAGGTGATGTAGGAACACAGTGGAAAATAACGAAACTATTGAGTTGCGGCAACACAACAAACCTTGTGAAACACCTCAGGTTAAACCACAACAAAGAATATGAGGCATTTATGATGAGGAGGACAGAAGAGGAGAGTCAGAATTAAGAAGATTTCATTTTACAGTAGTTGTTAATAGTTAAACAATTGTTTATTTTAATGGTCTTAATATTTTACTTATTTATTTTTTTGAATTTTTGGAATTAAGTGTTTAAAACAGCATATTTTGTATGATTGTGTCCTCTGTTTGGGGTTTCTTTTGTTTTATTAGCTTGGCTATATAGTAAATTAGGCCACTACCTCAATTACTTCTGACTTTTAAATAAATTACTCTTTTTTTTTAATTTTAGGTTTACCAGACACATTAGTAAAGTATCGCTATGTGTATCGCCGATAAAAGCCTGTATTTTAACTCGGTATCGGCTTGGAAAATAAATCGGTGGTATCGAACATCAATAGTGCACGTGAGGAACAGAAAGCGTGTCATTATTTAAAATGACGGTAGATGGAGAAGTTAACTGAGTTTCATACAAACTGAAATAAATACAGGGTCACCAATTATCGTCTTGGTGCACGGCGCTTTACGCAGTGTGCCGCCAGACTGTTCTTATCAAATGAAGACGTGGACGGGAAGTGAGTTGGGACAAAACACACGCACACACAAAAGGCGGGAGGGAGTGTTGTGTGTACGCAAGGCGCGCACACACCCTGCCATTCATGTGTGCTTTGTCAGGGGCTGTTATGAAACCACCGATGTCAATGGATGTTGTATTCCCAACTGCAGGCTCGTGCGACAAGGAAACAAGTAAGGCGCATAAAGGCGAATAAACAGCCGCGAGACAAGATCGGGTGCAGCAGTTATGGGCCTTCCTGAGAAGTCGTTACGATGCACGCGGTGCGGCGCGCTCTGCGTCACGGAGTATCACTTCCTCGCGACCTTTAGCCCCGGTCGCCTCCTTCGGGTGATGAGCGAGGTCAGGCTTAGCACGCACCGCCGTCGTTCCCGACGGGGTCAAAGGAAACTGGGTCACCTGTACCTGTTTGTTAGCGCGTAGACGTTTCAGCGACGGTGCCCGCCAGCCACCCAAGGCAGGGTCGCGCCCTCCCCTCTGGATCCCCCCCTCCACTCGTGCGTCTTCGCCCTCCCCTCACCTCCAAGGTGTCACAGAGAGCGGCCTTGTTCTAGCCCTCGCCTCCTTTCCACCGGACCCCCTCAAAAAAATCCCAGATATCCCTGCAATTTCCGGTGCAATGTTTATTTGGCGGAAAGAGGGCTTGTGGGGGGGTGGGGGGAGAAAAAAGAGCCTCACTCACAAACAGTTTGGGCCGCGTTGGAGAGTAAACATGTGCAGGAGGGGTAGGTGAGGCGAGCGGTGAGGAGGACTGAGCCTCATGTGTTCTGGTCCTGACACACACACATCCCACCTCAACAGGGACACAGCACCGCTCTGTTCAGGCCCCAACAGCCACAGTCTAATAAACCCCCCCCCCCCCCCGGCCGCCCCCCACCCCCGTCTGGGCAACGAACAGCGTCCTCTGCTGGATGAATGAGGACATGACACGAAGAGACGGGTTAGACCCATACACCAGGGGTCTTCGATGTTTTTCAGGCCAAGGATCTGATGAAACTGATGAGAGATTAAATATGGACCCCCTACCTACTATATGTGTTCTATATTAAACTAGTGCTATTTATAAATATACATTATTATTATTATTATTATTATTTTGCATTCAATATTAAGCTATTTAAATAATACACAGGTCCAAATATTCATGTTTTTATTTTAAACATGTGCAACAGAAGAGTGGCCGTGCTGGAGCGTTGTGGGGGAAAATGAAAAAGAAACGAATAAAAAATGTCTGATCAACTAAATATGTCGCGACCCTCCAGCAGTACTGCGGACCCCCTTTTGAAGACTTGTGCCGTAGAGTAGACCATACATGAAAGATAGTGATGCTCGATTCCAGCGAGTAAAATTCAGGCTGGTGTCGGCGAAACGTATCCGAATCCTATGATTAAATACAAGACGTCAGAGTAATTCATTTATTTATTTATTTTAAACTCTTTAAAAGTATACTGAGGTAGTTGTCTCGTTTACTTTATAGCTGAGCTAATACAACCAAAGAAAAACCAAACAGAAGACACAATCATACAAAATATGTGAAAATGCTTAAAAAACACTTAAAAAAGAAATAAATAAAATAATAAGAACATTAAATATATATAATAAATTATTGTTTAACTATTAAGAACTACTATAAAATGAAAACTTGCATCTTAATTCTGACCCTGTGTTCTCCTCCTCATCCTAAATGCCTCGTAGTGGTTTAACATGAGGTGTTGCACAACGTTTGTTGTGTTGCCACAACTCAGAAGTTTAGTTACTTTCCACTGTGTTTCTACATCACCTCGAGTGACTGAAGTATTGAAAGTATCGATATTTCAGTATCCGCATGTCACTAATGGAAGAAACTAGAACAAACAAATCAAAAGACTAAATAAATATGTTTCACCTCATGCATCATAACAACAGGATTGTTAACCTCCTATTCATCTTTTAATCAACACAAACTGTCATTTTCCCTTTTTTTTTCAACAACTTTGCATTTAACCTGCACCCTGTGCAATCTAACCATTTATCCATTAACCTGAGACTTTCTACCATTTACCTATTTAACTGTATTGACTGGATGAACTAACTAACTATTGTTAATAGTTCTCCATTATTTTTAGTTGGCCATTTCAACCATTTATATTAATATTATATTTTCCTACTATCCTTTCCACTATATTTTAAAGCACATAGCTTTTTTATCTATTTATAAACTAGCAAGTTATTTCAAATTATTATTCATTATTCTTTAGGCTTCCATTTTACTCTTCACTCACCCTTATCCACCATTACTGATAAACTAGCTAGGCTAACACGTAAGTTAGCTAGTGGCTTCAAATTTAGTTTTTGGTACCTGTTTCAACTATTTATACTTTACACTTAACATTTTTGACATTAGCTAAGTTATTTATAACATTTAAGCTAATTTTAAGCTAGCAGTCGTTTTAGTTTCATCCATTTATGAGTTACATTCTCATCAGCACATTAAACCAGCTGGTTTATCCATTACATTTAGGTGATTGATGATTAGCAGCTTAGATGTTTCCATCTACCATTTACCCAAATAAACCGCTGGCTTATCTTTAACATAGTGTACTAGTTTATTGTGTTATTGTTTTGGTATTTCCCTTATTATTTATTTAAGGCTTCAGTCTTTTCTCTATTTATCCTTTGCTTATGGTGAAAATATGGTTTGAAATCAAAATGTATTTTATATATTTCTTTACACGCCAATCCCTTCAAATCTGCCACTTCCTGGCTGGGAATCACTATCCTTGATGCCGATAGGTGCAAACAATAGTAGCATAAATGTAGCTCCACTCAAGTAACCCTGAATATTTCCACAGAGGTCGGTTTGTTGCTGAGACGATGCGCCACAGACGGGTTGTTGATGTCGACTCTTGACTAATGTACAACGAGGAAGTAGAACATAAATCATAAATGCAGATCACTGGTCTCTCTTCACTTTTTCCCTCCGTGAGAGCGGCTGCTGCGGCGGCACATGCACGGACCGGACGGGGGCACCTGAGAAGGCGCAAGGTGACGGAGGGGGGGAGTTTTCAGGAAGCAGGAGGGGCACGTGCAGGAGGGAGTCCGGCTGATTGATGGGAGGCAGGAAGTGGGGGCGTCTGTCTCTCCTGTGGCCTGCCGCCGTGTCTGGCCTCCTCGTCCGCCCCCTGCACCTGGACACAAATAGCCGCTGCTGGTTGTTTGCGCTGGCCGCGTCCTTCCCTTCGCTCCCTGCCATACCCAGACTCTGCAACCACTCACAGAGCCTGGCGTCCTCCTCTTCCTCAGTGAATAATGGCACTACGTATTTCTGTTTCCCTGCACAGTCCACCCTGTAGCTCCTCTTCCTCCTCCTTTGCTGCTGTTTTTCTTTGATCGCAGGGTCCTCTGATGTCTGAAGAGGTGTCACCAGCCTGGCCTCTCTGCCTCTGAGCCTCTCATTGATTGCTGCAGATGGACGCGGATCAGAAAACAGCTCCTGCTGTTTGTTTTGTGCATGAGGGCATTTCGAAACAAGGCCCCACGTGTGTGTTGAAACCCCTGATTTCGACGTGGCCGTCCTCCGTAGATCAGAGTCCACTGTACCACGCTGGACGTCCTCTGCACGTCCGTCGTTGCAACGCAGCGAACGCACGTGAGCGTGATGCGCTGTTTGTATGTTTGTGAAGGCGTCCGAAGCTTCAGTGGCGTGTGCGTTTGCAGGCAGCACGGCTCTGGATCTGCAGAATAAAGAGCGGAGCCGCCGGTGCGGGGGAAGGCTGGCCAAGAGCCCGGGCGGTCCGACGCTCCTGAACAGCGGCGGAGGTCGAAGAGTCGAAGAGGGTCTCGAAGGTCCAACTTTCGCTTCTGTGCTCCCGTCCATCCTCAGTAAAATATCCAAGGGGAGGGAGGTAGTTTAACTTTTGCCTTTGTAAAATGAGCCAAAATAGAACAGAAGTGAAGGGTAGAACATGAACACATCAGCCATAAAACACTAAATGAGCCTCACTCTTCATCCTTACAAGTGGAAGCTTGCGGTTGCCGTGACAACAACCACTCAACCTCTCATTGCAGACTTAAAAAAAAAAATCCTCCGGTCCATCGTCGGCTCCTGGACGCGACGGTTTACAGCACTGACTTTATTCTCGCTCATGTGGAATATTTCCTCCCGTCTGTCCGCAATCCTCTCTCTGCAGTGTCTCCTTCAGTTTGACTTTTTACACCGAGCTTCGGACGACACCAGTCTCTTCTTCCAAACAGTCCACCCACCTTCTCTCCCTTTCATCCCTTTGCCCTCTTGGACATGAAAGGCACCGGCCAATGCCGTTCCAACTCGATAAAATATGAATTAACAGTGAGTGGAGCACAAGAGATGTTAGTCATCTTATTTATTTATTCTCAGATTTCAAAAAAATAAATAAAATGCAGAACTTGTTCTATAACATGATATCTCCCTGGCCATATTGTAGAGAAATCCAGTGGTTTGGTATGTAGTATGGTTTGGTACAAAGTTTCCCCCTTATTAAGAGTTGGAAGAGAAGTTTGACAACACACTCACGTCTGTGAAGTAAATATTAGGATAATGTGATGTTGGTTGGATGCACGTCATGAGTGGAAACTGCAATAGTTCTTATCTGTACAAAAAAACATCCAGTCATATACTGCATCAGTCAGTAACATTATGTAGTATCAGTCCAGTTGCATCTTCCTTGTTTTTGTTTTTGTCTTTATATATTTTTTCACGTTTTAGTTTATCTGGTCTTTTTTTTTCTTGTTTTTTTCCTTTTTACAGCAAATTGATCCACGTTTGTTGTGTTTAAATGTGCTTTCTAAATACTCACACTTACACACACAAACTCACTCACAAACATCCCATCCTGCAGTTCCTCTTCCGACCTGAAGGGGGCGGCGCTCGGAGCGCTGCTCCGCTGAGAGGCGAGAAATAGCTGCGTGAACTAAAACGGAAGCACTTCATTGGTCCGCGAGGCCAGGAGCACGTCGCGAGCTAAACAATCAAGGTAAGCTCAGAAAACACTCCTTATAGATTTAATTGGCAGGTGTTGGTTTTGTCTGATAGTTTAAGGTTGTGCCGTGAAACCGTCCGGGTGGCGAGTTTTTACAACCAGAAGAAGAGGTTGTCGTTGGTTACGAGGAGGAAGAGGAAGAGGAAGAGGAGGAGGAGGAGGACGAAGAGGGCAAAGTCATACGTAACATAGATTAATGGAGGAAGCGAGCGGCCGGTAGATGAAGCTAAAGAAAATTACAAAGTTTATCAAATATTATTCATGTCTCAACACCTGAAGCTTTGTCGTTTCCTCATCTTGACATTTTTTTTAACAGTTGAGCAACATAGCCGCGTCAACAATGGCACCGCGTGCTAATGCAATTTACACATTTAAATCTAAATAAATGATAGTTAAAATAAAAGCAAACGTTGGTTTGACATTTCGTAAATAATGTTTACAAATGTAAAACAATTGACTTGTAAACTAACTTCTTTAATTGGCTGAGAATACAATGCGAGCATCTTGGTGACTTTAATTGATTATCAGTGATGAAACTGAGCACATTATGTTTTTTTTATCAATTAATCAGAAGATTTTTTAATAGTTTTCAGAGCTCAGTCAGAATCATCGTTTGGTTAAACAACAGAATTTAATTTTTTGATCACCAACTACTTGTTCATTTTTTCTTTTTTTCAAACAAAAGTCTGTAAATATTGATGTCTAATCTCTAAATTTGGTGTTTTTGTTTTAAAAGTAATTGTCATGATTTGTTGCAGTTTATTATTCATCTAAATTCCTGTCATGGTTGACAACTTGTAACATACCTGACATTATTAGAGACAACAACAGTCCTCTGCGTCTTTCAGTGGACATCATGGGACTTGTTTTGGTAAAAATGGACCCGGTGAGAGACAGTAGTCATAAAGACATAAAGTCCTGTTTGAATTGTGTGATGAATTACACATATGATGTTTGCTAATTAGAAATACAATTTTGAAAGTCAACAAAGTTGCAATTAAAGCAAAAAAAAAAAAAAAAGTTTAAGTCTCTATAAGCTGCTGAAAAACAAGATAAAGTTGTTCTTCCTCTTCTTGTCAAGTTCACGGCTACACCGATCAGCCCTAACACGCTGACCTACAGGTCACTGTCAAAGGTGATTACCACTGATTAACTTGTTATTGGGACACCTGTCAGTGGGCGGATTTTCCAAGACTAAGTGACTGGATCAGCGCATGTCCAAAAATGCCTGGTCTACCTGGCAGTCTGTAGTACCTGTAACAAAAGTGGTCCAAAGAAAGGAAAAGAGGTGAAGCAGAGTCGTGGTCTCACCGGCTCCTCTGGTCTGATCTACTGTACCTCAAATTGCTGAAATCTGGTTCTGACAGAAATGTGTCAGAGCACATAGAGCATCACAGTTTGTAGACGCAGACCAGTCAACATGAGCGTCAGAACTGGAAGGGGTGATTGGTCTGAACTATTCAGGTGGTGGTTCGTATAAATGCCAAGACCCAGGTTTCCTCAGAGGAACATAACGTCATGGCTGGTCGGTTTATATTGTCTGAGACAAGACATGTGGTTCACTGAGAGATTTTCACACAAAGCTAATTCCTACCTAATGATGTTCCTGCAATTTCCTTGACTTGGAAAGTTTAAACGTGTTCAGAAACTAGTTTCTCATCACTGCTGCACATTTCTCTGAAATAAAGCCTCACAGTGTCCACTAGAGGGAGTAGGAGCGTAAAGTAGTTACATCACTTTCGTTTCAAATTGGATTAAGACCAGCAGTTTGTTAAGATTGATTTCTAAGCTTGCGTAATTTTAACTGTAGCAGAGACTTGGAGAATCTTGTTTAAACCAGTTTGTGTGCCTGCTCTATAAATGAATTTATTTATTTATTTATTTGTTCCAGATGGCTCACAGGCTGCTGGTGCGTAGAATCTGGACGTTCTCCGTGAAAGATATTCGCCGCCTCCCCCCGACATCCACCACCGCCGCCACCACCACAGCGTCGTCTTCTTTTTCCACCTCCCTTCAGTCGGCCACGACCCGGGTCTCCTTCCTCTCCCCCTCACGCACTTTGCCTCGCGCCCTCCCTCACACGTCCCGCCGGGAAGTCTCCTTCAACGTTCAGGACAACGAGGACTTCACAGAACGGGTCATCAACAGCGAGCTGCCCGTGCTAATCGACTTCCATGCCCAGTGAGTGCAGCCGGGTGGGACGGTTTATTCGGAGGAGGTTGTGGTTATATGAACTGATGTTAAAAAGCAGCCAAAATTAGTCGTTTTCTCATTGTTCCCTTAAGACAAGAAACTGGCCCTTAGTGTCCTACGGTCCAGCCCGACCTTCTAGTCTCACATAAGTTCTTAAGAACAAATAAATCGAGTTTGAGAAAAATCTGAGATTTGATTAATCGGCGACATTGAAAAGACTTTTAATGATTGTAGGTTACGAACATCTTCCAGTCTAGTTCAGTCCTCGGTGTCAAGGTTCCGTCTGCACAGTTCAGTCAAAATATCCGTTGTTTGAAGATCACACTCACCTTTGGGGAAATAATTCGTTTTGCAGCTGTCTCTTCATTGGCTGGAATGTGTGTTATTAAAAATATATTTACACGTACACGGCTAAACCCTGGACCTGAAATACTCAAGTAACATGCAGTTACACAACAACCACTGTGTAGAGCAGGGGTGTCAAACATAAGGCCCGGGGGCCAAAACCAGCCCGCCAGAGGGTCCAATCTGGCCCGTGGGATGAATTTGCAAAAATTACACTGAAGAAATTAGCTGAAAATTTTTGACAAAATAAGAAATTTCACAATTGTTCATTGCATATAGCTGCACTTTTTTTTGCACTAAAGCAAAGGGAAACATTTGGAGTTGTCTTTATTTACCAGGTAATAAGCTATTGGGTAACAGGCCCCGCCCCCTTGAGGTCAACTTGGGCTGTATGTGGCCCCTGAACTAAAATGAGTTTGACGCCCCTGGTGTAGAGTATACAGTGTCCTATAGAGAGGCCCTCATCATCCTCACGGCTTTTACATGATCTGTCCCTTGAGTTCTATTTTAACCCACCGGCCTTTTTTCACATGTGACATTAGGAGGCAAGAATTTTATTTGCCGAGTGGGAGAATCTCAAATATCTGACCTGCATCAGCGCGACCGCAAACGTTTCCATCTCATTTATCTGGATCTCCATTAGCTTTGGCTGAGGCCGTCGCTATTCTTCCTGGAGTCCACGCCCAACACAGTTATCTTCACACTGCTAAACTACTCAATTACCCAAAGCACAACTCACAACACAACAAAACGACACAAAAACTAGTAAAAAACACCTCACAACACAACAAAACGACACAAAAACTAGTAATAAAACACCTCACAACAATAAACAGTTCCAGTTAGTAATAAAAATAACTTTATTGATCAACACAGGGAAATTGTTTTGTCCAAGGATAACAAAGAACGTACGTGAACCAGACATAGACATAGGAATAAGAGTCAAAAATAAAAATAAAATAGTCTTAAAAAACTAAAATAGAATGAGGTCGTAAGTTAGAATTACAAAAAAATATACAGTCTAATTTACAGTCCTATTTACCTGGAATATACAGCATTTCTGTACAGATATGAGATATATAGACATTTTAAAGTGTCTCAGTCCCACAGTTTATCAGTGCGGATCCAAAGTGTCATAGTGTGACGTTATATAAAGCGTCACTAACACCAGAATGTATTTCTTAGTATAATTCATAAATGGTCAGATGGTCAGTTATATATTTACTGACATTAGAAGTGATTCCAGGATGTTACGTTCATAGTTTCGATCTCATAAAACCATTTAGATTTACACAGTAGCCTCAGTTAAACATTAGCAGACACACAAAGAGACGTTTTAAAGAACAATATTTGTTGTTTTGTTGTATGATACTTCCGGGCAGGTTGTCCCATATCAGCACGACTCTATAAATGACATTATTTGTCCATCAGAACTAAAAGACAGATGTTTATATATTGGCAGTTTAGTTGCTGGTATTTTCCTAATAATAACAAGTAATGAGGAAATAAATCTGTTTTTTACCTCCAACCAAGCGAGACAGTTATTTGTCGGCTAAAGACAACAGAGTAAACGTCATTCTGCTTTATTCTAACAATCTGCTGTTTATTTATACTTAAGCTCTAGACCAAACCTCTGAGAAATGATCTAATTGTGTTAAAAAGTTGTTTGTAAAATATTTGCATTTTTCGTGAATGAGCTACAGATACACAGAGACGCTCCATGAGATCATATTCATATCATATTTATTATATTTAATGACTGAAAATCAATAACAGCGGAGCCACAATTGTTCCTGTTTCCACATAGTCCAGTGCAGCTGGACTCTCTATTCGTTATCAGGATATGAATCTGACGCGCTTGTTTTTTAATTTTATTATGGGGTTCAGAGTAAAAACACACAAAAAATATGACAATTTCAACTCCACGACTCCATGAGTGAGGTAGTTGTTCTGGCATCCAGGCTACAATACAGTTTATTATTAGATCTGTGATGGTTGTCGTCACCTGTTAGGACCATGATGCTCGATAATGACAGATCCTGACAGAGGTGGTGATAGATGTGTGGTTTCTAGATGACTATCGGGCCTTCGAATGACACTTGTGAGCTTTTAGTTACCACAAGGGAAGTCGAGAACACAAAGTGTATTGCTTTCAAGTAGGAAAATCAAGGGTAAGTCGAGAGACGTCTAGAGTTCAGCAGACTAACGACCGGGTAGGAAATGGAAAGACATAATGAAAGGACGAGGTTGTTGGGGATTTCCTCAGACGTATTTTAGAAATGTAATATCCAACTCTGTAGCAGCGGCAGCAAACATGACTTAAGAACTTGGATATTAATAAAAATGTTCGCTCACAAGGACGTGGTTGTCACAAGAGGGAGTTGGTCTTATGATCACGACCACAGTTGATGGCAGCAAATGTCATATGTATTATAGCTTATTAATCTTCTAAAGTTGAGTCAGTAGCGTTTTTATTTTATTGTACTATTAAAAAAGTGTATATTACAGTGTTCATGACAAGTTGAGAGAGGAATTAATGCAGTAGATTGATTAAGGATGGATTATTTTACTGTGATGATGATAAATATTGTAGAATAATCCCACACTAGTCGTGAAACAGGTTTTAACAATGCATGCTAATGTGGAAATCTGGGAACATTTACAGCTCGGAGATAAAGAAAAAATAATTAAATATTATCAATATGAAATTAAGTGACAGGGCAATTACAGTTTAATTTATTTTGACATATTTATTCATATTTAAACATATTTAAGCTGCTAATATCTTTAATGTCAATAGCGGTGAGATCGGTTACCGTAATAACTATAGTCTAGGAGCAACCTTTTTTTCCTCATTCATAAAAAGCTAAAATTGGGGCCATTTTCGGGGACGGCCTTAGCCGGGGGACAGGTCACCGAAAATGGGGACTGTCCCCGGAAATCAGGGACGCCGGGACACCCAAAAAAAAAAACCTATACAACTGCACAAGTGTAATTGTTCTGCCGCTTCGTTTTTTGGACCTTTCCACCTTCACCGCGTTTAGAAGCGCTACGTTGAAAGTCTTCCGGTCTGAAATGAATAAGCCGGTATACCCCCCCCCCCAGCCTTGTGTACTATTCACTGACTCTTCTGGTTGTGTTGTTTTTAGGTGGTGCGGTCCTTGCAAGATCCTCGGGCCGAGGCTGGAGAAGGCCGTAGCGAAACAGAAAGGCCGCGTCGCCATGGCGAAAGTCGACATAGATGACCACACAGATCTGGCAATCGAATACGGGGTGAGACCTGTTTAACTTCCTCTGAACCGTATCGTAGAAATTTATTGTTGTGATTTACAGCTTTGATAAAAACCTCCCAGGAATTAACGCGTCTTTCACGTGATCTGCCCTCAGGTGTCCGCTGTTCCGACCGTCATCGCCATGCGGGGGGGCGACGTCGTCGACCATTTTGTGGGGATAAAAAACGACGACGAGTTGGACAGTTTCGTCAGCAAAATCATTGGGCAGTAAACCAGCTGTCCACATACACTCATCCACCACTGAGCTGCTGTGCTCTTTGAATCTGACACCATCTGCAGCACTTGGGCTAATTCTAAGCCGGTTTTGCTTGATAAACAAAAAATCTTGCCACAATCTCAGCTGGCAAGCTTCCAAACACTCACACCCATCTCTAGACACTCTGCTTCTTCTGTGCATTATTGCTTCTGTCTCTTATCTTATTTTTTTTTGTCTAGAGATGGGTGTGCCTCCATTACCCTTTAAGTTCATGTGACATTTTTCTCGAACAATGTGACGAATATCTTTTTCATACTGCTACAGCTGGTGTGTGAAAGTCTGCAACAACGCTCTTATACTGTGTAACATGAGGGATGAACTTGTGTAGTTTTAGCGGCGGAGAGGATTTAAAAAATACTCGATGACGGTATTACATGTAGTTCCTGGTTTTGTCCACACGGGGATGCCGTTTCTTTACACATCGCATAGCCACACACACAAACACACGGTCACTGTACACCATTATGCCTAATGATGTGAGAGAGGATTGCGTGTGCGTATTTCTGTATATCAGACCGTGAAACTGAAGTCAAGCAGGACATGCAAATGTGAGTCTGATTTAGTTTTATTACTGAAATAAAACTCTATGTACTGGAAACAAGTGGAGTAATAAAGGCGTCAAAAAAACATGTTCTGAAGTTGAATTGTGTGTTTGTCTGTTGTTGTGAAATAGTTGGAGCTTCACTGTCCCCGATGATACTGATGCAACGTCTAAGTCATGTTCTCTGCGTGTCTTGGCCGCACTCAAATAATTTAATCTTCAGATTGATATCTGAGTGATTTTAAATTGTTTCTCACCAGAGAAGTAGATGAGTTATTTGTACTACGTTAGCGTTTTATGCTCCCCCCCCCCCCACCTGTCTATTTGCACTTTCTGCCTGAACATGTAGCCGTGACTCATCACCACCCTGTCATCAAGGTAACACTCACGCACTGTTGCCCACGTATTATTTCTGCTCTAAATCACCACCACTTCCATCAACGATGTTTGTTGCCTCCTTGTCTATCAAACGTCCACCTTCGTAAAGGCGAACGGACTCTGACCCTTCGGCGTAGGCGCCCGTGTCTCTATCTCCGGCCCAAATGTGTGTCAGCCTTTGCTTGTTTTAAAAGTTGCTATGGTAAAAAGAAAGTAATAAATGAGCGCGTTATCACTGGAGGCGGTAAATCATTGACAGTGCAATAGTAAGATGAGGCAGGATTTCGACTTTCATTCAGCCCCAAGGAAAATAACGTGGATGAGCGTTGTTGTTGTTGTTACAGGTGACACTGATGTAGCAACGACGCCAAGACAAGTTCTGAGAAAGAACCTGTTCCAAAGAAGCAGTGGTTGACTTTACTTTCTCACCATCGTTGGCACAGATCAGCTGTGAGGTGGCGTACGATTACTCACAAAGCTCCTCTCTCTCTCGTTGTCCATTCATGTTCTACCACCATATTGCACTATCATCTGTGGAGCTCAGTGTTTCTAATCTGACGTCTTGCCCACGCCGGACTGCCCTGTGTTTGCTACTTAGCCACTCCCACATAAATATTATGCAGCTTATCATACCCAATATTCATTGTGCCAACACACTCCCTTGTAATATAATGACCGTCATCGCTGATAACAGTAAACTCATGAGTCCATTTCTTGTACTATTATTTCTTCGGACGCTGGGTGTAAACATTTTTTTTTTATGTCCCTTATCAGTTGTATCGCGTGTCATCAAGTATCTTTTGACTGTACACATGTACATATGTTGCATGTATGCTTTTATATCATAGGTTTTTAACATATTTGGTTGATTAGACATTTTTTATACACACATATATTTAATTTTCCATCACAAATTTCATTTTCTTAAAAAAACACATTAACATGCGTCCAACATATTTTCGTGAAGGTAATAAATGGAGGCAGGAGACGTTATCTTTCAGTCTGCACTTCACTTATTCAGCGAAGCAGAGCGCCGCGCTAGCCGAGACCTGTCAGGCTAAGCCTCCCGTACCGAGTAGGCCCCGCCCCCGTCGGCGTTGTGCCAACCACAAGGCCGCATTTTACACACCGACTCCCATCAGGTTCTCCACAATCGCCTGAGAGTCTATTCAGTCCTCAGGTGAAACCCCAGACACGTGCTGCATTATTAGCAGAAGAGACGCTAGCAGAAGCTAACGCTGAGGCCAGAATTACTTCATTGTCTCTACTAAAGTTAAAACTTGAACCTGTGAATTATTTTCTTTGTCTATCAATACACCAGTTGCCAGTTACTCAAATGACTTACTACTGAATGCAACATGATAATAATAATGTTTATGTATAAATAGCACTAAACCGAGTTTAATATAGAGAACATCTGAAAAATGTAGAAGCCCCCTGCTTTATATCAACATCACCTGCCGTGAGAGCAGCCGTCCAATCATCAACTTTCATCATCCCCTTTAACCTCACGACTCGCCAACCTCCCCAAAAAAACATTCCCATCCTCGCGAGTCATTGCCGAGCTCGCGGTGAGGGCCTTCGCACTGCTTATTAAGGCCACATCATTCGTCATGTTGCATCTGCACTCTTCCCGGGCTTGAATTAGCTCATCGCCTGCATGACGTTCACGCAGTTTTTGCTCCAGTAGCGGCAGCAGAAGCAGCAGCATCGCTGTGATTTTTCAATAGGTGGGGGAATTCCACTGGCGTTACGTAACCAGGTTAGAGGGACTGGTCCAGATGCACAAATTGTTGTGAGCGGGGATGAAAGGCATTCCTGCATAGCTTTGAGATGTCTGCGATTCGAATGATGACACCTTTGTGAATGATCCACCTCTCTCTCCTTCTGTCTTTGCTTCTTTTTTTTTCTTTTTTTCTTTTTTTTAAATAATCAGTAACCAGGACTCAAGGCCTCAAAGATTCACTTTCGCGAATTAATCACAGACACAGCCATGCCAGGATGTGACTGAAGAGGTGACGACAGGTCCGAGAACGGCACGTAACCCTACACCCCTTCCGCCAAAAACAATAGACCACACCTCCACCCCGTCTCCCGCTGTCTCTCTCTCTAACTCAACCACTCTTGTGACCATATAAGGCAAAAAAAAGACAGGGGAAGCCAGCGGCGGAGGCTGCTGCTGCTGCTCCTGCCGCTGAGCAAACTATGAGACACAGAGAGGCCAGAATACTTCCAGTCCCAGCTCTGCCCGCCTTCCTCAGAAACTCTTAATGCTTCGCGTTGGAAATGAAAAGCCTTGAGAGAAAAGCGCGACTTTTTTGTGTTTGTGTGTGGGACTGGGACCCAGGCCGGGCCCCCGGGGCTTTCTCTGTTGATAGTAAATACGCCGCCGTATTTTTGTTTCAAACACACGCTGCCCTCCACCTTGTAAGGTCTCTGACAAATGACAGACAAAGCCGCCGCCGCTGTTGTTGCCGCTTGTATCTTTTCCCCATGCGACACTCGACACAGCTCGTGTTGATTTAGCGTGCGTTAGGCATGTAAGGCCGGCGAAGATGATGGTGGGGGAGAAAAGACGTCTGAAGCTTCGTGTGCTTCTCCCTTTACTCCACATTCCTCACTTTTGTGAGTCAACAGTGTCTTATCACTCCTTCCTGTTTGCTGATTACTCAGGGAAGGAGGCAGACTAAAGGCTAAAGAGCAGATGGCAGAATAAATAGACAATTTGTATGTTAAAAAGTGAAGCAACGCTAAGTTTTCTCCTTGTTTCTGGCCTTTTAACAACCAGTCGTTTGTGCTTCATCACGTCAAATCACTGTATATGTTTTAAGTGCACGTCTGACGCTACAGGATGTGGGTCAGACGGGAGTATGAAACAACCAGATCCGTGCTCCACATATATATGTATATATATATACATATATATATATATGAGCGTTCATGCATGGAGGCATAGAAACACACATTCTCACCGAACGCTCACACACGCATGAATTCACACAGAAGTAATTACACGGCGTGAGTGGCGGTCGGTGAGCTGACTTGCCACCCTTTTAAACATGCTATCATTGAATGGGTCCCTTTCTTTCTGACTGGATGATATAATGGCTTCACACACCCTGAATTACGGACACACCCTGCTGCTATTACAACCAACTGCAGGAAAAAGAGTGCGAGGGGGGAGGGCGATAGTGAGGTCAGAAGTGTCCATATTTGGTAATCCAAGTCTTTGTTTTAGTCCTGCATTTCTCCCCGTGCCCGTTATTTGTTTTACCTACTGGGAGTGTGTGTTTCCACACAAATCTGCTTTTAATTTAAATTTACGTCCTTATTTTTTTCCTGAGTTTTTCCGTTTTATTTCCCCCCCCTTTTTCAGCCATCTGGTCCCGTTCAGGCATCCAGCTGACCTTTGACCTGTCATCTGAGATTTTCTGATATTTCCCATCCATCCCAGAGAGCGTGAGATTTATTGATTTTTCCAAGCAGCCCGCGCCGAACGGTCAATGTTTTCCTCCGCATACATGTGATGCCCAGCTGCTAAACGCTGCAAAAACACACAAATGCATTCCTTTCATAACGACACATAGGGCACATAAATCACACATTGTACTGAAAATGTGATTTCCCCCAGGTTGGCCAGCGGATGCCGGCCATTCCTCAGAGCCTGCTGTGACATAAGGCAACTTCTGGGGGTAAATGGGCATAAAAGTTGGCTTTGTGCGAGGGGCTGAGCGTGTAGTTCTTGTATACCTGCGGTATACTGATATGTTTGTGTCAGGTCTTAAGGTCGAAAGCGCGTTATCCCTCGACCCCAGGACGGCATCATCTGTTTTGAATTCCCGCCTGTTATCTGCCGTTAGACAAAATAGAAGCTCTTGGTTCTCTAAAACCAAAGTTCCTTCATTTACGACAATATAAAAATGGAGTACACTTACTGACATTTGGAAAACAGTCAAAATCTTGTTTCTTTTGGTGATAATAGAAAAAGAAACAGGACATTTCGATGATTTTCCTTTGTCTTATCAAGACGTTTTAGCTAACTACTATTAATTCAATCATCTCTTGCTATGTTAGTTTATCAAACATATAGGGAATGCTTCCACTTACGCTACACGTACACATTAGTTAGCCGTCTATATTAGCCACTTCTTCTTAGCTAACCGCTTCAGCAAGCTAACAAGCTTCAATCACTACTACTTTTTAATCTACTGAGCCGTTGGCGCTTGCAGAGCTAGCTCCAGCGGCACCAGCTGCCCGCCCCCGTATGAACTCCCCCATCTTTCACCGTCAGTTTGCGCTGCCGAACAAAGCTGCAGATTTTTAATCGGCGATTTACACAGAGAAAGTGGAAAATATTTATTTTCCGTTGCTGACGTCTCCCCACCGGTCGTGACATGTGGTTTGGCCCCGCGCCCTCAGCTCTGTCGGCGAACTGGCCTCACATCAACCACGTCTAAATCCCCGAGGACTATCCGGAGTAAACAGGTTCGCATTGTGCTGTTCCATTCCTCTGTGTAGACGTTGGCAGTGTCACAGCGGAGCGCTCATCGATCACTTCGCTCACCTGTTTTTAATTTTCATTTCTCCTTCAGTCCCAGCAGCTTTTCCCCTCTGTTGCTGCTCCGGTGCCGCGCTCCTGCTTATATCACCGTGATGGCTATTTTTCAGATCTCTAATTAATGTAGTTCACCTGCAGTATATAAAATGAGTTATCCCCTCATCACATTTTACTATTTGTTGCTTTTACAAAGGCAACGTCAGGACTTCTTGGCAAGCAAAGGAAAACAAATGTCAGATAAAATATGAGGCAGAGCAAATGTTTCCCTCACATTAACGAGATCGACATCTGCAGCAGGTTCCCATGCAGCGTTAGCATGTCTGGTCACGAAGGTGAGCTCACCTGCCGGAGCGCTGAGTATTAAATCACACCTACACTTTATCTCGTGTCTTGTCGTTCGTCTAGATCTAATCTCATTGCTCCAGAGCACTTGGCTGCAGTCCAGTGAATGTCTGACACGATTCAAAAGAATAAGTGCACTGATACAACGAGCTGAAGGGTGCGGTGGGAGTTTTCAATGTCTAATTGTGACATTAAGTATATCAAAAACATGTCAGTCATCTAGTCTCCAATTTAAATGTCAATTCCAAGGAAGGTGCACGTCGGTCGAGCCTCGATTGAATTTAAATGTCGTCATGTGGTTAGCCAAATTTAATGTTTTGTTTTTTTTTATCAATGAATACAAACACGGATACATAGTTTTCATGGCATATTTGATGCCTATTAGGGTGAAATTTATTTATGTTTATGCAACATGATCCCTGGGTGGATTAAATTGTTTAATAATTTAAGGCCAAAGCGTCCCTAGCTCTAAATCATCAGTCATCTTCTGCTGCTATTTTACTTTGAGAGGCTGGAAAGCGGCCTAACTGTATAAATAAAGTGCAACAGCTGCTTCCACTAAATATATTAGTATTTGTCCAATGTTCCTGTTAACTATTTGAACTATTTACACATTCCTCTCCATTTTACCCATTTTTTTTTTTTCTTGATGAGTGTCAAACAGTTATGGATAAAGTTCCACAGCTGTTTGTTTCCACTGAAGTTTTTAAGGTGGCCATATAGATAAGCACGATAAACACAACATAAGATTTGTGTTATATTTGGCAGCCATATCAGAAAATAGGACTAAACAGCTGGAGCCACGACTGATACGTGTTTTCACAAGGAAGACCCTGGATGATGCAGTCCATCCTGAGAGTGACTGGTACTTATATGGTCATAAAAATCCTGAGCATGCACATACCTCTCTCATTAAACACGGCTTTATCGGCATCCCCTCTCCCCTTTCCTCCCTCGTTTCAAGTTCAGCCTTTTCTCCGCTTACGCCCCGCCCAGCCACTGACGCTGTTCTATGACGGCACGCCTTTAGCGGACGCTGATTGGTTAAGATAGTAGGGGTTTATACAAAAGCGTCAGTGATTGGTTTAAGCTATGAGGGAGTTATAAAACAACGCCGATGATTGGTCGCAGCGATACGGATACGCGGTTCACAGGCCCCGCCTTCATCCGGACCGCACCCCGGCTCCGGAGGCCTCCGCGAACCAGTGAGCAGCATCTAGTGGAAGAGGGAGGGCAGAAGGAAGAGAAGAAAAAAAAAGAAAAAAAGAAAAGAGATAGAAAGAGTGAGAGAAGTAGAGAAAGAGAGGGAGGAAGCGAGGACTGTAGTTTAGCCTCTGCGAAGCTGCTGTCGACAGGAAGAAACTGACGCTGACTGAGCCACCCGCTTGTTGTTAGCTCCCTGAAAAGCGCCCAAAAAGCAGGTAAAAATGATCACTTTTTTTAATTTTTTATTATTTATTTTATTTGGGTCCGCCATAGTGGCTCTTATGTTTTATAACTCATTCAGTTTCCACCACAGCAAGTGCAGCGAACCAGGAAGCAACGGCTACTAGTTTACAACTTTTACCGCACGCGAGACGCCCGTTACAGCTGTACGTGCATTAACTTTAAATGCACGTATTAAAACTTTAAATGTGCGTAAATGTGGGCAATGTTAGGGGGACGTAAGCTTCCAAGTTCACGGCCGGCTGGCGAGACGTTACAAAAGTCCTCACGGTAGAGAGGCAGGAAGTGATTCGGTTGAATGAGTTGCAGGAAAAAAAAAAAAAGGCCAAGGGAAGAGTTTTAGCTTAGATGGGCATGAGGGTACGGGGGCCAACACGGACACGTTGGCTCGGTTTTCTTGGAGGTGGTGGTGTTTGTTGGGTGGGTGGGTGGGTGGGGGGACGTGTGCGTTTTTAAGTTTGAAGGGTGAACTTTTTTTTTGTAGGAGCTAGAAACGGACGCCGTGTGTGGCCGGTAAGATGTCTGGCTGGCTGGCTGGCGGCATGACGTCATCGGTTTCACCGGTGAACCGGGAGAGAGAGAGAGAAAAAAAAAATGGAGGCGAACCATGACATATGACTTTTATGATGACTAATAACTTCTTTACGCTTAATAAAGACCGTGATTTAGTTCACCTGCATAATGCATTATGGCTTCTCCCGGACGTGTAATTATTAAGTGGGACTTAATCTGTCTAAGTTTGATATAAATTAGCTCGACTTTTTGATTAAATGACTAGTTTTTGAAGCAGTTTGCAATAGATTTTCTGTGTCACGAATCATATGGTGCATTAGGGGGCTAATTAATGGGCTATTGTGGATATAGACTCATCTTTTCACCCACCAATATTCTTTTAAAGCAGATTTTTTTCCAAGGTTGTGTGTTATGAATCGCACAAAATAAGTAGCTCCAGTCTTTCACATGTGTAAATCTGCTAGTTTCCACAGTTTCTGTTGTTGCATTAAAGATTTTCCACTCTCAGAAGTTCACACCTCAGTCCTTCTATGAGTTTGTGGCTGATCCAGAGGTGCAGACACAGTCACGACTGCTTGCAGCTGCTTTACAGTTTAATGTCACTGCATTTTAAGACTGCATTTAATCTTTGTCAAAGTCTGCCTTTGAAAATGACAAGAATTATCTACTACTGCTAACTTAATAGCAACGTTTATTATTGCTGTTTCCCACAGCATCATATGGTTCATTCATCTTATTACTTCTCATCAAAGCTCAGTATTTTTTTTCCCATCAGCCTGCAAGTTTCTGTGTTACAAATCATCTGGTGCATCAAGTTAAAATAAAATTTAATCTAGTATCTCTAGTCTTTTGTGTTGGTGAACTGCATAGCTTTCGCATTTGGCTTTTGGTCAGACAAAACAAATTATAGACAAAGTAGGCTGGGCTTTGAGGCATTACGGTAGCATGCCACCCTATCTTGATAAACAGCACAACATGATAAAATATCTAAACAACTATCTACAAAGCTGACAATTAGATTTTGTTTTAGAACAAACTATTTCTTGTAATCCCAAAGCGAACAATAGTTGTGATGGATGGGGCACTATGGTCAAATCTCATGTATAACCTTGTTGACCTGTAAGCTGAGATACATTCATGCTGGCAAAATATTGGACGGATACTTTTAAAGTTTAATGCAAACTATGAATATTTTAGATGCATGTAAGAATGTAAGCATGTAAAAACATGCAGAAAATCATCCATATACTAGGTTATCTGGTTCAGTAATATGTTTTTAACAGATGAAAGCATTTTGCAGAGGTAGATACACAATGTTGATGAATGTTTCCTTCTTGGAATCTCCTAGAAATGCCAGCTGAAAATGACCATGTCTGCCGTCTAATTACAGTGCGGCTGACTCTGATGAGCATTAGCGTGCCAACATGAGTTTTCCGTGGCTTAAGAGGATTTATGGGATCAATATCAAGCCAAGTGCAATGCCATTTATTTCACCAACCCAGTGACTTAAATATAAGATGGCCCATAGCCTTGGAGCACCATCAACAACTTTTTGGGAGAGATAAAGTAAAGTTGATAAAAGGCTGAGAATGATATCCCCTGCAGAGCGTGTGAAACTTTAATTCTCCAAAGCGTCTCAGTATTAGTTTGCAAGTGTTTTGCTTTGTCAGGACAATTTGTGTTTGCACTCCTCGAGACGCAAACAGATACTGGTATACTTGCACTCCCTAGTCATTTTGAGAATAGCGGGCAGGAAAAAGATCAGCCTAAACTTGCCGTCAAGTCAGCCTGGGAATCGAGAGGCTTCAGACTCTGGCGTTCTTCCACCTGAACCTGCTTCTCATTGTTCTCATCAAAGTGTTTCAGATGGATTGCACAATTTTACTTTCACACGTAGTAATGAGAAACATACATTTCTAATCAGCTGTTTTTTTGCCAAGAAGCTATCATGTTGCAGTCAAGTGCGTTACGGTACGAGAAATGATCATGCGACTCATGCCAGCATATCTGTGACTTATAGCTCGTGTCACAGTCGGGATTTTCGAAAGCCTTAAAGGGTCACGCTGGGTGACAGTAGTATGTCATTTCCTGTTATTGCCTTTGAGTCATTTTGTTGAATTACCTCTTGACAATGCCTTGTGCAATAGCTCCTCCTGGGGCCTTGTTCTTCCCAGTTATTGCCAGTTTCGGTTCTGTTGTGAAGCCCCCCCCCGCAGAGATCATTACATTCCTTCATTCGCGTGTCAGCAATGTCCATACCCGAGGCCCCCAGGAGAGTTATATACTGAAAGCTAGACAAAATGAAACGCAGACATCTTAAAATGTGAACAGGGTGCTGCTGGTGGTGTGCGGGGCTGCTCAGTCTCAGAGCAAAACAGTGAACATGCCTGTGGATGTTTAGATTTCTTTGAAGGGTGGTTGTCCTGGCTGAGAAGGATTAGTTGCAGGCCCCCTTTTGCTTTTGCTACAGATGAGAGGGCAGCATGACCGTCTCGATGTTCTAAGAAATGTCAGATATTTCCTATGTTTCTTTGTTTATATCTAACCTGCCAACTGCTTTCAGCGCTCCAGTTATCCCTTCACCTCAAATTGTCAAGCTGAGGGAATTAAGAGAAGAGACTCAAACGTAACACAGGCTGGAAAGGCTCTGCACAGCTGCTCTGTATAAAATAAGTTATAAGTTCTTTATTTTGTTAAAGATGGAAAAAATTACTTTGCATACAGGCTGCATTTTCAGTCCGTATTTCCAGACTTCGAGGTATGAACTCACTGAGTAACTTCTGGCAGCTGTGGGCGTGTTTTAGGTGTGATGTCGTCATTTTATTCGCAAATATTCCTGAAGAGAATGGCAAGATCCCACATGCTGACTTCATAGGTAGCTACACCGCTTTCATGTGAGCTTCCAAAGTTGTGTTGTTTTGGTTTGTCCTACAGTTTACTAGTTGAGGTTAGGTTGTTTGTGTTAACGTTTGAAATTCTCCTTTTTGGAGGACTGGTCAAAGATACTATTTGTAGTGGAATGAAAAGGCTTTCGTGGATGTCTTTTGTTTGTACGTCTTTTTTTTTTGGTTTGTGGTCACTCCCTCTTTGGGTTCATTGTGTTTCCCCACTGCATCCCATGCTTTGTTAATCTTATTGGTTGAAGTGAGTGCTGTTTTTTATTAGAAATGCCTGTTGTTTCAGATTTTTTTGTTGTCTTTCCCTGATAGTAAACTGATTATCTTCAGGTTTTAGACCTTTGTTCAGGAAAAAAAACAACAACTTTACAGTAAGTCAACTGGGCTTTGATAACATGCTGTTGTATTGTTTCGACAAGCCCTAGACTGATAACTGGCTTATACACAATACAAACTGATAAGATATCTAAGTCACTGGCAACCAGGACAGCTGGACTACGCCAGATTTCTTCTTCTCCTCTTTTCAGTAGTCGTTGTCTGTGATCGAAGGGGCGCTCTGGTCAAATGTCATGTGTATCCCAGTTTCCTAGTCAGCTGAGATTCATTCGTGCAGGAAGAACATTCCAGCTGGACTGAAAATGTCTTAGTTTCTTTGTTAACCACACAACCATCCATTTCAGCTTGTATCATCTATCAGTAATGACGATGTGGAGGAGTTTAAATTCAAGTCGCACTCATTCTGCTGCCTTTTCTTGTATCTATCTTGGTACGGCCCACACATATTTTGTCTGGTTGATATAAACGGCATAATTAAGTTGCCTCGGTCAGAGCGGTTGACCTGGCTGGGCTCAAGTACGCACTTACGCTGGTATCTGCTTTGGGTTTCCTTTCTAACATTTCCTCGTTGTCTCCTGTACCTTTTTCCCTGCGACCTCTGTTCCCACTCTATGTTCAGCTTCCCTTCCCCGGCCTCTTTTCCTCTGCTTGTGTATTTTGCCACCACCCCGTCCTGTCCTTCATCCTCCCCCTCACGGCACCTGTAAGGTTTCAATGGAGCCAAACAATACCAGGAAATGACTCCACTCCGACTTAGACAACCTATAGAAAGGAGTTGTTGAAATTTCTGATCTTGAAGTGGCCGGACCTTGACCAAACTTCTTGGTGGCACGGTAGATAGCGCCAGTTTCTGTTTCATTACTGAGCTACAGTAAGTTTACGGTGGGTAGATAGGTAAAAGGCCTTACTTTGTCTACTTCCTTGTAGAAGGGTTCAAAGTACACAGTGCATTGGACTCATTAGTATAAATACAAGTTAATCAATGTGAAGTAAAGTCCTGCATTTTTCAAGGAGCTGCAAGACTGCCAAAAAAAAAAAAAAAAAAAGTCGTTGGTGGCTGTGGTGAAGCATAGTTGCGTTTCTAATCATAGCTAGACTTTGCCCGTGGTTGGGTGTGTGACCTGTACACCTGGTGTGTGTGTGTGTGTGCCTGCACGGAGAAATGGTTAATAGTTGGAGATTGCGAAATGCACTAACCACAAACACTTTAAGCTGACTTTTGCATACGACCTTTGAATCGTGCTACACAATTGGTCTAACGTCTGACTCTTAATCCAAATCGTCCCGCGTGCCAGCCTGCGAAACTCGACACGTTGTTTGATGAGATGATTAAAACAAAATAATAATAATAATAAGTGGTGAAGCCATTAGGGAGCACATTATTAACCACAAAGCTGAAGTAGGGCAATGTGCTTATAGAATAAAGATAGTGCAGAAACGCGGTAACAGATTTTCTTCATCGTTTCTGTCAAAAATGAAATACATGGCCGTCCCACCAGAGCATTCCTCTTAAGAAAAATTACTGCTGACAAACAGAAATGTTTATCTTAACTCCCTACTGCATTCTTTCGCTGTCTGTTAAAAGGGCTTACGTAACCATCCGTCTATTATCTCGTGGTCAATACTGGTGGAGTGCTTTCGTAAAAGTGCAAACTGGTGCTGGGCAGTATCTGCCTCGTTCTGTCGAATAACCAGTCGGGGGTTTCGTTCAATAGTGCAGCGTGATATCTGCCTAAATGATAGGCATGGAATTCGTTCTGTAACGCTGGAAATGATGTGGTTGTCGGACCAACGCCCTCTTTCAAATCATGTGTTGGTTTTGTCTTCTGACATAAGCTTCCAATTGGCCTGCATTGTTAATGCTGATGGGGTGACTAGGTTCAAACGAAGTTCTCCAGGGTGTTTGAAGAAGTGTTGTAGGGAAGGGCGTGCATAGACACACTGCAAATGAAAGAGTGGTTGAATAAAACTACGCATATCCTCCACCTTAAGTCTGATTTAAGAGGGGATAAGCACTTGGATTTTGTTATGGGATTTCAGTTGATACTGCACGACCAAATATCGGTGATATATGCTTCTCGACAAATTCCTCAAGCCATTTAGTTGTAAAAAAAAAAAATAAAAAATGTGCAGCACTTAGATGACGTGCATGACTAGATTTCTCTCACTTTTCTGTGCATCGCCGCATGAAGCTCACCCAAAAATATCTTCACAATATCTACACAATAAATTCTTAATAGAGCTAAAATTTTCTATGCATGAAATAAGGCGAAAGGCCAATTTGTGGTTCACTGTTGGTGCCTGTGTTGAAGCAACTGACCTAAAGGCAACTGGTGAAAGTTTGCTTGTAACACAAACCAAAGAACAAAGAAGTACGAACAAAAGTGGATATTGTCTACTAGCTATGTCCACATAGAGTTTTATATTCCCTTATATGCTCACGATCTTTTTTAGCCTTTGTCTGACTCCACTCCATGTGTTATGCTTTATGATTCATTTCTTTTGTTGTTGGTTTTTGTTGAATGATGGTCTCCTACAAAAACCTCTCCAAACACCCACATTGTAATATTTACAAATTTCTCTCTTACTGAGTTAATTTCCCAGAGTAAAGTACTTCCACACACTAGACATGTTTAGTCATGTCTATCTTCTTCTTCTGGGATTTTTTTAGCTGCTCTGACGCTAGCTGACCACCAACAAAACACGCGAAACAGCCGTGGTTTTGGCAGAACTAAGAACAAAAGCCCTGCAGCCCAATCCGATACAGTCGTCTAAAAAAAAGCCACAACACTAACTGGGACATCCCTATTTTCTAGATAGCAAAACGCGATATTCTGATAGTCTTTTCCAGTCCGAGCGACAAAACTAAAGCTCCGAAAGCGGCTTCCATTTCCAGTGGTTCACATGTTTTTTTGGCACTGCCACCAACTGGCAGCTGATCCCAACAACAAGTAGACATCTCGGTGTGGCACCGAGACCTTAGACCTCAAAAGGGGGCCTCTGGTTGCAAGTGTTGGATGGCAGTAGCCAGCTTATAGCGCAGTGAAACTGGATCCCGCTTGGGTCAGGAATGCGAAAAGTAATGTGGAAAGTGATGTAGATCTGTCATGCAGTGTGATTATTTTCCACCGAGGGCTTAATTTATGTCTCAGTCCACGGAGCTGCTCAGCATGTGCTCTAGAAATCGCCACCTTTCCTCTCCCCCTCCATCCCTTTTTTTTGAAAGACTCACACACAACAAGTTCCACAAATGGCAAAATAGTTTTCTTAGTTTGTCATTTCCTCTTTACTCCCCTCTCTCCTCCTTGCCCCACCCTTCCTCCTCCTGCTTTCAGTGGACGAGGAAGAGAAGGAGGAGGAGGGTGAAGGGAAGAGGGAAGAGGGAGTCGACGTGCAAACCCATAAAGGATTTTGACTGACTCGGTACCTTACCAGCCCTAGTCTGGCATTCACTGTCGACAAAGTGAACTTGCAGAGAAGATGATCAGTGTGGGGGATGAAAGTAGTGAAGCTCAGACTGGAGGATTTGCTGGAACGAGCAACTTTAAACGTTCAAATTCAAACGGTCCGAGGTGTCAACAGTGCAAAACAATATCCTCAGCTTGAAGAAAACAACAGATTTGGCTCAGCTTAGGCTAGACGGATGTAATGAAGGGATGTAGTTGTTGGGAGACTTTGCTATTCTATTAATAATCCTGCCAATGGGACGGCCAACAAAGCACGGCTGGTTTATGGGTTCCCCCCCTTTTTTTTCGCTGGAGCAGATTTGACTGTACATGGTCAAGCTGCTGTGGCGGCGGGTTGTCACGATTCCTCGCCGTTGCAGTTACTCGGGGAGAATCGGCGAAGTGGAAAGGAATGAGATGGAGTCTGACCGATGGATGGATGGATTGCATCGGCTTTATAAAGACCAGAGTTGACCTGTTTTCTGAGCAGGAGTGAGGAGGAGGACGCTCTGCAGCTCTCCTCTTTTGCTTTCCTGTCCTCGTTCCTACTCCACATCTTAAAGTCCCGGGCCCCTGCCTTACTTCCTCTGTTTGTGACCACATTCTGGTTGCTGTGATCCTGTTTTAGAAGCCGACCTCCTCCTCGTGTTATTTATTTTGCGGTTCCACTTCCTCTTTAAAGCAGCCTACCCCTCGACGGGGCAGTCAGTGCTAACGCATTTTTTTAAAAAATATAATCCTTTAATGGTATCTCCGTCAGGTCCCATAAAATTCAGTCATTCTGAAAATAACTCCTGGCAAAAAAATCTCTGTGTGGCCTACCTCCTGCCATCTATTCTGTTAATGAGTAATCCTCGTTATGAATATCTGGAGCAGCTAATCTCATTTTAAACGGGCCTCTGCAGAATAGGTCGTGTTTTCTCAGCAGGTGTTGCTCCTCGGTGACCGGGGATTCGGGGAAACCGATTCTTGCGGGATTATGGAGGAGTTTCCAAGATCCTCGGTCATTAGGCTACAGTCGCACTAGTACGTTTAAAATGCCATTTAAAACAAAAACAATAGCCATCCAGGGCTGATAACACTTCAGGGTAGGGTAATTGCTGAAATAACATCTTGACTCATGCATGTGTATGCAGTAGTTGTGTGATAAAAATGAAGGCAGAACAGTCGTGTACAACATGACCAGCGTTTCCTTTAACTGGTTCTCCATGTTGAGTTGACTTTGCTTATTGATTGGTCTGCATGTCACCAACCTGAGGTTACCCTCCAAGTCCCAACTTCCTATGCTACTGTTGCCAAGTTAGTCAAACAATAAAAAGTGTCCATTCCCAAAAGGAAGTCCTGGAGGTTCCTCTATTTAATCACAATTAGTACGAGTTTTAATGCTATCTAAGTCTACAGTTGATTTTATATGGGAATAGCTGTTGTTTCTCTAACCTAACATAGAAAATCTGGACTAAACAGGGTCTAAGTTTGAGTTTTGTATTGGTGCGGATGTAGCCTGTATCTGTGAAGCTCCACGAGGAAAGGAAAAGATTTAAAAGCGGCTGATGGGAGGTCTTTATCCCTCCTCTTCCCTCTACTTTCTATATAGAACAGCGCTTGTCAAACTAGAATAGCCATCGGAGTAAATTTAGTCCTCGTTCTAGTCTCGAGAGAGGTAGTTCGAAGTGTGTCACTGAGTTATCTGTGTCAAGCATGTGAGTCAGACGGTGGTTGGCATCAACAGACCGGCCTCGTGTCTTTTCTTTACTGATACTTAACTGGTATTCTTTGTTTTAGGTGATAGTGATGTGCTTCAGTCCACTGATTGGAGCAAAAGAACAACTTAGGAAGCCACATTCGGTTGGCAAGACTCAAAATTTACCCTTTTTTTTCTCCGGGTGTTTTTATAGATTAATGGGATAATAAAATAAGCATTTAAAAATGATCACTGTTATAAACATCTGCAGCCTCTTAAGGAATAATCTTAACAATCACTGATATCAGTGACCCGGCACGTAATTCCTGCTCGAAAGCGGCATCTGTTGCACGGGGTCAAGGGCTTTATTTATTAGAAGTGTTTGAGATACGGCCAACGTGTCTCCGAGCAGCTTTGAGACACGGCGAGCTCAAGCATAACCGAGCTTTGGGTGTGTTCAGCCCGTTCTGTTTCACTTCTTGTTCTTGCCAGACGACAAAGCAACAGGGATTATCGGTCGAGGCACATATTTAACTCCGCATGTGGCCGACTGATCCGAATGTTTAAAGGAGCATGGGAGGACTGTCTAATACGTTCAACGCGGGGGCTGTTTGATGCGAGTGGACACGGCCGTGATGCAAGTGCGAGGGGATGAAATCCTCAAGGAGATTGGTGGGAATAAAAAAAAAAAAAAAAAAACTAAATGGGAAGGAACACCAGAAAGTAGGTCTGAAAAGGATGTAAAGATGGAGGTATGGAGGGCAGAAATTTGTGGAATGCCTTTGCTCACTGTCTCTCCCTGATAAAGGGTGAGTATGGGAGGAATGCGACCCTGAAAGGACTGGATAAACACGAGGGGGGTTGGCGAGAGGATTCTGGGATCTGGACTAAGAAACGACGGTGACTGAAAGGCAGAGGAGGAAGCTTGGAGCCAGCTGAGAGGCGTAGCGGGACTAATTTGCCCCACGTTCTGTTGTGGGATGGGGAGGACGCACCGGCGATTAGTTTTGGGAGGCGGAGTGAACCGGTGATGGACGTCGGCCGTAGTGAGGCAGGGGTCATGAGAAGAGTGGCTTCACTCTGCTTTCTTTCTCACAGGGCAGGGTTAATGTGCTGGAACCGACACAACCATGTTAAATATCTCTACTTTATTTATTTATTTATTTTTTTTTCTTTTTTTGAAAGACCCTCGAGAGATTGTTGTGTTTTCTCAGTACACTTTAGGAACGATTTGTTTGTGTTCGGTCACGGAGCATCCCCTCGTTGACGAGATTCTGTTGTACAGCAGTGTCTTAAATTTAAATTTAACGATCTTGGGTGCTAGCCGTAAAGTCCCACTCATGTTCAAGCTGTGTTTATAATGAGTGCGAGAATTTGGCAGCAGAGCCGGGTCTCGGCGGACCACAACACAATGTAAAATTACTCGCATTGTTATATGAAACACATTTACACAAGCTGAACCAGACCTCGAACGTGATTTCCATAGTGTTTACATGTGAGCAGCGCAGTGTGTGCAAATACGAATGCATGGGGCAGCTCTGGATTTCACGTCAGAGGTGAGGGAACGTTGAGAAACGTTAATGACCCTGGTGCTGCTGGGAAAACGGTGTCATGGTCCTGCGGTGTTGGAATGATAATTGAGATGGTAAAAGTCTGGGGCACCGGTCGTCGGTGAAAGCACACTATGTTCGTTTAATGGCCTGCAGCGTCTCTCTATGTTCGTTTAATGGCCTGCAGTGTCTCTGCTCTCGTTACGGTTGGGTGCTTCGCCTCTTTTCTTCTTCATTACTGGTTTTACTTGTCTAGTCACTTTCTATATGGGTTAAACTGCCAACAGCTTGTTTTTTATGAGCGCTCCGAGTTCTACTGTCGTTTCAGTTATGTACTCGGTGCGTTTGCGTTTGATATGAAACAGACATGCATGCGTTAAACGTAAAGCCTTTGTCTTCAATCCATTTCGAGAAGTTTTTATTCGGTTTGACAGTTCCCCTCCCAGCTCATTGTTTTTACAGCAGAACACGGAGAACCAAGGACAAGTCGTCCAAGTGCACAGCGAATGCTGCTGCATGAATTGTGTATTGTAAGTGTTCTACACGTGTTGACAGTTGTAGGAGCTTCCTACCGTCTCATTGTGGCCTGCAGAAGATGAATGGAGCATTAAACCCTCCCCATTAGGTCGCCAGATGCTGCTTTTCATACGGCTAAAGGCATTTAACCAACTGTAGAGTGGGGAGTCTGTACAGTTGACACATAGTTTCATAATCCAGTTACATTGTGGTACTGAACTTAAAATAATATTAGAAATCAATTTGTACCAAAGTTGGTGACAATAAAACGATTATGAAAAACTGAAACCTGGAAGGCAACCAAGAGGACGTGTAACCAGAATGAATATTTACTAATGGTTTTTAATGAGTGTGAATTGTGTTGACAAAGAGGAATACAACAATCTGGTTTGGCAAGTGTGTGTGTGTGTGGGGGGGAAAAAAAAACAAATACCTGCATCAGCTAAAACTTTTATCTTCCTTCTTTACGCTTTGTCTGAACCAAAACAACACAAACAGAAATCTACAAAGGGGACTTTAGTTTCCTTATTAGTTGCTGGGTTTCATTCCTGGGACTTCTTGGTTGATAAGGGCTGTAATTCTTGCACTGGTTCACTCTTATCTATTCAAGATCACGCACAGTCAACTCCACTCCCCTCCTCCTCGAAACAGACAGTAGGAACATGACGACAAACACATGCTTCCTCGCGGGTTTCCCATCGGTATTGAAGCATTCGGGCCATATGGGAGGCATCTCCGCCGAGAGATGAACTCGAGTCCCTCTGATCTTGGGCTCATGTTTTTTTCTTCTGTCACCTCAATTGTCCGGCGGCTGGAGATCTGATTAAGCATTCACGGCCGATAGCCAAAGGCCGGAGGGGAGTTAGTTTGACGTGGTTGTGTTTTATGTCAACAAAACCTAACATGAGCGCAGTCTTCCTGTTGTGCATCCCATCAGCGGTGACCTTAGCATTCCTTAGAGATGGCTTGTGAAAATAGAGAGGGTCACAAAGCAAGCAAAGCAAAACAATTATTTACCCAACCAGAGCTGCTTTGATTCCTCCAGATTTGATAGGAATGAACGTGGTTAATAATTCTGACTCCTTGTTTTCCTCTCTTTTTTTTTTTTTTTAAACAGCGACCATGTCAGACGCAGACAAGTTTCTGTACGTGGACCGTAACATGGTCAACAACCCGCTGGCGCAGGCCGACTGGGCCTCCAAGAAGCTGGTGTGGGTGCCGTCGGAGCGCCTGGGCTTCGAGTCCGGCTCCGTGAAGGAGGAGCACGGGGACGAGTGCGTGGTGGAGCTGGCAGACTCTGGCAAGAAGATCAAGGTGAACAAGGACGACATCCAGAAGATGAACCCGCCCAAGTTCAGCAAGGTGGAGGACATGGCCGAGCTCACCTGCCTGAACGAGGCGTCCGTGCTGCACAACCTGAAGGAGAGATATTACTCCGGTCTCATCTACGTGAGTATGGAGTCCAATTTGAAATGTAATGTCACAGCAAATGATGCACTGCGGTTAATTATCCATTGTTAGAAAGTCCCCACTGGTTTATAGAAAACAATCAGCCATGGCTCGCCTCCAACCCTCTCTATATCTCTGTGCCCAACCTCTTAATTATCTCATTAAGCCCCATTGTTCAATGTCGCCCATTGTGTCCAAAGTTCCATCGCAAAGAAAATTTACAATCTGTTAAACCACTTACGGTATTTGAGTTTCCCTTTTGCCTCTCCCCCTTCCTTTATCTTTCTTCTCTTTTGCCTCCAGTTGTGTCTTGTTTACCCTCCGTCGACTTAATTTCTCTCTCTCTCCCTGTCTCTCTGTTTGGAGTTATCTTATAAACAGGAAGCAGCAGGAAACAATGTAGTCCAGAGTATAAGATGTGAAAAGTTAGAGAAGGCGGGACCCCGAGAGTACAGCTTTTTTTTTTTTTTTTTTTTTTTTTTACAAAGATGGACATGGAATGTAAATTGTGTCGTAGCCGCCACTACTACCCCCTTAATTTATGTTATTTACCCCCCCCCATTTTCAAGGCTGGGAGTGATTTGGTCCCTTCGACTTTGAGTTGTGACCCGGTCATATCAACACAGCCGGTCGTCCCCTCCCTAGTTCCTTTAAAAAAAAAAAAACAAAAAAAAAAACCCAGGCTACGGTTGGTTTGAGTGGCTCCAGCCTCTGTAGTCCTGAAATTGACCATTTCTCAGGGGAGAGCAGGCGTACAACAGAGGCAGAGAGATGCCTGGTACAGAGATGTTGGGAGGGCAGCACAGGAATGTAGAAAAGAAAAAGAAAAAAAAAAAACTCAGAAGTTATGTGGAGATAAGAAACTAGATCCCCGTAAGATTTAGTGGATTTTAAACAAGGGAAAGGAGGAGAGTTTTGTATTTTTGTTTCTGATCGAAACATAATTCTGTCATGTAGATCTGAGATGTGACTTGGCTAAACTACATGTAGCTGTACTTTTTTCAATGCCAAGGTCACTCATCCGTTTAAGCTCGCAGCGTTGCAGCTGGGTGGGGCTGAGATTACATAATTGCATAAATCAGAGTTCATGAGAAACCTTCAGCCCAGTGGTGATGGGGAATGGGAAGGGCTCATTATTGTGTCAATGCAGAGTGCAGCGTAGGCCTGGCGTAGGGTTTCGGGCTCTGCCTCTCCAGACAATTTGAAATTGTTATTGACGCCGTATAAATAAAATAAAACTGAATTACAGCTTATCTGTTTTCTGGGAAGGAGCCTTTTGGAGGAAACCCTTGTACTAACATGAAATTACTATGACATTTCCTATGTTCTAGTCCATAATCGCCATCATGTACCGCACATTAAATACAGATTTGCACATCTGGTTTCTAGGATTTTGGCCTGCAAGTGTTGTGTATCTATCTATAACACTAGTTAAACCCAACGCACTCGTCTTCCACAGATACCATGTTCGAGGTTTTTTCTCTCTAATGGTCGCTTTTATGTGCCCTGCAGACATACTCCGGTCTCTTCTGCGTCGTCATAAACCCATACAAGAACCTGCCCATCTACTCAGAGGAGATCGTCGAAATGTACAAGGGCAAGAAGAGGCATGAAATGCCACCTCACATCTACGCCATCACTGACACCGCTTACAGGAGCATGATGCAGGGTAAGTCAGGCGTGAGAAGAGTTCACAAGGTCGTTAAAATAAAGGAAATGACACACAGGATGTAAGATTTTGCTTTGAGTTCATGTTAAAGATGTTCTGATTTTTTTTCATTGGACAAGTACTTATTGATGTACAGTACTGATACGAGTATCTGCAGTCAGTTTTTTTTATTTATTTTTTTTGTCGGTCATGTATCTTTTCACAGCTGCAGCTAATATTGACTGAATTGTTTTGTTGTATTTCTGGTTAACTCCTCAAATGGAGCCAAAACACACTGGTGGTGTTTCCAAAAGTGACTATTGCTGAGCAGACTCAGATATTCTCAGAGCCCGTTTGTGTTTAATGAGCATCATGCTACATGCTAATAGTGTCTAGTGCATCTTTTTGTTGGAACCGGCTTGAAACTACATCTGCGCCAAGTGTTGGTTATTAATTGTGACCCCAGGTCCCGTGATTAGAAGAGGTGTTTATCTTGGCTGTTTTACGACTGCATGAGTGCAGGATATTGGTACTTATATCAGTCCTGGGATATTCTTAGCTTAAGTGTTTGCCCGAATCATTTTTATAACCCCACATGTCCTGAAGCTTAACCCTTCAGATTTAAGAAATTGGACACATGGCTACAAAATACAAGTGTGTGTCTCTTTTTTTGGGGATATCCAGGGAATGTACTCTCCACATTTGTTTGCTCACTGCTGTGACATACCTCCATTTTGATGTTTCAGGCCTGATGCTGAACAAACATCCTGCCTGAACGTTACACTAATACAGATTTCCTGTGTTTGGCCCGTGTTTTTTCAGGCTTTTACCTCTTGTTATACATAATTATTCACTGTTTTGAGATTTCGTGGATCAACACTTGAGGTTCCTGTTTGGTGTTTCCTCCGGAGCAACTGCGCCAATAATAAGCCTCTGTTTCCCCAACTCTTCTACGTAGACTTGTTTTCTGGCGTGTTTACCTGATGTGCTCTGTGCATCTGTCATGCACACCACTCAAGCTCCTTCCCTCCAAACCAATTGTGCGCCTTCTCCTGAAAAAAAAAAAAAAAAAAAAAAATGGCTTGAACAATTTGCCGGAGCCAGATAGGGTAATTAGAACACCGGCTGCACCGAGTTGCTGTCACAGGAAACCGGATATTGATTTCCTGTCTGTGGTTGTGTACTTCCTGCTGTACACTTAAAAAAAAAACTGAATGCACTGTGATGATAGCATGTCAGCATAATCCACATTTGCTCTTTTTTTTTTTTTTTTTTATATATTGCAGATCGTGAAGACCAGTCCATTCTCTGCACGTAAGTGTTGTTGCACATGTGGTTGTCATATTACGGAAGCATTTCTTTTTGTTGTAGCAACATTATTCAAACAACCCATTTATTTTTTTTTTTCTCCCGTTCGTCTCGTACAGAGGCGAGTCTGGTGCTGGTAAGACGGAGAACACCAAGAAGGTCATCCAGTATCTGGCTCACGTGGCCTCGTCTCACAAGACCAAGAAAGATCAGGTCGGTCCTGCTTCCCACCCACACAGCCCTGATGACCTTCATCTCTCATCCCCTCATCCCCTCATCTCACATCACTCCCTTACTTTTGCTGTTTTTGTTTGACGCATTGTCATGTGACACTAATTTTATTTTACAGGAACGTCACGTTTACACGGACAATATATATTTTTTTCCAATTTGAATCATTCTGCATCCAAATTAACTCATGATTTGATACTAAATATGAACTTACACAACCCTCAATTAGAACATATCTAAATTAGTAGTTGACCGTCATGTTGCTGTTTCTCCTGAAGAATTTATTCCTTCCTCCCAGAGAGAAATTAAGTATAAAAATGGTTATTTAGTGCTAATATTTTATTACTGAGCAGATGCCGGCCTCAATCTAACTAAAAACTCCTTCAGTCTGTATTGGAAGTGTGGCAGATCAAGATAAGAGCTCTGCAGGAACAGGAAAAACAGTAGCATAGATTAAAAGTCTCCCAGTACGCGCTGACATATTATACAGACCAGAGGCCTCGCTTTATCTGCGAACGTGTTTAGCTTAGCCCGACTTCACTGCATCGACTCATCAGAAATAAAACTCACTTGACGTCACGTCAACCTTATCTGGCCTGGCAGCTGAAAGTGACCCTCTGGGGGTTTTTAATGAAAACCACATCCATCATCCCTTTTTTTTGAGGTTGTTGTATTTCTCTCTTCCCATCAACAGAACAGCTCGGTCCTGTCACATGTGAGTTAACTCTCCCCTTTCATTCACTCTTCCTCCTCACCCCCCCTCCCCCTCCCTCCACCTGCTTCTGTCGTCACCTTCCTTCCCCAACCTCACCCCCCCTCCTCCTCCTCCCCCTCCTCCTTTTTGCTGGAGCGCACTGTTGTGGGAGTCACTTTGTGTTAAGGGCAGAGTTGACATGTTTTGCCAGCCAATAGGAAGTCAGGAGGAAGTTTGTTTGCAGCTCAGTGGCAGCCGTTTGTGTTCCTGTGAAAAATTCAGCCAGACAATAGTAGGATAACAGGGAGTGGTCTTTGCTGGGGGGGAAAAAACACGGAGTATTTTTATTTTAAGATGGATTCATATTTGTCTGGTTGAATTTTTCGCTACTTTGTGCTAAGTTTAAAAGCCGCTTTTTCTCCTGTTGCTTTTGACATTTGTGTGTTTTCATAAAAGACATTTGCAGACGACGACGCAGTCAGATATTTGGATAGACGCTGTTATTCCGAGCGGCTTATTTTTGTGCCTTAACAAACATTTTTTTTAAGTCACTCTGTACACACAGCATACGTGAGGACAGTATAAGAATATTCTGAATATTTTGTCCTTGTCGTCCCCTGAACTGCTCTGGTTTAACAGGTGACGGGTTTGTGAAGACGGTTTTTGGGGGTGTTTGCTGATTTGGTCACTAACACATGTCGGGATAAAATGCTTGGGTTGTGATGTGTGTTGCTGGTTTATGCGTGTGTGTGTGTGTGTATCCCTGCTTTTATCACTTGTTTAAATGTTTTGTTGTCCCATCCCTTCGGACGTAAGTACATCATGAGAAAAAAGTACAAACATGTTTAACTAATTGTTTTTCTGGCAACAAGGTGATATTGTTTAAGACGGATCATTACTTGGATCCATCCAATCCTCCTGTAGTGTTGCAGACGGGATCATTGATTCTTATTTTTGCTTTGCTGTTCTATTCGTTTCCACCAGGGGGAGCTAGAGAAGCAGCTGCTGCAGGCTAACCCCATCCTGGAAGCCTTTGGAAATGCCAAGACAGTCAAAAATGACAACTCCTCCAGATTTGTAAGAACATATCAAAGTGTTTTTAAGTTTCTTGTGAAGATCAGTTTACCTATGAACCTGTTGCACTTAAATATTTAAATGTTTATTTAAATGTTTGTTTTTTTTTCTCCCCAAGGGAAAATTCATTCGGATCAACTTTGATGTCAACGGTTACATCGTTGGAGCCAATATTGAGACTTGTATCCTGTCACATCGTTGCTTCTCTTGTTAATTTTTTTTTTAAACATTTCACTCACTTGTACGTCCGTCTCATCCATGTGAACATGATATCTATCGCATCATTTTGATATAATCTACAAATTTGACAGAAACTTCCATATAGACTCAAGGATATATTTACACTTTATATCAGGAAGGCCAATTGGGAACTTTTATGAAATTAATTTTCACTATCCTACAGTAAATTATGGGTCTGGGGTATTTTTATTTATTTATTTTTTTTTAAATTATATTTTAATTTAGGGCGGCCTGGGTTGAAACACAGCACATGAACAAAAGACCATTTCCTCTTCCCTTTTTTGGGAATAAAGTCAAAAACGTGTGTCAACGTGAGTCCATCGTGTTCTTAGGGTGGATATCACTCTTAACTACAAAAAAGAATAATAATGGTCCACATCCAGCGAGAGTTTCAGCATGACATCATTCTAACATGTTGCAGTTGTTATCACTCAGGAAAAAACAAATCGCACTCAGATCGGATCTCCTGCCCCACCTACACACCCACAATTTTCACCAGCCTCAAAACCGCTCGACATCAAAGTAGCTATTTTACAGGGAGGTGGTAATTCTAATTAACGTTCTTATTTATTTGTTTATTTTTTGGATCACTTAGTCAGTTTCAAAGTGTCATTACAATGAACAAACGTGTTGAGTCATGGTGGTATCAGAGAACTTGGCCTTAACCGGTTTGACCTCTAGACCTGTTGGAGAAATCTCGTGCCATCCGCCAGGCCAAAGACGAGAGGACCTTCCACATCTTCTACTACCTGCTCACGGGCGCTGGCGACAAGCTGCGCGGTAAGAACGTCGCCCGTGAGACTCCATTCGAAGACGGGAGGCATTTTGATGTTTGAGGTTTTTACAGGGAACTTTTTCCTCTTGCGTTTCAGCCGATCTCCTCCTTGAAAATTACAACAACTACCGTTTCCTCTCCAACGGGAACGTCACGATCCCGGGGCAGCAGGACAAGGATCTGTTCACAGAGACTCTGGAGGCCATGAGGATCATGAGTATCCCAGAGGACGAGCAGATAGGTCAGCTGGCTGCTCTTCACGTTTCTTTTTCTATTTTTTAATGGTTTTGTAATAATCCTTAAAAAAAAAAATGATGTTTATGCTCTTGATTGTTCTCTGTCTACAGGCATGTTGAAGGTGGTTGCCTCTGTTCTCCAGCTTGGAAACATGAACTTCAAGAAGGAACGCCACACAGACCAGGCCTCCATGCCCGACAACACAGGTACGTCAGACTTTCAACCTCTGCATCTTCATAAGTAGCTGATAATTTTGCTGTTGCATATTTTTTAAATATACTTTTTATCTTTACACACGCATACACACACACATATATATACTTATATTTATACTTGCAAACATATAATCAGCATAATAACTATAATAATAATAGTAGTACTACCCCCTCCCACTGGTCTTAGCATCGTATCTTATTAAATCTCAGAAGACAAACTTCACATGCAACATAAACCTAAAAGCCACTTTTTCTAAATTCATTATATTCATTATATCCATTGCCTCAGTGCCTCATTCCTTCTCTAATGGAGCTTTTGAACAGATCCAATTGTTCATAATTATTTACTTTGTGATCATGTACAACGAGAGGAAGAGCTTTTAAGCCTTAGTTGAAACTTTATCAAATTAGATGAATCTCCTGATAGACATGACTCCTTTGGTCTTAGTGTAATAGTTACCTTGATGTGGTTCACGTCCTGTTTTGTTAAACCAAACCAAATTTCTTTTATTTTATGGCAATCCCAGAGTAGGTGAAACGAAGTTCCGTCTATATTTAATAAAATATGAATTGTTTTCCTCCTGCAGCTGCCCAGAAGGTGTGCCACCTCATGGGCATGAACGTCACAGACTTCACCCGGGCCATCCTGTCGCCCAGGATCAAGGTGGGAAGAGACTACGTCCAGAAGGCCCAGACCCAGGAGCAGGCAGAGTTCGCTGTGGAGGCTCTGGCCAAGGCCACGTACGAAAGGATGTTCCGCTGGCTCGTCATGAGGATCAACAAGGCCCTCGACAAGACCAAGAGGCAGGGAGCCTCCTTCATCGGCATCCTGGACATTGCCGGCTTTGAGATCTTTGAGGTAAATGAATACTGTTGTGCTAATTTGATTAAATCCAATATATATTAATTGGAAGGGTTCAGGAAATGGCATGTATGTGCATGTATTTCACGCGTCAACCGTGACCGTAATCATTATTCTCTCGTGCCTCTTTAGCTGAACTCCTTTGAGCAGCTGTGCATCAACTACACCAACGAGAAGCTGCAGCAGCTCTTCAACCACACCATGTTCATCCTGGAGCAAGAGGAGTACCAGAGGGAGGGCATCGAGTGGAGCTTCATCGACTTCGGCCTCGACCTGCAGCCCTGCATCGACCTCATCGAGAAACCCGTGAGTGTCCTTTTTAACTTTTTCCCACCTCTGCCGACATGTTCATCCCCGTCCCGTCTGCTAACTGCTCTCTCTCTCGTGGTTCCAGGCCAGCCCCCCTGGTATCCTGGCTCTGCTGGATGAGGAGTGCTGGTTTCCCAAGGCCACCGACAAGAGCTTTGTGGAGAAGGTGCTCCAGGAGCAGGGGACGCACCCCAAGTTCTTCAAGCCCAAGAAACTGAAGGATGAAGCTGATTTCTGCATCATCCATTACGCTGGAAAGGTAAACTGTCCTCGTGATACGTCGTCAAGCGAAAGCTCAGCTTGTTTTAGGCTGCACGTGAGTCTAAAACACATCTACTCCTCAGGTGGACTACAAGGCGGACGAGTGGCTGATGAAGAACATGGACCCCTTGAACGACAACGTCGCCACACTGCTCAACCAGTCCACCGACAAGTTTGTGTCCGAGCTCTGGAGGGACGGTGAGTTGAGCCTCGCTTTGCCGATATTAACCAGGAATCATCGCTTCTCTAGTAGTCGATGACTTTTTTTGGCTTTCTGTTCATCGCGCTTTCTTTCTCTTTTACTGTCTGGCGTGTGGAACCTTTGTTTTTACCTTTTTCTAATCCCACCGACTTCTTTCATCCATTTCTTCCTCTGTTTGGCCCCGTTCCGTCTTGTCTTTATTTATTTATTCTCTTTCGCTGGCACTCAGAGGTAAAGAATTGCCAGAGAGCCTATTTTTATCAGCGTTTTCCTATCCTGCACTCAGATTCAGGTGAAAAGGTTTCTCTTTTTCATACAACTTTCCTTCTTTCTCCTGATGTTTGTCATGTGTCCATTCATCCGTTTTTTCATAATTTTTTCCAAATATGACTCGTCTCTGTCTAAAACCAGCTCTTTGTGCAGTAACAAACTTTTCTGGTTGTCTTATCACTTGTTGCTCTGTCATTGAACTCTCCTTTTCTCCCTCTGTGTAATAGTGTTGTTTAGGGACTCCTGGTGTTGGTCATGGGTACTGCAGCAATGGGTATATACTGCATGGGTTTGGTTTGTCACCTTCCTGACGCACATACAAGTTTAAGTCAATCATCACGCATCACTCAGACAAATAGTTGACAAATACCCTCCACTCACTGCATTCACTGAGTATTATTTGTGTTGTGGTGTGTTACCTTTCCACACTTCACCGACTTCTTACGTCGTCCTCCTCCTGAGTTCCCTCCACATTCACTTTTGTGTTTGAGTGGTGTTTCACTGATCCTCTCTCCCGGTGTGTGTTTGCCGGGAGGAAGTGGAGATACAGTATAACGGTCATATTCATTCCTCTCTGTGACGTGCATTTGGTTTGAGTTTGCCTGATTAAATATTCAGATTATCAAATGAAACACTGCTGACTTCTTGCATAATGTTCTATCCCTATTCCCCCATTTTCCCCTCCTCTCTGCTTTTCCAGTCGACCGCATCGTGGGCCTGGATAAGGTGTCTGGCATGTCGGAGATGCCCGGTGCTTTCAAGACCCGCAAGGGCATGTTCCGCACCGTGGGCCAGCTGTACAAGGAGCAGCTGTCCAAGCTCATGGCCACACTGAGGAACACAAATCCCAACTTTGTCCGCTGCATCATCCCCAACCACGAGAAGAAGGTATCACATAGGGCTGGATGTCTGATTCAGTTTATTTAGAGCTAAAAACGTTTAGTTATGAAATAGATTTTTTTTTTTTTCTACAGAAGTTGTCTCTGGTTTGGGAGATTTGTTGCATTCCCCACAATTATCTTACATCTAGTTTCACTTCTTGCTTGTTTTAAATACACGTGCACTAATCTCGTTGTGCGGTCTCACATGAGACTAGTCAGGCAAAACCAGTCTCACGAGATGGCAGCGAGATTTCTAATGAGAGGATGCAGGAAATGGCAAATATTTAAAAAATAAATAAATAAAATGGCTCTAGGGGTTTTATGAACAGATAGTTAGTTGTTCAAGTGAAGATCAATTTGAATTTTGTAGCCGACACTTTGCTGGTTACTCAAAGATGTTCCAGTGCTTTGTTAACACTCCTATACACCTCAAATATTTAAAAACACGTTTTTTTTAATATTGTCATTAGTGTAATTAGCCTTATCTTCTGTTAATCTTCAGGCGTGTTGCGAAAGTGAAAGATTTTCAGTTTAGTTCAGTACTTTGTCGCTTTTATGTTGTTGGAAACTTATTATTATGTTGTTGCTGCACTGATGTTCTGATGTTACTGATGTTCCTCATCCTCAGGCTGGTAAACTGGACCCCCACCTGGTTCTGGACCAGCTGAGGTGTAACGGTGTCCTGGAAGGGATCCGTATCTGCAGACAGGGCTTCCCTAACCGCATCGTCTTCCAGGAGTTCAGGCAGAGGTAACGGTTTAGTGACAGATTGTTGTTTTTTTTATTTTTATTTATAAGGTCGTGCTAAGAAAAATAAATGACATTCCATCTTCTAGGTATGAAATCCTCACTCCCAACGCCATCCCCAAGGGCTTCATGGACGGAAAGCAGGCCTGCGTGCTCATGGTAAGAGAGGGCTTGTGAGATTGTAGCCAGATTCCTTTCATAGCTGCTTCCTCTTCAGCGCGATTGATCGCTTTTCTTTTCTGACCGTCAGATCAAAAGCCTGGAGCTGGATCCCAACCTGTACCGCATTGGCCAGAGCAAAGTGTTCTTCAGAGCCGGAGTCCTCGCTCACCTGGAGGAGGAGAGGGACATGAAGATCACAGACATCATCATCAGCTTCCAGGCCTGGTGCAGAGGCTACGTGGCTCGCAAGTAAGAGGAGATATCCGCCCCCTTCTGAAGACTTTTCTCTTTATAATAATGGTAATGTGAAGGATATGAACGCTAACTATCTAATGTTTTCAGGGCTTTCGCCAAGAGACAGCAGCAGCTGACTGCGATGAAGGTGATCCAGAGGAACTGCGCCGCTTACCTCAAACTCAGGAACTGGCAGTGGTGGAGGCTGTTCACCAAGGTAAAAGCTCCGTCTCCTGCATCCTGCTCATTCACATTTCCTTTCTTTTCCTCTCTAATCCCTCCCTAATTCCACATTTCGTCTGTCCACAGGTGAAGCCCCTGCTGCAAGTCAGCAGGCAGGAGGAGGAGATGCAGGCCAAGGATGAGGAGCTGAATAAGGTGAAGGAGAAGCAAATGTATGCCGAGCAGCAGCTCATGGAGTTGGAGGAAAAACAGCAGCAGGTAAAGTTTAAGACTCGTGACTAGTTCCTACTCTTCAGTTCACTTATAAGGCTTTGAGGCTTGTCGTTTATTCTTGGTTTGAAGTAAAGTAACGCTTTCGGTGCGCTTGCAGCTGAGTGCCGAGAAGATGGCCCTGCAGGAGCAGCTTCAGGCAGAAACCGAGCTCTGCGCCGAAGCAGAGGAGATGAGAGCCCGTCTGGCCGCTAAGAAGCAGGAGCTGGAGGAGATCCTTCACGACCTGGAGGCCCGGGTGGAGGAGGAGGAAGAGCGTGCCTCTCACTTGACAACGGAGAAGAAGAAGATGCAGCAAAATATTTCTGTAAGTGAGAAAAGATCATTCTGGACGGAATAAATACTGATTTCTCGAACACTGAACACCTGACTGAGTCGTGTCTTGTTAAACCTCAGGACCTGGAGCAGCAGCTGGATGAGGAGGAGGCAGCCAGGCAGAAGCTGCAGCTGGAGAAGGTCACTCTGGAGGCCAAGATAAAGAAGGTGGAAGAAGACGTTATGGTCCTAGATGACCAGAACAACAAACTAAACAAGGTTAGACTGGAAATAATGACTGGAAAATAAACGAGCATTTCACTTGCTTTGAAAATATCATAACCTAAAAATGTATCGTTTGTGAATCCAGGAGAAAAAGTTGCTTGAGGAGAGGATCTCTGAGTTCACCACCAACCTGGCAGAGGAGGAGGAGAAATCTAAGAGTCTGCAGAAACTCAAGAACAAACACGAGGCCATGATCACAGACCTAGAGGGTAGGGAGAATGGCCAATAGAGAAACAGAACAAGGTATTATTAAGTTATTATCTTTTCATCCTTGTAATTTTCTTCTTTTTTTTTTTTCTCTCCCCCCATTAGACCGCTTGCGCAGAGAGGAGAAGCAGCGTCAAGAGCTGGAGAAGAACCGACGCAAGCTGGAGGGCGACTTCACCGAGACACACGATCACATCGCCGAGCTGCAGGCCCAGATCGCTGAGCTCCGCGCCCAGCTAGCCAAGAAGGAAGAGGAGCTCCAGGCAGCTCTGGCCAGGTCTGCGTGAACTCTTAAGATTGTTGTTTCTGGAGTATTGGTAATTTGAGAAGTGTGGCCTATTTTTACTGATATTTCGCTGACTTATTTCCAACCTTAAGGACCGAGGAAGAGGCTGCGCAGAAGAACTTGGCGCAGAAGAAGATCCGCGAGTTGGAGGCTCAGCTCTCTGAGCTGCAGGAGGATTTGGAGCTGGAGAGGGCGGCTCGCGCCAAAGCAGACAAACTCCGCAGGGACCTGGGAGAAGAGCTGGAGGCTCTCAAGACCGAGCTAGAGGACACTCATGACTCCACCGCTGCTCAGCAAGAACTCAGGTAGAGATGGTGGCGCGGGTACAGATATAATTCAAGATTCAAGAGTCTTAAAGGCACACATAAATACACGAACATTTAAATTGTTCATGGACCTGCAGCCTTGTTGGTGTTCATCTTTCTCAGGGTGGAGGTCGCTCAAACAAAGCGTACTAACCTCTGTTCTTCCTGTGTAGGGCCAAACGTGAGATGGAGGTGGCACAGCTCAAAAAAACTCTGGACGAAGAAGCCAAAGTCCACGAACAGCAGATGGTTGAGATGAGACAGAAGCACAGTCAGGCCTTCGATGAGCTCAATGAGCAGCTGGAGCAGGCTAAGAGGGTACTTCATCACAGCTAATATCACTTATGTTTTTGCTTTCTTTATTTCTCATTTCTCCTCAAAACAATTACCACTTGCCTCCGTCCCTGCAGAACAAAGTGTCGATGGAGAAGGCCAAGCAGGCCCTGGAGTCCGAGAGGAACGAGCTGACCATCGAGCTGCAGACACTGATGCAGGGTAAAGGAGATTCCGAACATCGCAGGAAGAAGGCTGAGGCCCAGGTCCAGGAGCTGCAGATCAAGCACACGGAGAGCGAGCGCCAGAGGTTGGAGCTGGCCGAGAAACTCACTAAAGTGCAGGTACAAGAGTTTGAAACAATTTCGGTGCGTTACGTTTGTCAATTGGAGCGTCTGCCGAAGTCAGGTTTTCTACTCACAAAGTCATAGCATCCTCACTAACCCCAAGTTGAGTTACCAAGATGGCCGCCCTGACTATAAACGCTAATTTAAAGCTCCTGTAACAATATTAGCACATTAGTTTTTGTTGCATTAAATCGGTCGTACAGACAGTATTTTTCCACTTGCATAAGCTGTTACAGTGTAATTTAAGTTTTTCATGTGTTATATTGGAACTACAAGTCCATGTCGCGCTAACAACGCCTAAAAATAATAACCTGGTCAAACCAAAACTGTGATTAATAGTGTATTTTTTCTACATTTTAATTAAACAGTTAAAAGTTTTGAATATTTTTATAAATTTCTGCCTCGTGTGGTGTTAGAGACTTCATCACTGTAAAAGTTATCTGTTCCATCTGTTCCATTTACAATTATAGCAATTAATTATATTAGTTATTATCAAGATTTTTATTTTTTAAACTTTAATTTCACTCCGCACTCAAAAAAAAATGTAAATATGGAACACACCAAGTTATATTCCGACAAGGAGAGCGCTTTCATGGACACGGGCCATCTAGTTTTCTGACGTCTATAAGTTGAATGACGATAACTGTGTGACGTCATTCTCCTTCACTCGTTCCCAACTACAAGTCTTTATTTACTAACCATTGCATATACATTAGATTTATGTGGTTGTGTCCATTTTAAAGTGAAGATGTTCAGGGGTTTATTCGTTGTCTTCTGCCGTCAGGCTGAACTGGATAACGTCAACACTGTGCTGACCGAAGTGGAGGGAAAGTCCATCAAGGCAACCAAAGACTGCTCTGCTGTGGAATCGCAACTGCAGGACGTTCAGGTACGCTGCCACTAAACCAAGACGCAAACGTTGTTCACACTCCTCTGTAGGTCCAGAGTTTAGCACATCTGCTTTAACACATAACTTCATGTTCCTTGTAAGTAAACAGACTCAGTAAGGCTCACTTGAAGAATTGTTTAAATCCTAATATTATATGTGGCAAACGTCGCTGCTTGTAACTCTGCGTCTCCCGTCATCACAACAGGAACTCCTCCAGGAAGAAACGCGCCAGAAACTGTCGCTCGGCACTCGTCTGCGGCAGCTTGAGGATGAGCAGAACAACCTGAAGGAACAGCTGGAGGAAGAAGAGGAGGCCAAGAGGAACGTCGAGAAGCAGCTTCAGACGGTTCAGGCGCAGGTAAAACGCATCCGTTCGCTTTAACTCCGACCATATTCGTCAACTTTGAGCCACGATATTTATCAGCCACGCATTCCACCTCACTCCCAAACAGCTGACTGATCTGAAGAAGAAGGTGGAACAGGATGCGGGCTGTCTGGAGACTGCAGAGGAGGGGAAGAAGAGGGTCCAGCGGGACCTGGAGTCCACGACCCAGCGCCTGGAGGAGAAGTGTGCCGCGTACGACAAGCTGGACAAAACAAAGACGCGTCTCCAGCAGGAGTTGGACGACATGGTGGTCGACCAGGACCATCTCCGACAGATGGTCTCCAACCTGGAGAAGAAGCAGAAGAAGTTTGACCAGGTTGGACGACGGATTTTTTTTTTTTTGTATATTCAAGGAGCCTCCAGGTTTCAAAAGCATTAAACACTGTTGCTCTGAATGTCTGTAGATGCTGGCGGAGGAGAAGAACATCTCTGCGCGCTACGCGGAGGAGCGTGACCGAGCCGAGGCCGAGGCCCGTGAGAAGGAGACCAGGGCCCTGGCTTTGACTCGGGAGCTGGAGTCTCTGATGGACCTCAAGGACGAAGTGGATCGCAGCAACAAACTGCTGCGGGCTGAAATGGAAGACCTGGTTTCCTCCAAGGACGACGCTGGAAAGAATGTAAGTCTGGAAAAATGTCTTTGTTTGTTTATTTGTTTGTTTTGTGGCCGTCATATTCATCGCGAATCCTCTTAATCCGCAGGTGCACGAGTTGGAGAAGGCTAAACGTGCGATGGAGCAGCAAATGGAGGAGATGAAGACTCAGCTGGAAGAGCTGGAGGACGAGCTGCAGGCCACGGAGGACGCCAAGCTGCGCCTGGAGGTCAACATGCAGGCCATGAAAGCCCAGTACGAGAGAGACCTGGCGGGACGTGACGAGATGGGCGAGGAGAAGAAGAGGGCTCTGGTCAAACAGGTAACCTACATGGATGAAACGAGGCCTCGCAGGATTTAAAGAAACGGACAGAATTCAATCAAAAATGTGGGGAAATGTTGTAAAAATTTATGGGAAATGGATGTCTGTTCAGGTGCGGGAGATGGAGATGGAGCTGGAGGATGAAAGGAAGCAGCGCTCCGCAGCCGTGGCCGCACGCAAGAAGCTGGAGCTGGACCTGAAGGAGCTGGAGGCAGGAATCGACATGGCCAACAAGAACCGCGACGAGGCCCTGAAGCAGCTGAAGAAACTCCAAGTGAGTTCAGCGCACGAATATGTTCACATCAGTTCGGTGGCACGATCCCAGTTTGCTCAGTTTATCCATTTTTTTTTCCCCCCGTCCTCAGGCCCAGATGAAGGACCTCATCCGGGAGCTCGAGGACACTCGCATGTCCAGAGAGGAGATCCTCGCCCAGAGCAAGGAGACCGAGAAGAAGCTGAAGGGAATGGAGGCCGACATGATCCAGATGCAGGAGGTCGGGGAGCTCACCTTTTGTTCTTTTTAGCTTTTTATTCTCATCCCCTGCTTCTGTTTAACTCCGTCTCTTCCGTGTGCAGGAGCTGGCAGCTGCAGAGAGAGTGAAGAGACAGGCTCAGCTGGAGAGAGACGAGCTGCAGGATGAGATCAATAACCAGGCCGCCAAGAAGTAAGACCGACGAGCTGTTAGGTGTGAGCTTCGTGCATTGAAGACTTCGTGTGCTAATATCTGAACTCCTTTCCCTGATTCACAGCGCTCAGGTTGCTGAGGAGAGGAGACGACTGGAGGCTCGTATCGCTCAGCTGGAGGAGGAGCTGGAGGAGGAGCAGTGCAACAGCGAGCTCATCAACGACAGGCTGAAGAAGTCAATGCTGCAGGTTTGTTTGTTTGCTCATCGGCCCGTGTGCTTTCTGGTTGTAGACTCTAAAATGAGTAAGAAACGTATTTGATTTTCAAGTTAAAATGATCAAAAATAATAATCGGAACAAAAGAAAGATTTCTTTTCTTCATTTTGTGTTTAAAAATAAGAATTGTGTCCAGTTTCTGGTTTTATTTCTGGTTTTAAACACCAAACAAAAGAACTGTACAAACCCTAATCTAATTCATTGATTACCTTTTTGTTTTTCTTTTTTCCAGACCGACCAGATGAACGTGGAGCTGGCCGCCGAGCGCAGCACCTGCCAGCGCGTCGAAGGCGCTCGTGCCCAGATGGAGCGTCAGAACAAGGAGCTGAAACTGAAGCTGCAGGAGCTCGAGGGAACCGTCAAGTCCAAGTACAAGGCCAACATGGCCGCCCTGGAGGCGAAGATCGCTCAGCTGGAGGAACAGCTGGACATGGAGACCAGGTAACGGAACAAAAGCAGCCTGGTTTCGCTCACCAAGGCGCCGTTTTTATTTCGTTCTGTCTTGTAAACGTCACGTTTGTGTCCCAGGGAGAGACAGGGCGCCACCAAACTCGTGAGACGCACCGAGAAGAAACTGAAGGAAGTCATCCTGCAGATGGACGACGAGAGGCGCAACACGGAGCAGTACAAGGACCAGGTCAGTGGTTTCCCTTCTCCTTCGCAGCTCAGCTGTTGACACGGCAACTAAATCAGAGTTTGTTGCTGTGGAGCATCAAAATCTACTGGAAACATAACAGAGCAACACGTGGTTTATTTCAGGTGGACAAGCTGAACTCTCGCATGAAGCAGCTGAAGCGTCAGCTGGAGGAGGCTGAGGAGGAGGCTCAGAGAGCCAACGCCAACCGAAGGAAACTGCAGAGAGAGCTGGAGGACGCCACGGAGTCGGCAGACGCCATGAACCGTGAAGTCAACACCCTTAAGAACAAACTCAGGTGAGGGTTGCCTCTCATTATTACGCAGTTTCATACACAGATAAATAAAGCAGTTGTACAGTGTAGTAACTTTTTTATTTTTTCGATCGTAGGCGTGGTGACCTCCCCTTCACCGTGCGCCGCACTGTTCCCCGCGCCTCCGGCATCGAGAGCGACGAGGAGAGCGAGCCCAAGAGCGAGACCCCCGAGCCCAAGGCTGAATGAACAGCGACTCCTTAGAGCTGCATCAGAAATAGACCCAAGAAAAAAAAAAAAACATTCAGGCACACATTACTCACATTACTGTAACTATGAACAGAGGGAAGAAAAAGAAAAAAAACGTATCCAGACTAGAGACAGGGACTCATTCCTCCATTAGTCCTGAGACAATCTATGCATTTAGAACATGTAAACCAGTTTTAACTCGGACAATCGTCGCGCTGACAAAAAACACACACTCACACGTTATATTATGGGCCAAAATTTTTCTTTTGCTTCATTTTTCATTCTCTGGGAAAAAATATTTTTGTAAGGAAGCATTCCACTTATATTAGTCCTGATTTAGGATCTATTTTTCTAATTGAAGAAAAGGAAAATAAAGAAAGAAGTATACATAAATGAAGGCAGATTACTGGAAGGGGACCAAAGTAATATCTCAATCTATAGAGTTGTATTTTATGCAGACGTTTTTATAATGGTTAAGAATGGAAGTGCTTTATTATGCTCGCGCTCTCGGCTCAAAGGTTTATACGCTGAAATGTACTCTATCAGTTTAGCTGCAATTAGCACTCGTGACTATGCTTTTGGGCTTTTTTTTTGTTACATTTCATGAGGAAACTTAAAAATTTGAGGCAGATTTCAAGTAACGATCAGAGACTCATTGGCATGCTGAAGGCATTGTGATTGTGACTGTGCGGAAATTTCTTAATTTTGCACTGAAAAGAAGAAGGAAAACAAAAAAAAAGACTTTAGCCTCGAACGATGTAAACCACTGTTTTTGTGTGTTTTCATTGAAACGGTTAAGGAGAAGTTTCTAAAGCTCATTTAGGAAGTGCCAACACACACTAAGGGCCTTAAATGCAGCTGGGAAGGGGCTTTGTTTTCTGGACATGCATTGATTTGTTGTTTTTTTTTTTTATGTTTATCATGATCAGTGTTTCGGTTAATGTTCAGGGTCGAATTCAGGGGGTGGTGGGGTAGTTCTTATACTCACAGCACACACTGTATTCTCAGGGCACAGCTTTGTTGAGACAGGAGGTTGTAAAGTACTAAAAAGGCAGATTCAGGAAGCGGTGACGTTACTTTTAATGTGCGCTAAACTCTTGATTGGCCTTTTATAGTGAACCCACGAGAGCGGGTTCGGGGAGTCGCACGCGAGTAGATGCGAGTAGATGCGAGCTGTGCCCGGGGTCGGCTTTTGGCTCACACTGCTGGAAAGTGAGAGGAACGTGTTGTTACTTAACAGCTCACGATTTAAAGGGTCGCATTTTTCGATAAACTAAAGGATAAAAAAATAAATAAAAAAAATCTCAAATATTTTGTCTGTCTGCACCTCTGGAACAGAAATCATGTTGTGTAATGTTAATGCAATTAAAGATGCTTTCTAAACTGCTACCTCTGTGTCCTCGTCTTTTCGTGCATTTCGTGTTCGTTGGCATGGGGACGAGTGTTGTCGCTTTTCACCAGGAGAGGGCAGGCGAGGTTTCTATAAGTGGAAAGCAAAGGCAAATCAGGTCAGAACCGGTTTCACCATATGTTCTGGTAAACAAGGATGGAGGCATTTGGGTGAGAAAGCTGCTTTTTAGTTTGTCTTCCACCACGATTTTAAAAAACTGGAATTAAAACACTACAAAATAGAAATAAGTTAGAAAATATTTTTTTCTGTTGCATTTCTTTTTCAGTACTTTTATTTCATGCTATTATCTTTCAATCTTCTCTATAAAATCTAAACATTTTCCAAAGTAGGGTAAACATTGCATTAATAATACAATAACTGTTGATTGGGACAGTTAATAAAACTGAACCAAGTTTTTACTAATTTCATTAATGTTTGTAGATGACACAATGATTGTGGGTGCATTTTGTTTACATTAACTAAATTTATTTTTTTACAGCATTTATTACAAGTTATTTTCTATACAGAATAAAATTACACCTTTTACCTTTATGCATTGTGTATGTGTATATATATATATATATATATATGTAATAAATTATATTTTTTGAAAAAATGTAATAAAATATTTTATATAAAATCATAAATATTGATTTAAATATAGGATATATTACAAAAAGGATATTATGTATGTATCTTTATATAAAATACATTGTAATATAAGTTTTAGAACACTTTATTTCTTTCTTTTGTTATTGAAATGTATTAATTTTTTAATGTCTCTTACTCTGAAATTAAAGCATAGACCAAATAAACAACTGAAGTTACAAATAAATAAATAAAACATGGAAGCAATATATAACCCAAAATATATTCTAAACTTTCAACTCGTCAAAGTAACTTTGGCTGATTTACTGTGTGAACACACTTGTGACTTTCCCTCTTTCTAAACTGGAAATCAAAGACAGTTCGTCCCAGTTTTGTTCCAGAAATTAGGGTTAAGGTTAGAGCTGGGGGGGAAACGTGTGACACCTGTAGGACGCTGTCCTTTCACTCTTCTGTCCAGTTCATCACAAACCACCTCCATGGGGTTAAAGTCTAGAGACTGGGGACACGGGCCACTCCACGTTTTCAAGCTTTCCATCTTGTTTTCATCCTGAGGTGGTTCTGGTTTAGCTTGGACTAAAGTTCTGGGTCATTATCTTGTTGTAGGATGAAGCCATGAGCAACTATACCAGAGAATACTTTTTTTAAAAAAATATAGAGAGATAGTTAATTTCATTCCATTTATTGAAGAATATTTCTGACAAATAATTTTGTCTTCATTAGTCCACATTGCAGCGTTTCAGATGTTTCAGAGTTCGTCTTTTTGTTAAAAACATCAGTTTATCCGCTTCACCTGTCACGTTCTCCTACAGCCAACCAGGGTGCACGTGTGTAATATGCGTGAAACGTCAGACCGGCGGCCAGCCAATCAGAGGCCTTCTTTTTTGGGGGTGTGGTTTCGACCGGCTTACGTCGACTCAAGCAGGAAGTGGCCGGTCTGAGTTTCAATGGGAGGTCTTTTTATTTTATAGCAAGACTTTCACAGCCTGTTACAGGAGGTGATAAAGTATTTTGTTGCTGGTTCTCGACGGAGACAAAGCTGGAAGTAAATAATTTAAGGTTCGTCTTCGCTTTTTAATTTTCTGAAACAGGAACATTTACTTATTTGAAAACGATAGCAGTAGCACAAAATTCATAATTCTGGTAAAAAAAGTTGTATTTAAAAAAATAAATAAATGACATTTATATTGTTATCGTCTTATGTAGTAAGAACATGAATCCACGCTTACAGCATTAGTCTCTCACGTGTTGCACAATAATTCCTTTGGTGAGTTAATGAGTAGCTGCGTGTTGTGTGTCTGGTGGTCACTAATGGGAAGCGCAGCGTTGGTCATCTGGTTTGTCTATTTAGAGATCTGCGTTTACCTTCCCTGGCTCAGACTGCAGGACTGCACGCATGCATCGTCCTCCTCCTCCAAAAGGCCAGTTTGTGACTTTTTTTTTTTAATCCTGTTTTAGATTGAGCAGCAGCATTCAAAAGGGAGAGGATCAACCTACATTTTTGTGTCTTGGATAAAACATATTCATCGTCCTGAAGAATTATGGAACTGTCACTGGTGAGTTTGGCAGCGGGAACACGTATTTACACGTTTATTTACTTTGTAGTAGTTACTGGAGATGACCTCCATAAGTATCTCGTCAGGACGTCCCTTAAAATGCTCAATGATTTTCCTGGCAGCCGGATAATTAAGATCAAATTCTTTTGTTATGCAGCTGTTAACTTTTTTTTTTTTTTTTTAAGAGATTGTGAAAACGTAATTTTCTTCTTTGCTTGCATCAAAGTTTTATGCCTCATGTTTCATATAAAAAAGAAAATAGGACAAGTAAAACATTTATTTGTACACTCCCCTCTTTGGAGGCCAGTGTCACCTTCCTATGGACAAAATTACTATTTAACAATGCGTTCAGTAAAAAAATATGTACAGCATTAAAAAAAAATAAGCCTAAATAATCTGCATATGTTGTCGTAGTGCAAATAAAGCTTCAGTAAAATCTATAAAATGCACGTTTTTATGCTAAATCAAACTGCCGTGGAGGATTTTATTGCAGATATTTCTGTGGTGCTACATCTGGTTTGTACATGTGCATTATAAGTGAAACTCATCCCCATCCCTCAGGCTCACCCGGCAATCAAAGCCTTCATGTGCGGCTCCCTGAGCGGGACCTGCTCCACGCTGCTGTTCCAGCCCCTCGACCTGGTCAAGACCCGTCTGCAGACGCTGCAGAGCGGCGTGCAGCCGGGGTAATTACCCTCTCGGACCCGCATGCCTCAAATCAATTTATTGAAACCGTTTGTTGTTTGACTGATTACAACTGCTTTATCTGGATGTTTGCCCGTCGTTCCAGGTCGGGCAGAGTGGGCATGGTGTCCATGCTCCTCAGCGTGGTGCGGACTGAGAAGCTGCTGGGCCTCTGGAAGGGGGTTTCACCGGTTAGAACGTCTTACTGACACTTACACTTCTCACGGCATCATTTTTCTCAGACGTCCACTTTGTTTGTGCCTGAGCCATTTAATCATCTATTTTTTTCTCATCTGTGTGCTCCCCCAGTCCTTCGCCCGGACCATCCCAGGAGTCGGCATCTACTTCAGCACCTACAACACTCTGAAGCAGCACTACTTCCCGGAGGGCAGCCCCGGAGCCGTGGAGGCCGTGCTGCTGGGAGGTGGAGCTCGGACGGTGGCGGGCGTCATAATGCTGCCGGTCACTGTCATCAAGACGCGCTTTGAAGTAAGCAGCCGATACTGTGTGAGCACACGTGCCAGTTCATTAGGTACACTAGTAAAAGAAGGGAATGCATTCTAATATTACAGAGACACATGTTCCTATTACTTCAGTAACCCAGTTTTAGTTAAACAAAGTGAACGTTATAACAGTAATAAAGAAGGATTTAGTGCAGGGCTGTTGCATTAGATCGTGTTCACTAGTGTACCTAATGAACTGGCAAGGTTGTAGTGAATGTGGCCTCTCTTCTCTGGTGTTTAAGTGTTGGAGACTTTGCATTTTATTTTTAAAACATAGAGATACATAATTCAGAACAGATTTTCCTTCTTGTTTTAAGAAGAATTGAAGAAAAAAAATGCAAATGCTCTGTTTAAATGAGCCCTTTTACTTCAGTGTGTTGTTTGTCATTGTGATCTCTGTGCGTGCATTGACCTAAACTCCGCGTCCTCTCTGTGTTAGTGCGGCAGGTACAGTTACGGGAGTGTAGCCGGAGCTCTGCGCAGTGTCTGCCGGACCGAAGGCCCTGCTGCTCTGTTCTCCGGTCTGATGGCCACCCTGCTCAGAGACGTCCCCTTCTCCGGGATCTACGTCATGTTCTACACTCAGACCAAAGCCTCGTTGCCCAAAGGTAAACACAGACCCAGATGGACAAACACAGGGATGTCCCCATCAAGTTTTAATGCTCCACTGTACTAATACTTATCTTTCAGTATTGAGTATTTCCTGTCCTGAGTCCCGGTCCAATCTTAAATCAACAAAATTTCCTCTCCTTGTGTTGAATGGAGTTGCTAGTATTAACTAACGATATCTTACTACCACCGCCTCTCCAAATACCCACATTACATAATTTACAGATTGCTTTCTGGCTGAATTTATTGTCCAGAGTAAAGTTCTTTCATGCAGCGCACATGTTTAGTCACATGATTCTGTTATTCCATCTTCTCCTCCGGGGTTTTTTTGGCAGCTTTCACAGTAGCCAGTTTCCATGGAAACGCACAGAGATACAGAGATGTGCTCCTGGGCCTAAAATAAACAACTACAAAGGGTCTTGACTTCCGATCATTTTAGAATTGCCTGGGTCGGCCCCTTAGAGCGACCGCCCAGTGATGGCGCCGTCTTCATGACGACCGTTTAAATCGCAGGTCTTCGACCGGGGGTCCACGACAGGGGGTCCACGAACTTTAGTGGTCTGCGGAGGTACTGCAGGGGGGGCGGGGTCACAAAATCTTTGGTTGATCAGACATTTTTTTTATATATTTTTTTTAATTTTCCCCCACAAATTTGCCACGTTTGTTGCCCACAATTTCTTACACAAATACACATTAACAAGACAATCCAACATATTTTAGTAGGTGTTTTATGTTTAAAGTTAAAACTGTCAAGAAAATAATTTTATATATATATATATATATATATATATATATATATAATTGACAGATAAGGAAAATAATTGACAGATTGACAGTTAAAATTAACTTTAAACTAAATGTTTTGTCATTAGTGTCATATAGTCAGTTTGTAACATGCAGCGTTGTGATTGGCACAGTAGTGATAGGGGGCGTGGCCTATTATGTACAGGAGGCTTAGATTGAAATTTAAAAAATAGCATTTGAACCTGTGTATTATTCGAATAACTTACTATTGAAGGCAGATAATAATGTATATTTATAAATGGCACTAATTCAATATAGAACACATGTAGTATGTAGGGGGTCCCTACTTAATCTCTCCATCAGTTTTGGGGTCCTTGGCCTGAAAAACATTGAAAACCTCTGATTTAAGTGTTCGTTCTCTCTTTCTTGCAGAGATCAGCTCTTCTCCTTCGGCCCCGGTGGCTAACTTCAGCTGTGGGCTCCTGGCCGGCGTTCTGGCCTCCCTGATCACTCAACCTGCCGACGTGGTCAAAACACATGTTCAAGTGAATCCACAGCTGAGGACGGCCGAGGCCATCAGATACATCTATATGGTAGCTATTTCGCTCAGTTCTCCCCGGGGCAAACGTGTTTTATTATCGTTCTATTTTTATCTGCGCTGCAGGATAAACTGTTAATGATTATATCTGATGTCTCCTTTTCTAAAGGAACACGGAGTCCAGGGCTTCTTCAGAGGGGCAGTTCCTCGCTCCCTGCGGAGGACCATGATGGCCGCCATGGCGTGGACCGTGTACGAGCAGATGATGGCGCACATCGGACTCAAGTCCTGAAAGGGAGCGCGGCGAGAACCTTGTGAAAGAAAGAAAGAAGAAGAAGTAAAGTCGGAGTGACGAGTGTTAGAGGTTCACGGGAAGGAACCTGTAACGTGTAGAGGAGCTCATAAGAGCGTCGAAGGAGAATCGGGAAGCTTGATGAGATGAATGTCTGCTGTATAAAAACGGTTTTCCTTGGCTGGAGGTTCAGGAAACAGACTTTTAACCTTTGAAGACTTTTCTCACAATTTGTGAAAGTTTTAGGGACGTGTATGAAGACATTTGTCCCAGATTACAGCTTCTGTCGAGATCTTTAACCCCGGCTATAATTTGAAGCTCTCTGTGCCTTTAAAAAGCATTTTGTTTTTTAATGTTTTTTTCCATTTTTGCTTGTAAAAGAGGTCGTGATGCTGCCACCTCCATGCTTCACAGTGAGGATGGCCCCCGACAAACGTAGCGTCTAGTCTTCCCAACATGTTTTTGGGTGAACTCAAGTCGAGGTTACGTTTCTCTTTGAATGGTGAAGAACCCGTCCAACAGCTGGTGAAGACTTTAACTCTTTCCTAGTTGTCCTAGGTGCCTTGGTGTCCTCCATCACCACCTGAATTTAACTGAACTCCAGGTTATGTTCAGTGAACATTTCTTTTCTCCATCCTCTGACTTGGGATTGGTGCTCAAATGTCTTCAAGGTGTATTTGTAGACAGAAACGCTTATTAACCAGTGACTGGACCTTAAAGACAACAAGATGTCTTTAAACTAGAGCCATGAGAGACACTCAGAATATCTCCATTTCAATAACGGTCAGACAACTGCCCCCCGAGTGTCCCGTTGTTTGTCTTCTGATTGACTACCAACCAGACGGCTCCTGAGATTTCTCAACTCTAGTTTCTGCTCATGTTTGTTCCTCGCTATTTCTGCTCTATTATTACCGGTTTTCAGCATTTTTGCATGGGAATGGACCCAGTTTTGCTATAGTTTGTCTCACACAGAGTCAGTGACTTATGAAGTCGGGGCTTGACGTTGAGCAGCAGCTCTGTGATCCGTCGTGAGAAGACCAACAATTAGCTGGACCCCTGTTTAATAATTAGGTCACGGACATTAACGGGGTGAATATTTATGTTATTAACTGACATTACTTTGTAGAAATGTGTTTTCACTTTGGTGTTTGCGAGATTAAATTGACCATCCGCCTTTTCAGCCGTGTATGTAACAGAGTTTTATTTATTCTGATTATTAGTGCCTCACGTGTGATGTAAATATTTTGGTATTTAATGTGTCTTAAACCCTTATTAACACATTTCACCTCTTTACAGAAGAAAATAAAAATGCATCTGACATATTCTTGGTTCTTATTTCAAGTGCAACCTGAGAGTAAATGATTCAGCGTTCTCATTATGCGCGAGGGCTGACCTCTGAAACGTTGCAGCAATTTTTTCATGACATGGTACATATCTGGTGTCATGGTGGGCAGGGGTCACTGTGACATAACAGACACCTATGTTGAGCTAAACTTGATTTTTATCTTATGTCTGTGGAGCTCAAGGAATAAATAACACATACTTTACGAATTCAACAAGAATATACACGTATTCTTTTAAAAATAAAAGTGTTTCAGTTGTTCCTTTCCCTCTCATTAATTAGTAAATAATAATAATAATTAACAACGGGGTAAAAGAAGCACTTCCAAGACTTTTCAAAGATCTGTTGCTCAGCACATTACAAGGCTCTGCGAGGACACGGCGGCCAAAGACTTATCACAGAGATAAGTAACACAGGGGGGGGAGTGGTGCAGTGACATCAAAAGGGAAATGAGAACAAGGAGTGGTAGCGTGAGACATGCGTCAATTCAAGATTAAGTGGATTTAGAAAGATTTGGAATAAATATACTGGATTTGCAGATCACTGAATTCATAAACTTCTTTATTATGTTGAAAATGTATGCAACGCAGGCCTCATCAGTAACATGTAGATCACAGTTCATTACAAAAACAGGACACACAACCGTCCTGCACTTATCTTCAGGAAGGTTACGGTGTTCAGCATCGTTATGACAACCCCATTTTAACAGAAACACTGTCATATAGTTAAATCACCACTTTCCTGACACAGTTTTTGACTGTCATGAAGGAGGGTTTGGTATTTCTATATTAGAACGCATATGCTTTCACAAGTTTTGACAAATTCCTATTCTGTGCTTTACTATTCCATTTACTACAGTGTCACATCTAAGCTTATTTTATTTGAACCACTTATGAGCTCCATCACATGATTAAATCAATACCTTTGTTTTCTTTCCTGGAAAATAATTCAATAAGTTTTGTTTCCAGCCGATGGATTTGTAACATCCATCGCCTCTCGCGTCCATGACATTAATCCTAACTGCACGGCCGGTTAACCTACATGTGTCTGCTCAGTCTTCATGCACAGCTGTCCTGCAACCATACCTGCACCATAAAATACACAATTTCTGCAATTTGAGATAATTTCTGAACATATTGTGTCACTGTGTACATATTATGACCCCCTTTTGCCTGGAACTCTTTATCTCTAGCAAATATACTTGCAACACAGGTCAGTCTTTAACCGAGAAGTCAACGTCTCAGCATTGTCTTAATATGGTCTTTCCATCAGCCATTGTCTTAATATGGGATATCCCGGCGAACCGACCTCCAGTTACCTCTCCACAAACAGCACACGGCGAAAGCGCCCCACCGAGTGGCCACAATCCGGAAGTGCAATCTTTCAACCATTGCTTTCGACTCACGTAATTTGGACCAATCACAAGCCCGGAAACGCTCTATAAATACTACGTCATTTCCTGCTAGCGTCCTCTTTTCACCGTGTGGTCTGACTTCCATACGGCGTTGTTTCGTGGTGAGTTTAAACGGTTATTTTTCCCGTTTCAAAGCATGAAATCAGACAAAATACCCAAACTGAATGATGTATCAGTAATTGTTCTCACACTAGAGCAGCACAAGTCCGAACTCTTGAGCGTTAATTCGTGTATTTTTAAGGGTTTAGCGCTTGCTAACGCGCGCAGCTAACTGGCTAGCCGCGAACACGCGTTTCTGTCGCTGTGTTCCGCTAACGTCAAGTCTAAAATACCCATTAATAGTCGCCAGTTACGCGAATAAAAGCAGTTAAGAAACAAGAACTGGGTCTGTCGGTGTATAATAACGCTATACCGTAAACCACTGCTTTTTTGTCCACATTAAAAGCTATATTGGCCCTTTTAGCTTCTAGCATTTAAGGTAACGTGCCTTTTTTTTACGATTGAATGGGTCAACGAAGAATTTTTGTGACCGATTATTATATTATACTATTATATACAGTTTTGTAAACGGTGATCACCCAGTTTAAGTGTCTGTGTCTTAAATCTGACTGTGCATGGACAGTAAATGAATTCCTTGATATTTTAACGAGTTTCAAAACCTCAAATGTACTTTTTATGAGTTTGGCAAAATGCATGCACTCCATGTTTGTGATAGTTTACCCCACATAAAGCGAAAAGAATGCCTTTATTCCAGAGAAAACCAAACGGATTAAGGGTTTAGATTATTTTATATTATCTATCTATGAAAGGTTTACTTTACCCTTAATCTGATTGGGCCACTGTTCTGATAACGTGCTCAAAAGTCGTGTTTATAATAAAACAAATGCTGGTGTCTGAGTATAAATTGTAAGTACTTTGGTGAAAACAAGCCCACAATTGATTGATGTCCATTTCATCCATCTTTCCCCAGCTCTCCCACTAAACTCGTAACGCAGGGAAAGCGGTCACGATGTCCGGAGGTCTGGATGTCCTTCAAATGAAGGAGGAGGATGTGTTGAAGTTCCTGGCTGCAGGAACCCATCTGGGAGGAACCAACCTGGACTTCCAGATGGATCACTACGTCTACAAAAGGAAAAGTGACGGTGAGTGGTGCATTGGTGTCGGCATCCAGAAAAAACAGAATAACATCCCAGGACTCTCTTTTAAACCGTGGTTCTCCCCTCTGCAGGTGTGTACATCATAAACCTGAAGAAGACCTGGGAAAAGCTTCTGCTTGCAGCCAGGGCTATTGTTGCCATTGAAAACCCAGCCGATGTGTGCGTCATCTCTTCCAGGAACACTGGACAGGTAGAGAACTGGTAAAACTAGTGATAGGTTTAAGTTTATGCACACTATTAAAGCCGGGCACCGACGTCGGTGTTCAGGTGTCGGAAGTGTGCGAGAGTAAGCCGGCCGGGTTTTCGCTAACACCATGAGGACGACTGTCCCATGACTGGGGTTTGATAGTGACCTGAGCCACACTTTAAAATGTACCATAAAGTTAAATCCTATGATCATAGCTAAGATCTTGAGTTTAACTTAAAAACTCTGCCCATTTCAGAGAGCAGTGCTGAAGTTCGCCTCCGCCACCGGCGCCACCACCTTCCACGGCCGCTTCACCCCCGGTACATTCACCAATCAGATCCAGGCTGCTTTCAGAGAGCCCCGCCTCCTGATTGTGACTGACCCTCGCGCCGACCATCAGCCACTGACTGAGGCTTCCTACGTCAACATCCCCACCATCGCTCTGTGCAACACCGACTCCCCACTCAGATACGTGGACATCGCCATCCCCTGCAACAACAAGGTGAGACGGGTCAAACTTTAATAAACATCCTGCACACCGTTAGAGCCCGGCGCTATCTTGTCTGTGTAGTGCGGGGTGTAGGACGTGTGCTAAATAAAGATGCCAGGTCTTTAACTCATTTTCCCTAACCCACATGAGGGTCTATTGGTTAAGGTCTTGCCACAAAACTCCTAAAAACATGCAATACTTATGACATAAGACATAAGGGATCATAATACAGACTTAATAAATGTTTATCTGTTTCAGGGTCACCACTCTGTGGGTCTGATGTGGTGGATGCTGGCCAGGGAGGTTCTCAGGATGAGGGGAACCATCTCCAGGGAGCACCCATGGGAGGTCATGCCTGATCTGTACTTCTACAGGGACCCTGAAGAGGTAAGCAGTGTGCGCTGAAGTTTACGTATAGACAAGTTGAACGTCCTGCTTCATTTTTTGTGCCTAATTTTTGCAGATTGAGAAGGAGGAACAGGCTGCAGCTGAGAAGGCTGGAGTTAAGGAGGAGTTCCAGGGAGAATGGAGCGCTCCTGCAGCTGAGTTTGCTCAGCCCGAGGTGGCCGATTGGTCCGAGGGTGTTGCAGTTCCATCTGTGCCCATTCAGCAGTTCCCTGCAGGTGAGATCGGTTTGTCTGTTTGCTCCGACTCATTTCTGTGAACTTCTGCAATATCTTGTGACATGTTTAATAACTGTAAACTTCTTTTCTTTCAGCTGCCCCAGCTGTCAAAACAGGTGAAGTATTCTGAGTTTATATGATCACACTTCCATGTGTATAGTTTTTCCATGTGTGTAGTGTTTATAACGGTAATTTTTTTTCTCTCTCTGCAGAGGATTGGAGCACTCAGCCTGCTACAGAGGACTGGTCCTCCGCCCCCACTGCTCAGGCTTCCGACTGGGGTGGTGCCACCGCAGACTGGTCTTAAGTCATTGACTATGGCAACAATAAAAGTGTTTTTTACACTTTGACTCTGTGGTTCTGTTCATTTGATATTTATGAATGGTTGTCTGCTGTAAGGAAATGGAAAGTAATAAAGCTGGTGGACCTGAAATAGACTTCTATGCTCTAATGAACCTTTGTGGGGAAACCAGTGTATGTGGTTGTCTAGAAAAAGCAAATCACTGAAATTTCATAACCAGAGTGTTGTCGCAGACTAAATACACACCCCTACTGCATGTCAACATGTTATAATCATGTTATCACTAAATATACAGACCTAATTCACACTAGAGAATAAAAGTTCATTGTAGTTCTCACAAAGCCCTAGTAGTTTATACAACTATGAAAGATAGGAAATGCATTGTGAACTGGAAGCAGATGATTCACTGTGGTGACACCTGAAGGGAACAGCTTAAAGTAAGGAAGAATAAATCAATCGTATTAATTGCATAAGTCATATTTGAACATGAAAAATTTTTAGTAAGCACATTGACATTTTTATTGTAATGGTAAAAAAAAATTGAAATTTAGGCAATTTATGAGACAATATGTAATGTGCTGTTCATATACACATTTTCAGGATTAACTATATGCTGCTAAAACAACATGGCACATATATGAAGACTGTATAATTTTATAATTAAAAATAAATATTATTTTAATAGACATTTAAAAATGGCAAATTTCCGTTTTAATTGTATTACTTTGTCTTTATGAATGACAATGAACATTTTTATCTATTTCTAATTTGCATTTTATTGAGTAAAATCATAAATTCCTACCGTCGGAGAACGCAGCAGATGCGTTCACGGACATCCCGCCATCTCCTCCATGTTGGCGCGTGTCGGTCAAGTGGGCGTGTTCCTGCGCTCCCATTGGTCGAACGCGGCTCCCTCTCTTCCCCGACTTCCGGTTTCTTTTCACGTCGCGCACGCCCAGGCAGCCTCTGAATAATGATAATAATGATCAAGATGGCTACTTCTGAACCCTCTTTGCGGTAGCTAACCACCAGTTTCATGGAAGCACTCAAAACTGCGATTTTCTACAGTTTAAGTCCCTCGTAGGCGACGGGGCCCGTGCAGGGGATAATACTTTATGGATTGAAACGGCCGAAGCGGAGATAAAAGTGATTGTGTTGCCTGCAGCACTCATCCTGAGGAAGCTAAGTAGCTACCTAGCTGTAGTTGTCGACCATCTCCTGGTTAGATTTCCAGGCAGCGGCGGCGGCTCGCAAGAAGTGTGGCGGCTTCCCTTGTTTTGTTCGCCCCGGTCGTCGGACGGAAAAGCGTGAAAAATGGCAGAGCCGAGGAAAGTGCCCTTCGTCACCATCTCATCCTTCAACACCCCCACCGCCGCCTCCTCGTCCTCCACCACCGCCGCCACCACCAGCACCTCGTCGCCGGACTCCGGCAAGAAGCGGCGCCGCGAAGATGAGGCCGTCGTCGATATCACTTTTGGGAAAGATGGAGGTGGAGGTGCGGCGGCGGCGGCGGCGGGGGCGGTCGGGTCAGGCGGCGGAGGTGTAGGTGGAGGTGGTGGTGGGTTGTTTGGGAACACGACGAAGGGAAGCGACGCGGAGTCCGCGGAGAGGAAAGCCACCGTCCGTCTCACCCTCCCTCTGGCCGAGCCCAATGAGCGGGGGTCCTCCGAGTTCAACTACGGGGAACTGGTCAACAACTCCAGCGTCTCACAGGTTAGAGGAAGACAAGCATGGTGGAGACACGGGGCCTGTTCACTTCACACAAAAACCTGTTATTACTAGTTAGAAACTAATATTAATTACCACTTTTACGCTTATTATTACCTTAGAGTTATAATGAAACCAAAAAAATCTCATTAAATGTGTGTGTAAAGCAGAAGTTGAACTATCCTAAATTAACCTTTGGCCAAAACATTAGGTACACTAGTGGGAACAGGTGCATTATAAAATGACCTGCATTAAATTATATTTATATATGTAAATTAACATTAAATAAAACTACTAGAAAGGTGTAAATTCATTCACAGTTAAACTTGAATTAAGATAAAAGTGTTTCTGTTATTTATCTTACCTCACTGATTAAATAAATGTAATAATATATTTAGTATATATGGTAGTTTTGAGTTGTAGCGACACCTGTTCCTGTTCCACCTGTTAACAAACTGAAAACGTAGATAAGTCGACTTCTTTTCTCGGTAATTTTAAACAAAACGCTTAAAGCCACAACCTTCACAAAGTGTCAGTGTGGTTGTGATCGAGCTTCCTGGAAAGTTTCCCCACCCAATTAACATGTTTAATTTTTGTGAACTTTATTTGAGTGTCTGTCTCTTCCAAACGTTATGATTCACCTCTAAATTATCCTGCTCCATTTGATTTAATTTAAAATGAAAATCATTTAATTTCAGGTGAAGCCGCCCGTTTCCGCTGCACCCAAAGGACTCGCTCCTCCGCTCGACCCCAGCGACCCCTTCGCTGACGACGACAAGGAGCGGCGGGAGGTGGAGGCGATAGCCAGGAAATTTGAGAGCAAATATGTGAGTGAATAGTCCGAAATCCCTTGTTTATGTTGGGATCGTCAATGGATTGCATGTTTTTTACAAAAAAATACATTTTAAGATTATTAAAAAGCAAAAAACAAATATTCTGGCTTTATGCAAACATGTTTTATTATTCTTGCAACAGTGAAAAATGTTGTCCAGGATATTATCCAGAAATAATTCGCTATGATCGTGATCCAAAAAAATAAAAAAATGCAAACTATCCAGCTTGGTTGGTCTTGATCGAGGGGAATGATCGGTATTTGAGACTCGGCAAATTCCAGTGGAAATTTACTTCACGACAACAATAAATGCAAATAATTTCAGTCTTGACGAGGTCTTTACTGCTCAGTGAGATTTGTTTCTGCCACACACGTCACCTCATGTATTTATGGACGACGTTCAGAGCTTTGCTGCGACAGATGCTCTTGAAACGTGTCCAGATAAGTTGGTTTACTTTTATTCAAAATGCTCCGTGGTGCTATTGGCATGCTGTTTTTTTTTTTTTTTTTTTTTCTTATCTTCTAATCCTTCTGTTTGCTCGCCGCTTTCAGGGTGGTGCCCCAAAGAAGAAGAAAAAGGACCGGATGCAGGACCTCATCGACATCGGCTACGGCTACGACGAGACCGACCCTTTCATAGACAATTCAGAGGCCGTGAGTTTTACTCCGATTTGTTTTTACCTGCACGTGTTGCACATGCAGTGGAAATAGTCACAGTGGGGTAAAAATGAGAATTTAAATGGCACAGATTCTTTGTATACTAATAGAAAACCCATTTGCACGAATATCTACACCACAAGTTAAATATTTGGACACTTTCTTATTTGATTGAATGAGCGGATGTGCCAAAACTTTTGACTGTTACTTTTGATATTATTGTGTATTAAAACAGCCAATTTCATCATGATGTTGTTGTAGTAATAGAAGAAAATCTAATTCTTCCGACCTTTCAGTACGATGAGCTGGTGCCGGCTTCTCTCACCACGAAACACGGAGGCTTCTACATCAACACAGGAACTCTGCAGTTCAGAGCAGCGTCCGACTCCGAGGGAGAAAACGCAGACGACAACCATTTCAAGGTTTGTCAAGCACATGTGATCGGATCCACATACACTCACCCGTCAAAACTTAAAGGAGTTTTCAGGTCATTTCTGACAGTAGGTGAATTTGTTCAATCACTTTTAAGCCCCTCTACACATCTTCTCCTGTTTCTATGTGAACACGTCAAATTAAAGCTGAGAATCTCGACTTTAACCCTTATTAATTCATTGTGTTAGGAGTTACAGCTAATATAACAACCCAGATACTGATCGCGTTAAACTAACAACGCTGTTTTTGGTTGATTTTTTGTAGAAGATGAAGGACGGAGAAGAACGGGTGATTAAAAAACGCAGGAAAAAGCAAGACGGCGGAATTCTGGAGGAGAAGAAACCCAGAAAGAACAAAGTACCAAAGCCTGGGTGAGGTTTGATGTTTGCCTCGTTTTTCCAGGAGGCTAAATTCACATGAGTTTGCCGTCTCTGCGTTCACCGTGGATTCATTAAACCTCTTCTCTCCCGGCAGCGTTTCCGCCCTGAACGTTCACCGGCCGGAGAAGAAGAAGAGGAAGAAGCTGATGAAGGACTCGATCCACCTCGCCAACATGCTGCGCCGCTTCACCAGGGAGAAGGAGGAGATGCGCAAGAAGAACGTAGGGTCGGCCGTGCTGCCGCGGCCCAACGCCAAAGCGCCCAACGCCAGCAGCGCGCTCCTCAACGCCCACACCAAGGTCACGGGCGCCGGCGCCGACTGCAACATGGCCGACCTGTCCGCCGACCCGTCCGTCATGTCGCTGCTCGGCTCGACCAACAACGACGTGCTGCAGGACATGATGGGCGACCTGGACTTCGGGATGCTGGACTCTCCCCAGCCGGGCAGCCCGGCGCAGGGGGAGAACGGCTCCTTCGGGATGGGGCATAAAGCGGGAGGCGTGAGGGTGTCGCAGGGCGGCGTGATGGCTCCTCCTCCTCCTCTTCCCAGCGGACTCCCCGGCCCGCTCGCGAAGCGCATCGAAGACCTGAGAGCGGTACGACGTCCGGCATTCGCCGCTTTAAGAGGGACGGTGTCTTGAAACGTGAACGCTAACGGGTGTTGTCTGTGTTTCTTCAGGCGTCTCGTCTGTTCGATGAAGAGGGCAGGAAGAAGTTCTTCACACTGGACATGAACAACATCCTACTCGAGTTAGTAGCATTTAGATTTTGTTTGTTGTTTAAATGAATAAATAAATAACAGGATAAGATTGAAACGCTCGTAACAAACGTCGTCTTCTCGTGTGTCAGCATCGAGCTGCAGGTCCAGGAACAGTCCTCAGAGGTGCGTTCAGCCGTCTACTCTCACCTGGAGGCCTTCGTTCCCTGCAATAAAGAAGCTCTGCTCAAACGCCTTAAGAAGCTCAGCCTCAACATACAGGTACGTGGCCCCTGCACCGCAGATTGAAGTCTGAGATTTGTGGTTCTCTGTAAAAACTTTTCTACTTCCTGCTTCACTTTCAACAACAGCGACTGAGTAGACGAGTTACGAAAAACTCCAAACCTCTTCAGTTAAACTTTCCTCGGCGTGGTCCATATTTATTGATCCAAAACAGTCGACACTAAAGCAGAAACACGCCACTATGAAGCCGACCAATCACAGCTCTTGTAGGGACATGCATGTCAGGGTTTATAAACAGCACGTGTTAGCTTTTTGTGCAAGAAATTGCAAAAAAAAAACATAACTAGCTTCAGGTTTAATAAAAAAAAGTCACATTCATCTGAGAGAAACATAACCAGCTAATGTTCTGTGTGATTTAAACTTCCTTGACTGAGCCAGGGCAGAAAAACGTGGTCGGTTTTGTGTGAATACTTATCAGTCCGGTCCTTATTGAGCTGTCAAATGTGTCAAACGTCCGTCGCTTCTCGTTGGAAAGTGACGTGTCTGTCATTTGCGGCACATGCACTGTGGAGTTTGCATATTCACCGGATCTGGATCTGGATCTGGATTTAGATCTGACCCACAGGACGTTAGCTGAATAGCTCTGGTCTATAACTTCCCAGCTAATTTTAGCGTTTCTTATTCTTGAGGACGACCACAGACTGATAGCGTTCATAGAGTCGTACCTCTGTTATCTTCTCCCTCACATGTGGACTAATCTCTTTCTGGTTTCTTGCGAAACTAGAAAATGACCCATTTTTCAAACAACAATCTGAGTTGACGTAACATATTCATGATCAAAGTTATTATTGTTTTAAATCTAGCACAAATGTTTTAGGCACAAATTATGTTTGTTTGGAGGTTTATTTTCTCCCATATGTGTAAGAGCCACTGTTTTTTATTGTCCTGTATTCACCGCGTGTTGTGTGTCTCTCTCCGCCGCCTTCAGGACGACCGCCTTCGAACGCCGCTGCTGAAGCTGAAGCTGGCCGTGTGCAGCGTGATGCCGGAGCAGATCGCCCGCTACAATATGGACTGCATCGCTAAAGTGGCAAAGTGAGCGGCTCCTCCGGCGCTCTTATTTTGAAGGAGGGGCGGCTGTTTGGATGTATGACATTTATTTATTGTTTTTTTATTTCTGTGCTCGCAGGCAGCAGTCCGAGGAGGGAGAGAAGAACGGGTCCGAGGACGATGATGAGGAGAAGCCAGGGAAGAGAGTGATGGGTCCCAGGAAGAAGTTCATCTGGGACGACAAACTCAGGTCGATAGGAGGCGAATTTCTCTTTGAAACGGTTTGAAATGGGGACTCAAGGACACATTTTAATTATTTAGATTTGTTGCGTTGCCTTCCAGGTTGTTGTTGTGTAACTTGGTGCGTGTGAAGCTGGGCTGCTACGAGCTGGAAGGGAAGAACACGCTGTCTCTGGAAGACTACCTCAAAGCCTTCATGGAGACCGAGGTCAAACCTCTGTGGCCGAAGGGCTGGATGCAGGCCAGGTGTGTGTGTGTGTGTGGACGTCAACCGACTTCAGGTCACTTTACCGTTTTAACGTCACACTTCTGATGTTTCCCTTTGTTTCTTGTCGACAGGATGCTCTTCAAGGAGAGCATCATGGTGCACGGTCACCTCACAGGCTACACGTGAGTCATTATTTCAAATTTCTCTTCATAACTTGTAGCTTGTGTCGCTTCTTACAGCTTTATTTTGTCTTTTTTTTCTCCTTTAGGGCAAAGAAAAAGATGGTTTCTACTCCCAAGGCCAAGCCAAAGGTTAGACGTTTTTTACGAATCCAGCCCTGCTTGAAAATAAACCATGAAAACCATTAAAATAAATTCTAAACAGTCTTTTACAGGTGAGTTATTAAATGTTTGGTGTAATTGTCTGTGTCCTCAGGAGTCTGTGTGGGTTCAGCGGGCCGCGCCTCAAGCGACCGTCGCCCCCTCCCCCTCAGGTGCTCAGGTCGCCAAGCGACCGCCTCCGACGCCGGCCGAGCCCATATGTCTCGACTCCCTGGACGAGGCCCCCTCCCTGGACTCCATCTCCCAGGCGCTGGCCATCCTCGGCAACGCGGCCAAGGGCCTGGCCCAGGGGGACAGCCCCCCGTCCCCGGACGCGTCCAAGACCGGCGCCAACACCTCAGGCCTCCACAGCTCGCCGCTCATCCAGCAGCAGCAGCAGCAGCAGAAGAAGAACTCCGTCAGCACTCCCGGCTCCGGCACACCTCACTACATCTCTACCTCTTCGTCCTCCTCCACCCCTCTGTGCCGGCCGCTGTCCATCACGTCCTCCGCCGCGTCCTCGGTGAGGGTGGACGGGATGGGGGTCGTGAAGGGCGCGGCGCACAGACTCTCCGTTCTGAACGCTCAGAGACCTTTGGGCGTGGGCGTGGCCAAAGCCAACATGCCTGCCTCGGCGCCGGCGCCCAAGCCGCGTCCGCCGCCCACCGCGTCCCCGCTGGTGCCCCCGGGGTCGAAGACGGGGGTGTCCGCCCCCACGTCGGTCCTCCTCAAAGGCAGCAATAATAACAAAGCGGGCGGCAGTGACACTCTCATCCTCACGTCTCCCCAGTCGCGGGCGCTCACCCTCTCGTCGTCGCCCTCCCTCATGGCTCCCAAAACCTTCCAGGCGCCTCGACTCCCCCAGACCCCGCAGAGCAAAGCCTCCCCCTCCCTCTCCCAGACGCTCCCCGGCGTCCAACCACGTCCCCAGTCCAACTTCATCACCCCCATGCACGCCACCCTCACCAAGTCCGCCCACAGCAGCATCCCCCCCATCGTCAAACTCACCCCCCGCACCCCGAACCCCGTCGTCACCGCCGCCACCTCGGCCTCGCCCTCCATCTCCCTGACTCCCAGGTCTCAGGCAAACCCCACCCTGCATAAGTACCCCCCCAACAGCCCAGCGGTGTACCGCCTGCCATTCTCAGGGGCCCAGGGAGGAGCAACCAAGCCGGGGCAAGGCAGCTACGCTCCTCCGGGCGGCCAGAAGACGCCCAGCAACAGCACCACCAACACCAGCCTTATTAACTCCTCATCCATAAGCAAGCATTCAGGATCCAGTGCCTCCCCCACGGTGGCCTCTGTCGCCCCGGGACAGCGTCAGAGGCCCGGGGGCGGGACACCTCAGGGGGCGAAGCCGGTCGCGTCTGTCCCGTCGTCGTCGTCGTCGGTCTCGTCTCAGCTGCCGCAGGTTTGTTAAACGGCGCCAAATGAATCGTCTGTGGATTTGATTCTGTTTAAAAATCGATTTATGTTTTGTGTTCAATGGCGCCCTCTTGTGGTATTCACAATTTTTTTTTTTTTTTTTTTTTAATATGAGGTCTGATCTGTCATAAGTTTAAAACCACCAACTAACTAGCTTTACCGGGAAATTTCAAATAACATTAAAAAATAATCAGAACACACCCAGCATGCTACATATAAGCTATATATAATAGATAAGGGGTTTTCAGTGGTATTCACCGGTCATAATGTTATGGCTGATCTGTACATATTCTAGTTGTGTATCATTTTGTAATAACTCGAAAACGAATGTTAACAACCCCAGTGTCCTCCGTCTTTCGTCACGTCTCCGTCAGCCTCTGGAGCTGTTGCCTAGCAGCGGTTTTCTCCGGCGCTCAACGACGAGTTTGTTTTGTTTACACGTCCGTCTGACCGCCTGTTCTCTGCTCAGGTCTCCACGGCGGGGGGCGGCGGCGGCGGCGGAGGCGGCCTGCTCGGCTCGGCCCCCTCCCTCCCGCTGGGCTTCGGGATGCTGGGGGGCCTGGTGCCCGTGTCCCTGCCCTTCCAGTTCCCCCAGCTGCTGAACCTGCCCTCGCTGGGCACGGGAGGCTCCAGCTCGACGGCCGGCGGCTCCGCAGCCAGTAGCAACGCCTCGTTCTCCACCCTGACGCAGAGTGAGTGACGCACACTTCACGTTACGCTCGTTAACCGGTGCAAATCAGCTTCGTTTGATTAATTAATATCGGGCAGATTGTGTGCGTGTGTGTTCCCCTGTTGTAGGCTTTGTTTTATGTCGTTAGAGCATCATGTTTTATCACCATATCCTGTGTCTGAATGTAAGCTTGATGTAATTATTCCATTATGCTTAATTTCCCAAATTTCTCCCTTCTTTACCAATTGGTTACTTCTCCAACTTTTCCCTCATCTTGGCCTCATGTCTCTGTCTCTACCTCCTCTCCGTGTGGCCGTCGCTACCTCTGCCTCCTTCACTCCCGTCTCCCGCCCTCATTCTTCTCCTCACATTTGTTTTTTTTCCCCCTCCCCCCCCTCGTCTCTTGTCGCCCTGTCCTGTCTCCTCAGATCTGTATAAGAGTCTCCAGTCAGGGTCTCAGGTTGCTCTGCCTCCTCACTTGCAGCTCGCTTTCTCAGGTAAAATCTGACCCTCCCTCCACCTCAAAGCCTGCTCCACATCTCCTGCCTCTCTCTCTCTCCGTCTCCAAGTGTCCCGTGTTTTCCGTCTCGGGGTTGTCCCTTATTTTTGTTTTCCCCCGTCCTCTGCTCGTCTGTTGGTGGCAGCATGCCTTTTTATTTTTATTTTATTTTCCTTGTGTGGTTATTTTCGTCTCTTGCGAAGCTTTCGCTGACGCTCCAGTTCTCTGTGCAGATGTCAGTCAAAGCCAAGGAGGAGACGCAAAGAGGAAGACGCTATGATGATTCTGACGCCCCGCGATGAGACGTCGGGACGGCGTTTGTGTGACAGAGGGACAGACCGGGCTACAACTTTATCAGCTTTTTTTAAAAAAAACAATTTGATAACTTTTAAATACTTCATAGAACTGTTAAATCAAAAATGGCAAATACAGATCATCAATGTTTACAACATAGACCGATATCACTGTGGACGGGGAGGAGGAATGAATGGGATTTATAGGCGAGTGTGTGTGTGTTTGTGTGAATGAGCGCTTGGTTTGCCGGACTGTGTGCCTTTTGTACGTCTCCCTCTCTGATGCATGGTCAGTGTGTCGACTCGGTGCTGTTTATAATCATAATGTAATTATTACTGATGCCTGTATGAAAATGTAAACTGCAAATTGTTCAATTTGAGCTTCTTATTTGTTTTTTTTTTTTGGTTTGTTTTTTAAATGAGAGCTGTACACATTTTCATTGTACTTGAATTTGTTTCTGTATAGAACTCAAGTCGACTTTTAATTAAAACCTTTCCCTAAAATGGAGAAATTGTTTATTTACAAGTCACCTCCTGGATGTTTCCCCCTTTTTTTTTTGATTTTTTATTTAAATATTTGACATGGTGATGTCAATTAATTGAAAACGAGTGATTGCAAAGTCTCAGGCGGTTTTAGTATTAAACCATCTGTTGTCTGGGAGGTTCATCACTGCTTAGTCAGTGTTTTTATCTACGAATAACTCCACAAAGATAAAAAGGTAACTGAAAAGTATAAATCTAGAGGACGACACAAACGTACCCTGAAGTTAAATCCAGGTGGTGAAAGATTTATCGCTACGGCTTTACCAGCCGAGTCTCTACATACAAAAATAAATGTTTGAAGCACGGTGGTGGCAGCATCACACTGTGGAGATGCTTCTCTGCAGCACGTCCTGCACAATTTGTACAGGTCTACTTTAAAAAAGAATAAATAATGTAGGGAAATCCTGGAGATCTGAATCAGATCAAGAGAACCGTGCAAACTTTGAGGAGTGAAGTATTCGAACACGTATTTTACAGCCTATTTTAACTATGTAACATTTTTTGGTCAAAAACCCCCAAACTACACAGATTACGACTTCATTAATAAAAGAAAAAAAGAAGGCAACATCCGGTACAGTAAATACTTTTGACAGTCACTGATCATTACGTTTAAATGAAATTTTAACATAAACCAGACGTGACAAATTTAAAGATACTTAATCAATGCCAAGTTTATGAAACACCTTTTCAAACCATATCATATAACCAACAAATAACAAGGCAAGGACAATACAAAGGGCAAAATAAGACAAAAAAAAAAGCAGTTTCTGAAAGAATTAAAAGTGAAGTGGCAGTTTGAGAGAGTCAGGATCTGCTGTAGCTTCTCTCTCTTTTTTTTTTCCCCCTTGAAAGTTCTGGAGCCTACTTGACCAGAGGCCTGGTTTTATCGTCGTCGCCACACTGGTGGGCTTTGTACTTTTTCACCTCAGCCATGTACTTTGACCAAGCATCGCTCTTGCCTGGCTCTGCCTGCAAAGGGAAGATAGAGTTCAAGAGTGCAGCCTTCGACTCAAACGGGTGCGATCGATTCGGTCTTTCACCACTCACCTCTGAGTCCTGTTTCTGCTTCTTCGCAACAATGCCGGTCTTTAGGAACACCCCGCCTCTGCGCTTCCCCACCTGGGTTAGGGGATAGAAGACTGAAACCGTTACAGGAGCCCTTGCAGGTGGACTGCCAATGAAGGAGACTACACCAGAGCAGAAGGTCTACACTTAGACTCCTGTCGCACCACCAGCGAAACCATCATCAAGAGAGGAGCATCCCTAGTCTTTACTGCACTACTTGGTTTTTGTTACACAATTGCAATGCAAGGACAACACATTCACTGGCTCAAGTGCGAAATACTGGCAATTAAAAAAAGGTAATAAGAGCCAGATCTCTGCTTCATTTTTTGGACTACAGCTATCTCATCTTACAACTGCCAAACCCCTTACAAAGCTCGTCACTGGAGGGGCCTTCTTTTCCACTGATGACTGTCCTTGCTCGGTGGCTCTCGCGCCTCCACCTGTTTGCTGCAGCAGCTCTTTTTTCCTCTTCTCCTCCTCCATCTTCTTCTTGAACATCTCCATGAAGCTGCCGTCGTTGGCGAACACGTTGGCGCCGGGCTGCGGGGCTTGGCTCGCCGCCTCGACCGGGCTGCTCGAGGGGGACGCGGGGCTGCCGCAGCTGGACTCACCGCTGCTAGAACTACTACCACCACCACCGCCAGTCTGAGACTTGTGTGCGCGCTTTGTATCCATGTTTCCTGGCGTAATGTTCAAATAAGCTCAGTCCAAAGGCGCAACGCGAGAATATGTCAGTTTATTATTTTTTTTTAAATGGCTTTGTTGTGGAAAGGATAAACAACTGACAACACTGACTCCAGGACGAGTCTGACTTCACCTGCGGTAAAGTCTAAAAGTCTCCACAGTCCCGGTTATCACCAAAAAAAATAAGGCGAAGTAAAATATACAAAACAAAACGCTTTACGGGGTCCGACTTTTAACGCATTACCTTTACAACGACAAAAACAAAAGCAGGCGCTGCCTCTCCTGCTAACGTGGCTAATGCTAAGGTGCTAAAACCCGCTTTGCCGAGGCCTTATCGGACAAAACTTAAGACTTCTACCTCCGCTTCCTGTGAGGCACGATTCGAGATAAGAAAAAATAAACTCGCTGCGCTCGACGCAATTCAAATAGCGGCACCACAAAACGGGAGGATTGTGGATTTCACCGAGGCTTATCGCTAGCTGTGGACATCCTCTCAGCTTCGGTCGGCCATGTTGGCTTTCTTCTGATGACGTCACGTCTGCGTGCGGCGCCCGCTGTGCCGGAAGTGAAACTGATTTTAATAAAAAATAAAACGGAAATTACGACGATTACAAAACTAAAAAAAAAATGAAACGTATTTTACTTCAGTCAAATAGAACAATGAAATACAATCATTAACAGCACTAAAATATGTGTATATTATATAATTTATAGTTGAGCTATATTTCAACCTGTTATCCCGGTAATGGACACAAAACCTCAACATGTTAAAGTTTCTTCAAGAGGATTCATCCCAGTTGCTTCTTCTACAAACTACATCCTCCGAAAAATGCTAATACCGCTTATTTACCACCATTTTGACACTATTTCAACATAAATGTAACATTATAAGAGTCAGGTTAGGATGTACTTGTTTTCACTTGCGTACCTAATGTTTTGTCATATTACTGTGGGATGAATAAATTCTTTAAGTGCAGATTCTCTGCTTTAATTTGAGGGTGTTCACATAAAAACGGGAGGAAAGGGTTTACGATCATTTATATACACAGTGCGTATAGTTGTTTCATGTACCAGTAAATATTTCTTCATCAATTAAAAAGTCAAAATTGTTCAGCTGATTTCAAGTGTGTCATTATATTTGGTGAACCTGCAACGTACAACATATTCCTATTAAAATGTCTTTAAACATGACTGTGTTTAAAGACATTCCTCTCCCCCAGTTTGAATGTAAATACCCTGAAATTAAAGTTGAGTTTATACTTTAAAGTCATATTTATAATTACACAATTGTAACTTCTGTCAACAAAAGATTGTCAGTGTCCACCATATGGCATAAAATAATCTACATGTGAAGCTAAATAATTTACAACTACATTTATCTTTCTCCTAATTTTGTCTGTTAGTTTGAGATGTTCGTGTTCTCCAAACTGCTGATAAGGTCCTCGTAGAAAATGCAGCGACAGATAAACAATGCCTTCACAGTTGCACAAAGGATGTGAGAAGTTTGACTAATCAGTTTGGCCTTTAGATTGTTCCAGATTTAAAGTGCACTCACAAGAAGGACCAAGGTGTCAAGCTCTGGGACGGTCTTCTCTCTTTCTCCGACCGGGCTGGATGAGTATTTTTATTTTTTTTTTAAAAGAAAACACCAGACTCCATCTTTATCTTAAGATCCCATTTATTTGTAGTGCAAAAAGAAGTAGAACAAACAGGACTACAACTCGCCTCAGATCCCCGTTTCAAGTATGCTACAATCTACTAGACCATCATCTGGTACAAACGAACCCTGACAACCGTAAAACGTTAACCCCTCCAACGCCATGCAAATGTGCAGGAAACACTTCACACAACAAACATCAACTCGATTAAAGGAAAAAATGTGCACACACAGGAGAAAAAAACAAGACTCTGGTCTGTAGATCATAGCACGGACAGTTACAGGGAAGTTACAGAACAGCAGCTCTGATATGGGACCGACTAAAAAACAAAGATTAACCAGCAGTGATAAATACAGGCTCGGGCTTTTTAATCTGCTGTCGACTTCCTTTCAGCAGAAGAATTCCAGCGTATCGACAAATTTATTTCCTTCAACTGTAAATGAGGCCTAGCAGCCGGTAAACAGCCATTAGCTGAGGCTTTGTGTTTAGTGTCGTCATCGTAGTGTTTTCCAGTGATAAACCAGGAGGACTTTATTCCAGTCAGTCGAAAGTGGTGAGTGCAATTAGGTCCTAACCACAACTAATCAATCTTTGGGAAGAGGTATGGAGGGAAAAAACAACAACAACAAAAAGAAAAAACATTTAGACAGTAAATGTTGAGAAAAACCCTACACAGAAGTCGGATATATTCCTTAAAGTAAAATCTAATTATCTAGTTTTACTATGAGGCACCGAACAAACCCACCCTCCTATAGAGAAAGTGCTTTGGTGATTTTTTTTTTTTTTTTTAAAAGAGATTTAAGTGAAAACCAAACAAATCGAGACTAAAGCCACTACGCTCCCTCATAATTAAATCATTGCATCTTTCCAAGGCTCTTCAAATTGTAACTAAAAGCTCACAAAGAAAAAGAAGAAAACGCTCTAAACAAATTTAGAAAAACCAAAACTCCTTTCTCTGCTGTACACGGAGGTATCGATAGCTTGTGCAGCTTTTGCCTCTGAATAAGTCCCGTGCCCCTCATTTAAATATCTAAACTAATTCACATTCCATCTTAGTGTTTAAAAAAAATATTTAAAAAATAAAATGAAACTCCAAGAGGCTAAAGAAAAAATAAAAGTCACCTAAAAAGGTGACGCAGCCTCATTTTTTCTTGTCCTCCAGTTCCTTCTGTTACAGGTCTTTCCTCCGAGACTCTGCAGGGAACGTTCTCGTTGAGAGCCAGCAGGGGGCAGCAGCAGCATGGAAATAAAAACGTGCGGAGCGGCGCGATCCAGTTGAAGGCATAACAGGCGAAGAGACGCAGGGAGTTGAGATGATGCGGGTCGGCCCGTCGTTCCTCGCCGTGCGTTCATGTCAGCGTGCTCTCCGGCCCCAAGATGGGACGTCTCATCTTGGGTGGTAACGCGCCAGTCCTCTCCTGGCGTGGGTGGACTGTCTCTGCTGGGCGAGGAAGGACATGGCCTGGTTGGACGGGCCGAGCCGCTCGCCTGAGATCTTCTGCTGCAGAGCCATTCCCTAAAGATGGGAAGGAAAAGCGATGAGTCGCGTTGTGTCTTTCGCCTCGTGTTTTTTGTGCGTACGAACACCTACCATGTTGTACCACGCTGTGATGATGAGCTTCTCCTCCTGGTCGTGTCTGGCCCTGCTCTTCTCATAGTCGTGCTGCGCGGAGACAAACACATCAAAGTGCTTTTGTATCTTTGTTAAAGTTTAATAGTTGTTTAAAAAAAGAGGCTGATGAGATGGACACTTTGTAAAAAAGAAAAAGAAAAGCTGAGTACAGAGCATCTCAAAAGAGAAGAGCGTCTGGCATTTCAACCTCAGAACGATGAGACAGCAGCCTCAGTATTTGAGCTATTTCAATAGTTGGTTAGTGGTCAGAGTCTCAGAGTCGCTGCTGTGTCCTCATCAAAAATAAAAAAAAAATAAAAAAAGGCTCTCCAGAGCAGAAGCTAATGATAAGCAACCTTAATAATATCAGCCTCAAGTTAAAGGCAGAAGATGATCAACAGGAAAAGTTAAACGGGGTTCTTCATTCATAGGTTTCATTTTAAAACGGGTTCTCACCTCCAGATGTTTGATTTTTCTCTGCTTCTCTAACAGCTGGTTCTTCATGGCCTGAATCTCAGGAGTCCCAGGGGCCGACGGCTGCTGCTGAGGATCCAGGGTTTTAATCACCTGCACGAAGATCAGACAGTGGCAGCACTCACATTATAAAATAATAATAATAATGATAAAGAGAAGGAAGAATGAGGAGGGGAAGGAGGTGAAAAGGAAGAAGAAGAGGAAGAAGGATGACAAAAGGATGGAGGAGAAGAGGAAATAGGGGAAGCACAAGATGAAGAAGATAAGAGAAAGGGAAGGAGAAGGAGAAGGAAGAAGAGGAGAGGAAGAAGCAGGGGAAGGAGGAGGGGAAGGAGGAGAAAAAGTAGGAAAATAAGCAGGACAAGAAAATGAAGAAGATGAAGAAAAAAAAAGGGGCAGAAGAAAACAAAGTGAAGGAGAAGAAAAGGAACAATGAGGAGGAGAAGAAGGAGAAAAGAGGAGGGGAAGCAGGAGAAGCAGTAAAATAAGAAGAAAATAACGAAGTGGAAGGAGAAAAGAAAGAAGGAGGAGAGGTCTTGTTTTCAGAAACCGACCGTTTTCGCTTTCTCCATGTAACGTTTGTATCTCTCCTCCATCTGCTTCATGTCCTCGTCCTTCTTCTTCAGGATCTCCTGCAGTTCATCGATCTTCTTGGCCACTGAGAAAAAAAAACAGACCTGCGTTTTAGAGGAGAAGAAGAAGAAGAAGAAGAGCGCGGACGAGCTCTGGAGGCCTGAAGCTGGAAGTGAAATGTCTCACTGTTGCCGTCGACTCTGGGCTCGAGGTCATCGATGACTTCCCTCTTCTTCTGCAGGTCTGAGTGGGCTTCATGGAGCTTCTCCCTGGAAGAGTCGCACGTCACCACAGTGTGAATCTCTGTTTATGTCACCCACACAGATAAAATGATCAGTAAGCGGCCGTGGAGTACTCACAGATGCTCCTCCAGCTTTTTCTTCAACAAGGACGACTTAAGAGAGAAAAGAGGGAAACGCTTATTAAAATCAAAACTTTCTAAATGACAAACATACAAAAGACTCAGTGCAGACTGTGAAAGTCAAACAGTCAGAGTCAAATCATGGGCCAGGTGCTCAGAGGGAGGGAGGCCGTACTTACGATGGCCTGATTTTGGCCTCGGATGATCGGTGGGGGCAGGCGGAGGGAGACAGACAGAGAGGGGCAGGCGTTAGCAGTGAATCACCACAGCAAACATGGGTTAAATTCCCACACAGCATGTACACAACCAACACTGCACTCTTTCAAAACCAAGAGGCTCCAACAGTCATCACCAATAAATCCTGACCTCTTCACTTAAAGAAATCAACTCTGCGTCCGTCTGATTCACCAGCTTCAGGTCCACATGGAGACGGGTTATACGCTCAAGTTCTTTGTCATGCGGTCGTTGTTTCAAATCTTTGTTGAATCGCGGCTCCTCCTTAAACAAATATATGCTTCTGTGCATGGCCACACAAGGACCTGATGCATGTAGTTCCACGCAGGCGTGAGACATTTATACTTGTGCGTCATCAGTCTGGCTCACTCTGTAACTACACCACCCAAACACTAGGTGGCGCTGTCTCTTTTTTGCAAGTACGTTAATTTTAGTTTCTACTCCCTGCTTCAAATTTTGACAATGGCGGCTCAAACTTACACCAAACAAGTCATACAAATGTCTGCAGCTCTAAATCTCCTCCGTTAACCTTTACGATTCTTTATTAATCCAAATCAATCAATTCCGAAAATTGCGGAGATGGAGAAGCAGCCGTAAATGCTAAAGCAGAAACACGTGACTAACAAGCGGACCAATCACAGCTCTGCGTCGCCGCATGTGAGTAGTTACGTTACGTCTGGAAAAAACACCTCATGAGAACGTAGAAGTGTTTTAGCTTCAGATATTTGAGTTTTTTTTTTCGAAATGTAGGTGTTTCCATTACCAGATTTTTATCATAATATTTGGGTTTCGCACATTTCTAGGAGGAATGGAAACGCAGCCAGAGACACCGCGAGGTCTGAACACTGTACGTTAACGCCAGAAGAAGAATAAATTACGCTTATGCACTAATCCCCCACTACCACCACCACCAGCTACTGAGCTTGATATCGCTATTACAGCAAAATCCTATTAGTCATAAATCTTATAGCGTGTTGTATTTCTTCTTCTTTGTTTTGTTGGATTTCTGTGGCTGCGTTAAAGCGCCACCCACAGGCTACATGTATATATTACAGCGTTTGGTGTGGACACAAATATTTTCTAACACGTCGACGCGTTTATAGAAAACTTCGACGTCGACCCCGTTTCCGTGTGGACGTGGACCTAATCATCTGCACACAGGCTGTAGAGCCTGAATGTTCTGCCTGATTGCTGATGAAGACGTGAAGAAGAGGAGAAGATGGAGGCCTCTTCACTCACGTCCTCATTCTTGCTGTCCTGCTCCTGCAGGGTTTTCTGGAGCTCCTCCACCTGACGACGCAGCTCCGCGATCTGCTGCTCGTTCAACCTCGGGAAGGAAAGAAAGGAAAGAAAATGAATAGACGGGAGTCATTAGCCGGGGAGATGGGAAAGTCATTAAGTTCCTGCCACTGTGGGTGGAAGATGTTTGTAAAGCGTCATGTGGATCTTTGTACATCTGCTGCCGCTTGGCCATTCACTGCTCGGCTCCAACTGAGCATGCTCCCTCCACTCCTCTCCTCCTGTTACTGTTGCTGAGGATGCTTCCCACACCCTGGGCCTGGTGTTGCAATAGACGCACACATACACACACACACAAACACACACACAGTCCACCCACATGTCCACATGCCCACAGGCATGTAAACACACACACACACACACACACACTGAGTTGAGGGACAATCTGGCTTTCTGCTGTCTGTCCTCCAGTCCAGCCCACACAGCTCACTTGAACACACAGTCCAGAGGGTGAGTTGACATTTAGGCAGATATCACTCGTTGCGTGAGCCAAACCACCGGCTTAATGGCCAGGAACACACAATATGGTGGCTTAGAAGGGGAATGGTTACTTAACACTGCTGAAACAAATTAGACGCCTTAGGCTACACACACACACACACACACACACACACACACTCTTACCTGTTCTGAGTTTCCAGAGCGTTCTTGCTGCGCTGAGCTTTCTCCAGCTCCGCCTGGACCTCCACTACTTCCTGTCTGTATTTCTCCTCCTGGACGCACAACATCTTGTTTTCACTCTGCAGCCGCACAACTGTCTCCCTGTCCAAAAAAACAAAACAACAAAAAAACACAGCAATTAGAAGACAGCAGAGGCGAAGGACGAGAAAGTGGAGGAACCTTCTACCCAACAACAAAGCCTCGGACCAAATGTGCAGCTCTGCCATGTGTCACTACTATCTGCATTCAGCTCCTATAAATAAACTATAGCAGCTGTTTTTGCAGAATTAAAACAACGCTCCAATGGGTTATTCATAGCTGCACCAGTGTTGGATGGTTTAGAAGAAAATGTCATGTTATGCTTAAATCTGACTCCTATTCTCGCATTAATCTGCATCCACAGCCGATACACGCAGACAGCGAATAATAATAATAGACCTACTTGAGCTCAGTGGGCATGATCTCTGCAGCAAGGTTCCCCACTGGGACGCTATTGTCACACATGCCTCCTGCAGAGAGGGAGAGAGAAAGATTAAACCGTCTGATGAACGTATCGCAGACAGAAATACATCATGACTAACGTTTTCTTTAGCTTGAGCTTTTACAATTTCACTTCAGCGTCCGCAAGTGTGTTTACAACCAAAAAGTGTTCGTTTAGATTAGTATTTTTCCTTTAAATTGCTGTTAAATGTTATTTTTTTTGTCTCTCTGATCCTGATTTCTGAAAGCTTTTCTTCTCCTTGTATTCAGCTAGATCATGTGTGTACTGTGTGACTGTATTAACACCAATAACTTTGAGTTACATTACATTATAGAGTGAGATGTTTCACTATATTGCCTTGGGTGTGACCAACTACAGAAGCTCCAATAAAACCATGTCCGTCTTTGACTGGAATACGGGCCCACCCTCTTTTATTACCACTGTCCGCTGACCCCTCCTTACTCATCCTACACTGGTTCCTTTCCGTGTCTATGCAAACACCTCACTCTGTTATCAAACAACCAAGTATTACGTAACGTAACCCATCGCTCTGTGTTTCACTATGGGAGATAAAGCCCACTCCCCTGTTGCATCAGCTCCCCACAGATGAGAACTGAACCAACCTGCAGTGAAACTATTAGACACGGGCTGGAAGCTCCTGCCTCCATGACTGCATGATGCAGCGATGCCTGAGCAACATCCAGCTCGTCAATGAGCTCGTCTCGACACATTAACCCAAGTTACACAGACACCAGCTACTAGTAATAACACAGAGTAACTTAACCAGTCACTGACCCTTAACAACTGCGTAGCTACTTCCAAAAAGACTTACTCAGCACAGTCCAAACAAAGCCAGAAACCTGCGTTCGGCCACGTTCTCCTTGTTAGGATACCTGGGAACTGTTAAACAGAAATCCAAGCTAGAGCTGGACGAGCTGAGGAAGTTTATTATAGTTCTTCACGGAAGTGAGAATCAGTAAGGAGGGGTCAGCTGACAGTGGTAGTAAAAGGGGGCGGGGCCTGTATCACAGGTCAACCTGTCTGTCAAAGACGGACGTGGTGTCATTAGAGCATCCGTAGTTGGTCACGTCCAAGGCGATTCCCACAGTGAAACACCTCACTCTGTTATACTAAAATACTCCAAGAGTGTTCATCTTTTAGTGGCACTAAAAGTCTACTTAACTAGAAACTAGACTAAACTAGTGCCAGTTAAAACTCACCTGCTTCACTGAGAAACCTCTGTTGGACTTGGGCGCACCTGAGCTCATCATTTGTCTCCCGAAGCGTGTCCCTTTCTGAAATCAGACGCTAAAGACAAAAATAAATAAATAAATAAATAAATAAAGCATCATAACACGCGCTTCAGCTTCTATTTAATTGGAGTCACTCGTGTTTAATTTAATATCTAGAACTCATCTTGTGTTTTTGTTAAACCATATGACTCTTAAACCCGTGCAGCCAGACTTGGCGTCGCCAGGACAAGCTGTATGTAAACTACATGCCGGTACATTATGCATCGGTTAATTACTCCCACAAGTAAGTGAGAACATTAATCACTCCTGTCAGATTGCAGAAGGTGCTAGAATTGACACAGGACGTGGGAGTCGGTTGAAGAATAGTACAATATTTGCCTGGCAACAATTCCTCCAGCAGGGATGTGTGTGTCCTGTACAAGGGGAGCGACACAACATCTGTCACCACTGAAATAAATCTACTCCTGGTTTTATTGGGAATATGACGTTTGTGAGTAATGAGCCTGATCTTTTCACACCACGATTGACCTTTCACTTCATTAAAACGTTCCCCGACTCACTTCCTTCTCCTTCAGCAGCGCCTCGTACTTGTCGTTAAGGTTCTTGTATTCAAACTGCCACTTCTCAGCTTTCATGGCCTCTGCAGAGTGCCGGGTGTGAAGCTCATGAGCCTGCAAGTTGGAGAAGCACGGTGTCAAAAAAAGCTGCTTTCCAAACACGTGCAGAAGCCAGACTGTGTTTAACATCACTTGTCTGTCAACACAGGAACGAGATTGGCTCTCCCTCCTCCCTCCGTCCCACAGCTTGCCTGTCTCTTGTAGGTGTCCAGCTGACCGCGGACGGCGTTGGCCCTGCGGAGCTCCTCCTCCAGCTCGCAGGTGCGCTGCATGTACACGGTGTTGCGCTCCTCCAGGAGGCGCACCTGCCTGCGCAGGTCTCCCAGATCCTCCAGCTTCCTTTTGTACGTCTCCACCAGTGCTTCGAGCTGGTTCACCCGGTCAGACGAGTGCCTGACGGCGGCGGCGGAGGAGGAGGAGGAGGAGGAAAGTTGAGTGTGGGAGGCGTCGAGTGTCGGCACAGGAATACAGTTTTTTAACCACGACGCATCCGTGTGGACATGTACTTATCTGGTGCAAACCGACAACTATGACGCAAGTCATGAAATTCATATCATCGACACAGATGTCAGAGACAGGAGCTGAATGGACGGACGTCTGTGTGTGGGAGTGTGGGGGTTGTTTCTGTGAGTGGAAATTGATAATACACAAACTACTGCTTAAAGACAAAAGGCTGGTGATGATGAACATCTCTGACACTGGCAATAAATCCTCTAAAAGAACGTGTTAGATTATCCCTCAATAGTTCTGCATCACGTCCATTTGTTTGTACCTAATATTTAATTCTTAATAAAGTTTAATTAACTACAATAAGCACAGTTTTAGCTGTTATCAATAAAACAGGAGGAAACTAGGTTGTATGTTTAGAGCACTAGATGTCCTGTGTGTATGTTCACATAAGTAATTTTTTTAATATGTAAATCACTGATAAATTATGAATGAATTGCAACAACAACAACAACAAAAAAAGCTGTAAAGCAAAAACCCTCAGAGTCCATGTGACTCAACGCCCACCAAGCGTGACTTTCTGCAGTTGCCTTGTGTACAAACTTGTTAACAGGGCCCGATTATATAACACTCATTATATAATCATCAGTATTTGTTTTTTTTATGCTGATTTAATTAAATCACGATTTAACCGGGAGCTGGTCTCACCTGAGGATGTCCATCTCGTCTTTGAAGGCCTGGGCCTCGTGAGCCAGACTGGTCAGCTCCTCCACGCGCTGCTGCAGGTCGACCACCTCGCGCTCCAGCATCTCTCCCCGCACGCGCATGTCGTCCCTGCTGTTCTCCAGCCTGAAACCCATCGATACACATTCACCGTGGGTTTTTATATAAGAGGAGGAGGACTCGCAGTGAGATGCTTGAAGGGAGCAAGGCGAGTCAACAACAGCATCTGATTAGCATCTCTAATTGATGCTGACTCGTGTATGAAGTTGAGCAAATCATGTGGAGATCAACATGTCTGGTGTGTATGTGCTCACTCGTCACTTCGTTGGGTACGATGCAGAACACTAATTCATTCTAGTGCATGAGTTCGGCACTAAATCTTACTTTATTTGTTTGGTTTGCAGAACTAATGAATGACATGTTTTAAGAGTAGGAAAAAATTGATACGGCAATATATGGCGACACTTTTTCTTCTGATACAATGTCGATTTCTAAAGAAAGTCATGTTTTGGGGCAATTGTGAACAACTTCCACACCTCCACCACCTCCTTTTCTGTACAAGAGCAAAAAATTGGAAAAGGATCATTAGGATTAATATTCTTTTTGGACTAAATCTGTCCAATGAATTATCACTGTCATCTAATGTACATATCCAACATGTATTTTAAGCTACGTTTAAAATTTCTCAGTGAACTAAATAGAAATATCACAATGATGTATCGTATCGTGACTCAAGTATCGTGATATCGTCATGTGTTTCTATTATTTTGTCACTCCACTAAGAATCCCTTTTTATTCAATCCAGTTTAACAGCACCACAAACTACATTCTCATAAATGATCATCCACCTTTTCTGACCCCAATAAACATCAACTCAGAACATGTCAGGAAGGAAGATTTAGTTACACTAGAATAGAGTTCCTAATGATCTGGCAGGCGACTGTAGACGATGACGTACTCGCTGCTATAAACCTTGAGTCGACTTTTACCTGTAATTCTCCTCCTGAAGCTGCTCCATCTGACTCTGCAGCAGCAGCAGCTTCTTGCCCGTGATGGCGTTGGTGGAGGAGTCCAGGGAGTCGCTTCGGCTCAGCTTCTCCTTCAAGGAGCGCGCCTCGGCCTGAAGAGACGACTTCTCCTCCAGAGCCGCAGACAACTGTCGTCGGAACAAAGACACAGACAAACATTTAGAAAAAGGGAGGTTTTCGCGGCCGGACTGCTGAGATTAACGGCAGAAAGATAGAAAGGGACAAAAGAAGCAGAGGCAAACGCACAAACAAAGAGGACGAGCCACAGACATCGAAATAAATAAAATCTTTCTGAAATATAAAAAGAACAGGCACATGACAGATTCGTGAGGAAAAGCGCAAAGGACGAACTCAAAGAGGACCTTAAACACATGCTTTGTTCTTATTTCTCATGCTCTGTCATAAAACGCTGGTTAGTCAGCTGGTGTGCAATGGTCTCAGGCAGATGGAACTTTCTCAGTAGTGTAGTTGTTAGCGTTGCCCTCGGGGTCTAAACCAGACCTCCGAGATAAAAACAGATACATGTGCGCGGCTCGTTGAAGAGCGATGCTGGTTAAACCGTTAAAGGTCAACTGGGCCGAGCTGAGAAACGGGTCGACTTCAGTTTACAGCTACATTTTGTTTATAAAGGTGTTTGTGTTGCACTGAATTGAGGTTACAGTTAGACAAGCTCGCATTCAAGTATTAAACAAAAGTGTGTGGGGGAGGGAGGGAGGGCGCATACTTACCTGCAGGACATCTTTCCAGTTTGAAAACAGCGAAACCCTTCACTGAACTTTAAGGACAGATTGCATGCTTTAGCACCGGACCAGTAAATAGCTCTCACAACAACACAAATGACTAATCTTCAAGGCGTGGGCTGAGTAAGTAAACAAACAGGTGGGCTGAGAGCAGTACAAATTATTGTTGGCTACTGCTCCATCCCAAGGCAATGTGTCAGTTTTATCTTGATGTTATGCAACTATTGACTAGAATGTACCTTAAAAAAAAAAAGAAAAAAAAAAAAGCTAAATTAGTCCCTTCTCAGTCAGTGGTGCAAAAACAAGACATGGGGAACACAGACAAGCTCCTGGCAGGTTGATCAATAAAGGCCAAAGCACAAACGTTGCAGGGCACACAGATTCAATAACATGCCGCAATCACAATACAGCTAAAAAAAAAAGCTTTATTTTAAAACAAGCAAAACAGTTTTCAGCCTTTTCAGATACTGTCAACTGCTCTAGTCTAGATTTCTAAAGAAAGATGGATCCAGATGCTGTTGTTTCATCGACAGCCTTTAAGCAATAGTGCGAAAACCTGCAGTTCTTCAAATGGCCACTTGAGGGTGGCTCCAAAAGTGAATCAACGTTCATTGGCCTCCATGTAAAAATGTCCAAAATAAACACGCTTTCTGGTACAAAAATAGATTTCTAGAGCCAATTTCTCCATTCATGACAAAAAAAGTAAAGTGGCAAATTCAATGCGTAAAGTTAGACGTAATTACCGCCGTCCGTTTCGGCCTCAGCCAACCATCTCCACTCCAATCATGTTCCACAGCTTTGCCAGTTTTTGGATTAGCTGGGAGTTAATCTACTGCCAAGATGTTGACGAGCAAAGCCACCGCGCCAAGTGTCAAAACGACTCCTCAGGAAAAATGCTGGGGAGGTTACTGAGGGGTTTGTCTAAGTTTATGAGCAGTTTATAAGACCAGGAGAAAAGCTGTTATCGGCAATATCCACAAAACTTGAAACTAGCTTAAAATCATAGCCAATATGGCGACCATTGACATCATTGCGTGTCTGGTAGTTTGACTCTGAAGTAAAGAGTCGAGGGGACGGTTATTCTCTGACTGCAGCACGATGTCACCTCCCAAAGCATTGAACTGAAACAGGTCTTGGGCAGAGGCTGATGCAATTTCACAGGAAACAAGTACAGACAAAAAAGCAGATTGAAGCTTGTGGCAGGGTCCGTCATTAACACGCGACGCAGCATTTCCGTTTTGTGTCTGGCACCTCATGACAGCAATAGTATTAAATTACTGTTTCATTAGTATTTCAAGGTTCATCTTACAAAACAGAGGCTTCATAAAGAACACAAAAGAAGGCAGCAAACATTTGATGCATTTCTTGATGATGACGGTACACCTCCAACTCTTCCTGCATCCTTCTTCCTGAAAACTAGTTCTTGAATGCATCACAGCATAAAGCAAAAACCTATTCCTAAATTCCTTATTAATTCTATTATTTCATCGTCCACTTAACAAACCAACCTGATGTTCGAGGTCTCTGCAGCGCTGGGTCAGGTCCTCCTTCTCGCCCGCCTCTTCACTTAGGAAATAATACTTCCTGGACTACAAATACAACATATCAGACAGAGGATATGTCACACTAATTCCAATACGTGGGTGTTACATTATTAAAAAAACAAAAGGACGTAACAGATCTGCGAAGTGGAGAGCAATAATAGAAAAGGGGAAAGACTGTGACGTGGGTTTCACCTGGTAGTCGAAGTCTCCGTAGGTCTCTGGGCTTCCTGGTTCAGATGAAGGCTCCTTTGATAGGAGCTTAAAAGGAAACAGGAAAGAGATTTAGTGAATGCAGCTAGCGCACATTGTGGGAAAATAAATAAAAGAAGGGTGAGGTTTATTTGATTTTCTGGGCGAATTTGTTTGGTAAAAACTGGAAGGCAATTTTCCCAAGTTCAATGTTTTTACAGACTAAACATATTCTTGAAATAGCGCAGAGGAGGGTTTCTGGGATGCCGTTCATGTTTATCCAGACTTCTTTGATGCAGAATTAACCATGACTAAGAGCTGGATTAATGCAAAGCAGAGGGAACCGAGAGGATAAGCAAAGAGGCTCACTCACCTCCTGAATGGCTGTCATCACAACATGCTGGACAGATTCCTCAAGTGTCATTATCTGCTGGATTTGCTCTGCGTTTATGGGGAGACAACAAAGACCGGTGAAGGTGCAGCCAAACACGGATTAACACAAATTCTCTCCTGAGAATAAAAAACACACACCAGTGCTGGGTCTATTTTCAGAGATCAGTTTTTTCTTCTGAATTATAAACTGTAAAACGGCCTTTAGCATGGGAAAAGGTCATTTTATAAACTTATGATGTGATGCTCGGGCTTAAAAAGAATCACGTGATATGACTTCTAGTTAATCCTATGTTATTTCCACAGACGACTGCCTCGGCTGTCTTTTTTTTTTTTTTTTCCCTCCCCTCTTACACCACACAGCTTACCCTGTTTCTTCTCGCAACTGACAGCGCAACCCAATACGAGCTGCACCATCTTGCCCAATTCGGTGACATCGCCCATCTCTCCTATAAGGTTCACGTCTGGCAAGTGCTCATCAGACACCTGGTGACCGAGCACCTGTTTGCATGAGGGGGAGTAAGGTGACACATTAGGGCTTGATCTTTGAGCATGTTTTGCTGTAAATAATTAAAAATATCAAAAACCTCCTTACATCGTGATAGTACTCCAGCATGCTTTTGAGAATCTTTTTTAAGTTGCTGACCTGAAAGAATAAAGCGGATTAAGAGTTAGAGCCTGGATAGTCATTTAAAAAGTTGAAAAATAGACATTACAGGTAGCCATGGGGTATTCTGTCATATCCTGTTGTTTCACAAATCACCTTGAGGCGCCAGTTGGCCCCGCTCTCCTCCTTGATCCGGCCGAGCCACGTCTCATTAAACCAGGAGGGGTCTCTGTTAATGAGAGCACAAGAGAGCTAGAGCGACGACACATCCCTGGACGTCAAGATTCACAGAGAGGCCACGGGGGAGGGGGGGCAGCGAGGCCCCGTGCTTCAGTTCCCCCGGGCGAAATGACATCCGAGTTAAACCTTTCATTAAAGTTGCATGGCATGGCAATAATGACGAAGTTAAAGCGGCCTTAAAATAAAACTGTTTTCATTTATCGGTGCGTATGGGTAAAAATAAAAAGGTTGCTTTACTCCAAAAATCACACCTACGCTTGAGGCATTCGAGGCCACAGATGAGGAAATACGCTCGCAGACAACCTCACGAACTACATTTTAAACTTTGCATAGATAAAGGACTTGTGCAATCCGAAAGGCAGCGTAGTGCAAATCGCGCAGATAAGCAAATCTCGGTGAGTGAATTTCTACAAGCAGCTTCCTCTTGTGCTCATTCAAGTAGATAATAAACAGTAAGCGGTCCAGGAAGCTTACATTCTGTGCAGGACGTGTGCGATGGCGATGCCGCTCGTCAGGTCGCTCTTGCTGCTGCATGACGGCACCTGAAACGTCTGCAGCTGAGAACGAAAGGCGCAATTAGTGGCTAAAGAATGAACCTTTGGCAACACTGTACATTCGATGCAAAGCCACATTTCACGGTTTGTGCTTGTGCTAAGCATGGGAACAAACAGCAGTGATCAGCCATAACATTATGACTGAACAGTCACGTGAATAACACCGATTATTTCCTTTCTATGGCACCTGCCAGTGGGTGGGATACATTAGGAAGCAAGTAAACATTGTGTCTTCAAAGTAGATGTTAGAAAAGGAAAGAAAAGGGGTGAGTGGAAGGATTTGACAAATTGTCGTGTGCTGTATGATGTGATGATTTAAATTTTAGTTACAGTTTAAGCATAGATTTTGCTTATTTTGAGCCACAGAAGCCCGATCAGTAACAGGTTGCTGTTTCTGTCCTGCTCCAGAAAAGCTGAAGAGGTCGTTTCTCCCTCACAACACCTCCCTGTGATGAACCAACTGGAATGTGGTCATTGATGATACTACTGTATATGTGTTTGCACAGTATAAAAATTGCGATGGGTCAGAACATATCCAGAATTGCATCTCTTGTGGGATGTTCCTGCTCAGTACCTACCAAAAGCGGTCTAAGGAAGGAAAAAATATGAAGTAGATTTAGGGCTATGAGTAGCCAAGGCTCACTGATACATTAAGGGACTGAAGCCTGGCCGGTGAGGGTTCAATCCAGCAGAACTACTGAAAAAGTCATGCTGGTTCTGAGAGCCAGATGCCTGTGGGTCACATATCTGGAGAACACATGGCAGCAGGAGACAAGGTGCAGCCCTTTGTTGTTGTTGTGTGGGTGTGTTTGGTCTGCAACAGTGTTCAAGTGTTTTTTTAATGTCTCAAAGTGGCCTCCAAATAAATACCAGGACTCCCAGAGGAACATTACATCTTGATGAGATCATCAATTACTCACTTCAGCTGCTATTGATGTTGTGGCTGATTAAGTGTATGTGCACAGTTTCTTGGCATAAAAACGGAATAGAAACGGCCTCATAATGACCACAAAATTATTTGTAAAAACTACAAAATAAAACAAGAAAGCATGCCCTGCATTTTTATAGAGTTAAGGGAGACTTTAGCTTGATTTAACATGCTATTTATTTACACATTTGTGTGGGGGTGGAAGTGCCAAACAGGTGGATTTACTTTGAACCTAAAAATCAAAGTTACTACACTGGATTAGTCTAATAGTAGCTCAGCTTTCACTAAGCTTATTTTGGTTCGTTTTTCTGACCGATATCTCTGCTGACTAAGACAGTTTGATAACACGGATAACAAGTTAAAGCAAACCACCAACTTATACTCAGCTAGTTAGCTTATCTGGTTAGCGTGAGTTAGCTTGAAATAAAACAACTTTCCTTAACAACTAACTGTGTATAATTATTCAATGAAATGTTAATTATCTCCAACGTGAGGCGGTGACTTTGTAAAATAAGGCCGTATTCCTCTTAAATTGCTAACACCTGCTGCCACTTGTCAGTTAGCCGCTTAGCTTGTCGCTAACATCAGACTTACCCAGGTTAGCAGAGAATCACACAGCTCTGCTTTGTCCAGACTCATTTTGCCGTGGAAAACCCGAAGCGGCGTACAGAGAGACGACGGACTTTCGCCCGAGACGTGTTTTGCCCCGAAGTTTCAGTCCACGTCAGTCATTATCCGGCCACGGCCTCCTCCGTGGCTCCGTCCCCCCACCTTCGCGTTTCGGCTCCGGTTATCCCACTGAGCTTCCGTATTAAGAGCGTTCCCATGGAGACGTGTTGTGTTACGGGTCAGCTTGTCTGGTCTCGGCAACAACAACAAAAATGATCATAATAATAGCCTATTATTTTTAGACTGTCATAATTATGTTGAAAAAAAAACAAATTAACAAGAATAATAGTAAACAACAAATAATAATAATAATCATCCGGTTAACACACATAAACATATGACAAAAAGCGCAAAAAATATCTCAACAAACCAGAATTAAAGAGCAATACGATTATATGACACACATATATATACATACATATGTGTGTGTATAAAAAAAAATGCTCATGTAATTGTGTGAAAAGTTTAAGCAGCATTTTAAGCATTTTAAAAACACACGAGGCAAATAAACTATAAAATATGAAAAAAAATATTTGATTCAAAAACTAGCCACTTGGATTCCAAGACATTACTTTGAATGTAAGATTCTTCTTCTTTACATATATATGTGTATTTTAAATAGAAAAAAAGCCTTATAATTACCGTCCAAGTAAACTAAAGTTTTTGCTTAAATCAAAGCCTATAACTTGAACATTTTTCATACTCATTTGTTGACATAACAGCTCAATTTTAAACATTTTGTCATTTGAGAAAGACAATTCCAACAATGACTGGTGGACAACGTCTCAGTTGATGGTTCTATTGTTATTATCATGTTTTTTTTTTCCTACTCTATTCAAATTTCCCTAAAGCACCACTGGATGGCTCTAGCTGACAGATAGCTATACAAAAACATCTTGACGCACAGCTGGCAGCACCGTTCTCTATGGCTGGAGTTACATGATGACTCCTAATAAAATATGCTTCCTAAGGGATCTAACATGTGATCTTCAAACGAGCGGAACTAATATTATTTTATTCGGTTTTCATCAAGATGTCCTACTGGCTTCTGGGTATTGTGCAGACATATATGTGTGTTCCAAATTTAGTCTATTATCTTGGACTTCGGACAACATGTCTTGAGAGCGCTGTCAAAATGTCTCCAGAGTGGGTTTGTGCCAACCGCTCAGCTCAGGAAAAAAAAAAAAACTTTAGCAGGTTTCTGTCAAAAACCCTCCTCCACACGTTATTAACATGCTGCCACACACGTACACCCTTTTCCTCTGTAATCTGCATACCTCTCCATCCACTTCCCTCTCCTTCCTGTGCTCTTTGTCACAAATCAAACTGAGGCGGCCAATCGGAGAGACGCACTGCCCACTGCTTCCTGTTTGCTCTGGCTTCTCGAACACCTGCTTGAGATATCTGTCCCCGCTCCCAGTCCCTTTTAATCCCGTAACCAGCCTGGTCACGGCGCTGCCTTACATCTGGCTTTACCATATTTGTCTGGCCACAGTTCCTGTTTTTCCGCATGGTTTTTTCGTGCCAGAGGAATGCTCATGTTTACCCATTCCCTTCCAATCGGCTCTTTTTATAACAGCACCAACTCCTGTAATCTCTCAGCGGATTTAATTGTTTATTTTGCATCCTCCAATTTATTTTTCTTTCATGTTTATCTGGTTCTCATACTGCCCACACAAACCTTCAGTGGAGACTTATAAGAGCCAGTGGAAAACATAAAAATAAGCAGGGTCAGGGGTCAAGTTAAGCAACCTTCGGTTCGATTTAGACACCTGGGAGGAAGTAAGGTTCCATGACTTGAGGTGAGGGGGGTTCAGCAGAGAAGTTACTCACCCCGTGAAGGATAGGTCGGGGCTGACTAATGCTTGAGTGGCAGGAGGTGTGGTGGTAGGGGCTCCGGCAAGCCAAGGCTCGAGCGGAGGCTGACTATTTTTGGCCAGCTCCTCTTCCTCTGTGCTAATTCCTCTTTTCACCCGTTCTCTCTTTCCTTATTCCCCAGATGTGTTTCCTTCCTGAAAGTCAAAAGGCTTTACTTCTCTTCTTTTCCAACCCCACACTGACGCACTTGCCTCCCTCTGGGGGGAACTGGATGGGTGGAGGTGGGAGGGCCGGCAGCTAAGATTGAGTAATTATTTCTTTTCTTGAAGTTTGCGGTTTTTTGTGTTTGGAAAAAAAAAAATGGGGATAGTTCCTTATTTTTTTGTTTTTAGGAAACTCTTCAACTTACAGCCCATTTTTCATTACACTGACAGCAAGTGCACCATTCTATGTAAACTGAATAAAAACGACATTTTTATGTGACATTTTTATTTCCTGTTTATGGATGATTGACCTTGTTTGAGAACCCGTTGTGCAGAATGATGCATGTACGTGGGTGTGAGTATTACACTGGAAGGCTATTTCCACATTTATTCTATGAAGGTGGAAAGTTTAAATATGACTTAAACACAGATCATAGTAATCTCCTAAGAGCCTTGAACATAAGGGAAGTGGAAACTTTAAGTATGGACGTTAATGGACGTTAGCGGCTGCTAGTGAGACACATTTTGAAGTTTCGTCGTGAAAATATTAAACTCTTTTTTTTAAAATATATAATTTTATTGTTCAGTTCATGAACATCACACTTATTTTCCATCACCTTCTAGTAATGTGTAAATTATAATGGGATAACGACGGGAGCCGCGGTAGTCTGACACGTAATTATGCGACGACAGTGACGTCATTAACTGGGCGTCAAAACGATGATACGTGTAGTGTCCGATAGCTGTTTTGAGCCCCCTACATAGGGAGTAGGGGTTAGGGAGTGAGTGGACGATTTAGGACACAGGGTAAAGACTTGTATACAGCTACACAACCCCCGCACAAAATGTTCACTTACTCCCTAATATATCCACATCCTGACGGGTGCCGTTATAAAATGTGAGTAAAATATGTTCATATTCATCAGATAATGGAATAGAATACAAAAAGAATAGAAATATAGAAATAGAAATATAATTTCAATATATATCTTATATCTTCACAACAGAGAAGATATTCAAGACAAAATAAGCAAAACTGAAGCCAAAACTGCAATTAATATTTTAACATTTAAATTGTCACACAAAAAAAAAGCAGAAACGATGAGTATTTAACTATCAGTTGTTCACGTTATGTGTCTTAATGGGCTTTGATGGGTAGATCAGTCCTGAAATTTCACAGCTAAATTGCAAAAACCACACGTCCACATGTGAACATATTTCGAGGCGAGGCGAGACAAAGAACCGCTGCACCTTTAAATCGAAGAATGCCAACAATTCGCGGCTGTGCCCGGGCCTTCGGAGCTGGAATGCACTGGAATGTGTTGGCAGCGGTTCGTTTCCCCTGCAGCTTTCCCAGGTGTTACAGGGGAAAGGAAAACAACGAAACCGCGGAGCAGAGATGGACGGGCGCGGGTGTAATGTGCGGCTGTAGGTGAGAAACACCCAGGAGTCTGATTAGAAAGCCCCTTTCCAGACATGAGGTCACCCGTGTAGGTACACGCTGTCAGGACATGCACCGCAGAGGAGGGGAAAACACAGAGGTCCCTGCTCCCTCCTCGGCGTTATCAGCTGTCTCCACTTCGCCCGTGTGGATTTACGACTTCAGTATAAGCGATAACTTTGGAGGCTGCCAGGGAGAATACACACTCGAGTAAAGGCTGGTGGTTACTGACCCATTAAACAGCGTCTGATATTTTAGCTAAGAGCACATGTTGAACACATTTCATCCAGTTAGTTCAGCTCTTCTCTGGTGACTCAGTGACTGTTGTGTCTGTGCCTCTTAAAAAACAGTTTTACTCACGTTATGTAACAGACACTTAATGACCTCGATATTTATTGATTTCAGTCTTGACATGACTCATGATGACTGCAGCCCCACTCTGCTCTTTTCAAGTCTCCCCCCCGAAAAAAAAAGAAAACAACAGGCCAAACAGGAGGAGGAGAACGAAGAGGAGGAGGCGGGATCAGCTGTGTTATAGGAGCAGACACCCCCTCCTCGCGCTGTCACGATATCCGTGCTGCTTTTTTCGCCCCCTCTGCACTCTCGAGCTTTGATTTAGCTCTTGTTTGTGTTTTCGATAAGCCCGTCTCTCCGATTCTCTCTCAGCCTCGCTTTCTGTTTCGAAGCCTCACCCTCTCGCTCGCAAACAGGCAGCACATGGCCAGCGCGAGTGAGTCACAGCGGACTGGTAACAAGTGCCTCTTCTCAGGGAGAGTCCCTCCATGTGTCCTTGTGATTAGGGCCAATCCCCTTGAGTGTATCAGGTGCGCTGCTCCTTGAAGCAACGTGAGACTCGGTTCTATTGTCTCTGCGCCAACAATACGCTGGATAGATGATACACTCTCCTTCAGGTATTAAAGGATTTCCACAGAAAACATTATAGTGGTGTGTAGCCACACAAAACATCTAAAAATAGAAATATTGAAGTGTATTTTATGAGACACTGGGACTCCGGAGGACGGAATGTGGACTTCTGCTTGACAAGGGCTCACGGACAGACTGCAGAGAGGGCTGACCCGGCCTCAAGCAACAAAAGCTCGCTACACACAACGTGATTGTCATCTACACTCACTTGCCAGTTCATTAGGCACACTAGCGTAAACAAATGTATTCTAATATCACATGCCCGGCCACGTATCCACCTTCGTGACTGTCGTAATGTTTGGTTTATGTTAAAGCAGCGTCAGAAAAGTGGTAATTTTGGAGGACTTAGTCTGTGGCGCAGTTAAGCTGGATTAAACCGTAAAAGGTGTTTCTGTTTCTGTTATTGAGCCTGGCCCACTGACTAAAATGGAAACACGGCGTACTACAAACCGCAGCCTCTATAATGAAAGCACGGTTGAATCAACAGCTTTCTCAGTTACTACGAACAAATGATAAAAACCGTGACTTTCGTGGAGATAAGGTTTTGTGCATCAGTTTTCACTGGTGTTCTTAATGGAAAGAGAACCTGTGGTTTTTGTATTATTTTATTCAAACTATCAAAAAGACTCAAGAGTTTAGACTAGCTTTTAGACTGCAGGAACGATTTTATAGTTCCTGTATTTTTGTTTCTCCAGGCCAGTTCTTTGACGTATGTTTTATCTTATTTTAGCCTCTACTTTAGGAGCGGTGATTTCCCAGCATAAGAGGAACCTTTAGCAACACGAACAAAACACTTGAGTAACATTTTGTTCCAGCAAATGTTGATATTTAGCAGGTACCGTGTTTACCACATTTAAAACCTTAGTTCACTGTGTTAGCATGCTAACATTTGCTAATTAAGATAACAATAATATCCATTCCGCCCATGGGAACCATGAATGTCTGTACTGGATTCCATTGCTGTTTATCCAATAGTTGTTGAGACAGTACAGTCAAGCCCAGACTGCAGCTAAGGTGGGGAATGACCAGACCTTTTCAAATTCATCTTCTGTGAACCATGAACACCCACACAAAACGTCCCAGATCATGCATTAGCTGGCCTGAGATTTAATTGAAAGGCAAAACTGTCCATACAGGCACAAAGGTTGAAGTTCGGAAGCTACCGAAAATCAAGAAGGTTCATCCTCTGGGCACCACGAACGTCAGTGGGAATATACAGCAGAGCATTTGTAGCCGAGGCAGTTCACTCCATGCTACACAAATGTCAATTAATGTGTGAAATTTCTCTGGAGAACAACAAATATTAATATGTCTATGCACAAGAGATGAATGCAGAAAGACGCAATAGGATTCACCTCCTCTGGACCATGAATCCATGTTAACCATGCATTAATCCTGACGTTTCACTTAGAGACAAAACATTTAATCCTGTCTACGCACTTAAGTTTATCCTCTGGGGACAATGAACCTCTGTACAAAATTTCATTAACACAATTAAATAGTGGAATACATGTTGGACTGGTAGATCATCCACACGTGCACGGCTTAAAATGAATGACACATTTTTATATTTACTGTAATAATTCGATATTTGGATTTAAACGCAGGCAAACAGCTGTTCTGCTCAAATGCTAGTTGTTAATGTGAGCACCTTAGGGCCTTTTAGGTCATGTTTGTTTTCTGTGGCCCCACAACAGGAGAGCATTGTATTGCTCATCGGGTCATCAGGTGTGTAACATCTGCTAATATCACCCCTTGAAGTGCGGCTAAAAGGAGTCTGAATACGGTGCTGTTTAGTGGTCACGAATGCAATAATTACCATGCAGGACTAATGACAGGGTACAGGAACCGTACTTAAGCCTGCTCCTCCCAGCACATGTTCACAAACCAGCAAACACACCTTAAGCACCCGCAATCAACAGCAACAATAGCAGAGCGTGCGGTGCACTCGACCACACCAACACAAGCCAGGTATATATTTTCTCCACCCTGTTTGCTTTTTCAGATACACACCGCACACACCCTTTTACAGAATAGTGAGTCCTGCTGGGATGCTGCATGTGCACGACACGGTGGCCGGGTTCTGCCCGCGGACCGACACTGGGAGGGCGTGTGGTGGACAAGACCGAGCCTGCTTCCCAGCGAAGCCAAGAATCGGTGTCAGTAATGTTGAAAATGTTATTTATTAAGCTAATAGCGACTGTCAAATTCCTTTGTCTACAGTCGCTGGGTTGTGAATGCGGGTGCTGTGTCAGGTCAGTATTAAAGCACAGGTTAAGATATTTTCTCTTCTTAAAACAACACATGCCCACACAAGTGTTACGGAAAGAAATGCCGATTCAGTGATTTTCTTGTTGTGTCTGACACGGGCCTGTCAGATGAGCGGCGTTAACACCTCACTCACGCCCCCACCCCGCATGATCCGAATACCTGATTAGATCTTAAACAACTTTTTATTTTCAGAGAAAGTATCAGTGTTTAGATCAGTATGTTTTGCATGGACATGAACATTCAGAGGCTAGTTATTTGCCCGTTTCCTAGAGATATCTTCCTAGAGATATATAAAATTTTAGCCAATTCCATCCACTTTTTAACTATTACCTATTGCTGTTGAATATTTTTCAAATATTTAGCTTCATATTTTAACAATTTATCCATTACCTTCAGTTCACTAACTGGTTAGGCTTCTCTGTTTCATTATTCAGGGCATACTTAATTGTAAAGTTAAGATCATCTTTTCATTGTGAAATTTACATTTTAAGAATCTGTACAACGGATAATAGCCACAGTCTTCATTCAGTGTGAATCAGAAATCTTCTAAATCTGCCGTTCTTTAATTTGGGGAAACAACCATTTTGGCTTCCGTTTGAAGTCGAAGGAGTACTGACGCATCGCTTCTCAGAATCTCAGATCTTAATTTAGCTGAGTGGAATCTGTCTGATTGTAGATTACAATTTTCTGTGTCGACTCCAGTTATATGACTAAAGCCCCGTTCACATGTGAAATGATTCGCTCATGTCTTTATTTTACAGGGGCCAGTTTTATAACCAGGCTCTGGTTACCTAGGTGACGGCCTCGTATTGTGCCGATCCCTCTGGGTTCACTACGACGCTCCGAGCTCGCCAAGTCCCGTCCACTAACATGGAGGAGGTGGAGCTTATGACCTTACACTGCAGACAGACACCAGGGGGAGCTCTACCTGCTTTGGCTTCATTTTAGAGGAGCTGTCATGGCGTCCGCTTGTTTTACAGTCTATGATCGGTGCCCCAGTCATGTTGCCTCAAAAGTTTCATGATAACGCAATAAAGCTAGTCTCTTCCTGCGTGTTCCCGACTTAGGGTTGCTGGACAAACCATAAACAATAAGCGGCAGACTGGACAGGAAGTCGTGGCCCAGCTATCTGTGTTCTGTTATCTGGATATCCGCTGGCTGAACTGGAAACCTCAAAACAGTTTCCAGTGTCCCTACAGGCAAAATGTGTCCAGACAATAGCTGATAGGTTCTCTTTTATTAATAACTTTAGGAAACTATGTATTCATGCCCAGTACAGACGTGAGGAAATATCACAACCACCACTGCACGCCCCAGACTTCACGTACTGGAAAAGATCAAAAAATGTCTACCTATTATTTAATAGTTACTAATAGCAGTGCTTTCATAAGCCATCAATCTTGACCGTTTGCAGGGCGTGAGACCAGATTCTAATGAGTTGTGAACGCATGCCAAAAAAATCAACCACACCTTCGAACTTGCACAACTTCCCTATTCTTTTTGTCCGTGCACTCTCAACAAACACACCCAAACGATCTTCACCCTTCATTCAAAGCTCTGCAGCCAGTCGAGCTTAATTGATGCCCTTCCCTAACAGCCTAAATTACACAGCCGGGCTTTGAGGGCAGAGAGTGGGTTGTCAACAAGTGTGGCTTGAGTGAAGCCCTGGTCCTTCACCCAGAGTGACAATTCACTTGACTCAGCATCACGTGAGCGCTGTTTACTGGACCTGTCCACCGCAATCAACACGCCTGCATCTGGCCTGACTGTTACTGTTAACCTCATCGCTGCTGAGGGAAACAGGGCTGGGGGAGGTTAGCAGATAGGAAGGGAGGCGTACACCCCCCCCTCCACACACACACCTTTCCCCTTATTTATCCACATTAGAGTGCATCCAGGCATGCATGTAATGGACAGGAAATCAAATTAAAACCCAATGTTCCAATTTCAGACGGGCTTCAAAAGCATAATCCCGCAGTAGAATATAATGGTGCACTCACATTTGCATTTCTATCATTTCGCTGCGTTCGCATTAATTAGGACAAACAAAAAACTGCACTCATCTTTTTTATCTTTGCAGTTTTGCCTGTCACACACCCACTCGCACACATTAACGAATCAATCTCAACCAGCCATGCCTGCCTTGGACGGCTGCCATCCAAGTGTCTGCCCTCTGAAGGGTTACCATCGCCAAGGTGCTTGGATGGCAGCCACGGAAAAACAACTTGGCATCCAATGCCTTGTCCAAGGACACTTCAACATGTGGTTAGAAAAACTTTTCACTGAGCTGCCAGCCTTGAAGTGGCTCAACCACCAGAGCCACAGTTGCACAATTTCCAGTTAATATAGCTAATTTGGTCTCGTATCATACTGTGCAAAAACACTTTTAAACTATTTCTAGTCATGGAAGAATATTGGTCAGAGCTGTTGTGGTCGATTGCATTAAATCTGACAGGGGTCCCTAATAAAATGGCTATGCAATGTATGTCTACATGCATTGGACTAGTTCCTCACTTGCTGCTCATCCATCTGTCTTTAGCACCATCAGCACAAAGCTAGTGTGGACTTTCCAACTGAGACTGATCCGCTCAGACAACCACCCTTAACGAGTGAGCTGGACACGGGTGAACGAGCTGAACCCGCAGACTGACAGGCCATCAAGGCGGCAGGCCGATGACCTGAAAGAGTGAAAGCTGCTGACCCCACATGTTGTCTCACTTCTTAAGGCTCCGTCATCCAGCTGAACTTGCGCTGAGCTCTTCACGGCTCTGATCCCCCGCCGCAGTCGGTGATTGAGAAGCTGAGTCGGACCTTGAACGCGAACTCAAAGCCCTTTGAAGTTGGCGATAGCTGTCACCGGGTAAACACTCAGTAAAAGGTATGTAGTTGACATACAAAGAGATATATGCACAAAAAAAAAGGAGTGATAGCACCTGTTGTTTGGGGGATAATTACAGGGGAGCGAATAAAGGTTGACTTTGAAAGGTGTTTGAAAAGGGAGTTGTCATGTAGGATTATAGCCACGTTGAGGTGATAACTCCGGTGACCTTTTAACTCTCGTTGCGCGAGGTCAGTCTGAATTCCTCCCATCACAGCGCCTGCAGCAGCTCTCTTGAACCACAGACAGCCCGATGATCTCACTCCCACTCCCATCTTACAGTTACGCCACTGTTACAGCCATCCTCAACTGTTACTGGCTTAATGGCAAAAAAATAAGGTCTCACAAACATGAAAAATTAAGGGAAGTTCAAAAGTCTAACAGTGAGCCGTAACATTTCTCTATGCAGGTGTGTGATGACGTTAAGACATTCTGAAATATCATGAGACACTCTTATTTCATTTTTATTTCATAGTGGCTTCTCACTTCTTTCAACACATTTTACTTAACGTAAAAATGTGACTGATGCTGCTTATCTATCTGCAACTTCTTAAATATCTGCTCTATCAAGCTAATGCTAGCTACGACATTTTGCAGTATGAAATAATTGCTAAATTGCTAAATTGCTAGTTGCTAAATGAAACAACACCATTACAGTGGTTCATAACGTTTGCATGGTCTTCACTGTTTGAACAGAAACAGCTGCACATTTGGAAAATTGGATGGCAGTCATTCCCCCAAGGCTTTGTATCCAAGATGATAAACAAGAAACGGTGAGAAGTTTCCATTGTTTCATACTCAAATTTTGTGCTGTAACGAGGGAGCGATTATCCGAATACTCAAAGTGCATTTTATCATGGCTTTTCACACATAACACAAATAACACAAAAAGATGATGCTTATCATCTTGCTTACTGTTAGCTAGCTCTTAGTGAGTGAGAATACTTTGTACGTCCTTAAAATACTTATGATGAAACTTAAATCAAAATCGCACAGATAAGCTACTTAAATAGAAACTTAGCTTATTTCTGAGTGTTAGCTGCTAGCTGGTTAATTGAAAATGACTGTTGTTTAGCTAAGAGATGCTAACCTGCTAGCTCAATAGAGGCATTCACACAGGTCTTATATTGTCTCATTTTCCCACCTAGGTAGTTGTTTTTCCAACTTTGGTGTGTTTGTGGGCTTTAAGTGCAGTCTATGTGTGTAAGTGTAAGTTTTAGATGTTAACTCTGGTCTAGCAAGCTAAAGACCATGTAAATGTAGGATATCCAGAGGAATTGAAAAAGAATGAGGCCATTTGGAGGGCCGACATTTTCTTCAAACACGTATAATTATGAAGAGTACTATATACAGCTAAATTACAGTATACTGTGTCACTATCCCTGTCAAGAAAATCAGAAAATTTCCACCTGACCTTCTCAAAAATTTCCATTGAAGCAGGGCAACGACCACAGTATGAAGTAAAAGTACAAATCAGGCTATAAACAAGGCGTGTCATATTATGCCCCAGTAACTTTAAATGAGGCATTTAAACAAGAACAATATATATATATATATTAGGGGAGCCCTGACATGTCAATATCTATGTTAATCATCATAAAAAAAAATGTTTTTTTAATTATTTAAAATTTTAAAATGTATATTTGTTCAAAAGTACGTGCTAGATGCTCATGAGAGATGATAAAGCAGCTGTAAAGTGACACGATTCTTCACATATGACATCAACAATTTGGCACGTCTGACTGGCCAACAGCAATAGTGACAAAATTTGACCTAATTCAAACATGTGATTGGGAAAAATGACCTTGTGAAATAAAACAGACTCGCCAGACTCACCACAAACCATTCAACACCTTGAGGTGCGCCCTGGTACACCCTCAGAGGATGACTGAGTGCTACATGACGTCATAATGAGTTCACACGAAACAGATGTGAAAATCAAAACATCGGTGAGGAAGAGAGGACCCTGAACGAGAGTCTTAATGAACACCAGAGGCAGGCGACGTCAGTCGCCAGGAATAAAAGTGATCCACTGGTGGAGGACGTTCGCTTCTAATGAGAAAACCAATCTTTTTATGTGATGTTTCACCTGGACCGACTTTGTTCACTGATAAAGACTGTATACTGTATGTAATGCAGCAATAAATGCCCCAAAATCCCAATTGTGTAAGTAGCTTGTTTGTGTCTGAAGGTCCCAGATCTTTAAACAGTACAAAAGTAAAAACAAAACAACAACAAATGTTTATGAAATGAGTGTGACCCACACTCTCTTTAGGAAACCTAAAACTGAGGCGCTCATTTCGATTGATCCTATAATCCCTTTTAGATTAACAGTGATTTAATGTGGCAGTTGGTTAATCCCAGCCTCACCAGTGTAAATCGCTGGTATAAAAGCCACGGTTATGATGCAGAACAAAGGCTTATCTGTTTCACAAGCGAGTGCTCCCATCCATTCTTGTCCTCCCCCGCACCGCTAACAAACTTTCAAATGTCCGCCTCCCATAATTAGACCCGTTCCTCGGATTGGCCCCTACAGAGAGGGATGAAACAATCCCACAGACAAACATTAACCCAGGCCCTGACCCTGCAGCTTGTCAAGAAGATGAACGTCTGAGACCGGAGGGAGAGGGAGAGAGAGAGGGAGAGAAAAAAAAAAAACAGCATTCCACTTCCAGTAAACCAGGAAAGGGGGAGGGAGGGGGATTTTGGGAAGTTTGGTGAGTCATCACTTTTTCTTTTCTACCAGTTCTCCCCCATTTGGCATCGCACCGCGGAGCTTGAATACCTCCACGGCAGACTGCCCCGTCATGCTTTCAATGGCTCCTTCTTAAGTTTTGACAAGTGTCTCACACTGAGCGTTGCTGCCAGAGTTGCAGCTGTCTGCAGGGCTGTCACCGACGTGAGCTCTCTTTGTTGGCGCTGACGGATGCTTCACTTTGAAACCTGAGGCGATAACGAGACTTACAGCTTTAAAATAAAAAACAAGCAACAACATGAACCTCCGCTTGCTCAAAGACTTACACTGTGTCCAACTTTTTTTTTTGACCGTATTATTTTTTGTTACAATTATTCATCTTTTTTCATATTATTCAAAGAAAAAAACATTACGGTACGGTACGGTACAGTAAAAAAAAAAAAAATTGGGCTGCCCATTCAAGAAAGACGGTAGGTTGTTCTTGACTTGTTATGTGTTCCACTGAACTGAGGGCATGCTGCCATAAAAAGTTATAAAACTAAAATCAAAGAATCCTGCTTGAGGTGCAACAGTCATGTTCACTGGAGCGACGTACAACAAGTGACAATTCATTTTCTGTGGAAGATGACACTGGAGTTCCCAAAAAGGCTCCAGAAGTGAGTCAACATTAAAGAGACCAACTTTAAAGAAGAAATAAACGTGTTTGCAGCCTGGTACAAGGGACGAATTTATATAACTCACCTGTTTAAATTGTATTAAAATTTAAGTTGTGCATAATTAAGGGTGTGGCCATTTGAGTGACATGTGGGTGTCCTTAAGGTCTTTAGCTCCTTAGCTCAGGTTATGCCTTTATTCAATAGTGATCATTGATGCGTGATTTATCTACTAGTGATGTTCACTCACTGATTTTCTTTCTGATTAGATACTGAGTAAAATTCTTACTGGTATCAGCAATACCAATACCGATACTAAAATCATGTAAATAAGCCCTAATGCTTAGGTTTTCAATAGGGGTCTGCAGAGGTACTGTACATGGCACAAAATCTTTGGTTGATTAGACATTTATATATATATATGTGTGTTGTTTTGTTTTTTTATTTCCCCCACAAATTAAGTTTTTTTAAACACATATTAACATGAATCCAACATATTTTAGTAAGACACAATATATATTGTATAATGCACTTGAATACCCAAACTACTGTTGCCACGGATCTGAAATAGGATAATGAGTATTTGAACCCGTATATTAATTGAATAGCTTCATTTTGAATGCAAAAATCTCTCCCATCATTTTGGGAGTCCCCACCCTAATGTGTCTGTTAAACCTAAAAAATAAAAAAGCAGTGCATTTCAAATCATAGCTTCATAAAAAAATACAAGACGTCAGAGTTATTTATGTATTTATTTATTTTAAACTTGGTAGTATGCTGAGGTAGCGGCCTCATTTGCTATATACCTAATACAACAACAGAAAAACCAAACAGAAAGACAATTATAACTAACCCTGAGCTTCGAAACCGCCCTTCAGGGAGGAAACCTTTTGGTGAAATGAAGGAGGGTCGGTCCATGTCGTCCGTCTCTGCTTAGCTGCAGTTTCTTAAACATCTGCTCTACCAAGCTAATGCTAGCTACAACATTTGTAGCACAAATGTGTCTTGCCCCAAATCTTGGCACAACGGAGAAGCGTTGGTTGACATGTAGTCGCATGTCCCATCACTTCTTACCTACTGCTGTTGGCTAGGCTAGTTAGCTGCTGTCTTCTTGTTGGTTGCTAGTTGGTAGCTGCCTGCTAGCCTGCTGGTCGCTTGAACTGGGCTTCTAAATGTGTTTTGCCTCGGATCTTGGCACAAGGGATTGCAACATCTCATCCTGCGTAATAATGAATGCATTACAAAATAATTAGTTTGTCGCTAAATGCAACAACAATAACATTACAGTGGTTCATAACATCTGCATGGTGTTCACAGTTTGAACAGTAACAGCTGCACATTTGGAAAATTGGACGGCGGTCCTTTCCCTGGGGCTTTGTATCCAAGATGCTAACCACTGACGGTGAGAATTTTCCATTATTTCACACTCAAATTTTTTACCGTAACAAGGGAAATATCCAGATACTCAAAGTGCATAGCATGTGTTTATATTTTGCTCGGAATAGCACTACTAAAAAACTTGAATTTGAGCCATGGCCTGGGTTAGTCGTCAGGGCCTTCCTGTTTGTTGTGAATGCTGGAGTCTGTTAAACAGTTTTAGGTGATAAAGTGAAATACAGTGGGGTGAGGTGAGTCACTGGACGTCTGTGACCATGCGGAGAGTTTAATGCTCGCTAACTTCATCTCGTGTGACAATAACATGCTGACGAACGCTTGTAAACTGATGACGGGGCTCAAACATAGGAGCTTTTGCAGCAGTTTTAGGAGCGCCCCATAATGGAAAGTGCTTTAATTCTCATGGAGAAAGCCGCAGATTTTATTGCCCCACTTTCTTCTCCTATTTTTATGTCAGCTCTTTTGTGTGACCACTCATTCTCCCTTAAAGCGTTCTGTTCCACTAACTGATCACTGACATCATTTTGCGGTCGGGGGACTCTCCACAGTGGGCCCCCTGCACCTCACAAAAGCACCCTCAAAACCCTCTATTAGCCCCCTTTTAGCTCCTCTCTCTTGGTTCGGCGCTAGACTCACACACACACTCGGGACATTTATCACTCTTTAATGACAGACTCCACAAAGGATGAAGTCACCAAACCGCAACACAACAGCGTACAACAAAAGGGCAGCCACTCTCAGCTGGACCGCAGCGATATCACGTGATTGATAGGCCTCAGTCTTACTGGCCTCTTTGTGCCACTGTGCTCGTCGTGGTATTTGGCACACGAGGCCTCGGCGCTGCTGCTGCTGCTGCCGCTGCCGCCGCTGATGACTAACAGTGAGTAATCACAACAGTCGTAGAAACTGGCCCGCCTCACGGAGACGGTTGTTACCATTAAAATGTCATCGAAACACTTGATATAAGACAGTGTTTGCTTCTTGCGGACAAGCGTCTATCGCCTCCGTCAGTTGTGGTGCGCGGCCGGTCAGTTTGTGTTGTGTCTGCGCACGGTTGCTTAAAAGCGCTGCGCACAAAACATGCGGCACGAAGTACGTGCGCTCCTCGTTGGCCGTTGTTAGAGGCCTTATTGGCTCTGCGTCACCTGTCAGGCTCTATTCGTCGACATGCCAGCTGTTGTCGTGAGGCGTTGCTCCATCATCAGTCACAAACGCACATTGTGTTCATAACAGGAGTTAATTGGCGCCGGCGCTTTACTTTCTCCTTCTCTTCCAGGGTATCCACCTCAGAGAGGCTGTGATTAACGGGACCAAAAAAAAATCCCCTCGTTTTAAATCCAGTATTCACAATAGTGAAAGTGAAATATGAAACTTATTTCTGTCTCCATCTCTGGGCAGAATCTCTAAACACTTACATGCACACACACTAATAAGCCTACATTAAGTTAAAAGCATAAATCCGGGCCCCACAGAAAACACACACGAGCCTCTTTCAATTTCCAGTAAAGGTAAATATCTTCAGCAGAATTTCTCCGACTGCGTTCCCCCCGTGAATAAACACGCGTATTTAACTAATGCAGTCATCAAACGCCTTCCGTTTGAACTGTATATATAAAAAAAACACCCTCCAACAGCCTCTACCGTGATTTATGAAAAACAAATTCCATTACTTCTCCAAACCCCTGGCTGTGGTTTTCCTTCAAACGGGCGCTTTGCTCGCTGACTCACTGGCTGAAGTACAGCGGATTTCCACTTCCACTTTGGGCCGTTCATCTGAAACGCGGCGACGACGGGGAAGAGGGGAACGGAGGGAGGTAGAGAAGGAGATCTGGAAGCCATTATGGATGGCAGCTGCGGCCTGGAGTGGCTGATTCAGAGGAGGGGAGAGAGGAAGAAAGAAAGGAGGAGGCTATGCCACATGATTGCCATAATGATTTTAATATCTGTGCATGTGTAGGTCATTAATGCGAGAGGCTTGTGATTTAACAGCGGGGAAGATGAAGACTGTAAGTCATTTCCAAAGCTTTCCTTTTTACAAATCCTACGGCTTTGCTTGCACTTCCTCTAGACATCTATAAAGTCTTATCTGGCTGTTTATCCACCCCCTCCAATCAGATATCTCCCTCTTTTATGGCTTCCTTCCGCTCGTGATAACTTTGCAACTACTAGACATACTCTTTCTGGCAAACAGCCATCTCTGTATCATGAGTCTATTTAAAGGGTCCTCAAACAGGACCAGGTGCTTTTGACTATTTCCTCTAAACTCGCCCTGAAACAGCAACTGTCTAGTCACAGCGTAGCGTCATGTGGCATCTCTTCAGTTGTCTCCCATCTTCTCTTAAAAAAGTGTGATCACCGGTGTAGGTGCCAGATCCGCTCGCGTGAGTATCCGGCGCTTCCAGATCCAGACGTCACTATGTAGAGGATGTTGACGTCGCATTTAATAATTAATTGGTTGAACAACAGGAAGAAGCAGATGTGAAAGAGAGGTTGGCAGTTTTAGCGGTTGTTAGCGCAGCTGAGCTACCTGTTATTCTTTGGATAAATGGATAAAAGCTGTATTTTTTTTTTATCTTTTTCAAGATAAAACTTCTTAAATCTTTTTGCCCCTACTACAAAATTAATAGATTGAACTCGAATTATTTTGTCATTTTTTTTTATGAATAATGTGCTGTATTTTTTGTGTTCTGTGGAAAATTTTAAATTTTAAATAAACTTTATCGAGCTATCTCTTCCAAACGTTAGATTGATCACACGTTGCTAGCTGTCCACTCACACGCAACCTCTTTTGGAATTAGCCTGGATTTAGCTTCTAGCTAGCTAGCTGGGTGCTAGCTAAAACCGTGATGACGCGAAACCACCGTACTGAGCTTCAAAATCCAACCGTGGCTTGGTTCTGACCATCTTTATATGCACAGTTCATGATTTTGAGTCAGGAAACATTCAAAAATTCAACATTAGCGGATGCTAGCGAGCTACAGCTGATAAAATCCATTAGCAGTAGTTGTCATTTTGGCTAATGAGAACTATGACGCAAAACTTCCAATTTTAAGTAGATTCAAAATGTGTCACTGTTAACATTATATGTGCAAAGACACCATGACAGATGTAGAAGCAGGATAGTTCTACCTCAGTACCAGTCCAAAGGTAAAAATGACAGCTGTCTTCTGCTACATTCATGTGAGGTGTCAGGTCAGAGCAAAGAGGAGGAAGTGAAATGGTTTTGCCAAGAATAGAAAGCAGATTCCACAGGAGCGAGTCCAACTGTCCCGTATCCTGTTCCTAAAGCCTGAGGAGAGGCCCACGGGGACCACCGGACTCTGGGTTTTCACCCGTGACTCATCGGCGCGAATCACTAGGATGTGCGTCGTGCGACTCATCCAAAAGGTTCAAACACACACCCTTGAGTATGCAAATCATGTGTTTGCTTTACGGATGTGTTATATACATGTACGCAAACAGAGTGACGGAAACACACGCCCAAAACACAGACGTAAATATTCATATTTTGTGTTTTTCTGTGTTTTTTTCTATTTTGGGACAGTGACGTTACGTCTGTTTGAGGGAGGAAACGAGACTTATCTTCATCTGGGATCAAGTTTCCTTGATAAATCGGCCCACATATGTTTGTATATATATGTACACAAACACGCATGCTATGTTTATTTGTCAATGCTATCCTTGTCACTGTTTCAACTCTTGTCAGGTTACGTCAGTTCGGTTAACCACATTGCTCAGTGATGTATGACATGGGTTTGTCCCTTTCACTGCGAAGTATCTAGATTTCATCGGCGCACTCCTCAACCACTCAACGCATGGCTGATTTTCAGTTACCCACTGCAGTCAAACCGAGCGCTTCTCCCTCCTCTCCTCTCCTCTCCTCTCCTCTCCTCTCTCCTCTCCCCTCATCCTCCTCGCCTCTTTTCTTGTTTCCTTGTTTCTCTTCATCAGCTCTGGTGGTCTGAAATCCGTGTGGTCCTCCTGGTCAACAAGGAGGGGGGGGGAACCACACAACGACTGGGTCACAGAACACACACAGAGACAGAGACAGAGACAGAGAGATGGGTTTTCACCTGGGATGAGTAACTTTGTTGGTTAGGAAGTTAGATAATACTCGTAAGACACCTAATAGTTTAGTCTTGAATAGCCGGTATATTTCTACAGTGTCGTGTCAGAGCTGGAAAAAAAAAAAGAAAGAAATTATTAGTAAGAAAAAGTTTATTCCTTGTGGGTTTTTCATCTTAAGCTCTTGAGAATCTCTTTTCACTGATTGAAATCCTTTTCGATTGGTCAGTTATACAACACGAGGCTCTTGAAGTGGAACAGATTGGTGCTCGACCTAAGTCGCTGGGACCGATGCGTAAAAAGATGCGACAAATAGATTTTAACAGACAACGGCCCGGCGAAATAAACCAAAACTAAAACAAGAAAGATCACAAGCAAGTGCGACAATGCTGTAGGAAAGAGAATAATCCAGCACTGCAGATTTGTAATATTAGAACAGGACTGATCCCCTGACAATGAAGAGCAGAGCCGGACTGGTTGCTACAAGTTTCAAATCCGAGCTCGTGGATTTGAATACTACGCTTGGGCATGAAGCAAAACATGCAGTTCTCTGCATGTATTAAACCAACATTTCCAGGGCAGCAGACCAGAACATGTTAAAAAAAAAAAAAACGTTTAAATTTGACACATGAATAAATCAGTCAAACAAAAAGCTGCATTGTTTTAGCAAAGAGAAGGAGAGATAAAAATCACTGTCAGTTACTGCATGCACAGGGATGTTATAGGACTTTTTTGTGGTTTTACTGCCAGACTTCAGTCGTTGCAGCATCTCACCAAAGAATTGTGAAAAAGCATTGTGAAAGAGAAAAACAAAAAGCAGAAACTCAGTTTTTGTCGAAAATGAAAAGATTTCTGACGAATACAGGTCATAAAAACAAACAAACTAAAAAAACAAAAAGTGAAAAGGCTGCCCTTGCTTTTAAATTTAAATAATATGTGTATCATCATATGTAAATGAATGACAGGAAAATGTCAGTATGGAACCAACCTCTGTTACTGAAACATGGGGAAAACATGAAACCTCTAATTCCTCTAATTGTCACTGATCCGATACTGAGTAAAATTCAGACTGGTATCGTTGATACCAATCCGATACCGATACTTTATGTAAATAGACACTAATGTGTCTGGTAAATCTAAAAAAAAGCAAATAAAAAAAAAGTAAAATAATAAGACCATTAAAATAAATTGTTGTTTAACTATTAAGACCTACTATAAAATGAAAACTTGCTTCTTCTTGTCTCCTCTTCTGTCGTCCTCGTCATAAATGCCTCGTGTTCTGTGTTGTGGTTTAACCTGAGGTGTTTCACAGGGTTTGTTGTGCTGCCACAACTCAATAGTTGCTTTACATCGTGTTCCTACATGACCTCGAATGACTGAAGTATCGATATTTTGATATGAGAATCAATTTTAGAGCATAAAGACCTGGTATCGGAAGTATCAATATTTCAATATCCATCTGCACGTCAGTAGCATCAGCCAACGTCTATAAATATGTAGCAATCAAGAGCAATTACAGTAGAGGTTTTAATTAGGCAGCATGCGAATTAAGCAAATGAAGCTAATGTGAAAGCAAAAACTGCAACCACTGTGATTTCTTACATCACTCACTTGTTTAAATTATATTAAGGCTTGAAGTTATGCCTAATTAAGGAAGTAGGCTGTTTTGAGTTATAAACGGATCTTTAGTTTTTAGTTCTCTGTGTAGGCGTCTTAACATCAGTCTCAGTTCCACGTTCTCTACATCTCTTTGATCATTTTGGAATCGGGCCCTGCCAAGATGGCGACGACCGGAGACTCCACACTGAGCTTCACAACCACTCTTCGAGAAAACTAAACACAGAAGATTTGACAATAAAATGAGATGCTGCTCTGTTAAGAGACAAATATTGCATTTTATGACAAAAAAAGAAAAAAGAAAATAAGGAGAATAGCAGAAGTTCCTTGTGAAGACTGGAAAGATTTTCATCTTTCGACATTTTTCCTTCAGCTGTGATTCTGGTCAAATGTGAAACCGTTAAAGGTGTGACTCTCTAAATTGGGGAATGCGTGACATCTCTCTCTGGCCATAGGTCAACTTCTCTTGACATTGACGTTGGAGCTCAAGACTGAAAGATACCACTTCCTTCAAGGTTTATTATTAGCCGACTCTGTCATGGAATTTACCAAAAATAACTTGTGTTCAGATCCTCTCAATGATCTTGGTGTGCTGTGGAGGTGTGACATGCAGCGTGTGTGCGGCAAAAACAAAAAAAAAAAGATGATCGAAGGCTTAATCATCTTTTTTTTTATGTCATTGTGGTTTTATTTTAATCAAGATTGTTTACAAATGTTTCAATAGAATACGTGACAACCTACACATGTAGTATGTGTGCGTCACAGGGTAAAACCACAGAGGCAAACCAACTTCATTCATTCACAACAGACTCAAATCTTCAAAATTTAGGTCAGCATTTTGATTAATAGTCTGATGAGGAAACAGCGGAGTAGAGACAGGCTGTGACTACGTGCCCAATGTCACATTTTTCCGTTTGAAAAAACAGAAAAAAAAACAAACTCATGACTAACACTGACAGGCTATTCACTGCCTTTACTCTACTCATTCTTTGCTCCTTTTTTATTAATGGAAATAGACGGTATACACGGTACTCGAAGCTCTGCACCGTCTCCTTTTCCCCCTGTTTAATTGTACAAACCCGAATCCTGCTGAGGTCACATCCTTGCGGTTTGCAACGAGATTGAGCAACTTTGCTCATTGACGTACACAACATTCAACTTGATGACTCGACTTCTGAAAACTGGTATGTGTCAAGTCTGGCAGCGCCTTGAAAGAGAAATTTAGTCCAAACAATCAACTGAACACCACAAAGAGATAAACAACATCCTCAGTGGGAAGATAATACAGAAATCCTCTCACTCTTCCTTTAATACCACCATTGGGTCAACGTGTTTGATTTCCCATGATGAGATATTTAAATTATACTATTTTACCAGACATTCCAGATGATTTCCCAACAACACATCCAGCACCAACATTAGCTAAATCATAGGTCTTCAACAGGGGGTCCTTGACCCATAAGGGTCATATCTGAATATAACTGAATGACACTGAACGCCACACCACACTCACGGTTGTAACGTCAAACAACCAAAAAAAAAAAACACTGAACTCCCACAATGCATTGCAGTACATTTACTAGTTGCTATCGAGTATTTAATTCAAATGTATTTTAATTTTAGTGCGTTAGTTTTTTAAATATAATTCTAAATTTGAATTGATGATGATTTTTTTTAAACATTAAAATAAAATGTATTTATTTTTTTGTCGCTCAATATATACGTCACAACTGCCGACGTGGTCCAGCCTGCTATTTGTTGGACTTTTCGACCCCCAGGTAAGCCAACCGTGGATAAATCCGGTATGTTACATAAATGCAATTTCGTTTTCTCTGTAGCAGTTATTTCATTTCATAAATGCAACACGCTATGGGTCTAGCATAGAGGTAAAAGCGATATGTGCAGTGTTATCTTCATTTTAGATGTCAGAGGGGTTTTGTGGCTCCCAGTGTTTTATTTTCTGTGGGAAACGGATCCAAATGGCTCTTTGAGTGTTGAAGGTTGACGATCTCTGCTCCAGGGGGATTGACTCAGTTTCGCAGCCAGCCTCAAGTGGCCAATTTTGGAACTGCGGCAACAATTTTTTTTGGCACTTAGCTTATTTTTTTCCGACTTGGGAGTCGCTACTTAATTGAAACAGTCTAAAAATAACAACATAGGTTAGAAGCAATAGTGATCATACATTCATAAGTGGTGCACCATTCTCGCACTTAAGTTCCTTCAAAAGCTCAAAATGTTGCTGCTGATTTGCAACAAGCTAAAAGAAACGCATCGATGTACGTTTGCATATTTAAAAAAGTCCCTCCAGGAGAGAAGGGGGGACATCCTTTAAAAGTGTTTGTAAGCTGCTCTACCATCCAACAGGCACTCCTGATGGACTAAATTGGTGCTCTCTGCCATAGCTTGTGCTGATATCGCTCTAGGTTGCATTATTGTCAGGTCAGGTGTCTCCCTTATTTTGTCCAAACCCAGGCGCACAGCTCTTATTAACGCCGGTCGCCAAAATGCTTGTGCCCTGGAGCGTGCCGCGGCCGCCCCGTTGCCGGAGGCGCGGAGGAGAGTGGATCGGACTCGGCATCCTGCCACAGGAGCTGCTGCTCCCAGGGTCTTTCTCGTAAATCCATTGTGAAAGCTTCGGGGGAGTCCGACCAGACAGGGAAAGCAAAAATGAGAGTGGTCGGCTGCTGTTCCAGAGAAAGATGGAAAAACACAAAGACAGGAAAAGGCCATTTGGCAAACACACACAAGTTTTTTTTTTCTCCCCCCAATTCAGGTCCTGAGGGTAATAAAATTAGTATTTAGAGAAATGTCTACATGCCGAAGTGACTGATATCGAGATCACATGAAACGTTCTGCATTGTTTGACATTCCTTTCGCTGGTATCAGATTCCACACATCTCCGATGCCTTGTTCTTGTGTGCATGTGTGTGTGTCAGTGTGCATAGCTACTCAACCATAAAAAGCTTTAAAGTGGGTAGCTTTTGATAGATCCCTGTTTGTTTTCTCGGCACAAGATCAAAGTCAGGTGGCCTTAAAATTAGCTCTGAGGGGTTTGCATTGTATGTCACCGCTGAGTAAAGACCCAGAGGAGACAGGGAGCTCTTTAATGTTGATCCAAAAACCAGACTTTCCACTTCGTAACACCATTTCACAGGTGAAAGCCGTGTCAGCCTCCGTGAAACTAATTCCCCACAGTGAGCCTTTCGCGGCAACGCGGCGAATGCTAATGTAATGATTCTGGGTTCATCCCGCTAATTTATGTGGATAAGTGATCCAAATTCACATTCTGGAGGAAAATGAGGAGCCCGCGGAGGCAAAGCTATTCTCAGTGACAGAATCGGATTATGTGACGATCCATATGCAATCACTTTATGCCAAGGGAGAAGACAGACGTAGAGGAGAGATGGCAGGGAGAGAGAGGGAGGTGTGGGGGTGTGAGAGGAGATAGAGGACGATGTGGAGGGAGAGAAATAGCAGGGTTGCCAGGACTCCAAATCTTGTCTGTCATTCTGTGCGTCAGTCAGCCTATTCCGAGGCTCAGACGCAGGTAGCCTACAGTATTTGCGCAAATGAGAGTATATATACACACACACAGACACTGTTCGCCGTGCGCGTGCACGGCAAACACACACTTTCTCAGCATGTCAACGCGAGCTGGAAGCTGGAAAGATCCCTTTTTATCCTCTGTCACAGTCTAATTAGATTCCACCACCACAGCAATGCTTTTCCCCTCCACATTTTTCTCTCTTTTCTTACCTCACTCACACTCTGTGCCACACTGTAGCACTGCAGACCTTCTGGCTGTTTCCCTGGCAACAGCTGCTTCCTGTTTGTCTGTCTGCGTTGCCATGGAGGAAGGGTACGGGGGTGACGGCGGCGGCGGGCGGCGGCGGCAGGCGGCAGCAGGGGCGAGCTCGCTAATGACAATAAAGTGGCCCTGAAGTGGACATCGGTGCTCACTTGGTAAACAGTTCTCAGAATAGCAGCAGGGGCGACGCGCGAGGCCTCCGCAAATATTATAACTGATTAGTTCAATCAGGAGCGGGCGGTAATAAATGCTAACCTTTGTGTTGTTATCGGTGCGGCGTCCGTCCTCCGAGCTGCGTGACTGCCGCGGCTCTATTTTCGTCCCGCATCTTTAGATTTTGTCGAGCCTGAAAAGTCCCCTGACCCGAGCTGACCCCTCACTTCGCCGTGCCCCATTTAGTTATTGATGCTACGCCTCGTCAGCCCCGTGCGCAGGCTGCAGCGATAAACAGGGTCAGATTCACCACACAGTCCTCAGTAAACAATGAATATTCATATGTCCGCGGAGGCTCGTCGGTTCCTCTCTGACAACTGTGGGTTTTGTTCAGAGCGAGCTGGTTCTCGAGGTTTTCAGCTGTTTTGGAAAAACCTAAAAAAAAAAAAAAAAAAAAAGCCTCTCAAATGTGTTATTGATGATGGTGTGATGCAGTGCTAACAGACTGAGGCTAAATCTGTATTTTCCATCCTCACCAGGAACGTAGAAGACTCAGGAATAAAAACAAACCAGACGTGCTGGAGACCAGTATTCACAAGAATACTGGTTGACATTTTAAAAGGTTAATTCCCAATTCGGGCTCAGGTTACCAAATCTCCCCCCCCCCAAACCACAAGTAAGCAGGACAGAGCTGCTGCTTGGCATTTTCAGACCAAAGCAACCTTTTCATGGTTACTATAACAGAGCGTGCCTCTTTTCTCTCTGTCTCTGCAGGAACTGAGACTGATCATAGGTCTTGAACTGTGTCCACGTCTTTGTTAGCTGTCACTTGGTGGCTAGTCGTCCCAGGATCTGGCTGCCTTGGAAACCCCAGCAGCATCCACAGTTTTGGTTTCACTCTGTGGGCTAGAAAGCTAACATGTCATTTGCCAAGCAAAAGCTCTTAAATGTGTAATTAATGGCAGGAAATGTGATGCAGTGCTAACAGACTGATGCTAACGCTACATGTTCCAGATGATTGCCTACATGATTGTCCATCTTCACCAAGCAAAGATTCATGTAGAAGATTTGGAAATAAAGAAACAGAATTAGAGGTGTTGCAGAACAACATTTACAAAAATATTGGATGACGTTTGAAAAGGCGGAGCAATAGTCTAGTTTAGGCTAATGTTACTGCTGTTGGCTAGGCAAATTAACTAGTGTCTTCTTGGTGGTTGCTAGTTAGCAGCTAACGGCTAGCCTGCTGGTCGGTTTTCCAGTTGGACTGGGCTTCTAAATTTGTTTTACCTCGGATGTTGGCACAAGGGAGAAGCGTTACTTCTTACCGAAACTCCGTCATACTGTCAGAGTGGTTGAAATGCTAACATTTCCCACTCACACTCCTCTGGGGGATTATGTGGGCCTACTGCTGTTGGCTAGGCTAGTTAGCTAGTGTCTTCTTCTTGGTTGGTAGTTGGTAGCTGACCGCTAGCCTGCTGGTTGTTTTCTCAGTTGGACTGGGCTTCTAAATGTGTTTTGGCACAATATCCTGTGTAATAATGAATGGGAGTGTTATCTTTCCCCAACTGGGATCCAGAGCTTCATAGTTGGAGAACATACTCCTATTTTTCCCTGTCTCTGCAGTACGGGAACTCACTCAGAGAGCGACAAGCTACAACACATTTTCCGTGGAAGCCAAAGTAGCGCACTTGTCGTTGCACGTTGCGCTGGAGCTTGAACCAGCGGTGAACGTTAAAAGCTTTAACATTTTTTTAATTTTCATTGGAATATCTGTGAAATTTGCATAAAGAAAAGGAATAATATTGGCAACGACAGCGTGAATTTGGTGGTGGGAACCAAAGCGGTGGACGGTTTCTTTGTGGTAAAATGTGTTTCCGTCATACGTCAGTCACCGCCTCCGTGCCGTCCCTCCAACCAGATTGCTTCAAAGTTTCAAAGCTGCGCAAACAACAACCCCTAGCACTAAAAATGAAAAAGTCCAAGCTTTTTATGAGCCTAAGTGCAACCCTGTTGTATAATGGTCGGGTATTATGTTACCTCATCTCTCCTGTTAGCAATGCAGACAGAAAAGGGGAGTTCCCAAACGGTAGTTACCCCAGAACGGTTTATTCTGTTTTTTTGACTTAGAAACACCTTAACGTTCGAGTGACGGATGTTCCGTTCCTACGCAGGTGTGTTTCTAGTACCAGTTTTAACACCCACAATGTTATTTACTTGTTTTATGCAAGGAAAGGAGCAAACACTCTGCGGGCTAGCAAGCTAACATGTCATTTGCCAAGCAAAAGCTCTTAAATGTACAATTAATGGCAGGAAATGTGATGCAGTGGTAAGATAGTCAGCCTGGCATTGCTAAGAGATAAAAAGTCATTGTAGTTCTTTAGTATTTTTTGTTTTTATTAATATCTCACAACCTGACTTGACCCCAACCGTTATTCTCCAACCTGAGACTAATTACGAGAGAGTGGTTTTGATAACCCTGCCGCCGCATGAGCTGTGAACACAGATGTACAAACAACGTCCTGTTTCATGAATCCCACACAGATAATTAATCATTTGTGGCTTGTGCTTTTTAAACACAGATGCGGGGCAGGTCTGACCTGGTTGAGGCGTTTTTTTTTTCACGAGCCATTACTATCCCGCTCAGATCAAATGACACATGAATCACCTTCCACAAATGAATTACAAATCTATAAATTTTCTGCCCCGTTTGAGAGAGATTACTGCAGCCGGGTTTTATTTGCACAACATCCGAATTCAATGGAAGCTGTCATAACAGTCTTACAACATCCGTCTCACATGATGCTCTTAATTTGTCATTAAAGCTAAGCAGGTGTTGTAATTTTGATTTCTGGGAAAAAAAAAAAGCGCGCGTCAGCATTAGCGCGCTGTTTGTTCTTACTTCCCGGCTCCGTGTCGCGAATGACGCTGAAGTAAAGCAAGAAGGTAAAAGCCCAGGATGATGAAAACTCTAAAGAGAAGCTCCCGGTGGAAGGCGGCTACGGCGCTTTGGCGCAAGGCGGAGGGGGTTTATACCTGCATCTCACGAGAAACAATAGCTCCGGTTCGAGAACCTTCTCAGGTTTCGCAGGTACGACACATGGCGAGTGGAGTATGTGGGGCAAGTATCTTGTTCCGCGCCGGCCTCTTTCCCTCCCAGCTCGCACGCTGTCAGGAGATAAAAGAGGGAACGGCGCAGAAAAGAGAGTGGGAAACACAGAGAGCGACTTCAAAGCCGGAGAAGAATTTCTTTAAACGCGGTCCTCCGAAGACCACATCAAACACGGAGCGGGAGGAGAACGAAGGAGGGAGGGCGCTTGTGTTGGGTTGCACATGTACACGGATGAGTGTGTGCGTCTGTGTGTGTGTGTGTGTGCGCATCATAACATGGCACAAAGTTGCAGTGATGCATCTAGGCTATGCTGGTCCAAACCAAAGTGTAGGGGAAGAAAAAGAGGCTGTCAGCTCCGATAAAGAGTTTGGAGCGCGCGTTTCTTCTGGGAGGCCTCTTCAGCACCGAGAGAGCACTCCAGCACATCGGCTGCCAAGGAGACGAGTCGGAGGGTGGCCCCGCAGCCCACACAGACGCTCACGCACGCTCACCCCGCGCCGCATCCCGGCTCCCCGTCATGCGAGCGCGCGCGCGAACACACCGAAACGCCCCGCGCTCTTTTGTTTTGCGCATAAAGCCGGACTGGATATTGATCGTTTTAAACAGAGCGTTTTACGGGCGCACATGCTATTCCTAGGGCCCCGGAGTACACCCACGCACGTTTTCCCCTGCGATGAGCGCGCGCACACGCACACACACACACCGCCGCGCAAACAATACATTAAAAACGGGCATTCTTGACATTCCGGCATCATCTGCAGGCAACGCGATCCCCTCCGACTCAACCATCCTTTGTCAGGAAATAAACCGTGACCTTTCTCCCGTTTTTAACTGGAGCCGTCTGCGGCGTTTCAGACCTGCAGTTTCAGCCCTCGCTCGACAACAATAGCGGAAAAAGACAGGCTTCTTAAATGGAAACTGAGTAAATGATTCCAGTCTGAGGTTCGTGTACTGTCTGGCCCCGTGGCTCCTGTCTTTTCCTTTCTTTTTCACGGTGTCCTTCCCATCGCTCTCTTCTTTCAGCGCTCTGGAAGAACAGCCATTGTGGGCCTGTATCCTTCCTGTTGGGATTTTCTCATTGGGTCTTTGCCTCTCTTGCGCCCTGGTCTGTCTCCACATCTGCCCGTGCACGTCTTGCTTTTGTATTTACTACTTCCTGATTTCCAATGTGTCTCTAAAGCGTCCTTGGGGACTTAAAGGAAGTAGACCTAAGAATTTTAATTTGTCACGTGTTTGCAATGGTTAAAACGTCTGCGTGTTTGTCATAAATTGCAGCAATATCTTTAAACAGATGTAAATATAAAAAAGGGATGTGGCTGACCGATCGAGGCTTTGGTTTCACGCAGGGAAACTTTCTGCATGGAGAGCGAAACTTACGTAAATCTCCGTCCTCGCCAAGGAAACAAAGGAAATATCCACATAAAAGATATAGAAATAATTAAAAAAAAAAAAAAACAATCAGAGATATTCTTAGTTTTGCAAGTGAGCAGAAATATTGGATGACATTTAAAGAGGATGAGCAATAACAGAGTAGTTGGACAAATGCAATGTTCCATTCTCTGTTCAGGCTAAAGTTACCGGAACTTCTGCCAAACCAGATACAGAGAAGGACAGAGCTACTTTTTTTTTTTTTTGTCCCTGCATTGCAGGAATTCAGGTCTTAAGACTTGAACCATCTCCATTAGTTGCCAGCTGGTCACTAGCAGATGATTCAGGCTCTGGCTGTCTAGGCAACCCGGATAGTAGTGACCAGTCACGTTCGTGTGGGGTTTTGGTTTAATGTGTGGAAACTGTGAGTGATGAGAGCAAAAGTGTGAAAGACTTTGAACAAAAAAAACGTGCACTGACATGGGCTCACAACTGGCTAACTAATGCAAATATTTTCACTACAATGTGATCATCTATGATCATCTAGAATCGTCAGCATGATTTAGGAGAGACAACTTCTTGTAGCTCTTCTCATATTCTTGGTTATTTCTAACGCGGATGTAGTCGGACAGTCTTGACCTATATACTTGTTTGTCTGTCATCCACGTGTCCACGGCCTAAACCAGAACATCTTAAACGTTGACGCGAGGCAGGCGGTTTTCAGGTTTTAAGATGAACATTTCTGATTTCTGAAAAAAAAACAAAAAAACTCAGTAGCTCGTTTTCACACAATGCTCGCAAGCGGATGTCGGTTTGTATCTTCACCTTCTTCGCCGGCTTCCATTGAAAATGACTCGTGGGCTGGGGTGCGAACTCAGCTATGATAAAGTGGTACGAGAAACGACAAAAAAAAATAGTTGACCTGTGGTAAACGAGACGCTAATGAAACCGCACGACGGTGGAACAATGGAAGCCAATCTCAGGCTGAATCTCTTCAGAAATTAACCGTTCGCGTCTTCGCTGGAAGGCGGGCGAAAAGGCCGACGCACACACACAAACAAACCAACACACACAACCACAGGGTGCGATCACGGTTTGAGCATCCTCTCTGCCCCCTCAACATCCTGTGTGAAAACCATACTACCACAGCAGCACAGGATGTCGCGTCTGTAGGACGTAGCGTCTAGCTGGGATGTAATACGCTGATAAGCTGCATCAAGAATTAATGCAAATATGGCAATCAATACTGATAGTTTCGGTTCAATGCGACTTCCTCCTCGCGAGCGAAGGCGCTGCCAGTTGAAAAGTGTCTGTGAGGCATCAGATCGCATCCATTCATCGCCGCGCGAGACGCTCTGCCAGCTGAGCGTGCTAACCTGCGTGAAAGAATCTGTACTAAAGTGATTAGGTTTGATGCTGCAGATGATTCGCCTCGGGGCATTGTTCCGCTCTGTGATCCTTCTTAATTGATACGCGGATGTGGGTGGATGGCTAAGGCTGTAGCTATATGCAAGGGGAGAGGGAGGAAGGCGAAGTGGAGGGAGGAAAGCTGGTTTCTGGTGCATGCAGCGGATGGAAGAAGCACCTGCTGGGTCCACATGGCTTTGAATGGCCTTGCTCTAAGTGGCTGCACTCACGCATGCATCGGTGTGAAGCGCCGCTCCCGCTGTGAGCAAATGCGGTTGCGAGCACACAGCGCCTCTGATCAAGGCTATAGGCAAGGTGGTTCGTGTTATCCGGCGGTGTAAGCGCCCGTTGTTTATTTTGAAGCACAGGTGCGCGTTGTAAAGAAGGATAGTTGAGGTTGAAACGGGGATAGAGAGGGAGGAAAAAAAAGACGAGTACAGCAAACAGCGGAAATGGGAACAGAGATAGAGGCCAGTGGCATTTTTTTTTTTTTTAATAATAAATATAAACACTGTAGAAAGTGACCCTGATGATTAGAGATTCTGTCCACGTCCTGATGAAACCTTTAGGGGTCATTAGTGCCCTCTTTCTGTGCTTGTCACACTGTGACATCTCTGTGCATGTTCTTTACGTGCAGTGTTAGGTTATAAAAGTAATGCTCTTACTGTAACGCATTACGTTTCGCTGCGATGCAGTAATGTGAGACATTATGAAAAAATTATTTTAATATTTTACTGGGTACTGGCATTATAATGGATTTTAAACCCAAAATGAATTAACTTTATGAAAATTAATTAAGTTGTGTGTTTTTTAATAGAAATTCGAGATTAACAGAGGAGGAAAAAAAATCCGACCAAATGCTAATTTCATGTTAATGCAGAGGTGCCCAAATTCTTCCCAGTGGATGAGCAAAATTGAATCGTAGTGAAGGGTCGTGGGGCAAAATGTTAATTTTGCAGTACATTAAGTATATATAGTGTATTCAGGTGTATTGATTTCAATATGAATACATCTAAATTTACAGTATCTCTATCATAATATGTATTGTGCCCTGAACCATAACTGCAGCCATTATGTTGTACTGTTGTTAGCGTTAAGCCTAGCTTAGTCATCATCACCTTCTACTGGGTGTGGAAATAAGTTACACTGAATGCAACAAGATCTCCGTCCACATATGTTTAAGCTGCCAGCCGGTCACTAGTCGATGCTCGAGGCTGTCACGCTAATCATGTTTGCACAGGGTTTAAACAAAAAACGTTAACTGAAGGTAAACTACATATTCGTGGACATTGACTCACAACTTCATCCCCTGCCTGAAGTCGGACCGCCTTGACCCAGACATCTGTTATCCAGATATTCATTGCCTCCAAAGGTTAACGCCATGTTCGCACTACGAGCCACAACATTACAAAAGCATGGCTAACTGTTGAAGTGTTGCTCGAGCTCTCGTTGACATGCAGAAGCCTCTTCTAGTTTATTCGTGTTCATCTCATCTGAACATTCAAATCCACAAATATGTTCACAACAAAATGTAGACCAACTGATCAGCCTGATACAGGAGGGGCCACCTCTGTGCGACGATTTGTAGATCTTAGCCTCCTAGCTCAGAGTAGCTCTTCTGATTGATGAACTACAGATATTGGCGTCTTCCAGGTTGGAGTATATCCAAAGAAGCTGAAACAAGGGCAACTAGATTTGTGCAGTTTCTTCCTAGTAGCTCCTTAACCTCCAGAGACCCTGCGTCCTCATATGGGGACATTAAGCTTTAGGTCTTACTGCAGCTTATTCTGCTTCATTTAAACCCGTTGTCCTCGTTAGTGGACACTTTCGTCTACCCCATGAAATTGTATGTAATTGTACGTATTGCAAAACACATTCATTTGTGCTTATTAAGGTTTCTAGCTTGATATGACAAACAAATGTAACAAATTTTATCAATAGCAAAAAGCTACAACCTTTCTAATTAGCAAGTACTCATTTGAGGACGTTGGGACTTCATTGTTCGCAATCCAAGTATTAAAATAAACAGTTCTACATTTTTTCACATATTGATGACTTTATTATAAAATGAATAATGACATAATCCCAGTGTCCACATGTAAGGACATTGTTTTTTACTACTGCGTCCTGTTGAAAAACGATGCTTAGTTTTTATACTTCTTAGGTCCTGCTGATCCCAAATACTTATATATAAAGCGCGGGGGTCAGGAGGTTAAATCAAACAAGACCTGTGGATGGTTTAGAGCTGGAGAAGCTACGTCTCCGGGAAACTCCGACGAGTCCTGTTGCCCTTGTTACTGCTCATTGGGATATACAAATACAGACTACTGCTGCCTTCTGGTATTGAAAGTTGCTTCGTTTCACACAGCTGCAGAGCGCACTGTACATGCCAGCTGGCTGTTAGCAGAAGCCTTCTGCAACTTTTTGACTCATAGACAGTCAGAATCAGGTGGCCCTCATTGACGGCAGTTCTTTGATGTTGGTTTTATTATATATAAGCATCACTTCATTTAGTGTCACTTGCTGATAATATTGACAATTATTCAAATATTCAAATAAAAAACATTGCCAGGTTTAATATTTACTTTGTGTACTGAGTGAGAGTCAAGCAAATGTGTGCATGCGGTTTGTGATCATGTGTGTTCAACCCACTCAGCAAAGAGAAACATCTGCACGAGGATCCACCTGCATGCAATCATTTACACACAGGATCCGCATTTATTTTGTCGGCACCACAAAAACCAAAAACCACACTAAAAAACGTCCTTTTTTTTTTTTTTTCTTTTTCTTTTTCTCATCACTGAACCGTGCACATGTCGGCGCATCCAGGATCGGGAGCGTTTGTGAGTCACAGATCTTGGCTGGTCTTGGGAGAGGCTGCAGCCGGATAACATCAGAGGAAAGTTGTGCACATTCACATGTTGCGTTTCGGCACTTGGAACGAACCTCCGTGTGAGCAACTGCAAAGTCGGTTATCGAGCGGCTGACGAGCCCGAGCGACTGCACGGATGTCGGCCAAGATTGCACTTAAGGTCTCTTTCACATCATACCTCAGAAACCGGTTTCCCTCTTTGCTGTCATACGATAGATGAATGGAGATACTCGCCTGCACCGCATCGCCGTCTCAGAACGACAATGGGTTGAGAGTACAAATCTCACTTATTACTCATAACAGAAGAGAAAGTCGAAGGCTCCGAACAGATGCTTGGTCTAACGGGGGGAATCTTCAGATTGAAAATGTTAAATAAACTGAGAGTCGATAGCAGAAAGACCACATATTAAAGCAAAGTAAGCACGGCGATAGTTTCTCTATCGTGTGTAACAGTCATTTTGGCCCCTCTGTGTGTGTAGGGGGGTCGAGTGTAGTGTGTGTAGATATGAGTGGAGTGAAAGCAGCGGCGGCGGCAGCAGCAGCAGCAGTGTCGGCTGTGAGTGTGCGTGTTGTGCAGGTTGCGCGGCAGCTGTGTGTGCATACGCAGCGCGAGGAGAGAGCTTGGGGGGGAGACCACCTACACTTCCACCTGCGCTGCCTTTTAGAGGGGCCTCTTCAATCACTAGGCCGGGGTGATTATGGATGCGAGGCTCTCGCCGCCGGGCGTTGTTTAGCTATTTCTGTACCCTGCGCTTTACAGCGAAACGCCGAGCGAGAAGGCCCCATTAAAAACCTGCAAAAACGCCGGCGACGGGAAACAAATCGGAGGCCCCCGAAAACATCAAGACGTTCCTCTCCCCTCCTCTCTCGAGCGAGAGGTGAAATCCCGAAAAGGTGACGTCCGGGTATTAAAAACGCTTGTTACGCCGTGAGAAAATCCACCACAACAAAGTCTTTGTTGTGGAGGTAGATGCGATAATAAATGAGGACACCTCAGACTTTGCCCAGACTGACACGGCGATGAGGAATGACAAAGCAGCGAACTGTTTGACAGGCACTGTGAAGATGACTAAGTCCAAACTTTCAGAGTGAGATATGAAGGAAGGGGGGTGTGTGTGTGTGTGTGTGTGTGTGTTGGGGGGTGTTATTCGCTCTTGACTTTAGGGAAAACTATTCGAAGGCTTTTTTTTTTTTTTTTTTTTTTTGCAGCTGGTTCCTTAAAGTTGACATTTAATAGTCATTAACGGCTAAAAACAAACGTGTTAACAGAGAGACTAAAGGAGCAGATGATTAGGCTGACACCGCGCTCGTCGACTACGAACACATCTCGATCCTGTTACATCTGCACAAAAACTAGAGCACGTAAACGCCCGCCTGTGGTTTTATGCGCGCAATTCTCCAGATATACCTTCTCCGTTTGAAACTCTAGTAAACAACACCGACTTACGGAGAATTTAAGCAGCGATTTGTGACCAAACAAGACTCTTAAGTTCCCCCCAGAGAGAGTCTATATTTGGTGCAGGGCTTCCTAAATGCACTACTTAAGGTAAACTACATTAAATGCGAGGTAATTAGAGAGCCACTAACAGACCACAAGCTGCTAATTGCGCTGCCTGTGGCGGCCTCTGCTCGCCTCCACCCATCGCAAACCTGCACGAGATCTCCCGTCCGGGGAACGCAGCAAACAGTAATTGTCAGCTGAGGTGAGACACGAAAACATGTCTGACCGTGAGGTGCGTTCGACCGAGCCGCGTACGAGGCGGCGCACCAGCAAAAGCGCATTTACATGTGTGAGTAAGAGCGTGAGTGAGAGCGGAGTGTGTGAGTGGATGACATGTGTGGGTGTTTGTGGGGGAGTTGGATGATTTCTTTTTTTATTTATTTTATTTAAATTTCTTTTTTTTTTTTTTTACAAGCTCTGAATCACTGCAGGGCATCCGTGTCCAGGCTTGTTTAAGACGCGCCGGGTCGGTCTTCGGGAATCGGCGCTCAGTTACCGGATAACGCTAAGGCTCCCTGAGGCTTAGCGGGAGTTGCAGACGCAGACAAAGTCAGAGAATTTGCTTTCCTTTTTTTTCGATGATAAAAACCTGCATGTGAGCATTTGGTCCCAGAAACTGCTGGCACTGCAGGTTTTCCTGTTAACCACCCTTAGAACCCGAGAAGGGTTTTCTATCACACAAACACTTGCACAAGCTAAAAGTGAGTAAATGTAATCATGCTGTTGTTTTATTGTGTGACTTAAAACTTACTCACCTACCTACCTCCGCGTCCTTGCCGATCAAAGACGTCATTCCGGTCAGGGTCGTAACCCTTTTACTATCACTCATGTGCCCCGAAGGGATTCTCAAGTCTGACTTTCACAACGTTATGACGTCCTCGTGTCTAGCGCAGCAACGTTTTTTTTTTTTTTGTTTTGTTTTTTTTCAGTATTTATTTGGACTTGGAGGAAAACCAGGAAGTGGATCAGACGCTAAACTTGAGACTCAACACAGACAACAAGGCGAGCTGGAAAGGGGAGTTTTGCGAAGGCAGATTTCCGACGAAGAAGATTCGAGTTGTTATCAAAGCAGAAAAAAAGGAAGGGAGCAGCTGCTTTCCGATTATCTGCAAAAGCCCTCATTCGCCTGAGCTGATTAAAAAAAACAACAAAAAAAAAAGAAAGAAAAGATGGGCCGTGAGCTCCACGGAGGCTGACGCAGCAATACTCGAGAGGCACTTTGTTTTAATAGAAGCCATGTTTTGACCATGTGGCAGATAAAGAACCAAAAGAAAACACACATTGCGGAGCGGCTGTGGTCGTCCGACCGAGCCAAACCATAACCGGGAAGACCCACTCAAAGAAAGTCTCAAAGTCCTTTGGCAGACGGCAAAACACACTGCGATCAAATGTGTGCCGAGCAGTTTGCCACTTCAAGACTGTGAGGATAAAATGTCAGCTATCTCAAATCCCTGCCTCTCCTCCCATGAGACGCACACAAACACACACCGAGGAGAGATCTGGAGCCAATTGTTCTCTCATGCCACGACACCCTCACCCCCGCATTCCCCTCTGTTGCATTAAATGTCTTCTTGCGCTACAGGCTCCCTGGGTCCTTAGCTCCGAATAGGGCAAAATCATTAAGAGCACACATTCTGAATTCATTACTGCACGTTCCTGCGCTAACACGATAGCGAGGGCAGAGGGAGGAGGACAGGGCGGCGCAAAGGCAGCCGGGTTGGACGGAGCTATAGGTCTGAGCCTGAACGCGCTGACCTCTGGCGCTAACATCAGTGATCCACACTTTTGACTGACTAACCGTTTTTGCATCACGGGCTCGCCTCTCGGCGCGCGCGGCCCTCCGAGGCTGCCGGCTGTAGCTCCGGTCAGCTACCTGACTCACAGCTCCTACAGGCTGTTTCAGGTTCACTGGGCAGAACGAGACCTTGCCAAGGAGATCTCAGTGTCCTTTCACTTAGCACGACCGTGAACAGCACCATGGCTACACAACACGCTTTTTCCCCTCCATCCCTTTTCTATCAGAAGGTTGTGACATGCACTTTGGGTTGAGACTTGCAGAGATAATTTGTCCCTTTTTGACTCTAGAGTGATCAAAGCGTTTTCTAAATTGCCTTGTGGTTGTGGAAACAGAAGAATGTGAAGTAGTTTCGTGTCAGTTTGGATTTCATGGCACATATCTGTCAGGAACAAAGAGGACATCGTGTTAAACGTGGCTCTAAAATGATTATAGATGTACAGACTGGCCTCTCCAGTTTATTTGAACTTGTGCACTTCGTAGGCACACTGCTTCGGGCGCGGGTGTATTCACCCTCCTTTTCCCTCCAACTAGCTAACAACTCTGGCAGAGGCCTGAGTTTTACTCTGTTAAGCTTAATGATCCTAATGATTTCAGCTGACGCTGTAATTAATCTCCCTGACATTTTAACCATCAAGAAATAGACATGGGCAATAGAGACGCAGAAAACCGAGTTATTTAACAGCGCATTATGGTTTTGGGGTTTGGGAACACTGGGCTAATGTCAACTAAACGTTCAAATGCACAAATATTTCCACACGATCATCTAGAATGAATAAACTGAAGATTGGAGAGACCAGTTCTGTAGACCTCTTCATGGCCTGCGTCACTATGACGTCACAACATTAGCTGGAGGCAAAACGGAGGGAAGCTTGAGTCGAACGCTGTCACTGCCAACTGGTAAAATGTCGTCTTGTTGTATTTTTGGGGGCCAAAGCCGAAAAAAAAGCACTAACTGGAAGTTTTATCGCATACTATCCACTGCCAGTTGTAGACAACTTTGGTTGAAGGCGATTGAAAGAAAGGATTAGAGTGAGACAATAATCAACAACTCTTGCAACACACATTAATAGGTCACATTTATATGTAATGAATCATCAGTTTGAGCCTGGATAACGTTACGGGTTAGAATAAATTGTGACTGAAATTACGTTAAGTTAATCATTATTTGGAGGATTGTTGTTACATGTTAATGCTAATGCTAACTGCTAGCTAACAAAACGTGAGTATGCTTCAGGGGTGACTAAGCAGAAATTGTATTTACTACGTTAGCTTCCACAGTGGTTCCTCTTACTTCTTGTGATATCTTTGTTAGAGAGGCTTCACTTGATAAAGACGAACCAGACTTCATCCCCTCCGTGTCCTCCTTTGGTCAAATCGTTCATTTCAGTGAGTGAGAGTGTAGGGGTTAGTGAATATAGCCCCATCAGTCAGAACTTTGTAAAATAACACTCACAGTCTTGGGGAGTGAGTGTGTTTGTATATTCTCTAAAAAAAATGCGTTTTACTCATCCATTCCAGCTAAAACAATCCGCTGAAATATGCTAACCGTCGTTTACAGGCTATAGGGTTTGAGATGTTTTGCCTCCAGCTAAGCCCCGCCCTTCAAAAAAAAGGTTACATTCTTTAGTTATTTCACAGGCAAGCTGGAAGGGAACCTGAGGACAATTCATCAAGAATGTTCAGCAGGAAGTGCCAGAAACACTAAATGCTTACTGACTGTGCCAACATTCAATGAGATTTTTTTTAATCTCCTGATAGCTTTAATTACTTCCTTAAATAGGTCTTCATGCAGACAGATCAGATTAACCATAACCAAAACCAAAACCATATTTGACGCAACGGACAAAATCACCCTGAACCGATAAATTGTAAGAAATAGCAGCTCTTCCTGGAGGAAGAAAACTACTTCCATGCAGAAGTCCATGTGGGCAGAGTTCTCTCTCCCACACACACACACACACTCACACACACCTACCCAAACCTGTAGGTAATTGCATCTGTAATTATAACTGAAGTGAAAGATTATCCTCATATGAACTCCAGACAGGATTAACGTCAGTGAAAAGCACAGGTGATGTGAAATTACACCTTAGACAGAATTAAGTCTATAAATGGGGTTAAAGAGTCTACAGCCGTGCAACAATGCTTTGTGTAAACAAATCACGACAGCCTGCTAACACGCTAACGGTGACAAGGCTAATATTATGACATTTACGCGGTATAGCGTTTAACATCTTAGCCCGGCGTGCTAGCGTTGCTCATTAGCCCCAAACACAGCCAAGATATATTTTAGTCTGAACCGATCAACAAGCTAAACTGTTCTGACGTTGCCAGAAACACACGGCTAACGTAGCTAAAAATAAATCCCGTCAAGCACACTCATAACATAATCAAATTTTCCGGGATAATTCCTCTAAAAGTCTTTCCAGCAAACATAAAAATCACAGAATCAGTCTTCAAAGCGCGAGCGGAGTGAGAGATTTTTCGAGACCTCAAACATCATACGGACGCTGTCATGCACGGTTAAGCCACGGTGATGCGTGTCAGGTCGGGAGTCAATCAGCTATCCGCGATTCGAAAAGCTCATGAACTTTAGCCTTCGAATTAAGTTTGACTGAGGCTGGAGCCGGAGTGTTAACAGATCAACAGACATTCGGGATTGACAGGAGCGGAGCGCAGTCAAAGACCATCAGGCCATCATGTGATGTTGACGAGCTTGATGATGCTGATGCAAATGATGATGGATCGCTCTATTAATAGGTCCGGCAATAATAGCGACCGCAGTCACAGGAGGAGAACTGCAACGCTGTGGATGAGAGGCCCCATTATGTCCAAATGATGGAGTCAGCAGCTTTGTCAAGAGGACACTTCACAAACAAACCTCATCTGACTGAGCCTGTCTTTCTCTTTCGCCTTGCCCGCCTGTGCTAGCCCGTCCTTTTTCCTTTTCATTTTTTTTTCGCTGAGTGGGTGTTTGAAGGAGTCGTGAAGGTCAGGAGGAAAGACTCTCGGGCTTTGACCCCAGATCGGCCCCGGCTGCCCTCGGACGCTCTGAGTCACGGAGGCCGCGCCATCACGCCAACTAAAAGGGCGCTCGGTCGCGTTCGCGGAGGAGCGGGCGACGAGTTAGCGCGCTGACAAAAGGAGGGTTGTGCAGAGGTGGCTGGGGCACAATGGGACAGTTTGAGAGGAGGAGGTGAAGAGAACTCAATCCTCGTCATAAGCACCTTACTGTGAAAGCCTGCTTTGTTAAGAGATAAGGGGAAGAAAATGAGGGGATTTTCCCCCTGGTGAGGAGGGAAAACAAGAGCTTCAGTGGTTTTGTCTGGACACTAAAACACTATAAATTATTATTATTTTTTTTTTACTTAACATTATTTATCACAAGGTTGAAAAAAGAGCAAAAGGAAGATGTGGGAGTCTGTGAACAAAAACTTCCTCAGAGAAAATGTTTATTTCAGTTACAACCTCCCTTCGTGCAGATGTTCACACTCATACTCCACCCAAAGTGATATACGTGCTTTTGCACACACACACACACACACACCGACACCGGCACATGTTCAGAGACTCACACGTTTCTTAATCTTACGGTAAACAGCTTCCTTCCACCCTCAGGCCTTGCCTTTCCCAAACTCACCCAGGAACCAGTGCAGGTAACACTCAGTTGGTTTTGGCTCTCGTCCATTTGGTCCGGAGTGTTTAAAAAACCTGAGTCTGTTGCCAAGCAGCTCGTCCTGCCCTGGAACTGTTTGAAAGTTTGCCCAGAAATTATGCATAAATATATATATATTTATATATAAAAAAAATCCTAGAACAAGTCAAGGCTGTCAGCAAAAGGGTCTGTCGAGAAAAAACAAACAAAAAAGTCGGAGAAAGGAATTTTGAGTACACAGAACAACTCTAAATCTAAACAGACTAAACAGAGATGTGACTAATCGAGATGTGACGAAGCCACGTTGGACACTTTTTTTTTTTTTTCGCCAAAGCTGAAACCTGATAACTGAAGTCTACGGCCATGGGGGTGATTAATACGCATTGTTCAGGGCAAAATATTAAACACACGTGTACATCTGTCTCAACGTTCGCACATTCGTCACTCCCACTCCCGGGCGGCTAACATGGGCGCTTTTGAGTAACATTTGGCAGGATGGCACGGTGCCATCTCACGAATGTTCCCGTAAACACTCACCGCTCTGGACCCTGCGCTGTTGCTCTGTGCCAAAATGTCACTGGGACTGCGGTCAACCTCGAACCGCAGCGCTGCATAAAACCAAAACCCAAACGGAGCAGAGCAGAGCAGAACAGGACGGCATCAGAAAACAGGCAGCTGCACACAGAATAGAATTTATAAGGGAGGTGGCAAAGTGGAGGCTTACCACTGCCAGGAACTGTTGTTTTCCCCTGTTTGTGCATATTCCCATGACTACTGACAAAAAGGCATAGAATCAAAATACTCGATCTGAATTCCTCAGAATTACCTGAGTGGATTAAAAATAGTCGCCTGTGTCCTAACAGAGGTATTCCCTTTAGGCCCTAAACATGATAACAGGGTAAAGTCTGAGCAAATACCTCTGTGTGTGCATTTAACAACGGGTACGTGTTGTTACAGAGAAGTTGCGACAATTCACAGCCAGAGGGAAAACATGTTGAAAGCTTGTCCCAGCTTCATTCTCCAGTTCAAGCTCAAGATATGAACTGAATGAGATTTTGACATGTTTAGGCTGTAGGAACATTCTCCAAGGACCTTTTTGGAGGTATCCGGTTCCTGCGTCGCTACTACTAGGAATTCGTATTCAGGAAAATTATTTTACCCCTTAAGAAAGTCTCTAGTCAGGTGGTAGGAACTTGTTGTTTTTAAAGTCTGTAGGTCTGTGTGGTTTAAAATATCTTCGCTAACTTTAAATCTAGCATTTCCGTTGCTTTTTGTGTCAATCTGCGTCAGTGATATTCATTATTTCACAGGATGTTACAATCACAGCCTAATCACATTTAGAAGAAGCCCAGTCCAACTGAAAACCGACCAGCAGGCTAGCAGCTAGCTACCAGCTAGCAACCAACAAGAAGACTCCTGCTAATTAGCCTAGCCAACAGCAGTAGATAAGAAGTGAAGGGATATACGACTACATTTCAACCAACGCTTCTCCCTTGGGTCAAGATCCGAGGCAAAACACGTTTCGAAGCCCAGTCCAAGTGAAAAACAGCAGGCTAGTCTTTAGCTGCTAACTAGCAACCAACAAGAAGACACCAGCTAACTAGCCTAGCCAAGGCTAGCCTAGCTTTATTTTTTTCAAGTGGGCACCTCCCTTCACGGATGTTTTGTTAAGTTAGGTTCACGACACCTTTAAATTCCTTGAAAAAAAAGTTCCTGGGACTAAAAGGTGCCATAGGTGGAAAAGTGGTTGTTATGTAAATGTGTACCAAATCAAACATGATGCTTTCTTTTTTATACGGTATTAAGTTTGTTGTCTAGTCTTCCTTATTACCGACGTCTGATGCACTCAAACATGGCAAATAACAGTACAAAGAACGTTTCGGTTTCTTGATAAGAGTTTCTGTGACCAGGAACCGTGGGTGGAAACATGACTATAATGTGGACTAAAAGGTAAAATAATTAAAGGTGGGGCTTTTAATGATTAACATCGCTGTCTAGTCTCCTTTATTACCACTTTACCCAAGGCTGGCGTCTCGTACGTACTCATTTTCCTAAGCTTTACAAGGAGCAGCTATAAACTAGAGAGGAGTACAAATTGCTCTGATGCTGTTCCTAAGTAAATTTACAAACACTGGTAAAGCTGTTTTATGTCAAACCTGACGGCAAATTATTTGCATGATTAGTTAAAACTAATGACATGTGAAATAGTTCCTTGAGAGTAGTGAATAAATAGAAGCTGCTAGCTAAACATAATTTAGAAATGGTTCAAACACTGAACTGTTCCAAGTAGAACAAATGCAAAGAGGATCTGTCTTTTGTCAAATACCATTTATTTTATCGTCACTACGTGAGAACACATCTGGAACACCGTGGGTGGTGTGATCATTGAATATGTGGAGGCTCATCGGACTAATCGTCTGCTCATTTAAATAAAGATGTGAACCTTTCATTGTTCGGCTCTAAACCTGATCCGACCTTATCTCCGCTCGGTTGCACATCCATAAAAAAATGAGAGATGTAATTGATGCGTTTCCTTGTATAAACAACTGTCGAACACAATCAGAGATTCATCCCTCCGGTGCAGATTGAGGATTTATCAAAGCATCCTACCTGACTTGTTTTGTTTTTTTTGTCTGCGGAAGGGTACGGTACGGGACACACTGTTAAAGGTGCGTGTTTGTGTAGGCGTTGGAAGAAGTACAAACACAAGATAAAGGTTTGTTCTCTGCAGCCGAGACAGGTGCACTATTGAGAAATCACATTGAACCGGGCACATGTTCCTCCACGGTAAAACGAAAATGAAGGTCACATTTGGTGAGATATAAAAAAGGTTAAATTACCAAACAAGACTCTTCCTAAAATTATCGTTCCCAACAACAGCAGCAGTATCCCCATAGTCATGATTTGTACTGAAAACGAACGGAGAAAGCGTTAGGATGGAAGCAGTCAGTCATAAGAATAAATTCATGGTCACTTGAAGTGAAACATGTGTATTAATAATATGTTCATAGTCTTATTTGTGGAAGACCTTCCAAAATCAAAATGACAAAGCACTTTACAGTAAAAACTGATAGTAGATAAAATCACAGACTTAAAAATACCAGATAAAATAAATGATGCAGTGCCTATTAACTAAAGGCCACAATGATAAAATTGAGTCTTATGAATTTGCTCAGGCAGGGAGTGCCACAACTGGTGATCAGTTGGTCATAGAAAGCACTAGTAGATGTCAGTCTTATCAAATTCTAGGTCAAATGGTTTTAATACAGATGGGTGTATTCTAGATAAGTCCACTCCTTCTCCCCTGCTGAGGCAGAAAGTCCCTAACTACCTCGCACATGGATTCGGTTTACACAACAGCAGGAATGCTGCTGGAATGAGGCCTGAGTGGGCGTGGCTTCCCGGTTGTCCTGAAGAGGAACTAGTGCGTCACCATGCCCATATAAGGCCGCGATACTTCCTCCACAGGATGGCCCACAATAAACAGCACAGTGGCTGTTTTGTTTTGTGTATATTTCGCATCTAATGGATTATTTTTGCGCATTAACTGTTGGACATTTCACGAAATCCTACGTTGAACAACCCCCCGAACCCGTACGCTCTGGTTCAACTCCAGCGACGCGCGGGAGGAGAAAAATGAATGAATGGACACGAAATAAAAGGTTTAATGTGACGGATAAACCTCGTCTCTTATAAAACAGCCACTCGGGCGAAGCGTACGCGCGCAGATCCGTGCGTAAACTCAGTGGGTTTTTCTATTTCTGACACAGGTCTCCGCTGCCATCTCTCCTCCGTGCGGCTCTCTTGCCTACAGGCTTGTTTACAGTCGCCTCTTCCCGGCATTAGCGTCACTTGACGCAACACTAGCTGGGCGTGGACGCGGAGCTGTGGCCAATAGCGGAGCCGCGCCGTCTTGGCAGCGTGCGCTCGCCCACTGCAGCATATAAAGGCGCACACTGCCGTGCCTGCACACACCTCAACTAGCACCAGGACCAAAACACTTCCACCGCCGGGAATTGCGAGATACAACTTTCACTGAACAGGAGTGTAAAGATTACCAGCAAAACAGAGCCTGGAAGAGACTTTTAGCTGCTCACACCGAACCGAAGACAGCGTTTGTTGGACTTTGGCTCTTTTGATTCGAGTGATTTATTTATTTTTTTTCAATTCCACTTCTGGGACACTGTTGACAGAGACGACGAGTTGCCTGAATTGATGCATGTTCTCTGCTGACACTGACTTTTCTTGATAACCCAGAGACTGTGTTTCTATAAGCAGCTGGTAAGCTTACTTTTTCCTACGACTTTATGTCTACAAAGATGGAACAGCCTTTTTATCATGACGACTCTTTTCTGTCGGCTTACGGCCACTCAGATGCAGCAATGCACGACTACAAACTGCTAAAGCAGAATATGAATTTGAACTTGACAGAGCCATATCGCAACCTGAAATCCCAGCTGAGAGCCGAGACAGACCTGTACCAAGGGGGTCAGCAAGACGTGGGATCCCTGAAGCTCGCGTCCCCAGAACTAGAGAGGCTCATCATTCAAAACAGTAACGGTGTTATCACCACCCCCACCCCGGGGCAGTACTTCTACAACCGGGGCATCACCGATGAGCAGGAGGGGTTCGCCGAGGGCTTCGTGAAAGCGCTGGACGAGCTCCACAAGATGAACCAGATGCCTCCTCCTAACGTGTCCATCGGAGCCGGTGGAGTTACGACGTGTTCGCCGGCGGCCTCTAGTGTCTTCGGCTCTGCCCTGCAGCCCGAGCCTCCAATCTACACGACACTGAACGCCTACTGCCCGAACACAAGCCTCTCTTCCGCATCCAGCTACCCCACGGCCACGATCAGCTACTTGCCGCCGCACCAGCAGAGCCACCCGCAGACGTCGACGCACGGCACGCACCCCTTCCAGCACACTCTCCCCGGCTCCGGGCTCCATCCGCAGCGGCTGGTCGCTCTGAAAGAGGAGCCCCAGACCGTACCTGACCTCCTCAGCAGCGACGGCTCGCCCCCGATGTCTCCCATCGACCTGGAGACCCAGGAGAGGATCAAGGCGGAGCGCAAGAGGCTGAGGAACCGGCTAGCCGCCACCAAGTGCAGGAGGCGCAAGCTGGAGCGCATCGCCCGGCTGGAGGAGAAGGTGAAGGTGCTGAAGAACGACAACGCGGGGCTCTCCAACACGGCGTCGGTGCTGCGGGACCAGGTCGCCCAGCTCAAACAGAAGGTCCTGACACACGTGAGCAGCGGCTGTCAGCTGATGCTCACAAGCAAGATGGAGGCGTTTTAGGAAACAGAGACTACTAAATGACTGAAAAGTAATAACACTGGAGTTCTGCATGCGCAGCACTGGAATCGCTGCTGATGTGTTGTCAGCAAGGCCGAGAGATATGTGTAGGCAACTCTGTTAGGCTACTTAGGGTAAAGAGACTGATTTGAAATGGTACTTCCGGATGCTGGACACCCCTCGCAGGACCATTCAACCCTAGAAACCTGGGCAGCATCCAGACTGAGCAGACACTGAGCGACGCACTGGGCGAAGCCCATAAAGTCAGATTTACTAATGGTAAAACATGGGAAAAATTATAGTATTACTTTGTACTTTTTTTTTTTTTTTAATATTGTCATGCAATGTTGCATTCATTCAATGTGTAAATTATTTCGTTTGTCCGGTTGACCCAGACAAACTGATGATGTCCATGTTTACAGTGTCTTTTTTTTATTTGTGATATGTGTATATTTAAGTAAAGTACCTTAAAATATGAAAAGGAACTTGTGGTGTCTGTTTATTCAATCATAAATATTTGATACGCAAATTCACATTCAACATTTATAAACAACAGGAAAGGGAGGGTGGAGGTGATGAGGGCGAAGTTATTTTTCCTTTATAAACACATCAGTTTTTATATCTACTTGCGAGAAAACCTTACACACGCAGATTTTGGTTTCTGTGTTTTTACGCACGGAACGTGAAGTGCGTACGTAGGCCTTTCCTAATTACGCACGGGGGTTGTCCATATATGGGTATGTTGGTGAGCGCCTCGTCACAGGGGAGGATTTCTGGGAACCCCCGCCCAGGTAAAGCATACTGCTTCAATCCCGACTTGTGTATCGCTCGAGCCTCGAGAGGGTGGAGGAAGTTCCTTTTCAGTTATTGTGTAACTTTAGACGAAACTGTCACACGCGAATGGAGCAAAGTGCGATCTTGTTATCAGCTACACGGTTCGAAGTTGGCCTCACTTACAGTTAACAGGAAGTCGATAAAAAAAAAAGCAAAAAGCACCGTTTCATCTTGAAAGTCGACCTGTAATATAAGGGTCAACGGGGAAGGTAACCGACGGCGCGTCGGTGCCGCTCAAGCGCCTTGAGACATATTTGAGGTGTCAGTTTAATTGAAACATTGCACACGACCGGGGGAAGTGACAGCGGCTTCAGGAATGCCGGGGGCGTCTCAAGATGCCACGCCGCTTGCCAGAGCAGTAGGCGAGAGTGGGCGTCCGGAGCGCGCGGGAGCATCTGTGTGTGTGGATGAAACTCTGCGCGCTGCCACGGACAACATTCTGCCGGGACGCATCACTGGCCAAGTATGTGCGGCACAGGCGAGCGGACGAGAGAGAGAGGGGGGAAAAGTCCCACATTGAGTGGATGTCAGTGACTCATCACGCGTTAATTCAACCAGGGGTTAAATGGTGGTCTGCGCGCGGCAGACTGATCAATGTTAGGAGCGTTTAGAGCTCAGACAAGGTTTTAGTGACCACTGGCCGAGACAGAAGCTGCGTATAGCGTGGTCTCAGGAAAATTAAAAAGGGGGATTTCTGACGTTAGTGACGTAGAAGTAAACAAGATCAGACCGAAAAAAAGCCATTTCTCTGTCTTTACTCGCGAAAGCCACTTCAGAAGGATCGAGAAGGGAAGGCTGTGGTTTCTGCGCGCACTCTCACCTCTCACTGTTTTGGAGACTGAAGGCTCTTAACTTCTTTTCATCTGACGCGTATTGAAATAGTTCAATTTCCATCAATAACAACTCCCCTTGTTTGTGCCATGGACGTGGAAACAGAACCAGTCACGCCCCCGCAGGTGATTTCTTTTTCAGTCCTGTGACTTTTGTTATGTTTTTTTTTTAGAACCGTTTATTTTTCTTTAAGGGGATGTTTTTTTCCTTATTGAAACAGCCGACAGCTCTCATAACGCTCGCAAGCATCAGCTATTCTCTGTACCTCTTCACTGTTTCAAGTGCCGGTCTCCGTTTACGCACGCAACATCATGGCCTACGTGTAATAATGCCCCACAAAATTCGATTCGAGCCACACGCCTCGGCCAACAACCCACACCTAGTGTCTGTGGGAACATCTGTGATGTGAACGCTGACGTACGAAGAGGTCTGGGTGGGTTTGATTTTCCTCTCCATGAGGCCCCTTCCCCTCCCACAGCCAACAGCCCTTGCTCTCTATCGCTCATTCGCTCCCTCTCTCCGATCTTCTGTTATCTTCTCGGGAACCATGAATATTCCTCCCACCTTGCCGCGGCCATCTGAGGTTCCTGCGCAAGTTGCATCACTTGTTCAAACAGGAGCTCGGCTGGGCCTGGCTCGAGGAAAGTTCAGAGCTGGATCTCGTGCCATTATTTACATCCTGTTGTGCAGACGGAGGTGCGTTCCCTCCTGGAAATTATGCAAATCTCAACCGTGAAACTCCACTGTAAAGATTCCAGTGGTAGATGTGGATTTTTTCTTTTCGTGACAAACAACTCATTAATTATCTACCCATCCAGGCATTTCACGCCATCAACTGAAGAAACAAAAAGGTCTTTGATGTTACATAACAAAGCTGCGGAGGTTGTAACGGGATATTGTGGAAACATAGTGTTGGCTCTGGAACAGCTCCTCGTTAAAATACGTTTCTCATACATGTTGGTGCATTAACACTAAAGCAGAGATGTGGCCTAGAAAACAGGTCCACGTTCACACATGCACTGAGTCACTGTACAGTGTGTTGTGTGGGTGAACATCGCCATCTACTGGACATTAGCCGGAACTGCAGCTCATATTCACCCTGACTTCTCTTATTTATCCTCCCAAAAAATAACTTTGTGAAGACATGAGCCTTTCAGCAATTAATTCTTTTAAGTCTAGCTCCATCCATCTTTTTTTAAATCATTATCAGTCTTACCTGTATTGACATCGTGTCATTTGTCAGAGTTTTTTCTTTACTGACTCTTTTAAACCTGCTTGAAAATTGTAAATTTCACATATTAGATTCCTCACACATAGTTTCCTCATAAATAATAGTTTTGTATTTTCTGTATTTAGTATCTTTGCCTCAAAGCGGCAACGCGTGACTTGAGTTGTTTCTGTGAAGGTCGGTCTTCATTAGATGGTGACAGCTGAGTTTTTTTCTTAGTTTGTCCTCTGGGCGTTGAATTGTTGCCTCTGTGTCTTTTTCTCTTTGCTTAATCTTTGTGTTTCTGTTTGACTTTGTCGCACTGCTTCTCTCCTGTGCCCGTGTCTGTTTTATTTTTTTTTATTTCTGTCTTTTCTTTATCTGATTGTGTGCTCTACCCTTTGTTTCTGGAGTCTTTTGTTTTCTGCCTCGGTTTGTTCCGTATGTTCTCGTGTTTTGAGGAGTCTTTCTGTTGGAATATAAGGCAAAATAAGAGCCTCTGCTGCTTCTGCTTATATTTACTCTAACTATTCAGCCATCCACTTAAACAGAGGGGACGGTCATTTGTTTCAATGCCATGTCTGACCTTGTAGCTGACATTGATTTCCCAGACAGTTATTATGCTTTTTTATTTTTTATTTTTTAGATGTGATCTAGTATTTGACTAAAGAACGCAGTGAATTCGCAAACCGTACTACAGCCGTTTAAGTTAAACGAGTCAATTAAATATCAAAATGGTTCAATATTGGGCCTCACTTTCATAGTAATTTGTGCAAAATCTGGATCAGACGGGCTCTTTATCGTCACCCCTAATGCAGAGAGAGTGCCTCCATTATTTCTATTTATATCAGCCTGCCTGTAGAGCTTCTAGGATTACAGCACACTAAGTATTTCTAGTTAGGGGCTGTAGAAAATTCTAACGCTGCCTTGAACGGGGTCATGTTTGGTGATGTTTTCATGAATTGTAAGTTAATTTGTGTGAGAAAAATGCTACCAATGGCTTATTTTTTTTACATTATACCTTTGCTTTTCCTACGTTAAGTTAGCCATTAGCTTGCTAAACTTCTAGTACAGGGGTCTTCAATGTTTTTTTAGGCCAAGGACCCCCAAACTGATGAGGGATTAAATAGAGACTACCTACCTACTATATGTGACTTATATTAAACTCAGCCTAATACTGTTCAGAAATTACCACCATTTTGCATTCAATATTAAGCTAAGCTTAGATTGACAGGTCTCAGCTAGTGTGGCTAGCTAGTGTATCTTCTTCTGCCTCCATTGATCCTTTTACTAAAATATGTTGGATTCATGTTAATAAGTATTTAAAGAAATTTAAATTTGTGAGGTAAAATTAAAAAATCTATTTAAAAAAAAGGCTAATCAACCAAAGATTTTGGGACCTCCCTGCAGCACCGCCGCAAACCCCCCAGGGGTCGTGAACCCCCTGTTGAAGACCTATACTCTAGAGGCTCACAAGCTCCATTTGAAGAAACAATTATAAACACATGAACACACCCAAGTTGGAAAAAACTACGACCTAACTGAGGGAATGGGAACTAGCCAAGAGCATGTGAATATGCCATTAAGCTAGCCAGTTAGCTTGTTATTATTTCAAGCAATGACAAAAAAGTAATTCTGAATCAAAAAGGTATATTTCCTAATGTAATTAGTGATTCAAAGACACACTGAGCTAGCTAACATCCTCCAACATCTAAGATCAATATTAACAGCCTACTAGGTAGTTAGCATGCTAAACTATTAGCCTTAGTTGCTTCTGAACACCAACAGTTGCCTCTTAGCTGTGTTTGTGAACACGACTTTACATGTTGTAATCACAAGCTCAGTTTAAAGGCAGCATATGTGATTTTTTTTTTTTTTTGTTTTACAAGTCACTCTTATATATTTTGTGTACACATTACTTTATTATCTCATTGAATCTTTCCTATTTGATGTGCAGGTGATACACAGATGGAGGATGTGAATTAAATCCAAAGGAAACACACAGTTTCTGGCCTTTGAACGTCAGAAATTAGTTTCAAGCGCTTTTGGAGTCACGCAGAAACAAATTAAAAAGATAATATTCCAGTTGGTCTTATCACCGAAAAACCCTCAAACGTTCGTCAGATTGAATGTGTGCGTCTCACTTTTCCTCTGATTTGATGCTGATGAAATGATGATGACTTTCACAGAGGACATATTATTAGCTAACAACATCAACAAGCAGCAGCACATAAATAACACAAACACACACACACACACACTGTGTCTCATTCTCTGGCTGTTTAATAGAAAAATGTCAAGTGGTGCATGTGGCATTATCGGCAGTGACGCACAGTTTGTGTCCTCAGTGTCGCGTTTCCACCTGCAGAGGGATCGTCCTGTTCCACTGGGATGATTTGAGTTTCAAATTCATAACTTAGTCACTTTAAATGAGATTAATTTACGGAGAGATGTGCAACAATGTGATTTGGGTGGGAGTGCGTTCAGCCTGCCAGTTCAGTTGCCGCAAAGCTGAATCACCGGGAAAAAACATCAGACAGCGAGAATCAACTGTCTTGATACTATTTCATGTATAAGATTCCTTCCTCCGGGCAACGGTTAGGAAAGCTTGAGACTGAGTGACAGCCGTCTGAGAGGCCGGGTAAACTCAGTTGTCAGGACGTATCAGTAAATTGGAGGCTGACGCCGGCGAGAAGACTTGCGAGGACACTGAGCTGCCACGATCACAGGTGGAGGCCACGTTTCGGGACGTCGACGCTGCAGTCAAACGCTCCTCAGCCGGCCTGCGAGGGTTTTGTTTCTGGGTTTGATTTAATGATGTCTGTCAAATATGCATCGTTATTAGGTAAAAAAACGACAACAACAACAAAATGGTGAGAGATGTAAGGGTTAGGTTTCAGCAGGGAGGAGACAGAGGAAGCAGGTTATCCGTGCTGCACCGAGTCTATTTCCAGAGCTTTGAAGTTCATGATGCGCGGCGCAGAGACTCGAGTTCTGCTCAGCAGGGGTTTTGGTATTTGAAGAAAGGATCGCACAGCAGCATTTCTGAACAAGGATGCAAAGTCACCTTGCTCTGATAAAGACAAAAATGCAGAAATATTTGCCACCAGGAACACGGTTGGGTGGCGATAAACAAGCGCTGAACCTTGAACCTACTCCTGTCGTCACTATAGGAACAATTTGGAAAAGTCAAATATTATACAATCCCCCCCAATAAACAAAAAACAAATATACAAACAAAGAATAAAATAACAACAGACAAACTGACAAACATTAACGAATCCATTCAACCTCTACTTGTTGCCAAATTTTGTAAAATGATTGCTCTCTATTTGCCATAATGCATAAGTCTTCAACAGGGGGTCAACGACCCCTAGGGGTCCGCGGGGGTATTGCAGGGGAGGGGGTCGCAAAATTTTTGGTTGATTCGCCTTTTTTTAATTTTTTTTTTATCAATTTTTAAAACTTTTCCCCCACAACTTTAAATTTCTTTAAATACATATTAACATGAACATATTTTTCAGTAAAGGAACAGATGGAGTAAATTATGTCTGAAAAAAACAAAAAAGAATATTTGAAGCTGTGTATTATTTTATTAGCTTAATATTGTATGCAAAATGATTTTTCCATCAGTTTGGGGTCCTTAGCCTGAAGAACGTCAAATGCTCCTGCCACAATGAATCTAATCTTTTCTAAATGTAACTCTCAGATTTCCAAAATAGTAGATTTTAATACAATTTTCTGGCTAACATTGTTGACAAGGAGGTGGCCTGTGCTTTATAGCTATCTGTCAATCTTCCGGGTTCAACAACCCTAAATAACACAGTTAAATCGACAAGATCTCCCTGTTAAAGGCTTTAGAAAAAAAAAAAAGTTTTCAAAAAATGACACTGTAAAAACTAGCGTGTCAACGTTTATCTTTCAAGCAAAAAAAGTGCAATCCATGCACTATCTTGAATTGGATCAAAGTATGCCTAGCTTTTATTATGGCATATTATACAAGTCTAACATGATTCCTTTCTGCGAGTTACGAATTTAAACGGACTCGGGGTAACATTTAGAAATGTCTTTATTGAGAATGAAAAGAAAAGCACAGAAAGACCCATTTCAGCGAGCTCACCACAAGTCAAGACATTTTCCTTTATTACAAAACATTTACATCTAACAGAGCCTCACCCTACATATACACGACCAGATTATAAAACGATACATTGGTAATCAAACTACCAGATCCGCTTCCTCCTCCCGTCTGAAAATGAACCTCCTCCTCCCACGGGTTTTAAGCCCGCCACCTCTCCGCCGCCGCCGCGCACCACACCCCTCAGGTTCAGACCCACGGGTAAAAAGCCAAAGTTACATTCATCATCATGATCACTCTGCGCGACGCTCTCCACTATCACATGCTTCCCGACGAGTAGACTGCACAGAATGGTGTCACAGCGGTAAGATCTGTCTAATGCACAGATTAAAATCAGCTCCAGAAGCGAGGCGGCGAAGCCTGGTTATGATTTCAACGCTAAAAAAGTACTTTAACCACTGGGGATTACACGCTTGATTCATGCAGAAGTGTCATTACTGTAGGACTCCTGTTAGCTGGCAATAATAATAGTAATAATAATAATAATAATAAAAAAATGCAGCCAATATGAGATATAATCTGTGTTATTGAGTCCTTGCACAATTAATTCTGCCTTGAAATACTTGACTATCATTCAGCGGTGGCATCTTTTTTTTTCTTCTTTTTTTTTTTTTAATCCTCGCTGTTAAATCAAATAGTAACAAGCTTCCCCTAAGCCAGATATTGACATCTCTAGAGATTATAGCTGTGATGTGATTGATGATAATGAGAGCTTTAGGTTCGTGTGGTAAGTTTAGTTACAGGAGAACTGTCTGAGAGGGGTAGATTTTGTTTATTAGAATCTAGACAATTACCTCTAAATATAATTTTGCCGCCTAGGATCAATCTACAGGCCGCTGCCGCTCCCCTCCACGTCCTCCACCTCCACCGAACGCTTGCGCAGCACCGAGTTCCCCTTCCTGCCGCGCTTGGCCTGCAAGGGCAGCTTGGTCTGGCACGGGGCCCGGTACTGAGGCAGGCCCGTCTTGGTGGTGTCCAGCTCCTCCGGGTCGTCCTGCTGGGCCCTGAGGGCGGCGATCACGTCCTTGTCCGAGGGGCTGAGGGTGAGGCAGCCGCAGGGACGACCGCCGTCGCCCTCCGCCCCGAACTCCCCGGCCTCTCCCACCTCCTCCGGCTCGTCCTCCACCGTCATGAAGGCGTCGCCCCACAGGCTCTCGCAGAGGTCCCGGCCGTGCTGGTACATCTGAAGACACACACACACACATGACAGTGAAGCACATCCAGCAAATGGCCTTTTAATTTATGTAACCGTGCAGCTCATATAATGAATGTGAATGACTCAAACACACAGAAATAAGCCCTTCCAAGCACAGGAAAAGATGAGAAAATTATTTTTTAAATAGCCATGCCAGACGTATGGTTGTCATAGTTTCAGTAAGTAAAGGTTCTCAGCTGAAGCTACAATTTTCTTGTTAATATTTCCCAGAATGTCTGTTCGTGAAATGTTGTGATTGTCATGTCAACCTTGTGATCAGTGCTTGAATAGGCAACTGAATAGAGCAACGCTTAATAGAACATGAATGGGTCCCTCAGCTAAAGCTACATATTTTTTGAAGTCTTTTTTTTGAGTCTTTTTGAAAACTGCTTCTCAGTAGTTGGACTTTTTATATTTGATGTTTGTGCATGAAAGCTCTGTTGAGTCTGTTAAAAAAATGGCTGAAGTTACTGAAGTGAAATAACTCTGGTTTGAATTAAAATACAGCTAATCTAGAGTAAAAGGCATCGCCACTTATTGGTTGCTATCATTTTTTTTTCATACTGTGATATTATATTCTACTATCTCAGGTTCAAACTGCACAATCTTTTCATTCAATATATTTCAGAAGTTGAAACTGTCTTTGTATCTGAATTACCGTAACTCTCAATGTGGCTGGCATTGGAGAGTTGTGCTTTTGTCTGAAAGACCTTCATTTTTTTTATGCACAGACGGATGATCAGGTTTTAAAAGGTTAAGTTAGCCATTAGCTTGCTAAACTGTTCTAGAGGCCTTGCCTTGTCGTAACCACGGGCTCACAAGTTCCATTTAAAGGCGACGTTATAAGCATACGAACATACCAAAGTTGGAAAAACCTACTACTTGACTGAGGAAACGGGACCTATCCAGGAGCATGTGACTACGCCATTAAGCTAGCCAGTTAGCATGTGATTATTTCATGCAATGACAAAAAAGTCATCACTGAACAGGGTCATGTTTGGTGATGTTTTCATGAATTGTGAATTGTTCTAAGTTAATTTGTGTGAGAAAAAAAGCATTTCCTACATTTAGTTAGCCATTAGCTTGCTATGTTAGCTTCGGTTGCTTCTAGAGGCCTTGTCGTAACTACAAGCTCAATAGTTCCATTTGAAGACGTCATTTTAAGTAAAGATGTAGAGCACTAAAGACATATAGTGGACCTGTAACTGATGTAACTGTGTGCTACAGTTTTAACTGTTTAATCTGTATCATGCATTTGTTAGCCCACCCACCAAATTTCACCACCAACCAGCTGCCACTACAAATACTCATCACTATTTGAGCCACGCACAATATTGATGTGACCTTTTCTTGAAGATTTAACCTTAAAGTTTTTCTTTCTTTTTTTTTGTCTTGTACGAGAATGTAAATAAATTGAAAACACCAGTTGATGACATAATGGTTCCTGGAGGATTAAAAAATTAACTCTCCTCTAATGGGGCACGTATGCAGATTAAAGGGGATTCTGCATAACAGTAGAAATAAACTAACAAATCCTAAATCCAAATTTAAGCTGTAAAAATGCTTAGAAATTGTTGGGGATGATATCTCTTTTTTATCCTCTTTTTCTTGTTAGAAATTGCAAACATACAAACACCTGTTTTTCCCAGAGCACCTCCCTGCCAGCAACACTTTCCCCCGTGCTATTCTTGCACCATCACCGGTGCGACATGAACATCCATTGAAATAATTGATTTTGCCTTTTCAGGGCCGCAGCATCTTTGAAATCAAACTGCCTCTGCCGGGTGTTAACAGGAAAGTAGCTCCGGCAAGTAGCTTTCGTCTCCTCGCCTCACCCCGTCTACACCATCCTTGAGAGCGAATCGCCAGGCGCGCCCTTGAGCGCTCACATTCATATCTGCAAGACGTCATCTCTGCATCTCCGACAAGCCTCGCCGAGTAGACGCTCGGATCCGCGCTAATCGCAAAGGTCACTTCCAGCACCTTTTGTGTTGCTATCTGGCGGGAAATTCATTAAAAGCCCTCCGTCTTCATCGAGTTATACTTTGAGGAAAAACTCCAATTACGGCTGACATTATGGTTTCTGGAGCATGAAGAATTATCTTCCTCTCCAGTAAGACATGGATTAAAAGAGGGATACAGGATAATGGCGCTAAAAAGCAAATCCTAATTCCAAATTTAAACTGTAAATGGAGTCTGCCCACGCTGTAAGAAATAGTTAGGAAGGCAAATTAGTCAAGTTTCAGTGGCTCGTTTCTTTGTGGGTTTAAGCTCCTGTTCTCTCTAGTGACTTCTCCGTAACCATTTATCATGTGCTGCCAAGTCTCCTTCTAAAGCTCATTTCGTTTGCTACCTCACTTCCAATACTGTATGTCCCACTTACATTTTTTTTTAAGTGCACTCACTGTTTGTACATCTCTCTTCATTCTGCCCGTTTCTCCTAAAGCACACCCCCACCCCAACGCCTGCTTGCTTTCATCCTCCCGTCTTCTGTCGGCGGATTAAGACTGAGTCACACCGGGTGCTCGTAGAAGAAAAAAACACCGTTGTGTGTTTGCCGGGTTTGGAAGGACACAAAGAGGATGACGGCTATTTCTCTCGACTACATGTACTCTCTCCGTCTGACACTTCGGTCTTATCACGGCGACCCCATAATACACACACGGGGCTACACACATTTCTGTCCTTCCTCGGGCGGACATGGTTTGCTGCCAAAGCTAATTCAGTGCGAGCGCAAGTGGCTTCAGACGACGTGGTGTGATCAAATAAGTGAGATACAGAAATTTCCTCAGGCCCTGCGCTGTCCTGTCCTCCCGTCTTATTTAATCCTGCCCTTCTCAACAACATTACACCTGGTGTGCAAAACGAAAACAGGACAGAGAAATGAGACATGAATTGCCTCTTTAACTACCCATCTACTGCAATAAGGGTTGAAGGCAAACTGATGGGGAGATTAAGTAGGGACCCCCTACCCCATGCATGCCCCATTTATATATTTTATTTTATATATATTAGGTACACCTTGCTAATAAAAGGTTGGACCCTTTTTACCTTCAGAACTGCCTTAATTTTTCGCGGCATACCTTACTGACATGATAGCATCACACAGTTGCTGCATTTGTCGGCTGCACATCTATGATGAGAATCTTCTGCTCTATTAGATTGAGATCTGGTGACTGTTGAGGCCAGTGGAGTACAGTGAACTCATTGTCATGTTCCAGAAACCAGTCTGAGATGATATGAGCTTTGTGACATGGTGCATTATCCTGCTGGAAGTAGCCGTCAGAAGATGGTCCACTGTGGTCATGGGGATGGACATGGTCAGCAACAATACTCAGGTAGTCTGTGGCATTTAAACCATGCACAGTTTGTACTAAGGAGTCCAAAGTGTGCCAAGAAAATATGTTGTTTACGCAAAAATTCTGACCCTGCCATCTGAATGTCGCAGCTGAAATCGAGACTCGTCAGACCAGGCAACATTTTTCCAATTGGTGAGCCTGTGTGAACTGTAGTCTCAGTTTACTGTTCTTAGCTGACAGGAGTGGCACCAGGCGTGGTCTTCTGCTGCTGTAGCCCATCTTCTTCAAGGTTGGACATGTTGTGCGTTCAGAGATGGTATTCTGCATTCCTTGGTTGTAACAAGTGGTTATTTGAGTAACTGTTGCTTTTCTATCATCTCCAACCAGTCTGCCCATTCTCCTCTGACCTCTCACATCAACAAGGCATTTTCGGCCACACAACTGTCGCTCACTGGATATTTTCTATTTTTGGACCATTTTCTTTAAACCCTAGAGATGGTTGTGAGAGAAAATCCCAGTAGATCAGCAGTTTCTGAAATACTCAGAGCAGCCCATCTGGCACCAACAACCACACCACATTCAAAGTCACATAAATCCCCTTTCTGCCCCATTCTGATGCTCAGTTTTAACTTCAGCAAGTTGTCTTGATCACCTCTACATGAATAAATGGATTGAATTGCAGCCATGTGATTGGCTGATTAGCTATTTGTGTAAACAAGCAACTGAACAAATGTGGCGCAAATGTTCACTAGTACTCAAGGATGAACAGATAAAACTACATTTTTGAAAATAATTCAACTCGTCAATGTGATTTGAGGAAATACTTTCAGATTTCTTTCCATAGTTTGGCCCCCAAGTCGAGAATTCATATATTAATAATGACAAAAAGGTTGCATGGCTGATAGGATAAGACGAAGAAGTTATGACTATATAAATGAATCTGGACAGACATGCGTGTAAACTGGGGGTGGGAAAAAATATCGATATGGCAATATATCATGATTTTTTTACTTCCGATACAATATTGATTTTTAATGTCTCAGTATGGATTTATCACTGTCACCGATGTACCTTTATACAATGTGTATTTTAAACTGCATTTAAAATTTCTCAGTGAACTATGTAGAATATTGCAATATATCGTGATATCATAATATCGCAATAATGTATCGTATCGTGACTTAAGTATCGTGATAAGTATCGTGAATTGACGTCCTTGCCGATGTTTTATTTATTCTTTTTTTGGTTACTGATCGCATGTCATCTGATATTCATACTGATATTAGTAAAGAACCTAGACGAGCGTTTTTTTCCGGTCACAGAATCCAACCATCAGCAGTCGCACACAAACAAGCTGTTATTGTCGACCAGCGAGCAGCAAGAGGAATTTCAGGCTGTTACTTTTTAGCTTTAATTCCCCATGATCAGGAGAAAAGCTCTCGAATGTGTCTGAGGAGAAAATTACAATGTAAGTCTGTGGTTTGCTCACAGTCATATGAGCTGCACGGCCTTTTGTTTGCCACTTTCCAAGGTCACAGTCGTACAAAGTAAGCATTGGTAATGTGCGCTGCAATATGAAGCATTTATGAGAACACCAGAGAAAAGTGGAAACCAATTCTATTGTGAAAAGCAGTTTGGTCCAGAGGACCTAGAAATACATCTCTTTAATGATGCGGGTACTCACAGGACTGTGTAATATAAAGTGTTTCTGTTCCCTCCAACCATTAATGTACGATATCTGAAATGTTTCGTGCCAGCATCCAGCACCGACATAGCTTTGCAGATGTAACCTCATTCCCACAAAATCAGGAGGGAGAGGAGAGTGTCTAATGCTGAGATAAATCAGACCTTGGCTCGCAAATAATGTTACCAGTGAGCACAAAAAGAGAGTGTGATAGAGAGTGCCAGGGGGATCTTTGCATGCAGAGGCCGTGTGTGTATGTGAGCAAATCTGGCAGTCAGCATTTACAAATCCTGTCGGCATCGGTGTCTATTTATTCTACAGTCACACCTACATAGAATTTCCATCCAGCAGGCGCGTTGTGAAAAGGGTTTTAATGTAATGCCAGGGAGATGTGCATGTTTGCAGTTTTGCAAAAGTGGTACGAGCTCAGACCACGAAGAGGCCCGCTGTGAAATCATTACCGTCTCTGCTGGCTGGGGAGAAACAAAAAGCGCTGCTGCTGTGACCTCCAAAAGTGCCAGAGACAGGAACTTGTGTTGTGTCTCCGTAAAAGCGGTGATCTGTTGAATGTTTGTTCAAAAGGCTCTGTTCTGAGAGCTACTTGCATTTATTGAAGTCTGTATTGCACCATGAGTGATTCTCTACATGAAAATGGGCCAACGCTAAAAACAAAAGACAAAAAATGCTCACTCATATAGACACACTCAGATATTCTGTCTTTGCATTGCCCGTCTCTAATGTCCTTTAATCATCTGCACCCACCAAAGAGCCTTAGTAGATCTGACATCTGTGTGCTCATTTGTTGAGAGTAAGACTGAAAGCACAGATAGACTGATAGATATTTAAAGTGGTGTGCGAGTGTTGGTTCGCTGCCGGCCTCAGCTGCACATCAGCACCCTCTGTCACTCTTTTTGAATCACCCAGCTGGCCGCTGCCCACTGAAGCAGGGCCGGGGCTTTTCACGCTTCAGCCCACAGCGCCGCTCTGCGCCGTTAACCCTTCGCTTGACCGCGGAACTCGCTGCCTCCGCCACAAACACAATGCGACACAGCGTCTGACCTTCTGCCTGCGGCGTGAGGCTCAAATGAGGATTCAAACCTGTGCCACGTCCCCTGCTCTCCGGAGAAACCTGACATGTGACCGCGCTGAAAGAATCTGGTCATGCTCCCTCGCCCAGATGATAATGTTCTTCTGAGGCACAGTGCTCACGATGCTACCATGCTAACATGCTAACATTTACCCTGTTCCCACTAGGCTAATGGGAACGCATTTTGTTTTGAGGATATTCGTTCATAAACCAAAATATGACAGAGGTCAAGAGGTCACATTAAATAGCGACCCCCTAAATACTATATGTGTTCTATATTAAACTAGACCTAGAGCTATTTATAAATATACATTATTATTAGCATTTTGCATTCAATATTAAGCCTAATTGGTGTGTGTATAAACAACTGACAGATTCAAGTTTTGAGTTTTAACATAGCTAAATGTAGCAGGGGCAGTGAATCAGCCATTTTGGCCTCAGTGGTTTGTAGTTTTAGTTCTGATTGGACCAGGCTGCACCTCTGTTAGCTCTGTTAGCAGATTGTTAGACTGTTATTGTAGCATGTGCCTCTGGAATTTCACCTGAGGACCGAATAGGGTCCCGACAGAGTCAGAGTGTAATATGCGACTTTGTGATTGGCTCGGCGGCAAAAGGGGCGGGGCCTACTGTGAACAGGAGGCTTAGATTGACAGGTCTGGAGTATGGAGCTGTGTGGGAGACGCTGCTGCGCTGCTGAGACAGTCCCTGTATCACTGAATGAGTGAAGTATTAACTGAAAAATAACTTCTCTATACCTTGGATTCATGTTAATGCGTAGTATTTCAATAAATTAAAATTTGTAGGTGGGGAAAATGTATGAAAAATGTCTTGTAAACCAAAGAGATAGCTTCACATTGACCAATGGGAGAAAATGGAGATGTGTTGTCCATGTTTTTCTACAGTCTATGTGGTGGACAGATGGAATATCAATCCAAATGCAGTTAATGTAGAATAAAATAATAACAAAGAAGCAGGTTCACAAATGTTGCAGATCTCAACCAACCTGAAATCTATCGTCTGTCGTCTCATGACTTGGCCTGTTTAAATGCTTCTGGTGTAGTCAACAGATATATGGTAGACAGACGTCTAGGTCAGGACTTCCTGTCCTGTACATTAACTTGAGAAGTGTTTACCTGCAGCTAAATCCTCCTTACGTGCATTTAATCAGTACTGCCTGGATTACCAGCAGGCAACCAGAAAGCTTCCAGTGACAAAACCTTGTCCCTTGCCTACAGAAGTTTTCCCGCATATTCATATGTTTTACAGAGATCAGGTCAGAGCCTACCTGCTGATACTGAACACAGGTTCCGGTGCAGTTCTGTCCCCGGGGGTCTCTGGCCCAGTTGCGAGCGCATGTCATGTCCATCCTGCAGGCGTCGAACCTGAAGAAACATTTGTAACTTAATCCCTCTGTCACATCAAGTCAGACTGGAAACAGCTCGCAGCTAAGCAACATGTCAGTGTGAGATTTGAAAAATGGCATGTGTTGCCATCTAACCTTGAGCAAAAACCAGAAAAAAGATGTTTACCTTTGCAAGCGTCTACAAGCCAGCTTTCCTGTTTTTTTAACAACCAGGAAGGCAAAGCATTTGTCGTAGACGGCCTTACGTGTGTCATACAGTTTTGTGCTCCTTGTCTCTGCACAGTTTACTCTGGCTATACAAGATAGTGATCTCCCCCTCGACAGCCTTTATGTGTGAAGAGGGACAGATACTGATGTTGATTTAGCGTCGCCCGGCAGTGCGTTTGGCAGCCTCACCAATCACGGCAGAAGCTGTGGCAGAGCGGCACGGCCTGGATGTACGAGCGGCGGTGAGGATGAGGCCAACGGGCGGCGTCGGGGGAGCAGCGGTAGAAGCACGACACACGCTTCAGAAAGCCTTCGCACCTGAGGAGACACGGGGAATCGTAAAAAAAGGACGGGTTTAGAAATTAAACATAACGACCTAGAAATAGTTTCTCTTATGTTTGTGCTGCTTGTGCTGCCATTGTTTGACTTCCTTCATTATTTTCGCTGTCGTTTTTTAACGATCTGGTGGCTTCCCCATGATACTGTTTTTTTTTTTTTTGTCATTTGACGGGGTTGTCGTTTGAGTATTGTTCATGCCTCATGCGCTTACGGTTTAATTAGAGCTTCGGGACAAACACATACTGTCACACCTGAGAAACTTTGTCGAACAATTGAGAGACTCTGGCAGTGAAGCTTCTTAATTAGGGATTTATTGGGCTTCTTGGGAGCAGTGGAATGGAACCAAACACTGACATATTATACCTATTATGTATCAGCTTACGCAGTTTATAGTCAAACGTATCAATTGCTGATGTGTTTCCGGCCATCTGATGAATTTAAATTGCCTCTCCTCTGGCTCCATTTTTGGGCTCCACCACCTGCTAGTCATTAACATTGCTCGTTAAAAGTTTGTCGCCTTGCAGGTGTTTGGGGAGTGGGCTCTGACGTTCAGTTTTCACACAAAGCAGGGGCCTGATGGAGCAGAAAATATCGATGGAGCAGTTACTGGCTACTATCACGGTTAGTGAAAGATTTTAGGATTGGACAACAAAACTTGGAAGAGGTAAGAGCAACTGCAGAGTGATACCAGATTTATAGGCGTGACTGGTTTTCAGGTGCTTTGCCGGAATATAGTCCCAAGTCTATAGCTGCCTTAGACAATTACCTTCATGTTAATTGCATTGACGTTTTTAAAGGGACATTCCTGAGTTTTTTTTAATCACATTTGCGAAGGACTGGCTAATTGTCAACATTACACTGTAGCGCCTCAGCTAAGTTAAAGCTAACAGCTTTGCAGGACAAAGCCTGAACCGATTTAAAAACGCTTTTTCTCACTTATTTAACTCTGGGGAATACGGTGAGTGACTATATTTCACATAGGGGTGGCGTATCCCTTTAAGGATACGAGATATCGGGATTCGAGACTTATCCTGGGCTCTTTTTACTGTCTTGTATCTCTGTTTTTGGTCCCTGCCGCCGTTAGCATTGACGATAAATGACCAGTAGACAATAAACCACAGAAAGAGCTGATGAGGCCTGTATTATACACTACAGTTTAATGGGACCAGATGGATGGGTAAGATTTATTCTGGGCTCTTTTTTTGAGTTTTTCTTTTAGCTCTGTGTTTGGTCCCTACAGCCAGTCATTCATGATTGGGAGGAATATGTTTGGGGCACTGTAGGTTGCCTGGGAAGCTGTTTTTTTTTTTCCCCCCCTGAAATCTCAAGTTTGGCATCATTTAAAATATTGTAGAGAATTATTTAGACATACTCCAGGCTCAGAGTGTCGCTTAAGTCACTTTTAGTGCTTTTAGCTCTGCTTTTGGTCTCCACCACCTGCCAGTCCGCAACATTTATGGTAAACAAACATCAGACAATAAACCTTAATCATGTAATACAGGTTAATGGGATTGGACCAAAATGAAATGAAGGAGGCTTACTCAGGGCTCAGAGGCCCACACTTGTCCCAGGGTTCATTCTGATTGTTGGCAGAGGGGATGTGGGAGATGTCCTGGATGTCTTCCTCTGTGCAGCAGCTATCTGTCAACAGCAGAGACGGGAAAACATTTCAGCTGGCAGCTGCCAGTCTTCGGATTTAGATTGAGATGTTTGCCACAGGCCACTCACTGTCAGCGTACAGGGAGCACTCCCTCAGGTGTGGCTCCGGGGTGGGCGTGGCCTTGTGTTTGCCATCTTGAAGACACACCCCCTCCGAGAAGGTTCCGCCAATCAGCATAGACGTCATAAACGCGCAAATAAAAAGCAGGGGGGTTGAAGTGGTGCCCATCTCTGGAGACACAAGAGATTTTCAAAAGTTATTCGTTATTTTTTTTATATATATATATTTTTTAAGAACATCAAACAAGTCGCATGTAATATCTGCTTTGATGGTGTCAATCACTATGTCACGGCGAGACCTCCAGCCCAGGCTGTGAGCTCTGCATGTGGTGACCTAGTAGACAGGGTGAGGCTAATTAGGCGGGACTGAGGCGCCGTGCTGAGATGGATGACATGCGTAGTCGTTTAATCTGACAAGCGGCTGGCTGCCGGTGTGTAGCCTACATAACACGAATTAAACAAATCTGCTGGACGTGGGCCCCCGCACTGGCCTGGACAGGTGAGATGTGGCCCCGATTTGACGCCAAACGGCGGGGATGGAAATCTTTGACGCATTAAGTGGCGGGACGGTAAATCTGTTTAATTGAATTAGAAAAAAAAAAGGTCTTAATCAAAAAAAAGAAAAAAATAATTTCAGTTACAGTAGTACGAATTCAAATAATTCAAATGAACGAAAAATCATTAGAAAACAACACATTAAAAGTAGGTCTGTATCAGATGTTTACAAGATAAAACCATTTTTAAAAGCTACCACATGTGTAAATGTGCATTTCATGGGGACTGTTATTCCTGTTAAGTTTAGTAACTTACAAAACGCAATCTTATTTTTCATGGTACATAATCAGGTTGCATAATAATGTATAATCCGTTGAATTTTTTTTAGATGAATCTTTTTGAATATGTTACCTGTCGCTGGGGAGATAAATGCTGCTCTGTCCGGATTAGTTTTTCCCGTGTCCTCCCTTTCGCGTCTCTCCCGGTGCGTTTCCGTGGATCCAGCTGGTGCTCGGTGCGCTGATGTCCTCCTCTCCGCGTCCCCGTGTCTCTCTGTGAGCGTCGTCTCTGATCTCTGCTGCCCGGGGGCCACTGCTCGCCACTTTGTCACCGGTTTATATGAAGGACATTTCGGTCCCTTCCACCAGGCGACTCACCCCCTCCCTCTATCCCCATGATGGGAAGTCCTATCTCTCTCTCTTCTCTCCCCTCTCCCCCTCCCTCACTGCCTCCCTCCCTCCCTCCATGTCTTGCACGCACAAACACTATTACGCACACATAAAAGATCGGACTCCCTCCTTGTTAATCTCCCTGTAAGATGTTTACCAAATCCTCCTTGTTGACAGATTTCCTTCCACCAAGTGAAGCTGTGTGGATGGAAACACTGAAAATCACCGCTCGACATGAACCACAACTTGATGCCCTTCATATCCAGAGGCTCAGTCACAGGTGTTGCTGAGTCACACCTGTCTCCTCCCCCCCTCCAGCTACCAAAGGCAGCCTCTCCCATCCAAACACACACACACACACACACACACACACACACACTGAGGTCAGGGCTTTTTCCAGATGACGGGGTTAGAAGAGGGCACAGTGGAGATTTAATACCGTATGATATGCTGAGGACACAAATCTCTGCAGAACAAAACGCCGGGAACTCACTGGGACGCTGCTGCGCTTTGCAGAAGCTTCCCTCCTATGATTTTTTTATTTTTTTTTTGTGTCACTTTTGCAAACAGGTGAAACCCAAAACATCTAACGACAGATAGTTACAGTGCACAGTGTGAATTGGGTTATTTTGGATGTTGTTTGTATCCTTGCTCCTGGATTTTAATCTCACCTCCTCTTGGACCTGGTGTGCCAACCTAATCCCTGGCTGGGTGCGTCCCCCCCCCTCGTCTCTCCCTCTTTCCCCGGCTCTCTGTTTGTAGGTCCTCCCAAGGCTTTTGGCCACGTAGGAGCAGATGGAGTGTGTCTTGTGGCCTAGATACATCAACCCCCTAAAACCAAGACTGTGAAATTGGTGACATGCCTTAGACGGGGATTGGTTTTGGCAACGGCACCGCGCGGGGACGAGAAGGGACCGGACAGATCGGCCATCAAATAAACACGCAGATTGAGTGTAGATGAAAGCGTCTCGGTGGAGAATGAAGTCAGATGTGCGGCGTATGAGCTGCAGGAGGAAATGAGGGCTCGCCCGGGCCCCGTTGTCCACTAGACTGTTTCATAACTGCTGAGGGTCATCACCACCGCACAGCACTTTATTTCTGGGGGGTGAGAGCGGAGGAGCGAGAGGCAGACAAACATCTCTTCATCTGGTAATTAGAGGAGGAATAACGATATCCTTTGTGCCGGAGCTATTCAGGGAACAGAGAGAGAGGAGGACAAAGCAGACCATCAGGGCTCTCAGTGTACCCTTGTTGTTGTTCTCATTTATCAGGGCTGGGTCACTGCCTGTGTTTCAGCCTTAGACTGGCCCTCGGCTGGGAAGCTCTGCCACCCGTCCCGGTCGACTCGCGCTAACTGACAGACATTCATTTCCACCATTTAGACTTTCTTTTATTTGTTCCACTGACCTATTTCTCTGGGGTGCCTCTAAACATGCAGCTGCATGAAATTTGGAAAGAAAACATGGAGAGGTTCAGACACCGGCTTCTAAAAAGCCCCAAATATGGAAAATAGAAAAATGAGAACTTGGACTTAGACTAGGACGGACAATCTGGGGGCATTTCACTTTGCTGTGATGCTGATTTTAGGAAATAAAAAATAGCCAGTTTCCTTCCAATCAGCCTGAGTGCATAAAAACTATTTAGCTAATGATTAATGTTTATCTAAAACTCTGCAAAAGATTTAGGCACCAAAAATGGAAGGAGGCTCTGAAAAACAAAGTTTTAATTTGTTAATGAGCTTCAAACTATGAGCAACTAACTAAACTATGTGAAGTGTCAATCTTTGGCGCCCCCCGTGGAGATAAATGGTAACTGCAGGTGTGTTTTTGAACTTCAGCTGCATTTTCCGGGAAAAATGTTTCTTCAGCCAGATTAAAATCATTCTGAATAAATAAATTGATGCAAGGTGAAAAGAATGTACGTGTTTACAGGCCTCAAGAAAACATCAGTCACTGCAGAATCTCTTTGTTTGAAGCGATTCTGCAGCTGTGGGGAGTTGCATCTGTTTTTCAGCAACTTTTTAGATGACGCTGACCTAATTCAACAGAAGAAGATGATCAAGATGTTTCAGCGTTGTCCGTTTTTTTTGAAACACTGATTATTTTTCTACCTCCACGTTTCTGTCCTGAACCCGACGCTTGCCCCACATTGCGCAAACATGCTCAAAAGCAACGGATTTGTTCCAGACAAACCATGTGCTCAAGTGTTTACATGGTCATTAGGAGCTAATATTTTCCCGGTAAACGGATTAGCAGAGGTTTACACCACCCCTCTCAATCTGGCGCCTTCTGATTGAGGCGCCCTGTCCGCGTAAATGCAGCTATGTCCGTTGGACATTAGTTCTGCCCACCGTCTCTGGCAGAAACGTAACTTCTGGGAGATGGATCTCGCATCAGTAACTGTGTGACTGTCTCCACAAACACCCCATTCCAAATATTTATTATGTGAAGCCCCGTTTGGTGGCAGGCAGGGACTTAACCGTCCTTTGTTTTAATGACAGCGTTTCTCTCTTTGTCTCTTTAAGATCAATATAAACACCTGTTTTCCACCATCTCCATCGTCTCTTCGTGCACACTAATCCTGGACCGACAACACGACGTTGCTGCAGAATAAATCCAGTCACGCATTTTTAGAGCAGCTTAAGCATCTTTTAATTATATTTACTGATTGCGTTAAACGGCGTCCAGTTTTTTTTTTAACCGTTGGCTGCCGGTGCTGATGTAACGTGTTGATCAGGATGCGAAGGAGACACCGGGATCCGTTTCCACATGTTGAGGAAATCCAATTGAGAGGATGTCTCAGATAATCCAGCGCTCCACACACAAGCAGGAAACTCTTTAAACACGTTAAAAGCTGCACGGCCGTTTGGGACGGTTATCCTGAATTTAAATGTCACCCACCCGTAGTTGATGTTAGTTTGAAATGTTTAAGGGTAAAGGGGGAATTTAGAAGCTACTCCAAGTAAAAGGTCAAGCTCATTGACCTTTTACTTGACAGAAATGTCACTGGTCAAATACCAAATTGTCGGGTTTTCTAATTACTGTTAAGAAGACATGTTCTAAATATCACTGGGAGAGTGAAGTTTTAATAAATAAGAAGATAAATGCTGAGATTTTACGTTTTCTTTATTCAAAAATCCTCAGTTTCATGAGCTCAAAGTTTTTGGGTTTTATTGTGTGCACCATTAAATCTTTATTAAATCCAATACTTTGACCTTTTTGCCCAAATGTTTACAGCCCAGGTGTCTAGCTGACAATAAGTCGATGGGAATCAGAGCAGAAATCCTCACGCCGCGATGGATTTCACAATTTAACAAGGGGCGATGTTTCGATCCTACGTGAACTTTTTCTGTCTGCAAATCAATTTCTGTCGGATCATTTGACAAAAACGCCAAAGCAACATTTAATAAATTGGCTCTCAGTCAGTGTAACAATTAAAAAAAAACATCCAAATACACAGATATTCAAAACATACATATAGACATACATTGTTTTCTTTCTAATGCATTTAAAGGCTTGAGTTTTCTAGCATCAGTGTCTATTAGTCGTTGTTGTTGAGCAGACGCATTCGTTCTCCAGTGGAAAACACAGAAGTCCCAGTTCTCCATCCTGTGGTCACATGGCAGCACTGCATGCACAGTGATTATGTCCATTCTTTATTATTCATTCATGAGCAGGGCTCTCCATTTCATGTGAACCCAGATTAGCTTGCCTTCTTGGGAGAATTATCTCATCTTCGCCTCTGGGTAAACAGTTGAAGGATCCAGATCCTTCATACTTCATAAGCCGTTGCTTCTAGCTGCCGTTCGGCCTCAGCCTCCGTTCCTGGATGTTCTTCCCAAAGTTCATAGTCAGTGTAGTGACGGCGTAAGTGGATAAGATCACGATGGTGCTCCCCACGAACTGCGACGAGGCTCCCCGCCTCGCCACAAACCTCCACCCACGCCTCTGCAGGTGGCTTTCTGCTGCCTCCACGGTCTGGGCGACGGGCTCCATGGATGTGGATTCAAACACCTTCTTCTTTCTGCGTCTGGAGACGATGAACGGCGTCCCTCTTGCTGAGTCTCAGTGCTTGCCTTTCACCACACATGCGTCTTTATCTGCTCAGCCTTGTTTGCACACGTCAAATCCTCAGACTCAGATCAGTGCCAGAGTACGTCAGCTACACCTGTGGGAGACTGAATGAACAAGGTGTCTCTTGTCTGCAGCTCCAGACTGGAGTCAATAATAGAATTAGCACAAGTCATTCAGTTTGACCTTCCTTCCTTCCTTCCTTCCTTCCAAGGACTACAGCAAGAGGAGCTTTGTTATTTAAACTTTAAACAACAAATTCTCACTAAATCCCACCACAAATTAAATACAGGCCATCAAAAGCATTTGTTTTTATAATTGTTGATTAAAGTTTTAAACATTAAAAAAAAAACAAATAGCAACAGAATGTGAAGAAATAAGAAGTTATGACATTTTTGTCTAAGTCCTGTGATAAAGAGACATCTATAAAGTTAGCATGCTAACCCTTTAAAAGCCTTTAATACTAGTTAGTACCACAGGATGGGATAGTGGGTCAGTGTAGAGTTTGATAGCAGCATTTTTACTACTAGCATTTTTGAGCTAGAGGACATTTAGATTTCATTATGGGGCTGGTTTCAAAGGATACAGAAAGAAAAAACTCTGCTCACAAATTCAACTCAGCTAAACTCAGTTGACGTGTATTGACTGGACTGCAGTTACTCTTCTGTCCATCACCACATAATGCCCCTCCCAAACAGTAGGATTGACTCTGCAGATCTTTAAAGGACCATAATAATTTCCCAATGGAACTACTCTGGACCAATTTACACAGATTTATCAAGGAAGTTGGTGTAGCTTCCAGGCTGGACTTGTGGAATATTTTGAAATAGTTTGGATCATATTCAAAGGCACGTTGCACCTTGTTTCTTTATTTGAACATTTGCACTACTGTTTTCTTTGTGTAACACAATAAGATTGTCAGAGTAATTCTTCAGATAACACCACCAATAATAAAATTAGACATAAATAAAAAGTTTTTCTACTTGTTAAAAATATGGTACCACTATGGGTTGTCTGTTTTCAGTGCAAATACAATCAGACACATTACATTTGCCCAGATTTAAAGACATTGTTTTGTTTTCTGTGTTTCAAACTGTATTTCAAACAATATCAAATTTACTGCGGAGTTCCACAGCGTTCAATTTTGGGTCCTCCTTTGTTTTATCGCTACATTTTTGTCATTATTCCCACAATACTCAGCTTTACATCTGACTTTCTCAAGACAACTTGTGTCATGCTCAGAAACTGATTCAGATTAATGGCTCGTTATTTCCATTGACCTCGATTGATCAATCATTTTACTTCTACGTCAATTAAAATCTCAAATCAAATCAGGAATCTGGGCACTGTCATAAGGTTGTAACACAACAAGATTGTCAGAATAATTCCTCAAACAGCACCTCCCATAATAAAATTAGACATAAATAAAAACCTTATGTTTTTCTACTTGTTAAAAATATGTAACACTATGATTTGTGGTTATTTTTTTTCTGTGTTTCCAATTTAAATACAATCAGACACATTCCACTCGCCTAGATTTAAGTGAACAGGAAATTGTTTTGTTTTGTTGTGTTTGAACAGAGTCACAAAACTACAAAACAGGATTTATTACATGAAAACAGTTGTGCACGTCACACACAAGTAAATGTGCTACTTAACAGTTATGTACCGATCTGACTATTTGGATTTTAAATTTATTTATGAATCTTAAAAACTGTATTTATGGATTACATTTGTCCATAAAAAGACAAAAATAAATGTTTGATATAAAATCTCTGCACATTTTTTAAAAATCCCTGGCTGGACAAACCTAGAGGCTAAATCCAAACAAGAGACTAATCTTGATGCTGAAGCTGTGTGGGTGCACCTTTCTGGAAGATGTATTGCGTATCTGTATTAGACAGATTCATGTTTGTATTACAAGCACCGGCTCTGCAGCTGTAGATGGATGGCCGAAGAAAGTCCTGACAAACAACAATGTTTGTCCCATAAATTCTGAGATGACAACAGAGGGAGCAGGTCAATGGACGACACAAATTTTGTCTTCCATTTCTGTCTAGGCATTTTGTCCTCAGGCTTTGCTGCAGGATTTAATTGCTATTTGTAAATTCCATTTATTTGAAGCACTGCACGTGGAACTTGATCAATCTGCTTCAGCCTTGTGTTTGTTTCAAACACTTGAATGTAACAGCTTGAGCATTTTGGTCCACATGTAAGAGGTCGTCGAGGGTTACATCAGCCTGAGCTCAAAGCTGCAGTTGTAAACTGCTTTTAGGATGTTGATGTGTACTCATCCAGGACTCTTTGCGTCTTTATAATAGGCTTAACTGTGTGTTTGTGTGTGTGTGTGTGTGTCTTTTCATCAGCTGCCTGAGTGCCAAAAAAGCACTGGTGAAGTCTTTGCCAGTGCTGTTTTAAAGCTGTGCCCATTAACATTCACACTGCATGAAGCTATAACACACTCACAAATGAAAAGTGCATTGGCTTTAATCAAGACATCACCTGCTGCCGTGAAAGCACTTTACTCCAATAACATCTGCTATTGTTATTTTCTTTGTTATAATATCTATTACTAAGGCAACAGGGAGACAGAACCTTCAACATTTGTTCTCCTTTTCCCCTCTCTTTGGTTTATATTAGCGGCTTTTCACAGATCAACTGATATTATATGAAGGAGGAAGTTGAAACTCAGTGTCTGTTTGTTTACACGGCCCTAAGAAGATCTCTTTTGGCAAAACGGCAAAACATGAATATGCAGCTTATTTATTTAAAATGTGAGAACATCTTCTCAAGTACAAGCTCCTTCAAAATATTCTTTCACCAGTTTATTAATTATAGACAACTGTATGATTTGTGTAAGATTTCAAACTATATCGAATGTACTGCGGAGTTCCACAGGGTTCGATTCTGGGTCCTCCTTTGTTTTATCTCTACATGTTTCTACAAGATCATAGTTATCATTATTCTCAGAATACTCAGCTTTACATTTGACTTTCTCAAGACAACTTGTGTAATGCTGAGAAATTGATTCGTATGAGTGAGATTAATGACTTGTCATAAGTACATTTTTGCACTAACGATATTTCCATCAGCACCGGGTAGTGAACATTTTACATATTTTTAAAACCTTTTATCCTCGTAAAAATGTAAAAGAGGCTTTGAGTCTACTGATAACCTGGGGAAAAGGTACATTTCTTACACAAAAAATCTTACAGCTTGAACATACACTCTCTTGCCAGTTCATTAGGTACAGTAGTATAAACAAATCCTTTCAAATACAACAGTATTGCATTAAATCTTAGCTTCATAAAGGTTATGGTATACAGTATTTTTTTTAATATATATATATAAAATAATAAACTGATTCAGTTTCTCCCAGTATTTACAGATTCTAATTGCCCTCAGTTATAGCCACAATCAATCAGATGGGCTACTGTCAAAAATTGTAATGTTTTTTTTGTTTGTTTGTTTGTTTTTTTTTAAAAAAAAAAGACAGATAAAAAGTCATAAATATTTCCTCAGGATGGGGTGGAAACCAAAAAGTGAGCAAAACGAGGAATATAATCAACAAGTCTGCCTTAATGTTGAAAAATTTTCTGCACATTTTATTCAAAATAATTATGTCTTTTAATGTCTCTGAATTTCCTGGACATTATAACAGTCATGTTGTCATGCATGCATGTTTTCAAATGCATGTGCACACTTTTTTAATATCTGATCTATTAAAGTTTGTTTCCAGTTTCTTTCAGAGCCTAAAAGTCTCTACCTGATGTTTGTTTGTCTGCATGGATTTTGGCCGTAATTAATGGATCAATCCTGTTACGAGTACCTTTGTCAGAGGCAGCAGCCTGTGATGCAGTGTGATGTGGGTTTAGAGGCGACCTGCTGCTTTGGGCCTGTAGGCCACCAGCAGGAGAGACAATTCCTGATCCAGAATGAGACACCGTGGCAATCAGGATTACGCAAAGTGCCTGCTGCCACTGTCTAGGCTCTTAATTGGTTATGTCAGTCCGTGGGCGTGTGTAATTAAAGACTTGGCCACAAAATAAATAAATAAATAAATAAAACGAGGGAGGGATGGAGTGGAAAACATGAATGGGATGGAAACAGATTTATCCTCACCACAGCTGTTGCACATAAGCTTTAGAGAAATAAAGGGAAAAAGATAAGAGAGGAAGATAAATTTAAGAATATTTAGCCAAACATCTGATATGTTGGCTTTAGCTTCATCATATTAGCTGTGTGTGTGTGTGTGTGTCTGTTTTTATTCAGTAAGGGGGGTTAGCACTCTTTAATGCCATTTTGTCTGAGTTAAAACTTGAGACTTGCTTTTAGATTGTGTTTATGGCTGGGATTAGTCATTTCCTTAAGGTGGCAGGAAATGGGTTATTTGAATGGAAGGTCCTTTTAGCGTGTGTGTGTGTGTGTGTGTGTGTGTCTGACCGCTGCATGAACTGTGATCTTACACATAATCTGCTCGCTCTAATTCACCCGCTGCAGCAAGTGTAAATCAGTGTGTGACCCAACAGACCTAAACTTCCTCTGAAGACATCAGTCAAGGACAAAAATAGTCACCCTCAAAATAAAACTGATCTGAAAAGTTCTGTAATTCCAGATTATTGGCTTTGCTAAAAAAGAAAGAATATATTTTTTAGTTTTTTTTTTTTTTGAGTGTGTGTGTGTTTGTGTTTGTGTGCAATATTTAGGGATAAAATAATTGCTGTTGTTGTTTATACACCAAGCACCATAAAATACTGTGCATGCGTCTTTGTTGCACTACCTCCTCCCACCACAAGGAGTCATAGTGTTGATTTGCTGGGTTTGAATCCGTCTGGGGCCTTTCTGTGTGGAGTTTGCATGTCCTCCCTGTGCCAGCGTGGGTTCTCTGCAGGTACTCCGGCTTCCTCCCACCGTCCAAAGACATGCTCGTTAGGTTGATTAGTGATTCTAAACTGGTCGTAGTGTGAATGCTCGTCTGTCTCTGTGTGTTAGCCCTGAAATAGACTGGAGACCTGTCCAGGGTCTCACCCAGTGACAGGCTGGGATAGGCTCCACCCTCCTCCCCCGTATTTGATCATTTGGCTCCAAAAGGATCTCAGAAAAAAAATAAAAAAATAGTACCTGTTCTTAGAGGACACCATATGTAAATACTGTTTGTAGTCAGGATGCAGACATCTTACGTCATCTTAAAGCTAGAGACTCTATTATCTTGTTTGGTGGTTGAGAGAAATGAACAGAACATAAATCTGCACTAAAATCATCTGTCAAGTCGAATTTGTAGTAACGTGCAGCTCGTTGTGTCTAGTTGATGAATGGAGCTGCGTATTCCTATGAGAGCACCGCTCTGCTTTGAGCTTTAAATCATGCATCATGTCGTCATGCATTAGTTAAGCTTGACTAACATTCTGAAGCCGTACCAACATTTTTTTGACAGTCTCGGTGTTAAAGAGAGGACAGCTGCTACTGCTACCAGCTGCAGAGCAACAATAGTTTCAGAATGAGGCTGAAATCATTTCCAAAGTGTAAAATGATGGAGATTCTGAGTACAGTCGCAGTACGTTGCTTTAAATCAAATGGAGACGAGTAAAGAGATTACATGAGCTCAATATCAGATTTAATAACAATCTGAAACAAGGGCAACTGGACTTGTAGAGTTTGCTGAAGATGTTTCATCCGAGCGGCTTCTCTGGATCTAAAGTTTCTGATGGAGAGTTGAGATTTAAATAGGAACATTAATTGAAATGTACATGACTAAGGTCTGGTAGCAACCAGAAACTTATCTTAAGTTGGAAGAAAACCACTTCAATGTAACATGCAGGGAGGCCTTTTTTGGATAAACTGTGACCTGGATGACTGGGAACATTCACAGACACTTTGCCAAACTCTCTGTGATAATCACCTTTCAACAATAGTGAAGGAGTATGAGAGGACACGGAGGAAGCATGCATTCGTACCAACACAAGCATTCTTAATATTGTGTAGGAGGACGTTGTTAGTGGGGCGCCTTTGGGTGCTATGGGTTTAGGGGTTGAGGGGATCATCTCTTTGGAGGCCAGGTCAACACCTTGTGCTGTTCTTCATATTTCTTTCTTTTTTTTTTTTTTTTTGAGTTGTTCCTAAACAGTTTTGTGTGTGTGTGTGTCTGTGTCAGACTGCATCCTGCTGGGGATGTCTGCTGCCATCAAGCAGTCTCGTTCCTATGTGGTGGGGGGTCCTAGTCTGGTCTAGGTGGGTGCTGCATGTCTAGGTCCAAAAGTTTCCCAGCAGAACACAGAACTGTCACAAGATGGTTTCAATGTTATTTACTTCTCCTGTCTGGTCATAATGTTGTGGCTGATCTGTGTTTGTATCTGGTTGCAGTGTTGCCACAGTTACCTTAATCCGATTAGTGATTACTGATTACTCCTTTGAAATGTAACTTAGTTAGTTCACTAATTAGTTGATTTTAAAAGTAACTAAGTTAGATTTCAAGTTACCTTATTATTATGGTTTTACACGTGAGTTGTCCTCATGCTGAAAACGTGTGATGTCACGTCCTGAGATGCAAGTAACTTTGATGAGTAACTAATCTGATTACTGGGAAATAGAAACACGTTAGATTATTCGTTACTGGAAAAGTAATCAGATTAGTAGTCAAGTCTCTGATGTGCAACATCTCCAGAGGAGCCTATATACAACTCCCCACTAGTCTAAAAGAGCTGAAGATGAAACGTCCTCCAGTTGCCCTCAGCTTTTCCTTTTTTTTTTTCTTTTTTTTGATATCTTCCTTGTAACACATACAGCAACAACTCATTCAGAGCGGATCAGCAGCTGTATTATGGTTGTTGTTTTTTTTTTGTTTTAGAGACTCTGCAGCTGGATAAGAGACGAGGCCATGATCCGTCCGGAAAAGCTTTGCTGCTCCCATCTGCTCCCCTGCTGTGTGCGATGGACGTGGATGGATACGTCACTGTGTGTGTGTTATTTCTTCCTCAGGGCTGGAAAACCTGGGTCACAAAGCTAAAAACAATTAGCGAAGGAAAACATTGTACTGCAGATTTTAACAAACACTACAAGACGTGTAGAAACTGAAAGCAGGAGAACGGAACAATCTCTAAACTAGATTTAATAATTTAATAACGATGTGGTTTAAGGATAGATGCGATTACATTTATTTGTAATTTAACTACCGAGCTAATTAAGACGGTCCGTCCTTCCGCTTTTGCAGTAATGAACAAAACAGCAACACAGGCCCTTGTTCCAAATAAATCTGAGCAGCTGTTACTCTCCAAACTCAAAGGGATTACAAAGTCATTACGTAAGAGGATATGAGAGCGGTATCATGTCAGGCGCTGAGCACTGGAAGTTTACCCCACAACGACAAAATCGTCGAAACTCGGTGAAGCTCGCCTCCCCCTGGGGGGCCGACCTTTCACCTGGTGAAACCTCCTCTTTTTCCAACAATCTGCCGACGGACTCCAGCGCAGCACAAGGAGCAAAGCTTGCGACGACAGCAAGAAAATGAAGCTTTGTGTGAGTTTGGTGTGTTTGTCAGGGTTTAGGCAGCGAACAAGCTACAGAACAAACCTCTGCCATCAGCACTGAGGCGATCCGGCTTCTTGATCGCCAGCCAGACGGCGCTGACGGCTCCGTTTAATCTAACAAATAACAGCCTGCTTACTGGGGCTGGTTTTTTCTTTTCTTTTTCTTTTTTTTTTGAGAGTCACACTGCGTCTCTGAACTGACACAGTAGAGAGAGAAAAAAAGGGGGTTTTCAGGTTTTTAACTTTAGACATTTGATTGAGACTCTAAGAAAGGAGAGGAATTAAAAAAAAGCTTCAGTTGATTTTATTTTTGAATTCTTGTTTTTTCTTTTTTTTTATCAGACACTGTAGGTTGTTTAAACGTACCTCACATGTTTTGACGGTATAGGCTCTTCCATCTTCTTCTAAGGTGTCACTTGATGTTGCATGAAGTATATATATATACATACAACATTTATTAGTAATTGCTATAAAAGTACCTTTACATACATAATTATCGTATATTTAACTATTATATAAATTCTAAATTTATTATATTACATACATACATACATATATATATATATATATATATACATATACACATTCACCGGCCACTTTATTAGGTACACCTTGCTAGTAAAAGGTTAGACCCCCCTTTACCTTCAGAACTGCCTTAATTCTTCGTGGCATACATTCAACAAGGTGATGTAAACATTCCTCAGAGATTTTGGTCCATAATGACATGATATCATTACACAGTTGCAGCAGATTTGTCGGCTGCATATCTATGATGCAAATCTCCTGTTCCACCACATCCCAAAGGTTCCTCTATTAGATTGAGATCTGATGACTGTTGAGGCCGTTGGAGTACAGTGAACTCACTGTCATGTTCAAGAAACCAGTTTGAGATGATATGAGCTTTGTGACATGGTGCATTATCCTGCTGGAGAAGATGGTCCACTGTGGTCATAAAGGGATGGACATGGTCAGCAACAATACTCAGGTTGGCTGTGGCATTTAAACCATGCTCAGTTTGTACTAATGAGCCCAAAGTGTGCCAAGAAAATATCCCCCACACCATTACACCACCACCACCTAATAAAGTGGACAGTGAGTGTAGGTGTTGAATGCATTTTGTGTGACCCCAGCAATAAAAATCCAGCCACACTGAGTCCTGATGAGCTGATTGTAACGAGCTTTGATGAACTGTAAATCCTTGAAAAGATAATGAATCACCAAAGCTATAATCGTTCATCTCGAGGAGGACGCGAACCAAATTTTACGGCAATCACTTTTAATGAAGGATAGAATATTAACACAAACACTCAATGCGCTCAGTGTCAGGGGATCATCAGAGTCAGTAAGATATGTCTTTTGATGTCCATGAATATTTGTCTATGACAATAGAAGTCTGGACAAGAATAGTTGAGCCAACAATAGCATCACACTCACTACATTATTATTATTACACGTTAATAAATAAATAATCTTCTCCTGTTAAAAAAACAAATACTACAGCATCACTGCATCAATGTCCTTTTGGATGCACAGGCGTAGGCTGTCTTTGGGTTCTTGGACGCTCCGTCTCAGATCTCTTGCTGCGTCTGGCACTGATGATGTCAGTGTCGTGTGGGCAGCTCGGACCATATGTTACATAAAAACTGTGTGAAAGTCCTAATCCCCAACAAGGCGTTACACAATGACTATGTCCCCTAGATGAGTTTACCCTCACACCAGTCATCTATTAAAAAAAACAACAACAAAAAAACCCCCACATAGGTTCACTCTAATGAGCCGTAGCAACTGCATCTGACTTTAATTAGTATTTTTTGTGTGTGTGTGTGTGTGTACAACTAGTGCTACTGCTGTTTCTCACCATTATAGTTACATTGCATATAGGTCTATGGTTGTGCTATAAATGAATAATCCACCCTCTCTTAGAGTCTCCCTTAAAGTGGTTTTAACATCTTTAACATATTGATCATTAGCCGCATTAGTTCGAATCATAGGCTTTAATAGCATCTAAATTGTAAAATTAATTAAAAAAGGTGGAGAGCTGTTGACTGAACCAACAGATGTGAAAAGCAGATGTCTCCGAAAGCCAAAGAAGAGAGAAGTAAATGGATCGGTGCATTATGAAGAAACAACTGGCTTTTGTGTCAGGTAATATATAATTATATTAAGAAAAGTTACTTCTTGGAGGGCTGTCGGGAAAGTTTGTGGATGCGGTTATTTTGGCGTATTTATGGCCGACAGTTACTATTTCATTTCCAACAATAAATAACAATGAAACAATAATAATAATATTTGTGATCACTCCTTGTCATCCTTTTGATGCTACAGTATTGTATGACTAGCGTTACTTCTCAGTAAAGCTCTTAGCGTTAGCATCTTTTACTGTGTTTTCCACTGTGTTTTTGCCACTCAGGGGGCGTGGCCTCAGGTGGCAGTGACGTCAATGTCGTACCCTCTATAGAATTTATAAGAGCTTTCATTTTGAAAGTCATAAGTCCCCATTTGACACCGTTCAGTGTAATGTCCTCACAGGCCATATAAGCAGGAGGATGTGTATCTGTGTGCAAATATTTTTATGTGTGTTACCAGCCATCTATCATTGCATAGTTTACATCAGTAGTAGACGTAATACATTGCTTATGGTTATGGTTGTGTGTCTTTGTTTGTTTTTGTCTTTGTGCATGTTGTTTTTCTCTCAAAAACTGCAGCTAGAGGTTTTATACACTCACTTGCCAGTTTATAAGTCACACAATAGTGAAAATGAATGCATGCTAATATAAGGGTCCAGGTCTAAATCTTACTTCTATCAAGGTTGTGGTGTTCAGAATTTACTCAAAATGACTGAGCGAGCTGTTGATTCAACTGTGTATGTGTCTGGGAAAGATCAGCCAGGTTAATTTGTATAATCTGGTTTGGACAATGATGAGTGATTAAAGTTGTATTTTAGTCGTGGGACTGTTGAATTGTATTGTGTTGTTCCAAACACACAGGTTTCAACATAAACTGGGTATTATAGAGGTCATTAATGGGGTGTTAGTGCAGGACTGCTGTATTAAAATGCACTAATTTCCACTAGTGTATGTAATGAACTGTGTAATCTGTAATTTAAACACGGACTCCCTCTGCAAGACAGGAGAAACCTGGAAATAAACATAAAGTCCTTCCTGGGGAAACTGAGCTAAGTGTGACCTTTAATGTACCCCTGCATTTCCAGTCTTTATGCTAAGCTAAGCTAATTGGCAATTATGGAGTTATAACAAACAGACAAACAAGAAATAAATCAACATTCATACAAGTTTAAATAATGATATAGGTCATGTTATACTTTAGGTAAATAAATAAATAAAAAAAGTTTAATTTGACAAATGACACAAATCTATGCCCTGATGAAGATCAATATGGCTGCGACACACAGGCCCATGTGCTTTTAACCAGTGTTTGCCATTTTAAAATATATTTTTTTATACTTCACTGCCGTTGAGTCCCTTTGCAATCTTATCTTTTTTGACACGACACAACATTTTCTGTGTTTTTCAATCTTCTGTCGCTGTCTGTGGTGCTGAATTTCGCTTTACACTCGTCCGTGCTGCTGTTTATTTTATTTTATTTTTGCAAACTATCAATATTTAGGGTTATTGAAATGGATTAATTGCCTCTTCAGTGTAATTGGACGCAGCCTCTGTGGAGCCTCTTCATGTCTTCTGCAGGGGGTTGGATGTTCCTCCTCTCCATTCATGTGAGGAGAGCCACTTCGCCGCGTGCGTAAAGGAGGAGGGGCGAAAGGGAATCCCAGGAAGGGGTTACAAATATCGCGTTGTCCATGATCCACTTCATAGGAAGTAAAGGTGGAGGAGCAGCGACTGGGTGAATGTATGAATGAAGCGGATGAGAGTTTGTGTTTTATTTGGAGAGGAGAGGAGACGGGAGGGAAACGATGCGCTCTCCTCGGTGATGTTTACGGGACCGGACAATTAGCGGCGAATCAGCGGCAATGTCAGCCCGACCCGGGAGCTCAAGGATGAAGCGCGTCTCGGAGCAACGCTGCTCCACCGCGGTGCAATAATGTGTGAAGCAATCGCCTGCTCCTCGTCTTCGCTTTGAACACGCTGTCCCTTTGTGGCCAAATGCGAGAGGGAGTCCGCGGTTCCTCCTGAGATTCAAAACAGAACATTGGGGAGGAAGTTCAGCGTTTGATCCCACATGGACATTGTGTTTGCAGTGATTGTCGAGGCCTCCGGTAGCTCAGCTGGACGGCACCAAAGCGCACAGACCTCTGGCAAAATGTCAAGGATGCTCCGAGGAGGAGCAGCGCAGAGCAGACAGGTCACAAGTGGAGCCGAGGGAACCACCGAGAGACGTTTCCTTTAAAAACCAGAAAGAATGAGACCTCTTGACTTCTCGGGTGTGTTTTCCTGGGCGAATTCGACGTGACATCGGACCCCCCACACCCACCCACCTCTTTTTTTTCGCCTTTTGGCTCCTGATGCACCAGGACTTCTGCTGCTGCAGTTCTGATGCCGCAACCCAGCTGGGTCAGAATCACAGAGTAGTCGAAGGATTGTGTCAGTGAGCGGGGAAATCCACGCACCTCGTACCCCGAACCACACACCATGGATGACTCGGGGATAATAAGGCGCCGGAGGCTGCAGGTGAGCTGGATTAGTTATGGAGTTTGATGCTGAACATCATCCACTTTGAAAAAAAAAATGTGTTGTTCCCTCACAACATGGCACATTTTACCTCTCTACATATGAACTCTTATCTAAAATCAGCCTATGATCAGACATTAATGATGTTACTCTTTATTTTAATACATTAAATAACATATACAGACTTCTAGGATATACTTAATTCATAATATGTTAGTGAAGAAGTCACATTTACTCTTGTGTAAGTGTGTTTTAATGGATGTAATTCAACAAATTGGCTATTCATTCAGAATTAATCAGTTTTATTACAATGTCTGACACTTCTAATCCTAATCCTGTTGAGTGACACTCAGTCATTCTCCCGTTTCTCACTTATCTCGTGTGCCGCTCAGCTCAAACAAACAGAATGTGTTTGCAGGTAAAATCACAGCCGTGCGTTTGCGGCATCTTTTAGCTCACATGCAGCCGCTTCGACACCTGATCACGCGTGCATGTCGATCTGTTCCAGTGACTCTTGTTCATCCATTATGAAGCAGCCTGATTAACCACGGGGTCATGCGGTGCACCCCTCCTCCTCCTCCTCCCCCTCCTCACCCCCCCCTCCCTCCTCCTCTCCATCTTTGTGTGATTCAGTCAAGTGAACTGAGCAGAGATGAGCAGCCGGCAGCTTTTGATTTCTCCCGTTGGACCAGTTTGTCATCTTAAGGAGGAGAGGAATTGACCCCTATAGTTGCGCAAAGAGAGAGGAAGAATGGGGGAGGTGAGGGGGGTTATGAAGGGAGGATTAGTGAGGTGTGCGTCTCATCATCCCCACCGCTCAGCTCGCTGGTCTGCGGCTGTGATGTATGACAGGAGCTACAAGGGAATTAATCATCATACAGTCAGACTCACAAAGTCACTGGCAGTTTATAGATATAAGCTGAATGATTTAGTGTCCTATATATATATATATATATATATATAAGTGTGTGTCTGTGTGTGTGTGTGTGTGTGTGGTAGAGCCATACACTTTACATTTAGCTTATCTGCACGTTTAATGCCCGTGTGTTATCTCTCTAGCTGTGTGTGGCTATGAAATTGTGTGCTGACGTGTGATTGGCTCTGCACGTCGCATTCAGCCGCTCTGACAGTCCCCCGGGTCTCATCATCCCAACCGTCACACACACACACACACACACACACACACACACACACACACACACTAAGCACCATATGGCGACACACCCCAGTTCCCCCCGCAGCTAGCTGAGTTCAGGGGTCACACCCATGATGCATTGCTTCGACATGACTAACATGAAATGAACATGATCCCTGCGCCTCTTCCTCTCGGTGACTCCGCCGCCTCCGTTTGGCTCGCTGCTCCGTGCGGGCGATGGACGTGGAGAGATTATTGAGGTTTGATTTGTGTGAAGTAGCCGCTGAGAAAAAAAAAAAAAACGGCATCGATAAAATTAAAAGGTGAATTAAATTACGTGAATGGATAGAGGGATGGATAGGTAGATAGGTGCTTTATCGGCCCCGTGGGAAATTCGGTATCCAGCATCATCAGTGGGAGGCTGAAGGTATCGACTCACCTTGAATACGAACTATAAAACAGAATAATGAGGTAGAAATGAACCTCGAGGACACATGTGGTCTCTAATTTAGACCAAACTATCCGTCCACAAATACATTTTCCCATCTCTGGCTCTGCCGTGCACATTGTAGTTGTTCAGAGTGCGTGAACATTAGCATTAGCCAATGCAAGAGAGGCCTTTAGTCTTCAACAGGGGGGTCAGCAACCCCTAGGGGTCTGCGAAGGCACTGCAGGATGTTCGCAAAATCTTTGGTTGATTAGACATTTTTTATACATTTTTTTAATTTTACCCCAACAAATTATACACATTAATATGAACATATTTTAGTAAAGGGATAAGGGATTAATATTGAATGCAAAATGATTATAATAATGTATATTTATAAATAGCACTAGGCAGAGTTTAATACAGAACACATATAGTAGGTAGGGGGTCCCTACTTAGTCTCTCCATCAGTTTGGGGGCCCTTGGCCTGATAACCAGTGAAGATCCCTGCTATAAAATCAACATTTGCACACTAGGTTCGCTAGCTAGCTGCCTGAACTGCAATTAACTAACTTACCCCTCAGTTTGGGGTTCCTTAACTGGAAAATGTTGAAGACTCCTGCTTTAGTTGCTCAGAAATTAACCTTCGGTTGTGACCTCTTGGACTATTATACATCCTGTCTTTGCTGTAATCTCCGTTGGTCGACCAGTTCTGTGGATCTCGGAAAATACGGTTTACAAATAGTCAAATTTCTTTGTTTTCTTGCTGGAAATCTGCAAAGAAACATGTAAGAATAACCACATATTCAGAATAAAACAGCCTGAACGGACGCAGAAAAATGAGGAGCACGACTACTCGGGCATAACACTCGTGCATCATCCACCCCCACCCCCCAACATCCCCCTTCTCCTTCTGTCAGAGCCGTTTCAGTCAGTCAGTGTCTGCTGGAGATGATTGCCGCTCTGGTCATTGTCTTTTTGCAGCATGACTCTCTTTGATTGATCCGTGTTGTTCGTCTCCCAGGGCCCAGCCTGCTCCCCTCCATTATTCTTTGTGGTGTTTTCTTAAGAAAAGAAAAGAAAAAAAAAATGATTGGATCGACCGGTGCAGTGTGCTCTATAGGTATGCTGCTGCTGCTGCTGCTGCTGCTCAGCTGACATCATTTCCCCCCCTCAGCGTGGCCGACAAGACTTTAAGGACACGGTAGAAGAGGAGGTTTTTACGCTTTTATGGTCGCGTCACGTGAGCTCTCGGGTTGTTTGCTGCCCGTTGTGAAGCAGCAGCGTCGCAGACGGCTATGAAAAGGACTTAAATGCTCTGTGTCGCTGCATATTTTCTACCTGGAGTTCACAAATTATTCAGTGAGAGACTCGAAGCACGACAGTGGTAAAAAAAAAAAAAACGCCGGATGCATAAAGGACACGTAGACTGATGCGCTTAAACCATAAACAAGGTTATCGTTTGACAGGAATAGGCTGTTGGGTAGATATTAACCCACCAACCCCCCCTCCCCCCAGCATTAATCTTAAGGCTTGTGCATAAACCCATGGTATAGAAGGCCGCCCCCCCTCCCTCCCCTCCCCCCCTTCAGTGAGAGCATCTGAATATTCATACATGTTTGCACAGCTTTCCCCCAGTTTCACCCAAACACTGCAGCACAAACCCTCCTGTCAGGGATGACGACCCGGGACTGAAGGGGATCAGATGATAATTTATGAGCTTTACCCCCCCATCCCCCCTCCCTCCCAAGAGGATGCAGCTATAAACCTGGATAAAAAGCGCACCTGTCAGAAAAGCCGGCAGAGATGTGTTGTAATCTGTGATTGGTGGGCATGACATGTCCGTGACGGATTTCTCCATTTGTTGTCAGTCAGCGTTCAAGACTTCATTAGAGAGCGTTTAGTCTGCGCCAGTAGACGCATCCGGCCCTGTTTTATTTTATTTTTTTTTCTGTGAAACGCGATGAGCAGCGAGCGTGGCATTCTGACAAACTAATTACACCACAGGAGAGTTAAGTCAGGATGCGACGCGGGGCCCAGACACTGTGAGAGGATCCAGTCTCCTTAATGATATGTTTGTCTGTAATTTCCTGAGAGCGTGAGTCACGGAGGCGGAATCAGGGGCCGACTGGCGCGCTCGTCTCTTCGCGTGGCTCGTCGGCCGCTTGATGGAGTCGAGATGAGAAACGAGTTGACCTTTTTTTTTCCCAAATGAAAGTGGAACTGATTATATCGGGGAAATTCAGGCGGATACTATGTGACGGTAGAAATATAAATATGTGAAGTGAGTGGGACAGTAGACCGACTTAACTGAGCCTTTTACAGGGTTAATAAAGGCCGTGCCATTTTAGGATTTAATACCTGAGCTGTGGAGCTATAATCTGCAGCACCTGTGCATTCGCTGCACATTTCTTTTTGGCTTATTGTTCATTGTGTGGAAGCTCAGACCACTGAAAGACATCATCTGCCGCCTAGTTATTCTCTCAGACATCAATAGATAGGCTGCACTGTGTTTAGTGTGCCAGCTGCTTCTTTTATTGTCTAGACGAGCCTGAATAACCGTCTGCTCCGGGAAGGTTTTGGATTTTATTGTGTTGTGCGCTATGAAATCCAGACCTGCGGGCTCCCGAAAAAATGCAAGGTTGAATTTCTACACCTTGTCACCGGGTATTGAGCATATTTTAGACCCTGAAATGCTGAGGTCGGGTCTTGTGTGAGACTGAAATGATTAGTTGGTTCATTACATTCACTGGCAGCTATTTTAATAATTGATCAATGAATGGTCAAACATCTGGTTGCAGAGGATCCAGACTGTAGGGGGTTTGCTGCTCATCTCTGGTCCAGAGATGTTGTAGTCAGTGAACCCTAATCCTTTCGTCATGCACTAAAATAACTAGGAAATCATGGCCTATATCACTGTGACGTCATGACGTTAGCTGGAGGCAAAAACAAAGGGAAGCTAGAGGCAAACACTGTCAATATCAACTGTAAAAACGTCATTTTTTTGTATGTTTTCTGGTCCAAAACCTTTGGGCCCACACTTGATATCAGAAAAGATTAATATGTGATGCATCACCGGTTTCAACCTGGATAACGTTACGGGTTAGACTAAGTTAATCATTATTTGGGGATTCCTGTTACATATTAAGGCTAATGCTAACCGCTAGCTAACGCAATGTTAGCTGCGTGTTTCAGGGGGCGACCAAGCAGAAGATGCATTTACCTTCCACAGTGGTTTCACTTACTTCTTGTAATAACTTTGTAGAAAAAGCTTCTCTTGATAAAGACAGTCCAGACTCCCCTTCTTGTGTCCTCCTTTCCTCAGAGTCAACTTTTTAAAATAACACTCATGGTCTCGGGGAGTGAGTGCATTAGTATATTCTGTAAAATATACATTTTCCTCGTCCATTCCAGCCAAAACAGTCCATTGAAATATGCTAACCGCCGTTTACAGGCTATTGTGTTTGAGATGTTTTGCCTCCAGTTAAGCCCCGGCCCTCAAAATACTAATTCCCTGTCAAATTGTATGCAGAGTTATTTTTCATATGAAAAACATTTTGTTTGCTCTGGACTGAATAGCCGTGTGTGTGTGTGTGTGTGTGTGTGTGTGTGTGTGTGTGTGTGTGTGTGTGTGTGTGTGTGTGTGTGAGTGTGGTTGACCCTCCTCGTCACATCAGGAGCCTTTCCCAAAGCGTCCAGCTCTTGTAAGTCATCTTCTCCTCTGCTCTGACAACTCAGGGTCAATTAGCCAGATCGATGAAAGACAAAGTGAAGAGGGATCGATGGGTTGAATATTCAGTCGTCCTTGTAAAGAGGGATTTGTCTCGGTTAACATGTAAACCCTCGGGACATACGATGTAGTCCGACTTGATCCCATGGCGAAGGAGAAACCTGCGCTTATTATTTTCTGTTTGTCTTCATCTCCTCTGCTGGAGCCTTGTGCGCGGAGACTGACAACATGAAGACGCTCGGCTTTGTCGGAGGTTTGTCCTTGCTTTTGCGGCCGCACCATAAAAGCATGTGAAGCGTGTCGTGCTCGGCTCACGTGCTCGCTCACGCGCCCCCGATCCTAATCTGAAGGTTAACCTAATAATTACATTGACCGGGGGTTAGCAGGGGGTCGAAGCGATGCTAACTGCACCTTAACAACGTAAGCCCGGTGTGACAGGGAGAGGGTGTGAAGCGGCTAATGCATTAATTGCATCTGTTGCTCTGCGCTGAGTAATGGCTCACGTCGTGGAGGCGCTCCGGCCACATTAACCGCATGACACAGACGCACTGGAGCTGAAGGCCACAACACTCCGGCTCAAGGATAAGACTGCAGGCATGAAAGCGTAACCCCCACCCCCACCTCCACCACCACCCACCTCTCGCCCCTCCTGTTTACACTCTGTCCTTCCCTATCTCAGCGTGCAGGGTGTGTAAAGAGCCAGGCCGAGCCAGGCATGAGATCTGGCGCCGTACCCGTACTGTTTGTGTTTGGTGCGGTGAGCGTCTGCTGCGTCTGTTCCAGCCCGGTTGTTCCCGGTCCATCTGGGCTCAGGAGATGGAAACGTGGAGGGTGGAGGGTGGGGTGCGGCTCGCGGCGGCGTTAGAAAATTAACAGACCAGCTGGTTTCTGAACAAACAGAGATGCAAATACACAAACTGTGCACACACAAATAAATGCAACACTGTTGCGCCATCGGTCCTGAAATGATCCCCAGATAAGTCGTCAGGCTGGTTTGTCTTCATTACAAACTTTGCTCAGCCTGCCATTTGGACTTCGTAATAGTGTGTGTTTCCATAGATACCACAGACGGTATCTATGGAAACATCATAAAGTGAAGCCAAATGGATCCGTATATTACAGAGAGTCTGGCCAACGCAAATCACGGGCGCCATGTTTGCTACATAATAGGGAAGATTTTACAGTGTGACCCTATGGGGTGGATGTGCCATGTTGAAATAAATGTCTTATTTTCACCATTAATGGGTCTATAAATGTTATTGCCAATGTCTGTCAATATATAAAAGGCCCTCTCTTAAATATCCCAGCGTCTGCTTACTTTAAATTATCTTAAATGAGCCTGTAAAATGCTTCGTAGCCCAATCGCCTCATCAGTCATGGAGCTGTGTTTACCTTCTCATCAGTCTCCTGTGTTCATCCGTCGCCGTTAAAAGTTGGAAAATACTCAGAAAAATTATAAATACTCGGAAATCGTCAAAATTAAACTACTCTTACTGTTATTTAGTGTTATCATTATACTATTAGCATGCTGCTAGCCATAATAACTTAGTAGTAACCGAGACAAAGTTATATGTCAGTCAAATTTGTCTATCTACATGGACATAAATTACATGCACACGTGGGTTTCACAGTATATATGACGGTAGCTGCTATTTTTCTAAGCCTTTAGTCTAGATAACTAGCTAGCATAAGGCTAGCAAGGCTAGGCTAACTTCAAACTTAATTCATTTGTAAAGTGGTTCAAATTAATAGTGGTATGACTTTATTTTTCTGTATAAAATCTTAACAAACGTCAAAGAGAACGTTGTTTAAAATAACTGAGAGAACTGGTTACTATGTGTTTCTGCTAGGTAGGCCATTGGTTTTTATTAGCAGTGGCCAAACACCATAAATACACCTTACATGTTGTGTGTTGTTTAATCAAATCTAAGGACAAAGATGCTCATAAAATGGTTGTAGTCACACATTTAGAGGATAATGTCACTCGTTCATGTCAGAGTATACTTTTGTATTTTCTTGTACCTGATCTCTCTTTTTTTTTCCCCTCCTCTCCATGTTTCTACCAGAAGGACTTGCCACTGCCTCGCAAAAACAGCAGGTGAGTGTTACCTTTTTGTTTACCGCTCTCCTCCCTCTTTCTCCCCCCTCCCCTCCTCCCTCCCCGTCCTCTCTCCTCTCTGGGGAGAGCCCGGGTCTCTCCGTTAAGAAAAACAATCACGGCGTGCATGCCGTGCATCTGGCTGTTCATCAGCGAGGTCTCTCCTCCCGAGCTTACATCAGACTGACAGGGGTTTTGTGTATTTATTTATTTATTTGGGGCTTATCAGCATGGTTTGCACGTTCTGTTCGATGGCTCTGAGGATGCTTGAGCGGTGCTTGTGGTGGGGGAGTGTGTAGTCCTCGTGTGGAGGAGGTGGGGGCCTCCTGGAGCGATGCTGGAGAGCGTCGGGGTCTGATTAGCTCTGGATGCTGTCCATGGTGCTGAAAGCCTTTCTGCCTTTTCCAGTTGCTCCGTGTCTATCTAGTGTCTGTCTCCACTCGTCTTCTTTGATTTTTTATTTTTTTTTGATTATGAATCCATTTCTGCTCCACTCTCATTAGCGACCTATCTCCCATCCTTACCCTTCTATCTCCCTCTGACACACTCAGGGTTTCTTTGTATTTTAAGATGGTGCTAGAATGCTATTAAATCCTCACATACGGTTCTTTAGATACTATTTTAAAGTACGTTAATTTAACTATCCACTACATTTTGCGGGATCCAACAAAAAATCTATTTTTATGATTTATAAAACAAAAAGCACTCAGTTAAATCATACTCCACTGCCTGGCAAATATTAATGGAAAAACAATTGCGTAGTGTTTGAAGAACTGCAGCTGAAGAGGCAAACGTTTTCCTCTAAATGTGGTGGCAACCAAAAACAGAGCAAAAAGAAGGTGAATATAATTAAAAAAATATATAAATAAATAAAAAATCTGCCGCAAGGTCTTTATAAGGCCACAGGTTGTTTCTGCTGCCGTCGAGGGCTCAGGAATATCGGTTATTGCAGGTTTGAGCCGGACTTATCAAGTGACCTTTATGATGATTTTATTTAGAAGTCTAAAGGTTGTTGGAGCTACAGGATGCCATTTTGACAGAGACCGGCTGCTTTGCGGCCGCTCTCCCCAACCACCTTGCTGCTCCTTCTGTTGTTGCTGCTGCTGCTGCACAGAGCTACTACGCAAAGATGCTCTGACGCACAGAGCGGCTTGAGGCAAAGTGGCGATGGTTTAGTTTTTATCAGGAGGTCTTGTTTTTGAGTGCGTGTTCAATCTCTTGCTACAAAAGTTCTGTGAAGAGAGTGTACGCTAATGGGAATGGTGAGGAGGTGGAGACCAAAAACAGACGAAATAAAGTTATAAATATAAGCAAATAAGTCTCCCATAAAAGGCCACAGGTTGTTTCAAGGCATCTTAAGGTTGTGGGAGCTACAGTATGTTTGTTTCTCTTGAAGCTACTGCCTTCATACCCAACATACTTTGATCATAGACTGTATAAAAATGGACGGCGAGACAGCTACTCAAAAATAAAGTCAAAGTTAGTGGAGCTCCCCCTAGTGGCTGGCAGCAGTATAGGTCATAAGCTCCACCTCCTGCATATTAATGAGTGGGACCCAAGTTAAACTCAAAAATACAATAAGTAGTTGATATGATGTTGGTGCGTGTTCAAGTGACATTTTTCTTATTTAATGCTATAGCAACAGGATTTGGCATAATGGTGACTACCAGTTGCCATGCCAACTTCTTTAAAAACAAGTAGAGTGTATAATCCAACATTTACTTGTAACTTGTGTAGGTGGAGCAGACTGTAAACGAAAACCTCAGTGAACCTCAGACAAACGTGCTCCAATAAAATGACCTTTAAACTTCTTGTAATGAGGACTTTTTGAAATATATTTATATTTTGAACTGAGTGAAGCTATTTATTGTAAAGACATGGCAATATTTTTGAAAAACGCTCAACTATTTCTTTTTGTAAAACAGCTAAACATGTCCTCCACCATCACAAGATGCAAACAGTATTATGAAGAGAACATGTTATAAGATTAGTAGTTAGTTAATAAGGTTCTCATGGTATTTTATTGTGCTCGTAATAAAAGAGTCATTTTCTGGGTGTTTGTGGTCACGGTCCACTACCTCTGACTCTATCATCTCCCTGTCCCATCCATCTTCTCTACGCTGCCCCATCATCGCAAGTCATCACGGGTAATCAAACACGAAATGAAGCCAGAGACCAAACTCTGTTTGCATCCAGGCTGCGATCCATTTCCCCTCGTCCGTCCCTTCACCAGCGCTACCCCCTAATTTCACCCTCCTCCTCCTGGATCCAGTATGCCGCTGTCTGCCTTCACATCACATCCCTCTGTATCGGCCCACCATCTATTATAGATGAGCTCCGTGGAATTGGCTTCACATTCAATCAGCCTGCTGCATCCATTCATGGGTAAACACGGCCACTCAGAGTTTACGTGCATGTCTGGCATACATCACCAGTTTGTTTTGAATGTTTTTGTTTAAATATTTGACTCCATTCAGGTTTTTTTTTCATAGTTATGTAATGTCCACACAATCTTTCTTCCCCTCTCTGCGTATAGGGTAAATAAATGTTCCTTTTGCTCCGTCCTTCTTTCTTTTGTGGCGTGAATAGCCTGCAGTAAAAGCTTTTAACTCTGCATTAAGTCCTTTCATTGCACCGAGAGCAAAACACAAAACAGAAGTCACAAAACAGCACCGTGTACCCGTGCACCTTAGCCTTGAGAAAATGGCCCACAATCCCTAGTCGCCTTTTGTTGTTTCTCTCTAAAAGACAGACCCACCCTTCCTCTCTCCATCCCTCCCTCCCTGCTGCTGCTCTCTCTCTCTCTCTCTGTCTCTCTCTTCCTCTCCTCTGGTTCTCGGATACACTTACCCAGACACCAGCGCACATCGAAAGGTTGTGGGAGCCACAGTATGAGTTTCGTTGCGTTTCGCCTGAGACCTGCTGTTTTCTGACGGCTTCTCCCGGCTATTACTGTTGCTGCTGCTGTTGCTGTTGCTGTTGCTCGGAGCTACACCTAGATACCCAACATGTTCCGACGCACTAAAAGGTATTTCAGGAGGCTGCGGTGGTCGGGTTTTTTTTGTTTCTGTGATGTGATGCTTGTTTCCTCTTTTTTGTCCGTAGTTCGTATTACAAACCGGGGTTGAGTGTGTCGAACGTGTGCGTGTCATGTGTTTTGCTTCCTTCTGCTGAGAGCACATGTTCATAAAAGTGCTGCTGACGGGCAGAATGTGAAACCTCGCAACATCTTTTTAAAGTTGCATTGCGGGCTTTCATTACGTGCTATTCAGGCCAAATCGATCGACAGTTAAACCACTTTAGTCGAGCCCTTACTCATCATCGCTTCTGCGGTAGCGTGGTCGGACGGATTGCCACGAAATTTGGTTGATTACAAATTTGTGATGACGTCTTTGATCGTCTCCTCACTTTCATCTCCACTGCTTTGATGTGTAAAACTGGAGGTGTAGTTTCTGTTGATGCCTGCTCAGCATCAGCATGTTAGCATGCCTCTGTAGCATGGCTGCAGACCTGTCAGGAAACAGGAAGAGTATATGTTTGTGTTACAAAGTGCTGTAGTTGGATGATGATTTTGTTTTGCCAGCAGTTGATTTAAAACAGCTAGCATTAGCTTGCTTAGTTGTTGTTAGCTCGTTAAGCTACCTACAAAAGTGCTGTTCACTATGTGAGCTTGCTAATCGTACAACTCACCTGTTGGCGCAATAAAACAAAATAAATATAGCCAACCATAGATTCCTAAAATGCTTTAATTGTATAAAATTAATAGGAACGAAGTACGAACTTCATGAAATGTTAGATGGATCAAGATTTTCTTTTGCTTTCGCTTTTGGTTGATGTCATGCTGCTTTCAAATGGGGTGGGGTTCATATTGAAAGTCGGTATATACCTAACTTGGAGGTGAAAAGTTTCAGAAATGGCAGAAGTGGATGTTAAGATATTATATTTGTCGTATGTAATGCAGTATCTCTGGCGACAGTTAAGATACCCCTAACGTTAGCCGTCTAAATCGTTGCCTAGCGGCACTTTTCCGCCAAATTACAACTCATGTTATGTCTTAAACTCAAAGCATTTTGTGAACACGGCTTCAAATGTCGTAACAAGTTTCATTTGATGGCACCAAAAGCTTCAAATTATAACATGATTTTAGGCTAACATTGATGCTAAAGTAGTAACTGAGATAAACTGTTAATTCAAAATATGTTTAAGAAAAAATCGCACATTCAGTATAGAGAAAAGTGGGTCTGAACGTTTGCTTCATTTGGCAATGGGGGTGAAAGAATTTTGATGAACCTGAGACCTGGTGCTACGTTGCCAAATGGGTGGGGCATGTGACGCAGATACAGGAAGTGACTCATGAGTGTGCTGCCTCATTTCTGAACTCTGCCTACTGTTCACCCCAGCAGCAGTTGTAGTAGTAGCAGCCAACAATACGTGAGTGTTTGAAAGGTAAGTCAGACCTTGAAACTGTTACTTATTTATACTCGGCCGTGGTAACGCTGACCCTGCCGTGAATACGATATGAAGTTATTGAAATGTTGCGTCAGTGACTCATCGTCGTGACCTTTCTGGCTGAGCTGCAGGTAGACTGATTCATCGACTGATCAGTCAGTGATTGCATGATTCACTGATGCTTAGACTTGAGTGACTGAGAGGGTTATTTTGGGGGAAGTTTACTTGTATAAGATATTATATCCCCCCCCTCAGCTACAGTTTTTAAGCTTTAATTTTAATTAAACCTGGCAACACAGGGAATAAGAAACAATAAAGAAATGTTAAACGAATGTGAAGACTTGTGTTTGCTTTGTGCTGATAATTGATTCTTTTAATCACTCTGATTTCAACAATATGCAAATTGGGGCTGACATTCAAGCACCGGAGGTTTCCTCTTATGCTGCAGTACTAGAGGATGTCGTATTGAGACTTTATTGTCCCCTGCTGTTCAGGGATTAAACCGGCTTTGATTACAGAGGAGACTCTCTCAATGACTCTCCAAATTTAAATAATGTTGAGTTTGAGCTTTTTTAAATGCCCACTACGCTGTTAAATCTCGCTGTAGGTTTGGCAGCACAGTATATTTAAGATATTTATAAAAACACTATAATTATGATGGGGTGACACTTGGATTTCTAGGAGTTCAGTAAGTTGGTCCATTGCAGTCCAGGCAGCTGGCTAGTGAACCCAGTGGTTTTTGAAGTAACCTTGAGTGTGCAAATGTTGATTTTACAGCAGGGATCTTCAACGGTTTTCAGACTAAGGACCCCCAAACTGATGGAGAGATTAAGTAGGGACCCCCTACCTATTATATGTGTCCTATATTAAACTCGGCCTTGTGCTATTTATAAATATACATTATTATTATCGTTCTGTATTCAATGTTAAGCTATTAAAATAATACACAGGTTCAAATATTCATTTTTTTATTTCTATTTTTTGGCGTTCCTGCTGCCTTGTGATTGGCTCAGCGGCTATAGGGGCGGGGCCTACTGTGTGCAGGAGGCTTAGATTGACAGGTCAAGTGTTGACTGAAAGATAACACCATCTTTGTCCATTTATCCCTTTACTAACATATGTTGATTGTGCATTTAAATTTAAAAAAACATGTATAGAAAATGGCTAATCAACCAAAGATTTTGTGACCCCCTCCTTCTTGCAGTACCTCTGCGAACCCCCGAGGGGTTGTGGACCCCATGTTAAAGACCTATCATGTACAGTAGCGAGGCTACTTGCTATTTTTTTAGAGTGTATATTATGTTTGGAGTTATAAAAAAGTAATTCAACACTGAATCAAATTAAATTCCATGTTTCATAGTATAATTATGATCCAGTTGTCTTTGCACCCTGAGGAGAGCGTCCCTGCACTGACACATTTCATAAAGTTTGCTGCAAGTACTAATAATAATACAGTAAACTACCATTTTATTGTGCTGCACGACGACTCTATATACCATAAATCGAATTACAGTACAATTACAGTAGATCACTGAGATTAAAATACACTATGCTTACTTGCAAACATGCTGCCAGTGATGCACCATAAATATACAATAAACAGTGTAATTTACAGCGGCGCATAAGTCCAACAGGAATCTGGTGAAGAATAAATTTCTCAGCTGCTGAGGTAGCGAGATGACGAAGCAAAGTCGTAGCCAGGAAAGAGAGAGAGAGAGAGGGCAGCGAGGGAACGGGTGAGACGATGAAAGCGAATGAGGAGGTGGAAAAATAAGAAGGCTTGCGCGAGAGGTGAAAGGAGGAGATGACGCTCAGGGCCCTGGGGTGATATCTGTGTCTGCTCTTCCATTAGAGACCGACTCACTGAGGTTATGTGAGCGTGCACGACAGTCATACTAGCTCCTTTTCTTTGGATTCTCTTCCACACTGTTCCACACTTTTTTCACCCCGATTTCATTTATTCATCCTTTCTGCATTTTCTTCATGCACAGTTCACGTGATCATGAAGTCATTGCGTTTATTTGCTTATTTGTGAGGAAGGATGATAATTAATTAGGGGAGAATTAAGTTTAGGTCAAGGTTAAGGGTTGGGCTTAATTATCAGTAGCATCAAAAACTTGTCACTTTTAAGTGTTAATTTCATCCTTCCTGTCTACCATGAACACCTTATCAACATTCACATTTTTTTTTTTACCATAGGCTTTGTATTACTCCTAGTTGCTGTGAGCTACTCCCTCTTCTGCTCTTATAAACAATAATTTCTGGTTGATGTAAGATGCTTCACCGCTGCTTTGCCAGGAGTACAGACGCAGGCCACATAAAATACAAAGAGATTCACTTGATGAATGATGGTTACTGTAAATATCAGATCAGACTTTACTTAAGTTATTGCTGTAAAATAAAGTTAGCTTAAAGACATACATTTTTATGCCGTGTGTGTTGGTATTACGTACATTGTGGGGACATAAGTCTGTTTGCACAGTTGCATATTGAGGACTAGAATTCTTATGGGTACAAAAGGCCTCCAAGTGTCTACTTTGTAAATCATTATAAATTTAAGGCCATGACTTGTTTAACCACTAAGCTAGCGTTAATCATTATGGTCATTTCTGAGATTCAGTCAGTGCACTGTATATTTGTTTTGTCTAACTAAAACTAGATTATAAAGGCCGACTCGTACTTGTATCTGTTGTAGGCTACTCCTCCTTCAGCTTTGTCAATAATTCCTAAATGACAGAGCACATCATCATCATCATCATCATCATCATCATCATCATCATCATCGCTGCACCCCATCGGAAATCCAGACACATAGATTTAAAACTCTGAGAAAAACAGAGGCTTTACCTGGTGCTGATTAGCTTAATTGGCAACGTGTGAGCTCATTTGGCAAGGCCTTGAATGTAACAGATGTTCATTTGCATGTAAAAAGTCCCGCGCTGCAGTTTTAATTATTATCATTATCGTGACAGGTGTAGTCGGCCATAACTTAGGGGAGCGTTGCCTCGTTAGTGGCCAGAACCTACATGAAATGTTGGGTGTTTGTGCGCGACTCCCTCTGGTGCTATGGCTCAAGTGCATCGCTCTGTGCTATAATAATCCCATCCACTCTCTACACACCGACACACACAAATATCCACGTCTTCTGCTAATAAACAGTCCTAACTAAATAAGCCATTGTACATCACTTAACCGCCGATGTGCAAACCAGAGGAGGTCAGTGGGAGGCCCCTGGGTCGAACTGTGGAGTCTGGCCCACTAAGTGCTGAAGCTTCCCTCAGGAGGACTCAGGGTTCAATATCCTCGAGCAGATATTTTAGGTGCCACGTCTTCCTTTAACTCTTGATTTCAGTAAAAGGGTACTGTCCATCCTTTCCTGTAAAAGGGCTCTTTGATCCTCCTTCTCCTCCGCCGTCTTCTGGAGAGCTCTAAATTTACCTTGATGGTTATTGCTACCGTCAGCTGCTGCGTAATTCCCCAAATTGAGACAGAAGATTACAGGTAAAAAAACAAAAAACAAACAGAAACTGTGTTTCATCCCCGCTTTGAAGTTCTGCCTGTGATGATTTGTACCCCACAGAGCTGAGGAAACGGAGAATGAAAGATGCAAAGGAAAGGGGTCATGGTTCACTTTCCCCCGGCCACGTGATGATTCTGACATTTAGCACAATGCTTGGTGCGGTCGAGTGGAGCTGTGATTTGAGCTCAGCGAGGACAGTGTTCTGCCTCGGGCTCTCACCGTGACCATTTTAGCTCCTGTCCGTGCCTTTTAGTGCTGGTCATGTGACCTGGCGGACAGTACTGTTAGACTCACCTAAAGAGATTATGAAAGCAGAAAAGCGATCAATACACTACACTCTATATCTTGTGCAAACCCCACTATATTAACTGTATTGAATTACATTTAGGTCCATATATGTTTGGTAAGAAACGTTTGTGTTATTTTAGGATTTACAGCAGATATCAGCACATGTATTTATGTAATCAAACATAAATCAAAGAGCATCTCCCAGATGTTGTGGCTTTAATGCATACATTATGTGTATGTATGTACATATGTGTTCTTTCCACTTCAGTGGCATTTTAAATGATGCTCTTATACAGAACTAGACATTTGGTCCAGTTTAAGACTGCAATGACTCAGTGAAGTCATCGAAATGTTGAGAAGGCACCAGAATCTCAAATCAGCATCAAACTGTAGCTGAATATTTGAGCTATTACAGTGAATTTAGTCTGGTCGTCGGTTAATGGTCACAGTCTGGAAGTGGCTTTCATGTTCTTATCAGTCGTTATTGAGAAAATAAAGAGACTCAAGAGAAGATGCTAATGGTGATGCTAATTGCTAGCATGACAGCGCTGCTTTCTATTGCATTCACTGTAAGCTGTAAGCAGATTGTTTCGTCACATATAGGCCTCTAAAAATTAACCAGGTAGTTTTCCATTAATGTTTTGCTCTATGTGCAGCGGTTAGCATCAGAGCATGAAGGTTGTGGGTTCTAACCTGTTGGCCGTCTTCGGTCTTTACACTGCAAAAAGGGGGGCTCTAAAAACAAGATAAAAAATCTAAAAACAAGTGAAATTATCTTGCTGCATAGGCAGATAATTTCACTTGACAAGATTTCTTAAATTAAGATTGTTAAATCTAGAAATAAGCAAGTTAAACACTTGAAATAAGAAATTAACTCTTAAAACAAGACAAATTATCTTGCACTTCTAAATCTAAGTTTTTTTTTACTTGGTAAGAACCAAATAATTTGCAGTGTATGTGGAGGTTAAATATTTTCACTCTGCCTGCCATGTTTCCTCTGAATAAAGACCCCTTCACAGTTTGTAAACAGCGTGACAGTGATTTGAGGGGCGGGGCTTAGCTGGAGGCAAAACATCTCAAACACTGTAGCCTGTAAATGTCGGTTAGCATATTTCAACAGACTGTATGAGCAAGAATGGACGAGGAAACCATGAGTGTTATTTTAAAAAGTTGACCCTCCTGATGGGACTACATTCATCAACCCCTACACTCTCACTCACTGGATGGACAAATAGACAGGACACAGAGGGGATGAAGTCTTAACTGTCTTTATCAAATGAAGCCTCTTCTACAAAGACACTACAAGAAGTAAGTGGAAACATTGTGGAGGGTAATGTAGCAAATGTGACTTCAGCTTGGACACATACTGAAACACACAACTAACGTTGAGTTGGCTAGCGGTTAGCATTAGCATTAACCTGTAACAAGAATCCTCCAAATAGTGATTAACTAGCGTGACCAGACATCTTCTTTTTCCCAGACATGTCCTCCTTTTGAGACCTAAAATCTGTCAAACTCAAACTTTCAGGCTTGAAACTATTTTGTTCTACTAGAGCCTCAAACATGTTTACGTCGAATTTGCGTCTCACTCCAGCCCTGTCTTTTTATCGCCTTCAACCAAAGTCTTTTCCGACTGGCAGTGGCTGGTATATGATAAAACTTCAACTTAGTGTTTTTGCTTTTTCGGTTTTGGCCCCAAAAAATATAACAACAAGACATTTTTGCGATTGACAGTGACAGTGTTTGCCTCAAGCTTCCCTCTGTTTTGCCTCCGGCTAAGTTAGGCTGTCAGGATGTTAACATTAAAATGAATTGTGAACCTTATTCGGAATTGTTGAATATCATCACTTAATTTGCTACCAGTTCCCTTTTTCCTTTTTATAGCAGATTGGTTTGACATTTCGCGTTAAGTCACCGTTGACTCATTCTTCGTGTGTCTGGCCTCTTTCTTTTGCCACTCCCTCCGTCCTTGAACGGTGAACTTGAGAGACTTCTATAATGAGCTGTATTTCTCCCTCTCTGCGTCGGTCCCCAGTCGGCGTTTTCAGAAGCCTCCCCTCCCCGCCGCATGCTGCGTAGCAACAAGCCGTCATGTGATCACAACTCCCTCGTCTCTGCCACATTCCCTCCAGGGTTGCGGACGCCGGCTAAATTTATTATGAATTCTTTTCAAGACGTTGTTATAGAGTGACTCTTTTTAATATTTTCCACCAGCACATCAGTTCCTCCGTTCCTCAGAGCTCCTTCTGTTTGTATTTGTATATCACAGATGCACTCTTGAGGTCTCATAAATAGGCGGTTTCGTTTGATCAATATTAACGGTCCCCATGCTGTTACATAGACCGTGCAGGGGATGAAAGCTCCCGTTTGTCTGCCTTTGTTAGATCCGACTGAGCGATACTTCTGCTTTTGCGTTCTGCAGCATGAATGCATATGCAAGTGTGTAATGGTGGAAAAAGAAATGGGTCATGTTTACCCTGGGTGTGGATGCCGAGCACCACTGGGAGCTCTCTAAACCTTTCCTCGCATCTAACTCTCACTGCTCCGACTTTGCACTCGCTTCATTTCGCTTTCTCTTATTTTGCTTTGATGTCATGCTCCCATCCTCCTCTCTGCATCATTCATACCTCCACCTCCACCTCCACCACCACCACCACTCTCCCTCCTCGAGCCGCCGGCCAGCACAGCCCAGATTTTTACAGAGTGCAGTGAAGTGCACTCTATTCTCTGCTCCTGATCTTGTTTGACCATCCAGTAAGAAACGGGCCGCGGGCGACGCTCTGAAATTTGGGCTTTGCATCAGCTGCAGCTCTGCGGAGTGGCTGGATTTGCGGGCGAACACACACCAGTTAAGTGTCCGCATGTTTACACATGAGGCGGCGTTTCAGAATCGAGCTGCGCCGAGGAAAATCAAGGCCGAGGGCTTTGTGTTTCTGTGAGTTTTACAGACGGATGTCCCTTGATTTCCTGCAGCATTAAAAATCCATTAACCAAGGATAGTTGTTTTGTTTTTTTTCCTCTCAGTTTATTTATTTTTTCATACTCCGAAAGAGCAATTATTGAAGTCATGAAAGCTGGAGGCTATGCTGAACCGCTCTGAGGCGTATACACACATACACACACATGCATACGTGCTCGGTAAGATGATTGTTATCACCCCGATCAGCTTCAGACCAGGATGTGTGTTACAGGGAGATTATCACAGCTTTAGAGACAAAAAGCTTGAGTGGCTATCAGGATATATATAATTGATCCTGGCGTGGGAGGAAAAAAAAAAAGTGTGAAAGGGCACAACAGCAGCTGCCGTCCCTGCACTTTAAATCCAACCTATCTGCACATAAGATCAATATCCATAAGGCTGGTTATTTATCTGATTGATCCGGACCTCCTGTGTGCAGTTAAACCAGTGTAACCAGACATGAGGCAGTCATTTATTTGTGGCTCTATTGTATTCCTCTTCACATTAGATTTGTAGTTGAGTTGTGTGCATTCTGAGTCACACTCGGTGGTGTTGGCTCACGAGCAGGAAGGCGGCTGGACTGATTAGCTGCTGGTCGAACACTGATACGCAATCACCTCTCAGCTGTTGAGACTTTTGTTTTTCTTTTTATTGCACGGGTGGAAGGATTTCTGAGGTCTGCGCATCCATCTGGTCGACTAATGGTTAGAAAAGTAGAGCCGGGAGTGAGACCTGCCCTCTCCTCTCAGTGGGCTCACGACTCTTTGTGTGTTCAGATGATAATAATTGTTACTCCTTTATTAGATGGATGGGTTAAAGGAAGGGAACTGATTTGAAAGCTGGTAATTTAACTGGGGGATCATTGTGGGGGTGAACTGTTAAGCTGGATTTGAAGTGAATGTGTTTCTGTTCTGTTTCTGTCCAAACCCACTGACTGAAATAATAGGACCATGTGTTAGTACAATGGATCTCTAAGCAGACGTCGACGTACTTTTAAGGCTGCATATTGTTCCTTTTCATAACATAATGGATAAACTGGATTATGGATGTAATACAAGTAGCAATGTATTTACTGTGTTCCTGTTGTTGCCATTAGCATTAAAATAGACACAAAAGAAGTATCAAATTCTACACAATAAAGAGTAATATTCACTCTCTTGCGAGAACATAACACATCCTTATATAACAGTCCTCCACTAAATCTCCCCTTCATGACTCTTATAATGTTCAGTTTATGTCCAAACTGCGTCATACAGTTGCTAATTCTACTAGATTGAATTAAACACTCAAGTGTTTCTGTTTTTTTGGCCTGGCCCAAAATGTGTCAACACAATGCAATTCAACAACACAACAAACAACAGCCTCCAAACTGAAAAGATGAATCGACATCTCTCTCAGTTACTTATAAGGAAATTGTATAAAACAATAACCTTTATAAAGATTAGATTTAGAGCAGGGCTGTTTTCACTAAAAGGGCGGAAAATGTCCAGTAAATTTCTGGAAACTTTCCATGGAAACTTTAGTCAGGGAATTTTGTGAGTTTAAGGCCTAATGGAATTTATGGACATTAACGTGAATTAACTGGAAATTTGGGATAAAGAAACATACAGTGTATGAGTCATATTCCAACGGACGCATGTTCGGATTTTTCTGGAGGGGATTTTTGTGGCATTCTTCACGTGTCTTTGCACAGTATTTGCACATAAACAAAGACTTTCCATCAACTTTAGCTGGTGTGAAATGCTTCCACATGCTGCCTGCGTGACATTTTTCTGTTAAATAAGGTGACAAAAAATTGCAAATATTGAACTAATGGAAAGGTCAAAATTTAAAACTAATGTATGAAATCTTGTGTGGTGACATAAAACCATCCAGCAGGAGGCAGAAGAAACAGCATCACATTTCGCGGTAGCTAGCATCATGATAAGCTAACTTCTCGAAAATGAAATACTGCTAGCTAGCTTACATTTAGCACGTCTGGTTTACCAGTAAGCTAGCAACTAAACTTTAACACCATAGATCAAATATCATCAACACGTACTTGACTGTGTTTAGTCCTTTGGCTCAGAAAAGATGTTTTAGTTGCTCAGAGTTGTAGAAATCATTGTGCATGTGATGGAGGAATGCACAATGCATGTAGGGGGTGTGGCTTCAACAGCTCTGCAGGAAGTAGTGCGTGATGTCCCTGCTGTTGATGGAGGAATAACATATTATACTTAACTGTACTCACATCAAATCTGAGGACTGTGCAAAGTTTTCTCTAATACATTTTTCTACCAACTATGTTTACGTTCCTTACCTTCAACTTTGTACCTAACAAACTGGCAAGTGGGTGCATTTTCACCATAGGTGATAAAGGTGGGCGACTTCAGCTCTGATAAAAGGATGTATTGGATTTGCGGTACACTGCATTCAGACTGCATGAGTCAGAAACATGGGAGTCCAGTTCTTCTCTTGTCAAACTTTGCATTTATTAATGAAACGCTACAAAACTAGCAAAATACGCTTTCTGATTGCACTGCATGCACAGCCTCGAGCATCCATCTTGGTTTTATTCATAAAATCTTTTGCTCCACTTTTTTTTTTTATCTGTGACCTATAAATATGCGTCACACCCTTGTTGTTGCTGAGCTAGGATATAAAGCCCCGAGAGTGTGAGATTTCTCGCGTTCATTTGTGTTCAAGGTGGATCGAAGAACAAGTAGTGAAGATTTAAATGTTCCTGTCTTGGGTCTCATTCACTTCCCAACAGAGGATTTATTCGCCGCTCCTTTCTCTGCCTCCGTCCATCTTCGGCTCCTTGTGTTGATCTCATCGCAGTGTTAGTGTGTGTGCTAGTGTGCGTCAGTGTGTCGTGGTGATCCCACTCACATGTGACCCCATGTGACAACAACAGGGCCAAACAGGAAGAGAAAGGACAGCTTAGAGGAGATGGTGCTCTTTGCATTTTAGCGTTTGTTTGCCACGTTTCCCCAAAAAAAAAAAATAAAAAAATGAAATCACACAAAGAGATTCTGATTAAATAAACCTTGTAAATGCATAATGGTGTGTGAGTACAGGACAATATCATGTGAAATGTGTGGGGTCCACAAGCGGATTTGAAGTGACTCAGTGTGACTGCTATTAAGTTCCTCCAAACGTAATTAAATAAGGTCATGGTAAAGTGGATGTTTCTATATATATATATATATATATATATATATATATATATATGGTAATATCATCCTCTTTCCTCCAGCTTTGCTTTCCCCTCCACGTTTTCTTATCTCCTCTAGGAAGTGGAGGCAGACAGGGATGGATGACTGAGGAAATTGAATTTTCTACTATATCTGTGCTCGGCTCGTTCGAACACGTCCTCCTCTCCCGCTTCCACACATGCAGCCGTGGACACGTTCATGCCGTCTGATACAGACACAACATGCTGCAGTAACTGCAGACGCGACGTTCTCTTTGTGTTTACATTTGTTTCCCCTTTCTCTCCGCAGCTGTCGCACGAGCAACAGGAAGAGTCTGATCCTGACGACCACGTCTCCCACGCTGCCTCGCCCACACTCCCCTCTGCCTCTGCCAGGACACCTCGGTACGTACATTTACAAGACGTCTGAGGTCATCTGTGAGTCCAGTGGGGAATGTTTAGGCCTGGATTCAGCGTTCACCTACGCCTTAACGACAAAAGCCACAAAAGGCAGATAGTTTGAAAGAGGAGACTGAGCTACTGTCAGCTGTTATATCATGAGACTGAAGCCTCTGGATGATAAATCAAATCAAACTTTATTTATATAGCACTTTTCATAGTGCTACAAAGTGCCCTCAAAGTGCTTCGCACAAATCAAAAAACATAGAACATACACACATACAGACACATACAGACACATACATAGGAACACACACTATATACACACTAAAAGTTGTTAATGAGACATGGACACTGAGGCTTGAGGTAAAGAGGAAGCTACCTTTTCTTTTCTTTTTTTAGGGGGACCTGTCCATGTCGAGTGGGGGGGTCCCAGCCCAGAAATGGGAAATAATAAAAAAAAAAAAAAAAAAAACTAAAATAAATAAATCAAAACACACTTTATCTACTTAAAAAAAAAAAAAACTAAAAAAAAGCAAATAAATAAACAAAAGAATTTAAAACAGTGGAATAAAGGTATTAAAATGATCCACGTAAAACACTAATTAAAAAAATAAAATGTGATAAAATAAAATGAACAAGAATAAAATAATGTCTGGTAAAATAACATTTGTTGAAGAAAGAAGAGTCCAGTTTTCCTTTAGTTAATACTACGCTCGTCTCTACCTCTACCACTGTACAGAGCAGTTGGCATGGCAACTGGTAGTTGCCCATATGTTTCTGAAAAACTTAACTAATCCAGAAAAATACTGACAATTGAACATACACCAATATTATATCAACTACCTAAATAACAGAAACCATCCCTGGAAAACATTATGTGTATTTTTGTATTTTTTGTCCCGCCCACTAACATGGAGGGGGTGGAGCTTATGACCCATATCGCAGCCAGACACCAGGGGGAGCTCTACTAGCTCTACTAGGAACATGTGTGGGTGTTGCTCACTTGAAACTCCATTTGTTTTTGTTTCAGCTTGTTTTTTTCTGCACTAAACTGTGAAAATTTTAGTTTCAAGCTGTCCACCGATTCCAAAGAGCACAAATAAAAGAGTTAAGAAATTCATATAATCTATAATATTCTCTTGAGGCCTGGAAAAACTCATTCTTCAACCCGATATTGAACCACAGAGTCGGCTTTAGTCACATCATAAAAGAAGTTACCGCAGTGTTGTGACCGTTTTCCCGTCTCGTTGTCCCAACAGGAAGCAGCCCTCTGGACAGTCCGCGAAACTTCTCTCCCAGCAACCCTGCACACTTCTCGTTCGCCTCCTCCAGAAGGTCGGTGCCCGATTACGTCTCTACGTGTAGTGTTGTTGCACAAGTCGTGCTTGTGGGGAAAAAAAATAAATAAAATTTAAAAAAAGCGAGACAGACAGAAGTTAAGACAGCGTGAGATAAAAGGGAAGAGGAGGATGTGGAGGAACAAGCGAGCATTGAGGTGTGGATCAGCTGCTGTGAGAGGGCTCTCACCTCCTGGGGGAGCAGGGCTGACTCATGTGTGTGTGTTGTGCGGGGGGGGCAAGCTATTACATTCACAGCGCCTCTGTGTTTACTCACACTGCTTTCAGGAGGAGGGAGGGGGGTGTTTACACGGCGGTGGATGTGTTGCCACGTTCACATTTAGCTCTGAAGTTGCTTTAATTTTGCAAACAGAACTTTTGGAAGAAGCCTGCTTCCTGTTTCGACATGGCACCGTACCTAATACCCATGTTCCCAAATCAAATCCATACAGCAACATTCAGAAATGCTGCGATCTATAAGAAGATTATTATAGGTTTAATCTGTGAGCAGATTAAGGAAATGAAATTTGATTTTAATGCTTCGATGTGCGCATACTTTGAGCCATGTATTGTACCATTTGATGGATTTAATATGAGCAAGTTATACACCAGTCAGACACAACATTATGACCACCTTTCTGATATTGTGTTTTTTAAAATTCTTAAGGTATATATTTTTTTAGTTTTTTTATACATAATCACATGTTCACAACATTTTCTACTGGTTAAAAGAGGAATTAATGCAGTAGACTGACTAAGGATGGACTGTTTTACTGTGATGATGAGTAAATATTGTAGAATAATCCCACACTAGTAGTAAAACAGGTTTGCATGGCTCCGCGTTAGCACTGATGTGGAAATATGGGGACATTTACAGCACAGATATAAAAAGGAAAAAAAAGAATTAAATGTTATCAAGGTGAAATGAAGAAACGGGGACAATTATGGTTCCATTTATTTTGACATATTTATTCATATTTAAACTGATATGTCTGTGATGTCAATAGCAGCGCGGCCGGCTACCGTAATGACTATAATCTGTGTGCAAACTTTTTTTCCCTCATTCATAAAAAGCTAAACTTGGGGACATTTTTCGGGACAGCTTTAGTCCCCAGAATTCGAGGACAAAAACAAAACAAACAACCGACACAGCACCTTTATTTTTTGGCCTTTTCATTGTGCCACTTCATTTTTCAGACATTTCCATCTTAACCGTGGCTCACGGTGACACAGTCGCACAATGTGTGTTTAGAAGCGCTACATTAAAAATTATCCGGTCGGAAACAGTGTCTCGCTGCACAGAGTTCCAAACGCTGTGTAATCAAATACACCGATATGTCGGTATATTAAAAATTCATATCATAACAGAAAAAATACTGGTATTTGCTATGAACCGGTATACTGCCCAGCGGTACATGTACATGGGCGGTACATGTCTAAATAACATGTACCAGGAATACCAACATTCTTCTCCTAGATGCCAAGAAGACGCCAGTATTATTCAAAGAACTTACTGAAGCCAGAGAGAGTTCAGTTCAAGGAGCTCGACTTCTCCGGAACCATTTTAAAAGCAGAGATGTACGTTATTTACCTCCTGCTCTGCACAGTCAGACACGGCAGTGCGAGTGGAGGCTCCGTCGGCCCCGGCGCTCCTGTAAATCCTCCCTCCTCATTTATCACATCCATCTGCCTGCCTGTCACCGCGCGGCCGAGGAATACAAAGTGAATGAGTCTCTGTGCTCCGCTCACTAAGGAGGGCTCCAGGGACAGAGGAGACGCCGTATAAGTCACTGGTCTGCTCAGCCAGTTTTTTTTATAGTGCTGCTGAAATTGAAATGTGTCTGCGCAGTATTTATGTATGCAAATTAGGTTATCAGATTGATCATTTCTGCCTTTAGGACACAAAACTATCTGGTTAATGTCACGCAATTTGTGGGCAAATTAAATAATAATTTTTTGTTTTCTGCAGAGCGGATGGACGGCGATGGTCTTTAGCGTCTTTGCCGTCTTCTGGTTATGGCACCAACACTCCCAGCTCAACGGTAAATACCTTCACTCCTTTTCCATTGAAGCATTTACAGCATAGACCTTCAATAGGGGGTCTGTGACCCCTAGGGGGTCCGCGGAGGTACTGCAGGGGGAGGGGTCGCAAAATCTTTGGTTGATTAGACATTTTTTAGATTTTTTTTTAATTTACCTCCACAAATTTGAATTTATTTTAATACACATTAACATGAATGCAACATATTTTAGTAAAAGGATAAGGGATAGGTCTGACCTGAGACTCACTGGACAACTTCATTAATATTTCCGTCCTTGGTTTGTCTTCATGGTGACGACGGGAAACTGAGGTGCACAAGACACTAATGATTTAACTTTTACGGTCAGTTGCAGGCTGTAACTTCACCTTCTTCACCTGCTCCCTCTTCCTTTTTCTTGTCCTCCACCCCAGTCCTCCAGCTCCTCTCAAGAGCGACTGCACCAGCTGCCCTTCCAGCCCACCATGGATGAGCTCCACTTCTTATCCAAGCACTTTGGCAGCACCGAGAGCATCACGGATGATGACGGCGGCCGCTGCTCTCCACACATGCGGCCACGCTCCCGCAGTCTCAGGTCAGCAGCAGCAGCAGCAGGAGTAGCAACAGCAGCGGCTCCAATGAGATTAAACGTCAGCGTCTGCATCCCGAGGGCGCTATCCTCTTTTTAAAAAAGTCGCTTTAAAAGCAGATTTACAGGGCTGCCCCTGGCTCATCTTATTATTGCTTTTATATAACCTCTCCTACAGTTTTCTTGTCTCTAAGATGGACTGTACTGAAGAACGTAACACCTAGAAATAACGACTGAAGTTATCAATGGTTTCATCTAGTGGTACCTAGCTTTAGGGACATACAGTGGATCTTAAGAATTCAGAATCTTCTCCATTTCCGCAGAAACATTAGTCAAACTAAAAAAAAAAAGCAAAATCCTGAGAGTAGACCAAACAAATAGGACTTCTTCTTGTCCATGAAACACAGGGGGTGTTAATGTTCTTATACAGGCCCGGATGGACCAATGAATTCTGAACTATAGCAGCGAAAATGTCAGGACATGTGTCCATGAGCTGAATCTTAAGAGGAACCAGGTCGTGCAGCAAGAAAACGACCCCAAGAACTTTTCCACAAGAACAAAATTAAAGTTTTGAAGTGGCCAAGTGAAAGTCCTGACCTTAATCTAATAGAAATCTTGTGGAACGAAGAAGAAGAAGAAGTTTGTGTGAGAAAACTCACCAACATCTCAGGACTGAAACGGTTCTGTTCTGAGGAAGAGGGTAAAACTTCTCCAAGCCGATGCAGACGACAGATCAGCAGTTACCGGAAGTTGCTGTTAATGCTGCACAACAGATGCTCACAGATTTCTGTTTTACTATAACTAACTTCTCTTTGTCTTATTTACGGCCTTTTACAAATAAATGCAAATGCAAGTAAATGGCATAACAGGCTTAAATTACAAGAACACAAAATTGATATATAACATTGTTGTTTGTAAATGTGCACATTTGACCGGTGTTTCTTTTCTGTTTGTCTCTCCAGTCCAGGACGATCCTCCTCCTGTTATGATAATGAGATAGTGATGATGAACCATGTGTACAAAGAACGCTTTCCAAAGGTAAAACACACATGCTACTGTATGCACAAAGCTGCTCTATAATACACATATTGTAAAAAATTACACACACACACACACACACAAATGTAAGACCTATACATAGACTTTCATTTATCCATTAAAACTCAATAACAAGATCCTGTGAGCCCCGTTCACTCTGTCAGAAAACATTAAGAGGCAGCACTTATAAATAAAGCACAGTCATGAACGGTCTCTCTCTGTGTGGGACGACTTTGGTATCAAGAGGAAATGGGCTGAAAGCTTCCACAGTGATAAAAATCAAGCGGTAGGAAACTGGGCGTTACAGTTCGGAGTTCATCTGAGGCGAAAGCTCTTCGGACTTGTTGTTTTTGTGTGGCAGCCAGTGGAAATCACCAAGAAGTGTCTGAGTCACAACTGAAGCAGCTCCCCGGCCTTTCTGTCACATACAAATGGCTCCTCTATAAAAAAAAACAAAAAAAACTAACCTCTACCATTCCTCCTTTTTCCTCCATCTTCCTTTTATTGCTCCTCATCCTCCGTCAGGCCACGGCGCAGATGGAGGGCAGGCTGGCCGAGTTCATCCAGGTTTTCTCGCCCGAAAACGTTCTTCCGCTGGCCGATGGAGTCCTCAGCTTCATCCATCACCAGATAGCCGAGCTGTCCCGAGACTGTCTGGCCAAAGCCCGCGAGGGCCTCATTACATCTGTCTACTTCTTTGAGCTACAGGAGAATTTGGAAAAGCTGCTCAATGATGTGAGTTAATACAACATAATTGTGTCACTGGATAGCCTTGGACTATTGTGTTACTGACAAATACAACGCTGCTATCTTATATATGCTAGTCTAAGAAGCTGGAAACAATGATAGCTTTTATTTATAGCTTTTAGCTAGTGACCTGCGGATCGATGCTGAAATATTGATACTTACCGATACCAGGTCTTTATGCTTTAAAAATCGATTCTCAAATTAAAATATATATTTTGATACTTCAATTATCCAAGGTAATGTAGTAACACAGTTGAAAGTAACTAAACTACTGAGTTGTGACAAACAAGGGAATTTTTTCATTGCAGTACCGTGAGTAACCACCGGGAACAATTAGCAACAGCGACCCACAATTTAAATGTTTTGGTTCTCACGTATGACTGTCTTAAATTTTATTTTCAACCAGTGTTGCTTTCAGTTAAAATGACTAACATGTACATGTATCTACATTCTCAGCACCAAAGTTAGCATGGTTAACATAAAGGAGCATTTGGGAACTTAAACAAAACAAAAAAACTCCATATTTAAATTAAATTAAATATTTTGATTTCAACTCTGTAGCTGAGATTTGTTGCCCATTAGCATGTTATTTTGGTTGTATCATGTGTGTTATTATTCATTTACTTAGCTTTTAGCAAGTTTTTGTGCTACATTCTCAGGACCAAAATTAGCTGTGGTTAACATAAAGGAGCATTTGGGAACTTAAAAAAAAAGTATCCATGTTAAAATTGAAAGTTAAAGTTGAAAATTCTGTGTCTTGTTTAATCTATATAAATAGTGGTAGTGTTCAAAACCTGGAACAATTCTTATGTGCATTAGCCTCATCTGAATACAAGTCTGCTAACACGCTATTTTGATTTCATTATGTGGTATATTTCAACTGAAAAAGATTTTTTAAAAAATGTCTCTGCATGCAATCTCATAGTCCTACAACCAATCAGAGCCATTTATTGTAAACCAAAATACTGCACCGGAGTACGGCACATTCGTTAGCATATTATATAATAGAACTGGCAGATTCCTGAGGATTTGGCAATGCATCTTATCGAAAGGGAAGATTCTTGAGGTAACTTCGTAACCAAAGCAGAAACACGTGCTGTGAAAGATTACTCACGGAGCGATTCAGCTCAGTTCTCTCTTAATTTATTTTTACCACATGGTGCCTTTGGTGAGATTCAGATTGGAATAGCTGTGTCAGACTGAGGCTAATTGTACCCGTGATTTTCCAGAGAAGATAACAGGTATCAGGCGATTTCATCACAGTGCCCATTTTGACAGCTTGATTAAATTGCAGGGTTGCCTGGGTTGACTTTGATTACATCTGCTGTGAATTTCGTGATCCGGCTTTATCACATCCCGCCTCAGTTTGAACACTTGCTCTTCCTTCGTCTCCCCCCTTTTGACTGACTCGATTTTTTTTTTCAGGCCTATGAGCGCTCGGAGAGCTCTGAGGTGGCCTTCGTCACAGAGTTGGCCAAAAAGCTTCTTATCATCATCTCCCGGCCCGCCAGGCTTCTGGAGTGTCTGGTAAGATCACGCTGTCACTTTTCAGTGCTCGCCCTCCCCATTGACACAGCGCTGCTGCTACGATCAATCAAACAATCCTCCCGCTGCCCCGTTATTCATCGCGGAACATTTCGCGGCTTGTGTGACTTAAGGCAAATTGGTTTTCTTTAAATAAACATGAGCACAGATACTCATTTGTTATCCCATTATGAGCATTTAAGCAGCGTGATGTATTACACCGCGGGGGGAGACATTCAAAACAAGCGAGCACAGTGGTGTAAGGCTGGGTCCAGTCCGTCTGAAGACATTTGCATTTAGATTAAAAGTTGCAGAGCCACAGTACAGATAATACCCCACGCCGGAGCCTGGAGCATGAACCGCGTTCAAGTCTGACTCAGACAGACCGTGACTGTGGTGTCATTTGAAGTTGGAGGATGTCTGTCACTGCCTGTTTGACCATAAAGCCCAGCGTGACTGAGCTTCATAACTCAATTTCAATTGTTGGAGCTCTTACGATTCGAACCATTTTCCTCCGTCTTTCTCATACGACACTGACGTTTTTGAGTATGACCTTGAACAAAATAAATTATGTTGTATTACGTTACGTTATATTGTTTTATGTTATATCATGTTATGTTGTGTTGTGTTGCACTACATTATATTATTTCATATAACGTCACATTATTGTTATATGATGTTATGTTATATTACTATTTACGTTTAACAGCATATATTATATTATATTATATCCATGTTGCTCTTGCACTTCTACAGCAATTTGGTCAACATCTGTTGTTTTAAATGTTATGTTAGGTTATATTATGTCATATTGCGTTGCTTTACGTTATATTATTTAATATTACGTCACATTATTTTATATATATATTATATAATATTATGTTATATTACTTTTACGTGTGGTACTTTACGGTACATTACGTTATATTGTGTTTAATCTCATTATATTATATTGTATCATATGTATAACGCTACAGTATGTTATGTTATATTATGTACGTTTAATCAACATCTGTTGTTTTAAATGTCACATTACGGTATATTTTGTTATATTACATTGTGTCACGTTATATTGCGTTACATTATTTCAAATTACGTTGCATTATTTTACGTTACATTTTATCTTGTTACGTTATGTGAAGGATACGGTATGGTATATACGTTAAGATACGGTATGGTACATTATGTTATATTATGTTTAACGCCCCATTATATTATATAGTATTGTATTATATGTATTATATGTCATAGATAATATAACGTTACATTACAGTATGTTACATATATTATATTCTATTATATGATGTTTTACGTCATGTTACATTGCGTTACAGTACTTTATGTTATGTTTTAAATATTATGTTTTAATTAAAACAGAGTCTCCCAATTACAGGTGAGTGTCTGGTTGGTAATAGACTATAGTCATGCCAGTTTCACCCAACAGTCTAGTTGTCCTTTTCGCCGGTTTTTGCTTGTTTCTTTTGGTGTTTTGAATTAAAAAAGTAATATTAATGGATGAGTAATAAGAGTTTCCTTATCGTCGGTTTAAGTCTCATTGCTCTGGTCTGCAGGAGTTTAACCCGGAGGAGTTTTACCATCTGCTGGAGGCGGCGGAGGACCACGCCAAGGAGGGTCATCTGATGAAAACAGACATTCCTCGTTACATCATAAGCCAGCTGGGACTGACCAGGGACCCAATTGAAGGTGAGGCAGAGACTCATACATTTGTACGACAGATGGATTCAACATTTTAGAAAATAAAATATGTTTTTTTTTTAATCTCTATCCTTGTCATTAGACATGGTAAACCTTGACAGCTACGACAGCGAGGGACCAATAACTCCCGAAACCGATGACTCAACAGAGGTAAGAATAATTTCTCCGGTGTCGTCATTTCTCCGGTGCTCAGTCCTTTTCCGAACTTTTTTCAGACAGTAAAACATCCGACCTGCCAAGGTTACCGTTGCTGCTCTCAGTGAAAACGTCTGCTTCATCTGCTAATGACTTGGCATACATGCTTCTATCCATCTGAGTTATGCTGAGCTCCTGAGAACGGGATATCCCTCTCCTTAAATCCCTTTAGCATTAGGCACACCTCCAACTGACAAAATTAAGCCAAGTAGACAAAAAAAAAAAAGAAAATTAAGAAATAGGAAAGAGTGGACACAACTGAAACAGCTTTCTGTTTATGTTTAAATGTGTCTTTCCGAACATAAGGTTGCATGTATTATGATAATTCATCCACAGGGTAAGATTAGAGCCATGAAACCACCAGGAGAAGCAGATTTCCAGACCATCAAGCTCATCAGTAACGGAGCGTACGGGTGAGTCGAGCTTCACACGATCCTCTTCATTCTGCCAACGACGACGTATTACATGCAGCCACATCTGTGCCTCTGTGTGAACCAGCGCCGTTTACTTGGTGCGTCACCTGGAGACCCGCCAGCGATTTGCCATGAAGAAGATCAACAAGCAAAACCTGATCCTGAGGAACCAAATCCAGCAGGCCTTCGTGGAACGGGACATCCTGACCTTCGCGGAGAACCCCTTTGTCGTTTCCATGTTCTGTTCCTTCGAAACCCGCCGGCACCTCTGCATGGTCATGGAGTACGTGGAAGGTGAGGGGCGTAGAGATGAGCTGTAGATCTTGATGTGATTTCCTAAGCAGCCAATAAATGACAGTGCACTGTAAAATCAACTTTTGTCAACTGTTGTCTGTATGGTTGACAGGTTTTACAGATTTTAAGTCTTGTGCACACATACTTCATCTACAGGTTCCCCATCAAGAAAAACAAGTGTTAGTTGCAAGAAATTTGGTTAAATTCACTACAATTAACAATTCCAATTTTTACAGTGTATGCTGACTAGGTGGGTACGGGAGTGAGGAATAAAAATCAAGAAACCGACAAATTGACTATATGTTTTTATATGTATATGTTATGTTAAAATTATTTAGATTGCAGGTTCCTAATAAGTGAAGCCACACGACCGTCTAGTCCTGTTGCACCATTTACTTCAAAAAATAAGGCAATTATACAAACAATATAAGAGAGTGAAACAGAGAGAGAAATCAAGATCAAAACTCTGTGAATACCTACTCAGGTAACCGCCTCCCAAGAGATCCATACGCATTAAAGACACTTCAACATGCATATCAGAAAACTGCGAAGTGATTTATTAATATGAACTGTCAACATTTTAATCCTGACAATGTAAATAGCTCCCCTTTATCATAATTAATACAATAACATGTAAACTTAAATCACTACCAGAATATTGAAGTTGTGAGTATTGGACTGTCAAATCAATAGCACTATGACTTGGACCACTAGGTATATATATGTATATATATATATATGTATGTGTGTGTGTGTGTGTGTGTGCGTGTGTGCGTGTGTGTGTGTTTGTGTGCACTGAGGCCAATAATAAGACACTAGTGGTCTAGGTCATAGTGCTTTATACGACCATAAAGTCTTTGGTTTAGGCCTTGGTCTTGGTCATATAGGAGAATAAACTCTGAATGTCCAGTGGAGGTTATTTGTGAAAGTTGTTTTTAAATTATGTATTCTCGATTTAATTTACTACAGGTGGGGACTGTGCCACGCTGCTGAAGAACATCGGCGCCCTGCCTGTGGAAATGGCTCGCATGTACTTCGCAGAGACGGTGCTAGCGCTGGAATACTTGCACAACTATGGCATCGTGCACCGCGACCTGAAGCCTGACAAGTAAGATATAGTATTTAGTTCCAACTAAAAGATTAAATAAATGTTTTCCATTGAAATTCACTTTATTTATTTATTTTTTTCTATTCTCAGCCTCCTGATCACGTCAATGGGCCACATCAAACTCACTGACTTTGGCCTGTCTAAGATGGGTCTGATGAGTCTGACCACCAACCTGTATGAAGGACACATAGAGAAGGATACTCGGGAGTTTTTAGATAAACAGGTGACAACAACATGAATTTGATTACAGTGGACTCATATTCTACTCCATTACTCCATTTAAAGAACCTCCAACAAGAGACCTGACCAAAAATGTAGTATGTGATATATTTTATTAACTAGTAAGTTTCAATACGAATTATCCTTTGATGTCTTCATTTCTATGCAAAGATATTCCCTGTCATTGTGCAGCAGGCACAACTGAAACATGACAAAATGAGACAGTTGGCAGGACAATAGGCCAGTGTTATAATCATTTCCCTTTTAGGTAAGGCTCATATTTCTCCGGCTTTTCATTCGGCGCTCATGCTTTGAATCTGAAGCTTCATTATTTCTCGTGCAGACATCATGGCAGTCAGAAAAATCTGTTAGCATTCAGCGCATGGCCATCTGCACATGAAAAACGCTCACGAGGCCTTTCATCTTGTCTTGGCATCTCCGAAGCGATCTACTTGGCCATGAATAAATATCCATGCTGCATTCACGCTCACTTTGCAGTTGTATAATTTAAAGGGCCACTGTGTAGGAACAAGTGACGCCTGGTGGCGAGGGTTCAGATTGCAACCACAAGAATTCTCTGTAACTGCAAAAGTCCTGATCTAGGGATAGGCCTTCACTGGAAGATGATGAACGCCTTAATTTTAAACTAACAAAACATTGCAATAGTTAATATAGTAATAGTAGTTATAGTAATAGTAAATCCAAGTAAAACCAATGGCGTTTGGTTCGTTGGTCTGGTCCATGCAATTTAAAAACTCTGAAGACTGACCACATGAAAAACGAAACCACCAACATTACCATCAATGTCAACAACAAAGTTGGTACATTCCCTTTTCCAGTTGATGGTGACATTTGTAAAAGGGTTTTGCGTCTTGTTAATTTGTTTCGGGACTTGTAAATGTGTTATGGTAAAATGTTTTCTAAAATGTAAATTAGTCTCAAGCTTTGTAAAAGTGCTTCACATTTTGTAATGTTAGGTTGCACCTCCCGTCCACCGTAGTTGACAGAAAGATAAAGTCATCTGCCTCCATTTATCCCGTTGACTAGAATATGTTGGATTCGTGTTATTGTATATTTAAAGAAATTTAAATTCGTAGGGGGAAACTGTGGGTAAGAATTCAAAAAATATACAAAGATGTCTAATCAACCAAAGATTTTGCAACCCCCCCTGCAGTACCTGTGCGAATCCACTAGGGGTCGCGGACCCCCTGTTGAATAAACAGAACAGCTGCAGTAAATCAAGTGTTGCTTTTGCTTCAAGGTTTGTGGCACTCCGGAGTATATCGCCCCAGAGGTTATCCTTCGACAAGGTTATGGGAAGCCAGTGGACTGGTGGGCGATGGGCATCATCTTGTACGAGTTCCTGGTGGGCTGTGTGCCGTTCTTTGGAGACACTCCAGAGGAGCTGTTCGGCCAGGTCATTACAGGTGAGAGTTCAAAGAAGATCCACATGCTCTTCAATGCTCATGAATGCACTGAGCATTTTGTCTTACACCACTGTTCTTACTTACTATTGTGTTCCCTAATGCCCTCCTCTCTCTGTGTGTGTCTGCTTTATCTGGGAAGACGACATTGTGTGGCCAGAGGGGGATGAAGCTCTCCCTGTTGATGCGCAGCACCTCATCTCCTCCCTCCTGCAGACAAACCCCCTGGTTCGACTCGGCACAGGTCGGTGCTACAGTGTTTGTTTGTTTTGTTTTTTTACCACAGGCCCTAATCAGATGAAGTCTTGTACGTCTTCATCATCAGTTGCTCGATAACTTCTCCAGTTTCTTCTTGGAAAGTGGCTAAATTTGTACATAGAAATTACCTGCATGTTTATTTTGACTCTGGTTACATAGCATTTGGATTTAAAATCCCAGGTGTGATTTAATCAGCGTGCGTCTGGGATTTCACCTGGGGACTGTAATGTGCAGCCTCGTGATTGGCTCAGCAGCGATAGGGGCGGGGCCTACTGTGAATCATTTGTTGTTTGTGAATGAGTGGAGTGTAAGACTGAAAGATCCATTTATCCCTTTACTAAAATATGTTGAATTAATTCAAAATTGAGGGGGAAAATTAAAAAAATATATATAAAAATGTATAATCAACCAAAGATTTTGCAACCCCCCTGCAGCCCCTGTTGAAGGTCTATGTACGAGTCTATAAATATACATGATATGAAGGCAAAATTGCCCAAAATCTCAAAATTCACCAATGCATGAACAGAATTGTAATTTTAATACTCTATTATTTTTTTAAGCTAAAGATTAAGATAAAATCTTAATATTTCTTCCGCTTACACTATTCAACGTACCCCATGGGTACACCTACCCCTGATTATGAATGAGTGACCTAGAACTGTCTGCACTGCACTTTGTCTCACAGGTTCAGTTTACCCACATGAGTCAACTTCTGTCTTCCTCAAAATGAGTCGAGGTGCTGCAGGGCTGCACTTTTTCACCTGTCTGCCTTCCCCCTCTCTTCCCCCCTGCTGTGCATGCTCCCCGTCTCCGTCCGTCCCTCCTACCCTCCAGGTGGTGCTTTTGAAGTGAAGCAGCACTCGTTCTTCACAGAGGTGGACTGGAACAGCCTGCTGAGACAGAAGGCAGAGTTCATCCCTCACCTCGAGTCAGAGGAAGACACCAGCTATTTTGACAGTGAGTTCACGTTCGCGGATGCGGGATTCTCGAGAAAACTTTGATCCCAAACGGGGGCGACAGAGCCCTCGCAGAGCAGGAAAGTCTTAGTCATCAAAACAGCTCGGCGTCTTCTGAATCATTTTCAGCACTGTCATTAGGGCTATCCGATCACAAGTTGCCAGTCTTAGTGCCTGTGTTCACACTTGGAATTATGATACATCTGCAGCCAGTTTTCCAGATCTGATCTCACTTTGTGCTCTGTATGCAAATAAACACAACATCTTTGGGTCTCACTAATGTATCTCTACCACTGTCTGAGAACCATGATCAATGGAATGACAGATGTTAACATAATATCTGAATGGGGTTTTTAAACCACGGTGTCTTGCTGCTTCCCGTCTCTAGCCCGGTCCGAGCGGTATCATCACGTGCAGTCATACGACGAGGACGACACCAACGACGACGAGCCTGTGGAGATTCATCGCTTCTCGTCCTGCTCCCCACGCTTCAGCAAGGTCAGGACCTGTAATAAAAATCTTAATAAATAAAATCTTCGTTCACCAATCCACGCAACGGCGCAGTCTTTGCCAAAAAAAAACTAACTGTAATGTTTTGTGCGTCCGAAGGTGTACAGCAGTATGGAGCATCTGTCTCAGCTGGAGCATAAACCCCACACCGTGACTCTCCGGGATCACAAGATCCCCCGGGAGGATCGAGTGGCCAAGAGAGAAAGTCTGGGAAGTGTCACCCTCCGAGACAAGAGCTGGCGGACTGGCTCGCCTGAAATGTGAGTGCAGAGAAGAGTGAGCAAACAGAGCTGCTTTTGCTCAGTGAGAAAAAGCTTTATTTAAAAGTTTCGCTTTTTCAGGAAGCGCTTGTCCTGCTCCGAGTCGTCCTTCATGGAGAGCGACTCCAGTCAGCCGTCCGGGGCCCGAAGACGCTTCTCCGCTCTCATGGATACGTATCGCATGGCCTCCCCCCTGGAGCTGGACTCTGAGTTGCCTGTGCCGGGAAAGCAACCTGCAGTGAAGATGAGAGGGACTTCCCTGGAGGGAGCCAGCCCCTCTCAAGGCGACCTGAGGACACTTTTTAAGGATGGTAACGGCCACACAGCTGGAGGTAAGGCAGCATGTCATCACTAATTATTTGAAAACATATGATATGAGGAGTTTCTGTTTACTTTCATATCTCCATCATATCACAGATAAACTTTTGAGACCTGCCGATGCATCGCTGCCTCTGTCGGGCGGTGCTACCGTTTTAGGGCCTCCCGACCCGCAGGCCTCCCGCGGGGCCACCACAGACCTCGTCTTGCGAAGAGTTCGACACCAGCAGCTCTCGGCTGAGGGAGACAAACTTACTTCACGACCTGGAACCAAAGTTATTAAATCTGCCTCTGCTACTGCTCTGTCTGTCATGATTCCTGCAGGTAAGGACACGTCTCATATTTAAAAAAAAAAAAACAAAAGAAAAGGACTTAATAACTTGAAATAAATCCTAACCGCTCTCTCCTCAGTGGAGCAACACGGCGCCTCCCCTCTGGCGAGCCCCATGTCTCCCCGCTCCCTCTCGTCCAACCCCTCGTCTCGGGACTCCTCCCCCAGCCGAGACTACTCCCCTATGGTCAACGTCCTGCGCTCTCCGATCACAATCCACCGCTCCGGGAAGAAGTATGGCTTCACTCTGAGAGCGATCAGAGTCTACATGGGAGACAGCGACATTTACAGCGTGCATCACATGGTCTGGGTGAGAGAGCAGAGACAACATCATTGACAGAATTATGTCTCTACTGCTTATTATTGTAATGCAGCTTTAAGCTTTACATCAAACAGTAAAATATAAAAAAGTGCTGAACAGGATAATTAAAAATTCTAATTTTGGCTTCCACCTTTCCACCTGCAGAGCTACAAAATGTTGAAACAACACTTTACAAAACCCAGGCCTGAAACTTCCAGGTTTCCAAGAAAAACAACCTTTTAACCTTCTCATCTACCCATCCATGTACACAAACTACTTACGCACAAGTACTTAATTAATTTGTGGGCACAGAATACCAGTCCGTGTTTACTTTGACCTGTTTTGGTTAGGAATGAGTGACAAAGATATTCTCAAAACCCACTGCAACGTGACGTTACTACAGAAAGGCCTTTAAATATGAGTATAATATTAACAGGAACCCATGAATAGTGCACAAATAAATATTTAACTGCCTCAGTACTTTTATTTTATACTTCTGTTAAACTATGTTTGAAAATGAGCAAAACTAAAAAAATGCTATGGACCAAGTATAGCGCCCTGTGGAATGCCATATGACAATTTGAATGAAATTCTTTCTAAATGGCCAAATAAGTGACATTATCTGTTTTAATCGCAGCATGTGGATGATGAGGGTCCTGGTCAGAAGGCTGGACTATAAAAATCAGTTTGAAAATGAACAAAAATGAAAAGTTCCGTGGACCAAGTATAGCGCCCTGTGGAATGCCATATGACAATTTCAATGAATTTCTTTATAAATGGCCAAATCAACGACATTATCGTTTTTCATCGTAGTATGTCTCGGGTGGAGGTCCCGCTCAGGAGGCTGGGCTATAAAAATCTGTTTGAAAATGAACAAAAATTTAAAGTTCTGTGGACCAAGTATAGAGCCCTGTGGAATGCCATATGACAATTTCAATGAATGTCTTTTTAAATGGCCAAATCAGCGACATTATCTGTTTTAATCTTAGCATGTGGAGGACGGAGGTCCCGCTCAGGAGGCTGGACTTAGTGCTGGGGACCTCATAACCCACGTGAACGGGGAGTCGGTCCATGGTCTGGTCCACACGGAGGTGGTGGAGCTCATCCTGAAGGTGAGATACTTCAGTCTGTCAGAAATTAAAACCGAGATGAAATCGACCTCTAAAATGTTGTAAATCTATGTAATTTTCAGAGTGGAAACAAGGTGACCGTTACAACAACACCCTTTGAGAACACTTCCATAAAAGTGGGTCCTGCTCGCAAGTCGAGCTATAAATCCAAGATGGCACGACGCAGCAAGAGGGCAGGAGCCAAGGAGGGACAAGAGTGCGTTGCTGCAAAGCTAATTTCATTGCATTTGTACAGACCTTTTTAGCCTTTATTCTCATCATTGCTATGTTTTTGTTTTTTTTTTGTCTTTCAGTAAGAAGCGCAACTCCCTGTTCAGGAAAATCACCAAACAGTCCAACCTCCTTCACACCAGCCGCAGCCTCTCCTCTTTAAATCGCTCCCTGTCTTCTGGAGACAGCCTCCCGGGCTCCCCCACCCACAGCATCTCCGCCCGCTCGCCCACTCAGAGTTACCGCTCCGCTCTCGAATCCCCTCACCTGGGTTAGTGTTGAAGTCGAGTCTGGCCTGTGTTTGAAGTTAATTTTAACAGCCAGAATCAATAACTGGTGTTATTAAAGGCTTTTAGAAGAGGCTCTCACTTTTGAAGAAGCGCTTTGAAGCAGTTGTTAATTCCAACGTGTAATTAGTCGCGTGGTGAGTGGAGCCGACTGCAGACAAGCAAACACGAATCTGCTTTGTAAATTTTAAATGAGGAAGGAAAAAAAGACACTGAATATTTTTTCACGAGATGACACAAATAGATTGATAAGCAGCTGCGTTTCACTTCCCTCTCTGGTTGGAATTTAAAACCACACCACTGCTGGGAGTGGTTTGTACTCTGTTGCACCTGTAACCACATCCAACAGTGTAACTGACACACTTTTTAGTCCACTTCTATATCACTATACCATGTGAAAGAAGTTGTTTCCTGGAAAACAAGTGCGAGAAATTGAATTCCTTTGTTGAAATTTCCTCCTCTCTCCTCAGGCACCTCGTCCCAGAGCAGCTCGCCGGCATCCAGCACTCCCAACTCCCCGGCCGCCTCCCACCACATGAGGCCCAGCTCCCTCCACGGCCTGTCCCCCAAGCTTCACCGCCAGTACCGCTCCGCCCGCTGCAAATCCGCCGGCAACATCCCCCTGTCCCCCCTGGCTCACACCCCGTCCCCGACCACCTCCTCCCCTCCGCCCCTCTCCGGCCACACCGTAGGGAGCTCCAACACCACCCAGATGTTTCCTGCCAAGCTGCACTCCTCCCCTCCCGTTTCCCGCCCTCGTCCCAAGAGCGCCGAGCCCCCCAGGTCCCCTCTGCTGCAGAGGGTGCAGTCCTCAGAGAAGCTGGGAGCGCCGATTTTACCGTCCTCCTCCTCCTCCTCCTCGTCCCCTTCTCCTCTGACGGGTGGGGTGTCGCTACGCAAGCATAGCCTGGAGGTGACACACGGGGACTACAGGAGGGATTCTTTTCACTGTGAGCACAGTCTGCAAAGTCTGCTGGAGATAGAAGGGGAGAACGGACCTCCTCCTCCATCCCCTTCGTCGTCTTCCTCCCCGTCTCCCCCCATGGGCGGGGAGATCGGAGGCCTGAAGCCCGCAAGGAGGCTGGGGAGGCAGGAGTCACCGCTCAGCCGCGACACGCTTCTGACAGGAAGAGACAAAGACACCCAGACGCCGGCGTCGGACGCCGAGGGAGCGGCTCCCAAAGCGGACTCCAAGTCCAGCGCCACGGACAAGAGTAAAACGTCGTCCGCAGGTGAGGTCGTGAAGAGAAACGGAAGCGCGGCGGAGGTAAAGTCTGGGGTCTCGCCTGCTGAGGTCAAACCCAGTCCCGGGAGCAAAACTCCAACTGCAGAGGCGGCGGTTTTGAAGAGCAAACCCAACGAGAAGGTCGCGGCCACGTCAAAAAGCCTGCAACAAGACGGTAAGCAGCCGAGTGCACAAACGGACAGCGGACCGGCAACTAAAGCTCAAGAGAAGACTGAGGACAAAGTAAAAGGCGTAGCAAGCGGCGACAAAGGTAGTTCACAGAAATCGTCGCCCACGGAGCAGTCGAAGCAACGTAAAGGCTCGGAGACGGCGGAGAAAGGAGGCAGCGAGAAATCGGCCGACACAACCAAAGTCAAAGCACCGGCGCCCCCGGCTCCAACCAGCGGGGCCAAGCATAAAGAGGAGAAGCCGACAACCGGCCTCAGAGGTGCCAAAGAGGAGAAGGCACGCCTGGAGGTTCTGGAGGAGAATCCCACGTCGCCCTCCTCCAACGCGGCCTCCCCCTGCTCGAGCAAGACGCGACCCATGTCCCCCGGAGACAAGTCCAGCTTCGTCACTCAGCTGACGAGCGTGGCCAAGACAGTGCTGGGGCCGATGAAAGGGGCTTCGCAAGAGGGAGGCAAGGCCAAAGACGCCTCCAAGTCGGGCGAGGAGAGGCGGGGGAACGCGGCGGGGAGAGCGGAGCCTTCGGCCGGGGGCGTCCGCCGCGGGGCTCAGACGTCGGCCTCGAGCGGCGCCGGCTCAGCCCCGCAGGATAAAGGAAGCAGCCGCGGCTCCAAGCATCACTCGTGATACGAGGAAGAGCGAGACTCTCCCATGTAATGCCTTTTTACCGTAGCATCACTCTGACATATCATGACTTCGAACGAAGAGGAAGACAGAAACGCCTGCAGGAGGAGAAACAACAAAACGAGAAAAGAAAAAAAAACAAAACACCAAATATGTAGACGATTAAGATCAAAGATGCATCAGCTGCTGGTGGAAAATGTGTGCACATGGTGTCATAATGTAGACCTGTGTATGTGCTGTGCGTCCATCACGATGTGTTGTTATGTACATAATGCATGTCCGACACTGTACATGGAAGACAAAAAGAATATTTAAAAAAAGAAAAATATACAGCAGACCTTAATGTAGAAAACACTGTGAACAACTTTTTTCGACTGAACACAAACTTTGAAATGTGCGTCCGACGGGGGCATTAGCCACGTTTCAGATCAGCTCCAGTGCCATCGTTTAAGTTCAGTACAACACTCCTCAGTTAATCAAAACTGGATCGAGCACAGAGGGGGGGTTTAGTAGCGTCCCGAAGAATATCACGAATGAAGCGGAGGCCGGGCAGAGACGTGAAAACGCTGGAGGTGGCGGACGGATCAAATGGTTTGTTTCAGATCTGTTTAAGGGCTGAATCTCTGTGGGATTAAAAGACGTAGATTAACTTGCACAGGGACAATATGCAATGTGCTAATGATGCCACTTTTTCTTTTTCCTTTTTCTTTTTGGGTGGTGTCCCCAACTACTAAGTTTACATTGTGCTCTAGAGAAGAAGAAGAAAAGGGGGGTGAAGGTTGCAATAAGCCAGTTAAACACATACTGTTTTAAAAGATCATAGTTAAATGTGCAATTATACATTTTAGGCAAACATATAAGTGTGGGTAAAGAAGCATCACTTACACTCGAGCGTGTGCTCTCTCACCGACTCTTTTCTTTTTATGCAGTTTGTCGTGTATTTGTTACGTGTGAAGGAAAGTGCCAGTGTTTTTAATTTAGGGATAATGTAGAGTCGTTTTTGTACTATAACAATATGCAATCCAAGAGTGCCCGGTTCCATGAAACTGAGCATCCGTGTCAGTGAAACCAGATTAGATTCTCAAGAGCGTCCTAGTGTTGAGGTAGTAGTGTTGTGTGTTTAAAACATTTTGGGAACCCGTCTTAGACTGACACCCTGTGGTCGACACCTGAAGTCCTGAGCTTCAACGATGAGTGTACATTTAACAAAGAAGTCTGACATCCTTTTTTCTTTTTCTTTCCATTCAAGATCAATTTTATTTTATCTATTATGATGTAGTGGTTTAAACGGTCATTAACCCGGTGTTTGGACAAAGTGTTTTCGTGTGTGATGTGAGGAAAAAATGCACTTTATGTTGTCAAATATTTGTATTTATTTATTTATTTCTACATGTCCTATTTATACTTTTTTATTATTATTATTATTATTTAAAATTCTGCTTTACTACTCACATTAGTTAGAATCATTTTGAATTTTTCTGAATTTTACATCCACACCAGGAAAATCTACCAAATCTGTGTGGCTGTGCAGTTTTGACTTTCCATAAGTCTAAAGTTGTACTTTTGCTGTTTTATTTATTTTGTTTTATTTTATGTTTTACAGCAGCTATCCCTTGACTGTTGACTGTCCATTACAATGCTACATATTTAACAGACACTGTTGTGAAAAACCAATGGGGGGGAGAAAAAAAAAGCCTATAGTGAAGTAATAAAATGCAGAGAAACACCTGCTTGTGTTCGACTTCCTTGCATTAAAACAGTAGCCTCACTCCTATTGGTCCTCTGTTGACCAATCACGGCACAGAAACCATAAACACGTGACCCGTGTAAACAGGAAGTGCAACTTCACTCGTCCACCCTCAGTTCGACGAGTCGAGGGATTATAAAGAGATACTTGGCACAAGGGAACGGACGGGAATCTCCGGTAAATTCACTCAGGGATTATCTCTAATAAAAGAAGATGCTACGATGAAGGTAAAATAACATTTATGTGTGCGTTTTTTACTCTTATTTAACGTGTGGACTGTAATGTGTCGTCGTTTTCTCTCGTATTCTTTGACCCGTAATTAAAAAAAAAATGTTTTAGCTTGTTTACTTTCATAATTTTAAGTCCCATAAGAAGTGACGGAAGATTAGGAAGTGAGTTGCCATTGGTGAATTTTCTACGTGTAAAATATCGAAATGACGCTAAAGAGATTTTTTAAATGTTACATTATATCTTTGATGTGACTTCACATATTTTTAGTCTTAGTGTACATTTAAACAAATACAGCACAGATGCTATTTTCCTTTTACTTTAGTTTCAATCTCATTCCAGAAGAACATATTACTCTTTTCCTTCCATTACACTTACACTTAATGGTGTATTATCGTGTGGTGAATGTACAATTTTAAACATATTAGCCTTCATTTATCCAGTATTTCACACAAAAAAAGGGAAAATTAGGAAAGAATAACAAAGCTAGAACTTTAGTGGTCCCTCAAAAGTTTCAGAGTGGAGTAGTGTGTAGAGTAGGTGCGGTAGGAAACAAGAAAAATAAAGTTCTGGTTTTATGACACCTTCCTAACTTTGTGTTCTGTGTGAGATACTTTATAAGTAACAATATAATACTAAAGACGTAGTTATAACCTGAAACAGTACAGTCCACAGTAATATAATACTCATAAAATGATAAGAAAAAGTGTTAACAAACTAATAATAAGATGAAATAGGACAGGAGAACCAGCCTGCCTTTGTTCACTGGATTAGAGAGGAGATGTTTGGGTTGGCTCTGTGAAAAATTAGTTATTCAGCGCCCGGGTTAAAGGATAAATATGACAGAACATGGTCAAAGGTCATATCTCATATAAAGAGCCTACATTTTGCCTGACTCCTTGCTTTTATTTATTTAATTTCCTTTCTTTCTTCCTCTAACGTTGGCGTTATGACCATAGTGATCAACACAGACTGGTCTTTTTTGTCCGTGTTATTTGTATTTGTGTATCATTGTTTTCTTCTTGTGGTGTTGTGTTTGCATGTTTGATATGTGAGTGTTTATGTGGATGTGTGTGTGAGAATGCCACCTGTATGGGGCGGCGGGTTCAAACTTTCACTTTGCTTATATAAACACATTCTTGCAACTGCTTATTGAATCTTTATGTGGAGCTGCTGCGTGTTGCCTTTAGCCTGTATCTACCTGTGTGATGTTTTGAAACAGGCGCCGCTCGAGCTGCTGCTAAAAAGACATGTCCGAAATTCCTTCAGTCACACGGTGCAGTCACATGTTTCTATCTAATCCAGGGGCAGTATTGGTTTGATGAAGGAATACATCCCGTAATTCACTGTATGCGGCTGCTTTTTGTCACGCGTACTGTGCGTAATGAGTCTGTGTCGGCTGATGTCCCCAGGCTGCTGCGGTGATCAGGAGCAATTCTCTCCGCTCGTTCGTGGTTTGCGGTCATGAATCCTAGCCCCTCCTCCGGCCGCTGTGACGGTCAGGCTGGGACCGCTGACCTCATGGATGACTGGCTCTTCCTCTCCCCTGAATCTGCTCGACCTCAGGGCCGAGAAGAAGTGAGCGTGGAGGATCTGGAGACAGAAGACCGAGGCAAACTCAAATCCAGGCTGGTCTCGGCGTGGAACAGCGTGAAATACGGTTAGTTTTATCTTTCTGGCCTTGAAACTGTATTCTTTAGTTACAAAGCAGATGCTCCCTTTGTGCTGTGAACCAGTTTACTTTGTGTTTAATGTACCAGGCTGGCCCTTGAAGCAGAAATCCAAGTTCAGCAAGAGCTCTTCTCTGATCATGTTTGGAAAGTCTTATGAGCTCAAGAATGAAGGTGAGGCCTTCACGTTTTAAGAAATGATCTGTTCTGTGTGAGTGGCATTTTAAATGAACCTGTAACCGTGTCAGGGGACAGAGAGAGTTTCCGTCGCAGCTTCGCGTCTCTCCTGTGGTTGACCTACCGACGGGGTTTCCCTCAGCTGGGTGGCTGCTCTCTGACCACAGACAGCGGTTGGGGCTGCGTTCTGCGCACGAGCCAGATGTTGCTGGCACGAGGGCTGATGCTGCACCTGATGCCACCAGGTGACGACACACACAGACACACCGCAGTGCGACTTAAATAGTCCAGTGAGTGACTGAACAGACATCAGTTAATAAGGCCAAATACTTATACATCATGATACGATGCAACCAGTGTGTTCTGATTAGAAACTAAGCTGTAAAATCTGAATTGTTTTGCCTCTTAAGGATAATTTTCTATTTGTCTTTGTTCATGTAATAGACTATCCAAAGGCAAGCTAATCTAAGCTAGTTAGCATTAGTAGCTTTTTTCTACCTCTACTTCTTTAGACTTCATTTCTGACTTATTTATTTGGCATAACCAGTATAACTCTACTAAAGCGAAATTCTCTTTATGTGGAAAATACTTGAAAAATGTCTGTAAATTAGCATACGCTAACGCTAATGTGGTCACTGCACGTTATTTCGTTTAGTTGGACATATTATGCAACTTTTTAATTATTTTTCCAACATAAATACACGTCTGATACCCACAAAATATGAGAAAATACCACACATTTGTTTCTTTGCTCTCTCAGTGGTTAAAATTATATTTGAAGTCATTACAATTTCAAAAGTTGATTTATCATTTATCATTTTTCTGAATCTCCATTAGCTTTGGCCAAGGCCATAGCTATTCTTCCTGGGGTCCACACAAAACACACCACACAACCATACGACACAAAACCCCCATAACCACCTCTTTCTAATGTGTGAGACTGAACTTTGTAGTTTTGTATTAAAAGCCATATTGGTTTTGTTTCATGGTTTTTGCTCTCTTGTGAAAAGAGACAAATCTCCTCCAAAAAGGGGCGTGGCCAACTACTTTAAAGTGATTTGCAATCAAAGCTGCAGTCTGAAAGTCGCGGGAACAAAGGCATGAATGAGTGAGCGATCTGTGTGGCATTTTTAAGTCGAGGCTTGTTGGACCAATTCTGGGGACATGTGAGATTTACATTAAGTTGTTAAACCGAGGACAATGTGAGACCTTAAATTATGCATCGTGTGGCATAATTCAAGTTGTTTATGTGGTAAAACAGATGTCAGAAAGTCAGATTCTGGCTTTCGTCTTAACCATTGTTCAGTCACTGTGCACACCCCACCCTTACAGTCCTTGCTCTTTTGGAAAGTACTCGCCTCAAAGCAGGGACTTTTCTGTAAACAAAACACAGATGGTTAAAGTGAAGTCATTTCTCTATAGCTTAATTTTAGACAAATGAAACTGGACTGAGTCGCTTCACACGCTTCAGCCTCTTTGGGCTTTTATCTGAGATGAAAAGAACCTCTTTGTGTCTTTTTCAGACTGGACTTGGTCCGCGAGCCACCGTGCGGTCAAAGATGACATGGACCTGCTTCCCTCCGCAGTCAGCGAAGAGTCTGAATGGAATCCGCATGAAAGCGCAAATAAGCGAGGTCGCAAACTCAGCCTGGGTTCACGCCTGGAAAGACCCTTCGAGGCCACACACACTAGGATGGTGTCCTGGTTTGCCGACCACCCGAGCGCACCTTTCGGCATTCACAAGCTTGTGGATTTGGGCAGAAGCTCAGGGAAGAAGGCCGGGGACTGGTATGGCCCGTCCACTGCCGCACATATCCTCCGGTGAGACCTCCCCAGAAATGTAACTATGCGCAAGAAGTGGAAGAAGTGGAAGTGAAAACAAAAATCTAGGTGCATCTAGATCCTGCAGAACTCTAACAGCGCCTTAAACCTTCTTTTTTCTTTTCTTTTTTTCAGGAAAGCTGTGGCATCTTCAGCGGACGTTCCCGATCTAGTTGTGTATGTTGCACAAGATTGCACCAGTGAGTATTTTCTTTCATTAAACCTCGCTAAACGTGTGAAGCTACGTGGCTAAACGTTGTATCACGCAGTTAAAGGGGCAAAGGGAAATATGGCTTCTTATGAAATCGTTGTTAGAGAATTACTTAAACCTTTAATTCTTCTACGTCCTTAGTCTACTTGCAGGACGTGAAGAAGTTGTGCGAACAGCCTCCCCCCTGCCCCTGGAAGTCTGTCATCATCCTGGTTCCTGTGCGACTCGGAGGACAAGATCTCAATCCCGCCTACATCACCTGCATCAAAGTATTCAAACTACGTGCATTAACTCACAGGGGTGTTATAATGGGCTTACAAAGAGTTTTCACACGTTTCTTTTTTCCCACATGCAGTGCAGTTGCACAGTTCCTCTATGAGTTTGACTGTGGTCTCAAATTCCTGCTGAGTGTTACTGAATTAGTAAAAAAAAATAAAAAAATAATTAAAATCAAATCCGCCCTCCCTCCCCCACAGAGTCTCTTGAAGTTGCCGTGCTGCATCGGAATAATTGGCGGCAAACCCAAGCACTCTTTGTTCTTCGTCGGCTTCCAGGGTAGGTGCAGCGCAGCTTGTGATTGTTTTGCATCTCGTTGATGTCGCCCCCGTTTCCATTTTTTTTTTCTCTTCCTCTGGCTTTGAAAAAGATGAACATTTGCTGTACTTGGACCCTCACTACTGTCAGCCCACAGTGGACGTAACAAAGAAAAACTTTCCCCTGGAGGTATGTGGTGTGTTTGATATCTCCTCGTGTGACGGCTGTTACATGAAAGTCACTTGAAAGAGCGGTTTCCTGAAGTAACCGCACGGTTCTATAAACTCAGCTCTTAAAATACTTTCGCCGGTCATGTTGAAGTTGTGTTAATCTGAACGATGTTGTCGACCACAGCAGTGTTAACTATCTAGACTATTCTGCCATTTAAACCACTTTTAGCCAACTAGCTAACATTTTCCTTTCTATGCGCGACATTAAGCTAACCATTACACTAATTTATACATTTTTACATTGAAATCATTTCTACGTCTAGCTGACTAGTTGGCCAATATTTATTGGTCTAGTTCTAACCTTTACAGCAATTTATACATTATTTTTTAGCTAACTGTTTTACACATTAAGCTACCTTTAGCTATAGTAACCGGTTATACATTATGTTCCTATTCAGACTTCACTGTTCTTGATATTTCAGCCCTTATTCATTACTTTTAAAGCAACACATTACTTTAACACGTTTATGCTTCAAGCTGTTTCAGCCATTTAGCCTTTACTTTTAGCTAACTCGCTAGTTTTCGTGCTACGTTGTTGTCATGCTCTCTCTGTTGCAATGCATCTTTTTCAAGTGATTCAGTATGTGGATGTCTACTTATTTAGTGATTCAATTTAATCAATTTCTGTTAAATTAAATGAAGTTTGAGCTGCCCTCAGTCTTTTTCATGTACCCCGTGTTAACTGCTGAAGTTCCTCCACAGGACCACATGTCACTGGTTGGGTTCAGAATCTAATGAGATGTTTTTCTTGCAGTCGTTTCACTGTAAATACCCCAGGAAAGTGGCTTTCTCTCGCATGGACCCCAGCTGCACCATAGGATTTTATGCAAAGCGACAAAAGGACTTTGAATCATTATGCATGGATGTTAATGAGGTATGGCCCCATTCTTGTTATTTGGCTCAACGTTCATAGAACCTGTAACCTGTAAAAAAAATGCTGCTGCTTTTGCTTTCATTATATATTTTGCACCCAATCTTATGGCAGTTTGTCTTCTCCCTGTCTCTCTAAGGCTCTGTCCACTTCTGCAGGGACGTACCCAATGTTTATATTTTCTGAAGGAGGAAGTCAAGAGGACCAGGGAATCGGTCGCCCCAATAACACCACCACATTTTTACAGAGGAAGGACGAACTGAGAAGAGCCGACACTAGCGACAGCATGGAGGAGTTCGTTCTGATATGAACTAAAGAACGTCAAATGTATCTCGATTGAAGACTGTGACATTTACATTTCTGGGAAACTACTGCTGAGCATAATAGCAAACAAGGTTGTCAAGATCTACGGACAGTAAGCTGGACGGTATATTTATAGGGTTTTTTTTTTATGAAGTGATCAGGTATTTGTAATTACACTGTTTGATTATTAGAATTAGAGTTTTGCTCATATTTCTATTTTTATATGTTTTAAGAGAAGACTCCTTATATCGGTGTGATTTAGTTGAAGGAAATCAAAGAACCATGAAGAGTAATTTTCAGAGTTAATTAGTCGTTTCACCCAGAGGAAAAACATTAGGCGTGAGTTAAAACGAGACACACAGCCTCCCATTGTTCGGTGTCATGTGACAAGTAGTGCCGCACTTTGAATGGATTAGAAAATTTGATTCTGGCGAACATGTGACTCACACATGAGGAACAGAAAAAGAGGTTGCCCTTTCTGGGGGGAAAAGGAAAAACTTATTAAAAGTTAAATGCTTGTCAAATGAACTGGAATAATGCATTGGGATATATATGTTTATATATATGTGTATACTCTCATCGGCTGGACTGGTTTTACAGTCTTTTATCTAAATAAACAGTTTAGGAATTTCATTGTCAAAACCAATTAAAAACAAAGTTAATGCGGTGAAGACTGCTTGACTGCTGCATTCCTAATGTTTAGCCACGGCATTAAGAGGAGTTGGGTGTAGTGGTGAAGGAGGGATTAAATAATGCAATGTCATGATGTACTGACTTTGTTCATCCTTTAATTCCCATTTAGCATTGTTTTGTTTTTTTATTAGAAAACATGTCAAACAAAAATATTTCTGTCTCTTCTTTAGTTTTTTTCAGCAAACTTTCGCTTGTTAGGATGCTAGGATGTAACAGTAGAAGAGAATAACATTGACCCTCTTGTGATTATTCAGTGTTCTGCTAGGAAACCTCTAGACTTGGTATTCATTCGTGTGGATGTTACTTAGACATGTAGCATCCACCTAGACCAGACCAGGCACCACCACCACACAGCAATGACACTCTTTGATGGCAGCAGCCATCCCCAGCAGAATGTAGCCTGACACAGACACAGAAAAATGGTTCAGGAACAACTAAAAAAACAGCATAAGGTGTTGACCTGGCCTCAAAATTCATTAGATCCCAAACTGATCAAGTATCTGTGGGATGCACTGGAACAAGCCTGATCCACAGAGGCCCCAACCTTCAACCCACACTGTTACCAGACACCACAGGAGGACCAGAAGGACCATGTCCATTCTTTGATGAGTCTTGAAGTACAAGGGAGACTAACACAATCATAATGTAACAAAGGTAACTGGACTTGTCTCAACTTTCTTAAGGATATTTATTTTAACCAGTCACCCCATTAATGAACGCACACTCTCCAGAGTCAATGTGTAAAAACCCTTGGCTGTTGATGGGTCCTTAGAGAGCCACTAAAAAAACAACCCCAGGGTAATTTGAGCAATTACAGGTGAGTATCTGGTTGAACCTGGTCCCTGCACATGTGAGTTTCAAGTTGGCACCACCAACAAATATTTCCAAATATAAACCAAGAATATCAGTCAGAAAAAAACTCAAGCAAGTCCAGCAACACCAGAAACTAAAGCATCTACTTTCTTGATGTTTGTAAAGGTTTCCAGTCAACTAGGTGATGGTATTTCCTAAAGACACAAGGGTTAAATGGAGTTTTTCGAGGACGTTTCATCCAAGTTCTCAGTTGCACAAGACTGTCAGGGAGTTTGGGTTTAAATAGGAACATCTGTGGGTGCCGTCCACCTAAAACTCGCATCCCTAACGGTCTGTTAACAATCAGATACTTTCGTAGATGGAGGAAACTGTTTTGATCCTGTTTTCGTTTTCCAATCTATATGAATGGTACTCCATCAAAGTCCAGTTCCTCTTGTTTCAGCTTTTTTAAAAAAAAAAAATAATAATAAATTTCACACAGTCCTCATGGCCCGGCCGTACTGCTGGAGATACAGATGTTGATGGTACTGATGTTCAGGCAGCACCAGCCGCATGCAGAATCTTTGCTCCTGCTTGGTCAGATTCTTCTGTATGCGATAACCCAAGATAGTGACTGAATCCGTCCGCCAGGGTCTTGTAAAGCTGTCCACTTCCTCAGAGGGTGCCTCTTTCCTGGCCACACATTTCTGCCTGATTCTCTTAGTGGATGCCCTCAGCAGAGCCACGTTTCTGCTCAGCCTCTCCAGCCCGTACTGCCCCGCCTTCTCCCAGAACAACTTGAGGAACATGTCGTAGAGCAGCGCGTCCTGACTGTTCCAGGCTCGTATTTTGGCCTTCATTGTGTTGTCCAGTGGGGCGACATCCTTAGTGGAACGAGCGTTGTGCCGGACATAGGAAAGATCCTTAAGTTTTAGGTTTAAAAGGTCTGCCAGGAGGACCAGAGACTCGTCAAAGTGCTCCGCAATCATGACCAGCTGGAAGGTCTCTTTGAGAAGAGTTACGTCGGCCTGCCAGGAGAAGTTCCACAGCTGGGTGTCAAGACCTAAATCAAAGCTCACGGGGTTATTTCCAAGGCTGTTACCAGGCTCTGTAGGGTCCCAGAACGACTCCGGTGACTCCAGGAACGCTGACAGTGCTGATCCGTTCACCGCTGCCTCCTTGGCTAAGACGAAAGCAGGAACGGTTGAGGCATAAGAAGAGAAAACGGACTCAAATGTCCCCACGGGTTCACGTATGATCGTGATGTAGATGGCGTTGCGTGGCATCAGCCGTTTCAGCGGCTCCACGTTGAGGCGCATGTGGCTACAAAGTATGTCGAAGTGAGTGGAGCCTTCGGGTAACTGCTCCACAAAATCTTCCCTGAATCTGAAAACAGAGCGAAATGTTGAATACAGCGACAACAACATTAAAACCACTGAAAAGCGGAGCCATCGTAGAGATTTCAGCTGCCATACTTATCCGGATAGCTGAACTGGAAGGTGTGATGGGGGAACGCAAACGTAGCTCGGTCCATCTCCCCTTTGCGGAACAGCAGGTTTTGGACGGTGCTGCTTCCTGTCTTGTGTGTTTTTAGGAAAACTACAGGAGGCGTGTGTTTCCTCTTCTTCAGAACTTTATAAAGATGGGAATCCTTTTTCGACTGCACCTCCGAGGACCGAGAGTCACTTCTTCCATCGTGGTCTGGGTACAGGGCATTAGGTGTTTCCATCATTGGCAACTTACGCCAACCTTTCTGCAAATTATTAGCACTTTGAAAAGAAAACAAACCACGTTTACATTAATTAATTCACCATCGGTGCTCAGAGTTCTCATTCCTACAGACATAAGTCAAAAAAGAAATCCTATTACCTACCTTAAATGCTGCACCAAGTAAGTACCTATGAGTATGAGCAGAAAGATGATGCTTAAGATCCCTACGAGTCCTCTCGCACGGTGCCTCCAAACCAGGGTGACCAAAGAGTGGAGGGTCATGTCTCCCCTCCTTTTACTGAAACCAAACTTTGACTTCTGGTTGTTTCCTTTCTAGCAGCATGCCATGAAGAGCTCCCCAGCACAGGATTGTGTACACTACAGCTTAAAGACAGCGACATAGTCGTGATCTGACCATAAGCCGATCAGAAACCCCACAGAGCCAGGGTCAAAGAGCCCTTGACATTCTACGCTAACTAGCTTACTAATCGTGCATATATGCTAAAAAATATACTAAAACAACAACAAGAGTGGTTGTAGCCTTTCGTGTGTTCTTATTTTTTTGGTTCTATATCAAAAGACAGATCAATTATTCCGGGAAGTGTCGGGCAGATCAGTCACAATCAACACATGCACAATGAAACCACATCATGTGCGGTTTCTCTCAGTTATTTATTTATTTATTTTACTAATTTCTGCCATTTTATAGTTTACTTTAGGATAAAAATAGACAATTTTTCAGCTGCGGTTGATTTTTGAGTATTTACTTACTGATATAAAGGCAGTTAAATTATATTTTTGTAGACTTTTGCACTGAAATAAATAATAATTTAACTAACAAAATAAGGAAATGACACAACAACTTGACCTAATTGAATCATCGTGAGCTGAAATGTTCTTGTTGTCTTGTATTTTATATGATAGCAAATTGTCTGTTTATTTTTAATTTCTGCCATTTTATAGATCAAAATACAGATCAGCGTCAGGCAGATAATAATAATAATAGAACTATATATACAATCACAGTCCAGTTGGTTCCTCGCAGCATTGTAGAGTCTTATGGCCTGAGGGACAAACCACCCCCTCAACCTGTACGTGGTATTTTGGTTTCTTGGCCTTATTTCGATGTTTTTTATACGAATAAACCCGCTATTTAATCATATTTCTGTATTTTCCCTCCACTGTATTGTGTTTAGCTACCGCTACCATCCCCCACGCCGGTTCCTCTGCATTCCTTCCTGTAACCTTCACCGGGCATGCGCAGTGAGGTGCGGTAGTGGGTGGTAGGGGGCGCTGTTGAGGCAGGTCCCAGGCCGGTCCCTGCGATACAATCTACCGAGGGAGGGGGGGGGGTTGGAGGAAAAAAACCAAACTGGGTAGGTCGCCTCTTTGTTTCTGGCTAGGAGGAAAAAATCAAGAGACGTTGCGACCGGCGAGACTCAAAACATCAACTTCCACCGCTCGTGTAAGTAAGTCCGCGTTTATTTCCTCGTGTGATAAGGCGAGTTTTGACGCGAATGAGTGGATACGTGCGCCTTTTTTATGTTGATTCTCTTTGCTTTGCGGTGGGAGAAAGAGACGGACGGTGCTGAGGCGCGACAGTGTGCAATGAATGAAATTGTTTTTGGAAATGTGCTAAGAAGAGCGCAGCACTGAGCCAGGGGTACGGGAGGCGCGTTGGATCAATCATCTCCAGCGACGAGGGATGCTCCAACCTGTTCCCTGCTCGGATCTCTCTCTAAAACATCACATTTTTTCCTCTTTTTTTTGTGCCTAATTGGCCTCGGAGAGCATGGCCGGCTAGGCTAGCTCGATTAGCATGCTAGCCCGACTCGGCTTGCCTTCTTTGTGGCTTTAGCACAATTTCGCTGACATTTCACGACTAAAAAAACAACACAAAGCGAATATTAACAAACTCTACGAGAAATAACACGTTAAAATAATAGGTTTTAATTGGTTATGTGAACTCTTAAAACCCGACTAGGCCATGCTAACGTTAGCAAACCTCCCGAGTGCTAATAATCGCTAACCTAACTGTTACTAAAGTGTAAATGTAAACATTGGAGGCACCGGGCTGCCGGAGTTTTTACTTTAAAACATCTGTTTACTCGCACTTTTATAAATAAAAACAGTTCTTTACAAATAATGTTTTGCAATCTTGGTGAATTAGGCCTCAGACACGGATGTTTTTTGGTCACAGTTTTGTCCCACGAAGTGACAGTTGAGAGCATTTCTTTGTAATTTATTTTGCTTTTTAAATTTTATTTTGTCACAATTAACATGATTTCTTGATAATTTATTGTGTTTTTTGTTATTTTTTTTTAAATTATTTTTTAGTTTACCAAATTTAAGAAATGTAATTGTCATTGCACACAAGTTACAACGAAATTTTGTTGGGCAGCAATCTCTAGCAACAGCTTGACGCCAGGTGTTCATAAAGGTAATAAATATAATAAAAGGTATAAATAGATAACAGAACCCCTCCTTTAGTGGCAGAGTCTATTAAAACAAATATTGTACATAAATTGTCTGAATAATTAGGCCTTATTATATGTGGACGTGTGTCAGATTATGAATTGAGCGCTGGACATGATGTTTAAAAGGACAGCTCATTTAACAACAACAGTTTCCTCTTTATGAGTCAGTGATGTCAGATCTGTTTACTCTAGTTCACACTTAACAACACTGAGTAGCTTTGAGCATGTGGTTTTACTCTTTGAGAAACAACAAACGGGACGTTTGATAAACACAACCAAAGCACATTTCTTAAAATAAATACTTTTAGATATTTTTTTTTTACAATTACCCACATCACTCAGGGAATAATGTAATAAAACAAATATCCAAAAGAAATGAACTAAAGTTACTCAACTGGCTGATTATTCGTTTTAAGATCATTTGATTCTAGCTTTCCAAACAATTTACTTATTGACCTATTGTCACATTATTGTAAATTTATGGTTGTAAGACATCAGCATTGATTAAGTGGATACATTTTTACCTTTTTAATAGTTTCAATTTTCTGAATTTTCCATGCACATATTTCTTTAAAGGAGACTTAAAATTGAGATGCACATTCACTGCTGTCGTCTGCAATTTCAAAATACATTTAATTTTACACTCTAGAATTTGAACTGCTTTGTATTGGACTTTATTTAGTCGGTAAATTAAAAACGCATAAGAGCAGATATCTTTACTGATCAAACCGTACGTAATAAATATAGCCATGTGTTGTATACACTAAGTCATTCCACAACATGTTGTACTATATATATGTGAATGTGAAATATTAAATTATGCATCATCTGTTGTCATCCGTGTTTAGGGATACTTGCTTCTGCCACAGGTTCCCAGTTTCCGGTGAGAGATGTCCACTCCTGACCCCCCAATGGGAGGGACACCTCGGCCCGGTCCCTCCCCAGGCCCAGGGCCATCTCCGGGAGGCATGATGGGCCCGAGTCCGGGGCCCTCGCCAGGCTCAGCCCACAGTATGATGGGGCCCAGCCCAGGACCTCCGGGGTCTGGACACCCCCACCCTCCACAGGGACCCTCAGGATATCCTCAGGACAACATGCACCAGATGCACAAAGTACAAAACCCATTTTTGTTTGACTTGAACAGATCTGTTAAATTATAATTTTCGTTATCATGACCTACAGACTGAGAAATGTTTGCGGATTAAATATCCCAATCTGTCGCTAATGTTTGTCATCCGTGATTATTCTCTTCCTTTTGTGCAGCCAATGGAAGCCATGCACGAGAAGGTAATGCCTGATGACCCTCGCTACAGCCAGATGAAGGGCATGGGCATGAGACCAGGGGGGCACAGTGGGATGGGACCCCCTCCAAGCCCAATGGATCAACATTCTCAAGGTAGCATGTCAGCTGTTCCATTTATATATTTTATAGTAGGCCGTGTTCTGCACTAAAAAGATTTTTATTAGTCTTCTGTAAGTTGCCCCTTTTCCCCCAAAGTAACCCACAGTGGAATGAGTGATTCTCTTCTAATCCCCGAAGAGCTGCAGGAGAAACGGATAATTCAGTCAAGCAGACACAGTGTGTTTATGTGAGAGAGGGAGGGAGGGAGAGGGAGGGAGAACACATCCAGCCGGTTTCTCCTGTTGTGTTGCTGTTCGCTCGGCAGCGTGAGCAGACGGCAGCGGAGGGTGCTTCCCCTTTCAGATGAGTGCAGAGCCAGCTGCGTTTACAAAACCACACAGTCAGTTAGCAAAAGACGAGATGTGACAAGAGTTCCTCTAACAGTTGTGTTACGTTTCATTGTGTTTAGATTTCAAAATAAAGCGAGTAAAGGAGCTTGTTGACTGGTATTATTGATAAAAAAAAATTTTTTATCTTAGTGCCTTAATCATTTTTGTTATACTTATAACGCCTCTGTTTTGCCCCAAGGCTACCCCTCTCCACTGGGAGGCTCAGAACACGCACCCAGCCCCGTCCCAGCCAACGGCCCCCCCTCTGGTCCCATGATGCCCGGAGGTCCCACTGGTCCCGGGACTGGCCCTATGGAGGGCAGCGGGGATCCTAATCAGGGTATGGGCCAGCCGAACCGCGGGGGTCCCCCCCAGGGCCCCGGCGGACCCCCTGTCGCAGCGGTAGGACCAGGCGGCGCAGGTGGACCCACTCCTTTCAACCAGAACCAGTTGCACCAACTCAGGGCCCAGATCATGGCCTACAAGATGCTGGCGCGCAGTCAGCCGCTACCAGAGCACTTGCAGATGGCTGTGCAGGGGAAGAGGCCCATGCCAGGGATGCAGCAGCCGCCAATGCCTAATATGCCACCTTCCACCGGGCCTGGAGGTGGACCAGGGTCTGTACCGGGACCAGCTCAGGCAAACTACAATAGACCACACGGTGAGTTCAGGGAGTTTAGTAAAATACAAAAAGAAAGAAAGAAGAGAAACAGAATTTGTTACATTCAGATTGTTGTTTACTGTATTTTAGGTATGGTAGGCCCCAATATGGTTCCTCCTGGGCCTGCAGGAGTTCCCCCAGGTATGCAAGGGCAGCCAACCAACGGACCCCCTAAATCGTGGCCTGAAGGACCAATGGTGAACGCTGCCACTCCATCCAACCCCCCTCAGAAGCTCATTCCACCTCAACCCACCGGCAGACCGTCTCCTGCTCCTCCCTCCGTGCCCCCGGCTGCCTCCCCGGTGATGCCCCCTCAGACGCAGTCCCCGGGGCAGCCGGCGCAGCCGCCTCCCATGATGCTACACCAAAAGCAGAACCGCATAACCCCCATCCAGAAACCTCGCGGGCTGGACCCAGTGGAGATCCTCCAGGAGAGAGAATACAGGTGAGGAGACCACTGACGATTAATATGTTAATGCATACTAGTGCTGGGTTTAAAGCATCAATTTTCCAACTTGAAGGGTTTCTTGTCTCTTGAGGCTGCAGCATGGATTTGATTCAGAAGTCAGAGCCATTGTGGGCATATAGGAAGTAAAATCAAATGTTTTGCTCTACATTTTTTTAGGCTACAGGCTCGTATCGCTCACCGTATCCAGGAGCTGGAGAATCTTCCCGGCTCGCTGGCTGGAGACCTGCGCACCAAGGCCACCATCGAGCTCAAAGCCCTGCGGCTGCTCAACTTCCAGAGACAGGTAGATGAGAAATTATACAAGTGTTTTTAAATTGCATTTCATCTCTTGCTTGTCCTCATTGTTTTGTTTAACTCTTTGCGCGCTCACAGCTGCGCCAGGAGGTGGTGGTTTGCATGCGGCGCGATACCGCTTTGGAAACGGCCCTCAACGCTAAAGCCTACAAGCGCAGCAAACGGCAGTCTCTGCGCGAGGCCCGCATCACGGAGAAGCTCGAGAAGCAGCAGAAGATCGAACAGGAGCGGAAACGTCGCCAGAAACACCAGGTACGCAGAAAGAGAAGGCTGTAGTGGATGTGTTCAGTAGTTTTCGCTCCGGTGTTTGTAAATGAAAATGAAAAGAGAATTGAACCTCATTTGGAACAATAATATCTTCACGTGTCCTTTTTTTTTTTCCCCAACAGGAATACCTCAACAGCATCCTGCAGCACGCCAAGGACTTCAAGGAGTACCACCGCTCCATCACAGCGAAGATCCAGAAGGCCACCAAAGCGGTCGCCACGTATCACGCCAACACTGAGCGCGAGCAGAAGAAGGAGAATGAGCGCATCGAGAAGGAGAGAATGCGGAGGCTGATGGTAAGACAGACGCCCCCCCGTGTTTGTTGTCGTCCCGTGAGTTCGTTCGGTGCAAGCGTCCGACTGTCTCCCGTGAATCTCTGCCCAGGCTGAAGATGAGGAAGGTTACCGTAAACTCATCGACCAGAAGAAAGACAAGCGTCTGGCCTACCTGCTGCAACAGACGGACGAGTACGTGGCCAACCTCACCGAGCTGGTGCGCGCCCACAAAGCCATACAAGCTCTCAAAGAGAAGAAGAAGAAGAAGAAAAAGAAGGTGAGTGTTTGCAGCGAGGATTTATAGCAGGTCTTTTATCATAATATTTTTTTTTTTAAAATGTATTTTTTTAATCCTTTCAGAAGCCAGAGCCTGTGGAGGGTGGTTCTGCTGCTCTGGGACCTGATGGAGAGGTGAGTGCAGAAGAACATAACGTTGTTTAAGTATGATTGGCTTTAAAAAAAAAAATCCTACGGTCGATTTTCCTGTATCCTCTCCTCCTGATGTGGTCTCTACCTAAAACCTTCCAATAGTTTGATAGTTGCTCGGTGTACAACTGAGATTGAGACCTGTTTTCTAAATTTGCTATATGGCATTCGTTTTGGGCCAATTTGGGCCAAATGTATTATATTATCAACCCAAATTGGCCTGCAGGTATTTTGCGTGTGCATCATTTATACAACAAATCCCAGACTGCATTGCAACAACTGAACCGGCATCAGGCAGGAACGTCAATCAACTTTACTGACAAACTCCCTCATGGTTGCCTCGGCCACCGTTCATCGTATCGGTAGTAGAGCAGCCTCTGAAGCTACATCAGTCCATGTGGTTAACTGATAAAAGCTCAAATCACGAGCATTAGAGCTCTAAAAACTAAAATATGTTGACAGAGATTCTGACATGAAGACGTAGTAACCAGTAGCTAACCAGTTAGCAGACGACAGGCTAATCGATTAGCCTACTGTTCCACGTTAGAACACACGGCAAACAGAAAACTTAACTAAAATATAAATGAGAACCCCAATGTAGCCTGAGCATGCTAATTTAACCCCGCGGTTAGCTCCTCTCACCACTGTATAGTAACCACCACTAGCCTCTCTTTATGCTGTCATCGTGGCTGTAGGGGTGTGTTCGCCTGCATGTTTATGTGTACGTCGGTGCGGAGCTCCGTCCATCGTAAAAAAAGAGGAGAAACGGAGATAAACGATGACGAAGAAAATTACGTTGAATAAATTTGCTTAAATAAGATCAGTAACCTCATTATTTATTAAAAAGAATTTGTGTTCTATAGGAAAAATGACCAGAAATCACTTCTGGTGTAGACGGCGTACGCTACGCGCGTAACCTGTGCCGAAAGTTCAAACCACCATATAAACCATATAAAAGCTCGTATCGTTGAATCTCTTGAGTTAACTTTACCTCGGTGTGTTCCATCTTTATTGATCCCAAACCGCTGTGACGTTCAGTGACATTTTTGGTGAAGTGCACGCCAGGTTTACGGCATCAGGGTCTGCTTAGGGTCTGGGCTGTTGCCGTAGCTACGGTGTCGGAAGTGACGCAGGAGCCTAAACCGCCCACTAATCCCCTTTTTCTCCTTTACTTTTCTTTCTCCAGCCTTTGGACGAGACCAGTCAAATGAGTGACCTGCCGGTCAAGGTGATCCACGTGGACAGTGGAAAGATCCTGACGGGCGTTGAGGCCCCCAAGGCTGGCCAGCTGGAGGCCTGGCTGGAAATGAACCCAGGGTAAGAGTCGTTACAAGTGACGCTTGATTCCTCATGTCCTCTTCATTGTGTTGCGTTTGATAAAGCTGGAAGCCTTTGTTCTTGTTAAAAGTTACAACTCAGATTACATTGTGAAAAAAAAACAACAAAAAAAAAAACACTGCGTCCTTGTGAGTGTTTGTAACGCGCTCCTCTGCAGATACGAGGTAGCGCCGCGCTCCGACAGCGAAGACAGCGGCTCGGAGGAGGACGAGGACGAGGTAAACAACGCTCGGAGAATAAAACGGCAAATTGCTTGCGAGCCGGTTTTGTCTGACGTCCTTCGTGTGTTTTCTGTTTAGGAGGAAGACGACGAGCATCCTCAGCCTTCTTCAGCTCCAACAGAGGAGAAGAAGAAGATCCCTGACCCCGACTGCGAAGACGTGTCCGAAGTGGATGTCCAGCACATCATTGAGTAAGACGATTGTGTTACGGGCCCATAAATGTGTTTAATTTGTGTTGTATACTTCAGCATCTCACCCTGTCCCTCCCGCTCCCCTCAGACACGCCAAGCAGGACGTAGACGACGAGTACGGCAACGCGGCCTTCAACCGAGGCCTGCAGTCCTACTACGCCGTGGCTCACGCCGTCACCGAAAAAGTGGACAAACAGTCCTCACTGCTGATCAACGGGCAGCTCAAGCAATACCAGGTAAACGACAACAAATATTATTATTATTGCTTTGCGGCGTGGAACGAGTGAACACCGAGGCTAAAGTGTGAATGTTTGGTGCCCAGATTAAAGGTCTGGAGTGGCTGGTGTCACTTTACAACAACAACTTGAACGGCATCCTGGCTGATGAGATGGGTCTGGGAAAAACCATCCAGACCATCGCCCTCATCACTTACCTCATGGAGTACAAGCGCCTCAACGGGCCCTTCCTCATCATTGTACCTCTCTCGTAAGTCCACAAAAGAATACACATATATACACACACTACAGGCCAAAAGTTCTGTTCACAATGCCTTAAAAAACAGCTGTGAGTTATTTACTGCATGATCAGACTTCATATGCATTATTTTCCTTAATTTACCTTTAGGTTCATTAGTGATACCAGACGATTGGTGAATAAATGTCAGTAAAAGAAAAGAAGGGCTTAGTTTTAGGGTTGAGAACATTAAAAAAAAACAAAAGCAAGTCAGTTTGCATTACTGGAGGTTACTTTAATGGAGGATTATAGTAAAAATGGCTGCTCTTTATATAATAATAACGGTTTATTTTGATGCATTTTAACCAATGAAACTGATCTTTAATGCAAAAATTTAATGTTGCTTCCAAACTTTTGGCCTCTATGTTTGTAGAAAAGTCTTGTTTGTCTCATTGTCCCATTTTTTTATTTTTTTTTTGTCTTTAGAACTTTATCAAATTGGGTGTATGAGTTTGATAAGTGGGCTCCATCTGTCGTGAAGGTCTCCTACAAGGTTCGTGGATGTTATATCTCAGAGCTTTAACGATGATACACTCACCCCTGACGAGCTGCTCACGTTTAAGTTGTTTGCTCACCGGTTTTTCCATTCAGGGGTCTCCAGCTGCTCGTCGAGCCTTCGTCCCCATCCTGCGCAGCGGCAAGTTCAACGTGCTGCTCACCACCTACGAGTACATCATCAAAGATAAGCAAGTGCTGGCAAAGGTGAGGATGGCTTTACTACGCCTCTGCCTCTTTTTTGTTTGTTTTTTTTTTTATCATACGCTCACTCTCTCTAAATCCTCATTAAAGCTCCGTTGGAAGTACATGATTGTGGACGAGGGTCACCGCATGAAGAACCACCACTGTAAGCTGACCCAGGTCCTGAACACACACTACCTGGCCCCGCGCCGCCTGCTGCTCACGGGGACCCCGCTGCAGAACAAGCTCCCCGAGCTCTGGGCCCTGCTCAACTTCCTGCTGCCCACCATCTTCAAGAGCTGCAGCACCTTCGAACAGTGGTTCAACGCTCCGTTCGCCATGACCGGGGAGAAGGTGAGCTGCCAGCTGTTCTTCCTGGGGTCTGACAGTAAACGTGAAACAAAGTAATAACGTAACAGAATTATTAGAACAAATAAAGGAAAGAGAAGGTATATGCAGACCCATACACATGTATACACATATACATACATATGCATATTCATGTATACGTGGATACTCACACATTAGGGGTAATATATCACGATTCTTTCGATACAATATCGGTTTCAATAGAAAAATCATTTTTTTTGGGGGGCCAATAGCGAACGACCTCCTCCACCACTTTTTCTGCACAAGTGCAATAAAGTGTAAATGGATCATATGGATTAATATTGTTTTTTGACTTAACCACTGAATAATCACTGTAAAATGTAAAATATTGCAATATATCGTGATATCATAATATCGCAATAATGTATCGTATCGTGTAAAATATCTCATGATGTGTACACACATTCTTATACATATACATGTTTATAACTGCACAGGAAAATGAAAATAAAAACAAAAATAACTACTGTAGTGTATCAGTTCTAACATGATGTAACAATGTAAAAAATACAATATTATTACTATACATTTTTAATTACCGTTAATTATGATTTTAAATGTTTTTATTTCATACTTTGATAGTAGTGGTGTCGTGCTGCGAGAAGCGTTTTATAATTAATGAACACTATTTTCCTTTTGCCTCCAGGTTGACCTGAACGAAGAAGAGACCATCCTGATCATTCGACGTTTACACAAGGTGCTCCGGCCTTTCCTGCTGCGCCGACTCAAGAAAGAAGTGGAGGCTCAGCTCCCAGAGAAGGTCAGTCTGCTGCTATTTGCTCTTAATCTGTGTGTTTCCAGATCAGATTTATTTGATGTGACCACACGCAGCGCTGTGAGGCCACAGAGTGTTTCATTACTTTTAGTTAATTATGTTTTAGATAAATTAAAAAAAAAATGGTATTATCATTTTGTTACTTTTAGCTTTGTTAAATGTAACACATCTAGTGTTGTTTTATTAGTTTTACTTTAATATTTTAATTAGCATTTTTCTGCTAACCATTTCACCTGTATTTTATTGCTCTGCCAAAAGTTTCTTCTGTAATTTTAGCTATTTTCAGTTTCGTTAAACTCAACACATTGAGCTAACAATTACAGCCGTAATCTACATTAAGCTAACCGTTTTAGCTGTGTTTTAACTCACTATTTCAACCTTAGCTTTATTACTTTAACGTATTAAACACCTTTAACTAACACATAAAACTTTAAGTTAACTATCTAAACTGTATTTTCACTGGTTTGGCTTCACTGCTTTAACTGGAATTTAAATTACTTTAAGCTAACAGCTTTAGCTAATATATTCAGCCATGTTTTTGTTACCTTTAGCTCAAAATTTCAACTATTTCCGTTTACTCAAAATTAACAATTTGACGTTTATTTTCTTGGTTTTAGCTTAAAAATGTAATTTAATTTATTTAAAGTCCCTTTATTTCCTCTATTATTGACCAGTTTCAATGTATTTAAGACGTGAAAGCAACTGATTCATTAATGTAAATTAATTTGTTTTTGTTAGTCAGAGAATTGATTGTTGCTCCTGGCATTTTTTCCCTAATGTTTTTTTTGTTTGTTTTCTTAGGTGGAGTATGTGATAAAGTGCGACATGTCGGCCCTGCAGAGAGTTTTGTACAGACACATGCAGGCAAAGGGAGTCCTGCTCACAGACGGTTCAGAAAAAGACAAGAAGGTAAAAAGAAGTCTTATATTATTTGAAGGTTCGGTTAAGTAGAAAGTCTGTTTTTCTTATTTATTCATATTTGTAATCCTGAACTCTCCAGGGTAAAGGTGGCACGAAGACCCTGATGAACACTATCATGCAACTGAGGAAGATTTGCAACCACCCCTACATGTTCCAACACATCGAGGTACAAAACACAAACTATAATCAGGACGACAGTAAATTCATTTCTCTCTAGTTGACTGATTTTTTTGTTGACGTCTTAATTTCTGCTTGTTTGTTCGACAGGAATCTTTCTCTGAGCATCTTGGTTATTCTGGCGGGATCGTGTCGGGGTATGTCAAGCTTAAATTCATCCTCCTCGTCCACTTCCTCTGTACTTTGTCATTGTTTAGTCACGTTCTCCCTCCTTGTCGCGCAGCCCTGACCTCTACCGCTCCTCTGGAAAGTTTGAGCTGCTGGATCGTATCCTGCCCAAGCTGAGGGCCACCAACCACAAAGTGCTGCTCTTCTGTCAAATGACCTCACTCATGACCATCATGGAGGACTACTTCGCGTACCGCAACTTCAAGTATCTGCGTCTGGACGGTGAGAGCAACACTTCTCTTCGCTTCGCGTGTTCACGTCTGACTCGTAGACGAACGGCCGCGCCGCAATAATCGAATGTTTTCTCCTCGTAGGAACCACCAAAGCCGAGGACCGTGGTATGCTGCTGAAGACGTTCAACGACCCGGCCTCCGAGTACTTTGTGTTCCTGCTCAGTACCAGGGCCGGAGGTCTGGGTCTGAACCTGCAGTCTGCCGACACTGTCATCATTTTCGACAGCGACTGGAACCCTCATCAGGTACCGTACGCACACGAGAGTTATGACGTCGGCCTTTCCGCACAGATTTTACACACAATCGGCATGAACTAATTAGGGCTGTTTGTGTATTTGATTATATGCTGCGCTGCGAGACACCGTTTCAGACCGAACCGTAGCGCTTCTAAAAAAAAAAAAAGGAGCCATGTTGTTTTGGTTTTTTTTTAGTCCCTAATTTTAGGTTTTTATGAATGAGAAAAAAAATGTTGCGCGCAGGCTACAGTTATTACGGTAGCCGGTCACACCTCTATTGACAGTACAGATATAGCAGTTTAAAATATGAATAAATATGTCAGAATAAATTCAACTGTAATTGCCCTGTTTCTTCATTTCATCTCGATGATATTTAATTATTTTTTTCTTTATCTCCGAGCTGTAAATGTCACTGTATTTCCAGATTAGCAGTCAGCGCTAACACAGGGCCATGCTAACCTGTTTTACTACTAGCGTGGGATTATTCTACAATATTTACTCATCATCTCAGTAAATCCTTGATGCTGCAGTAATTCCTCTCTCAAAGTACAACATGTTGATTATGCATGAAAAAAATAAAATAATAGCTAACTAACCATGTTGTGCTCGCTCCACGCTACAGGACTTGCAGGCCCAGGACAGAGCTCACCGAATCGGCCAGCAGAACGAGGTGCGCGTCCTCCGCCTGTGCACCGTCAACAGCGTGGAGGAAAAGATCCTGGCCGCCGCCAAGTACAAGCTGAACGTGGACCAGAAAGTCATCCAGGCCGGCATGTTCGACCAGAAGTCCTCCGGCTATGAGCGCCGGGCCTTCTTGCAGGCCATTCTGGAGCACGAGGAACAGGATGAGGTCGGGGCTCGTGGAGGCTGCCGCACTAGGGGGGCGTGGGTGGGTGTGATCCAAACCTGTTGCCAGTTGGCCCACCCACCCACATCTGCCTGTGCGCTGCTCCCGCTCTTCATTCTACCGTTTTTCTCTTCTTCTTCTTCTTCTTCTTCTTCTTCCCCCTCTGTCTCCTTCCCTTGTGTCCCTCTCTTCTCAGGATTTGTGAGCTTTCATCAATCCAGACTTCTCCCTCTCTCCCTTATGTATTTCTGCTTCTGCACAAACCTTTGATGGTTAATATGATACTTTATCTTTCACACTAACATAAAAACCCTTTGTAACATTTTTTTTCCCGCTCTCCCAGCTCTTTTTTTTCTTCCTTGTCCTGCTGTTAATCTTTATATGCATAAAAAATAGTCACTGCTTTTTAACGCTTTAGTTCACAGTGCAGAGTCAGTCATTTACATATATAAGTATTTAAAAAAGTGATCTTTTCTTAATCTTCTGGATCCATTTCGCAGTATGCATTGAATTGCTTTTCCCTCTTCTCGTTTAACTGAGGGTCATTAGTTCAGAGATCTGTAGCTCTGAGGTGCCACATAAATCTGCAGTCAGCCTATTCTCATTCGCCTTGTCTCGTTTGTTCGCAGGAGGAGGACGAGGTCCCCGATGACGAGACTGTCAATCAGATGATTGCCAGAAGTGAAGAGGAGTTTGAACAGTTCATGGTGAGTCCCGGGTTCTCTTTCTCTAGATCACAGGAGCCCCCTAGGAGGTCTGTGGAGGTACTGCAGGGGGAGGGGTCGCAAAATCTTTGGTTGATTAGACATTTTTTATATATATATATTTAATTTTCCCCCTTAAAAAACCTTCTGTTGCACATGTTTGAAATAAAAAATAATATTGGAACCTGTGTATATTTCATTAGCCTAATATTGAATTAATATCAAACACATAAAGTAGGTAGAGGGTCCCTACTTAATCCCTCCATTAATTACGGGTCCTATCCTGAAAAAAAGACTCCTGCTTCATATGTTTTACCATTTTTCTAATCTTAACTCTTCTGCTACTTTGTTTCTCGCTCCAGCGCATGGATCTGGACAGACGCCGCGAGGAGGCCCGCAACCCTAAGAGGAAACCCCGTCTGATGGAGGAGGACGACATGCCGTCCTGGATCCTGAAGGACGACGCCGAGGTGGAGAGGCTAACCTGCGAGGAGGAGGAGGAGAAGATGTTCGGCCGAGGGTCTCGCCAGCGCAAGGAGGTGGACTACAGCGACTCGCTCACCGAGAAGCAGTGGCTCAAGGTGAGGGGGGCGAGCTCCAAAACGGTGACGGGTGACGTTTCTACTGAGCCGACGGAAAACGAGTTCTAACTCCCTCTCGCCACAGGCCATAGAAGAAGGCAACCTGGAGGACATCGAGGAGGAGGTGCGCCACAAAAAGACGACCAGGAAGCGCAAGAGGGACCGCGACCACGACGGCGGCCCGTCCACGCCCAGCTCCAGCAGCGGCCGCGGGCGGGACAAAGACGAGGAGGTGAAGAAGGCCAAGAAACGAGGGCGCCCGCCCGCGGAGAAGCTCTCGCCGAACCCTCCGTCCCTCACGAAGAAGATGAAGAAGATCGTCGACGCCGTCATCAAATACAAGGACGGGTGAGGCGAAAAAAAACAATTAAACGATAAGAATTATCTGAGAGGTGGTGATTGATGCATGCTAAGATTAATACTTGTTTTAGCAGCAATGGTCGACAGCTGAGTGAAGTCTTCATTCAGCTTCCCTCTCGTAAGGAGCTGCCGGAATACTACGAGCTCATCCGCAAACCAGTGGACTTCAGGAAGATCAAGGTGAGCGTAGACGGAGGTTGTTCCTCTTCAGTTCTTGAATCTCATCCCACTACATGTCTACATGACTGTTGCCTTTCTTGATCGTTTCCTTCCATCAGGAGAGGATCCGCAGCCATAAATACCGCAGCCTGAACGACCTGGAGAAGGACGTGATGCTGCTGTGTCAGAATGCCCAGACCTTCAACCTGGAGGGCTCCCTGGTGGGTTTTTATATCAACGTATCCAATGAGCCACGCTTACAAAAAGTTCTTTCACAAGTTAACATTTGCGTCTCTCTCTTTTAGATCTACGAGGACTCCATCGTGCTCCAGTCCGTCTTCACGAGTGTGCGGCAGAAGATCGAGAAGGACGACGAGAGCGAGGGCGAGGAGAGCGAAGAGGAGGAGGACGACGTGGACGAAGGCTCCGAGTCCGAATGTGAGCGTCAGGAACTCGCCGAAGCTTTTGAGGGCCGTCGGGAGGTTTTAACGTCTCTAAACGTGTTTCGTTTCGATTCCCTTCAGCTCGCTCGGTGAAGGTGAAGATTAAGCTGAGCCGCAAAGAGAAGGGGGATCGAGGAGGAAAGGGACAGCGGCGAAGAGGACGCGGCGCCCGGGCTAAACCCGTGGTGAGCGACGACGACAGCGATGAGGAACAGGAAGAGGTGAGACGAGACGAGGGCTTGAACCGTATCCATCTGTGAAACACGAACTCGTACAGAAAGTTTGTTCTGGGAACTTTTAGAGCGTGTTTAAAAACAATCAGGTGAATTACTGCTTTTATGTAAAACAATGGAAGCTAAATGTCCTGTGTAGCTAAGACAAAACCGGACATAAAAATACATTTACAGCTGTCGAAGCAGTTACTGATTAATTTTTTCATGTATGATTAACTCACCTTGTGATGAAACCAGTGGTGACTGTGGAAAGCAATCACAGACTAAAGTGCAGTGGATGATCTTACCCTGCAGAGGGCAGTAATGCGCCCTGTAGTAAATCCCTAAAGAAGAAGAAGATTGTGGACAATGAAACGTTTTTTTTTTCCAAGTTTACTTTCGAAATCCTGCCACATGATTCATTTTGAATGGAAGAAAGAGTTCTCTTCATTTACCATCAGTGTGAACTGGGTGTTATTGTATTTTGTGACCTGTAAGAGACTAACGACATTTAAGTTTGATCTGTCCCTTTTTAAATACAGTGATGATGAGTTAGGAACTAGGTTTTCTGAGCAGCTGAGATGTTTAGAATAATACTAAACTTAAAAAAATATCCCTTAAGGGAACATTTATCACAGAAATAAACTAATTTGTATTAATTTTGATTTAACGATGGTTCCATTTTAAATATAATCTGATTAAAGTTAAAATAATGATTAATTGCAGTCCCAGCTTTTTTCACAAATGGATATTTTAAAGCATTAGATTATTAGAAATAAATAAATAAAATTGAATTGATTCTATTGTGTGTGTATATAAATAATATATTGAACATTTGTCTTATAGTTGAAGCACTAAAAAGTAAATAAAGTATCTTTAGCACTGATGATGCTAATTTGAAGTTCTTACATTGTTACCATTAAGGCACAAAAATGTCCTCTTCAAAAAAACTCCCTAAAAAAAAATAGCGTATTTTTAAAGCATGTGTTTAAAATCCATCAAAATCACTGTTCCTGTTAATCACTATTGTGTCCAAGACTTTAATAATAATCCCCACCGAGAAAAATCCACTTTGCATTTATATTATTGAAAATATTTCATCTCATTTCATTTTTTTAGCGAAAGATTTTGATGACATCACAAACGCTGGCATATAAAGGGTTAAAAGTCAGAAAATAATCAAACCTTTGGTATTTATGATCAGGACTGAAGTGGATTAAAAGATACATGTAAATAAATAAATAAATAAATAGATATTAGTATATAATGAAGGTCACTTTTGTCCCTTAATGCTAACAATGTAGCAACTTAGGCTACATAGTGTCAGTATTACGGGATTTTCTTTAAAAAAATAATCATTGTTCATTTACATTTTGGACCATTAGTAGTTTTTAGCGCTGGACTCTGTTTCTCTGTGCGGCCTCTCGTCTCTGTGCGTGTCCCCTAAATCTTGTCCTTTGTGTGTCAGGAGCGCTCGGCCAGCGGCAGCGACGACGACTGAACCAACCTCTTCTGATCGGACCAACGACCCACGCAGTCCTTGACTGGATGTATTTTACTTAGATACAGCAGGGAAACAGTCAGTGGAAAGGCCTAGTTTTACCTAGATGAGCTGATTTTAGTGAGACAATTGTATTCTCATTAAAGTATACCATTAATTAAAATCCAATAATTAAAAAAAAGAAGAAAAAAAAAAGAAAAAGAAAGCTATGAACCATCCACTTCCATATTTAAACCATTTCCCAGTATGAATAGTAGTGTGTCTCTTTGCCTTTTTTGTTTCGTTTTCTCCTCTAAGTGGAAAATTGACAGAGCCTGAATTATTATAGACTGATCATGGGCCATAAAAAGCGTTTGTTTTTTAAAGTGGTATTGATTTTGTCGTCTTTTACTTTGAGACAACAGCGTACATGTGAGCCAGGAGTCACGGCGTTCCCTTTCAAGTCCCTTTTTGAATGCATGTCGTGCGTGTCTGTGGAAATGCACCTGGATGTGTCTTCGCTATTATCTCTGTGTTTAATTTAAGACTACAAGCGGGATCACGGTACATCCCACCCTGCAGCCCCTCCCTCTCAGGTTGCGTATGGATTAGGGGGAGGGAGGGATAGGACCATTTTCTCGTGTCGGTGTCACTGGATTTTCCAAAAAGTACAATAAAGGCATCTCATTATTAATCTGTTGTCTTGCCTGTTTTTTGTTTTTTTTTATTATGTACTGACGACGTCTGGACACTAGATGTCCCACTGAGAACAGGTCGATACCGGAGACTTATTTAAATCTTTTTATAGCAGATTCACCTGATTGATTTAAAAACAAATCACTTGACTCAGAGACAATTACAACTTATTTTAAAAACTATTGATGCTGATTATACTCTTGCAATATGTCCTCTGTTCAGCTTACTAGAATATGAATCCATCACTTGTAGGTATATTTAAAAAAAAAATGCTGTTTTGCTCCAATTTATTTGAAACCGACTTTCTCTTTGCTACAGTTTATTTTTTATTGTGCACATTTTAAAAAATACTGAAAAAAAGAGGCAAAAAACCATGGTGGTCTTATGTGAAGCCTCCACCTTATTATATTATTATAATACATTAATATTACCGATAAAGTCATGATGTTATAAAACACAAAACATCAGAAAATATGACTTCATGAAAATCTATGGTGACAACAATAAAAACAGTTGCGCCTCAAATTATTTGCACCCCTCAGAATATTCTACATTTCTGCACAAACATGACTCAAAACAGTCTTGAAATCAGACAAAGGGAAACCAATCATGTATAAATTTTAAATGAGTATTATTGGGCTAAAATGAGACAATATTACATATCTTTCAGATGCAAAAACAAAAGCACAGAACAAAGTGTTTACAGTCAATGTAATCAGTTTTTTTTGAAAAAAGGGTTTTGTCACAGCCTGATATTCATGTTTGTGTGGAGGTTCACTGGTGAAGGTTACAAACCAGTGATGGTGGTACGTTCAAGGGATTCAAGGAATCCACAAGTCCGGTCAGTTTGTGAACGTTGTGAACAGGAGTGGGCAACCAATCGAGATCAGGCTAAAAGCAGGATGCATAATAAATAATGTGAGAGGTCACAAAGGAGCCCAGGGGAACTTCTTAGCGGCTAAAAGCTTCTCTCACACTGACTTAAGTTAATGTTCATGAATCCACCATCAGGAGATGTGATGGCAAAGTGGCCGCCACTCTCCAAAGAGAACATTTCCTCCCGTCTAAACATCGTATGGATGAGTGGTGTCATGTTTGGAGATAAAAAACAAAACAAAAACCTTATCCCTTTCATGAAACCTGGGGCTGGTAATGTCCTTGTCTGAGCCTGGTTTCATCGTTGAAGATCCAATGAATTGTCAGGATATCTGAGATGAATCTGAAGAGAAACTCAAGACTTTCAACAACTCAAGTCGTTCTACAGTTAACAGTTAAATAAGAACAAAATTTTTAGGAATGGCGGAGGAATAATGTGGAAGCACCTGAAGCACGATGTGAAAACCACCGACATGGCCTAAAATTCCTGCAGACGACAGCTCTGCGGCTACTGAAAACAACGGTTCGCACACATTCCTTCCACTTCTCCCACTTTCATCACCATCCCCTCCTCCTCCTCCTCCTCAGAACCACGCCGACATCCTCCTTTCCCCTCACGTGAGTTGTCTCGAACACCTGAACAAACACGTGCTCTGACTCTCCTGCTATGTGGCTTCAGGTCTTGAATTTTTTGGGGCTGCGTTCACCCCTGAACGATTATCCCCGCAGACCCATTCGGCTTTCGCAGGGGCGAGTGTTTATACAGTTGCGGTCGTCATTTATCCAGCTCCTCCTTAAAGACATTTTCGTCCAGATCTATTTTTACTGCTCAGCCAAAAGATTGAACTATCTTATTTTTGTTGTGTGTGTGTGTGTGTGTGTGAGCGTATAGCGCACAATTTATCTGTCTTCTCATCCAGGGCCAACTTTCACTCCCTATCCATGCAGCCCTTCACCGGACCACAAAAACTGTATCTCTGTGTTGCCACGAGGCATTTCCAGAGAAAGATCTGAACGCAACACCGCGTCGGAAAGCTTTCCTTCTTTTTCCTCTGCTGCAGAAACGACGCTTCCTTCGCTCGGCTTCCCTGACCAGGAGCCAAAAAAACTGGCCCGACTGCATCTGGGAGAACCTGATTTGACCTTCAGGGCAGCGTAAAGCACAGTTGCAACCAGCCAACGATACTATTTGTTTTGTAACGAGATGCAATGATTGTGAAAAAGAGCTGCGGGGGGTGAGGATACTGGATGAACAAGAAAAAAAAAACCAAAAAGGTTTAGAGAGACTGAGGAGGTTGTGATTAGTCAGTTGTAGTTCATGGGTGTGTTTGACTCTCTGCAGAACAATAGTAATAATAGTAATAATAAACAGAGATTATCCTGTATTTCACAAAAAGGGAAAGAAATAATAGAGCAGAAGATGGGATAATCATGTACTTAATTTATTTTTGGCCTCTTTCCAAGATGGATCAAGCAACTTAACAGAGAACTTAAAAGTAGTCAGCAATCGACCTTATTCACAAATACGTGAGTGTCATCAGCCAAATACGTCCCAGAGAAGCTCAAACCTGCAGCTGGATGCCAAAGATAAATGTTTCACTCCGCGTATGATGTTTTATCCTATTAAGAAATGGCCGTTTCCATTCATAGCTCCAGGTCTTCGTCTGTGAAAAGCAGGACAAAAAATGTAAATCGTGTCCTGTAATGATTGACCGGGTGACTGTTTTTTTACCGTCAGGACCCACCTGCTCGTCCGCGTCATTCTTCAAATTCGTTGAAACTTAACTCAGTAGTTTGTTCTGCGACGCTGAAGGTCACACACACCAGGAAATAGACGTGGTCAGCAGATACTATCCAGGGGGGTGTCCATGTTATCTGTCATGCATTGCTGTGATAGGAGCGGGGTCAGTGTGTTTACTTATCGCCATGACCAACTTTATTTCCCTTTAGACTTCTTACTTTAGCTTCTGGTGTGTTTTTTTTTTTCTTTTTTTTTTTTTTTGAAGGACGTATCAAAGTCCCATCAGGTGCTCTTTGTTATTTAACTGTTGTCGGCTACAAAAGGTCTCCACTGTTTGGTTTGGATCAAGGTTGCCGTATTGAAGTTTTATCTTTTCATTTTTCTTTATCTTTTTTCTTTATCTCTACTTTATCTCACTTACATTACCTCACTTTTGTTATACAAGTGATTATACATGTTTTTTTGAGCAACGATGAATGTCTCATACTGTAAATGTTTGTACTGTTATACTGCCATACACCAAAGCAAAAGCAAATAAAAAATGTTTTAATGGCAAACAAATATGTAGCTCAATTTTTTAGAAATAAGTCTGAAAATATTAATAAAATTATGTCTATTGAAGGAGTAATCCAAGTATTGAAAAAAATGAAAGGCAAGATATTTAAAAATTTGGGGATTTAAAAATACCCAAATTTTGTGAAACAGGGTGAGTGGGTTTCTAGAAATTACACAATATTTTTTGGAAAAGTTTCCGAAAGTGGTATGGTGTCTTAAATACAAGTCATTATATTTCATGAAAAATGTATTTTTGAATAGTTTTTTTTTACATTTTTGGAGACAAAATTGACATATTTCTTTCCATTCGCTTTCTTTAAAAATCAATCAAAACAAACAAATAATAAATATTAGAAACACTTTGTTCTCACAGAGTAAAGATTGTCACTGGCATCTTGTGACATTTTCTTTTTTTGTCCAAACATGAAACTTGACTAACATGTAATTAGCTTAGAGAGAAGTGACCAGAAAAGTGGAGATTTTGTAAAAAATTAACCTTTAAAAATCCCATTGACTTCCTTAAAAAACAAAATAGGATAATGTATATTTAAAACATTGCTCATAGATCAATGGCATTTTTTATTTGTTTGTGCTTGTGCTGTGATTAGTTAAGGGAAAAGTGACAAAAAAAAAATTGTAGATCTAAAAATCCCCTTTAAATTTTCCATTGTTTTTCTTTAAAAAACAAAAACAATAATGGATATTAAAACATGTTATTCTCGCAGAGTACAGATGGTCAGTGACATGTTGTGACATTTTTTAATTTTATTTTTTGTGATTAGTTTAGAGAAAATTGACCAAATAGTTGAGATTGTGTAAAAAAAAATCTCACTTTCTTAAAAAAAACTAAATGCAAAACAGCAATGGATATTAAAAACACTTTATTCTCACAGATCAATGACATTTTTTATTTTTTCTGTACAAACATGAAACATGACTAACGTGATTAGTTTTGAGAAAAGTGAACAAAAAAGTTAAGATTTTGTAAAAAAAAAAAAAAAAAAGAAAGAAAAAAGAAAAAAAAATGAAAAAAATCCCATTGACTTTCTTTAAAAAAACAAACAAAACAGTGATTTTTTATTTTTTTTTCTGTCCCAACACTGATCCTGAAACGTGTTCATTCGGGTCGCCCTAGTTCCTGGCTACGCCCCTGTCAAACCTGTAGGAATGAAACTAATTCTCTGTGTCACGTCCTTTTTCCCTGAAGGGGTTAAACTCGTAGTGAAATATCCACCTCCACGGAGCTCCGCCTCACAATTGTTGAGGATGCGTGCCTCAGAAATCACACCACTCGAGGGCCCGCCTTCTCCTACCCCGGGCCCCTCTTGGCCCCACCCACGCTGGACCACATTGAAATGGGTCTGATGTTGTCAAACAACTACAGTGCGCTGAGCTTCCCTCATCAGACCTTCCGGCTGCGGCAGCATCTTTGATAAAAGTGCGCAAGGAGGAAACGGCCCCTGATAAAACCGTCGCTGCAGGTGCGGGTTTGAGCCTCATTAGAGTTAAATTAACCAATCAGAAACCTCACCGGCTTCACTGTAGATCTTCCAGTGCGGCTGCAGAAGATGCCGTGCGTCGCCTCTCTGCTGTTTCTCCTCTGCTTCTTCATCCACGCAAGTAAGTAACTTATTTATTCGTTTAATTAGCTTTATTGTGACCCTGGTGTTAATAATCCGCTCAAACTGAATGGCAAGTTTAAAATATATTATTATTTATTTAATGTATGCGAGGTATTCTGTGGGTTTAAATTGCCCAGTCCTCTGACAGAACCGGATGCAAGGTGATGGGGGGAGGGCGCAGATTTTCCCCAGAATGTAGGTCAAATCCCTTTCTTCCTTTCTTTCCTAGTGAGATTGAGGGGGAAAAAACAATCACCCAGCTTTATATTTTGCTATAATTCAACACGGAGGCTGCTTAATTGATCAGATTTTATTATATATACATTGTATGGCTGCAGCTCCCATTTGGTCAAATTTGAATTATTTTGAACTGGTGCCATTCATTTGCTGCAGCCAATGAGAGTGGAGCGGCTTGGGAGTCATGCTCGGGGGGCTTCAAGTAATTTGGGAACGGGGCACCACTTTGCATTGACGCCTCCCGCAGCGGCCACCAGTCTGATGCAACGCCCGGCCTGTTTGCACCAAGGCTCAAGACAGTCAAATGGAAATGAAAGGGTTCCTCTCGGTCTCTCGGCTCAGCCTCCAATGGAGCGCTCCCTGTCAGACGTGAAGTCGCTGTCAGACCTGTTCCCAGTGAGACGGATTCTGGGAAGCAGTTAGTTAGTGGTGAAACGTGTCAGAACTGGTTGTCACCCATCCCCATTGCCACACTTGTCACCAAGATATGTGTCACATTCAATTCATAACGGTCACATTGTGTGTGAGCGCCCGGATTTTTTCTTTTTAGCCAGGAAGGAGTTGGAGAACTGGCAGCAAACACGAGCGTGATGGGCACATGTGCTTTGTTCCCCACTCAATCAATAACTCTGCCATAGGGTCCAGTTTGTCTTTCAAGGTCTGAACTTTAAGCCCATTAAGTAAACACCCTACATGAACCTGCACTTGTCTAACATGTCACGAGCTACAGACAAAAGTGACATCTAAACACCCACAATCATTGAAAGAAAAACCTGAAATGAACTAAACTTTTACGACGAGGAAGGCGATAATGCACCGGATTTTACTAGAGTCATAAAGAAGTTAATAACCCTGTAGTGCTCTGGCTTCGGTTAGCGATTATGGAGCTGTAAAAAATACTACAGCAGCGGCGAAAACCATTTTGTTTGCTGCAGAAGCAGCAGATGTTTGAGACCTGTTGAGATGCATAATTTATGTCCTATGTATCGTCCAAATGTTCCCCCTTCTCCTTTCTGGAGACACTTTAAAAGCTGCCGCTGGTGCTACTGTTTACATACGTTTTCATTCCCCCGGGGGCCCATAGAGGAGGAATGGCCTCCAGTACCGTTTCATGAACTTCTGTTTCTTTGATGTAAAGTCTAATTGGTTCTTCCAGTTCAGTGGCTTCATCGGGTGCATTAAAGATGGGGGCTGGGAGGGCGACTCTGTGCACCTATGGGTCCACATGAGGTTGAGACTTTGAACTTGTAACTAAAGTATGCAGTTTTTATAACAAGCCTCATGTCAGGAGGTGATATATAACAATAATAGCCATGGTAATTTAGTTTATTAGTAGGAGGTATTCAAATTTGTAAAAGGTGCGGCCCTTGTGAGGGAGTACTGATGCCACTGTTAAGAAAAAAACACAGGAAATCTTATCAAAAAATGTTGTTTATTTTATTATTTCTAGGTTTAAAAGGTGAGTTCATGTTTTAGGATATAGACTTAATAAATAGGAATAGGTCCCAGTGAAGAAAAATTTAAAAAGAAAGAAAAGAAATGGAATAAAAACAGCTTAGAGTTTAGAGTAAAAAATAAAACAAAGAATTCAAATGATGAAATTCTCTTTAGAGAAAGAGTAAGAATTTTTTTTTATACATATTTTTTTTATTATGAAAAATGACTTTCTGGAAAAAGTCAAGAATTTTTATTTTTAGCTATATTTTTATTTTTATTTATTTTCAAGAATAAGTGGTACAGTTTCTGGAAATAAGTATTAATAAAAATATGACTTGAGGACTTTAGTTGGCTAATATTTTAAAATATTTAAAATTTCATTAAAAAAATATGATAAATAATTTGATCGACTTGTCAGTACATATACAATACAAATGTGTACAATTTCTGGTAACAGTTTTAAGACTTGAATGGTTTTAAGGAAACGTGACAACAAAAAAAATCCACAATTATTGAAAGAAAAATTTAAAATTTTGTAATCTTTTTAAAAAATTGTGAGGGCGACTCTGTGACTTTGTTAGTTTTTTTCTGGCATGGAACATAAATTCTTGGTGATTATGAACAGCTCCACACGAGTCAGTTTGACATGTGGTTTATCTGCCACGTTTAAACAAGCACAAACATGCACACGTGTGTTTGTTCATGTGTCTCTACGTCATATCAGAGCAGCCACACACTTCGCTGGAAACGTGCACTTATTGTCATGTTTGGCTTTGCTGCAGGCGTAGCTCGATGTTAGCGTGTCGCGGATTCCTGTAATTGCCACAAACATCTCATCTACTAGCTTGATGACACAAATAATGAACATTATTAACCAAAAGACTTTGTTAATCGTGACTTTTTCGGTTGCCCCACATTAAAAATATAGGATGATAGCTTGTTGTTAGCCTGATAGCATCAAAAAGTCTTATTTGAACATTTTCAGAAAACAAGAAAAACTTTTAACAAGCACATTGGTATTTTTGTTGATGTTGTAACTGTAAGTCCAAAAAATGACTCAGACAATTATGCTATTAGGCTAACAACACGTAAATATGCTGCTAAACATCAGCTAGCTAGCATTATCTTTGCGCTAACGATGACTATTGTGTAGCATAAGCATGCTATTAGGGTAAAACATTTAAATATTTAATGTGTGTTTAATAAAGGAGTGATGCATAATGACTGAACCTCAGCATATGCTAATTTATGACAGCAGGCCTAAGCAGTAAACCTGATAGCTAGCTAGCTAGCATAAGCGTTTAGCTCAAACGACTGCTAAGCAGCTCGTAGCTCCAGTAGCTTTCTGTACATGGTTTTGTAGAGTAATTAACTTGATTATTTGTTCAGATTCAGTTTTATTTGGCATGTCCAGGATCAACACAGGGTTAACAGTGCAATTAAAAGTTATTTTAAGCACAAGCAACAGAATTGTACCTGCTTTATTTATCTTTATATCTGTCTGTCACAGATGCGCAGACGACATGCGGAACCAATCAGTTCCTGTGCGGCAACGGGAAGTGTATCACGTCGAGATGGGTGTGCGATGGCACCGATGACTGCGGAGACGGCATGGATGAACTTCCGGGTACCTGCTGTGAGTATCGTGACGTGACGCGAGCCTGAACTTGCCTGAAATGCCTGGAACGCGACAATAATGTTTTCTCTGTATTTTCGCTTTCACAGCGGCCAAAAGGTGTCGAACCTCGGAGTTCAAATGCTCGGACCGACTCAACCAGTGCATACCGAGCAACTGGCGCTGTGATGGAAAAGCTGACTGTGAGAACGGAGCTGACGAGCTGAGCTGTGGTAAGTCTTAGTCGGAGGACTTCGTGTATTTTCTCAAACGTTTGTGTAGACTTCCTTTGTTAATTGTCCGTGTCGTGTCTTCCCCGCCCCAGTGGCCAAGCGGTGCACAGAGTCCGAGTTCCGCTGCACCAACGGCCAATGCGTGTCGGCCTCCTTCGTGTGTGACGACGAGGCCGACTGCAGCGACGGCAGCGACGAGGTCTCCTGCCCGCCCACCACCTGCAGCGGCGCCTCCTTCCAGTGCAACAACTCCATCTGCGTCCCTCGGCTCTGGGCCTGCGACGGCGACGCAGACTGCCCCGACGGCTCGGACGAGTGGCCCCAGAACTGCGCCTCAAAAGGTCTGGTCACTCCGGCCCCTCGCCAGTGCTCCCCCCTGGAGTTCCACTGTGGCAGCGGAGAGTGCATCCACGGCAACTGGAAGTGCGACGGCGGAGCAGACTGCCACGATCGATCAGACGAAGCTGATTGTGGTAAATTTTTGTCGCCGCCTTTTTGTCACCCTTTCATAACAGTGGTGTCAGGCCCTCCTCATCTCTTGTACCTCATCTCTTCCTTCTTCTAGCGCATCCCACCTGCCGCCCCGACGAGTTCGAATGTGGCGACGGCACTTGCATCCACGGCAGCCGCCAGTGCAACCACCAGTACGACTGCAGGGACATGAGCGATGAAATCGGCTGCGTAAACGGTACAAAACTCCTCCCATACACACCCTTCGGAAGACAAATAAAACTCTCTCGAGGATCTGACTTGATTTCCTCGTTCACAGCGACTCACTGCGACGGACCGAACAGGTTTAAGTGTCAGAGCGGGGAGTGCATCAGCATGGAGAAGGTGTGCGACAAGCACCGTGATTGCAGGGATTGGTCGGACGAGCCTCTCAGAGAATGCGGTGAGTGCGGGGCGCTCTCATTCAAGACTAATTGCTACGTTTCCGTGTTTAATCATGGTGTGCGCTTCAGCTGCAGAATGCAACTTAAAACCTATTCTTTATCTATTGCCACCGTACGCAGACTCCAACGAGTGCCTCTACAACAACGGCGGATGCTCCCACACTTGCAACGACTTGAAGATTGGCTACGAGTGCCTTTGTCCGACGGGGTACAGCTTAGTCGGCAAAAAACGGTGTGAAGGTGAGCCGTGCAGAAACCCCCGTGTGCTGGTTTGCTCTTAGATGTGAACTTTACTCAGATTAACAAACGCTGCCGACGGTCAGTTTACTCTGATGCAAACCGTTCCCTGTCACTGTCTGTGCTTTCAGATAAAGAGGGATCTCGTAGTTCTTATGGACACAGTGACTCAACATTCCCCCCCTGTTTCATTTATTTATCTTTCAACCAGATATCGATGAGTGTGCCAACCCGGATACCTGCAGTCAGATTTGCATCAACCAGATAGGCAGCTACAAATGCGAGTGTGAGGAAGGATACCAAGTTGACCCAGCAACCAAAGCCTGCAAGGCCATCGGTATGTACTCAGTTATGTAATGGTTAGATGTGGAAATGACTTTAGAGTTGTAGTGACTGATGTAGAGAACTCTAGGCAAAGCTTTGCAACACTTGACATAATCCCAAGTTGGATTTTAACAAAGTTTCAACAATGCTACTTTTTCAAAATGTTAAATTTCACTAATGCATGAACCATTAGTTTCAATTGTGTGGTATATCAGGTTAATTTAAGTAATGTGAGGTGGGACAGCTAGCATCAAACTAGGAGCAAGGAGTGAGGCCACTGCTTTAGCCAGCTGCTAGCATCTTGGATAGCGTTTAGCCTAGCTCAGTAGCCTGAGCTAACACTGTTGTGCAGAGCTAAGTGGGCATGTTTAACCCTAACGTGACCTTTATGTCTATTTTTGGATTATTCACTAAGTAAGTAAGGAGTAAAGTGGAGTCAACAAGGCCCCTCAAAGGTTTTTCAAAGGGTTTTCAAAGGATTTTCTACTTATTCACTTTATTTGTCAATCACAAAGTGGAAGCTAGTTAGCCTAGCTTACCAAAATTAGCACATTATTACAATAAGACGTTATGTGTCGTTGTTTTGGTTGGTTGAAAAGCAGGTGTTATACACTCTGTGATTGATACGTCGTTAATAAAAAAAAAAAAAACGTGTTTTTTGTGACTGTGTAGGTACGATAGCCTACCTTTTCTTCACAAACCGCCATGAGGTCAGAAAGATGACTTTGGACAAAAGCGAATACACAAGAGTAATCCCCCGCCTGAAGAACGTTGTGGCTCTTGATATGAACATTGCCACCAAAGAGATCTACTGGTCTGACATCTCCCAGAAGAAGATCTACAAGTGAGCAAGAATGAAATCAGAACGAAAAGATCACCCTCCGTTTCCATCACTTCCTGTTTAACGCCTGTTTTGACTTTTATCCCAGAACTCAGATGGACTCGGCCGAAGACGCCGCTCATCACCAAATAGTGATCGGGAGTGACGTCGATGCTCCCGAAGGAATTGCCCTCGACTGGGTTCATGGTAATCTTTACTGGACCGACAGTGTTCGCAGCACCGTCTCCGTGGTAACAGCTGATGGTAGCCGCCGAAAAACCCTCTTCAGCCGAGGCTTGTCGAAACCCCGCGCTATTGTGGTCGACCCGCATACCAAGTAAGCCATTTACACTACTTAATCTTAACTCTGTTTTATTTATGAACACTAAACAGGAATCAGTGTATTTGGGTGTTTTGATTTACCATACGTTTCACCTCACAGCTTCATCTACTGGACTGACTGGGGGAATCCAGCTAAGATAGAGAAGGGGGGTCTCAACGGAGGCGATCGCACCGCTCTTGTCACCGACAACATCGAGTGGCCCAACGGCATCACACTTGGTAAACTCGAGCACTCGCGTCTCTCTGGTTTCAAGGTGTTTTCTGTACATTTGAATACCTGTGGACAACGTGGTCTGACCTGTCGACCCTTCCCCCTCCCCACCTGCTTTCTTCCCAGACCTGTTGAACCAGCGGCTCTACTGGGTGGACTCTAAGCTGCACACTCTCTCCAGTATCGATGTGCAGGGCGGTAGTCGACGCACTCTCATCATTGACGAACACAAGTTGGCTCACCCACTGGGACTCACTGTATTTGAGGTAGATGTCCCATATAATAATATAACCCAATAAAAGGTGCCTGGTCTTTTATATGCTCAAACTTTTCTGTTGCTCTGCTTCTAGGAAAGAGTGTTCTGGACAGACGTCAGCAACAACGCCATCCTCAGTGCAAACAGGCTGACAGGCGACGACATTGCACCAGTGGCCGAGCACCTATCATCACCAGAGGACATCATTCTCTACCATAATCTCAAGCAGCCAACCGGTAGGAGACTTGCACCGCTAAAAAAAAACAAAAAAAAATGCACTGTCCTGAAATTAGGGTTAGGGTTAAATAATATCATTGGCTTTAAAAGATTACTTTGAAATTTTGAAATGCGCTTAATGGAGTGTGATGAGTGCAAGTATTGGAAACCAATACTAGCTAGCTTTATAGGTATTAATGATTTTTTGTTACCTTCAAGTGGAATTCATGAGTGCGTGGTTACGTGTTGTGTACACAAGCTGCTTGTCGCGGAAGTGCTAACGTCAGCAGTAAATCGTGAGAACGCCGCTGAGATCTGGAAGCCACCAAGGTTAAAAGTTCATTTAGAGTACTGCAACGTCCTTGACAACGCAGCCTACGATCGTAACCTACGCCGATGACACCATAACCCAAATATTAGTCGTCCTTCCTGCTTCACTTTCCACAATGGTGACTGAAATTTTATGCCGTATTCCTCCGAAATTTAGCGGAACACAAGTCATACAAATATTGGTATCTCCAAAACTTTTCCGTTAACCACACTGATTCTTTGTGGCTCTGAACCAATCAATTCAAAAGAAATATAAACCGCCTATAGCAGTTGTCAAACTAACAAACATTTAACTTAATATTTGAAATGCAACTACAAAACGATGAGGTCATCATTTTGCTCAGACATATATTAACTTACCATTTACCTCCACAGTCACAGCTCAGGCTGAGACATGGCTTTATGTCTTCCTAACGGATTCTTCTTCTGCATCGCAGGAAGGGACTGGTGTCAGGTGTCCAATGGCGGTTGTGAATTCCTGTGTCTGGCAGCTCCACAAGTGGGCAGTCACCCCCCCAAATATACCTGTGTCTGTCCAGACGACATGATGCTAGGCACGGATATGAGGACATGCGTACCTGGTACGAAAATATTTGATATTGTAATTAAACAAATCCTGCTTTATAAAAGGAACTTTCCCATTGAATAAATCTTTGTCTTTCGTTTCTTCAGCTGTGCCAACGCCTGAAGCTCCTCAAGTTCCAACCACCCCACCACCTCGTCTGCAAACAACAACACCTAGGATCATACCCAGGACCACAGAAAAGCCCCGTGTCCACACCACCACCGCCGCCGTGCCTTTAGTCATCACCAGTGCCACCACCAAGCCGGTGCCACGCACCACCCAGCCAGTGCCACGCACCACCAAGTCTCCAGCCAGGGCCACCACACCTGAACCAAGGAGGACCTCGCCTAGGACTGTGAACCCAAAAATCCATCGAACCACCACATACGCTCCACTCACTTCTACGGGCAAGTTGAAGTACCACAGTGTTGGTTAAGATACTTTCTGTATCATAATTTGACGTTGGTGTGTTTATATTTCCTTAAGATGGTGAAGTTGCAACAGCCATAACAAGGACTGCCTCCACCACCCCAACAGCTCTTTACATCCTTTTGCCTCTGGGTAAGTTTGTTGTAGCAGTCGCTGCTTCTCAAAAGATACCAACCATTTGAAACACTAATAACAGTCAGCCATCTTTTATCATCTCTCTCAATCAAATAGTGATCGTTTGCCTGGTGGCTGCTGGTGGTGTGCTGCTGTGGAGGAACTACAGACTGAAGAACACTAACACCATTCACTTCGACAACCCCGTCTATCAGAAAACCACTGAGGACCAAGTGCACATCTGGCGGAGCCACAGCCCTGATGGTTACTCCTACCCAAAAGTAAGCCTAAAAAGAGTTACTGTATGAACATGAATCTAAATGTAAAATTGCAAAATACGACGGTTAAAAAGTTTTATGTCTAACGTCCTTTTTATTTACTGTCCTTTCAGAGACAAGTTGTGAGCTTGGATGAGGAAGCAGACAATCCAACCTTCACAGAAAACTGAAAAATGTTGGGTCGAGTAGAAAGAGGAGTCTCGATGATAAGCTACCGTTAACGTCCTTTAGCTTTTTTTACCTCACGCAGCACAAAGATATGGAAGACGACCTCGAACCACTGTATCCTCACAGAACACAACACGCTCACTGCAATGGAAATGATCAGTATACAACATTTTTTATAAGTAGTGCACATTTTAACATTTACTTTCTCAACAAAAATTACCAAATTACCAGATGTTGGGTTCGTCAGTTTCAGTTTTTTTTTTTTTTTTATTTATCATGCAACTGGTGAACTTACATCTTACTTTTCATCCATCATGTTAAAGTTGGTGCAACTTCAGCATGAGATCGACTCATGCCAGAAATGTGTGTTGTAAATATCTGTCCAGGAAAAAAAAGGCAAGTCAGAAGTCAAAAGTGTTGATGGAATATTAATATACATTGCACTATTTATAATTTAAAACAATAGTTCAATATTTTGATATTTTGGGAAGTATTCATAATGTTGTTGGTTTTTTTTTGCGTGAATTTAGAAGGGAGGATAGGTAACACCGCTAACTACGAGCTAAAGCCTAGAGGTGATTAGCTTTGTTTAGCATAAAAACTCAACGCAGCAGTTAACAACGAGCTTAGCGCTGTGCCCAGTTTAAAGCATATCTTAAGCTCTCAGACTAGTATACGTAAATACAAGATTTGGTTTTGTTTGGACAAGCTAACCTTTTTCACTTACTATCAATCTTTATGCTAAACTAAGCTAAATGCCTTAAAGCTGTAGCTTAGCTGTTGATACACATATATTATTATATTTTTTTGCCTACTCATGATAAGAAACAAAATATTTCTTGACAAAAACAGGCTAACACAATTTTCAAACATTTCAAGAAACACCCTAGCTAATCAGCTAATCCTCTCACTCTCTTTTCCGTATGCTAGACACAAAGATACCACTTGCTAAACTTAGTTTAGCACAAAGACCAAAACAAGGCTACAGCTGACGGGTCTGTTTCTGCTTGCTAACTTTGCTTAGCTTAGCTACTGTCCAAGAATAGCTCTGTCCAAAGGAAACAGAATTAGCCTAGCCTAAAGCTAACACATCACAGGCCTGTCTCTTGGTTAATTCATTAACTAGAAATATGTCAAGATATTTTTGCATTGATAATAAGCTATTAGAAGGATAATCTGCTAAAGACTAGCATCCTGCTTAGCATACTGAGAATGGATATTTCCCAAAATGTGAACAGTTGAAGTGAGTGTGCAGTAGGTGAATGTAATATTGAGTTTTCCATCTGCCGGTTCAACCAGTGTGACCTCAGTAGTGATTATATTTGTGTAATTCTGAGTTTAGCATCATTATTCGTGCAAAAACATCATCTAAAGGTACATAATGTCACTGCTGTAGCCAGCCTCAAAGTGAGAACACAGCACAGACTGTGTTTGTGCCTTAATTATACAGCACTGATGGCCTTCAGATTCCTCACGTCACTATAAGATCCTCCAGCAGCTGTATGCAGTTTCCTCTCACGATGCCTTTTCAGCTCCTGATTTGTGATCACCTGTCTGTGAAAGTAGACAGCCGACTTTAAATTTTCCCTCCCGTCGACCCCCTCTCAGATGGAGGGGTTACATTCCTTAAAAGGCCAAAAGGCTTTGATGCAACCATGTGTGACCGATATGTTTAACGCTCTGTACTATAGCACGTGTACATGTATGTGTGCCCCCAGGACCAGATCGCCTCGAAAACAAAGCCATGTGCCCCTTGTAGTGTCTTACATTTTAAACTGATTTCAGTTGTTTTATTTGTGTAGCTGACAAATGCGTGCCTTTTTTTTCAATGACATATTTTGTTCACGTGTTCATGTTGGTGCTATTGAACTCAGTGGATTTGTACAAAATCATCGTGTCTGCCTGTTAATGATGAATAATTAGAGGGAGGACTGTTTAACAGTGCAGATTTAACATGTAAATACAATGTTCATAAATGTACATATTTGTTACTTAACCGTTTTTGATGATGATGATGTTGAAGCCTTTTAAATGTTTGCTGTACATAAATAAATACTTCTATTTATTATAGAATCAACACTGTCTGGATTCAATTTCTTCCACTAATTTTCCTGCACCCAGATGTGGGTCATTCTTTGAACTCAACTCAAATACAGCACAATTACTGTTTATGTGACCTCTTCTCAGAAATCTTTCCTCCCGAATGTTGCAATCCTCTTACTCTCTGGGTTCTCCTCCACAGTGTTGTCATCATGGCCATAATATGCACACATGGCTCGAAATTCGACACTGTTTTTCTTCCTTTTTTGGGGGGTGGTGGTAGTGGTGGTGAATGGGGCTGAGCTCTAGTACGGAAAACAAAACCTTTTTCTTAGAAAGTCGAGACATCATCACAGAAAGCAAAACCCTGCAGCTTCTTGGAAAATGATACGACACTCATGTTTTTTCTTAGTTTCATTGAAATTAAAAGATAACAACCAATGGGTCAGCGCTAGTAAGTCTTTTAGCAAGTTAATTAATTCATTAATACCCCTGTATACTGGCAGTATTTTAGTTTACATGTTGATAAATACATACTTTTGAATAATAACTGACTTAATATAGTAAAATGAGGTGTTTTAAAGAAGCTATGACTATAATGTAGTCACTTATTTGAGGATGCATTCACGTTTCCCTTTAACATTATTGCAAAAGCAAGAATTTTGACCTGCAGTTTCATTCATTAACTTGAAATATGAAATTCAATTACATTGACAAACATATGGTTTGATTAACTCTTTCTTTATCTGCGACCGTGCACGTGTGTTGGTCAAACCATCCGACAGACATGTCAAGTGCAAAGTCCAAGGCTGAGGAAGAGCAGAAGTATTGTTGACCTGATGACACGAGTGAAAAGGTGGCGTGACACATCTGTAGCCATGTGGGCAAACTTTCAGATTAGAAAACAGATTAAGGGCAAAGGGTAAACAGTGGTTAATAACACATGTGGACAGTTGTAAATGGATGTGGTGGCGAGACTCACAAACTGTTGGTGCAGTCTGTTTTTATTTGTACAGGAAATGTATATTTTTCTAAAGAGAGCTTTTTTTATCTTAATCCCTGGTCATCATTAATCATTAATATAACCGCAGAAGGTCATGCACCAACGACCGGATCCCTGTAGTTCCCTCCACAGATGATTGGAATAACACAGATGTCACGCGTGTTTTTCTACACACTGCACGTTTTTCTCTTTGGAAGAATGCCAATACGCCCACCTCCAAGTTCAGGACACACAGGCTACTGTTTCCTAACATTATACAGTAGATGTCTGTATTGAATCTTGAATCTTGAAGGCTCTGCACTGAATTTGTAGCCAATGTTCCCTGCATCTGAAATGAAATAAGAGATATTGACGTATTTCCCCAGCCTGCTGCCCCCAGTGCAAGGCACATCATATGGCTCAATCCTTAACATGACAGATTGTCCAGACTTACCTATTCTCAAATGTATTGGATGTCAACATTACAAGGGGAATTACAAGGCGAGCTAACAGGAACGTCTATTTCCCTTCACACAAGAATATTTTCATTTATTTTCATGGAATTATCTAAACCCCAAGTCTTCAAGAACTTGGACGAAACGTCTTCAAGAATATCAAGTTTCCCTTATTTCAGCTTTTTTGTTGTTGTTGTTGTTTGTTTATTTGTTTTTGTTTTTTCTTTTTGGATATAGCTTCATATTTTGTCAAGCCACAACATATTTCCCAAAGAAATTGTTCTAAGCTTCATGTTCATTTACAACTAGCTCACTGGCTCTTCCATTGTGTTTTAAGATTACTAACATACAGTGACTATTAGAGGACCTAACACCTATCCCTGCGGTACACCCACAGTACACCAAGCAGCTACTTAAACACACTGTATCCCATCAGATAGTCGTGAAATATCTTTGAAAAATTATATTTTCATGCTTTATCTAAAATACAGAACTGATAACTTTCCATTATCAAACCTAAATTGACTTTGTTTTTTGAGACAAGTAGGAAATAAAAAATTCTGGAAGCCCATCTGACAGATCGTGGATGGCCCAGACTATTCTCAAAGAGTATATCGTCATTCAGTGTCATACATACCACGGCCTCGCCCACTCGGGACCTCCCACCTACAGTAAACATTCTCTCCATGCCATATTGATTCCTCGAACAAACTCACATTGGTCATAAGCAGCGTTGTTTAACTTTTGTGGGATGAACTATTTTAACACCTACTGTAGCTGATGCACTGAGAAGCAGTGGTACAAAGTTTTACCATCACAAGGTTGATTTTTATAGGTCAACAAATTTCAGCATGTGTAGACTTTTTATCAGCTGTAGCAGAGGTAACAAGCGATTTAACAATGAAACGTTGGGAACATGCTGTACTGACAATTTGTGCTGATAGGAGCCTGATGGCTGCCAAATTCTTGTCAAAATCTATACAGTTCAATAAAAGTAGCATTTTTTTTAGATTAAAAAAAAAAGTTATTTCAATGTCAGTGTAGCTTACGTAGGCTTCAGCTACAACTAAAATATCTCACATGAAACAGAAAAGTCCCCTGAAACATAAACAACATTTAAACCCTTGATTATAACAGCTCAAATTGATGATACTGATAAGGCTACATATTTAATAATAATTATTTGTCACATGCACAGTGAAATATATTGTTGTACCTGCAGCCAGTAGTAAAAACATATGGTAATATGAGCACACAAGATAAAAAAATATATAGGTATAAAATAAAATAAATAAAAATAAAGTAAAATATATACTGTATACTTGAGAGGCGAATAAATTAAGACATGCATTTAAAACTATAAACATTATATTACAGTTTTTAAAGTAAAAAGAAAAACAACAATTTTTGAGCAATTTTCCATTTCTAAGAGCAAAAAAATCATTACTTTTACACCATTCAAAGTTATGAATATTAAAATAATATAAAAATGAAAGCGGGAACTTCAGCATATCTGAATTTAAAAACGTATTTTTTTGTTTTGGGTGTTCGTGCGCCCCCTGCAGGAAATCCAACGTAATTTAAAGATCCGCGTACAGGAAACCACGTGGTTCACCTGTGAAACGCTTCCTGCGCATTAGCAGCTGGCATGGCTTCTCCTCGCTAGTGTTTACCCATAATATATTAAACACTTAGTGATTTAATTCAGTTGAACCATGTCGGAACTAAAAGTCAACCCGCAGTTTGCGCAGAAATATGAGAAATACCGACAGAGAGAAGAGCTGCAGAGACGTAAGTGTGCTACTGATAGCTAGGTGGCTAACACGCTAACGATCCAACGTGGGGTGCCCACTGTGGTGAGCTTGAAAGTTTTCGCTGTTATTTGTGTAACGTGGGATTTTTCTGTGTGTATGTGCAGTGAAGGACCGATACGGAGACCAGGAAGATGAGTCCGAGTCTTCAGAGTCCAGCTCGGATGACAGCGAAGTGGTTAGCATCCACACTATTAACTTAACAAGGAGCTGAGTTCCTCAACAGGTTGTGTGAATGAGTTGTATTTTACTTTATTATTATTATTTCATTCCTCCAGGAGCTGGATCCAAGTGTTGAGAGGGATTTCTACAGGACTCTGTCACTGCTGAAGAAGAGAGACCCGAAGATCTACGAGAAAGACGCTAAATTCTACTCAGAAGGTGATAAATCAACTCGTTTATTTTTAATATTTTTATTTTATTTTGTTTGTTGACACCTTATATCTGATTTGCACACACGCACATTCATTGTTTCTTTTTTGATCCATTCAAATGCTGCTGTTTTTATCAGTTTAGCTCCTCTGCTAATAACTTTTTGTATGAGGCGTTCAGGGAACATTAGTAAAATATTCTCACCGAGTACACAGAGTCACATAATTCTTGAACGCGAGGCTGGTACTTTATTTATTTATATTTTATCTCTTACTTTTAGATGTGTCTAGTGACGATGAGAAACCTTCGACCTCCAAGAAAGTGGTAAAGCCCATGTACCTGAAGGACTACGAACGCAAAGTTATTCTTGAAAGAGAAGGGTGAGTGAACCTATATGTTTGACTTTTGACTGCATCACTAGTAGATGATATGTTTATATAATGTCTTAAAACTAGATGAGCACATTTTTGCCAATAAAAAGTCTTAATTTTGTTCCTTTCCTTAACTTTTGCTGCGCTCTGTGTCTTTTTTTGCCAGTCAGGATAATTTTATTTGAACGTCCTGCTACAACTTTCGATGAAATTTTCACTGAACATGAGTCGTACCAATGTCTGCATCCTCAAACCTCCTCAGTAATATTGTTTCTTATCCATGGTTCAACTGTTAGGAGGGTTGTTGTTAATTTAGGATGTTGCAGCTTATTGGTTTGTTGGTTCGTAGCTTCACAGCTCATCTTAATTCATTTTTTTAACAGTAAATACGAAGACGATGACGACAGCGACGATGAGGAAGCCGCCATGAGACGAGAGGTGGGCGAAGTTACTGATAAATTATTTTTTCGTTCAGGAACGACCAGTTATTAATCGATGTTGTTTCCTTTTAAAGAGAGCGGCGTCTCCGAGCTACATGCAAGAGCAGAAAAAGCTCAAAGAAAGGTAAGATTAGTCAATTCGCGTGTGTGCCGCTGTTGTAGAAAGGGAAAAAGACAGTTTATAAAAATCAAAATCCCTTGGCAGCTTCCGGAAGTTCATCCAGGACAGTGACGACGAAGACGGTGATGACAACGAGGGCGGCGAACCATCAAAGCTGCTGACGAGGAGAATAAAAACACAGGAAGAGAAGGTCAGAAGAAGCTGCCAGCTGAGATATATAAAGCTTCACGGATCGAGTGAAACATATCTGTACCTGTTTGCAGGATAAAGAAGAGGCCGATTACGTGGACTGGCTGAAAGGTCAGGCTGAGCTGGAGGGTCAGGAGGAGGTGAAGGACATGGTGAGTGATTAAAAAGAAAAGAGGAAATTAGCTGTGGTCAAGAATTAACAATATTTGTCTTAAAAACAGACTGTGGTTAGTCTGCTTTATTTGTTCATGCCGAGTGATGTAACACATCTCAACAATGGCCGCCATCCATATTTACCTCAGACTGTGTGTACAGATGCTTCCAGGGTTCAAGTTATGTTCTGAGATGGTAGTGTGAACACGCATTAAAAACCACCGACAGGGGTTGAAATAATAACAGAGGGTATGCATTGACGTCACTGCTGCCCCAGGCCACGCCCCCTTGAATGGAAAAAACACGGCCAAATGTTTTTGTCAGTTAATAAATGTCAGTAAATACAGCTAGATCAGGGAAAAATGTGGATTATCAGATCAAATTAAGGACGATTGGACTCGACAATAATCCGTAGGAACTATCTAATATCAAGTTCTCCTGATATTTATATGGACCTGGTTTCAATACACTAAAGTGTGACCTTTTGGTACTTTATACAACACAGCTCCAACAGCTTTGTACCCCCTTATTTGGAAAAGCGGATTAGCCTCAGTTTCAGTTAATCTCAGTTATGATAAATGATGCTAACGCTAAGCGCTTTACTGAGAAGTAACCTTAGCCATACAATACGTAACTTAAGGTATGACTTCATCAAAAAAATACCCCAGGTTTCTGTACCTGGATTCCAGTTGCTTCTTACTAATGCAGCGATCCACTTACTTCTCTATTCTTTGGCCCATATCTGTAAAAAAATAAATATCTGACTGCTTTTCAAATCTGTTGATGCAATCAGCGACACAACAGCTCTTCACCATTTTTTAAAAAAAAATCATTTTACAATTTAGAGGCTGTTAAAGCCTGTGATTCAAACTATTGCCACAAATCAAGTGAGCACCAAATCATATCGGTATTTATTTGCTACAGAGCGAGACAATGAAATTGGATTTGAAGTGCTGGCTGGGGACGCATGTTAATGGAAGGTCTGAACAGGATCGGATCCTAAGTGGTGGCTCAGTAGCACCTCTCAAAAGTCTATGTTTTTTGATGTTTATTAGCTTCAGCTTTGATGTGACGCCATCAATTCCACTCACTGTTCTCTGAGGGATGCGTAAAAACCCAACACAGTGTCACATAAATTACAAAAACCACAAAAGTTTTAGCCGTGACTGTAAATTCAGTGACGTGCAGCTTTCAGAAGTATCAATCGTCTTTTAATGAGACTGGCTTGTATCTTGCAGAAATATTTAAGAGACTACTGGAACGACCCAGAGCTGGATGAGAGGGAGCGTTTCCTGAGAGATTACATGCTAAACAAGGGCTACCTAGACGAGGACGACCACAGTGAACGGTACGTTCCCGGGCGGATTTAAATTGTCTCACCTGTGACGTGAAGCAATGAATGAATGAATGAACAGCAGTAAAATATTTGGATGCATTCAGGATCCCGACCTACGATGAAGTGGTTCAGGATGACGTGGACGACTCTGAGGAGGAGGGGGAGGATTTCTTGGAGCTTCAGGAGAACTTTGAGCGAAGCTATAATTTTCGCTTCGAGGAGCCCGACGGGCAGCAGATCAAGACGTACCCCCGCACCATCGCCACCTCCGTACGCTCCAAGGACGACCGCAGGAAACGCAAAAGGGAGGAAGTGAAAGAAAGAAAGGAGAAGGTTTGTAAAAAAAAAAAAAAAAAAAAACAAGCACACACAAACCTCAGATCGTACTTACTCCGTTAGCTAATACAAACCCACTCTTTTTCTCCTCAACCATTTCAGGAGAAAGAGCAGAAGCGGGAGCAGCTGAAGCAGCTGAAGAACCTGAAGAGGAACGAGATCATGGAGAAGCTGAAGAGGCTCCAGGAGCTGACCGGAAACGATCAGCTGGCTTTCAGTCAGGCTGACATCGACGGAGACTTCGATCCAAACCAACACGACCAGCTCATGCAGGTCGGTGCATCCACAAAATCACCATCAGTTTCCATCTGTTTCACCCATTTTGAACCAGTTATTGCAGGAGTCTCCCTACATGTACAATACGCAGGGTTTAAAGTATTCTGGCACTGTACCGGAATATGGTGTGGCGTTTGATCACGATTTAAATAAGATCAACATTTAGAGAAAAAAAATGTTGATGTGGGATATTGTCAGCTGAGTTCACGACAAATGGAATGAGAGTAACGCAGCTTTCCTTCTCCAAACTAACAACACTAGCCAATCAGAAGTAGGGTGGGGTGGGTCTTGGAAAACTTGGTTGAGATCCAGCTGATGCTGCATTCAAGACAACTTGCAAAAAAATGAGTTGTTAAAACTCAGAAATTACTGCTTCCAAAGTAAAAAATAGCTACTGCACATATTTTAATGTAATGTGAACACTATTATATGTGAACTCTGAAATTTCCGAGTTTATGTGAAGGCATTATCTGAGCTAAGCAACACTTGTCAAAAGATGGAGAGTAAATTTCTAAAGCTGGGAGTGTCCTGACTACGAACAAAGGACTTAGTAATAAGTGTGATTATTTATTAATATATCTAATTTTAAATGTTAGGATATAAATTTTGCAATTTAGGGATTAGTATATGTTCTACAGAAGTTAATATTAAAAGAGAAGCTGTGAGCAAATGGATGACAATGTTTGAGAGTTTGTGTTTGTTAACATTGTCTCGTAGTACATTTAAAAACACCGGCCCGTTTGTATTTGCAGAAATTCTTTGGAGATGAATACTACGGAGACGCAGAAGAGGAGAAGCCTCAGTTTGATGACGAGGATGATGAACTGGGGGGTGAGCTGATGCACCATTGAACCAGTGCATGGAGTAAATCAGTGCTGCTTCTGTGTCCCTAGTGGTGGGTGGGATAGTGTGATGGGAAAGTTAAACAGCTGAATGTCTTTTATTCCTATCAGAGCACTGGAACTGGGACACTTGGACCGGAGAAGGACAAGAAGAGGATGAAGAGTACGACGGAGAGGAGTACGACGCTTCAGGGCCCCACTGCGATGATGAAAATTTCAACGTAAGTCAATTAACTCATTTTTCAGATGGTCGCCTTTTTGTTTTTGTTCTGGTAAAAATCCCATTTTTTATAAATCCTGTTTCTTCAGATGGATGCCGACTTTGACCCCAGCCAGCCGTCTACCTCCAAGAAGAAGAAGAAAAAGGAGAGGAAGAAGATGAAGAAGGAGGACATGCCACAGATGGGCAAAAAAAGAAAGAAGTCTCACTTTGCAGAGGTCATCACCAAAGACAAACCCGTCTTTGATCCTCGTAAGTGTCTCTGAACGTCCCCTCTGTCTCTAACGTCCAGTTAAAATGTGTTGGGGTTGTGTAACTGAACGATTCGGTGTCATCCCAGAGGAGAAGAGCTTTGAGCAGTACCTGGACGAGTACTACAAGCTGGACTACGAGGACATCATCGACGACCTCCCGTGCAGGTTTCGCTACAGGCAGGTTCTGCCCAACGACTTCGGCCTCACCACAGATGAGGTGAGAACTGGAGCGCTGTCTGTTACATGGTGGTTCACTAAGGTCTGCACCTCTAAGCGGATGTGGTCACGCCAAACCAAACGGCTTTCACCAAGAACAAATGTTTTACCAGTGTACTCCTTATTCTTTTTTTTTTTAAATTCTTTATTCGAGCCCCATTAGCTTCCACCAAGTGGTCACTGGTCTCCCTGGGGTCCACACAACAAATTCAGCAACAAAAACCAACAATAAACGGATAAAAACAGATAAAAAAATTAAATAAGTAAAGTCTCTCTGTATATAAATCAAACAATATCCAATATAGTTTCAAAAATACTGCGTATGAATGATAAATCTATACAGTTACTTTCCATTTATTAATCATATGTTTAAGTAACTTTTTAAAATAAAATATACTACTAATGTGTCTGACATTACATGGGAGCATATTCCGAGCCAAAGAAGCTCTATAATGTACAGTTCTCAATCATATAATTTTTTTTGCGGTTTTGCCTCCTCCACATGACCTGAGCTCACTCATTTGAAGGCATTTGCTCATTTGACTTTATACGTGAACATCAAAAGTCAGTAATTTAATTCATCCTCTATTTTTAGTCATGATAACTGTTTATGTATCTCTCTTACATTGCCCTGGAAAGAACAATGGAGAATTCATCAGGATGGCCTGCTCTCAATTAGAGGGCGATACTCCAAATGTGACAAAACACATGATCGAACAACAACGTTCGTAACAGAAGATGGAACATAAGCAGAGCATTTCCTTACCCATCTCAGATCAGGACAATAAATTGTCTAATTTAATGCTGAATAATTTGACCTTAGTTATCTACTCAGCTGATTCCCCATCTGCAAACAAATTACGTAGGGTGGCATTAGCAAGAGCATTCCTACTCCCGAATGCAATGGATTAAGTTTTAGCGATGTTTAACACCGACTTGTTCACCCACTTGGTTATTTTATTTAACTCAACCTGAAGCTTCTCCCTCAACTCAAATGAAGTAGCTGATGAACAGAACAAACTAGAGTCATCCACATACATGATTAAATCAGCATATTTAAGAGCACAAGGTAAATAAAATTCATGAAAATGGAAAACAAAAGTGGACCCAAGCAACTTCCCTGCGGAACTCCACAAGACATGTTCCCACTGGCAGAAAAAAAAAAATACTCTGTGTTCTGCCATAGAGGTAACTCTTATTTATGAGCTTTATTTAAACCAGTGCTGCAGTTCCTACACTATTTAGATTTCCAGAACTGCAAATGTACAAAAAAGGTACTAATTTGTTCGCACAACAACTTGTATCAAACAGTCAAAAAAGAAATAAAAATAAAAATTGAAAACCTTCGATATGATGAAGGCTGGCAGGACGTCTGTTATTAATGCTGCAGTGATGAGCATTGAGGTGACTGATCTGGTATTGCTTCCCTCCGGGGAGAGCTCTGACCAGGGAATGATCTCAATTAAATCTTCTCTCTGAGCACAACACATCAGACGGGCGCACAAATAAATGTGTCCCCCCCCCAAAAAAAAATGATTTGAACTAATCAACGGCTGCTTCTGTCCTCAGATTTTAACCGCTAACGACAAGGAGCTGAACCACTGGTGCTCTCTGAAGAAGACCTGCATGTTCAGGTAATGAGCCCGAAGCGGTGACTCGCGTTCGTCTTCCGATCGTTCCCGGCGCTAATCGTCTTTATTCGCTCTCTCAGGTCCGACAAGGAGGAGATGAGCGACTTGAAGAACTACAAAATCAAAGCCCAGAACGAAAAGAAGAAGAAAGAGATTCTGAGCTCTGTGTATTCTGAGTGAGTATAGTTAAACAGACGCACCCTGGTTATGAATCAATGCACAGACACGTGACGGTGTTTTGAATTACTTCTGCAGGGACGATAAAGAAGCGGCGGACGCTAAGACCAAAGTGGGGAAGAAGCGACGAGATCGTCTGAAGAACGCAGAGAAACAGGGCAGTGAAGAAGACGTTGGTGCAGCTTTGGTCGTGGACTTAGCTGAGGAGAAACTTGGTGCTGTTGAAGAGGAAGGAGAAGAGGAGGAGGAGATTCTGGTTCCCAAGAAAAAGAAGATGAAGCACGAAGAGGAGATTACCGCAGAGGAGGAGGAGGCCACGGATAAACCTGACGAAAACAGGACTGAGAAACCGAAATGGTCCAAGAAGAAGCATAAGCGTTCTGGTGGCCGCCTCCTAACCGGAACCACGGGGGTGAAAATAGGCGGCCGGGAGTTCAGCAGACAAAGACTGAAGGCGTACGGTCTGAACCCCAAGAGACTGTACTTCAGACAGCTGGGCAGGCAGAAACGGAAAGCACAAGAGAAGAAAGAAAAGCAGAAAGCCAAAGAGTGATGGTGACTGTCAGTGAGCCAACGTCAACCGGACGTTGTAACAACAAGATCAGACAGTAAATACCTGCTGTGAAAACCCCTTAAGACTTTATACAGGATCAAACCAGTTCAGCTTTTCTCCCACTGTTAAATAACCTCAGTCTGATTTAAGAGAATATTAAGAATAATTTAAACTTTGTAAATTGAATTTTTACCTGTAATTTTCCTGCTACATTTGAATAAGATATAAATTCAGGGCACAATTTGAATCCTAAGCATCTTTGGTAATAATTATGTGAGAATTAAATATTTGATGTTTTGACTCAATCTGTGAACATGCAGGTCGTTGTTTTTCCACTCATGTGTAAACTATATGAATTGGACCACTTTTCAATGCAGGACTGTATGAAAGACAAAGCTGTAGTGTGTACAGTACATGTTAGCAGCTTTTGTTACATATACTGAAGGTATTTCATTCTATAAAGATTGGATCTGTTTTGATTTTATTTATATTTTTCAGGTTTTTACAGTGTTCAACCCATAGTTCAAAAAAGGTCCTTTTAAATACCTACCATTCAGTCATTTATAAATGCTAAATCCAGTTAGCAGTGTGATTTAAGTGATATTTACAGGGACCATTATAATAAAAACATATCACTATGTTTTGACCAAAGCAAGTTGTTGATTACTTTGCATTTCCATGAAAACCAATGATCAGTGGGTGTATTTTGCCTTTCTGGGGAATTTCAACAAGACATACAGGAACATGTCATTTTTAAAAAGACCAAAAAAAAAAAACTAAAACAAAGCTGAGCAAAAACATCAATCAGGGATTAAATACAGACATAATGAAATAACACGAAGAGCCGCTGGTGGACGGCTTGTAGGGGACCTGCAGCGGAGGAGGACATCTTGGACTTTTGAAGGGCCCATGAAACGAGCACATGGATCGTGTGCAGGTTTGTCCTCAGAGACAAAGGTCCGGAGGCGCAGGGACGTCCACAGGGGGACGTCTGGAACGTCCGGCGTCACTTCCAAACTCATTTTAGAAGTAGTATGAAGTTTATTTCGAATATGAAGACAAAGAACATTTAAGCCTAAGATATATAAAACATATTTGAAAAGAGTGGAAGGAAGTATAACTTATAAACTCCCACACATTCTCCTAGTCTAAATAGGTCTAGACATTATGCCTGATACTTATAAATAGAATTTGTTTCATACGTTGAACTGAATATACCCCATCTATCTTTATTATTACCTGAATACTCAGTTTACAATTACCAACTAGTATTGTCATCTACAAACGATACAAAATGAAAAACTTTGTCATGCTTGTTGTAGTCTCCAGATCTTCTTTTGCTCTCCATCTTCTTGAGGGACTGAGTTAGTGACGACTGAGTTTGTGAGACACGTTCTTTCTTTTCACGGCACAGCATTTTAATTGCACAATCAACCATCTTCTCAATCTGTCTGAGGAAAGCAATGCTGTACTGTGGGTACTGCTTCGGGTGAGTGCTGGCAAAGAGCCTGGACTTCACACATGCTGCTGCAGCTACTCCTGAAGGAGTCCAAGACCTCACGAAAAACCTCATCTGGAACAACCAGAATCTGAGGGAAGGTTTGAGGTAGGGCCTCCCCCAAACTGGACGACAGGTACTCCCAGGGCTTAACTCCTCTCCTCCTCTTCTGCTGGCGTTGGTTGGGTAATGGGCGTCAAGTCCATTAACTCCATTAGCAGCTCCGTCTGCATGTACCTTGGTAGATAAATAGAAACTTTATTCATCCCCAACTGGGAAATTTCAGGGGCACTCAACACTATATATTACACTATACACACTCACACACACACACATAAAAATAAAAATAAAATAAAAAATGGAATAAAATGTGGCGCCGCTTCACTCCTGTACAGTAGGTGGCGGTCTGGGTACGAGCAGCTCCCTCAAATCCAACGAAGAAGAAGAAAAACGAGCGGCGCGCTCAGGGTCTGAATTTGAATCACGGAAACGAAAAGTCCGGTAAGTTTTCTGTTTAAATACAAACAAAAATAGTCGTAATTCACCGTAAACATTATATTTAATGGCAGATATAGAACCGGTAACATTTACTTACTCCTACACTGTGTGTTAGCGTCATTTCTTGCGGTAGTTTAGCCAGCTACGTAACTAGCAGCTATATATCTCGTAAACAACAACAAAACAAACCGAGTCTTTCATAAACATCAGCTAATGTGTTTTCTGTTTAGCTTTTTTTAAATTGTAAAGTAAGTTTTTAGCAAGACGGTGTATTGCGGAACAGTATCTATACATATTTTAAAATAAGCTACGCGCGTTAAATGTTAGTTTAGCGGGTTTGTTTTTCTGTTTTTTTTTTTTCGTACAGTTGTTAGCATATTAGCTAGCTAAATATACCATTTTCTCTTGTTATTGATTACAATTACACTGGTACTCACGCTAATCTAAGTCTTTCAGCACCGTTTTGGTTGATTATAGATAGATACTACTACTATTAATAATAATAATGATAATTATAAAACAACTATATATTAATATTGCTTGGAAAAATAGCACATTTTGAGTTTATTCTCGCTTTTTAGCTGCTCTCAATGGCTCAAGGTCATAAGTTTCACGACTTGGAGGAGTCGGGGGAGACACTGGTGGCCTTCATCAACAGCAGCCAGCTGGAGAACCTGAGACGGGTGAAAGATGAACATCTGGCGCTGTTTGATCAACACACGGAGACAATGAAGACGGCAACACAGATCCTGAAAGGCAATTAGCATTCATTTGTCACTTTTCATTTAATTTTCCAGGCTGTAGTATTTCAGACATCTTCATTCTTGTCCTTCACGCACAGATTTGGCTCAGATCGAAGAGAGAACAGGTCAGAGACTGTTGGACAAGGAGCAGGAGAAGAAGCAGAGGGACAATGAGCTGGGGATTTTGGAAGAGCAGCTGAGGCAGTGCACAGCCAAGAGCCAAATCAGTGACTCGGAAATACAGTATCCTTTATGGGGTGAAAACATGTGAAATTGGTCCTGTCTTCTGTATGTTAGAATCCTTAACCCTCCTTCTTTAGGTTTCTGCAGAGGGAGTTAGAAAGTCTGAGAAACACGGAGCACGAGTTGGAGACTCTTCAGAACGAGGTGGATGAAGACACCACTGAGGTTATCCCGTCAGCTGTGTGAGTGTCATTTAATCTGTGGCAAAACCACATCACATATTTTTCTTTTTAATGTCTGTAAAACTCATATTTAAGTGTCAGTTGTTTATTTCTGCTGGAAAGTTCTCCTTTGGGATTGAGTATATTTTTCTTTATGTTTGTTTATTTGAAAAACTGTAAAAGAAAGAAACTGACGGCAGGTATAGAAGACATATAACTCATTAATTTACTCCGTAATACTGTCTTCAGGTGACAGCAGTAACATTTTTCTTCCCTCAACAGATATGTGGCTCAGGTGTACTACCTAATAACCAAGATCAAGTGGGAATATGACACGCAACCCAACATTTTAAAAGGAGGTACAGTTTCGTTGTGTGTCTGTCATAACAAATAATACTTTGGTGCCAAGTCGACGCCAGTATTCTGCACATGTGCTGCGATATCGATGGTTTTCAAGTCAATTCTGACGTGTGCAACACAACACAGGATTGAATTTACCTTCCTCAAAGGCCAACGGCCCAGCCACTAAAACAAAAAAAAAATGTAAACAAAATGTGCAAATGTTGCAAACAATGCACTCCATCTCCATTTTTTATTATGGAATGTAACAGAGAAAACGTTTTCTGATTGAGAACGTAAACGTTGTTTTGAGTATTTTGAACATAAGTCAAACGTGTGAAACTTATGTAAGAAGTTGTAAGACGAGCATCTGGATCTGTCTGCAGAAAAGGTGAGCGACTTCCACTTGTTACTTTTATATTAACAACACGCAACATTTACAAAGCGTTAAATGTGTCTTGTCTGAGCTAATGAAGCAAAAGCTCAAAGTATTAGTCGGCTACAGTCATTACTGTTCAGCCACAACATTTATACCTCCTGCCTAATATTGTGTAAGTCCCCATTTTGTGCCACTAAAACAACTCGGACCCATTGAGGTTTTGACTCCTCTTATTGTGTAATGTATCAGGGACAAGTTTGTACATGCTCTGACCCTGTCGTCTAGTTATAAATTGCTCTGATCCTGAACGTATTAAACATAAACTTAAAGAACTGAATCTTGATGCCTAATATAACCTTGACATGTAATAATTGTTCTTCATCTTTGATGTCTGATGGCTTTATAATGTGTATGTGGGTCTTTCTTTTCTGTTAAATCGACTAACTAACCTAATAATCTGGTAGCCCTCATGTACCTCATGTTGTGTAAGTGTCTGCTATGTGTAGACTAACTATCCATCTATTCTCGTCCTCTACAGTCCACTATGGTGCAGACCTGGCTACCCCCATCAACATCGACACTTCCTCTAAATCTCGGAGCGACATAAGCAACCAGCTGTGGAGCTTCGTCAGCACTAAGTTGTAGATGACGGGCGGAAGTGTCCTCGTTTATTTACGTTATTTGTGTTTGTGAGTGTTGTTTTGTTATGTTCTATAAAACCCTCCTTTTAATAATTAAATATCTCAAACCCGGTTCAGTTGTTCTCTGTGTTTGTGAATTTGGGTTTTGTAGTGACCCAGTGATGGTCACTAGATGTCGCTGTTGGACTGTTTCATGCCTTTAGAAACGCTCATCTGGTATTAAATTAGAGGATGTCAAGTCAGAGTTTCCACATGAAAAGGTCTGGAATATTAATATCACAGTTATGATTAAATATTGAGATATTAGATTCTGAGGTATGCTAATGTTTGTTTCAGAGTCAAATAGAAACCACAGTCTAGCTCATATCAGTTTTCAGTTTGAACTAATTTAAAATAAATAGCTCTTGAGAAAGGTGCACCATTTAAAAGTGGTATATAAATAGGTTAACCAGATTTAGCATTTTTATCCTATTTATTCTTTTTTTTATATTCCTCAATTTTATAATAATCAATTATATTAGAATCACAAATCATTTAAATTAGAGTAGTTAATTTAGATCTGAAATGATAAGATCCTTTTTTTTCTGCCGTATGATGGAGCTGCTTCCATTCACACCACTAATTATGTTTCTAAGTCATTATTAGCTGGTTATTAACTATTTTATGATCGTACTGCTTGTGTTAATCACATATTGGAAGTAATGTACAGCTCTTTCACATTTTAAACATCTACCTAGCTAATGGTCTAGCTATCATCTGCTGATCAAACAGTCTAGCTAACACCTATCTAGCTAAAGGTCTACGTAACATCTACCTAGCTAACGTCTGCCTAGCTCTTTAGCTAACGTCTACCTAGCTACAGGGTTTCCACAGAGTCTGAAAAAGTTTTATAAATTTGATAATCACAATTTAAGGCTTTAAAACGTCTTAAATACAAGCATAGTAGGTGTTAAATTACATTTAGTCAATGTGTTTCTGTTTCATTAGTGGAGGGATGTCCAATAAATGTTATTATGAAAGTAATTCTTTGAATTTCGTTATGTTTCATACCCGTAATGGTCTTTAAAGGTCTAACAGTCTAACATACAGCCTACCTAGGTTATGGTTCAGCTAACCATCCGTGTTGCTAACCGTTTAAGCTGTTAATCAGTTACATCTCAAACCATTTATTCACAAGTTTGACAAGTTTAACCGGGCTTCTTTGCTTTTAACCGTTTACCTGTGGGAGGCACAACTTAATTTAAGCTGATTATTGGTTATTTCTTTAACTGTAATTTGTTTAGTAGTCGAGCTTTCTACTTACTCCCATTATCCCCCGCCGTGGGATAAATTAAAGGATGGTCTCATCCTGGTCGCCCATTTCGTGGTTTAAGTAGTGCACACCCAACCCGTCTCTAATTGCTCAAATTCACACGTGAATTGGCATAAACAAGTGAAATCTTTTGTCAGCAGTAAAAACAAGACTTAAGGAAGCTTTGATGGCCCACGTATATGTGCCCACGGGTTGTGTAGTTTCTCACCCACAGCGCTACACGAGAACTGAAGCTTCTTTGAAAAACAGCCCCGTTCCTGTACCACTGAAGTGCAGAAGGGTAGCTCAGAGTGGGCAGAATGATATACGGCGCTGTGGAGGTTCACGCTCACACATTTGACTGTGTGGTTTCCTTACGGTAAAAAGAGCATTAAGTGCAGAAGCCCGTTTCTGCAGCCTCATCTACATCCCGGGCCACAGAAGTGCATCATGGTTTTAACAAGTGGTTTTTATGTAGGTGGGGTTTTGTCAGTCTGAGCCCCGTCTCTTTGGCTTTCCCTTGATCGCTCTACACACATCTCTTAAGTCAGCCTGTGAAGCTTTAGTTTTGACTCAAATAATTTAATTAAGTTAAATGTTAAACTTTTCTCATGGAATTAATTCGTAAAATGACAAGCCGGAGTTTACGTAGAGCCTCCCAAATCAAAAAATTTCCTGCAAAGGCTACGTATTTCTTGAAAACAGTTGTTCTGAAGTTTGTCGTATAATAACTCACGGGCTTTTGCTCAGTTTAGCTTTGTGATCGCATTAAAATGTGACGAGAAAATCATTCACACACACCCGCACGTAGAAATCATTCACATATCTTTATTCAGTGCAGATATAAAAACTTGGCGTCATAACTTAAGTGAGCACTTTACAAAACAAACAAACATGGAGCTCGGAGAGTAGTAGATATTAACAAAGTGTAATAAAGATCAGTTAATATAAATTTTTCACTGTACAATATTACATTTAGGAGTCTGCTTTGCGTCGCTCTTACAGCGAAACGCTCCCACAACCCAAACAGTTTTCTGGCTTGTGACGGATCGTCACGTTATCTGGGGGGGAGATTCGATCACAGGAAAAACAGAGCGTTTCACCGAATCAAGATGAACCCTCATCCTGAAATAACAGAGATCTGACGATTGTCATCTCTGGTGCCCACAAGACGTAGCCTGTGATATTCTAGTCTGCAAAACCGAGAAGGCGTCAACAAGCCTCCGCTGTCAGCTTTTATTGCTTGTAGGCATTCATCATGTGTCGCTACATATGTTGAGGGGACCTCCAAAGCGGCAAAACCACCCAGCTCAGCCCTCCTCGTGACGTCTCCGGTCCCACCGAGCCTCTGATGTCGGCGGCCCTCTACCCCGGCTTCGCTGCTGACCAGAACTCACATGGCAGAAATTACACGGTTTCGGTTGCAGAGTTTGGGTGTGGATGCTCCGTGTTTGTAACAACGTATCATTATAAACTACACAGGGAGAGGAGATAAGGATAAATCACATGCTTGGGTTTCCTATTAAATGCTCAAAACCAGCTGTATTTGCACGACACATCTGCAAGACAGTCTTTGATTCCTCTTCATGTGCAAACGTTGATGAAGATGAGCTGTATTGTGAAAGAACATCCTCTGACAAATGCTGGCCTTGTTTCGGCGTCTAAAACACAGCTGTACTGCTACTATTAAGGCATGGATATTTAATGTTTTTTTTTTTAATTTTTTTTTTTTTTTTTATCATACTGTTGTTAGAAGTACGCTTAGAAAAAAAAAAAATTAAGTGAATGCTTAACCAGAAAAGGGGTTCTCCCAGTTTGGATTCTTATCGCAAACATATTCCGTTCAGGCTTGATACCGAAACCGTTCGGCAGTGCAAAGCAAAACTTTGTCTCTTGTCCCATGTTTGCCGATATCCGTTTAGAGATACCAGAGGTTGTGTTCTCAGTCTGACTGTCTTCTCTCAGTGCTTAGTCAGAGTTAGTGGCTGGATCATGTCTTAGGTAGCCTGGGATAAATGGCTTTAATGGTCGAGGGTGTAAAGTTACCGGAAGACACTGTGGTCTCCACTCCCTCCAGTCTTTGAGAGGCTACGTCATTCTTAGTGGTGCTGCAGTCCAGGAAGGGCATCCCGAACTTCTTCACCTGTCCGTCTGGCGTCATGAGGCAGGGGCGGCAGAGCAGCCTGATGATGGCCTTCCTCATGTCCTTGCTGGTCAGGGTGTAGATGATCGGGTTGAGGAGCGAGTTGAACATGGCGATGCCCAGGAAGTAGTCGGCCTTGAGGAGCACACCGCAGCTTTTGGCTGGAGAGAAGAAGTCCAGCAGGAGGAGGATGAACAGGGGCGCCCAGCAAGCGATGAAGACCCCCAGGACGATGGTGACCGTCTTCAGGAGGGCCAGGTACTTCTGGGACTTACGGTAGAGACCTTTTCTTTGAGGAACCGTCGCGAGGCGCTGGGTGTTGATCTTGACGATGCGGAAGATGCGCACGTACAGGACGACGATGGACAGGAGGATGGCGCTGAAGACGGTGATGCAGAAGAGGATGTAGCTCTTGGCGTAGAGCGGCAGGACGGTGGAGCACCGCTCCAGCTGACCCATGCAGTTCCAACCCATCACCGGCAGGATGCCCAGGAACACGGACATCACCCAGCTCGCTCCGATCAAGGCGAACATCCGGCCCTGTTTGTCCCCCTGGTACGGCTTCATCCTCACCATGGTGACGTGCCGCTCTATGGCGATGGCCAGCAGACTGATGATGGAGGCGGCCAGCATGATGAACACGCCCCCCTCCCTCAGAAAATACAGCACCGGGGTCATGCTCAGCGTGTTGGCGCCGGACGTCATGATGTTCACCATGTAGGTGAAGCCTGCCAGCAGGTCGGAGAGAGTCAGATTGCCCAGCAAATAGTACATGGGCACGTGGAATTTCTTGTTCTTCCAGATGGCCACGAGAACCACAGCGTTTTCCATCACAATGAGCAAGCAGACGAGCAGGAAAACGATGGCCACCGGTTTGAGACCGTCCGTGTACTTGTGGTCCTTCAGTTTTCCTGTGTAGTTGTAGTGTTCTATGATGACTGCGTTGCTCTGGTATGCACCAAACATACGAAGCATTCCTGTGGAGGGAGCCATTGTGGTGGAAGGAGACGGTTCTACGGCAGCGTAGGGAGCGTGGAAAGACTCATTGGCCATTGGTGGTATCTCCCAGAGGAAAAATGCTCTTTGCTGATTGTAAAGGTAGATCCACAGACAAGATGTCAGATAGTCCTCTGATTGCGCATTCTTTTGTCTTTTGAAACTTGTGCGTGCGGGATGGACGGAAAGAGTTCTTTGTGATGTTACCAAGTAGGATTTCCTGTGGTTTGACAATTTTCCTCCAAATATCTTTTTTTTTTTTTTCTTCTCTTCAGTGCCAGCAACGCACACTAGGAGGCAACGAGAGTCAGCCTGCACCAGACAAGAGAAAGTTAGTACTGATGGACAAAAATAAACCTGGGAATTAACTTTACAGGAAAGGAAACAGAGTATTAAACAAACACTTATAAACTTCTCCAACGTCCAAAATGCACAAAAGATGATTACACTTAATAGTGAGCAAATTATTGTGAGTAACGATGGGGGAAAGTCTCCAAAGCGGATAATGAACATTTTCTGTAAGAGGTTAAATAAAACAATTCAGTGGAAGAAATGATTTAATCGGAGTGTGGATTACAAAAATGACCTCCTCGGTCCTTTGGCTTTAGTTGCGTGTTTTCCCACTAGTTTCAAGGACTTTTTTTTTGGTTACACTTCAATAAACATAAGCTTACTCACAGATTACATTTACTGTATGTGTTTATCAGTTGTGCCTAAATCTACATTTATACGCGTAAATGCGCACAATTACTTGAATGTGCCGGATGCAAGTAAATGCGCAAACGTTACAGCTATTTTTATACTAGTCGTGCGTAAATACGCGTTCATATGCTTCAATGCCCATAACTTACGTGTATTAATGTGGGGCTGTGCGTAAATATATGCGTAAATACGCAATAAGTGGCCAAACCGGCAAATATTACAGACTGCCTAATTAATTCTACAGTTAATTTCTTTACGACTTCTATTGTCAATCATGCAGTGAGACGTGTTTAGCTTTAGATGGAGTAAAAAGTATCCCAACTGTAGCAATACAACACAAGTCCCAAACTTTTGGAAACTGTCAACAAATTACCGAGTAACGCACGAGCGCATAACGCGTCAACGCTATTAAAAACGCAAACGTTAAAGAAAAAAAGTTTTCCACGCACCTGTTAAAACTGCAAATGTAAATATCCACGCAGGGTTTGGCGTCGCTACACAGACGATCCCACAGCCGGAGGAGAGGACGCAGGCTCCGCGCAGCACAGCCACATGCGATTGTGATGGGGGAATAGTAGAGGGCAGGACTGAACATGCAGTGGGTTGGTCCTCAGTGTTTGTGCCCTTCAACGATCTTTCCTCCCTCCTTCCCCTTCCACTCTGACCCTTTCGGGTTTTTTTTTTTTTTCCTCCTTGATTTGCCCTCGGAATAAATTGCAGCTCGCTAACAGATTACGTATCTCTGGTTGTCGTTGTCCCAGAAGAGGAAGAAAGTGAAGTTTTTCCCCCTTATCTATCAGTTTGCCCTCGGGCTGCACGGGAAAGATGCCAAGTGCCTTTTTTAAAAAAAGAAAAGAGAAAAAAAATCACACCGCGTCCTTATGCACTTGTACACATATAATTACTAAGCTGCTCTTCAGGTTTCTCAGATTATGTGGAAATCGTGCTCTCTCGCCCTCTCACCCTCTCTCACTCTGTCTCTCATTTCCCACAGTTAATAAAAGAGAAAAAGAGTGCGCTCAAAACTAAAGGCCCCGCAAGTTGATTTGTCGGTGGAAAAACAAGCATTTGTGAAAGTGCTGCAGCTGGATCTGTTTTGCAGTCCAGAAACCCCAGATTCCAGAAAATAACTTGCCCATATAGGCTTCGGCTGTAATTATCCTTTAGTTCACATCAAAACTCTTCTTTTTTTGTGGCAACCATGACATCTATGTAGTTTTTTTTTTCTCGTATAGATGCTTTCCAGACTTGTTTAAGACGCAAACATGTTTCTGACTAGGAATAATAATTTGTGTCTGTTTATTCTTTCATATTGTTTGCAAAATTTTTGAAAATTTCTGAAGTTTTAATGTCACACATACATTAGGAGAAGGCATTAAATATTTGGAGAAGGGCTTTAAAGCTCAGGTTTGTGTGGGGAGATGTGCTGGAGAAGAAGATTGTGGCCTTTTTCCTTACTCAGATGAACCAAATTTATCCACCTTATACATTTCTGATCCACGGTGAAAAAAAGAACACACTTATTCATCACATTAACTAGTCTTTGGACTCGAGCAAATGAATTTCTCCTAAAACAAGCGAATTCATTTTCATTTCCACTCTGATTTTCTGTTTCGCGTGATTTGAAAGCGTGTCCAAAACCGGTGTGGGCGTGAATCGACTTTCTCTTTCAGAAATCGGTGACCTAAATATTACTCTTATTCAGAACCTGCTGAAAGTGAAAGTTGCTAATTTTTCACTCTGAATAATGACCCCTGACCTCGTTCGCTGAACTTCGAGGACTCGGAAGAGCAAACTTTCCATGAGGTCGTCGGTACTTTGCCACGTTGAGGAACGTTTCCAGACCGTTTGGGTAAACGGGAGAGCGCGGCGAAAGGCGGCAGAACAACATGGAAATTGCGTGAAGGTGTGGGACGGTGGAGGGGGGGAGGAGGGCGGCGACACAGGGACTGAGCTGGACCTTTCTCTAAACAGGAAGCTGCCTCATTGTGCCTCGAAAGGAGAGGGATATCCTTGACAAAAACACAGATGAAGTCACATAGCGCTTCTGAGGCGTGACTACGGAGTTACGCGTAACTGGAAGCTTACTCATTTCCACTCGACGCATTAATGAGGGATTTTACGAAACATGGCTCGTTTTCTCAACCCCTCTGCTCTTATTTTAGCTCGAGCAGCTCCTCTCGGCACACCTGCCCGTGCGTGGATGCACGTCTGAGCCTGAGCCCCCAGACTCATTCCTGCCCACCCAAGTGACGACCAGGCTGCAGTGTCCCCCCCCACTTCACGAGCCTTGTCAGCCAAGTGGCAGTTCGCCCCCCCGCTGGGAAACTGTGACAAGCTCTCAGCGTGTCGCCTCTGATTAGTTAACACACAAAGCCGCGACAGCAGGACTCTCTGCTCTGTCTCCTTTTTGTTTCCCACAGTAGGGAGCTGTCACTGCTTCTCCCCTAAGGCCACAAGCTTTTTAGCACTGAGTGACCAGTCCGGACCCACCCTGTCGTCTCGCTCCCTGGAGGTCGGGGGGATGGGGGGGGTCTCTGTTTGGTATGTTCAGTCCAACACGCCTGGCTCGGAGTGATTTTCCTGTGACGCGAATGCTCCCGCAGAAAGGAAGTCACTCAGTCCTGCCTTTGACATGGATTTACTGCTGTTTGTGCGTCCGCCTGCTTCGCTCAGCTTCGCTTCGCTTTGCTGTTGTTTGCGACTTTTCGTCCTCGCCGCTTCTTTCCATTCGGCCGCCTTTAATCAAACCTATTGGGTTCAGTTTCCACATTCTTGTGACACGTCTTTCAAAAGGTCTGACCGCACACGACACTAAACAAGTTGCAGATGGTGCAAAGAATCACACTTCAAAATGAAATTCTCACCTTGTGTGAACATGCAGTAGGTGTAATGTCATTTGGCTAAGACAATAGCAATAATTTGCACCTTTCTGAGAAAGTCCCTTGTTAATGTGTTTTGGACTGAACGTAGAGCTGCTAGGTTCAGTAAACCCACCGTTTTAGAGGAAACTTTGGAAGCCATACTCGGCCCAAGGAACAGCTTTCGGAAATCAGTTTTTCTGCAGCTGAAAACATCATTATCAATCTCGTGGCTTAACATGAACAGTTGAATCTCCCACTGTGGCTTTGAGGTTGTGTTTGAGCAATTTTGTTCCCTTTTTGATGTTTTCCAGTCTCAATTGGAAGCTAAGGTAAGCTAAGCTAACAAGCTGATAGCTTATAACGCAGTGTCAAAGGAACAGCTTTTGGAAATATATGTTTTTCTGCAGATGAAATCACTGACTCTAAGGTCAAAGTAAATCTTGCCATTTTCCAGTCTAAGGAAAGCTAAGCTAATGAGCAGCTAGCTTCTAATGCACTGTCAGTGGAGCAGCTTTTGGAACTATATGTTATATTTCTTATGCAACAAACAAAAGGCAAATTCCTTGTATGTACAAATATACTTGGCAATAAAGTCTTTCCTGATTCTGATTCTTTTTGTTCCCTTTTTGATGTTTTTGTTTTTTAATCTCAATTGGAAGCTAGGGTAAGCTTAGCTAACGAGCTGCTAGCTTCTAATGCAGTGTCAAAGGAACAGCTTTCGGAAATATAGAGATGATTTACTCTACAATCCGGAAAGTAAATATTAAACTATCACCTGCAGAACAATTTGTGTCAAACGCAGGAAACTCAGTTTGTTTTTCTTAGCCGGCTGCTTGGATTGGTTCAGATCTCGTTCAGATCTAGTTTCATTCCCTCTTAGCTCAGTCCTAGACTTAATGCTATGCTAACCTAACCAACTGAGGCTACACTTTCCTCCCTGTGTGTTGGGCAAGAGGAAATCCAGAGATAAAAACAAAGAAAAAAAAAAAAAGAAAGAGAAAACACAGGAACTATATAAACCCGAATGCAGTGTCCAGTACTGTAGTTGCCATCAGAGATTTATGGGAATCCTAGAAATAGCTCGCCTTTGTCAAAAGTCCTTTACTGCCACACTGTTTCATGTGCAGCTGTACCGGGCAGCGACCTCACTTTGAGCTCCTAATAAGGGAGGAAATGGGGAGAACACATGTAAATGTTGGACATGCTTCTTTTCCCCGGCTTCCATGTTGTCCGGTGTATTTCTGTCAGGGGAGCTGCCTCTCAGTCTGCACTTTCCAGCTGCTCACGTCTGCCGCATGTTTGCACTCCCAGTCACATCCTTTGAGTTCAGTTTGCCATTTCTGCTAATTTAATAAGTGTTTTGTCTGCCATGCAAACAGATGCAAATGTTTAAAACTGGCCTCTGATTGTTGTAAAAGAAGAAAAAAAAGTGACATTTACATACAGTGTGCTTTATGTAGTGGCTCGGAGGAATGTGTAAATTCTTTCACCAGTGCAGACCTTGTAATAATGTCTCTCTCTGATCGAGTTCCCATGTTTTAACGAGGAGAACACACTTGAAGTTTTTCCCTTTTTGTCGAAGCCTTTCAGCTTTTACAGACAGCCCTTACCCAGTAAAACGCGTCGTTTATTTTCCCTGATTCGAACAAAGCAGATATTCGTCTCAAGAGGCGGAAAAAGTTACTACGGTCTGTGGGGATTTTCTGGCACAAATAAACACAGGAAGAGGCCAATTTGATCAGGCATAGACGGAGCATATGTGAACGTCGGTTGTGTCTATATGCAAACACAAACATCCTCATTTCCTATGTATAGCACACCATCACCAGTTCTCACACTCAGCCTGGCACATGGCTGAGTTTGAGCCCCAGACGTCAGGCGGATAAAAGACTGTTTAGTCATTTTCTGCTTATTCAGGATATTGCCTCAGTGGCAGCTGTGTTTATTAACATCAGCTATGGCAAAAGTGAAAGTCAATCCCGGTATGGATGCGCCGAGCTGTTTTTTTTTTTTTTAGTTTGACTGACCGCTAAGCTTTTAGGCCTGCGTGAAGAATCTGTTTTATTCCTTATTAAAGAAAGCTCCTTGCCTCTTTAACCCGCTGGTTCTCTCATTTGATTTTCCATTAAAGACCTTGAGTCATGTACAACCTCATTTGAAACCCCTTCACAGTTTGGACTATACGAGACCATCTTAAAAATTGTTATTTTATTTTATTATCTTATTAAAAGAGTAAGTTAATAACTTGGAAGAATCGCTTGTCTGAACTCTTGGTGAGCCTTAGCTTAGCTTAGCTTAACACATACGCAGGAGAAGGGTCTTGAATGATTATTTTTGCTTGACTAAGATCGGCAAAGGCAAAAGTGAAAGTTAATCCCGGTATGGCTGTGCCGAGCTGGGTTTCAGTTTGACGACTAAGCTTTAAGGCCTGCGTGAAGAATCAATGTTTTATTCCTTGTTAAAGAAAGCTCCCTGCCTCATTAGTCACAAATCCACTGGTTCTCCCATTTGATTTTCCATTGAAGACCTTGAGTCATGCACAACCTCATTTGAAACCCCCTCACCACATGAGAACATCTTTAAAATTGTTACTTTGTTTTTTTTGTCTTAGTAAAAGGGTAAGTTAATAACTTGGAAGAATCGCTTGCGTGACGTCTTGGTGAGCGCTAGGCTAGCTTAGCTTACCTTAGCTTAGCTTAACTTAGCTTAATTTAACACACACAGAAATAGAAAACAGCCTTGAGCGATTATTTTTGCTCGACTAATCTGGACAAAAATCTGACTGACAAGTTGTGTCAGACTTTTTCTAAGAGTTTGTGGTAGCAAATTTAAGTCTTAAGATTGCATGATTTAGATTTTTGAAGGTATCCACCTCAGGCTTGTAAAAAAAAAGATGTTATCAATGTCTTATTTTGGCGTGTTCACACCACAGGCCACAAAAGCTGCAACTCAACGTTTATTGATATTGCTGTCGTGCGAATGGTTAGTGGTTAGAGGATACATCAGTGTGTCTACAAGAAAACGTGACGCCTGTTAATTTCACAAGTCTTGACCGGCAAAATAAGTGTCAGACACCAGCTTTTCCCTTATACTGACTATGTGTTGCAGCTGTCTGATTGCTTGTGTGAGCTCACCACTAACCTCACTGTTCATTCGTTTTAATTACGATATCATCTCATAATATTGGAGGATTCTTTTTTACCAGAATTTACATTACAAAATTAACCCCACTTGTTGGTGCCATCTGCTCCAAACCAACCATCAGCACCTTAGCATAAAGACTCAGACCAGAACCTTAAAAACTCACTAAAATAAACACTATAGCTTGTTTGATTGAAACGTACGAAAAAATTTCTGCTCTTTTAATGCTTCTCTGTTGCCTGGAAGCCTCTCCCATGAATTAATAATCAACAAGTATCTCCCAGACGAATCAAATTGTTTTTTTGCGCCTTTAGCAATGTAGTTATACTTAGATTCAGCTACTGTGTGTTTACATGCACAGCTTATTCTTATCTCAGTTTACATGCAATGGAGAAAATTGAATAACTGACACTAGGTGGCGATATGTGTCTTGTCAGCGGGTTAATACCATGTTAATACAGCCCCCTTTCCGGTTGACCTAATTCGTCATATAAAAAACGAGAGTCGTTCATGTGGTGGCATTTTAAATAAAAACAACATGGATAATAGTATAGCTTTTTTTATCTCGTGCATAATGTGCACGCTAATTATAGCGCAGATACGATACGTGCTATCCCTCAGGTGGTACTTCTACATGCTCTGTTTACCTTCTTCTTCTGCGACCGGCTTTCTTGGATGTTTTTGTTCCAGGGTCACACACCAGCGCAGTGATTGTGGAGCATGCAGAGACATGTTGTCCAGTTAAAGTTCAATTAAGGCGTATACATGCCGGGAAAAAAAAATCGATTTCCAATCGCATCATCAGGGTGTCTTAATTGTATAAAGAGAACTCTGATTTTAGTTGGTGTAACGTGTTAACATGCACTTGAGTTGTCCAGTTAAAGTCGGATTAAGGCAATAATTCACTTTTATCACGTGCATGTGATGTAAACGTACTGATTGAAGGATGAAGCCTACGTCACTCACATTATTCGTTTTCTCTGGCCGGTTGTAGGTCTAGCCAACCTCGCCTAGCTTTTGTGGGTTTTACCACACATATTTTCAAATAAACTAGCTAAAACTTTACAACCGTGTTCGCCTGCAGCCCACTAACCATGGAGGTTTTGTTCTGTTCATATTCTGGCATTTCCTTCTCTCAGCCTCTGCATTCCTAGGTTTTCACATTTAACCTTTCACCCTTTACACATTCACTGTCCAACATTCTCTGATAAGCCTCAAAAAGTCCCAGGGTCGTCTTCGATAAACCTGCATTCTTTCCTAATTGGGTTCCTCCTTCAGAGAACTGAAGCTTTCTAACTCTGAACCTGCAACGAGGGATGAAACGATCCTATGTTCAAAGTCACAAAAGCGTCTGCCCTGACATCTGAGGGGTTTCCACGGAGACAATACCCTCCACTGTGATTCATAACTCACTGGATCTCATACACTGGTCACTGGCCGGCCCGCTCATGTTTTAATACATATGTATTTCTTTCCACATTAGCTCTCAGGGGGGTTTGATGCGAAGGGGCAGTTTTATGAAAGCTTGTTTTGTTCGTACAGGGGCGGTTTGGGATGAGTTCATCTTGGAGGACAGAATGGAAGAAAGAGCAAAGAGACCGTTCCCACATCGGGGAAGAGGAGAAAAGGGAGGTGGGTGTGGGGAGACAGGGGGAGGGATGTATGACGAGCTGCGTGGTGTGGGTGAGTCATGAGAAAGAGCAACAGGCCTCAGTGTGATTTATTCAAACTTTTTCGATTTCAGACCGGCAGCGGTCTCTGTCAGGGGTCAGATTCTCGGAAGAGCTCCGACGACTTCCACTCGAGGGGAGCGTGGGCTGGATAAAAGGCAAGAAAGGCATGAACAGCTTTTTTTGCGTGATGACAGGGGGAAACTTAACATCCCTCTCCGGGACGGATCCTTCTTGATTTTTAGCTTTACCGTCTGATACAAGTTAAGAGAGGAAATGGGGATTTTCCCCTGCAGTAGTTGCGCGTCACATGTGAGAATACCGAAACCAACTCTGCTTACTTTTATTTATTACCTTTCCCAGTACAAAACAATGAATTAATTCCAACAGGTTGTTAGTCAGTGAATGTAAGTCTGCATGGCTGTATATAAAGGAAGCCAGGCAGCTAACAGGTAGTGGCAGATTAGTAATACAATGGCCAAGCTAATATCAACCCAGGAAATGTCAAGAGATATCAGCACAAGTGGAAACTATCACTGCCATAGCAAATGATGTAATGGTGATTTTATGGCACTTAGCGTGACAGTTAAAAATACCCTATTGCTGCGCTCCATTGTTTCCATTCAATAGGTCCTACCTTTCAGTATTCAGCAGCCAGTCGCCACACACACACGTTTCTATTCACCCAGCGGCTGAATAAGTGTTTCACCTCCAATAAAAATAAGGCTGCGAATTTCACAGGGTCTGGCCCAAGAGGTCGACTTCCTACGAGGAAGCATTTTCTGTGAAATATGCGACAAAATACAAGGAGGCTGATAAGGTGAGCGTCACGGCCACATAAGGTATAAGGATTTATTCATTCTGGATTTTTGCCCTTTAAAACAAGCGACCTCTTGGCATTAGGATGCATATGATGCTGTATGTCTGCAGGTTCGGACCATTTTTTAACCAATGAATGATTGTTATTCTTACATTACCTCATTGAGAAACTTTAAAAATAATAATAATAAAAAGGAAGAATTGACTGGTAACGCACAAAAAAAGGCATTTTAGGAAATTCCATCTCAAAGTTTAAACAACTTGCCTCAAGGTCCATTTAACAAACTGTCTCCTCTTTAAATCTTTCATGCGATTAATCAGATTCGCCATTTACTCATGCCATAATTTTATAAAGAAACATGGCGTCATACGTCAGACGAGCACATCTGGGAACGTTGGCTTGCAACACACACTCCATTAACGGGGGGAAATAACCCCAACATTCGTCATAGACTTTAATGTAGCATACAAGAACAAAACAAAACCAAAAACCACCAGAATTAAAATAGTTTCTAAATTACCCAAAGACGTTAATGCAAGTAATTTGTTCAAGATTTGATCCATTTTCCGTCATGTGCCCTCGGTCTACCGGCATCAGGCTGGTGTAATAACCCCACTCAATGGCCATAGACTATTAATTTTCTTCAGCTTAGAGACACCAAGTGAGAAACTTACTGGTAGGATGTAGTTGCAGTTTTCAGTCCTGCTTTACAGATAGCTAGCTACTAATAGCACTGACACGATCTAGGCTAAGGAAGGTTCTGAATTTTTGTTTTTTGTACTGGTTATAGGTGTAAAAATGAAAGTAAAAAAGGGTTTTCCTTGCTTTGTCAAGTTACACAAGTGACTCATTGTATACATTGGCAAACAATGAACAGCTGAGACAGTTAATCATACTGGATTAATTGTTTGAGGAATCATCAACACTGTTATTCCTCTTCAAAACATAAATTCCGGATGACATAATGTTTACTGACATACAGAGCCTTTTTTTAGCTCACAGAAAACCTAAACCACTTCCTGAAAGGTGATTGTTTAGCAAGTGTAGCTGCTGTAGCTAGCAAACGTACGTACCACCCCCCAATGCTAGGACTGCGTTTGCTTGTCAAAGTACTTAATGCATGCATATATTTAAACTGCGAGACTGGGGTAGCTACATAGAAATGAATTCTTCATCTACCTCTGTACTATATACAACAGTTTTCTTCTTCTTCATATATATATATATATCTATATATATATATATGATCGATCTTATCTGTATTTTAGAGATGAGGCTATTCTGGATGACTGCTTCTGATAACATACCCCACACCCTTATTTGAAATATGAATGCACGTGTGCCCCCACAGAGTTATATTAAGTGGCAGTTATGATCAGAGCCGTGTATTAGAGAGACTCAAATCAACTCAAGTCATGGGCGCCATGTTTGCTACATCGGAGGGAAGATTCTACAGTGTAACCCTACGGGGCGGACGTCCTATGTTGAAATAAATGTCTTATTTTCACCATTAATGGGCCTATAAATGTTATTTCCAACGTCTGTCAATATGTAAAAGGCCCTCGCTTAAATATCCCAACGTCTACTTAGTTTAAATATCTTAAATGAGCCTGTAAAATGCTTTTTAGCACAATCACCTCATCAGTCATGGAGCTGTGTTTACCTTCTCCTCAGTCTCCTGTGTTCATCCATCGCCATTAAAAGTTTGAAATTACTCAGAAATAGGGAAGATTAAACTAGTCTTACTGTATTTAGCATTATCATACCGAGGTAAAGTTACGTGTCAATTAAATTTGTCTATCTACATCGACATAAATTACATACACACATGGGTTTCACAGTATATATGACGCTAGCTGCTATTTTTCTAAGCCTTTAGTCTAGATAACTAGCTAGTATAAGGCTAGCAAGGCTTGGTTAACCTCATTCATTTGTAAAGCAGTGTTGGGGTTTTTGAGATCAAGATTCACGTTGGTGTGACTTTTTTTCTTTTCCTATATAAAGTCTTAACAAATGTCAATGAGAGACATTGACATTTTCCTCACATAACAGGGAGAAATCAGTTGACGTCCAGTTCTTCCTTTTAATCTTCTGCTCCCATAACAGCTGAGCACTGTGGCATATTTTAATTTTTAATCCAACTTTATTCTGTTATTGCCACTACTTTATGGGTGAATATTGGTTAGATGTATCTAACATGGCGCACATGAAACTGACCAGCTCAGAACCAATCAGCATAGAGGGATGGCTCAGACGGTCCATTCCCTAGTCGGCCAGACTAGTTATTATACTTTTAAAACAATGCATTGAGCAAACTAAAGTCAACTGCATAAATATGATGACATCAGGCCTTATTATGAACCTTCTCTGTATTTGTGTAGAAAGGTGTTAGTAGCTCGGTCTGCGGTATAGTTTCTTGCACGCATCAAAGCTTCATCCTGCTCCTCTGGTGCTGCAGTGACATAACTTCCTTCATTTATAATATTGCTCGTGATTCATCAGAGAGCTACAACATATAAATAACAACAACAACAAATTTTACTTCTCTGTTGCGTGCATGGACTGGATTTAGCGCAGGTGCAACAAGCACAACAACTCTTCTGCCAGTCATATTTTATTTAAAGTGACGACGCGGTTTTCTCTGAAATAAAGGGTTATGTCGACGAGCGCTTATTCTAGATGACATGAATATGATGTATGAAGCTTTCTATTAATCTGAAGAAAAGCTTAACCGCTCCATGAAAGATGAGTTGTAGCTAACCAACAATGTGTAAGACACCAACGGTTATTGATTGTAGTGGTTGGAGAGTGCATATTGTGTACGGACGCGTGAGTCACAAGGGCTGGGTGGCTATGTAGCGACTGTAGGAAATGAATTATTGTCTGCATCTGCTAAAAATCACAGTACGATTGCTTCAAGTGTAAGATTATTCCCCGATAACCAATGTCTACTTTATGTGAAATGCGAAAGGCTTTTATTTTTTGCGAATGCAGCAACTGTCTTCTGGCTGGTTTCTTGCATGTGCTTATGTGTAAACTTAGCTTCGTTCCTCCGATACTGTGATGAAATCACTTCCTGTGTTCATTTATATTCTACTCCGTGAATCCAAGCCACACTTTAATATTGCTTCATTGTGTTATATCTGTTTATAAATCAGCAGCGGGAGCAAAATTAAGTATTTATTAGTGTTTGCTTGACAGGGGCCTCTTTGCACGTCTCTGCAGATGTTGCTTCACAACATCCCTTTAGAAAATGCTTGACTTGCTGAACAACAGACAGCGTAAACTCTAGACTTCCTCTCGTCGCCTGTGTCTCTCTCTCTCTGCTTAGATGTGAGACACGTTTTCTGAGTAAAATCTGTACATTGTTCGTCAGCGGCTCCAAAAAAAGCCGAGCAGAAACCCTTCATTAAGAGGCCGAGGGCCCGTGCAGGGGAAACCAGCGGGCTGTTTGCTTTCACCCAGACCATCACAGGGGCCAGGCTGGGTATGTTCCACTGATCCTGTAGTTAACTTGAAACCAAAAGTATTGTTATTCCCTCTCTGGTTTCATGCATGTATGTCATAAAAAAAGAAGAGAAAGAGAAGAGCGGGCACTTTAGTTGGCTTTCACTTTGAACATCAGTGCTTTATTTGAAGTGAGTTATGTTGTATAAATCAATACATTACACTAATAAGTGTAGTAGGAATGAGACAAGTTTTTTTAGCAGGTCTACAGATTCTTCAGGTTTTCGGATCAGAGGTTATTTGCATGTTTTCATTCATTATTTCCTCCGGCTCCTGCAGGAAATGTGCGTAAAAGTACGATCGCGCACGTAACCAGCAGAACAGGTCGTCTCTGTCTGGCACTCGTAACCTCCGATAAACCCATTAATATAGGAACTGAATTGCTCAACGTTTTTACTGGTTCTTGTGTTTTTATTGGCTGACACACATCCAACCTCTGGAAGCCATTAAAACCAGCTCAGCCTGGCTCCCACACCCTCGCACACATAGTCATACACACTCACTCAGAGTCGCACTTACACAACGTACGCCGACATAAAACGCATTGTATGCTGCGATGTGAAACACAAATTTTACACCTTTATCTCAGCGTGATTGTGTTGTTGCGACATCTGCATGAACATCTGCATGTTTAACTTCTTTTCTCCGCCTGCTCGCAGACAAAAAAGTGTTGAACACCCACACACTGACATTTTTTCACAGCCACACACATGCTGATATCACGGCCTAGTCATTTTTACAAAAGGAAAGAGGTTGTGAAAAAAAACATTTAGGGAAACTTTCTCTCAAATCCAAAACAATTCCATGTAATCTTATCCCACACTATGTCAGATTACACTTTTTTTTTTTTTTACAAAATATAACAATGAATTAATCTGATTTAGTCTATTGGTGGAATTTGTCCTGGACTGTTTGTGTATTTATTTAACAGTCTCTAGCAAGTCTGCTATGTCTTTCCTTAGGCATTGTGCTCAAAACTACGTAGTGCCTTTGAAGTTTTTCAAATTTTAAATTATAAACTGACCTACAGTAGGAAAAGAGATGAGCTTGGGAGTTAAGTGCTACGAACTGATGAGGGGAGTCAGAGACTGTTAACGCACAAACACATCTGGTGAGCGACTCTAGCTAACGAGCTAACTGCTAGCAAAACACTCATGCTAGCTTTTCTTAGTTCTGCCAATCTATCTATTCTTAAGAGTCCACGTAACACTTGAAATTCTACATATTATAGATCTAAGAATTCATTAAAGTAAGTTTCTGAAGAAGAAGTAGCAAAACAAACTGGTCGATATTCGGTCCGTTAGCGCATCTCGAAGATTCGCTTATTTATTATGTAGCTTTCGTCTCACATCTGAAAGACTTTTATCTTTGGGCTACGCTGTAGGTCTTCAACAGGGAGTCCGTGACCCCTAGGGTGTCCGCGGAGGTACAACAGGGAGGTCACAAAATCTTTGGTTGATTAGACATTTTATATATATATATATATATTATTAAAGGGATAAATGGAGGCAGAAGACTTTACTTTTCATTCAGCAAGTTAGGTATGTTAATGTTTACGCAGCAGTTGCACGGCCACCCTACAGTTGCACATTTGAAATAAAAAAAGGAATATTTGACCCTGTGTGTTATTTGAATAGCTTAATATTGAATGCAAAATGATCAAAATAGCACTACGCCAAGTTCAATATAGAACACATATAGTAGATGGGGGGTTCCTACTTAATCTCTCATTAGTTTGGGGCCTGAAAAAATTTGAAGACCCCTGGTCTACATGAAAAGGCAACTTATGTAGACAATATATGTCCAGACCATAGCGCTGTAGCCCAATGTGAACCTACCTCGATGCAGACCACAAGAGATGTTATTGGTCGGCTCGGTAGCGGCGTATTTCAAGCTGCTTCCCTATCACCGCCATTTTCAAATCAGTTATTTTGGATCAATAAAGATGGAACACGTCAGGGAAAGGTTAACTGAGGAGGTACGGAGACACAAACATTTGTATGACTCGTCTTCGGTGAAATTTCGGCGAAAGTTTCAGCCGCTATTGTCGAAAGTAGGAATGAAAACTAACCTCGACTGGCAAAAAAAAAAAAAAAAAGGCACAGCGCCGATTAGCGAACAGAGGCGTAAACTCCACACACACATTGGCACCATTTATTTTCTTGCCATGAAGCATTTATTTTTTTTCTCTACCATGTTTCCGCATCTGTGGTATAAATTTCTCGTCCAGCCGTAGACCTAGCTTTGTGCTGATTTGTTCGGAGTTGTTCCATCTTGGAGGGAAATTAACTTGAACCGTGAGTCATATTCCACCATCGAATGAATACATGTGCTTTTTGAACAAAATTGGCAGCAGATGCCGACTCCCCGGTGATGTGTGGTTTCACTAGATTAGGTGTGTAACGTATACGAAACAGTTGTGGCACCCCAGTTGCTTTCAGTGATGCATGCTCTGTGACTCTGGGCTGCATAACTGTGACGGGGCCCAGCACATGGCAAACCAGGGGACCCTAACACCCCTCTGGCTTGAGTGCTGCTTGTGTTACTGTGGGTTGTCAAGTTATGTAAGGTATTCCACTGTAAAACCAAGCAAGAAGACAAAGAGTATATTCTTTCCCAAGCTAACCCTTGCTGTTGAGTAACCGTAGCCTTGCTCGAGAACTTTTTCGATTTCGGAGCCACAACTGCAATCGACCGTATTGTGTTTCATTTTTTTTGTTGATGTTCCTCAGAAATTGACGACTTTCTGATTAGTGTTATCCTGCTACACTTGTTTATTATGATGAGATGTGCAACGTGAACGGAGGACCATGTCATTGCTGGAGAAGATAATTTATTTGAACACATGGTTGCTGTTACTATTACCATGATTAGCCTCTGAGATTTTCGGGGGAGCTTTGGAAATGGCTCCAGAGTCTTGTATCAATTCAGGCCAATTATTCCTCAATCTTTTTTCCCACTGTCCTCGCTGTGAGTCACATGTTTATGCACGATTCTCTCACCGGTTTTAGGCAGATGCTGGCCTTAATCACCATAAACAGATCATTGCGGTGTGCGAGCTGAATGAGGCTAGAAGATCAGATGGCATGGGTTTGTTTAAATACAAGGTTTTATTGAAGCGCTTATGCGGGAGATGATTGAGCAGAGCAGGAAGGATAGGGAGCAGGGTTTTCTAGTCCTGTTTGGATACCAGCGGTTTTAATGAGATGATCCAGCCTCCAGCCAACTCAGCCAGTGATGAACCCCTGCTGCCATGTGTGTGTCGTTAGGATTTACGCGTTGTGGTCGACAGCACAAAAAGCAAGCAACGTCTGGATCGCACATGTCGAGAATTGGGCCATACATACGCAGACATGACAGGCGCACTTTTCTGTAAAGTGCACAGGTCACTGGTCATGATTCTCCCAAGGCTATGTTACACGAACAGATTTCCCCGGGCTATAAATATTTGACCCACTTGCTTTATATTGCTGTCACATAACTTGGTATATGTGGTGGGAAATGAGCAGCTTGGTAATTAATGTTGTCCACTGTGGCTTGTCAGGAGACGTCAAATCCATAAATCAATGAGACTGAGTGACAGAAAGCAGCATAGGTAGGTAACAGGGTTCTCCAAAGAGCGTTTCACTCCTGCTCTTCTGTCATATTATGCAAATCTGCAGTGTATTTATAGAAGGTTTCAATTTTGAAGAGGTCCAGCTTTCTACCAACAACAGGCTCTGTCTGTTTATAGGACAATCTAAATAAACCTCTTGTGGCTGCAGTAACATTATTAAGCTTTGTTTCTGGAAACACTTTAAATAAACAGGTTAACCTACTGGAAAATACTTTTATTGGAAGCCAGTTGGCACAGTCCAAACACAGAAAACAATGACAAATAGCTAGTGTATCCGTTAGCTAGCTTATTGCTTCTAAACACTAAAAACATTTGGCAATATCTTGACTATTGAACTCCTTCCTGAGAAACCCAAGTAGCTTAGCCCAAATACGGAAAACTATTGGACATAGCAAGCTTATTGCTTAACTAGGTTATTGGCTTCTTCGCTGACAGTTTTCCTGGAAGCCAGTTAGCTTAGCTTAGCCAAAACCACTTACAAGCAAGGCGAAACAGCTAGCTTGGTTTGTTCAAAATGTAAAAAATACACCCACCAGCTATACCGACTTGTTTGATACCTAACAATTAGCTGTGTGTAGCTAGTTGTCTTTTTCGGCAGCAACCACTTAGTTTAGTTGATAGTGGACAGAGCCAAGGCCAAAGCCAAAGATCAGAGTGCGTTGAGAACCAACCTGTTAGCCATGTCTATACTATATGTTTAACCCTTTATGGGGCAAGGAACCATATATGGTCATATATATATTTTTTTTATTTTAAATTTTTCCCCAGTGAGGTTTATGTGGTTTTCATTCAGCCAGTCAGAGACAAAACATTTCACATCAAATCAGGGTCGAATGTGGTCTAGGTCCATCTCTGCATGAAAGCTGTGGTTCACTGCTTTATTAGCCCTAAGTGCCCTAATGTTGCCCAGTGTGATAATGTGGACATTGACAAGTACCTGAAACAGTCTAAATAGTTGTTTACATTTGTTTACCACGTAAGGGCAAGGAACCATATATGTTAAATTATTGAATCTTGAATGCAGCAACACTCTAGGATTGAAACTCATAATTTCCAAAAACACCGTAAAGGGTTAATGCTAATTAGCACAAGTTAGCATGCTAATTTTTCAAGATAAGTTCTTGAACATCATATCTAAGCATCAGTGTCATTGGCTGTTAGCATGCCAATTAGCATTTAGCTCAAAGCCTATCAGTGAAGCTAGCATGGCCGTTGTTTAGGTTTTCAACAGGGGGCCCACAGAGGTACTGCACGGGGGTTGCAAAATCTTTGGTTAATTTTTTTTTATATATATATTTTTATTTTCCCCCACAAATTTAAATTTCTTTAAATACACATTAACATGATTCAAACATACGTTAGTAAAGGGATCAACGGAGGAAAAAGACGTTACCTTCCAGTCTTCCGCTTGTACACAGTAGGCCCCGCCCCCTATCATTGCTGAGCCAATCACGAGGCCGCATATTACACTCTGACTCTGTCAGGTTCCCCGCAATTGGCCGAGAGCCTATTCAGCCCCCAGGGCCGCATGCTACATTATTAGCAGAAGAGAAGCTAACAGTGCAGCTCCCTCCTGTCAACACCCAAGGTTAGACAAATTGTGTGCTTCTCCTAAGGGCCAGACGTCCTACTAATGTGGGAGTATGTCTCCCACCTCATGACTTGGTGATTCACTGTCCTTACTACATAGCTATGTTCAATGTTGAACCTTGAATCTGTTAATTATTTCTTTATCTGTCAGTTATATATATATATAATAATATAATATATATATATAATAATGTCCCTACTTAATCTTGTTATTAGTTTGGGGGCCCTTGGTCTAAAAAATGTTTGTGGTAATTTTTTCACTAAATATATAATATTTCAAGAAGCTACATGGAGAATCCAGAGCTGAGACTAGACAGATAAGCTGAGGTTTTGCTGTGTAATTAGGTTTGGTGATTACTCACTACGCCAAAACATACAGGTAAGGAAGTAGTGTTTAATTTAGAGTTAAATGTTAAAGCTTCAGCTTTACAGAGCCTTAAACCCTGCCGGAGAGAGATGTTGTGAGGCGGCGGCGAACCCCCTCATCTCAGACATGCATAGCATTTTGGAGGTTTGCAAGCCGTGGCCTGGGTATTTCCTCAGGAAGCTGTGGTGTGGAGAGAGTCTGAGGGTGGCCCATTTCTTTTTTTTTTAATTGTGTGGTTTTTAAGCTACACTAACTTCTAGACAGTTTCTGTAAAATGAAAGGAAATGCAAAAAAAAATAAAATAAATAAATAAATAATAAAACATGCATACACACCACAGGTGAGTAAAAGATATTTTTGGATTTAGGATCTTTGGTATAACATCGTATTTGTCACTTTAACACACTTTTATCAAGTATTTTTCACACTGTTACACAGTCCCTGAATGACAGCGCGTTATTTAATGTCAAATCCCACAAGTTTATTCTTCTTGTCTTTCTTCACCGTGTGACACAACGTCTGTTCTCCATGGGTGAGACATTATGTCTGAGAAATAAGTGACGACAGCAGAAGCATCTGAATCACTCGTTTGGATTTAAATGACCCCACACACATAAACAGAAGCCTGCGTAAACACATTAAACAACTCTTTTTCATACCGGGCCGCTTCCACAAATTGCCAGCTGAGTCACACGCTGGTGTCACGGCGAGCACTTCCAATAAAACAGTGACAAAGTTTGGACTGTGTAGCAGCAGGCGCACCTGCGACATGAGAAAGCAAAGAGCGACGGGAACCGGGCCGCTGATGCAACACAAAGGGAGGGTTTGTCTGTCAGACTCCTAGGAAGTCTTTGTGCCAGTAAAAGGGACAGTATTTTCGATGAAGGGTGAAACGTTTACGTACTGCAGCATCTGTGGCTGCCCACTGTGCAGACACAAACCTTCATGCTCTGGTTTCCTCTCAAACCGCAACTTTTCTCTCACTCTCAGACCTCATGTGATGCCAGCTGACTAATGGTTTTACTTTTACATGCCGGACCAGAGAGCAAAGAAGGGAACAAGTAGAAACAAGGGAAGGAAAGGGAGAAAGAAAACTAGTCAGCAGGATCACTGGTGCAGAGACACAGGTTAGACGAGTTTTGGGTGCGTGAGTCACATCAACAGGGACAGCAGTACACTAAGTAGGGTTGGGAGTTAGAACGCTGCATTATTTCTCTAGCTTTAAAGCTAATGACGCAGCAGTGGATGGCCTTATCTATCTATCGTCCCTGTAGCACTGCGCACAATAAAGAAAAATTGAAACACTTTACGCTTTAAGCCAGTGTAGTTACAAGTACGAGAGGCCGATGGCTCAATAAGAGCGATCTAACTTCAAAGAGGCGAAGTGGTTCTGGGTGGAGCAGGTGTTTATTTTGCACAATATAAACTACCACACTTAGACCCACACTTGCATTCTCACTTCTGATTATAAAAATGTGTCTGTGCCTCTTGTTTGCAACCATCTAGTGCAATAGAGAATGAAACCTCAAACCCGTTTCACATCACAGTATTTACATTCGGAGGCTGTTTTGTCTTACCAAAATAGATCTGTCTTAACATTTCATTAAAGTTACGTTTCATTAAGTTTACTGTCAAGTGTTTTTGACAACATTTTGTGATACAGAAAAAAATAAGCATTGCCTTGCACTCAATAACTCAGTACAGCCGGTTTTACATAAGCCAATATTAGCATTAGCCTGTTACCAATATTAGCCTAGCTTACGTAGCTAAGTGTAAGGCTCAACAAACACACAGCGTTACCAAGTAAAACATCCTGTTTTTTCTCCCTTTTGAAGTATTTCCTCTACTCCCAAGATGTTTGGGCTTCTTCCCATGAAAACCCTGTTTCCTGCAAACAACATTAAATGTGCAGCAGGCTCTGAATTGGGCAGTTTTGTGTCAAAACAATGACTCCGTCCCCGTGAAGTCCACTTACAGCTTTACCGGAAACATTTATTCATTACTCGAGTAAGTTTGCAGTTATTTAAACAATGTGTCCTGGAATAGCATGCTAGCTAGCCAATTTAGCTAAAGTTCAAGTCAAATTGACTTTTTAAAAACGTTTGTGTTTTCAACCTAGAATCTTGTTTAAAAAAAACAAAATATTTGGTAACTGAGGTTAACGTCCTGTGCTACGCTCACATTTGCGGCAAGCTCAATTGTTTGCTACGTGTTGTTGGTTTAGCTTCAGCTTTCTTTTGACGGTCTAATGACACAGCGACACATGAACCAATCAAATGTGTTTGTTTCACATACATATGATGTCAGAATTTTATCTGGACAGAAAAAGTAACAAAAAAATAGTTAGTATTGAAAAGAAAGAACATTAAAAACTATACACTGCACCGTAAACCAGCATTACCTACAGAGCCCCTGACGTACCGCGCACATCAGGCACGTGCGAATAGGCTTATGCTAGCTTCAGCATGACTTTCGCCATGTTAATGTATTAAAACACTTTCCAATCATTAAATTCACTATAAATTTGTATTTGTATGCAATAAATTCCATACAAATGATTATAAAACATGCAAACATTATAATGACTGCTAAATGCTCAACTTTCGTCCATTCTGTAAAACCATCAGTTTTCCTTCTGTCAGACGTAACCATGTTTTGGTGTTTACCTTACGTATTTGTTTGTATTTGCAAAATCTCTCTATTTTTTAAAATTTTTTGTGCAATACTGAATCTGATACCAAATACAATTCAGTTTTGTACCACTATTGGTGACAAATATTGATACTGATACTTGTGCACAAAAGGGAAATAAATAGTAGACTACGCCTATTTCATTTCCCAGGCGACAGGCTACTGTTTCCGCTCTCTATGAGGCATCTAGGGGACATTTATTTATTTTGTTACCTGCCCGTAGTTTTAATATTGCAAATATAAGAATTGAGGCCTAGAACAGAAAGGTTGAGACTGAACTTACTATACACACACCACTATCGGGTAGCATTTGAAGTGCAAACATCCATAAATCCAGTGAAGAACAGGTCAAACGCTAACAAACCATCCAGGACCAGAAACTACACAGTAGGGAAATAACAGGAAGGTTAAATTCCGACTCATGTGGCCATCACCGTGGGATCTATTTATTTAAACATGTACGGTGACCAAGGAGAGACAAATTTTCAATAAATATGTAGGGCCGTTGTGCACGTACTGTGTCACGTTTTTCAATACTTAAAGTACGGAAGGTCACAGTTTGTCTAAAAGACTGCTATTTCTTGAAGTCTACAAAAAAAGGTTGTCGAGTTTAAGCTACTTGATACCATAATCTAAATAGTTTTACAAGAAACAGCAACTTTTTTGACCTAAAATATTGTCTAAAAAACACTTTATTATCTAAAAACACTTCATCACACAATTATCACACAGACTCTGAAGCTAGTTGTTTATTTATTTATTTTAATATTTACATGATCTGTAACCCCTCAAACAAATGTAATCAATGATCTACACCTTAGCTTTGAGAGTATAACTTATTAGGGTAGTTAGCCGGACATGCTAATAATCACAGCTGAATTGTTTGAGAAAAGCTAAGAAGCAAAATGAGTATATATCCCACTATATAAATAAATAAATCAGCTTTGTGTTATGAATATTTATTGTAACTAAACTATGACTGTTTGATGGCTGTTCAAAGCAGAGTTATTAGCATCTCCACCCACAGCTTTGTATATTTAATTGGATGTGGTTTGTATCAGTAAACACTAGCTTACTGGCAGGGGCGAAAATGATTATTTTGCTTTGACAGCCCACATCCAAAACAGTCCAGTCAAGACGCAAGTTGAGAGGTTGTCATAAAAAAAATCTATTTAAAGGATCCCACACACTGTGCAGTCCTGACTGTCTGTGCCAACACAAACACGCCCGTCTTTTCTTTTCCTATTTTTGCTGGTGACTGACGCGGGTCATGACCTTTGAGTCGCACCAGTCTCACAGTGTGACTGTAAATGTGTGAATAAGGTGTCTCATATAACGTGAGATTTCACAAACCATGCAACATGCGGTAGGTGTTTCGTTACTTGACACCTTTCACTACATACTTGACAAGCTAGTTTTAAAACATTTTGCCTCTTGTCGCATTTTGACAGTAGGAGGCTTCGTGTCTATTTACACTGCGTGGGAGAATTCCAGTGTTGAGGCTTCGAGTCAGACTTTCCTGGCCAGAACATGCCTTCCTCCTGAAGAAAAGAAGATGTGAGTAGCATGAGGCGGGTGTGTCTGTTTTGGTTTTTTCCATGACATTGACATTTTTCGTGTGCTGTTGTTGCACTCCAAAACTATATATAGACTATGAATATGGCGAATATGAAAGTTCAACCTCTTTTTATAACATTCAGCAATGAACCAGTTATGCATATCCGTTATTTTTAGCTATTTCAGCGTACTTTCAATTTTAATTTTGTTTCTTTAATTCAATTTTAGGTTTCATTGGTTTAAATCTATTCATTTTAACTGGATACCTTCAATAATCTTAGAAAGCGAGTCCAAATGTTTATATCCAACATTTTTAGCTGTTTCAGCTGTTTATGGTGACCAATTTTAGCTAGCTTTACCAGCTGTTTATATCTATTCATTTTAGAAAACAGTTCCGACTGTTAACATTTATTAATTTGGGCTAATTTCCACCTTGATACATTTTAGCTAACTGTCCTAATTGCTTGCATCCAACATTTTTTTGCTGTTTATGTAGCAAATTAATTCAAATGTTCATATCCAACATTTTTAGCTAACAGCGTAACATTTACCTCCATTAATTTCAGCAAACAATCCCAGCTGTTTATGTACACCAGTATTAGCTAATTAGCTATTTCAGCTGTTTATATCCATTCTCTGTAGCTAACAGTTCATTCTTGCACATGAAACTTAATCACACATTGGTTTGTTTACTGAGACTGTATTTGCGTTGCTTTCTACCACCGCAACTGTTTAGATTCTTTTCTCTCCCAGTTTTACTGCATCTGACACAAAGTATTCAATTGTTCATATCCAATATTTTTAGCTAACGACATACCATTTACCTCCATTAATTTTAGCAAACTATCCCAATTGTTTATGTAGAACCAATATTAGCTAACTCTTTCAGCTGTTTATATCCATTCTTGCCAACTGTTAACATCCATTAATTTGGGCTGATTTCCACCTTGATAAATTTTAGCCAACTTTCCTAATTATTCGCCTCCAACATTGTTTTTGATTCTTCGGCTGTTTATGTAGCAAACTAATTCAATTGTTCATATCCAACATGTTTAGCCAATGCTGTACCATTTACCTCCATTAATTTTAGCAAACCATCCCAACTGTTTAGTAGGTAATTAGCTAATTCAGCTGTTTACATCCATTCTTTGTAGCTAACAGTTCCAACTGTACTAATGGACAATGTAAAAGTATAATTTACACTACCAGCCTAAAGTTTGCACACACCTTCTCACTGAATTGAATGAGAAGGTGTGTCCAAACCTTTGACTGGTACTGTGTGTGTGCTAGAATCAGCCACAAAACAAAATATTTGTCAGGTTTAAGGTGCTGTTCTTAAGTAACTTCCATTTTAACGGTACAGTAATTCCTGTTAGTGCATCGTCTCAGCCACTACGGGTTGCACCAGTTCATTCTTGCATGAAAAAACACAAACTTAATCACGCATTGGTTTGCGTTACTGAAAATATATTTGCATTGCTCTCTACTGCCACAATTGTTTAGATTCTCTTCTCTCCCACTTTTACTGCATCTGACGGAAAGCATTCAAATGTGCCAAACAAAACTTTTTACCTACAGACTTTTTCCTTCTCGTTCTATCCATCATTTGAAGTCAAGAGCAGCAGCAGAAGCAGCACGCAGTTGGTTAACCACATAAGGTTTCTCACTTTGCATAAAATTACAGTAAAAAAAAGTGGACCTCAGAATTACTCACCCTGCTCAACATGCCTTAAAATAACCCACTTAACCTTTCCCACCCACGCCGCCTCCTCTGTGTTACCGTGTGGAGCCAGTCCAGCTAATTATGCCCAAAACACTGCTTGCCTTGGGATTTTGGACATTGTCTACTGGGATTATTACAAGCTAAGATGAAAGATGAGAAGGGAATTGAAAGGAAGTAACACATCTTGCAATGCATTTTCACAGGAAGTCATTATTTACTAGTTTCTTTCTGTCTGCGAGGGACTGGAATGGCGTGGGTGTCTCTTGACCTGCAAGATTTTACTGCTGATACATTTGATCCCAAAAATCCCCTCTTGTTGGGGATTCCACAGTGCACTGGTTTGTCTTTTACTCCCTCTGAATTAATGTTTTACTTTCTACAGAAACGATTGCTTACAGACCTCTTACTCAATAGATAGGAGACGTCAGCCAAATCCCTTTAAGTGATGTTAAAATTCCCCATCCCTTCCCCTAAGTGTTTGTTGTTCGCCCCAGAGTCACTCGAATAGCAATTAACACTGCATTGTTTCAACAAGTGATACCACCGACAGGCCATGTGTGTCTAGACAGAGAGATACAGCTATCTAAATTACTACCTGATTTCTTGTGGAGAGCGGGATTCCTGAGCCTATTGTTTGTAGGACAGTCCAAGGCCTTGATGTGCTCTCTGGGAGCAGATAAAATGACAACAGAAGGATGTGTGTTTGCTCATTATTGAAAGCAGTTCAGGAAACACATGGCCTCTGACCACTGATGAGCCCTCTTCGTTTCCTCTGATTGCACAGGAAACGGGGCAGGTACATACCGTAAGCGCCGCACATTCAAAATCCATGATGAACTATTTAGTGCTCACAGAGTTTGGGTGTGTACAAGCCAAAACTACGTATCCAGCGACTGTAAACAGCTTGCAAATCTTCAGCCTGAGGTCAACCGGGAGCAAGCAGAGTCTTCGAGAAGTTCATAAATAGTCAGCTTACTGGTTTATTTTCAGTTTATGTCCAAACAACAAACGGCACGGCTGGGAAAAAGGACCTCTGTTGCTCACTGGTATGACGCACTTTAGCTCTGACAAGTCAACTCAGCTGGACAAAGAAAGAGAGAGGATGTTATTTACTGCGTGAAAAACAAAGAATAGAGGCTCAACAATAAGTACAATGCAAAAAATACCAAGCAAAAAAAAAAAAAAAGACTGTGTTCTAGAGTTAATCTAAGAAGAACATGTTGATTAGATAACAGGGGAAAAGAATCTCCCCCACTCTTTCACAACTTTTATGGCGTAAAGTTATTTTATGTGCTCAAAAAAAGGCCCATCTCATAAAAAAATATTTATGTGTTATATCTACGCTAGGACTATCTATACGTCATTTTCACAGCATTACTTGGCTGTCAGACAATGAACTAAAGCCGCTAATTTTATCTCCCACAAGACCAGAATTGTTGTCTTACCCCTGTGTCAGTTCAGGGTTTCACCACAATAATTCACATCCAAACCAAACTGTTAACAGACAAAAGTCTCACAATAACACAAACAAACCAACTGGCGGCGGTTTACCAGTAAATCTCATCGCAAGCTAAAACATCGTTAGCATAATAGCATAATTGCCTTAGTCATATTTGAACGTTTTTGGAAAACAAGAAGAAAAAAAGCAAGCACATTATCATATTTATTGGTAAAGTAACAGTGAGTCAAAAATAACTATGCTAGGGGGTGATATGGATAAAAGAAAAAGTTGAATGGTGATAATAGTATAAATATAGTGTACACTTTTTTTTAGATGGGCTTTGTTTTGTTTATTTTAGTTTCACTCATTTTAGCTGTTTCAACTGTTAACGTCTGTTATTTTAGCTATTTTAACTATTTACATCCATTCATTTTAGTGAACTCTTTCAACTGCTTATATTCAATATAGTTAGCTAGTTCAACTCATTAGTTTTACTCATTTTAGCTGTTTCATCTGTTATTGTAGCTAATTGTATTAACTGTTTACCTCCGTTCATTTTAGTGAACTATACCAACTACTCATATCCAATATATTTAGCTTGCTGAACTCTTTACTTTCACTCATTTTAGATGTTTCAACTGTTAACATCCGTTATTTTAGCTAACTATTTCAACTATTTACAGCCATTCATTTTAATGAACTCTTTCAACTGCTCATGTCTAATATATTTAGCTAGTTCAACTCTTAACGTCCATTCATTTTAGCTGTTTCAACTGTTAACATCTGTCAGTTTAAGCTAACTTCCAGCCGTTTGCTTTCATTCGTTTTAGCTAATCTTTCCAGCTGTTTCTATCCAATATTTTCATATCCATCAATTTTAGCAAACCCAAATGTTGTTGTATTCAACATTTCTAGCTGTTCAGCTGCCAAAAAGTTATATTTCTTCAAAACTGGGGCACAATTACTGTCACGGATAAATAGCTCACACAACTTTAAATATACATGTAATTGTCCTTTAAATAAAATAAAAAATTGTAAAAAACCTGTGGCGACATGACTCATAAAAGAGTGAAGAAAAGATTAGTCGCCTATGTACCCATTACCCTTCCCCTCCCACACACACATACGCTAGGTCCCTTATCATAAGTTGTCATCAAACACTCATATCCTCACATTGTCCCAGAGGAAAGCTGACCTCCCAGCTGTAGATATAAACCCGATCCAACCCTCATGTTCCCCTCCTCGCTCTAATAAAGAACGGCCATGGGGTGACAGGGCCAAGACACAACGCTCCCTCTCTCAACCGCAAACTCTTTTTTTTTTTGGCCTGAAACTAAAAAGGGGGAAAGTCTTCTCCACCTCTGGCGCACTCTTTTCCTTAGTCTTGGGATGCAGCTGTGTCCTTGTGTGACGTCTGGGGGATCAGAGGATGAGTTGTGGGGTCAGTCGAAGACACAGATGGGGCGGGGGTGTTTGGACAGGCACACTGTCCATGTCTGGAGAACATACTCTTCTGCAGGATGGACATGGAGCAAGAAATTGTAAATGTATACTTGCTCCTGTTGGCTTGTCCTTGTTCACCTCTGGCATCTTAGCCCTCGGGAATCCATCATCTCTGCCTTTATTAATGGTCTTGATTGTTCATTAATTCCCTCGCCTAAAAAAAAAAAAAAAAAAATGGTTTTGTTTCCTGAAACTTTATCTAGAGAGATCAGATTAAAACGAGACACAGGGTGACTTTTAGCTAACTTAATTTCAGTTACATAATACGAGAGGTCTCTGCTGGTTCCCCCAGTGCGGCAGTTTGTTTTACTACATGTTTTATTGCTGCGTTTGAGGTGCCTGCAGCCGTGCACATTCATGATGGTTGAATCTTTAAAGGAAGTGATTCCGCGTTTATGTGTTTTGATGTTTTCGGGCGGATGTGTTGAATTACTGACTTCCTAATAAATGACGGTCAAAATTGCACAGTGCCCACATAGCTTCTTTACTTCTCTATTTGTGTTGCGTGAACCTCCTTTTTAAAGTCATGCCACAGCATCTCAACAGGGTTCAGGTCAGGACTTTGACTAGGCCACTCCAAGGTCTTTTAGTTTTTCTTCAGTCATTCCGAGGTGGACTGGTGTGTTTTGAATCATTGTCCTGCTGCAGAACCCAAGTGCACTTTAGCTTGAGGTCACAAACAGATGGCTGGACATTCTCCTTGAGGATTTTTTGGTAGGCCGCAGAATTCATGGTTCCATTTATCACTGCAAGTCTTCCGGGTCCTGAAGCAGCAAAACAGCCCCAGATCATCACACTACCACCACCAGATTCTACTGTTGGTATGATGATCTTTTTCTGAAATGCGTTGTTACGTTCATGTTAGATGTAATGGGACACCCGCCTTCCAAAAAAGTTCAACTTTGGTCTCATCAGTCCTCAGAGAATTTTCCTAAAACTCTTGGGGATCATCGTGATGCTTTCTGGCAACACTGAGACGAGTCTTAATGTTCTTTTTGCTCAGCAGTGGTTTTCATCTTTGAACTCTTCCATGCAGGCCATTTTGGCCAAGTTTCTTTCTTATGGTGGATTCATGAACACTGACTGAGGCAAGAGAGGCCTGCAGTTCTTTGAATGTTGTTGTGGGGTCTTTTGTGACCTCTTGGATGAGTCGTTGCTGCGTTCTTGGGGTAATGTTGGGCAGCTGGCCACTCCTGGGAAGGTTCACCACTGTTCCATGTTTCCAACACTTGTGGATAGGGGCTCTCACTGTGGTTTGCTGTGGTTTAGGAACGGCTTTATGACCTTTACCAGACTGATAGATCACCGATAGTTACTTTATTTCTCAATTTGTTGTTAAATTTCTTCAGGTCTCGGCATGATGTACAGTTTTTGAAGATCTTTTGGTCTAGTTCGCTTTGTCAGACAGGTGCTATTTAAGGCCTGGCTAGAGAAATCGGGTGTGATGAACCACAGTTAAGTTATATTTTAAAAGAGAGGGCAAACACTTTGTTACACGGGGCCATGTAGGTTTGGATTTTGTTGTCCCTTAATAATGAAAACTTTAATCTAACAAACTGCATTTTATGTTTACTTGTGTTATCTTTGTCTTATACTTAAATGTGTTGGACGATCTGAAACATTTAGGTGTGATGGGCATGTAAAGAAATGAGAAATCAGGAAGGATGCAAAAGCTTTATCACACCACCATATGTTTAAATATAAAGACTACTTGAATAGAGAAGTAAAGAGGCTATGTGGTCGCTGTCCGATTTTCTTACTTCGTATCAGTAATTCAACACGACTGCAAACTGTTTTTTACACCACTGTATGTGAGAACAGAAATACAGACGCCATGACCTACAAACTTAGGCCTATGATGAGCTGTAAGATACGTGTCACGTCCTCTGACAGTGGTGACGCAAGTCTCTTTTGCAGGAAACTATCACTGTCTATATAAGTCATTTCCTGTTAGCAGCTGGTGAGTGTGCCACAACATTGCCCTGTTATCATGTACATAAAAGCTCATTAATGTTATGCATTAATTTCATCATATGGTTTCAGTCACAGGTAAGGCTCCCCCAGCCTAACTTAATGTGCATTCAGCACTATCAAGTCTGTACAAGTATATATGTGATATCATTTTATGATCTGATTAGTGTGTTTGGCTCAAGTTTCAGTTCTGTTTACTACTTTTAGCTTCATTTATCTGTCCAGTCTCTTTTTTCTTTTAAATTTTATTTGTTGATCGTATCTTAAGTACTATACTGAGGAACTTGACTGTTTATCTACATTCATTTTGTCTTACAATTCCAACTCTTTACTTTCACGAATTTGACCTATTTACATCCATTATTTTTAGCTGTTTCACCTGTTTACATCCATTCATTTTAGCTGTTTTACCTGTTTACATCCATTCATTTTAGCTGTTTCAATTCTTCCTTTCATTTTAGCTAACAATTCTGTTTAAATCCAACATTTATAGCTCTTCCAACTTTACATCTATTCATTTCAGTTAACTGTTCCATCTTCTCATATCCAATATTTTCTTTAGCTATTTTTGCTCTTTGCTTTCATTCACTTTACTTAACTGCTTGACTATTGACATCCGTTCATTTGAGCTGTTTGTATCCTATATATCTAAATATTTCAGCTGTTTACAGTCATTCACTTTAATAATTGTAATTCTTTCATCCATTTTAGATAACATTTCTGACTGTTTACATCCATTTCCTTTAGTTCTTTTAGTAGATATTTTAACTGTTTACAGCTATGATTTTTCAGTAATTATGTGACCAATTTAAGCTAAGAATGCTAATTGTCTACCTCCATCCAGTCACATTAAGCGGTGTTCAACAGAGAGTTAAACATGTGTGCATCAGGATATCAAGACAACTATATATTTATAGCCAACAGGTATGAGCTTGCAGGGCTGTAGAGTCCCTGCGACCTACTGTAAACCTGTTCTCTGCATTTGTAGCTGGAAATAAAACACAGAGCACGCGATTCCTGATAAGATAAGTCACCCAGCTGCAAACAGGTCATATTTCTCCAGGGCCTTTGCCTCCTCGCTATCACTTCTTCTGTCTTATGTCATAGTTAATCGCGGGTCGTATAACGTTACAGGATCCTCAGTTTGCTAAGTATGGGGATTACGTGCTTAAGTAAACTGTACTTGATTAATGCGCAGTCAAAGCCTGGGAGATTACTGGGGCCCTTGATTTGTGGGGAAACAGAGAAAAGAACAGCGATGCTTTGGTTTGGTGTCAATACATGAAATCTGTGGTCTGAACTTTTTCATGACGTAACACCTCGGCTCGATGTATTTGGTTTCCCATTATTATGATGCTGATAGGTCCCCACGTTTCCTCCTTTAAACACTTCTCAGTAATGCCTCCAATTTAACCTCGAAAATTGCATTAGGAACTGATGCCCGCGAGATGTTTTCGCAGCAAACTGTGGGAAAAAAAACACAAAAACAAAGTACGGTTTGATGACATTAGACATCCAACACTGACTAATTACTGGCATTTCTGAGGTGACTGGCATGGCCGGGTATATATAGTGTCCCCGTGAGAACCACTCACACCATAATCTGCTTCATAAAACAGAGAGTTAAAACAACTGCATGTATTATATCCCGAGTTGGTTTACAGAAACTGTGGGGGCACGACAAGCACGAGGTGGGGTTTGACCCAGATTTATATTTCAGCTTTAGTCACGTAGAAGCTTTCAGCCACAATTCTCATAGTTAGACGCTAGACAGCGTGCCACTGTGGTTTTCTTCTGAAGGTGGCAAGACTCTCGCCCAATCTTGTTTTTGTCTTCTGTGTATATGTGTGATTTTTTTTTGATTCGGCCCTTTGTCTGCATTGCCTCTGCTGTTGCTTCTACGTGTTTGTGATCTGCCACAAACACTGAAATGCCGCATTCAGTCCAGACATTCTCCGAAAAAGACAAACATTCTCGCATTCTTCTGCGGCATAATAATTTCCTTTATCAGCTTTTCTTTTCTGTTTTTTTTTTTTATCCATACAGCCAACTTGGGGGGGGGGGGGGGGGGGTTTTTAGCTTGTATCTGGAGACTATTTTAGTGTTTCCTATGATGTTTTACAGTTCTGCAGAAGCCGCTGTCTGGGAACTGCTGTAGCAGGAATGTTTGGGCAGTTCGCTTGAGTAAATGTTGGACGAAACCAGAGCTGAAATGGGGGAGAAAAAAAAAAAGGCAGATCCTCTCCATAAACTAATATTTACATTGTTAGAGTTCAAAAAGGGGAAACATCACAAATCATCCTCACTGTTCACTACTTTAAAAAAAAAAATTCTAAAATAGACCAAATGGTTCCAGGTGAAATCAATAGAAAAAAGATTTAACATTAACAGTAAATAATAATAAACACTGGGTTATGATTTAATTTTAATGCAGTAATTTCTTAAAAGCTGTAGTAATCGTGTTTTGCCACTAGGGAATAAAACGCATGTCCTCGATGCAGAACGGGGCTCTTCAATGTATTTCAGACCAAGGACCCCCAAACTATACTAAACTACTACATTAAACTCAGCCTAGTGCTATTTATAAATATACATTATCATTATTTTGCTTTCAATATTAATCTATCCCTCATCAATTTACTAAAATATGTTGGATTCATGTTAATGTGTATTTAAAGAAATTTAAACTTCTAAAATAAATAAATAAATATATCTATATTATAATATATATATATATAAAATATCTAGTCAACCAAAGATTTTGTGACGATGTAGAATATTGTTTAACATATGTGGCTTGATACTTTTTTTTTACATAGTAAACTTGATAGTTTACTATGTAAAAAAAAACTTGTGCAGTACATGTTTACACTTTACCACTGCTGCAATAAAAACAATATATATTTTATTTTATAATTTTGCATATTTTCATTATTTTTTTTAGGATTAGTATTTTAACTTTAGCTGTATATATCTTGTACCTTCTTTGCACTTTGCATTTTGTGCATCCTTTTTTTGTGCACTGAAAAGGAGAAGCTCTGCAATCTCATTGTGCACTGTATAATGACAATAAAGTATTCTATTCTATTCTATTCTATTCTATTCTATCTGCATTTATTGGTGTTGATGAACGCCATTGAAGCCCAGCATTTACCGTTTTTACGTCTGCTTTGTTCTCCACCAGCTTTTACCGTATGCCAGCGAGCTGTTGGCTTTGTCTGGCACTTGGTTGCTGCAGAGGCGCTGCACGGTGGCTTTTATCGGTGTTTCCACGATCAAACTGTTGTTTGGAAACATGTTTGATGTGAAGAGCGCGACTCGACCAAGAGGCTCACGCTGTGGGTTGTAAAACCAGAATGGTGAACTGAAAGATGCCCAAACACTTTGTGGAGTTTTGTGACTCACAACTGACTCACGCAGCCATGTTTGCTTTTTTGTTTTTTTAAAAAAAAGAAATGAAGCTTTGATGCTTTTGTAAACCACGCATAGAAAACTGTTCAAGGGCTGATAAGCGTCTTGTGTTTTTTGTTGTTTTTTTTTTTTTTTTGATGGCCTCAGCTCAGAGGTCCTTTGGGGATGCCATCTTGCCTTAAGGTGAAAACCCCTGCATTTACTATGGTAATGTGTCCTTCACTGCAGGGGGTGTATCAGTCCCTCTGAGCTAAACAGAAAGTTAGTTAGGTTAGTTCCCACGGGCAGAGCTTCTTAAATTTTTATGTAAGCTATAACAGATAATAGCATCAAAACTACCAGGATTTCTAATTCTAAGTATTGGAAACATTGACAAGATTGGCAGCTTTGCCCGCATGCACTGCTTTTTTTCTCTGTCTTAAGTCATTTTCTGCCAGACTTGACTTCGTGGTTTCTAGTTCCTGCCTTGCAAAAGCCTCTGAACGTCATCTTAAAATCTGTGACATTTTGAAGCGTTTGTTCAGCTGGAAGCAACAGACCGCCAAGTGCAAACAGCAGGATCGAGTCTTTCTTGCCAGTCATTGTGCTGCTCCTGTAGAGCGCAGTCTCCCCACTGGTCAGTATTGTTTAAACCGTCTGAAAAGCTTAATGAACCCAAACCTCAAACTCTCTGCATAACAGAGTCCACTACGTGCTTCCCAGTGACTGTTTTCTTCTTCTTCTTCTTCTTCTTCATCCTTCAAACGGTTCCCTGCCTTCACTTCACGGGACAAAACGAGGCCCCGGGCTGTTTGTCTTACGGCGGAGCCTTTTTCTTTCAGGGGTTTCTGAATGCGGTGGGTGGGAAACAGGGAGGGGAGGGTGGAGGGGGGCAGACGGGAGGGGGGGAGGGGGTGGGGGAACAGAAGAGGAAAAGAAAAAAGTGGGAGCAAAAGCAAGAAAGGATGCCAAAGAAAGCCTGCAAGACATATTGCCTGTGTCACTGCTCGGCCTTTTCTTTGTCTCTTTTGATTTATCTGCTTTAGTTTGTAAAGTTTAAAGGAAGCGAGTGCAAATCCTTAAAGGTTTGCTTCGACCCCGCTTCGGTGTCACCGGTTCAGCGCTTTTGACGACTTCCATGAGTCCAGATGGAAAGCGGGCGCTGACGCTGTGTTACAGTCTGAGGAGGATTTGAGGATGGAGGCTCTTTGAGTTCTACCAGGGGGATGCGAAGGCCTGAGAGGAGAGGAAGGGGGGCTCGTGAACTCTCCGAATCCTCCACGGTGACTTAAGAGGGGGGTTGTGTGAAGAGGGTGCCTCCCTCACTCGTGGTTGTGCGTGGGAGGGAGGTCACGGACCCACCCTCCCTGCAGAGAGCACGGGCTGACGAGGGGAAAATAACAGGGTGAAATGGCTCGAGGGGGAACAGTGCAGTGCCACCCTCTAATCACAGCCGCCTTGCTCACATATGGACCAAAGAAAAGTACATTTAGTGTAACACACACACACACACACACACACATATATATAGTACACCCTGAAAACAGACTCTGCTTCAATCACACCAGATTTTACATTTGCACGGTGGTATAAGTAAAGAAATTTGCAACGTTGACCAATGCCGTTGTTGACCGGAGAAAGTTAAAGAATCTCAGAAAACTCCTCTAAAATAAGTGCTAGCTTGGCTGGAGAGTAAATGGGTCCAACTGTTAACCCTCCACCAACTGAGTCACAATATTGTGTAGGTCTCCATTGTGCTGCCGAAACAGTTGTGACTCATTAGAGAATAGACATGGGCCTGTGGAATGAATGCCAGGCCCAAAAGTTTCCCAGCAGAACACTGAATTGTCACGAAATGATTAATGTCAGTCACTTCTCCTGGAAGTGGTTTTAATGTTGTGGCAGATCGGTGTATATGTAGCTTTCATTTTTTTTTTTTGCTGGTGTTGGTCGGTCAGTAAATGTATATGAGAGTGTTTTGTTGTTTTCGGATCTCTAGTCAGAGGACGCACGGTCTTGCTAGGTACCTAGCCTACTTAGCTACTAGTAGCCTTTTGAATGACAAACACAGGACACTGCCACCTTCTGGCTGAGTCAGTCAGTGCGTTTACACGCACAGCTTAATTCAACTATGCTCGAAACTCGACTTTCTGAATACAGTCCTTGTCCCAGTTTACGTGCACTGGAGAAAATCGAATAGCTGACAGGAACATGTCCTCCTCCTCCACACTAGGTGGCGATATTTTTTCTTCTTCCGCGGGTTAATACCGTGTTAATACAGCCCCATTTACGGTTGACGTCATATAATAAACAAGAGTCGTTCATGTGGTGGCATTTCCAATAACATCAAGATGGATAATAGTTCAGCTTTTTAATCTCGTATGTAATGTGTGCGCTACTTCTGGTGTAGATAAGGTGGCGCTATCCCTCATATGGTTATTCTACCGGCTCCGTTTAACGTCTTCTTTTTCTGCATCCGGCTTTCTTGGATGTTTTTATTCTGATGTCACAGTATACATGCTGGAGGAAATCAAGTGTTAACGTGTTAACGTGCACTTAAATTGTCCAGTTAAAGTTGGACTATGGCGATAATTGTTTTTTTTTGTCTTTTCACGTGCATGTAAACGTACTGAGTGTTACAGTCAGCCTTGTCTTTAGCATTTAGCACCAATCAGCCCTGAAAGTAGTTCACAGGTTGCCAACACCCAGATATGTTGCAAATATTAATCAGCTATACAGGTCTTCAGTCTGGTTTTATGTCTAATGCTCAATCCACAGGATTAAAAACCTCAACGGCTGAATTTGTTCCATTTCAACAACACATCCTTTAAAGTGAGTGAGAACAGAGCACAGACCTTTAAACAGACCAGTGGGACTGAAACCCAACCTACATGTCAGCAAAAAAACTTTGCATAGCCAACTTAAACCAACTGGTTTGATTTGAACTTCCATTCCACATGACTCCTTTCATAAAATCAGGTGCTCATAAAGACCTGGACCTTTCACAAAGCTCGCGTCGCACAAAAGAAAGAATTGTCGATCCCATGCAGCCGAGGCAGCGTGTGAGGGATTTTGGTATCGTGTGATTGAGGCTTTTCGCTGCCAAGCACAGAGAGGGGCGAGGGGATAAAAGCCCAGATTTACTTTAGCTATGTGCGCGCACGGCCACATGGGTGTTGGTCCGTGTGTGTTTAAGAAATGTGGTTTCATTTGAGCCGCGTAGCTCGACTTGACGTCCTTGACGACTCTGTCCAGACGCAGCTGAAGGCTTAAACATTTTAGACCGTGACCACTTGAACTGCTTCCCACACTGTGCGCATGATCATCTCCTGTGATTTATTTCCGCTCAGGTCCCGTCTGACATGTTTATCGCCGACGCCGGGGACACTCCGCTGACATGTTTTTGTAAAAAACTGTAAAGATATCACGAAGTTAGTGATAAAATTACGTCAGTGTCGAGGGTCGCGGTGTTTGAGCCCATCATGAAACCAAAGTGACGTCCAGATTGTATACAGGAATTCTCCTCTGGACCACGGGGAACGTTTATAAAGTTGCAGGGAGCTGATCGCACAACTCAATGTCCTCATTGTGCTGTGAACACGTGTTGTGGTTTAGGGTGATAGAGGCATATAGGCCGATACTCAACTACCCCCCTTTCTAAAGGGATTAAAGGACGTCACGATAAAATACCTTCAAACATCGGAATTAAAAGCTAAGTTCACGACGGTATTTGTGTCGCTTAAGTAAATAAACGCGCTTATCAAACGGGCTCGTGTGACCGCAAATCTGTTTTCCAGTACGAGCCATTAATTTCCATCATTGTTTCCATCATTGTAAACAGCAACGCTAGCGCGATAACAGCGATGTTCATGTGACACAGTAATAAACACTGGTTTGGGGAAGCTCGTAATAATTTTCTGTTGACGTTTATCGTAAATCTCCGACGAAGCACAGAAAGGGGCCGAGGCCACCAGGGAGTCGACACACACACAGAAGAATTCATCTTGTGGGATTAAAGAAAAATCTGTGTCAGTGTCTTCAGATATATTGAGATATTTCCCTGGGTAAATAAAAGCTTGTGGTGCTTTACGCGTTCTCCTCTGGCTCGGACCTCGGACACTCCGTCTAATAGTTCGGATATTTTCAACCTTTTGGTTTGTCCAAGTATTTTAAGTAAGGAAAGTTCTGAGCAGTGAAGCAGTAAAGTAAATCCTCTTGATAGATCTATTTTGTCATGCATGTATTTTTTATATAAACAAAATTTCCCCCAGTGGAGATATATAAAGACTTTTCTATCTTACTCCTAGATCATAGGTCTTCAACAGGGGAGGTACTGCAGAGGGGGTTGTGAAATATTTGGTTGATTAGACATTTTTTTTATATATATTTTTTTATTTTCCCCCACAAATTTAAATTTCTTTAAATATACATTAACATGAACCCAGTGAAATCCCAGACGCATGCTGCATTATCAGCAGATGAGAAACTAACTCTGCAGCTCACTCACATCAGACCAAAATGGCTTTAAAATCAAAATTTATTGTCCCTATTGAAGTTAAAACTTGAATATGTCAGTTATTTTCTTTATCTGTCAATACACCAGTCAGGTATGTTTTAAGTTTACGGCAGTTGCACAGTGTCTACTTTATCTTTCCATCAGTTTAAGGCTCCTTGGCCTGAAAAGCGTTGATGACCTCTGTCCTAGATCCCCCGCGGAACCATAATAAACAGGGCCGCTGAAGTCAATGTGATAGTAACACCTAAACCCAAACTCATGTTTCAGGTGGAACTGCGGCTGACATGTATAGACTTTTAACAGATAGTGAAAACCTGTGTTTTCTACTACAAGATTTTGTCTGGTCATAAATAAAAAACTGTGATATTTGTACCTTTGTACTACATGTAGGATTTTTTATTTAAGTCATATATGGAGGCGGAGGCAGTAAAGCAAGTTGATCATATTTAGAGTGTAGAGCGGTTGCCCAATAACCAAAAGGTTGGCGGTTCGATCCCGCCCTATTTCTAGCCTGTCCATTGTGTCCTTGGGAAAGACACTTGATCCCAGTGTGAACTCCACTGGTGTATAACTGCAAGTGGGTGATGTTTGATGGTGGTCGGACAGGACCATTTTCGATGTAGCGCTTCTAAACACACAAGGTTTGGTGAAGATGGAAAGGTCCGAAAAATTAAGTGGCAGAACGAGGGGACAGTCCCCGTTCAGGATGACCTGTCCCCTGGCTATAGTTGTCTCTGAAACTGTCCCCAATTTTAGAGAGGAAAAAAAGCAGACTACAGTTATTACGGTAGCTGGTCGCGCTGCTATTGACATCACAGACATAGAATAGAGAGAAGAACAGAATGACATTTATTGCCATTATATTATATATCATATATATATAGCTTCTCCTTTTCAGTGCAAAAAAAACCATATGAAATAGTGCAAAGAAGGTGCTATTCACAAGATATACAGCTGAAGTTAAAATACTAAAAAATATTGAGAATATACAAAATTATAAAATAAAATACATATTGTTTTATTGCAGCAGTGGAAAAAGTGTAAATGTGTAAACATGTGTTGCACATGGTTTTTATAATAGATGGACATAATAGCAGCAGTTTAAATATGAATAAATATGTCAAAATAAGTGAAACCATAATTGTCCCTGTTTCCTCGTTTCATCTCGATAACATTTAATTTGTTTTTCTTTTCTTTTCCTTTTTTTTTTTTTAAACCCCGAGCTGTCAGTGTCCCCTGATTTCCGCATCATCAGCAGTTAGTGGTAACACGGCATGAAATATTATGCATATATGCATGGGGTAAAAAAAATAAAAATAAAAATACCGTGATATACCATAACACCGTCAGAATTTAGAAAAAAAACATGATATACATATTTGGTCCTGCCGCCCAACCTTGTTATTACTGTTATTGATGCCGGTCTCTTACTACCACATCGCACCATTTACAGCTTGCTGTCTGATTTGATTTTCCACAGAGCAGACATGTTTAGTCATGTGGTTTTGCTGCTTCTTCTTAAGAGAGAGGGGGGTTTTGATGCTATAGGGTTTTGCGGTTTTGGTTTATAGCGGGTCCTGAAACAAATAAATGCAAAAGATCGAGCTTGGCTGCAGACCGTTCCGATACGACCCTTTTTTAAACAGTTATACCAATCATTACGTCCACAGAACGTATAAAAGTACCACTAAAATGAACAGTAAGGTGCTCCTTTTTTTTTTAGTAGGCTCATTAGCCAGACATGCTAATGTTTGCCCTTTTATGTTTTGGATTCAAAGAGATTGAAAAAAAAAAAAGAAAACCACCGCCCAAACTAATACTTTTTGTGTAATTATGCTCATAGTAGCAAAGTCAATTAAATGTTAATCCAAAGCTGCGGGGATTACCTCTGACAATACTACACTTGTGCTCTTTAAATAGCCCGTGAACGTTATCCACCGGTGTCGTGTCTGCACCAGTGTTTTTCCACGAAATCTCTTGATGTGTGCGACAGCAGTGTGTCACAGCACCGATGATCTGTCACGATGGGAATCTGTGCTGACGGACCCACAGCAGCTTCCCTTTCTCCTTCCTGGGGATGAGTGTCCAGCGATGGGATATCCAGGTTGCCTGCCCTGCCTGCACTTAGCCCCCCCCCCCCTGCCCTAAAACCGAATGTAAGCATGTGTCCGCCCACGTAGGCACGCATGAACACACACACACACACACACACACACACACATGCATTTGTACAAACAGGTGTCATGAGAACGATAGGATCTAGAACTTGGCCATAAATGCTCAAAAACAATCCTTTCCTCTATGTTTAATCAGCAAATTCTACTGAATCCAGTGGGCGTATCCCTCCATCATTCTTCCCCTTGTTGGCTCAGAAAGTGACAGGGCATTCAGGTCCTGACAGGTCCTGCAGGTTGGCACGGTGACACGGCATTGTTTACGTGATACCTCAGTAACATTTCCAACTGTCTTCAAACGGAGAGAAAACAATTTATGACATGCCATGACAGAGTATTGACTGTAGGCTTTAGAAAAGGAATGCATTTTGTTTTGTGTGTTTGTGGGAAAATGGGGGGACTTGGCTGTATAAAGGACCAAATATGTGCCAATTATGAAGAGTGCAGTTCCAAAAAGGCTCCACTGTCCAAGTTTATTGTTGCCTGTCCAACACACAGATGAGCCAAGGACAACAGGAATGAAACAGAAGAATGTTTGTCTTTTGTGTCCTTTCCGTCCAAGCTATGAAATGGTCAAACACAATCTTATTTTTTTAAGGATAAAAGCTTTATCGCCATTGGCTTTACTTGGTTGTGGATTCAGTGACTGAGCGACTCTGGTACAACATTACCCAGGTTATACTGGCATTACCTCCACAAATACACAGCAAATTGAGAAGAGTTGAATTCTTGGTGTTAAACTAGACTAACACTAGTAAAGTTAATTATACTCTGGATAGAGTTAATCCATCATAATTAACTCTCAATCAATAAATAGTTGTTGTCAAAACCGAGTGTAAAAAGGAAGTGTCCCTAAATCAAACCTCTAGGTTGAAATGTTTAAATATTAACTCTGAACTTCTTACTCTAAACTCTGAGTTAGAGCCCATTACTCTTCGGGCACACGAAGGCATTTTGCAGCGGTGAGCCACGGAAACTTTACTCGTTGTGCTCTTACTAACCACCCGAACACCTGCGTAATGAGCTAGAGGTTAGCATGGTTAGCATGTGTGCCTGGCCTCACTTTACCATAGAAAGAGAGTAATGGCAGTAAACAGTACGTCAGGCTTGACATTTTGTCTGAGTGAGACGAGTCATGCACTTTGTAACCATAGATATAAAACATGATAAGATGATGCTAATGGTTCCAAGTTGCTAGCTAGCGTGCTAATGTGGTGCTAACACTACATACATACTGTTGCATGTTCTAATATTTGTGGTGCAAGTATGAAAATAAATGTTTTTGAACTGCTAAACATGACTACCTTTTTATTTTAGTAAAGTTTATTTTCCAAGTATTTTTTGTAGGATTATATAAGAATTATATTGACACATTTTAAGTGTTATGGGGGTAACACTTGTGTAGTTAAGAAACAGTTGCTAACACTACAAAAAAGTGTTAAAAACACAGTTTGGTGTTAGGCAGTGTTAAATTTAACTACAAGAAGAGTAAAATTTACACTAACTTAGTGTAAAGGTACCAACACTCGTGTGTCAAATTAACACTCTGAGGTGTGGACCCATGTAGACACTTTAAAAGTGTTAAGATCAACTCTTACGGTGTCAATTTGGGTATGCTGATTTTATTGTGTAGCTGGTGCACGAATTTAAACATCTGAGCTAAGAAGCTACTTAAATGCTTTAATACTGGCACTATTTTACTTATATAAAGTAATTAGGTTGACAACAGCTAGCAATGCTAACATTTCGACCAACAAGACAGCCTGAAACATTCTGAAGCCTGGGTCCCATAGTTTAGCTAAGCTAAGTAGCTTCTTTACTCATCGTACTCTTAACATTAGATTGATTTAACAGTTATCTGATGTTAGCTCATTTTTAGAAAATTCCAAACCAAAAATATACAAGAGACGTAGCTGTATATTTGTTTTAAAGCTTTAAAATCACCTATAAACATTAGTGAGTCTATTTTTGTTGCTCTTGTTATTGAGCTTAAAGGAAATAGGACAGGAAATAATTTGTCCCTAGACCCTCTGAGGGTATATATTTATTTTCTCTAACTGTATGAATTGTGTCAAATCACTAAACCACAGGGACACTTTAGGTGGATTTTTGGATTTCTACTATGTGCAAGGAGCATCGTAATAAGCAACTATGTTTTTATAACTTTTCTTTAAGGTTGTGAGATCCTCGGTTGAAGGTCGGAATTCAATGCTTCTGACAGCGTGTCTATTTTTGTCCATTAATGGGTCAATAAATATTGGCATATACTGTAAATTTACCTGCTTTATAATGCAAAATGTTAGCATGTCTGGCTAACTAGCCTGCTACCTAGATACTTTTAACTCTTATACGTAGAAATATATACATGTATGAATCAGAAAACTTTATTAGGTCTTCAAGGAAGTTGTTTGGTTGCTGTTGCTCCCACAAAGAGACAGTAACAACGATTAATAAAGTATTCTGATTCATATTCTGATGTATTATGCTACTGGTAAGGTTCAGTAACTTATTCGCTATTGATAGCTGATGTCAGCTAGTTTTAAGCTAGCCTAGTTGAAGTTTCAGCTAACAAAACTGAATGTATCTAAATGTTAGCATGTCCGGCTAAAATACCTTAATATTTGTGTTTTGGTAGTTGTACGTAATAATGTCACCATGGATGTTTTGTAATGCTGCGTTAACCAGTTTTACTTCTGAAAATAGCCTATGCGTGTCCAAATATCTGGGTTACGGTGACCATTACCCATAACGGTTAGCTAATGATGATGATGATGAGCTACATCAGCTGACGTCAGCTAGCTTTATGCTTTGTGTCAGAAGCAACAACTGACAATGACACCAACAAATCAAGGAGCCGGTTTTTATCTGCCTCTGTCTGAAATCAAGGCCCCATTGTTTAGAAGATTCTGTGAATTTTTATAGTTAATCCATGCGCTAATTCAAAGTACATGAGCAACAATGCGACTTTTTTATATAAGGGATATCAAAAGCTCAACTTGGTGGTGGAGGTAATGTTTGTTTAAACAAAGCTGAGTCAGAGCAAGAAAATCTTCCAAAGAAGTCGTTTCCCCTCGGTGAGAACACTGTGTATTTATTTGTAATAGCCTTTCAGCAAGATGCCATTAGACTCAACAACAGATCCTGAGCAATGTGGGTCAGTCTGCATTAATTACGTCTTACATCGTCCATGTGGTGTGCACATCCTGGCATGGAAGGCACTTAGGTGCACTACTATAAATTTAGAACCAACTCCAATCCCTCACATTTACAGAGGAAGCAGACTCCAACAAAAACACACCGACAAGGCACCAGCCGCGAAGAAGCAGCAGCGTGCACGCAAACTTGAACCACAAATTGAAACAAATGCAACACATCCCAGATCTCAATCCGTGCACTCGGCACCTGTGCTTTAGTGGCTGTTCTGCTGCTGCCCAAGGATGTCGGGAAAGGTCACAGGCCTGTCAAACATGTGGAGGCTGAAAGAGAGGCCAGGTGCTGATGGGATGTGGGTGGAGGAATGCGTCCGTCAGCGTTGAACTTGTCCGCTATGGAATGTGTTCCTGTCACAGCTGAAGGTGTCGGGATTAGTTGGCTAAATTGGTGACAGGGCCATAAACTTGCACCCACACATGTCACTCTGAGTAGACTCAGACTCCAAAACCTAATTTTCTTTCAAGTTTCATTAAGTTATTTTGTGGTTATCTAGTCTCCTACCTATGAATAACTTAATTTACAGGTTATTGACACCTTTATATGTTCCTATATATGGATGCATTAACATACTGTAGATATGTTAGATATGTTAGCTAAGCTGTTAGCATCAACATGGATGAATTATTATACTATACTGCAGTTTTACAGCTAGCTAGTGCACGTCCAGATATGTTAGCTGAGCTGCTAAGTGACAGTCATAGCACTTACAACTTGTAACTTAGTAACTTAGCACTTCTAAGATACTAGTAATGGTTAGCTGACATGAGCTAGTTCAGTTGACGTCAACTTGCTTTATGTTAGCAACTTTACAATTTCAGCTGACAAAAACTAAAACAACAACCATCGCCAGCTTAGCTATCTACTCTCCTACCTATAAATTACTTAATATCCACTTTTATACGTTCATATATACATGAGTGCATTGAGGTACTATAGCACAGCATTACATCCAAAAACAGTGATGTTAGCTGTTAGCGTCAACGTGGATGTATTATGATACTATACTACAGTTTCACAGCTAGCTAGTGCACGTCCAAATGTGTTAGCTAAGCTGCTAAGTGACAGTTGTAGCACTACACTACTACCAAGTTACTATTAACAGTTAGCTGACACGAGCTAGTTCAGTTGACGTCAGCTAGCTTTATGTTAGCAGCTTTGTAATTTCAGCTAACAAAACTAAAACTATAACAACCATCACTATAAACCTGCACCACACATGTCACTCTGTTTATAGTTACCTTCAAAATGAACATTTCTAGTTTCATTTAGTTATTTTGTGCCAATTGGACTCTTAAAGTAATGCAAGATGTAACAAAATAAACTCAAATCTCTGCATGCGGAAGTGTGCACATGTGCCACGCTGTCAGAGGGCTGTAGATGGATTATGAAGGGGCCAGTGTTGGGGGGTGGGCACCAGGGCGTCAATGTAAATGCACACCTGATCGCCCAGGGGTCGTGACCCCCCGGGTGTCCGGGGACCAGTTGTTGTTCGGGACCTCTCCGCTCACGAGAGATCAGCGGGGTCAGTGCATGTGGCAGAAACACTTGCTTCAGATGTCAGAAAATTATTTACTGCGGTCCTCTCATGTCCCAACAAACAGCTCCGACAAATGTTGTAATTTATTAACAGAAACGGCCTTTGCGAGCACATGCTCCTTGATTTGAAAACATTTCTTGCTTTCTTTTTCCCCTCTTTTCTCACTGCGGTTCGGAAAATCGTGCAGAGTGAGTAAATGGAAACGTTTGGCTGCCCCCCCAAGTTTGAGTCTAAACCATTTCATCGTTGTGTTTGTTTAGGATTACCAAATCCAGGTGGCCCATCCCCGCCGTCCTCTGGAGATTTCTCACATCCAAACTTTGGAAAGCCTCATGAAAGAAAGTGTGTGGTTGCAGCTCTCCTGGACGTGTTTATACACCGGGGTTCAGGAGTATCATTGCAGTGTAAGACTCGCTGCCACCCACCCACAGCACCCAGCTGCCCAGATCTTGTCTTTTGGTTCAGTTTCTCAGTAGATTTTAATCTAAACCAACCCCATACGACTTATTCTGTGTCCATCTCAGACGAGCTGCAACATGCCATCAAATATATGCCAGGCAAGAAGACGACAACGACAGATATGCATCTCATCTGAGGTTGCAAGGGGGGGGGTTAGCAGGAAGTGAAATAAGGTTAAGTAGAAAATTGTGCCAACTGTTATCCCTCTACATCTACCATGGCAGACTGTAAAAAAAAAACCTCAAGACCGAGCAAACCCAGCAGACACCCCACAGTGACTCCTCATTACACCCTAATAGCTTGCTCGTTGCTCCAGCCAGGAACCTTGACCTCTGACGATCAGTCACCGCAGTACATGCTGAGCTTCAAAACACACATTCCTTCCATCCTCAGGCCTCTTCTCACAGCGGCTCTCAACCCTTCAGACAAACCGCCGCTGTCAGTTCCAATAGAAAATACAGTTGAACAGTTCAGCCCCCGTGCTCCTCAGGCATTTTGGGTTCGGTGCAGGATTTTTTCCAAGTTAAAGCACGCAGAGGAGCCTTATCTTCGGGTCAGTAGGGCACTAGTGTGCAGCGCCTTTTATGAGACAAAATCACGGTGCCTGAGAGAATTACAGCAGATTTTTATCTGACCCCTAAACACGTCTCTGAAGATAAATATGCAAGTAAGCATGAACGTGAACGTGTTGTGTCGGCTCGGTTTCAAAAGATTTGAAACGAAAGCGACTAGAAGTTGATTATTGGTGTAAGAGCTCCCTCTATTGGTGAACTCACGGAATCTCTAAACGCATCTTTGGATGGCTCTTCATCAGATCTCTAAATAATTTATCAGATTATTATTCATGGTTTGAGTTATATTTAAACATGAATACGACCTATGTTTTCCTGACATTGTTTAAATTGTGTAACCGAGGTGGTAAGATACCCAGTTAAATACATTAGTTTAGTGAATGTATAGCTGTTGTAGAAGGAAAGGTTTATTTAAAAGCATTAACGATGGCTTGGCACACAGAAAACACAGGCCATCTGCAAAAACGTAATTTCACACCAGCACAAAAACAAATGCTTTCCATTTTTCCTTTTTATGTGGGAGGAAAAGCTAAATCACTAACACAGGCAAGGGTGGCCTTCATGATTGTTGCACATGTCTTTGACTCGGCCACCATGTGGCAGCAAAACGCAGCGACTGCAGAACCAATCTGGAGCCTCAGCGCTGCTCAGGCTTCTTTTTTTAAAATAAAAATTAAATGGGTTGTAATGGAAGTTTCTCACATGGTTTAGATGCTGCTTTAAACTATAAGTCTGTTCAGGTGTATGTCATATTTTTTGTGTTCTTTCAGGTCCTGGGAGCCAGAGAGAAGTTGTGACCTCCAGCAGATAAGAGGCATGGATCAGATCTACGCTGTGTGTTCAGCATTAAACACACAGAAGGAGCAGAGTCTTCTGATTTGTTCACTTCAACCGTAAATATCCACCAAAATGTAGACACAGGTAAGGACTGAATTAACCTTTTCATATAGGCTATATATGGAAATATATATTTATGGGTTCACTTACTTTTGGCGTGTCACGGATATGTAATATTGGCTCAAAAATCCATGTTTCATTTGTCTGATTTGGTTCTTTATCTACTATCAGGGCTTCTGGGAAAATCCACAAAAATCTGGGGTCATGTTTATGCAACAATAAAGGGGATGCAGAGTTTTTAAGCGGCAAGGTTATAAGGTGTAATAAAGGAAGTCATGCAAACAAAAAAATGAACCGTATCAGCAGAGCATTACTGTCACAGGAGGAAAAATGTAAGACACAGTCAATGAGGGAGGGAACCACACAGTTTAGCAAGGATTTGAAAACTGACTCACAAAATAGTGTTAAGCAAGTAAATTCCAAACCAAATGATGTAAGTCGTGGAAGTTAGAAATGTGCAGCTGCTGTAATTTGAATGCAACAAATCAACTCTCGCTTCTCGTGAGCTGCTGACGCGTTTCTCCTTTACGCCGCCAGGTGTCGCCACATAGTCAGAGGGCCACTGTCCCCCTGACTGATAGGAGCCTCTGATACAGATGCGCCGTTCCTCGCAAACGGATCCAACACACAACAATAACACCGACCAAGTGGCGTTCAAGAGCGCGGTGACACGAGTCCGTGCAGAACAGGCTGCATCACTTTGCGTTTTTTATTATTATCATCATTATTATTATTTGTCAGCCCATGAATATTGTGTTAATGACCGACTCAGCTCGTGAAATTTACACGTGTATCCTCCCTTAAATGACGCGTGTGTGTGTGTGTTTCAGATGTTTGGCTCGGCACCTCCGCGTCCTGTGACTTCTGTCTCGCATGATTCGCGATACCTTAAATTACACGTTATATTAGTGTCCAGCGCGCTGCCAAGATTTTAAGGGAATCAAGATGATAGAGCAGAGGCAGGGAGAGAGGGGGGGGCAACACCGGCTCTTTGAAGCAGTTGGAGCTTCTCACAGTGAGAAACTCTTTTCTCTTTTTAAAACAACTGAATCGTGCGTAAAAAAAAAAAAAAAAAAAAAAAAAAGTTTTCACTGCGATGCGATAACATTTTAACTGAAGTAGCCCCGTAAGAGCTTCGCCCGTAACCCCGGTTCCGACCTGCACTTACGTAGCGCTCATTTATCCGGATTGATCCAGCGAGATCCCCCAGGTCGGCTGAGTTCCTGCCAAATGATGTTATTACAGCGAGTCCTTGGTGGCTGCTCGCTCTTCCCTCTTTACGCATCTGCGATACAGAACAAATAAGATCCCCACAATGGACGTTTGTGTTCGATAGCAGGTCTGTTATTGGTAAAAACGTGTACGTAATGGATAAAACAGGCCCGTTTGATTCCCATGTTTTGCCAGTTTCATATAAAGAAAAGAGCCATAAAACCCAAAATATGTAATGTTGTATAACTTTTATGATTTCACGCTTCTCGCAAGATTACAACAATTTCCAGCTCGTGTTTTCAGATTCAACATCAGGAATGACTCAAACCCCCCATTTTGCGCATTGCGGGAAAGTTTGAAAATAGCTTGTCCATCCTTGGTACCGGTGCCTTCTTCAACCTTTAGCAGCGCTTTGACGCTCCTGCTCTCGCCTTATTGAAATCGCTGAGCGCGCGCGCGCGCACACACGGGGGCCTGTTTCCAATCTGAGGACATGCGTGATGAATTTGGGGAAATCATCTGCAGCTTTGCCGGTACCATATAGCCCACCCAGCCCGGACTCGGTCCCCTCTCTCTGCCCCGGGGTATCAATACGATTAGAGGCAGGAAATGTGGGAATCCCCAACAAAGGGCTCCATCATTAAACACAAACAACCAGGGGCCTCCCAACAATACCAAAAGCGCCCTCCGCTCCTCGCGTCTCTTTTATGTCTGAGCAAGTGAAAATCTATTACTTTCATCCCGATATCGCCCGTCTGCTCTCAGCTGCCCGTTATTAAAGGAGATAATCTGACGGAGTCCGACGGGTTTGTGATCAGACGGAGAACAGAGAGTGTAGAGTTTCTGCTCACAAGCCTCAGAAACAATAATACTTCTTTATCTATTTCCCACGCGGTGACATTTATACTTAAAAAGAAAAAAAAAATCTTATCAGTTTGTTCGGCGAGGCCCTCATCATGCAGGCGACAAATTATTATTTTCTCAGCGTCGCAAAATCAGTCATTCCACGTTTATCCTCTGTATCCTCTCTGTAAACGTGTAATTGTCCGGAGGCAAGTGTGTGCGTGGAGTGCGCCTTCGGGAGCCTTCGAGGGGGATTAAGGTTTAAATCCCTGCCTCTCGTCAGAGAAGTGTTTTGGGGATTTTCCCCCTTCACTCGTTAAATTCCGCTGGTCCCCAAACGCGTCACTCAGAATATTCTGAAATTAAAATCGATTGTTGTTTTCTTTTAATGCAATTTTTTCCACCGGAGCTGCGCGTTTAAAGAGGCGGCAGTGCTCGTGTCTCGTGTCCTACGAAGAAATAGATGCGCTTCTAAAATACTTCGACAAACTTTATTTAAGAATGCATCCAACAATTTCTCAAGGATTGCTTCTATTTTCTTTTTATTATTTTCTTTTTCTTTTAAAATAAAAATGTCAGTGATAAGATAAATCTCTAGATGAATCTAAAATTGTGGATGGTTTGGAAACTGTCACCTCGTTAACTAACTTTACTTCATTCAGACTTTCAAACTCAAAATGAACTTTCCCGTCAAACCTATTTATTCCCTTCCTGAATTGATCTCTAATGTCCGCGTCGGCTTGGCAGCGCTGATGCCCCGATGATGATGATGATGATGATGCTGATGATGATTATGATGAAGGTGCGCCGGGTGCCGGGGAGCCTATAGGCCTCCTTGGTATGGCACCGTTTGCGCCGTTTTCATTGGTCAGGATCCCTTTTCCTCGTGCCTCTGCGTGACATCACATCCACCCGACCCACGGGGAAGCAACACAGATTACAGATGATGCTGGACATCTCCGAGGACGCACGCACTTTTACGCACAATCGCCGCTCCGTGCGCTCAAAGACACCGAAATAAAGGATATCAGCGCGGATGCTTTGCGGTTTGGAGACTCTGATCTTAGAGAAGTTGGAGCTGGACTGCGCTGGGATTTTTTTTCTCTCTCTCTCTCTCGCTTTCTCTCTTTTGTGGATGGATATGGGTCGCGCGTAAATATCTTTTCATCACGTCTGAGAGAAGGGCTGTCACTCTCCCACCTGTTGCCAGGTGGTGTTGGCTTTACTCGCGGACTTCTACTATGACATTAGGTTTGGAAATCATGGAGGATATTGTTATCGACGTGGTGGGGGAAGGACTCAGAGACAGTGGAGAGGAGCAGCTCCTACCTTTGGACGTGTCTCGCAGCGAGCTGGACCGCGGCGCGGAGACTCACGGCGGCCAGAGAAAAGAGCGGGACGCCTACAGCCCCGCGCCGGCGTGTCCCCCGACTCCCAAAACCAAAGGTCCCGCATCTGTGAAGCCTCCGTACTCTTACATCGCGCTGATAACGATGGCCATACTGCAGAGTCCAAAGAAACGCCTCACCCTCAGCGAGATATGCGACTTTATCAGCCACCGCTTCGCTTACTACAGGGAGAAGTTCCCCGCCTGGCAGAACTCCATCAGGCACAATCTGTCTCTTAATGACTGTTTTGTAAAGATGCCCAGGGAGCCCGGAAACCCGGGGAAGGGCAACTACTGGACGCTAGATCCCAACTCTTCCGACATGTTTGAGAACGGGAGCTTCCTGCGGCGGAGGAAGCGCTTCAAGCGGCAGCATTTTCGCTTCGACCCGCTCAAGGAGCAGCACCTGGAGCCCAGCGGACTGCACGGCTTCCCGCACGGCACGTACGGGCTCGGCGCGGCCGCCCTGCAGCTGCCCAGCCTGGAGATTTACCCCTACCTCCATCACCACACGCCGTCGCCGTGCGGCCCCGCAGCCATCCCACCTGTCAGCAGCATCCTGCCGGCTCTCTCCAGCTTCTTCTCCCGCGGCGCCCTCACAGCCAAGGCTTTCCTCCAGTCGCAGCCCGGCATGGACGCGTTCTCCGCGGCCCAGTGCGCCGCCGCGTACTCCTCTCCCCTGACCTCCAGCGCTGCCTACGCGTCCCCCGCTCTCTTTCACCCGGCCGCGTCCCCGCACTTCCTCAGTTTACACCAGGAGTATCAGAAACTACAGCGAGGCAGCGGCGACCCGGTCAAACACATCAGCACCAACAACGAATAGCAGCTTTTCTTTTTAAAAAACAGACTTTGAACTCGTGTTTTCTCAGGTAACAGAGACATTTGAAGCAGAAAACTCACAGTTTCTCCAACAGCGGGAAAAAAACGGATGGATCTGACTTTAAAATAATGTTGTAGATATGTTTAAAAAAAAAAATCAACCTCCTTCTCACGTTTGTGGCAAAAAGAAAAAAAAAGAATCGTTCAACACACTTTTTTTTATCTTGAATTATCATCTTTTGTTTAAATATTTAAATGACGAGTTTCCTATGCTTTTTCTTCTCGGAAAGAAATAAAGTTGAATATTTAAAGTCTGCATTAAGTTGTATTTTGCACAGACCCACGTGGGAAGTTTAGAAAAAAAACAACAACTAAGGTTCAAATATTTTATCAAAACATACGTTCATTTCTGGGTTCTGAATATTTAATTTCTGGATTATATGAGGCATTAATCTCAATTTTAAAACAAACAAACAAAAATCTTCGGCTGAGGGTGAAAAAGAAACTAAATAAAAAAAAAACACACAAATGAGAAATAAAACAGGCCTTAAAGCTTCACTCCCTCCCTGCGAACGTGCGCGTCTCCTCTGCGTAAGTAGATTGCACTTGGGAAGTTTATGACGCGCAAAGATGTTTTGTTACTTAATTGATTTATAGAACCTAATAAATAATCTACAAAAAAATAATTTCTTTAACAGTAAACGTGACCTTTTTTCTTTTCTTTTCTTTTTTTTTTTTCAAACAGACGCGTGGGGGGAAAAAAGCCCAAATTGTGAATTACGTCAAATAAAATCCTGCGCGTAAATCTCAAAGTCAGTTTGGTATAGATGCTTGACAGTTCACCGAAACAGGGATTAAAAAACCCTGAGGATCTGTCAGCTGAGGGGTTTAACAGAGCACCCATAGAGGTCGATCAGCGCCAAACGCGCAGGTCTGTCAGGTGTTTTTAAGCTGCAACCTTGAAAATATACACGTCTGTAATTGAGTGGGTTTTCCAGAAGAAGGGCCACACACGCGTCCTGTTCCCCGCAGAAAAATCTGCGCAACACATTCTCGTGTCAAGTAATCATAACCTGCTTTCTGCTGCTTTATTCCCACAAAGGCTCGTGTTAAAATACCCTTTGCTTAATTTTGTTATATATTTTGTTATATATACATATATTATAAATTACAGTTCGTGTTTCTGTTTTTACTATGTGGAATAAACCACCCCAGTGAATAAGGAATTCATTTTAATTAAAATAATATGGAATGACACACTTTTAAATGTTTGTCATATCAAGAAATGCCCCTACACATTCAGCTAGAAAAAAATCTAATAGGTGTTTATTTTTATATTATTATTCTTTTTCATTTTACACTTACAGACTGAATCAAAACCAGGCAAATTAATCACAATCCACCCAAATCATTTCATTCTATTTTTCTTTCCTTAGGTAGAACCTCCACACAAAACACACGCAGAGCAAATCTGTATTTTCTAAATCTGTCCAAGAAAATGTAATTATTCCACGCGCATAATTCAGGATATCTGGTTCACTTTAAAACTTCCTTCGCGACGAGCAAGACAGAAGTAAAATAACTCGAGGTTTTCGCAGCATGGAAGTATTTATTTGATTTTTATTCTGGGTTAGATGGATTGCCACACTGACGCTCTTGGACTGTGGGACTGGCTGATGGATCGCGCCACACACTCAGTCCTGTAGCTTGGACTGAAACAAATAAAGAGATTGTTACCTGATGGCGAGTGCATACACACACACACACACACACACACACACACACACACACACTGAGTCTCCATTCAGGAAATTTTACATTAGTTGTTTTGGATTTAATTCAGTCTGTGCTGAGGTTTCTCTTCTTTTTTCTTTTTTTTTCTTCCTTTTCTTCTCTCCCCCGCCGCACACATAGCCAAATGTCTAATATTTGCACGGCTAATCTTAAACAGAGCGGCGAGAGCTGTGGTTAAACTGATCCAACACGAGATTCATATCGTGCACCGCAACCCCTCCGCTATTATCCTGCTGGAAACCCACGTTTACAGCCGTTTGCTTTTAATGATTTAATCCAATTAAGACGAATGTGAGTTTAGAAGGACGGGAAGAGTGAGAACACGAAGGAGGAAACGAGTCAGGAGAAGAAGAGGAAGAAGAAATCTTTTTTTTTTTTAGTGTAATCTTCTGCTGGTGTGAAGACAAGAGAAGAAGAAAAAAAAACTGAAGCAGGCAAACATTCGCAGAGAGATTGGCAGCCAGGGAGGGGAGTCAGGGTCATTTCTTGGGGGGCGAGTAGTCGGTGCACCTGATAAAATAAGCAATTCAGACACCCTGGGCTTATGTAGCTGCGACTGCACATCAGTTTTCCATCGTGGAGGAGGTGAACGTCGCCAGTGTGCTGCTTTAACTCTTTCTCTCTCCCTTTTCCCCTCATTAAGCGTGACACGCTTTATTAAACCTGCACTTGTACTACAAGTAAAAGCTTCTTTTTTAATCATCAGCTGCAAGATTTTCCTGTTTCCAACCACTTTTCTCTCCCTTTTTTTTCTTTTTTTTTTCCCTCCCCGTGCCCGTTTGGAGGCTGTTAAGTCACTCAGGAACGAGAGGACATGTCGCCGCCGTGGGCCTCGAATCAGTGTCACATTAAGATGATTCACGACGTGAGTGGATGTGTGTCGGGGTGTCAGCGGTGCATGGCGCTTTTCTGCTCGGCCGGACGGATCGGCCACGAGTCGCCCGGGCCCGTATCTGGGGGCCTCTGATGTGTGGAGCTGGGAAAAGTGAGTCGACTCGGGGGCCGGGACTCCATTCATGCCGAACTGTGCCATGCTTTCACTCTCCGCTCGCAAACGCCAAGCCAAACAGGCAAGATAAACTCATTGGTGGAGCACCCCGCCTCAAACGCCTCCGAGGAGGGAGGGCAGGGAGTGGTGCATTCTGGGATAGGTTCAGTTAGGGCAGGAAAATCAACACAACTCTGCACAATTTGAAATAAGTTCCCCCTGAAAACATTTTTTCCTGCTGTTTCCTAATAAGAGTTTGGAGGCTGAGAGCGAGTCGTGGGAACGCTCCGGATAAACACCTCACCTCACACATAAAGTCGTAGAAACCCCCCCCCCCCAAAACAACAATAACCGCAAACTTGGAGTCGGCGCATTCGCTCGTGGGTCTGTGCCGAACAGAAAGTTCCTTTTAGGTGCTGTGGTTTTTCAGTTATCATTAGTAAATCTCACACCTTTTCTTCTGAGCTCTCCTCTCACTTTAATGGCTGACTTCCACAGGCCCCGCTCGCTCCTTGGCGTTTGCTTTTCCTGGCAGGGTCGATCCCCGCTGCCCTGCTTCGGGGAGTTATTCAATTATAAATCTTCCAACCCTCCTCCTCCTCCTTCTCCTCCTCCTCCTCCTCCACCTCCTCCTCCTCTCCTTGCTTTCCCCCTCACCGGTCCATGGGTTGCCCTGCCAAGCCCTGTAAAACACGCCGCTCCGCTGGTGCACCCCTCTCCAGTCTCGTGCCCAAGAATTTATTAGTGCGGTGTGTTTTTGGAAAAGGGACCCCCCCTCGAGCCCGGGTGCCAACAGATGACAGTGACATATAGCAGGAAAGCCACCCAGAAGGAGAATGATCTCACACCTCAGCCACGCGCTCGCAGGGAGTGGGAGAAAACAGTGGAGAGAGCGGAGAAAGAGGGAGATCTACAGCTGGGGAGGGGTGGAGGGGACAATAAAATCAAGATGAAAAGAGACGCGAGGGGAAACAAAAAGGTAGAAAGAGGATAAAAAAAACAAACACACAGTCAATGATCTGCAGGAGAGGCAAACCAAAAATATGCCGTATTCAAATACTTCAAGATGCTGGCCAAACTCGAACATTGTGTTTTAATAATTTCCAAATAAACCAAACTATGTTAAACCTCCTAAATATTCTATTCTTACCCTCAGACTATTGTCGTAGCCAAACTCTGGGAGAAATGCTCTACTCCATTAGACATCTAAAAAAACTTCAAAACTTTTAGAGATTCTCCATTTAGTTCACTCCAGTGGGTCGTTGCAGCGAACTAGCAGCGGTTCATCAAGCGTGCGGAAAGACCTCACTTAAGATGAAGGCCGCAGCCTACTACCGTGACATGTCATTCCTGAAATACTAAAAGTAATGCTGCGGCGCATCTAAAAAGACATCCGCTAACATGCTAGCAGAGGAACCGTCCAAATCCTCTCCACGGGAGTCCATTAACAACTTCACCAAACGCCCTGTGGTTACAGAGAGAAGGAGGCTGCACATCAACTATTTACTGGTGAATTATATCATCAGTTATTAGAACTTCGGAGGCGCACCACATTTTTTTGAATTGATGGGACTGAGCTGAAGCCTGTTTCTATTGACCCCTTCATGGCCTATGTCATTGTGACATCACAAACGTTAGCTGGAGGCAAAACAGACAGAAGCTTGAGGCGACCACTGTCACCGTGTCATCTTGCTGTGTTTTTGAAAAAATAAAAACTTGAAGTTGTATCACATACCAGCCACAGTCATCAACAACGCGCACACTTCTTACCATATACAATTAATATATAATGCATCATCAGTTTCAGCCTGGGAAACGTTATGGGACAGACTAAATTGTGACTGAAATTATGCTAGGTTAATCATTATTTGGGGGATTCTTATTAGACATTAATGCTAACTGCTAGCTAACCCAACATTAGTTGTATGTTTTGGAGGTCCAAGCTTAACTTGGATTTGCTACGTTACTCTCCACAGTGGTGCTTCTCGCTTCTTGTAAGACACACGAGACTTTGTCCCCTCTGTGTCCTCGTTTGGTCAAATCGTAGTCCCATCTGTCAGGATCAACTTTTGAAAATGACACTCACTATCTCAAGGAGTGACTGTATTAGTATATAATGTAAAATATGAGTTTTAGTAGTACATTTTCTCCCGAAACAGTCCGTTGAAATATGCTAACTTCCGTTTACAAGCTGTGGCGTTTGAGACGTTTTGCCTCCAGTTAAGCCCCGCCCCTCATAAAACGTCACATTGTTTACAAAGGGGTCTCTACAGTCTACACATTCTCTGCAGTGCACAGTGTGAAGCACATGAGCCGTCTGCTCTCGGCGTATGTGTTCAGGTACGGATTTCGTTGTTGCAAATCATTACTTTCTTCTGTGTTTTTATTAGTGATGTCATCAGAGACTAGCCGACTTTCATCCCATAACAGGCGACTTTAAAGCATCTGAACCCGTGCAACCCCTAATTTGTACTTTCACTGGGTGGCACGTCTCTATTTTCAATCTCCCCGGTTTTTGACTGTTCATGCCCAGCTGCCGGCCTCATGCCCTCGCCCTGCACACTTTAGCTTGGCTTCCTATTTTGAGCACCACGGGCCTGGCGTTCACGTCATCGTGTGAGGTAAGGCTACGCACTGCAGGTAGAAGTCCTCCAACCAGCCACAGACAGAGTCGGTCTACAGGCGTGGAGATCAAACGTCGTGAGAGTGTGATGTCACCCACAGCAGCCCCCTAAACCACTTACTGCACTAAATGAGAGCCATTAGCCGCACAAACAAAGACTTAAAGCTCTGTGTCATTTAATCAAAGGGTTCAGCAGGAAGCCCAATTAACATCTGGGCCAAGATGTGTCAGATCGGGGTCAGACTGTTACAGTGCGGGCTCTTATTACGGCTGCACGGTCCAAAACCTGGCGGTCGACGTTACGGCCTAATGAGAGTCAGTAACCCCAACCTGGCTGCAGCCCGCCCGCTCCGTCTGATCTCCGAGGAAGACAAAGTGGTCTGCCTCCCACACCAGGCATCGCCACGAAGAGCGGGGTACGCTTCAAAACCCAGGCAGTTAATAGCTGGAAACCTCGCTCCACTTTTCTTTTTTTTGGGGAGGGGGGACGGGGGGAGTGAGGGGGCTTCGGGGTTCTCTCCTCAATAACGTCTGCAGTGGCATATTACAACTTGGAAGTGGATTTTAAAAGGCAGTAGAAAAAGGGGTTGCCAGAATGGGAAAAACATGGATTGGCTCAAGGGAAGCAGATTAGGCGGGCATGCCAAACCTCACGCTTTGTAAGAAACAAGAAAAAGACTCTTTTTACATTAATGCTCGGGAGTTACGGACCAACCGCATAGCTGGGGGGAAATCAAAAAATCCCACCCTGCTGTCCGAAAAAGAGAGAATGAAAATCCCAGCCGGTGAATCGTCACCTCATACGAATCTGTTCCCTCATTTTTTTCGTCACCGCAGTGAATAACGCTGTAAGGTGCTGTAAGGTTGTCAAAGTTAAAGGACAGACTTGAATATATATATATTTATATATTTTTTTTCATCATTGCTGCAGGTCTCTGTGTGCTCAGGGAACTGTAAAACCAATTCACAGGCTTGCAAACATCCTGTAACAGCAACATAAATCCACTAATTCAGGCCTTTGTGTTTGGTAATGGATGTTTGTCCCGTACTATGTAGATGTGATATGATAGGATTGATTGCTCTGAAGATCACTGAGGCTGCTTTCTAGCACCGCCCTGCCACCCAAACTGTCGGCCCAAGGAGCCGTTGATCCCATGCTGCCTCTGTTGGTGGTCCCTGGTGTAAGCTATATTTTCCCCTCACTTCTCTCTCTCTCTCTCTTTTTTTTATAGCGAACACAAAATTGTTCCTAATTCGCTGCTGCTAGAGGGGGGTAATTTGCGGCTTTTGGCTGAGTGTCGCAAGCCCCAAATTTGAAAAAGCTGCTGAGGAGTTTGAAGCCCGTTCTGTGAGAGGCAGTAGGAGCAACAGTAGGGAGAGGAGAGGCAGCGAGGGAGCCTAAATCCAATCAGTCGAGAAGGAAAAACAGCAAAAACACGATAAGACTGCAATGCAATAATAACAGTTGGGTAATGTAATCTGTGGCCACCAATAATTATGGCCCTTTCAATGAAATGATAGCGATAATGTCGGCTCTTCTATCCCAAGTTAATGTGATTTCTGTTAAGCCTGTGAAAACACTCTTACTGTAATCACAATGCTCGTATTTCACTTTTGTGTCTTCTTCGCAAAATTTCTCAGATAAAAACTCTCTCCTCTCCGACTCCCAGGCATAAGAGATGCCATCTGTAAAAGGGAAAACAGCTGGACAGTTCTGAAGAACATTTAATGATGAGCAGAATTCTGGTTTAGCAATTATCTCTCAGGTAAGTGTGTAAAGGTCAATGAGGACAACTCACACTGGTTCATCGGAGTCCCTCAAGGTACTACACTTGGCCCACTTTTATTTCCTCTGAATACATTTTTTTTTTCATCATTTTGCAGGCAATTAACCTAAGATGCACTTTAACTGCTGTCTTCCTTTTTTTTTTGTTAGTTAGATGAAAAGATAAGTGCTACTCTCATGTATGTATGCAAAGCTACCACCTGGTTTATGTTAGCATAAAGACAAGAAGCAGGAATCCAGACAGACAAGACACATTTTTAAACCTTTTTATGCATTAAACAAATATTGTGTATTTAGTGAGATTTAACCTCCTGAGACCCGAGCTTTTATTTGGTATGCATTATTAATTCCTCCCAAGGAATTTGGGATTAGTAGGACCTAAGAAGTATAAAAACTAAGCATCGTCTTTCAACAGGAAGTACAAGTTTTGTCCTCATATGTGGACATTGGGATTATTTCCATATTTATATCATAATAAAGTCATTGATGTGTGACAAAATATAAAACTCTTTATTTTAATACCTGAACATGGCTGGGCGAAACCAGAAATGTGAACAATGAAGTCCCAACATCCTTGAATGAGTACTTGCTAATTAGTGAGGTTGTAGCTTGTTGCTATTGATAACATTTGTTAAATTTACAGGTCATACCAATCTAGAAACCTTAATAAGCTTAAATAAATAAGTTTTAACCGTAGGTTTAGGGTTACTGTTGGTTATTGTTGAAAGGCTACCTGACTCCAGGTGTTTCCAGCTCTCGTGCTAAGCTAATGCAGCCAACTGCTAGTGGTAGCTTCTTTACCTCAAAGACACAAATTTGGTATCAATCCTCTCTTAGGATTCTCAATGACTCGCCAACTTTTGTAGTCTAAATGTACAATAACTTGCTCTAAATCTTATCTTTGCAAAGGTCATATTTTACAGCACAGGTCTTCAACAGGGGGTCCGTGACCCCTAGAAGGTCCACAGAGGCACTGCAGGGCAAAATCTTTGGTTGATTAGACATTTTTTTTAGATATTTTTTTCCACAAATTTAAATTTCTTAAAGTCCTTCAAAGACCTTGGCCTGAAAAACGTTAAAGACTCCCTGGTTTACAGCATTTGCTAAAAATAAGAGAGCGCTCCTTTGTGTGATTTATAAAAAATAATGATTAAAAGAGCGACAGTCATGAAGCTAAGATTTAGGGGAATACTGGTATATTATTATAATGGACTGCATTCACTTCTGGTAGCGTAAACAATAAAGTGAGCATATATTTGAGTATTACATTAGTAGAAAAAAATAAATTATGGCTTAAATAATGAAAGAAAATAGTAAATGCATTAATGCAAAATTGAATGCAAATTTGATCGAACCAGATTACAAGAAAAATACTGCAACAATATTTTTGTGGTTAAATAGCATAATAATTTATGCATTCTGACCGGCTGCAGAGATGAGCAGACAGGAGGTGAACGTTGCAGCGTCTGGATGTCTCTTTACACCCGGAGCGAATGGGCCTGAGCGCTCCTCTGTGGCCCCCGTCGACACGAGGGCCCTGAGAGGTGCTCATTCATTTTGATTAACGGGGCCTTCCTCGCTCTCATCCCATCCCTCGGTGGTTCACTCTCTCCTCCTCCGGGGGGAAAAGCCCACATGGATGTTTTCCTTTTTTTTTTTTTTTTTTTTTTTTTTTTATCCCACATGGTTTTTCGCTTCCACAACAGCACGTCATTACCCCGAGTGTTTAAACACTTAAGAACAGTTTAAAAGGAGGGAGAGGAGGTGGCGGCGGCAGCGACGGCGGTGGTGGTGGTGGAGGAGGAGGAGGAGGAGGAGGAGGAGGAGTGAAAAAACACTCACGAGCAATGAACAGTTCTACATTAACTCTGTATCACTCAGGGGAGCTGTAAAGGCTGCCCCGTAAGCGAAATGAAGTCAATAAATAAATGTGGCTGTTGTCAGATGTCTGGAACAGCTTGAGAGGGTTTCAGCTACAGGGCAGCCCACCATGTTGAAATGAAGGGTGATAAGTTTGGGCGGCCCCTCCGAATTAGACGCTACAACTTGCTGAGTGCCGCTGACTAATGGGGGCGGGTTTGCTGCATGATAAATTCAAAAACAAGGGGGTGAGGGAAGCGGGGGGACGTTTGATCTGCACCAAACCGCAGTTTGTTGAAAGTCACATTGCAGCGAAGAGCGAGAGCACCGTCGTAACCCGGAGAGGAGGTTTATTGTTGCATGCAGATCCCACATGAGCTGCCTCTGATAGCGATGCTGCCACCCCCCCTCATCTCCCCCCATAGAGGCCTGCTTTCTCAGCAGACAGTCAAAGCAGAAGTGACAGGAGCTGTCACTGAGACCGAGCACGGCTTTATCTCAAAAAACTACGCCGTTCGCCGAGACGCAGCTTTTTTCCCCCCCGCGCGAGTCGGCCCCGGGGAAACGTGGAGCACGAGGAGAAGCAGTAGCAGCTGCGTGAATGTTTTTCCAAGTTAGAGCAATTGATCAGCGAGAGTCCTAAAGGAGGACAGGGGTCCACGGAGGGAGGGGAGGTGGAGGTGGTGGTAGAGCACGGTTCAGAGGAAGCTGCAGGTGTGGGGAAGAGAAAACACAATCACATCACAAGTCAAACAAATGTGTCTCCGCTGATGGAGATGGATGGAGGGTCAGCATTCCAGTCCACGCTGGAGATCCCCGCCGCTTAGCCCCTGGGTCCTCGCTGCGTCTGCTGCAGCCGCCGTGGACGACGACGATGACGATGACTACGCCGCCGCCGCCGCTGCTGCTGCTGCTGACGTTCCCGGGGCCAAACATCTGGAGAGAGAAACTGAGAGGAAGTGACAAAAAGAAGAGGGAGGAGAGTGTGTGGGTGAAAAAAAAAAAAAAAAAAAGGGATGGACTGAGGTCAGGGGGAGAGGTGAAAGATGTTAAACGAACACCCGTGTTTATCTTGGGGACTCCTGTGGAGGAGGAAGGCCACATAAGTGAGCGCCTGTCGGTGGGAGAAAGTTCACACCCTCCTCCTGCATTTTCATCTGCTCCTCTTTCTGGCATTTCTTCTTTTTTTTTTTTGTTCTAACATCTCCCAGGCAGCTAGAGGTCAGAGGCTGCAGTAAACGGCGCAAAATTTTGTCTAAACCTCTTATATCAGGCTCCTGCCATCCTTCACAGAAGCCTTAAACCGACTGCTAAAAACTTCTCCCTTTTTTTTTTTTTTTTTTTTAGTGAGTGTGTGTGTTTTCCCCAGGAGTCCTATAAAAGTCTGCTCAGCTCTTGTTTTCTCTACAAGTCGAGGGATGAGCTGGAGCTCATAAAGGGAAAACTCAGAGGGCACGCTGAGGTCCTGGGCTCTGTAAAAGCCAGCAGCTCTGGCGCAAGTAGCAGGCGGTGCGGAGGAATATAGAGTTATGTACACTCTCTCCACACCTTTGGAGCATTTGATCCCTGTGAACGCTGCACGGCTTGGAGAGGACACGCTCTGTAAATTTCCCTCCCTCCCGTGTGCTGTGTTCTCAGTAACAGCAGCTTGTAAAAAGAAAGAAAGAAAAACCACACACATGACAGGTGCCAAAGTCAGGAATGTGGAAACAGTGAATAATGAAATATTATCACGCCACTTGCTAGTTATTTCCTTTTCGTTTTTTATTTCTTTTTGTGAGATGAGACGTGTGCGTGTGTGCTCTGCCGTAAATGGGGATTATTAGTAGTAAAAATTTAAAAGTTATTGATGCATAAAAAAACATATTGGCTGTACTTTATAAATCACATTCATTAATAACTTTGTGAGTAGCAGGTAACTGGAGCTATTTTATACAGTTTTGGATGGACTGCTCCCAGTGATGTGAATGTATTCATTTAAATTTAAATTGGACCTTAATTTTTTATAACTTTAGTTTACACATTACTATTTACTATTACTAATAACTATTTGAACATTTTTATGCTACTGTCTTCCTACTATAAGATTTTATTATTTGTTTATTTTTTAACTAATTTTGTCTAGCTTTTACCTAACTGATTTCAGGTTATATTTGTTTTAGGTAACGATTTGAAATACATTAGCCACTTAGCCATTATTAGTCATTTAGCTAACAATTTTAAGGGCTTCATCTAGATTTTAATCCAACTTTTTCTAGTTTACATATTTCTTTTCGCTAACTATTTGAACTACTTTTTAAGGGATCAGTTACAGTGTTACAGTTTTAAGGGTTAATCTAGGTTTTTAGCTAATTGTTTCTAGTTTACACATTTTTTTTAGCCAGCTGTTCATCCAGTACTTTTGTCCTTTTCACCATTTAGCCATCTAGCTACTGTTTTAAATGTTAATTTCGGTTTTTAACTGTTTTAGCTAGCTTATCTTTTAGCTAACCATTTTAACTTTTTACCCTGTAGCTTTGCCACTTTCAGCAATTAGCCACTTAGCTAACTGTTTTAAGACACTCATCCAGCTTTCTAGCCAACTTTTTCTAGTTTACACATTTATTTTAGCTAACTATTTGAACTACTTTTGTCCTTTTCACCATTTAGCTATTTAGCTAAAGTTTTAAGGGTTAATCTAGGTTTTTAGCTAAATGTTTCTAGTTTATACATTTTTTTTTAGCTAGCTGTTCATCGGGTACTTTTGTAATTTTCACCGTTTAGTCATTTAGCTACAGTTTTAAGGGTTAATCCAGGTTTTTAGCTGTTTTTAGTTCATAGGCGACATGACTTTTAGCTAACCATTTTAACCCAATAGCTTCGGCATTTAGCCATTTAGCTAAGAGTTTCATCCAGCTTTTTAGTTAACTGTTTCTAGTTTACACAGTTATGTAGCTAACCATTTCAGCTGTTTATTCAATATTTTTACCATTTAGCTAACTGTTTTAATGTATGTAAACTACTTATAGCTAACCATTTAAACTATTTGCCTAATGCTTCTGCCATTTTCAACAATTAGCCCGTTAGCTGGCCTTTTTAAGGGCGTCACCCAGCAAACTGTTTCTAGTTTATATATAGCATTGAGCTAACCATTTTAGCTATTTATCTGCTACTTTTAGACTCAACATTTGGCCATTTAGCTAGTTGCTAGTGGCTAGTTTCAGTAGTTTACATTTAACAAATCATTTAAATTGTTAATCCAATACTTTTGTCATTTTCACAATTTTTTAATAATTTCCACTTTCACATAACTTTGTTTTGTTTATTTTTATCCTTTAGCCAACACTTACTATTAAACATAGCGTAATTACCGTCATATAATATAGTCTGGGTTATTTTATGATTGCACACACTGGGTTTCTACATAGTTTAAATTACTTTTCTGCAGAAGAACCTCTTGCATGTATCTCAGACTTTACTATAATCACATTTTAGAAGCTTACATGTGCTGTATGTACAATCATGAATATAGTAGTAGTAGTAGTAGTAGTAAGTCCAATTACGTAAAGCTCCAAAATAAGTTAGTAATTTATAACATTTTGAGTCATAGAAATGAAATCCGCTCGCATGCCTAAAAACTTAAATGTACTTGGTTACATTCCACCATTGCTTGCATGCGTGTGTTTTTAGTGCTGATGGCACAGTGGAGGATTTATTTGAACAGATGTGAACTCCCAGTGCCAGGGTGACCTCAGGTCCTACTTGCAACACTGAAGCTGATCTCTCCGCCCTGGAAAAATAACACTCGTTTTAACAGACTGACCCGTGGAGGCAAGCGCTCGCAAACGCGCTGTGTAAGATGAGTCGGGGAATAAAGCTGCATTTCCTCTCACAGGGTAATTGAATCCCAGTGTAACCTTATCAACACTTGCTGCAATGTGGAACGCATGTGTCAGGTTATGTCCTTGTCTTCTGTGAAATATCTCAGTTACAGTAACCAGACTGTACAGTAAAACCAGAAGTTATATTCCCTTCAAAGTCAGATATATGGCGCTGGATTTATTTTCTCATTGACTGAAAGTGGAAGGTTTTATACCGAATGCACTGCACATTAACAGCGCCGAGCGTGAGTTAGTGGAGTGCAGAGGTTTCTGACAAGAGCCATAAAGGAGGTGAATTTATGTGTCAGAGTGATACAAGGCGGAGGTCAGAGGCAGAGTGAAGTGTGCAGGGTCGACAAGGATGAAGAGACAGCAATGTTTGGAGAGAGGACAGGGGAGAGTGATGCTAATTTATACTACGCTAATTGGAAACAGCAGAGCCCTGCACCTGAACCGCATTCTCGGGCCTCGTGGCCAGCGCCGCGTTCGGGGCAACGTGGGAGGGTGATGAGGGCCAAGGGGGATGGATGGAGAGATGGGAACGGAGGTTAGGGTCAGTGTCAATGGCGGCCTTGTTGTTTCTGTCCCCGCAGACGGGACAGAGGTTTTGGTGTGGGTGCGTGTGGAAACACAAGCCGTGCGTGTCTGAGCAGAATTACCGGGTGTGTTTGAAATTTTCTGGGGGTCATGTTGTTGTGACAGTCTCACAAACACAGCACACATACACACCGATGTCGGAGCCAGAGTCAGGACCACCCTGCTGCAGCAGAGAGTGAGGGGAAGGGGGGGAAGAGAAAAAAAAAATCAGCTTAATGTGTCATGGTTTCAATCTGACACGATCTAACATACGACATGGCTGGACTTCAGCAGTCTTAGCTTCCTAGTAAAATAAATATGACAGCCTCCTCAGATAATTACCGTGCTGTGACCATGTTGAGTCATAGCATCCGTTAATTATTAGATTGGGCCGCGTGAATGCCCGGGTTCATTTCTCAAATCCCCGCTGCTTGTGATGTCTGCAATATTTCAGTGAGCGATGGTGAATTCAGATGTTGGCTGTGACTGGGGTCTGGCGTTGTGCTAGAAAAATGAAGTAATCGTGGAATTTAGATTGAAAAAACATTGACGTTGCTTGATGTGCTTTCATATCGGCACGATCTGTTTGCACTGCTGAGCCGTGAGCCCATTAAGGCCAGAGATTCCCAACCTTGGTCAGCTCTTGTAGCACAGAAATTATTTCTGCAGTTCCCAGGAAGTATCTGAAAAACAAAAATACACGAACATATAACAGCTACCAAATATACTGGATATTATTGGCCTGATATTTAGCTGCGTAGGTCGATGTGGTCAAGTTTGTTGAGTTCTCTTCACTGCCAGTCTCAACCTCAACAATAAATTAATCCTAAAAATAAAAAAAAGGAACCATGCTCTTAATATTCCATAAGTAAATTAATTTGAATTACCAAGTGGATCGACATAATACTTAAGAACATGTTTAAACATATTTTCAGCTAAAGCTGCCCTAAAGTCGTATTTAAAGGACCAGCATGTATGATTTAGTGCCCTCTATTGGTAATATTCTAAATTTCAGTAAAAAAATTTTTTGCAAACTTGTAGGATAGAGCCTTGCAATTAACAGTTAAAACACTGAGCTGATTTAACAGATTAATGATTAAATTAGTTAAAGCTATTAAATAAAAAAGTTAAAACCGTTGCTAAACTTATTACGTTTACCGGTTAAGTTGGCTATTTGGATTGTTGCTAATGGATAAAAGGATTAAAAAGCTCAATTTATTGGATAAACAGGTCAAAAAGAAAGTATATGTGTTCTCTTGCTTTTTTTTCTCGCTTTTTATAAATATACATTATTTTATCATTTTGCATTTAATATTAAGCTATTCAAATAAAACACAGGTTCAGATATTATTATTTTTTTAATGTGCAACAGTAGGGTGGTGACTAAAAGATAATGTCTTCTGCCTTTTGTCCCTTTACCAAAATATGTTGGATTCATGTTAATGTGTTTTTAAATAGATTTAAATTTGTAGAGGAAAATTTAATAAAAAATGTCTAATCAACCAAAGGTTTTGTGACCCCCCTGCAGGACCTCTGCGGACGCCTTAGGGGTCACGGACCCCCCGTTGAAGACCTACGTTTTAAAGTAATGGACTTAAAGCGATGGTTGAAATATCCAGAGTCTGACACACCAAGAGGTAACTTGACCAAATCAGCCTATAGAATAACACCCCAGTACATTTAAAATAATTACACGTCATCCATTTAAATGAGAACATTTGGAAGACGACTTGTGTATTTATACAGGTACTCGAGTTCCCAGCATGGGGATGTTGGCGAGCACCACAGTCCTGGAAGGGACAAGGAAAAAAAATTGATTACGTTTGGAAATAAAGAGAGAAAATAAGCAAGAAGTTTCAATTTAGAAATAAAAACTAATACACGTCCCCGTCCCTCACGCGCAGTCCGTGGTGTAGATGTGGATTCATTAAAAGTGTCCCCTCACATTTAAATGTCTGTAACTCATGTGAAAATTGTACCAATAGTGACACCAATTTAATGCCTTTGCCAAACTCTGAATTAAACTACATTAAACCTCCGCTGTTAAACATTCACACAAGTAACACGACCGAAACTGAAAACATTTTTTAATGAAAAACCTTCTCGAGAGACTATCGACTTTAAACAGTTGAGTCATCTCCTGGGTGCGAAGTGACGGTCTGTCAGCGTTCACACTCGGACGGCCTTGTCTTTATACACGGGATACACAGAAGAGATAAATAGACCCACCACAAGAGACGGGGGGAGAAAAAAAAAACCTACAAACAAAAGGCCGGATTTGGACATATGGGGAGCATATTGGTGGCGGAGTTGTGATCACAGAAGTTTCCTCTGAGAAGACGAGGATACGGCGAGATTTAGATGTGGCGGGGGCTGTTTTGTTTCCCTTTAAAGGCGTGTCAGTTGTCTGCCCCGCTTCAGGACATTCGAGAGAAAAAACTTCTTTCCACTTCATCACTCCTCGTGATTGACGTCTCGATCGTCTGCGCACATGAACGAGTGTGTGCAAGCCATTTACCAGTAATGACACCGCACACACACACACAAGAGAAAGAGAGAGAGAGAGAAGCCTTATTTCTACTGTAGTGGTTTGCACAGAGACATTTGTCCTATGATACTGCGCTTTTTTTCCACCTAGTATCTATTCTGAGCTCACATCAAAGCCGCCACAATCTGTCTGTTTCTCTCACGATTTGTCTCTCACACACTCCTCTCCCTCTCCGCTGCGCAAACCATGCACAAACCGAAACACATTTGTGTAGGAGCGTGTTATGAGTCGTACTCGACGTATTCTTTGATCACCGCTCGTCTGGCGGCGGATTCGTTCCAAAACAGCGTTCAGAAACACGAGTGATTCACTTTCTGATGATGATTGCGCTCCGGTTCCCCTGGCATTTATTTGAGCTTTTTTTGTTTTTTATATCTATACATATATAAGAGGAATCACCACTTTTTTCACACTACGTTATCATTTCCACATTGATTCCACTGCCCTCTCTGGGCCGGAGTAAAGCCACTGCAGCTGCACATCTTAATCTTATTTCGCCTGTCATGTTTGCTCCATGTTCCCCTCTCTCCCCTTTTCTGCAGGATGCATGGTTTCAAAGGGACCACAGAACAAATCAGAGGCCCGTCCCTGCGCACCGATGGCCTGCCTCTCATTTCGGATGGAGATTGAAGGGCATGTCTGCCCCTGGGGCGTCAGCGGGGATCAGGGGGGCCTCAGTAGCACCCACCGCTGTGGGCCCCTGTGTTTCCACTGCGTGGGAGCCGGACCGTGACACACAACCAAACGCCGAAAACCCACCGCAAGTGCCTCAGCCCCACGGTCCTCCGTCTGGTGAGCGCGGTCGCTGGAAAGCTTCCCCTGCATCCCTTGTTAACCCAAGGTTCCTGCGCGAGAGGAGCGTGTCTCGGGTTTGGCGCCGTTTGAAAAGATACGACAATAAAAAAAAAAAAGAAAAGAAAAAGGGGGGCCCTTGAGCCGGAGTTATTATGTGAGCTTGCGTCGCCGCCGACGGGAGCTGGACGCCTCCCAGCGTTGTTTTGAGGTGCCTCGGGTTCAGTTGGTCGCAGCCTACTGCGAAAACGCGCTCCACTTGGATGGTAGCCTCGCCGCGACTGTGAAGTGGCGACACGGGTCAGCTGGCTCCTGGCGGAGGATGTGTCGGGATCTGGGGGGAACAACCGTGCGTTGCGCGAGATCAGTTCCAGGTTGACGGCGTAAAGAGCGCGCGAGATGTGGCTCCAATCTTCCCGCGTGTCTGTCTCCGGCTCTAGGCCTCCATTAAACTCCCTCCGCTTTCACATGACACGCCGATACCCATCACGGGCTGCATGACAGCACATGGACCTGAGTGACATTTGATGTATGTGGCAGGAGCGAGTGCAGCTCCTCTTTGTGTCTCTCATTCATGTGGTGAGGGCAGGATTAAGACTTGATCCAGCGGAGCAGAAGTGGAGGAGAACGAGCTCGGGTCAGATCTGCCTTGAATTAAGTCAGTGTTGCAGCAGGAATAATACAGCCACCTCCCCCAAAACCCTGTAAGACTACTGAAGTTTCCCCCCTGTGCATGTGCATGTGTGTGTTTGTTTGCGTGTGCGTTTTGTGTGCGACCAAACCGCAGCCTGGTGTCCTTTACAGAGCGGACGGGTCTCCGCTGACGGTTCAAACACAGCCCTCGGCCTCGGCTTCAAAAGGCCCCCCAATCATCGCACCCACTTACAGCCAACGGCGCATGTCACTTAATGTGGACCACACTATTCATCAATTATGGGCGAGCTCAGGGGTGGTGGTGGGGGGGGGGTCCAGCGCCCGCACCGCAGCCCCACGAGTAGTGAGTTGTCTCCTGCTCTGACTGAAGCCCCCCCCGCCCTCCCCACACACACACACCTCAGATCCACAGCAGGAGACGTGAAGCCGCCTCAGACAAAGCTCGTCCTCCTGACGCGCTAATGTGACAGTCGCTTCCCTCCTGCGCTCAGCGTCCCGCAGCGGAGCCGCCCGTAAAACTGGGCCCGCGACCTCGCCCTCCCCGTCCTCCCCGTCCTCCCGTCCCTTGGCGAGCGAACTGAGCCGAAACTGGAACTCATTTGCCGTCATCTGATTCTGACATGTTGCCACGGGGTATTAGTTAAGCCCCAGTGCCTTTCTGGCATCCAAGTAACAGAACGCGTGCTAAGGTTGTTCGAGTGAAAAATAAATGACTCAAATGTGGCGACCATATTTGGGAACACGGCGGGGCGCACGAACCTGAACCAGACCACACAACACCGACCATGTCTTCTTCTTCTTCTTCTTCTCCTTCTTCTTCTTACGGGAGGACTTCCTCGGTCACATCTGGACGTGGGCTTAGGTTCGACGGCGAAGGGACGAAGGGCACGACTCTCGTTCAGCCAGCTGCCGGCGCATGTGCTCAGCGTGTCCGTCAGTGAGCCCTAACCTCAGCAGCTGTGTGTGATTGTGTATTCGTGTCGTCTGGAGGCTTCTTTCCTTCCTGTCGTGTCCTGACACCTCGTCCGAGATCCGTCGGACGCAATGCTTCCATATCTGAGGCTTAGTTTGAATATGTTTTTTTTTCAAGGTATATAACACGCAGACGTTTTTTTGTTTTTGTGGGTTTTTTTGTGTGTGTGTGTGTGTTTGAAAGTTATCAGAAATTTGACAGCTCTTTCCTTCTTCTTCTTCTTCTTCTTGCATCAACATTGTTCCGGATATAAATCTATAATCCTAGTTGTTTTCTTCAATTCATTTTTTGGTGCATTTATATAAAATGTGGGAGACACTAATTTAATTTAAAAAAAAAGGGGTAGAAAGCATCAAGGAGAAGTGGGAGAAGTGCATAAAGTGCCCCTCAGACGTTTTTTTTTTATATTTCTACATAAAAAAATAATGACTCAAGACGTCAGCACATTTTCCTGAAAGCCCTTAAAGTAGACAAAGAGATCTGTTGTAATTGTTTATTGAGGAAGTGAAGCCAGTGCTACTTAGATATGAGCTGCAGGTAAATAACAGCAACTAAGCATTTCCGGCAACTGCTGATCTGCCTTTTGGCTCGGAGGACTTTTAAGAGCAGAACCTCTCCTTGAACTTCTCGCTTCAGGTCCTTCCACAACATTTCCATTGGATTAAGGTCAGGACTTGGACTCGGTTGCTGAGAAACATAAATTTTGTTCGTCTTTAATCATTCTTTCGCGCAACGACTCGTGCTCTTCGGCTCGTTTTCTTGCTGCTCGAGTAAACAAATCCCCACAAAGTGTAATAATTTCATTTGTTTGATCTACTTCTCTCTCTTTTTTTTTCCAAGACCTGTGCAGATATCTGCTGGTTTTTCGAGTCAGTTTTGTGCAGAAATGTAAAAAGAAATTCTTAAGGGCTCGAAAACTGCATATTAACTCTTATGCATGAGCGTCAGTCTCCCGTGTATCCAGCACTCCTGTTTGTTTAATCCAGATGCACACGAAGATTTATTCCTCCTGATTCCTCTTTTTTTTCTGTCTCTCCACGCGGCCAGTTCTTCAAACCTCACTGCTCCTTAAGGGCTTTTACATAAATATGATGAAAATGAATATTCTTATAGAGGTGGAGAGACTATGGCAGCAGGCAGAGAGCTGAAAGCAATCGTGCAAAAATAGATGAAAGTAATTAAAAATGTTAGGTTATTAGAGCACAAACTCAAATGTTAACCTTGTGGCAGTTAACTTTAAATAATGAATACGTGGCTGAAAGTGCAGAAGCTGCATGAAAGCTATAATATTAAGTTTAAGACCTTAAGAAAAGTAAAGGTAAGTAACTTTATTTGACTTTAAAAAATAATTTCCCACTACATTTGAAACCTCATTTCTTTTTTCTTTCTTTCTTTCTTTTTTTTGTAGAATAATAATAACATCCTTATATTTGTGACTATATGTTTTATGCGTCCTTCGTTGAGCGCGCACTCAAACAAACAGTCGGATGGAAGCGAGCGTTGCTTCATAAACAACTGCAGCCACACACGCCAGGAAGGAACATGAAAACAGCTCTAATGGGAAAAAGATGAGAGGGCCCGGAGTGAGCACACCCAGAGAGAGGAGGAGGAGGAGGAGGACAGAGGAGGACAGAGGAGGAGAAGAGAGCCGGCCGCCGGACCCCGGGGTCAGATAGGATCACTGTGGATTCGCTTCTCCTTTTAAAGTTGTTATTTTACGCGTGCTTCCTTTCTATCCACCTATAAATATTTATTTATGGCACCAAATTATCTTTTTTCTCTATCTGCACTGATGTCACATTTATGTTAAATTTACTTTCTTCTTATTATTTAAAAAAGCACTTCTTCCTCAGATGAGCGGTGCTGACCCGAAAATTAAAAAGCGTCTTCAGACCGTCATAATTTTTTTTTTTTTTTTTAGTTTAATGATATTTCTGGCAACAGCGACTTGCTTTGAGAAGGAAAAAAGTGTGTCATCTTGTTGATTTTCCTTTGGTTTGCTGTCTCTCTTTTTTTTCCAGCCCAGAGGGCGCGATGATAACAGAAAAAAAAATAAATAAAAATACCGCGGCGTCCGCGTCTCGCAGCCGACCGGCCCCCCTCCTAGGATCCGCCGAGGGACCGCAAAGGCCCTTACAACAACATTTTTTTGCTCTGAGGGAGAAGAGCAGGAGTTACAGCCTGTGAGTTAATGATGGCTCACTGCTCATTCTCCCCCCCTCGCGTGTTTGTTCAGATTTTGGCCTCGCTTGTTCACACAGGCACAAATCAACGCTGCGTCTCTCCGCGTCCTGGTGGAGCTGATACTGGCCGCCGCCGACGTGAACTCTGGAACCGACCTTAATATTCTGCCTTTTTTTTCGTGTTGTTTATTTTGGTGTCTCACGTCTTCCCGAAGAAATTCAAAAAATAAAATAAAATAAAATAAAAAAAAAAAAATCCACATTCATTTCAATCCACAGCTCCATCTCACCCGTGACGCGTATCCACTAAGGCTGAATAATATTTGGACAGGTGTTCTTTTCCTATAACTTCAAGGGGTCCAGTGTGCGCGTTTCACTCAGGTTTCATATATATATTGTGTGTGTAATAAAGGTGGACTCTGAAGCCTGTGCTGTGTACTGTACTCTGCGTTGTGTGTGTGCGTAATCCCTGACAATAAAAAACTGTTTAGCACCAATTTTCCTTTACTTTTAAAACCTTCTCTCTCTCTTTTTTTCCCTCCTCCTTGTTTCAAGACAAGAGGAGGCCACATCTGGAGGACAGATGTAGGCCCACAGCTTGTTCTCCTCCGCCTCTGACTCTCTCTCGCTCTCTCTATCCCTCGCGATCGCTGCCTCTCGTTCACTCTCTCTTTCTCGTGTCCTCCCCTCCCTCCCTCCCTTCTCCCTCTGCTTTTGGGAAACATGAGAGCTCGGCTAAATCTCTCTCTCTCTCTCTCTCTCCCTCTCCCTCCCTCTCTCTCTCTATCCTTCCCTCCCACCCTGGCCGGACCACCCACATTCGGAAACGCCTAGCTGTTCCTGAGGCAGAGCCGCCGGCAGCTTAGAGGGAGGGAGGGAGGGGGGGGGGAGACTAAAGGAAGATGTAAGGATGGGTTATGACGGACGGTTTTAGCAGAGTATCAATTACATCAGTGTCAAAGCTGGAAACTGCCATTGTGACGCCCGAGTCCTGCGCTTCTTTTGTTCCTCTGCGCCGCATCTATCTATATCCAGTCACTTTACTGTAATTGATGTTGTCCAAAATGCACAGAGGAGAAGGGGGGCAGGGGGGTGATGAGTGGGGGGGGGCACCCTTCAATTCCGCCCCTGTCCGCTGTAACGCTGCAAAAAAGTACTTTCACGTTCGTAGATGTCAAGAAACAAAAATACCTGGGAAGTTTTTTTTTTTTACTTAAATCAGCAACTTTTATTTGCTTGGTGAGCAGTAAATAATCATCTCCCTCTTTTTCTTTTTTCATCTCGAAGCTTTAAACTTTAAAACTCCTGAATTGAAGTTCAATGTCTCCACCTTGTGGATTTTTCTCAGCATTGCTTCGTAACAAAACGTGCGTCAGCTGTTTTCTGCTGTACACATTCATAAAAAGCGATTAAAAAAAAAAACTTGGGTTGTGTAATGATCCGGTAATAAGAACAACTTGGTTTCCGGGTTACGAATAATCTGACGTATGTAGTGGAAACTCTGTTTTAAGAATTAAAGCAGCTATAATATAACATGTATACAGTGATAATGAATTAAATCACAGGTCTTCAACAGGGGGTCCGCAATCCCTAGGGAGTCCACGGAGGAACTGCAAGGGGGTCGCAAAATCTTTAGTTGATTAGACATTTTTATATATATATATTTTTTTAAAAAATCCCCCACAATTTGTTTGAAAAAAAAAAAAATTTGGACATGTGTATTATTTAAACATATGTGTAATTATAAGGATTTTGGTTGCAGCAAGAAACCCACAGAGAAGTGTTATTATTATGAACGTTACATCATCTTACATTGTATTATATTATTATATTATATATTCTTTTTCCAAAGAGTAAAGTGAAACAAAGGCACCTTGTTTCTGCAGAAGTTTCACCACCACCCATCCAAGTAGCCTCTTCTCCCAGGACCATGTTTACAGTCACAGAAGACAAGACCAATACTGTAAAACTACCCGTCCAGATTCGCACAAAAACAAAAATGGAGCATTTTGCAGAGAACATTTAAAGAGATTTTTTGTTTTTCCCTCAGAAACCAATGGAGGCCAAAAACAGAGCTAAAACTGAATGTGAAGTTGGGACATCCTCCACTAGTTGCTCATGTTCTCCTAAAAATAACCAACAGCTAACCGCTTAGGCCAGATTTACGCTTCTGCGTCGGATGATGTTCCCCTGCCCAGAAATGTGACTACAAGTTGTGGTGACGCAGATTGCGAGAACTGCAAGCGGCCTGAAGCGCACCTCCACGTCCTCATTGTATGGCTCTCATTCTGCTTCCTACATCTACTCACACGTCTTCTCTGTTTTCTGCTTTGCCAACATGAGAGCTCTGGTCAGTCCCACTCGCCATTGTTTTTAAAGTACACAAAAGAAGAAAACTACCGCTGCTACCGACAACTGCTGTTTTTCAACTGAACAATGACCAACATACCAGCACACAAATAGAAATGCTCGGGTCACTCACTAAAGGTTATGGCAGAGGCCTGACCCAGAAGCATAACAAAATTTTAAATTATATAGTGTTAAAAGGTGGTAGTATTTTAACAGTGGTGTTTCTGCTGCCCCCAAGTGGCCAAAAGATGTATTTTAAAAACATATTGTCATTTATGCGCAATTTTTTCTTTACTGATTTGCAATGAAGTTGTTCTTATTAAAGGAGTATCACTCATCTATAAAGCAGGATTTATTAATCATTTTAAGCTTTTTGCAACAATAGTAACCATTCTGACGTAAGTAGTGCAGCTTTGGCCCCGCTAGCACCTTGGATTAACATCCGTCCTGGCTGATACAACCTCATTGGTGTTTATTTGCATACAGAGAGTGAAATTGGTACTCGCACAGGTCGGATGTTAAGTCAAGGCCTTAGAGATGAGGCATAAATACTATTTTTGGCAGCTAGTAGGCTGTGAAAACAGTTAACTGACTTCATGGTGCAACACACTGCATAATAATATATTAATGTGAGGTCGTGTCTCATTTAGTTTTCTGAGTTTTTCTTCTGCCCACTTCAGTGGCCACGGACCCCACGGTGGCCCCCACCATACCTCCGGCGGGCCCCCCCACAAAGAGGCCCACCAAGGCTCCCAGCAGGGCCTCTCGTCTCACCAGAGTGGGAAGCCACTTGATCCAGCCGGTGAGTTTCTCCCACAGGCCCCAGAGAAAAGACGGAGAGGTTGAAGAAGGCGAGACGCAGGCGGGAGGGAAAATATCATCCACGTCCACGTTCAGATCGCCGATGCTCCTCTCCGCCTCGTCCCGGGCCGCTTCCATTTCCTCTTCTGTCACGTTTTCCTCCGGTTGCGAGTCTGTTGGTGATTCCCGGTCATTCGTTTCCTCCGCTCCTCTCCTCTGCTTCGCTATCTCCGCCTGCCTCCCCCTCACCCTCTCCTCAGCCTCCTCGTAGAGAGGACAGCTGAAGTGCTGCGTGCCGCTCTCCGTCGTCACCTCCTCGACCTTCTCCAGCAGCTCTTCCACAGCTTTCCTCTCCGCCTCTTCCCCGTCGCGGGTTTCCAGAGTGTGGTAGCGATCGCCGCATCTTTCCACCAGCTGCCGGAGGTCCTTGCGCCACGTGACGAGGTATTCCTCCAGCTGCTCGTCCTCCCCCAGCTCCTCCGTGTGGGTGAAGAGTATGATGGTGTTTCTGGTGACGGATTGGCCAAACAGCTTCTCGAGGGCGTCCAGAGCCTTGAATTCTCCATCGGCCGGCTGGTTCAGAGGGACACACAGCAGGAAGGCGTGTGGTCCGGGGCTGGATAAGGCGATGAAGGAGGAGATGTGTTTTCTCCTTTCCTCTGGGTTGCAGGCTGAGCCGAACCAGGCAGGACTAGAGACTAACACCACCTGCAGAGAAGTGGCAGAAGCGTCACAATTAAACACTTACTGTGATCTGTGGAGCTGAATGTTTTTTATCTTTAGAGCTGAATGTTTCTGATGCTTCGAGCTGAATGTTTCTGATAATTAGAGATGAATGTTTGTGATCTGTGAAGCTGAATGTTTCCGATCTTTAGAGCTGAATATTTCTGATCTATGACACTAAATGTTTCCGATCTTTAGAGCTGAATGTTTCTGATCTGTGAAGCTGAATGTTTCTGATCTTTACAGCTGAATGTTTCTGATCTTTAGAGCTGAATGTTTCTAATATTTAGAGTTGAATGTTTCTGATCTGTGAAGCTGAATGTTTCTGATCTGTGACACTAAATGTTTCTGAACTTTAGAGCTGAATGTTTCTAATCTTTAGAGCTGAATGTTTCTGATCTGTGAAGCTGAATGTTTCTGAGCTTTACAGCTGAATGTTTCTGATCTTTAGAGCTGAATGTTTCTGATCTGTGAAGCTGAATGTTTCTGATCTGTGACACTAAATGTTTCCGATCTTTAGAGCTGAATGTTTCTGATCCGTTGAGCTGAATGTTTGTAATCTTTAGAGCTGAATGTTTCTGATCTGCTACAAGTTATTAATAACTAAAAAAACAAAAACAAAAAAAAATATATATATAAACAGCTAACAACAGGATAGACACTATAACTATAATAACTAAATAAAGAATAATTCTACTTAGAATAATAACACAATAAGTCAGAGATACTTCCCAGTTTGTTCTTAAATATAGGTCATATCCCCAAGTCATGACACACACACACACACACACACACACACACACACACACACACACACACACACAGGAAACATCCGTTTGCGGTTCTAAAATAGCTGCGCAGACTCATTACAGACAGCAGCTGTTACAATGCTGTGAACACGGGTGCTTAAATCTATGTAAACCTTCTCCTCTCGGTACCTGTCTGCCTGCAGCCTCCCCGATGAGTTTGCTGCACTCCCGGACACCAGAAGCATCCGCGCCCTGATCCGGGTCTTGTAGGTTCAGGATGGCGCTGACTGCGGATCTCTTTCCTGCTCCGGTGCGCCCCAGCACCACGAGCCTCAGCTCTGATCAGCAGGAACACATGAAACACAATGAATGCACTTTTTAAAAAACAATAACAATATCCAAAAATGACAACCAGTGGCTTTTATCACAATAAACTTACATTATCCGCACGCATTTCATTAGAGATGCTATGTACTTATTTTACGGTCCGAGTATTTCTATAGTAAACAGAATGTGCCTTTGTCTTCGCGGTTTACGTGGAATCGTTGAAACATTTCTGAGAAGTGGCAGCGCCCTTTGCATCGCATCACAGCAGCTTCGCATCACAAACCCGCAAAAATTACGATAACGCGCAAGACGCACCCCCACTAGTCTCGCCGATACGGATCTGAAACGGCGCATGTAAAAAAAAAATAATAATAATACAAACTGCAACTGTATGCAACCACATACCTGACTGCGAAGCAGATGCGGACATTGTTGGTCCGGATTCAGTGTGTGTTCAGTCCGGGATAAATAAACGAGACTTCCTGATTCCTGCAGCCTGACTCAGCCTCTGGACTGAAGTTAACTCCATCTGAGGTGAACACAGCTCCATCTGTTGTGGGGATGTGTTGATGACACCGAGGAATGAATAACTCGTTGTAATCCAGCCAATAACGGTGTAGTGTTTCCCCGCAATTCAGGTCATGTTATGGCGCTATATAAGGAAATGAAGGGTTTCCTCCTCTGGGCGTCAAACAGTCAAACAAAGAGGAAGTAGAGACAGTTTGTTCAATTTTAAGAATGACTTTGGATTCATTCAAAGTGTGCAACTATAATAATCTATTCAAATATATAATTTTCAATTACAGTATCCCAACTTTTATTTTGAAAACAAGGTTTTCATTCGTCTATTTCACCCTTTTTTGTGCTAATCAGGTTTGAAAAAGTTAAAAACGAACTTATTTCACGAACTAGCCTGTGTAAATAATGATAAATTGGACAGTTTGTGTATAAATACAAGAAATTCAAGACCTTTGATAGTCTGATGTCAAAGTTTGCGCAAGACCGTGAAGAAACCCCGTTAATTAAAACACCTACTGAAACAACTAACAACAACAATAAATTAGTAAAAGGTCATGATGACAAAAGGCCCAACATCGCTGCAGTTTCCTCAAAAATCAAGTAGCCAGAAAGCTGATTGGTCAAACGTGAGAACACTTGAAGAATTTAAAACTTTGCAACGTAGCTCAAGATACTGTGAAGCATGGTGGTGGCAGCATTATGGTTCAGACTCGTTTGGCTTGAAAACTGCTTCTCAAAAAAAAAAAAAAAAAAATCCACATTGCGGCTGCTCTAAATGGGATTAATAGGCGGTTTAGACTTCCGCGGTAAATTGATGCACAAGCCGTAGCCGACGTGCTCTTATTTTGAAAACCACAATTTCCTGTCGTACAATATGAAAAAAAAAACGAGCGCTTTTTTGTTACTGTGTTCTAACGATTGTGTTTTTAAAAACGTGCCTTGAACTTCAATTTTGAAATTTTAAAATGAAAATCAAATAACCACTCATTTGTTTTTTAAATATCTTTTTCCGAACAGAAAATTCAATGACCAAAACGTACACGGACAAAGTATAAATGGTCTGCATCGGTGTAGGCTATGTACATTAGTTATGGTGTCTATGTCCTGAACTACCATCAAAAAGTAGAATATTTAAATTTTCCTTTAAATTGTTTTCTCATCTCATCTTCAATAAATAAATAAAAATCACTACTAGGTCCAGTGTTCATGTTCAAGACATGTGAAACGGCCTCTAATTAAAGTACTAATTAATAATTTAATATAGCTCGGTTTGATACCAACGTTTTACGTTTTTTTAGGGGATTACGCTAAAAGGACTTTATTTGCCTGTTGTCTATTAAAAGTCAAACAGATCCACTCAGACACGTGATTATTTGACTAGTTTTATTACATTTGATTCCTGAAATCCAGATTTCTCTCAGTAATACTCTGGAGGTTTAATCTAGATCCCAATCAAGACCGGATTATGTGGTCCAACACAATTTCAGATTTCTTTTTTTTTTTCTCTTTATTCTCAACAACCCATCATCAGACCAACTGGGCTGTGATGCCAGTTAATCCGACACGTTGGTCCTTAAACAGCTACACAAACTACACATATCCAGATCAGTACATACAGGCACCCTTTCATAAAACAGACCGCTGTACAGTAACAGTAAAACTAAGCCGACGTGCTGGAAAAGATGTTCAGTAAAAGGTTTGTTTAAAAATACAGCAATTACAAAATTAAGAGAGAGGGGAAAAAGGGTTTGTTTTTTTTAAAAAAATACACTTTAAAAACAGGTCGACGCTAGAAATATCCAAATGTTCAGATGCCAAGCTGTGGCTTAAATTAAAGTCCGGACAAATCTGTCGAGTCTTTGACGCCAAGTTCCTCCGGATCGATCCTTCACTCACAGTCCAGGCATGATGTAGGCGATGTTGTCCAACGTATTTGACTGAGAGGGAAAGAACGAGGTTGGTTAGTTTCTAAAATAAACACTTTGAGGCCGATTAAATGAAGGAGCGTTATCCGTACCAGGACATTTCGAGGACATCCGTTTAACTGTGGTATCTGCGCTGTGAGACAGGTCAACGGGCCCAAGGCACACAAGATGGAGTCCAGAAGAACAGACAGACTTCCAGACACCGCCACCATCCCCTGGACACAAGGAGACGTCAAACAGTTTAATTAATTCTCTAATCTGCTATTTCTCGAATCGCACATCGAATATCTGCGTGAAAACTCACCTCCGTTTCTTGTAGCCGGTGTCCGATCAGGGACAGGGACTCTCCTAAGAGCTGCAGGTGAGCGGCGGCATCGATGGGGTCGACGTCTGGGACCCGAGCCGGGGACAGAGACACGGTGCCGGACGCTCTGCTCGGAGACACCATCCCTGATCCCGTTCCTACAACTACACAACAAAATAAATCAGAGGCGACGACAAACGATTATTATTTCAACGATTCTATCGATTCATCTTTTGGTTAAAAAGTAAAAAAAAACATTAAAATGACGTATTTAAACATCATATTTACTATTTAACAATTTAAATTAATTTTAATTAAATTAACTAATAGACGACTCCCAGCAAGACTCTGGCCACCAACCAACCATCAGACATTGAACAGATAAATCCACTGTAACTGTCCAAATATTTAATATTTTAGTAAGAGTGAAACCAATTCAACATCTTCTTCTTTTGGGATTTTGACAGGTTTGAGCTACAGGTTGTGTTACTGGCCTCTAAAAGTATTAACAACTACAAACGTCCAGAGGGTGTTTTGACATGAGGATTAGGACTTTTTCTTTTAGTGAACACTGCACCCATGTGGAAGTGTAAAAAGCTGCAGTTCATCGAGTGGCCACTAGAGGCTCCAAAAGGGATTAAATCCCCATAGACCCCCATGTTATAAAAGCCCAACTTTACAGCAATATTAAATATTTTTACAGCCTGGTACAAAAAAACGATTTTGGCCTCAAAAGGCTCGATATTCATGACGACTGTACAGGGGGTGAATTAATTTTAAGGTTTAAAATTTTGCGTAATTAAGGGCGTTCCCGCTTTGAGTGACAGGTGGTAGCCTGAGCTAACAGGTAGCGGAGAGTTGGGTGGGCGGATCTCAACGTTCGACGCGACCCCTCCATGTTTATATCTGGAATATCCGAGTGTGGGCGTAAAAGTAAAGCTCATCCAACATGGCGACTGCAGGCTCCGCCCACTTTGGCCTACATTTTCGAGAGGTTTTTTTTCAGAATCCGATGGGTGACGTAACGATGGGTTTGTCCATACAGTCAATGGTGTTTCCATAGTCACACAGTCAACAGCACAAAGGCAAAGAACGTATGAAGCAGCTGAAACTGTCTGAGTCAATGACTGCGTTTCCATGACAAAATAAAACTGATACTTGTGAAATTTCGATAAAGTTGTGCTTTGTATGCGTTTCCACTGAAAGGTGTTTTATGAATGAGCTGTAACTCTCAGGTCTCGTCTCGTAATATCCCATAATTCTCTGAAATTCTCTTCATGTAAGAGAAGAGAATTTAAGAGAATTTTTTTTTCTCTTCAAAAAACTGGTCACATGACCCCCACATCATCTCCAGTGACAAGTAATTGCGGAAAAAGTGTTTCCATTGCACTTTGCGATAAACGTTTCTATGGATACGTCTTTTTTTCTAAATTGTAAGTGTTTCCATTACCAGTTTTTATATTTTCAATATTAAGGTTTTCTGCATATCTAAGCATATAGAGATCCAACAAATCCATTATTTCTTCAGTTAAAATTGTTGAAATTTAAAGAAATAGTGGATTAAAATATTCTGCAAATTATGTTAAAAGCTCATAAAAAATGTGACTTATCAACATTCAGAAAGATTTGAAAAAAGAGAAAACAAGTATAACTCAAAAAAATAAAAAAATAAACAAGATTCAGGAACTTAAGGAAATATAATGAAACAATGTTGACTGTCCTGCCTGTTGTGTAGGCATGAAAGGTCAACACAACGTTTATATGTATGGAAACAGTCAGTGTTGTCCGATACCTATTTTATTTCATTTTATTTTATTATCGTCATTATTTTGCTGCTTATTGTGTTCTTGTAAACTCTATTGAGTTCTTTATGAACTGATTCTTGGGGTAAAGAGGTGGATTATATCAGATTCTTCTTCTTTCTGCTCCCATTCATTCAGATTTGGGAACGTTTGTGTTTATAGTGATTGTTGTGTTTCAATCAATGAATGAAATCATAAAAAAAAAATAAAAATATGTAGCAAAAGATACCTTTGCTTTTGCTCTCGCTGGACGTCTTGTGTTTGACGGTCGTGGCCTCAGCTTTGTTCTGTTTGTGCTGCAGATACTGAGCTTTCTGCCTCCAGACCTGCAGAGAAGAAGAAGTCAGACGTTACAAAAACAGTGTGAAAAAGCCTGGTGGCGTAAAGTGCATCAGCACGACCGAAGCAATAACAGTCGTAAGCTCTGTTTATACGTCTGGAATGGACAAACGGACAAATGGAACGACTCAAACCTTTAATTTACCCCGTTGCTCCTCCAGCTTCTCTTAAATCTACTGTTGTTTCTTTCTATCAAAGCAGGATTGTCACTGCATGTTCTGAGGTGCAGTGTTTCTACTGCACGTGTGACCATAAACAACAAAATTGCTGCAAAACAAACCAGAAGTGGTGCAAACGTTTGAGGCAAAAAAAACAAACAAAAAAAATAACCCAACATACTAGTTTGTCCTTCTCGGGCATCGCCTTCCACACCTCCGCCAGCCTTTTGCTGAGTTCACCAAACACTGGAGACCAGACAGACACGGTTTAAATGATTTCATTTGGTTACATCTGATAGGATAATACTTAAAATCAAACGTTAACCCACCTAGTCCAGGCTGTTCTGCATTAATGTTGACTCTGTACTCTTTGCAGAACACCTGGTACGCTGTCGTGTTCTTCTTCTTGGGCTACGAGGTAAAACACAACAACATTTAGAAAAAAGTGTTTTAACCACAACCACAAATAAACATGACACCTGGCTGTAAATCACCTTCTCTTTTTCCTTCTCGTGCTTTTCTTTGTCCTTCTCCTCCTTCTTCTTCTTCTTCTCCGTCACGACGTCGCTGCCTTGGTGGTGGTGGTGGTGGTGGTGGTGGGGCTGGTGTGGAGGGATGGGGGTGCCCATGGCGTACATCGGGCCCACGGCGCTGTGGGTGACCGTGGGATGGGAGTGACCGTGGCTCCTCGATGAGTCTGACGAGAGTCCAGTCGGGATGGAGGAGTTAAAAAAATGGACTAGAATGAACTGGTATTTTTTCCCCCATTATGATATGAATTTTTAATATACCAGCAAACTGGTGTATTTGATCACACAGTGTTTGTAACGTTGCACGAAGAGATATTGTTTCAGACTGGACCATTTTTACTGTGGCGCTTATAAACACGTGTGGTGAAGATGGAAAGCTACGAAAAATGAAGCAGCGGCAGAACAAGAGGTGCCATGACGGTTGTCTGGGTTTTTTTTTTTTTTAGGGTGACCAGACGTCCCCACTTTGGATGACCTGTCCCCCAGCTAAAGTTGTCCCCGAAAATGTCCCCGATTTTAGCTGTTTATGAATGAGAAAAAAAATTTGGGCGCAAACTACAATCATTACGGTAGCTGGTCACGCTGCTATTGACATTAAAGACATAGCAGTTTAAATACATTTAAATACAAATAAATGTGTCTGTTTCTTCATTCATCTTGACAACATTTAATTCTTTTTTATTTTATATCTGAGCTGTAAATGTCCCCAGATTTCCACATCAGCACTCAGAGCTAACACCTGTTTTACTACTAGTGTGGGTTTATTCTACAATATTTGACAGTAAAATAGTCCATCTTTAATCATTCTACTGCATTAATTCTTCTCTCAACCAGTAGAAAATGTTGTGAATATATGATTAAATATACAAAATATTAAATATACATTTTTCATACCGTCGAGCCTTAATTTATTTATTTTTTTTTAAATTAATTTTTTTTTAAAACTTCCGTCAAATCTTTTTGGCTTCACAGCATCAACATAACCGACTGCATCAGGGCTGAACTCACCTCCAAATCCTTTGCTGTGCTTCTTGTCCTTCCCGCTCTTTTCCTTGTCTCTGTCCTTTTCTTTGTCCTTCTTCTTTTTGCTCTTCTTGCTCTTCTTCTTCTTCTTCGACAGATGTGTATACGAGTCGTCTATGACCAGTTCACCCGCCTCCAGTTCTCCCCCAGAAGAAGAGCTTTCATCTCCCAGGCCTCCTCCATAATGACCTGCAGGACGGAGCAGAGAGTGACGACCGATTCATAACGACTATTAACGGGTTTATTTCACTGTCAGACGAGCGACGTTTAGCGCCTTCTTACCTTCCACCTCCACCTCTTTCCCCACCACGGGCAGCGGGTCTCTGCTCTGCTGCATCTTCTTCTTCGGCGACTTCGAAAGCTGCGTCCGCTCCCTGTCCTTCTCCTTCTTCCCGCCTCCTTTGGAGGAGTGCGGCGTGAACGGGAAGCTCTCGCCTTCCTCCTTCTCCGGCGACATGATGAGCTTCATCTTCAGCCCGTCGGCCTCGCGCAGCGTCAGGGGCTCCTCCTTGGGGGCTCCGCCGTGGAAGAGGGACGACTTCGAGGAGGACGACGAGTGCTTCTTGGAGGAGGACGAGGAGGAAGACGCGGGCCGGGAGTGGGAGAAGGAGTGGCTGCTCTTGCTCCCGCTGCTGTCGCGCTTGCGGTCCTTGGACGAGTGCGAGGAGAGCGAGGGGTAGGAGGGTTTCTTGTGTAGGTGGGGGCTCGGGTCCGAGCCCGTGGCCAGAGGAGACGTGATGGCCTGGAGGAGCCCCATCGCCGTGTCCGTCGGGTGGGACGAGGAGGGCGAGGAAAGAGTCGGCGAGCGGTCTGTGGACTTGTGCTTCTTCTTGTGGGGAGGGGGGCCGTCGTGGTCTGAGGATCAAGGATACAAGGTTATATCAGGATTCATTCTCTGTTAGTGTACTTAATGTTTTGGCAGGTGGCTGCACATCTTCTCTCACCTCTGTAGTAGTAGTCATCGCTATGCTTTTTCTTCTTTTTGTGCGAGTCTCCTCCGAGCATGAAGAGCTCCGAATCCTGATTTTGAAATTGATTTAATTAATTACATTGAAACGAGGATTAACAGCACATTTTAAAGTCCCAGAGAAACAGCCGGTCGAGCCACGACATCACATACACACCAGCATGACCATCACATACACGCTTGACAGACGTAGGAAAGACGGTAAATGAAGATTTAAGAGAGCGCCTAAAACATTTAATTAGTACACGCCCCTGAGTGCAGGATGAGTCATCAAAATTTTAAAATAGTTTTTCGGGAAATACGTCAAGAATACGCACAAGATTGATTTTTGTTAGTGTTGGGAAAGGAACCCCTCAAAACCAAACACATTGCAGACGATCCGTTAAAGTTACTGTAACTCACAATGGTTTGTTCTATTGACAAAACTACTGAACACTGGGAAGTTGTGCTTTTGTCTTGAAGACCTTTATGACACCTCAAAGGTTAAACTAACTTAATTTTTCCAAAAAATTCCTCCACCTTCCCAGTTTTCAGCTACGGCAACTCAAATACATTTTTTTTTTTTTTTTTGTCCGTGGGCAGATGTCTAGGTCTCAAAGGGTTAAACATGCTTTCGCGATACTGGACCAGGAAGACAAAGACGGATAAACTCACCTTTGGACGTTTCTTGGAAGACTTTCGCACCTGTGCGGCAATCTCCTCCTCCTCCCTCAACAGATCCTTGTACGACCTCCTCTTCTCTCTCTGGCTACGTCCGGCCACGAGGCCCCTCTCACTCTCCATCCCCACGTCTAAAGTACACGAAATCCACCTTATATTACTTTTCCACCGTTGCCAGTAAACACTTTGATTCTCTTCATAACATAAGCAACGTAGCCGGTAATATGGGTTTTCCCACGTCTGAAGGATGAGAGAGTTCCTCTTTTTCCTGCACAAACTAACCGTGAAACCCTTTTATTAACACGTCTCTCAAGACTATTTAGTTCATTTAGCGGACTATTAGTCGAATAACTGAAAGCATATGTTATTATTTATTTCTGAGTCTCCTCTCTTGATGTTACTTATGTTATTAGCCTGAACAAACCTCAGATTATAAACTGAACGACACACAGTGATCTCACTTCTATCATAAAAGATAATAAAGACAAAGGTCAATGTTGAGAAAATCTTGTAATTCACATCAACATGAAGCTTTGGCTACTTAAACACGTGCCAATCAGAAACACATAAAGCCCATGTGTAGTCAACAATTTAGTTTATTCATTTATTATTTTGTTAGGTAACAGTGACTACCCATGAATACTTTTGGGACTTTTCATCTTTTCAGGTAAATCATTCAAAAATTGCATTTTTTTTTTTCTCCGACTTGTTTCTAAACGAGGCGTCATTTTCAATCACGTCACTGATTCAGTCTGAACATGTTCTGTGTCGCATACTAAATAAAACTATACAGTAAGAACACAGTTCAAAGTCTAGGCCTAAGCTTTATTATCGTATTTGAAACAAGTTAAACACTAAACTAGAATATAACATAATATAAATGTATAAACTAAGGCAGATAACAGACGTGTTGCGTAAAGTGGCCAGTGCAGCGTCTGTGTTTGGCAGGTGCAAAATGAGACAGAAAAGAAGTCAACAAACAACATATGATGTGATTTAGACGCCACAGGTGAAGCGTTAAAAAATACGAATGAATGAATAATGAACAGAGAGATGGAAAAACTGCAAGTGTGCATTACCGATGCCTCCTTTACCCTTGATCTCCTCGAAAGCCATGGTTCCTCCTGGGTCAGAGCTTTCACTTGTTATGGGATGTAGCAGACAACAATTCAGGCATCATACTGACCTGATGAACAGGGCAAAAAAATAAATGAATGAAAATCAAGCTGTTGCAGAAATAATACAAATTCTGACCCGCAACAAAATAGATTAGTGCAGTTTAAGGTAGAAGCAAAACATACAGTGGGTCAACCTTGGCAGTTCTGTTACTTATTCATCCTAACACATCATGGCTTTCTATAAACTGTCTCTCCTTGCTCCCACATTGAACCCTGCAGGAAGCAGTGGCCATGGGTTTAGTCCTCCACGATTGCCCGCTACTTGAGGAAAAATACCACTTGCGCTATATTTGTAGTGTATTGCGGTCTATCGTCTTCAAAAAGGGAACCAAAATGATACCTAAACAAATTCCCGCCTACTTTTGTAAAAGATACACAAACACACCCCCTCTCTATTCACTTTGACACTCGAGCTTCCCAACATCTCCAAGACTACAATCCCTACCGCCGAGTGCGGCCTCAGCTGACCGGTGAGAGAGGCCAAGGAAAGTCCGAGGCTTTCCCTAAAAGCTAGGCCGCGGGCGCCTGTAGCGGACCACACACCACGCACGGCCTTCGTTCAGTTTCTCCCCTGCCTTAATCTCGTCTACAGTGATATCGTGTGCAGTTTACAAACACTGGGATGTGAGGAAGAGTGAATTTATTAAATATTACTACCTCTACGGGATCCCCAATTTACGCGGGTCCGGCAGCCATCTTTATTTTCGGCGAGACAACAATACGTGTCTGCGTCGGGGCGGGGCTTAGGTTACGCAGCCAATCAGCGTAGCGCACAAGTGGCCATGTTAGTCTGCCATCATCCGAAATGTCAACTACAACCAACTCTCATTTAATATTATGCCTGTATTTCAAATAAATATGGCCAAATACATACTCACACTTTATAAAAGACAAAAAACACACGAATATACACAAAGATATCGATTTATTCATTCACATATATCAATTATTTTGTTTTTTTTTACAGTACAATTCACGTAATAACATGCGTTACAACAAAAAAGGCAACGATACAACATAGCTGTTGGTAAGACCACAAAAAACACAAAACTGTTAAATCAACACAATTATCTTAGAGCTTGTCTAATCTTTCTCAAAGTCATGTTAAAGATTTATGGTCCCGCTGCACCTCTGAATTAGCGTCTAGCTTCCTGTTCTCACTGTTTTTTTAAGCTTCATATAATCCAACTCGTGACACTCCCTTTTATTCTCTACTGTAGTACTGCAGCCGTTAAATGTTAGCCAAAAAAAACACAGTCTTATCTTGGTTACAATGCAGTACTTTGGCTGAACACTGTGTTTGGGGCAGACGAACCCCGCCATCACTGTTCGGCCTTTGTTTGTCTTGACCGAGACCAGTGACGCAAAGCAGAGGCTTGCTTAAAAAAAAAAAAAAGAAAGACAGAAAGGAAAAAGGATCAGTCCATACACTTTATCCTCTACCTATCGCCCAAATTCTGTTTCTGAAGGCTGAGCGACGTAAAGCTGGCCAATAAATCAGTCACCTCGTCCACCTGCAAGACAAACAAATGAGAAGTAACCCTGTGTCGTTAACAAGTGAATGCAAAAAAATAAAACACACACGTTACAGTTTAGCTACACCGTAAAACTTCCTGCTCATGCATTTGAATATGTGACTCATTCGGTGAGGGTGTTGGTCTCACCTGCTCTTTGGTGCGCGTGTGCTGCAGCTGTGTAGAAATGTGCTCCAGTCTCTCTTTAGCTTCACTCTGGCCCATTAGGTTCAGGTATTCTCTCAGCATCTGAATTATCTGTAAGCACAGGTAAATGGTCGTCACCTATCCCGAGGCATGACACGCAAACACGAGCGAGCTGACGCCAACTCTACCTGAGTGACTTCTCCTCTCAGGGTTTCTAAACTGCGGGAATCTCCCTCCTGTAGGATGTTTAACTTTGAACGCGCTAGATGCAGCGGGGTCCTCCCTGCTCGGTCGAGGGCGTCCACGCGGGCTCCTTAACAGAAACGACACAAATCTCTCTGTTACACGTGGTCGCCGTGCACTGTGCTTGAGTGTATTGTTTTTGGGAAATGCAAGCGAACAGTTAAATTAGCCACAAGAGATGCAGTGGTACCCAAAAAAAATAACTCGACTGGTGAAATCTTTAGTAACCACACCCATGATGATCTGCTATAAATAACATGTCAACTACGCCTTTGTTTCACATTATGAGCATTGATAAATTCACTAAATGTTACACTAGGTCATAGTATCATGTGGGTTTTTGCCACCACTTTTCTAATTTGTTGTAGATTATTGTTGTAGGTCTCTCTTGTGCGTCCAAAACAGTTTTAACTCATCAGAGAATGGACATGGGCCTTCTGAGGGTGTCCTGTTGTTAGTGGAGGGCCTTTAGGTCCTATGGGATGAGGGATGGGGACCCTGTGGATCATCTCACAGATGCAACCTGGAGGCCAGGTCAACACATTGTGCTGTTTTTTATGAGTTGTTTTTTGGGTGTGTGTGTGTGTTTGTGTCAGGCTGCATCCTGCCATCAAAGAGTGTAATTGCTATGGGGTGGAGGTGCCTGGTCTGGTCTGGTCTAGGTGGATGCTTCATGTCTAAGTAACATCCATGTGAATGCCAGGTCCAAACGTTTCCCAGAAGATCACTGTACTGTCACAAGATGGTCAATTTTATCTACTTTTCCTGTTGGTGGTTTTAATGTTGTGACCGATCGGTGTAACTGCTTAAGGCAGATTTCTGGGAATTCAGTTTTGCGGATGCTCTCCATCTACAGAGAGTGAACATTTCACGAGAAGTCACCCAATGCGGAGCATACAGGATGCACTCATGCGCAATCCTCACACCAACAGATGGTGGCCTCTGGGTGATAGCAGCTTGTGCAAGTCAAATATCGACTGGTTGAAGGAGATCTGCACAGATAACTGCCGCATGTAGACACTTGTTTTCATTACACTGCAACACAGATAAGGGTAGAACGTCTTTTCTGGTGATTCTACATGTTATTATCGGGACAGCTACAACCGCTACAAGTGTGTCTGCGTAGCACCAACTCCGTCCAACTCTGGAGTCTTTACAAGGAACCAAAAGTTAAACCTGCAACAAGTAGCTTGGCCAGTTTAAAGGAATTCCCCTTTATTTTCTGCTATCTAACAATTAAATAAACACAGCCGTCTCACCTCCTCTCAGCAATGTGGTGATTACAGGCACATGGTTGGTACAGGCCGCTGCAGAAACACACGACAAAACCGGAAAGGTGAGACACAAATCCATTTATACATTATAACAATTTTTTTTACATTTTTACAGATGTGAGCCTCAAGCAGCTGCACATTCACTGCACAGCCACACGCATGACCGAACCCAGAGCTACGGGTTTTTACCAGTGGTGATGAGTGTTCTCTCTTACCCAGATGGAGGGGGGTATTCCCCAGGCTGTCTCGCTGATTGGGGTCAGCGCCATGGCTCAGTAGCAGTTGCACTACAATGAATAAAGACAGTTAAAGTTAAATCTGCCGTTACTGATCCTAAAACACAGTGTATATTGAAAAGAAAGTGCAGGGGAGCCATTCGTTAATATGAGAATTACATTCGGCGTGGCACACAACAGTAGAAACTGACTGGAATGGTGGCTTAAACCAAACTGGAATTCACACTCTCATGTCCTTAAAAGGAAACCTACCGATGCTCTCATTGCCATTGCAGGAAGAGAAATGAAGAGCCGTCCTTCCCTTGTCATCTGCCGCACAGGGGTCTATGTCGTCTTGCAAGAGCTTTCGCACTGAGAACGCAAAACACAACCTTCAGTCAAACTGCCCGCAAAACAATTAAACGGCATCACCTCGCTGTTCGTACCTGTTTCGATGTCATTGCTGTTCGCCGCTTCCCTCAGCCTCTTCACAGCTGCACAGACAAGACATTCAAAGTGACAGGGGATGGAAATATTACTTTATGAATGCATGCATCTACAGGAACACTTTCAAAGGAGGTGGTGATGGTTGATTAGTCAACTGAAATTGCAACCACACACGTTCATTCTGCGTTGTTGTGTAGGAAGAGGAAATCCCACACTGATAACAAGGCTGATATCTACTGAGACGTTGGTCTTAAGATGAGATAAATCAAATGTACTTGAGCTGACATTATGTTAGCCACACATTTAAGATGAAAGTTTAAAGCTGCGCAATATTAATTGTATTTCACCGCTTTTAAACGCGTTGTAACAGCACTATACCGCTATTGCTAATTCCATTAGCCTGGTTGCTTGAGAGCAAATTGGGCTGTGGCCCCCCCACAAACTAAAATGAGTTTGACACCCCTGGTCTAGAGTAGAGATGGAGATTAATAAATAATTTGCCTTGCTTTCCTTTAACTTAGCTGGCTCCAAAATGTGCGCCATGTCCCTACATCATGACGCACACAACAAAAACCTGGTAGAGATCTGTTAAAAAACAAATTCTGCCCGTATTTATTTGCACACAGATCATGAAAAGAAACAGGTGTGTCCACAGGTAGCATCTTCAAACTAACGTCATGCATGCGTCTTGTGCTTTTGTTGCTTCCCTCGGCGCAGTTACACCTTGAACCGTGAGCTATTTCACATTCAAACGGACAACGTAGGTGCACCTTACCGTAAATATCTTTACCGATAGGACCAAGGTTCCGCACGGCTCTGTGGTGTCTCCTGGCCCTGCTCCCCGTCATCTTCCCCAGCTTGCACGCCGCACCACCCGCGGCCAACTCTCCGCGTCCCGGCTCCCACAGCAAGTGCAGGTACCTGAGCTCTTTGTCGTCTCTCTGTCCGACTCGACCCAGCACCACTTTGCCCTCTCCTATTCCGCTTATGCCGAACCCGACGGCGGCGGTGCCCACGTCCTCCATCCCGCTGTCCATGTCCCCCCGCTGCTCCACGCATTCACCGGTCTCAGCTTCGGCCCCGTGGTCCAGCACGTACTCCCCTTCGGAGCTGGATCGGTCATGATCCGAGGCGACCTCAGAGCTCCACTTGTCCATACTTCACCGTGACATGGGGGAAGCGATGGTTTGCGCTCGTTGCATACGGTTATTGCAACTCCTTGCTCAGAGCCTGAGGGAAGCGCAGGCTCCGTCAGTAAGATGTGGAGTCAACTTTGAACACGGCTTGTTTACCCTCAGCTGCACCTGGGGCCATTGCACGGCGCAGCAACGCAGCAACTCCCCTCACTAAGCTACACCTGTCCCGGATGATAATAACTATGAAAACAGTGAATACCTTCCTTCAAAATGTCCCCTATGTCACATTTTCCACTTCATCGGATACTAGTAGTAAGAGGCACACCCATTGTGCAGTCGACAGCCTCGGAGCGGTGGCGACCAATCAGAGTCCGTGTTGTTAATTTGCTGCCGTCCAATAGGATCAACGCAAGCAAGCAGCCAATCAGATTGAGACTGATAGTTCCGGGTATGCGCTTTGTGAAAATCTTAATCCGAAAAAAGTCCTTTAAAGGTGTAAAGGAAAAACGTTCCTTTAAACCAGGGTTCTTGAAGGTTTTTCAGGCCAAGGATCCCCAAATTGATGAGAGATTATCCCCCCTGCAGTACCCCCTATGGTTTAAATATTTACTCACTGAAAGTCTTTGATTTCAGCCCTTACAGCTTGTTTCAAAATACGTTATCATGTCCTCATGTCATGATGACACCGCGCAACAAAGAGGCCAAGGGTGCCAAGTTTATTTTAGTTCAGCCCAATCTGATCTCCAAACCAGTAAGATAACAACATAATAACCTATATCCTTCAATAAATAAATAAATAAATAATAAAAAAAAATGCCGACTTCTGTGTAATTTCTTTTGCACTTTGCAAAAAGTGCAAAAAAGCAAATTTATGCTGCGGGCCAGATTAGAGCCTTCAACTACACAACAATGCTTGTATTCTAACACTGAGGTATGTTTAATCAGCTAACACCATATAAAAATGTGGTTAATTATCGAATTGATCACTTATAATATGCATAAGATACATAGTTCCTCAATAATTATAAATGTTTTTATTTATTTAATTTATTTTATTTAAGTTTATTACTGGATATTTTTTCTTTCTCTGGTGGAAAAAGCTCAATAGTGATTTTATTTTTCAGAGAGGTGTCACATATTGTTCGAAAATGCATGTCGTTGTTGTTTAAATCAAAATTGTACTTGTTAAAATAAGATGAAATTAAAAACACAAAAAAACAAAGCGTATATTCCGTCACTAGTTTATGTTTAATCATTTAACATCATATAAAATGCATAATAATCTGCAATGACAGCCACCCTCCACCTCTTTACACACCCTTAAATAATACAGCTTTCTATGATATGAAAATAGTTTAATGTATATTTGTGAAGAAAAACATCGATATAGGTGCTTTTAAAGAACAAGATCGTCTCCAGTGTGGGTTTGGATCCCAAGAAGTCACAGGATCAGTCGGAGGGAGGGTCAGAGGACAGAAGAGGAAAGTTAAAGTGGCCACCTTGAAGATTTTCACTTAAAGGAATATCATATTCCTTTAAGTAAAGGAATACATATCTCGGTAAAGTCTCTATCCATGAGGTAAATCAATGGTGACAGAGGTGACAGCCCAGAGATTAAAGTATTGCACTGGTTATGGAGACGTTTTCGGTAACATTGCTGCATTACGTCACTGCTAGAATAATCTCAGTTTATGGACTGCTAATGGCTAATTCTGCAGCTTTGTACTCAAATTTGATTTACTGGCAAAAAGATAAGTAGTGAATTCAGCATGTCTGTCAGTGAGCTTAGCACGCAACGCTATCATTCGTTGGTTATTTCATCACTTTTTTTTTGCCAGAAAATCAGTTTTTATGACTGCAGGTGTCGCTAAATCAACCAGAAATGAAATATTCAAGATTGCCACTTTAAGCTCATAGTTCCAGACTCTCTTCTGGTAAATCACAGAATAATTGTACTTCTTTTGTGACACTTAGACGTGGTCCAAATAAAGAAAGGGAAATCAGTCTTTGGTTGAAACAGTCGCACAGGCCATAAACAGGATGGGAGCCACTGATATGTAGGATGGTAGTCTGTGCAAATACTTCTGTCTGGCAGAGGGAGTACCAATGCGTGCAGGAGGTAGCAGTTCGGAGGGACTTAAACAGCTGATGAAACAATCAGAAGTCAAGTTTCAGTCCCGAAGACACGGAGGCTCCAGCTGGTGCCAGGTAGTTGGGAAACGCTGCGTCGGCCCCCGATGTGCCCGCGTCCTGATCGGCCGGCATCGGCCCAGGCTTATGAACGTGCTGCGACGGCCGAGCGTGGTGGGCGACCCCCTGCCGCCTCAGGTATCCCTGCTGGCAGAACAGCGGCGGCTTGCGGTGGGTGAGAGATGAGCGGAAACATGATTCTAAAGGGACGGGATGAGAAAGGCAGACATTGAGCGGGTGGGTGCAGCCGCAGGAGTGCCACTCGAAATTGAGACTGTGAGATTTGGTGAGTGGGCTACCGATTAAATAGTTAACACAGCAGCAAAGGGAACATCACCTACAATATACTCAGTTACATCAATTACCATTATAATTATCATCATCAATCACTTTCTCTACATTCTACGTTTTTCTTTTGACTTTTTGATGCTGTTGCTACCCTTGGTTTCACCAAAACTTAAAACAATCCACTGCAAGTTATTTAAAAAATTATTTTCTCATCTTTTTTTGTGTTAGCTTGGGACGGCTTAGCCCTGTTAGCCTCTTTATACCAGCCGTCCCTGAATGTATTGTATTGTAATGTATTGTGAGTACTAGTACCAGCAGTAGTAGTGCTCATATCATCTGCCCCAGAGACTGCGGCTGAAAATTAGCTAACTTGGCTACACTAGCATACTTACAAAAATGTCCGACCCGAATTAGGGTCTGTATCCCCATCCCACTCCTCCCACCCTAATTGAATATTACGCGCAGCATGGATGGGGGTGAAACTAGCCTTCTTGAGGCGTCGCGGGCCTAACTTAACGAAACATCGGTGAAGGGAGGTGCTCACTTAATATTGTATATTTCATACAGATTAACTGTCAGCTTTACCTGCATAGAAGGCTCTGAGGTCGGTCTGGACACAGTGCTCCAGGAAGCGCCGCAGAGGCTGGATGTGCGACACGGGACTCTCCCATTCTGTGAGGAAATCCTCGACGATGTGATGAATAGCCTTGGGTCTCGGTAAAGTCCAGCTGTGGGGGCGACGCTTCATTTCTTCATCTGCAAGAAAAACGAAAATTACTTCACCTGGAAAAAAAAAAAAAAGTACACTAACGTTGTGATCGGTACATGTGGCAGAATCTCCACTCACCAGAAGGAAGCGTGTCGTAGAAGTATAAAACAGGGTGTAGGAAGTTGGATTTCCAAGCTTTAGTCCAGTCTGTTTCCGCCCTGTTACGCCCCAGGTAGTCTATCTTCTCCTTCCCGTACTGCATGACCACAACTATCAGGCCGTGGCTGGAGACCTCTCGGCCGGTTAGAGAGGAGAACTGGGGCAAGGCCTGGATGGGGAACTCTTCCAGGTACTCGCAGTAAGAGCTTCGGGTCAAGAAGAGAGGAGCGGACAAACAAATTAATAACTGAAAAAAAAAAATATTGAAAAAATGTCAGGTTGAGTAATTTGAACAGGGACTGACAGCCTGACGATGGTGTGTGATCAAATCAGCATCTCACGTCCTCTGTGGTGTAAAATTACTGTTTTTATGAATGGACTCTGGTGACTTTAAAAGAGCAATATAATGGTGTCAGTTCCCCTAATTAAAAGCCGCCTGACACCAAATGGTGATAATATTTCAACTGATATCTTTTTTACGTGACTAGAACCTGTTTTTCTTCTAATCTTGTCCAGTTACTTTAAGCCGGGGGCCACTATCTGTTGTACATAATACACCACACTTCAGAGAACAGGAGCTGCACAAAAGTCATATGCACGGTGTGAAACGAGAGGCAAAATATTGTGCAAACACCACAAATCCCTGAAAACAGTGTTTAGTTTCAAGTAAAACTGACTACATGAAATGATGAGGAGCAACACCCAACCCTACAAACTTACCCTCGAAGAAGAATAACGTCCCCGAGCATCTCAAACATCTGGTACGGCCCGGAGGCCTCGCCGAGACGCTTCAGGATCCAGGACTGCAAATGCGTCGTCGCCACTTTTGTCGACGGCCACGGGTTGTTGTGGTAACGGTGCTCCAGCACGCGGTGTACAGCTCGTACTGAGGTAGAAAGTCCGTGCATTAGCGGTAGAAAACTCACAGCCGATCGTAGAATCAGAGACCTAAATATACGACCAGACGAAGGCTTGGGACCTTCTCCGCCAAGTCTCCTACCTGTGTAACGGAATCCGTGGACGAAGCCGCCGGCAGACGAGCGGTAGTCTCTGGAGTGAGCTGCGGTTCCCAGCACAAACAACCCGGGCGTCTCCTTCCCTTCATACCAGGCCGTCACCCCCGGCAACCTCCCTTTTGCGTTCTCACTGTTCGGTGGGCAGGAGGCGCTGAGGAGAGTTTTATTTTATTTTTTTTTCATTATCTATCGTACATCACATAGACGAAACAGCTTTGTTACGAGGACTAACAAGTGAATCCATACCCTTCGAATATGCTGAAGTTGAATCGGAAGCCGAGACATCGAATCACTCGGTCGTACGGTTTTCGCATCGGGAAATTGTCAATGTGATGCCCTGGCAGTTCTTCTCCCGTCACTTCCGAACTATTCGTCTCCTCTTTGCTTTGTACGTACTTGTTTAAAGTCAGATACAACCGTCCCTTCTCTTCTTTCTTCTTTCCACCCGGTCTCCTCCGGCCTTCCTCCTTTCGGCGAGCGATAGCTATTTTCTCCAGGCGCGCCTCCACCAGCCCGTCGAGGGACTTCAGCTGATACGTGTCTATGAGCTCATTATTAACGGCTCTGGAAAACAAAAACGATGAGTTGGTTTTGTTTAAAATACCTGCTTGACACACCTTTTTTGGTTGTTATCTTTTAAAGCATCCTTACGTTACCTGAGATCTCCGACGTAATGCGTTTGCCACGCCAGTCGAACGGGGCTGGAACTGAGCATGTGCACCCGACTCGCTCGTCCCAAGATGCTCTGGGCCGTTTCAAAAGCAGAGTTCCCCTTTCCCAGAATTAGCACAGCCTGGTCTTTGTAGTCCTCGGGGTTAGTGGAGATGGACTCGTAGCCTTCGACCAAATCGGAACCGACAAACTCGACCTCCTGAGGAACCCACAAACCCGTGGCTACCAGGAGGACGCTGAGGGGAAAACAGAAACACAATGAAATCCCCCATCTAAACGCAGTATTTCCATGTGAGGTTCGGCGTGACACCAAATACCCGCAGGTGTAGTCCGACGCGTGCTGGTCAGTCAGGACGTAGCTCCTTCCGGAGGCCGACTGCACGGCTCTGATCCTCCCGACGTCCACCCCGTACCGGACCCTCAACCCGAGCTCCTTCACAAACATGGACAGGTACAGAGGGAAGGCGTCGGCCGGAGGGTAAAACTCGCTGCTCACCCTCCTGAACAAGAGGTCGGGTTTGTCGCTCAGCAGCGAGTTCCAGTCGTGGCGGAGGTTGAACTCCCGGTTCCGCCGTCCGGTGTAGATCTTGTTGATGCTGATGAGCTTCCTGTGCCTGGGATACCTTTGGGACGGACAAAACAGAGTAGAGAGACCTCCGCCGTAAGCTACGCCGTTCACATAACACTCTAACAGGAACTACTTAAAAAGTTCCCGCCGTCCGAAAGTTCCCCACTACTGCACCACATGGCAAAGTCTCAACATGCGTTTCCTTACTTGTTGAAGAAGCTCCCAGGTCCCGAGTTCCTCTCCAGGATGATGTAGTCTCTCTTGGCCTTGGAGAGGAAGTATCCCATCTGTAGCCCGGCAGGTCCGGCTCCGAGCACGCAGTAGTCGTGGCGGCCCGTGCCATTGCGGCGGTAGCGGTCATCGAAAGAGGAGCTCGTGACGAAGCCAGTCAGGGTGAAGAGGATGAAACAAGAAAAGGTCGGCTCCATAACCTGCCGCAGGAGATGGAGGAATTAGGGAATGTTAAAACCAAATTCGTTTTCTGTAACCGGGGCTAGAGGCGGGGTACACCCTGGACAGGTAGCCAGTCTATCGTAGGGCCAACCTAACCTGACAAGCATGTGTTTGGATGGTGAGAGGAAGTCAGAGTTTTAACACATTTGGGAACATAAAATCAAAATATATACATCTGGTAGTTGAGTTGTTATTTTAAATCCACCCCAAAAAGAAGAAGTTATGTCAAGTTTTATTTTGTATTTACTTGACTCCCAGCCTGCAGAGGTATTTGGGCCATGATGGGGCAGCAGCAGCAGCAGCAGCAGCAGCCACAGCTCGATGATATGAAGCAATTCTGAGCAAATCCAAACTTGATGGGAAGCTGAAGAGATAATTTAACGACCCATAAGAGGTCAAACCGGGTGAAGAGACAGCAGCAGACTGTGGGCTAAACAGAGAATCCCCCGGGACTCCATGAACTCTCCAGCCGACGTTATATCACCCTGCTGAGGATGCGCCGCCTCCAGGACCAGATGTGAGCTCGGTTTATTACCCAACAAATCACAGAAACACGGAGATACCTTTTTTTTTTTATATCAGTCGATGCCTTGCGCGCAGCATCCGGGGTCTGAATCCTGCTTTGGTCGCTACATGTTTACTCTTCAACATTTTTAAAAACGCGATCCGTCCGCCTTGTGTCGTCCCCTCTGGAGTGGGAAAAAAAAAAATAAAATAAAATCCACTAGCTCAACCCACTTCCCCTCTGCGTGGTGGGTTAAACACCAATGGAGGGCTGCCTGCATCAGAGGGCGTGATCAGGAAAATACCTCAGAATAGAAAAAATAAATAAATAATAAATAATAAAATTAGACGTGCATGGTTAACTTAAAATACACTGCTGTGATTTATAAAGATAAAGCGAGACATTATGTTAAGGCTGCAGGACTGCAAAAATAAATAAATAAATAAAAAATAAAAGTTGTATAATAAATAAAAGTAATAATATAAAACAGAGACTTTATCTATAGGAATAAATCTTTATTTAACTAAGTCTGCCTGTTATATAAACATTTATTAACCTGGGATTGAACATGAAAACAGATTAAAATGATGAAAATTGGTTTGTGACATCATTGTGCACATTTTATTTATGTATTTATTTATTTTTATTTTGGCATTATATGAGTCTGCTAGCACGTCTTTTCATTATGAGGCTGGTGTCAGCCAATATAGAGAGGAAATATCTTCATGTAATTGATTAGTCCTACAATATTATGCAGCATTAAGTTCGTAAGACTTATAGGCGGTTTAGGCTTCTGCGTCATATAGCGTCACCATAGCTACAGCGACAGCACACGTCGACCTTAGCGCCGTAGCTGACGTGCACCTCCCCAGAAATGTAGCTACGTGCTGTGATTGGTCCGCTTGGTATTAGCGTTTTTCCACATTAGTATTTGTGGGAATAAATTGAGGAAAGTTTGAAACTTTTCTTCAGCAAAATATCGGCGAAATATTCAGTCGCCATCTTTGAAAGTGAAGCAGGAAGTAGAAACAAAACACAAGTACAAGCGCACAAGTACAAATAGCGCACACTGACATAGGCTACATCTAGAAGTTACAGCGTTAATAAATCTTATAGTGAACTCTAAATATCTCACTTTTCTGATGTTTCTGATGCCATTTTGTTGTAGCTAGATACAACTCCATGGTACCCAGAGAACGTAAATAACTTTCCTGTGACTTCTCTGTCTGCACATCACTGCACAAAGCCCACCCCGCCTGAAAGATCTTTGCAGGACCAAAATCAGATCCCAAGGGACTCAAGGACCCCAGGCCAATTTTCCACCACAGAAAATTTGTGGGCGGGGAGGAAGTGGGTCTGGCTCCGAGGCTACATTCGGTTCCCTCCGAGTTATAGAATATTTCGGTATTGCAGGTCCTTCCTCCCCTCTGCTATTAGACTACAACCAGGTCTGCTCCCAGTAGACCAACAACAACATATGTACAATATCCTGTTTAATGTGCAATGTTCCTCCTCATCCACTACTATTCTCTGTGCAACTACATGTAGATATACTTAAATATTTACCTAATGTTTTGGTAGATGTGTGAATATATATATATATACTCTCACTTTTATACTTTAGTCCACCCATATGCGCGCTGTCTGTGATAGCTGATGGCCTCTGCTGCTTTTAACAATGAGTATTTCCCCACTAAGTGATGAATAAAGGCATATCTTATCTTATCTTATCTTACATGACGCCATTAGATTACTAATACTGACACATGAGTGTGTAAGAAGTATATTAAGATTCAACCAAATTCCGAAACTCGAGTGGCGCAACATAAAGTGGAAACACATGAGTTACAAAAATAAGGAAATATTTCCTTAAGAAGAAAACCAAAAAGGTGAGACATGGTGAGCTTCTGCAGCTAAAAAGTGGCCTTCATAGGCCTCTTCAACAAGGCCCTTTATTCAGTCTTCTCAGTTGTGGCTGGTTGAGGTGACGAAGCACAAAGCAAAGACACTTGCACAGCGTCGCCAGTTGAAATGCGGGTGTAACAACACTCATATTATCAGCATAAATTCTCATCTTCTTCTATAACCGCGTGTCCTCTAGACACCACGGGTGTCAAACTTATTTTAGTTTGGGGGCCACACACAGTTCAATTTGACCTCAAATGGACCAGACCAGTAAGATAAAAGCATAAAAACCTCTAAGTAACGACAAATCCAGATTTTTTTCTTTTGTTTTAGTGCAAAGAAGAAGAAGTAAATTGGGAGAATGTTTCCATTTCTATTCATTTTATATGAATACAAAACCTCTTTTTAAGTTAAGCTTTTGTTTTCTGCCTCATCATGTTTTCTGCCTCATGTTTTCTGCCTCGTCATGTTTTGAGCGACTGCTTCGTCATGGTAGCGGCTTCAACTTTGAGTAAAATGACTCGACAGTCACACTTCCCTTTTGAGTCAGCGGCCACGGCATCGCAGCGGTATAAATACGAGGCCGGAGAGAGTTGAGACTCCACAGTTCGTCGAGTTCGCCCAGAGGAAGTGACAACTGACAGAAGACGCTCCAGCCGGCATTTACCATCAAAGACTTCAGCTTACTGAACAATGTGAGTAAAACGAATCAAATACGTCTTTGTTCACCTTAGATGTGTTTTTACTAAGCTCTTTATTGCACCTGGAACAGATGGAGAACATGAAGAGCGCAAGGAAGAATGACAGCGGGGAAGCTGGCAGGTATGTCAGTGTAGATTTCAAAGTAAAACCTGCATGTTTTTTAGTATTTTTCTTAATATATATATATATAAATATGTTGTGTCTTTGATTTCTGTCTTTGCCCTCAGTGATTTATCAGAGCAGATAAAAGCCGCCACTAAAGACAACCACGTGAGAGCCGAGAACACGCAGCTGATGCTGAGTTACCAGAAAGGACAGATCACCCTGCAACAGTACAAGGTAAGGAGTTCAAACTGAACTAGACACGCTACCACCACCACCGCCACCACCACCACGCTTCTGTTTTATTTTAGTCCTCACGGTGGATGTTCTGCTTTCGCCAGGTCCTGCTCTGCTCCCTCTACGAGATCTACAAGGCGCTAGAAGAGGAGCTGGACAGGAATTCCTCCCATCCAGCTGTCGCCCCGATATATTTCCCTCAGGAACTGGCCCGTGTGGAGTCACTGGAAAGCGATCTGGAGCATTTCTTCGGCTCGGACTGGAGGAAGAGGGTGGTAGTTCCTGCAGCCACGCACAGATATGAGCAAAGGCTACGAGAGGTGAGTGTGGAAAAGTGATTTGTAAATCAAAATAAGCAAAAATCACATGACCTTATGACAAATTCAAGCTGTAAACCCACCTTAAATTCTCACAGCTAGTTGTCAAGGTTTCTGAAAGAGCCTTTCTGTATTTGGAAAAATTTATCTCATTTCCTTTTTCGTCAGGCGTCATACCTATCCTTCACTTACATGTACAAAAAAAATAAACTAAAACAGGACGTGTTGCATGTATCTGCTAGTTTACAGGTCTCACTAATGCAAGTTTCAAGTGAGCACCATTCACTAGACATTTTTAGATGTTAAGAGTTAAGAAAACAAGAAAATTTAACAAGTTGGCTTTTTTTTAATTTAGATACACCATGACCTGAATGACCCAGAGCTTTTTTTTAGAAATGCTATGAAGTATATCCAGTAAGATTGAGAGGCAAATTGAAAGTACCTTTTTTAAAAATAGATCAATTAGAGAACTCCAAGGATATTGTAGCTTGTGGCAGTTACCTGCTGTTCCTTATTTTTTAGATCGGCACAGAAAATCCAGAGCTTCTGGTTAGCGTTTCGGATAATTTATTGAATTTAGTCAAATAATATAGCCATTTTTTTTTTTAGATTTAGCTCACTATTTAACCTAGTGCATTACTTTTAATCAATCATTTCAGTCATTTCATCATTTGTAACAGACTATTTCAGCTAATATATTAAATTTAGTCAAATAATTTAGTCATGTATTTAGTTTTAACCAACTATTTAACCTAGTACATTACTTTCAACTAACTACTGATGCTAACAATTTACTATTAACCCACTGTTTAATCATTTGTTTTGCCATTTTATATATGTTATTGCATTTAAATAAATATATTTTAGACATTTGTTTTTAGTATAAGCTAACTATTTAAGCTAGTAGGCTACGTCGCATTACTTTTAAGTTAGCCAGTATTAAGTTACTTCTTTGTAGCCAACCATTTCAGCTAATTGATTAAATGTAGTTAAACATTTAAGTCATTTCCTCAGTTTTATTTAAACTAGTATGTGGAGTTTTCAACCATTTCCTTATTATTTTTTTCTAGCTAAAATTTATCCTATTTAGCTAACATACTACTATTAGCTAACTGCTAAGCTAGCATTCCTGTAAGTTTGTAATTTTTTAGCTAAACATTCATCTTCCTTTGTCAGTTTTAGACATTTTATTCATTACAGGCAAATATTTATTAAAATTTATGCATTAGCAAAGTTTCTGACTAACGTCAAATTTAATTTGACTTAAATGTTTATGCTAGCACGTTACTTTTAGCCATTTAAGCAAAAGGGCAACCAAAGAAAACCCCAAAGATAATGTGTCCTGTATAACAAGCGTGCCTTATTTTTTTACATTTTTTTTATAGGTGGGCAAAAATAACCCAGAGCTCCTCGTGGCCCACGCCTACACCCGATACCTCGGGGACCTATCAGGGGGACAAGTGCTGGGAAAAATCACCCAGAAGTCTCTCGGGCTGAGCAGCAAAGAGGGGCTGTCATTTTTCGCCTTCCCCGGCGTCTCCAGCCCGAACCGCTTCAAGCAGCTGTACCGGAGCCGCATGAACAGCATCGAGTTGACAGAGGAGGAGAAGGCGGCGGTGCTGGAGGAGGCCGTGTCGGCCTTCGAGTTCAACATCCAGGTGAGATTTCGCTGCCCCCAACGCGAGTAACACGCGCTTCACAAACGATCCAGAAAACGAAAAGAGGAACTGAATCTGACACATGCAGAACTTTCCAACTTGCTGATCATCTTTAAAAACTTGTTTTCTCCCAGGTTTTTGATGACTTGCAGAAAATGCTGAGTGTCACAACGGGAACCGGGGACCAATCAAGCGCCACCTCCCCAGCGGTCGGGCTTAGATCGTCACCCGTCGTGCAACTCACCGTGGGATTATGCGTCGCTCTGGCCACTATCGGCGTGGGAATCTATGGCTTGTAGGCTTTACTCGCATTTATACCGATGATACGCACTATCAGCACTTTACTCATTTCAATGAAAGAAATCAAATCACTGTCATTTGTACCTGATTTATGTAACAAATCACAGATTGATTGACTCAATATCAAACTGTTTTGTATCTTAAAATGATTTGTGTCTAATAAAGAACCAGAATAAGTCTCTTAATACGACTTGAAATACTTTATTTTTCTTTAAACAGAACATGGAGACATTTTTAACTTCACAGAAAGCATCATTTCCACTGTTTATTCATTGTTTTAGCATATTATTATTATTATTATCTAATGGTGGATAGAACAGCAAAAAACAAAAAAAACTATTTACATCAACTATCTGAGCTCAGTTTCCTCTACTTGACTCTGTAGAGCACTTTCCTCTGCATGCGGTGCTGGAGCTCGCCCCTCCTCAACATCAGGTGGAGGACTTTATAGATGGCGTGCTCTGGATATTTCTGTAGAAGAAGAATTTAAAGCATTTCATTTATTTTGTAGTAGTAAATACTCCTAATAGTAATGCATTGAATGCACCGACAACTAAATCTATTTAGCCTCTTTGGAAGTGGAGGAATTGTTGTCCCATATACACTCAATTGAGAGTAAATTTTATTACGTCCAGAAGGATATTTGGTGCCGTGTATGTGCAGATTTTCCGCAGACTCACCTGTTTGGTGAAGTCCTGGATGATGCTGTGCTCCGACACCTGGGAGCCGATGGCAAAGCGCCTCTTCAGCTGCTTCTCGACGCGGGAGATCATTTCCTGGTCCTCCTGAGAAGTGAAGCCCTCCACTCCTACAATCAAAATGAGGTTGTTAAATGTTAAATGTTAACAACAGGAAACAACAGGAGTTAATTACAAAGCATGTTTGGTCCCTGTAAGGTCATATTTATTGGTTTTAATATAATACACCAGTTCAAATTACATAAAAGCCCAACTTTATACATAATTAATGGAATGGATGATTGATGGCGATTTAAGACACTGAAATAAATTTTAAAAAGTCCTTCCCAGGAAGCCAGTTATCCCTACGGAAGAGTATTAGGGCCACCCATGAGAAAAATCATCATGCAATTTGAGAAAAAAAGTCAAAATTTAAACTTCTTTGATGAGAAAAAATTTGATCCTCTAATTTTTCTTCCTCATGAGTGGCCCTAATACGCTCCCGTACATCACCACTTGTTTGGGACTGTCCAAAAATAAATGATTTCTAACAGAAGATCTCTCCAGAACTAGTCACTATACTTGGAACAGACATCACGTTTAACTGGGATTAACTTCTTTTTGGGTTTGCACACTCAACTACTGTATTAAACATTGAAACTAAATATTTATTTGGAGTTTAGCTGCAAGAAAAGCAATTACAATGACTTAAACCTGACATCCCATGTATGGATGAATGGGTCATCTTTGATATATTTGTGGTCACTTTCTCAATGACACTTCAACAATCCAAATTTGAAGACATCTGGAAGCAACTGAAAATGTAAACTTTCCCCGAGACGCCCTTCTTTTGTTTAGGTCTTTTTTTTTTTCCTTCCTTCCTTCTAAAATCCTCACGTGTTTCATTTAAAAAATGCTCTGTTATGGAGAAGGAAAGACAAAAAGAGAGATGTCCTCATATGTGGACAATGGGATTATTTAATTATTTATATTATAGTTGTAGATCGTTGCTATTGATAAAATTTGTGTGTCATATGAAACGTTAATGAGCATAAATAAATAAGTTTTAACCTTTGCTGCCACTAGATGGCAGACTAGCGTCCACTAATGAGGACAACGGGTTTAAATGAAGCTGCGATAAAACCTAAAACTTAACGTCCCCATATGAGGACGCAGGGTCTCAGTAAGTTAATAAAACCTTAAAAAGGCACCACACACCTGAGAGGCTGCCCGACAGCGCAGCATCTAGAGTGGAAACCTGGAAGAGTCTGAGGGCCTCGTCCACCTCTTCTTCTCCAGCCACCGCCTGCAGCTTCATCTTCGCCAGAGACTCCGCGATACGTACGACAGCCTCCAGCTGCCTGAGAGCACGGAAATATAACGGATTACTCACGGTGCATCAAAGGTGGAGGAAGAAAAGAGGGAAATGTTGTGGGCTTGAATGAAGAGGTACCTGACGGTGATGGGGATGGAGGGTCTTTTGTCGCTCTCTCGTTCGTGCTCTCGTGCTCCGCTCCTCATCACCACGTATCTGTTCTTCAGCTTCTCAGCCGCCGCCGCAGAAAGACGAGGACCACACTTACTGTGGAGACAGGAAATATATTAATGAGGATGGGACTGAGGTCATAAATCGTAAGGATGTCATTTTTGTTTTTGGTGGCTGGACTCACGTTCGGGAATAGGCGATGTACTTCTTAAACGTGGCCAATGGGATCTCGCCCTCAACGGCCTCCGTCTGCGTCTGAGCACTGAGGTGGACGTTCATCACGTGACGAGCCAACGTCTACAAACAAATACTCAACGTTAAACTCAATAATCTTACAGGTGTAAAGATTTAAAGCAGCAAACTACCACAAGTTTTTAGCCATTTTAGCTAGTTTATTCTCTAGTTCAATATGTTAGCTAAAACTAAGCTAACGGCTAACTACTTAAGCTAGTACATTACTTTTAACCAACTTTTTTATTATTTTTACCTAACCATTTTGGCTAATATATTAAATTTAGTACAACATCTTGGCCATTTGATTCGTTTAACTCACCACTTGGGCTATTTCATAATTTTGGACAAATATTACTGCTAGTCAAATATTTTAGCAATATCTTTACTTTTATCCAGGTATTTAAACTTATACATTACTATTCCACCTATTTCCTTGTTTTAGTCTGTCATTTCAGCTAATTTCTTACATTTATTCAAGCATTTATTAACCCCTTTTAACTTTTGTCGGCTATTTAAGCTAGAATATTTCTTTTTACCAACCATTTCATAATTTTTAGTCAGCTAATTTATAAAGTTAAGTAATCTTTTTTTGTTTTTGCTGACTATTAAAGGTGGAACATTACCTTTTTGCCAACTATTTCACCCATTTCTTTATTTTTAGTCACCCATTTCAGCTAATTTATTAAATTTAGTCCTATATTTTTGGAATTTCTTTACTTTTTGAGCTAGCACATTAGCCTTTACCAACAAATCAAGCTATTGTTTCATTTTTAGCTCGATATTTCAGCTAATTTATTACATTTATTCAAGCATTTTAATAATCTTTCTTTAGCTTTAGTCAGCTATTTAAGCTAGAATATTTTTAACAACCATTTCAAATATTGTAGTCATTTCTTCATTTTAGCCGACTATTTAAGATGGAACGTTACTTTTTTATCCACTATTTAAGCTATTTCCTTATTTTCAGTCATTCGCAGTTCAGCTAATTTATTACATTTAGTCAAACATTTTGTTTTTATTTGGCTTTTGCTACCAGAGCATCATTTTTAGCCAATTATCTCAGCATCCAAACCCCACGGCCTCCTCACCATGTCCCTCTGGTGGTCGTGATGGTCCTTGATGATGAAGATCATATCGAAACGGGACAAGATGGTGGGCATGAAGTCGATGTTGTCCTCGCCCTTTGTGTCGTCCCAGCGGCCAAAGACAGAGTTGGCCGCGGCCAGCACGGAGCAACGGGAGTTCAGGGTGGTGGTGATTCCGGCCTGAGTGAAGACCACGTGTTAAGTTTCATCCCCCAAACAACGGCAAAGATATTGTGCCAACTTTAAAACGGGGTAATACCTTAGCGATGGAGATGGTCTGCTGCTCCATTGCCTCGTGGATCGCCACTCTGTCGTCTTCTCTCATCTAAATGACAAGTTTTGTAAGTTTAATCTGAGGAATAAATGATAAATATGAATGTGCTGTTACTCTGTTTAATTTTACCTTGTCGAACTCGTCAATGCATACAACGCCGCCGTCAGCCAGCACCATAGCTCCTCCCTCCATGATGAATCCACGGGTGGCGGGGTCTCTCAGCACAGAGGCGGTCAGACCGGCTGCACTGCTGCCTTTACCTGATGTATAAACCTGACGGGGACAGAGTTGAGACTTAATATCGGCGGATTTACATGTCGGCAAACCCACCCCCATGATGAGATCGGCTCAGGAGACTGGATAAATACCCCGATAGGTGAACATCTCTCTACAAACTTCAGCAGCTGAGACTTGGCTGTGCCGGGATCTCCCAGCATCAGCAGGTTGATGTCGCCCCTACGAGTGAGACCGTCGGGAAGCCTAGGACGAGGACATAAAAGCATTAGCGAAACACAGCAAGGAGGATGATGTACAGCTCACACTGCTTTTAAAGGTCTCACCTCTTTCTTGAACCTCCAAACAACAGGCAGGTGATGGCCTTTTTCAGATCGTCGCTGCCATAGATGGAGGGAGCCACAGACTGAGCCAGGGAGTTGTAGATGTTAGGAGAACCAGCCAGAGCTCTCAGCTCCTCTTCCTCTTGTGGAGACACCGATCCAGTAGCACCACGACCTGGAAGCGAAAATGTAAAAGACTGAAAATTAACCGGGGCCTCAAAGTTTCTAGAAATATTACAATTTTAATGCATAAAAAAATTTACCTGCTCCTTCTGTGTCCACCTGGATGCCGACGACTCGCAGGTAAGACGCACGAATGCCCACCCCGACTCCTTTCTCTTTGCCTTTGGCTTTTACAGCAGCCATCTTTTTTATGGAGTAGATACCCATGATGGTCACTCTGTTCCCTGGGACCACACGGTCACACAAATACCTGAGAAAAGAGGATGGATGGAGGGGGGGGTTTGAGCATAATTTTATATGAGCAGAAAATCTAGGGTTGATTGTCGCCTCGGGAACGCTCCTTACCTGTCGCAGTAAAGCTGGAGGTGACGAGGCATCTCTCCGTGCGGCACAGCATCCGGAGCCTCCTGCAGACGGAGGGTCTGGAAGTCGACACAGACGCATCGGTCCGGGATGATGAAGTAAGGGTCAACGGGGCACTTCACGCCGCCGGCGTTCTCACTGACGAGAGAGACAGAGTCTGTTGTAAAAGCCACTCGAGGAAGCGGAGCCGAGATTCCCGCGGGCGATACTCACTTGTTGCACTTGCGCGGCAGAGCGTAGCCCTGCAGGCCCGGAGGCAGAGGGATGTTGTTGATGACGGCGCGGCAGCCGCGACACTGCAGGCACACCTTGGTGGCCTTCGCCTTCACCGCCGTGGCCGAGATGATGATGCCGTGAACCTTCACCAGGCGAGACACCTGCTCCGACTGCAGAGGAGAAACAACTGTGAACAAACTGTCAGCCGGCGAATACGACGTCAAACGCAAAGAGGAGTCGGTACCTTAAGGCCTCGAATGGAAGCGTGATGCGCGTCGCTCTTCAGCGTGACCTGGATGTCCTGGACCGTCTCCTCCCCCACGGGCCGGGGACGAGTCACCTCGTCGGCCACGTCCTTCGCAGCTTCCTCCAGCTGTGAATGAAGACCACAGCTGTTTCGAGGACGTTTTAACAGACGCCGCGGGAAAATTTAAAAGACGACGAAGAGAGAACACTCACCAGAGGCAGGTTCTCGGTCGGGAGCTTGTAAAGACAGTCTGACAGATCCTCATCAAAGCTGGCCAGGTCCTCCATCTCCACCTCCACCCAGTACTCCCCCAGAGTGTAGTGTCGCTTAAGTTCATCTCTGAAGGAAAAACACAACAATATGGCGTTGAGGAAAAAAAGAAGAAATACAATACCCCAAGCTAAAAGGTTAGTTTTAATTAGCTGTTGGAAAGGATTACAACTGAAAAAATTCAATTTCATAAAATAGTTGTTCTCCAAGCAGGACGAAGAGAAACATTATTTTGTTGTATGTTTTTAATGCCAATTGATGGAAATGACAATAAACATGAAGTAGGAGTATGTTGTAGGTATTTTTGTTATATTTAATGGCAGATATGTGTATTTCTAAAATACTTTTGTCAGGTTTGTCCTTCCATAGGATTTACCCCTCTTTTTTTAAAAAAAAATACACAATCCTTCATTTAACAGTTAAGCAGATGAATATATTTTTAGCACATACATTTATTTATTTATTTAGTATTTTTGGTAGATTTGGTCTTCCGTTTACCCATGTCATATACAGCCATTCATTTGCAATGTTTATATGTGAAGGAGGGACATTTCATACGTATATTTGTTACATTTAACAACAGATAGATTTTTTTAATATATATAATTTTGGTCGCTTTTGTCTTCCATAGACTTCACCTCTCTTCCCCTCTCTATTAAAACCTTGATCAGATTTGTCCTTACTGATAACGCCTTTCTTTTTTTAATGCAAGGCCACTGTAGTGTAGGTATTCTTCATTTAATGGTGCATTTACACTTATTTCACAGGACTTATTTTAATTTAAAAATCGGCATATTTGGCCCTCCGTAGATCACCCCCTCTACTTTCTAATAAATATACAGGCACTATTTTTATGCACCCCGTCATTTCTAACTCACCTGTATTTAAATGTGAAGCCGGTTCGGTCCGTTCCGACCCTGAACTGACGGAGGAACTCGCGGAACCGCTTCTTGATCTGGATCCGCTTCTGTCCGCCTTCATCCACGCCGCCGGGTCCCTCTCCTCCCCCGAAGCTGTCACTGTAGTAAACTCCCGGGTCGTCGAAGCCGGACATGTTGAACCAGTCGGTGGATTAAAACGGCACAAAGAAAGAAAACTAATAAACTGAAGGTAAAAAACCTGCGTGGAGACGAAGTTGCTGCGTGTATGCTTCGCGGCAAAAACTCAACTCCTTCCCGTCTGTTTCCCGCGAGCTCGCTTCACGCAACGCGTCCCCTGGCCTCTGATTGGCTGTGAGTAAAGACCGAGAGTTGCCATTGGTCAGAGAGGCTCTTTTGGGGCGTGTCGAGACGGTGGAGGTGGAGCTACTGAGGACTGGTGGCGCGAAAAAGAGAACGAGGGGAGGGGAGGAAGAGGCATGGGTGCCTGAATGAGACAATAGATTCGATGTGCTGCCATGTTTAAATAGTTTGTGTTGTGTTTTTAAAGTAAAATAAGGAAGTTTTAAGTCTCCCGAGTTATTTTTCTTATGTGAAAGGACAAAGGGTAACCACAGCCGAAGATGTCAAGGGAGGAGCATTGTTTGAATGATCATGTCTTACACAGCCTTTCACATTTAAGTTCTCCTACACTCTCCACTTTGAAACATTCAGTGTATGATTATTTTGAATGTTACACGAGTGCGTATGGAAGCACATTTCTGCCAACATTATGAAGAAAGATCCTGTGAATGATATTATGAGAAATCTTAAAAACGGTGGGAAATATTCTCAAAGAATGACTTGATATCTCTCAATAGTGAGTTAATATCTCAAAATTTTGACATAGTATTTCAAAATAATACCCTGGCGTCTCTTAATAATGACTCGTATCTCAAAATAGTGAATTGGTATCTAAACTTTTGACACAGTATCTCAAAATAATGAGTTAGCGTCCCAAAATAGTGACATATCTTGAATTATTGACATAGTATCTCAAAATTCTGACATAGCATTTCAAAATCCTGACCTAGCCTCTCTTAATAATGACTCGTATCTCAAAATAATAACTCTGTATCACAAATTTTGACATTGTATCTCGAAATAATGACCTAGTTTCTCTTAATAATGAATTGTATCTTGAAATAATCAGTTAGTATCTCAAAATAATGACATAGTATCACAAACATTTGACATAATATCTCAAATTTTTGATGTAGTGTCTCAATTTTTTTGGCACATTATCTCAAAAAATGTAACTTCGTCTATCCCCAAAAACTGACCGTGTCACAACATTTTTTGACATTGCATCTCAACATTATGACATATTTTAAAACAATGACATGGAAGCTTGCAGCTTTGGTTTCAGGAAACTTTTAATTATTTTGAGATGTTAAGTTATAGTGTTTTTACAGTCATCACTGTGAGCACATTTTTCAGCACACTGACTCTTGTGCGACCACTACTGGCCAGGTTTCTAAATAAGCTGCGATGCAACAAACTTGTGTTGTCACATGTTAAAAGGAGATTTCAGATGAGTTCTTTCAGACTATGAACATGAAACCAACCATAAAAATCTCTCACTAATATGCAAAACCCAGAAACCCAATTCTTTTGTTATTTAAGGAGGAGTTTAACCCGTGTAGCATCTCTAAACTTGTCATTGTTATCCTCACAATTGTGGTTAAAATCACAGACTTATCTCTACTAGACAGATCTAAGAGCTCAATAGAAACATTTCAAGACCAAAAAATTGAGGCAAATACGGATTTAAAAAGCCCTTTTTGTTCTATTACAAACACCTACACTTGAAGTGCTTTATTTGGCTGAGCAAACACAACAATAACATTCGCCTCCTCTGACCTGCAAGTGTAACCGATAAATCCATCAATATCATTCATAGGTCTTTAGTAACAGGCAGCGTGATCTGGAAAGGGAAAGTGTTTCCCGGACTCAGGAGACGACGCCGTGCTTCCTTCCCGTCTGGATGAAAGCGTCGACACAGCGGTCGATGTCTTCGTTCGTGTGCGCCGCCGAAATCTGGACGCGGATTCTGGCTTTGCCCTTCGGTACGACCGGGTAGGAGAATCCAATCACATACACGCCTGTGGAGAGAAAAGAGAGAGCCATTAAGACGGAGATATTTTCAGGACGTTTATTCAAGAATAAAACAGGATCACAGCCTCACCGAGCTTCAGCATGTCGTCGGACATCAGAGAGGCCAGCTTTGCGTCGCCGAGCATCACGGGACAGATGGGGTGAGCGGAGCCTGCGATGGTGAAGCCGGCCTCCGTCATCTTGTTCCTGAATCTAATTCACACAGGGAAAAAAAAAACAGGCATTCAATTTAAAATCCAAACTCAATCATATCTTCAAGTCTTGCACAACAAGTTTCCATGACCTGACGTATCCCCTGATAAGTGACTGGGTGTTTCTGATAACACAGCAAAGACAGGAACCCCCCCCCCCCCCACACACACACACACACACACTCACCTCATGGTTTTGGCCGTCATGCTCTGTGCGATCTCGTTGGAGGCGAGCAGCAGCTCCACGGCCTTGGTGGCGCAGCCCACCACGGGAGGAGGAAGGGAGTTGGAGAACAGGTAGGGCCGCGAGCGCTGCCTCAGCAGGTCGATGAGAGGCTTGGGACCAACTGTGTAGCCGCCTGAAAGAACAACAACAAAAGAATAACATTAAACTGAAGAAGGCTACATCACATCATTTGAGACCTGTTTTGTCCTTATTACAGATTCCTTTTGCACAATAATCTGCTTTTTTTGCACTATTCATGTTAGCAATTATATTTCAGTTTTTTAGTATTTCTTTCATTCCGAGCCCACATGGTATAAACTGACTGTCAGAGTGCTGTTATATTCTTCTATATTTTGTATATTCTTTACAATTTTGTCTTTTGTATATATTTCTTACTTAATTCTGTGCTACTGTGACAAGCTAATTTCCCATACGTGGGATAAATACATGTTGTCTTATGTCTTTTATGTCACATCTTGCGTAGTAATGTCACAGCTAAAAACAGGGATGTCAAACATATGGCCTGTGGGCAAAAAAAATGACCCGCCAAAGTGTCCAATCTGGCCGCCTGGGTAATTTTGTTAAATGCCAAAATAACATTGAAGACAACAACTGCAAATTTTCAACAAAGTTCACTGCTATTCAGACGCAACGCAACACCCCGAACTAATCAGCAGATGGCAGCAATGCAACAAAACTGCACTTATTTTTCTTGAGAAATTTGAGTATTTTTTTTAGTTTCGCAAAATCATAGTTCAATAAATGCAGTTGTTGTTATTTATAGATTATTATACTATCATGTTTCTGGTCTGGCACAGTTGAGACCAAATTAGGCTGTATGTGGCCCCTGAACTAAAATGAGTTTGACAGCCCTGGCTTACAGTGTGTATTTAGATGTTGGTGGCAAAAGTCCAAATGCTAATGTTTCTGTGGCTGTTACGAGGACCAATGGGGAGCATTATTGAAGCTCAGTATGGGGGTGCCACAAGTTGCCATCTTGTCAGACTCAGACTTCTAACTGTTGGCTAATTTAAAAAAATGCAGTTTTTGGTATTTTTGCGCTGTGGTTTATTTTTGTTTTAATCCTGGAGGTTGCTGCTTAGTCTGGTCAGTGTATTGGATTCATATTACTTTTAATGTATTTGTTGTGATGTGTTCTGTCTGTAACTTTTTATGCTGCAGATGTTTTGGCCAGGTCACCCTTGAAAATGGGACCAACCTGGTGAAATAAAGGCAAAATAAAATAAAAAACAAATCTGGCTTTAACCTCTTGAGACCCAAGCATTTGTTTAGAATGCAACTTAATTTCTTTAAAATAAGATTGACATCTTTATGTATTTGGTATTAGTAGTACCCAAGACGTACAAAAAATAAGCATCATCTTTGAACTGGAAGTAGTTTTTGAAAGATTTCAGCGTATGTTACAATTAAAGTCACCAAAGTGTTTCAAAATATGAAATTGGAAAAGATGAAATCCCAATATCCTCAAAGGAGTAGTTGTGAATTTGTTAAATCTGCATGTCATCTCAAACTAGAAAAGTGTATTGACCCTTCTCCAACAAGACAAAAGTGTCTCCTTATGAAGGCAACAATGTCTAAATGAAGCAGAATAAGCTGTAACAAGTCTAAGACATGATGCCCCGTATGAGGACGCCGGGTCTCAGGTGGTTAAAGCTAAAACTGGATCCAGTGGAGACATACCTGCTGCACCTCCCAGTGCTTTTCCCAGAGTGGAGTTGACAATATGAACTCTATCCATCACTCCTAGCAGCTCGTCTGTTCCTCTGCAAATTAAAGCAAGTAGTAATACAGTTGATGATATATACTTATATTACAATGAATTAATTTAAACCAGTGTACCCGATGGTCTCACGTTAAACACCCACCTGCCCCGTTCCCCTAGGAAACCGGTGGCGTGACATTCGTCTATAAAGACCATGGCTCCGTAATTTTCAGCCAGGTCACAGATTCCTTGTAAGGGAGCGACATCTCCGTCCATAGAGAAGACTCCATCTGTCACCACCAGGCGCATGCGAGAAGACTGAGGAGGACATGACACGGTGTCGATGACCAGTGAAGCCAAACCTATTATAGTCTAATCAATACGCTAACCCTCACCTGACCCCGATACATCAGGGATATGGAATGAATGCACCGTTGACTTGTCCATAGTGAGTTTTTATGTTCTTCCATAAAGCTAGGTCCACACATACCTGAGCTTCTTTGAGCTTGTTCTCCAGATCGCCGAGGTCCATGTGTTTGTAGCGCATCCTCTTTGCTCGACACAGGCGGATCCCATCGATGATGGAGGCGTGGTTCAGCTCGTCGGACAGCACCGCGTCATCTGGACCCAACAGCACCTATAGAAGGGAGGAATTTGATGCCTTACTGCATAGATCTTCAACAGGGAGGGTCTAAATATATGTCTTACCGAATATATTTCTTCAACCCTGATCAATTATTGTAATCATTCAATTTACATTTACATGGATGCTAAATAAAATCATCAGATCGAATTGTGTCAAACCTCAAAAAGTCCAGCGTTGGCATCGAAACAGCTGGCGTACAGGATGCAGTCCTCCCTCTCGTGAAACTCTGCCAGCTTCTGCTCCAGGTTCTTATGCAGATCCTGTAAACCACATGTAGAAAAACCTAAATTAATTAACAATTTTCAGACATGTGATCCGCGCGTCAACGAGTTGATGTCCTTTACTTGTGTCCCACAGATGAATCGCACGGAGCTCAATCCGGCACCATAGGACTTGAGAGCGTCGATGCCTGCCTGCACCACCTCCGGGTGACTGGACAGTCCGAGGTAGTTGTTGGCACAGAAATTCAACATACCTGGGAGAAAGACAGAATGAGAGGATGGATAAGGTAAAGTGGGACCAGGTCATTACCCTCCTAGGGGGGTTTGACAATCCAGTCTACATGTGATTTGTGGATTTGTTGAAGGACCATGTTCCTTGTGGAATTTTGTGGATGGTGTTGTGAGCCATTGCTACAAGCCATTCAGTTTTTAATCAAAGATATAAATGTGTCTGTATCATCGGCACTGTCACCACTACCACCACTCTATGCCGCAACCCTTCGTGTACCACCCTGGAAATGTAACTACAGTGGGGGAAATAAGTATTTGATCCCCTGCTGAATTTGTAAGTTTGCCCACTTCCATAGAAATGATCAGACTCTGGTTTTTATGGTTGTTTACTGGTTATGGGTATAGACAGAATATCAGTCGAAAATGCATAAAATACACGCAATCTAAAAGTTATAAATTGTTATGTATTTTATTAAGGGAAATAAGTATTTGATCCCCAAGCACAACACAAGTCAATACTTTGTAGAGAAACCTTTGTTGGCAAGCACAGCGATGAGACGTTTCTTGTAGTTGGTCACCAGGTTTGCACACAGCGCAGGAGGGATTTTGGCCCATTCATCTTTACAGACAGTCTCTAAATCCTTCAAGTTTCTTGGCTGCCTCTTGGAAACTCGGAGCTTCAGCTCCCTCCACAGGTTTTCGATCGGGTTAAGGTCTGGAGACTGACTAGGCCACTCCATGACCTTAATATGCTTCTTCTTGAGCCACTCCTTTGTTGTCCTGGCAGTATGTTTTGGGTCATTGTCATGTTGGAAAACCCACCCACGAGGCATCTTCAGTGTTCTTGCTGAGGAAAGAAGGTTTTTGTCCAAGATGTTACAGTACATGGCTGCATTCATTGGCCCCATAATGCGGTGAAGTTGCCCTGTACCCTTTGCTGAAAAACAGCCCCAAAACATGATGTTTCCACCTCCATGCTTAACCGTGGGTATGGTGTTCTTTGGGTCATACTCACGTTTTTTCATCCTCCAAACACGGCGGGTCGAGTTAATGCCAAATAGCTCAACTTTGGTTTCGTCAGACCACAGCACTTTCTCCCAAGCCTTCTCTGAGTCATTTGGATGTTCACTGGCAAACTTAAGGCGGGCCTGTACATGTGCCTTCTTGAGCAGGGGGACCTTGCGGCACTGCAAGAGTTCAATCCATAACGGCGCAGTGTGTTGCCAACTGTTTTCTTGGTGACGGAGGTCCCAACTGCTTCCAGATCATTAACAAGCTCCTGCCGTGTTGTTTTAGGCTGCTCCCTCACCTTTCTCATCATCATCCTCACTCCATGAGGCGAGATTTTGCGGGAGCTCCAGACCGAGGACAGTTGATGGTCCTTTTATGGGTCTTCCACTTGCGAATAATGGCACCAATAGTTGTCACCTTCTCACCAAGCCTTTTGCTGATGGTTTTGTAACCTATACCAGCCTTGTGCAGGTCTACAATCTTGTCCCTGACATCTTTTGACAGCTCTTTGGTCTTGCCCATGGTGCTGTAGAAGTTGGAATGTAAGAAACTGATTCTTAGAGCAGGTGTGCTTTATATACATGACGAGTTAAGATCAGGAGTATTGGTAATTAGTTGACTGAGCACAGCAGTGTGCCACATGCGCACCAGCCAATCTGTAGGAGCCTGAATTCTAAGTGAATTGTTGGGGATCAAATACTTATTTCCCTTAATAAAATACATAACAATTTATAACTTTTAGATTGTGTGTTTTTTATGCATTTTCGATTGATATTCTGTCTATACCCATAACCAGTAAACCACCATAAAAACCAGAGTCTGATCATTTCTATGGAAGTGGGCAAACTTACAAATTCAGCAGGGGATCAAATACTTATTTCCCCCACTGTATATGTTCCGGTGGAACCGTAACAGATGAATTTGGTCCAAATGGACATGATCTTAAGGCTTAACTGGGGTGAGGATGGTGTCCAGTATGAGAACTTCGGAACTACATTCCTATTTTAAGTCCAAGTCTGTGGCCTCCAAGTCTAAGGCCATGGCCTCTGCTGGGAAACAATGGATCGTTCTCTCCAAGTTCAAGTACTTTTTGGGGTGTTGTTCACAAGTGATGGTACAATGGAGCAGGAGATGGAGAGGAAGTCTGGTGTGGCAGCTGCAGTAATGGTAAGACAGAGCTTTTGCTTTAGCACTTGATCTACGTTCCAACTCTAAACCTATGGTCATGAACTTTGAGTACTGACTGAAAGGATGACATCCCAGATACAGAGATTTACCGGTGGGCACGGCCATAAGGGAGACCCCTGAGTACACTGGGAATTCGCTGGTGCTCGATGATATATCTTGTATAAGGCTGCAACAACTCATCGTTGTAACGTCAGAACCACTAAAGAAGAAGACGAAGGAGTGGTCTGATGGTCGGTGGTCAGAGCCTGGGAGTTGTCGTTGTGTCCTTATCAAAGACTCAAGAGCAGATGCTAATCGTTAACATGACAGCGCTGCTTTCCAGTTCATTCCCAAGTTTTAAACACATTCTTTCTGCACATATATAAGTACAAAATGAAACACTGTAGATCTCCTGTCAGTGTTTACTGGGTGGAAGCTACCGTTAGCATGAAGGTTATGGTTTTTCTGGTCCTGACTAGCTTCTTCCTGTGTTAACTCAATGTATAACAGTTAATCACAATATAGTAAAACATGCCTTATTACATTCAATTAATCTAAAATTTTGTTGAAGAGTATCATTTGGTAAAACTTTCATTCATATACAGTTATGTCTGAATGCAACTTATTAGGCAACGTTCTATTCTAATTGACTACTCAGAAAATAGTTCAAAATACTTGATTAAAACGTATCTAACTGTTGCAGGCCTTATCTTACATAGTCTAGCCAGGTAAAACTGGAATGTGTTCCTAGGACAAATGCTGCCAGGCCTTTTTTCCCCCCTTCTTTCTTTCTTTCTTTTTTTTTCTGGCAAAAGACAAAAAAAGTGAACAAAGACACGTCCACAAAGGACAAAAACAACAACAACAACAATGCACTGGACATACACATGCAGATGAATCCAGCTTCACACGTAGTCAGGGGTCATGGCCTGGAGCCAGCAGCCATTCATAAATCAGCAGAGTCAATGTCTGGCACAGGTTCATGCTGAAATGTAAATACTTACCTGCCTTGTTTGCTGGCAGAACAGCAAACAAGGCAGGAATTAGCTGCTTCTGTGCACTTTATACCACATTATTTGTCTTTTTAAGGTTTAAAGCTGTTTATTTTTGCTTTTAGAATCAATTGTAAATGCAAAATGTTGCATCATACCTGCAATCGTATGTGTTTGTTTCTGTTATGTGAATTTCTGGGTATGGTTTCTCTACTTCAATGTGTAGAAACATTAATGTTGTGCAAATCCTCTGAGTCGTGGTGCGTTTAAGGACTTGTTCCAGTGTGTTAAATTTAACAGCTGCCACTATAAACTATAAACAGTCGCTTACTGCCACGACTGCCGTCCACGTTGATGTGAGGACCCTGCTTGGAGATGATGACCCTCTCCGCTTTCCACGTCCCGGCGGCTCTGATCGTGTCGAGCTCCTGCTCCAGCACCGACCTGGCGGCGGCGGCTGCGGTGGCGTAGCTCCGGTTCAGAGCCGGACACCGCAGGACGCCCCGCAGCGGTCGCGTCAAATTGCGGGCAGCTTTTCCGAGAGACATGTCCGTGGAAACGTGAAAGCGTTGAAAAGTGTCAAACGTGCACCTCAGCAAAGCTTGTACAAGACCAGGCGTGGTTGCGTCACGTAACAAGTGTTGGGGGCGTATGTGTGGCGGACCAATCAGAGGACAGGGCAGTGAGACGCTGCCAACGCGTCGTCCAATCAACGATTAGAGAGTACTTCCGCATTGATTCAGCGCTAGCGTGGCTGGTAACAGAGAAGACTAGACAGTGTTTGACTTCATTTCAGCATGTTTCATTCATTAAAACGATATATTATATCCTTTATTGTAAGTAATTCATCATAATAGAGTATTTTACAACTTGAAACCACACACACGCCCAGACAGTTGCGAAAACGACTGTATTTAAATACATTTTCAGGTACTTGTGTTCCATTTTGTCCAACTTAGTTGTGCAACTACGTTTCAGAGGGACATATTATAATATCATTATGTTATTCTATAACTGCATTGCATGCATTTAATAGCTTTAATCATTTTAAACCCAAGGAGGATATCACAAGCTGTCAAAATACTAATATTAAGATTAAGTGCATGTAGAAGCAAGTGCAAAATTGCAAAAACCTATCGCAAAGTATTTTACATTTTAAACCAGTTGCTTCTGTGGGTTGTTTCTATAAATCAGTCACGCCTCCAACAAATAATGCCCCCCTTAAAATTCTGGATATATTTCATTAACTGTTCAGATAATCCACAAAAACACAAAAACACCATGTGCTTTTCCTTAATTAGGGTTAGGGTACTTTCACATAGCTATTTTTTAGTTATAAGCACATAATTTGAATAGTTTTGTGCAGATTTTATGATAAAATTACACCTTTGTTGACATGAACATTTCCAGATTATAGACACCTTCATGGCTGGAGTTCTTTCAACCACGAAAATGTCATCTTGCAATATTTTGGGGTGCCAAAACTGAAAAATAAAAGCACTAACTTGGAAGTTTTATCACATATCAGTCACTGCCAGTCGCAGATGACTTTGATTGGATGCAATGAAAAGAACAGATTGGAGTGAGATAATCATCAACAACGCACAGCGCAGACTTCATATCAGGTAAGATTGATATGTAATGCATCATCAGTTTCAGCCTGGATAACGATATGGGTTAGACTGAAATTATGTTAAGTTAATCATTATTTGGGGGATTCTTGTTACAGGTTAATGCTAATGCTAACCGCTAGGCTAACTAACACAACATTAGTTGAGTGTTTTAGGGGAGTCCAAGCTGAAGTTGTCTTTGCTACGTTACCCTCCACAGTGGTTCCACTTACTTCTTGTAATATCTATGTAGGAGAGGCTTCATTTGATAAAGACAGACCAGACTTAGTCCCATCTGTGTCCTTCTTTGGTCAAATCGTCCATCCAGTCAGTGAGAGTATACAGGTAGGTGAATGTAGTCCCATCAATCTGAGTCAGCAGTTTAAAATAACACGGTTTCAGGGAGTGAGTGTATTAGTATATTCTCTAAAATACGCGTTTTCCTCATCCATTTTTGTCCATTTAAACATGCTAACAGGCGTTTACAGGCTACAGTGTTGAGATGTTTTGCCTCCAGCTAAGCCCCGCCCCTCTCTCACATTATTTACAAACTGTGAAGGGGTCTGTACTCTAACTATGAATCTTACCTACTTTATGAAAATCTCTGTTGTTAACCTAAACCCAATTAGTGTGTTTTAAATACACTCTAAGATAAATTAAATGCACTTATAAGTCAAATGTGCTGTGGCATAATAAGAAACATTAACTATTAATGACCCTCTCGACTACTGCCTGTTAAATAAAGATATAAAAAGCCCTAAACATGCCTTGAAATAAGAAGGAAAACATACAGTTAATAGTTTTAGTTTATTATATGACAGCAGTCTGTCATCAATTCCTCTTAAACTTCAAGTAAGTAAGACATCTTCTTAGGGAAAATCTGGATGTAAAAAAAAAACATCTCCAACATCCGACAGCACGTGAAGCCTCACTCCATTACAGTATAGTATAGCTGAGCTTCTCTTACAATGTTACAGCGTTTGCTTATGTGACAGCAGCAGTTTCCTGTAAACCATCATCTTTAACAATATATATATATATATTTAACAGCAATATAATACAGTTTATTTGTAACGTCTTCTCTCTCCTTCATCAGCAGGAATGTAACCATATAAAATGTGCAAACATTTGCTCAAGACAAACCCTTATCACAAGTAAAAACCACTTCCCTCTGTCACATAACATTATTTATATCGGTTAAAAACAGGTTTGCCCTTCAGCAAAGAGCAAGCGACACACTTGTGACGTCCTTCCTTCAAACGTGGGATGTACCTCCGACGTCAAATGTTCCAGTCAACCACTGATCAATGAGAGATCTCCATTTTCCCGTGCAGGAGCTTCATGAGTTAGTGTTAGTTTGGCATGTTCCAGTGTGGGTTAAGACTCGGACTGGCTCGCATCTTGCGCGGAGGCTCTCAGTGATGGCAGACGCTCGGCTGCTTTCGCTCTTTCTGCTAAAAACTTGTCGAACTCTGCAGAGGAAGAGAGGCAGGATTGACTCGTTAGTAGTTTAAAGGAAAATTACTCGCTGAATAAATGCATAAAAGACAAAAAGTTCAATCTTGGACTCATCACAAACATGTTTGAATTGTTAATGTTGTTATATAAATAGTCCTTAAAGTAGTAAAGTGTCCGAAGAGTTAGTATGAGGGACCATTTATCTGGTACTGTATTGAAACCTCTGCTGCCACCTAGCGGTCATTCATAAAAAAGAATGTAATGATACAAATAGCAGCAACAGCAGATGACACAAGACCAGTAGAAATTATTTTGACATCTCTAGCAGGAGGTTAATTCAGAACAGATGTTGAACATAAAACTACTGTTAAAATTATTAAAATGCTGCAGGTGGACATGATTGCAAAATAAAATAATAGACGACAACAGCTGCTTCTTGGAAACATGAAGTGTAAAGTTCCTCACCTTCACTGGTCACACCATCAGAGTCCTCAAAGTCATCATACTGCAAAAAAAATAAATAAAAATAAATAAAAAAAAGACAGATTTACACATTTTCTGAAAAGAAAATATACAATTAAAGGTTAATTACAGACATTTGTGACACAGAGATGAGTGTATCTATGACTAATTTAAGGGCACCGGGTAGGAAACTGGCTTTGACTTGATATACACAATAATTGCTAATAAAATGGAGCAGTCGGTTATTATAATAAAGTACACACACATCTTCTCAAAGCTTTAGTGAAGGATTTTCATATCTAAATTATGGTCTGTTACTCAAGCCGATGCAAAATATCTTCACACCATGCTGATAAGATTAACCAGCATTTGCTAAATGTGTCTGTATTTTGCAGTATACAGGAGTTTTAAATCTGGAGTCTGTAAGAGCATTTATGTAAAACAGGAGTTATGTGTTTTACATCAACCAGCAATTATTGTTAGTTGAGTAGCTCGGCAATTAGAAGCAACCAGGAATATGGTAGTTACTAATGTAAATATAGGTTATATGAATTCACTGTCTTGTGTGCACCAAAAAATAAATAAATAAGACAGTCTTGAAACCACTAAAGTGCTCCAGATTGATTGGCTTTTGGGAAACTTCTGTGAAGACTGTAGGTATACACTATGCATGTCAATAATGTTTGTGTAATTATTTTCTCTGCCAGAGGAGGGCGCAGTTACACCTTTACTACAAAGAGGTTTGCATGAAAATACTGAATGAATATTGCTTTAAATTTACAGAATAGGTTGTATTTATGGCCATACATAAGTATAAGTGAACAAAAACTCAGCATTTAACACAATAATTAAGTTCGCCAATACACATCTGTATATATTTTTTTTCCCCAACAAGATTTACAGATGTGCGCATTCACGGGCAGCCCTGTGTTACTGCAGACCTTGTAGCCCATACATTGACCCTCCCACACCAGCAGAGTACGTGCAGCTGGAAGCCTGAAAATGTTCGTACTCATAGGCTCTAAAAATAAGAGTTTTTGGTTATTTATTTTTCTGACTCTAAAATTGACCCTGCTTGTACTCTGCATCTCTTTGTGTTTGCATAAGAGCGTTGAATATTCTTTGAGTTCAATAAATGTTTAAGCTTTTGGTTAAACTGAGAGTTCGTTATCATTTTATCATGTAAATAGAAAAATTGGCAGCACGTATCGGCAATCTGCTAATGCTGGTGTAAAAAACAAAACAAAACAAAAAAAATCGGTGTAGGCCCTAAATAAATCCATATCAGTTGATCTCTACTTAAAATCAAAGGACATTACAATTAATCTCTGGATGTCAACGTCTTGTATTTGCAGTATTTGTAACTGGGTGTCTGTGGTGACCTTCCCGTCAAATTAATAACCCTGTCAGAGGCAGTAGGCGGAGTTAACGTCCTGTTGCTTGTACCTTTGAGAAGTCAGGTGAGAAAACACACCTGTGATTACTGTCACCTGTTGCCATAGGGAGTGTCAAAGACAGTAAAACACAGATCAAAACAATCCCGAAACAGGTGAAGCCAACAATGCTTGTACGTTTGAGAGTGCAGCGTGTTTCAGTCAAATCAGTTTAAAAGTGATTTAGCCTCAAACCTCATCATCCAACGCAAGCCACTTCTCAATATCATCCATTACAGTGGATTGGTTGATAGGAATCTAAGAAACAAAGCAGAGCAGGTCGGTCAGTGCAGGTGCAGGTGGAAAAAAGAGAAGTAGATCCAGCACCAAACCACTAAACAGAACCACACAACAGAACAACCACATCCATACACATGAAAGAAGAGGGTTTCATGAATGACAACAATGTAGCTTAACAGGACAGTGCAAACCAAACGTTCGTCATGCTCTTCAACTCCGAAAACCAACATGCAAATCACCGCTTCAGCTCAAAACCTGAACCAACAAGCCCACAGAGTGGTAAAAAACCAAAGCAATCCAGACCACAGCAAAAAGTAAATTGCAACGTGACGATAAAAAACAAGAGACACGAGGTGTGGAAGGGTGAAATCAGTGCGAAGCGCGACACACTTTTTAGATTGAGACCCACCATTCCCCTTTTAATCATCCAATCTAATTTTGGTGAGGAGCTGTGGGATGAGGCTGGACTGCCATCCTTTATGCACGGATAGAGAGTTCATTTAAGAGGAAAAGAGTTACTGAGAGAAAGCAACATTCATACAGACTAACTAATATCATGCATCTAATCACTTTCAAACAGAGAAGTCAGAATTTAACTTAGGAGTGGTGGAGGTTCTTAAGCTTTGAGTTTTCTGCTGTTTCCAAAGGTCATATGACGGATGTAAAGAAATTGTATCATGGCAGCTGATGAAATTTGTGACAAAAACCTGTTAAAATGGTACATAACTTAAATGACATGGCATCCTTGCTTACCGTTCCAGCATTTTGCAGTGCGCAGTCCTGAGGCTGAGCCTGGCCGTCCACTGCAGCGTCACTCTGGTCACTGAAACACAAGATTCACTGCTTGGTTAACTGATATCTCAGCTAATGATTAAAGTCAACACAAAGTGAAATCCAATAACCACAGTAAGGGAAACTTAACAGAATTCATTTTGTTCTTCACACTGAGCTTTGTTTTTGTTTTTTTTTTGTTTTTTTTTTCAGAATTCAGGTCTCAGATATAATCAATAATTTGAATACAGATAAACGTAAAGGTAAGTTAATTTGGTAATTTTAGGGAACAAAGATTTAACCATTTAGTAGTATTTTCAGTTAATTATCCTTTACTTTTAGCTATTTCAACTGCTTGTTACCTTTAGCTAAATTTCATCTCTTAATCATTTGCTTTTTGCTAGCATTTTTGACTGATCGGGATAGCTCATTATCATTTAAACAGCATAGTAAGTTTAGCTAACTATTGCAACTATTTATCCTTTACTTTTAGCTAGCTATTTTAACTGCTTGTTACCTTTTTCTAAATTTCACCTGTTAATTCTTTGCTTTTATAGCAATTTTGACTGCTCAATAGCCTACTTTTAGCTAACTACTTCAATTGGTCATTACTATTTCAGTGGCTTGTTATGTTTAGCTAACTATTGCAGCTATTCATCCTTTACTTTATCATTTTTAGCTAGCCATTTCAACCGTGCATTACTTTAAGGTAGCTATTTCAAATGTTTATTCATCACTTTTGGTTTATTATTTACACCGCTCATTACTTTTATCTAACTATTTTAACTGTTAATCTTTTAAGCTATTTCAACTGATCATTACTTTTAGCAAACACTTTTGAATGCTTACTCATCAGCTTACTATTCTGCCTTTTCAATACCTTTTGTCAACAATTTTAACAGTTTATTCACAATGTTTAACAAACTATTTTGACTGCTTGTTCATTATAACCCACTATTTCAAATGTTTATTCATTACTTTTTGGCACCTACAGAAACTATCCCAGCTATTCTGCTGTACTCAAGTGAGTTATTCTGTGTATGTCTTCAAGGCCACAGATCTATTTCTGTACCTTGGTCTTTGTTGAGTAGGGTCACTGGTTTTCGGTGATAACAAGTCATCTGATTCACTTGTACCTGCAAGAAGAACAGCAACAAGCAACAGGTAATAAGAAGCAGTTTTATATCAAGGCAACATTACATAAATTAATTATTGACATTTAAACATGTAGTAGCAAACATGTACGACTTACTAAGTTTTGCCATCTGACTGGACAAACTGTCGGCTTTTGACAAGCTGAGGGAGCTATCACTGGTAACTGATGCAAACCCCGATTGGCTGACAGAGTCGGTTTTCAGATCGAGGTCTGCTAGGTTGACGTATGTGTGGCTCTGAAAGCAACAAATTGAAAGTCTGTAATTCATCCAATTCACATATTTTTGGGAGTTGAAGTGTGGAGCAACAACGTTCTTTACCTTCTGTGCTGTACTTTGACCATTTGTCAATCGTCTTTCAAACCTGTTAACAGAACGAAATCATCAAGTTTACTGCCTTATCTACTGATGTGCTCCTATTTTTTCTTTTAATTAAGGTAATGTGATGACAATACCTCTGGTAGCGACTGAAGGCGGTGTTCATTTCATCGTTAGTCGCCAGTATCTCTTCGATCAGCTTCTCTTCGCTGAGCCTGGGGACGATCTTCACTATCCTGTCTTGCATTTCCTTACACACTGTGTATAACTGCTAATGACACAATCAGACAAAGAATGTGTGGGTGGGGTGGGGGGGATTGAAGGGGCCGATGCAACACAAAATGTATAAAGTACGAGATCAGTTAAGGGCCAAACAGGGTTACTCAACATGAACGGAAAGAAAATTCATTTCTTGCAACCGAGAGGGCAATTCGCAATACAAATTGTGAGCTCGCTATTTCAACTACTGTTTTTTAAAAAGTTGTATTTATTTATTTTTTTTACCTCCAGCAGCTCCATGTCTGCTTGTTTTACCGTGACCGGGTCAAGCTGACTCATCATGTCGGACATCATGGTGAGGTTGCTTCGCACCACTCCCAGTTCTATCTTCAGCTTTTTTATCTGGAACAAGAGTACGTACTGAATAAACAGCTCTACGGTAACTCCTCAAGGAAGGCAAATATTGATTTCATAAGGGCCCGGAGGTGGAAATTAGTTAAAAAAAAAAAAGACACAGAAAGGAGTCGTGAGAAAGACTAGCGAGTAACAGTAGTGCAGTGAAATTTAAATATTAATGTATCCCCTTTTAGTCCCATCACCTGGCTGGGAGTGAAGGCATTGCTTCCCTCAAGGGCGAGTTTTAGCTCAGAAGTCTGAGATGGGATGAGCGGAGGTTTAGAGGATAGGACGGCAGCAGGAAGAGTAGTAACAGCAGGCCCATTCCCAGGCAAAGTCTGACAGGCAAAGGCAGGCAAAGAATAAAATAGTGTTAAGCCGCACAAAAGTGTCAGCGCTGAGACAAAGTGAGACAAAAGAGCCCCAGCCCTCTTTGCACCTTTTTGGATGCTTGAACCGGTGAGTAACCATCAAGTTCAGTCATGGGAAACTCGAGTCCTTTCCTTCGCAAGTCTTCGTACACAGACACCACACCCGTCAGGTCTGGTGAGCTACGGAATGCATCAGCCCACGCCTAGACAAAAACAGTAATAGCTATCAGCAATGTGACAACAATTAAAATGAATGCTAGCCTTTTGTTTTTGTTGTGCATGCAGCCACATCTCACGCCCTCACCTGTATAATGCCCAGCACTCTGTCATGCAGGATTAACGGAGGGTTGTTCCTCGGAATGATCGACCGCACCAGAATTCCCTCAATGAAATCTCGCGTCGTTACCAGGATGTGAAACCTGTAGCCGCAGTTCTTCACGCAGGTTTCCAAGACCTGCAAACAAGCACTGAGAATCAGAGGCCACACAGATTACACACTACTGACGGGAACATTGATAAAATCGACACTCACAGTTAGGGCCAGCATAACCTCCTTGAAGTTCTTGTTCCCCACAATCCTTTTCTTCAAGGCTCGGACTGCATCTCTGGGTCTGTAATCAGAGAATTTGTAATGGTCAGAGGCATGTAACTACCAGAGGACACGCTTGTTCCTGATGCTGACAGATAACACATAAATATAGACACACACCCTTCCTCTGAGCTGTTGATCATGTCGCAGATTTCCATGTTGAGTTCCCAGTCCTCAGATGGTAAGCTGGAGCCGGTTGCACGCTCTGTGAAAATGAAAGAAAATGTTTTTCTTGTGATTGTTTATGCATATTACATGTTTCTATTTCTAATAATACAATCAATTCCTTTTAAAAGTAACATTACACAGTAGCTACAACACACGGTATTTCCTTTCATCTGATATATTAAGTTTGTCATTAAGTTTGTTTATCATGTGGCGTTCCACAGGGATTGATGCTGAGGCTCTTGGCCTTTCTAATATATGTAGTTTGATGTAACCTCCAAATAAATACAAACTCTAACATCTAAATTTTTAATACAGAAAACGACAGAATGCAACCATTTAGTGAAAAAGATTTTGCCTTTTTGTAACATTTCTCACAGTATTATATTCTTTCTTTTAGCTCAAACATTAAGTTAGCAATCATGTGGCGTTCCACAGGGATCAACATTAGGACCCTTGGTGATTCTTATATTTGCACTTTTGGAAATTGACATAAGGACTGGAGTATTTTTTAACTTTTAAGAACAAGTAATTGCAACCATTTAGAAATTGCTATAATGATTTTATTTCATAAATTTATTACACAATATAATGCAATTCTTCTTATTAAACATAGCAACAAGTTTATAATTGTTAATGTAGCTTTTAATTTAATCCGTTGAGGATCTATTTACTTAAATAATTAACTCTCTCTTTCCATCAATCAATTGAAACACAGTGTGCCATCCCTGGACACATCCAAACCCGAATCAAATGTGGGTCAGAAGGATGTGGGCCACTTTAACAGACACGGCAACAGCCAATCACATTTAACCAATCAGCCTCTTCCTCCCGCCTCTGCCAACTCATTGTGTGGCGGACGCGTCAATCAAACCTTAAGCCGTCGTTCTTCTAAATTTAACTGGATTTCTCCATTGTAATGCATTCACACTATAAACGCTGAAATGATTCAGTAATCGTCAATAAGAGGTGGATTAAAACGTGCTCAGCAGCGGGGACGTGCAGCGCGTTTGAGGCGCAGCGTCTGAGAGGAGATAACTGAGCCTCAATGAAGCCTTCTGCTCTTCGCTATTAATAATGCAATGATTTGCTGTGAACCAGCTCACCGATGCGCTGTCCCACCGGCGTGCTGAACGGGTTCCCCATTAAAAACTCCATGATGAGGGCGGTGAGGGGCCCCGTGAGCGCCGACGTCCCCGGGCCGAGCCGTATCCAACAACAAGGCGCGCAGGCTCCCGCAGACTGCACCCTCTCCTCCACACGGCGAAGTGGGGCAGTGGTTGAACTGCGTCACGCTTTAAAGGGAGAGGAGCCTGGAAAATGATCCGATGCTAGTGTCACCACTGGCATTAATCGTGTCCGCAGTACTACGAATAAGATATTTTTAACCCCAACAGCAGTAATTATTATTATAATTAAATAGTGGTAATAATTACTTTAAAAACAAACGTGAAATCGTGAACCCTCTACTACAAACTTCCATGCTTGTGTGGTTATCTGCCACAAGGCTGTGCTGTTTGATCATAATGATGCTCTCCGGGAGGACATCCTGTCAAGCAATGATTCAACAAGTAAAAAAAAACTTAATCAGGACTAAGATACATGTTTGAGCTTATTTAACTTAAACTAGTCTATGTGCTGGGGGTCATTGTCTTGCAGCACAAAGTTGTTTCTCTTAATATTCAGTTCTCACGGATAGATGTCCTCATATTATCTGTTAGAATTATCTGGTATAATAAATAATTAATCATAATCTGTCATTGATTGCAAGCCACCCTGCAGGAAAACAGGTCCAGACAAAGACATTACCACCCCTATGATTCACAGACAGGTTCTGATGGTGGAGTGCAGTGTTGTAAGCCTCTCATTTGAAGCAGTCACTATTCTTATTTGATTTGATCTCATGGCCCTCAATATCAAGTTCTCAAACCTTCACTTTTGCAATATTGTACGTGTACTAGCCACTACATTAAAACCACTGACAGGGGAATTGAACAACATTGAGCATCTTGTCACAATTAAAAGTTCTGCTGGGAAACGTTTGGACCTGGCATTCATGTGGATGTTACTTGGACATGTAGCACCCACCTAGATCAGACCAGGCACCCCCACCCCATAGCAATGACACTCCTCGATGGCAGGAAGCAGCCCAAGATGTTGTCCTGGCCTCCAAATTCACTATATCCCAAGCTGATCAAGTATCCATGTGATGATGCACAGAAGCCCCTCCTCTCAACTCACAGGACCACTATGTCATCCTGTTACCAGACACCGCAGGACATTCTCACAATTCATTGTGACTCATTCTCTGATGAGTCACAACTGTTTCAAAAGCACAAGGGTGACCTACGCAGTATGGAACGTGGTCATAATGTTATGCCTGATCAGTGTAGGTTACATATTCTGAAATTAACTACATATTAAATCAGTAAACTTACAGCCAGAACAGGAACAGATGATCCTTTACTTGTGTTAAAAAACTTAACGGCCTCTGAATATGTGCTGTCACACCTAAATTAATCCAATGTTTCTGGTTTTTGGTTTTGTAACAGACCCTCATTTGGAGTGACGCCATGGGTAATACATTTGTTGCGTTTGATCATGACCATGGTCCAAGTGTGTGCCTCAGACATGGTGACTCACAGCTCGATAGAAATAGTTTGTACTTTCGCTGCTGTTTACAACACTTCAGCTCTGCCCATTAAAAAGAACCACGTATCTGAATATGTTGGTGATCACAGAGCACAGAGTTTCTCATCCCTTACGGTTTCTTTTTTGCCCCTCAAAGCATCGTCAGACCCGATGGACAGTGTTTGATGTTCGGGCCTGTGATCATTGCACTGTGAGAAGAATCCAATTTGTTTGAAGCTGCAGTTAAATCTGTTCCATATTTGTAGCACTGAGTGAATGCACCTTCACAGTCTGTGCAGCAACCACTGGGCACAACAGTTCTGTTGCTATGATACAGTTGTGCAAAGTATGTGATCACCAGTCCTTAATACACATTTCTGTACTGATTATTATTAAAATGTACCTATATTAATATACTTTGTAAGATTTATATTCTTTCTATGCTGATGACACTCTGTTTTATGCGTTTCCTCAAACCACAAAACTCTTTTAAACATCAACATCATGAATCTGGTGAAAAGCAGAGGCAAAACACATTTAGAAGCCCAATCCAACTGAAAACCAAATCAGCAGGCTAGCAGTCAGCTTCCAGCTAGCAATCAACAAGAAGACGCCAGCTAACTAGCCTAGCCAACAGCAGTAGTTAGAAGTAGAGTTTTGAAATGGGCACCTCCCTTCACCGATGTTTCGTTAAGTTAGGTCTGCGACACCTCAAGAAGGCTTAACAGTGAGTTCCAGCAACTTGGTGTCAGCCCCCTCCATGCAGCCACCACAAATCCCTGTGAATTTCAACCGAGAGATTAGCTTAGCTCTACTACTAACTACTACAACTTCTCAGCTAGCCTTACCTTTAGCGTGCTCCCCAGCCAGTGGGTTTCCTCCTCAGCCACAACCACTCACTTGCCCACTCTGCTGCCACGGACATGTTGTTTACTGCGACCCTCTATTCTCCTGCAAATGCCCAACTCACACAGGAGAGCATGGATGCAAATTTTTTGACAAGAAGACTTTCTGGATGGAGTTAGCATGTTCTCCCTGTGTCTGCGTTTCACCGGTTTCCTTCCACCCTCCAAAGACATGCTTAGTAGGTTAACTGGTGATTCTAAACAACCACAGGTGTGAGTGTAAATGGTTGATTATCTCTGCATTAGCCCTGCGATAGCCTGTCCAGGGTGTACCCCACCTCTTGTCCAATGACAGAGGAAGATTTGATGAAGATTTTTCTGGCATTATATGGCCTAACCCTAACCCTAGATGTCTGTTCAGATGTCACCCACTGACCTCAACTTTACTCACGCTCCATTTGAGTTAGCTGGAGTCAGGCCAGGATGGTGACGGTCTAAGAGACACGACACTAGGCTTCAAAGCCACTCTTCAACCTGATTAATACTCCCTTTAATATTTATGTATCCCTTCTACACTTGTGTCTGATGGTTTTATGCTCTCCCCAGCTGTCCTTCAGCTGTCTAAGCTTTATGTGTTACAGTACTTATGTTCCTAACCCCACTACACAGGACAAGTATTAGCCATGGTTACCAGTGACTGATTTCTCTACTATCACATAAATTAACTTCCTTCAAAATATGTCTCCAGAAACCAGAGAAAGCTAGGAACATATGTACATACTCCAAAGAAGATCCTGTGTTACTGTCATGAGAATTTCAGTTCCACATAGCTTACCTCAGCTCCTTCCTTTCACCTCCCATGCGTCCTCTTACGTGATGAAACACCTTGTCTGAAGCAGCGTAATTGGCTTGAATATTCACTTTTCTATTGTGGCAACGATAAATGCGTTCAATTATACACATTGTCTGTGCTGTTTTTTTGCCTATTTACCGTCAATTATCTGGTCTTTTTTTGCGGTTCCACTCTGGTGTGCAGCTGCTAAAAGCCGTCACAGCTGATTGTTGTTAAAAAAAATAAATAAATAAATAAAAAAGGAACACTGTGTTTAATTTGCAGGCTGAGAAGACTAATCGGGGGAACGCATATTGTGAACGCAGACAAGTTGCTGTCAGCCCACTCTAATTAGATGCTAGTGGGAAAGCTGCTTGTTCTTGCCCTGAGAAATGAAACTAGCAAGGTGATATCATTTTCTACCAATTAAAGACTTTTTTTTCCTGTCTTTTTTTGTATCATCTCCCAGTAGCAATCCCTCCAGAAACCATCTCTGACATTAACTCCAGGCAAAGAAAATCCAAGATAGGTAGAGGTAGAGGTAGAGGTAGAAAGGAAAAGGAAAGGAAAAAAAATGCCAAACATTGATCCGCTCCTGAATTGAAAGAAATCTGTTTATTTTTCCCCATTGAATTATTATCAGATTGAAGCTGGTGATGCAACGTCTGTGACATTTCAGCCTACTGGATGAATGCCAAGCTGACATTTCCATTTATTCATGTTGGTCCTGTTGGATTTAGCTTGAAATTATTATTGTACCTCAAAAAAAAAAAAAAATCAATAAAAGCCCGAATATTTAACATTCATGGCTTGTAAAGACCTAGCTTTGTGTATGTTTGTTTTTTTTCCCCCCAGACAAGAATTTGCATGAAATTTGTTGAAAATTTTTTATCTAGTAGACTATACCATGTGCCATCAGCTCTGAAATAAACAAATGAGCTAACACTTTAACAGGTTAACAGACTATGTGCACATAATATACATATATATACATAGATTTAGACAGACTTTCATGATCCATGAGGGAAATTACTTTGTCACCGTAACGTTGCACATAAACACTCATAAAAACCACAAGAAAGATAAAACAAAATAAATAAAATAAAAAATAAAATAAACAGTGTAATCAAAAAATTTAGCATTATGAACAAATATAGAAAAGTAGTTGGCAAAACAGTGTCCAAGGTGATGTGGTTGTTTGGCCAGTTGCATAGCAACAGCAGCATGGATCGTGATCGTGTAGTGGCAGCTTGGGCTACTTACTTGCATCTGCGGAGACTGTTGTTTAGGGAGCCAGCCTCTAGTGGTAATTCGAGGAACTGCAGTTTGTGACACTAGTTAGTTATTTGTAACAACAGGATGTGACATCATGATGAGTGACAGTTCTGATTGACATGCGGTCCAGTAACTCATCTGTGTGACAGTCTGGTCCAGTTTCAACTTCCATGTAGATCCCATCTATCAAATCAGCCGCTTCCATCCCGTCTTGTTATAAATATTAAAAAAAAAAAAAATAAGCAAAACATGCCCATATATTTTATTTAAACAAGACTTGGAGTTTTTAAGCTTCTTGTTATAATATTCTAATATTCTAGTACCAAAACAATTCATATCTGCAATTTATATAATAAAGATTAATACCAGACCATCCATTTATCAATATACTATATAATACTATATTAAATGAGTTATAGAAGAGTAATTGCACAGGTCTTATTATAGTCTTTATTATAACAACACTGCAAAGATGCTACAGTCGTAGTAACACAAAATTAACGCTCACAGGCACATTAATTTCCTTTAGCCTCTACAAAACACACACCATAAGGCATATTAATTTAAAAAAAGAGAGAGAGAGAGAGAAAGACAGAGAGATTAAAATAATGCCCAGTTAAAGCCCTAACAATGTTATTTTAATACTCAGCTACTGCAGCAAATGGCAAAGGCTGATTTAGTTTGTTCCCTCAGGGACATCCACACTGTCTTATACATCACAAATGGATAGTTGCGCTGTCGGAGCAGCCGTAATAATACGTAACTAACTTAATTATAGGCACAAATCCTCCGTATATCCATAAACCGGTCAGGCTCCCTGCTGAAGGACATTTAAACACAGTATTTCACAGCAGCTTATTTCAGTATGAAAGCACACACGCCTTCTTGATAGTGCAGACACACAATTAATACATGAAAGCACTGAGGAGGAGTTTTCAGGTCGAATCCACAGTTTTCTTTTGGACAACGCGTTACATGATGGAGCAGGTGAAGCCGCAGCATTCCTTCAGCAGAGTAAGTCCTGTTTTAGTTATTAACGGTGCTGATGTCTGCTGGGCTTTGGAGGCCACCTTTTGATCCTCCAAGGTGCCTAGGTGCAAATAAATCGGTTTCTATAAACTATGAATGTTATCAATTTGATTAAAAGTTCACACAAATGCAATTACTTTTCATCGACTGAAACTAGACTAGGAAAGATGAAAATAACTAAAATATCACTAAGAAGACAAAGACTAAACTAAAAAATGCTGTCAAAATAGACACTGTTTACCAATTTTGCTAGCCACGTGGCTAATCTCAAACTCACCTGCTCTCAAAATATCAAACTTAATCTCTGGTAGTAATGTTGTTTTATGTTTTATTTTTTTTTAATTAGTAATGTACTGTATTTAACTTGACATAAAAATGTGTAATCTATTAAGAAAAAACAATCCCGACTGCCTCACCTTTCGTGGCCAAAGCTTTGGGGAATTTGGACTGTAAGAAGGCTGCCATTTCTCTGTCTTCCTCTCTTTCCCTGTGGAAGAGAACATTTCCAGGGTTTTTATTTGTGGAAGCGGGGGGTTTGTTTTCATTTCCACTTTCACGTCCACTTTGGATAATGAAGGACGATGGGCTCTCACATCCCAAGCTTCAATCTTTCCGTGCACGATCAAAGTGTCACTCAAAGAGCCGCTTGCTTATCAGCTATGACAGCTAATTTAGCACCGCAAACAAATAATATGAGCGATGCCAGGCTCTGTGTTGTTATTCAGGGTAGTATACAGAAAGGACATGCAGAATGCAAAAGACTTTATAGCAGCAGAGCTATGAAGATCCAAAGAAAACTCACACGGAATCTGACGTCCAATATCAAAAAAGTAAATAAGAGTTTAAAACAGACAGACTTCTATCTCTGGCATCTCTGCTTATGTTCTCAATCTAGAGTAACGGTTACGATGCATTTTATGTCAAACAGCAATGATTAGTTTTCCAGAGCTGCAGAGAGGAGAAGAAACCATGGCCAAAATGCGGCGGAGAACCTAGGGTTACTTACATAACCAAGGTCGTAAGAATTATGAGTTTCTCTGGTGGTAAGGCAGAAAAATATGGTACACGGCATCCAAAAAAGTGCCTGATAAACAGTCCAAAAAAGAAACTGTTTAGGACAAATACTAATTACCACTAGTCCTTATTGGAGAGCGACAACAAATCCCTCCGTCAAAGCTTTTTTGCTTCTTCAGCCTCACCTAAGTCTTTCAAACTCCACATCATCCACCAGGAAGTCTCTGGTCTCCACCAGCTTGTTGATCTGCTGCAGCAGCTCCTCCTCCCTCTCCCGGTCCTCTTTGGTCTTGTCTTTGTCTGCTCAAAAGTCACACAATAAGTCTTACAGTACATAAATTACAGCTGTGCGATTGTTCAGTTCAATTCATTAAGTGCTTTAGGACTGCGCAGTCTACTCAAGATATTAGCGATATTTATTGCTGCTTCGGTATTGTCTGGATAACCAGATGTTTTAACGTAGCATCACATCTCCAGGGTGACACTACGTTAAAACATCTGGTTATCCAGACAATAGACACGCAAACGGTAGATGAAAACTCAGATCATCATCAAAGTCAACAGGATTCATCCTCTGAGAACCACAAAAAAAAATAACAATATTAGTTGGAAATCCAAGAGGTCTTGACACATTTAATTCAAAACCAAAACTACTAACCTCATGATGAAACAAGACAAAAGCTCACAGGTCAAGATTCATCCTCTGGGAACCATGAATGTTTATTTATTACAATCTGTCCAATGAAAAACTATTAAAAATGTCACGCCTCATGAATGATAGATGAAATTGACAAGATTCACCCTCTGGTAACTATTAATATTTCTAAGACAAATATAAAGATATTCCGGCTTAAAACATCTAGACAAAAGTGAGAGACACTTCCATCGATGGAATCATGTGCCAATAAATCCCACAAGGTTTTTCTGATTTCACAGACTTCAGAAAACTTAACTTGAGCTTCTTATCTTTTTAGTTGCCACAGCAACCTTGCGCCGTGTTGGAGCTGCCATCTAAACCTAATGAACAGAGGAATGTGTGTGTTGGTGTCTGAATACTTTCAGACTGAAGATGTCTTACATAACCTTCAGTTCAAGTGGCTTTAAGAAAAGCCTTGACAGGCTAATTGTTGCTGTAGTTGACAACGGAAGAAGCTGAAAGGTTTTCTTTGAAGGGGTTAAAACAAATGTTGTATTTGCCTGGTATTGAGACAAGCTTCTGCAGCTCCTGCTTCAGCCTTGTGATTTCTTTGCAGAGCTGGATGTCATCCATCCTGAGTGGAGAGCAGACGTAGAAAAAAGTTATTAATATGCAGCTGACAACCAGGGTAAAATCTATCAAACTGCAGATATTCTGACAGAAACTAGTCTTCCCTTTCAATTTCCATTTCCTTTCCTACATTTACATACAGGCATCAGTGTGAAAATTACGCTCAAACAGAAAAAAACACTGGGCTCAGATTTAGGTCTTTAGGTTGAAATAACACGATACTGGCAGTATCAGATCTCATTTCACCTTCTGACTCGGACGCCAATTTCAGTACATCAGGACCCAGTCACACAAGCGTTAACGTGTTTGCGTGCTTGTGTGAACAACGATGGTTAAAAAAAATAAGGGAAAATGACTGTAATAGATATAATGAGCTGCTGGTTTAATAAAATAGGTTTCACTTCAGTGGATATATGAGCTGCCTGTTTGTATTTCACAATGACTCACAGGCTCGGAGAGGGGTGTTTATTTAAAATGTAGTTGCGCGAAGGCAGGATGCTAAATGTCACAGACACCCTGAAGGACGGGGAAACATCAGCCGTCAATGAAGAGATTTTAGTAGTAAAAAACAAAAAAGACATGAATGATTCTTGGAAAGCATAAATGTAAAGTTTTACTGCTGAATAATACTTGATGTCTTCAGAAGAATATTTGAATAATATGGAAATGTCCTAATTTGTTTCAACACAGTAAAAATTAAGCTTAAGCTAGCGGCTGGTAAGCTTTACTTTAGTGCAAAGACTGGCTCTGTCCGTAGAAAATAAATACACATTGACACTTAATTTAAATAATTTTGTCCCTTTATTTGCCAAGGCATGTATTTGACAGAAAATATGAGAGCTCTGAAAAGACCTTAGTCACTCTCTTCATAAATGAAATATATTCGTTATCTGATACACTGCCTTTCGCTAGCTAACGGAGCTGTTCCAGTTTGTTTTCTTATGTCAAGGGTTAAGGATTGTCCAGCAGTAAACTATTATTTTAATAAGTGCGGGAAAAAAAATCTGAAATACAGGTCGACACATGCAGACCTCTGGAGGCAGGAACGATCTATTATTAGACGTGGGATTGTTTTTATGTCCTGATTACGGTTCAACATGAAAGAAGATGAAACGTGTATATGTGCTCATGGACCACAACACTTATCAGGCCGGTGACCTGCAAAACATAACCCCAACAAAATAATGAAGAGGTCCCTACAGAGAAAGACTGAAATAATTAGAAGCAAGGATGAGAGAGAAAGGGCAACTTCCAAGCTGGCTTTCCACAAAAACCTTAAATTGCAGTTTTCCTCACTTTTTTTTCCCATGATGCACATGGCTGCTCCCACTGTTGGTGGCTGACAGCCATTGTGCATCATGTCTTAGTCCTGGGGGGCTGCCATCGCTTTCTTGGTGTATTCAAATCCCTGTACGGCACAGTTTTGGCAGCACCCGACCAAACAGTGGAACATCACGAGACGTAACAGCAACATGTTGATCATCCTCTTGGGTCCAATGTCACAAAAGCTCTAGACTAAAACACAAAGTTGTTTTTCGTCTATGTTTGAAAACCGAGAAGCAAATCTTACATGTATCTCAGCTCTGATTCCCTCCGTACGAGGATGTCTCGTATCCGCTCGATCCTGAACAGCTCTCCTTCGATGTCCTCGATCGTAATCGTGGAGTCGGCCATTGAAACGACATCTTCTGCTGGAGGAAAGACAAGACCGTTTATCAGAGTTTGATAATGGGTTAAGAAGAATTTAACGTTCAGGATTTTCTGTAAACCAAACCAGACCTTGTAAAGGTAGATAACAGATGAGGAAGAAAAGTAAGTGAAAAAGTGTGGATTTCAAACATGGATTTGTGGCTACTGATACAACTCCTACTCCGATCTCTGACCACAGTTGTATCAGTAACGTTTCTATTGATGTTATATGCTCTGATACCCTCGTCTAGACCATAGACCGAATAGACCCCTTCATGACCTACGTCACTGTGACGTCACAACATCAACTGGAGGCAAAACGGAGAGAAGATTGAAGCATCATCAGTTTCAGTCTGGATAACGTTATGGGTTTGACTAAATTGGGACTGAAATTACGTTAAGTTAATCATTATTTGGGGGATTTGTTGTTACACGTTAATGCTAATGCATTAGCTATGCTAGCTGACGTGATGTTAGTTGTATGTTTCAGTGGTGTCCAAACAGAAGTTGCATTTCCAACGTTACCCTCCACAGCAGTGCCACTTAATTCTTGTGATATCTTTGTTGGAGAGGCTTCACTTGATAAAGACAGGCCAGACTTCGTCCCCTCTGTGTGTTCTATGGTCAATTTTAAACGTCCATTCCAGCCACAACAGTCCACTGAAACATGCTAACTGGCAGTTACAAGCTATAGATGTTTTGAGATGTTTTGCCTCCAGCTAAGCCCCGCCCCTCAAAATACATTACATTGTTTACAAACTGCGAAGGGCTCTATAGTATAAAAAACGGAGGCTGAACCGCTCCTTAAGAGTGAAGCCAAAGGATGTAGAGCGCCCCCTAGTGGCTGGCTGCAGTATAGGTCATAAGCTTCTCCATGTTAGTGGACGGGACTCGAGCCTAATTAAAACACATGAAATACACATCAAATAGTTTTTTGGTTTCTGTCATTTTAGGTCGTTAATACAATGTTAGTGCATGTCTGTGAATTTTTGTAAAAGTTTCATTTTAGTTAGTTATTTGAAGCTATAGAAACAGGATGTGACATAGTTTGGTCGATGCAAGAAAAGTGGACATGTTGTCCATATATGGTGTGACCATTTGAATGATCTGATCTCAGACCGCATTTGGAGGTGGTATACAATAGCTCCTTCATTCATGGATTTCACATTAAAATTAGTTATTATGAGAAAATATTTGAGTTGTAAAAGTTAAAATATTATTGATAGTAGTCGTGGTTGTTATTTAGTTGTAAGCTGACAGTAAAATATTACTAATTAATAATAATAACTAGTTGAAGAAGGCTTTCTGTGTTGCAGCCCCAGACAGAAGTAACCACCATTCAGCTTGGATAAGCATAAAGACTTAGGTAGAAGGTAAAATAAGCAAAATAATTGAATTTCTGTGCTGATGCTGTCTACCTCTCTGGGGCGCCTCAACTGCAAAATGGCTTTAATGGAGGCGGTTTATTGCCCTCCTCTATCCATACTCTCAAGATTCAGGACACACAAAGATAAATGTAAATGTACTTGAATTTTTGGAACAAATCAGGAGTGACACTGTCAGTGCTGTCATACTCCTAGTTCAGCTCTAAAGAGTGAAAACATATATGATATGATCAGAGCGGCTCTGTGGATACTTCCCCTGAATAACTGCACTGACCCCCACTCTCGCAGCAGCCTCCCACCTCTCAACAACAGCGATGAGTCATCCGGCGGAGCTTGGATTGTCTTTTCATTACCACAACCTTGTGTGAAAAGGCAGCACACTTACAGTGAAACCCTGGGGATGGCAGTGATTCACAGACGCACAACCCCGTCCAAACTCATCACGTGGTTTGGTGCTTTAGTGTCAGAGCATCTTCCACGTTTTCCAAGAATTGTGTCAAAATTGCTCTTGGCTTTTAATTTCACACTCTCACTTTTAATTACACTCGCTCTCAGAGGATTTGTGTGAATATGCAGTGTGTATTTTTACCGGTTCGTTAAACCTGTTAATTGTCTGCATTTCATTTTGATAGACTGTAGTAGTACTTAAGATGATCCTAATGTCAACCATGTGGTATATAAAGATGACAAAAAGCAATGAAATGGCAAATCTAATGCGTATGTGTCTGTTCTTATAATTCACTTTTGTTACATTTGTCTATATCAATTTTAATTAGGTTGTTGTTTTGTTTTTTCCTTCTGCCATTTTGGTGCAATACTTGTTTTTCCCTCTCTTACCTGATTCTATTTTGAATCTAACTTGTGTTTTTGCACAGTCGCGCCAAAACTTATCTCACCTTATTTCTTCAGGATTTTATTTCACACTTTTCACTAACCAAATAAGACAATGTTCTTCAGACCACAATATAATATGAATAATAGTTGCAGACATTATTGAAACGCACATTTCCACACATTTACCCCAAAGTACATATTATTACATTATGCATCTCGTGGCAAATTATTATAATTATAAAAGTTTACTATGTTAAGGAGATCAATCATATGAAAATTATTATCATAAATGTGGAAAACCTCTGGAACAAAGTACATTTTTTAGTTGTTGTTGGTTATTTAAGCTGTTTCATTAATAAATCTTCTCTGTCCCAAAATATACTTAACCACTAAAAATATACACATTTGGTTAATTAAATCCAGGTGGTGACCTATTATTATTTATTTATTTATTTTGGCTTGGCAGTGTATAAGTCGAAGGCCACCCGTGGGTGCCCCTGAAACCCTTAAAGATCTCATCTACGGCCCTGCTGATGAGCAACTTTAACATGATGCCCACATTAGTGGTCTACAGCAAACGGAAGCTTCACGTGTCTATCTATATATATGTATATCGTATATTCAAAGTCTATTACTCTAACTTTTTACTTCACGCTCTTACCTTGTTCAAGTCAAATCAAATTCAAACAAAAACTCACCTGGTTTCGCCGTCGCTTCCCCCATTTGCGTCTTTTCCAGCGCGCCGTACAGTTGCGGGGATTTTCTCCCTTTTTCCATTTTCTTCACAAAATACTTTTTGTCAGAATTCAGACCAGACACTCGCTCAGACTGGGAATGGATGTTAAAATGTCATGCAGCATTTCCGAGACGAGTGAGGAAGAATATAAGAGAAGGAGGAGGACGAGGAGGAGGAGGAGGAGGAGGAGGAGGAGGAGGGGATCAGCCAGTTGATGCCGAGACCCTCCAGTCCTCCAGTGGTGGATCTCTTTCTGGTTCCCATCATGTACCGCACAGAGGCACCACCTACAGGATGTCACACGCCACTACAGTCAACAAGAGGACACTGTTTGTCCTCAGGAGTCAATGTATGGAGTCAAATCAAGGTTTCGAACATTTTAAGGAAGCATTTATAAGAAACCTTCACATGTGAGAGATTTAATTTTGAACGCCAACATCCAAGGTGACGCTGTGTACCTTTTGGTATTTCAAGTTTTTAAAACCAGAAACAAAAACTGGGGGAAAATAAATAAATAAATAATTTGACATTGTTATTCGTTTTTTTAAACAATTTTTTGATTTCATAGTCTAAAATGAAAAACAGAAAGCTCACGTTAGACTTAATTTTCATTCCACCGATGTGATGTGAAGAAAAACAAATTGCAACATGTTTTTCCCTCAATAAAACTGGGACGAGTCTACCCATTTAGTTTTTGTTCACCTTCCGAATACTGGCAACTTTTTTCATATATTAAAGGACGAAAGGTGAATTTACTTGATTAGCATTTTTGTTTTTTTAAATTGAAAATCAAATAAATTCATATATTGTTTAAATTATTATTATTATAAAGTCTAAAATCAAATGTCAATTTAAAACGCAAAAACTAAAAATGCCTTTTTTCCTACTTATTTTTTACCTATGTTCAAGCAGTACCCCCTCAAGGCCAAAGCACCTGTCCACCAAAACAGCATAAATGCAGGATTGTTTCTTCCTAACTAAAGCTTGACTGATGACATGCTGCAGCATTTGAAGGCAGGTATTACAGACGGCAGAATGAATATCAATTCAATTCTTTCTTTGAAAAAAAAAAGCACTGTAAAAACCTGTATTCTAAGATCTCCAACTGTACAAGCAAACAAGGAGCTGGACCATCACCAAGGACATTAACCACAGACGTCTGAGATGGGTATGATACATGCTGAGGATGGAGCAGAACCGTATCCCAAAGGTCGCCTTAAGAATTCCGGGCGAAGGAACAGACAAGATCTCTTCACCGAAGCAAGAAAAGGCTGCCCTAAGAAAAGAGTTGGAGCAACTGAAAGAACAGCTCACAGCCCAAGAAAAAGAGGCAAAAGAAGAGATGGCTCTTCTTCATCAGGAGCTCAGCAAGAAGACAGAGAAGCATGAAAATGTTGCCCTGCATGGTAAACAGCTACAAGAGGCTCTCCAGGCAGAAGAGACACAAAGGAAGGAAGCCGAGGCCTGTCTTCAACACCAAGCAGAGGAGACCACTAAAGTTAAAGCTGCACTGATTCTCATGCAGACTCAGATGGACGAGCAACAACGTCAGTGGGAGGAGGAGAAACTCCGCTACCTTTCTGAGAACGCAGACATGACATCAACTATGACGGCTGCAGCTACCGAGATGCAGGAGGACCTGGAAAACCAGAAAAGACAGTGGGACCAGGAAAGGGCCGACCTCCAGCAACGTTTACAATCCGCAACTGAGGCCCTCGAGGAGACGGTGGAGGAGGGGAAAACTCCAGAGAGGCTTTAACGGACAGACAGCAACATCTGGAACAGCAGATTGAGGAGGCACCCAAGAAAGTGAAGAAGAAATTGTTGAAGAAGCGATTCCTCAACTTTTTCAGAAGAACTTGAGAGACCCAGCCTCAGTCTGACCTCTGTCATAACCACAAGCCTATCGCCCACTCCCTCTCCAACACCTCCCACATTGAACCCCTCAAAAGACCCATTTTTGTTTATTGTTGTGTGAATGTCAGTGTGAATGGTTGTTTGTCTCTGTGTGTTTGTCCTGTGATGGAGCCCTGTCCAGAGTGGCCTCATGTCCCTCTGTGTTAACCCTGTGATGTACTGGCAGCCTGTCCTTACGGTATTGCACAAAAACATAATTTGTCCATTGCCTGCTGGAAGAAGCTCCAGACATCAACAGGTATATGCTCTAACATCTACGGACGATGAATGAATGAGTGAGTGAATGAATGTTTTCATTAACAGCATAAAAATAAAAAAAATAATAACAACATATACTAATGTTTACACGTCTCTGTATTGAATCAGCCATCAGTGGATGTATGGGAGTCTTGTAGTTTAGTTACTGCTTCTCAAATGAAGATTGTACTCAATCCAATGTAAGGTTTATTTATTCCAAGTGTTAGTGAAGGCACTGAGATTGTTTATATAATGACCAGGTTCTTAAAACGCTGTTAACTTTTGGCAAAAACTCAACGATGATGTGATAGAAGAATCTAAAGATTAAAATGACGCAGGTTATTTTCATCTTCTTGTTTTAATGGAATTAAAATTTGTAAAAAGGTTAATAAATTACAGATTACTGATTCTTTATTTTAGAGTACAGGTGGACCTCAGACAGAGAACTCAAGCCTTATCCATATAAACTTAAAGCACAGAGAAGGTGAAAGAGATCAACTTTGAATTAACAGCAACATGGCAAAAAAAGAGAGAAAAAGCACTTACCATTGAGTTCCAATATTGCACAAGCAGGCTCCTGGTATTTTATGTTCTATATGTGTAATCTTAAATGAACACACAGCAAGGAATAATTATCAGCCACATAATCACAACGCTTAATGTTGCATTTGAGGTCACCACGTTTTTTTTCCATCCAATTGTATGTGATATGATTGTATGCATGTCTGTTGGAGCTCAGGAAAAATAGCTGAGCTAATTAATGTGAACTGACTTTTCACAGGCAATGATAATGTTACAGTCAAAAATTTTTCATTTAAATTCACAACTTAAGTGAACTACTGCTTGGAAATATTAGTTTAAGTTAGTTTAGTTAGCTCCAACATTAGCAACAGATGACTGGGGCTATTATTTTCTCAGCTAATGCAAATACTTAGAATTAAATATCACATGATAATGCTAACCCTTTCTCCCTGTTGTGCTTCTCCTTCTCACCTTGCTTGTCTCTGTGACGACAACATCCCTTCTCCAGAAATCCATGGTGTGTTGATGTTGAAACAGGTGTTGGTCCCGAACTAAACCATAAGCTAAAGTTAATCTAAATGTTAAGCAAACGGTGTCCGTCACTGAAATCACCCCTTTCTGTAAAACCTGTTGGTTCCACAACACCGTCAGCCCAAAGTTTCTTCTTCTGACTGGGTCTGGTAAAAGGCGCCAAACGCAACCGTTAAAAAATAAATACAGCATCATACATCATTTTCAAAAAATATAGTACAGTATTGTATATTGTGGATGTTACAACTAAAACTTCCCATGATGCAGTGCAAATTACAGTAATTTACTACAAAGGGGATTTACAGTATTATACTGGCTAATATTTGGTAAATAACTGTTTAAGTGACAGATCTGTCTAACAGTGTTGATCAGTTTGGGATCTAATAAATTTGGAGGATAGGCTAACATCTTGTGCTGTTCTTCATGTTTTTTCTTTTGTTTATTTGTTTATTTGAGTGTGTTATTTCTATGGGGTGGGGGAGTCTGGTCTGGTGTGGTCTAGCGTCTTGGGAACCACAGGCTTATAGAGGACCCTAAAAATCTTTGCTCCGGCCCTGGAGGTGGAGAGGGGGAGGGGAGAGGGGGTTTGTTTTGCTCACCGCTGAGAAGCTCCGCGTCCACAGAGCCGCTCCGGAGGCGCACGGAGAGCAGCGCAGCTCCCGCTTCTCGTTACACCAGCCCGGTAAACCGACACCTGTCTGCCACCTTCACCTCCACCTCCTCCTCCTCCTTCCTTCCCATTGCTTCTGTCTGTGTGGGTGAATCTTCTCCGAGGTGTTGCTTCGGATATGAAGAATAAACACAGCCAGCAGGTGAAGACAACCTCGGCTCCAAAACGCTTCGACATGTCCAGCTTCGAGGTTTCTCTCCAGCAACTCAACGATCTGTTGACGGACGAAAGCGGCTTCTACAGCTGGCCGACAAAACACTTCCACGAGGTTTACCAGAGGATCTACGTGGGCAATGCGTGAGTCATTATTGAGATTATTATTATTTCTCCACGAACACATGTTTACAGTGATCCCTCCTCCTTCCCTTTCAGGTAACGCACCATAAATCACCATTTTACCTTAAATTTGTCCATAAATCTCCATTTATGATGAGTTATTCCTCTAATTATCCTTCAACATTCTGTTAATGCATTCAAATAATATGACTTGGGATGCAGTGACAATGATCACATCAATTATTTTATTAAATAAAAGCATAAAACGTGATGAAAACGTCAACCTGCTGCAGAGAATCACTGTTTAAAGCAACGTGTCAATGCATTGTGTCCGCTTTGCAGGTACATTTTAGGATTTTCATTCCCGCCTTCCCGAACAATCTGGATATTTTTAGAAACGGAATGTCATTATTTATAGCGCAGGCACACACGCTGCACCACTCATTTTTGTACACAGAGGATGTAAGTGGTTTTAATGCACATACATATACATGTAAAATAACAGTTACTGTCTTGTCTATGAGTCATCTGTTCATCAGGGGCGCGAGGCTTGTTTAATTTTTTAATAAAAAGAGGAGGGGAGGGGAGGGGTGTTATGAAAAAGTGGAAATGGGGCAGAGATGGAAGGTGGTAGAAATGTGCTCAACCTCTTCCTCTTCTGGTTTCCTATTTGACTACAGCATCTCTGTGCACTGATCAGCCACAACATTATGACCAATGACAGGAGAAGTGAATGTTGTTGACCATCTTGTGACAATTTGTTGTTTTCTGGGAAACTTTTGGACCTGGCATACATTCATGTGGATGTTACGTAGGCATGCAGCACACACCTAGGTGCCCCCACCCCATAACAATGACACTCCTTGATGGCAGCAGCCATAAGCGACAGGATGCAGCTTGACACAGACACACATACTAAAATGGTTGAGGACCAATTCAGAAAAAACAAAAAAACAGTCGGGAATTGTATCACTTCCGCCGAGGTGAAAAGACAGTAAGTGGAGGAGCTTCAGAAAGTAGGGAAGTCATGCTATGTTATAGCACTTAAAGTGCATCACAGCTCTTTTATTTGGGCTGGAATAAAAAGGGGGGAATGTTCTCGACTTGTAAGAACAAGGGTGTTATGAATTTTACATGGTAGATCTGAGAAACTCCTTTCTTTTTTTTAAAGCAGAGTGAGTTATGCAACCATGTTTCAGGAGAGAAAGCCTCTTGAGTATCTGCTCGATTCCTCTTGACTTTCTAAAAGGCTCATAAAGGAGAGAGCAGGGAACAGCAAATGTCCTCACAAAAATAGACTATAGGACAAAGATGCAGAGATGGATAGTCGAGCCTAGAGAAGAAGAAGAGAGCTTGAGCTTGTTTTTTTTATTATGATATATCTGTCCCAGTTCCACTGTGTTGCATTCAGCAGCGGCAGTCTGCATCGAGTCTATTTTTAGCTACATCTGAAAGTCTGGAGGTGGGGAAGTGATGCTGCAGTCTGACAAGTTCACAGTGAAAAAGAGCACGTCTCTTGTTTTCGTAACAGAAGAGAGTGGAAATATAACAAATTTGGTATAAATCTCTAATAAAAACTAATAATTAAACATTACATTTACCAAAAATGTTCCTCTTTCAAACACTGTCCTCATATTGGGATGTCTTTATCATGTGCACTGTAAAACCATTGACTGTATATACTATGGACAAACACATCGTGACGTCACCCATTGGATTCTGAACCTCGAAAATGAAGCCCAAAGTGGGCGGAGCCCGCGGTCGCCATGTTAGATGAGCTTTACTCCGCCCACACTCAGATACTCCAAATATGGACATGGAGGTCGTGTGGGATGTTGAAAAAATAAACGAATGAGTAAAATACGAAATGACCACCGCCCTCTTGTGGTTGTTCTTACCCCATAAGTTGAAATTTTCAATAAGAAAACACTGATATCCCCGATGGGCCTCATTCTTTCATTATTAAGTTACCTGGATGTTAAACATGCTAAAGTATTAGCCTCTGTGGTTTCTAGATGCAACAGTTGCCACAGCAGCCGTGTACTCACGACATACGTCCGATGTGAACGCCAAATTACCCGACTAGATAGCTAGCATGAATAGCTAGCGTGAGTGGCTAGCATGAGTAGCTAACATAAATAGCGTAGTGAAGCTAATGCTAAAAGGGTTTTGTTGCAGTGAGGGTAAAATAACTGACTGCAGAAACATTTGGCTGATTTTATGTTGCTGATTTAGCAAAGAGGACATCATAATTATTCATGTAGATATCTTGTTTAGCTCGAGAGATGCGTCTCAGCTGCCGCCACATTGGAGCAGGGTCCTTTCTTGTTGTAATCTGTTGGAAGACAATGTTTGACTTTTGTGTTGCTTTGGCAGGAATCTAATATAGGAGAGCCAAGCCGAGGCAAATTAGCATATGTAGCAATTTGTTTAACAAATCAAGGCAATCGGTGCTAATAATGCTAATACTTCTAGCAATATAGTCAGGGTTTGTCAGGCAGGTTTCATGGGGTAGGTCTTGTTTCTTTTTTCGCATGTAGATTCGTGGCGACGAACGTGATGCGCCTGAAGCGTCTGGGCATCACCCACATCCTGAACGCGGCGGAGGGCAACTCCTTCATGCACGTCAACACCAGCGCCGAGTTCTACGCCGGCACGGGCATCATCTACCACGGCATCCCGGCCAGCGACACCGACCACTTCGACATCAGTGTTTACTTTGAGGAGGCGGCGGACTTCATCGAGAAGGCGCTAGCATACAAGAATGGAAAAGGTAAGAGTGATTTCTTTACTGAAAACAATGTGTAAAAAGACTGTAATGTCAATACGGTGGCTCATTCTGACACCTTTACAAAGGATTATAACTAAAGTTTGCTGTATCCGTCAGATCTTTAGAGATTTTTAGCCTATTTTAGCTCATTGTTTTAGTTTTCTTGCCTGAAACTGCAGACAAAGTTCCCAACTAGCTGGACACGTGAAGTATTTAATCTTATCCCAAGTTGGTGGAGGTCAAAACTTAGTGCTAATAGGAAGTTAAATATTATATATTAACCAGTGTATGCTAATAAATTGTCAAATCTGCATTTTAATCTTGCTTTATAAGCAACTCAACAATTTAAAAAAAAAAATTGCCATGCACTAAACGTATAACAGTAATATTGGACCCGATCCTTTGTCTTCAGTCCTCTTCTTCTGCAAGTGGCAGTACTCAGGGAGGATGAAAAGAAATGAAGCCAATGCACAAACCTGCAAAAAAAAAGATAGTTCCTTTCATAGCTACATGAGGTAAACTCTACAAATAAGTCAAGACCCCCAAAGGTATATCGACTTAGATGAATGTGGGTAAATTATGCTTTATGTACACCGATCAGCCACAACATTATGACCACTGACAGGAGAAGTGAATGACATTTAAACCATCTTGTGACAATTCAGTGCCCTGCTGGGAAGCTTTTGTACTTGGTATTTGTTACTTAGACATGTAGCACTCACCTAGACCAGATGGAGGCAGATATATGACAAAAATGCTATAATAAATAAGACCAAAATATGTGCATATGTCTGTTTTTTCTCAGTATTTCATTTTCAAATACATGTACAAAGCTCCAATCTTCAACTACAAAGGGTTTGAAGAAGCAAAAAAAAATAACCACATACTTTAGATTTTTTTCAAGTGCAAAGGACTTCATAAATAAAAAGGAACCATTCAAAAATGGAATAAAACAGCTGCACAACAAACCAATATGAAGTGCAAGAGCGCATTTTGTTAACGTTTACAATTCCTTCTACCCCGCTAAATGCACAAACATTTGGTTAATACAGCTTTAAACCCTTAAATGTCAGACACCGTCAATGGGCGTTTGATCAAACCCAAACATCTGCTTGCGTCTCCTTCTGCAGGCAGGGTGTACGTTCACTGCAGGGAGGGCTACAGCCGCTCGCCCACCCTAGTCATCGCCTACCTGATGCTGCGCCAAAGCATGAACATCCACGCCGCCCTGGCCACGGTGCGGCACAGGAGAGAGATCGGCCCCAACGACGGCTTCCTGCGGCAGCTCTGCCGGCTAAACCAGAGGCTGGCGTCGGAGGGGAAGCTGTGGAACAAATGAGGCGGGCGAGGAGCGGCGCTGTCAGACCGTCTGTAAGAAAAGAGCAAGATTAGGCTTAACTGCACATTTGCTCACTTTCACTCATTGTCCAGCTTTAAACGAGCTGCACGATCAACGAGGGAGAGTCCTGGAAGCGAGGAGGCGTTTCTCCATCACATAATTATCGATTTCACTCATGCACCTTAGACATATTTATCTTCATTGTGCACTTCTTAAAAAAGACACACAACATAATGTGTACAAAGTAAATTCAGGTACAACTCATTTTAATATTCCCGCATATATTATGAATATTAGATCCTGATTGTTTCAGAGCACATTCTTCACATCCTGTACAGTTTGGTGTGTTTTTCTGCAGCTCCCTGTTTCAGAGAAAAGTATCCAAGTATATAAAACATGAATGTCAATATGCATTTAAGTGAAAAGTAGCGAGAAACAGTGTAACCGATGTGGTCCTGTCTATTTTAATCCAGCCTCCTTTTCCTCCTCCCTCGTCCCTCCTGGATTCAGGCCCTTTTTTGTCTTGGCCTCACTCCTGCAAACACTGCCAAATGTCTCAGTCTCTGCCACTCCCTCTGGGATTATAAATGGACACTGTGATTATTTATGTAATTATATATATATTTTTTTCATATTGAATCAGAGGAATTTTGTGAAACTAACACAATACAATATTTGACCTCACGTTTAGAAGGCTGCCTCAGAAGTCTTCATGGACACAGCGTCTGTCTGTTTGTATGTTTAGTGAGTCATAGTGTGCATTATTTTGTCACATTATTTGTCACGGTGTACATTATTGTGCCTGTAAATTGTGAATCATCGTGTGCATTATACGGAGCAGGGTGCGATGTATGAACTGGTCACGTCTGTAGACTTTTTGAGTCTCTCAGATGATGACGGTGCTCCAATGAAGTGCACTTTATCTTCTGACACCAGTGATTGTTGTATCTCTCTTTTCATACATTCAGTAATAAATTATTAAAAACAAACGGTGGATTTTCTTTTTCTGGTTTTCACTGTATATTTTTCCATTCTTTGTTTTCAGTTAATTTTTTTTTCATTCTATAATGGATACATAAATATATATAATATATATATTTTTTCATTTTGTTTTTATGTATATTTAGTTTTTTTTGTTGGATCCATAAATTAATTATTAGATTGATTTAGTTTATTTGGTGATTTATGTTCATTTGTATTTTTTTTATTCTGTTTTGGATCCATAAATATATAAAATAATTTTTACTTTTATTAAGGCACTTTTTTTTCGTTTTTTTTTTAAAACCAAAAATATATTATTTAGTTATTATTATTATTATTATTTATTTTTGGATATTATTTAGTTTTACATTGTGTTTATTTTTTTCTTTTGGAACGCATAAATGTATTAATGAGTTTTACTCTATATTTATATATTTTTATTTTATTGTTTGTGTTTATTTTTTTCTATTTTCAGTTCCATACATTTTTTAAATTATTATTATGTGTATTTAGTTTTACTTTTTATTTGACTTATTTTTATTGCTATGCCCATCGTGACCAGTAGGTGGTGGTAATGCACTTGTAAGCCGGTTACCAAACACCAGTGACACCCAAAAGAAGACAGTGCTGCATGGCGCTGAGCTGCATTGAGCACATGTCTAGTTATCCTGTCTGATAAAATTTAACTCAACAACCCCCCCCCCCCCCATGAAACCTGCCTGATTGCTGGTTAATGTCCTGTAGGGGGCGCAGTAGCTCAGCTGGAGTTGCTGCTCTGCAATCCAAACTACAAGTTCCCATGAATTTATTTATCTAACATGGAGGTTACATGCAGTGGTTTAGATACTGCTCCTTTAAAATAACTTTACAACATTAAATCTGATAAAACTCCAGGTGGATGTTTTTACCCAATTTATCCACATGAAGAAGGTTTGTGCAAATGTGTAGCTTCAAAAGTGAAGACGTAATGATTTGGTCTCAGTCATCCAGGTCATGGAGCCCCTCCAGTGAGGGGCACGACTGTTTGTCCCTTCACCACTTTCCCTATGAATGGTGCTTTGATATCAAAGTATCAGAGTGAGAGGCTCCGGTCTCAAGGTGTGAAACCTCTTGGAGACTACGTTAAGACTTTGTGTTGTAAATCGATGGTGTTTGTGGAAACCAAACATTTGCAAACGCATGTCCCAACACAGGAGAGACATCTCATTAGAAAATAACTGAGCGGCCCACCTATACCTGAAGGACAAAGGACACTCCTTTGAAGACAACGACGAAATCTTAGCCAGAGACGACAGAAGGTTTGAAAGAGGAGTAAAGGAAGAAGCCACCTATGTCCCTAACCTAACAACAGGTAAATATCCAGCCATTAAAGGGAATTGCTGCCTACAGAGAGAAATAAAAATCATTTTCTACCTATTTATAACACGTTATGATTCAATTTAAGGTCCTTTCTGAGGAAAATATGCACCTACAACAAAATACAAAATCTAGAGTCACATACTGATGAGGGCGCTATAGTTAGCATAGACGCAAACTAAATTTACCTTCTTATCATGACTTCTTCCACGTCAGCATCCTACTCCAAAATGGTGAACTCTTTCTTTACGAAGTCAGCAGCCCACTCCGTCACCATGCACTAGGCATGGGAGGTCCACCGTGTCCTGATGGACAAATGAAAAGCTTTCTGATAATGTCTGGACAAAGAAGCTTGAAAGAAGCACATCCATCGATAAGTTCTGACCGTGTATCCTGGAGAGGAGGCTGGTCTATAGACTGTATAAAGATGGCAGCGGAACAGCTCCTCAAAAGTGAAGCCAAAGCAAGTAGAGCTCCCCCTGGTGACTTACTGCAGTATAGAAATATAAATGGTGTGAAGAACAATACACAACACGGCAACTTATGCTCAGTTTTCACCCATAAGGGGGTGTGGCCTTTTCGTCTTATCTGCACCAGAAATAGCGCACACATTTACCTGATGTTGTTTGAAATGCCGGTCTGCCGCATGTATCGCCACCTAGTGTGGGGGAGGAGGACACGTTCCCGTCAGTTATTCAGTTTTCTCTGCTGCATGTAAACTCAGAAAGTCAAATTCTGACCACAGCTCGATTAACCTGCTCATGTAAACGTACAGATTATGTTTTCTGCTATAGTGACTTTACATTATTCCCACGTGCACAACAATGGCCCACTTACACCCTTCCACCTCTTCCACTTTACCTCCCTCTTAAGACTCTATTAAGTCTCTATTATCTCGCTGACAGCCTTTTATGAAGCACCTTGTCCTCTCTGATTAACTCCACGGTGCGACCCCCCCTCCCACCACCACCACCACCACCACTTCCCTGGTGTTTTCTTTCCTCCTCGTCTTTATCTGCTCCGAGTTGAGGCGAGGATATGTCTGTTAGGAGAGGAGGGTAACTCTCTCTCTTACATAACACCAGTCTGCATGAATGAATCCGGGGACAGGGTGGGGGATGGGTGACGGGTGATGGGGGAGTGGGGGGTGGGGGAGGGTGGCCATGTGTTTCTGTGGATGATTTCCAGCTCGCAGATCCCCTTTTAGCCTCCTAAACCTGACAGACCCTACGCTAGTGGGTCAGTCAACTTGACAACAATGAAACCCTTGAGGTGGATGCTGACATGGATGCTAACTAGTTAGCATTCTTCAGATTAAGTCTTTTCTTTTATAATTCAGCTCAGCTTGTTTCATGTGGCCTAAATTTGTGCACATTTTGGCAAACCCGTGCCGCAACACACAAGCCGAATTACCTATTAACACTTCCTTTAAAGATATAAACCGTGGTTTGATTGATAACATTCACCGGATCACTTTGATAATCAAGAAAACTTAAATTTCGACCGTTTCGCAGGCAAGTTCTGAACTAGGTGGGTATTGACCTCAAGGAACGTGCGGCGGCATGTGTTTGCGCAAACGTGTGCTTTTGATAAAATCTGCAAAATGATTTGAAATTATGAGCAATGTCACTGGATGCGAGCATCAACCAAAATACAGCGTTCTATATTTAGAGGTTTGCTGGGAGCGCTTTTCCTTTGGTTGAGAGGAAAAATCTGTAATGGATGTCCTGGTCTGTCAATCCTTGTTTGTGTACAAGGGTGTGTGTCTCTTATGCCACACACACACACACACACACACACACACACACACACACAGACACACACACATATATACAGTCCATGCCAGTCTGCAGCAGTGTCTGCTTCGTACCAACTGTGCCCTTCTGTGTTTTGGGCTTTTTTTTTTGGGAGGGAAGGAGGAGGGGGTGGATTTTGGGTGGGAGCAGGCGGTGAGGGATTGGTGCAGAGCAAAAGCTGCTCACTGTTACATCATCGCCTCCACAACAACCCCTAAAACAAATTTGACATCGACTGGCTTTCACGAGCCGCAGCGCTCGTAATAATTTAGCGGGCCTGTGTCCGAACGTGGCCTCGGGCGAACCGCTGGATAAGTAGTTTAAGCTGCGACGCAGAAGACGGCAGTGATATCATGAATTTTGTTAATGTGTACGCGTTGTGTAAAAGTGGTTTAACAGCTGCGAGATTTAACTGTCCGCCAGGATTACTTGGTGTCAGCTGATCTGAAGAGGCGAGACGAGCCAGTGTTTCGATTCACTGGCGTCTCGACTCAAGCATAATAAAAGTACTGTGTCTGCTAAAACACGTTTTTCCTTCTTGTTTTACTGACGCTTTACAAAAAAAAAAAAAAAAACAGGTCAGGCATAACCTTATAACCACTGATTATGTCTTCATCTTCGAGGCATCTGTAAGTTGATGTGCTAGAAGCAGGAAGAACGGGCAAAGATCTAGAGCGAGTCTGACAAGGATCACAAACTGTGTTGGCTAAACGACTGTAGCTCTTTCCTGCAGCGGTGTTCGCACATGCACTTTTGACCGGGGGGTTCCCGGTTAGCATTGGCTCCGTATCAGTGGCGTGGCTTGGCTTGGTCATTTTTGTTAGAGGAAGTCAAATGAGACAAAAAGTCAAATCTATATTCTTCTTTTTTTGAGGAGGCGGGGCATATAAGAGCATGTATGTCACTATTTCACGTAATAGAATGAGCTAGCTTTTGCTAATCCCGCGTTATTTCATTCAATGGCTTGATGATGACGGTACTATGTTGCAATGAGTGCAAGGGAAGCCAAAGGATGAATGGCTTCCTTTGACACAGTTCTGGCCAATCGCAGGAGAGCAGTGTCATGACAGCAGCCTCATCCGATTGGTTAATCATTCTTCTTCTTTTTTTCACCAAGTGACGCCAAGCGTGCCTGACTTCCCTTCAGACAAACGTGCAGTACCGTATTTGGCCACATCGTAAAATTCTGAACAATTAGAGAAGAAAATAAGGAAGAGACAAAGTTACACAACAGAGAATTGCCGAAACTGTTAAGAAGAGTGTTGGTGTCCAGACGAAAACGTCACTGGTCAGTATCTATCAAAAGTGAACAGTTTTAGTTAAAAATGTTAAAAAGTTTTAGCATGTGGATAGCCCTGTTGTCAAGATCAAATCCTCCCACTGTGCAAAAATTAAACTAAAAGATCAAGGACTTTGTTGCTGCCATTGTCATTTATAAGTGAGAGTGAGGATAGCGTGGGATCCCCCTCCCCCCTCCTCCTTTCACCCCTTCAAGCTAGCTAGCTAGCTAGATCTCTGGTTAAAACATACCAGTAACCCTGAGCCCAGATTCCCCAATGTTTCCATCCCGGGTAACAACTGCACTGGCTCCGGTTACAAATAATATTAGCGGCACAAGATCGCCGCACCCGCTTCCAGAATTTCTTTCTTGGCTTCACTTTATTTCTGGACGACTGTCATGTCATTAACCTTGGAAATATTTCTTATACAGTCTGCGGTCCACCGGGCTGCTAGCAGGGTTGCACATGTACATAACGAGACGATGTTATTCTTTTTTTCAAGTTAATTCACCAAACCAACCATTCAGGGAAACTCTGCAAAAACTCTAACTAAGATGAAACATTTTGAATTAAAGTAAAAATATCCTTGTCTTTTGTCTCTCAGGATAATTCCTGGACTAGAATTATTTAAGAATTACTTTTCTCTGTTCCAGTCTATTTAACCTTGTTTCAGGAACATTACCGTAGCATTGGACACTAAATTTAAGTACATTTTCTACATACTACAAAATGAATTCTTAAATATTTATTGACTTAAGTGTATCTGAACTGGTTTTAATATGTGTCACGTAACATATAACCTTGTTTATAGATGACAACGCTAGCTTACACTGAATTAAAGCACATTTTCCTATACTGTAAGACAATAATTCTTAAAAATGCAATTTACTTTTAGTCTAAAAACACTAACTTGGATATATCTGTGTTTTTGCTAAGGCAGGATATATTAACTCAACTTGATTTGAAGTACTATACACCTCATTTTAATACTTTGCTCGATTTTTAAGCTAATGTTTTTGCGGTGCACCGTCCTCCTCGGCCTCACCGAGCTGTAGCGTTCATTACTCCTGGTTTCTGCAGCTTCCTCATCACATTAATAACAAGCAGGACGGTGCAGTCGCTGGCCGTCCCTGCTGCTTGCGTGATCGCGTCCCCATCCATCATTCACAAGTGAATTTATTTGCGGAACTGAATGTGATGTAGGTGGGACATATTTCCAGCTGAGAGGAGAAACAGGAGTTAGAGACAAGGCAGATAAATAATTAACATGTCAAACTGAAGTGTTTATCACGGGGGTAAAAAACATTTGCAATTAAAAATAAAGGACTGTGGACGTAGCTTTTGCTAATTAACTCAGTGTGGACAACAATATCTTTGCTGTACGAGGACATGATGCATAATACATTTCATTGTTGCAAAGCATTACTTTCTACTGTGTTTTCAGGAGTGAAGTCGTCCAGAGAGAGTTCCTTGGCTATCTTAGTTTTTTTTTTTTTTGCAATGTGAATTATGAATCCTTATGCACAAAAGTATATGTTAGTGCAGTAGAAGAAATTATGAGTTCACCTACAAACAAGGTGAGGAAGAGAAATGATAGGCTTATATATCAGGCCTACATGTAAACCAATGGGGCAACTGCAAAGTGGGCCTGGCCTGATACCAAATTACCTTACATGTATGGTACTGTGCAAAAGTTTTAGTTTATTTTCATCAATTAACCGAATAAGAGAAATCTAAATCAAATCAATATTTGGTGTGACCAACTTTTGCCTTCAAGACAGCATCAATTTACACTTGCACACAGTTCTTAATGACCTTGGCTGTATGTTTGGGGTCTTTGTCCTGCTGTTGAATAAAATAAATTTGGGGCCAATCACACTCCTCCCTGATGGTATTACATGATAGATACATATCTGCCTGTATCTCTCAGCATTGAGGACACTATTAATCCTGACCAAATCCCCAACTCTATTTGCAGAAATCCTGCCCCAAACCTGCGAGGAACCTCCACCGTGCTTCACTGTTGTCTGCGGACACTCATTACTGTCCTGCAGTTCCTATGTTTTTGTGCATAGTTGAGTCTCTTGGCCTTGTTTCCATGCCAGAGGGATGCATTTTTGGCATTAACTCTTCCATAAAGATCACTTCTGGCCAGACTTCTCCAGGCAGTAGATGGGTGTACCTGAGTCCCACTGGTTTCTGCCAGTTCTGAGCTAATGGCTCTGCTGGACATTTTCCGAATTCGAAGGGAAATAAGCTTGACTTTTCCTTGGTCGACTACTACGTCTACGATCCTACATAATCCCTGGCTTTGTGAAAGTGTACCTGTAAGGATTGAAGGCAAAGGGTACTAACACCAGATATTTTTCTTTTGTTCGCTCACTTTGCATTGTAAATTAACCCAATTTAAAATTTAAAATGTCTTCCCCCTAACCTGCACTACCCAAAATGTCTAATTTCCCACAAATCTGTCGTAACCATCAGCTGTGCATCCAGAAACCAAGACAAAACAGCCCCTCCCATCCGGCCGGACAGAGACAAAGTAGACGAACTGATATCAAATAATTTTATAATGTTGAAAATGAATGTCACATAGCCACAAACACAAACAGCTTTGAGCCATTGAGATGCCATTCTCTGATTGTGCCATGAACGATTTGTCACAGAAAAACAAAGACAAACAACATCCGTGCCCGACACAAACCCCGCGACCAGCATTATTAAATACACCGCCAAGCCCCTCTCATCCGGGGAGGGTGGGGGGAGGGGGAGGGGGACTTCCATCCGCATCTCGTTCAGCTTTACATTCAACACTGTGCTCTGCCAAAAAAAAAAAAAAAAAAAACTATGGCTGCTACGCAAACAAGAAAAAAGCCGACTGCTTGTGCAGGGGCTCACATGATGTCGCTCTGATTCTCTAATTAGGGCTCAGTTGGTGCTACTGCATAAAGTCACTGTGAAGGGGATCTTCAGGGAGCAACAAACAAAAACAAGAGAGGACATTTTCATCATGGGAGTTGTAGTCCGGGACACAGGGTCCTAAACTTTTTCTTGTTCAAGGCACAATTAACTGGCCTGCAGTGTGAGAGCACAACACCTCTCACTGACGTCTAATTTTAACATCGCTTTAATTGTTACGTTTGGCCAAACGACTCATCAGTGCGTCCCTCTCGTCCTCGCAAGTCCTGATGAAGCTAGAGTCCTCTCTTGGTTTGTCAGGGCAAAACACGCGCAAGAAGGAATAAACATCCACCATCTGAAGACAAACACTCAAAGCACGACTTTCAATGCTTTCAATTCCTTATAAGTGCAGTCATTTTAAAACATGTTTTCGTTTTCATGCCACAATGCCATGATGTATCTTCACAACCGGAACAGATCTGGCAAAGGTTTTACCAAATTCACCCGTCAACATCTGCGACATATTTTGAGTGGTACTTTTTTTTTTTTTTTTTGCCCAGGCTAGCTTACATTTCTGGGATGTGAAGAGGCTTTTCGATCTGGCGTTCCAAGTGTCACAGACCAAAAAAAAAACAAAAACAAAAAAACAACAAAAAAACAAAACAAACTCAAAGCCACCACATTTTATTCAAAAATGTAATCATCTTTGCTCCTGTTCAAGATTGTTTCCATGCTTGAGACTGATCACTCCCCATTTTTTCTGACTCTGACACAAAGCAGTACAATGAGGTATGAATAGTTGTTAATATCTTTTTTTGGTTTCCATTTTGTGTTTTTTTTTCTTACGTGTTTCTTTAATTTTCTTTATTTTTTTTTGTACGGTGAAGCTTATTTTACCATCGAAAGCAATATTCTTGTCACAACATTGAGATTTAGAAATGGCAGATCTGTACACTGCGAGATGAGCCCTGGTTTGAGGTCAGATTCATGTTCAGATCTGGATGTGAGCTCCTTTTTTTTGTTGTTTTGTTGTTTTTTTTGATCCAGATCACGTTTAAGGGCACGCGCCCAGCTTAGCAAGTGATACAGCCCAAGCAACTGTGGAGAGTAGGACTCCGGGTTCATTCTTTCAATTCAACTAACCAGATGATGGATTCAGCAATAAACTTCTTAAGCATTACAACAGAATAGCATATTTAGGGTGTCTTTAGGGACTGTACTGAAATTATTTGAGGTTTATTATGTTGGAAGGAAATTTAAATCTCTGAATAGTTTGGGAGATTTTGGAAGGTCTTCATTGTAGAGTTGTACCACCACCTCTAACAAAAGAAATTATAAATATTTTTATCAGTACAAAGGTTAAAATAATTTGCAGGACCAACCCTGACAATAATTTCTTCACAGTCCCTTTGAAACAAACAAACAAACAAACAAAAAAAGAGATCCAATTACGACATTTTATGATGTAATTTAAACAGATTTCTTTCCTTGTTGTTGGACTTTAGTCCCATTGGTCCTTACACATTCAGAGAGTGGGAAGAGAATATCAGACTTCAGACAGATACAACAAAATACATTTGGGGCCTAAACTCCACATAAAACAGAAATAGTTTGTTTACATAGTAGTAAACAGTTCGTGAAAGTAGCCTGTTAGCCAGTTAGCTCAACAGCAGTGACTTCTTTGTGTCTCGATTGCAGAAAGACTAATTGCTAGTTGGGGCAGATTCAATTTTTAGTCAGCTGTAATTGAAATAGGAACTAATAATCTATTAAAAGAAATGTGATATGAATCTGAACAGACGTACAGTCAGTTAATGGTAATAGTTAGCTAGCTAGTTAACAAATCAGATAATAACAGGAAAAGGCGGGAAGCGATAAATGTAGACAAATAGGATTCGAAATGTGGTATTTCTTCTGGTATTTTGTTAGAATTAATGATATGAACCCTTTGCCAAGTCTAGTATACTAACAAATTGTACATTTTGCATTATTCAATTCTACATTTAACCAATTATAAAGTGTTTTACAGTGCTAGTATCTCAGCTATTAGCCTTAGCTAGCCAAAACTCTCAATAAATATGTGTAAATGGACCAATGGGATAATTCATAAAGGATACTTTTATACCCAGATAGACTTATTATATCTAGTTAGCTAAAGTGAAACTGAACCCTGACCCCTGGGTGATGTTTAAGCACTAGATACCACTGCAACAACGATGGTCTAAAAGTGCATATACAGCCATAATCTCACAGTAAAGCATCAACACAGATGGACAGACATTCACTTACCAAGAAAATCAGATGCAAATCAATAACGACATAATAATCTTAAAAAACTTTTTTTTTCCTCTTCCCAAAAATTATAACCACTCTCTGCTTTTATATTTTCAGTCCTCACACCATGAGTCTTATAAAAAAAAAAAGAAGAAGAAGAAGAAAACAAGAAAATATCTGTCAAATGACCTGGGTTTTTAACCCCACCTGCAAATTCCTCCACCTTAGAATAAGCAGAACAACGAACACTTGGTGCACAACGAAAGCAACATCAACAACATCAAAAACAACATGAGTGTGGGACTTCACACCGTGTCTTTAATCGTACAATTTCAGTATTTTACATTCCACGTGTGGACATATTCCTGCAAGGATTGTCGTCGTTCTCCACCAAAGAGTGCTATGAGTTGGGGTAGGTTTTGTGTGTTGGGGGTAAGAAAGGAGGACAGAGTGAAATAAATAGAGAGAGTTAGAAAGGATAGGGGGAGGGAGGGGGGTTCTAGTGAAGGAAAGACCGATGTGAAGATGTTTACTTACAGATGTTTTCCCTGGGTAAGTAATAAACGCAGTAGTTGAACGGTTTTCAGAGCAGGTGTCTGTAGGGTGTTGTGTCCGTGCCGTGCTGCAGTGGCAGAGCATAGCGTCGACTTCACATTTTAGTTCATTGTAAACCAAACATAAAGAGAGACCAAAAAAACAAAAACAATTCTGTAGTCGTAACGGTGCGTAGTAAAAGAGTTCACAGGTTTATGAAGTGTGGAGAGTGGTCGCGGTGGTCTAAAACCTTTTCTATTACTCTGCAAAAAAAAAAAACTGACCCATGTAGTTTACTTAAAGTTGAAGTTATTGTTTTAAAAAAAAAAAGTTATGAAGCCACGAAATTAGCTCGACTAATGTCAGTTCGTGGCATCGTCTCGAGTTGTCATGCGGAAAACGTTTCCGGTGTGACTGGCTGCCTCGTCGCTACGGCCGCGGCCGTGGAAATGAGAAAGCGTGCGTATGTCAGCTGTTGGTAAACCGATCAGAATCACCCTGCTGTCTGTCTGTCTGTCTGAGGTTAGTGGTACGGTGGCGTCCAGGTAAAATGGCTTTTTTTTATTGTGTGTGTGTGTGTGTGAGAGAGGAGGACGGTTGCTTTCTCTTTGCGATGCTGGTGCAACTGATCCTGGCTGAAGGCAGTGTGCTCTGTGCTGCTGGTGTGTTTCATTTTATTTGTTTTTATTTTATTTTTTTTCTTAAACGAGGACGGGAAGAGAAAGAGAGAGAGAGAAAAAGCGAGAGGATTTCTCCAGTGATCATTTGGCTGAAAGATAGAAACAGAAACATACAGATAGAAAGAGATAGAAGAGATAGAGAGGAGGGGCTGTCCTGCCAGCTCGAATCTAAATCACACACTTTTCAGTCTCAAAACTGGAAAGAAAAAAAAAGACAACGTGGAGTCTTTGTACTTGCGAGAGGCGGGCTAATAAAAGTCAAGGTTCGATGATCTGATTGGAGCTGGCAGCATAAATCCAGCCACTGATAGCACTAATGCCACGTAACTGTAAATTATATATATATATATATATTTATATATATGTACATACATGTATAAATATATGATTCTATTTGCTGTATAGTGTATATATGTGTAACGGACCTCTGTGAGGCACATTGACGCTGGAGATCTGAGGAACTTAAGCCATCCGTTACCTGTCGGAGCCATGACCTGGTGGCAGCATGGCTTTTCATTCACAGTGATTAGTGAGCGGAGTACAAACGCGGCAGGCCTCCTGGAGACGGCGGGCGTGGACCTGTACAGCTCAGTCGTCCTATTGCTGTGTGTGTGTGAGTGTGTTTGTGTGTGTGTGTTTGTGTGCGCGTATCCCTGTAGAGTCGGCACGTTCTGCTAAAATACCCTGCAACGTAGGTAGGTTAGTAACACTGAGAGTGGTGGCGCCCCGTGGAAAGGCCGTGTCACAGTCCTGGTTGGTTTTAACAGAGATGATGTGTGTGAGAGAGAGAGAGAGAAAGAGAGAGGACCTTGAGCTTTGTTTTTTTTTTTTTGTGTTTGTGTCTTTGTGTGTCTGAGAGAATATTGTTAAGACTGCTACAGGCAGGCAGGAACAGGAACAGTAGGTAGGTGTTAAGAGGAGAGGATAGAGGGAGGGGTTCAGGTTCTACTAAAGAATACAGACATTGTGGTTTTAGTGCAACAGAAAAAAACCTGATAATCGTTTGTTGTGGATGGCAATTGGCGGTGGTGGATGGTTGGTGGAGATCTTTTCAGCAGTGATTGATTCCTGTTTTTTTTTCGGGATAGGACGGTCGCCCAGAAAGTCTTTTTTGTTTTTGTTTTTTTTTTTGTCCGTTTCTGCTGCGACGGCGAGGGAAGGATCTCGAGATCTATCGTAGGGTCCGTTTTCGTTTTTGTGTTTTTTTGTCTTTTTTTTTTTTTTGCAAGTGGCCTGAGTCACACCGCCACGGTTTGCACGCTCGCCGTTTTCCCCCTCACCTCGTCCTTGGACGGAGCACGTCCGCGGACGAATACTGCTGACTCACTTGCTGTTTATTTACCTCCCAGTCACCACCCACAAGAGTCTGTTGGCCTGACCCAATAGGGCCAAAATGGCTTCAACTGGAGTCCCAGCTTCCAGCTGTCATTGTCCCCTGACAGTTTCCTTAAAGTTCAATCGGCACACTGTTATGTCACAAAGTCACCCCTGCCCTGACTGTCATTTCAAGTTCCTAAAAAGAAAACAGAATTCAAAGTGACTCTTGGTCTTGTGTTGTGTGCGAACACCAACAGAAAAAAAAAAAAAAAAATGGGAAAAAAAAATTTACTGCCGCGTCAGCCATCAATCGTTGATCCATGGCCCTTTTAAAAGAGCAGCGCACTCTATGGGTCCATGCTGGCAACTGTTCTTGTGCACTGCATACAGTGTATATACACCTCCGGGGTCAAAAGTTTGGAGACGGCTTCTCATTGAATTCAATGAGGAGGTGTCTCCAAACTTTTGGCCGGTGGTGTACGCACATGTGAGAGTGTGTTGCAGACAGAGGGGCAGCTGCATTGAGATGAGAGGTGAGGTAGAATCTGTCAGTTTCAGGCGGGACTTGAAATGGGTACAGCTAAGTCGACGCAGATCCCCCCCCTCCCTCTCCACACCGCGCGCCACCATGCGCTGGAAACCTAGCGCAAGACAGCGGAGGGAGTTTGAGGTGGTGGGATTATGGAGCGGATAGACGCACACACACCCAAACACACACACACACACACACACTCACGAGGACAGGAAGTGTGCGTGGCCCAGCGGTTATTGAGGAAGGGGAAGAGATGAGCAACAAAACAGCTGAGGTAATACATTACAAAACAACCGAGTGGGTGTGTGTGAGGTAATGAAAACAAGGAGGTATGTGTCGGAAAGGTAGTCGAGCTGTATACAAATATGAGCTTATGTCCAGTGTAAGTTATAGTGAGTAAAATAGCAATGACACTTCTTATCTTCAATGCACGCATGCGTTAAACGGTGCTTTCTGGGAACGTATCGGAGGGATGAGGCTGCAGCGGCTCATATAGCTTTCTAACATCTCACTCGTCTTAAGTGCGTTAACTCTTTTTTTTTCTTTTTTCCACAACTGAGCAAACTTACTGGCGAACAGCTGCACGGTCATCCTTCACTGCAATATTAGCACGCATCTGGAGCAGTGATTGCGGCGAATGTAAATCCTATATTTAGTCACTTTTAGCTCCGCTTTTGGTCTCCTCCAACCCGACAGGGAAATCTGGCTTCGTAGCAGTTAACGGCGGCACTACACTTACGCAAATTAGCTTCTCTGACATGTGAGAGTGGAATCTATTTGGTTATAGAGCACCTTTGCTAAAAAGAAAGAAAAAAAACACAAAACAAAAGAACAGCTGCTGGTTAGCGAAAGTAAGAAAAATGCACATTTGCGGTTGTAATATCATATAAGTTCAAGGAATTCGTTTTCAGGTAGGTTATTGTACGTATCTTAACGTAGAAAATTATCAAATACGTATTAATGCTCCGCGATTTCAAAAATTAGCTTATTGCAGGAAGGCCTATTAGCATAATTCAACCCCTCAAAAACCGTATGTAGTGTTTACACATTGGACAGAACATGAGCAAGTGTTTCTCCTTGGTTCTCCTCTTTGTGCTAAGTTAAGCTAAGCTAAGCTAAGCTACGCTAAGCTAAGCTATGCAGCTGCTGGCCAAGTATGATATCAAACTTCTCATCTAACTTTCAGCAAGAAAGAGCAAGAAAAAAAATAAGAGTATTTCCATTGAGAAAATAACTATCATATACTGTACAAATATGGATATCAATGCCACCTCCTCGTTCCGTGATCACAGAAAGCACCATCCGTGACATGCCACGCATTTAATGCATAATAATGACTACATAATGGCTTATGAATGCTGCGTTTACGTGTTGCATGTCTATAAATAATAAACTGTACATAACGGTAGAGGTAAATGAGGACTGCGTAGCTCAGCGTTTCCTAATCGCACCGCCGCCGCCCACACGATAAACGAGGAAACACATTTTTGCAATGTATGAGGTAACTGTGTAGGGGTGCGTTCTGTGCATGTACGTCGCGCACTTCTCAGCGCGTACAGGAGAAAGATAAGAGAGGTCGGATCGTGAGGGAGGTAGGTAGGTAGGTAGGTAGGTAGGAAGGACACTGTCAGGGCCTCGGCGGACGAAGGGTCGGGCTGCAAGCACAGACTGGAGGACGCCTCTGCAGTCAGTCGGGGGGAGACGCAGGGGGTGAGGGCGTTTGTAGGGGTTGTCTGAGGAGCTAATGGTCAGGCTGTCTGAGGAGGGTGTTCAGCTAGTAGAGACACAGCCAAGCCCCTCGGTTTGCATTAGTCCCAGGAATAGTACAGCTGTTCATCCATGCAGCTGCAAAAGGTGTTTGCATATAGACATACTGTACTTTTATGGCAGTGTGTGGATATCTATATAAATATACTATCTATACAAATGCTCTGTGTGTGTGTGTGTGTGTGTGTGTGTGTGTGTTTGTGTGTGTGTGTGTGTGCACCTCTCAGAATGACAGATTGCCAGTGTGTTTCTGTCTGATGTGTGTTTGCTGGTGGCAAGTGGGCGGGTCTTGTGAGTTACTCAAATAAAAAAGGGAAAAAATAAAAGAAAAAAAAAATCATGTTTTTACCGAAGGGAAAAAAAAATAAAAATCCAGTTTTCTCCTCTTGTCTTTTACACACTTTTCCCAAGCGTGTTTTTCTTTTTTTTTTACACTTCCTGGTCCTCAAAGACCTCCAGGAAGAGCGGGGGAAAGAGTTCGTTGGGACACTCCACTTTCATGTGGAGGAAGCGGCTGGCGTGGCAAGCCCCGATCATGCGCAGGTCCGTCACCTTCATCAGCAGCTTGGGCCAGAAGTGGGGAATGTTGTGCTTGCGGTAGTTGATGTAGTGCTCGAACGCCAGCAGGAAGGACTCTTGGCACTGCTCGATCTTCTCGACGCTGGTCAGCCCCGAGCGGTCTGGGTGGAGAAACAAATGCAGATGGTGTTTGACTTTTGGAAAGATGAAGGGAAAGAGCTGGGGAATCAATGCTCTGCAACTCTTTGCCGCCTCAGCCATGTATGCCATCCAAACATCAGAAGAGAACTGCTGTAACAATGCTTATTGATGTGTAAAAAGAATACGACTTGCTGCAACGAGGAGATTGATGCATTAAAAAAAGAGCCTTCTTCTCTACCGGTTTACGGCTACCGCTCATGCATACTCATTAAATACTGACACCTGATCCAAAAATTCAACAGCTCTGCTAGATCTGTGTTTTTCTCAATCTGGTTTGTTGTGTTTCTGCACAGCTCTTTCAAACTGCTGGTCACCGACATACATAAAATGTGCATTAAACAGTCCATTATAATCCATATTCCGGATGCATTAAGACGTCTTCTGTTTATTCCCAGTGTGTTTCAGAGACGGTGACTGTCTGGGATTTGAGGCTTTGCAGTGACAGCGTTAATCCCATCCCAAGACGTTCTAACCCGCAAGTTTAGGCTTCTGCTTTAAGCTGACATGGAGGCTACGGCGTTAAAGCAGGTATGTAAAGCCTTGGTAGCGGCCGTAGCTGACCTCCCCAGAAATCTGGCTACACGTTGTGGCATCTAAGAGCCTAAGAGGTATGATCGGTCCGCTTGGTAGTAGTAATTTCAGTAATTTCGAATGCATCGAACTGACTGTTTTGGATCAATAAAGAACCTGTAAGTTTAACTGAGGAGACATTTGTATGACTCGACGAAATTTCAGCGGAAGTTTCAGTCGCCGTTGTCGAAAGCGAAGGAAGAAGTGGAAACAAGAAATTTAACCCCGAGTGGCAAAAGACTAGCATTTGGATGGCGTTGTTACAGGGACGAGGCAGACTGACAAGCCCCAAGTACAAATGGGCGCCTATCACACTGGACGACAAACTCGCTGAGGCTCGTAACATCTGGCTTTTGTCTTCGGTGTGAAAGGGTATTATCAACATTCCTTCCTTCCTGGCCCCTCTCAGCCAAGATCACATATTCTCTGGCAAGCGTTGAGTTTTAAGAGACCGAAGTAGGACATAGTAAGGACTGAATGTAAAAGAAAAAAATTAATGCTGAAAGTAAAAGCTATCCACTGGCAATATGACCACCTGCCTAGGTCCATGTGAGTGGTACATCATGTCTAAGTAACAGGCCCAAAGGTTTCCCAGCACTGCGTTAGACTACGTTGAATTAAACTGTTCAATGCACAAAGGGAATCCCTGTTTTCAACATGGCGTTGGGGTAAAGAAAAGGACAAATTTTGTTAGATACCCAAAACATGAACTCTTTGAATCAGTGAGTTCAGAGACAGCCAATCTTTTACTGGAATTATTCATGAGCCCTTTATCAAATATGCAGTAGATCTTTTATCTTTTTTTTAACGCTGAGAAAAATTCTGGTGTACGGAAGTCCATCCCTCACCTGAGCTCATGAGCAGCACGGCCTGCATCAGCGCCACCTCCGAGTCGTCCAAGTTGAACTGCGCCAGGCTCTTTCCCAGGTCGAAGATGGCGTCCGACACCACGCCCAGCCCGCCGTTCTTCAGCTGCTCGCGCTTGACGGCCATCTCGCCGCTCAACGTCAGCGTCTCGCTCTCGGGGTCGTAGCGTACGGCGGCGCGAAGCGACATGATCTCCATGCAGCAGCCCTTCAGCAGGATGATCTGGTCTTCACAAGGCAGCTGGGAAACAACGCACGATTTCATTAGGGACGGGACGGAGACTACGAGAACAACTTAATCTAAACAGGCGACATGGGTATTTGTTTAAAGATTAGACTGTACAGATTTTGTGTTTGAGGGGAGGGCAGAGGAATTATAAAGATTGTTTCAACTGACTACAGTTACATCAACAAGGGATTGACTGTCCACATACAAAGCTCAAACATTTCCCTTTGGGCCTACAACTGGTTATTTTCGCTGATTTACTCATCAAACATAAAAGCCTTTAGGATAAATCCACAGTAATGGCATCCATGTTTTTCTTAAAGCCCAAATGTGATTGTTTTCCTGGCATAGGAAAAGGGTTATACTTTTGTATTTGCAACAAATCCCTTGACATGCTTTATGTAACTGGGAAGCGCATACAATATACATGATGCCTGTAGTCAGTTAAAGTGATGGCAGTCTCTCTTAGATCGCTTCCATAGAACGCAGAGCAATATCAGTAAGTGGTGACTCATCACTTCATTCAGTATGAGAGGATGGCAGGGAAAGGGTTGGATTATTGTTGGGTGTAATCCAATCCGACAGGCAAATCTGAGGACAAAGGCTATAGACTGAGGAAGTGCCCAATCAAAAGGCCTCAGTTAGGTTAATAATCTTGTTAGGGCGCTATATTTATCGTCTCCAGGCCTTCGGCCAACAATCAACGACAGCTGCGACTATCAGCTACAGCTAGCAAGCTAATAAAGCTAACGGTGGCCAACTGAGTTGGTCACATTCAGGAGGCGACTCTCTTTTAGACATGAATTTTGGCTAAAGCTAATAAGCCCCAGGAAGTGGCTTTGTGGTTTTTCCTGAACCTTATAGAAAATGTCTACTTACGAGGTTGTGGATACCACAAAAGTTCATATGGTTTCCTCAAGTGAGAATGGTAAACAGGGGTCCATTTGTCCTAACACGACCTCTCATTCAATTCAACGAGAAAGTGTGTCCAAACTTCTGACTGGCAAGTATAAGCCTGACAAGACCATTCAGGACGGGTTTACATGCTTACGATTGAGATAGACTATCTGAGGCTTAAGATGAATTGTGACCACCTACCTCTGAGAACATGGGCAATTTCTTGGCAAAGTCGACGACGCGAGTGATGGCGGGGGTCATGATCTTGGTGAACTCGCTGAAGGCTTCCAGGTCCACCTTATCTCCGTCCGAGGTGGGCATCATCGGACCCTGGCCAATATCGTCCGGCTGGAAGGAAGGAACAAAAGACCCAATCTTTGACTTTGCCCTGCTAAGATTACGCTGGCTAAGCTTATAGACTCAGAAGGCAACAGTCTGGAAGCAGTTTTAATATCTTTTGAAAGATGAGTGCAGATGAGTGTACACCGAGAGCCCCTTGTGAGCCAACTGGGTGATGAACAAGAAGAACTGTAGCCTAATTAGAAAAGTCTCACAAAGTCAGAAGATGTGTTGGAGTCTGTTCCAATTAGAGCAACGGGACTAACGTAAGAAGACCTAATTCTCCGTGAGAATGTTGCCAACGTTGCACAGGTTTCTCTTCACTGATCCGTGGTCCCATAACGGGAATGAAACAGGATTTAGTCAATGCCACATAGACTATGAATTATAAGAGGGATACCAGAAGGCCATTATAAAGATGTTGTTTTATGAATGAGGAAGAAAAGAAACTGCAACAGAATCTACAAAAATCATGTCCGGAAATTCAAAATTACGGACGACGGAGTTCATAAAACTTGCTGGCTATCCTGGCTGCTGTCAAGTGTTAAGATTTTAGCAGTGTCTGCATGATGCAAATCACAATCCAACCACTGGAGTATTCTGTTGAAGGTGCTCTTTTGTAAAATAAGCAGAAACCTTCAGTGATTTTAAAAAAAATTCCAAAGTTTGCTCTCCCCGGACGGCAGCCAATCCGAAGTGTAAAGCCGAGAGTCTGCTCCGACAACAGACTGCCTGCGCTCTGATTGGCTTCCATCGCCCGTCTCCAAATACAGAGCGTTTGTCTGTTTGCCTTCCGGGCGTCCTCTTCTTCTTTGTTCACCTTGGTTGGCAACTTTTCTGCAGACCTTCAGAAAACGTTTTCTTTGCCTCCATGGAACGGTTGCCTGGTAACTGTCATCTGACCTTTGCGTCAAGGTAACCATCGGCGGTTTATACAGATGCGTCTGCACGTGGGACTCACCACGTGGGAAGGCAACGAGGAAGACGATGATGAAACGGAGAGCTGTCTTTTGGAAATGAAAAGAAGTTGCCTCGTTTCATGTTACGGCTTGACAGCTTTTCTTTTTTTAAGAAAGCAGCAGCTTCTACACGCTGTGAACATTTTGGGATAACAAGCTACATAAAAGAACGAATGCACGGATCCCTAACGGCAACTCACTTCAGATCTCAGTTTCTGTGTGATTCAGTTAATTTATACTGTCTTCTTTTGTTTCTGCTTTTCTTGGATCAATTAGAGATCGTGGCAAATGCAAAGTTAAATCTGATCGGGCATATCATTATGACCACCTTCCTATGTTGGATGTTGTGGCCTATTTAGGTATAAACGAAGCTAACTCTGGCGTAATGATTGCATTATACACTGTAAACTAAACTAATAGACACACCTTTCTTTCTGTAATTTCTAAACAGAATCGTGGTTGTTTTTTCTACACTTTGCCTAAAATAAGGCACCAAGTAAATTAAAAACACATTTCCACCAATGATGCAACCGTTGGCGCAGCTTTATGTGAAGCTCATTACCCGGTGGTGCTCTCCACTAAGGCTCTGTGAACCTAGGGGCTTACCAGGAACTTGCGCTTCTGCTTCCAGGTGGAGCCCTGGGCGTTGGTGTGCCGGTGGGCCTCGGTCACCATCCTGATCAGCTCCCACTCCGCGGTGTCCGGCTCCGGCCTCACCTGCAGCGTCCTCACCATCTCCTCTCTCTTCCGTTTCTCCCGATTCTCCTCGATCAGGCGCCGCTTGGCGACGCGCTTCGACTCGTCCAACACCACTGGTCGGCGGGATGGGAAGAAGAGAGCGCTTAGGGTGGGGGCGATGTGGTGTGGCTAGGCCAGAAATTAGATAAACACGCTCTCTTTCTGTTGCTTTGTGTGGGGAATGTCAAGGTCTGAAATGAATTCAGTGTTTTCCCTGGTGGAGAGGCTCAAGTGCAGCACACGGTTAAAAAAAAAAAAGATGGTTTCATACAAGAGGCAATTCAATTATTAAATAGGACTGAAGGGATATGCCTTAACCTCAATTAAAATATTATTATTTCATTGTTGAGCTGATTGTTGAAAGAGCATTTTAATGCCTTGTCTGTGGCTGAGGCTGACAACATTATTCTGTTGTAGATTTTGGTCCGTTATGCACATTTTGGCTGCTATTATATACACCACAGTGAACTCGGCTAATAGTCATTTGTGCACTGAGGCTGGATGACTCATCCACTGAGTGCCTGTTATTTGCAGAGCGCGTCCAGCATGAGACGCAGTCACAATCAATCCTCTCCTGCAGGGACGCAAATGACTTTAAATTTGATCCTGATAATATTACAGAAGTAGAGATGAATCTAAAATAAATGGTACTCGGTGTCAAATGGACATGGCTTTTCTGTTCATTCACTCATAGGCTTCCACTGCAACCAACATAAAGAACCAGCTCTTTTATTTTGAATGCTAAACTTAATTAATGACATAAGATGTTTGAAATTTCACATTTTTAATCAAAATAGCCTGGGGAAAGTCACTAAATTGTTAGGAAGCCTGGAAGACATAATATAGATATATAAATATATAAATTTGCACTGATTCATAAAAGTTACATCAACTTCACAGCTGCTGATCTAAAATTAGCTTCTAGTGCTATCTGTTTACACGGGAATAGCTTCTAGTCTACACCATAAAGTGACGAGTAGCGCTAAATGCTAATGTAGGCATGCTAACATACTCACAAGAACAATGTTAAGTTTTCTTTAAAGTTCAATGGTAATGCTAAATGCTGATGTCAACAGGTAATGTTTAGCTCACTTACCATCTTAGATATTAACTTATTTTGTCATTAGTGGGTAACATTAGCATGCTAGCATGCAAACATTTATTGATTTTTTTACGAGTTTCTGAATAAACCAAACTTGGCACCAGATGAAAAGTTAAAATAACACCAGCCTCACTGCAACCATTCGTGAAGGGAACATGATCTCAAAATGTTATATATTAAAATATCAATCTTATTGCAGCTCTCCAGCCAATCTTCAAATAATTTATCCAATTCTTTCATAGATAACCAAAGACCAAACAACTGACCACTCTCACACTCCAAGGCTTTTAAAAGTACGACTGCTGTGTGCTGTGTGTAAAAGCGAGTGGTGACAAGAATTCACAAGCTTATAATAACTCACAGTCCATGGCCATGCCCACAGAGATGCATTTCTTAAACCGGCACAGCTGGCACTGGTTGCGGGTGATCTTGTCAATGATGCAACAGCTTTCATATTTACAGGAGTAGGACGGATGGAGGTTCTTCTGGATGGTTCTACGGAAGAAACCCTGAAGAGAGGGAAGCAAATGGACAAAAGATAGATGATACGTTTAATAAATAATTAAAAGGAACATAATCCATTAAAAAAAAAAAACCTAGCGATTGGAACGAAAAAACACGTAACTCCATATCTCTTGCAGAAAGTCACTAATTAAATGCTCTTCTGTTCAGATTAGCATAAAACAGCCGCATTAAATGGATCACATCACATGGCAGGCTGGTGATAGCGTCGCAGGATCCTGCTGCCAAGAATGGTTAAGTATCAGAGTACAACTGAGCATCTCTCATGAGGCCTTTTATATAAATCTGTTGAGACAGTTTGATTGTAATCACACGGTGATAGAAAAAAAAAACTGCATCAAAGAGGAAGCTGTTGTTTTGTCTTCGGAATATTAAACGTGAAAAACTGGTCTCTCCCCGAATGATCCTAACTCAAAGCCATAAAATCCTAAAAACAGCCTCATTGGTAATAATATAATATCAGAACAATAAATCTCTTGTATTTCTGTGTATGTCTGGAGGGAAAACAAGTTCAATTCTGCTTCTCAGCTCCACTGGGGCATTTCAGTGTGCTTCATTTCCCATGTGACTTGGTATTAGCCCTTTAAGCTAATGCCAAGCCTGTGCCGATATACAATACAACACAAAGCTCATTTAATTCACAGTAAACAAAATAATTTCCTGTTCTTCAAGACTGTCACTGCCAACAGATGTTACAACGTGTTGTTAACCCAATGCAGCTGTTTGGAGTAAATATTAATTTCTTCTCAGGGAGCAGTAACTTCAATTTACTGCAAGCAAACAGCAAATATTTCCTAAAATGACTTCAAAGGTCCCCTATTATAACTCTTGTTTATGTGTTAATTTACGTCATGCATGTCCCCAGAATGTGTATTTCGAACTTCAGCTCAACAATGCCTACATATCTCTATTGTGTTTTTGTTTTTTTTAATATATTTAAAGGAGGATCTTCATAGGGAATTCATCTGGATTAAAATATGGCATAAAAGAGCATAGAAAGCCGGGCTGATGCAGGATGCGCAGATGAAGACTCAGCTCAGTTAAGGCTTTTAAACCAGTAAACAGTCCTTAAAATTCCCTGTGGGACATTATGGCACAGTGGCTTGGGCATTTTTTTGACCTTGGGGATTGCTAGGTTAGCATAAGAAAAAGAAAATGGCTGGACGGTTACTTTATAGTAGTGATTCATCATTATTTTTTGTATTCGGGTCAAATTCTGCGCTACTGTGACAAGTATATTTCCCATACGTGGGACAAATAAACAATGTTTCATGTGATACAGCTCACTGGAAGCCATGGTTTCATGTGAACTTCAGCCAAATTTAAATCTTACTTGCTACAACATGGGACGAGTGGTACAAATGCAATGAAAATTATCCCCAACAAAGTCTAACTCAAGTTTGCAAATCATACATTTTTAATCCTGTTTTTAAGAGTTTAATTTCAAGTGCATTCATTATTACACAGGATAAGATGTTACGATCCCTTGTGCCAAAATCCCAAACAAAACACATTTAGAAGCCCAGTCCAACTGAAAAAAACAACCAGCAGGCTAACAGTCAGCTACCAGCTAGCAGCCAACAAGAAGACACCAGCTAACTAGCCTAGCCAACAGCAGTAGGTAGTTTGCGGCATTTTAAATCTCCATGGTCTAAAAAAATAAAGAGAACAAACACTATTTTAAAGGGTGGCAGAAACATATATATCACATATATACACGCTACGTTAGTTCCGTACGTTGTCCGTGCCGTTTTCTCTGGGCTGCTATAGTATTAACATTGTATGGGAAACCCTGCAGTGAAGTCAGAAGACACCAGCTAACTAGCCTAGCCTAGTACTGCAGAAGGCAGTATGCGGCACTTCGTTGGGGTTTTCAAGTGGGCACCTCCCTTCACCGATGTCAGTTCCACCTCCATCCTGGAGTCAGCCCCCCACCCCCCATGCTGCCACCACACAACCCCGTGACTTTCAACCACCGAGAAATTAGCGGAAATTTCTTGTTGGAAATAAATGAGACGAAATATTAAGATTTAAATACCGAAATATCTTTTTTTATAATCATGTTGCTGTGGCACATGAGGCTAGTTAACGACATTAACTTGATTTCTTATGCTGAGCTAGCAATCCCCGACAAGGAGGCTGTTGTTATGGAAATTGCGTGAGTGCTTGACAGCAGGTAAAAAGGTTCAAAGGTTACGGTGCAATACTCAGGACAGTAGATCAGGGTAACTCTGAGGGGGTTGTAGGTTGACGTCCAGCTTCTGTAGGCTGTCGTCTCCTCCTAATTAGCATGTGCTGCTAATTTGGAGGAATGCAATCTCTATTGCAAAACCTTCTGCTCACCACAATCACAATGAATAAAAGTGCACAGAATGATTTAATACTGATGAAGGCAGACCTTGACTCCTATGTTTTTTCTTCCAACCTGAATATATGAAGGCTGATCATTATAAAAAGACAGATTGTATTCTATTGAATGCAGAATTGAAAACAGAAATGGAAATAGTTTAATCTAATTGGAATAATTAAATTAACAAGACTGCATTAGGATAAGCGAAAGTTCAGCCAGGAAGTCTACATTTTTACATACAAGCTCTTTTTTTTCCTTTTTTCTTTTTTTAAATCCCCACTTTCAACTCTTTCAGCTGACTGAGGTTGTTTGAAAACTGTTTATAAATCATCCCGCTGCAGTAGGAATTTAAAATAGTTCCTTTCTGGGCTCATGTCAGCTGTCATTTCAGTGCCGGATCGACTACCTCCACCTCCTGTCAAAGCTGTCAGAGCCAATGAAACATGACGGCCTTTTATCCGTTCCTTACTCTTTTCTTACCCTGTTTTTGGAAAAGGCTTAAATAAAAAAAAAAAAAAAAAAAGAAAAACCACCATTTAAATATGGCTCACATGACAGCCTTTCACATAAACCGTGGGCAAATCAAAAAAGTCTGACACAGCTTTGGGGAAAAGTCGATCCCACTGTGTCTTAAAGACAGTTTTAGTGAGTACGAGATGTTCTACACTACCTTGCAACCTTCGCAGGTGATGCAGCGGTAGTGGTACCCCGTCGCCTTGTCCCCGCACACCACGCATGGCTCGTCCTTCTCCAGGTAGCTGGGGATGTACCCTGGAACAGAGACGCTAAGAGCTATAGGAGAGGAGGAGGAGATTGAAGAGGAAGACAGCGTGGAATGAGAGATGGGGCGAAACGGGGAGGGGAGGGGGGGGTCGGTGAGGCCGTTGGAGGGGGATTTTTTGAGTGACATGGGATGGTCGAGATGAAGAGGGGTGATGGAGATGGAGAGGAGAAGAGAAGAAGTGGTGGAGAAGGAAAGGGAAGGGAAGGAAGGGGCTGAGTGTTACCACAGGAGCCTTAATGAAGCGCCTGTGCGTGGGGCCCCAAGACACTGTGACACAGGATGGAACATACACCGATCAGACGTAACATTATGACCACCTTCCTAATATAGTGCAGTGTATAGAGTAGGTCTCCCTATCACCAAGTCAACATCTTGTGCTGTCTTTTTAGTTAAACTGTTTTTGCAGTTGCATCCTGCTGGGGATGGTTGCTGCCATCAAGGAGTGTCGTTGCTATGAGATGGGGGTTCCTGGTCTGGTCTAGGTGGTAACATCCACACGAATGAATACCAGGTCCAAAAGTTTCGGAGCAGAACAATTAGTTGTCACAAGATGGTCGATGTTATTTACGCCTCCTGTCAGTGGTCATAATGTTGTGGCTGATCGGTGTATATAAGACTGGCAGTCTTTTCTGCACACATGGAACTGCCAGCTTAGGAGGTTCACACCTCATGGTTTTCGTCTTAAAGCTACCGTGCCGACCTTTTGTCTTCTCCTTTGACTATGAGGCTAATGACTCAAATGTAGACATATCCCTAAAGTTTATATTTCCATTCTTCTACAGATTCTGTTATTTCGGTGCTCTTTCACCATCTTTGTAGTAAGTAATCCTGTAATTCTTCCACTGGACACATAGTTTTTTTCATGTTAGATACTTCCTATGTGCTATTTTGTATGTTTTTCCCTATTTAATTCACAGAACCCAGGTTACATTTGTAACTTCCGCCATAAATCGCGCTCTTTTCTTTGCATTTTAATTCACACTTACAATATACATGTATGAATGCAATTATTTTCTTTAAAACTCCAACCTCCAAGCCGCCATGTGCTTGCAAAAGGACTGACGGTCATCTGAGCATGCTCGGAAAGTCCACACTCCTCATGTATAGTAGACCTCCACATGCATTTGCATACTTAGAGCTATAATTCAACCTCCCAATCACGACTGCCCACAATCACATATAGCAGAGGCTTCTAGAAACCAGACACACAACCAACCTCCTTTCTTAAAAAAGTTTGAGGGGGCGCTTCCAGCTGCTTCAGAGCAGCAGGCATCATTCATGGACGTGCTTTGGAACATACTTCTGGTCGTGGTCAAAGGGATCTAAATCCATACTGACCATGTTACTTTGATGAATGTAAAGCTAATTTAACCACCTCAAAGGAAATACAACTCACACGGTTAGTGTTGTTGTGATTGTTTGGTGTAAGTTTAACTCATGCGTTTGGAAAGGTCTAATGACACCACGACTAATGACATAATGAATGAACAATGGGTCCGATGTAGGCTAAGTGCTCCGAGCGCACATGTGATTTATCATGTGATCGCCTTGATGTATGAAAACGGGTGACTTTGTACAACGTCCTGAAGTGTAATCCTCAGAGCTTCTATTCAGGATTTTACTCTTTCTTGTATTTATTCTATGGCTTTGAGCTATTTAAGAAGACTTTGGTCAACATTTAGCTACTGGGAATGCGAAAAAACACGAATCTAACAGGGTTGACGCATGTTGTGGTCATTTAAAACCAAACTCATGAAGTAAGACACATTAAAATAGAAGACTCAAGATTCACCAGCACATGAGTGGACTTAAAACTGTATTAAACTGGATCCTTTCAAAGTGGTTGTTGAGTATTTATAGTTTTTTTATATATATATCTTGTCTTTGCATCAATAATGCAGAAATGAGGATTAAATGGAATATAAATTGTTGGATTATTCTGTGGCCCTATCTACAGCTCAAATCTCACCGAGGTGAAGTAGTTTGAGTTCAACAAAGGTTCAGGAGTAATTTCAACATGATGAAGAGAAGATTATCGTATTAAAGGACCAAAGAGGACGCCACTCGAAAGCCAAGGGACCTCATCCTCCAGCACATCAAAGTGCACAGCGTCTTAAATGAGATGTGCTTTTCAATTGTGTCTATTCTGTTTTTTTTTTCTGGAAGTGAAAAAAAAAACAAACAAACAAACAAAACAACAAATCCTTACCAGACATGCTCTTCACCGAACATTGACTGTTCTTCCTCTTTCTCTTCGGCACATCAATCCACCTGAGAGGAGACAGGGGAAGAGGCGAAAATGAATAATGTGATTGAAAAAAAAAAACGCTATAATTTACTTGTAAATACTGGTTAACGCTGATTATTTTTTAGGGGTGGTTTGTTTAAAGTTCAATCCCAATTTTCCACGGTTGGAGGTGACAATCTAAAAACATTTTAATTAGAGATACAATAATTATCTAATCCATTAAACTTCTACAAACATGCCGTGGACCGCTAACGGCCTGTTCTGTTTGTGCACTCAACAAAAAAAAACAGGTGCTCGTACAAAGCCCCGGCTCTGTAAGTGGGGCAAAAACAAAGTGTCTTGGCGTGACGAGCACAACACTTTTCCCAGCCAAACCTACAACAAGGGGGCGATTTGTGAGCGCCGCTGATGGCGTGAATACATGTCCGTGAAATTTAAAGGGTTCAGCTTCTGATTTAGTAATGGGAGGGCGTGAAGAGGGTTCGCTTGGCTCTTCAGTTCAAATATCCTTCCCCAGGCGTAAGAAGGCTCAAACTTTTTTTTTTTTTTTTGAATTTCTGATAAACCTTTCGTTGACTGAGTGCTTGACGAAACACATTTATAGACCATTCGTTACGAAATACGTAACAGTAAACCACACGGTGTTTGTCCGTCAAGTTATTCAAAGTTGGTACCAAAGGAAGTGTCTGATAACAGCTGATTGGCAAATTGATATGTCAATATGTTAATTAAAACAGAGTTTAACATGTTTTTACCACAACACCGTCCACATCGTTTGGGTAACCAAAGTCCTAATGCTGATTGAAAAATCAAATGGTGGTGATGCTGGAAAGGGCTATCAATATTTTTACGTTCTCCTCGTCTCGCTCGGAAACATTTGAAGATGTGGTTACAGAGGAATCGGCTATTATAGCATGTACATCATCTGGGATGTAATGGACACAGCTGATGGAATAACAATTGACAAAAATGTAATGTAGTGTTGTTTTCATATAAAACAGCAAAGCACAGATTGGAAAGCCCGCATTGGTGCAGTGCTACTGGTCAGTTCTGGTCTGTTGGTGATTCACCGTATACTGACAGCTAATAGGCAGCTAATGGTGAAAATTTGTATTCATAATTTCCAGATCATTTACTCTACTTCAGTAGTTCAAGAACTGCTGCCTGGAGCAAATAAGCATTTGCTTAAGCTCAAGTTTTCCTTGACGCTAATTAGCACTGTTCGCAAAGTACTAAATGAACACATTATGTATATGTAAAGTTGCTACAATGGTATCTGTCTACAGGCTAAATCAACCGTTTAGTACACTAATCAGTGATGTTAGCAAAGTGTTAGCATGTGGATGTTTAAAAACTGTAATGCGTTAGCTAAGCACCTTGATAGCATTATGGCTGTTAGCATAATTACATCAGCATTTACCTCAAGTAAATCTGCTATTATGACTAGTATTTTAACTGACATCCTACAAAAAGTCCAAAGAGTCCAACACTATTTAGCACGTAATGTGTTAGCAAGATGCTAAACCAACACTCTGTTTTTCAACATTAACATGCTAGCATTTACCTCAAGTAAAACTGCTTTTACAGTTGGTACTATATCTGACAGCCTAGAAAATGTCTGAGTCCAAAGTTTATTAAGTAACACATTATTGTTTTTAAACATCAACAACTATGCGTTTATTGTCAGGATTGTTAACATGCTATTTTGAACATTCGCCTCAAGCAAATCTGCCTTAACAGCTTATATGTGTCTTACTGCTAACAGACAGACTCAGTGTTCATAGTGTTCTATGCAATCAAATGATCCTGTGCTGAAATTGGACGGCGTCAGTCGCTGGTGGGTAAAGTTAAGTGGAGTTCAGTCGGCTCGAGATAAGTCGCCTCAATGCGTCTGCACCAAAAGGAAGTCTGGGTGAATGTGTTCTTTCTCTGCAAATTAATTTTTGCTTATTTTACTCAGCTCACACATCATATTATTTCCTAATTTAAAAACTATACTGCAAACGGAGACACCTCGGTTCGTCAGGACGGAGGACAAACACGTGCGCATACATACACTCCAGGATACAGATAATTCCTTCACTCATCCTTCCACACCTCTTTCTATAATTCTCTATCGTTCCTGCACTCTCACAGGATGGAGTTTGCATTTTCTCCTGCCGGCAGATTTGGATTACCATCCTTTTTTTTTTTTTTTTTTTTTTTTTTTTTACTGTTTTCTGTCTATCCACATGTCTGGCTGTTAGCTCCACACCCCTCCCATTTCCATTTCCCCTCTCTCATCCATAAAATCCCTATCTGTCCCTCCCTCTTAGCCTCTTTGCCTACTCTGATTTTTTTTTTCCTCTTTTCTCTCCCAGTCACCCCCTCCTCATCTCTCTCTCTCTTTTCTCTTCTCCAAACTTCCACAAGCAGTATTAGGTAACACCACTGGCTCCCCCCTCCCTCCCTCCCTCCCTCTCTCTGGCTGTCAAATCCACTTTCATTTTGCAAAAAAACAAACAAATAAACAACAAAAAAATGACAAATCTTTCTCAGTTCTTGCTTCCTTTCATAGTCGAGCAAACGTGTTAAACTTATTGCAATGCACATGACTTGGCAGCTACATGGTGGGAGGCTGTCAATTCTGATTGCTGATCAATGCGGTTGCACAACTGTAACAAAAAAAAAAAGAAAACCCTTCAGCCCCTCACATTACTAGTGGAAGACGGTGTTTTTTGGCCGTGAGACTTGACTTAAAGTGGACACTGCACTACAATCTGCAGGTAGAGAAAAAGACACAGCAAGAAAAGTGCTTTGTGAAACTTAAAGCTGCATTTAGTCATTTCTGACCACTAGGAGGCACCAGAGTAGGCAAAAAACCCCACCAGTTTCAGCATTTTAGTCAATTTATATGTAAAGCAAATAGGGAAATTTTCTTTCAAATCGATGAAATGTTAGCCCAGTTGAATAAACTCGTTGCCTTAGTCAGATCTCTTACCGTTGGTACTCTGGTAATAAGCTACTTAGCCAGACGCGCTAATGCAGCTCTCATTAGCACAAATACACACACCGTTTAATCCAATTCTTAAATCTTTGACCTGGCAATTTGGCCTCTGACGAAAGTATAAATAGAAACCATCATCCAAGCCTGACGCCTGCCACATTATTATATCATTATCATTATATATTATGTGATTATTATGCTATTGTTATTGTTATGAAACGCTATCATAATTACATAAGAGAAACCAGCTGCCGAAAAAACGTGACCTCAAGATTCAGGAGCCGGTCTAGAGTCCGGTCCAGGAGGTGTCAGCTGAATGATCAGCAGCTGGAAGACGCTGCAGGAAGGTGGGAGCGAGAAGCTACAAAGCATTACACTTCACAGATTCCCCCTTTTGTTTTTCTTTCGTAAATCTCAACAAATACAATGTATTATTATCCGAGCTAGTTTCCACTGCTAATTGATTTCGCAAAAAAGAAACAACAGTGAGAGACCGGTCTTGAAAAGTACCTAGAGAATCATGTGAATAATGAGATGATTGGATGTTTACTTAGAGAATTCCAGATATTTGATTAGATTAAGATGGACATCCGATTGGTGCACTACCGGTGACAAAGACCGAAACAGACGCTTCATACTTCATCTGCTAGAAAACGGGAGCTAGGAATCACAAGCGCATCTACTTTTGATACGAATAATATATTGACACAAACCTGTTGATGCAATAGGGCTGTAAGATATGCATGTTGCTCCCTTTGCAGGAATAGCACAAGAGGAGAAAGTAAAACCCCGGGCGATGCTTTTCTGCAGTCTCCAAGCCTTTCCAGAAGTCCCTGCTCAGCTTCACATGAAAATAGGCTGTGGCTGCAGAGCTTTAATCCCCCGGTTGCTCAACTCTGAGTGGCCCAAAAGATCCCAGCGAAGCACAGTACAGTAAAGTGGAGTTGCTGCTGTCAGCTGGAATATCTGTGGCAAAAGTGGTTGTCTGCCTCAGACTGGCTGCTGGGAGGAACGGCCACTCTGTTTATTTCCCTCTTGCCACGCCCCCCCTCACCCCCCCCCACAAAAAAAATCCCTCCCTCCCTCTTTCTTTCCCTCCCTTCTTGTTGCTCTCACCCAGCCTCCCTCCTCACCACCTCCTCGTCGTCTCCCTCCCCTCCTAGTCTGCATGTATGTGTAGTTCCTCCCCCGGCGACATGCTCACAACACACCTCGTCATCTACCTCGTACAACCCACCTCGCCATCTTCCACATTCTTCCTTTACTCCATTTATCACGTATTTCTTCTTGTCAATGTTAATTCTTCCGTCAAGTCACATTTTTCCTTCACGCCCCATTTACTTTCAGCCCTCCTTCAATTTAACTCCATTTCATTTCATCCTCAGGCAGAAAACCAAAACATTTTTTTATTTTTTATTTTTTTTTGCCCTTCTCTCTACATCCGAACTCACTAAGTTACGCTAACTTGATTACATAACATCAGTCTGGTGCAGTCTCCCCACCGCGGCCGAGTTAGGTCTAATGAGGACGCAGAGATGCTTGACGTCTCATCAATTGAATTAGACAGCTCGCAGATGCCTTTTTGTTTCCAAGTGGAATCAAAACAAGCCATTGTGATGGCCACAATTACAGCAGGCCTCAGAATTATCTCAATTGTTCCTGAGTGATCGCTAACAGGGTTGAAGTTAGGGAACCCACAAGTTTCTCGGTTACCGAGCTGGAAACACATTGTTGGCGTCTCATGACCTAGCCTCAGGGGGGAAAATGTTTCACGGCTTCTGGTTTAGACATCAAATACAGCAGCTATCTGATCAGGAATAACATTATGACCACCCTCCTAATATCACGTAGGTCTCCAGAACAGCTGTGGCTCATCAGAGAATGGACATGAACCTTCTGAGGGTGTCCTGTAGTGTCTGGAAACAGGACGTTGTTGTGGATCATCACACATATACTTGATCAGTTTGGGATCTAGTGAATTTTGAGGCCAGGTCAACAACTTGTGCTGTTTTTCATGTTTTGTTTTGAATTGTTTCCAAAGCGTTTTTGTGTTTGTGACTGCCGCCATCAAGGAGCGTCATTGCTAAGGTCTGGTCTAGGTGGGTGCTACATGTCTAAGTAACATCCACATGAGAGAATGCTAGGTCCACAAGTTTCCCAGCATAACACAAGATGGTTAGTCACTTCTCCTCAGTGGTCAGTGGTCATAATGTTGTGGCTGAACAGTGTATCTGGACAACAGATGGCAGATACTCAGGGCTGCGAACGGCCTCTATTCGCCGTCTGGCCTGTGACCGTAGAGGTGAGGTCTACAACAATTTACAGCCGCTTTGTTTAATGTACTTTCTCGATGGAACACGTTGGCTTGCTTGTCGACATGGTTATGAAAGAGGATTCCCTTTTTTCTCTCGCCTTATCTGCCCTAGCCAAACACGACTGGTCAACACTACCTGGACTACAAACAGAAACCAAGGGGCTACCGGCTCAAAATCTAGTCCTTTGGCTATGAATTCATTAGCAGATAACAACCCTTTTTCTCCTTTCATTTGCAGTTAAGCTACCGCCTTTAGTAGAAAGCAACACTTTGATGCTAATATTTGCTTCAGGTATTAAGGAAAATACTGGACATGGAATGACCACAGAACTAGATGAAAAGGTCAAGGCACCACCTTATTTTTAAGGATTTATCATAAGTGGACCATGAAAAGTCTGCAGCACAATTAATAGTTGTCTCCTGCCTCAACAGCCGAGTATATATATATTTTTTATTCATTTAAGCCTCAATGGTAACAAAATGTCAGGCAGTGCCAAAGTTTAATCCTCTGGGTATTACGAATGTCAACTCATCTAATATTTGTTATATTGAGAGATAAAAAACAGTGGACTGACTCAGACTGATGGACTTGGCAATCCACAGAGCCTCGCAGCTAGCTAGCTAAAAAAAAAAATGAGGATGATTCCAAAATAAACTCATACCTTAAGATTACACAAAGACACATAATGCGTGATGTCATGAGTCATTTAACCCAACGAGAAAGAGGACTTGCTTGATGGCAAAAACCAGATCTATGAAACATTTATGTTGAGGTTTGCTGCGACTGCAGTTGTAAGAAGGGATACGAGGATACACAGAGAAGCAGCAAATCCTCAGCGAAGAAGAAGTGCAACAACAAAGACTTCCAGCTTTCTACAAGATCCTGTGAAATTTCTAATGATTGTCAGTCTGCAGCTTTTAGTCAACTTTTGAATATTTCAATTTGGATGTCATCTGTTATCCCAACCCCTTCGTTCCCTTTCTGCCTCCTGCTAGCGTCTCTTTCATTCATCTATCCATTAGACAGAACCTCACAAATTGCAGAAGGGAAAGCAGCACTGACAGGGTTGCAATTAATTGTCCATTGGTCATGTCAAAAATCGCACGGCTACTGTCATATGCTCCAGGTCGATGTCGATGCATGACAGTGACGTCAGCGGGGCTAATCTACAGTGTTCAGTCATGTGTGAAAGCACCAAACGGCGTCAAAAGTTCAAGAGGTTGTCATGAGACTGTTGAGTGTTGCATGAGGGGGTCAGCCCTCAGGGACCGTGAAAGGTTTCACACTCCTCTGGTGGTTAAGGTGGTCACTGTTAAATTACAAGATCCACCGAAGAAAACTAATTTTTATCTCACAAATCTTCACTATTTTATCCAAACAATTATACTCTGTTCATATATCAATTGTCATTCAGCGATAGGGACATTAAAATTTGATCCACCGAAAAGCAGCCACTTTGGAAGACATTCCTGGAAGTGAAACGGGCTCTAAATCCAACCCATCCATTACGCTTATGGTGCCATATTTTTTTTTTTTTGCTAATGTTGTAATACTGTGGTTTAATCCTCTTTTGCAGAGCCTTGTTTTAAAGGTACTCGCCATTTTATAGTATAGTAGATCTTCCTCTGCCATTGTCTTTATTCAACTCAAAAACTTAAAGGCTCGAGTTAAATGACCACAGAGGCAAAAGTCCAGTCAATGGACTTTAATTTTTGAAAACTTATAAAACTGAGTTCAATATCAAAACTTTGGAACTACTTGAGTTAAAGAGAAGAATGCAATGTATGGTTATCTTGGTAAGAACAGTGAAATAGTTCCATCGGTCCAAACCTTAACCATTGAAACTAAGAGCCGAACTCTAAAACTAGGGTTAAGGTTACGCCTAACCCTAGCTTTAGAGTTGGGCTCTTTGGTTTAATTACCTAAGACCTAAACTTAACCATTAAACCTAAGAGCCAAACTCTGAATCTAGGGTTAGGGTTAGGCTTAACCCTAACACTAGGTTTAGAGTTTGGCCCTTAGGTTTAGTTACCTAAGTCCTATCCTTAACCATTAAACCTAAGAGCCAAGATCTGAAGCTAGGGTTTGGGTTTAGAGTTTGGCTCTTTGGTTTAAGTTTAACCCTAACCCTAATCTCAACCCGAACCTCCAAACCAAGATTTAAACCTCAAATAATCCCGTAGGAGAAAGGAGAGACCAGTCAAACTGTCCTGACTCTGATGCTCAGAGACGGAGCATCAGAGAGTTACATAAGTGCTGGCACACTCATATTGCACAGTGTCATAATTTCCTTGAGGAGAAACAGCCAGACTGTATTACATAAGTATAATTTACACATCTATTGCACGCGCAACAAATACTCTAAAATACTCAAATACAGGTCAAATTTAGTTTGAGTGTCCTGGAACTTCAGTTTGTTTGTTTTTTTAAAATCAAACTTATTGGGTCTTTAGGACATCTTTTTATCGAAGGGTTGTACTAGAGAGTTGTATAACCTCAAGATTAAACGTAAGCCCATTAAGACAAATTAACCGCTAAAATCAACAGTCCTTTCTCTTTTTATTTTATTTTTATCAACACTGAGGACATTTGAACCCTACGCCCCAGCGGAAACACCAAGGACCGGCTCGGTCTTAGGTTCAGTGTGAGCTCCTCATGGTTGCTCATCAATCTACCAGTACAGATGGTGGAGAAGCTGCAGGTTCTACGTTCACATAGGCCAATTAATTTATGTAGCACGTGTATACGCAAAGTAGAAGATTAATACAAGAGTTTTCAGAGGTTTAAGTTATAAGAAAGGTAGGTAGGTACATCATTGACGTCATAAGGTAGTATTGACCCCTCTAGCAGAAATCTAAAGGTAGGCATTTGCATAATTGTCAAATTTCATTTGCAAGGTTTTCAATCACGTACTGCCGGTTTCTGATTTGCTCTTGAGGGTAAACCTTTAGCAAATAACACTTTGCTATTCATGATGAGTTCCACTGTATTGCTAATATACCTGTGCTATGTCTTCGTTGCCTCTGGAGGAACTTGCCCTGATTCTGAGCGAAAAGCTTCTATCACAAACTGCAGGTGTGGCGGTTTAGAGCCGTGATACAATCCTAATGCTCAGAAAGCACTCACGGCTATCGAACGTCCTCAGATTCTCTTGGCCCGAGTCAAACTTCCTGAGTCAGATAATACATTCACAGCTGTTCCTCCTTAATAATCACAGTTCCCGAGTGGAGATCGCATGACAGGTTCCCTGTATTGAGCACACCCTGGAACTTCAAAGTGCTAACTTTGTCTTTCTGCCTTTGTCAATTGAGAAAAGCCTGACTGTAATCCCCCACCACCTGCTTGGTATTACTGATGTTTAGGGAGAAGTTATCTGGCTGGAGCTGCTGCCACAGATCTCATCATGTTTGCCCTACAGGCTGCTGGTGGAGATCTCGGCAACAACTGCACTGAAGTCGTGTGTGTGGCCTTTATCGAAATCGCTGGTCCAAAGCAGATCAAGATAGAACATACAAACCGATGTACACAAGTTTCTTTTTATAGCCAACTGGCCTGAAACCGTACTCTCGTGTAATGGATCACAGTCACGCTAAAATAAAATGACGGCATTAAATTTCACGAAGGGGAAACCATGTCTGTTATGTCATGCCGCTGTCACATGTAGCCAGGGGTTATTGAGTTAAAACTCTCCAAGAGACAACAAGAGTTGTTCTGCGCTAACAGCTGGATTCTCTGAAGGGACAAGGAGGACAGAGGCAGCAAAAGGGGCTTTGCGTGGTTCACTGTGGCCAAGCAACTAGCTCAACGACTATATGGGAAGCTTCTGTCTTTATTCTCTCCTAACATTAACAAGAACAATCAACAGGTTGTGGTTTTATGTTAAAACAACAATAAATCAGCCTTGAAAACTACACTCTTCTTTGTAAAAAGTATTTTTCAAATGGCAATGTTTTATTTTGTTGAATAAATACTTGGCTGCTTTAATTTTTACATATATTGCTGCAGATAATGTCCTCAACTACCTACAGGAGAAGCAATTACTAAGTGAGAGAGAGTTGCTTTTTGTTGTTTTGTCATGATTTTTTCAAATCAGAAAATGGGAATTCTCAGTAATATTATGACAGAGAACCTGATCTTATGTATAGAGGGTATGAACGTGACTTCACAGTCAGTGAAGTCTCCATGGTTACAGCCACTGACTGGCAAAAGCTGACAGTTGCTCATGGAGATTAGCAGCATTAGCTTGAATCATAGGCTTAAATTGTAAAATTAATTTAAAAAATGGTGAAGAGCTGTTGTGTGATTGACTGAACCAACAGATTTAAAAAGCAGTCGGAGATATATATTTTTTTTACAGATATCTACCAAAGAAAGGAGGAATGAATGGTTTGCTGCATTACAAAGAAACAACTGGAATCCAGGCATTGAAACCTGGTGTTGTAGTTCTCATTTAGTGTCACGTAATATTATGCTGTATTTTTTGATGAAGTCATACCTTAAGTTACTTATTTAGTTACAATCTGGAGGGCTGTCAGATAAGTTTGTCGATGTTGCTTTGGCATAGTTATGGCCGACAGTAACTATTTCAGTTCCAACATTAATCAACAATAAAAGGAGTATTTGTGATCACTCCTCAACATCCTCTTAACATCTGGTCAGACAGCGTTAGCATGTTTTGTTTAGCTACATTTATCACTGAAATTAACTGAAATGACTTAAAACTACCTGAAACTAATTAAAACTGAGGCTAATCCACTTTTCCAAATCCCTAATAGTTCGTATGGATCATTGTGAAGTCTAATTGTCCTTAATTTGATTTGATAATCCACATTGTTCCCAGTCTCACTGTATTTACTGATAAATTTCGTCATATTTTTGCCACTCAGGTGAGCGTGGCCCCGGGCGACAGTGATGTCAATGCACGCCCTCTATACTGGCATTAAGTGATGCACCGTTACGCTGGTGTTCAATGTATGCAAAGCGCATGAAAAAAATTCTCCAGTGACATGTTTCCATGGTAATACCAACCCTTACATGTATGTTGCTTCCAATTTTAAGCTTCAGGGTCAATATCACTTGGTGCAAGCAATGCTCGTTTCAGACAAAAAGGACGCTGAAGAATAATACGCTTTGGTCCTTGAACAAAAATTCAATCAGCTCTGAGCTCCGAAAGAGCTCTCTGCATCATAAATGATCAATTCCAAAACAACATGCTGCATGTGTAGATGCATATGCATACAAATGAGGAATCAAGAGCAGGTCACGACTCCCAACCATGTCAACCAACCAACTCTTAAGAGAACTGTGATGTATAGAGCAGCGACGTACTGGAATCGGCTATCAACACATAGTGCTGATAGCTGAGACTAAAAATAAATGAGGGAATAAAAGAGGCCATTATCTGTAAAGTAGTAATGCTTTGCTAGCGGACTGAGTTCTTATTTTGAAATGCAATACTGCCAAACTAAAGTCCATTGTAACTTGTGTGCAATGACAAGTTCTTAAGAATTTAAATTTTAATTTGTAGTGTAATATGTTTATATATTTGTCATGTGTGAGTGTTTGGAAGGAAAAATAGTCTTCACCAGAGTGGGAACTAATGGGGATCCATAATAAAACAAATAAAATCAAATGGTTGTGAATAAAGCAAACTCTACATTAGATGTTTTTAATGTTCTCAGTGTTCATCTAATCCACTAATTAGCTCTTAATAGAAAAGTACAGCTAAGGCTGTCTGGATACATTTTGAATGTATATGGTCAAAAATTAACCTATTGGATGAATTCTATTATATTTGAAAGATGACAATTTGTGCAAAGGGTAAAGTTCTACATTATCTGAATGATGACTTATTTTCTTTGTGTGAATGAACACGTTTTCCTTGAATAACATGCTACTTTTTATTCATCACGACCCTCGATTTGACTGGGAGTCGTCAGACATGGATTTACAAGTTTTGTACATTGATCTGTCAAACAATTTACCAAAACATAATTTACACACACACATCTACACATAAAATGTCAATGAATGTGGAATACCCCATATTCAGTGTTACTAGAGAGCACTGGTCTTTGCAAATTCTTTGGTTGATTAGACATTTTTTATATATATATGTTTCTTTTAAATGATATATATAGCACAATGTCTGTATAGCACACATTCATTTTTATATATTTCCTACATATTCTCATTGCATATATTGTTCTTTGTTCTGAATAGTGTCACACTTTGAGCAGGAGCTGCTGTAACGAAAAGTAATATCCCCTTTGGGATTAATTAAGTAATTCTGATTCTCATTCGGTCATTTATCATTTGTACTGATAATTCAAGAATGTTAAATGCACCTGCAAACTGTGAAATGGGGTAACCTGGAGTTGCTTTAAATTAGTTACAGCAAAAATCAATCAAAATCACTCGTTCGTGAAAAACTGCTGCTCAAAGAGCGACGGGATTCCTTCAGTAGATGATCACGTTATGCTAATCAGTGCATTTCATGCACTTAACTAAACAAGTTACAGCTAACTACTCCTGAATGAGCCTTTTATCTTAACTGTGAAGTAAACTGAAAATCTGGTTACATTACACAGAGCAGAGGTCTACGTTCACAGAAAAGCCGAGAAGGGTGTCATCTGCATAGAAGTAATTACAACAACTAGCGAAAACCAAGACATTCTATTATGGATGATGTCATGGATAAACATTATTGCTAACACCAGGCGCATTTGAGCCATATGCATTTCTTCCTGAAACCAGGATTCTCTTGTAGTGCATAGATCTTCAAGACGGGGTCCGTAGAGGCAAAATCTTTGGTTGATTAAAACTTTTTATACTTTTTAAGTTATAGGAAGCTATTACACTCAATCCCTTTAATAAACAAGTTGATACTGTGGCTCCTTGAGTGGTATGCCATGTTCACAGTTATAAAAGAATACTGAAGGAACATGTGCAATGTAAATGTCCTAAAAGTCTTTCAACCGTGGACAATGTACACTTATGCATAGCGCTGTGGTTTCATGGTTTCAGTCCTTCTCCTTCGACGTTACTTGAATTGCGCTGGTGAAAGCCAACTGTCTCTTGCAATATTCAGAGGCTTTGCACCACATTTTATTCTGAGACACGTCGCGCGCGCGCACACGCACAAATAAGCTCAGATACACTCACAAAATTCTATTTCAGCATCCTTACTCCAGGCTGTGTGAAGACGAGTGTGCGCGCGCAATGAATTGTGTGAGCGTTTGCATCGAGAACGCTCCGTGACTCAGACATCACAGCAGGGAGGGGGTCAGGGGCATGAGGCAGCGCTCGCAAGAACACGTGCATGCTCAATGACACTATGTGAGAAACACAGACACACATGCGCACAAACACAGACACACACACACAAAACGACAATCCCCTGTTGATGTCACATATTGAGGCGTCCTGAGCTGTCCTCTGCTTTCTCTGGCTTCATCTGCCCTCGCTGCTCCTAATCCTGCTCTCCACTTCGCTAATCCACACACACACACACACACTAGGTCGTACGTACGACGCAGCCATATTAACACACACACACTCCCGTAGATGCACAAACATGCACGTACACACAGATCTATGTAGGCAGAGACTGACGCAGCCGAGGAAGATGAATAAATAATGGGGCACGCTATGATCTGTCATGTTTTACAGCCTCGACTCGGTTGATCGAGGAAAACACTGGCAATGCTAACAGCAGCTAACGGGTTAACTTCAGTCGCAGCTGTTACAATAACAAGCATCGTCTATCAGATAAAATGTTCTATTGATTTAAAACATTTTACACATCCGAAATCGAGTTACTTTTTTTATTTAATCATGCCAGTCTTAGTTATGTAATATCGTCCACTTCGGGCCTCTGTACCCTGGATGGATTTAGGTGGGATTTACTTGCCTGGGTTTTTATTAACTTCTTTTTCAGTCCCAGACCAAACGTCTGTGAATTTCTTTTTTTTTTTTTTTTTTTTTAGTGAAGCGATGAGGGCGGTGTTTGTGAGTTGACTGCACGTGCTGGAGAAACATAGTGAGTGCAAATGGCTGCATGAGGGAATGTGTGTGTGTGTGTGGGGGGGTGTATGCTTTCTGCACTAAAAATACATCAAATATGCAAATATCCATCTGGATATTTTAGCATCTTTTTATTCAACGTTTCATTATTGAAATGATTCAATCTTGCAGTTAAATGAAGTGTATTCCATCGTTCATCGAGCCATCCATCAGTCCGAGCCTGCAGGCCTTCTTTCATCTGTCATTTATGTCAAGCTGCTAATCTGTTTGCTTTCGTTGAACACAAACACATCATTATATTAATTCCTTGTGGACTTAAACTAACCGTGGTGACATAGTCTCCAAACCTCAACCACTGACCCAAACACCCACACATTCCTCAACTTTTGGATGCGGCTCTTGTCCCCAATTCCACCATCCGTCCTCATTTAACTGGTCCGGAGTCTGCCGTGCGTGCCCTAAAGTACTACACGCCAGACTCTCACACATCCGCGCACATTTACACGCCCTCTTACTCACGCTTTCTCGTCTCCCTCTGATGAGTTGCTATCCTGCTTGTTGGACATTGGCTCCATTCGGCCTCAGTCTCGTCCAGCGGCCAATCACGGGACAAAGAGGCGGACACCGAGCTCGCCAGCCTGCTCAGCATTCACTGGCAGCCCCTTTAGCTGTCGCCCATCCGGGACCGTGGGTCGCGACTGGCTGGGAAGCACGAGAAGGGCGGGGCAGGAAACTGGAACGGCAAAGATGGAGAAGCAAACGTTATGACAGCTAGTTACCGAAACACATTTAAGATACAGTCATCTGAGGTCTAAGCACTACAACCAGTTTTATACAAACACACTCATGCACAGCTGAACACTTCAACACATTAACATTAAAATGATATAATATGGAGAAAATAAGTAAATCCTTCCATTGCTGCAATACGTGTTCTGACCAGTTGTTCTTAGAGATGGAAGAATTTCATTAATTAATAAAATTTGACACATTGGCCTTTGGTAATGTCTCTGTATAGGAATTTCGATGGAAGTCATTTGTCTAGAGCAGTGGTTCCCAACCTGGGGTCTGCGCCCCCTCCAGAGATCACACGAGGGGGTGGCAAAATTTGTCTGATCTCAGCTCACCATTAGTTTTCACAGTTTATCTTAAAAAAAAAAAGATCATTCTCCTCCGAGTTAACCTGTAACGTGAACGCTATGATATCAGAAGATAGAATTTCCAGGTTTTAGTGAAGGCATCATCTAAGCCGAAGTCACCGATGTCAAAAAGATGGAGAGTAAATTTATAAAGCTAGGAGAATGTGTCCTAACTGCAAATAAAGGACTTACAAATAGTAAAAATAACTAATATCAAATGTTAGGATGTTGCAATTTAGAGTTAGAATATGATCTATAGATCTACAATTGGTAATCAAATAATGGAAAAAAGGTTGGGAACCACTGATCTAGAGCAGGGGTTCTCAAACTTTTTGGGGCCAGAGACGCCGTAACATTTCTATCACTTTACACGGTGTCACAAATCAGACTTTTTATTCACTCAAAACTAACACAGGAGGGAATAATTGGTTTAATATGATTGTTTTATTGGCGCAGCGGTCCCCACGTCTAATTATGGACTTTTTTAATGACACGGCATAATTTTAAGGATGTATTGGAAATTGTGGACTCCCAAGCTACGGCTCACAGGCCCCCAGGGGTCCAGGGACCTGAGTTTGAGAACCTTTGGTCTAGATCTTTAACACTAGGAGGCATTAGGATGTTAGCATGCTAACGTTTTTCGGCAGTTGAGGAAACACTGGACAATTAAAACGTTTAAGAGGACAGAGCTGAGGAACTTAACAATCCTCTTGGGTAACACAGGGAAGTCTGTAAGAGCTTTTAGGAAATCATTCCAGTATATTTATGTATTTACAACAATTTACATCCTCCACAAAAAAAAAAAGTTAGCTCTATAACGCTGGCTAGCAGTAAACTGGCAGTACTTTGTGTTTTTAATTGACCAAAACATGACTTAGTGTAGTAATAAATAAATCTCATGACCCAAAAGCTCAAGAAATTAGATCACGTTCATCCTGATCTTCCTTATGTCTGGCCCTTCGACCCCGCTCCTCTGTTAATTCCCTAATTACACATATTAAGCCGGACTTCACAGGGGCTCATCAGCTCTCACAAAACAGCCTCTGTGTTGTCTGCGCTGCGCTCGCTGCTACCCTCTCGATTCTATTCGCAGAAACAGACTGCGGCCAAATCTAATTTACTTTAAGCTACTTACTGGACCTCTGAAAGGAATCTAAATTGCAAATTTCACGTTCTGTTATTCCCTGAAGTGCACAGACACTTAAACCATGCAAATATCTATAAAGGGAAATTAAAGCCTTGCAGGATTTTTGCCGCGTGGTACATTTTCAATATGCAGACGTTTGTCTTTCGGCTTTGTGGCCTTCCATAAAAAAAAAAAAAAAAAAACAACTCATGAATAAATCGTCCAAAACCGACCTAAAAAACACAGCTCTGCGAGACACATATTATGAGAGGAAAACATGTATTTTGTTTGGTGCAAGTCATCTGATCCAATTTGCCCTGGGATCTAAAGAATTGCTGTCAGAAGACTCTCGATATTCACATGTACTTTTTGGCAGTGCACCAGGAGTTAGCTGTAATTATACTGTAGCATGCTAGCAGCGTTAGCAGATGCCGCGACTCTCGTTCATCCCGCAGCAGATGTGGCGACTCCGTGAACGAGGAGGCACGAGGCAACGAGGCCGCCATGTGAGTTAAAATGACTCACTTCAGAAGTCCGCCATTAGTGCCTTATTAGTGAGTTTCATTGGATTGTTTTGTCTTGCGGCTGGAATAAATACATTAATTTTGCGCATGGTCGAGCCACGTGGAGGGAAAACATCAGCTGACGTTAAAAAAAAACCCCTGTCCATCTTTCTGTACTCCTAGATTTTTGTTGTTGTTGTTGTTGTTGTTGTTGCAGTCCATGTGAAATACAGGTTGTTCCTGTACTTGTTAGACTAATAAAGTTTTACAAATCTTTGACAGAATTAATGCAGATAAGTTATCTAGAGTGGATTACCCAGTACACAATGTGAACACTAGATTAGTCTAGTAGGATTTAAAACACTCACCTAACTCACTTACGTTCAACAAATAAAACTTCTATATACTACATGTATTATTCTATATTCTATCTATATAAACTATGTGACTATGCGGTTTAGCCTCCTCAGATGCATTACGGTGCGAGGAGCAGCCGGGGCCAGAGGAGGGCACCAGCGTCACCAAAACACCGGTGGTGATGTGCTTGTGAACGTGTCCTGAGCTGACCTGGTTCTTGAACGGAGCCCGGCCTTTAAGAGGCTGTTCCCAACACAATTAGCTCGACTGCAGAGGCCTTGAAAATAGCTGCTTATCGAGCGAGGCTGATTCTTTAAAGATGGGTTTGGATGATTTGTTGTACACACGTGATCTTACGGGCATATTCGCACTGTGCACATAAGGCAGCTTCACTTCCACCTGGGTTATTAGGCTCACGGTGGCAAAACCTTCTGGAACAGTTTACATTGCCTGTTATTTTAGTTTATTTTACTTATATGTTAAGACTTGTCGACACAGGCTCTAGAATGAATGAACATATTTATTGACTCTAACCATAAAACTGTATCTTATTGAGATCAATCAATTAGTTGCAGCGTTACAAATGAGGTTTAATGTCAATATCAGATCATCAGTGACTATTTGGTTGTATAAAATAATCCCGTCTTCACAAAAGGTGTCTTCAAAATGTCTTGTTCTCTCCAATCAAACAGTCTAAAACCCAAAGAAAATTAATTCAGGTTCAGGTAATGTTGTATGCAACTAAGGATTGTCCTCTTAAGACTCGTGAAATGCCCCTAGTGAAATTTCCCAAACCTCATTGATATTCAATGGTGCTGAGAAACTGAGAAAATTTGAAAAAGAGAAACTAAAATTTGGTATTTTGTCTTAAAAGAATAAATAAACCCAGTGGCTTCAGTTCAAATTCACAAGGGTTTGTAACGTTTTAGACTATAGGTCTTCAGCACCCCCGGGTGGTCTGCGGTGGTACTGCAGGTAGTACTAAAACTCTTTGGTTGATTAGACATTTTTTTTATATATATTTTTTTAATTTTCCCCCACAAATTTAAATTTCTTTAAATACACATTAACATGAATCCAACATATTTTAGGAAACAGATAAGGGATAGCTTAATATTGAATGCAAAATGTTAATAATAAACTATATTTATAAATAGCACTAGGGCGAGTTTAATATAGAACACATATAGTAGGTAAAGGGTCCCTACTTAATCTCTCCATCAGTTTCAGGGTCCTTGGTCTGGAAAACATTGAAGACCCCTGTTTTAGACTAAAATAAGATACTCATCTGTCTAACTGGTTTAAATATTTAAAGAAAAGGGAGCAAAAACACCACAACACTGGACAAATTTTAGACTTTTTGACATTAATCAGTTTATCATATAACCTCAAACAAAATGATTCCGTAGTTAATCTTAGATATATCTGTAATTGCGAGACAATTAAAATAATGGTAATGAAAATGTAATGGCAGAATGTCTTTTACTTGGTGAATTATTTAAATCATTATTGTATGTAATAATATTATTATTTACAAAAAAAAAGGTGAAAAAGTGAAAAAGTTTGGTAAAAACGTTGGTTTAGCTCCATCAACTCAATATAAACAACTCTATAAGTGACGCATGTTCACAGGATTAATTCCTAGTTTTTCAGTCTACTTGTGAGATTTTGTGATAATAATAGGAAGATGTTAAAACACAATGTCTGTTATATCTTATTAAAGAGTTCCACAGTTTTAAAAGATATTTTTAATTCTGCCTGGAACTGAACATATTAAATAAATAAAGGAGGGAAGCCGCTCAGCTTCACTCCTCTAGATGTGACAGTAGATGGCATCAGAGTGTGAGAGATAAAGACTGACTTTATACCCTGTTGGCAGAGTTGTGAACCAATAACAGCAGAAATGTAACGTACTTCTTGTAATGTAGTTTATTTTAGTTTTTAGGTGTTTTTAAAAAAATATATTTTTGGGGATTTTTTTTAATGACACCCATACTGTATTTTGTTTTTTTATTTTTTTGGGGGGGAAATTGCATAATGAATTAAAAAGGGTGTTGGGTTAGTCTTAAATTTAAACATATATATATATATTTTTATATAACCACAGTATTTAAAGTCAATACACAACTTATATAATAACTGTGGTGTGCAGCAATTGTTCCACCGTAGTCAAAGACAGTTCAGTTTCTTTGTACGTCTGTTCGTATGAACAATATAAGTAAAAATAAAACATTTTAAATATAATGTGTTTTTAAAAGATTGATTTTAATGTAATATGCATGTGAGTGTTTAACTGACATATGTATGCATGTATTTGTTGTTTTCCAAAGAAAAAAAACACATTGTTCTTTTGTTTTTTTCCCTTGAACTGCTGCTATTTAATGGCTGTTTCATCACCAAATGTAGCTGTGAATTTGAAAACGAGGCGCCGAGAGACACGAGTCGAGCCTCTCCGACCTTATTGCACCCTCAGGAGTCGTTGCAGAAGTAACATGAGTCGGTGACGACATCGAGATCAATGTTCTGCATTGACCACATGTAGATCCGTACATACACGCAGTTCTGTACATAGTGTACCCATCTGTCTAGAGACTGGGCTGGGCAATTAGGAGATCACATAGGGGTGTTGTGAAACACACACACACACACGCACAAGTTACTCGCTGCCTCAACCGTCAAAGACACACAAACCACAGTCCTTTGAAACATACTCCCTGCACACACACACATACGCACACACTCATGCACGCCTATATCTGTCTCTGAGTAGGAAGGCTCTGGATGACATCCAAGCTGATTAGAGGGAGCGCAGAAGCGGCGCAGCGTGATCAAAGACCGACTGTCTGTTTCCCTTCCTGCCTCCGTAGCTTGCTCTGTCAATTCCCTCCAAAATCGCTTTTCCCTTTAACCGATATATCAATCACCCCCTTGTCTACTGTACAATCACTCTTCAGGATCGGCTGAAGCTGCAAACGAGTGCATGTTCACGAACAACATACGTATTCCGGCCAGTTTTGCCTCTGTGTTGTGCCGCTTAATTAAACTTTTCAATCTGGTGTTTATTAAGGTGTCGAAAACACCTCCAGACTACAAATGTGTGTGTGTGGGGGGAGGTTCACGTAAGGTAACAGCTGACATTTTGATGCCCGAGTGCACGTTAAACGTGAGCGTCCTTGGGCTGATACGTCTGGAGCTGTGAGTCGTGTATACAGTGTTTCGTCTGCATTAGCTGATATGTATCTCGGCTAAATATGTAGCGTTGAGTGGCGGCCTCAGCTGCTCCACGACGTCCGGAGGGAACCAGTAAGGCTGGAGTTGGGACTTAAAGGGTCAAGTCAGGGCAAAAAGATTAGCATGTTCTGGGCTAAGTTCATTTTATCAGTGCATATGAGTTAATGAATGTTGGCTGTGATGTTTTTTTTTTTTTTTTGTGGGTCACACACAGCATGGAAATACTTTGCACGGCTCGTCTTAGTCTGCTAACTTAAGGATGCTAATAGGCTTACAGTGACAATGGTATGGTTAACGCTAAGCAGGTTCAGTCGTTTTTATAATTGCATCTCAGGTTAAGTTCTAAGTATGCTAATATCTGCTAACCGATGCTGAATCTAGATTACGGCTGAAGCGGACGACACATCATGACTTTTGAAGGTAGTTTGTGTCAAAGTAAACTTGTGGACACATTAAAATGTGTGTAATATGGAAGTACTAGAAGCAAAGTAGAGAGATCACCAAAGTTACAACATGTTCCTGTGAAATCTAATGGATACAATGAACCTTATGGTGACGACAGGATTTCAAGCAAAGTTAGCATGTTAAGTTAGCAGTTAGCGTGGGAACCACAAGTGCCTTTAAATGTATATTCAATCCACACCCAGTACGTGTTGACACATGGCAAACATACGAGCATCTGGAGACCACAAATGTAGGAGGATATTTCTTTCTATACAAAAGTTACGCAATCCCACCTATTGAAAACTACTTATAAACTATATTGCACATACAATAACATCATGCCTGTCATTACTGTAACGGCACGAATATTGGATTTAGTGACAAATGCTAGACTATTAAACAAATGGCTGGTGAGAGGTGGAATTCTATGGACAAAAATGTGGCAGATTAAATAAATCATCAGTAAATAAAAGTTGATTAGACATTTTTTTATATATATTGTTTAATTTTTTACCCACAATTTTCCCCCCACAAATTTAAACGTCTTTAAATACACATTAACATGAATTCAACATATTTTAGTAAAGGGATCAATGGAGGCAGAAGACGTTATATTTCAGTCAAGAAGATTAGAATAATAATAAATATTTTACTGAAAATCAGGCTTCAAACCAAGCTTACAGCAATATAGTAACTACTGCAACTCACTTCCTTAAATTATCTAAACTCTTCAATAAATTAACCGATCCAGTCCAGTCAGTCAAATTTCAAAGCTGAAGCAACTGAAATGAACCCAATCGACTGAGCACAGAATCATGGGGTTACAGCTGAATAATGAATCTGGAAGCACTTGTGGCACCAAGCAAGGAAAAGAACTATTTTTCATTAACTCCAAGATGATCTGACTTCAGACCAAAGTCTGTGAAACTACCACCGAAAATCCACAACAGCTTGTTCCACTGATATCATTTCTTCACAGTTCAAACCCCCACCAAAGTGAAACAGATATGAATCCAAACATTATTGAAGACGCGAGGTGTAACATAAGATCGCTGCCAGATCTGTTCGATCGGCCTCCATCAAAGGTTAAACCAACAACCACATGTTTTCACATGTGTTTGACGCCATGTAAGAGAGTGTCTACACGTTCTACAAAAATAGATCTGATCAACATCCTGAATCGATTTGAATCAGGTTCACGTGGTTCAACTCAATACCAGCTCATCCAGATATATTTCAGTTTTGAAACTATTTTACTATTTTTAGTATTAGTTCCAACAGTTAGTTTCTTCTTTGTTTTTGTAATGCTCTTCTCTGTCATCATACTTTTTTAAAGTCAATCAGCTTTCGAGCTTTACAAGTTGGCGCTTCAGTCACATTTGGACCTGATTGGATTAGACTGTTTAAACGAGGGAACAGCTGCTCTATAGAGAAGCCAAAGCAAGTAGAGCTCCCCCTGGTGGCTGGCTGCAGTGCAGGTCATAAGCCCCACCCCCTCCATGTTACAGGACTAAACTAAATTTTGAACAATTTTTTTCCCCCCAAGGATAGTTTCTGTCATTTTAGGTAGTTAATGTTGATTCATGTTCAAATGTATATATTTTTTAGTTAGTGACTACTACTGACTACCAGTTGCCATACCAACCATACATACATGTTAAATTTGTGCAAATTCACAACATGCCTCAGATTGGCCAATTCAAAGAAGTGGCGACATGTTGTCCATATTTATAATACAGGCTATGGGTTTGCAGAACAAAGGGTGTGTTTAAAATTTTGATAAAGTACTATTGCTTCTTTCAAATCAAGATCCATTTGAATTGGAAAACCAGTCCTGTTGAAAAAGGTCATATTGGCCTTTAACTGACTGAGTTTTGCCTTCACTTGCCTACAATTCAAGACATTATGGTACAAAGTGTGCTGATCTGTGTCAAAATTAATTCAGACATGTTTTCAGCGAGGTTCATCCACAAATGAGTACTTTGTATACGTCGAGTATGAGTTCAAGTGTTCTGAAGAAAATGAACTTGGTGCCGAAAACCAGGAAAACCCAGACAAAGAAGATCAGCGTCTGAAGGTCATTCTGAAATTATTACGAGCGTCAACCTTTTCATATCCTCCAGCTTCACCTGATGGAATTACCACCGTCCTTCTGACATTTAGCTTTTAATAAAAAACCGAACTGCCCAACTTCTCGGCGCATGTGTTGAAAACGGTCTCAGAGTACTTGTTAATATTTCAAACTGTCACAGAAAAGGAAAAACTTAATTCCCAGTCCATTCCCTCGCTCCTCATTTAATCGTCCTCTTCCTCACACTCTTCCATCCTACGTTCGTTCGCGTCTCGGCTTCTTTCTGCTCCCCGTGGCACGATGTACTCCCCCCTATTCCTCCATGTTCCACTTTCCTTCTTTTATTTTTCAGCAATCATGTGCGCCGTGTGTTTATTGTTTTCCCCGCTCTCATTGCCTATGTATGGCCCCCGTTTCTCTGCCAGCGACTGTAATTACAGAATGAAGGGAGCTCGTGAATGTGTGGGTTCTCGGCAAGGCTGCAGTTGCGAGTGAATTTATGTGCGAGAGTTCGCCTCCACACAACCCAGTGTGCATTAATGAGTTAGCATGCATGCACGTCCCTCTGGTTTGCAACTGTGTGTGCAAATTACCGGCAATCTCAGTGTGTTATTATGTGTTTGAGAAGTATAACTACCTGCTTATTTATTTTTATTTTTTTTGGAAGTATAAATTCCTTCCTTTTTAGTCTTTAACATCTAATTTTGTCTCTTTCTCACGTTTTCTTCCCTTTCTTTTATAAAAGAAAATGATAAAATTTATATTTATGGGAGATTAAATGTGATTTTAATGCACTGCATTTCTTGCGCCTTGGTGAATCTGAATCCAAAACAGTAATTTGGGAAGAGGTGCTCATTACTGCTGCGCAAATGAAGGCCATATTCTACTAATGGCTGGTTCCCCAACCGCTAACACCCGCTGCTTTGTTGTTCTGCCTCTCGGTATAACCTGATACATAACTGTAATCTAGAAGTCACAGAGCTGGGTTTTGACTCAACGGAGTAAGAGTGCGATTGGATAAAGCACCAAGAAACACATGGGCGCACCAACCAGTGTGAGCAGCAGAAAGAGAAGATTGATGTGTAGGGGAAAAGGGGACGATTACAGGAAGCTAGGGCAAATTAGTCAATGGGGTGATTCCCTAATAGGCCGGAGAAATCCCCCATTGGAAACTCAGGCACTACAACGCTCAGCCAAAACATTAAAACCAGAAGTAAATGATATTTAAACCATCTTGTGACAATTCAGTGTTGTGCTGGGAAACTTTTGCATTCCTTCATGCGGATTTTACTTAGACATGTAGCACCCACCTAGACCAGACCAGACACCCCCAGCCCATAGCAATGACACTCCTTAATGGCCACACACACACAAAAACAGCTTGGGAACAACTCAAAAAACAAAAAAACTCCAAAAAACATGAAGAACAGCACAAGGTGTTGACCTGGCCTCCAAATTCACTAACTCCCAAACTGATCAAGTATCTGTGGGATGATCCAAAGAGGCCCCTTCCTTCAACCCATAGGACCTATTGTGTGTTTATTGTGTTGCCAGACACCACACGACACCCTCAGAAGGTCCATGTCCTTTCTCTAATGAGTCACAACTATTCTAGAGGCACAAAAGAGACCTACACAATATTGGAGGTGGTCATAATGTTATGCCTGATCAGTGTATGCAACACCTTTATAAATAACCTCCCAGCAAACCATAGCAAAGCACTGATCTAGAGTTTTCTGCAAGAGTATCACTAAAACATGTCACACAGAATATACTCCTTATAGACTAAGCTCTGCCAAGTGTCTGCCAAGAGATATATCGTGTTTACCTGGACTCTTGTTTTCATGATCTGATCTCGTCCGCTTGTCCAGAGGAATTTTGGATGCCTTCACAACAAAGACTGAAGCACAAATTGTGCCAGACAACTAGGTCTGGTTCACTGGTCTGAAACTGGACAGAGGAATGAATCGTATATAGGTTGGTCGCCATGGGAGGCGGTGACTATCATATCGCTATCATATTGCAAACTTACAGAAGTCCTGATGGCTCACTTAAAGGTCTAGTTTGTGGATATAGGCTGTATGTAACACGGAGGACTGAAGGATAGGACTTTTAAAAATGTGTACGTTTAGTTTTACGTATGAAGATCGTCTCACGTCCACCATCTGGACATCCGGAAAGACTGGTATCTGCTTGTTCCACAAGGAGTCAGAAGGGTAAAGAGAGACAGAGTCATTGGGCTTTTATTCCATCTGAAGTGGCCCCTTTAATGGACCTTAACAAACTCAAACCGCAGGTTCTTCTTTTAACCTTTAATTTAAGACGCAATGGACGAAATGTTAACAATTGAATTTAAGATCTCTCTTAAGGGAGTTAACTACAGAGAGGAATCAATTAGATAGAAGATAAGCCGATGTACTAGGAGGGAAATTTATTGAATTTGGAAGATGTGAGGATTTGATGACATTTTCGGACAACTAAATGAATTTTGGGCTGATGGGCCAACATCACAAGGCATCTGAAAGGTATTTCCAACGGTTGGCATTTTGGGCAGTTCCCTGACAAGATGATGAACTGAAAGAATATTGAATATAATCATTAGTTAGTGCCCAGACTTGCTGCTCAGTGATTCCTGTAAAAATACTTTCTGACGCTCATGTAACCATGGACAGAAAAGCCTTGGTTGTACCTTTGCAAACGATTGCTGCCCATCATACTTGAGGTTCTTCTCGTAGATATAGAGGTGTTTTAATGGATGGTGAATGGCTGGAAGCACTTAGCAGTAGAGGACACGGATTCACGTTTCTTCCATTTTCAATAAAAAGTCCACCTAAGTGTAGGAAACTCTAAAACTGCTTGACGGCTCTGAACCCTAAAGAGAAGTTTGCATTCAGGAAGCGTTGCTGGGACACAAAGAGCATGTGTAGTTTATATTAAAATGAGAGTTACATTTACATTGAAGGGTCTAAGCCAGAGACTCTGCCCCTCCTATTTTCTGTTCAAGTGACTGTGGACGTGGAGCCTGGCCGGGGCTAACGCAGACATATTTGCATAAAGTCAAACAACAAACGCGAGTACAAACGGTCCTGAGATAGCGCAGTGCCTGAGTTTCCGTGCGTACTGGTATAAAAAGTGACCTTCTGAAATCGAAGCCCTTCAGCTCCCTCCATATTGCTGCAGTCTCTCAACCTCCATCTCCCCTTCTTTGTTTCCGAGCCCTGCATCCTCTCTATTCTCTCCACACTAATGATCAACCAGTGTCACGGCTGCCAAGAATGTAAGACCGACATGCCTTCCCTTTGCCTTTGCTCTCTGTTTTATGTGGATGTGTCAGGACGACGGCGCTCCCCTTCACCCCCTCCGTCCACGGTCGATGTTATTCATTCAGCAGAAGTTGCGGCCCTGCTGTAGCTGCATAATTGACCCCGCCGCTGGTAATATGTAGAGTGAATGGTAATCCCGAGCCGGCGTGGGTTTGTACGTCCGGCAAATCCTCACTCCACATTCACGCAACTTCTTCTAAATCAGCCCTGAACGTGCCGCCCCAGTTTATGCATTTTGAAATCTGCAATCTTGGAATAGCTTTGCTCAATTTGAGCATAACCCTAACCCTAACCTGAGAAGGGTTAGGGTTAGGGTTGGCAGGAAATAAAGAAGACAAGAAGTAAAACAAGCAGTTGCACATGAATTAAATCCATGTTTGGATGAGGTCTACAACAAATCCTTGCTGCATAGTTGTTTTGCTGAAAAAAAGAGACTGGAGCACGCTTCTGCTGCTACCTTGGCCTTCCTGTTGTTTATTGTCCAAGGGAAAGACAACCCAACCAATGTCAATGGAAAATAAGCAGGAAATAATAGAAAGAGTGTAGTGGGCTACTAGAAATGCGTGTCTAAAAATACATACATGGTCTTCGTGCAGTTGTGTGTGCTATATGTTTGTCTCCATTAACGAAAGTACTGCTTGGAGATCTGAACTTTTAAGAAGTTGGCGCAAAGGGTCGAGGGGTTTATGAGGGGAGGATGGGGGTCAAATTAAATTAAATGCACAGGGCTGAGGTATAGGGCAGAAGTCACAGCAGTCAGAGGAGGTCAAGGAAACTGGTTTGCAAACCCTCAAAGGCCAGTTGGTTCAGTGTTGGGTCACGCTGCACGTGTACTCCTGGCAGTTTCTCATTTCAACCCCATAGCTATGGATTTCATCAGCTGAATAAACAGTAAAGGATATCACGGTAGAGGGTAGATTTAGTTGGCCCCTGTGTCAGGATCTAGTGCATTAAATGAATGAATAAAACATGACTGATACCATAACTGGACGGGAACCATACTGGTCAGATTTATGCTTGAATATTTAAACTGCATTCTTTACTCTTACAGGAGAAAGGAGGAGGTTTGAGGATGCAACAGGAAGTAATCAGAGCTTGGTTATTGGATCCTAGCTACCGATGTTAGCTTAAAGATATATCTTGGTATCCTGACTGCAACAAACTGGACTTTTATAACAGCAATTGTTGTGTCTTCCAGTAGCAGTCATGCCACAGTTACACCTTCAGTCGGAGGCAGCTTTGATTTGTGTCTTTATGGAAAAAATTTAATTTCTGGAGGAGGAAAAATAAACTGCACAAAGACATTAACAGACTTCCACTCATTGCATTCAACATGGTCATCAAGAAACACACTGCAAGGCATCATTTAAATAACGTCTGAAGGAAAAAATCATTTAAGTGGAAGTGCATGCACATACACACTGATCAGGCATAACATTATGACCACTGACAGGTGACCATCTTGTGACCAATACAATGTTCTGCTGGGAAACTCTGGACCTGGCATTTGTGTGGATGTCACATATGCTGCATTTCCGCTACTTCTAGAAATGCGCAAAATCTAAATATTGCAATAAAAAAATGGTATTTCGAAAAAACACTCAAATATCTAAACCTAAAACACTTTCACGCTCTCGTGAGGCGGTTTTTCAGATGTGTCAATATAAAAGTTTATCGCAAAAGTCACTGGAGATGACGTAGGGGGTCATGTGACAGGTTCACAGGTTCAATTGAAGTCCATTTTTTCAAAGTGAAGTCTTGAGTGATGAGAATTTAAGAGAATTATGGGATCGCGAGAGGTGACTTTACGAGAGATACAGCTCACAAAACAGGTACAAAACGCAATTGTACTTCATCAAAATGTCAGAAAGATTGCTTTTATTTTGTGAAAAAGTGTAATGAAAATACAGCTATAGACATATAGCACCCACCTAGACCAGACCAGACAACCCCACCTGACAGCCATGACACAGGCACAAATGGTTTAGGAAAAACTAAAAAAAAAAAAAATATGAAAAACTGGCCTCCAAAATTCACTAGAGGCCCCTCCAGTCAAACCACAGGATCCAACGGCCCCACTAACAACATCCTGTTACCAGACACCACAGGACACCCACATAAGGTTCATGTCCATTCTCTGATGAGTCACGACTGTTCTGGAAGCACGAGGGAGTAGTTTTGCCTGATGGGTGTAAAGGCCACTGGGGAAACCTGCAAGGTGGGCATGGTCATGTGGCATCAGGCCAACCAGTCACATGCCTCCACATACATAAACCAAGTCAAGGAACACACTGGGATTATTAAAATGTGGTTTGGCAAAAAGAAGGAAATATTTTCATACAGGTCTATTTTGGATTTTTCCACTAAAGAAGAAGTGGTGGATGTAATTTTCTGTGGATTACCTTCCGGAGCTCTGCTGCTCAGGGTAAACACTTCAATGACCCAGAGGACACAGTGTTCACGGTGGGATAACCCGTGGCTCTTCTGTTATTGGATGGATTTAACCTCCAATCCAACTTTCCTCTCACTGACCTCCCCTTCCTCAGCTAATCCTTTCCTTCTATATATGACCAGTAATTCCTTCCTCAGCTTCTTTGCTTGTCCAATCTAATATTTGATATTATCAGTTGGGGTCATTCTGAAAACACTATGGTACCGGAATTGAGAAGCAAACTCTCGCCTGCTGGCGTCCAGATGAGATTCAGTTTTTAACCTTTGTTTCTCCTCATGTGTCTTTGCCACTTACATTTTCCACTTGTTCTATTAATAAAAACAATTATTGTGTTACAGACATCTAGAAATCTTACACGGCAACTGCAACCGATCTGTTGCCCAAAAATATCACCTCTGCATTAGTGGATTTAGCTGCTTGTGCTCTGTATTGTCATGTCAATGTCTATAATATTTAATATTATTTATTCTTAAATCTCTAACTGTAGTTTCACTTAACAGTAATAAAAATCGCTGGCAAAAAGGGATGGGTATAGGGATAGGATTTTATTGATACCGATGCCATTATTGTTTCTGTTTATCGATCCGGTTCGTTATCGATTTCCTCATCAATTCCTCCTGTGAAATGGTCTAGATATAAGAGCTTGTGTGAGAAACATAGGAAATTGGCCACTGGATCCTCACTAGCTCTGCTCTGCTGAGACTTAGCGATAGCCGCACTTGTTGACCAAAGATTGTCGAACACTTGGAGCTCTCGGTATGTAATGCAGAGCGGCGTCGACAAATGCGTCAACATGTTGGTGGTGTTGCCGTCCTTGCTTGAAATTACGGTGCTGTACGAATTGCACCTTGCTCTGTTACAGTCCCGCCGGGTGAAATTAAGCCACGATTTGAACCGTTTCAGTCTCTTTGCCTTTCGTTTTATGGCTGGGACGTAAAGATGCGGCACGAAAAGCATCGATAAGGGGAATCGATAAGCATGAAAGCTAGTGATACTGATGAACTGAGCCAGTTGCCCATTCCTACTGGTAACTGCTATGATATATGCCTAAAGTCTTGTTTTTCGGAGCGCTCCAACACAGGACACTAAAATAGTAATCTGCACCAACTGTAGCGCTTCCTCTGAACACCAACAACACATCTTAGGTTTTCTTTCATTCTTGAATTCATAGAACCCAGGTTACATTCATAACCCCCATTTCTCAGCTATACTCTTTCCATTGCTGGTTGCTGTAAGAGGCACGGCTATCCCCACAAACACCAAATATAAGACATCTATGAACTGTGAAAAACAGAAAGATTAACCTGACACGATAAAGCTCGATCCACATTGGGTGAACTCGCTTGACCACAGCTTGGTAGCTAACATTCTCCGATACGTGTGATTTGCAGATCTCCACCAGAAATGGTAACACAACAAATATTACATTACTGCAGGTAATGTCCACTGAAGGAGGGAAACAACTGTAGTCTCATAATAAATAAATTGCGGAGGCATTCGTATAAATGCGAAATTGAAAACAAGAGATGAAATTACATTAAAGAAACTGTGACTCGAATAAATTCCTAAATTGCCTTCATCTTTTATCTGGTTATAAGGACTATATAAAGGTGGAAGGACACGGCGTGCCATCGTTTTATTGGCGTGTTAAGTCCTTGCATAGAGCCTTTTAATGCAGAATACCAGGAGTTCAAAGAATTGAAAGTTAACAACAACACACGCTGGAATGATAAGAAAGGCCAGGCAAAGAAATGGACGATCGTTGCCCGTTTCTTGACTTTCACTTGCAGAGTCACCTCACATGAAGTCCATGGCTTGCAGCAGTGGAGGGCTCTCTGCACTAAGTGTAAGGGTGTAAATAAACAGCTTAACTGCAGTAGGCGTTCAGTCTTGACCTCAGGAGGAAAACATCTTGGCAGTGCATAATGAGAGTCACATTATGTGCTGCTTCTCTTTTGAGTAGGTGCACTCGATAAGACTGAGGCCATTCTTGTTTCCCCGATAGATTTAAAAAGCTTCATCAAATTAGCAGGTTGCGGAGCACGTAAATTCTAATAAAATAAGAATGGGAGAAATAGGAATGTTTTTGCTGTAATTATGTTTTGTGCATCAAAACTCATGACCCGAGTTCACCACCCAGTTTTCCAAGTGCTGTAAATGATTTATTTTCTCTTCTCATTTGCACAGCCCGACCACGGCACTGCAGCTTAGCGGATTGTAAACTGTGACTGCGCGTTATCTCATAAACGTCTGCATTATCTCATAAACGTCTCACGGCTCCACAGAAAAACAAATTACCTGGAAATTAGATGCCGTTCACGCCAACAAAGAGCCAAAAATATTCATATTTTGAAGGGAATGCTTTCTGAAAGATTAAAATTTCTGATATGGAGAGCCTTACTTCTGTGCGGTCTGATTAGGACGAAGGGGAAAGCGGTAACAAATTAAGGCTTCAAGTGGATTCATTAATAAATTCATTAATGAAAAGCTGATACGAGCTGAAGTCATGATTTTGAGAAACCAAATGTATGGAACGGATGGATGGATGGATGGTGCACACGAATAATTTTTAAAAATTTGCAGTACTTTAAAGACAGGAGAGAGAACCAGTGATTTAATGAGAGATAATGATGTATTTCATCTAACGTGAATAGAGAACAGGATCCTCCTCCACAACCATTAATGTCCATTAAAATCCAAAGAAGGACAATTAACCTCTTCCATCCATTCTATAGGCACGACAGGTCGGTCAAGCTGAGAGAGAAAAAAAATAAAAAATACAACAAAAGGGTATTTATCTACTCTAAGATCTAAACTTGTTCCACAAACAGCTTTAACCTATTTTTGAACTCCAAGGCAAACATTACAGGTCACATTAGTGTGCGCGACACGTCTATGCAAAAAATACGAATACAGGTTTATTTGCTTTGTGCAAACATTTATTGGCCTCAGTAAGACTGTGCTGATGTTAGCACAATGAGAGAGCTGATTAAATCTGGCGAATGATATTAAGCTTCATACCTTTTTGGATATAACAGACTAAGAACCTTTTGGCTAGCTATGGACCCCCAAAGAAGAGAACCAGGGCAAACAAACAAAATGCAAATATACTTGTTTATTCGGGAAAATGAAACAATTGTACATTAAGTAGATATTCCTCTAGGATTACAAGTTAATTAGAGCCCGTCTGTTGGTCAGGTGTTGCTCAACGTCCTGCTTGGAAAAATCATCATCAATCTGAGCTTTCTTAACCTCCTGAGACCTGACGTCTTGTTTGGCTTTAATTTCTCCAAGGTATTTGAGATTAGCAGGATTTATGTGGACACAGGGATTATTTCACTGTATGTCAAAGTCACCAATGTTTAACAATGTATAAAAGTGTTTATTTTAATACAGAACATTGCTGTGCAAAGACAGAAATGCAAACAATGAAATCCCAGCGTCCTCAAACGAGTACTTGCTAGTTAGTTATGAGGAACAACAGGTCTAAATTAAGAAGAATAAGTTGCCACAAACCTAAAACTCAATATCCCCATAAGAGTACGCCGGGTCTCCAGAGGTTAAACACATGATTGCAGAAGTGTGGGATAGGGTACGGCAAACGCACTTTTGGAAGACACTGTCCTGAAGAGAAATCTTTCTGTAAAATAATGGTTGGAAATAGGGCTGCACGATTAAATGATAATCACGATTATTTTTGAATACTATAATCACAATAATTCATCATGTTAGGGAAAACATCTGTATTTTTATTACTCTACAAAATTTCGAACAGTTTCCAGTTGCAGTTTTCAAAATTAAACTTTAAATTACAATAAATGCTTCATAATGAAAAATAGAATTGACACAAATGGTTGTCTGGGTTTGCCGATGGACACGGACGTGGATCGTGGATCGTTAACTTTGAACTACACGCATGTGGTGTTTTTTTTTTTTTTTTTTTTTTTTTTGATGATTGAATAGATTAGTTGTGTTACCCAGCGGGGCAGATACAGCTCTGCCGCACTCTTTGCATATAACCTGTTCTTGTTTCACATCACTAAAGCCAAAACAAGTCTATGATGACTTACTCTCGTTTGTACACCGGGTAACTCGAGGCTGCCGCTAGTGAGGTGCTGATCGATACGGAAATGTCGATACTTCCGATACCAGGTCTTTATGCATTGAATTCGATTCTCAAATCAAAAATACCGATACTATCGATACTTCAGTCATTCAGGCACTTTGGGAACACAGTGGAAAGTAACTACTGATTTGTGGCAACACAACAAACCTTGTGAGACACCTCAGGTTAAACCACAACACAAAATACAAGGAGGACAGAAGATGAGAGCAGTTTTCATTTGATCTTTATAGTTAAACAATAATTTATTTTAATGATCCTGTTATAATACCTATTTCCTATTTCACAAATGTTGTATGATTGTGTCCTCCGGTTGTTTTTTCTTTTGTTGTATTAGCTATACAGTAAATAAGGCCACTACCTCAATATACTTCCAAAGTATCAGCATCACTGATATCAGCCCGAATTTTTACTCAGTATCGGATCGGAAAGAAAATCGGTGGTATCGAACATCACCCACCAGCTGTTGCACCAACGTGCACTCGCTCGTTATTCAGGCAGCTTAATGAACCCTTAACCACGCGTTCGCCCCCTGGTGGTTGACTGACTACTGGTTGACAAACTTCTTGATTAGATATGCAGCAGAAGCCGCATTTTAAATGTTAATATCGCTTTTGATCAGGTTCATTTAATCGTGGCAGCCAATACCGTGAATTCAATTAATTGTGCATCTCAGATATGTATAAATGCTTAATTATCTTGAATAAATAAATTCTCAAGTATAATATTTCTGTTCCATTTGTTTGTTCGGAAAATTCTAATAGGGGCCTAAAAACTTTTAAGCGACACAGCGTAACGACAGCCTAGGCTTTGATTTGTGAGATACATGCCCGTGCATCTCATTGTTGCACCACTGGCTCCAGTTCTCAGCTGATCTTTCATCCTGTCGTGTTCCCACTTCTTCTATAAATAAGTGTAACACACAGCTGAACCCCCGGCTGTTATTCTAACCTGTCGCATTACCACGATGACAAGCGCTTCACAGGCAGAGACGGAAATCATCAGAAGCCAGTCACAGGCTCACGTGAGAAAACAATAGATAAATAAATAACAACTTTAGGGAGGATTTCGCAGGATGGATGAAAGATTTGTGTTCCTATGTATTCTATCGGAGTGTTTTCGCAGAGAGATGAGATATAAAACACAGGCTGATCCTCTAAGGACTGAGCTGATGAGACTAATGGCCACATTCTGTACATAATTTATCAATTTAAATGAGGCTTTAATTTAGTGAAACAGAGTGTTCTCATTAAGGAAATATGTGTCCTGAGCTGCCTTTAGCGGTTGTGATCCTGTATAATTTTAATCATCACTAAAGAGAGGAACTGAAGTGAGACGTCTGGCTTCTATATGGTGGTTACATCCATGCCGATCATTAAAGCGCAGCGCGGTCGCTTAGGAACATGTGACAGCGTTGGTCCAAGGTACACCACCGGTCAAAAGTTTGGAAACACTTTCTCGGTGTGTCCAAACTTTTGACTGCCGCCACTTTTCACACCTGCAATGAACCATTAAAAACCTCCTTCTCAACTCGTCCCCTGTCTGAAATTGGACCCAGAGCTTTATAGGCATTGGTATAGCCAATTGTTCACAGTAATTTATTATCTTAGTCTTATATAAAGTCTCATGTGTGTGTTCCTCGGTTGATTTAATGTATGTCGTCGCCGTTGTGCCATTTTGTGACTCCCTGCAGGGATTATTAAAAGACTAATAAGAATTTATAGTCTGTAATTGTGCTTAAGATGCATCGCTTGCAGCCCCTTATTGTTCCTACATGAACAGTATTGATTCGCTCTTACCACACCAGCTGTTGTCAATTAATATGGAGAATCCACGGACATACTGATCAGTACTGGGAGTTCTCTGAGCCCTCATATTGTTCACAATGTTCTGGGCAGAACAAGAGAAGACAGACTGTGTGTGTGTGTGTGTGTCCTTGCTGCAGTTTTTCTTGTTCTCAATGGGAAACAATCACTTCTATAAAAAAAAAAGAAAGAAAGAAAAAAAAACAGTACAGATAATTGGTTTCTGTTGTGTTGCATAAAGCAATTTACGTGCAAAACAATGGATGGTACTGTATACGCTTGTATCTCAGAGACAGGCTGTCTCTATTCATCTCCCCTTTAATGTTTTTATGTGCTATTGTTTTTATAACAGCGAACGAAAGCAGGTATAACGCACCTTTTTTAGATCAAAAGGAAGCTATTTCAAATCAATGTGAATTCAGTAAATTACTCATCTGTTTTGAATTTGCAGCGATGAATGTTTGCGTCAAAATCAATGAATTCCCACGGAGGAGCTGAATTATTTAACATACAGATCAACGGCGAGTCGTCTTCACAGAGCTGAGTTTCACAGGAATATAACCTCTTCCACAATTAGTCTTTTCAGTTTTAGCCGAGCTAGCTGTTCCAGTTTTTCTGCTAATTCAAACCAACTGGCTCCGGGCGATCCGTAATGAACATACATGACAGACGTAGTGATCTTCACCTGCCACTCGGAGGAAAGGTGTGAATAGGGGTATTTCTGTCCAACTGTTTCTTTGGCAGTTTCTTTTCTTGTGATTTTTTATTATGTATATATATATATATATATATATATATATATATACACACACACACACACACATATATATGTATATATATATATATATATATATATATATATATATACACATATATGATGTATAACAGACAGAAACAACCATGGAAGTTGTTAATGTAGGAACTGATAGTTTGTTTCCTCTATAGGTGTGTTCACATGATCACGAGTTGATTATGATATGGTTTTTGAAGCATCCTGTTTTTCAGATCTGCTTTTAACGCAATTTCAATACCACAACATGGAAACTACACTTCTTATCCACTGGCTATACAGTTTTCTCAGTGGCAGACCACAAGCAGTCAGAACAGGAACGAAAACATCTGGAATTTCCCCATTGTGAGTCAAATAAAGGTTTTTCTAATCCTGCGGCAAAAACGGAGTTCCACAAGGCTATGTCCTGAGCCCCTTCCTGTATCCCCCCTACACCAATGACTGTATTTGCCCCTCACCCATCACCGTATACTTCAAATACTTGCACTCCTTAATGACAGTGACTCTGTGTTAGGCTATCAAGACTCAGTCTTCCACTTTACACAGTGTTGCATGGACAAGTACCTGCAGCTGAATCCAGCAAACACAAAAGAACTGTTTATTAACAACCAACAACCCTACCCGTATCAGTAATCAAATGCCAGCCATAGTTGACTGCTTCAAATAAACTGGACTCACAAAATACTAGGGGTGCGAAAAAATATCGATATGGCAACATATCGCAATACTTTTTCTTCTGATACAATATCAATATTGAAGTCTGGACATCGATTTTAAAAGAGAAAGAAAGAGTCATGTTGTTGAGCCAATCGTGAACAATTCAATTTGTCCAACGAATTATCGCTGTCATCTGCTGTACATGTATACAATGTGTATTTAAAGCTGCATTTAAAATTTCTCAGTGAACTACGTAGAATATTGCAATATATCATGACATCGCAATAATGTATCCTACAGTGACTCAAGTACCATGATACAAATCGTATCGTGAAGTCTTTGCCAAAATTCATAAAATATATAAAAAAATGTCTAATCAACCAAAGACTTTGCGAGCCCCATGCAGTGCCTCTGCGGACCCCCTAAGGGTTACGAACCCTCGGTTGAAGACCTATGCCCAATGCTATAATACGTTGGATTCATGTTAAAGTGTATTTTAAAAAAAATAATAATAATTTGTGGGGGAAAATAATATAAAAAATATATAAAAAAAATGTCTAATCAACCAAAGATTTTGCAACCCTCCCTGCAGTACCTCCGTGGATCCCCTAGGGCTCAAGGACGCCCTGTTGAGGACCGATGATCTGGTGAATTTGGAGGCCAGGTCAACACACTGTGCTGGTCTTAATGTTCTTTTTTGTTTTGTTTTGTTTTTTGATAGTGGGATGAAGCCGGTGCACCAGGGGAAAACCCACGTAGAAACAAGGAGAACAGAGAAAGACTGTAAAAAATAATGACCAAATAACACCTTTACTCTGGTTGTAAAAGCAAACTTGAAATACGAAAAAAATAGGCAAATGCACAGACCACTACTATACGGTTGCTCTTTTTCAGATGATACGCTTGATGCATTCAGTGTCAAATTACCGTGGCTGCAAAGCGAATAAATTGGACAATTACACTGCACTGAAGGCCAAACATAACAACACAGCTAACGTAATGTTCCGTATGTTTAAAGGAGACTTCTGCGGGGTTGAGTGCTTTTCATCTTCTTCTTCTCCACTCAGGAGCTTCGTCGGTGGCATCGCACACCTACATGTCCATACATTCGGCCACACGCTCGGCGTGACTGCAGCTATAGTCTCCGAGAATGACTCACTCCCTGCGTCTGCGCACACACACACACACACGAAAACATATAATGAGATGTCATGCAGCCTCTGGTGGCCCCGCGTGCCCTTTAATGCGACAGCTGAGACACCGGGCCACCAAGCAATATACGTGACCTCACACACACACACACACACAGACACAGACACTTCCACAAGGTGCCTGATTGGTCGAAGGTGATCCGTGTTTGCTAAACGCTGAGCCGAGCCTCGGAAAGAAGCCAGCGCTCGGCTCGTGAGCTGGAGCCGGCGATCTGATTGGCTGACGCCGTCTCTGTGTTCTATACATAACTGCGTATCCGAGCCACAGGTTGTGTGTGTGTGGAGGGGAGGGGGGTGGAGGAGGGTAAGGCTGCCATGGCAACACAAAGCAGAGAAGCAGCACAATGCGAGGAGACTCTCAATGCTGGAAATGCATGTATGTCTCCCTGAAACTGACTGACTGACTGACTGAAGGAGGTGAGGGAAGGAGGGAGGGAGGGAGGGAGAGAGACGAGGGCTTTTGAGGTGAGGTGAGGCTCGTACATTGTTTTGGGAGGCATCCATCTTCGTCTCCTCTCGTCCTCCCGCCTCTACTTCTTTCTCTCTCTTTGCCATATTCCCAAATCCCACTCCTCATCCGTCTATCTTTGTAATATCTCAGTTTCTCGTCATGCTCACGCCGTGCCATTATTTTCCCCCCCCCCCCACCCCACTCTCCACTTTTCCCCACCGTGAAAAGAGGAACAGCGTGAGGCCCGCAACACAAAACACCGCATTATATCGGTGGCGTATTTCATCATAACAAGAAGAGTTAGCATGCAGAGGAGGGTTTCTCTGCACTCGCCTTACCAAATAATAAAGCTGTTTCAAATGCATGGACGCAGATCACAGGCTGATTTTTTAGAAATTTGGGTCGTGTTGCTCCTTATAATTTGCTTTCATCTTCTCTGGTTTATTAGATTTGCTGTGAATGTACACACCGAGGAGTAAATCATCTCCCAAAAATACTTGATTACTGACAACGACCGAAAGCAAATCAAATAAATGTAGACACAATGCAGTTTCACTGGCTCGGACGCCAATCAGCCGCAACATTAAGACCACTGCCAGGAGAAGTAAATAACTGCTTTTTGGACCTGGCATTCGTGTGGATGTTACTTAGACATGTACCACCCACCTAGACCAGACCAGACGCCCCTGACGCCATAGTAATGACACTCCTTGATGGCAGCAGCCGTCCCCAGCAGGATGCAACCACAAAAATGTTAAGGGACAACCCAATAAAAACTTGGAAAAACAACAGATTCACTAGAACCCAAACTGATCAAAAATCTGTTGGATGATGCACAGAGGCCCCTCCTCCTCAACCCATAGACCCCCCCACTAAAAACATCCTCTTACAAGACACGCTCAGAAGACCCATGTCCATTCTCTGATGAATCACAACTGTTTTAAAGGCACATAGGTCATAATGTTATGGCTGATCGGTGTGTGTTTGGAACTTGAGCCATTACTTTGTGTTATTTTACCTAAATATATTCATGTTATCTTATGAACTTCAAGTGCAGACTCTTGGCCAAATTTCCATGCTATTCACATCCAAATTGGAGGAAGTACAACCATTTCCATACACAGTCGAGTTCTTTCCCAAAAACTGTCTGTGAAATATTCCTTCGCCCTCTCCGGGTCGCTGGTTTTTATTGATGATGTGACAGAAGACAGAAGCAGCTGGATGAATTCTGAAGTGTAAGGGGACATGCTGTCTGCCAGGACTCAGTCGCACGAAGAGACCTTTGATTGGTCGGCGCTTCACAGGGAGAAAGCAGGAAGATGATCCAAAACATATTGTGAAAGCAACCACGGCAGTTTGAACCGGACCTCAACAAACTGGACTGTGGACCCGCTCAGCAAAAAGTTAGACGAACAAAGTTTGTGCCCCACAAGAGATCTAATCAGTGGTTTGGCAACCAGATACTTCAGGCCATTCATTCGGCATAGAGACCCTCCCTCTTTAAATCCCAAATCTTAAACTAATCAAGCACAATCAATATGGAAAAAACGAAAGAAAAAGCCAGCTGAATTTCTAAAAAAAGTCTGCAAGGTTGTAGACAATACAGACATGCAATGACGCTACTCGGAGCACAGTAGGGATTTAAACCATAGACTGTATAAAGATGGGCAACAGAACAGCTCCTCAAAAGTGAAGCCAAAGCAAGTAGAGCTCCCCCTGGTGTCTGGCGGCTGTAGTATAGGTAATAGGCTCCACCCCCACCATGTTAGTGGGTGGGACCAAGGATGGTTTCTATCATTTTAGGTAGTTAATATAACGCTGATGACAGTTCAAGCGTCAATTTTTCAGATAAGTGTTGTTTTTAGTTAGTTATTTAACCTCCTGAGACCCTGTGTCCTCGTAAGTTGACACTTCAGTCTGGCATCGAGCGGTAGTAAAGTGGACAAGGTACAAAATATCATCAGATTCTACGGTTAAAACCGTGGAACCGTAGTTTGATATGACACGCAAATTTAACAAATTCTGTCAATGGTAACGAGCTACAGCGTTGCTAATTAGCAGGTACTATTTGAGGACACTGGAATTTCATTGTTTGCAATTCTGTCTAAGGTATTAAAATAATAAGTTTTACATATTGGTGATTTTTTTTGTAATACTCAGAAAAATAGTCCCCGTGTCCACATATGAGGACATTCCTAGGTCCTACCAAATACCTTGGAGAAATTAAAAATGCACACCAAACTAAAGCTTGGGTCTTGGGAGATTAATGCTACAGAAACAGGATGTGAAATAATGGTAACTACCATCCGTAAAGCCTCTACCTCTGTAAAGCTGTCCACTCTCGGTCCATACTGCACAGACTCGGTCTCCAAAAGTCAAAGGATGGCGGCGCACATATTGCCGGGAAAATAGCATCAGTTTGGCTAAATCAAGGAAGTGGGGATACGTCATCCATATTTATATACAGTCTATGCTTTAAAGTAATTGCTGCGATGCTCAAAAAGGTGTTTTAGTCCATATACTGTGGTAAAGTCACAACCAGTCTCAACCCATCACTCTATTTAAAGCTAATACCGTCAGGCATTTAGCATTTAGTTAGCATTAGTGAAAATGCAGACACAAAGTTTTACAAACCAGGGAAGATGTTCAGCTTCAGTCCTCAAGGAAGTAATAAAGACTTAATCACTGTACTTAACTACAGCAGGTAACAAACATCTGGAGGAATAGAAATGAGTGTTTACCCTTTAAATTGATCACAGAGGTAGCACGGACAACGAATGAGTTCGCTCAGAGTCGTTCCCCTCAGACTGCAGCTCATGCTTGGGTTATATTCAGGATTTTCACGTGGCAAACACCAGAGTCGTGCTCAAATGCAGACTTGTGTGCAGCATATCTGTGGCCTAGGAACGCCTCCAGCCTGTGTTTAGGCACAATAGCGATCTGAGCTAAGTTGCTAATGTCAGCATGCTCACTATGACAACACAACCTCCATGTTTACTATTTCTACCAGCTTAGTTCGGCATGTTGGTATGCTAACATTGCCTAATTAGTATCAACACATCATTATGCTGCTACTTTGTGTCATGCCAGGGTTAGTCAAGAGGGCTGAGGCATTTAAATTCACCTTGGGAGTCTTTTCAATTGTCAAGATGCTGACGTGAGTTGGGCGGCCAAAGTCACTGAAAGAACCTGAAACAGAATTGTGGTGTGAATTTTGTTATAATTGCGGTCAAGCCAAATCTTAAGTGAATAATCAGAAATGTCGACTGATAGTTGACATATACTGTTTCGAGCGGTGCTCTCCGAGGCCGGGTAATTTGAAAGGGGTTTCGCCGAGATTTGTGTTATTGTAGGTGAGTTCAAATTCAGCTAATGACCTTTACTGCACAGCGGTCTTTCCATCTCTCCTTAATCTCCTGTCTGTCTCCACTCTATCATGTAATAAAGCAGAAATGCCATTTAAATGTCAGTTAGTGATATAAAGGAAGGAAATGTCAAAAGTAGGAAAAATATTCTTCTATTTCTCATTAGCAGATAGTGACACGAGATGAGAGCAAGTGAGGAACCATGCGGACTTCACTCACCTCTGTTATATATACAGTATATACACACCGATCAGCCACAACATTATGACCACCTACGGGAAAGGGAAAAAAAGGAAATAATCTTGATCATCTTGTCACGGTGCAACGTTCTGCTGGGAAACCTCTGGACCTGGCGTTCATTTGGATGTCACTTTGACATGTACCGCCCACCTAGACCAGTACAGGCACCCCCCCACCCACATGGCAATGACACTCCTGCAGGATGCAACCACAAAACAAAAAAAAATAAACATGAAGAACAAGCACAAGGTGTTGACCTGGCCTCCAAATTCAGTGGATTCGTTTTTGAGACCTGCACAATAGTAGGAAGGTGGTCATAATGTTATGCCTGATCGGTGTGTATGTACATTACCAGTATTATTTACACCCGAACCAGTGGAGCCTGTCGGCGAGGGGAGGACATGTGACAGCAAGACTGTAAACACGGGGAAAAGGAACTTACCATCGCATTCTTCTTCTGTTTACTCCTTGTGCCTCGTTCCCCGTCCTTTACTCCTCAGTGTCAAACAATGCAAATCTTCTCAGTGTTTACTCTTTCCTCCCGCGTGTTTGTACAATTCGTTTGCGTTCAGTCTTTTATTCTTTGACTTGCGCCGCACTCTTTGAGTGCGGAAAAAACTGATATGGCTCAGTGGGGCTTTTCCTGCTCTTTTCCAGGCCTTACAAGGTGAAGGGTAAACTCAAGGCGAATGGAGAGGAGGTGGGGGGGGGGGGGGGGGGGGGGGGGGAGTTGGGTTACCGCTGTGATCTCCGAGGGCCCTGTGGGCAATTGCTGAATTCTGCTACTGCTTCGATTGCAATGCTTGTGTGTGTGAAGTTTGCCGCCGGGGTTGTACTCCTGAGTCTCTTGGTTTGCTTTCTCTGGAGGCCTCCACCCCCCCTCCCCCTCCCTCCCGGCGTCCGTTGCGGAAGATGGCGGAGTGAGTCGTCTACTGGGTAGATCGGAGCACCAGGCTAGTGAGCACGCGTTACCTACCGGGCAGATTAAAGCACAAGGATAGTGAATGCGGTTGCTGAAAAGTTCTCCTCTGTTCCCCGTTCCAGTGTCACAGAAGGTGTGTTTGCTGAGGTATATAGTTGCCTGCCAGGGGTACTGCACGGAGGGGGTGAGGCTAGTGTGAGTGTGTGGCTACCTTCCACCTCCCAGGTATAACTAGCCTCGGGTCCAAGCAAGCGTGGATCAGTACAATTCGGGCAGGTTAGAGCTGGCAGGTGGCGGAGGTCCAAGGTCATTGCTGGTCATCACGGTTGCAAGTGAGGAGAGTTTGAGAGGCAATACAGGTTGTCACGGTAACAACAGTGAGAGGTCACAGGTGATGTATATGCGGCGTGTTCCAGTCACTGAGTTGGCTGTTTCGGTGGTGGAGGTAGGCAGTGGGAGACGATCCCTGAGGTAAAATGACGGAGAAAAAAAAAGGAAAAAAAAAAAAAAAAAAAAAGAAGTTTCACGAAGAGAAACGAAAAGAGGAAAAAGGACAAGAAACTGCTGCTTCTTCTTCTTTTTTTCTATGTCTTTGGGAGGTAGTGGCGTTCTCTGCGCGGGTCGGAGCGGGCGGCGGAGGTCGCGCCTGATGTGTATTCTTGCGTTTTACGTTTTTCGAAAACGAATGCTGGTGGTTTGCCAGAGTCCATCTGAAGAAAAATGGAGGCTGTCGGCTCGGCCTTTTAACGGGAAGGTTTCTTCAGAGCCCTCCACCTGCGAAGAAGAAAGCACAGAAGGAGGTTAGTATTTTCACCCTACTAGGTGTCGGGCATTTTTGAAAAGATCAGATCTCTACCAGGCTTCAGCTAAGCTCAATCTATTGTAGTTATTTGTTTTAGATGCGCCGTTTGCAAAAACCATGTCTCTGTGGCGTCAAAACGTCTTCTTCTGTTCGAATGGCGGTCGACTAGCATCAGAGCTGCCACACAAACGAAGAAGAACCAAAATCATGGGACTAAACTTGTCTGTTGCGTGGAAGACTTTACTTTGCACTGGAAAAGGAAGTCAGCCAGACTGCAGCTGTGGAACTGTGCGATGTGGATGTTTGGCTAGGTGGTAGTAGGAGATCGTCATTCGGTACTACCAACTCACCACCGAAAGCCAAGTCCACTCAGGCAAAGGCTGCTCCAAAACAACAGACAAACAAAGCTCATTTCTGTAGTCTTTTTCACCGTTCAATGGAGTTTCCAGAACCAAGATAGAAGCATTAGCTTACATTAGCTTTGACTTAATACAGTTACATGGTGCAAAACATCGCCAAGAAACCGTAAAATTCCAGTTTCACCACCCACCAACCTCATGGGTATCGTAGAGGAAGAGTCGCCATGAACTTCTGCACAAAGTTTTATCCAATAGAAGCAGGATTCCCTTGGGAATTCTTAAGTATTTCACACACTACCAAAGGTTGGTCTTTTATTTTTTTTGCTTCTGTTGGTTGATGACTTCAGACCAAAATAGCTCAAAACAGACGTTTTCACTGTTTATTGGAGTTTCCAGAACCAAGATACAAGCTACCCTCTTGACATGAAATTAGCTTTGACTTAATACAGTTGCAGGGTGCAAAACATCATCAAGAAACCCTAAAATTCCAGTTCACTTGTTTCAGCTTGTTTTGATTTGTTTGGGATATGGTGAAGATGTGCAATCGGCATCCACTCAACCATCACCACGTTGACGAGGAACAGTCACCGTGAACTTCTGCACAAAATTACAAAACAAATTATCCAGCAGAAGCAGGAATTCCTTGAGAGTTCTCAAGTATTTCACACACTACTAAAAGGTTGCTCTTTTATTTTTGTTGCTTCAGAGGGCAATGTCAACCTGTCGGTCGATGAGTTCAGACCAAAATAGCTCAACGGTCGCCACCGTATCTGAAAACAGTCCCAATTCCCAGGGCCGCCACAGGTCCTCGAGTGGAGGAAATTAGTTTTTACCAACCTTCACATTGTAAGACTTGGGAACAGGGAAGTGTTTCTGTCTTGTTCACTACATACACTACTGGCTGACAACTGCATGCTCAGATATTCTGTTTGAATAGAGAGAACGCCACGTCACTCTAGTTTTCTAAAGTAGACGCACCTTAGCATTATTATATTTTGATGGGATAAAGATAAAAATAACAAATGTAATAGATTGATTTGTTGTAGCTTTTGTTTCCTTCAGTTGTTCAAGCAGGAGTTGGATTTTGTTCTCACAATCTTAAATGAGCGCTTTATAGTGTATTTATAGTGTATTGACCTGTTGCTGGATAACAAGAACACTTCGTGTCTGGCTCTTAAAACAGTACTTGCATTCTCTGACATGCACACTTGTCACAGGCTACAAATGTCAAACAAGAAAAGGTGATTCATGCACACGAAAGAAAAGAAAAAAAAAGTGCTTCAGCTCCGTAGTGATGATGCCGTGGATGCTCATAATAAATGCATTGAGTTCATCCTGTAATAACAAAAAGCTACAGGACTTGTTCAGTATGCAAAGCAGCTACTGGGTGGAAAACCTATTGTCGGCAACCCGCATCCAAATGCACTGCACACAATGTACAGACACACACATACACACATACATACATTCCCTGTTAATCTTCCTCCATCTGTGCAAGCTGCTCTTGGGTTGGGTCTCTGTCAGACACATATCCTGTTGTGCAACTCTCATCAAGGTAAACACAAGTTAGTTCAGGCTGATGAGGCTTGTCTTCTACTTTAACAGAAGTTTTGTACCCTCCTGTTCTCTAGCCCTAACCTCAAGAACTCTTCAACACTGTTAGCGCCACTTGCTTATGCACTTAGCAGATATGCTAACTCCTCAAAGCTCACATATTCAATTCAAGGTGGACAAAAAACAGGCAATGATATGTTAAGGGAATGTTAACAGAGGAGATGGTCTGTGTTATAATCTGTCATCAATTTACAATCTTAACTTCTGTCCCCAAGAAGTTTCAAACCTATTTATACCACGAGACTGGAGCCTCCGACTGACAATGGCTTCGTTCATCAAGCTTTGAACTGAAGAAGCTACTCGGATGAAACGTCTTCAAGAAACTCTACAAGTTTTCATTGGCCAAACTGATGCCATCTTGTCACATCTCGTTTCGTCAGATTAATAGATAAAACAAAACGTGTCCAAAGAAATTACACTTGACATCAACATTATATTAACTACCTAAAATGACAGAAACCGCCCTTGAAAATAAATGTTTGATGTGTATTTTATTGTTTTATTTTGACCCAAGACCCACCCGCTAACATGGAGGTGACGGAGTTATGACATACACTGCAGTTTGCCAGTATAGAGAAGCAGTTTTTCACACTGTCTGTGGTGTTTAGTCTATGGTATGGTACCGAATATAATGGTAGAGGAATGACAATGTTAATAGTGAGCAAGCACTTTCTTTTCTCGACACTGAAATGTTCACGTGTCGATGGCGCTTGAGATAACGTCATTTGAACACCAGTTTAAAAAACCTGTCCAACACATGACACACCCAGATAAGACCCGGAGGAGTATATAGGGTTCGCGCAACCAAGGTGTATTTACGCGCACTGCCTTCTAATACGGGAATCATCTGGAGCATATCGTAGACGTGCATACAAGATTGAATAGCTATACTTTCAAGACTGTTCCCTGAAGACAAAGTGGTGGTTCTATGGGGGATGCTCATCAGTCAGAGGGACTATCTCATGGTTGGACCACAATGGTTTTCTAAAACAAAGATGGTGGCATGAGAAAAACGATCCAAACCAATGTTTTCGTCCTTAGAAGAACAATTTCCAAAAAAGAAAATGGCATTAGACCTATTATTAAACCCAACATACTGTGGTACAGGATTTCACTGTGTTCGGAGCAGCTGTACGGCTTTTCTGTACAGTTGTGTTTTAAGTGTTCAACTGGACACTAGCAACGTTAAAGGCGAAATGTTTGAATACAATTGGGAATAATTCTCTCGTTCTCCAGCAGCAACTGGTCGTTTCTTTCTTTTCTGCTTTCACAGCCAATCTGGTGGGCAGCCAGCCATCGACACTTCTACTTTCTGACACTTCTCCAGTATTTCTGATAAACTACTGCTAGCAGCCCGCACTGTACATCTGTTACTGTAAACTGGTGGGGGGATGGAAGCCATTTTCCAGAGTGTCTTACAGAGTGATGCATATTGTATGAAATAATTGTTCCCTCATGCCTGTTTCCCTCTCTCCCTCCTTCTGTCTTCTTCATGAGATTAATCTTGGCGTCGCTTTCATTTGGCGACTCTTTCTGCCAGTTAATTAGCCCCTCTGCTGAGGTCTGATTTGATTGCACAGGAGCCTTGAGTATCAAGGAGACACAAAAAAAGATGCCTTTTGTTATTGGTTTTGGCGCCAAATTGAAGTGAACTAGAGGTGAAGGCCTGGAGGTGTCAAGTGTTTGTATGGAGAAGCTGTAAACATTTGTTGAAGGGAAGTCCATTGTGCGACCACAGAGCGGAACGACAAAAAAGAAAAGAAGACCACAAAGACAAGAAAATTAATGAAATATCAATAAATCAGTAGGGATCAGTATCACTGGCAATTTCCTGAATTAATTAAATTCTGTTTCGTTTCAGTATCAATTAATTACACGATCAGCCACAACATTAAAACCACTGACAGGGGAGGTAAATGGGAAACTTCTGGGCCCGGCATTCATTTGTGTGGACGTTACTCAGACATGTGGCTTCCTCGATGGAAGCAACCATCCGCAAGCAGGATACGACCACAACAATGTTTGGGAACAACTCAATAAACATGAAGACCAGAACAAGGCGTTGACCTGGCCTCCAAATTCACTAGATCCCAAACTGATCAAGTATCTGTGGGATGGTCTCCCCACAGTTACGACCCAAAGGCCACTAACGCCATTTGGTTGTCCATTCTCTGATGAGTCACAACTGTTCAGGAGGCAAAAGGGAGACCTATACAATATTAGGAAGGTGGTCGTAATGTTATGCCTGATCGGTGTATTTCAGTTTCAAAACAGTTTTGGATCTCCCTCACTCATCTCGTCTCATTGTGCAGTCAACATTGAATCAACATTGGATCTTTCAAATCCAGATCGATTTGAATTGGAAAATATTTTTTATTTTTTTTTCAAACCGAGTCCTATTTATCAGTAATTATGTAGACTAATTGCTTTGTGAATGTTTATTTCCATGTGGATCTCTAAACCATTAAATTTAATTTATGCTAATTGTTGACAATTTAAACTGCATTCAATACCCGGCCTGTTGTGGCATTTTAAATCCCCCTCCCCGTGCGCCTCTACAGCAAACAAACCAGCACTGAAAATTGATTGGGTTTTACGCCGCCGACACAAGTCCATTAAAAAAAAAAAAAAACACAAACAAAAAAAAAAACGCCTTAATTGTTCTTAATCCTGGTAATCAGCCCTCGTCTTCGCAAACAAACACTGAGAGTTACTACAAAATGTTTACGTCCCCACTGGCTTTTCTTCCTCAGCGCGTCAACATCCTCAAAATGGGTCAATGCACAGATGTCTAATCGCCTAGGCAATGGCACCTTTGACCTCGACGTGGTGATGGGTTCATCCTGCGGTCAGCTGTCAGCTGGAGCCGTGACGTTCGAAATCAATCAAGCGTCAACGAAACGGGGCGATACAGTAGACGAAAGAGGACAATAAGTGCGGTGGTGGTGGCGGTGGTGGTTGTCGCAGGGTCGCTCTTCAGATGGGAACAAGAGTTCACTTGTCCCGTATTATCTGGGCGTCACGCCAGACTACGCAGACCTGCCCGGCAGCACTTTATGGTTTTGTAAATGAGGCCCGGAGCACAACAACAGATGACCAAACATCGCTCAAGGATGCCGAGAGCTGCTTCATTAATGCTTCATGGCGCTCGGTGTTGGTTTAGAAATGAGCTGGGCTGTTTGTTGTGCTGTCAAAGCGTTTCGGACGTCCCCAGTCCATGCCTCGTCCAAACGGGACGAAGAGTTGTGACATGATGAGTCTGATGAGTGCAAAGCAGCAAACGCGAATTCGCACACAAGCGAGTGCGCAAAGTACACGAGTGGTTGAAAAGACTCACACTCCTAAAGACGTGAGCACGCGCCTCGCCCTCAAATGTGTATGACATTTCGCTTCGCTTGCATTCGGTTCACCGGATAAATGTTGCCAAGGATCGGAAAGGACAGCAGCCTTTGTCAACCGCTAATCATTCCAGCTTTTTGCAAAAAGAAAAAAAAAAAGGACATATTTAGGAGATACCCAAAATAAACTGAATGCTTGAATTGAACGGAGCACATGCGTGGTCTTGGTCTCCTTTGAAAGCCAAGACTCTCAAGTTTCTTGTTCTTGAGTAATCAAAGTTGGCACGCGGTTAAAAAACAAGAGCTGGCAGATGACATGTTGCATGCAGCATTAACTCAGACACAACTCGTGTACCGAGCTCTGATTGGTGCAAAAAACCTACTGGTGTCCCATATAGGATCCAGCGGAATGTGTTGAGGGTTAACCCGTAAATACTTGCAAACACTGGAGGTTTCACAAATATGTGAGGGGAATAACGATGCCAGATGCAGATTTAATTTATTATAAGCAAAAGTCAATTATAAGTGATAATGATCTGAGAAGGAAACAGGAATGGCAAAGATAGTATACACACATATATATATATGTATTATACATAACTTTGCTTTGTGTTAAGATTAAAATACCTTTGAGCAAATTTAATCAAAACATAGAACAACTGAAATGGGTATTTAAGAAAAGAATTAATTGTCATAATTATACTTGTTGGTGCAACTTTCTAGATGTATGCAAACAACATATAAATGCATTATCACCACCAACTAGGCACAGTAGGTGATGATAAATTTAATACCCAGTTCCTCTGAACACTGTCTTAAGTTGTGTTAGTAGAGGAGGGAATCTGGTTCCAATTCACGCCCAATTAGGAATTCAAAAAGCTGAAAAGTGGGCACAGTTTGACTCTTAAGCTTGTTACATACGATTATTTTGGTTTTCAGTCTGTTTAAATGTTAGTTGTTAGTGTAGTGTGTGTTAGTGTGTGTTGATCAGCCACTATATATGTCCATTTTGTTCAGTCTGTTCGTGTTTGCTTCAGGTCTGTTGTGCTTAATTTTTCAGTTACAGCCTGAGTTGGTTTTGTTAATTTGACCTCTTTCATGGGCCCAAAACATTTTGTAAATTATTTAATTTTTTTTTTAAATTTTGATTGAATAAAATTCTTTTTTTGCCAGCTCGGTCTCTCACTAAGACGTTGGATAAATAACTGCAGGTCTTTCGGCGTCCAACATGAAGCTGGGCTGCGATTTTTCTTTGCTGAAGGTTTGTGTGTTGGCTGGATGACCAGTTTATTAGCCGGATCACGTGATCTTTTCACTCCGCTGTGACAGGAATAACTAGGTCACCTGAAGCACTGCTGTCAACTTCGCTAAAAAGCGCCGCCTGAAACTCTCTTGAGGCCGATAGACCACGTAAAACCAGAGATATGATCGTTTCAGTTTGATAGCACATGAATATTTGCCGATACTAATCTGTGTGATGAAAACACTGAGGTGGATCGGCCACGCTCGCAACCGCTGAACGGAAGATCGATCTTTGAAGCTGCTTGTGTGCGACAGGGCTTAAAATAGTTTGTGGGACACCTTCATGTCCCTGCAGCAGCCCTATCCAGTAGGAAAGAATCTGGAGACTGCCATTGAGGATAGAGCCAAGAAAAGCACAACAGAGTACAGTCAGAGCAGAGCGGGCAGTCTGTGTCTGGGTTCAGCAGGAAGTGCCTCCATTAGTGGGCCATTAGAGGCGGTTACCAGCAATTACGTGTGGGGCTAAGGCGGCGTGGATGACGGCAGCGAGAAAGCCTCAAAGTCCACCATCACAATTAACCTGCTCCACACTTCTGTCCGACTGTCCTGACCGTGAAAATAAAAAGGCTTGGTCGGGCTGACGTCTGGACAGTGGATACGCTGTTCGAAAATCCAGACAATTAGCAGCTTTAGAGGGGGCTTATTTTTAACAGCTGTGGAAAACGCTCCCCGTTCAGTTGGTACTCCAGGCAACACCGGTGTATTTCTCATATACCCACACTACATCTCATCTTCATAATGCTTACGATGTTCGGCATTTGTTATATAAATGTCGGAGAGGGCTGTCGATTCCACTGTGTTTTCATTTTGTAGTCCTATTGAATTGTATTGTGTTATTCTATTGGCAAACCCATTTTCGTCAATGGTCTCGGCTAAATAACGGAAACACTTTAGAGTGAAATTCAATACGGTACAACAGCAACACAAACAACGTCCTCGGAATGATCATCCCGTTGAATTACAACCTTTCCGACGCGGCTCCTTGATAAACCGAACATCATAACAGTCATAAAGGGGAGACTGTTACGTAAAAATGCATTGGCTTTCACTAGAGGATCTAATGAACTGGCAAGCGGGTGAACATGAGATGAACTTTGAGTGTTATCCAGATGCAAATGTGGCTGTGCCTCAGAGGGGGATATAGTCTCTCTTTCCATTTCTAAATGGAGTATGAAGCACAAATCTGAAATAAAATGTACGACAACACTTCGTCTTATTGTCACTGATGTAGCGTAATGCCTTTTTCACCTCGGGGTCTGTTGTTTTCTGCACCAAGCGTAGTGTAGTGAATGGCTCCCCGAAAAAAATTATTAATGCATCACCGACGGATTCTATAATTTAAGATGAAAGGATGAAGAGAGAGGCTGGATCTTAGAGTGCATGTGCAGTAGCCCTGAAAGTGCTGAAAAGCCCCCGCTGGGCTACAGTATAACGTCCTTTTAACTGAGCGACTGAAGTTCTAACCGCAGAAAAATAAAGAAAACTACACTGAAATAACTAATAATTTATTACTATAAGCTATGAGTAGTGTGACGAAATAACCAAATAATGAAATATTTAATATTTGAAACAATACCTAATATTACACAACAATTTCTTGTAAGGAACCAACCTGCCATCTGTGGTTATGTGTGTTCAGGCATTATTGTTTCTTTGTATTTGCATTAGAAACACGTGCGTACTCCTAAGGTGCACCTATTCAACCTGAAACCAGCCCTGAAAGTTTGTCTGGAGGCACTCCCTTGTGAAACCGATTATGGTCCTGCAAACATCCTACAATCCAGTCAGATTGTATGGGCTTTATTGGCTGGTGCACAGAAGAACAACAGCAAGGTAGTCAAACGGGCACAATGGAGTGGATTTTATTGACAACAAAATGGCTCCGATTGGTTGTAGAGGTATCTAGTTGTGTACAGAGTTATTTGTTGTCACACTCACGTTTTTTTATAGGAACAGAGTTTGGCTTGACAGAGCATTTAAACAGCCACTATTACAAACAACTTATCAAATGTTACGTGTCCTTTTCTGTCCACTATCCAGCATTTAAAGAAAGAACTAGTAGCCTATTACTTTCATATTCACATCCAATAATTTGAAGATGATAGGACACTTCATGGCCCACGTCATTGTGACGTCGTAACGTTAGCCGGAGGCAAAACAGAGGGAAGCTTGAAGCAAACAGTGTCACTGTCATCCGGGAAAATGTCATCTTTCTGTATTTTTGGGTGCAAATATCAAAAAAGCAAAAACACTAACTTGAAGTTTTAGCATATACCAGCCACTGCCAGTCATAAATGACTTTGTTGAACACGTTTCAGTTTCGGCCTTGATAACGTTACAGGTTAGGCTGAATTGTGACTGAAATTACGTTTAAGTAGGTTTATCATTATACAGTAAGTTTATCATTATTTGGGGGATTTTTGTTACAGGTGCTAATGCTAATGCTAACCACTGGCCTCCACAGTGGTTCCTCTTACTTCTTCCAATATCTTTGTAGGAGAGGCTTCACTTGATTAAGACAGACCAGACTTTGTCCCCTCTGTGTCCTCCTTTGGTCAAATCATACATCCAGTGAGTGAGAGTGTAGAGGTCGGGGACATAGTCCCATTAGTCAGAGTCAAGTTTTTAAAATAACACTGACGGTCTCAGGGAGTGAGTGGGCTAGTATATTCTCTAAAATATGAGTTTTCCCTCACTCATTCTTGCCAAAACAGTCCGTTGAAATATGCTAACCGGGCGTTTACAAGCTAGCGTGTTTGATATGTTTTGCCTCCAGCTAAGCCCCGCCCCTCAAAATACGTCACACTGTTTACAAGCTGTGAAGGGGTCTGTAGGTGGCAGAAGAGGTATGAAACTACTATCCAAAAATGTTAAAGAGATGTTACTGGACATGTAGTCCTTTCAAACTGAAGACTTGGATGAAATGTCTTCAAGAAACTCTACAAGTTCAGTTGTCCTTCTTTAACGTTTTTGGATATACCTTGACCTGGATGACTGAGAACCTTCACAGACGTAAGAACACAACACACTCTACAAAGAGCTACTACTCCAAACTCCAATGCTTTGCACTACGAGGGGATTATAAACGAGGACGGCACAGCATCTCGTCAGTGGCCTCTCTTTTGTATTTTGTTTAATTTTGTTGGTCCACACAAATATTAATTCAACACTTTCTCTGTGCCTCTTCGCTCATGAAATTCAAGTGTGCCCTGGAGTGCAGAAATCCCGAGACTGCATGACCCCGATCCGTGCAATTCTGCATAAAGCATGAGCTGCACAGCTGCTGCTGCTGCTGCTGCTGCAAGAACGTTGCGAGTGAACGTTCTTGTTTTCGTGGCCCGCGCTGGTGACCTCTGATTTGCTCACTGGCACGTCATGCGGCGCGGCTCCGATTTGCTCGGATGGGAGGACCTTTTGGACAATGAGAACATGGCCACGAAGGAGGTAGTGAACACGTGTCTGTAATTTGGATCATGGAGACTTAACAGCGTGAAAATTATTTTGGGTCTGGACGAGACATAAACTTATATCAAATCCTATTATACCCTTCGTCACATCACAATACCTCCTGTCACATCGCATCTCGTCAGCGTTAAGAGCGTCTGTCTGGTTCCTGCGCTTCACCCCATGTTTCCCCCCCCCCTCCACCCACAATCACTCACTGAGCAGGAGTAATAAGGACGAACAACCGTCCTCCAGGGGTGGTACTACTTTACAGTCTGCACGCAAACACACTACTCGAGCTCCTCTGCTAATTCAAAAACAGTATGCAAAAACCATTAGCGCGTGTAACAAATAAAGGGAAATGATGTTGTGTAGGCTGCACATGTCAAGCGTAATGTTTATGAATGATAAAATGCCCCTGCCTTTTAAATTCCTCACAGCATTTATCGCACTGCAGCTCTTTTTTAGAACCGGATTTCAAAGAATGCGCCTTGCTCTAGTGGGAGCGAGCATTTCTATGAAACTCTTGAATTCAGATTAAATATCGTTTATGTATCTTTTTTTTTTTTTTACCTAGAAGTGAAACATGTGAGTTGCAGGGTGCGGATCTACAAATTTCACTTATGACTGACTAATGCATTGCGTAAAAAAAAAAAAAAAAAGTACTGACATTTTGAGCAAACAGTACTTTTTTTCTTCTTCTTTTCCTGGGACGACACTTGCCCTACTTTAGTCTGGATATGTGTGCATGCTCCCAGTTTTCAAAAAGTATTGATCCTGCCCTTGTTTGCAGGGGAAACAATTTTTCATGGCACAGAGGAAAACAAATTTCCGGGCCTTACTTCTATCAAATGTCACTGTAAAACAGCACTCTTCTCTTATTTCTTTTTGCTCCTCGCTCAGAACATGTACAAAACAAACTGTCAAGAAGCATCTCAGTCCTCAGTGAGGCAACTGTTCGCTGGTTTCAACATATTTAAATCACTTCCTGTACTGCACGTATATACATACATATAATCACGTATATTCACTATTTTTAAACGTTAAATTCCATTGACGTGGTTAACTTTCAATCAGCACAAATTATGTACATAGCAGGAAACAACCTGCTTCCTGGAAATATTCAAAAAAAAAATTGTGTTTTTTGACAGAGATGGGGATTATAACCCAACAGTCTAAAACACTGTTATGTCTGCACAACATTAAAAAAGTTTTGCTATATAGTTTTTCTATACATGGACTGAAGCTGTGGAACGGGTGCGATCACGATCTCACGCATCATTTATTCACTTATTTATTTTCTTTTGTCTCTAAATTATGCAGATATGTAAACTGATGAGGTGTTAACAGCTTAATTTGTGAATCGAAATGAACTGGCGTTTGTTGACTACTGAGAAAAAAGAAGGTAAAGTAGGGTTAAATATCCTTCTTCCTACTCCCTTTCGGACATGCTATGCTAACATTGTTTTTGTAGTTTTGACTATTTAGATTTATTTATGTGCGTGTGTTTTCTCATGTTCGAAATAAAGCCTTCATTCATTCATGTGGATAACACAATCAGCTGCAGTTTGAAGCAGTCTATGAACTATTATGATCGGCAGGAAAGTTTTTGCAGGCTAACGAAATGCGAGTGAGTTTAATCACATATTCTATTACTTAAATTAAGTCACATTGTGTTCCTTTTCTAGCCACAGCTGAAGTTATTTATACCGCAAGAGGAATGCTTTTAGAAATACAGAGAAATGCTCAAAAGGTTAATATGCTCATGTCAAAACATGCCTCAGTTTCTAAAGGTCTTTATTTAGCAAAAAGTCTCAAGACTTCAGGAATGTTCCTGTTCTGCCTCGTTGTGTAACTGTTGAGTCCTGAAGGCATAATACAATTATCCTACAGACTGATAAAAGCTGATTTCACTTACACACAACTGATTAAATAACAGCAGATGGTCACAAATATGCAGAATATGACACTGGCAGGAATTTCAATTTGGTTGTGTGCAAGCGTGCGTGTTTTAATCAAACTTTCCTTAACTGGCTTTTTATTTTTTTATTTTTTTTTTTATTTTGGTGGATTTGATTTCACATCGAGCAGCGTTTCAGCATGCACACCAGGACTGAAGTCTGATTGCATGGTTTTAACGCAGCTTCAACATTATTTAAATCATTTTATAACAAGGTTCTAAAAATACAATGTTCTTGCAATTAGTGGCTCACAACGTATGAGCAACCGCAGAGATTAGCACTCAATTCAAAAATGAAGATGAAAATTAAAGAACGCACCTGGTGCCATTAAGATGGAGGCCCGTCTTCTTTATCGATAAAAACATTAGATGGCAGGACGTCTTCCTTAAAACAGATGCTTCCTGCGATGGTCTGGAAAATCTGAAACACGAAAGAGAACAAGTTCAGATTTTATCTGTTTCTTGTTTTCCCACATTCATCCACTGTCCAACTGTTTGGCTAATTATAACATCCTGCATTACGTAATAAATTACATTTTATTCAATTATATTTTAATATGTAGTCTGGTTAAAGTTTAAGTCCACTGCTTTCAGCAGGGAACCTGATGAGTGTCACTTTGAAATGGAAAATTTACGCTACTCAAGTTAATTCCCGTAAATTTTTAGCTGGTTAACATCCTGTTTTGTCATATGAATAGTATAATAATTCAAAAACAGTTTTCACAGTTAGAAAGCTAGAAGTTTGATTGTTAGCTTATTATGGTAAATGCTATAAGATCAGGTGGATATTTATGGAAATAAACATTTCTGTATATCATATTTAATTGTTTAAAACAATGACTGACTAATGACTTCCTGAATTAAACAATTTAGCTGAAGAGGCAGTTTTAGCAAAGTTAGCTTAGTATTAAATGTGGCTAACCAAAAAAAAAAAAAAAAAAATACAAAATATAACTTTAAAAAAATTTTTTTAACTATTGTTTTCATGTTTAAATAAGAGTTCATTTCAGGAAAACAGATTTTCTTTTTAATGTCCTTAAGTTTTTCTTGTTCAAAAAAAATAATTTATTTACATTAAATTAGATCACACCATATTTGTTTCATAGATTGATCCACCACTTAAACTCATGGTAGATTTGTACTTTGCAATTATGAGATGTTGCTTCGTAACTGTAAAATTAGGTATTTATATTAATTAGAAAAAAAAATTGTGACATCAATGTGTTTCCGTACATATGCACTTCAGCTGTTTTATTAACTTTCTGCAACACTACTCACAAAAATCTAAATGAAATGTTTTAAATCTTGCCCTAAATGGCGTTTTTATTTCTCTGAAAACATTAAAAAAAAAAAAAAGTCACCTGAATGTGGATATGGTTAAACAGTGAAAGAGGCTGTAGATGATTCGCATACCATAAAGTTCAAAACTATCCATGTCTGGACCACACAAAGACGTCCTTTACTGATTCCGCCACAGTATCTCTTGAAACTCCCCGAGCGGGAACAGCACAAAAAAGCTTTACACCATTCTGTATTCAATTATGTAAGGCCGGAGAAAATATAGGACATGTCCGTAATTGAGTGCGTAGGTCTTTGTTACACTGATTAAGCCGATTAACTTAAAAAGAAAAAGAAAGAAAAACATCTACGCATGTTAAGGCTCTTTACAAAAAAAAGGTCAACTTGAGCCCGAAATCACACAGCTCTGATGTTGGTTGAGCATAACACCTTTTCCTAAGTCCTCCACTTTCACGTCCAGCGTTTGACGTTAATAAAAACAGACCCCGTCTACAAACTGGAAAAGCAGCGGGTGTTAATTATGTTGCGTATGTGTCAAGCCTCGTAAAGCTGCCGGCCTGTAGCAAACCCCCCTGCGCCACAACGAAAAAAGCGTGTGAAGCTCACTCTCACCCCGTGTGCAGTTTCCGCCTCATTTACCTCCTACGGAGAGTCCAGCCCGTCTACCGCGACCCCCACCTACATACGGCGCATGTCACTGTTTGCCATTTCCCACTTCCTATATGCTCTCAGAAAAGGCTGCTGTGGTCAGTTACCGCTTAGTCTGTAAAAGACTTTAAAATACTGTAAAATGAACGGAGACAGAACATCCGCATTTATATATTATACGTGAAAGTGGACGGACGGATGGGCCACTGGATGGATGGAAGTTAGTGCTGTGGAAGTGTCGCTTCATTAAACAGTTAACCATCGGGTGCATGGGTCATGCATACTTGCAGTTGTTCCAGAGGCAGATTAAGCCACCCATTATAATACTAGAGCTGCGTCTAATCTTCCTAAAGTGCAGAATCAAGACTTAACAGAGAAAATGTGTTTTTGTACTCGAGGATATTTGTGCATTCAGTTGTACGTATTATAACAGAAAAATGAGCTTTTCAGCTGCTCGGCGCAAGATCTCCGAGATCTAATCACGGTCACATGTTCTTGTTTAGTTCAAAATTGCGAAGCGTGCGTCACGTCAGTTTTGTGGTTTTGAGACTTATTTTTGTTCATTTGAACAAGGGATGTAGTTTAAACAACAGCTGTTGGGGTTCAGCTTCAAAATCTGCTGTTCATCAGTGAACAAGCGCAGCGTTTCCCCCGTACTTAACAAAATGGCTGTTGGCATTCTACGGACAAATGTCAGATTATATATAATTATATTTATGACAAACAGTTGACTCTCTATCAACTTTGCTAGCTAGCTTTTATAAAGTTTAGCTAGTTCACGTTACGTCTGGAATTGTTTTAAATCTCTATGGTTTAAAAAAATCGTGGGAACAAAGACTGGATTTTAAAAGGTGGCGGTAACACACATTTTTACTAGTGAACAACCAAATAGCTTCACATGCTACGTTAGTTCCGTAAGTCTGGTCCGCACCGTTTTCTCAGAACAGAGATGTGGTGTGTGTGGTGGAGGTGGTTTGAAAAGAGGAGAGCAACAGGAAAAACACGTTCTTTGAGACGTGCAAAAATATATCCGATTCATTATGAGACCATGTAGGGCTGCTAAAGTATTAACATTGTATTGGAAACCGTGCAGTGAAGTCAATCAATGCATTGTTTGCTTGCACAGCTTATGTCCTCCTCCTCCTCCACAACACTAGGTGGCGATATGTGTCTTTTCAGCAGATTAATACGGCCCCCTTTCTGGTTGACCTATCACGTCATATAATAAGCAACTGGAGTCGTTCATGCGGCATTTCAAACAACAACAAGATGAATAATAGTACAACTTTTTTAATCTCGTATGTAATGTGCTAAGCTACTTATGGTGTAGATACAACACGCGCTCTCCCTCCGGTGCTTCTTCTACCAGCTCTGTTTACCTTCTTCTTCTGTGACCGACTTTCTTGGATACTGTTGTTCCGGGGTCCATCTACAATCACATTATCTGAATAAGGAGAACTTTGATATTAGTCGGGGTAGCGCATTTAACCTGCGCTTAAGTTGTCCAGTTAGAGTTGGTTTAAGGCAATAAATTGTGTTTTTCACGTGCATGTAAATGTATTTGTTATATGAAGAATTCCAAGCTGAATCCAGGGTGGGTGCTTTAGACGCCACTCAAAAATGTTCTGTTAGAGGATACTCTTCAGAACAGCATGCTAAGCTGGCTTGTTTTTTATTTTTTTATTTTTTTTTGCGCTGAAGAGAGCAGGAAGCAGTCCAACGGAGACAGCCCGAGGCTGCAGCTGCATTAGCCTTCCAAGAGAATACAGCCTGAAGGGATGAACTTCAGCGTGGGAAGATTTTTTTTGGATGCAGTTACTGACAGCAGCACCAGTAGCCCTGAGGAAGTCTGTGGGTGTCTTATGCCGCTCAAAAGTTTTACCCTTCACTTGGACAGAGGTCTGCTGGACATCTTCTTTTTAGAGTTTTAAGTGGAAAATACAACTAAGCTCAGTGGGTACAAAAGTGTAGGTGAACAGTCTTGACACATAACATTTGTTTGACCCACAAAGTAATAGCCCGAGGCTAGGGTTTGGATACTTGAACAAGCAGTTTCCTCAAAACATTTGCAATATTTACAGGGCTTCTTCTAACCAACATGCAGCATTATTTAATGTATGCTTTTTGTTTCTTTGTTCTAGTCGTATGCTGAGCCTATCAGCAGACCACTTCAAAGGCCCACTTCAATGACCAAGCCCTATTGACACAAAAAGGCAGTGCATAAGCTTTGCAAGCAAGACAACTGAGAAAGCTCAAGTTTCTCTTTCAATAAAGAATGCCCAAATGGATTTCATTCAGTTGACTCAATTATTTAATATATTGCAGTTAAAAATATCTTGTCAAATGATGATTGTTTTGCTTATCTCTACAAAGAAAGAGACAGGGAACAGTCAAGATTAAGTACAAAATATGACCAAGATTGTGAACTGGAAGTTACCCAATTATGACAAAATGGAAAAAGAAAAATCACATCACTATTAATGTTCAATACGGAACAAAATCCATTAGCTGCAGCTCAGCGCAGGAGAAGATGTGGCCGTGCCTCCAGCAATGCGAATCCACATCTGGAGAAATACCTAGCTTACATCCATCTCCTTCTATCTCGATCTCACAGTCGCAATCTCCCATATTGACAACAATGTGAGCTGCACAGCGCAATGATAGTCCTCTCTGCACAAATTCATTCTGAGCGGGGAGTCCTTTTCATGTAATCCCTAGAACACTTCCTGTTGTGGCCACTCCTGACGCCGGTTCCTTTCTCGGTTCCTTTCTCCACAGGACAGAGAGTCAACCTGAGCGTGCTGCATACTGCTCTCAGATCCATCGGAAGGAGTATTATGAAGCAGGTTTCTTTTCTTTTTTTTTTTTTTTTTCCTGTGAAGGGTCTCGGTCATCCAGGTCGTTTCTGAGAAAAGACGTTTCGCCTCTTCAGTCGTAAGGGACTAGTGGGAAGTTGAGGTTTAAATAGGAACATATGTCGCCATAACCCATCAGAAACTTGCTTGACCAGTTTCTGTTAACGACCAGAATCTGTTCCTATTTAAAGCTCAACTTCCCACCTACCTACAAGCTACTTGCATGAGTGGCGAGACATCTTCTCAAAAAACACTACAAGTCTAGTTGCCTCTTTTTTTTTTTTTTAAAGCCTTCTGGGTAGGGTTCTTTTTTGTTGTGTCTTTTATCATATTTCTCTGAGCCGTACGTGGCCCCTCGAGAGGCGCTTCTGCAATGGGTTGGAAGATGGAAGGAGAAAAAGGAAGGAAACAGACCTCTGTAACAGGAAATATGCCGTCACTCATGGCTGATGCCGAACTACCTCTGGCTCAGAGTAGCACAAAGAACAGTGGGATGATTAAGTCAAGATTAATTTGCCCGCAACCTGATGAGTTGCGTTTGGCGTGCCGCACATGACAGCTTGATGAAGACATAAAAGTTTGCCCCCTTTGGGCAAAGGGGTGGAAACACACAGACAGGGCGTAAAATTTCCTTGAGCTTCTAACTAATTTGATTAAGAGAGTGGGAGATATCTCTAGTGACAGATGGATATACAATTGTCAAGTCTATCAGCCACCCGGTCCATCAATATTAATGCTTTTTTAATATTTTTTTTAGTATTTTCAATTTTTCATACTAGATTGTACGGTCACATCAAAACATTTACATCTAAAGTGGCAGTAATCTTGCTTCCCAATCTTAATCAACATTGAAATGTGAAGCAGTTGACAGATTCATTACCCTGCAGTTCCCGTCAAACCTACGCAACCTTTTATCTTGTACTGAGGTTTTACTGAGAGCATTTTCCGCTATTACACTAATGTCATTAACCTCGTTTTCAGAAGCCACTTCACTCTACCTGCTCGGCATTAAACAGCCGGCATGATTAGCGAGTGACTGGTGAACGCAGCAGAGCCGACGAGGCAAACATGCGGATCGGCCGCAAAGTTTTAACTTTTGACAGGGGGAGTGAATAATATTGATAATGTCGCTACAAGACAACAGATCCCCCGACGAAGGCGCTTCCCCACGGCCTGAGGAACACGATGCAGGCCCGAAGGACCCAGCCTCCAACCTCCCCAGATCCCAGTCCAATCAAGAATTTGCAGGATGCAACGGAAAAAGGCCACTCCACTGAGGCGCTAACGCTGCTACCGACAGGACCCAAAAGATTTGTTTCTAACATCCTGGTGCTAAACGTCGTAGGAGACTCTCAGAGCGTCAATATGCTCGACAGGTGGCTTTAATGTTGTATGCTAATTACCCTGTCTGCTTGATGTGTAGGAAAGCCACTTTTTGGCAAAACACTTGAAGCACTGCAAGTATTCCAGGTTCTGTCTGTGAAGGCTCTCAGTCAAAGACACCAAAGAAAAGCAACCGGACTCGGCTATTCCAGCTTAATTTAAGTATTAAACAAAATCTGAATCCACCTTTTGCCGAGAAGACATTAGCACATACTCCACTTACCATGGCTGGATAAATAGCCATCCATAGCAATGGTAGTATTTATTTTTTGCACCGGGGAAGGTATGAAGCAATCCAACTGAGACGGTCTGAGGCCGCTGCTGCATTAGACTTGCAAGAGGATATGGCGAGAGGTATGAGGATGTATTGCAGTGTAAGAAGATTACGTGGAAGCCCTGAGGAAGCCTCATAGTGCCGTACAATGCTCAAAGGTTTCATCCTTCACTTAGACAGAGGTCTGGTGGAGACCCCCATCAAGAGCTTCACTTGATAAAGACACTGATCAGCATGACGGAGAAGGCAGATGACAACTGTGTAATACTTTTGACAAATAGCACTCCACTTGACCCGCAGAGTAATCGCTACAGGCTAGGGTGGGGACACGCCCTAGCCTGTAGCTAGCAATAACGCTGAACAAGCAGTTTTCTTAAAACATTTGCATTATTTGCCCGGGTAACTTTAGTCACGTGTGTGGCTCTTCGATGCATGTTATTTTTGACACAGTCGTGGAAATGAAAGGGGAAACAGACACCAGGGGCAGGGGTGGTCGTTTGTGGTGCTAGTGTGCCAACATCAGCACTATTAGCACGGCACAAATCACCCCAGCTTTTAGTCTCCAATTTGGGTTGCATGATGGCAACAGATGGAAAAAAAAAAAAAAAAAACAACAAAAAACAACACACAATTTTGAACATTTGGACATTTCAACAACAAACAACAGAGCACAGATCAAGACAAGGACTGAACGTATCCCACCTCAAGTAGAAACTGTTTCGTATGTAGCAATAATAGAGGAATGCAAGATAAGCCCGTTTTCTCCATAGTTCCATTAATTCAATCAATTTGGCAAGTTAAATCCCGTATGTTACATGCACTGAAACAACACAAACTAGCAGCGAAGCAACATCAAAACTCTGCGGGTCACGAGGCTTCTGACGCCCAACCCAGATTCGAGGCCATCTCTTTCAGTCATTTTCTGTCAGATCGTGGAGAAATCGTGCTCGGCTCAGCGACAGATGTTCAATTCTCCGTGTGGGAGATGCATGTCTAGATCTGGTGTTCTGACCCTATTTGAATGGAAGCTGCATTAAATAAAGATGTTCTTCTTCTAAATAAGTGGAACAGAACGTTCCAGCCGACGTACAAAAGGCTGCATGCGTGCATGAGCTCACTCCAGACCTGCACACTCAGTTTTTTTTATATATATATATATATATATATATATATATTCATTCAGCAGGCGATAGGTTTTTCTCTATCTCTTACTAACAGACCTGCCGCACATTACAAAGGAAAGCTATTAACACTTCAGGCTCTGCGCTGCTTATCTCCCACTCCATTTTCTTCTTCTTTTTTCCCAAAATGCCAAAGGTCCAAGAAAGTTTTAAAAAAGGCTCCAAATGACAACGCGACGCCGGCTTATGGCGAGAAATCCAAATTATGAAAGAAACATACAGGTATATAGGAGTTTCTGATGGTCAAGATATTGGCCAGTCTTAGCTCATCCGTGTTGGCGCCCATGTTAGCAGATGTTTAGACACAGTGTCTTTATTACACACTAAAATAGTTTTCTGTCATAGAATTGAAAACCAGGAAAGAAAAAGATGTTTTTTTAAAATATGATTAAAAGTGTGGCAATTTGTTTTAGTTCTGCCATGAACAAAACTACGTCCCAGATCAAACTTTCATTTGTTTTAATGTCGGTTGACCAGCGCCAACAGGTGTCAAAGAAAGGAAGAAAATGACTTCTCTAGTAGCCCGGGTTGTAGTAGGAGATTGTCATTCAATACTAGCAGTCGAGTAAGGCTAAGGCTGCGCCGAAAAAACAACTCCTGGGTTACAGAGTTTGTGGCGTTGGATAACCGGCCCATTTCTGAAGCAGAAAAGACAGGTTTTCTGGAGCCAAGGTATCAGCTACCCTCTCGACACCACACCACACTTTGCAAACAGCGCTATTTATTGGACTTAATTCAGTCGCAGGGTGATATGAATCTTCAGGGCAGTACATTTTGTTCATTTAAGATCAGATCAGGACTCTATAAGTCATGACATCTCTGCACAAGACCCTACTGGTAGCTTCTCCCTTGGTGAAAAAAATAAGCCTCTTGGGTGCATCCAGCATAGTGCAACAAGTCCTAATTTGCCACTTGTGTTTAGTCAGTTGGCCAAGTTTTTAGCAGAGTTGTTTGTCTCTCTTCCGGCCATCTTTGTTAGCCCCCAGATTTACCTTGCGCAGGGTTTTCTGAAGGCTTGTGTAACGTCTTTGTTGCTTAACAATGGAAGAAATAAGATACAACTAAAAGTGTGACCTGACGTCAACCGCACAAAAGTGGGGACAGAATCATCCATCAAGGTGTCAGCTGAAATTAAGCTTCAAAGAGCCTGAGACTGGTGAAACCGGCTACCCAAGTCTGGGATTTACTCTCCACTTTAATTGAAAGCTTTACCTCCTCTGTAGGAACAGACTAATATTTGGACAAGCTGCAAATTACCATCAGCAGAGCTTCATCCTTCTTTGACGTGTCTTCATTGACATAGCGCTAATTATGATATCTGTTCATTTCAGAAGCTAATGAAAGGTTTCTGTGCAATTATGCTTCCTGCAAAAAGGAAGGGTATGTCGGAGGACGTGATATCAGTAACGCTGATGGCAGAAAGAGGTTTAATTTAAAAAACTAAAAAAGTTATAGCAAATGGAGGAGAGCCACTGTTGTTTTCTACCTCATAACGTATCTGCTGCTACTTAAAATACTTCTGAATACTGAGTTTTACTAGGACTTTTGTATGCAAAAATGCAGGTTGAAAACTGATGCATTCATTGATAAAAACAAGTTAGGGCTAGGGCTAGGGTTAGGGTTAGGGACTGAACAGATGAGATTCACTGGTTCACACCATATTATTTTGAGGAAAATTGAAGAATTCATGAGTATTGGTCTTTCTTGTTACTTGGGGATATGACTGTTTATAACATTTATGTCCTATAACGCGTAAAAATCCTATGTTGACATGCTCAGGTGTTCGCCGCAGAAGTTTCTTGATCTAATTTCCTCTGACGTCTTCGTTGAAACGACTCCAACAGGATAAAAAAAGAAAAAGTGTATGTGTGGGGTAAAATTAGGGTACCGACTCAACAGATTACTCCAAGCCCCTCCCATTTGTCTACATCTGTTTGACACAAGCAGGCCGTGGGACCCCGGGGACCGGCCAGCGGGCCCGGTTATGTAACCAATGTCAGACACACACTGAGGCAGAAGGATGAGGAGGGAGGGACGGAGTGGCGGGCAGGGGGGGGTTGGTGAGCACTGGTTTTCTTTCCTGTCTCTCACTTCCTCCTCCTCCCACCCTTCCCTACACTCTCTATACATTAAACCCCAGCTACGGAAAACCAGGACACTGGCCTTGCAGCACTGGAGAGAGGGGGTAGGTGGAGGGACGTCAAAGGAGGTCACGTCTGGCTGCTGGCAGAGATTAAGGCTTATGTATATGTACACATACGCAGCGTGTTTTACATTTGCTTTGTGAGTCACACCGATGGCATTTCCAATGTCACGTCTTTAAGAGATCTAACAAGTGCTTCGTCCTTTAAACATTTTCAATGCAGAAATCCTCCCTGCAAAACATATACATGAACTGCATGGATTGAATTATTTATCTTCATTCAGTAACCACTGATGTTGCCTGTACGTATTTTCCTTCTCTGGAGAGAAAAAAAAAACATCTGAAGGAGGAACTCACAACAACGTATACGTCTGAGTAAGGTTGCCAGAAACTAATGCAAATCACCATCTACTCATATTCAGAGCTGGGTTACCATGGTAACACTAGTAAACAGAGGTAACGAGACTTTCCTGTGCAATTTTATGAAGAAACGGCTTTTGCATTTCAGGAAAATATTGTCGGAAGTGTTTGACGATCTTGAACGCACGTCGCCCGTAACATCTGGAGATTTTATAGGACGGACGCAACAAATGGACAAAAAAAAGAACTAATGGCAACAAAGTCCGACTGTGATGTTGCCTCACGCTTCCTCTATCCAAAAAGTTGCACTCGAACACACTGCAAAGACTACGGTCGACGGTCAGCTAGCACGTAACAATACTAACTCACCATGCCAGCAGGTGGCAGTAGTCTGTATTTGTCATCAAAAGGAGAAATTTTAAGCACTGCTATTAGCTGGGAGGCTAGGAAGTGGTGCAAACCGCCATACATAGATCCAAGTTGTGAGAATTTAGATGAAGATAAAAAAAAAACAATGTCAAAACTTTTGTTTGGAAAAAAAAAGACACTGACAGGATTCAGACTAGAGGCAATGAAGCAGGGTAAAAAAACTAGGGCCACTGACACCAGCAAACGGCCGACACTCTGTTCAGACGTGTCACGGCCTTAATGTAAAGAGCGTTCACATCTGTTCCAGTGGAGGTGTATTACATTGTGTAGGTGTGTACAAAGCAAACGACCCACTAGGGTGCTAGAACCTTACAGTTGTGGGTCCCAGTTTCTACAATAGTTTTGCCTAAGGATGTAAGGATCCCCAACGGGGGACGAAATCGGATTGGGATTGGGTTTCAGCCAAGACAAATGTATTGTAGTTATTAATTATCAGCATCATGGCGGTTGGCTAGCATCAAAGCTGCCACATATACAAGAGGAACCAAAATCACATGGATAAACTCGTCTTCTGTGCGGATGAACTTCAGAAAATGAAGTCAGTCGAATGCAATGTGAATGAAAGAATAACAGAACTGAATCCATGAAGTACAGACATCAGTTCAGACAAAGGTTGCTGCAAAACAACCACAACAAACACTGAATGCTGCGTTCAAGAGAAGTTTCCTCAAGGAGAAAAAGTTTGCAAAACAGCATCAACATGAAAACGAATCCAGAGAGCATTATGGAGTTTATGGTTATGGTATGGACTTTATGGTTACACAGGTTTTCTGGGGCCAAGGTACGAGCTACCCTCTCCACACTACATTAACTTAGGAAAAAAAAAAAAAAAGTCAGATAAGAAACAGATATGAACCTCAAGTTCATAAAGGGATGACGGTTTGTTTAGGAGCAGATCGGGACTTGGATCGAACGATACTCGATATTGCAAAATCGGATCGGATCGCATCGTGACATCTCTAGTTTTGTCACTCAAAGTGAAATGTAAATGAAAACTGCCACTATTAGGATCGAACAAGAAATCTAACCTTTTTTTTTGTTGTTGTTGCCTTGGATCGGTCATTCACCCAAAGTCAAGATGTGTCAAACTATAGGAGTCCAAAATAAGTCCTTGCACCAACCACACACACACACAACACATAACAGCAGACTGTTGGCATTGTGTGTAACTTAACACATGACATGACAGACATACATAAACCCCTCCCCATATAGGGGAAGCTATAGGCAGAGAGCCACATTGCATATACCACATCTCCGTGACTCGTGCATGATTCGCGCTCACGCACGCTTTGGCACACTTTTACGCACAAAGACGGACCAGCTTCTGAATATGTCACAGCCGAGGAATGCGAGCAGAGGCTGTAAATCACGCAGCGGGAGGCCCACATATTTGTATGTCCATATACAGTACAGCATGTACACCACGCTGTCGCCGAACCCGCACCTTTCCTCGCAGAATGTAGGTTAACAGGTTTCTGATTGCAGAGATCGCACAGTGTTCGGGGCAGCGGCGGAAGCGCATGGTCTCCATGTAGGTCAGATACGGTCTCACCAGCGGGACACACGGGGACGTTACGGGGCTGCAGAGCACTGGCGACTCCCCCCTGCATTAACCTATAGGTACAGTACAGTAAGCAGGCCGGCGCAGCGACCGGGTTGACGTGAGGACAGCACTCACCTTGCACCGCCGTCCCCGAGAAGCGGCGTTCCCCGCATTTCGCTCCAAACGAATCGCCACAAACCACCAAATGCATCGCTTATTAAAAAAAATAAATAAAAACGCGTCTCGCAGCGGCAACAGAAAAGCCCGGTGAACACGGAACAGTAGCGTTAAGAAACACAGAGAGAGGGAGATACAGAGAAAGAAGCAGAACAAACACGGAGAAATAAAAAAGCAGCTTTACCGTTCCGGTCGGCGTCAGCTTATGCCTCTCTCTACCCCCACCGGGGTTAGCCTCCCCTTTCAATCCGCGATCAGGTGCGTGGAGACGGGAGAGCCGCGTCCGCCGCCCGGTACTGCCAAAGTCATGGCCACGGTCTGCAGAGGGAACTCTACAGTGTTTACTAGCTCTCTATACTCGGTCCTCCCCCATGCCTGTACAGTACGGGTGAATGCGGGTCAGGAGGAGCGGAGCGGAGCCGCCGGCAGCGATTCATCACCAGGTTCCGCAGCGCCCCCGCAGGCCGGGGAGGATCACCGCAGCGGACAGGTTACATAATACAGGCAACCCGGAGGATTAATGTTATTAGCGAATGCAAATGTATGGAGCCATAGAAGTCACAAAAACAAATAAAAATAATAATGAAAAGAAATCACGTTATTCTTACCATTGAAGTAAAAATAAAAAAAGCACATTAATCTTGCCCAAAGAACAGTATTAAATTATTGTTATTTTATTTCATTTGTTACACGTGGTATAAAAAATGCATATGGGAAAACCCATTCGGTTTATATAGTGCTCAAAGCACCGTTAATCTTAAAAAAAAGCAAACGTTAAAAATATTATTCTATTAATATCGTAATTCTTGCCCAAAGAGCAGTGTTATATTCTTATTATTTTATTTCATGTATTATATATATAAGAAACTACACCACCAGTAGCTATCATAGAGCTCACATATTTGTTTGCATATATGTCCATATGTGTTTGCACCATCTCTGCACCTTCATTATTATTATTAATTATTACAGCTGAAAATGTATGGTAGCCATTTACAGCAAAAATACCAAAAAAAAGATAAATAAATCAATAAAAAGGTGTATATAGAGGTGACTCTTTATAGATATTAGATATTTCGGTGCAAGATCTAAACGATTCATATTGTAAATGGAAAAATCTGTCACATTAATTGTTGATTATCAATAAATAGAAAAAAGATTCAATAAATCTCGCTATATGGCAAAAGTAAATTAAAGAAAATATGAAAAAAAAGAGTGAATGTGTCTGTGGGGACTGATTCAGAAGGTTTAGAAGTCAAACTGTTTGAAATATTGTCTGGGGGGGTTTGCATCTTATCTTTATCCTCTGATCCTTAATCTTCTGGTCACCAATCTTCTCTTGATCGTTCACCAGGAAACAACTTTGTCAATAAATATCCTGGAGAGCACTCTTGACCTGCCGTGGGTTTTTTTGTTCACTGTGCAAATGACTTCCTGTCAAACCACATGACTCATGTTCTTCACCTCAGCGGCTCGTTTGCCATTTATTTTCAGTAACGTTTTCTTCACTCACATGTTCCACCTTTTCTTCTCATATTGACAGACGCTTCTGTCTCAGTCTAAATGAAAACTCTGGTTTCTGAATCAACTCTGATTCATGGCTAATCCTGTGCATGTACCAAGACTGAAATCATTTAAAAGGACTGAGTTAAGTTACTTTAGGCGCTATGTCTTAAAAGGATTGTTTCTCCTGCAGTTATTTAAATACAGATGTTACATTAAATCCACAAAAATAAGCAGAAACAAGGTCACCTGGACTTGTAGAGTTTCTCGAGGACGTTTCATCCAAGTAGCACTCCTCCACCTCCTCCAGTCTTCAACAACTGAAGAAGTTACTTGGTTGAGATGTTTTCAAGAAAGTCCACTTGCCCTAGTTTTGTTTTTTGGATGTACCATGACTTTAATGAACCTTCACAGACGTACTGAAATGAAAGCTGGGTTTGGGCACTTGTTATATCCGTTACAATAGTTCAAACAGAATGTTCTTGAACCAGAAGAACAAAAAAACAAAAACAAAAACAAAGTGTCCAAATACTTACATAAGTGAGACAGGAAGTTTATCACTTCTTACTTTCAGTGCGTTCGTGCTCTTCTTTTGCTATAGGGATTGCACAGTTTGTTCAGTACAGATGTAAATCTGCTTAAATTAAATCCACAAAAGCAAGCTGAAACAAAGTCACCTGAACGTACAGAGTTTCTTGAAGGTGTGTCATCTGAGTAGCTTCTTGGGGTTTAAAGAGGATCATTCGTGGGTGTTGCCATAAACCCCAACGTACCACCAGTCTTCTTAATCTGAAGAAGCTATTTTAATGAATTGTCTTCAAACGCTGTCTTGGTTACAGCCTGTTTACGGATAAACTTTGACACTTAACGACTTTCATTTTTTTTTTTTTGGGGTTTGAAGAACTGAATGTTCTCGAACCTGAACCGCAAAAGAATGTGTCAAAATAAGTGAGACCAGACAAGAAGCCGAACGTTTCCTTTTTTTTTTTCTGTGCATATGTGCTTTTTTTTTATTGCAATAATACATCTGCATGTTGATATATATTTACACACACGCACACGCACGCACACACAAACTGTCAATGGTCGTAACGAAACAGGAAATTTGGACTTTGATTTCCACTGAACACATGAGGAAATAAAATAAAAATCACACGTATTAACCACCATCGGTCTAAATCTTATTCAAGTACACACACACACACACACACATGTTCAACCAACACACACACACACACTTTCATTCACACGGGACACATGCAGCATTTGGTTTCCCCCACACATGCACATGATACAACACAGGTCCCCACAAGTAAAACAAGATATAAGTACTAAAAGTAGAGTCGATGTTGAAAGTGAAGACATTTCCTTTCTTTTTTTCTTGTGTTTTTTTTTCTTTTAATTTTTTAACACTGATTATGCAACTAGCTAGACTGAACTGTACTGCAACACAGACAGACAGGCCAACAATCCGACATTTACTTTCACTATTACACTAACCTGGTAAAACATCTCAGGAGTCATACTGATATCGTACGAAATAAACGTATTCTCATGATATACTGCATTTATGTCTATATATACTATTTACAGAACAGGAACATACTGTATATTTAAAGGGATTACATTTACACATGGAACAGCTTTTTCTTTTTTATCTCTTTTTACAGCCACTACACATTCACTAAAAGCCTCTTATAGATTCACATGTTAATAAGTTTTTGTGTTCTCTTTAATCTGCTTGTGCGCCGTGAGGGTACACTGACGATAAAACTACCTTTAGCGGGACGGGAGATACGCAACAAATACAACAAATAGCATAGCTTAAAACGTTTTTTTCAGGTCATTTTTACGCACAATGCACAAAACAGCACTTTTTTTTTTACAATCATCTATTGCAGTTTCTTTACAGATAACAGATTTTTATTTTTAACAGTACAACTTCCAGTAGTAGTAGTAGTAGTAGTAGTAGTAGTAGTAGGGATTGTGGTGATATTGCCTACAGAAACATGCTGAGATACGGAGGATTTTCGCATGTTCCTCTCTTGGACCAGGTGGGTATTTAAATAGTGCGGTCATTGAATTGATGAGAGGGAGATCTCGTCTTTTGTCTTCTGCTTTGATTCTTCCTCATTTTGTCCCCTTGTGGTTTGTAGATGCAGAGACGTCTGCTCCATTCCTTCCGGCTAGCGCTACTCGTAGAAGCTACGGTCACTAGATAAGAGAAGCAGAAGGAAAGCAAAGCCTTGTTTCAGCTTCCTGTCGGTGGTCATATTTCATCTAACATGTACATTGACACAAAGTGGAAAGATTAAGGTTCCTTTTTCTGCTGCTCATCAAGTCTTCAATGCCATTTATTTATGGTGTCCAAATTTGGCGTCATCAGTTTAAATTTAGAACTGGGCTAAGACTTAGCTGCTGTGCCTAGCGATTAATTGTTAAAATTGTTCTGCTGTTCCAATATCCAGTCATTTTAGGACTTTGATGCGCACTACCTGGACTGGGTTGCACCAATTATTTGTGAATCCATTGCTCTGAATATACCTGACGTGCCGCCTAAGGTTGTGGAAACTGCAAACTGGGTGGGTTCAGATCAGAGTAAATAGAGAAAATATAAAAGGTCAATTAATAATGTCCACAGACGGCACTCAAGAAACACTAGAAACCACCACGGCGACCTCTTGACAGCAAGAAGAGAGCCTCTGATTATTGTGTTATGCTTTAGGACAAAGTCAATGACCAATGACAAAACTACATGACCGGAATGTGGGGTCGAGGATATGGAGCACAGTTACTGACAATATTTGATAGCAGGTCTCAATGCAGAGACGCACTGGTGTCGTTAGGGGGGCTGAAAATATTCTTAAAATCCTGAGACCCTGCATCCTCATAAAACATTAACTTTTAGGTTTTTTCGCAGCTTATTCTGCTTCATTTAAACCCGTTGTCCTCATTAGTGGACGCTTTAGTCAGCCATCTAGTGGTAGCAATGGGTCAATACACTAGTCGATGTAAAAACATGATGGCGGATTCATTCCACAGACAATCACAGGATAACAGTAGACGAGGTAGAAAACGTCATTGAATTTTACATTTGAAAATTATTTATTTATTCCTATTAACGTTTCTAGTTTGATATGACGCGCAAATTTCACAAATTTTATCAATAGCAACGAGCTACAACGTTGCTAATTAGCAAAACCCGTTTGAGGATGTTGGGACTTCAAAATAAAAAATAAACAGTTTCATATTTTGTCACACATTGGGTGACTTTATTATGATATAAACAATGAAATAATCCCAGTGTCCACATATGAGGACATCTGATTTTTTTTGTTGTTTTCTTTTTTTTAAAAAAGAAACTACTACTCCATTCAACTTGTTCATATAGAGTGCGCCCACATCACTGAACACACACCTGGTCTTCCCAGTGCTTTGTTTTTGTTGTAGAGGTGGTAGCAAACATTTGTTGTTGCAACATAAAACAATTTAAGTACCTAGTGGCGCCCCTGCAGCGTAGCACGATTACCATGCATTGTTTCTTTTTCTACGTGATGTGTGATGTGATGTTTATTTACGGCACACATGCGCCATTAGCTGCAACAGATTTCTGGAGCCAGCCAGTCTTAAGCAATCAGCTATGCTAACAAGCTGTAGCATCACACACTGGCGAATGTCTACAGTTTGTGGAATATGTGAAGTATATTCCCAAGCTAGTAGCATTTATCCAGTTTAGAGTGTGAAAACATCCTACCACCCTAACCTCTATTTAGAAATTTAGTTGGACATTTTGAAATTTGTCTTTTATATATCATACTTTTGTGTAATTTAAAACATTCCCATTTTATTTTTTATTATTAACGAGCATTTCATGTGGCAGGTCAGGTCATTTCCTTTACTCCTTCATCCAAACAGGTCCTATGTAAGCAGGCTAATGTTGTTCATTAGCTTTGCAACACTCTGCAACAGGGTTCAAACGTCAAATCTCACCTTGTGGAACGATCCACCGTGATTTAAGTCTGAACTGGTTGGAACTTACAAAGAGTTGGTGCAACCGTTTCCTAAAAGCTAAACTTTAACACCTGTACAAGATCCGTTCTAGGAGTTATACAATAACTTATACTATACACGTACAAGTACAACACTAAAGTGTACACAATATTGCTTGCATCAGGAAAATAAAGATGGACGGTGAGTAAAAAATTAACATGACATGTAGAATGTCATGTTAATTTTAAAACCTCAACAAATGTCAATGTATCAATGTGGTGGGAAGCATATAACAAAAAATATACAATTTATCAAATGAAAGGGATGTGAACATGGAAAGGAAAAGTTAAATTAACTGTGCACCTTTTCTTTTATGGTTTAAAAGTTGAACTCAACAGAAATAATAGCCGTGCACACGTGTCCTTTAGTAAACAGTCACTGGTTTTGGATTAAAACCATTTTAATATATGAGCAAGTAGCTCCTTTTACCAAATTGTAGATAGATATTTAGTGGTTAATATTCCTTCTGCACTCTACAGCTACTAGTCTCACCACTTGCTCCCAATCCTTACCAGTACACAGCGAGGGCGACACCTTAAATTCGGATTTGGTCGCCTTCATTCAACCTGGTGATTGTAAAATAAACCCAATCAAGTATGTGCAGTATCTAACCATGAAAAAGAACAAAAAAAAGAACAAAAACAGCAATGTACCGACAAACTATAGAAAATAAGAAGAAGGGGAAACGTGAAAGGGAAGCAGATGAGAAAAAAAACAAAAGAGGAAGATGAGGGCAGTCAAAGTGATCAGAGTGGTTGTACTCACGCCCCTTCGTCTCTGAGCAGAGACAGGAACTTGCTCACTCTGTAATCAGGGTCCATCTAGACAGTTAAGAAAAAAAAGAAGTAGAAGAAGATGAAGAGAAAACGACAGTTGAAAAGGCCAATACTGTAACGTATACACTCCTGAATACAATTCCATTTAACGTATTTACAGCTGTCTGTACAGCGCTTTGCATAACTGACCTATGGTTTATGTACACAAGCATTCATATCTCAGATCTGCAGATAAAGACACGCACCATTAAAACAGTAGTGCTTGTTCTCACAACACAACAGCACTACACAGTGGTGTGTAAACGTGTTACTTCCTGATTTATGGTACAAGTTTCTCACACCTAAATGTTTCAGAACAAATTTCCTAACAAGTTTAAATATCAGACAGAGATTACAGAAGTAAACAGGGTTCAAACAAACACTGTATATTTACGTTTACACTCGCATTACAAGCAAATGCCTCACCGATCAGGCATAACATTACGACCACCGGCCTATTATTGTGCAGGTCTCCCCTGTAGCCCCCGAAAGGTTGTGACTCAGAACGGGGAATGGACATGGGACTTCTGGGGGGGGGGTCTGGGGACTTTTGGGACCTATGGGTTGAGGGGAGGGGCCTCTGTGGATCATGTCACAGACACTTGATAAGATCCACACGAGTGCCTGATCCAAAAGTTTCCAAAAGTCGACGTCATTCACTTCTCCTGTCAGTGGTCAAAATGTTGTGGCTGATCAGCATATACCTCTCATTGATATATATATTTGTTCTTGCATCTGTAATAAAGTCGCATCGAATCTAATCAAAAGACGTTTGAAGGCCCCAGAACACAGATTACAAGCACAAATCTAGTGGAAAATTGCTTCAACACAACGTTTCGTTTTTTCTCTCTTATCGTGTGACTTCCGCGGTGACGTTCACTTCTCTGAAGTGTGAAATAAACGTCTCCACAACAAACACCCAGCGCGTCTCATCGTGTCAGATCACAGTTGTGACGTGGTGCCCCGTGAAGCTGGTCGGCTGTGCTGGCAGCGGTGGGGGTGGGGGGTTGGGGTGGCTACGTACCTGCAGCGACATCTCGATGAGCACGAGGAGCTTCTTGATGCCGATCCAGACTCGCTTCCCTTTGAGCTGCTGTGCGATGCTGGCTCGCTCCTTATCTGTAAAGCTACCCAGCAGCTGCAAAGACAACAAAGGCAGTTGAAAAGCTGGAGATTTTCAACGCCGCCTAACCGGCACATCCTTTTAATTATACTTGATGTTTTTTCCACAGGGGGGTAAAAGATTCCTCAAGGCTGTGTATGTGCTTGACTGTGTGCCCTTGAGAGTGGGATGCCTGCATATAATTCCCCACCTTCATCTGCGAATCCTAGCTTGAATGCATTTTAATTCACCCGAATGTGGGTGCACAATAGCGACTGCTACCAGAGACAAAAAATAAAATAAAACGTGTGTTTGCAGCGAATGTGTTCGTACCTCTAAGGCGTCGACTAGCTGCTCCCCGGTGGAGATGTTGGGGACGTGGATGGTGGTGCTGAAGGCGTCCAGCATCTCCATCTCCTGCAGGACGTCCTTCCTGCTGGTGGTGCCGATGATTAGCAGCTTCCGGCCCTGTGGGAAGGAGGGAGCGGAGGACTCGGTTTGGCCTGTAGTTGATTCGCCGCATGGTGAATTATACATTTTTGTTGGTTGAAGATTAAACGCTTAAACACTCACAGGGTACAGTGGTTTTTCACACGAAACAAATGCGTCTTTAAATTTACTGTAAAAACATGACACTTTATCCCACAAATCCTACAAATCCTTGAGATTTTGTTATATTAAGACTCCATGTGATAAACACACGTCAGGATGTGTTGCTGAGGAGATGTTACTGGATTACTGAGGTTTTCAAGCCACAAAACGAGAAATTAAAGGGCAACATTTTAGTTTTGAACTCATTATACAATGAGTACATTATATAATTACAATATGCAAGTGTCATTTAAAAAAAAAAAAAAAAAAAACAGTAAATGCAAAATATGCCTATTGGTTATCTTGCAAAAAGAAGGTTAGCTTAGCACACTGCCGTAGCTAAGGATATTTTAGGGGGGGCTACAGCCCTTCTAAAATAGGCCCCCCTAAATAATTTGGTGTTGTTTTATTTTTTCTTTGCACAAAGGTGCTGACAAATTCCATATAAAATGGCCAGAAAATACATGAGTTCAAATACATAATTATATATGATCACTTAAATATAATCATAAATCTGTGTGAGGTAGAGCGAGCCCCTTCAGTGCGTCCTTATCCAATCCATTCCACTCATTAATATTCATTTAATTCAAGGTTTAAGTAAGTGATATTTTTCAGGGCTTCAAATTGCAACCATTTTAGTCACATACGTAATCCGTGCGACTTCAAAACATTTGCGAGCAAACAATTATTGTGTTTTGAGTCAAAGTCATGTCTCTATATTGATCAGTAGTTACTGCTGGAACTTGTTTTAATGTGGTTAAAAACAGACCGAAATAATAATATTAAATAAATTCTCAGTCTTTGTTAGCTGTTTGTGAAATTTTGTGCTCACGTGCTACGTCAGCTTACATCCTGTGCATCTCCTGGGGGCTGAGCCTCCCCTGTCCTTAAATACCTAGTGACGCCCCTGGCATAGCATAACTACTGAAACAGATCTATCTATCTGATAAATCCTGAACAAATATATATATTTTTATATTTTGATACCATAAAGAAATGAAGAAAATAATAAAATTAACCATAACAAATAATCTACTTTGGTTAATTTGCGTCATATCTGAATTCTTAAGGCTGGTAACTGCTAACCTGTACATGTAAGCTTATACATTGAAGCTAAGTTCAAGGGTGTGGCACACCTATGTGTTTTTTTTTTCTCTGTAGCAAAGATTATCAGTGTTTGTACACCCACACACATGCATACGTGTTTGTTCATGGGATTACCTTGGGTGGAGGTTTCTTCAGCAGCACCAACAGAGCCTGAAGGACCAGGTTGGAGAAACGAGGGCCGATGGGAACGTAGTCTAACAGACGCTCAATGTCGTCCACCACCACGCAGCTGAGCTGGGACTTATAGGCGTCGTCAAACACCTGAAAGAGAAGGACGGAGGAATTAGGACAGGGAAACGTTAATAAATGGATTGCAACAGATCAAATACAAATACATACTGTTAAGCTCGTTACATACTCGGCGAAAAGCGAGAAATGTGTATTTGTTCTCGAGGTAGACGAGAACAAGAACAAAGTTCGATTTTGCTAGGGCAGAGAAGTCCAGATAGGGCCCTCCCACTGCAGTATATGTTACACACACTACCCAGGAGAGACTAGCAGTCACACTGAGAATATTAGCATCTGGGAGCTCACCATTGACTTTATATACTATGGACAAACTCATCGTATCATCACCCATTGGAACCTCTGAACCTCGAAAACAAAGCCTGGCGAGGGATGACCTTTACTCCGCCCACATTCGGATATTCCAAATATGGACATGGGGGTCATGTCCAGCATTGAGATCTGCCCACCCAACTCTCTGCTACCTATTAGCTCAGGCTACCACCTGTCACTCAAAGCAGGAACACCCTTAATTGTGCAGAATTTTAAACCTTCATAAACAATGAAACAATGGGTTAGAAATAGATTCACCCCCAGTACAGTTGTCAGGAATAGTGAAAAAAACTACCGAGGCCATAATAGTTTTTTGTACCAGGCTGTAAACATATTTAATTATGCTGTAACGTTGGGCTTTTTAACATGGGGGTCTATGGGGATTTGCTCCCTTTTGGAGCCTCAAGTGGCCACTAGGTGAACTGCAGCTTTTTGCACTTCAGCGTGGGCTTCATCCCTCAGACCTGTAGGTTGCCGGTTGGAGCTCACAGAGCTCAACACTCCCAAATGAGGGATTAGCCGTTGGAGCGAGGACAAATTTCTAGTATGTAACAACCTTAAAGATAAAAAAAAAAAAGAGACTGCAGCACTCACCTTTTTGATCGCCTGGCACTTGGAGATCTCCGAGTGTCCAATCATCTTGTCTGGAGAACAGATCTTAATGAAGGGGAACTGTGAGTCCTCTGCAATCTTAGCAGCCAGAGCCGTCTTTCCACTGTGGGGTGGACCTGCATGTGTGTTTTGATTAAAGTAAATACACAGTATGAGTCCCCTGATTAACATGGAATTCTAGACGGGTAAGAGTTTAATGTTTCAGAGGCTACCGTTCCATATGTTTTAATTATGAGATTGTTCCTTGTGTTTCCTGTTTTATTTTGTAATCTGTGGCCTACTTCCTGTCTTTGCTTTTCCTTGCCCCTGTCAGAACACTCACCCATGTTGCATTGTGTCTTTTTTCTTTGCGCCCTTAGTCTGGCATGTCTATACAGTACATAATCCTTCTCCCTCTGTCTACTGATTCCTCTGCCTGTGTTTCCTTGCTGTTCCTAGTTGGTGCTGCTTTGTATCTTTTTGTTTATTTGGATAATCTTGTCCTGGATCACCTTTTGTTTGCCTGCTTTCCATTAGATTACTCTAGTTTTGGCCTCACTTTGGATTTATCCTGCCATGCCACCGCAGTAGCTTATGCTACCTTCTTTCTTTAAATCCTGTTTATTTGCATTGTTTCTTCCCCCGAGTAATCCGTCCCTTCCTTCCCCTGCTTTGCTTGTGACAAATGCAGCTGAGGGTTTGCGTTTAATGATTTCCTACCCTCCAACAGCACAGCCACCAGCGGTGTGCGATCGCTGTTCTTGGTCTGTTGCACCAGCAGCTCTCCGTCATCCAGAACGTGAGTGACCGGGTCGCCCCATTTGATGATGCCGTTCATGATGTAGCTTGAGTAATCTTCCTGGTTTGTACCGAACGCCTGGGGGAAACAGCACGAGTGTTAGGGGGCGTGCTTTCAAATAACATAATCTTTCAAAATAATAAATAATAAATAAATGAAAATAACCAGTACATACTGGTTTTATGTCATTGTTCAGGGATCCCATGAAGTCAGATCTGGTGACTTTCAGCTTCTCTGCCCTCTCCATGTCCACCTCAACTGTAGATGTAGCCTGAAAAACAAAAAAAATCATAGAATCATAGACGTCATGTTAAATACATCATATGCTGCACTCTTTGCAAAGAAAAAAATGCAAAAAGTGCAGAGCTGTGTCTCTTAAAAGCTTTTCAAAATTCTTCAAAGTTACATTTACCATTTCTTTCTGGAGCTTTTGACCAATTTTATATCATCTCGAGCATCTCGTAGTGTTGGGTGAACAACTGAATGTATTACTGTATTATGTCTATCAGCCACAACATTATGAACACGGACAGGAGATGATCCACAGACTCCTCTACCCTCAACACATAGAACCCAAAGGCCCCCCACCTACAACCTACACATTACTGAGATATAATGTTATGCCTGATTGGTGTAATTGCACTTTCTGATGATGATGGCTAGTAGATATGGTTAAAACAGACTATTCCCAAAGTCAAGAACCAACTTTTCAATATATTGTTCAGTTTTACTTCAGAAGCAACAGGCTACACTTGACTGGTGTAGCATAGCTAGCGCTGACTAGTTAAACTTCCAGGTTGTGTACTACCTCCATATCCTGGTTTTCAATGGGAAATTATTCTCATAAAGTCTGTGTCGGCTCCTCGCTACACTTTCCACCTCTAACCCACCGCTAGTTGCGTAAGTGAAAGAGTTCCCGGTGACCTTGATGTGACGGTTCATGGCGGTGGACTGCGCTGCCCTGACCAGACCCTCCAGCTCGGCACCGCTGTAGTTCTTGGTCTCGGCGGCCAGTTCTTTGATGTCGACGTCGTTTGCCAGCAGCTCGAAGTTTCGCATCTTGTTGGTGTGGATGGTCAGGATCTGGACGCGGCCCTTCTCGTCAGGCAGACCTGGAGGATGGATGACGTGCCGCGTACAGGTAAGGAAGAATTGGAAAGAGCGGAAGAGACGAAAACTGTGAAATGCTACGTTAGCGCCATGAACTAAAAACATATTACATGAAGAAGCAAAGAAAAGAGAAGTTTAGAGTAAAGCATGTTACCTGTGAACTTTGAATTAGTGGTAGCTTGCTTAATGTGTTAGCCTAAGCGCTTTAGCTAGGGTGAGGGTTAGTTAAATCGTGAGTTGATTTCACTTACACATGGTTGAAAAAAAAATTGTGTTTTATCTTTAATTCCTTACACATTATCAACTACTTTCTTTTTTCCTGGATTTGCTGCACCTAAAATGAAATATGGTGAGCAGGAGAAGATTTTTCAAAGATGATCGTTCGTTATTAGCAAAGGCTACTAATAAGAATTCATCGTTGTATTTCAGCAACAAAAAAAAGTAGTAGAGCTCCAGCACCATACAGTATTGCAAAGTATTTAGCATTTGACTAACAGTATGTAAACCAAGTGGTATGTTTATATAAAGAAAGACGTCCTTGACCTGGAAGCTAGCTAAAAGAACTAGTAGCTTTTTCTGGTTTTGTTGCACCGAGAATAAAAGGAATACATGTTTTGAAATAATAAAAGAAAACACATACCTAAACTATATATCATATCATCACCGTTTACAACAGCTAACAGTATTCCTTAAAGGAGGCATAAAGTTATTTAATTTGCCTGTTAAATTTTGGCAGTTCTACGCCTCCATAGGAAAAACTCTGAAACACATTATGCAAACATCTGTTGTTAGCATCAACCATTTTCAAATAATACTAGAGGACTCACCGATTTCCATCTTGACCTCAAACCTGCCAGGTCTCATCAGAGCATCGTCTATCAGGTCAGGCCTGTTAGTCATACCTGAAGATAAAAAAAAGGTGATTACAATCACCAATCACCATGTTGGATTACACGCTGTACTTCTTTGTAAAAAAATTTTTTTTTTTACAACTCTCATCGCCCCACAGAATCACTGTAAGGAGTGATTGGCATGGCAACTGGTCATTAACAATGTATTGTATGAGTGTATTTTAGTGTTTTAGTTTCGCCCAAGTCCCACCCACTAACATGGAGGGGGTGGAGCTTAAGACCTATACTGCAGCCAGACACCAGGGGGAGCTTTACTTGCTTCACTTTCGAGGAGCAGTTTCGCTGTCCATCTTTATACTGTCTACGTTTTTCACTGATGCTTCTTACCAATGACCAGGATGTTGTTAAGTTGCTCCACGCCGTCGATCTTAGACAGGAGCTGGTTGACCACGGTGTCGTGCACGCCCGTGCTGCTTGCGCCCGTGCCTCTCTGCTTGCAGATGGCGTCCAGCTCGTCAAAGATGATGATGTGGAGGCCGCTGTTGGCTCCCAGCTTCGAATTTAAACGTTTGTTTAGTCAGTGTTCACCTTTTCCATTTCAACACATCTCACACAAAAGCACACCGAGCGCCTCCTCTCACCCTCTTCTGCTCCTCCTCCGCGTCGGCGAACAGTTTGCGGATGTTGGCCTCAGACTCTCCCACGTACTTGTTGAGGATCTCGGGGCCGTTCACGATCTTGGGCTCGCGGGCGTTGAGCATCTTGCCGATCTGTCTGGCCATCAGTGTTTTACCGCAGCCCGGAGGCCCGAAGAGCAGGATGCCCTTCACGTGCTTGCAGCCTGGACGAAAGAAAGCATGAATGCTTAGAGGAGAAACCAGGTATGAGGAGGGAGAGGAGAGGTATATGATGTACTACGTTCAAATCCAGAGGGAGAATGAACCAAATGAATACGAAGGATCACAAAACCAATAAAAATGGTGTTATATTATGTGCTTGTGAATAAGAAGAAAAAACGAAATAAATAAAAACACTATAGTACCATGCTACCTAATATTGTATATTGCATTTTCCTACTGCTGGGAATACACCACGCACATGTTTAGGCTGCCTATAGCACAGTCTGAAGAAAAAAACATTTCTTCAAGATACTCTGTGGTAAAAATATGAAAAGTGACGAGAAAGAGGTGAGAACATAGGGAGGCGTTGGGGGGTTCTCTCACCCATCTGTTCCACGATGTCGGGAGGGAAAACTCTTGAGGCGAAGGCTCGGCGGAAAATGTCGGAGAACTCCTTGTCCAGACCTCCGATTCCCATCTTCTCGAAGTTCCAGTCGGGGTTGATGATGGTCTGTCGCGCCTCCTTGGTCTTTGCCTTTCCTGTAAAAAACACACGAGGAGATAAGGTGTGATTTAAGGAGCATCGCTTTTGTGATTTATGTTTTATTTTCTTTCTTTCTTGGCAGATGAGAGGAAATAAGGCAATTTGTGTGAACGGACGCCCCTCGTGAGAATGTGCTCTTGCTGCCATCTTGTGGAGCAACCAGACACGTGCATGATCAGAATGGCTCTTACTGCAGCACGGTTCACCACAGCGATATCCAATTTATTTGGAGAAATCAGTATAAAATAATGATAAATATCATGTGCCTGTAATTGTAAAGAAATTATAAAGAAGGAACGTACCAACTAGTGTGAGCGAGGAACTCTCTGCCTTCTCAAAAATCACCTGACTGTTGCCGACCATCAGGCCGATGTCGATCTGTTAGAGAAACCAGAGTTACAACCATCGCTCCATTTGGAAAAGTGGCATTTTTCCACATATTATTTATTCATTCGAACCCTTAATCGAGATAAAAGCTCATTACAGGAACTTAACAGGAAATCTTAATGATAAATAGGAAGATGGGTGTTTTATTAATTTTTTTTTTGTGGCAATTAGTGGCGTAAATACCCAAGTGAAATTAGTTTTTCTGTAGAAATCTTCCCCGCCTCTCCTCTTCTATTAAAACCTTAGCAGGGAGAGGACTCTCATTTAGAATATTCATAAGTACCAACGCAGAAATGCGGCACAGTACAGGCGCCACATAAAATAGACACCAGATAATAAAATAAAATATGCTTCAAATACAAAAAAGATGAGCATCTGCACGTTTTAGTTTAGAGATGCACTTTTTTTTATCAGTTGTTGGTCTAAATGGTTGCAAGACAATTTCATATCCTCGTAGCACAAATCTCTGTGTCCTTGAGCTAACTTGGTTAACGTAGACGTTGCAGCCAGTCATCTAATCAAAGAGCTGCAACAGATTATATGAATTTGTTAAATGACACATAAAGAAACGAAGCATATGTGGTATTTACGGCTGCCTACTTTGCCTCCTATAGAATCAAATAACACTAATCGGTTTGATCCTCTCTGTCGTTGATGAACAGCCTGGTCACTGTGGCTAACGCTAACTAGCTAGATCTAATATAAGATTTTCTGCCTTGACAACAGGAACAGGTAAAAGTAGCTTTAATTTCAAGCACATTTTGCTGAACTAAATATGCACTTAATACAGAAAAAGACATAAACCGCCTGCAGTTGTTTTTGTAAATATGAATATGAATTATAAAACTTAAATATTGATGCTTTTACAGACAGAACCTGCCAAACATGAACCCACCGCAGCTTGTTCGTTTTCATTGTTTCCTTTCTTTTCTCTGTATTTTTGAGTCCATTAAATTTGAAATGTACCGAAATTAAAACCAAGCACTTTTTTTTGGCCCTTCGGGGCTGCCGTATTAATGAGCACGTATAAATAATTACTGCAACAAACACATGTGGTTTGATGCTGGTCTCTGCTTCAGTGATACAGGTTGGTAGAGGAGCACGTATACAACATATGGACCATAGTTATGTGGAACTGTGAGTGATTTATTAACTTGAAGCCATAACGTAGTACAGTTAATGTGTAGTTTGAAACATTAGCTGCTCCTGTCCTAGTTTATTGTGACCTGCCTGCAACAGGGACCCAGATGATAACTGGGTCTTTACATTTCTCAAAATCAATTCAATGTGCAGTGAATTCTCTGGAGTTTAATTATCGAAGGAGGAAAACTTTGGTCCAGAACAATCAACAAATCTAATCAAATAACCCCCTGGTGCCACAGCCACACTCCAGTCAGAGCTAAATTGTCTTCCAGTAGCGGCAAGACTCAGTGATGAGTGATCTTCACGTGGTGTGGTACCTTCTGTTTCTTTCCACTGGCTGGTTCTCCTTTGAGGATGCTGGCGTCCATGGCCTCGATGTCCTTCACAACCAGGCAAAACAGCTTGTCGCAGAAGCTGAACACAAGCTGAAAGACGTCGAGGGAGACAAGAGGAGGATTAAAATCTAAGAGAAAGCAATGAATGTGTGCGAGAGGGTTGAGGGTTTGAGGCGGGGGGACAGGAACCTGCTGGGTGACGGAGAAGGCCTGGTTGTTGAACTGCTGGATGAACTCGGCGGCCATCTTGTCCGAGTCGTAGGGAGAGGAGTCGGTGCTCTTCTTCTGCAGGAAGTCGATCTCGATTGTCATGGCGCCAATGCACTGCTTGGACTTGTCGAAGTTGTAGTTGGCCACTGAGGGGAACAGACAGGGCCAAAGTTATCGCTCGATAAAAAGTAGCTAAACATCTGCTAAACCCCTTTCCTGAACTGCACTAGCTCGCTGTAGCTAATGTGCTAAATGTGGAAGGCAAACAAACATGTTTAGTCATTGGTATGAGCATAACTAATCACTAAACAAAGAAAGAAACTGGATATAAATTGATAAACCTGTGTTTTCACTCATTGGACCATATGTCAGAGAAACCAGAGTTACAACCATCACTCCATTTGGAAAAGTGCCATATTTCTTTATATATTTATTTATTCATTTCCGCCCCTTAATTGAGATAAAAGCTCATTACAGGATCCTAACAGGGAATCTTAATGATAAATAGGAAGATGAGTGTTTTATTAATTCATTTTTTGTGGCAATTAGTGGCGTAAATATCCAAGTGAAATTTGTTTTTCTATTGAAATCTCCCCCGCCTCTCCTCTTCCATTAAAACCTTAGCAGGGAGAGGACTCTCATTTAGAATATTCATATGTCTCAGGCCCCTGAGAGTGCACAGGCATTAGCACCAACACAGAAATGCGGCACATTTAGCCACATGCAATAGATACCAGATACATCTACAATCAGTAGTATAACTGGCTAATGGCTTTACAATGTTTAGGTAACTATTTTTTTTTGTGAAAAATTAAATAAAAAAAGCCTTAAAAAACTTCAAAGCTCCAGTCTATGGGTGCAAAATGCAAAAGCTCAACACTTTTCTATCTTTGCAGCATTATTCAATATTTTGCACTATTACCTATATTTGCAAAAATAATCCAAAGTCATGCATGTGAGGTCAAATAGCCAAATTACGTTGTAATTAAAAAAAAAAGCATCTGTCTGATCAACAACCCATAGTTTGAAACGTTACTAATCATTTAAAGTTGTAAATCTTCCATCATCATTATCGTATAGAAGGGCCTTGAAAGTTTGCCACAAATAACAGTAACTGATCTATGATGCAGGCATTTCGTACCTTCCACCTCCTGGCCAATGGAGAGACCAGCCCACTTCCTCTACAAGAGAGACACAGAAAACACAAATAGACGTTTTAGCGTCCTAGCAGCAGCTAATTAACAATGCGCATGTGTCGGCGCGTGAGTTCTTTTCGCTAGTTTACCTGCGGGAGGCTGAAGGCGATGGAGCCAGCCGCCACCGTGTGGTGGGTCTTCACTGTGAACACATACTTGTGGTTGGGTGTGGTCTTCACAGTCACGTGTCTGCAGACATAGACAATCATTATATGTGTAATCATTTCTTGCACATACATTACTGTCTTAAGATTGTTTTAAGTTGCGTTTGCTGTCACGTGATAAAGTCCAGTATTCAGTCAAACTTTTGCTCCGTTTTGGTTTATCTACCTAAACTAAAGGGAACAACTTTAAAATAATCCTTTAAGATAATCCTTTAATGTATCGCGCCATCAGATACAAATTCCACACAATATATTGTAACTGTTGATTACACATACAGCTCAGTGCTGCCTTATTTCATTTCTTTATTTCACTTTTACATTCCTTTCTGTAGAAGCTAGGTTACTCTAGACAAAACCTGGCAAACTGGTGTGTAAAAGTTAACAACATGACAGCAAAATATGCGGCTGATGTGTGCGTCAAAACGTATTTTATGATCCAGAAGGGTCTGGCTGCATGTGACAGTCAATTTCTTTTCTCTATGCAGTAAAAAGACCAGGATGATTTGGCAGAATGCAACACCAAGAAGATTTCGTAGTGACACAAAACTGTCTGGCAGGGACATAAGAAAAGTGCTGACACGAGAATTTTTATTTAAGCTCTTCCCAAATAAGTAGCTGCTTACAGAAAGCCTACACGAGCCATAAACCAAGGTATTTAATTAGAAACTTTAGCTTCTACTTGATGATTCATGACACCTTATTTCTGCAGTAAATTCATGATGGGCTAACAAAACCTCCCAAACACTGCACAAAGTGCTTAACCCATTATTTCAAAGAATAAGCTTATTTTATTCATTAGATAATCAAAAAAGTCTCACCAGTAAAAAGCTACAGCCAGACATTTGATATAAAATGGCAGATTTTAAAGTCTTTGAGGGGGAAAAAAATCCATTTCTCTCTTCTCTTGTAGATTTTATGCTAAGCTAAGCTAACTGACAGTTGCAACTGTAGCCTGAGGGAATGCATATGCTTATGCACGTGACGTCACCGCAAGCAGTCTCCATGGTTACGGCCACTGAGTGAGAAAAAGCGACAGCTGAACATGGAGATTAGCAGCATTAGTTTGAATCATAGGCTTCAATAAAGTCTAAATTATAAAAGTAATTAAAACAGGCGAAGAGCTGTTGTGCCATTGACTGAACCAACACATTTGAAAAGCAGTCAGACATATATTCTTACAGATATCTGCCAAAGAAAAAGAAAAGTAAATGGTTTGCTGCATTAAGAAGAAACAACTTGAATCTAGGCACAGAAACCTGGTATTGTGGTTCACATTTAGTGTCAGGTAATATTAATTTATGCTGTATTTCTTGATGAAGTCATAACTTAAGTTACTTCTTAAGTTCTGGAGGGCTGTCAGATATGTTTGTCTATATTGTCGTTTTGGCGTAGTTACGTCCGACAGTAACTATTTCAGCTCCAACAATAAGTAATAATAATAATAATAATACAACAAACTGAATATTTGTGATCACTCCTCGTCATACTTTTAACGTTTGCTCAGGCGCTCCAGTATTGTAACGGCTAATGTTACTTTTCAGTAAAGCTCTTAGCGTTAGCATCTTTAGCTAACGTTACTTATTTAGCTACATTTATCACATCTGAAATGAATTAAAACTAACTGAAATTAATTAAAACTGAGGCTAATCCATTTTTACAAATCCATGCTAGTTCGTATGGATCATTGTGGATTCTAATTGTGCTTAATTTGATCTGATAATCCATATTTTCCCCAGTCCCCTTGGATTTACTGCTACGTTTCACCATGTTGTTGCCACTCAAGGGGGCGTGGCCCGAGGCGGCAGTGACGTCAATCCATACCCTCCATGCATACTAATGATATTAATCTATACTTTTTAATTGTCCACATTTAAGAGACGATACTGAAACAGTCAGTCTAGAAACCAGAGATTTTTATTGCCAGGTCTTGTATCAGATTATTGATCGCGACCTTCCGGATGAATGATTGCAGATAAAGTGCTTGGCCTGACAGATGACTGGAGAGGTGCCCAGGTGTGTGCGCTCGTATCGACGACCAGCGCAGCGATGAATAGGCGATAAAGAGCAAAGAGACTCACTGTCCTGACTGCAGATCCTTCTCGCTCACCACGGCACAATTAGTCAGCGACAGCTCATCCGTCGGGCATCGCGCCGCTTGCATCGTCTGCAGAGATCAACAGAAGAGGAGGAGGAGTGTGAGATATTTGGGAAATTTGTTTGCACTATTGCAGTGAGGTTTTATAAAAACAAAAATATTCACCTAATATGAATTCTGAGATTGTGAAAACATTTTTACCCAGAGCTCAGAAATAAACTCAGAAACATAACACACACTTGTAAAGGCGGATGCAAACAGAGGTGTAACCAGAACTGCTGTCATTTACACGCATGTACAGTTTTGAGGTGCTTGTACTTTACTTGAGTATTAATATGTTAAGTTTCTTTATGAATGAAGCCTTTTCTGTGATCCAGTATCGCATCAACCAGCCCCATACCTTTGTTTCACCAACAACGGCAACGAGCAATTAAGCAACACTTCAATGGCGATTTGCTTTTACATAAAATCATAAATAAATATTATGCTAGCAACCCAACGCTTTTCTATATACAGCTTAATACTGAATGCAAAATGATAATAATAATGTATATTCATAAATAGCCTGAGACATTTGTCACCACTTTTCTTTTAAACCTTTCACATGGTTTCATTTATTTAATGTTTTCTAGATAAATTATTCAAGCCCTTATAGTAAAAGGCCGCTCATACAATAAAGCTTTAGGATTGATAGCCAGCAGCCAGCAATGGTTGAGTTAAGCTAAATGGTTTATGCAGAACGCGGTGTTAATATTTTCAATGTCTTTACAATCTTTTTACATTAGTGCTAAAAGGAAACACCATATTGGACCTGCAGCAAGTCCACCAACAAGTTAACAGCTTCAGCAACGTCAGAACAGAAAATAAATCATCTGTAATCATCCAAATTATCATCCAAAAAATTAATGATACCAGAAAGAGTTATAAAGCAGTTATGTGAAATGGCTGATGGCATTAAGAGCACCCTAATCACCAAATGGTCAAAGATGGACAGATTTGTAATAATATTTGATGTTTCAGATTTGAAAAGAAGCTTAGCCACTTGTGCGTTCAAGTCAAGACTCCACTGTAATCACAACACTATAATTTCCTCTTTGTCTGACTTTCCATTACAATATTCAGAAATTTAATATGATTTGAGCCTACATTCCTTCATTTTTTCTCCTCTTAAAGGTGTCTAAATGGAAATTAGTCCAGCTGAGAGACGGGTATGAATCCCTCGTCTCAATAAAACTACTTTTCCTCTGGCCAATTTCCTCCAGATGTCAGCGAAGAACACGCTGACATGTTCTCTCCTAGGCACAAACTGAAAATCTTTTTCAGAAACAACCGTTGCCGACATCATGACAGAAAAGATTCCAGTGCACATCACTGCAGCCTGACCACACGAGGTGGTAACCATGGTAACTACATTACATGTACCAGAGCCTCTGACGATAAATCAGGCTTTACTGCTGGCTGATTTATCACAACCTTGTATTGCCAGTTCCCTTGGAGGCTGAAGTGGCTACAATACCATAAACAGGTTTAAGTAATTTGTTCCACAAAGGCTTTACAATAAACACATCAGACCTGGCCCCAGTGTCAGTAGTTCAACCTCTTTTTTTAACTCCCCTGTTTAATTCAGTGTTAAGATAATGCTGAGGTTCATGCAGTGATATATCCACCTCCCTTGAAGAGCTGAATTATTTCAGCGGTGGGTTACTGCATTTAGAGGTTTACAGTAATTCATTCAAGTTAGGTACAATTCAAGCCCCATCACATCGAGGAGGAGCTTTCAAATGCATCAATGCAGTTTTCTCAGCGACAGCAGGATTAGTCATCATTCATTTGCCGGTTGCAGAGAATGAGATGGCTCATGAATGTCACTGAATGAATTCAGGTGGGTGGGTGCAGGTGGGTGCCTAAACTGAACAGAGAATAAAACATGGGGCGATGTGAGCTGTTCTCTGCTGGCTGAAGGCTAGATGTAGAGACAATCTGAGAGGTGACCAAATATGGCAGCATTTTATAGTGAAGGTTACTGAAGAAGTCTTTGTAGGGGTATTATACGTAACCAACGTACTGGCAGGATTGATGCAAGTTTGGTGTTTGAAGGTGTTTGGTGTAAATCTTTTTGGAAACACTGAGTTGGGTAGTAGAGTAGGGTATCATCAGCATAGAACACGAGTAAATCATTGGAACCACGAAAGATTATTAAGTTAAAAAAGAAAAGGGGACCAAGCACAGATCCTTGTGGCACGTCAGTGGAAAGAAATTAATGCTAGGACTCGTTACAATGTCAGTATTGGTGTCAGTTATCCCAAAGCATTAAAAGAAAGGGAACCTAACTTGTAGAATTTTTTGGAGATGTTTTGCAATTAGAGTGGGTTTTACTCTAACACCCACAGATTGCTATTTACCAACTTCCCAGCAGTCCTGTCAAACTCAAGAAGCTACTTGGATGAAATTTCTTCAATAAACTCTACAAGTCTAGTTGCCTTTGTTTAACACTTTTGGATAAACCACGACCTGGATGACTAAGAGCCTTCACAGACACATTTAGAGTTTTTATCAGTTATATGAAGATTAACACATACGATGACATATGTTACAGTCAGCTCAGCAACAAGATGAGGCCCAGGATTGTTGCATTGTTGGCAAACTTGAGGATGATCTCCCGGAACGTGGCCACCTAGGGGTCTCTAGTCCAAAATCAACAAGTTTATAAATGAGTTCAGATAGCGTGATGGTGCTGAATGCTGAGTTATGATCGTACAAGGGAGCCACTGGTTTGCTGGGGTCAAGATAGGGACCACGTTCAGCTCATGATTTTGTCTTATGGCAATGCTTCAGAGGTCCTTGTCCTTCATTCAGTGGTGATGAAAAAACTTCCAGGGTGACAGCGCATTCTAGAAACTGGACCCCAGCCACAAATGAGTGAATGCCAGAACACAGCATCTCCCAATGTCCCGTTGGTATTTAATCCATGCCCACAGCTTGTTGTCCCAAGACTGAGCATTACCAAGCAGAACACTGGGCAGAGGAGGTCTGTTGTTTCTCTGTCTGGTTCTACATAGACCCCTAGCTTTCTCATCCGATGTGCAAGTAAACGAACAACCAAAGAGTGTGCGTTGGCAGTAAACCAGTAAAAAAATATTTCGATTTCTTTAGCCCTATTCGCACAGAATTAGTTCTACCTGAGGACGTCCTGTGATTCAAATATTACTTCCTTTGTCTTAGTTTCATAAAAAAAACTTCAAATTCACTTTCTGTTGTTATGGCTCTACTACTTTCCGTCTCACTCCACTGCATGTCAAAGACAGTTTTAGTTACGTTGCAAATTATAATGGATGATAAAAAATATATGTTTGATACTGTTTATCCCTTATCCCTCCCCCCACTTTGAATTATAGCACATCCTTCATAATTCTTAAGTGACAACAGGCAGAAAAAATGCAATCAAACAAAAGTTCTGAAAAAGTAAAAACTCACCCCTAAATCAAAGAGATCTCGATTGCACTGGATTAGTTTTATCAGAAGACCTCTTTGTTACGAGAATTACGATTCAAACATGATTAAGATCAAAGATAATCTCCATGATTATTAGAAATTACCAGAGATCCCCAGGTAAAACTAATCCCGTGGGAATAGGGCTTTAGACATCTGGTCTTGGTGACTTTACTAGACCTATATCCTTGAAAGCGTGGTGGGTTGTTAATTAGTTGTATGCCAAAAGTAAAATCAACACCCACACTGTGAAGAAACTGGCACCATCTTTCAAAATACCACTTGGGTTAAGTCCCAGTTTCATGAATAATGAAGATTAATTAAATAAATATAAAGGCTTTATGTATCATGTGTTCTACTACTGTGCAGCTACACTCATTAACAGTGCAGGATATCAGCAAGGAATTATTAATAGTGGAGAACTATAAGCCCAGAACACATATTATTGGGCTGACAGCTCACTCAATTAAGTGCTTTATAATTAATAATATTGAAATTCGCAGATGCAGGAGTCAGGTAATGAGTTGCAGCTCCTGCAGCAATTTGAGATCAACAATTACGAGTTCAATACAACATAAACGTGTCGGGTCCCTTGCCATGAACAGAAAACTGCTTCATGGGCGACTTTCCAGATCCAGATCACAAAGAAAATCACCAAGTCACCAACCAGACCTTGGCTTAATCTCATCTCCAAAATTCTGCCAAATCCATGCATCAATCTCCAGAGAGTGTTTCCTGGAAGCACACACCGACAAATCACAAACTCACTGTTGACTGCAGCACTTTGTGTCACTCTGCTGAAACAATAATTCACATATAAAACGAGAAAACAAAACAAGCGTCTCCACTAATATTCCGTAAAGATAGCCAGGAACCGTGTAGTGTGTATATATATGTATGAAAATCAAAGACAGTGGATGAGGAAAATAAGCTCAGAGAGACAAACACTGCAGTGCTGGCACTTTGCCCACATCACCTGCCCCACACCCACCCCCGGAAGTCTGGCCAGACAGAGGTGAGACAGAGCGAGTCCATCTTATCTAAAAGCCTGCAAGGAGCCTTCCACTCATCACTTACAGTTCATGTCTGAAACCTTAGACCTCGGTACTGCAACATAACAAAGACCACGCAACCAATAGGAAAACACAACAAAGCTACAACATGTTCCTAATCTACTGTATTTTGTACTGCAAATACAAACTTGACTAATCTTTTAAGGCCTTTGGCATAGTTGTGAACTGGACAGAGAGAGTCTGGATCAGTGGATTCACCGGTTCAGGTTCATTCTCTCTATCAGGAATAATCTAGATATTTGTTGAAGGTAATAATTCAGAAAATCGTACAGCTATCCAGTTATACAAATGCAAATATCCTAAGTGCACACAGTGAAAGGGGAGCTAATATAATAATATTAGAGGAAGAGACAGTTTTCTGCTAAAGGAACCTGATTCAATACTTTATTACTTCGTAAAGTGTATGTATTTAATGTAAAGTCAGATTTTTCTTCTTTTTCATACATTAATAACTTCACCAAATGTTTCAGTAAAAGCAAAACCAATGTACTGTTTTCATAGCCACAAGTAATAATAATAATAAAAAAAACATTATGAAATTACAACATTTACAAGTATTGCGTGCATTGTAGGTTTAAAAAATGTTATGCAGCTTGGAAATTTATTCCAAGAAAAACTTTTTGGGCTTCCTGAGATTGCGGACGTGAACGTATGTGAAACTAAATCTCAGATTACAGTGGTGAATTTACACAAATGTATGCAAAGAAAATACATTTGTATTGAAATTTGTCAAATGGTTCCTTAACTGTTCCTCTCTCACCAGCTAGGCTGTAACAGACTGGTTGCTACAGCTTATGAAAGCTTCACTAGTGCTGCAGCAGCATTTGTTCACCATAAAACAACAACAAGCTGAGGTGAAAGAGACTAAAATCATTGTGGAGCTGCACGGCTGTGTGTTCATTTTCTGTGCATTTGTCGAAATGAGTTAGCTTTCTCATTTGCCCAAAAAACATCCACACGTTGCTGGAGCTGCAAAGTTCAACATTTAATTGCTTTTCTATACAATTAGCCAAAGTCGTATTCAGTGTGTACTTTCATGGACAGACATTTAAAAAGACTGAGTGACTGGATTTGTTTGGATATAACTCGATATGTCGGCGGTGTAATTACAACGCATCGGAACAAGATTTGCAAATATCTTGCATAGATGCAATCAAGTGAAGCGATGAAAGCAATAAAGAGAGGAATGAAAAACAATAATGGAGCAGAATAGCAAAGCGACGCAGGGTGAAGAAAACATTTTTCGTGGTAATGGAGATGGGAAGAGGGCAGAGATAGGGAAGTGGCACAAAAATCGATAAGGATGCCTAACCTAGAAAGCATCTGAGCAGCCTAGAAGACAGTGAACATCAAACATGATGACATGGTTTATTTAAAACCAAAGGCCGTGTCTGTCTAATTAAAATCCGACCCCATTTCCCTTCCTTTTTAATGTTTTCGATTTTTTAGATCAGTGTAACAGATGATGACAAAACCATATGTAAATCCTGCCAAACAGTATCATTAACGTCATCTGATAAACTAGGCTGTTTTGAACATAAATAGTAGATGTGACATCTTACGTTTACTGGTGCAAAAATTATACTTGGGTAAAAAGATCATTATTTTCTGGAACATCCTCCCTTAATTCAAGGAATTTGGGAAGTCCTAAAGTCTTTAAAACATTCAGTCTGCAGCTAAATATTTTTTTTTATGTATTTTTTGGTTGAGAGTTGGATTTTTATCCAGTGGTAATGGAGCCAACTCCATTTGCAGGCCATTTCTAGAAGATAGTTGGTGGGATTGAGATTTCTGCCCAGTTTACAATTACAAGATGCATTAAGCAGGGAAAGACTTATGGAGTGGTCAAATCTCCAGCAACACAGTAGTATACAGAACCATTTTATGACCCTAAAAGTTGTTCCATATGCATATTGATCCACAGTCCATTGGAGAGGTCTCTCTAAGGAATTTGACTAAAGTGAAGTTTATACCTCTGTAGGACATAGACGCCGCCTATGTTGGTGCGAACAATTTACACTCTCGTCAGTCTGGTTCACTCTGTAAAAACTCCTCCCAAACTCTAGTGTCTTTTTTTGCCAGTCAGGTTCATTTTTGTTTCCACCTCGGAAATGTCGCCAAAGACGAGTCATACAAATGTCTGTATCTCCGAACCTCCTCAGTTAACCTTTCCTCTGTGTCACAGGTCTTCAATGTGGACTCCTCCTCAATTTAAGCCTACTGCTGGGATACTACTGGAATTAATATTTGAACGAGTGTATTATTCTAATACTGAAATCAACATGATAATAATAATGTATATTTATGAATACCACTAATATAGAACACATATAGTAGGTAGGGGGTCCCTACTTAGGGGGTCTCCCCATCAGTTTGGGGGTCCTTGGCCTGAAAAACATTGAAGACCCCTGCTCTATGGGTTTCATCTTCATTGATCCAAAAAATCAATTTGATAATTGCGGAGATGGGGAAACAGCCGGAAATACTAAAGCAGAAACACGCTACTATCAAGTGGACCAATCACAGCTCTGGGGGTGACTGGCTATGCTGCAGAGTTGCATCTTTAGCGAGTATGACTTATGAAGTCTAATTTAGAATCAAATGTGCTGGAAACCATCTTCCCTACACAATTTTTTTTTGTTTTTGTGGCAAAACACTGGTCTGGAACCCCTCATTTTCTAACAACAAAATGTCCCCAAGTGGTTCCAGGACTGATGAAATCCATTACCAGTCTCATATTTTGATTTAGTCTAGCTACACCAGTCTAACGAACTACATTAGAATGGCAACTGTAATTTACTATGTTTAAAATTAGCAAACCGTGGCTACAGTGCTCTCCTAACTAAAAGTTTTTATTTGTATTCAGACTACCTGCCACCTGAATCAAAATGGCAAGCTCCTCACGGAACAAATCCATTTTGTTCTGGGTATCAGAGACTTGCAAAAGTCCCTCAGGGGAGGTGATTAATGGATGCTAATGAGTTAGCATTTCCATTCAGTCAGCACGTGACGACAGCATGACATTGCAGCTCAGTCCCTGGGTTGCAATGGCGTCAGACATCCTATGGTTGTCTCACGAGGATCCGGGCCCCGGCTCTCCCCGGCTTGAAGCCGACGCGCATCCTCTAAGGATGTGCGCTCCAGTCACAGACACTTTGAGAGTTACACTACACATGACGAAGAAGGTGGCAGCTCGCTTTGACAGTTGTGTAGCCATACATACCTTGAAAAATATTACGACCTTGTGGGCGCCAGCGTAGGCAAGCAGAGAGGAAGGACAGAAGACAGTGTTTGAGACAGAGGGGGGGATTAGAGCAGCAGGCTGCTGGAGCTGGAGGAGTGAAGCTGCGGTGGCTGCATTCAAATGTGTGGATTCACTCATGCATGACACACATATATATATATATACAGAGAGAGAGAGTGAAATGCATGCACACCAGGTTTGGGGTGTGTCTTAACTGTATTTCACATTTGAATCTATTTATTCTTGGGGTTGTTTTTTCCCAACTTTGAAATGCAATTTTTTTTTTTTTTTTTTTTTTACAAATTACACCCCAAGTCTGGTAGTTTCACCCATAACATACGGTGTTATGTTTATCACGAGGCACTGTCTCTTCTCCACATTGGAGACAAAACGCCAACTGCCTGGGAAGCAAAGCAGCTGGTTTTTGTTCTCTGATGTGTGAATGATTTTTAAATGGATGAAATGGGAAATTTTAACTGTGATATGCCCTCTTGTATTTGATCTATAAATCAAGTCAATCACTGGCGAATTTTGTTTTTCATTTGATGCTTTTATTTTGTAGGAAGGGCAGTGATCTACTAGTTGTGTTAATGCTGTCGTCTGCTGTTATGGTGGTTAGGTCTGGATAAGTCAGCATTAGCGGGCATGCTCCAACAAATAAACATACATCACAGGTAGTGTAACAATGTAAGAGGAAAACATGAGAACGTTTTTAACGTCGTTGTTCTGCATGACTGGACACAAAGTTCTACAAAGCCAGCTTTATAAGTCAAAATATCGTTATTGGAGCAGAGCAGTAGAAAAAGGACGCTATAGAAGCTCACGTTTGCAGTCTTGGTAGCATTAGCCTACAGACTATTAGCTTAGCTTAGCTTAGCATAACACAAAGACTGGAAACTGGGAGAAAAGCAAGGCAGAGTTGATGGGAACCCAATAGACTGAGGAGAATTTGGACATTGTCCAACTGAGGTCAGGTCCTAGTTCCTTGGACGCAAGCAGGCCCATCAAGAGTACTAATGCCTGGTTTGTTAGGTCCAAGATCCTAGTCCACAAAGGTACTGCAAAATGATAATAATAATAATGTATATTTATAAGTAGCACTAGGCTGAGTTTAATATAGAAGACTGAAGACATGGTAGGTAGGGGGTCCCTACTTAACTGCACTACGACAAAAGATGTAATGCACAACGGGACATTTCTTAAGAAAAACAAGTGTAATTTCTGTATTGTTCTAGGTCTCAGTTTCGTGTTATGGCTACAACTCCTACTTAAACTGTTTGAAACCTCGGAATAGCAGTTACTTTTATTGGAAAAACTGCATAAAGTGCATTGTCACCCACGTGTTTTGTACTGTCTGTGTTGTGTATATCTTGTATCGTCTGCATAAGCTTGCACTTTATTGTTGTACTTCATCCTATGTCTTTATGTAGCTCCATAGTCCTGGAGGAACGTCCTCTCATCTCACTGTGTACTGTACCTCCGCTGCCATACACAGTTGAAATGGCAAAAAAAACCTCCTCCTTTTACTTTGCTGCTGCTCTGTATTTGTTGCTCAGAAAGCATTATGTTCACCAATCATCTGCTCTCAGAACATTGTTTCCATCGTCTCCTTCCAGCTGTGAAGCGATTTTGGATTCCCCCCTCCTGTAATCACTTTGTCTTCATTTCAGCCACCAGCTAAATTTCTCCAGTGACTCGTCATTACTTCAATATGCAGAAACTAATTTCTCTCCTGCCCTGTTAATATTCAAAGGTCTTTTCCCCTCCCCTCCAATCACCTTTCAATCACTCAATCTTTTTCTCCCCCTGAAGCTCATAACAAATTCGCTGCCTCCTTCCGTTTATTATTCACAATGTGTTACCTGCCTTTTCACGGTGGGTAAAAGTGCAGGAGCAGGGAGGGGCTGAATAATGAACGTGGCCACTTCCCTCGTTCTAAATATTCCTCTGTTCCAAGCATCCCATTAAATTATTCATTCTGCTGTGCCTCGAGGGGAGAGGGTGTTACCCAGTCAGATGTCTGCACTGGCGATCGATGTGTAATGAAGCTGCTGCTGCAGCAGAGCCGAAGGTTTAAGATAGCAACACAGCGGATAGCATCGCATCTGCTGCTCCCCGTTGATCTGGGCTTGATCCTAAAGACATTAGAGTTGTCTGTGCTCATATCAAAGAGCCCCAGTTACTGATGTTTCAAATCTTTCACCCACATCTACCAAACAATTTAGCTTCTCTGAGATTAAAGCCACAATGTGAAAGTGGATGGTTTTCTTGAAAATGCATAAGTGATTATGAATCAAAAGACATTTTTAGCATCTTTAAGCTGATTGTTTCGGTTTTGCAGCCTTGATTCAGTCTCACCTCTCTCATCGACCTGACGTCCAAAGTGCCGATGCTATGCTACCTAGCCAGCAAAGAAACAGCAAAGTGTACAGCTAGCTAAAGATACAAATCTTATTCTTAAGAATCAATGGAGCAAAAAACTAGCTAAACTATGCTAACGTTAATCTTAAATCTACACGTGAGCGCCATTTTTGGATCAACATGTTAAACAGCTAAATTCTCTACACAAGGTCAAAAGTTTGTGAGCTTTAGCTTGCTTCAAAAGGTAAATCGTAACACAACTTTAAAATGCATCCACACTAAAGTTATTTTACTTTTTACCAACTTTCCAAAAACATACATATAAAATTCATATATACATGTAAATTGCTAATTTGAACACAGTGAAAACTGTAAAATTATGTTTTTTAAAAAAAAAAAAAAAAAATCTGATAAATAAAATCTTATGAAAAGGTCTTGAAGAAGTTGGTCCATTTCAATTCAACTGTGTTTTCTCCAACATGTTTAATCTGCTAAATTCACTACACAAGGTTAAAAGTTTGTGAGTTTTAGCTTGTTTAGCTTGTTTCAAAAGAAAACGCAACTTTAAAATGCATCCACACTCAAGTTATAATACTTTTTACCAACTTTCCGAAAACATACGTATAAAATATTTAGTTTAGACTGAAATTAGATTTAAAAACGGTGTTGTCTGGATTTTCCCATCCAAAGCAGCAGCAGTTCATTTAATCATCCTCGTGTGCATTTCCTTAATCTCCCTTAATTTATGTTTTGGAACCTATACATGCAGTACAATACAATGTAGAAGCAATCCATAATCGATATAATAACCGTAAACTACAAATCAGCCTCAAAATCTCAGATTCGTCCCCGTTTGGAACCTGAACCCAACACACACACACACAAATTCAATTCAATACTCTCACAACTCATTATGAAATTAATAAGCCAACTCCCTTTCCCAAGTTAATAAATCACACTAAGTAATTTCTTGGCAAATGAAGGTGGGATTAAATCAAGAAGGTTTCAGGGCGCCCAGTGCTGTAATTTTTCACGGGCTGTAATGATGCTACCCTGTCAGATTTGAATCGTTGTAACCAAACATGTGTTAGTCAGGGATGAAGTAATGAATTAATAATGTGTTTTAAAGGATAATTAAATATTATTTAACGTTTTTATTGGAATCCTTTTTTTTTTTTTTATTAGATATACAGTTCAAATCTTTTGCAACTATGTTGAAGAGCAGATTTTGTTCTTGATCATCCATGTCACAAAATTGTCAGTATGCGAACGCTAGCAGCTAGAGGACCTTCAACCTCTGCCCAGGTTCAATGTTTGAGGTGTTTCCTCACCATCTAAAAATAAAAAAACACATCCTGCTTGTGCCACAACAAAGTCTACGGCTGTTGGCACAATACGAGCTGGCGACCTCAAATCTTTAATGTCATCATGCAGGCAGAAAAAGATGAACTAGATAAATCCATACAAACAGGTTGGGTGTCACTGTTTGATTGTCACGTCACAATGCAGACATGACCCCAAACAATGCACTGGTGATCTGCATCAGTAACTACTAAACTGAATTAAATTAAATAAATGCAAAAGTAAAGACAATTTATACCCTTTAAAACACAAGTGTGAATCTAGCAGCTTCTTGGATTACATTAGCACAATTTGAAAACTGGGGAAACCCATTATCCTGGTTCCCTCTGCCTAGCTAGTACCTCCAAAGCTTTGCCGCCTCTTCTTTCAGAATTTCAACAAATTTTGCCAAATTTCTTTCTTTTTGCAATGCATTTTATACTTTACTCATGTAATTTCATGGTGTCAAATAATGACCTATGCCTCTTGCCAGATGACAGCCCCCATGCGACCCTCTAGAAAACAAGTGGTTACAGAAGATGAGATAACCTTACGAGTGTTACCCAAATCATCTTGTGTCATTTTATGGTGCAAGTCAATGGTAAGGTTAGAAATCCCCCCAAATGAACATGCAACATAACATGACACTAGCCTTTACCAGCGTATAGAGTCTCCAGGAGCTGGCGCCATTACAACGCCGCCATATTGGCAGGAAAATGTGCTTCTCTAATAACTACTGGGTTGAGCAACTAACTAATTAAACAGATCCCCCAAGATGGCAGATGTGGATTAATGCAATAAAACGAGAAGACGGTGAGACCCCTCGAGAAACAGGTTTGACTTGTGTAGCGATCACTTTGTATCATGGACAGAATCCAGAGTTTTCCCACCGTACTTTATTTAGCATGTTTTTAACATGATGTCCAACTAATTTATTTTCATAAAGGCAAGTTAGGCTAATGTTTATAACGTGGATTACAAAGGGATGTTACTCATTCAGCACTAAAACTACTCAGAATGAGAAACAACTTCAGGATTAAACAGTTACTTGTTATTATGTTACTGTACAAAGTACAATGCACTTACATGATGAATAAAAATAAAAGAATGCTTTCGAGTATCTTGTTCAAAAACCTTTGAGTTTTGCCTTGTACTGGTCATTAAAGTGCAGTAGGTCAGTAAACTCTGTTTCCCTCAGATTTTCCTGCCAATATGGCGGCCACAAAAAAGTCACATGACATCTGGAGCTCTAGATGCTAAGCTAAGCTATCTGGACATGATCAGTTTTCAGGTCATTCATAAAATGTTTTTTTGTAAAAAGGATAATTCATTTAATATTTTTGTCCTTCTTTGCATTAAAACAAAGGGAAACATCTGTTAGTTGTTACGCTTCTGGTTCGGCCTGCGCAGTCCAGACATTCCTTAGTCATCTTTACATAACTGCATCTTTCTGTCTGCCCCTCCGGACAACAGCAGAGGTCTTCACGGTGCATTCGAGTGCACGTTCCTCGTCGTGTTCCCAGTCGTGTTTAAAACATCATTATTAATGTCAAGTTATTGATTTAAACCTCTCGCACGGGCTCAGATTCACTAGATGTGTAGGTGCGTCCGTGAAATCTGCTGGTGTCGTGTCTCCATTTACTCAATGTGTGCGTCGCTGTGTGCTGTTGTGTTGTGTTGTGTTGTGTTGTGTTGTGTTGTGCTGTGTTGGCTGCCCCACAGCAGAGAGTAGCTCTCTAAATATAGCTACGGCTCAGGGCTCACACAGAGGAAGGCCCTGCACCGAGACAGGCAGGGATTAACTGTTGTGAATGACACACGGATAAATGTGGCGTTCGTGCACACGGATCCATGTTAAATACGTAGATATTAATGTGTATTACGAATATTACGAATATAAAAGCAGACGGCTTTTAAATTAAACTACAAAAATCAAACTTAAGACTGTACAAAAACCCTTCATCTTAGTACATATGTGAGATTTACACTTCCACATCATTTGTTTGAATGAGGTGGCTGGGGTCGATGGTGGGCAAACAAAACACTATTACTATTAGTACAACACAAACAAGGGTTAGCATCACTGTGGTTCCATTAGCACCTTTTTTAATATATATACTTTTATAACCGAGGGTATTACAGCATTTGCGAATTACCAAATAGATAAATTAACAATGATGACATGGTGATATTTGCGTTTGTATCTGATGATGAAAGATCAATTATGAATACATCCTCATCCTCGGATGCAATGATTCTGATTTTTGTTTATGATGCACATTAATCAGCCACAACATTATGACCACTGACAGGAGAAGTTAAGTAAGTAACATTGACCATCATGTGACAATTCTGGGACACTTTTGGACCTTGACATTCATTCGTATGTATATGTAGCATCCACCCAGACTAGACCCGAAGGCCTCCCTTGGTCCCTCCCTCTGGCTGACAGAGAAAAAGGCTGGTGCTGTGGATTCTTCATGTAAAGTCAGGTTTCAGGCTGTAAGGTATTCAATCATCTCTTTATTTCATAATCTGGTAACGGGGCGGCCTAACAGCCTCGGCGACGCAGCTTGCCGCCTCGCAAATTGGCTGTGGGTGGTATGACAGAGGTGGAAGCAGAAAAACTAATAGCGGGCCCTTGAGAAATGGCTCCGGAGCTGCAGACGGACGAAGTACAGGGAAACAGTGAAGGAAAACAAACCGCTCAATTCATTAGCCGGGAGGAATGAAGCACCGCAGAGGAGGGGACGGCGCGCATCGGATGAGCTGCCATCTTTCTGTAGCCCACTCTCTTCTCCTTCTTCTTCTTTGTTTTCCTTCACCGAACACACCTCATCTCTAGTTACTGATTCTGACACAATGAGGCAGTCCTTGAAAGCTCCCTCTCATTACTGCTGGAAGGATGAAACAACACATGCAACAACTCCTCTTGAACACAAAGTAGAATCCTTCCCCTAGGAAACCAAAGCAATAAAGCCTTTCTATACCACGTACATTATGTCAAGTTTAGATTAACTATGGTTTTAATAGTTTTATTCTTGCACATTTGTCATGTTTACACGCTTAAGCCTTGTGCTGCTGCTCTCTAATCCTCAGGGCCAGATGGCCGATGAGATGACACAGTGGACAAAAGGTCTTTAGCCCCAACCCCATTAGACCCACAGAGCCTCCAAGTGTCTTTCTGACCTTCTCTTTCTCCTGCACTCTGACCTAAAACTCCCTGGAGGAGGAGGAGGAGGAGGAGGAGGAGGAAGAGGAGAAGGAGGAGAATGGCCAATAATGTCTGTGTTTACCTCAAGGGCACAAAGTCAGAAAGTCCCTGAGAGAATTCTAACGCAGCCGATCAATAATCCATTACCGTCTCTCACCAAACTGTTCATGCTCCAGTCAGAGATGAAAGAGCTCATCCTATTCTTAAAGGTGCTTCATGTCATAATTTAAGGTCTCGACTGTGGAGTCTGGATTGTTTTTTGGGTTTTTTTTGTTGTTCCTCAGGGCTCAGTTTTAGGTCCACTTCTCTTCAGTCTATAAACGCTCCCAAAGACACAACATCTCCTTCCATTGCTACGCCGATGACACACAGATCTACCTCCCCCTCAGTTCTCAAAGTCTGATTGACATCACCTGGCTCAGAACTTCCTTCCACCTCTCCTCCTATATCACATCATGTGTGCGTAGAACCTGGGTGACGTATTTGACGATAATTTAACTTTCAGCAGGTATGTAAATTCCGATGTCAGGTCCACTTCCTGGAAACAGTTATTCATGCATTCATAACATCCAGGCTGGACTACTGCCACTCCCACTACTCAGGTAGCACCCAAACCACCTTCTCCTGTCTCCAACTAGTCCAAAAGCTCGTCTAAGAAGCGAGACCACGTCACTCCCATTCATTACACTGGCTCCCCATTTATTTTAGGATACACTTTTCTAGGAGCTCTGTTGAGGAGCACTTTAAGACACATCTTTATTCTTTGGTTTGAATGTGAAGCACTTTGGTGCAAACGCTCTTTGTTTTTAAGGTGCTATGTAATTTCCGATGAGTATCTGATGACAATGCTAATAAATGCTTTGCGATGCTGAAATCTGTGTTCTTGACCTGATGCTGACAGCTCATGCGCTACATACTGTGTGCTGCAGATGTATCCACCGATCAGGCACAACATTATGACCACCTGCCTAATAGAGAGCGTCATCATAAATCCGATAGTCGCCATGTTGGAGGCACTTGGCAAGGTAAACAAAGCGCATGGGCTGAAGCACATCGGGAATTATTGTTGTGTTTTTGGCTGCACCAATCGGGCAGGTCGCGGGAAACTTCTGGAATTGTATGGACTGCCAAAAGTTATTACTAATCGGGGAGAATGATGCCAAAAGTTATCGGAGGAAAGGAACCAGGATCTACGAGGCAAAAGTCTGGACAACATGTAAATTTGTTCGGCCCATTTCTTGTCAGGTAATTGTAATACAGTGAGAAATTTTAGCTTTTAGCTCCACATTTTAACCCTTTAAAAACCGAACCGATTGCCAGTGATCCGTTAAAACACGCGGTATTTGAATTACCGTAACTCAGTGTGGCTGAACACTGGGAAGTTGTGCTTTTGTTTGAAAGACCTAAATGACATCTCAAGGGTATAACTAACGTTTTTACCAACAAATTTCTCCAAACAACTCTCCTTTCCTGGGATTTCCCGGGCTTGCGTCGCTCCCCAACCTGCAGCCAATAGCGCCGTCATAATTGCATCATAATTACCGTAATGGCAGCTTTTTTTTTCCAGTGTTCAGCCACACTTTGAATTTTGTCCATAGGTGAGTTACGGTAATTCAAATACCGAAAGCTTTATTTTATCCGAGGTGGATGTTTAGATCTTCAAGGGTTAAGATCAGTGTTGCTACTGTAGCAGCCCATTAAATGTGATCAGATATATCAGCTATAAGTCAATAATGCTGAATTATTTTTATCATTACACTAGAAAATTAGTTTAGAGAAACTGCTATCAACATTCAGTTACCAGACAACAAACCACAAGCGCCTCCTTCCCTCTGATATCTTTTGGCATTGTTCTCCCTGATTTGTAACAACTTTTGTCAGTCTTCTTTCACGGTCTGCCAGATTGGTGCAGCCAAAGAAAACAACTCCAACATGGCGACTTCCAGACTGATGAAAACCCTCCACTGCGTAAGTATCCCAGAAAAATTGTGACTCATCAGAGAATGAACATGGGCCTTCTGAGGGCGTCCTGTGGTGTCTGGTAACAGGATGTTGTTAGTCGGGGGGTCTGAGTTCACCTTTAACCAGGGGCGTCACTAGGTTTTGAGGACAGGGGAGGCTCCGCCCCCCAGGAGGTGCGCAGGATGTGAGAGAACATAGCGTGTGAGCACAAATTTTCATAAAATGTATTTATTTCAGTCAAGTTCCAACACTAACTATTAATAACTGATCAACATTGAGGAATGAATTTCACTCACAACACAATAATTGTTTGCTCTCAAGTATTTTGAAGTTGCACAGATAAACCTACATGACTAAAAAGGTTGAAATTTCAAAATATTACTTAATTAAAACTTGAATTAAATGAATATTAATGAATGGAATGGATTGGATAAGGACGCACTGAAGGGGCTCGCACTACCTGACGCTATGATCATATAAAATTATTTATTTAAACTCATATTCTGGCCTTTTTATATTGAATTTGTCAACACTGTTCCTGTCAAATAAATGAATAAAACACCAAATTATTTAGGGGGGCTTCAGCCTTCCTAAATTAGGCCTAACGAGGCTAGTGCCTTCAACAACACATACGTCACTGTATTTTTTTTAACCATCACTTCCTGGTTGTGTAACCTAGAACTCCGTCCCCTCTTCAGAGACCGACTCTGTCATGGTGTCAGTTTGTGGAACCGTTAACTTTGTCCTGACTCCTTCTGACAAGCTGCAGGATGCCCAGCAACAGTACACGGTCTGGCGGGCAAGAGAGGGCGAGGAGAGGGTATGTGTGTGAGCGTGTGTCAGCACTGGAAGGGTGGGTGTTTGAGGGGGGCGACGTCAAACAACAAGCCAAAGGACACTTTTGACTCATGCTGGATGACCGCACACACAAAAGATGAACATTTGCTTGAGGGTGGGGGGGTGGGTGGGTCATTACATAGAATTCATAATGAGCTCATATCGACAGATTCTTCTATACCCACAATTATTCCCATGCAATGATTAGCTTTTACCTCTTAACAGTGTATCCTGTAACAAGGAAAAACTTCCCAAGCTACAGCTACACTTAATATTGTGTAGGTCCCTAAAACAGTCCTCAGAGAATGGACATGGGCCTTCTGAGGGGGACAGCAGGACCTTGTTACTGGGGTCAGTTTGGGATCTAGTGAATTTGGAAGCCATGAGCTGTTCTTCATGATTTTTACGTTTCCTAAAGCGTTTTTTTTGTGGCTGCATCCTGCTGGCGATGGCTGCTGCCATCAACGTCTGCTCTGGTCTCGGGGGCTGGTATATGTCTAACACAACTGGTAAGTATCTAGTCAGTTATGGACAGTAGTTGTGCAAGTTTCTGGTTTTTAACAGAAACTATCAAGTTGTTCCTATTTCAACCTCAACGTCCCTTAGAACTGAAGGAGTTACTTGGACAAGTGGCCAAACGTTTTCCCAAATGCTCTAGTTTCCTTTTTAAATGCTTTTTGCGAGTACATGGAGGTAAGTCTGTAGAAGATGATGAATGCTATGGAGTGGGGTTGCCTGGTCTGGTAACATCCACACGAATGAACGCCAGGTCTGAAGCGGAACATTGAACTGTCACAAGATGGTTCGATGTTTCCTATTGACTGGATTTTAAAGGTTAAAGGTTTACGAAAACGCAATCTGATCAGGCCACTTTGTTCTAATTAAGGTGGTTAATGACTCTGACTGGACTAATATTCTGCTCATGGGTGGAAAACTAGCGGTTGTTTAAACGCAGTAACCGGGGACCTTTAAGGAGTAGAAGGAATGATGCAACGTCAAGTTTCTCAAGACATTAACTGAAGTCACAACCACCTTTCAAAAGCTGTGAGAAAATGTTCATCATACCAATAAAGTAAGGATGCTGCCAAGTCTCATTCATTCGTGAGTTACTATCATAGGCTACCTCGTAAGAAGTTTTGTCTTTCACAAGTGTGAAATTGAGGACCTGTGGTTACTAAAAAAGCATGCTGATGCAGTTGGTTGGTGTCAGGTGCAGGTTCTGAAAAGACTGAATCTCTGTCCTTCCTCGTGATGTTCCGTGTAGTAGTTTGACTCTTACGTCTTCGTGGCCGCGTCGTGTCTCTACGTGGTCTTATTAATGCTTTAAATTATGCACAGGGCCCAGGTCATAAACATCGACTCATTCATCTCGTGCCGCCATAAATCACCGGGGAACCTTGCAGCCAACCTTAAAGGCACATCTGTCTGCGTGAGATGGGAATATCAGGGACTGCAGATGCGCCAGCACATTGCTCCCGTGAAAACCTGATAAATGAAGACGCTCGCTCATTTAAAGGTGGCATCGACTCAGCTCCCCTGGGTAAAGCTAGCAAGCTATAGCAGCGGTTTGACTGTTAAGAAAAAGTGTTGTAGCCCGTATGGCCTGATTGCACTGAGTCTGCTGGCAGGTCAGTCCCACTCAGCTTAACACACATAAAGATGCTTTATTTTTCAACAGAACTGTTGGGAGAATGTGGCCATTAGAGCTTACCAGCCAGTAGCATCCTGCCACACACCTCTGCATAATGTCAGTGCTCACATCATGATGTGTGAGACGAGGAGCTGGTCCCTGGATCTAAAGTGGTGCTGCACCATATCGACAATATAAGCAGGATGTGGTTTTCCCAACACGGGGGGAAATCCTTCAGGGTTGTAGGCGGTCCAGGCTTCTGTGTTAATTTGACGGCGTAGCTACGGCAACAGCAGAGCCTACGCAGACCCTGGCGCTGTAGCTGCACCTCCCCAGACATGTAACTACGAACCATAACCCTAACCTAACCCTAGGTCCCTAATCAGGACGAGGGTCTTCATCCAGGTCTATGAATCACCTTTTGTCTCTTCCCTCCCCTGAGAATAATTTGCCTTGGGACATTTCTTTCTCCTGGACATGTCTCCCAGGGACACACAAACCTCTCCACCACCTTAAGGTGCTGATTCTTCTGGGCTTAAAAAGCAGCTGAAATAAGGTTCCTGCAAAAGATGAACGTGCTACTTAGTGAACCGCCTAGGTCTTTGTCCCTCACATTGCAACCGACCTCCGTGTCCTCTCCTGCTTGTGGTGGGTCCACGTCATTTCTTTGGGCTGAGCAAACCTCGCCACTCCAGGTGGAGGCTTCAATTTCCCTATTGCGGACAAGGTGCTGCAGCCCTTTTTGGGCCGTGTCTGGCCACTCCCCTGTGTCAAATTTGTCTTCTGAACTGGACCACATCGTTCCCAGCATCACTTGGACTCACACCCTCCTCCACCACGTTAAGGTGGCGACTCTCTGGGGGTTAATATGAGGTTCCTTCGAAGGAGAGAATGGACGGCAAGGAAACTAAACATAATGGCTGAGCTCAAAGGTCACGCATCGAGGGCGCTTCTTTTTCATCCTACTCTCATCTGAACATTGCAAATATTTTCACAACATGATCAGTTCTTCCTAGCTTCCTCGCCTCCCGGGTGCTTATGATTCAGACCCAAGTGATGTGAGGCGACATCGGCCTTCGTGTCTTTACCTTCAGACGGAATCAAGCTAGCTTCTGCTTTGCACCATTTACGCTAAGCTAACCGACTGCAGCTTCATGGTATCAGCATGTTTTCTGAAATGTGCAACTCATAAGAGCCACAGATTCCTAAAGCAAATCTGCTGTGGAATGATGACTTGCAATAACGAGGAAGTCTGTTTTAAATCTAAATCTTCATGGTCATAATGAGCCGAGAAACCAGAATGCAAGGTGTGCGCGTTGATGAATGTTCTGCATTTGCGGTTCCAACCATGAAAATTGATGCACACGCTGCACCAAAATGCAACAGCTGGGTTAAGCAACCCATAGCCCTAGGCCTTCTAAAGACTGTAGCAAGATACGTACATCAAGGAAACCACTGCTGGAAGGCACTTTGGCTTAAAAGAAGCAATCTGGGAGAAATTAGGGATAACTGCATGTTGTGCTCTGAGACTCTGCAGAAGTGAAGAGAGGACCAGAGGGCTAGTTGAGAGGACTAGTTACCTGACATCATCCTCCCCCGTGCGTCGACAGGTTGCACCCTACACAACCACCGTAATAAATATGCACAGTCCAGCAGTCACAGCGCAAAATGAAGACAGATCGGAGGCTGGAGCAGCAGCAGTAGCACTCAACGCTCCCACATATGTCACCAAGCGTTCACATGCACGACGATGCGTTTTCCTTCCCGACCTCAACCTGTGCTTCCCAAGCAGAAACGCCCGCCGTGTTTTTTTCAGATAAGCTTTTCAGCGGCGAGCGTATTTTTAATTTATTTATTTATTTCTCAAGGGCAAGCGGAGCCCTGGATTAAGCAGCGATACTCGCGGCTGTCAGCAGGCTGAGGAGGGCTGATGCATGTGCCACAACACGCAGCCCGGGGGTGGAACGGCTCCTCGCAGCACAATGCAGCGTCCATCCCGAGGCTCGGAGATAAACAAATAAACCTCATGCCCTGCAATCGCGGTGACATTCAGCCGCCAAACCCTTCCAGGAGTGCTTACAATTTGCGAGGAGATGACTGGCCCGACATTTTGCGCCATGGGTACGCAGTCCGTTCATTTGCACGCGTAGACACAAATACGTATTTTTAAAGGTAGAAAAGAAAGATATATGTATGTATTTACTTACCCGGGCCGCCATCTTCACGGTTCGCAGTGGATCAGGGGATGCAGCTCGGCTCAGTGATTCACAGGACAGGGGGGACAAGTGAGCGGGGAGAAGGCTCGGCGGCGGATGGGTTTATAGCAGGTTTAGAGGCTGCCGCTGCGCACCGCGCTCTGATTGGCTGGTCGGGGCGGAAGGGGACTGCACCAGCAGCTCGCGTGCGACCGAGGAGGATCACCCGTTTTCGCGAGAACACTCACGTGGCAGGCGAAGGTGGGCAAAACACGGATCACGCGTGGGAGAGGAAACCGAAATGTTGATTGAAAAAGATGGGCTTTTGTTCTCATGTTTAACAGCCGCTCGATTTTTAAGGACTAATATGTAAAGGCCCAAAAAAGACAAAAACAAAAAGAGCAATTAACCTCATCCCGTTTATTTATTTATTTTAAAAAATATATCCTTTAACCCTCCTATTACCTTCAAATTTAATTTAACACTTGGGGTCAATTTAAACCAAAAATTATTACAATTAAAATATTTCCCCAAGTTGATGTGCCTAGTACTTTGTTTGTTTGTGGACTACTACAATAAATGGCTCTTTAAATATAATTTAAATAAAGCAGAACCACCCACCCCACCCCACATATCCATCCACAATACCTGTTGCACTACTATTGGAAATACGCAGATCACCAAAAAATGTCACTGATTGACCTTAAATTGGAAAGAGGTATGTTTTAGTGGCTTTAAAAACAAACATATATTTTGTTTTAATATACATAATATATGTTAATCATATATTTAGAGACGTTAGATGTTGAATTGGATCAAACTGACCCCAAATATAATATATAATAGGAGGGTTTCATCTGGATTTCATCCGGTCGTCTGTGTCAGCACCACGGAGAGCTCCTGTCATCCTGCTGCAGCAGCGGGTGAATAATAAAACCCCCAGACGTACAGTGCCTCTTGAAAGTAAAACAGAAAGTGAAAAAGAAATATTAGACTTGTACATTATTTTATTCAGGGAAACGAGCCAACATTACACATTAGAGAGGTGCAAAACTAAGTGTATCTCCAGTGTTAAAAGGGAATTTTAAGGCCGAATTCCAAGGCCAGGGAGCTACCTAAAGACCTCAGATCATCAGGCTGTAAAAAGGTTATGAAATCATCTCTAATGAGAGTAATCCACTAATCCACAGTCAGACTGATTGACAACAAATGAAGATTTAAGAAGATGATTCTCTTCCACCAGAGTAGCCCAACAAAGATCACTGTAAAACCAGGATGCACAATAGTCTGAGAGGTCTCACATTGACTAATGTTACTGTGGTACAGTACACAGCAGAATGGCCACTACTTTCCAAAAGGAACATTTCTTCCCGTCTCTAGTGCGATCATCATCATGTGCACAAGCCAGAAGACCACTGACACAATGTGGACGGATGAGATTAGATTGAATTATTTGGTTTAGATGAGAGGCGTTGACACCTGGCGCTGGTAATGTCCTTGTTTGTGCCTGTTTTGCTGCATCCGATCAAGGGACGCCTTGTTATCACTGATGGAATTCTAAAATTTTTACCAGTGACTTTGAAAAGAAAATGTCAGGAGCTGAATCTTAAGGGGAACTGGGTCACGTCATTCTACAAAATAATAGTTAAAGAAGAACAAGATAAAACTCAAAGTTCTGACCTTGATCCAGTAGAAATGCTGTTGAAGGACCTGAAGGAAAACCGCAAAACCAATCGGGCGTAACATTATGACCGCCTTCCTAATATTGTGTAGGTGTCTCTTGTTGCCTCCAAAACAGTTGTGACTCATCAGAAAATGAGTCACAATGAATTCTGAGGGTGTCCTGTGGATCACAGCGTGTCTCTGTTTCTCATCTCGTTTTGTCCCGAGACGGTTAATGTTGTTTACTTCTCCTGTCGGTTGTTTTAATATTTGCTACTCATACAATGTCAGCTTCCGTGTCTCCCATCATGTCAGAACATTCGGGCCTTTCACCCCCACCCCAGGTAGAATTATATCCAAATTGAGAGCCATTACACCCACTTAAGTACTAGAGAGCAAGCGAGCAGTAATTGCATTGCCTATTAAGGGACTTCCTCCTAGATAAAGACCTCTTTAACTCCTCTGTACAACTTTTGTCTTGAGCCTGCAGCTTCTGTTCGGTTTATTTCACCGACTCTCTGCTGCCTTGATGTGGTCAGTCTAAGAAGTGGCCGTAAAAAAGTCAAAGAGCCTCACTCGTCTCTAAACCCCCAATCCCTGAAATAAACAAAGGAGGCTGTGTTTGTAAAGGTTTTGTCTTTATATATATAAAGTACCTGTAACAGTTGATCAAATTATTCTTGTTTCTCACATACATGTTCATACATCCACATAGTAACAGATTGCAGCATCAGCACTCTAGTAACACTAGTAGCCTTGACTTTTGTTCAACGAAGATTCTTGTTTACACAATAATGATTCACAAATGAAAAGGAAGGAGGAACCCCGTATCAAGTCCAACGTCGTTACAAGCTTCATATGTTACATGACGGTTGTTGTCTTGTACGTGTCGCTAAGGTAAAATATGGCACATAGTCGTGAGTTGATCAGTGATGAGAGCACGTGTAGGGAGGATGGCGACGGTCAACCCAAAATTTAGTTTCAGTTCATGTCTCCTTCTTTTTTTTTTACTCAATAAATACCAGACAGGTATTTATTGAGTATTGTGGGCAGGTTTTCTCAAGGGCGTCAAACATATAGAAGCATAACTCACCAACGTTTCAGTCATAGTTGAGCAAGTGACAACGGTTATGTTAGGCTTTGGGTTTTTAGACAATCTGAAAAGGTGTGTGGGGTGTTTCCAGAGCTTTGTGGTTAGTATTTACCTTTCCAAAACCTCAGCTCAAACTCCAGCTGCAGCTGTTAGCTTGTCAGGCTAACGGCAGAAAACCAAGTGTTATGTAGGACCAAGCAGCTCATTGTTTTGTGGTTTTGGGCTCTCTTTCCTGATTGACAAATCCATTTTCTTTCGTATTTATTGGATGCGTGGAAGCTAAACCTTGATGCAAGTTTAAGTTAACATCTCTGTTCTGCTTTTCCCCAGAGGCCTGTTAGCTTTAGCCTCATTTTTAGCACAATATCACACATCTTTAAATGCATTTTGAAAATAATTAGCCACACTAAGTTTAATTAAAGTATTTTTGGCTAACTAGCTTATTAGACTAATGTTAGCTTAATATGCTAGTCAGTCGGGATCTTTTTGAGTTTAGATTAAGCGCAACAAATCCGGGGATAGCTGTTTTTAGCATTTGAAATCTGGATGATACTGAAATCCTTGCAATGTCTAATTATGGAAACGTGGATGGTTGGTATGTACCTTTCCAAAACCTCAGCTCTAACTCCAGCTGCAGCTGTTAGCTTGTTGGGCTAAGTACTTTACGACCAACAGCAGAAAACCAAGAGTTATGCAGGACCAAGCAGCTCATTCTTTTGTGGTTTTGGGCTCTCTTTCCTGACTGACAAGTCCAATTATTTATTTATTTATTTTTGTTTCATATTTATTGGTTGTTTGGAAGCTTAGCCTTGATGCTATCAGAGTTTAAGCTAACGTCTCTGTCCTGTTATAACGATTTAGACTTTTTCCAAGAGACCTGTTAGCTTTAGCCTAATTTTTAGCACAATATCACACATGTTTGTGGCCTTTAAATGCATTTTGAACTTAATTATTAAGTATCTGTAAGATTAAGCTTATTAGGCTAGCGTTAGCTTAACATGCTAGCCAGTTGAATCAAAATGGATCTGTTTGAGTTTAGATTAAGCACAACAAATCCGGTGCTAGTTGTTTTTAACATTCATCACCCCTCTACGAAATGATACAAGGATAAATCCCTGCAACATCTAATCATGGAAACATGGATTTATAACATTTCTTTTATCCATTAACCTGCAGCGACACACACCCTACTTTGGATCATCTAGTGACAAATTCCCAAAAAGATTAATCAGCAGCCGCGTCAGGAATGCCTCTGTGAGAAATGCTACGTGTTCAACGGCCGGATGCTGGAGGAAGGATGCTCGGAAGGAGCTCGTTTGCTAAGGATTCATTCTGCATATTTCTTTCATGAGGTTTGAGGCTACATGTTTCTCTACCCCACTGCAGCTAAGACGGTCGCCGCCCGGAAAAAACAGAGTTAATACACCACCTGCATCGAGGAGTCACCCGGTCTGGACAGAGGCGTGACATTCTGATTTAAAATCCCATTTAATCCCCTTAAACCAATCAATAAAAAGGGGCTGTTTTAATCTATTCAGTCACGTAATTCAGAAATTTCCTAGCAGAATGTTGAACGCTCCAATGTCATACATTTGTTTTGTTTTTTTGTTGTTTTTTTTTTGCAAAGTGACACATAAAACTTCACTTCATATAAAAGCTTATACGTGATTCCTTTATAGTCTTTCTTGTTCCAGAGGAGGAGGAGACTCTGAGTTGGCTCATGTTTCTTTTCTTTTTTTTGTTTTTTTGTTTTTTTTCTGTATGAATAATGAAGTCTTTATAATGATATGGCACAAGATCTCTGCCCCGCCTGAAAAGGCAGAGGTGTTTTTCAAAAAAGTTCAAGTTGGCTACGGTTAGACTTTGTGATACGACATCCTCAGGTTAGAAGAGTCTCTCCGGAGGGAACGTGCGAGACGCCTCCTTTTTTTTCTTTCTTTCTTTCTTTCTTTTTTTGTGTTACCAACGATAACATTGTAACAATTGCACATAATTCCTTTACGCTGAAGGGGAATCCCACAAAAACAATCCACGCGTGAGTGAGTTTACATGTGACAAAGGGCACAAAACGGCTGCAGAGGTGCTTTAAAAGGTTTGAAAGTGAACACGGATTGCGTCATCTGTTGTAGTAGTGGTCGGGATTAAAAGAAGAGAGCCTCCAGGAGTCGAATTTGAGATCCAAATTAGTTGGGAAGTGTAGGATCCTGCCATTTTAAAGCTTAATGGGAAGGAAGTTAATGGAGTACCCCTTCAATATGCAGTCAAATTGACCCAAACTTCTGAATGAATCCGGGGCTTTTTATGGACCAAAATCCCAAAATTGCAACTATTTAATATTCCTTGGCTTTTTTTTATTTTTTATTTTAGCCTGCTAAGCACCATGTTACCAAGAATTGTGGATTGCACTCGACTCGTGTGGCCCGCAGCCAAAGGCCAAACTTTTCACATATTTCCCTCGACTCCCCTCCCCTCCAGTCGGAGAGTCACCTGGATGTCACATCACTCAGCCTAGCTTTCAGTTCAGTTCAGTTCAGCACGGCGGCCGCTCAGTCCCTGGGCGCGCCCAACGCAAAGCAGCATGCTAGGAAACCTATAGAATCACACATGCATGTCGAACGGCTCGGTGAATACGTGAGCCGGGAACAGAGTCTCTAAATATGGGACGACTGGACGGCACCGGACGGGACCTGACCAGTTCAAACCAGACGGGAGAGTATTTGTTGCTTTAGTTTGTCCGAGTTGCTGTATAAAGCAATGAGCAGAGGAAAGGTGGGTGTATATATATGTGTGTGTGTGTGTGTGTGATGGAGGTGGGGGGGGAGTCCAAGCAGCAGCCAAGGTCTCTGGTTCCCGAGGGACGACAGCAACGTCAAAGCCTCGTTATTGGAAGAAAAGTCACGTGTACACTTGCGGCAACCTGCCCCTCTCCACTCCTGGGAGGCGCACGATCAAGTTTCCCGGTTCTGACGCGGGCAGGCATTGGCTGAGGCCGACCACGTGACCCCATCTCAGGAAATGTTCGCCATAACAGACGGCAGAAGTGCTGTGTTTTTAAACCTTTTTAAATCTTTCTTCCTTTCTTTCCGTTTCACACATTCCCCCGCACTCGGCGCCAACATGGACCAGAAGAGAAACAGCGCACGGGGCGAAAGAGAAAGCAATTAGATAATTCCCTGTGTAAAATACGCTCTGCTGGGGGTTGTCAGTATTGCATTTTCCCATTTTTCAAGTTTTTATTTATTTTTTTGTGAATGTAAACAGCTTACAGGAGGGCTTTTATTAAATGATGATTCGTCCTCTGCCCCGAGGGATTAGCGTTTTCATACCCAATCGCTAAAATATCCGACTGGATAAGCCCAAACGTTCCCTCGCAAGCACAGCACTTTACATAACACGTCAATGGGACGACTAATCCGCGACGGAACAATTACGCCAAATAGTTAATGCTCTTTTACGACAGTGGGACCTCACGGAAACCACTTCTGGTGAATGCGAAAAGCGCGGGCGGGGCTAAGGGGAAGTGGAGTTGGCAATAAGCATGTGGTCGAGTGCAAGGACGTATGAGAATGAATGCTAAATATATAAATATATATATATATATATAGATGTGTGTGTGTGTGTGTGTTTGTGTTTGTTGTCTGGCGTCTCTGACATTTTTATTTTTTTTTACCAAAGCACGATAAAGACAAATGTCAGAGCAGATGTCAGATCACTTCTCTGGATAAAACAAGGTGCAGGTCAGACTGATGCACGTCTCTGGATACCACTATCTCGTGTCGCGCTGGGGACCGAGCCGACCAGGCCTTAGAGGAAACATCGCTTTCCTTGTAGGTGTCGTCAGCTACGTTGAACGTATCTCCGGCTTCTAAAGCTCGACATCCCCCCCGGGGATTTTGGAATGGCAGCGAGTAGCTCGTCAAACGATGCGGGAAGAACCTCGATTTTATCTGCTTTGCTGTGGCGCCGTCGGTCGCTACAGATCGCTCGCCGCCTGGAAGCCTGTTGACGCTCACACGCCTCATTAACTCAACTGCCCAGTTTAAAAACCTTCCTCTTCGGATACAAAGCGGGAAATTTGGTCGGCCGTAAATCTGCAGAGACGCCAGACAACAGCACCTCTCCAAGGTGGCGCTACACTGCATCACATTCCTGTCCTCAACCTGTTCCCTACCCATCCTTCCTTCCTTCCTTCCTTCCTCCCCGCCCCCCACCCCCCGCTCCCAGCTCCCGCTTATCGGTCAAGGCCTATGAGGAGCTTGGTCTTCTCCTCCTCTTTCTTGCTCTCGTTCTTCAGGTCGGCAAACACCTGGGTGAAGAAGTGCGGGTCGGTGTTGATCTGCAGCATTTTGCCGCTCATCCGGTTGATGATCTCCAGGCAGCGGTCCCAGAAGGCCTCCTTCTCGGCCTCCACCAGGAAGGGCTTGAGCGGGTAGGAGATCTCGTTGCCCATGTACGAGTAGGACAGGTAGAGGCAGGTGAGCAGCGAGGCCTGCAGCTCGCGCTCCGAGGCCACCTCGGCCGAGACCACGTCGCGGCACAGCATGTAGAGGAAGACCACGTTGGCTGGAGTGATGAAGCCCTGGTCCTGCCAGCCCTGGAGCAGGAGGGAGCGGTCCACGCTGCGCAGCCACAGCACCGGGTCCGTCGGGGAGAGGCGCTTCAGTCGGTAGCAGCGGCGGCACAGGAACTCGCCCAGGCTGCGCATCAGCTCGCTAGTGGAAGCCTGGGTTCAGAAAAGGTGGAGAGGGTTAGCGAAAAAAGCTCTTTTTGCGATCGCAGCAGTGACAGAGAAATGAAGAGTTACCTGGACGATGACGCGCTTCGGCGTGCCAGCGGCGGTGGAGGCTTGGACTCCGGAGCCTGTGAGGGAATTCTTTTTGGCAACGACGGTAGCTACGTTGGCCAGGGTCTTGGAGGTGGGCAGGTGGGAGGAGGTAGTGGTGCTGGTGGCTGAGGGGTCCTGGCCGGAGGAGTAGGACGCGAGGTTGGCGCAGGACTGGGACTTCTTCAGCTTCAGGCTGTTGGAGGCCGAGTTGGCCGTGGCGGCCGCGTTGCCGTCCGGGGAGCTGCCCTTCCCGCCATCCCCGGCTTCCGACTGCAGCTTCTTGGAGCCCTTCCTCTTCGCCGACACGGCCACGATCCGCTTCCACGGCAGCACGCTGATGATGGACGGGCGTTTGAGGGACTTGGCGGCGGCTGCCGCCGCATCCTTGGCGTTCTTGCTGTTCTGGACGGCCGTGTAGTGGCCCACGGTGGCCGGGCCGTCCTCGAACAGGGCCGCCTTGCGGTAGCTGGGGGACAGCGAGAGCACCGTACCCATGATGCCTGGTGGGGGTTAGCAGCGGAGGGGCGCTGGGAAGTATTGGGAAGAGGGGGGGAGAGCTCTTTGATTGGTCTAAACAAAGAGCCTTAAGGGGGTCAAAGTGTCTCACTTGAACCTGTGGACAAAGAGGACATTTGAACTTTTATTCTCATGACCAACACATGAAGTATAGTCAGTGTTCATCAAGGTGTTCAACCTTTTTTTTCTAATCTTTTATAGTCTTTCTTGTGTTTTGGATTCCCCTTATCGATTGACTAGATATGCAGCTGTTGCCATGGGTGCAGTTTTGATCGATTGCCTCGACCTTCACTCTTTATTGTCTCACAGGTACCAGGACAACTGAGAAAAACCCATACCCCTAGAGGAAACCCATTAAAAGATAAAACGCCACGGACAAAAAAGGAATCAGAATTTATCAGATGCTCCCTCCGTAAACATCCGTTTAAGGCTGATGGATTTTTGCTCTATGTGGCCCGGGAATACCCAGATCCTGCAATTAGACGATGATGCTGCTGCTGCTGTCCCCTAGCAACCATGTCAAATGAACTATTCTCTGAGGAAGATCTAGGAAAACATTTCTCCATGTAGGTCCTCTTATTTGTTATTTATTTTTTTGGCGGCTTGAGCTCATACGTGAAGCCTCCTCCAAAGTCAACCTTTTATTAATGGATGTATTTTAAATGAAAACATAAAGTATAAATGGCCACTCCTGGTGATACATTAAGCAGGAGCGGGATCACACTGTGATGGTGTAGCTTTGCAGTGGGCCGACATTCCTTCACAGCAGCCACCTCTCCACGGGAGGCAGCGTAGACTATAGGAGAGGCGCATATAGGAGGCGTGCACGTCTTCCCAACCCTGGCCTGCCACCGTTCGTCGGCGTTATATAAGGACCCAGATAAGGCCTCGGAGGCAGGGGAAAGAAATGTGCGCCAGCATCCATCTTAGCTTCAAAATGGAAGCCTTGAAAAACACCCCCCTCCTCCCCTTCCTCCTCCTCCTCCTGCTGTCCAGCACAGCTCCACAAACTGTGATTTCACACATATAAACATTAATATTTATATTAATAATCTTTTTTTATGTGATCATTCCTCCATCAGTGTGTGAATTGGGTGATTCTGAGTCGATCTTTTTTTTTTTAGGCCTTTCTGGTTGCTTTGCATCCTAACAGGTGAAATAAATTGCCTAATGCACCACGTTTTTCCTACCTTTAATCAATGGACTCTTCTTGTGAAATCCATGTATCACACCTTGACCCCCCACCACTCTGCTGCTTGGCAAATGTGGCCCAAAAAAAAGGAATAAACAAATAAATAAATATCTGAAACGGGTATCCACGCCGCTAGACGAGAGCAGCCCAGGGTCCAGGGCGTGAAAACTGCTCGGTCCCTGGTAATAAATGTCTCCTCTCTTCCCCCTTTTCCCCCCTTCTTCTTCTTCTTTTTTTTTTTTTTAATCAAATCTTCATTAAAACAGGGTCCCTCGCTCGTCTGTGACGGGAACACTGACGCAAAAATATTCGCTTCGCTCCTTCGCTCGCAGCCAGGGGAAAGATGTCTTCCATTGAGAGGCGACGATCTGTGGATGCTCACAGCAGCTCGGACGAAGCTCCCTCAGACATAAACATGGCAACGCGTATTAAAGTCTGAAAACCCGAAATCGACGCTCAGAAAAACAAAACAAAAAAAGCAAAAACTAAAAAAAAAAACTAAAAACAAAAACAAAAAAAAAAAGCGAGACGGGAGGAAAATGGCCACTATGAAATCCAAAAATAGAGCAGCTTATTCCCTCAGCTATGCAAACCTGCCAGAAAGAGAGAGAGAGAGAGGTGGGGGGGGGGGGGGGGGGAGAGGCTTTGATGCGGGCATCTGCAGTTATTCGGGTTGGATGTGGGAGAGAAACGCCGCCTTCTCATTGGCTGACTCCTGGATGCTGGCGCCGGTGCTGGTGCTGGTGGTGGTGGTGGAGGTGGAGGTGCTGATGGAAGCCATTGGCTCCCAGCTCCAGCCTATCGCGGGGTGTCGCTGTCCGTGGTGCTGAACTGAAGCGGCCGAGCGAACCTCGTCCGTAGCGGAGGATTTTTATGAATCGGGTTTTTGAGCAGCTGCATGGCCGAGCCACGCTGACACCCGAGCTGCTGCTATAATAATCCGCCTGCGCACAAATATGGGGAGGGGGGTGGAGGAATGCGCCACCCACCCCGTTTTTTTTTTTTGTTTTTTTTTCCAGAATAAAATGTTTCGCTTTAGAAAATGCACAATTCACCGGTTTTGGTTGTGGTGATATTTTTCTCGTTGTGAATGTGGATGTGGGTGCATACATAGATGCTACGAGGGGGAGGTGGGGATGCTCTCGTCCCCTAGCAACCATGTCAAGTGAGCAACCTGTGCAGTCCTCTCCAAATTCAAAAGGACTGTAAAAGTGACCTGTAAGAGTTGACCTTTGACACAGCCACTTTCATATTATTGTTGATAAATTAATAAAAACTACCACGACAATGTATGTCATTAGCTGGTGTCCTTCCCTCACATTTTACAGACAGTCTGTACACCTTCTGTCAGCCATGATCAAAACTCCATAAAACCAGTATGAAGGCTGTGAACCAGAGAGTCTGAGTTTATCTGAAAACCAGACAGACACGGCTCAGCCAACAGGAAAAAGCAGGCCACTGAGTGGCTTTCTAAATATTCTGTGCCCAAATGCTGAGAGGAGTAAGAGTATCATAAATACTCCTGTCACTGCACAGCAGGACGGAGCTCTTCAGGAGGTCATTCATCTCCACAGCCATTAGCATACGCAACGCTAACTGTGGTTAAACTAATGGCCTGGCTGATCGCACTGTCTGCCACACACTTGCACAAAAGACACTTTAGCGAAATGTCTTATTTACTATATATTTTATGTAAGTAGGACTGTACATTTTTTGTACATTTTGCCTCTACCTTATTCTTATTTTATTTTATTTTTATGCATTGTTCATATGTGTTTTTCTCATCTCACGACTCCTTGGACAAAATAATTCCTCTGTGCGGATAAATAAAGTGATCTCGAAACTTGAATCTACTGATTTTTACTTAGCTATGCAATAAAACCATATGTTATGGAGGCTGAGAGGGGCCCAGGATTTTCTTTTTTCTTTCTCTGCCACAGTGACCCACAGGATGGTATGTTAAATTGGTATTTCATACTGTAAATTGGTAAGAAGCCGCAAATTATGTGCAAGATACTCAGAAATAACACATACTACTCCGATAATTTGTCTGACCTTAAGTAAAAACTCTCTCTCTTTCTGAAATGCCAAATTAAAGTCCCAGTAATAATAATCATAATAATAACAACAACAATAATAATAATAATAAAAGCCAGAATAGTCTGCTCGAAATGTTTTATTTGCAGGCCAAATGTGTTATTTATTTTATTTTATTTTATTTTATTTTATTTTATTTTATCATTTGACGGCGGGTTTATGTCTTGGTACAGATAAACTACATCACCCATCATGCAATTCGCGGCTGCGCACATATACTTCCGGGGCATGCGCGGTTAAAAGCTGAAATGGTTTGATTATAGACATACTCCGACTGTAGTCGGTCAGTAACACTACCTTCTTATTTATGCTAACTTGTCCAACACTAACAGCACTTTTAATGGACGCTCTGCACAGACACCGCTCACTTTATAAAGGCACGACTCCGCCATGGAAAGACACGTACAGAAAAGTGAGTAATTGAACGATAGCTAGCTACCTGGCTAGTTAGCATGTCGGCTATCTGCTCGTTATGCTTCGACTTCGGCGTCATGCTGCTCTGTTTTTTTGTTTGGTCTTTTAAAGCGATGTATAGACAGGCTGAAAAACAGCCGGTCCAGACTGCTCGACAGATACCGACAGGCGGGAGAGAATCAGCAGCGAAGCGGCTCCGGGGCCTCCACCATCGTCCAGGAGGTGATGGAGGAGGAGTGGAGCGCCCTGCAGTCTGAGGACCGGAGGCTACCGTCGCTGTGGGGGCCAGAGGGGTTGACAGAGGTCGGTCTCTCTCCGTCTTTTCTTTAACCCATAATGGTCTTTAAAAGTCTCAAACTGTGATATATCCCATGTTATTTGTGTTTCAACTAACGTTCCTGATGATCAGAGGTAACAAAACACAAATACAGTTTATGTTCAGTCCAGCAGCCACGACCTGATGCCTTAAAGAGAAATAACACTGAGGGTGCTGGTTCCAAAAAAATCTCCTTTTAACCTATAAATAACGACAGTTTTGAATGTTTCCCTATGTTTTAGTGGGAAAAAATACATTATGGAAGTGTTTACATGTAACAAAATGCACTTTTACAAAATATGTAATGAACAACCCGGACATTTCTAAAGGGAAAAACACGTGCAATTTCTGTGTAGTTTTACTTTTACTGGAAAATCTTTTGCAAATTCATCCCACGGGGCCGGATCAGATGCTCTGGGGAGCCCCTTTTGGCGCGCGGGCTTTATGTTTGACACCTGCGTGTTGGCGCTTAATGAACTGGTTCCCCTTTTCTTGTTGACAGATGTTCAGTCTCACGAAGGAGTACGATGAGCTGGCGGTGCTTGATGAAATCCAACAGGAGCTCATGTCTCACGGTAATTCATATCCATAAACGACTTTCAAACCAGAATCATAAACAAATCTCTACGGGCTTCATCTTCAGATCTGTAGTCGATGTTTTTAGCCCGTGTTAAAGCCGCGCTTGTTTCCCTTGGCGCTACAGAAATGTCTATTATTGAAGAGTACGAGAGGAACCTGCAGTTTGAGCAGCAGTACATATCGTCCGTCGTGGAGGGGATGGAGGAGATGCATATTATTTGCCCCATATGTCACATGTAAGTCCAACAACTTTTAACACATAATATTTCTTTACCAGACTCCAAAATCCATTGCTCTCTTCTCCATTATGTTATAATTTGCATTGTAGTGGCAAAGATGCACAAATATGTTTCTTAATCTTGCAGGAACAACTTGAACGTCAACAGCCATTTCATCTCCTGCATATGTGGACTTTATATAAACACTAAGGTTTGTTAATTAAAATATATTTGGTTTTATCGTGAAATATTACAGTGATGTCAGTTGTGGGTTAACATCTATGGTTCTACTTTGGATTTGCAGTAGATGAGCGTATAAACAAAGCTGCATGAAGGTTTTGTCTTTGGCTAAAGTTGTGTAATGTTCTTAATCTTTTCCATAGAAACGAAACATCACCTTCGATGTCCTGCAGCGTCTTCTGGAGTCCAGAATGTCGGAGCACATGGACGACTGTCTCCACAACCCTGTTTTCTTTGTAGCTCCCAACACGGAAAGCTCCCCCAACCTGATGATAAGTTGCAAGGTAGAGTCGTACAAAACTAAACACGCTAAATTTGGGTCATGGCTTAAGTGCAACGTGTTATTTTGTATCGTTTCCAAACAAACACTGTTCTTGTTCTCTCTGCTTTCAGGTGTGCGACTACCTGTCCATTGTCTTGTGAGTCCAGACTGTCAGGGTGACTTTATATGGGAGGTTTTGACTTTATTTGTGTGTGTGTGTTGTATATTTTGTGAAATAAAGAATATTTTGATATTAAATCTAGGAAGCTGGTGTCCTCTATTTTACTGTTACCCCCTGAGTTTCTGCCTTAGCTCCAAATCCCTCCACATTTCCAGGGATTTAAACCTGAGCAGATTCATGACCCTGCAGTTTCTCTTTTTTGAGCTGCTCCTTGCTGGATTTGTTAGAGCACTTAGGATCTCTTCCTGTTCAGCCCCAACTTTCAGACAGATGGTCTCATATTATCTTCAAGAGCTCATCAAATGGCTCAGAATTCATGCATCAGTCTGCACAAACTACCGTAACTTTTCCCAAATAATTCCAGTAACATTTGAGTCATCTGAACACGGTGCATTAATGCAAAAGACTTCTCTTGGTCTGAAAAAGTCCTGGAAAATTTGTTAGCTATGCTGCTAATGGGGGTTTATCTTTCCTTTTTGTGAATGTCATAGACTGTGTCATGGTTGTATATTCTGAAGAATAATCTGTGTATGGACCTTTAGGCACAGTAAACTAATGTGATCACACCTCAGGCCTTTTAGAAATGAGCCACCTGGATCTCACTCCACCTGCAGACATGCAAAGCTGCAAACAAATAAATGTCTGTTTTATATTTGCTGAAAAATTACAGTTGTGTTTGCTATAAAAGATTTCTCTGCATGCAACTCATCTAAATTACTAGAAGTGATGCACATATCTGCAGCTGCAAAATCAAACCCTAAAGTTAGGAACTGTAAACTGTTGTGGGCCAGTAAATCGCCTCAGAGTTGATTAAAATACAACTCAGTTTTGTCCAGGGGCCACAATTTTAAATGAATGAACTCTGCTTCTACTGCTGAACTCCTCATAACATCTCCTTCCCCTCATCCTCACTCACACACATCTACACTAGACTTCAGACTTTCTTTTTATTCAAACATTTTAAACATTGGCTAAACACACATCTCTTTAATTTGGCTTTTGTCTTATAGTTATTTTATGCTGTTTTACAGCTTTATATTCTCCCATTTTTATTTAGTTGTTGTTATTAATTTTTTATTGCTATCTTAATTTTCAGAGTTTCTATATTTGATTCTTTATTTCTGTCCTGCATTTTACTTCATTCTATTTGTAATGTTCTTATATCTTACATCTTGTTTTTATATTTTATCAATTTTATATTTCTATTTATTGATATTGATCTTTTATTATTTTAATTTATACTTTTTACAGTGTCTCCATGGCCTTTTTTTGTTGCTGTTTGATCCACTTTTTATTTTATATATATATATATATATATATATATATATATATATATATTTGTCAATCAAAATGTAAAGCACTTTGAATGGCATTCACTTGTTGTGAAGGTTTTATTAATTGACTGTATTTATTGTAACCATTTGCCTCTGTTATACTGTGATCACTGCAATATTGTTTTTTTCTTAATTCTTCATGTTTTTATATTTTTTTTTTCATATATTACTTTATCCTATTTTGTATTTGACTCTGTCACATTGAAACTGTCACTTTATGGGAGTAACAGCAACAAAAACAATTTCCTGTAAGGCTTAATAAAGTTTTATTTCCCTTTTATTAATGTTAATAAAGTATTCGGATTCCGCTGTGTGGCCGACAAAGAGTGAGCATTTGTAGGCAGGCGGTACCCGCCGCCACCTGCAGGGGGCGGCGTTGCACCGACCATGTCAACATCCGGACCGGAACACAACGGGGCAGCGGAGCGGAGCAGAGGAAAGATGGCAGCCGCGGCGGTGGCTGAGTTTCAGAGAGCACAGTCTCTTCTTGGAACAGACCGGAACGCCTCTATCGATATCCTACATTCAATAGGTAAATATAACCGACACGGCACGGCTTTGGAGGGGGAGGATTTTTACGCTCGGACACGAACGGTTCACTTATCTCCATCAGTCGAGGAGCAGCTAGTTAGTTAGCATTAGTTAGCTTCCCTTGTAGCCACATAGCGGCTAAGCAACGGTAAGCTAGGCTAGGTGAGCTAGCCCAGGTCTATGGCCGTGTCTTTTTTTTTTCTTCCTCCTAGGGATGTGCGATACCACTATTTTCCCTTTCGATCCGATACCAAGCAATACCAAGGCTAAATATCCCGATACCGTTATAGGTACTTTTACATGCGTGTGAAAATAATGACTTTTACAATGAACATTTGTTAATTTAATTATAAAATTATGATTCTATCCGTTTGTATGAGAATTAAACAACCAGCCAAATATCAGACTTCTTTTTAATCAGAGCAATTTAAGGACAGTCAGTGCAAATCAACAAGTCAGCTGAGATTCACTTGAGCAAATCATATTAAAAAAAATAGATAATTAAAAATAAGAACAGTTTCTCTGAGTTTGATATAATTGATCTTGGACCAGACAGAGTGGTCTTCAGGTTAGAATTTGACAGAACTTGAACTTTGACAACCAAGGTCACATTTTACATTCTTTATCATTTCCCATTTGTATGTGTTTGTTAAGAAACAACACAATGCTGACATGACCTATAAGTGTATACGCCTGGGATGGACATTATGATGTATTTTTTACTTTATTCCTGGATATATCCTGCCTGTCTCTGAATTTAAGGGCTCCCATCATAGAGGTTTCTCTCAGCTCAGGTGTGTGTGTGTGTGGGAGGGGAAATCCCTTTTTTCTGTGTCATAAAAGTATTAATATTTCTTTCGAAATTGAATTTGGTATCGATATTTTGCTGTGAAGAGCGATCGTAAAAAAAAAATAAATAAATAAATAAACACGTCTGGAATCGGAAGTATCGGTGTTTCTGGATCGATACGCACGTCCCTACTTTGCACAGTGAGTCAGCAGCGCACCGGCTACGGTATCTGTTATCGGCAAAGCTAACGTTAGCTCCCCCTCCTTGGCTCATTCATTTGACAGCGACCTGGATGACAGATAAGCTCGATAGATAAATAGATGGATAGATAAGTGTTTTATTTGTTCTTAACAGGAAGATTGTTTCCACGGTCTGTGCAGCCACGAGAGCACAGCCCATCATTCACAAAACAAACACAATGATAATTATGTACATGTTTTGCTTACACCATTGTCTCTTTTATTTTACCGGGTAATACAGATATTTTATTTTTATCTGTCCTTTTTCTTGTTTCAAAGTGTATTATTTTTATCTGTATCTAAGGTCCTGTCACCAAACGTTTTCCCTCGTGAATCTTTAAAGATCATTTAAGTGTAAAGCCCTTTTTCTCCTGGGATTAGTTTTAACTGGGATGTCCTGTGATTGAGATATTTCCCCCTACGTATGTGTTTCATTCGCACGGGATAAACACACTGTGTTTTACTCTAATTAATGATCTGCCTCTGCTACTTTCTCGTTACTTTGCAGATATAATAAGAAATATATTTTTTGATACTAACGATCCCGGGGAAGGTGGTATTTAAATTAGCCCCACCTTTGCCGATTAACACTTTAATGTTTGATTTAATGATTTCATCCCTTTACATGTGTGAATAGTACAGCAACATCTTGACTTTGCACCCAAACTTCTCTCCAAACTTTGAATATTATTGCATCCTCCATAAATCTTGAGTGACAAGAGGCAGAAAACAGCAGCGAAGTAAAAACCCAGACATCCTCAGTGATTATTACAAATTACCAGATAAAACTAGTCCCAGCATCACGCTGCTTGTAGCATGATGCTCATTTGTGTTCTCAGTTTAAGCTCAGCTGTGCACCGCTTAAATTGAAACCAGTGATATTTATCCACGATATAACTTGAGACCGGACAGACGCAGGAACGCGACACCAGCGTTTCCGGCGTTTGTGCACCGCGTTGATTCATGTCTTCGAGTATCAGATTACATCACCGTCATCGTCATCTTGTTGTAGTGAAGCGGGACATCCAGGACTGCGATGAGGAGGCGGTGCGCGTTAAAGAGCAGAGCATCCTGGAGCTGGGGGGGCTGCTGGCGAAGACGGGACAGGCTGCAGGTAATGGTCACGTTTCACCAAGCCCCACACACACACACACAGCGTCGATGAAAGTTCAGCAAAACACTTACTGCCTGAGGAGCTGGCCACAGTTAAACATGAAGAAACATGAAGAGTTGAGTTAGCACTGAGTTAGCACTGGGATTCACTTTAACGGTAACATTAGCATGTAGCCTACACCAGTGTGAGCTCATCAGTCTGACTCACTCTGTTACAACATTGCTAGTCGGCGCTGTCTTTTTTTTTTTTGCAAGTCAGGTTCATTTTTGTTTCTGAAACTTCCTCCAAAATTTCACCAAACACGAGTTGTACAAATGTCTCCTCAGTTAACTTTACAGATTCTTTATTAATCCAAAACAATCAATTTGAAAATTGTGGAGAAGGAGAAGCAGCCGTACCAAGCGGACCAATCACAGCTCTTGATGTCCAGGCTCTGCGTTAGCACCGTAGCCTCTGTGTCAACTCAAAGCAAAGCAAAGCAATCAGCCTGGTATTTTATCAGCTTGGCATCGATGTGAACAGGACCATGACGTTGATGTTCTTGCCTGTCGCATTCTGAATTTGTCACTTGACGACCTGACATATTGTGTCATTGTAGAAGCTGCAGGGCTGCGAGCAGCTCAAAAATAGAGCAAAGTTTTTTTATTTTTACTCCCATAAGAGACTGATCTCTGAAGAGCAGAGGTCGATTGATTGATTGATTGTTTTGGATCAATACAGAATCAGTAACGTTAACTAGGAGGTTCGTAGATACAGACATTTGTACGACTCTTTTGTTCGGCGAAATTCGGCTGAAATATCGGTGAAAGTGTCCATCGCTGTTGTTGAAAGTGAATCAGAACATAGAAACAAAACGAACGAATGCAAAAGTGTGAATCCCTCCCACCGGTGTAGGTTACGACGTCTTTCTCCCGCACTATAAAAGAACCTTTAGTAGGTGAACCTGGCATAAAGGATGTTTGGCAGCCTTTTAATAAATATATCGACCCAAACGTTGTGGTATTAGGTTTAGGGATCTCCTGATCGGTATCTGGGCTTCACCCAAGCCCCATCTTTTTGTCTTTATTTATTTTAAGGTCTGTCATTCTTCCTTTTGTGTTTTATGGTGTAAATTAAGTCAAAGCTGCCCAAAAAAAATATGTAGACGAAGAAAAATCATCATCTTGGTTCACCATATGCAAAATTTACAACAAACGCTGAACGTTGCATCCTCCACTCGGCATTAGCTTCAACAGAACTATTTGTTGAATTAATCCAGTGGCACGGTGCACATGTAAGATGAGAAAAGCCTTTATAAACGGTATCGGCGATGCTCTGTATTATGTAAAACTCGACTGGGACGTAGTTGTAGCTGGTGAAGGTTTAAACTTCCTGTTGGAAACTTGCTTATAGTTGTTATAACACGTCCAACCAGTAGCAGCTAGTCAATAAAATCTGCTTCCTGAATGGAATAAACCTGTGTCTGTAGAGATAAAGATCTTTACTGAATTATGAGACCACTGCTTTTAAGGCAACACACTTTAGTGGATTATGAGGCTGCTGCCTTTACTGCTTTTCCATTACTCACTGGAACATTCACAACCCTCCCCAGAGCTCGGGGGCCTGCTGAAGTATGTGCGCCCCTTCCTCAACTCCATCTCCAAGGCCAAGGCAGCCCGGCTGGTCCGCTCCCTCCTGGACCTGTTCCTGGACATGGAGGCCGCCACGGGTCAGGAGGTGGAGCTCTGCCTGGAGTGCATAGAGTGGGCCAAGGCGGAGAAGAGGACCTTCCTCAGACAGGCTCTAGAGGTGAGACTAAAGAACAAACGCATTGTGGTGTATATTATTCAATTTAAGTTAGTAAGTATAGTACAGAAGTAAAAAGTTACAAAAAATGTACAGTCTGATTTACATGAGCTATACAGACAGTTTAGCTATAGTGTCTTATTGTCCTCATCATTGTCCTGTCCTTTGTTCTCTACCTATTGTTGTTGTCTTTTGTTTGTGGCACTAACGTTCTGTACATAAATTTGAAATAAAAAATAAAAGTACATCCTATAACGTGTCCTCTCTCCTCAGGCTCGACTCATCTCACTGTACTTCGACACAAAGTGCTACCAGGAGGCTCTACAACTCGGTCAGTGTCAAATCTTCTGTTTTTAATTTACCTACTTGTAACTTGTATATTATTTGTGTGGTGGTTTCTTCTTTTCAACTTGACCTCGCAACTTTTTGTCCTCAACTAGTTGAGGATACTGTACAGGTGCTGGCCAGTAAATTAGAATATCATCAAAAACTTGATTTATCTCAGTAATTCCATTCAAAAGGTGAAACTTGTATACTGTATACTTTCCTTCCACACATAGTGATATATTTCAAGTGTTTATTCATTTTCATTTTTATTATTACAACTGACAGCTAATGAAAACACCAAATTCAGTATCTCAGAAAATTAGAATATTCTGAAAAGGCTCAATATAGAAGACACCTGGTGCCACACTAATCAGCTGATTAACTCAAAACACCTGCAAAGGCCTTTAAAAGGTTCCTCAGTCTTGTTCTGAAGGCTCCACAATCATGGGGAAGACTTCTGATTTAACAGTTGTCCAAAAGACGACCATTGACACCTTGTACAAGGAGGGCAAGACACAAAAGTTGATTGCTAAAGAAGCTGGCTGTTCGCAGAGCTCTGTGTCCAAGCACATTAACAGACAGGCGAAGGGACGGAAAAAATGTGGTAGAAAAAAGTGTACAAGCTCTAGGGATAACCGCACCCTGCAGAGAATTGTGACGACAAACCCATTCAAAAATGTGGGGGAGATCCACAAAGAGTGGACTGCAGCTGGAGTCAGCGCTTCAAGAACCACCACGAAGAGACGCATGAAAGACATGGGATTCAGCTGTCGCATTCCGTGTGTCAAGCCACTCTTGAACAAGAAACAGCGTAAGAAGCGTCTCGCCTGGGCCAAGGATAAAAAGGACTGGACTGCTGCTGAGTGGTCCAAAGTTATGTTTTCTGATGAAAGCAAATTTTGCATTTCCTTTGGAAATCAAGAACCCAGAGTCTGGAGGAAGAGCGGAGAAGCACAGAATCCACGTTGCATGAGGTCCAGTGTAAAGTTTCCACCGTCAGTGATGGTGTGGGGTGCCATGTCATCTGCCGGTGTTGGCACACTCTGTTTCCTGAGGTCCAAGGTCAATGCAGCTGTCTACCAGGAAGTTTTAGAGCACTTCATGCTTCCTGCTGCTGACCAACTTTATGGAGATGCAGATTTCACTTTTCAACAGGACTTGGCACCTGCACACAGTGCCAAAACCACCAGTACCTGGTTCAAGGACCATGGTATCCCTGTCCTTGATTGGCCAGCAAACTCGCCTGACCTTAACCCCATAGAACATCTATGGGGTATTGTGAAGCGGAAGATGCAATGCGCTAGACCCAACAATGCAGAGGAGCTGAAGACGACTATCAGAGCAACCTGGGCTCTCATAACACCTGAGCAGTGCCAGACTGATCGAGTCCATGCCACGCCGCATTAATGCAGTGATTGAGGCAAAAGGAGCCCCGACTAAGTATTGAGTGCTATACATGCGCATGCTTTTCATGTTCATTCTTTTCAGTTGGCCAACATTTCTAAAAAAACATTTTTTTTCATTGGCCTTTTCAATATTCTAATTTTTTGAGATGCCAAATTTGGAGTTTTCATTAGTTGTCACTTATAAATATCAAAATTAAAAGAAATAAACATTGGAAATACATCGGTCTGTGTGCATTGCATGAATATAATGTACAAATTTCACTTTTTGAATGGAATTACTGAGATAAATCAAGTTTTTGATGATATTCTAATTTACTGGCCAGCACCTGTATATAATAGACTTCTTTTTGGATTTCCTGTGCATTAGTCCATTATTTATATCAAATTATATGATATAGAAACATTTGATCTGAGGTTAATATTTTCATTTTTCTCATGCACACATTTGAACCTAAAAAAACAAACTTTGAAACGTTCCTCCGTGTCCAGGCTCCCAGTTGCTGCAGGAGCTGAAGAAGATGGACGACAAGGCCCTGCTGGTGGAGGTTCAGCTGCTGGAGAGTAAGACGTACCACGCGCTCAGTAACCTGCCCAAGGCACGCGCAGCTCTCACCTCGGCCAGGACGACCGCCAACGCCATCTACTGCCCACCCAAACTACAAGCAGCTTTAGACATGCAGTCAGGTAACTGGACACTGCAGGTGGTTAGAGTACAAGGTTTAACTGATGGATTACACCATGAAACGTCTCCACATGATTACTTACATGAATACATAATCCTTTGTATGATGAGTTTTCTGTGAATTTATATTTAAATATGCAAATGAGGAGTTGTCTAATTAAATATTTGCATACATTTCCAGAACAGAAATCTAAATAACGGCTAAAGTGAGGTTCAAAATTCTCGTTTCATTTTGTTAAGATATTAGATTTCCAGGTATTTACAGAGGAATTTTTTTTACTATTCCATAAATCACAAAATACTGTCCAAAAAAATCTATTTTTGCCACAATTTCAGGACTAAAATGTTATATAAATCAGGCTGTGGATGATGTATGAAACAAACCCCTCTGTAAATACCTGCAGAATGTAGTGAGGAATAATCTGGAAAGTTTGGGATGTGTAAGTGTTACTGAAATGGAGATTTCTGGCTCAGAGTAAAATGCAGTTTTGAGAAAAAAAACCCATATACCAAAACCAAATCTATTTTTGTGCTTCAAAACATATCATATGATCATATCAACATATATAATATTAAAATATCAGGTTAAATTCATTCAAGAGTGAAACGTAAATGATGATCTAATGCTGATCGTCTCCACCTTCGTCTCCTTTTACCAAAGACAATTTACAGCCAGATTTCTTGCTAATTTGACCTGTAATTATTTTCTTAGAGAAGACTTCATGGCATTTTTTAAATGTCCCTCTCAGATAAACACAGACCGGCAGAATATCCGGTCACGTGACGCTTAAGAACGAATCACGTTGTCAGAAATCGACACCAACCAGTGAGAGTGCGAGTTTAGCTTCAGATCTGCCTTTCTACTTTCTCGATTGGTTGTCAATAGAAAGGTCATGACCATATTTGGACCTGACAGACTTCTGCAGGAGAAAAAGAGCTTCACAACGGTGCCTCACATTTAGAGGAGTAAAATAGAGGCACAAGACAGACAAAGTGTAGTAAAATGAACACCTAAATGTGCATTTTTAATGTTTTTTTTTTAAAACTAGTTTGACAGAAAACATGTTAATGAAGCAAAATGGTAAGAAATCTCAAAATTGAAATTAAAAGAAAGAAAAAGATCGGTGAGAAATGGCGTCTCCTGTGTTTCTTCAGGGATCATTCACGCGGCAGAAGAGAAAGACTGGAAGACGGCTTACTCTTACTTCTACGAGGCCTTTGAGGGCTACGACTCCATCGACAGCCCCCGAGCCATCACAGCCCTCAAATACATGCTGCTCTGCAAAATCATGCTCAATTTGTGAGTGAGATACTGGACATTGAAATGTTTAGCGCCAGTAATGAGTCTTAGGTTTTTGTCTCGCTGTGTCTGATGTGTGGATATTTTTTTTTTTTTTCTTGTTACAGACCAGAGGATGTCCAAGCCCTCATCAGCGGCAAGCTAGCTCTGCGGTATGCAGGCAGACAGGTATTAGTCTTCATTTTTAAAAGTATCTCTTCTAAATTAAAAAAATTGAAAACAGATATTGGTCAGAGGTTAACAAAATCTCTTCAGATACATAAACTAATTCTTGCGTGTGTTCCTAGTTTGGGATTTACATGTTTTCTTTTTTTGAGGAATATCATCTCCCATCTGAAAACCTGTGAACTAAAAAACTAGATTACACCCTCTGCTGTTTAAAACGAGCATCGTAATTCATTTTAATCTCAGTTGTATCACATTTGTATCGATTATGCATTCTTACATCCCTAGTCCTTGGGAATTTCTCTCAGAAAATTTCCATATCTGCTCAATTTATACATTTTTCCTTTTCTTCCTCTTACAGACAGACTCCCTGAAATGTGTGGCACAAGCCAGCAAGAACCGGTCGCTCGCAGACTTTGAAAAGGTTCGAGTTTGATTTAAAACTCACATTTTGTTTTTATTAATTTAGAATAATATTTAAGGCTCTCCTCCCTTAAAATTTAAAAATGTCATCATCTCCCAAACCTGTACCAGGCATTAACAGAGTACAAAGCAGAGCTGAGGGATGACCCCATCATCAGCACCCACCTCACCAAGCTGTACGACAACCTGCTGGAGCAGAACCTCATCAGGGTCATTGAGCCTTTCTCCAGGGTCCAGGTAATAATCTGTTGTCAACTCAGATACAGAACCTGGTACTTGTGGTGTTTTTATTAATCCAAAATAAAACGTTCTTCTTCTTTCTTTCTTTTTTTCTGCTAACAGATAGCACACATTTCCTCCCTCATCAAACTCTCTAAGGTAAGATTTTCTCCAGCTCATGATGTCATGTTCATTATTAACTAGTTCCTCGTTTTAAGTAGTTCATAGTTTTGACTTTGTCTGCCCTGCAGGGAGACGTGGAGAGGAAACTATCACAGATGATCCTGGATAAGAAGTTTCACGGTACGTGAAGTTAAACTGTGTTTTCCGCTACATGTTGAGGCAGAGCTACGTATCGTGTCGTGTCTTAACTGTTGTGTGTGTGTGTGTGTGTGTGTCTGACCCGACAGGTATTTTGGACCAAGGCGAAGGCGTCCTGATCGTCTTCGATGAGCCGGTGGTGGACAAGACGTACGAGGCGGCGCTGGAGACCATTCAGAACATGAGCAAAGTGGTGGACTCACTCTACAACAAAGCAAAGAAGCTAACATAAGGTATGGAATAAAAAAAGCTCAGTAGAGCTTCCTTAGTTATTGCTAATCAGACGAAAATCGGATCCAATCAGCCACAACATTATGACCACTGACAGGAGGAGTAAATAACATCGAGCATCTTGTGATGATACAATGGTGGGAAATTTTTGGACGTGGCAATCATTCATGTAGATGTTACCTAGACGCCGTAACTACGTAGCCTGTGTCGTTGTGAGTAGGGGTGGGTATTGGCAAGGATTTCACGATACAATACGTATCACGATACGTGAGTCACGATACGATATATTATTGCGATATTATGATATTGCGATATATATTAATATTCTTCAGCGTTCACACAGAAATTTTAAATGCCGCTTAAAATACACATTTTATATATGTACTTCAGACAAATTGGGTCAAAAAAGATATTATGGAATTATTTGGACCTACGAAGTATTAAAAATCAAGAATCATCTTCAAACAGGAAGTAGTTAAACAACCATAATCTTTGATGAGGTTTTGCACCCTGTTCACTTTAGTCTCCTGCAGAATGAATCCACTGAAACACTCGCTATCATGTTCTTACACCGACTACCCTTTGCCACCACTAGATGGCAGACTATAATGTCCACCTATGAGGACAATAGGCCTAAATGAAGCAGAATAAGCTGCCACAAACCTAAAACTTAATGTCCCCATATGAGGACGCTGGGTCTCACGAGGTTAAGACATTCAGACAACGAGATAGCGGCGTCCATGAAAGCGCTATGCTTGTCCAAATAAAACTTGGTGTGTTCAATTTTTACATATTTTGAGTGAAATTAAAATTCTTGATATTAACTAATATTATTATATAATGCTAAATTAAATTTAGGCTATTTAAGCTAAAAAACAGCATTAATCCCAGTTTGTTTTGGTTTTTACCAGACTATTGTTTTTAGCCGTTGTTAGCGCAACTTGAACTTTTAGTTCCCATGTAACACATGAAAAAACTTAAATTACACTCCAACAGCATTTCAACATGTGTATGTGGGAAAAATACTGTCTGTAGGACCGATTTAATGCAACAATAATAAACGTAAGGTTACAGGAGCTTCTATTTATTTGTTTACAAATGGGGCGGCCATCTTGGAAACTCAACTTGGGGGTAGTGAGGATTCTACGACTTTGAGAAGAAAATCCGACTTCTGGTGGCGTTGTTCTTATCCTTCCTGTCCTCCTCTCCTCAGAGACACCGTCTGTCCTCCTGTCCGGAGTGACGTGGGCCAGTCAGAAACTCCGCCGATCGCTCACTTCAACCCGGGAGGGACGAGGGGAGGAGGAGGACGAGGAGATTACAAACACTCAAACAACCCAGCAAGCAAATAAACCAGCCGACCAACAGAAGACGACAACCCCCGACAGAACAACAAACTGACAGGGTGGACACATGCCTCTCCTCCTGGTCCTCCCTCAGCCCCCCCCCCCTCCCCTCCTCTTCCTCCTCCACTCTCTCCGTCCCTCCTGTCACCGTCTCCTCCGCCTTCCAATCTGTTTGGGGCTGACCAGACACAAAGTGCTCCTCCCTGTGGACAATTCCAGGCACTGCGCCCCTTCCTTCCTTCCTTAACTCGTCCCTCCTCCCTCCCACCACTGGTTTCTACTGTATGTAATATTGGACAGGCCTCCCCTTTTCTCCCCTCTTTATTTTTTTCTTCCTCCTCCTGTTTCTCTCTGCGCTGGCCATCAGGGAATCTTGTAAAATAACAATAAAGAAAACATATACAGCACTTATACATACATGTATTATAATAAAAAAAAAACAAAACAAAAGAGCGTTAACGGGGGCGAAGGTGGTTGGTTAACGGATTCTACTACCTGTTCTGTTCAAAAACCGACCCTGAAACTGAATGTTTTGTGAAAAATTAACGCCCCCTATCCTCACGCCCTTACCCATTTCACCCCGAGTGGTCTCTTTCGCTCACTCACAAGGCATTCTGGGATTTGTGGACCATACAGGGATTTCTTCTGTCCACTTGGGACCACGCCACAAGGAGAGAAGGGGACGTTCATCATCATCATCATCATCATCATCACAACAACACCACCTCCCCGCTCTTTTTCTTTCCCCCTCCCTCTCTGCACTTCCTCTTTGTATATACCATCGCCAAGAAGCGCCTCAGTTCATCCAAGACCCGACGTATTTACACTTTCCTCCCACCACCCCTTCCTGATTTTTTTTTCTTTTTTATATATAATGAATAAAGAACGGAGTAAACCTTGCCACCGAGAGCCCCGGTCGGTTTTGAGGCCCGAGGTGCGACCGGGTGTGACTGTCCTGTGATGAGCTGGTTGCGCAGATGAGGGGGAACAAGGCAAAAAAAACAAAAAAAAAAGAAGAAGAAGAAGCTGTACATTTCTGGGAACTTAATTTTGCAAGGACTCGAGGATTTACCAATATATGACAATAGAGAAAGACAAATGCTAATAAAAAAAAAAGAAAGAAGTTGAACCTGCAAGTTGTGTGATTTTAAGAATTTAGAAATTAAAATATTATTCAGTAACGTGACCAATGACCGTCAACCAGAAAAGCAAAAGAATAAATTTGGGTATTTGGTCTGTTGTAACACCTCAACACTGCAAGTTTGCACCAGTTAGTTCATAAGTTAGCATTTATAAAAGTCTGAACATTTAGCAGAAGCACTGAGTTAAAGCTGAAGTCGCTGATTTAACAACGAGTTATATCTAAAAGTAATTTCATCAGATTGTAAAACCTAAAAGTCAAAAGTCTGGACATGCAAGCTGCGTTTCCATTAGTTTTTCACAAAATAAAAGCGATATTTCCGAAATTTCGATATTGTCCGTGGTATTTTGCGAATGAGCTGTAACTCTCGTCAAGTCTCGCGATATCCCGTAATCGTCTCATTCAGAGAGGACTTCAAGTTAACTGGTCACATGACCCCCTGGGTCACCTCCAGTGATGAGGATATGCAAAAAAAAAAAAAAAATGTTTTCATTGCACGTTTGCGATTAACTTTTATACCGATACCTCGTGAGAGAGTAAAAGTTTAAACTCTAGAAATGTAGGTGTTTCCGTTCCGTGTAGGTTTTGCGCATTTCAAAGGGTAATGGAAACAGCAACAGTATGTTCAAAATTTTTGACTGCTAGTGTGTATGGGCATGTATTTTTTCCAATTAAAATTACATAAAATCCACACAAAAATTCAACCAAACTTAAGCATGCCCGAGGAAGAAGAAAAAATAATTTTATGGCCAAAAAAAATGTCACGATAACATCAACAACAGTGTAAATAGTAAACGGCAAAATCCAGGAAATGCATCTTTAACTTTATGTCTTTTTTTTTTTTTTGCTCTTTTGGGTGATGAATTACACTCAAAATAAAACACTGTGTTCAAGTGGCATTGGATCATTTACATAAGAGGTCTTCAACGTTTGTTAGGCCAAGGAGTAGTAGCAGTAGGAACCCCCTACCTACTATATGTGCTCTGTTAAACTCAGCCTAGTGCTACTTATAAATATACGTTAGTATTATTATCGTTTTGCATATTAAGCTATTCACATAGTACACAGGTTCAAACGTGTAACTGCAGCAACTGCTGTAAGCCTGAGCATACCTGATGTAAACATTGCGGCGTGGCCTGGGATTTCACCTGGGGACTGTGACGTGTATTGTGCGGCCTCCTGATTGGCGCAGCAGCGATAAGGGCGGGGCCTACTGTGTACTTAGATTGACAGGTCAGGAGGAGTGTGGAGCTCTGTGTGAAACGTGAGCTGATTGAGACAACGTCTTCTGCCTCCTTTTATCCCTTAACTAAAATATGTTGGACTCATGTTAATGTGTATTTAAATTTAATGTATTTATTTATTTATTTATTTATTTTTTAACTAGAACCCGAGAAAAATTGTTCCGCCGCTTGTTCCTTGTAGCGTGCTGATTGATGATACTACGGCAAACGCAAATATTTCATTGGATTTGAAAATGCATCAGTTTCAAAATTATAGTCGTTCTGACAAAAGCTTAAAAGGAAGCGTCAACATTTCTTATACTTAGGCCGAAACACCTCATCTAATCTGGTCTTCGTGGGAATCGATGTATCTACACTTCTTTGCAGATGACGCCATTCTCGTCACAGATTCTCTCCTCAGCTCTCTTTATACCAGGATTTCGCACCGACAGCAGTACACCTAGTCCACCCGTGGGTTTTGGGTCATCCTCATTAATGTATATTCTCCGACAGGCTGCATGGAGGCGATAGGTGCTATTGTTTCCATCCTCTTTTTTTGTGGAACATGTGCCAGCAGATAATTAGTGATGTCGGTTGTGTTGTTAAAAGACAGTTTAGGAAAGCAGAAGGGAACAGAAATCACCCAAATTGATTATAGTGAGAAAGAACAGAACATTTTTCTTTTTCTTTTTTTACAGAACCTTTGCGAAATCTTCATTCAAAAAAAGAAATAGTTATGAACCCCTAACATATCCCTATATCTCCATATACCCCATATCCCTGACAAAATAAATAAATAGAATAAGAACATTTTGCATGACATATACCTTAATGCATAAATGCCAACTTATTTCTCTCATTTGTATTGGGTTACTTTTAAAACAGCTATTAAATGAGAATGTTTCCAATAGTCCCTAAAAATCTCTACATCTACTCTCAATAGTGACACCTGCTGGCGAGATTGTGCTACAACTGAAGTCAGTTTAAACCCCTTTTTCAAGAGTTTTCAACAACTTCTTTGTGGTTAAAAAATGTTCCAAATACAGGAAGAGAACAAAACATTTCACAACATTTAAAATGTTTCTCTTTGGATGTTTTGCCACTACGTTCTTAATCTCTATACCTTAATAATGCCATTCACCTTAAATTTTATTGTAGGTTTACTGGGGGCTCTTTCTCTTCCCCCCCAGGCCTGGGGGAAGCCTGGGGCCCAGGTCGACACATGTAAAGAAAGGAATAAATAACGAGCCTTGATTAACTGTAAATAACTCCCGACATGGGTCTGCAACAACACCTGGCTCCGCATTTGCATCTGAATGGGAGGCAGCTCCGAAAAGCTAATGCGTAAATACCCCTTATCACAACACCATTATGCACAGTTTGGTTTTGGTAAATCTTTATCTGCTGAGCGGCGAATCTTGCGTGTCAAGTCCCCAGTGTATTTCGAGGTATAGTTTAAAGAGGACCTTTGGCTGAGTCTCGCCAACTGTTTATGCGCTCTGGTGCTGGCCCGAGGAGAGGCTTACTGGAGGTTTCTGTGGGGAGAAGAGGGGAGCCAGACAGGCGACAGTCAGCGCTGTCTTGGCCTCAGGGCAGAGGCAGAGAACGAGCAGGCGAGCCAATGAGAGGGAGACATCCACTCCTCTCTGTCCTGCCCGGCTTGGCTCAGCTCGGCGCGCCCTGTAATTAGGAGCTCTAGTTGGGTTGGGCGCCGCCACGGTGGACAGCCTGGCTGCTGCGTCAAGGGAGTTTGGGAACGCTCGCTCAAAGCCCGTGTGAGGATCTCGGAACGCTCCAGCTTTAGAGTTTTAGAGCAACAGGAAAGACGCCTGACAATGAACGGGCAACCGTCACCCGTGTACGAGGAGAAGAAGCCTTCCCTTCCCCTGGCCGGGAGCTCCATCTCGGCTACCAAGGACTCCCCGACCCTGCCCGAGTCCTCATCCACGGATTTGGGCTTCTTCAGCGGCCACGGCGCGCTCCACGGCTCGCAGGATTTCTACTCGACGCAGCAGTCGTACTCGGCTCAGCACATGAACCCGTACGCGTACCACCACTATAACTTGAACGGGATGGGTGCCGGCGGCGCGTACTCGGTTGGCAAGGCGGAGTACCCGTACCCCCACGCGGCGTACAGAGACCACGGCGCATTCAGCAGGGAGGTTCAGTCGGCGCTGCAAGATGGTGAGTTAACCAACCCCCCCACACTAAAAGTAAAAATAAAATCCCGAAAAGTTACACATTAGGACTAAATACGGCTGATAACGTGTTGGGTAACTCGGAAAGGCGCGCTCCTCTAGTGAAAAAAAAAAAAAAAGTCCTGCGTAAGATCCTCTCCATCTTTGTCCAAAGCCACACTGACCACCTGAGGCTGATGTATGGCAAGAGCTCACGTCTAGTCTGGTCGTAGGAACCCAACAATTGCGCATGAGTTTTACGCACAGAAGGATTCAAGTTATTTTCATTGTATTTGTATTTACTTACAACCGAACTTTATACACAACTTAAAGCGTTTAGTTGATTCCCACTTAACTTGTAACCCCTCCACCATGAGAAGAGTGCGTGCATAATTAAAAGAGACCTGGGGCTCTCGCGCTCCACTTCACACACAAGTCACTCCGTCACAGTGTGTTTAATTACATGTACGTGTGGCACAATAATATTAAAAGACAAAGTGTTGTTTTCTAACTGTAAATGTAACGTTTCTATCATCTATAACTATATATGTAGAATACAGCTGTATTAATGTGTATTTATTCATATATTTTTTGATGCTTTCTAGAATGTGAAGCTTTAAGGAAGTTGTGCACACATGCAGCAAATATCGCACAAAAATAAATAAATAAATAAAACAAAGCTGAATTTGTAACTTTGCATTAAAATTTCGGCCAATTCAAAACAAGACGTGTTAAAAAATGTTCAAATTTGGTCCGGGAAACAGGAGGATCGTTTTAATGGCTGAATGAAAGGCCTGCCCCGTGGAGAATTCACTGCAATTGTTGAGTTCACTGTTTATAATAACCTCTCATTTCGAATTTTTATTTTGACAGAAACGTGGAGATCAGCCTAGAAAGCGTTGAATCGAAGCAGCACACATATATTAGGAATGAAGCTCTACTTGAATGCAACAACACTGGTTTATTTGCACTAAATATGCAAATGAGACAGTCTGTGCCAACATAGATGAACTTCAATATGAGGTCAATTCAAACCCGGGCGCACGCTGTAATGCTGTACAGCATATCATAAAGGGAAAGTTTCAAACTACACCTATACATTAAGTTCTTAGAGTTCAGCCTTTTACTCTTTTGGGGAGTTCTCCTGAGAATGGATGGCGTCTCTGCGCAAAAACTACAGAGCAGAAGCAAACTCGACAGACTGGTGTTCTGTTTTTGACATTCCATTTGGGAGTTCACTTCAGGAAATGGCCCCGGGGGACTTTGGCCCACAGCCACGCACATCAGGTGTCACGGCATGTCAGTCAGCCTTGGCCTTTGAATCATCCAACGCGGATGTTTCCTTATCACGCGAAGGCCACGCCCAAACACATAAAATAAACACTTTGATTTTTTTTCCAATTTATTTATTTTAAAATGTATGTACTCAAATAATTAATTCAATGTAATCGCAGATAAGGAAATAACGTGATAAATATTCAAATAAATCTTGAATTGATTGTTTCAAAAATAGACACTAAAATAACAGTCAGAATATATTTTACATATGAAATAAAACAAAAATAAATAAAAAAATAATTTTATTTATTGAGAAAAATTGCCTCAGCCTATAACACACACTGTGCACTTTAACAATAATATTTTAATAATTTTAATAAAACTCTGAATGTTCTACGTTTTTTTTATTAGGATGTAAATACATGAAATAATACTTAAATTATATTTACTTAAAAAATAGCTTTAATGAAATTTGTTCAATACTTATAAAAATGAAAATATATAAATAAAAATAATCAAATAAATATATTTTAGTAAGATTGCTTGTTTGTTTAAAGCCTGGGAAAAAAAAAAAAAAAAAAAACAGAAATAAAATTGGAGACAAGAATAGCAGCACAAATGGGGAGCGATGTATACAAGCAGGCCTCCAGGCTACATGAAAAGCACCTATAAATCTCAGTCTCCCTCCCCAGCTGCGGGAGACACTCAGACCAAAATTATAAGTTCGGAGTGCTGGTGGAATTTCTTTGAAAATTTAGCGGGCCTCGGCTATTTTTGTTCTACAACTTCTCAAACTGCACTGCAGAGACCTAATCATTTTGCCGTCTGAAGAAAGAAACACAATGTTAGTCAGAGGAGGAGAAGGAGACGGGGGAAGGTGTCGCAGGGAGACGTAACGTGGCTTTTTCCTGTTTCCCTGCAGTGAAAGAGGAACCAGACGTGGAGGTCCGCATGGTCAACGGGAAGCCCAAGAAGGTGCGCAAGCCCAGGACCATCTACTCCAGCTACCAGCTCGCGGTGCTGCAGAGGAGGTTCCAGTCGGCCCAGTATCTGGCCCTCCCAGAGCGGGCCGAGCTGGCCGCACAGCTGGGCCTCACGCAGACACAGGTCAGGCTCCAGAAACGTCATTAAGCACAGTCCATTAACAAGGGCACGAACGAGCACATTTTCACGAATCTAATCTAACATGTTTCCCTGGAGTTGCAAAAACTTAAAGGAGCTCGAGTTTTTCCAAAGCTGAATAAGCCAAAATTATTTGTCACTTAAAATTTATATTTTAAGTCCTTCAAGGCTGCTACGTTAGTAAGTAAGGGAGCAAATTTGAAGACCTGAAAGCAGTCGAACTGTCCGAAAGAGGAAGCTCTGAAAGCAGCTGAAACGTTAGCTTAAAAGAAAATAATAAATGCACGTTTGAGTCGGTTTAAGTGCAGTGAAAACAGGTGAATTAAAAGGACTGACAGCAGCACAAATTATCCGGTTGGGTAGTTGCTTGTTTAAAAGTAAAATATAAGTGTCAGTTGATGTGGGATGAGCCTAAAGAGCCGGATAAGTGAGCTGCATGCACAGTTAGGAGCTGAAGTGTCACTAAGCAATTGAAGTGGGATTAGGCCTACTGAATCTTCTGTTCTAGTAGGCAAATTAAAACGACAGTAAAACACTCGAATGCGTTTTCCTGAAAGTCAGGCAGTGAACACAGGAAGTTTCTGCGAGTTGTTGTTGTGTCGCTCTCTTTTTTTTTTTTTTGCAGTCATAATCTCTGAGTTCTAATGATTTACCACTGCATGAATTATCTCCGCTCCAGTGATAAAAGACCGAGCATGATACGGGTTGTTTAATCGCGGCCGCTGTAAATCATTGTTCGGCATCATGCTTGGGTAACGCGAGCAGGCTTTATGAAAACAAAGGCAGGAGCTCAGTGCCGCTAAGTGTGAAACGTGTGATAGTTATGTCACTTGGTTTGATGCCCTCGTGGAACTGGTATTGTTTGGACAAATATTAGCATTAGATTAGCACTTGGAGGAGTAGCTATTTAAAGAAGCACATGTAAATATTCGACAAACCCTACCAGTCGGTTTTGTTTCAGTTTGTTTTTGTTTGTTGTTTTTTTTTAGCTCTACCCTGTGTAATCATTGGATAATTATTATTTTTGGCAGCTAGTTTTGGAAGTACCACACATATGTATGATGCACCTGCAAGTTATCAAGATCAAGTTAGTGAAGCAACTTCTTTAAAGCTGTACTTGGTGGCAGCAGCACGTGCTAAAAACACAACATTGACCTAGAATGCTGATTTTCGCCACCAGCTCACGGGTAAAATATCTGGCTCTGCAGCTGCTAGCCGCTCGGCTCCGTCTGCATGCTAAGTCAACCAGTTGCTAAGTCAGCCAGGTGCTAACTCTAATTTGAATATAGCTGTTTGGGCTAGAAAGCCAAGGGAAGTGCTGGCTACACGCTAATGCATTAGCTTAAAATGCTAAGACAAAAGGATAAAGATGCTCGAAAGGCTTCATTAAAGGTGCTCCAAACACTATATTTTTTATGTATGTTTGCTCCCAATAAGCAAAACTAATACTAGCTACTGAGCTAGCACCCAAATACTCAATATCTTGCTTGCAGCTAACAGCTGCTACTACTACTAGCTTCACATGCTTTATTCTCCAAACTTACACTGGGCAGCTTGTATTCTGGGTAATGTAGCCTTAAATTGTTAATTTAACTTGTGAGAGCGGATTAAAAGGGATGTGTGCTACAAAAATGGATCGCACGACATGCCCTGGGCAGCTTAAAACCTAGCTAGCCGGTCAATGGAGCACCTTAAGGGATTTTCTTTGGAATTACTCAACATAAATCAGGACTTGCAGTTGGATTTAGTTGGCTACACATAAAGTCAGGAAAGAAGTTTATCCCTGTGCACAATCTTTGTGCTAATCAGTAGCTGCTGTTTAAATTCATGTAAGCTGATCGCATGCTTTTCCTTCCAGGTCAAAATCTGGTTCCAGAACCGCCGCTCCAAGTTCAAGAAGCTCTACAAGAACGGAGAGTTTCCACTTGGGGACATCCCTCTCGAACACAGCCCGGATGCGAGCGATTCCATGGCCTGCAACTCTCCTCCATCCCCGGCCGTGTGGGAAAACACCAACAGCAACGGCAACAACACGAGCAACAGCAGCAGCGGCGGCGGCGGCGGCAACAGCAACACAAACAGCAACAGCATCAAGAATAATGCAATTCTCGATCCTACCATCAGGGGGCAGGGTCCCTACCAGCCCCAGGTGGAATCCTCCCCGGCTTACATGGAGGAGTACACGCACCAGAACTGGTACCAGCAGCAGGGCGCACATTTAGGTCTTCCACAGTCAGGCCAGACTCACCACGCGCCGCCGACGGCACCGACGGCCGCACAGAGTATGGGAGCCGTCTACTGACGCAGGAAGACTGACTCTCAGTATCATTTCAACGAGCCTCGGAGCCCTTAAACATTTTTTTCCCCCCCCCACTCTGGATGATTCATAGCTCTGCTGTGACCCAGAGACATCTGATAGCGATCATCCGACACGAGTCATGACACATGTTATAAAACAGTCTACAAATGTGGATTGAAAACGAGCGTCGGCCTCGGTCACCCCCCCCCCACACTCCCTACCCCCACCCTCTCCGTCTCTACAGCTCCCAAGTTTGTGAGCTCAAGACTTTGCGGAGTTTGGGGTGATTGAAGGTTGTTTTTTTTTCAGTGATGAGACTGACACAAACATTTTTATTTGAAATCACCGTTAGCAGATAGCGTTCTGTATATTTAATATTTGAGATATGAACATATTTATGCCTAAAACTGAATTATCCAGTCTTTCCCTTTTGAAAAGAGCCTTTGACGTGGACTTTTTTTTTTTTTCTTACACTAAAACTACTGAAAGTCTCCCAATGTTTAAATGCCCACCACACCTGCACGGGAAACTTGCACATGTAAGGCTTTAAAAAAAAAAAAAAAAATCATGTTAAAGGTGGACAACATTAAAAGGTTGATAACCTTTTAAAATATAACATCAGCCCAACAGCGTGTACAGTTTTCACATGAGAATTTGCAAAATACAACAACACAACACAAGCAGGCAGGTATTTATTTTCTTTCTTTTTTTTTTTTTTTCTGCAAACAGATACCAGATACAAACGACACCATTCTGGATGTTTGTTTCCAGTTTGTGCGCTAAGCTAACTCGCTACTGACTGTTGCTACAGCCTTAGCGAGCAAACAAGTGGAACCAACTGGTTGGAACCAGCAATTCGAGGGCTAGGATCGGTGCTACTAGCGCAACACGCCCAAATTCCCTGCCATGCTGCTGGCGGTTGAGTCCCATTGTGGGTAGCATGGGCGCCAGGCGTTTTGAAAGAGAGGAATGTTGCTGACTTAGCTGGTTCTGCCGTCTATCATGAGAACAACACTGTTATGGTCATGAAATGCTGGATCAATAAAAGTCCCTTCAGACAAGTCTCGCCACTTGGCAGCCATCTTGACATCACTCGTGGGTAGTTATTTTGAGCTAACGAGCTAACGAGCTGTATCTAAACGAATGGGGAAAGAGCCCTTTCAACAAGTTAGGCTTTTACAAGGTTTCAGAACACTATATTAATCTGATCCAATTTTACTTTGTCTGCGAGGAGGAAACCAAAACAACTAGCCAAATGAGGCTAAAAAAGGAGAATACATGCTAAAAAAACAAAACAAATTGTAGCTGCTATTTTCTTTTTTTACACTTAAAATTGATAAAATTATTATACATAATGTGAAAGGGTTCACACTTTTGGGCAAATCTAGGTTGATTACCTTCAGATAGCACAAGGATAGCTTCCTGTTATCTGTCTTTGAGCTGAGCTAGGCTAAGCTAAGCTAACCAGCTGTCGGCTGTGGCTACTTGCAGCATCAAACGCCTCATCGCAATCTGCTCGTCTCGGCGTGAGTCCAGCGGCTCGAGGCAGCATTAGGTGCCGCTAGCAAAACATGCACAAGAACTCCAGCCAGACTCGCTGTCCGAGTCTCCCTGCGGTTCACTTTGGCGCCAGGCTTTGATGAAGAAGAATGCACGAAATCAAAAGGGAATTATTTCTGATTTCACAGCATTACTTTTGTTTTCATAAGTGCAACAAAACGCCAAGACAACTGACAGGTGATGAATCACTGCTGTAAAAATACCTTTGAAATGTTGGCTCGTGGCCACCTTTGGTTTGGACAATGACACTATGACGGAAGAAAAGGAAAACGGCAAATCGGTTTCATCTTTTGGGTTGTTTCATCTTTTTTCCTTTTTCCTCTTTTGTCGTACAACTACAAAAGAAAGTGACCTTTTTACTCCCTGCACAAAGACGCTGTACGTTTCTGACTGCCCTAATTAAAAAAAAAAAAAAAAGATATGCAAAGAACGAAAGTTAAGTTGGTGCTAAAACATGCATTTGACAAATAAATTGTACATATTCTATTAACGTGTGCTGTACTCAGGATTGTTATTTATAGAGTCAACTGTAGATATGAAGTAGCACAATAGTTGGTGCCTTTTTTTGGAGCATTTTTTTTTTTTTTAGTACAATAAAAATAAACTGTATTTTGTTTATGTCAATCAACTGCTAGTGTATTCATATCTGCGTGCTGAAACAGTAGCGTCCGTCAGAGTGACTCACACAACAGATACAGGTTGCACCCATCCATGTACTTTACCCACACATGCAGAGTGCGTGTAAAGGAGGTTGTGGGAGGTGACAGTGCAGCAGACACTCTGGAGTCTCTGGATGCTAATAACACACCGCTGACACCGAGAGAGACGGGTGTACGCTGCTTTCATGTGGCACGCACTTGGAAAGGGGTGGAGTGTGTGTGTGTGTGTGTGTGTGTGTGTGTGCGCGATGTGTTTGTGTGTGAGAGGCAAACAAGCTGCTCTCCAGGCTCACAAGCAGCCGAAACCCAGAGGTTAGCGAAGGAAAATAGGGCGTGAGGAAGGAGAGAAACAGAGGAGTACTTAAAAATGTCTTGAAAGTGTGAGGGAATATTTTGCTTTTTCTCCCGTCTTGCTTGAGTGTCTCAAGTGGGAATTTTCAAACGGCTAACAGCCAATTAGCCTAGCACAGAGGGGGAATTAGCGTGCCGTATCCGTAGGCACAAAAGCCAGGTGCTAGCTAGGTGCTAGCACTTTGAACTTAACATGTAATATGTTTATTAGCTTATTCTCTGTGTGAACCAAAGTGTAAAACTCTTTTAGAAGTGGGCAACTGCTAAAGGCTAGCCAGCGCCAACCGCGAGCTACACACAGGCCCGTATTCTATTTTTCTTTCCCAAAATCCCAACAGTTAATTTACTTTAGGGAGATGTACAAAAAGATAATTTTGTCTTTACAAGTATATATATATGCAATACATTAGCTACAGTACAGATTCCTGTGACAGGAAGTTAAAAAGAAGCTTGTAAAAGTCATCGTTTAGTTGTTGTTAGCTAATAACTTGCTTGCACAGTTTCCCATAAAACCCAAAACTGATGTATATCCCTTTGTATCTTGTACTTAGTTATATACTTTTATAAACTGTGTCAATTAGCTTATATCTTACTATTAAAAGCCAGCGACATTAGACCATCAGGAGAAACTAATAACACTGACTATTTTGTGACAATTCAGTGTTCCGCTGGGAAACTTGTGGACCTGGTGTTCAAACACGTGGATGTTACTTACGTAACTCCCACCTGGACCAGACCAGACACCTCCACCTCATAGCAGTGACACAGCAGCAGTCATCCCCAGCAGGATGCACGCATAAAAACAGTGCAGGAACATTACGCAAGATGGAAAAATGGATAGCTTTCTTGACGATCGAGGAGGGTCATTCATAACCTCCCCCTCCTTTCTATTTTTATTCTTTTGTCTTGCTTATGCTCTATTTAATGGAGTATACATTGCTTCCAGAGAGTCGAAGTTGAAACAAACATGTATGCTTATCCCCAAGGGATTCAATTGCCTGGCTATGTTATTTATCATTTGAAGGTACATGTTGTAATGTTTGACTTTTCCTGACATAAAAACTAAGTGAGTTTAGGAACAACTCAAAAAGAAACATGCAGAACAGCCCCAGCTTTTTGACCTGGCCTCTAAATTCACTGGATCCCAAACCGATCCACAGAGGCCCCTCCACATTAGAAACCAATAAACATATTTAACCACGCATTGGGGTAAAGATCGGGACAGATAATTGGGAATATGTCATGTTTTTTGTAACAGACACCCTTGACAGATCCACTTAATTTTCCCCCACAAATTACATTTTCTTTAAATACACATTAACACAAATCCAACATACTTGAGTTACCACCACCCTACTGTTGCACAGTCCCTCCTTAATCTCCCCATCAGTTTCGGGGTCCTTGGCCTGAAAAACGTTGAAGACGTCTGGCTTAGACCATTGCCAAGTCTACTTATTATATACATGTATATATTATTCGGACTTGTTCCCAGCTCCATAATAAGTTGCCAAGCAGCTAATCAAAGGCAGGGCAATCTGTTTTTTGTTTTTTGTTTTTCTGGTTGGGAAAAACCTCAGTGACGTTTAAATGAAAATAGGCACAACTGGTGAACTGTAGAGTTTTTGAGGAACAAAATGGGCGAAATATGGAAAAAGAAAGAGAAAGGGATAAAAGAGCTGGAGTCAGTTTGTTGCTGCAGACTAAGATTATCTCTAATTTCTCCTGTTTCTGGGTTGTAGTTATTTAAAAAATGTAATCTTCTGCAGTCCCTGATGCACTGGTGTGTACGACACTTGCCCTGGCTTATGTCACTTAAAATCCGTAGCAAAAGTCGGCAACTGGTTGCTTATTTTTTCTCACAAGACCTGGCAACCCTGCCTTAGAGGTCTGGTTGGTCGTCCAACGTCTGAGCGGTGAAACATCCTCGAGAAAACTCGCACAAGTCAGCAGAACAGGTAAAACTTTGACGGTCGTGTGAGCAGAATCCGTTTATTGAGACATAACTAGAAAGGTTAATAAATAACAGTTTATTGCAGCCGCTTTCACCACCACGTGGAGAGAAACTGTTTTGACGTCCGACGGCTTTCATTTCTGTCCAAATGACAGTTGAAACTTGCCAATCTTGACTTCCTTGTTCGAACTGGAGCCTCCCACGCGTGTAATCCAGACTCTGCATTGAAATGTTAAACAATGATAATGTAATGATAATTTAATTGCATAACTTTTACATCCTTTTTTCATTCCCGTACGGCTCCCAGACTTCTCCCCTGCGGAGGACACAGCCCTCTCTGCTTCTTTTTGAACAGGTTGAACACATGTCTTAAATAATGAAATATGAGTTGAGTGTAGAGTGGCATCACTCTAAGAAGGAGGTCTGCCCTCTTGTGGCCGCTGACAGTTTCTTCTTTTGCTGATTTGACTCGATTTGACTCAATTTCTTTTTTTTTTTTTCCTTCTGTAATAACCACCACTTGAAAGTTGAGATGGCACTTAAAGGTGCAATTAATGGAAAGAAAAGGAAAAGAAGAAGACATAAAAAAAACAAAAAAAATACTGTATAATTCTACACAGCACTCCACGTCATTATGATTTCCAGATAAGTGTGGTGTGCGGGATCTTAACCACAGATCCGACTAAGACACCTTCTCTGTTTGCCGAGGCTCTCGGCTTCCTGTGCTGAGCCCTCAGCTTCCAGGTGTCAGAGAGGAATGTATCTTAACATCACACGAGACAGACGGCGAAAGACAAACAGCAGAGACTTGTAGCAACATGCGACTGGCGCATACAGGAAAAAAAAAGCCATTGTGAGGTTTTTGGCTGACGGATTACAATTTAACAAGCCTTTTTTTGTTGTTGTTCTTCTTCTTCTTCATGTAGCCCGAGTTTTGATTAATTTATTTTAAAGTTAAATTCTGTGATGTCGTATAAACGCTCTTCTTTGGAGGCCCCGGAGAAAATGTGCTCCTTATCGTTTCTAGGTGTTTAAGTGGGTTAGATGAGGACACAGTTTTACACCTCTGCTCTTTGGCATTCATAGGCTGGCAGAAGAGGGAGGGAGGCGGCTGTTGTTGGTGGTTGGTGGTGGGGTGGGGTGGGGGCCAGGTGATGACATCAGGCGGGCCAAGAGGAAAAAATTAAAAAAAAAAAAAAAAAAAAAATCCTCAAGCCAAGCGGCGGAAGGAAAAGTTTATAACTGTGTCATGAAAGATTTGGAGCTGACGTTACTTTCCTTCCCCCCAGGTATGATCTGCGCGCCACATTTGGACTGATATGTGTTGCAATGATGTTGAGTAGAGCTAGAAAACACACCGAGCACGAAACGTGCGTCACGTGAAGAGTGCTGTAGATTAAAAATACAGCTTGGACTGGAGAACCGCTTCCCACATAGAATAAATGGAAGTAAATGGGTTGAGAACTCTTCTGCCTTCGCCGTTGCAATCTGTATTACTGTGATTACTGAACTTATAATACTTAGCAATTATGTATAAGTCGCAAAGACTCCAAAGCTGAGCCCCACACATAAAAATCCACAAAGCTCTCTGCAGTATCTGAAAAAAAAAACCCAAAAACGAAGCGTGTTTTTGCGCTCCATGGGTCAACTTTAACAAGCAAATATAAAGTGACCCCCCCGCTGTTTATGGCTCATTTTAATTAATGTGTTTGTTTCCTCATCTCTCAGTTCGTCTCATTCACGAACGTCTCTTTCTCTTTCTCCGTCTCCTTTGCTTTCCACTCTCTAGGGGGTTCACATGCTGTCATCTGCCCAGTAGCAAGTATTGAAGTATTTAGTTTTATAGTTTTTACATTTTTGTCCTCACGCGAGCTCTTTTTTTGCCCCCCCCACCTCCCGCCACCCTCCGATTCCTACTTTTATTTTTCTGCCTCATATCCACCGTCCAACGTGAATTATCATCACGAGTCGCTTTAACGCTGCGTTAAGTGCAAACATCTTGGTCGCGCTTATACGTTTGACAGCGAGCTAATAAGTCACATTAAACGCAACGAGCAGTCGGTGCAGGTGTAATTGAAATAACGAGCCCTGCTGCGGGTTGAGGGTTGGGGTTATGGGGTGGTTGCCTTTTCTGGTTGTTGCCACGTTTTTATACTCACAATGGAACTGTCTCGGAGTATAAATATCTCATAATGTTAAACCTACCACGAAGCTCAAGGGACTAACATACAGCACCTACCTACCTACCTCCTCAATCCACTGAATGTGTCCTGTCTACGGAACTTCCGTCAACGTGTCAGAGTTTCCCATGGTTAGCTTGTGAACAGAATACTGCAAGATCATTTTGGGTGCACAGACGTTTAATACCCACATTAGGGTGGTCTACTTCCATAAAAAGTCAGTGGCTCACTATCGCAACAGACACCTACGACGCTAATCCGTAATATTAACAGGTACACTTATATAGAGTAGTAGGAGTGGGTTGCCAACATAGCAAGTGCTTGGTTTGACGAATGGATCTTGGGACAATACAATGTTCTGCTGGGAAACTTTTGGACCTGGCATTCATTCATGTGAATGTTACTTAAACATGTAGCACCCCCACCCAGACCAGACCAGACCTGACCAGACACCCCCCACCCCATAGCAATGACACGGCACAAGGTGTTTACCTGGCCTCCAAATTCACTAGATCCCAAACTGATCCACCCACAGGACCCACTAACAACAACCTCAGAAGACCCATGTCCATCCTATGCAATATTAGGAAGTGGTCGTGATGTAATGGCGGATCGGTGTATTTTACACTTTTATGCAAATATGACTTCTTTATGAGATTTGTATCTCCTCATCTTGCACTGCAAAAACAGCATAACTAGAAAGGAGCAAAAATATTCTTACATCCAATCAAATCATCTTTTATTAAGAAAAAAAACATCTTAACATGGGTTAAGTTTTTTTTTGCTGGTCAAAAATTCTTAAAGTAAACACAAAGTTCTTGTCTTTGAACAATTAATAAGATGTATTTTTTTGATACAAGGATTATTTACTTTCGTGACATTCCTTTTTTTGCAGTGTGTAGACAACGCTTTTCTGGATTTCAAAATGTGGCAACCAGGCATTCATTGTTACACAGGATAAGATGTTACAATCCCTTGTGCCGAGATCAAAGGCAAAACATATTTAGAAGCCCAGTCCAACTAGAAAAAAACTAAACAAAAAAAACAGAAGGCTAGCAGTCAGATACCGACTAGCAACCAACAAGAAGACACCAGCTAATTAGCCTAGCCAACAGCAGTAGGCAGTATGAGTTCATCGGTGTTTCCTCAAGTTAGGCCTGCGACACCTCGAAGGCTGAACAGTGAGTCACCCGCCTCCATGCTGCCACCACACAACCCCGTGAGTTTCAACTACCAAGAAATTAGCTTAACCCTTTTTTACTGCTATTCAACAAACTACACGGTTGCGTCGGTCAGAAGAGTTAATCACCCCTAACTCATTGCGATGTACTCGAGAGGAAGATGTCCTGCCTGCCTCTCAGTTCCCACTGCCAAATGCTGTCCAACATTTACCACAGTCGATGACTTTAACAGTCCTCCTACTTCTCAGTCTCTGGTTTTCTTGATAAAAAACATAAAAATAATAAAAAAAGATGGGTGGTTTGGTTTACAGAGTCTGTTCTTTTGAACTCGATTCTTAGGCTACAGAAAACTATGAGAGCTACAGTGTGCATGTGTGGCCCTCTGCTCGCTCCCTGCCTCTGTTTTTCTAGACTTCCTATTTCGCGGCCCCTCCGGTGGACACCGCTGTGTTGGCATGTTCCCGCGGCCCCCGACGGGCTTCCATCACTTTATTAGGACGATATGACGTGTCTGAAGTATTCTATAAACCTCGACAGTGTGAACTCCCCCAGAGGCAACAGGATGCTGCTTCCAGTTGCAGATACAAATAAGTCGGGGGCCTCCTGAAAATTCCAGCGTGCGGCCTTTTTTTTTTCTTTTTCTTTCCTTAAAAGAAAAAGCTTAAAAAAAAAAAAAAGCTGTTTGATCCTTGGAAGGAAAGAAAACAAGATCTGTAAAAAGAAAAAGAGAAAGAAATGACACGCCAATGTGCTTTCCTAGCAAAGGATGTAATGTTTTGTTTTTTTTTGTGTTTTTTTACTTCTCCACTCGGGTGATATCGTGGCAAAGTGTTCATGTTCCCCAACATGTGTTTCCCTTTGAAAGGACAAAAGTCAACTGTCTCCACTGGCTTTAAGAGGAAGAGGAAGAAGGGTTCCAGTGAAAGGCTGCTGAAGTAAAGGTGTGTAGTGGTTTACCGGCATAACGGAATCACTTTCCAGAAAGGAAGCTGCTTCATGTGCCGCTAAAGATTACTTCTTAATGTGATTGTTCGCCTAATGCCACCAAACGGCCACTGTAATAATTTTAACATATAGAATCAAATCTTTAAAGCGATTTAAGGACATGCTTAAATGTCCGTACTTGCAGGTCTGGTCTAAGGCGTAAGTGCTATTTGTAAATATACATTATTATTATTCTCATTTTGCATTAAATATTAAGCTACCCCTTTAGTAAAATGTGTTGGATTCACGTTAATGTGTATTTAAAGAAACTCAAATTTGTGGCGGAAAATTATGGAAAATATATGTATAAAAAATGTCTAATCAACCAAAGATTTTACGGCCCCCCTACAGTGTCTCCACGGATGATTTAAATGAATAGAGACAGATCTGAATGCCACAGCTCTCAACCATCCTATCACTTGTTGTGTTTCTATTCCCCCTAGAAATGCGCGAAACCCAAATATCGTAATAAAAAACTGGTATCGTCTACATCTCGAAAAACAAATCTTTCAAAGATTTGAAGCTAAAACACTTTCACTCTCTCATGAGGTGTTGTTTTAGACTTATTGTTATAAAAGCGTATTGCAAAAGTTCAATGGAAAAGCATTTTGCAGGTAATGTAAGGGGTCATGTGACCTTTCTGAGAGTCACTGCGTGCATACGTACTCAAAACTTCAGAAATATCGCTTTTATTTTGCAAAAAACTGCACTGGAAACGCAGCTACTGATCATGAGGTTGCTCAGCGTTTGACCACCTTTCACATTGAGGAAAATGCCAACAAGCTGGGTCAGATTTTAATGTGTTGAATTGGAAATATGGCTCAGAAACCGGAGCAGCAGGTACAGATTTATTAGGGTTAGTCCCATGAATGTACCGTGCAAATGTCACGACGTCCTGTGAGTGGGTACCACAGCAGACAAATGCGCTCATGTGTTGCACCGCCATGGTAGACCACGTTGATGCCACTGGGTGGACATCTCCAAATCCCCGAGCGTTTCATCAATCATCGCCAGGGCTCAGTTTTCAGATCGCGTAAGTAGTCGGTGTCTGCGGTACTTGAAGGAGCCGGATGTGTTCGCTGAATTGGTTTCAGTTGCGGAGGTTGTAGCTGTCGTGGAAAATGACCACAATGGCAACACATTGCCATTACTTCAACGTGGCGGTCAGTAAATGCAATGTCTTAAAAAAGAAAAGGGCTTTCATCTTTGAAGATGCATGTACACGTAAACAAACGTATATAAAATTATCTTGGACACGCCGGACATCACCCTGTCCGGTGAAACGTTTATTTTTTAAAGCCAGTATATATATTTTTTTTCTTTCGGCCCGTATCTTATAAGGTGTACCTATTGATGCAAATACAATATTCGCAGAAAAGATCAATTTGTTGTGAAAGGATTAGCCTTCGGTAATCCAGTTTGGTGCAATCCACTACTTCCTAGGCTTTTCCCTTTGGGGCCCGAGGCAGAAGGATATTCCCTTGACTGACAATTACAGATAATTACACCGTCGGAGTGAAAGCTTTATTTAACAAGCTGTGTCCTAAATTACCTATAATTGACGCGGTCATTTTATAAAATCATTGACGATGTTTGACGACTCTTTTTGCGTTTCCAGATGTTTGCGGGGGCCGAAGACGTGACCCGCTTCTTCTGATTTACGACTTTAGAGAAAATGGCTTCAGGCCACTGAGACGCACAAAGACCTTACACTGAGGAGGAGCATGTTGTTTTAGCAATCCCTGGATTTGATATTAACTGTTAAAGGTGCAAAAACAAATTATGTTCGCTGTTGGATGTTCAGTTACATAAACAAAAGCAAATAGGGCTGTGATGATCACCGGGGTTTGATTTATTTCAGAAAACAAAAGTGTATTCTGGCCGATAGAATCTGCAAATATATTACTGGAAAAATATCAATGCAGGATTTTAAGAGGTTCTTGGGTAAATTCCTAAAATCCTCAAGATATGGAAAGAAAACATAAATTGTTGTGAATAAAATACTGAAACTGATGAAAAGATTAAAAGTTTTTTACAATCAAAAGTTTCGCTGCTTAAATTATACAGACATTTATTGTATAATTTACCACGAAACACTCCAAAACCGCTGAAATAATTTTCTGAAAACTAAATTAGCCAATAACTTGTGGGCATGCGAAGATCTATTGTTGTAATTTGATCAAAGTTATTGGTTACAAAAATTATGTACATTTTTTATTTGTCCAAATGACTTGGCGTAATTTATTTAAAAAGATAAATACGTATATTTCTCATATTTTCTTTGTGGTTTGATCCTTTTGTGGTTGATATTTGGAGCTCTTAAGACTCTATATCTTGCTGTTTGTTGTGTCTAGTAGTAATGATAGCTACAGTCACTAGCTAACGTTTCAGGTTCATCTCTGGCAGCAATTAGCTAAGCTACTTATTAGCTATCATTCATGGTTTATAAGTCAATAATTTGCGCTTGATAGTTTGCTGACCAATTAAATGTTTGAAAGTATCAACCAATGACGGAAACACTAAAGTCAGACCATACAATACGAAACTTAAGCTCTACTTGCTCACTTACTTACTGACTAGTTTGTGAATGACACAGAGAAACGCAATGCAAATTCAATGTAAACATGTTTGAGGCTGTAGTAGAACAAAATCAAAAAAGAGAAAAAGAGTTTCAAATTCCACCTGGAAGCATTTATAGGTCACAAATAAGAGGTCACGTGCAGGCTAAGGAGGACGTCTGGTCACCCTATTTATATGTCTCTGGCTGTAATGTTAGCTAAAATAACCAGTTTTTAAGTTAGCAGGAATATAATATCTACATTTTTCACTTAATGTTACCTGTTTATAAGCCTCTGACACCAATGTTAGGTAACATTATTGGTTATTTGAATGATTTTTTGTGTCAGGCAGAAGGTCTAATGTTAGCTAACGTTAGCAATTTCTTTGTCTCCAGTCAATTTTAGCAAATAATACTGGTTTACAAGTCTGAGAGTAATGTTAGCTAAAGTTTTTGTCTCATGCTGATGTTATTATATCTGTGGCAGTATTATTAGCCAGCATTACCAGTTCATCATTCTCTGACAGTAATGTTATCTAGTAATACTAGCTAACAGTAGTGCTAGAGTTGTAACGTTACCTAGTAATACTAGCTAGTGTTACAGCTCTAGCATTACTGTTAACTAACGTAACCAGTTCTTAAGACACCAGTATTTGTATAATTTGACACAACAAAGGATCAACCTCATAAACCATCAAAAAAGAACTAAAAGAAATGTTTTTATATCAGGGAGGCTGTTGAGTGTGTTACCATTTCATAGCTTTTTTTTTTCTAGACAGAAAATGCACACAAGTCAGCATCGCAAAAACTTTCTCTTCTTCAGTTCTTTAATCTGATCCGTCTTTGAACATTAGAAAACCAGAGGATTCACTGAATCGTTACAGTTAAAATACAATTATGAGGAAGCCCTGAAGAAACTTTTTTTTTATTTTATTTTATTTTTTTTTTTAAGAACATGAGTATCTGCCTTATTTTAAGTGAATCGCTGAAAACGCCTTGCGAAATGTCCAGAATAGGAGATGCAGGGCTGGAATTACCTTCGACTTGACTTTAAATTGGTTGTACCTTTATTTAAAATTGTCTTGGCAGGCAGAGCTGCTCTGGAGGCAGAAATAATAACATGGGAGGCTGTTTTATTTTCGTTTATTATCTTCATAAAAAAAAAAAGATATTTTAAGCACAATTACTCCTCTTTCAATTAAAACTCATATACTGTAAATCTATTTATTTTTTATTTTTTTTTACCATTATCCTTTAATTGTGACTTGTGGCCAGGGTTAGTGTTTAAAAATATCACAAATATATCAGATTTGGTAACAGAGCAGCGAAATAATAGACCTCAGAAAGTTTACATATATATATAAAAAAAACATATTTTATTTGTGTGGAAATTGAGATATTGCAAAGCACACGGGTTAAGCAGTGAAACAAAGGACAAGGATGACGTGTTAACTTTGTAAAGTCTGGCTAAACTCCCTTTTCTTTAGTTCACTGCTACTACTGAGTGTTATGACAGTTGGCGCCAACCTGTAGCTCTTTCTTTATGATTTCAGTCGTGATGTCTTATTTCCCGATTCCTTAAATTCACTTTGTTTTAGTCTTAGTAGCCGTTTCCACTTTATATTATTCAGCTTGTTGCTGGTAGCTGCTACATCTTCAATTTGTATCTGCCACTTATTCTATTTTTGCCTCCAGAGTGGCTCAGACTCTTAAATAACGTCCACGACCCCATACTACTCCAGTCCCATTTGCCGGTATAAATCCACAATTTGTCCTGGGAAGTGTCGCGTCCTCCTGTGTGTCACATCATCTGAGTTCTGGGCATGGAGTCCTGCTGATGTCCGGGGTACCAGTGTCCAAAATTGTTCATGTATCCTCCTGAGTGCACTGGTGCACCTTTGGCAGCCATGCCGATGTCCCACAGGGAGCACGGAGAAGACGAGGACGGCGCTGGAGGGGCGAGGTGGTCTCCCTCAGGTCCACAGGGCCCATTCTTCATGATTTTCTTGTATTTGGACCGCTTGTTTTGGAACCATATTTTAACCTTAAGGATGGAGAAAGAGAAAGAGTCAGAATTAAAACCAGTATTTCAAGCTGACCTTTGCTTTGATTGTAGGTTGTAGATAGAAATAACCATTGTGACATACTGTATAGTTATTTTTGCCGATCAGTCCACAATGATTTCACTACCGCCCAAAAAAGGTCAGTAATCAGTTTCCTTTAGTATGCAACGTTTTACTTCTAAGTAATTTATGCTACCTCGTTCTAAACAGGGTTGCATTTACTGCATTTGCAAGAAAAGTCCGTATGAACGCACGTTCTTTTCGTAACTGTACGGAAATTTGAGAAAATCCTCCGTAAAAGTCCGTAAGAGTTGTGGGAAGTTTGGTGACGTTCAATGGTGAATTAATATTTTGTAATTTGGTAGAAAATGAATAGAAGGAGAGTCTTTGCATATCCTACATTACATTGATGAGTTCTTAGCTTGCTAAACCGTTAGCTACGATGGCTAACATTGCAAATTCTTTAGTGGCAATAATGTGACTGGTTGCCGAGTCTCCCGTGGTAATAGTAGCTAACACAGATAGTTTGAAGGGCTGTGGTTGTAATGTTAGCTCGTGTTGTAGGTTCTTAAATGTCTGGCAGCAGTGCAAGCCAGTAATACTAGCTAAACTCTTTGGCAACAATTTTAGCCGCTGCATGAAAAGCAAATACACTGCACTGAATTCCTTCTACAAGAATCGATAACCAAGGAGCAACTGCAAGAATACGTACGCAGCAATATTTATAAGAAGAAGGCAAGCTAATATGGACGTAGCAAATATTTCTTTCAATCAACACTTGTGTTCCTAAGCTCATCATAGTCATCGGTGTAAGATTAAAATCAGGCTCTCTCCTATTTAAACCCTCAACCAGACGCCAATTTAAGGCTTAGCTGCACCACTCAGGCTAAACAGCGTTTCAGAGGACAACTTAAAAGATTTATTACCAATCTAAGTGGAGATAACACAAATTAAAAACTGAAGCAGACAGAAACAATTCAGTAAAGTAGGGACTAATAAAATAGGACAACTGACTAGTAAATTGTTTTAAATGGCCTAGTACTACACTGATTCCTGCAGACATACGGTTAGTCCCCTATGGATTATATATACACAAATATTAAATTAATTTGATTACTTGAAATAATTAAATGGGTCTCATGCTGATTCATGAAATTTTAAAGACAGCAAGCCAAAGATAAGGACATTAAATAAACAACACAGACTCAATATTATTCTAATATGTCAAAATATTGAGCTGAGTATCTCCTCAATCATTATTCCTGCGGTTAGAGATGATTCGGTTGGGTTGCCCTTGATATAATTGGCATGTTTTCTGTTTCCAGCACGCTTGCAAATTGAGCATCAAATTACGAGAATGTGCCTCACGGGCAACCTGTCAGCTTAGCGGGAACGGATGAATCACAAATAATTACACACAGTCCGCGAAGGATACGTTTGCCCAAAACAGGTTTTATAACCACGCCGTAAAGAAAAGAAAAAAGAAGAAGAAAAAAAAAACAACAAAAAACGAACGTCCACGGTTCTGGTGCTGCTTTGGGAAAATAATTCTGGCTAGTGGCGGAAGAGAAAAGAAAGATAAAAGAAAAAGAAAAAGAAGAGAAAACACTCTTGGCACTAAAATTGTTTGCTCCTCCATTTTTGAACGTCCTGGGAATTATTATGCTGGGAATTTATGGGTATTTATGGAGATGGTTGAAGTGGAGTGTGAAGTTTTATGGAAGATATTTTATTCTATTTATATTTATATATTAAAAAAAAATCTAATTTAAGACTGCTTTAATTGAGTCAGAATATGTGGAAAAAATTATCCGCGTAATTAAAAGCGCGGCCCAACTTTCACACCCAGCTTTTGAGCTTTTACAGCCACGGAGAGCAAAAAAAAAATATAAAAAAAAATAAATAAATTGACATTTAATTTGATCTCTATTGTTCCAGTGTATCTGCTGACGTCAATCGCGGCCTGTTAGAAGTTAGCACGGAGAGTGGCGAATACATAAAATTAAACAATCACGCTGTAAAACACACAGCGCCATGATAATCACAGCCCATAATGCTGCTATTGAGAAATGAACTTGTAATTTGCACTTTGATCTTTAAAAATTCTCCCATCTTTGTTATAATATATATATATATTTACATATACACACAAATGCAATAAAAGTTATATGCACCAGGCTGCTGTAGTGCACACAGTATAATAAATACCTGGAGTGGGATACGACCGTGAGTGAAAACTTAAGGCGGGTATGCGGCGCTTAGCTTATGTGACCAAGAGTCAATCAACAGCACGTTAAGTTAATGCAGCCTCAGTGAGAGAATTTCTGCTGTAATTATTGGTTTCATATTCCAGCAGCAACACGGAGCTGACAGCTTCCCTGAAAGCGTGGTTAATGGCACTGACATTAAGGGAGGAGGGTGTCTGAGAGGCAGGCCAGGTGCCACTGAGTGCATGTGGGAACACCAGTATATTTAAATTACATTAAGCTAAGAAAAAAAAAATAAAAAATCCCTGCACGTTCTTCCATCCACCAGTCTTCTAAAAATCCTCCATTTGCAAACTATACAGGCGGCTTTTTTCGCTCTGTGCTAAAGATGCAGAGATTTTTTTTTTGTTGTTGTTGTTTTTGAGGAAAAACATTAGAACTTGTGCTACGTGCCATTTCTCAGCTGCGTCTGGGAACATTAGCGATCTCGATGGAAAGTGGTCAGCGGTTGGCCGGGAGCCTAATGGCATGTAGGCGGGATGGAGATGGTGGTGTGTGATCGCTATCTTCAACTCGCTCTGTGCGTGTTTGTGTTTCCATCTGTGTATGAAAACGCACACATGAGCTACATATGTTAGACTAGCATTGTGCGAGTGTGCGAATGTGGCCGCATACGCGAGGAATGTGCACATGTGCACGCTAAGTTAATGCATAATTCACGCAAGAACAGAGGGCTAATTACAGCTGACTGCGCGTCTCGGTTCGAGCCGTTCCGTGTCTCCGTTTATTAACCGTGTCACCACCAAGAATAGCCCGAGCTGCAGAGTATTAAAATAAATGTAGTTTTAAGCAGTATTCTAAATATAAAGTACGGTTTTATCCACTTTAAGTACGGCTTAGGAGTATTTGGCTGCTCGGGATTTCCTACATTTCTGCACAAAAAAAGTCGGCAATCCAGTCAAATTATACTTGTGCCGTGATTTATTCAAGAAAATGCATCATGTGTTTATATCTGTGAGTGAGTGTGTTCAGCATCTGGTGTGACCCCTTTGTAGGGCAATAACAGTTTTAGTCGACTACAGCGGCCTCAGTTCCTCAGCACAGAACCGCTTTTTTTTTTTTTTTTGAATAAAATGGGCAATTAACGACACCCTTAGTCTCATTACACTGATTGGAAACACTTTTGAACAGATGGAGCCTAATTTGGCCACGAAATTAACTTGTAATCATAGAGTGTTGCGCTTACTTTGCACTTCACTGATATGCAATATCGGCTCATTTTCCTGAACAAACAAATACAAAAAGCAAAATATTTTAGTTTCATCTGTTTGATTGGGTTAAATCTGGCTACTTTCAGGACCCGAGTGGAAACCCGTCGATGTTTTGAGTCACTTTTAGGCAGAAATGTACCATGTGGTACGAGTGCTACGAAAACGTTTACATGTAATATCATGTGCGGCTCTAATACAATTAGCCTGAACTGAGCAACTGTTTTTAAAGTAAGTCCTCGATGCGACATGGTGAATATCAGACGATGAAAGGGTAATTACAGTGAGCCTCAAGGGCAACAAAACGGGAGTGGTCGAATAAACAGGCGGAAAACAATGTTGCATTTGAAAGAAACAATTAACTGAACTTGTAAAACCACCACTTAGACTGGGAGTTTTAAAGCGTCAGGACGTCAGGTCACGTGGAAACACACTTGAGTAAATAGTCTTCGAGCGCCATCGGTGTAAAAAAGGAAACTTCCTGGTTAGACTTCTAGCGCGGTTGCCATATTTAAACACTTATTGGGGGATTATTAGAGTTACGGTACGGGCAAACTTTACCCACATCTGAGCATTTTGACTATTTGTGATGACGTCTCGCATTCTGAGTTCCTAGAAATTACTTGCAAGTGCAAGTTGTAAGTTTTACCACCACACCTGCAACCAGCAGATGGTGGGAACAATAATAAATGTCACGTTCTAATAAAATGTAGTTTGACGATAGTTGACTTTACAAGTAATAGAAAGCTTGGTCACCAGAGAAATAGTTTGACATTTTAGGTAAGTGCACTTACTTTCATTCTTGCCCAGAGTTTGACGATGGGACTGACATCACTCCCATGTTTCTGCACTAAATACAAAGCTACAACTGGTTAGCTTAGCCTAGGATAAAGCCAGGAATGGGGAAGGGGGGGAGGGATATCCTGGTTCCGCCCCGAAGGTGACAGCACCTTTAAAGAATGCCGTAACTCATTTGATTGATCTGAACGAATGCCATGGTACAAGAGAAGTCACTTCCTGAATCTTTGCACCGGTTGCTTGGTAACCTAATAAAATGATGCCTACGAGGCTGCTTCCAAAATCACCCCTCATGTTAACAGACACTCACTAGTTCACTCGGTGAGGAGGTGTAAATTGACATTTCGGACGCCTAACATCGTCAGCTTGCACAACAATCCCGTCGTTATTGGTTAAAATGGAGGCCCACTGCATCATGGGATTACTAGCTAAACTACAGACCTCAACTCTTTTGATTTCTTTGTGGAATTTCCAAGTGCACGATGTAGTAGATTAATTTATACTTGAACAAAAAGTGAAATGGAATGCCGGCAAGTCATTTCGGACACCGTCAGAAAAATTGCAAGTCTGCGAAATTGCAAGTTGTGCAATCTGTATCTGAGTCTAGAGAAATATCCGTCTAGAGGAATATCGAAGGAGTAAGCCTCCAAAAATCTGTCATCCACATTCTTTTATCCCAAGCCCATAAAAGTGAACCTCCAATCCTCAAATACCCGCTAACTGGACCCTTGTTCCAGACAAAACTCCGGCATCCTGTAAAAGCTCCGGCGCGATCGCTCGAGGCCGACTTTCTCTGATCCGAAATACCTCAAAGAATACAAACAAACAACTGTTTCCTCAGCGAGCATGCATGCGAGCAGGTCTAGCAGCAGACCACAATCCCAAACTGCTTCGCCACCACAAAAGGCGAAGGTAAATGAACGGATCATCTCTTACTCCTAGTGTAAACATAGCTGCAGCGGTTAATTCACGCAGGATTAGGGCAGTTCAGCTGATGACTGCACACACACACACACACACATATATATATGCATGCATCACCTTTCAAATGAAGTACTCCTACACAGTCATATCTAATGCTCTAAAGATCACCTGCTCACAACTCAAAGCTTTTATTTTGACCTTCTACATAAGGTGTCGCACAAGGCCAGTGTCCGGTGTCGTCATTTCTTGCGGTTGCCTCATGACAACGACTATAATCACAGCCAGGACGGGAGGATGAAGGATGAAGCCCCAAGGAACTGCGCATATCGACACCGTAAGACAATTTTCCTACAGTCTACATCTGAAATATTTAGGTTTTTAAAAGGTAAAAGAGTCCCGTTTTATGACCTGTTCCAAAACCAAAAGCAAAAAAAAATCTATTTACGGTGCTTTTGTTGACTCAAATCTTTCGTGGGTCACTCATAACTGGCATTAATCTTTTTGGATATGACTCTCACCGAAACCACAAAACAGCTGCTGTAGCTGGTACCGTAGCCACAGATACGCTTCAGGGGTTGAGATCATTTTGTGGGTTCAGAAGCCAGGGAGCCCAAGAAGTCCAGGAGCAAGCACACAGGAAAACCTTTTTGATTTTCATTTTTAGAAGGTCAACCACCCGTCTGACATTTATTCTGATGCTGAAAAGCTATTTCTAACAATACAATACGTCTATTTTTCCTGCTCGTTCGTCATAATGGTACACTACGTATTTCCGTATCTATTAGATTAATGATGCTCGGCTACTTAGAATCTTAGAGGAACCAACCAACCTCTGCAGTATTCCTAGACAATGCACTCTTCAAACTGGTTGCACAAAAAAAAGACAACTTGAGCTATTTGCAAAACGTTAGGACACATTTTTAAGAATGACCGTACGATATCTGCTGACAATCTGGCTACTTCTCCCAACGTATTCAGGTTTAGAGAAGCAGGAACGACAGATATTCAGCTCTTTATCTGGTGGATAAAAGCCGAGTCGCAGCAGTTTGATGTCACGCTACAATAAATCACAAATTAAAAGTAGCAGAATGACCTTGAGGCTGCAAAAACACGACCCGGCGTCGGCTCACGTGACACTAAACTAAACCGCCGCAATTAAGCTTTTGTTGTGCCTTTGACCGCGCACGTGTGTGTGTGTGTGTACGTACACTTCAGGGACAAAAGAAAACAGACAAATAAAAGGAGTGGAAACGGTGAGCAAGTCTGAGCCTCGGCTGAAGACACAAATTCAAAAACACAGAAAAAGGCTCCACCGGGTGCCTACGTCTGATTGTACGTAGCTTCCGCGCCACACGCCTCCTTTTTCCTTAAGATTTCACGCGACAACCAATGACTTTCCCCTCACGCAGCTTCCACGTTTTTTGCCGTGGACCTAGTTTCTAATTAAGAGACGCGGGAACGTGAGATGACATCCGTCACCAAGAGTGTACCGGGGTTGGGATTTAATTGTGACTCAACAGGGAAACAATCAGAGGTGTGATCAACAGCAATTACAGAGAAAGTCTAAATCACTGTGACACATATTTTGGGAGTTTGAGTGAAGTGATGAACTCACGCCCGAAAGTGTATCTCACCTTCATCGTATTTAGTTACTCTTTGATCTAACAATATAATGATTTTCTTCGATATCACTCCCTTGTATTTAGTACAAAACACGTTTTTTCCCAATTAGAAATAAATTAAAAATTAAGTTTCTCTAAAATTACAAATGTGTGACTCCATCCTCCACGCTACCTGGGTCTGTGTGAGGCCCAGCTTGGCCGCCAGGTCGGCCCTCTCGGGCAGGGCGAGGTACTGGGTTTGCTGGAAGCGCTGGTTGAGCGCCTGAAGCTGCAGGCTGGAGTAGATGGTCCGAGGCTTCCGGATCTTCTTCCCCTTCCCGTTGAGCCGCACCTCCCCGTTCTCTATCACCGCCGTGGGCTTCTCATGCTCTGAGTGGTGAGCAAGCAGAGGAAATCAATTGAGTGTCCGCACTTTAGGTTTATTTATTTATTTAAATTAGGAAAGACACTGGGCCTTTTTGAGGAACAGTCAGTATTAATATATCAAGAATATACCAAGAAAGTGTAGAATGAGGTCTTATTTAGTTTTATATACTCAAGCCATTAGAGTGTAAACGTGATTTTTTTTTATCACGTATTTATTAGAAATTAACAAATATATAATGCACTGTAAAAAATTATTAGTCACCATCAAAAAACTTTTTCAACAAAATTTACAAAATAGAAAAATAACAGTGGCTAATTAGAGTATTCTGACATGGACACATTTATAATATTGCATTATTAGAGATTATTATAAATATACGAAGTTTGAGAAAATTTGAAAAATATAGAAAATGATTCCGCATAATAACTTTACGCGCTACGACGGCTAGAAACTCCCCACCCCTGACGTAAGTGGTGTTACGTTGTTTGTTTTGTTAACCGGTTCAGTTTTAACACGCCGATCTGCTGTGATAAGAACATGCGGTCGATTTAAAGCCAGCCCGTTGTGGTAATTATGAGCGGTTGCTGAGAGATACAGTGATTTCAGGTGAAAAGATAAATCCACTTCCAAACCCGTTTGGTTTACACTAATTCAGCCGCATGCAGCTCAGACAAGAGGCTTTCTCTTCTCCTTCTTTCCTTATTTTCCCCCCCCCCCCTCCCTTCCTCCTCCATTCAAGAAAGCTATACGGCGTATATGTTCGACCACAATGATCTCTGTTATGACATGAGCTCACAGCCTGCAGTGGCAGGAGGGAACAGCTGTGGACGAGCCCAAGGCCCCACAAGACGTTCAGACCCTGCAGCCGAGCTGCAGCTCCTCGCCTGGAGAAACCGTGGAGGACAGGAAAAAAAAACACAAAAAAACAAAAAAAAACAGGAAAGGATTCGACAAAGAAAGGTTTAAATTTCCAACTTGCACGATTGAATTTTGCCGATATTGGCGCCACGGATTCCAATGCTCCATTTGTAACAGTAAGAGTCGGTGTGACTCCAGAAACCTGCCATTACGCCAAAAAAAAAAGAAACATGTCATGTCACATGAGCGTGAGCGAAATATTTTGTTTCCTAAAAAGTTGAGAATCGTGGCCACGCGATAATCTGCTTAGAGGTCGATTAGATCCCAATCAGACCGTTTTCTAACAACACGAATCCGACTGCGTGTCACAGCTGATCATTTTCTGTGCCATGCTTTCAAAAAAAAATAAAAAATACACGTTTTGAGAATTCGTTAACGGCCGATGGAGTGAACTTTATTTGCTGAGGCATTACTTTATTAACGCAGAGAGCACGCGGAAGAAAGGAGGAAAAAAAAAAGTTCCTTTCAGGACATTTAATGGATTCAAATTTAATTTTAATAGAGCTGCATTAAAGTCGCTTTGCATGTATGCAAATGTACACGCTTTTCTGTGAATTTTGTGTCTGCGAATGGAGAAGCTGTGGACATTTTGTATTTTTTTTTTAAATGCTTTTCATTTTTCATCTATTGTGTTTGTGCTTTACTTTTTGAGAGTAAAAGCAAAGCAAGCAGGTGTTGGCTGAAGGCGTTTTTTTTGTGTTAAAGTGATAAAACAAAGACAAAAGTAAATGCAGAATTCCAAAACTGGCCCCAGTTGCACCTGGACTGGATGTGTGCACCTATGGCCTGCAGCGCCTCAGATATATTATGGTAAAAAAAAATAAAAAGAAAGAAAAGTAATGTGAGGAAGGAGAAAGAAAAGTGATATTTCTGAAAGAAAAACAAAGATCCTTTTGCCTGGAGTCAAGTACTTCATTCACGCTGAACAAACAGAGCTGCGTTATTGCAGTAATATGATTAAACATCTCTGCGTCTGTTTACAATTAATTTTACATATGTAATGACAGACAGACACCGTTTGTCTGAGCAATGAGTGAACCATGCACATTTAATGTAGCTTATTATCTTAAAAGCTGGTGATAAAATCTCAGATTTTACATTTTTAATTGCATGATGCAGTATTTAACATTAAATTATAAGATTTTATTCCCAATTCAGATTAAGTTATAAAGCATCCTTAATGAAACAACCATAAAATCTGGATGTAATATATTTAAATGTATTTCTATAGGTTTTTTTTCTTTTTCTTTTTCCACTCAGTAGTTTTGTGAATCTTGTGGCAGCAGACTAGATTAGAACCGCAGGCCCAGCAGAAGCAGAGAGGGAAACGCTGTGGCTGTTATTTGGGAGATGATGATGGTGGTGATGATGAGGATGAGGGTTTGGGTTGGCGTTTTTTTTTTCTCTCTTTTTTTTTTTGGAGGGAAGTTGAATGTCCCGCGGGCCGCTGCGGGACACCACAGCACCGGTGTTGACCGCTTCTTGTGGAGAGTCTACACGGCCTCTGCAGGCCTTAAAACTCGTCTCCCGTCCAACCCCAAAGTACACTAAACACGACGCTGTGGCCGAGCTGTGTGTGGATCCAATTATTGTGCGCCGCTGTGGCTCATTTTCGTGTTTTTTTTCCTCTCTGCAGACTATTGGAATTTTAATGGTCTGATTTTTTTTATACCCCCACTAGTTATTAGTTTTGTGCGCACTGGTGCACTCAATGTCTGAAGCCACAACTTGTGTTTTTATTATTGTCCCTAGAACCTCAGTTTAACCAGAAATATCTCGCTGATACTAAAAATATATTTCAAAACGATTCCGGGAATTCTTAATGAAACATATATTAATATTTCTTTTTTTAAAGTCTAAACTCTTGAAACAAAGGAAAAGTGCAAACATGATCTGGGCAGTTTTTTTTTCCGTTTAGCTGTGCGTAAAAACCTACCCGCATCCTCCAGCCTGGTGTGTCCAAGGGCGCCGCCGTGACCCCCGTGCTGGTAGGGCAGGTAAGCCCCCGGGTGGTGCGCGCTCACAGAGCTGTGGTAGGGCGGGTATGCCAACGGGCGTCCGTACGAGGACGCACCGGAGGAGAAGGGCACATCGTGCTGCGAGGCCCCCACGGCGTGCAAGCCGTGGACCGGGTAATGGTTGTGGGACAAGCCCGAGGAAGGCTGCTGGTGTCCGGGGTGTCCCGGGTAACTGTGGCCGGCGAACTCCAAAAACGCCGATTTGGACGGATCAGTCGGGACCAAAGTGTCCGATATAGAGCTCATAGTCATCATTGGGGAGAGGGGCTGTGGTGCGGTTTGGAAAAAAAAAAAAAAAGAAAGAAGGGTCAGCTATGACCTCCAGGAGGGGGTCATCATAAAGCAACCCACCATCAAAAGAAAAAGAGAAGAATAAAAGTCAGCAGACTTTCAGCGAAGCGTTTCACTTCCCATAAACCTGCAGCAGCGTTTAAAAACCGAACGAAATGGCGGGTTTAGGTGGGTTTGCCCTCCGCTACATCCCAGCTGAAGGCTCCATAAACGCCAGCGTTCAAAATCATTGAGTCCAAGAGAGACAGAAAAGACGCATGACATTAAATCAACAAAGCAAACGCGTAGTCAACTAAAAGAACTCCAGATATAAAAAAAAAATTAAATGTTTAATATCCTTCCAGTCACGCGTTTCCCTTCCTTCTGTCAATCCAAAGAGTTTGTTTTCCCCTCGTGTTGTGAAGAGACTCCCGGCAGCAGAGAGGACCAGAGTGTGTTCCTCCCCTCCAGTGCGCGCTGTGCGTCTGCACGGACCCCCTCTCTCTGGCTGCGCTTGGCACACGCGGCGCGCTCATTGGCTGCAGCGCCGCGCCGTGTCACACAAATCACAACCGGCACCGGCGACCGATCCGCGCTCCCCGGGCTTTGGCTGAGACCAGGCCTCAATAACGCAAAAAAAAAGGAGAAAAAAAGACCTTCAGTGAAAAGCAATTTTTAGAGATTAAAATATTAAGTGGACTAAAACGTATGTGGGGAACGATTCTCTAAATGAACGTTAAGGCGCCAATTTCTTAATGCTTAGTGACTGGATGGATATATCTATAAATACAACAAGCATTCAAGTAGCCTAAAGAATTTATGGCTTATAAAATATCATCATTAGGGTTTATTTGTTACTGTAATCATTTATAAAGCGTTTTATTGACTATTTAGGCGATAAATAACCTCGTGTTTAACTCCGTTTATCAGACCCCTGCATGATTTCACGCAAATTAAATACTCGTGTGCAACGTCAAGATGTCTTTTTTTCCCCCCTCGTGTAAAAACAAAAAAATTAAATTGAAAATATAAACGGCATATAAGTCATTCAGTGGCGAAGACAGCAGGCGATGGCAGATAGGCTCAGCGTGCGCAACGCCTCTTCTAAAATAAAATCCTTCCCCGTTTGCCAAACGCAAAATAAGGCGGATCAGACCCAATTATTTCAATAAGCCGCTGTTGAAAACTGCCCGGCTTTATTGGCCATTAACTTCCATCAAACAGACACTTATAACTGACCCGTAATAATCTCATATTTGGGCCTGAATACGAACCGAATGAGATAAAAGCTGGAGAAGAGGAAGAAAAAAGAAAAGAAAAGACGCAGGCACACATCTCCTGTGGTCCCACTACACTACGGGGGGACAATTACAACTCACGTGGCCTTTTTTTTTTTTTTTTCTTTTTTCTTCTTTTCCAGAAACTCAAAACTTGTGATTTTGGCAGAAGCTCGGACACTGTAATTTCAGCTCACGGTCATTATGCTCATCTGGAAATCCCGGATTGTGGGCCTGCTCTTGAATGCAACTTAAATCTCTTGTGTACATACGGAATCATATGGAATTAAATGATTTCCATAACAAAAAAACCTAATATATCACATCAAACTATAGCATTATTCTACTTTACTTGTAATTTAATGACATAAAGTGAAAACATCATTGCTTTTATTTTCATGCATAAATGAACAGATTCAGATAAAGATGCAATAAAAAGCCTCAAAGGGTCCAATGTATGACCAGGTAATGGTGGTTAAAAAAAAAAAGTAGCAAATTAATCAAGTACGTATATTTGAAGTACTTATATTTGAATGATCTATTTATGTTGCATTATTATTGCGACACATTCATGTGACGGTTGGTGTAACTTGTTAGAGCAAGATTTTATCTGAAGGCTTAGATTCATTGGCAAAGATAAAACCAGGACTTCCACACAATAATAAAATAAATAAATAAAAAAAAATAAAAAAAAGTTCAATCAGATAAATGTAATAAGTTCCACAAAGCTCCTCCAAGCTTCTGCCACTGTATTTGTAAGGCACAAAAAGCCTCACGATGATAACACCGTAAACCTCTTTAAGACAGAAACACCGCAGCAAACAGCAGCTCCTTGCTCTGCACGACAAAACGGTCGCAGTTGTTCCGAATGTTAAAATGCTTCTAAGATTTTTGTGTTACTTGGTAGGGAAAATAAAAGGAAACTATAGTTTAACAGAGGGTTTGAAATCAGCTTTTCGTTGTGAAGCTACAGCAGGGAAATGCAGCTTAAACGGTAGCTGTGGGCTGTTGTGTGATTGTTCAAGATCCCACCTTTTTTAGTGGAACACCGTGGGATTTCATTTTGGGAAAACGTAAATAAATTGAGCCAGAAATTATAAATATTACGTTTAGAATTTTGAAAGAAGGCCAAGACGGAGCAGACAGAGATGTAGACTTTAATCAGTTTTTATTATTCCGTTCCCAAAGAACAAGTGTAAATGTTCCAAGGTGGGCGACCATGTTTGTGACCTTTGTAATGTTCAGAGAAGAGGTGGGCGATCTGGGTTTAAAAAAAAAAAAACGATAAAAACCTTCTAATTCCAATCCATATTTTTGACTCTGTCACTACATTCTGTCTTCTGCCTCTAAGATGATACTTGAAAGTTTAAAATGAGTAAAATAAGCTGCTTAACTACAGTTTTAAGCGAACAAACAAGTCTGAAATATGAAAACAACAACAGCATGTCCTCCTCCAGGCAATCCCTTCGGTTTCATCTTTCCATCTCTGGCTTTGCTTATCGTACGGTATGGACATTTAATTTTTAATTTACTGTAAGGTGACCAGATTTACCAGGGACATTTACAGCGGATGATTAAGAAAAAAATTAAATGTTATCAAGATAAAATTAAAAAAGGAGCACAATTACAGTTTAATTTATTTTAACATATTGATTCATATATAAACTGCTATATCTGTAACATCAATAGCAGCATAACCGACTACTGTAATAATTGTAGCCTGCGCTGTAGTCTGGGACAGTCCCCAGAAATCGGGCACGTCTGGTCACCCTAATTTACCGGAGGATGTGGCTGTTTCTTTCTCCTGACTCATTTGCTGGTTCTGGTCATACTCTGGCTAGTGGTTGTACTTCAGGTGGTGGAATGAATTTGTTGTGTTGCTATCCTTAATCCTTAATCATTATCTTTATGGGACAAGTTTGTTCCACGTCCACCTCATGATATCTGAACCAGCTCCATATTGGTGACGAGGTGGCCTCATTTAGCCGTTAGCCGCAGGTGAGCTACGACTAAGCTAAGTGGCACTTTAATATATTTGTCACAAACTTTTGCACCAGTTAAATTTGGGACAGGCACCTTTAAGACTGTTGCGTTGCCGAGATACAAGCATTGTGTTTTTACATTTTAGTTCTGTTGAACTTAATCCACATGTTCTTTCAGAAGCTTATGTGAGTTGCCGTGACAGAATTTTACCTCCGCTTGCCTGATTTGTGTTTCCTCTACTGCTCACAAAACCATGATCCAGCTAGCCAAACGTAGCTAGCCAAACGTAGTCCCATTTATTTTTGGTTCAATTTGTTGGTTGCCAAAACAATTCAAAGAAGCTGAAAAGTTTATCGGATGCATTTGTTTTTAGCACCAACAACTGCGACTAGAATGCCCGTTCCCTGCGCGTCAATGCCCTGCACTCCATGAACGGGCAACGAATGCTAGCATGGCTTGCGCACAACATCAGTGTATGTAACGTCCAGCCACACCTTCAAGTCAAATAACCAGTATGTGACAAATGACGGATGAGGCACACTCACAGAACTATCCCCACGACTTTTTAAAACGTCTGTATCATGTATCCACTTCCGATTTCACCCCCTCGGCGCTATCCATAGCTAAAAGCTAACCTTTACTGCAATGTTGACAGCTACTGTAGCCATAGAAATGTAGCACTACTGGAAGGGCTCAACCGGCTTCTGCCATGAATCACGGGTAACATTACTGATTCGATTCTTGATCGTATGACGGGATGTAGCCATACAACCGGTTTTCTTAGGCATAAACAACGAGCTTTATGGAAGCCAGCATCGGCGCAGGTGCGAGTTCTTGGCTAACAAACATGTCAGCTCACAGCTCACCGAAGACCACGGCCTCTAAACTGTTTCACTTTCTCTTTTGACTTGCAAAATTATCTTTTAAATTGATAAAACATCGTGGATGTGATGGGATTGAAACATGTTTTTTTTTTTTTCTTTCCCCACTAACTGCCGTACGTATATTTCGTTGTGCGGTGTTCACTGGAAAGAGTGGGACTTCCCTTCTCTGTTTGTAGTTTGCATGTTTACTTTGTTGACAATTGCTCTGTCTTGCTTTGATTGCACGACTTTGGCTCTTAATGCCGTAGCCTTACCCCACTCAAGAGACACTTTTACTAAAAGATGCAAACCGAGAAAACTACACAGACGACACATACGGTTGTGTTTGCTTTGACCTTTTTTGATCGAGAATCTTTTGTAAAAGCCTATAAAGGTGCTTGAATTGTATGTGGAGTGTGAATGAATCACAATATGTCAAATAAGAAGGACATTTTGTAGTTCTGACCATGCCAGCTGGAAAAAAAAAATAAAGAATTAATAATAATTTGAAGGTATTGCAGACAAAGAGAGAAAGGCATAAAGGAGGAGGAGGAGAGTGCGCACTTAAGAGAGCGAGAGATGTTTTGGCATGTTTCTTCCTCTTTTCTCTTCTCCTGTCTCTAGGATCCAGGTTATTATACCAACAGACTGATGTGTGTAGACTTATTACACATCCCAGCCTGCGCTCCGGCTTTCATCTGAAGCCAACATTCCTCCCCTCCCTGACTTCACCTCTGTGATCGTTGGGCACACCCTCCTCCGTCGTGTCAATGCTGTTATTTAGTGGCACTGTCTTTGCTAACTCGTCAAATTTTCTTTCTTCTTTTTGTTTTGCTCTGTTTTTCGGCACCGAGTGAAATAAGTCAGTTGTCTGGGCGGGATAGGGGCTCGGAGGGATGTGCAAATTATCAGTCTCGTAAAAACTAAATTGTGTTTGAAAACCGAAGGTTGTCTTTTACCTCTACGTCCGAGATGCCTTTATTCACGTATTCTGCTCGATCTCAAGGAAAATTTGCCGCATTTGAATGCAAAAGTGGCCACACTGCATATATTTTTGAGTAATTTTTAAAGGAACAATTGATTTAAAAGCCTCTGATTCATCGAGTGACGCAAGCTAAAGATTTGGCTCAAGCATATACATCGATTTTCTCGCCCAAATGAAATACAATTTGTCATGCGGTGTCAGGTCGAGACAAGATACCGTCTGACAGGCTTCTGTACAGCAGGTTATGGTAACACGGGCAGGTTGGTTTACACCTCCAGGGAGAAGGAAAGAGAGGATGGGCAAGTAATGGATGAAGATGTACACAATTTCAAACCATTAGCAATGAACTCAGAGCCCTAAGGAATATTGTTTTGGGTAACCAAAACCACCCCAAAACTAAGGCAACTAAGATTTTTGAAGTTTCAATAAAAGTACAATTGAGCTTTGTACGTGTTTCCATTGAAAGGCGTTTGGTGTAGGAGCTGTAACTCCCGTAAAGCCTCGTCTCATGATATCTCATAAACATCCCATAAATAAATATGTATGATGTTCATGAAATAACAAAAATTATGGATCCGCCCCAAAACTTCAAAATGTGGCCATTAATGGTGGCGGCTCTAGAGACGCAATGCATGATGGGATATTCACCACCTGTTGAGTGAACATCGGATGGTCACTACTTTTCGCAATGCTTTATGGGAAATTTTGAGTGCCCTATGTAGGGCATAGAATTTGATTATTGATTTCAGACACTCACTTTGAGGAAGATGGACTTCAAATGAACTGGTCACATGACCCCCTGCGTCATCTCCAGTGACTCTGGAAAATGCGAAAAAAGCGTTTCCTTTGCACTTCAGCTATAAACTTTTATACCGTTACATCTGCAATAAACCACCTCACAGAAGCATTAAAATGTTTTAATTAAGTTTGAGAAGTTTTGAAGAAATATAGGTGTTTCCATTATCAGCTTTTTATTGTGAAATTTAGGTTTTGCTCTTTTTCTAGGGGTAATGGAAATGCAGCAAATGAAAATCTTTCCCAACTCATTGTATTCCTTATTACTGCGAACCAAATTCCTTGTATGGTTCACCAGTTAACACAGTGCTTGTGAAGCACGTATTTTGCAGCATATCAGAATCAGAATCATCGTTATTGGACAAGTATGAGTGCACATACAAGGAATTCCAGTCACTTTCTTCAATGGTACAAGACAAAGCACTTAAATAAGCGTAAAAAAATAAAGCGCCAAAAAATGGAAAAACATAAATTAGACTTTTACAATAAAAGTATTTAGAGAAAGCAATTAAAGGGCAGAATATATATATACACATATATAAAAACAATGGGCATATATAAACAATGAACTTGAACAGTAAGTATATACAATTAATAAAGAGTTATTGTGAGAATGGTCATGCCCTCTGTTTAATATTATATGAATATAATGGTTTGCCAGAGCTGAAAAGGGGAGGAGCCTTATCAAAAGAGTGAATGAAGTTACCAAAATAACTTACGTTCTATGAGGTATGGATGTCAGGATGAATTAAATAGAGCCTAGGAGGTGTCCAACAAACTCTGTGTTCAGAAGAAGGATTAAGAGAGCAACTGGTGTCAAGTGCTGAAAGAAGAGAAGCAACTAAGGACCACAGGTATTTGCCTGTGTTTGTGTAATTGCAGACGATAGGAGATTGGGTTTGACTTTCCATCAGAAAAAAAATGCAAAACTAATTTGTAAGGAACTCATGAGGTGAGGTTTTGTTTTTATGTAAACATCAGGGAAGCTGTTTTATTTCATCCCCTATTTAAACACTTATTTGCCTTGACAGTATCTTATTTGTAATGTTGGCATTGTCAGACATTAGGCATAGCCAATGTATGATTTGTAAAATACAATCACAATCCAAGCCTGTTCTCATCAATGGAGATAATCTAGATAATCTTCGTATTGTTCTGGTGCTCAGTACAACCTTTTATAGACAACCTAATATTATCTCTTTCCTTTTATCACTGAGGATACGACTAACAGACCCTAACCAGTCCGAACATTGGTCTTTTTATTTACAGATATTGCTGTTTCAGAGCAGAACCTACATTGTCAAATTTGAACATACGTAACATACGTAGAGTTTGATATACATTGATATGGTGACACAAGGTTTAGAACTCATGGGTGCAACAAAGTACACAGATGAGACAAAACATGCACACTTACAGATGAAGGGAACAGTGTTGTTTATCCTGTAATACTTATGCTAAGTTTATACTAGCAGTGAGAGAGCAAGTAGCTACAGCACATTTTCGATATGATGCTACTAGTTGACGTACGACGCTCGTACATGGAAGTTGAGTTGGCTTCTACTTCTTTTGTCGCTTCTCTGATGTTTTGATGTGTCAACCAAAAACATGCATTAGTTGCAACTGTTTCTGTGTTATATTTACAATGCACCCCACAAATGTCACACACATTTCTGGGAACGTCTGCAACAAAATTGGGAAGAACTCTCTGAAAAATATTTGATTTCCATTTTTAGAAAGAAAGCATGTCACAAGTGTTTACACGTGTTAAATGAACCAAAGATGGTTACTTTAAGTCGAGTTTAGAATATAGTTTGGGTTATATATTGATTACATGATTCTTTTGAAACAGTTCAGTTGTTTATGTGAGCTTTTAATTCAGAGTAAAATGAGACTGCAGGTTTTATGTAACCCTTTATCATTAGATGCTCAAAGTACATTATTCATCCACTGGTGGTTAGGGTTAGGGTTAGTAACCTCAGTAGTCTGGCGGGGACAGACTGATTGAAACATGGTTGCCAATCCGCGACCACCACCAAACATCACTCATTCGCAATTATACACCAGTGGGGTACACACTGGAAGCAAGGTGGACCTTTCCCAAGGACACAACGGACAGTGAAGATTTCGGTTATTGTATGACTACTATGCTGCAACAAATTTGTTGGACTCCAAATTGAAACGTACTGATCTTAAACTAACCAACTAAACCGGACCAACTGATTTCATTGTGCCCGATACCTCAGGAGACCTTCAGAGCTCTGGTACAATCCCTGGCCTTGGTTTGCTGGAGCCGTGTTGTCTGCATGCAAAGGAGAGTATTAGGCACAGGTCTTTTGACTAACTCATTGTAGAAACAATAGATGTTTTTATTGCCCTACACTTGCGCTGTCATCATCAGTAGCTCGACAATGGAAGAAAAATGTCAGTGTCAGTGATTTATGCCAATGTGAGTGACTTTAAGCACGGACGAGCAGCATAAATAGAAGAAAAACTGGTTGACACGTTGAGAACCTGAGAGCAACAAGTGCATGTGAACATGTCTAAATGACAGTGATATACATCATAGAGTGTATGCACATGGGAAAAAAAGCACTTTACTGTATGTGGCCCCGTTACCCCGCCAGGTGAGATGAAGCAAGGGCTAAGGTAGACGCTGCCTGTGTGTGCCTCCTCCGCTAAGACTGTAATTATGGCGTGCCATTATGGAGTGCAGAACAAAGGCGAGCCCTGCAGCTCTGCAGCAGCCGGAGAGCAGGGGATGTACTGCTGCCTCTATTCACACCACAGTTAATAACAATACTCCTCAACGCACTGCAGACAGCACGGCGTCAACCCTCCCACGTGTGTCTCCTTAGGTGCGTATGTGTTCAAGGGGGGAGGGAGAGGAGGGGAGGAGGGTGTGTGTGTGTGTGAGACGAAGACAGAAAGACGGATTGTGATGGGTTTGCATGCTTGTACTTTGCATACATCGTGCATGTATACGAGAGAGTCAGAGGACAAGTCCAGGTTTGAAGTCAGCCTCCTCCAGGATGCTGCAGGTATGGTGAACCGAGCCGGGTTCATCCTTAAAATGTGCCAATCATCTTCTTAAAGCGAGGGAAAGAGTAAATTGCCATGTGCAAGCTGAAAACGGTTAGAAATTCTTGGTGCATTTAAAATGTGTCTGCATTGTGTGCGTGTCAACGGAACAATGCAGCCTTTCGGTTCGGCTGGGCCAGGATCTCTCCTGTGTTTTCTTGTAGAGTGGGAGGTGGAAATGTTGGACAGTGTTTTTTTGTTTGTTCATTTGTTTGTTTTCTTAAAACAAGTCATTGTTAAACTTTTGTCTTTTCAAGTGTAAAGGCTGTTACATACTCCGCGAGAAGTTACATCACTTTGTTCTCGCAGTCCTCGTTTGGGAGTTCTCACAGCATCAAGCGGGCAGAACTTTTTTCCCCCTCATGTGGTGTCCGGTTACGCTTCTGTGATTGGTCAGAAATTGGAAGTGGGCGTGGATAACGCGGAAATGATAGCCTCTACTGTGAGCTTCCAGATGCCCTTGTGACTGCCCTAACCCTAACCCTAAGCCTCCTGGGTATGGATCGGGATACTGTGCGTGGGTGGACGCTGAATTAACGGCGTGATCCGACAGACACAGCCGCCATAACGGTTGGCCGGCATCCGAAAATAAGAAAATGCCTCTTGTCGTCCATCTCCCACAATGCTTAGTGGATGAGGCGTATGCTGCAGTGGGAGGGGCCTATGAGGACTTCCCTGGAGTTTGGCTCTCTCTTTTTTCGTGAAGATAAAATGACAAACTTTTCTTGCTCTCGCACCTAGGGCTTCTTGCAGTGTATGTAACAAGCTTAACAGTGAACCCACAACCAAATGTTGTTCAGCCATCGTACATTTCCTCTCCTATGGGTCAAAGTGGACTCCAAACGCCTTCTCCCCAAGTCTTTGGTCACACTACTGCTCCTATGACAGAGTGATCCACCAACCAATCATATGTTTTTGTCTCACCGGTCAATTTTTAACTGTTTGACAACATCTAACGATGTCAAGAAGCGCTTGAGCGACACTACATGGCAGCTAGTCAACAACGGCCAGTAGTTTTTGGAACTTCTATTGTTTGTAGTGTACAAGTAAAAGTCCTTTCTTCTAAATGAAACCACAATTCTGGTTCATTTCAAACTGACTTTTCACTTTGGTGACATTTAAATTGATGGTGCGTCGCACAAAGTAGTGTATATCATGCACGATCCTGCCGCTAGGTACCACCCATGTCATTAGCATAGCTGGCTAGCGTCCCCATATGGAGAGTTTTATCGCACTTGATGAAATATCTAGCTGTAATTTGTAGTTTTTGTTCCGGTGGAAGAGCTTACACTTGTTGATCTGATATAATCACATGGACTTTTTTGCAACCCCCAGCTCAGCACGATCTCTCAAAATGGGTGGGCGAGGACTCCAACATTAGCATAACACATGCACCCACCATAGCCACATGAGCTGAATATGTGGCAGGTTAAAATAAACTGGAAACTTATTATTAATCATGACCCCTGAGATAACTCGGGCCTCCTTTGGGTGGGCTTGATCCCTAAGTGGGAACCTTCATCACAGTAGTTCCTTAGCTAGCTGCAGTGTAATGCATGCTAAAATGTGGCAGTTTTGCTAATAATATAAATCAGCCACTGTTTTTCTGCAGAAATTATATTTACTGATATTTGGATTTTACTTGAAATAGTTCATTCTAGTAATCTGAGCCTAGTACAGATTACATATCAGGCTAAGTGTCTTCAAAATTCTTGTAAATGCAGAGTGGAGTGGCTGAATTCACAGCACCAGTAATGGACTGATGCTTTTACGTCACTAGATGCTCTTAATACAACATACCGTGACTGTGCTTGCATACATGCACAAGTTAAGTACAATCCTGGTCCTGCCAGAAAGTCTTCTATGAGTTTGGATTTGCATATTGTAAAAATAATGTTTACGCTAGCGGAGGTTGTCATATTATGTTGGCGCGCAGCCAGATCTTTGAAGGAATGTGGGAAATGCAGTATAACCGTCGCGTACATGCAAACACAAATGTGTGTGCACGTGTGCTAAGCGACGACACCTGGGAAAATACTCATCTGAAATGTGCACCTACTGCAGCGGGTTTACATGGAGACATCCGTCAACGTATCAAAATCGTTTTTTTTCTTTCTAGTCCCTGAGGGATTAGACGTTATCATCATTACTGAGGGTTAACTTTGCATAGCTGACACTCGTGTTTAGATTGTCAGTTCAATCCCGCTAACATTTAATCCCACAGACATGAGCCAAAGGTGTTCATGAACAAGTAACGGCAATTTTGCAGCTTTAGAAATTCATTCCAACTTGTCAAATCAAACTATGTGAATATCAATTCGTTTTTTTTTGGAATGATAAACCTCTGAGAAAAAAAAAAAAAAGGAAGAAGATCCTGGGACTTTAATGACTTTTTGTATTAATGAATATTTTGTGAAAGCAGTATTGTGACACATTACTTAAATGTAGTTCTGTCTTGTGTGTACACTTGCAGACATCGTCAACTTTCTGACCAATGCGTGAACTCAACAGTCTACACCAAAAGAAAAGAGAGAAATGAGATGAAAGAGGAGAGGATAACAGCTTGGGCAGCTGCGTTCTCAGATCTCGCCCTCGTCCGCCAGTTGACCCCCAGAGTATTTATGAACCGATTTGAGCAAGTGTATTAAGGATGAAAAAAAAAAGTCTTAGGGGAAGCTTTTCTTAATTGTCAAAGGGACCAGATGCAGCCGCTCTTTCACAGAGATCGTCAACCGGAAGTGTTTCGCCGCTAAAGAACTCGTCCAAGGCCATTTTTGGGTCATTCAGTGAGTCGAGCAAGTAGTCACAGTTGTTCTGCACCTTTAGCATTTCACCACCACCAACAGCAACCTGAAGCAACATAAGCCAATGGTAAACCAAGTTAACTAAACTAAAACCATTGCTAGGTACTCATGTCATTAGCATAGCTGGCTAGCATCCTCGTATGGAGATCTTTCTTGCAATTGACGAAATAGCTAGCTAAAGTTGATCCGATATACTCCCTTGGACTTAAGTCCAACCCCTCGTTTAGCAAGATGTCTAAAAAATGGGTGGGCGGAGACTCCAGCGTTAGCATGACACATGCAGCTACAATAGCCACATGAGTGGCATATGTGGCAGGTTAAAATAAACTGGAACGACTATTTCAGTCCTTATTAATCATGACCCCTGAGATATCTGGGGCCTCCTTGGGGTGGGCTTGATCCCTAAGTGGGAACCTTCATCACAGTTGCTCCTTAGCTAGCTGCAGTGTACTGCATGCTAAAATCAACCACTGTTTTCCTGCAGAAATTATATTTATTTATACTTGAATTTTACATGAAATAGTTCAGTCTAGTGTTCTGATCAGAGTACATATTGGTTATTTTGTTAAATAAAAGCGATATTTCTAAAATTTTGATACAGCACAATTGCTCTTTTTATGTTCCATTGAAAGGTGTTTTCTCATGTTGCGATGTCCCATAATTTTTTTATAAATTCTCGTCACATGAGACCCCGCGCATCATCTCCAGTGATGGGGAAAGTGTTTCCATTGAATTTGATATAAACTTTTACATCGAAACACCTGAAAAGGTGTTTTAGCTTTAGATATTGGAGGTTTTTCGAAAATGCAGAAGTTTCCATTACCATTTTTTTTTTTAATTATGATATTTAGGTTTTGTGTTGATCTAAGGGTAATGGAAATGCAGCAAATGTCAGTTTCACTGGTTTTGGATTTCTTAAAGACGTTCCAGCACTCACTCCGAAGTGGCTCCTGTAATTTTGAATAGCTGGTAGAGCTAGTTTTTTTGTTTTTTAATTTGTGTTTTAATTTGTGCATCAACCGATAGACCCGTAGATGTTTCATATGAAAACTACCACCAGTTATTTAGAAAGAAAAGAAACTTCATGTTGAATTTGTTCAGATTCAGAAGTCAAGTGGTGAAAAGAGATATTTCAGTCTCAGCAGGTCATTATAATGTAATGTTGATTGTGGTGCAGGCCGGTAAGAAGCAAGCTAAAGTGGCTGGTCACAAGCTGGAGCAGTGGAGGCTGAGCCAGGCTACAAATTATTAATTTGGAACAAGTGAGTAACAGTCACGGAACAAAGAGAGTAACTAAGGGAAAAGAAAAGAAAATATTAAAGACAAAAAGTGTATTCATAGTCAGCCAGGATTAGAGAAGTACTGCACAGGAGAAGGAAAGGACAAGAGACCAAGGTGTATATATGCTGCAGGGCTTGATAGGTGGATGGAGTTCAGGTGTGCACGTTGATTGGCAACACCCAGAGCCAATACATGGAGAAGCTGCGCAAGAAATGAGGGAAATAACATGCCAGAGTCATGACTGTGTTGGACTTGATTTAGAGATACCATGACCTGGATGAGTGGGAGACTTCACAGACGCCACTGCTAATGAACTATGACCAATCTGTTGCTTTGAACGCCGTCCATCCCCTGCACCAGCAGATGAGGGGTAATTCACAAAAAGGCTTGCTGAAGTTTTAAAGTTTCAGGAAGGGCCGTGTGTTTATCTGACCTTTCCCATTCAAACGTGCAGTCTTGGATCTGCGTACGGTTTGACTGTCGGGTCAAAAATGCAGAAGGCTGCAGAAGGACGGCCAACTTTTCAACCTGGTATCCAGTTCTAATATATCCATGACGGGAAACGCACAGATACAGATCCCTTTTTCTAAAGCTTTCTGTAATAAACTTTACTGGATATGTCTTAAGCAGGGTTTTCTTTATGTGTTATGATTAGCAGGATATAATTCCTGTCTAAGCAAAGGTGTGGTGACTATATTCAGACGTAAGGGGACCCAGCATTGAAATGTTGTACAAACTCCCAGAAAGCCTTTTTTGATTTCTCTTGTTGTGTTTTGGAAGATGACGACCGGCTTGTGATCCTCTGACGTTGTACTGTCAGTCTCCACCTGTCCGTACACCGTATGTCAAAACAACCGCTACGTTGTTTCGTGGCAACCGCAGCAAACAGTTGTACTTTGATGAGGAAAGCATTACGCAAATGCACGGTGACTTGGGGCAAGAAAAACGTGTTTCTTTTTGAAACCTACGTCAGGTAGCACCTGAGGAAGTTTATCGCCGGATCACGTGCAAAACTATATGTATTCATGCACGTCGATCTCTGGCTTGATGTCACTTGAACGTGGCCCGAGGCTCAAATCCTCTAGTTTCAGTCGAGAAGTTTGTTCTCCAGGAACACGGTGTCTTTTGATATTTATTTCACTTTCCACACCCTAAGTTCAATTCAAGGTGTGTGTGCACAGGCTGGTATACGCATGTTAGCTTTGATATTTGGATCCGTGTGTCTCGTCCTGCATGTTTCAAGTGGGAGTGTTTCTATTGGCAAACTTGTGGGTATCCATGGCTGTCAGTCAATGTTGATTTGCAGCGTATGTGTGCTCTGAACAACGCCAGATGACATAGGGCATTTATCCGTCTGAAGAGCAGATGCGGGAAAGACGCTAACGTAAAACTTCTTCTTTTTCTTTTTCTCTACACAATTGCACTTGAGCAAAAACACAAAATCCAGATGAAAATAATCACCTTAATTTTGTTGTTCAGCATCAGTTTAATTCAAATTGTCTTTGTGGAGATGCTTTAAGGCCAAGGACCCCCAAACCGATGGAGAGATTAAGTAGGGACCCCCTATGATATGTGTTCTATATTAAACTTGGCCTTGTTCTATTTATAAATATACATTATTATATTTTTGCATTCAATATTAAGCTATTAGAAAAATACATGGGTGCAAATATTATAATTTTTTATTTCAAAATGTGCAACAGAAGGTTACTGTGTATAGGAGGCTTAGATTGACAGGTCTATTACTAAAATATGTTGGATTCACGTTAATGTGTATTTAAAAATTGTGGGGGAAAATTAAAAAAATGTATAAAAATTGTCTAATCAGTCAAAGATTTTGCATTTTCCATGGTAAGAAAACATGGCGCCGTCTGCTGGCTCTGCTACTCCCTTATCTAGGCAACACATACACGAAACAGAGCCTCACTTCGTTCCTATTCATCGTTTACATGACTTTCGACCAGTTTGGGAAAAGGAATGTTCTAACCCTGGGAAAGCAAATTAAATTTAATTTGGTCTGGGCCTGTTTATTCCGATTGAGGTGTTTATATGGAGCATTTTCATTCGGCTTGTGCTTCTGAAACGACTCTAATTGGAATATTTGCTACCATGTAAACCCAGCTACAGAGAGACAGGCGACCATTCACACTCACACCTACAGCCAATTTAGAATCACCAATCAAACTAATGAGCATGCCTTCGGACAGCTGGAGGATGGGAGAACATGCAAACTCCTAGAACCTCTGAACAGAAAGTATATTTCAACCACTCTATTAGACTAAGTGTTTACATGATTCTCAACTGATCTTGCTATGAATCAAACAAGTTCCTCCAAAGACTTTATTGTTTTCCAGAAGAGAAACCTCGCAGAAGATGCCACATCAGCAGGTGTGTGTGTACGAATCCACTGTGTAAATCCTGCATCTGAGCAGAAACCGAGCAATTTCTCTCTCTCTGACCTTCCCCTTCAAGAAGCTGACATCAAGCCAAGAGTAACAGACTTCGGAGCTGGACCGACAGCATTCCTTTCTCCCAGTTTCTGGATTTCTCTTTTTCCTCGTCTTTTCCTTTTCTTTTTTCTATTTTTTTCCCACCACTGTCAAAACACACACGCACAAGCGCAAACAAACACGTTCACATGCACCAGCATTAGCGGGGGGAGATGATGAATACCCTATGCGGATGGACTGAATTAAAAACAACATTAATGAGAAAGCTCTAATTGCCGTCATTTATCAGCCTGTCTGGGGTTGAACTCTGAAGCTCACACAGATACAAATCAGTCCAACTCCCATACTGTTAGGAAAGAGTGAGTCAGCGTTTTCCTTGTTGGAATTTCTTCATTATGATGCACACATGTTTACGTTGCATGCAAGTTTCTAAAAACTGGATGCCAATATTGTGATGCCAAGGATTGTCTTGTTTCCATGAGGGCGTTGAGCCAGTTTCATTAAAATAAGATGCAAAAAATAAAAGAATGAAAATCCATTAAATCATGTTTCCAAATGTTTGCAACTGCACCCTCAACCCCAAATTCAAACCCCAAATTGTCGAGGAAAACTGCAACGATGACGATAGCTTTGAAAAATGCCAGTGCGTGAACTGTAAGTCATTTTGCGAGGTCAGACTTTGAAGAAGGCAATGAAGTTAGAAATGCTTATGCTAAATTATCGCAATTTGCATTAAACGTCATGATACTCAGAACAATAACACAGTCAGACGTTGCTGGAGACGTTGAAGTGCTTTGGAAAGTCACACAATCATAGAAACCAAACCCAGAGAACTTCTTGTCCGAGGCCACGTTCACACGTACGTAGACGATCTTTTTTTCTCTGGTTTTCCATGGCGTCGTGTCGAGTATTTCTCCGTAAACTGCAAAACCGCATCTAGTTGAAGAAAGGCTATAGTACATATCCCAGGCCTATGCATGGTGCGGTTTCTCGCATGTGCATCAACCCTGCGCTAGCGATGTTTGTATCGATACATCAAATACTGACTTCCGATACCAGGTCTTCATGCTCTAACTAACGCTCTAAATAAACTATTGAATTGTGGAAACACAAAAAAACTCATGAAACACTTGGTTTCATGGCTGTGTTAGCTACCCAGTTAGCATCTATGGCTCTAGTTGTTGCGGTGTGTCACGCACCATTGGCGCTTGATAGAATGAGAAACTATGAAACTGAGCGTATCGGCGTTCCTAGCTATTCCGTTTTTTAAACGTCAAATAAAAACTACTGCCACCTGCAGGTCTGGAGGGTAAGTGCAGAAGTGTGAAGTACTTAGTCCTTGGTTGTAGTCATTGTGTTCAAAGCCTCCTCATTTTCAGACGCTGACATTTCACAAAAAAAAAGGATTACTAATTCCCTGGAATAGAGTGTATAGCTCAGATGGATTTTTTCGGCTCCAAATATCAAACAAATAAGGGTGGTGCTCACCCGCGAGTTCACTTACAGTTGGAAACTTAGGTGAGGCTCTGTGAAAGCTCTCTGGTTTGAAATGCACATACAGTTAGAGGCGTGCAGCAAGTTGGGTGAGTACGACATGCCAGGACACACCTATTTTTTATTTCTTTTGTCTGGGAGATGGACAGAAATGACCAATTAAAACCACTTGTACTTGGACGTTTAACATTTAACACTGTGTTCAGAACAGGGAGCAGACTGACACATTTTTAATACCACAAGGGAGTTGTTGGCAGGGGGTTGGGATGGATGAATCACAGGTTAAAATCCTTTGTGTGGCTGCAGTGGGATTAAGGGAAAGCTTGTGGTTTCTCTTAAATATTTCAAATACGTCCTTCTCAAGACAACTTTGACTTTCTCAACAAGAACCACAGCCTGTCCATGATCTCAACAATGTGCTGCGGTGCCTAATTATGGTCAGCTTTAGTTGCCACCAATGTTGAGCTGTTAAGAGCAGGAAGTAGAATATGGAGAATGGTTAAAAAGAAAAAGAAAAAAGTGCAAAGCAACTGGTGTTTTGTTTCCTAATCAAAAAAATCACACTTAGCGCATAAAATTCAAGCTGTGTATTTGTTTATTATAGTATATGAGAGTTCTCAGTAAATGAAAGATGTTTGTCATGCTAGGAATAGGCCTGTGTTTAGTGCTTACACTCATGTTTGAACACCTTAATCCGGAGATTCTCTCCGGTAAGCTCAACTCACTTACATTAATCTCTTAATTAAACTTTTTTTTTTTATTTCTTCGCGAGCATAGGAGAGTGACGGAGAGACAGAACGAAAAGGGATTTCCTTGCTTTGCTTTCCTCACTCACTCCCTCAAACTCTTTCTTAGTTTCTCCTTTTTACCCCCCTGAGTAAAGCTGGGTGTGGGAAATAAATGCCAATCATTGTGCACAGACGCAGTAAATGTTTTTTATTTATTTACTTTACAGAAAGGGCATAATCCTAGTTTTTGCAAGGTCACACTTTAACCTCCTGAGATCCTGTGTCCTCATATGGGGACATTATGTTTTAAGTTTGTGGCAGCTTACTCTGCTTCATTTTGACCAGTTGTTCTCATACGTGGACGCTTTTGTCTGCCATCAAGTGGTAGCGAAGAGTCAATACAGTAGGCGGTGTAGTAAAATGAATTTCTGCCTGATCGGGTTTTGTTCTTACTAAACTTGTTTTATTTATGCTTATTAACATTTCTTGTTGCATATTTAACAAATTTTGTCAATAGTAACAAGCTACAATAATTACCAAGTACTCGTTTGAGGACGTCAATGCAATCCTGTTTTCAATCATGTTCAGGTATTAAAATAAATCATCTGTTACACATTGGTGACTTTATTTTAATACACTGTGAAATAATCCATGTGTCCACATAAGAGGACATATTTTTTCTTTCAAAAAATTACTTCCAGTTCAGAAAGTATGCTCATTTTTTTATGCCCCTTAGGTCCCAATAAACCCAAATACCTTGGAGAAATTAAAAATGTATTACAAATCAAAGCTCGATACTGAAATATTGATACCAGATCTTTATGTTCTAAAAACAATTCTCACATCAAAATATCGATACTTTCGATACTTCAGTCATTGGATGTAATGTAGGAACATAGTGGAAAGTAACCAAACTACTGAGTTGTGGCTACACAACAAATCTTGTGAAACACCTCAGTTTAAACCACAACACAGAATACGAGGCATTTATGATGAGGAGGACAGAAGAGGAGAGCACAGAGTCAGAATTAAGATGCAAGTTTTCATTTTACAGTAGTTCTTAATAATTAAGCAATAATTTATTTTAATGGTCTTATTATTTCACGTTTCTAGTGTTTGAAACAGCATTTTCATGTATTTTGTATGATTCAGGGTCTAATCTGGCCCTGAAGCAATTTGCAAATTACATAGACAGTGGTTTTATAATGAAAATTAAAATGCTAATTTATCTACTGTTTTAGTAAGAGAGGTGGACTGAACACAATACAGAGACCCAGAATCAAACAGCAGACAGCAATCTACCCAAATTGAACTTATTTTTTTTAAGAAATTGCTTTTTTTTTCTTCAAAAAAGGAAATGTAAACGTAAAGAAATATAACATTTCCCTAACTTACTTGTTCTTTTTGACACTAAAACAAATGGGAAAAGTCTGGAGATGTTGTTACTTATATTGATCTGTTATATTGCTGATCCAGCCTGCTCGAGATCAAATTAGGCTGTATGTGGCCACCAAACTAAAATGAGTTTGACACTCCTGCATTAAGGTGTATTTACACAAAGTATCGATATCGGCTCAGTATCGCGGATACCAGCCTGAATTTTACTCGGTTTAAATTGGCGGTATCGAACATCACCACACAGAATGTCTTAGGTTATCTACAGAGTCTCACCAGTTCTTATGTGGTCCAGGGTTTCTATATTTGGATTTCACTATGGGGCGTGTTTCAACCGATACAGAGGTAAAAAAAAAAAAAGAAAAGTATCTGCACACAATTGGATAGTCATCCAACCAATCACAACCATTTAGCTGCAAACAAACTGAACTCCATGGGACTCAGATGACGTGTATGGTTACACCAGTGCCCAAACAAATGGATTACATCAGTTCCCAACTGAGTGGTTCCAGATCAACTTTCCACCACAAAATAAAAAAAAAAAAAAGACACTGGTCTGGCATCCAGGGTAGACTGCATCTACACTGCTCACAGACTAAATTAACTACACGTTAGGTGGAGTCACACATTGCCAAGATGGCGGCAGCCGGAGTCACGACACTGAGCTTCAAAATAGCTCCTCCAGAAACCTGTGGGTGACCTCACAGAGGTTTGCCCATTTTCTATAAACAATGGCTCCATGTTTCCAATTGTTGTGTTCCCTGAACCTTTCCGAACAAATCTTTACGTAAATTATTTGACAGAAATGATCTTTTTACCTACTGCATAAGGGTTTCTTCCTGACCCAGCATGTTCATCTGCACATGACCCATATTAACTGTTGAACTTGACGTAAGATTATCCTGGAATGCCTTTTTATATTAAACCGTCTTGTTGGAAAGTTTTTTATATGTCCTTATCCTGCTGCATAGGTCTTTCACACTCCAATTCACAATTGCCTTTATTGTTATTTATATATTTATTTTACTGGAGTTGTAGTTTTATAGGATTTATACCCATAAGTATAGATCTGAGTAGCAACCAGTTAGTTTGGAGAACCAAACCAAACCAAAAAAAAATAAAAATCTGCGATGTGGTCCTGCAGCCGATTCCATCATTTTGATGTATGACTGCACAAATAAATATCAGGTTCATGGCTACTGTGCCTCATTAGCTGGTTGTTGTTTACATCTGCACTGGTTAATGCATTGGCTGACCACCCAGATGGAACACACACATGCAGCCACACAGAAACGCTCGTTTCATTAACTACACATAACCTCACACAGCAGCACAAACACAAACGGTCACGACGGAGAGAAAAATACAAAACACACACAAACACACATACAGACCGACACACAACGCTCCCGGCCATAAAGTCAGCAGACCAAAACTACACTGTGGAGCTAAAATCAGATCTTGGAGAGCGTTTTAGATCTGCCGCGCTGATCCCTGCAGCCGTGCAGCTTTGTGAGTGAGTCTAAAAGTGTGTGTGAGCTAACACTAATAAATCATTATTTTTGATTTTATTTTCAAATGTCAGGTATTAAAAGTGAGAGTAAAGAGTGTCAGATGCGGCAGCTGTTTAAATATTTAATGCGCAGTGTTTCAGGAGCTGGAACCGGCCTCCTCCAGCCACATTTGAAGTCCAGCCTCAAACGCTTCAGCCTCTGTATCTGCTAATCTGCCGTGTTAATCACTCGTGTTTACCTCCTGTGTGATCAGAAGCCAAAAAAGGCAAAATCTCCATATTTGATTTTCATTCATTTGATGAAATACCATTTTTCTCATTAGTTTGTTTCTGTTAAACTTGTTTGCAGACTTCCTTTGTCAAAGATAAGCCGAGAATGAGAGAAATGAGAGGGAGGAAACTCAGTGAAGCTCACGTCTTGTCCGGTACCATATCTGTCCAAGCACTGCTGAACATTTCCTGCAATGTTAACATTAATATACGTGTAATTAATATAATAGTTAAATGACAGTAACATCAGTTGTGATGTTAATGTATTCTTGCTCCTCACCCATCTTTGCACACTTCCTGCATTATGATGGTTGTGAGACTATCTGTGTCAGAAACATAGACAAAAAAGGGTAAGCACCGATGTCACTTCCTCCTGGGGCCACGCCCCCCTGAGTGGTAAAAAACACGGCTAAACATAGTGGTAAATACAGCGAGACCGGGAAAAATGTAGATTATCAGATCAAATTAAGGACATTTGAACTCAATAATGATCCATACAAACTACCTAATAACAAATGGTCCACGAACACTGATATGTGGCCAGAAATCAGTTCTCCAGATATTTATATGGACCTGATTTCAACACCGGGAAATACTACACTAAAGTATGACCTTTTGGTACTTTATACAACACAGTTCCAACGGCTTTGCACTAGAGTACCACCTTATTTGGAAAAGTGGATTAGCCTCAGTTTTAGGTAGTTTAAGTTGCTTTTAGCTCATTTCAGATAAACGTAGCTAAATAAAAGATGCTTATGCCGAGAAATAACGTCGGCCATACAATACAGTAGCACAAGGGTCTTCAAAAAATAAAAAAATAAAAATAATATAAAAAATGTTTAATCAACCAAAGATTTTGCTGACACTAAATGTGAACCACAACACCAGGTTTCAGTGCCTGGATTCAAGTTGTTTCTTCCCCATTTTTAAAATTAATTTTACAATTTAGACGCTGTTTGAGCCTTTGATTCAAACTAATGCAGTTCCATAACCACAGAGACTTCCACTACTACCTTTGTGGTGGTAGTTTACGGCTGTAGTTTAAGTCTCCCCAGGACAGCATTTGCCCGTGATCACAAACAAACAGACAGAAGCATAAAGGACCAGCGTCAAAGTCCAATATTTTGTTGACCCATCCATCCACCCCAACCTCCTCTCACTTCTGTTGTGGAAATCCTCTCACTTTCGTCACTGCTGCAGATTCCACAATCACCAGCATAAACTAATTTTGAGGAAGTAGTTTGTAAAAAGCTGCTTGTGAAAACAACTTGCGTGTGTGTGTGTGTGTGGAAGAGCAGTCTACCATACGAACTAATCTGTTGAAGCTACAACACTTTGTTCCTGTTCAGACTTGGTGTTCATCTTGAATCGCACCTCAAGTGAAGTGGAACATAATGATTCATTCATACCAGTCCTGATGGTAGTTATTTTAGAGTCCTCCAAAATTAAGATTGTAACTCAAACCAAGGAAGTATGCAAAATAATACAACACAATCGAAACTACACGCTGACATATCACGTCACGTTTAACATGACTGAACATGATTAGACCTTAATCATTTTAACTCCAAGGGAGGGAGGAAAACATCTTTTAGCTTTCACCAACAAATCATTAAAACCTTTTCTCTGGAGCAGGTGGTGGAACACAAACCTGGGTGTGAATGCACAAATAAAACCCGATTTTAAAATGAAAACGAAACAAAGAAAGAAACCAGATGCTGGAACAACAACCAAACACATGAAGCGGTTTATTATGAAAGCAAACAAAGCGGTTGTGCGTGTTCCCTCAAATCTTCCCAAAAAAAAAAATGTCCCTCCCAGTACCTAGCTCTTACTTGTTGGCACGCTCGTACGTTGGGGCACATCCAAACTGTTGTTGACTTCTCACTGTCTGTGATATTGTTCTCCAGCGGCTCTGGGAGGACGTTAGCGTGTGTTTTTGTGCGTCTGTGGTCGTTCTCGGCGCAGCGTGTCGCCAGTGGAAAGAGCTGGAGGGAGATTTTGACACTTTTTCTTCCATAAAAAGAGGTTGTGAAACCTGGAAGCCTCTGCCTCCCTCCTGAGGTTACAATGAGCTCGTCTGTATTTTAACTTACCTCCACCGGTGGTCACATCCGCCCGTGCGTCCCCCGAGCTCAGCATGATGAAGGTGAACGTCTTTCTAGACCTTGTTACTCTTTGAAATCCAGACAACAAACCTGAGTGCATTTCTACTGGAAGTTTCTCTTCACTAGTAGTATGTGATTTAATGACACTGAGTCTGCTGAGCAGTGCAAACTTCTATTATCGTCAATGCAGTCAAGAGTTCAGTAGCTGGGAAAGTCATTAAAAGCTGTTTCTAATGTGTCTGTGCCACACTACTCTACATAACAACTGGATGTCTGCAGGAACATCTGCGCATTATAGTTCTTAACCCTTTGACTTCCACACAAAGAAATGCGATTAATAGCGATAAAATATATATAATTTTTAATCTATATTAATAGCGTGCACTGAAAACTGAGTATTTTAACATATTATTATTATTAAAATAATCACACGATTGTACAGATTCATACAATATAAATACTGAAGCTGTACAACGTATTAGTTTTCTAGCTATGGTCATCTGTTGAAAAGCGCTACATCTCTTTTATAAAGGTATAAAAGCCACAGCTTAGATATTTGTATGTAAAATGTGTTCACACGTGGGCAAATTTGTGTATATGTATATATGGGCAGAAAACGGGTAGGAAATGAGAAATTTAGCATTTTATTGTCTGCTACTATTAATACTAATAGCAGTGGCTAATATCATGTTGTATTCTGGAAATTTACAGTTTATAAAAAACAAAAAACAAAACAACAGTGAGTATGTGGGATATACCGGAAATACTGGGTTAACCATTTTTACATGTATCTTAAAGTTGTGGACAAAATTGCCCCAATCTCAAATAAACAAATATTAAGAATTTGTCGCTGGATATATTTTGTGACTATAGACTCGTTTTATAAGTTTAAATATGACATTTTCATTAATAAAAGCATTTGCAAGTGAATGCAAGTTATAAATAAATGTGCATGAACAAGCAGAAGGTTAAGATCTATTAACACCTTTTCAAGAGAAAGGTGTTAACAATATTTTAAATATGCAAAAACATCACGGAAAATTAGAGGAAAGAAGAATCACAAATCCACACAAGCTCTAGGAGAACGTGCAAAACCATATATCAGATTATACACATTTGAAACAATATGTTTTAGCTCTAATTCTTTAATAAAAATTATTCAAAATGTCTTCATGTTCTTCAAAAGGTGTTAAAATACCTTCAATTATCTACGTGTTAAAAGAAAACCCCAACATACTGTACAGTATTACAGGGACCGAAATATTCCCAGTCGAAGACATGCGATACGGGGACGCCCGTACGATCTGCTCGCTGAACAAGTGCAGGTGGTGAGAGGCAGAGGGAGGACCGGAGTATGTGCTAATGGGGTGCTCTCAGCACAGACAATAATAATAACAACAACAAAGTGCAGCGCTGAATGGGCCCCCTTCAACCGTTTCCAAATGTCATTCCAGGCCTGGATGTAATGAGCCTCAGAGCAGAGTTGAATGGTTGGTAATTGCTGAACAGGGGAAATGGTTTGTCACCATAGCTTCCTTTAGTTTCCCAGCTTCCTCTGCCTCTATTTATGTGTATGTGTGTAGACATCTGTCCTTTAGTTTTTCTTAGTCCTGTCCCCAACCTCTGGGTTTCTTGATGCAGTTGCAGGCATACCGCAGGGCGTCGGACCAGCGAGCTGACCCCCTAAATGACGAGAGATCGTTTCAAAGATCAGTCCAACAGATGTCTGGGTTTTGCTGCAGGTGGTGGGGGCAGATATGGTTTTAGATAAGGAGGAGGAGGACTATGCATTTGCAGCCCTCATCCATATTGCCATTTTACCATCTAGTAGCTACTAGAGGTTGTACAGACTAGGGGTTGAACGGCGTTGGGTTTTTTAAATCTAAAGACTAATATGTGGTCAAGTAGAAAGTAGCAACAATGAAATCTATAGTCTCACGCAAAGGAAATTACAGAGGCTTTCCTGCACGATAACTGAAACTTGGGATAAAAAAAAAGCAGTAGATCTCCGACACATCTGACACACACAGCAGCTAAAGGTCTAACGACTTTAAACAATGAATGAGGATTTGGAGCGTTCCAATGCTAACGTTAGCAGAAGCCTTTTCAGATGAGTGTGGTGATCGTGAAATGTAATGTAGTACTTTAGTTGTATTTCAGGACTGACTTAACATATTCTGCATCTCATGGTCGTACGGGCTTCATCTTTAACAAAGTATTTCCAAGAACCGCTGCTAGTTTGCTGCAATGACCCACCGGACACCATGTGACCGGCGACCGGTCAACTCTCTGTTTAACCTCCTGAGACCCAAGCTGTTTTGTTTGCTATGCATTTTTAATTTTTCCAAGATATTTGGGTTCAGTAGGACCTAAGAAGTATAAAGGCCAAGCACCATCTTTAAACAGGAAGTAGTAGTTTTTGAAAAATAAAACAACGTCCTCATATGTGGACACTGGGATTTTTTCATTATTCATATCATAATGAAGTCACCAATGTGTGAAAAAAATATAAAACTGTTTATTTTAATACCTGAAGATGGCTGAGCAAATTAAGAATTGCTAACAATGAAGTCCCAACGTCCTCAAACGAGTACTTGCTAATTAGCGAGGTTGCAGCTCGTTGCTATTGATAAAATGTGTTAAATTTGTGCCACACTAGAAATGTTAATAATCATAAATAAATAGGTTTTAACCACGGTTCTCGTCCTGTGATCGTCTGTAGAACGAATCCGATGAAATGCCCACCGTCATTATTTACACTTTGCTACCACTAGACGTCGGACTAAAATGTCCACTAACGAGGACAACGGGTTTAAATGAAGCAGAATAAATTCTGCAATAAAACCTAAAACTTAATGTCCGCATGACACAGCAATAAAGTCGACCAGTCGATTTGTTGTGCCATGACGCTTTTATCAGTAACTAGAAGACAGATGTATTGCTGCAGCGAACTAGCAGCGGTTCATCAAGTGTGTGGGAATACTTCATACTTTACAGATGGAGCCTGTGCAACTGTGACAAGCTGCCCTAGAAATAAACGAGAAGCGAGCAAGCATCTGTTATTGTTCTCGAGGTAAGCAAGAACAACTGTGGGGAAGTCCTCATGGGGCCCTCCCACTGCAGAATACATCACACATGATAAGCATTATGGGACATGTGGGACGAGATGGGAGGCACTTTTTTGTATATGTCAGCCAGTCGTTTTGATAATCTAGTCCGTCGGATCATGTCGTTCATTCATTATGCCGATCTCTACCCAGTAGAGATTAGTGGAAACACTGTGAATATTAGCGACGAGTGACTGTTTAATTTCTGCGTTAACCACGCCCTCTTCCCATTTCTGACCAATCATGGAATAGTTGCTGGACACAACATGAGAAAAAAGTTCTGCCCGGTTGATGTGTTGAGAACAAGCTGCAAGAACCCTAAAGGCTGAGAAACAAGAACCTAATTAGTCCTAAGAAGTACCCGTGTCAGAGTGTCTTTTGAAATCAACATTCTTCAAAAGAGTTTGGAAATTCTCCATCTTTTCTCCATTCAAAAGAACCGTGTTGACTCTTGGCTTGAACCTTGCAAGCAGTACAACCTGCAACAAAAATACAACTCAAGGCTCACCAACTAGCCTTCTCTGGAGCTTTCATCTTCTAAAGAGAAGTTATTGGATTACAGCAAAGAGAAAAAAATAATAATAATAAACTGCTTACGGGTGTGTGGAGATATGAAACGGGAGATTTGTGAAGAGCACCAGTGAAGGCAGAAGTGAAATATTTAACCTAGAGTTGTGGTATTATAATGAACTCTTTGCCCGGGCGGTGAGTTTGTAAAGAGCAATTTCTGTGTCATATTTGATCAAATGTGACGTTGTTGAAAGAGTGCTTTTACCCCCCACACACCCTTCTCCAGTGTCTGAGCTGCCTTACGTTACGAGTGTCCCCCGAAGACAGTCAAACAGATTAAACGTAAGGCAAACATATCAGTGTGTGTAAAGAACCTATTTGTGGAAAAGGGATATGCTAGTAAGAGTCGGAGAGAAATCCCCACCTGCAGGATCCATAAACTGGATTCATGAGCTCGTAGAATTACCCTCAACATTTCATAAATGTCTTACATTCGATGTGTAGTTTTCATCATTAATAATATTTAACACACATTCCCGATATTGTGTAGGTCTCCTTTGTGCTTCCAAAACAGCTAAGACTCCTCAGAGAGTGGACGTGGACCTTCTGAGGGTGTCCTGGTGTCCTATGGGTTGGGGGCAGGGGCCTCTGTGGATCATACTGCAATTATCAATACGAATAATCTGGTCTAGGTGGGTGGTACATGTCTAATTGTGTCATCCATGTCATCTATTAAATGTGTTTCACATCTGACAGCCTATGACTAACTCAAAAATGGGGAAAGAAATGGTGGCTGAGTGGAGCTGAGGCAGATTTCTTCGGGATCAAAGCGGTCATGCCCTTAAATTGTGCATAACACTGATATAAATATAAGCAGGCGAGTTAACCCCGCCTACAGTTGTCATTAATTGGAAAACGTACCAGCCTCAAAACATATTATTCCGACTGTAAAACTGAAAAAAAAAAAAAAAAAAAAAAAAAAACTCATAATTTTGGTTTCTCTGGAAGCAAATTAAGTAAAGAGAAAAGGCTTTGAGGAAATTTGAGCTATGGGTTAGCTTCCGAGCTACTGCTGCTAAAATACCAGCAAAATAATAAAAGAAGACACACACACACACACCCCAAGATGGCTGCCTTTTGGCATGTTTTGCAATGACAAGCATGAACTCTCTGACACATATGAAGACCCTACAGTGAATCGACAATATTCTACACTTCTATTTACACTGTTAACAGATTTTGCTATGGATACAGCTAGCATATCTTTGCCTGGGGCGCTCCAGAAGCTAGGACCACCCCTGATAGCAACCGTATCACACTTCATCAAGATAACACAATTACTGCAGTTTTAATACAGCCTGAATGACTCACTCATACCCTCGATCCAACACACTGTGAGATGGCGAGACGAGAGCTTTACCCCTACATCTGGCCCTGTGTGTTATTGCAGGGGTCACGGGTCTGTTGTGTCTCTGCAGTCGCTGCCTGTGTGCATGTGTGTGTCTGGAGCGGAGCTGCAGGTGAACGCCACAGGCTAGCATAATCACAGGTCGGGATCATTTACTCTTTTCTGTGTGTGGAGGAGGGTGTTTTGAGGGTGAACAGGTGGTGCTGCTCTCTTCTCTGCTGCTCAAATTAAAGAAAAGAAAAGAAAAGAAAAGAAAAGAAAAGAAAAGAAAAGAAAAGAGGACAAGTTGTGCTCCAATAAATCCATTATTTAAATAGCACATCATTGTGTACTCCTAGTTCTGTCATGTTTGCTACTGTAGATTTCCAGCCTGAAAAACACTTTATAAGTACAATTTCTGTCTCTGGCTATTCTTCATTTATTTCAACTAAAATACCAATTCTGCTAAGTTGCCTCCTGGTGGAGATCCAACGAGAGTGACTTGTCTAGCTTTAGCTTAGCATTAGCTTCTGTTTTTAACACCATGCAGGCCCACTTCTAGGTCACTTTTCAAAAAGTTTTTAAGCACAGTTTTTACATAAATATGTTGTATTTCAGCAAACTAGAGCTCCCAGAATTGTCTAGAAAAGTTTTATTTGCTTTGTGTGTCTAACCAGATTTGCTAGCTAAGTTTTAGGAGGTGAAACACAATCTTAGGCAAGAAATTAACTTGATAAAGTTTCTGTGGACATAAGTTTAGCACGAGGTAGCAAAGTTTTAACCGCATCCGAGTGATTAAGCGATTCGCTTGACAACCATCACTTTTGTAGCGATTTGACGCTAAGTTGCTAGCGGGCGCTCCATGCCCAAGTTACTAAAGTAAACCTCCTGTATATTTTCCATGCCAAACATTTCAGAGTGAAACGAGCAGAACATAAAAAATATTGCTAGGGAATGGATGATGAAGCTAGCTCACCTTTGAGCACTAACAATGCTAACACACCATCTAGGTTCAGCCATTATTAGCACGGTGAATTTGGTCATTGGAACCAAATTCCTTCCGGTTAATATTTGGGGAACTTTTTGTAATCATACTGTATGTCTATCATCTCTTGCTCCTGTTGGCGATTGCTTCAATTATCCGAAAATCTGAGACTCCGAGTCTGAAGAAGCCTCTTGCCTCAAAGCTGATATTAGCTTAGCTTTATAAACGCCAAAGATTCTTTTCTCAATTGTCATTGCTACATTTCCTTAAAATTCCATGATCTATTGTTTCCACAGAGCAGAGCTGGAACTTCACCAATATCTTTTGACACCTGGACTGTTATTCCAAGTCACCGTGACTTTGAGGTTGGAAAACTACAGAAATTTTCCTTTAAGGCAGCACCTCCGGTCATGAAAAGTTTTTTTTTTTTCATGTTAGTTCTGGGGTTTCACTTGTTTTGCCGTTTGGGCCACAAAGAAAATCCAGCCACCCTTTTTTTTTGTGATTCAGGTTCAAGGATGAAGAGAGGGGTCCGTCTGCTATATTTAGCACCAAGTCCAAGATCGCAGAACTCTGTCCTTTCTGGCCCCGGGGGTCAGGTGTCGGGGGTTAAATGTCGACAGGCTGAAATGACAGTTTATTTTTAGAACAAACAAGGCTTCTATTTAAGGCCGCATAAAGAGGGCTGGTCAGATAATTATACCACCGGTTGGTCGGCTGCCATTTATCCGCCCACCATACCGGTCAATTGCAGCCATATGTGGACCAACTAGGGGGTCTGCCCTGCTGCCACCATCTGTTTGTGTGTGTTCGCATTCATTTTCCCCTGAGTGAATGTTGGCATCTTTCCTTTCTGGTGCTGCACATGCACGCCACTTCGTATCTTCTTCTTCTTCTTCTGGACATGGCTCGTCTCTTCTGCAGTAGTTTATCTGAGTAAATGTTTGTATATGCCAGTTGCTCTGTTGTTAGGGTAGCACCAACTAACCCCCTCTTCAATTGGGCTGCAGAGCTCAAAACCGCTGTCCACCTTCAGGCAACCGTCCTGCCTCCTGAATCAAACCTTTCTGAAAGATTTGTTTACGCCACACCCTTTGAAACTATCCAGACGCTCGGCTGAGCATGACAACTTACAGTATGTTACAGGGTTAAGGTAACGTGGATCGCACTAGTTTTGAAAGATGTTCAAGACAGATGTTCAAGTCCTAGAGTTTGGGATGGGATGTTTCCAATAACGCACACAATTATTAGCCACTTTTCTTTCAGCATCTTCCAGCTAATTGTTTTCCTTTTATTATCCCCCCCCCCCCAACTTCACTGTTTTGGTCTTGTCCCAGTGCTCTTACCAAGTTTATTTAGGCTCTGAAAGGCTCACTGTGCGGCGCCTAACACCGATCAAAGAGGAGGCAGACAAAGTAAGCAACGAAATGAACATAGCAGAAAATGGCATCATAGAAATTGCGCACTAATTTGACATATTGATGTTATAGTCATGAAGGGGTACAAAGTTACATTTTTCAGACCTTTCAATCCACAAAATTCAAGTCGATTAGAAACTCCTTCTGCAGGTGGAAGCTCTTTTATTTAAACCTCTGACATCCAGGATCTGGGGTCGGGATCTAAAGAGCCCTCCAAGGCCTACAGAAAACCAGTTATGGATTGCCATGGTTCTGGAGAGGGGATTAAAAAGATGAAAAAGACACTAAATAAATCATTCCACTCCTATTGTCCAGGAACCCAAGATCAGAGTACTGGATGTGTTTAGTGTCCTAATGCATGCATCTCCACTCAGAAAGGGTATTGCACAAATGCTTCAAATTACCAAAGCTTGAAGATAATTAAATTAAACAAACATAAGTATCTGACTATTATATAGTAGGAGGATCTGAATATCTTTCCAGAAACAGAGCTGCTATTAATCTGCACAGTCCACTTCAACAAAACCCTGTTCATTAGAACTATTTTCTGCAGATCAGACCTCTATTATTTTTACAGTCGTCTATGTACAGTACAGTCTGTGAGTCATAACCACCGTGGTCAAGAATTACCCTTCCTCACAAATAATAATTTAACCGCTATGTTTGCCTATGACTTTTCCCTTAATAGATCTACAAAGAAAAGGAATGTTTGCACAGCCCTAACACCATCTTCATCCATGTTGCTTCCTCGATGTAAACCGACTTCCTTTTTTTTTTGTCTGACTGTACATTTGCAAGTCATGTTTATAAGACGTAAAGCTGCATTAAACAAGCCAGCAACAGCGCCACTGTCATAAACAATGGAAAACACCTAACTGGTAGGGACACACATAAACTCCCTAGAATACCACAGTCAGTTGCATGAATGAATTCCCACAAGACCTTGAAACTGAGTCACTAGTTTCACTTCACAATTTAGCTTTCCTGTCCTGGGTTTTCTTACTTTTGCTTACTTTTTTTTTCTTTCTCTCTTCCATGTCTTTTTTTATATTTCGTGCCTTCCCCTAATTTTGGTTACTTGCATCTTGGTTTTACTCTCTACCAATCTCACTCTCTTTGGTCGAGTGCTCCTTCTCAGACTTGTAGTCATGACTACAGACACTGCACTCGTATGCATCATAATGTCCTTTACCAAAAATATCATAGGGAATACTTCTCTGTCCTTTTAAATCTCTTTATTTCTCCTGATCTTAAGTGTTTACCATGAAGCAACGAACTTGTTTGAGGTTTCTTGGAGACATTCCACCACTCATCCAGGTTCAGTCCTAAGTGACTGGTGGGGAGATCAGATGTTTTTGTCAAAGCACCTATGGGTGGTGCCCACATAACTAGGTTCTGCTTAAGACCCAGTACTCACCCAAGTTAGATGATCTTATTCAGATTTTGTAGTATCGTCTTTGCGCCGCTAATGGTTCTCTAACAATCTATCATGTCCAGAAACATGCAGGCTTAAGGTTGGTCAATTATTTTATTTCGTACATTTAAGTTTGGTACCCGGAAATCCTGTTGGCTACTTTTCGAAAAGCTATCTGAACTTAAAATTGAACCCGAACTCCTTAAGAGGTTGCCCAGTCCTGCCTGTAGACTCGTGGGGGGATGGAAAGGTGACTCATTTTGTGACCAGAAAGAAATGTTTTGAAAACTACAGCTGGTATTTTAAGAATTTTATGGGTTTTGGAAGCAAAACTTTGATCGCTGAAGCATGTCGATTGACAGCATCAGACAGGGTCTGCACATTCTAAGAAGATCGGAGCAGGTGGCTCTCGGGGGTAGGCGGCGAAACTCTGTTTGCATGCAGCACAAAAAAGCTTATTCTGACACGCGATATATATTTAATGTGTGGTTAGGGTGGCGCTACTGCTCTTATGCCAGAAAAAAAAAAGTAATAATAAAGACATGCTAGCACCTTCTTCAGGGAGCACTCTGGCATGGCTAAATGCTAACATTCATTAATTGTCTGTCCCAACTGTCATTGGGTACACTCCGGACATGTTTCCAGCCTATTAACAAAGTGAAAAACCCACGTAGACACAGGGAGAACATGCAAAGTAGATAAAAGCTGAGGAACCTTCTTGCTGTGAGTGTGCTAAACACCACACCACTGTGACGCCCTAAATGCTAACATTAGCAAGCCAAAAGGCTCTGAATGACAATACCAAAATGTTAAATTGGTTTGCCATGTTGGTTTAGCCTGTTGCTTACACCCTTCATGCTAATTACCACAAACATTTGATCTGATTGGAAAAGTTAGGTGCTAATCAAAGTTTGCCCTGAACATACCAGAAACATCCAATGCTTTCCTGGATGAGTGATAACTTTGACCTACAGATGGTGCTAAAGAAAGCGTGAAGAGGGTGCAATTCTGAGAACTTTGAATTTCATTGCCCTGCATCTAACGTTTTTTGAGATATTTCTGACTTAAAAGACGCTGTTCTTCTTCATTTGGTGCCAAATATTAGCGTTGGTCATGAATTCAGTGTTGCTCTAAAGCAGGGGTCTTCAATGTTTTTCAGGCCAAGGACCCCAAACTCATGGAGAGATTAAGAAAGGACCCCGTACTTACTATATGTGTTCTACATTAAACTCGGCCTAGTGCTACTTATAAATATACATTATTATTATAATTTTCCATTCATTATTAAGCTATCCCTTATCCCATTACTAAAATATGTTGTGTTAATGTGTTTGCACAAGGAATGTATAGATATACCAAGTGTGAAGGCATAGCTGCACCTATTTCTATGTTTATGCAGTCTTATATTGCTAAGATACACCACAAATGTCATATGCCACTGCTTTCAAAGCCTAATATATGATAGCTTGCAAATCCAGTCCCTAGACTGCAAAACAGGCAGTTTTTAAAATGCTGGACTATTGACTATTTTGCAGAACTGTGTTGACACATAGTTAGACCTTCCAATTTCCATCCAACATTCACTGTGATATTTGGATTATTTGATTTGATAACACTTGCAAACTTATACTTCAGTTTGATGGTATTACAGAAACTAAAAATGAGTCAGACTCCAATCCAGGACTATGAGTAAAACTTCACAGGGAAATGTCTCATCAGCTCAGACACTTTAAAAAGAGATACAATGATACGTGATGTCAATGTAAAGACAGGACTAGTTGCAAATTCACCCTGAGGTTGGAGACGTGTCTGGGCTGGTTGAAACTGCTTCAACCTGAGGAAGAAATTTGGGCGTATCCTTCACTTTTTCTTGAGAAAATTTCTGAGATCAGTCAAAGGCTGAGTTCAACTACAACTCCAAGACATGGTCAGCGTGTCCATTGCCTGCTACCTCACCCTTAATGTGTCAGCATTGGCTGATAATAGACACAAAGCATCCAGAGGTCAAATTCAAGCTAAGGACCTGAGGCAAAAATTCGGCTAAGTTTCTATCTGAATGCAGCATCTGATCGCTCTCCATCTCAGTAGAAGTATAGATCTAAAATCTGTAATCAACAAGATTAATGATGTGTTCAGGGGCGATCTCGCTATAGCAAAGTTATTAAAAGTTCAAGAGGCAGACTCAAAGGAGAAACTGTTGTATGTTGTGTGCCACGGTTGTGAAGAGTTCTGCTTTGCCCACTGATCCCTATCAACCAAACAGGCGGCTGGCGCTCAGTAGCTCAGTTTCCGCAGCAATTACCTCGTCCCCCGAGACACCGGGAGAAACTGAGAGCATAAGCTGCTTCTCTTGGGGTGTGTGAATGAATGAGTAAGAGTCTTGTGTGTGTGTGTGTGTGTGTGTATGTGTATGTGTGTGGGGGGGCAAATTTTGCCATGCGTGGGTGAGTTGTGTGTGAATCCTTAGCTCATGCTAAGTCAATACATTTGTGTGTAAGTCAGATCGAAACCCGAAGTGACTGTGTCAGAAAACTGAGCTTTACCACACAAAACCCAGAATAATCATAATTCCTTTGCCCACATGAGGTATTTAGTTTCCACTAAACCAATGGCCCCAAGCTGTGGACCATTGGAAAACTGAAAGCTGATACACTACTCTGAGGTTGAGCTAGTGAGACACCAACCAGTGTCAGAAATATCTGATTTGTAGTCACAGTTTCCTCCAGTTTTAGGTGGGGACGACCTGCCGGGCAAAGCGAGCCCTGTGTTTGGTGGATTAGGGTTAAATTGCTTGTAGAAGAGATCCATTAGCATGGATGCAATAAGGTTTAAAAAATGGTGCGATAAGAAAATGTAATGTCTATATGCTGTATATAAAGCTGCAAATTGCAGAAAGTTAGCAAAAGTCTGGGAATGGGGAAAAACAACTTGGCTCTGTCTTAATGTTACAAATCAGAACCAAGAAAGCCCAAAAAATAATTAAAAATTACCATCTCAAGCAACAAGAAATTGCTCTTAAGCTAAAGTGAGCTAAGTTAATAAGATAAGATAATAGTATAAAAAAAAAGTGTCCACCTCCTAAGTGATGCCAAAACTCCTGGGATGTGGACGGCGCCATCTTGTGGAGTCAAAAACAAAACTTGGACATACATTGAAATTAAAATAATGACTTAAAATGACAGCAACTATCTAAAAAAAAATTTTAAAAATCATTTATATGTATTTTGGTTGGTGCCCAAGTGCCATCCACTGACATGGAGCATAGACCCTTCATGGCCTACGTCACTGTGACGTCACAACGTTAACTGGAGGCAAAACAGAGGGAAGCTTGAGGCGAACACTGTCAACTGGGTAAATGTTGTTTTTCTGTATTTTTGGGTGCGTGTTTGCAGCTCACACTTGATATCAGGTAAAGTTACATATTGCATTATCAGTTTCAGCCTGGACAACGTTATGCGTTAGAATAAATTGTGACTCAAATAGGGATGTCACGATTACTCAATTTCACAATTAATCATGGTATTAAGCGCTACAATTAATTGACTGTGACGTTTCCTGAATACCGTCAGAAAATATTAAGCCGGAACTATAGTTAAGGGCAACTCAAACGGAACGAAAACAAAGCTACGCAACACCCATGCAGTGTTTCCTCTTCATTCACTTAGGAGCTCCTTCAAATTTTTTTATTGTACACCACTGCTGCATGTCTCCACCTTCACAGCAGAGTCATGCACTGCGTTGGGTACTCGCGAGTTCTAAGGTAAACAACAGATAACTATCTTGCTCAGTATCTACTCTTTGGGGTTCTTAATTTACCGGTTACCGTCACTTTGTAAACTTCCTCAAGTGTCTCAATCCACTGGATGGCGCTCGGTTTATCAATATCAATTATCAATAAAGAACGAGGTTATTATGGCCCAGAAGTTTAACACCACATGTCCGTTTCTGTTTATCTCCTCTTTTGAGCGCTGACATTCTCGCCACACGGTGGTCTGTTGACAATATCACATGATGGTGGTGGGTGCATGTGTGTATGAATACAAATATTGGATCATATAATTCGCATCAAAAGATAGAAATAAAGGAAACTTTACGACCTTTAAGGAGTGTTCATGTGATTTTACATATGAATAGAGTTGTGAAATCAATCAATGCATAATAATTGTGATTATCGTAATATCGTGATAAATTCTCTGACAATAATCGTACTAAGGAAAACTGTAATCGTGACATCCCTGGACTGAAATTTTGTTCAGTTACAATTAGTTAAAAAGTTAATCATTATTTGGGGGATTCTTGCTACAGGTTAGCGCTAAGCCAGAGTCAACTTTTTAAAATAACGGGGAGTGAGTGTATTAGTATATTCTCTAAAACATGAGTTTTCCTCCTCCATATTTGCTAAAACAGAAGCAGAAATATGCTAACTGGCGATTACAGGCTATGGTGCTAGAGATGTTTTGCCTCCAGCTAAGCCCCGCCCCTCAAAAACGACACACTGTTTACAAACTGTGAAGGGGTCAATACTGCAGCTGTCATGGATGTTAAAGGCAGGGTAAGTAAAATCTGCGCTGTCCCCCCTCCCTCTTCTTGTTTACAGTCGCAGTTGGACTTCCTCCTCCTCCTCCCTGTGAACACTTAAACCTCTTTTTCAGGGAGAACATAGGTCAAAAAAGCCATCAACATTTTTGTTTTCGTTGACCAGAGCGCGCCCGACTTTAGCACAAACATCTCCAGTTGCCGTAACATGCATAAAATGCATTGGCATGGAGAAGTCCACCACTGAGCCTTCAAAGCAAATGGACGTGAATGTCCTGTGATTGGTAGAAAAATACTAGGTGATTTTTATAAAGCCCGTAAATACAGCCAGGAGGAGGCACAAAAGTCAGCTGTTCTCTCATAACACTTAAATTACAATATGGTAACAGACTATTATCAAATTTGGATTAAATTTTGGCAAAAATAAATTACATAATCTGCCTTTAACTTGTACTTTTGGAGTCCTGTGTATATCCCTTAATTGGTTGTGTAAAGGGGTTGAGATTCTTCGAAGAAAACCATTTTAACTCCCATTTTGTACAGTTCCAGCTATAAAACGGGTGACACGCTACATCCTAAATGATTAATTGCTCTCTGCTCTCCATACACTTGCTATAAATTAATACTCCCATGTGTCAAGATGGAAACATTGACTCGTTCACGCCTGTGCAGAAACTTGTATGACGAGCATCTGTGCATGTGTCCGTACTCCTAGGTGTGTTTTTTTTTCCCAACTAATTGACGGGATCTAGGAGTCGGAGCTCAAGGATACGGTAAGATTGCAGAAACCAAATGCTGCCGCTCTTGGGGAAATGAACACAACGAAACAATATTTCGCCCGGCCCATCGGTCGACCCTGATCAACATTAGAGGTATTTTGTTAAAAAAATACAGTGTAAAATTTCAAAACCGTATTGCCGTGAATTAAAGAGAGAAACGGCATTTCCTGTTTCCCCAAGCCTTGAGAGATAGGCTGCCTTTGTGCAGATACAGGGTTTTTTGGGTCCGACAATGGCGAGAAGCATCTGGTAACACTTCTGTGTAATTGCTGCTGAGAAACCCTGAAGATCTGAGAGGAGAAGAAAATTCCAACATGTTTTTCCTCCGTCCTTCTTCTGCCCCGTTCGCCTCGTGTTGGAATTTCACCAGAGTTTGGGCAAAAACAAAAGAGAAGGGTGTTCTGAGAGAGAGAAAAAAAAAATCTTGGATGAAATACAAGGAGGGTGTTTTTCAGTGACTGTTTATGGCGTGTGCGTAAAAAAGGTGATTTCCAACGTCGGGGCCGTGAGGAGAATTAAATGGGTGGGTGCCGTTTTCTTTCGCAGCGCTCACTTGCAAAAGACGTAGAGCACTAACTGAAAACAAATGATTTTTTAAAGGGTAATTGCTTTAACTTGAAATGGTGTTCCACAAGATTTTTCTAACGGCAGCAATTTGAGCCGACGTGGCTCTGGTGGTTCCGCGCCGCTATTCCTAGAAATCACCTGCCCTTCAAACAAATCAAGGCCTTCACATTTTTAAGTGAAGTTGACACAGTACGGTTATTATTCTTGACAAATAAAACACTAAAGATGTGAAAAATAATCACTGTAATTATTTCATTCTAATGTACGTAAGTACGGCCACTTAGACTCTTTGGGTTTTTGGTTCAGTTTTCTGAGAACAATTTGCATGTCATATTTAATTTTTCATTATTAATTATCTTGAATAGTTACTTTAGGAAAATTTCGTGAGAAGTTTCTGCACCTGTTGCATCCTGATATTATTGCAGCATTGCAGTTTTAATTTTTTGCAAAATCTGTTCCTTTTAAAATCTTATAAAGGGTTTGTACTGTACTGATTAAAGGTGTCTAAACGCTTCCTCAAAACCCACAGTGATGATTTTTCATCCATTCGTCATCTTTTCCATTGACTTTCATTTATTTTTGGAGGTGCAGGAGCTTTAATTGCCCAAGGATTCAACCACATCATCTGGACTGCGTAAAGAAACCACGAAACAAGCTCAGGTAAATAACATATTGACTCAGATGTTTGTTCAGTTTTTTAACTTAATGCACATTTATGGAAAATGGAAAAATATGCTAACACATCTATTTAATTTCCTCTTGGCACTGGGGTTCACTTTATTGAACTTAAGGCAAATAAAAGCATATCTGATGCTCTTATTGTGAAAGATTCCACACATATCATGATTATTATTTCTTCTATTACTTGTTTAACCATCAAAATACTTAGCAGACACACATGAGTCGACTTGGACTTCTGTTTATGTTGTGTATATGTTTATCAGACTAAGTACATCAAAATATATTCAAAAATGGAGAGCTTTTGTTTTGATGTAGGACGTACTAGCTAAATGGAAGAGCCTGCGCCCAGATGTAAATCTACTTACACTTTTGACGTGTTGGAAGTGGGAATGCTTTCACTGAAAGATATTTGTAGCGGGTAAGCTAGCTGGAAGTAAGTACACACTACGTAGTGTTGGTTAGATAGATGAATATGACTATAAACAATGAGAACAATATATCCGTGTTAACCCTTTTAGGTATGATTTTTGTGTAACTGATGCGTGTTTGCTCTACTGGCACAAATTACTAGCTACACCGAGGCCGTTGCTAGTTTTAGCTAACCTCTGATGTTCTATTGCTACCTCTTTCTCCACCTTTCACTGTCTTTTGCTGTATCTGTGTCTTACCATCTATGTTTGTGATTTTTATATTTCACTTTCTACATTTCCATTCCCCCTGGAAATGTGCAAAACCCGAATATTTCAATAAAAAACGGGACATGGAACACCTGCATTTTTCGAAGAACCTCTCATATGTCTAAAGCTAAAACACCTTTACGCTCTCATGAGCTGGTTTTTCAGACATATCACAAAAGTTCAATGGAAATTTCCATGTGACCATTTAATTTCCTCAAAGTAAAGTCTCGCGTGACGAGAATTTAAGCGAATTATGGGATATCGCGAGACTTATGGCTCATTCGCAACTTTCAATACAAAGCGCAATTGTACTTTAGTTAAATTTCAGGAATATAGCTTTTATTTTGTGAAGAACTGTAATGGAAATGCAACTAATGTCTGGGATTTTTTTAACTAATCTATCTTCCACTATCAATTTTTCACTGTCACCCATGACGTCAAGGGCCGCCATATTTTTTCCTTTAATGCTAACATTTGTAAATAGTGTTATATATTGTTGATAAGAGCGGATCTCCGTCTACAAAATGCGGTTTACTTGATTAAGTGCTTCATTTCCCCTTTAAAGCTTCCTCCACCTCAATGTTCCACACACTTTCCAGTGTCTGCTTGAGGAAACCATACATTTTATCTTCTAGACACAATTTTACAGACAAACACCATTTCTAAGAACCTGGTTCAAAAGCTGTCTCCGCTAAATGTTTTTAATACCAGGAGCAAATCCACATTCATACTGTTCTTGTCTAAATGCTGTGACTCAAGGTACAAATACAAGCAGTGGACTGAGTAGTGAACCCTCATCGACCTGAACCAACTACCCACAAATTTGATTTATTTGATCAATCTATTGGGTTTCTCTGACTTCTCCTTTATTGTTATTCTCCTCATCCCTAGTCCATCTCTGGGGACGCAACACACAAATGAAACAGAGTAGGGAGATATGGGTGTTTGTTTACCCTGCAACAAAATATACTGTGACTGGATTTGACAGCCTGTTTAGTGCTCAGTCTGCTGTTTAGTGACATTTTAATCAGGAGATCATATGGTTGGACGGAGGCTAGACCTGGTTTCAACACACACACAGACACTGACCACACACACACTCAGATGCAACCCGCTATCACTAAAGTAAATACTTTATACCCACACATAACCACATTTTGCCAACATACCCAACCACACCAATGAGGCCACCCTGACTCTGCATCCAAATCCGCCATCCTGACTGACTCTAATTTAGCTTTTCAAGTCTCTGTGTGGCACTGGGGTGGCAGAGTGGCAGGGTGGCACTGCTGGGGGATTTGTGGGTGTCTTTGCTGCCTGGATGGGGGGAGGTTGCATGTGCCCACAAGCTGTCTGCTATGGTTCAAAGCCTTCTTTTATTTTGTTTAGTGAAAAAATGCTGCATTTTTACACACTGTCACTTGTACTGAGCACTCTGGGATTTACTGCTGTGAAGTTGGTTTAACCCCTTCGCATGTGTTTCAGAACTAATGCCGAGGCTATTCCTATAGTTAATGTAATTTAGAACAAACTGAAGAACTATAATATACTTTAATTAAAAAAAAGTGCACCTCTAGTGCTTCAGTCTTATGTGCAACTTATAATTTATGATGCACAAGTTTAGTGGAATGAGCTCATCTTTTGCTCGATGTCTTTTACCCCAGTCCTTAGCAATAACCACTGAGCCTTTGAGGCCGTTTGATGTGTTTGCATCCAATAGGATCACTGACATATCGTTAGCCATTATAATTAACATAATTGCTAATGTTGTATTTGAATGTTTTCGGAAAACAAGAAACAAAACAAATAGCAAGCACATTGCTTTTTATATTGATTGTAAAAGTCAAGAAATCATGCTATTAGGCTAATGATATGCAACATACAACAACACTTACATTCTTTTAAGCTAGCATTGAGAGCTGGTGTTTGCAGAGTGTTTTGCATGTTTCTGGACACATGGCTTGACACTTGTGCGGAGGTAGTACCTAGCCTGATATACAGTAAGAGAAAATAAATAGCTAAAAAAGCATAGTTCTCAGGGGATACATTGTCCAGCTAGTGGTAGTGGACTAGTCAGTCGACTAGCCACTGATCACGTGACAATAACAACATGGACGCCTCCAAGAAGACAGGTGAGGAATCGAGGTGGGCAATGACAAATTGTCATACCAGAAGATTAAAATGATCGTACATACCTGATTTCAGGACCATTTGCTAGGTACAACATTGCCACAGACTATATAGTATAGCTTGTAATGCAGTTTTACCTTTAAATAAACTAAAAACACTGTTTGTGTTTGCTAATTTCAATATCATCGTACAAATATGATAATTATCGTATATCTGGCAACGCTACGAGGAGCCCAGTGGGTCGTTGCAGTAGTTCATCATGTGCGTGGAAATACTTCACTAAAGATGAAGCCCACACCATGAATAAAATCACTCCTGAAATACAACAAAAGTACTACTGCATCTAAAAAGACAATGGCTAACGCTAGCAGAGGAATGGTCCAAATCCTCTCTAAAGCAGTTAGTTAACAACTCCACCAAACGTCCTACAAGGGAACAGAGAGAGGGAGGCTACATCAACAATTTGTTTGATTTTCAGCTGCATCAACCCAGCTATACTATGCCATCTTCCAACACACTGTGGAGTTCTATTAAATGCTGTTGATGCTGCTGAGTTGCAGCCTGTTTCTATACAGGCTATACATATCTGGATCATACAGTATGTAACACATGAGCTGTCTGTTCTCAGCATAAATATAGAAGTACAGATTTCATCACTTTTTACTGTGTTTTTATTAGTGACGTCATCAGAGACTAGTCAACACGTAACAGTCGACTGAAAGATCGGAAATCGTACAACTGCTAGTAGGCGCTATATACGCAATTCCCATTGCCTTCTATTTATTAATTAATTAATTAATTAAATCATAGTTTATAGTTGAGTCCAGTGCACTATCAATCATAAATCCAGCTTTACTCAAGTTCAATGAACTGAAGTATAATTTCACAAATCATGAATAAATTGTTAGATTTTTGTATGTTTTTTCTGCAGGTTCTGTGACATCTGTCCCTCAGAAAGCTAAAAATAACTCACCATGATACTAAATAATAATAATAATAATAATAATAAGAAAATTTCAAACTGGATCCAGACGCAGTTACTGTTTTGAATTTATTAAAGCAAATGGACAAAAAAAATCCACAAACTTTGAATTACATTCTCATAAACATTCCATATTCTGATTTTTGATTCCTAGTAAGAGACAAGGTCCAAATGCTCTCTACAATTAAAACCCCTAAGTATTGAAGACTGGCCTTAAATACGGTGTATTTTATTTATTTAGTTTTAAAGGCCCCATTAGACTCTGTAGTTTAAGGCAAAAGTAGAGAAGAAAAGAAGAAGCTTGGGGACAATTTTAAGTTGGAGCTCTATGTCAGAGATAGATAAGATGTATTAAGCCATGAAAATTAAACATAAAAATTCTATATGTATTGTACCTTGGTAGAAAATGTTAGGTATTTTACAATAAATAATTACATTGCACTCCATTTTCTTTATGCATATTTTCTTTTGAGAATAAAAAAAAACAATTACCTCACCTCATCAGTTTTTGACTATAACCTCTCAAAATACACATGAGCATCAAAACCATATGGCGCGCACCAACACATCTCACGTGTTTACTGCACAGTGGCGTCCTCTCATGTGTTTAAATGACGGATTTGTACAAACACAAGCTGCTGCCTGTCTAATCAGGGATGCTCCAGAGCTCTAATTCAGTCTCGCTCTCTGAGGGATGAGTGACCACATGCAGTCTGTGATTAAATGACCGCCCTCACAAACAGGCGGGCGTTCAGGCAGATAGGTAAGAAACAAGCAGGGTGAGCAGGTCTGGTTCATTAGAAGAAAGCAAATGAGCTATTTAGCTAGCTGAAGGAATATTGTTTACCAGTGGTCCACCTAGGCCTTCAATGCCCTCCAACTTTATTCAAAACACCTCTTAATGCGATGGTTATGATGCCACTGCTGTAGAAACCACCAGCAGTCATGGGATATGCAATAAAACAGCATGTTGCATCATAGATGGGTATCTCGTATAGTGAGATGAATGCCATTACTAAAACAAGTTACTAACTCAGTGCAGCCCCAGATGCGCTGCAGCTGTGCACGAGTGCCACATACGTTGGAAAAATCCAGCAGAAGCGTCGATTTTGACCCAATAAAATGGCAAAAATAAACATAAAAGATGTAAAAATTCAATTTACTCACCAGAACTTAAGAAACTATTTAGAGTTCCTTCTCGGAGCCTGTCTGCCAAGGATAGTGCTCATAGTCACTGACCTGAAAGTGGCGGACACACCCTCTCTCCGGCTGGGCCAGGCTAGCTAAGTAGCTAGCTAGCTAGCTCTGGGATTAGGCGCCCTTTCCTCACAATATTCAGCTTTTCCTTCAAAGTCCGCTTTGAAAATGTCTTTCTAAGAAGATCTGCAACCAAATCCATTACTTCCTCCTTCCGCCAAAAAAAATAAATCAAAAATCAAAGCATTAACGGGGATGATTTAATTTAATAAGATTAATGGGAAAATATTAAAATTATAATTTTGATAAAGTTTGATGAAGGCCAGGAGAGAAGGCAGCCACCGATACTGAAGTCAGGTCAGATAGAGTGATGTCCTCTCACACAAGCTGTGTCTTTTTCCGTCCTCTCCATATTATTAGATTATTCATTATGCTGCAAAATAAACTGCATTACCCAGGGGGCACTTTATGGCTCTCCCCTGCTCCAATTCTAGTTTGGCCAACAGGGACTCTATTTAATGTATGATTTCGTCTCACATTAACTACTGCTTTACAAACTACTTGACTACTGCTTGGTCTTTCACAGGTGTGATGACACTCACACCCATTGAATAATTATACAAGACAGCATTAAAGGTTTTTAAAAATAAAACATCTCTTACACCATCACTGCATGAACTGAACATCCTAAAAAGTACGATTTTTTCCAGTTTTGTTCATTTTAAGCTTTGTCGACAGGAATGTGTTTTTATACAAAGTCCTATGTGGACCATTAATTGGAATGTGTTTGCACTGTTTTGCATATATATATACACGTCATACATGTTGGGGACTGCGGATGAAATTTAGCATGTAAAGCTAACTCTGGCATATTTACAATACATCATGTAGCTACTGTTCATTATTATGCACTGTCCCATCAAAATTAACTATTAAAAAAATAAAATAATGCAGCCCACAAATGGAACACATGATATTGCGGAAAGTTCTGTGCACAAAACCGTTTACTGTTCAGGTAACCCTAATCCTAACTTAACACCACTGCCAGGCAACTGTTGTCCGCCTAGATGCCAACCAGGCTAGCAGCTTAGCATGCTAACGCCACGCTAATCTTAGAATAGCAATGACCTTGCTTCGAAGTGGCACAAGGAGAAGACAAATAGAGTGCGACCATGTCACCTCAGAGGTTTAAAGGTTAAAATCCTGTCCCACTGGTTGTAACGCCGGCCGGGAACAGTTAGCAAGTCTTAGTTCTGCCTGTTAGCATCATCAGCTTCAAGTGAAACGTCTGCACTAGCGATATGGGAAGTAGCGTGCACAGAATACGTGACGTCCAAGTGGTGACATCAGACACAGGACGTGAGAACACCGCTGCTAGAATTCAGCGTAGCTAACATTTTAGCATGTTAACAGCCGGGTAATGATGCAATGTATGACATTTAAAGGCATAATGTAAGAGCGAAGCTGTTAGAAATGTCAAAATCTTACCTCAGACATTTTATAAAACAACAACGATGTGACTAAATTTAGAATTTACATTTAAAAGAGCAATTAATGCCACTATGTTGAGGAAGTATAAGTGTGTAGTCATGAAAGGTCTACAAACATCTAATTTTTTGTTTTGTTTTGTTTGTATGATGGAATTGTATCTCGAACACTAAAATGGAAACGTGGCAGTGAGTGTTGGCCAGTACCTGTTTTATTTCATTTTATTTTATTATTGTCATTATTTTGCTGCTTTTTTTTTTTTTTTTAATTCAAGTTCTTTGTAAATTGATTCTTGGGGTAAAGAGGCAGATTATATAAGATTATTCTCCTTTTTGCTCCCTTTCATTCAGATCTGGGAACGTTTGTGTTTATGTTGAATTGTTTTGTCTCATAAATCTCTTTCCACTCAAGAAAGATGACTAAAGATGACCTTTTTTCATGAACAATAATTTAGAAACCATATCAGCCGTTCCACGCCTTGGTGCAGAGCGAACACGCCTCCTCTGATGGATTTGAGTCACCATCCGTCGGAGTTCTCCGTTGCAGGCCTGATGACTTCATCACACCACACACCAGTGTTATAGTGCAGAAAGCCTGAGGGCTAACTGGACATAGAGAATGATGCAGAGGTGTTTTGTTTGTGTGCAGGGGCGCTGCCAGGAATTCTGGGCCCATGAAAAAACAAAAAACAGATTAGAAAACACGCCCTCATTGTAAAGGCTGAAGGGTCGCCCGTGTAGCATTCGTTTATCAGACTGGAAAATCAATAAAATTGACATATTAAGACGTTTTTAGTGTTGTGAAATTTTTCAAAAATTCTCATTTTTGTGTAGAAAATCAAGGGTCACTTCGTTGTCCTTATGTGATAAAACTAAGGCTGAGAAGTTAGAAATACAAGAAAGACACAAAAAAGGTGAAAGTAACTTGTATTCTTTGATGTATTTATGACTGATGTAGCCATAGTAATAATTTATTAAAAAGATAGCTAGGGCAAGAACAAACTATTTCATGCAGAATCTCGGGTTTTGTTGGTCAGTATTTTTTCCCTTATGATTTGCGGATATTTAACGTTTGCGGACAAAATCAAGTGAAAACAAAGAGATAACTAATTTTACTACTATATTTTATAATTATATTACAAAATTCTAGTTTTTATGATGATGGTTTAATCATTTCCTCTTTTTTTAAAGCTATCTTTTTGAATTGTCCTTACTTTCCCCCCTAAAAGTATAGAAAAAGGGTCCAAGGATTTAGAGTCTGAACATTTGCATCCAACAAAATTTGCGTCTCGTAATGGAAGCTGAAGCTGCATATGATGCTACATAATATTATGTGGTGGCTCAACCGTCTTCCAGAGGATTCACTTATTCACAAGACTGGAGCCTGATCTCTATAAACAGATATCTGCTGATGAATTGAGGCTGAGTGGGATTGACCAATTACTTTAGAGCGGGCTTGGGTTGCATGCGAGTAAACAGTGTCTGCAGAGAGAGCAATTAAGCACACTTCTCATTGACATAATGCATCCCCTAGCCTAAACCAAGTCCTACCAGGCTTTGACCATCCAAAAAGATGTGGGGCCTCACAACATAAGCAGAGGAAGAGTTTGGCAACGACACACACACACGAAGTTCCTGGTGTCTACTGCCCTCTACTGTTCTGTATGAATGAAAACGACAGTCGGCAAAGCTGAGTTCACTGTAATTCAGGGGCATACTTACTCTTAACGGTCATTATGTTTCACTTCAGTTTAAACAAATAGTTTTCCATACAGAACGTGCTGTGCGTTCATCTAGGATCAGAGCGACCTGTTCCAAAGTGTCATAAATTAACAGATTTAAAGGACGCACGTGTACTGCAAAGAGTAGCTCCACAAAACTAAGAGGTTCAAAATAAGTTATTAAAAATGATGTATGCAGACATAGTAATTACATTAGGGCCATATTTGTTTTAGTGCAGTATTTCATTAGTCTTATGAGAATAAAAAAAAAGGATCCCTGCAAAGTAAAAGTCAAACTTCTACAGAGAAAATTTAAAATGCAAAAAACAAAAAAACAAAAACAAAAAAAGAAACAAGTAAAATTAAACCGAACATGTAAAATAAAAACCCACATAAAATGAAATGCAACATGAAAATACTTTTTTTTAATGACTTAACTTATGTTTATTGTTTTAAATGAAGTATTTTACTTAAAAAAAAAATCCCTATTTAATTTAAGCGTTGTGGGATTTACAAGTGCATTTAACCTAGTCTATACATAAATATGACCTCAACTGTCAGGTGCATAAGACTTCCTCTGAATTGTATTTAAAATGGAAATACTGAAGTAAAGAACAAGTACATTTAACGAACTTCCTTTAAATGTTTGCAGTGCTTGAGTAAATGCATTTAACTGCTTTCCCCCTTTGTCAGTGGCTAAAAAGCAGCATTATTACATTTATTCTGATTTGATCATAACTATTTATTTTTTCCTTCCATTAATACGTATTCATTGTATTATTATTTTAATGTAACATTTCCCCCCATTAATTTGCGTTTTCCTAAAGAGCAACGCTGTTAGGAATTATTAACTGAAAACAGTTTGATTTAAATTATTTTATTAAACAGTCATTTTGAGTTTCTTTTTCATATCGGGCCTTTTAAAAAGAGGTTTTTCGGGGGGGTTAACGCACAGGGTTAAACAAGAGGAAGCTGTCCGTCTTTTACCTCCAGGGGGTACAGAGGGAGGAATGTTTTTCCGTCGTACACAACCTTTGATCTCACACCCCCTAATCACTTCCTGAAGATTATACAGTACGTGCACCTACGCACTGCCCTCGCTCACTGTGTGTGTGTGTGTGTGTGTGGTGTTTGTTGTTGCCCCCAGGGCGGCCAGGGCAGATGTAGTCGTCCAGCGTGATGACAGACAGAGATAGGGAGGAAACGGAGACAGGGGCATGATGTCATCAAAGGGTGACGACTAGGAAGAGTTATAAATACGTTGGGATGTTGCAGCGAAGTCCATAAAGAGCATAAACGAACCGAGAGAGTCAGCACATTTTTACGCTACAAAAATAAACAGCTGGAAGTACTGGTAAAGTCATTTAGCTCCGTTGTCAGTATGAGTCTGGCAGGTCCCTGTGTTATTATGGTCTGTGGGGGCCAGTGAAGGCATCTCGGGAGTAACAATGTCAGAACTGTCACACAGTAGTACTGATTAAACTAATCTGCCCTGCAAAGACCTCTCTGTATTTCCCCAAATATCCCCAAGCTTCGAATCTTTTGTCTGTGATGAGTTTCCCATGCTGGTGCACCAGGACCCAAGTTACGGATGTAAAGTTACGGATGTAACTTGGGTTCTATGAAGTCACTGTCTCTGCTGATGAGGCCAGGAGGAATGAGATAGAAACCTAAGAACCTAAGATAGAACACAGGTGAGAAAATCAGGCTGAAAAACAAAACCAAAACAAACAAACAAAAACATTAATGAGGTTGAATACAGACTTTCATTGATAACTTGGTCCATTATAGACGGCAACACAGTTTCTCTGACAGAAAATGTGTTGCTGTCGATAACTTCAGCTCTGTCCACACATAAGAATGCCCTGGTCAGTCTGACTGTAAAACACAAGCAAAACACAATTGGCAACATTTTACCCTACTCAGGTTGTTACACCAATCAGCCTTAACATTAGGACCACTTCCAAAGCAGTTGCGACTCATTGGAGAATGGACGTGGGCTTTCTGAGGGTGTCCTGTGGTGTCTGGCATTATGATGTTGATAGTCCATCCTGTTCCAGTGCATCCCACTCCTACTCATCGATTTAGGATTTAGTGAATTTAGGGGCCAGGTCCTAAAGCGTTTTTGTGTGTGTGCCTGGTCTGGTTTAGGTGGGTGCGACATGTCTACGTGACATCGACATGAACGAATGCCAGGTCCAAAAGTTTCCCAGCTGTTGCAACAAATCCTTGTGTTAATTTTTTGCCAGTTTTTAATGACTGTATAATACTAAAAGAGATATTTTTCCTCTTCTTTTGTTGTATAATTTGAATTCTCTGTATTTGCCAGAGTCATCTCAGCTGAACTCTAGTCAGGCAGAACAGACAATAACCATGTAAACACTCGATCTGATGGTTTCTCTGTGGTTGGATTAAATTTAATTCTTTCTTTGAGCATGTTTGCTCTATTGTGTTCAACACTGCATTGTCATTAAAGGGATTTTCAGGAACCCACATCACTTTGAGGGTCAAAATCTGGTAAGACTTGGTTTTTGGGTGAAGGTTACACAAAGGTTGAAAGTTTAGGGATTGGTTACGTCCATAGACCGTATGGAAGTTTGCTAACCCTGCTGGTGATGATATGGCATGGTGTTCAGCCTCTTTTACAATTCCACAGAGACTAGTTTTTCTACTTAGATTTTGATGATTTTTTTTTTCCAATTTCAAACGGAGAAATTAACAAAACAAAATAAATAAATAAATAAATGAAAAACAAGCGCAGTGCATGCCCACCCAGCAAAAAGTAGTTGAAAAGACGTCACTCATGCGCGTCTAAACAACGTCTTAATTTGGTTGAAAAGTGAACAGTGAAAAGCCGTCAAGTTCATGTTGTTGAAAAGACGTCTTCAAAAAGACACAACCCAATTTTCAGCGGCTATTTTTGGACTAAATTTGGACAAAATCGGACAGGCTAAACACAACCCAATTTTCAACGACTATTTCTGGACTATATCAAGGCTATGACAGACCGACTAGATTTAGCCCAAAACCCAATGTTGAAATGACATCTGGTGTTTGGTGGGTGAACTTTGTCACCAGTCCACATCATCAAACTCCCGATGTCCAGATGTACCAACAGTTGCCATGGGGAGCACTAAAGGGGTCAGAAAGAACTAAATCACACAATCCGCGGACCACTCCTCCAGACCACAACATACAAAATTCATGAAAGAAAAACCTCAACCTGCCCAATCAAGTCTACGTGGAAAACCCCCACACCTATCACTCTGTAGCCCAAGAAACAGAGACCACTTTCCCCATCTTGCCAATATAAAGGTCCTTTTTAAGTCTAAAAAGGAACGTAAGAATTTCCATCTCGGGAATTTCTTTAATAATGCTTAGCCGATTATCTTCAGTTGTTGCATCAGATTTCATCCAGTTTCCTGTGATTGTTTTCTTTGCAGCCAAACTCATACTTTTATACGGTAGCACATACGGTAGAAACTGGATAGTCAATGTTAATAATGGTTTTAATGTTGTGGCTGATCGGTGTTTCTGGAAAATTTTACCCCCCACCCCCATCTCAACCCACCACCACCCCCACCACCATGTCAGGCTCAGAGGAAATCGGAGAAGTGCCGACGTAGCAGCCGCGCGTCAAGTAAAACAGTCCGGCTACCGGTGCTCTTCTCTGCGCCGCTGCTCCGCTCCAGCCGCCCGCCCGAGGGATTCATAGGCCCGTTTGTCAACTTTCAACATGTCCAAAGTGAACAGCGGTTCTCCCGGTTGTCGGGCCATGGTAATGGCAGGAAAGTTCTTGTCCAGACCGTCTTCCTCGGCGCTGCCGCGGAGCTCCAGCCTGCAGCAGCAGCAGCAGCGGAGGAGGAGGATGTTCGCTCCGCCGCACCGGGCGCTGAGCTCCGGCGCGGCAGGCACGGGAGGAAAAACCGCGGCTTTGGCCCAGCAGGAGAACACGGGCTATTTCTCCGCCGCAGACCGGCATGTGCTTCCCAACCGGAATCTGATTTACCGGGACGTGAAGGCTTTTCTCAATGAAGTTGGTGGAAACCCCCGGGAGGCTCGGTACTGGCTGACCCAGTTTCAGAAAGCGGCTTCGGCTCAGTCTCCTGCCTTTGCAGTGCTGGAGGTAAAAAAGAAAAGAAAGTCTCTAATGTTTAAAAAAAAAAAAAAAAAAAAATGTAAATGTGGTGTATGATGTGAAAGGCCATTTGTGCAACGCAAAAAAAAGTGTTTATGATTAGTGAGCTATTAAAATGCTACGTTGAGAACATAACAAAAATAAATTCCAAATAAACTTTAAAAAAAAGCTTGCAGGAAGCAGGTAGAAATGCTTGGTACTTGTAATATATTAGTCTTTGTCCATATAAAAGTTGCCATATAATCCAACCCAGCAGGGGGCGATATAACCTCACCTCTAACCCTAAAGAAGTGTTACTTAGTTTAATTGTTTTGGTCCGCTACAAACTTTTCTAAAACGCATATCTTTCTCGTGATATTCTCCAAGGTCTGCAACCAGACGTGTGGTATTTGCCTCAAGGTCCCTTTTCATAGATCTAAAAGTGCACGTACACCAGTAAAAACCATCAAGAAAAAAAAGCTCCTTCCTTCCTTAGATGATGCATTCTGCTGGGACACCTTTAACTGGTATATTGCCCGTATAATCACCACTTTAATGCACATTTTAAACCGAATAACAATTTTTTTTAGTGCTGCATGTAACAAGTGCGCTAGCTCAGGTCCTTAAACACTTTGGGTTTTTTCTGTCCTCCCTAGGTGGACAGCTCGGTGCTCGACGGCAGGGAAATGGTGCAGAGCCTGGCCTTCGGGCTGTCCTTCCTGCAGCGGATGGATATGAAGCCCGTGGTGGTGATGGGCTGGTCCGAGCACCAGGAGACGGGGCTGGCGGAGCCGGTGGCCGCCCGGGGGCTAGTGAAGCGGTGCCAGCAGCTGACCGAGGCCCTGCAGCAGCACTCGGCCACCGTCCTGCCCTTCTTCTCTGCAGAGTCCTTCCTCCTGCTGAACGAAGCGTCGCAAGGAAGCAGGTGACAGTTGAGGCGCACAAAGTTCCCACTTCAAACACGTGTTCGCTACTAAGACCTAAATCTGCTGGTACTGCTGATTCAGCTACCGGTTGATGTAGCTAAATTTGCTGGTCAAAGCTAACGACAAATTTTGTTCTGCTAGCGACAAGGTTTTTTTTTTTTTAGGCTAAGGACTAAGATCCACAGGTTAGCAACTTGCATTCCTTGAAAAGTATTCATATGCTAGTGACTAGATTTCCTAGTTACACGTTCAGTATATTTACTCTAGTGAATAGACATTCACTCATTGAAATGATAACACGTTTCATTTCCTGCCAAACGAGATGCACCTAGTGAGTTAAACCATTGACTACATAGTTGATTGTCATGATTCTGATTATTAGAAAATGATCACAAAATTACAAGATAATCCACAGATGAAGGCTGCTTAGTAGGGGTGGGTATTGGCAGGGACTTCACGATACGATACGTATCACGATACTTGAGTCACGATACGGTACATTGTTGTGACATACTGCGATATTCTACGTAGAAAAAGCCAGGAAGGATCTAGATACGGGCAAACTCTAGCGTATTTAGTACTTTTTGTCATGCTGAAGGCAAACCATATTTAACAGACTGCTGCACAGATGGACATCAGTCTATTTGCTTCCTAAGATAATATTTGCTTTTCCTAAGTCCTATTAATGTTTCTCAATGTTTCTTTGTGCCCTCTGATCCGGTTTTCATTCCACTCCCTGCAGTGCGCCGCCCTCCATTGCTGTGGATATCAGCCTCCTCCAGTGGAGTCTGGATTGTGGGACAATCCCGCTGGTTTGCCCGGTGGGGCGAGACGGGCAAGGTTGCTCTGCAACACTGGACCCGACGGAGGTGACGGCAGCCATTTCCAGAGTGCTGCAGCCCCACAAAGTCATGTTCCTGAACAACTCGGGAGGCCTGCGCAGCAAAGAACACAAGGCACGGAAGCCGGCACATACTAGGGCTGGGCGATATCGCGAAATATGTGTACCACCGTATTTTTCAAAGTTTTCACTGTTTTTTTTTTCCCCCCCCATGCATAATCACCTATTCACAACATCTTCTAATTCTAGGAATTAATGCAGTAGGTTGACAAAGGATGGACTTTTGTACCGTGATGATGAGTAAATATTGTAAAATATTCCGACACTTGCGATAAAACCAGATTGAGCACGGAAATCCGGGAACATTTACATCTCAGAGATATAACAACTGTAGTGTGCAACATTTTGTTATTTGCACCGTCTGAAAAAAAATTCATGTCATAACGGAAAATAATAACGATGTTCGATATGAACCGGTATACCGCCCAGCCCTAACCCTGACTGTGTTTCCATAGTGTATCTAAGTCTAATTGTGGTCTACCACTGCAGAAGAAGCATTTTTTTGTGTATATTTTTGAACCCCATGTTCACTTCTGGACTTCTGTTCTCATGCACAGGTGCTTGACACGGTGTCATTGCCTACGGACCTCCCCGCTCTGTCCGTGGCGTCGTGGCTGAGCGTGGTCGAGCGGCGCAGAGTGACCACCATAGCCAGACTCCTCAATCAGCTGCCGACCGAGTCGTCCGCTGTGATCACCTCGGCTGACACGCTGCTGACCGAGCTGTTCAGCCACAAGGGTGAGACCTTCTCGCCGACGCCGCGTGTCCACGTGCGCACCCGCATGTCTATTTTGAGGTGTAACCCAAGAGGCCATCCCGTTCGTGTGCGTTCGGGAGGGGTGCTTTTTAGCCGTCCCCAAAAAGTTCAAAAACTTTTTGAATTTTAATTGCTTGTTTTTCTGTCTGCTCCTCCGTTTCAGGTTCGGGGACGCTCTTTAAAAATGCCGACCCCATACACCGGTCAGTAGATGTCGCACAATCCTGTGTAATCTGAATCGTAACCCTAAATTCATAAAGTCAGAACCTAAAATTAGCCCATCGCTAGAATGGGGTTAGTTTCTATTTTACATCTTGTTTTATGTTCGTGCAGGTACAGTTCTCTGGATGGGATCGATGTGACTCGTCTGCTAGCTCTCATCAACAAGTCTTTTGATAAGACGTTGAGACGTGACTACATCGATTCTCTGGAAGGGCGGCTTCACTCTATCTACCTCTCTGAAGGGTGTGTTCAGCTGTTAAGAGTTTTCTGCGGTCTGCTGCTGATCAAATATGCCCGAAGCATCAGTTACAAATGGATGTCTGTGTGCCGTATCCCTCTAGCTACAGTGCTGCAGCCATCATCACCTTGGAACCGGTGAACAGCGGCACTCCCTACCTCGACAAGTTTGTGGTGAGCAGCAGTAAGCAGGGCCAGGGCACCAGTCACATCCTGTGGGAGTGTATCAGGCAGGACCTGGGCAAACTGTTCTGGAGGTCTAGGGCCACCAACAGGATCAACCCTTGGTAAGACATGTGGACCTTTTTAAGACTTTCGCGTCGGCACTTAGAATATACTCGTCGCTTTTGAAGCCCAGTAACGAAAAGCAGCTTCGGGGTTTAGAGGTCTAGGATGAAGGTCCTAGGTGTAGGAATCCTGGCATGATGTACCGATACAAACCTAAGATAGTTGAAGGCAAAGATCTGGAACAGCAACATCGCTCAACGGTCAGGTGTTTTCAAGTACAACTTTATAGATATGTAAAGTTTTGAAAGCAGAAATTACAGGGATATTAGGGAGCTTGTTACAACACACCACAGTGTCATCTGTCATGCTGCGATCTTTCTGTCGTTCCAGGTACTTTAAACACTGCGATGGCAGCTTTGTTAATGGCGTGTGGACCGTCTTCTGGTTCGGCCTGGCGGACATCAGAGAATCCTACGAGTTGGTGGAATACGCCAAGAGCCTCTCCGACTCATTCGTCAGCTCTGCTCTCTCCTCCGCCTCCCAGCAGTCTCCACCTCCTGCGTCCTAGCTGCCCGGCTCGCTAGCTCAGGGGTTTTAGCTCTGAGGGCTCCGGAGAATCCTCTCGTCGAGCCCTAGAGTATATAGAATGTGGTATTCTTTCTCACCGAAACCTTTTCTGTTGTGGACTTTTCTTGGTTTTTTTTTTTCCTCTACTGTGAGAAGAAAAGGTACGGTTTTAAAGGTAAACTCTTAAAGGTGAAGGTAAAATCTGTAAATTACGTTCTATTTTTAAAGCTGGGTTTATCCCCCAAAGCCTTTTTGTTCAAGGTTTTTTAGAAACACAACATCTATAGTAAGGTTGCTTAGTCTGAAAAGGGCAACTTTGTCGGTGTTTCACATCCAGATCACTCTGCAGAGTTGAAACCTCAAGCTAGTGTTTACTTTGTACTGTGGACCAGGCACTGCCAGACACTGTGTCCCTTCCAGATCTTATGCTTATGTTGAATCTCTCCAGACCTCTTTTATAGTAGACGTTTTGACTTGTCTTCACTAATTCTACCTCTGTCCAAGTCAACATATCTATTGGGAGATGGGTCTGGTATTTTAGGGGCGTTTTGCCAATTTTGCACATAGAGGCTTGTTTACTTGTCTCAAGGACAGGAGCTTTTCAGAGTTTGACAAAAATGACCCAGATGAGGACGGAGCTCGGCTTTGGAGACCCACCTTATTTACTGTGGTTGGGGATTTCGTAACACGTGAGATTCCAATGAAAGACAGTCAGGATATCGCGTCCGATGCTCTAATTTTGACCATTCCCTTTTAAAAAAAAAAAAAAAAAATTACCTGACGTCCGAAGGTTTGTAAGAGATGGAGAAGTTACGGCACTTTCAAGAACATGCTTGGCAGGTTACCATCTGCCAGCTACAACCAATAACGCTAATGCTAACACTAACCTCATAATGTGAAGCCTAGCAGGACGGATTGTTGCGTGATCCCACAGAACATGTTTGCTCTTCGTTTCCTGGTTTTTCAGCACTTCTTCAAAGAGTATTAAGCACTTCAGATCAAACACTCCACAACCCAGAATCTGGACTTCTGTACATGTGCCAAAGTTTAACACAGGGAGTTAAAACACTTTACAATTCACTTTTTTTTAATTTACGCTGTAGTGTAAATTTTTAGATTCAATTTTCAGCCTTAGTGATACAAACATTTTTCACAGATACACAACATCCAAACTAGTCTGTTTTCTTTTATAGTGGAGATGAGTACAGTTTTGTTTTTGACCAGTTGGTGGAGCTATGCATAAGCGGTGTTTACATATTTGACATTTAAAAAAAAAAATATTAAAAATAAAGCTATTATTATATGTATTGGAACAGAGACTAATACAAGTGAATAGCTAAGATTACTGAACTACACAAAAAAAACTTCATTTGAATAGTTCAGTTTATTTTTGTGATTTTGTAGAGAATTTATTTTAATAAACCTAGTTTCACTTGAACCTGAACTGTCTGAGATCAGTGTTTTGTGTGTGTGTGTGTGTGTGTGTATACAATTGGACATACCCTCTCACTTAATGTTTTTTCATGATTATTTACATTGTAGATTGTCAGTGAAGGTATCAAAACTATGAATGAACACATATAGAATTATGTAGTTAACAAAAAAGTGTAAAATAACTAAAAATACGTTTTATATTTTAAGATTCTTCAAAATGGCCACCCTTTGCTTTGACTAGTACCTTGCACAGTAGTCACCTGAAATGGTTTTGCAACAGTCCCAGAGGAGTTCCCAGAGACGCTGAGCACTCGTTGGTTCTTTTACCTTCGCTCTGCGCTCCATCTCAACCCGAACCACCTTGACTGGGTTTAGATTGAGGTGACTGTGGAGACGACCCGTTCACCGTTTCTGCGTCGCACAGAAACACTGCAGGAGGAAACAGAGATCTCAAATTTCAAATTTGGACTGAAGCGCAGATTTCCTCTGGTATGATGTCCATTCCTTGTGTTTCTTGGCCCAAACAAATCTCTTCCGCACATTGTTTTTCCATAGCAGTGGTTTCTTAGCTGCTGTAAAGACCTGATTCTCACAGTCTTCTGAACAGTTGATGTAGACATATATCATTTATCTGGGCTTCAATCTGAGCACAGAAATGTGCGTGGCCTCGCTTTCAAAGGGTGCGTACGCCAAAACGTGTGCCGCAAGGTCTTCCTCGCCGCAGAGTCAGACGCGTCAACGGTGCAATGACCGTGGAAATGTGCGGTGCCTCACGGAGACTTCATCGGCTGCATATGCGCATACCTACAAAAGTTGATCCCGTGGGGACAAACTGTCAAATTACTGTTTTGGCAGCAGGAGTGCGCTGCCTTCCTCCGCCGGTAACACAGGAGTCCTAAGATAAAACTAATCCAGTGTGAATCAGCATCTCCATGATTTCCTGTCACTTAAGTATTATGAAGGATGTGCTGTAGATCAAAGTTTGGGAGCAAAGTGAGGCTGTCGCTGAACTATTCACACGTTTAGGCGGATGAAATCATGAATGTGTAAATCTGTGTCTGATTTAAACACTGACAACCTCCACTTTAGTCTTCATGGTCTGCGTATTTAAATGAAGGTGTGGTTTATGTGGCTATTTTTTAAGGTTTTTGCAAAGCAAAATGTAATGTAAATGTGTAAACTGTCCTGCTTGGGGGCATGGACAAAGAGCATTGGAGTACTCAAACATGTGTTCAGTTTCATGTTGACTGGGACACAAGTGTCCTCCTGCTTTTAGCAAGAAATCCCCACAAGTCTTTGTACATTGTCTTCGTTTCCTGGATGTTTTTACAGTTCTCTGGATTGACTGACAGTCCTTCTCTCTCTTTGCTGTGCAATGTGTACCAACCTGACCGATGGCTACAGCCCCATCAAGAAGGCAAGAAATTCCACAAATGAACTCTGACAAGGCGCACCTGTGAAATGAGGAGAGAAGGCCAAGGGTTTGCAGCGCGGGCAACAAAGCAAAGGGTGACTACTTTGAGGTATCTAAAATGTAAATGTAATGTAATTTAGCAATTTATACTTAGCTACACAATTCCATAAATCTTGATTCATATATTCAATGTTTTCAATATGTATCTGCAATGTAGAAAATAAGGTCAACTGGACTTGAAGACGTTTTGCCACTCATCCGAGTAGCTTCTTAGTGGGATTAGTGGTAAATTGAGATTTAAATAGGAAAACTCTGTGAGTACACCCACCAGAAACTTGCTTGACCAGAAACTCCAGTGATTACCATGACCTGGATGACTAATAACCTTCACAGCAGACTGCAATATTGAAAGTAAAGAAAACAATATTGAATGAGACGGTCTGTCGACCTGGGTTTGACTAAGCAAATAGGTTTGAGCCTCCTTTTGGATAATTACTGCATGGGCGATTATCTTTCAGCTGACAACAACTTATTTAACCCCAGCTGTTGGATTGAGTTACTTCTCATTTCTTAAATAACCATGTGCAAAGGCACATCCGGTGATCGTGGTAAATATGTTTGATTGTTTGAGAAGTGTTAAATCATTGCCCTGAAGTGTAAAGCAGAGAAAACATCCAAGGAGACTGAAGAAGAAAGACCCAAAAATTGTGTTAGGATCGACGAAATGTGATTGGAAATAAATCCTGATAGATCAGTGATCACTTAAATGTCTGGCGAAGAAAAGCAATAGTAGAACTCAGGGCTGTGTTTAATTAAAGTATGAGCGTGTGTGAAGGGGACTGGGGATTGGGACTAAACAGCCGTGCAGCCTCAAGAAAACCACTAATCAGTGAGGCTAACCAGGAAAAAAGGCTTCTATTTGCTAGGGAGCATAAAAATTGGACTGTAGAGCAATGGAAAAGGTCGTGATGAATCCAGATTTACCCTGTTCCAGAGTGATTACCATAAGAATATATATACCAACGAGCTGATTGAATCGCAATGTTTACTTCCTGTGCGACAGTCCAACTGTTTAATCTGTCATGGCCGTGCCTCATGTCTTATAAATGTGTCCCTAAGAATAATACCTGAGTAGCCTGCTTCATGCAAAGCTTTTGTTTAACTGTAACTGTCACCACTGCAGGATGAAACATGCTGGACCTGTTTGACTTCTACCATCCATTTTGTCATCTCCATCAGTGAAAATGAATGACTTTACTGGGCAGCATTAATATAATAATATTATATAGCATGATCCGTTTAACCGGATCATGCTATATATTTATTATTATACGCAATATATAGTCATACTTGACCTAAACTACTGTTTAGGTCAAGTATGACTATATTTTGTGCTTTAGAATTTCCTAATCACCCAAAGCTATTTAGTAACGAATCTCTTCTACCAGACGGATTTTGCTACCACTGTCCTTCCAAATTAATCTAATACCCATCACGTTTGACTCTTCCAACACACTCTTCTTGATTTCCTTCAGCAAATCGATCCACAGCCGTCTCAAGGTACATGCTGCCATTATAGTGGCAAGAGGCCAGTGATACAGCCGAGGGCAAAACCATTTAGAACTTTAAATGTAATCAGTTAGATCTTAAAATAAACTGTAAAACATGTTGGGATCAAGTGCTGAACCTAAAGAACACAGTCTCTTTTCCTTGTTAAAGACCTGGCTACTGAGTCTGAGGTTGACTCATTACTCATTATTCATTTTTTTATGCATGTAAACGTACATGCACGTGAAAAAAAAAAAAAAAAAAACTTACCATAATCGGACTCTAACTGGAGAACTTAAGTATGTGTAAACACGTTACTCCAATCTCTTTATCCGAATAAGACCAATTAACCCAGATAATGCTATTGGAATTCGATTTAGTCCGGCATGTATACACCTTAATCGGACTACGACAGGATAACGGGTGTGTGTGCGCTTCACAATAGCTGCACTGGCGTGTGACCCTGGAACCGGTCGCAGAAGAAGAAGAAGGTAAATGGAGCTGGTGGAAGAATCGTCTTAGGGATAGCGTGCATGAATCCGTGTATCATTCGTTCTTCCTATTTTCAGTTGTTAATCAAAAAATCAAAAAATCAAAAAGTGACAGATCATTTTGTTTTTCGTTTTTTAATCTAACACAAAAAAACGAAAAAACGCCTGTTTTTTCATATCTCAATTTGAGACTCAGATCAAAAATACGGAAAAACGGGGCCACAGGACTGAATTTGATTTTAATATTTAATTGGTCTGGTTTATGTGACCTGGACCATGGCTTTGTTTGGGTAATGCATGGGGTAATGTAGTAAGCTACCATGGCGGCGTTGGAACCACACACTATTTGTTCAAGGACTTGTTCAACAGTGGTAATCAACTTTCACATCAAAAATCACGGGTTTTACACTCCGCGGCATTTTGACCGGATTTGACCGCAGCCAATCAGAATCCTCGATTCTGACAAATTTCCCGATGACAGTTCTAAATCATTGCGTTGGTTGAAACGGTTTGGAAACCGTGGCAACAGAAACACAGAACATGCGTTATTTCACAGTTACCACAACGACAATACAGGTGACAAAAAATTAGTGATTTTAACCTATTTGGTGAATTTGATCATTTTGAAGACTGGGATGCAGCAGAAGAGAAAAAGAGAAGAGAATATGAAAAGAAGAAGGAGATGCGACACAAGGAGGTGACACCGGAGGAACTGGACAGTTTAATTAGAGGATGCCAAGGATGACATTAACGCAAAGAAAATCACAGAATGGGCAGTTAAAACACTTGGAGACATCTTGGCTCAGAAATACATGGACATCAACATCAACATCAATCTCAATAATTTTTTTTGGTCTCAAATTTATTTTTGCATTCAAACACCTTTTTTCTTTGATTGAAAATGTTTATTTTGATTGAAGTGAAGGTTTTTTTTTATTTGAAAATTTTTTCTTTGATTGAAGTGAAATATTTTTTGATTGAACAATAAAGAAACAAATCTACCTTCATAGGTCTGCATTCAAGTTGAATTTCGAGCACAGCTCTGTAAACGCGCTGATTGTTCAAACAGGCTCTTAACATAGCCCACCTGTTAAATAGCCCAGCCCACTTGTGATGAAATACTAATAAAATGGGCAAGGAATTTTAGAAATGTTCCTCAGACGGTTAAAACAGGATTGAACAAGCTTGGTAATGTGGGGTTACAAACTTACGTTGTCAAGTCAAACATGATACATGCTTTGTCAACAGCTATGGGCAAACCACATGTGTTTCACAAGGTTAAGTACCATGCAAGTTCCTACCTATCTAATTTTAACGTCATGGAAATAGTTAATAGTATCATCAGTGTAAAAGTGGTATAAGACACCATGCCTGCAAATTATGTGACCTAGGGGAAGCACATACAAAGAAAATAAATATGTCTGAACATAAGCTAAGGTCATGAGACAAAACTAAATTAAAATGAAATTAAGTTTGCTATGAGTGAGAAAGGGATTGTTCCTGACTGCACTTGGATGGATGAAACACCGTCCATCTAATAATTAATCACATTCAACAACATTCCTTTTCCTGACCACATTTTAACCACATTTAAACAAACTAAGCTACACTATGTTCCATTCTCTAACGAGACTTCAAAAGACTTCTTTTCAAAGGCATAAGCTAATATCTCGCTGGTTGAAAGTCAAGCAGTTGTGCAGTGGCAGCATGGAGGGGGGTGACTCCAGAACGCTGGAACTGCCTGTTAAGCCATCTTGAGGTGTCGTGGGCCTAACTTAACAAAACCTCACCTGAAAACGCCAACGATGTGCCGTATACTGCCATACTGCTGTTGGCTAGGCTAGTTAGCTGGTGTCTTCTTGTTGGTTGCTAGTTGGCAGCTGACTGCTAGCCTGCTGGTTGTTTTTTTTTTCAGTTGCACTCAGCTTCTAAATGTGTTTTTCCTCGGATCTTGTCACAAGGGATTGTAACATATTATCCTGTGTAATAATAAATACACCTTTTTACTGCTTCAGCTACTCTTTTACTGCACAACTCCATTGTTTTAGTTTAGTCTCTGCTTCATATTTACTGTATTAATGCTCACCTGAACATTTAACACAACTTCTGCAAAGCTCTTGCCCACAGTCAAGTTGAGCCAATGCCCCAGTTCCCTCTGTAAGCCAAAAATTTAAATGGTAACACAAAGCCAAAAGTGTCCATATAGCAGGCACCCACTTACTGTATTTGGGACTACTGCTTCCATTTTCTAACTAGCTACCAACTAGCTAGCCACTTGTCCACAAATGTAATAAGTCAACCAGAAAGGGGGCCGTATTAACCCACTGAAAAGGCACATATCGCCACCTAGTGTGGAGGAGGAGGAGGTGTTCCCGTCAGTCATTCGAGGTTCAGCCATCTCATTTGGTCGTGTTTTGTTTTTGTTTAAACTTCCCAGTGTGAAGGCTATATGTCTTGTTTCAAATCAAAACAGCTTAACGTTTTCCATGTTTACATGTACACAGGACTCATACAAGGAATTCCATTGAGGCTGCCGTGACCTTTGGTATCCAAATACTGTGTGTACATTTATTATTTATTTGAGGTCTTTATTATTCTCTTCTCTCAGTGCCTCAGGCCTGGAATTTAGTCAATGTAGGGGCAAGGCCACTTAGCCTTTTGTGTTGTTAATTTTTTGAGGGCACAAAGACCAAAAGCCAGAACATCAAGGCCATAACATGAAACAATGATCTTAAGTTTACATCTATAATGAATTTAATTTAAGGACTAATGACACTTCCGGGGAAGACTGGAGTCTCAGTTGAAACAAACAAGCCCTCATGAAATTCCTGCTATCTTAATTTACATCCTGCTTTTGTTTAAGGTCCACCAATGTTGCTCATTTGTGATAACTTTCTTTCTCTCAGTGCTCAAGCTTGGCAGCAGATTTCTCGCATGTTCCTGGTCTTTTGTCTTTTGCTTGCTCGCTGTAGCTTGTTGATTGCCTCTGTATTTCAACTCTTAATAAGCTTTTTTTTTTTTTTTTTTTTTTTGCTGTTTGGGTGCTTACTAATTTGGGTGGTTGCTTTTTTGGGGTGAATCTAGCTTGAGCAATATTTTCTGAAAATAGATTTATCTACAGTGTAGGCTGATAGACTTTACCCAGAAGTTTAACAATGTGTCTTAACAAGGGAGTTCAACCATTGTTATTTGTGACAACACGAATCCACTTCAACCAAGCTTTCGAGTGACGGTTGACTAGCATCTCAGTCTCAGGAGGACACTTATCCGCCTCCTGTTCCCATGTCTTACAAAGGTGGGGGAATGACACACCCAGGTCTCAGCTACGGTGGATTAACAAAGTGTCCAGACCTGCTCCCGAGCCAGCTAACACTTTTGAAGACACTTTCCACTGCTCTTGCATCCCTGTTCATAGCGTAAGTCTGTCCTCCCAGTCTTGACATCCTGTAGAATCTACACCCAACCGTTGACCCCAAGTCCGAGGAGCATCTATCTGCCTCGTCTGCCGGTAGGTGCTTTATTGTGTATTATCTGGCTTCTTACGTTCAGGCTTATTCCAGCCACTGACTCATTCCCCAAAGGAGATATACCACAAGCCCCTGCCGAGTCCCCAGAGAGGTTCTGCCCTCACCGAAAACATGTTGCCTGATGCAACAGAAAAATAATAATAAGAAAAATAAGAAAGAGAAATACATGACGTATTAATGTTGATATGCACCTGTACACACATAGCTGTTGATAAATTAAATTAAAATCAGACAAAGAGGGGTTTAATTTATGCGTGAAGAAAGTATTTATGTCTTTTAACTTAAGTAAAAGACAGGAAAAGTTAATTAGCGTGTTAAAAGTACTCACTGCAGTAAAATGCCACTTCATATGATTTGATTTTTAGTCGTGGTTCTGTGACTGAACTGTGCAGACAGTGTTTTGGCAAGTACTTCTCTGAGATTTTCTTGGCGCCGAGCTCTAAAGATGAATGACGTTTTGGCATCATCCTTGTGCAAACATTTGAAAACAAGATAGAAGAATACCTCCATCAGTTTCTGTCAGTTGGCTTGAAAACTTGCCAAAGCAGGGAATTTACCAAGTCAATCTGACGATGTACTTGTTATTTCCAAAATCATCAGATTTCCAGAATTAAAATTTGCCATGTAAACACTGATCCTTACCTCAGGGGCCACATACAGCGCAGTTTAATCTCAATGGGACCGTACCAGCAAAACCAAAGCGGTTAACCTATTCATGGGTGCCAAAGAGGTTATGAAAGGTGTGCTATAATTCATAAACAGCATCAAAATATATATTTTATTATCCATTATAACTTACAAATCAAAGTAGCAGAGGGCGAATGAACCACATAAAACACAGATGTAGGGGGTAATTTCTGATACAGGCCTTCAAAAGTACGGATGCTTAACTTGTTTTGTTTGTTAGCCCTTAACGTTGCTAATCTTTAGAAGGGACGACCACACCACTTCACTTAGCACCGTTATGTACAATTTTGTTCACAGTTGCACTTTTAGTCAGTTAGATATTTTCTTCTGTATTCTGGTTTTTAATAATAAAAATAATATAGCCTTTCTCTAAAATTAAGGCTAATTTTTTAACGACAGGTCTAAGTTAATTGTTAATCAATCTTGGCTTTGAGGCGCTGTGGCCGTTTCATACACAAAGATGACGGCGTTTAAACGCAATGACATCCCATGGTCTCTGTGAATAGAGGGTTTTTAACGGCGCGTCATAAATCCGGAAGTCGCCATGTTGGAGGCACTCGACAACGTAAATAAAGTACACGGACTGAAGTAAATCATGGAAAATAGTGAGTTATTGTCAGTGACTTTTTGGCTGTACCAATCAGGAGGATCGCGAAAAACATTTGGAATTTTATAGACTGCCAATAGTTGTTACAAATCAGAGAGAACAATGCCAAAATCAGAGTAAAAGTGACTCTTGTGGATAGCGAAGCTAAACCAGGATCTACAAAAGTCTAGACAACATCTGAATTTTGGCACATTTGTTGTCAGGTAATTGAAATGTTGATGGCAGTGGCTCTTAACTAATTTTCTAGTGTAATGATCGCCTGTTACAGTAGCAACAACGTTCTTAAAACGTTGAGCTAAAATCTGCTGTATTTTTCATTGTATTCCAGGTAAAAAGTCACCCGAACTGGGTGAAATCTGTTAGAATGACAGGTCAGCAAAGATCACCCGAAGAAACATGTAGCTTGATATGAATCATCCAGATATTGGTTTAGCTTCGCTCACCACAAGCACCTCCTTCCCTCTGATAATTTGTTCTTCCTGATTTGTAACAGCTTTTGGTAGTCTATAAAATTCAGCATGTTTTTCCTGGCCTGCCCAATTGGTACAACCAAAAACACGGCAAAAATTCACCATTTTCCAAGGTCTGCTTCAGTCTGCTTTGTTTACCTGGCCGAGTACCTCCAACATGGCGACTATCGGATTTATGACGCACCGTCAAAATCCTCTATAAATAATTTGCCATTTGCAAATGGCAAATTATTCCATGGAAATGTACATATATAATCCGCACCGGGGTATAAGCCGCCGATATCTACTGAACTGATAAGTTTAACTGAACATAACTGAACTGATCAGTTTCCAAACGGTGCCTGTAACATAAAAGTAAAAATTGCTGATCAAACAAAACAGAAAAGTTATTGATTGGTTTAATCATCCTCCTCCTGCGCACTGAAACCACTGAAGTCGTCTCCTTCAGTGTAGGAGTTGAAGAGCCTCAGAAAAGCTTCGTCACATACCTTTTCTGTGTCTAAGTCAGTGTTGCTCTCCGTGTCGCTGTCATCCTGGGGTTAAGCTGCCCGAAAATGATGATTCACAGAAAAGCCACATCTTTGCATAAGCCGCATGGTTCAATGCGTGGGAAAAAAAGTAGCGTACTTTAGCGGTACTTTTTTTTGAAGAATTGCAGTTGAAGTCTCCTATAGAATATTTGATTGAACCCTATGGCTGTACACTTGTTCTAAATTATTATTATTATTTTTTTGTACACTAATCTCAAAGTTTAATCTTCTTCTTTTAATCAACGTATTATATGATAGTTTCAGGACCTATACGATGTAAAAGGACAAATATATGATAGTTTGCCATTTGACTGACAGTGAATAAAGCAGCTGTTTCATTCATGTGGCAAATAAAGCCTCTGTGTTTTGTTCCTTTAATTTTAAATTCACTGTCGACTGTGTTCGTAGTGCTCTCTCTGCCCCTCCCCAGTGATGCAGGTTATAAATTACCACACCTGGGACTGTTCTGTTGACTTCCTTGTGACAGATAAGCAAAACAGAGGAGGAATGTATTTGTTTTAAGAGTACATGATTGCAACACTGTAGGACGGAAACAAGCAAACGGTAAGAATTGTCCCTATTAAATTTAAACTAAAGCATTTGTTTTGTTTCATAGTCAAAATCCCAGTCTCTGTGTTTTAAGTAGTTTCCGTTTCTGAGCCAACAAAAAAGGTTGGCTGATATTATATTAATATATTCCTAAGAGGCTGTAATTTTATTATTTATTTATTTAATTTTAAGAAATCTTTCTCTCAATGACTAGCCTAGAGTTGATCCTATTGTTTTTGGTAGTATATTTTCTATTGAAACCGTAATGAAAAATACAGCGCGTCCAGGAAGTAGTAGTCTTATCTTATTGTTTCTTCTAATAGTTGGTATTACAAGAGTTACACTTGAGAAATATCCACATGCTTAAGAAAACCCACAGAAACAACAAATTTGTGAAACTCTTCTTTTGCCATACCCCAAATGCCTAACAATGAAGTCATGTGTAACCCGAGCCACTTTGAAGACAGGTGTGTCCCAGACAGGTTATTATTAAGTACATATTTCACTTGAAATAGGATCTTTGCTTTATGTTGTCAACTCTGTAGCTGGTCCAATGAGTTTTTTGAGTTTCTATGCTATATGTTAGGTTGCGAGGTGAGGTGTGAGGTGTTAATCAACACCCACCTCTGTTCCTCCTCCCCTCTGCAATGGGGAACATCACAGGAGTACAGTAAATATTTTATGTATGAAATGTGGTAGCCTGGTAACCTAAAATGAAAATTATATGCAAGGATCACTTGGTCCTTGTTATTTTATATATATACATTCTCTTAGTAATAATGTGTGTGTTTTGTGTATCTCTGCAGATGTTTGGGAAGAGATCATTGCTGGTGTTGGTCATTTTTGTTGCCACCTTTCTGATGCTCTGTTTAATGTATTCTAACTCTGCCGGAGAGCTACCCACTGATGTTCGCCCCCCGTCAAAAAGGTGAAGTATGTCGTACATGTATGAAACCAACGACAGAATGGCACATGCAGTTAATTGGAATTTTTATAAATGAGAGGTTGTTTTTGTGCTGGTTATAATTTAGTCAACATGCCCATTCATATACACTCAGTTGCCACTTTATCAGGTACACCTGTTCAATTGCTTGATAATACAAATAGCTAATCAGTCAATCACATGGCTGCAATTCAATGCATTTATTCATGTAGAGGTGATCAAGACAACTTGCTGAAGTTAAAACCGAGCATCAGAATGGGGAGGAAAGGGGATTTAGGTGACTTTGAACATGGTATGGTTGTTGGTGCCAGAATTGGTCTGAGTATTTCAGAAACTGCTGATCTACTGGGATTTTAACTCACAACCACCTCTAGGGTTTACAGAGAATGGTCCAAAAATAGAAAATATCCAGTGAGTTGCAGTTGTGTGGACAAAAATGCCTTGTTGATGTGAGAGGTCAGAGGAGAATGGGCAGACTGGTTGGAGATGATAGAAAAGCAACAGTAACTCAAATAAACACTTGTTACAACCAAGGAATGCAGAATACCATTTCTGAACGCACATCATGTCCAACCATGAAGAAGATGGGCTACAGCTGCGACAAACTGAGCATCGTTTAAATGCCACAGTCTACCTGAGTATTGTTGCTGACCATGTCCATCCCTTTATGACCACAGTGGACCCTTCTTCTGATGGCTACTTCCAGCAGGATAATGCACCATGTCACAAAGCTCATATCATCTCAAACTAGTTTCTGGAACATGACAATGAGTTCACTGTACTCCAACGGCCTCAACGGTCACCAGATCTTAATCGAATAGAGGAACCTTTGGAATGTGATAAACCGGGAGATTTGCATCATAGATGTGCAGCCGACAAATCTGCAGCAACTGTGTGTTGCTATCACGTTAATATGGATCAAAATCTCTGAGGAATGTTTCCAACACCTTGTTGAAGGTATGCCACAAAGAATTAAGGCAGTTCTGAAGGTAAAAGGGGGTCCAACCTTTTACTAGCAAGGTGTACCTAATAAAGTGGCCAGTGAGTGTATATTAACAACGTGGACTTTCTTTGTCCTCTTTTTGTTTCTGTATTGCTTTACACTAACCTGTTCAGCGTCAATACTGAAATAAATGTGTCCTCCAGTTTTGAACTCTGCTAGTTTATCTTCTGTGAGATACACTTCTTATTTAGGTTGTAAAAATAACAATTCTTTAATTAGTCATTATAATAATTATAATAATTGTGGGTGTATAATACTGGTTGATGTTTACCATTAAATGCAGCTAATACGGCTGATTTAGGCCGACTTAAAGGGGCACACTCTCTGATCGCATTCACTGCGATGATGACTCAGAAATGAGTCAGAGCCTTCTCAGTTACAGAGTCGAGACTTGTCGCTCCTCAGGTGTACCGTATTCGGGTTTGGCTCCACCCTCACTACCTATCTTTTTTGGCTGTAACCCATACCAGTAAGTTGCACTGCCTCTACCTTGTGTGGTCAGTATGTTGAGTTAAGGCAGGGAATTTAACCGTGTGAGTGTATCAGGAGGTGAGGCAATTGCCTAATTTGTTGGATAGAGCTTCCTGGCAAAAGTCTCCTTAGCGATAAGGCGTCTAAAAACGATTGTTTGGTTTGACCTCTAACTGACACAGTGTTCATAAAAAGTTACAACTGTTGCAGAATATGACAGAGAATAAAATGACTCTTCCCTTCCAGGTTATCGTTCTCCATTGGCCCTCCTCCACCTAGTGAATGTACCTGTCCTGGGGGCTCAGTGTTACTCAAAGACCACATCCCCAAGGAGGAGTATGAGGAGCTGATGCAACGTCGGGCTAAGGAGTTAAAGCAGCACAAAGCCAGGTATTAGATGCATCCAGAGGGGAGGTTGTAATTACAATTTTTCTTGACTGTTTCCACACATTTTCTGAGAGCATGCCTCGTACTCTCACAACTCTACACACAAATCAAGAAACACACACACACAATGGGCAAAACCCCTCAATTCTCCTGCAAAATGAAACTTTACATTCAAAACACTGTTATTTTCTCTCAAAATGGTATTTTGTATTCAAATGACACAAACAAACCATATAAATAGACATTTATAAGAACCAGTTCAACACGGATGTTGTCAGTGTACAGTAAAACACTTCCTCTACATTCATCATATTTTTTTTTTTTTTGTTAGGGTGTAAAAAGCATCAACTGCTATATCTCCACATGCTCTCCAAGCTATGGAAGATGCATTTGTGCATTTCGGTCATACAAGTTCTATCTCCAGGCAGATGAAGAACATTCCTCAATAGGAATAATTTGAGGAATGGAGAATATGGAGGGAGATAAACTAAACTAAAAAGCGTGATTGGGCAGTGAACCAGTTATGAACCAGAGTAACCAAAGGAAACTTAAGTTGTCCCAAATGACAACGTACCTGAGCTGCTCTGGGCCATCTATCTGATCTGGTGAAGAGTGTGTTGTGTATGGTGTCCAGGAATGTGATCAGATGGGCAGTGATGTAGGGGCCAAGGGTAGCACGGTGATGGCTGATGCCGTGGTGGGTAATCGCTACACTAATTGTGATGTTCCCTCCGCGCTGGCCTGGGACTTCAACAAGCAACAGCAATTTGAGTGTAAAACAGGAATTGTGCTTGTAGTTTTAGCAGAATGGGTCTGAGGAGATCGGGTACAAGTTACACAATGCAGTCATTGTGTCTCAATTACCAGTATTTGTGTGTAAACAATTGAGAAAAACTGTAAAGACGCTAACTCTGTAGTATCCTGGTGATATTCTAATAACAGTGAAAATACTGGTGAATCTAGCTGTTAAATAATTCAGTTGGTCTTTAATAAAACATAAAGCGCTGTGACAATAACATAGTCTCACTACAGTTTTCTTTATGGCCGTCTATGAAAACATTCATACCTGGTGTTGACAAGTGTGATCTTATCACAAGTTGACACCTGTAATTTCCAGTATACCGCCCACTGCATTTACTAAATTATCAAATTATTATATATTCAGGTGTAAATATAAAGTATAAGTCTTCTGGCAAAGCAGTGTAGAATCCTGTTAGGGACACACAAAGACTAAATTTATTTTTACAGTAGTAAATGTACGTTCAGAGGGAAAACAAAAAGTCTATTTTTTAACACTAGCTTCGTTTAAATATTGTTTAAGTTGAGATTTGCACTAAATATTTTATTTAGCTGCTACTATATAAACAAAATGATGGTAAAAGTCTTTGCAAAACAAATGTTGTAGCACTTTTGTTCATATGGCAGTAATTGTAAAATAAAAGTGCGCTATACGCTACTTTTGAAATCATTATTAGATTTTTTACGTATAGCAATGTGATTAATTGCGATTAATCACATGGAAATCATGCGATTAATTGCAATTAAAACTTTTAAATGTTGGCCAACCCTAATATATACTGTATATATGAAATATACTCAACAGAATGAATTTTAAAACAAAACTGAAAACATTTTTGTTTTTTCATTTTTTCATTTTACTTTTACCAGTTTAATTGATTTCAGTGCTTTAATGGGGCTAATTAATGCTAATGCTTTAACTTTAGAGTACTCACTATTCATTTAGCAACTAAAATCTCTGCAGCACCTCACACTTTGATCTCCAAATGTGTAGCTTTGCTTCCTTGTTTTCTTAATAAAATCTCCTCCACAGGACATCATCTGTATTATCCAGGCTGCTGTTTGCTTTGCCCAACTCTCCCCTGCAGTACCCTGTCCAGGGGTACACAGTACGGCCTTTGACCCCAACCCTTATACCAGGTATGCTCATTTTACTAAAGCCCATGGATCAGATACCAGGGCAGGTTGGGTTCATTGGGTAACTCATTTGTGGAATTTATGTTGTGCAATAGCCAGTATTTCAACATATGTTTCTTTCTGTAAAAGAACAGTGTTGAATCATTTTAATTACAGGTTTAGAGCTGCATGCGGGGAAAAGAAGCAACTACAAGGTTGGTGAGAACTGGCAAGTTGGCAAGTCATTGTCTCTCATATTTGCCTGTAAAAGCAGTCAGGTTTGGTGGGTTAAAACAAGATGGCTGCTGAATAGAATGTATCTGTAATGTAATCTGTTCTTCTGCTTACGTAAAAGACCCTTAATAACCTCATAGTACCTTGTTTTTAATATCTCTAGTTTCCAAAGGTAGTAGGGGAGACAAAGCATTCAACTGTGGAACCAGTGAGGGCTTTTAAGATTAAGCTTTCCTTTTTGATAAAGAATTTAGTCAACGTTGGCCCAGCTGACTCTCCAATCAGAGAGCTTTCAGATTGGAGTGCCTTTTCTGAGCATTTCTATGAATCATCTCTCTCTTTCATTGTTTTGACAATGGACACCCATTTGACATGAGTCTCTATCATTGTTCAGTAACCATCTTAGTTACAGTCTCAGCCTAAACTTAATTGCACTTCGTTGCGTTCAGGTGTGTGTGTTCTGATCTTAATCCAAGTCATACAATTGACAAACAAAGTCTGCTTAAACCTTTAAACATTGACACTGCAGGGCGGTAAAAGTATGTGGACCCTTAAGGCTAATGACTTCTCAGGCAAACTTGAGTCCGGTCAATGTGATAAGATTGGAGGTGTTGGTTTAAGCTGCCCTGCCCTGCAAAAAACACATACCAGTTTTGATTTTGCTGTTCCCAAGAAGCATTGCCTGATGTGAACCATGCTTATCCACAAAAGAGCTCTCAGAAGACCTACAGTCAAGAATTGTTGACTTGCATGAAGCTGGAAAGAATTATAAAAGTATCTCTAAAAGCCTTGTATCCATGCTAAGACAGATCGTCTGCAAATGTAGAAGGTTCAGCACTCTCCCTGGGTGTGGAATGGTCAATGAGGTGACGAAGAATCCTAGACTGTCAGCTAAAGATTTACAAAAATCCCTGGCACATGCCAACATATTTGCTGACAACTCTACAGAATCATTCAACAAGAATGGAGTTGATTGATGGATGTCACGGAAAAGGCAGCAAAGTCCAAAGTTCGAGTAAATATTAAAGTTAAAATGTGAATTGCATTATTCTGCTTGCTGTTGTGAACAGGCTTTTTATCAGGGATCCCAAACTTTACTGCTCTTTCTGATGCAGACCACAGGTTCTGTCTTTACTTTCTCTGATCCTTTGTGTGTTTGGTGTGCGGGGGCAGCTTTGCCCATTTGCCTAGATACCGCATCAGCTATTTTCCCAGGGACAAAAGACTTACGCGAGTGTAGAGTTACGTCTCTCATGGAGATATGGCGATAAAGAAACGGTCCCTTTTGATTCCCTTTTGATACAACAGCTGTGTGACAATTCAGCAGTCAGGAATAAGTCAAGTCAAGAAAAGACACTGGGTGCCTGCAAATGGGGCAGTCATGGTCACCATTCAGTGAAGGAATATTTCTGAGGCCCAGAAATGTTGACCTTAAGACTACTCTTACCCTGCATACTCAGGATGCTTGAGAAGCAAGGAAAGGGACAGGTGTATCATATGTACCAGTTTGCCTAACAAGTGGTTTGGTATAGGCTTGTAAATGTCACACAACACCCTTAATGATGTGATCTAATATTTTATTAATATCTATGCAACCACCATCTGTTTTCTCTCCTTCCCCCCTACCTCTGTGATATAGTAATATTTTGAACTTGTTGTTTTAATGAGGTGTTCTGGACATTCTTGCCAGTCATCCACTTGTTACCACAGGACTTCAGACTATGCACCTCATTGCTTTCTCGTATCATATGCTTGTATCTAAAATTCACACAGGGCTCTGTCAAGCTTTTCCGACCCCTTTTCTCTCCTAGGTGTTCTTGGATGTGTCCAAAGGCACCCTGAGCACGGAGATCCCCGGAGAAGAGGCGACCGTCAAAGGTTTTATTTGTTGCGCCTCTGATAGTTGCTTCTCTTGTGCTTGCTATAGTTGTTTAGTAAATGTGTCATAGTCTGATTCTGTTAAGAAAATTACACTAATGAACTATAATGACTATCACTGCAAACTGAGCCATACAAATGGTTTGGTTTGGTTTGATTTTAGCCTATTTACTGCAGTTTGGGGATCTATGCGTTGCTACTGTCTGTCTGCGCTCTTTCTGAAAAAGCCAGACGTTTCAATTTATTTTCATATGGCATACAAATTTACCTTACAGGTTACGTCAGTGGAAGACATGCAAACCAGGCTTATTTTGATCATTTCCATTTACTTTGCATCAGGGCTGATATTTCAGCCAAGATGAATGTATGAATTAATTATGCTGTGTCTAAACATTATACAAAGATTTTATGTTTGACCGTTGTGAAATTTTTTTGTGTTTGTACATGACAGAGGTTGGTAAGACGGGGCTGACTATTGAGTCTAGCAACCTCGACGTCCTCAACAAGCTTCTGGCCAAAGTGACCTACACTAGTACTGTCTATCACGTGAATACCGCAGACCTTGGTATGTGTGTAAGAAATGACAAGTAATGTCGACATCATAATCATCATATGTCTCTTGATGAAGTAAACATAATCAAAAGGAATCAGTGCATTTTAGTGTTTTTTTACTGAAAGAATACAGAAATGTAGACATATTATATTATTCCTGTATGTAAATCATACTTTTCCGTCGTTTCTGTAGCTTCCTTCAAGTTTGAAGACCACCATGCTGTGTTTCCTATTGCCATTAAACAGCCTCAGCTCCCAGTCCTCTACGACATGGGAAAAGGTAACAATTATAATTTGCAAATAGTCTTTTTCTGCTTTTAAATCCAGACACAAACTCTCTTTTTAACCAAGCTTTTCATCAACATTTGTTTAACTATCTTCAGTGTGGAACAACACTGAAAACATTCAAATCTAAAGTAGCACATATGAAAATATTCAATGAACGTGTGTTTCATGGAAGGGTTTTCATTATTAGGGTTAGGGCTTAGGGTTAGGGTTAGGGTAAGGGCTTAGGGTTAGAGTTAAGTGGTGAAATGTCTTGTCTCTTTACTATGTTTGACGTCATTAGTGCTGTTGCGCCATGGCCACATCGGTATACAGCAAACAGTCCTATTTAGTTGCTGTTGCAATCGGTATTATGGAGAGTATCACTCAGATAAGTAAAAAGAAATGACAGTCAATCATTGTTTCAAGACCTAAAAGTCAGTCCATCTGGAAATTTTCAAGTTCAGTGGCAAAAACCATCCAGCGCTATAAAAATCTGCTTCTCACAAGGCCTCATCAAACATAGCACAATTCATGAAACCGTCCAGCCTCAAAAATAAATGTTTAATAGTGATTCAGTTTAGAGCCCATAAAAGTGATTCAGAGTTCATGTGGGTGGCATAGCTTTACGGCAACTGTAATTGCCGTGATTGTCCTCCAACCAATACAAAGTACGTAGGTCAACTATAGAGCAGTTAAACTGCACAAAATTTATGCACGTTTTGCTAGAATACCACAGCGTAATGACACAAAAGAGCACCAAAAAATATGAAGTAAAGCCTCACCCAGAACCTGGCCTGATGATGCATGAGTTGGACCGCAGAGTAAAGTATAACTCTAACTCTTTCAAGTTTGTTAGAAATACCTCAGGCAACAACCCCATGTAGCTTGTGAAGAGAATACCAAAAAGTGTGCAAAGTGGTTAACAAAGACACTCAAGGAAATTATGCAACAAACTATTTTTGGCATAAACGTGGTGGTGTTCAGACTTTTCACATTTGTTCAGACTCACATTTGTCACTCATGTGTTGCCATGCATTTCACTCACTGTGCAGCTTTTGTTGACTCTTATTCTGACTTATCATTGGCTTTTTTTTCTTTCTTTTTTTTTTTTTTTGTCAGACATCAACTCTCATGTTACCATCGCCACCAAGACTTTCCTGCGTTATCCACAACTGAAGGTGCTGTTAAAAAGCATCCGGGATTTCTATAGCAACATAAAAGTCATTATTGCAGATGACAGCCTAAAACCAGAGCCCATTACTGGAGAAAACGTCCTGCATTACATCATGCCTCCAGCCCAGGTACATACACAGACCCTGTAATTTATGTTAACGCATACTTAAACATTGGACTTTTCAAATTTGTACTGAGTTATCTGGTATTGGGGGTACCCTTCAGAATTCAGACTTAGTTTACATTTTGAAATTAACAATTAACCAAAATGATATTTGATAAAGTAATATACTTACGAATAGATATAATAATCAACCAATTTATTTGCAGATGATCTATGATTTCAGCTGAAGACATAGAAAAGTTATTTCTCGGTCAGTGACCTGCATGTCACCCGTCACTGTAACCATGTTTCCTCCGTCAGGGCTGGTTTGCTGGCAGGAATCTGGCTGTGTCCCAGGTTACCACCAAATACTTTCTGTGGGTGGATGATGACTTTGTGTTTACAGAGAACACAAAGATAGAGAAACTTGTGGAGGTGATGGAGGCAGTTCCTGAACTCGACGTAGTAAGGATTATTTCTATTTGTTTTTTATTTTTTTGTTATGTAACATAAATCACTCCTGGTTACACTCGTTCTAGTTCTATAATCAGATGTGGAAGTTCATTTCAGTCTAAGTTCTGCTGTGTTCCTGTTTTGCAATATTATTTCCTTACTTTGGTTGATAAATCAGGACTACTGTTTCTCACGTACAAACCATGAGAGAAAGAAATTGTTTCTGTTTGATGCTTCCTCAACATGTATTGGACACAATGCACACAATGCACACAATGCACAAAGGAGCGTAAACCTCATCATAACTGGTTCCCTGTTGTCTCCGATCTGATCAGGTTGGTGCTTCAGTGGAAGGGAACATGTTTTACTTTTCTCTTGACTATAACGAAGGAACAGAAACAGATGGTGGCTGCCTGGACAGGAAGTCTAATGGGAAGTTCCATTCTCTCCCTGATTACCCACAATGTTCTCTGGCCAGTGGGGTAGTCAACTTCTTCCTGGCTCGTACAGATGCCGTACAGAGGGTTGGATTTGACCCTAAGCTCAAGCGTGTAGCGCACTCAGGTAGGTCCAGACCTCGACAGCGTTTCAATTTCTGAGTAAGTCCAAAGCCTTTTCGGTTTTCCATAGCCAGTAAGTAAAATGTCTGCCTCTGACTCCAGAGTTCTTTATGGATGGCCTGGGTTCCTTGATGGTTGCCTCATGTGGCCACGTGTCCATTGGCCATCAGCCCAGATCAGCCAGCGCCGACTACAGCCATTTCAGAAACCCTGCACATAGTGACAGTGAGTTCAAACTGCAGCTTCACTTCTTCAAAAACCACCTGAAGTGTATTAGGTATGGGTAGAAGACGCTGGGGTCATCGGTTGGGTTTACAGACGGCACTTGTGCAATATACAATGCTGCGATAAGAATGCAATATGACACTGAATGACGAAATAATAACCAGGAAAATATCCTTTAAACACCACATAGTTAGCAAAAATGCTAACGATCCACAACAGTAGCTTGATTTGATGAAAACAGCACCTGGTGCTTGTAGGGCGAAATTGGAAAGTCAAAATGTATCTATATTAAAATCAGTTATAACCTAATTTAATTTGTAGAGTGAACATGTTATTGCCAATTCTACATTATGGGCCTAGCATTTAAAATTATTCCACTGGAGTCAGTGGGATTGTTGGATTCACATACAGGTGTGAAGCGGATCCCTGTAAACCTTTCAAATAAATCATTTGTGCAATTGATGAATGACAAACTGGTTGGACGGTGAACTTTAAGAGAACCAAGGTATTCAGAATATCAAAATATAGGAACCTAATGTGATTGGTAAATGTGTTAGTCCAGTTACAGTTCATTTGTAACCAGACATGTTATGCGAGCACTTTGTTGGAAATTTCTTAGAAAATGTGAGGAAGAGCATCAATAATGGTAGATAATATTAAGGCACATACGAAGGATTTTTTTTCTTTTTTTGCCTAACCATACCAGTACCACTGATGCCACTTTCTCACGTGGTTTATTTGTTACCTCCATAAATGAAGTTCCTTTTGAAGGAATAACATTTTCTTGTTGAAGTTCCTGACCTTGGCAAGGCTAAATATCAGGTTTTAACATTGCAACCTCAGCTAGAATGTCTTCAGATGCTCAGTCTTTCATAAGAAAACAGGCTTTGCCAGAGTGTTCATGGAAAATCCCAACTCAGCACTCAGGGATCTTAAGCAAATCCTCCTTTGTTTGCTCTAACGTTTTTTTTTTTTTTTTTTTTTTTTTTTGTCGTTGTTGTTTTTTTTTTTCTTTCTTCAAATGCCAACGTTAAAATTCTCAGGTTGTATGAGGTTTGAGATCAAACCCAAAGCATTTTCGTGTTTACTTTTTAAGTTTGTCTTCGGTTGTGGTAATTAAGTGCCATGTCTAGTTCAAATGTTTGCTTAACTGACAGATACCTTATGTCACGATTCCATCCTTTTGTTGTGATTAATACTGTGATGTTTGATAATGGCACCTCCATTGATTCTTGGACTTATTAATAAATATTTTGGGGGGAAAAAAGTGTGAAATGTGGGTAAATAATCCAAAGAAATATGTCATTTTATTTACGTAATGTCCTTTGTTTACGGTTGTCACTTTGGTTAGTTAATTATTTAATTTTCTAAAGTGTATGTAATGCACTTATAAAGTTTGTGTGGAAAAAAAAGAAAGAAGAAGGTTTTTGGTGATGGAGATGGGATTTATTTTTTATAAGCGAACATGTGGGACATAAAATATGGGTTTAAAATAAAAGGATGTGAATGGGTGTGTGACTAAATGTCGTGGCAAAATATGTATTCATAATTTTATTTCTGGAGTTTGTGACTCTGACGTTGCTGTTCCAAAGTGTTTCATGTTTGTACAATGCACCAATAAAGTTTTAATTTCTTAAAAAACAACAACACATTTCTTCTTTGATTCTCTCACATGGTTGTGTTTTCCCCATTAACTTTATTGAACAAATCTGAATATCACAAAAAAAACATTATATACACCGGCTTAATATAATAATAGTAATAATAATACAATAAAGCTTAAAAATGTAACATTGTTAATCTATGACATCAATGCATTTCAATCCTGTCTATTTACTTTCCACCTCTGCTTTCCAAATCATTCAGTGAATTCTTTCTGGGTAACTCTTGGGTTCATTCTTACAACACAATACATTAAACTTCATCCTCCCTTTTGCAGAGGTTCTTTACTTTGAAATTCATATTTTTATTCAGCAGAAACATCTGTGTCATTAACTAATATTAAGGCCAGACTGGGGTCCTTTTTAATACACCAAGGCTATTTATATTTATAATTTTATATTAAGGCATCTATCTATCTATCTATCTATCTATCTATCTATCTATCTATCTATCTATCTATCTATCTATCTATCTATCTATCTATCTATCTATCTGTAGACCTCCTCAGACAGTAGGCGGCGCATTGACTGTATGGCGGAAGCGTGTACTCGCCTCCGGTTTTCCGGGTCACGTGACGCGGAACTTCCGGTCCACTTGTAATCTCATAACAAGAAGTCATGGTGGAAACCGGAGGAGAAGCAGAGGCTAAACCTGCCCTGACGGCGGCGCAGAAGCAGCTTCAGCGCCAGAGACTGGAGCTGGACCACTGGAAGCAGAACGCAGCGCGGCTCCGAACCCGGAACCGGCTGACGGGCCTGGCTATCGGAGCATTTGTGATCGGCATGTGTATCCTTTACTGAGGAGGAAGGAGGACGAGGGTCACTGACAGTAATTTACATGACACAAGCGCAATTGCATTTGTACGTAAGAGTATTGGGATTTTTTTTTTCATCATGCGCTTCGAGGAAAAACTCGAAATAAAGTCAGAATTTAGAGGGAAGTCCAAATTTTCATAAAGTGGACCTTCAAACTGACAGTACCGTATGCGTATGATACCGCAGATACTCCGCAGAAGAGTATTTGGGCTTAATTGCTAATTAATATTATAGTGATGATATATTATATTGGACTGTTGCATGGCCATATCCACCCAAACCAGGGACTTATACATTTGGCAGTTAACTTTGTAGATAATAGAAACTTAATTTCTTTTAAAAATGGCTTTATTATTGTGAATTGCAATATAACTGTCTGTGCAGATTTCAGGGGCTAAAACAGGGCTCTCAATTTTTGGTGTCTTTTCTTTGGTGTGTGAAGTGTTTGAACAAAACCTATTAGTATATTAATCTGATAAAGGACAAGTTTCTTTAAACCAAATAGAAAGTTATATTTACAACTATTATCTGATTGGCTGGAGCCTGCCTTCCCCCTCATTTACCCATATATTACTAATCTCTTTTCTATACAGTTTAAAATACATAACCGACATTTAAAAAATACAAATATGAGACACTGAAAAGACAACTACACTTTGTCTACATTTACAGTACACACGCCGATTAGCCACAATATGAAAACCACTGACAGCACAAGTAAATAACATCGACCATCTCGTGACAAAAATGTTCTGCTGGAAAAGTTTTGGACCTGGATGTAAGGATTTTTTTAGGGTGCACTCAAACTAGGCCCCTCCGTACGTTGATAAACCATGTAACCTGTGTAACTTGCGTGGCCAACACTAGTGAGAGAAATTTATACCAGAGTGCTCGTCAGTCTGGCTCACTCTGTAAAAACACCACACAAAATCTCTCCAAAGACCAGTAATACAAATGTTTGCATCTCTGAACCTCCCTGGTTAACCTTTCCTCGGTGTGTTCCATCTTTATTGATCCAAAACAATCACTTAAGCAGAAACACGGTACTACCAAGCAGACCAATCACAGCTCTTGCATTCTGCTCTGGGGAGGTGCATGTCAGCTACGGTGTAAGGGTCTGCACCCCCACCCCATAGCAATGGCATTCTTTGATGGCGGCAGCCATCCCCAGCAGGATGCAACCTGACACACACAAAAACGGTTTAAAAGCTGATCAAGTATCTGTGGGATAATCCACTAAGGCCCCTCCCCTCAACCCATAAGACCCAAAGCCCCCCACTAACCGCATCCTGTTACCAGACACCACATGACACCCTCAGAAGACCCATTTCCATTCTCTGATGAGTCCCAACCGTTTTGGAGACACAAGGGAGACCTACACAATATTAGGAAGGTGGTCATAATGTTATGTCTGATCGGCCGGCTATATTGTGTTCCTTTTCCCTAACCTGTAGCTGTCCAGTTAGCTACACCATCCTGTCTGTCAAGCAGGAGAGAATCGTGGAGGAACTGGATGATGAAGCCAGGATCCACATTATGCGAGGGCCACGGACTGGTGCCAACTCCTGAACATAAACTCCTCTGGACTCATAGAATCACAGAACATATACATATGTATTTAAAGATGTTAACAGGTTTTTCATTGTTGCTTTTTTGTTTGGAAATACATAAAACTTAACTGAACATGTTATGGACTGAACAGTGATGCCTCTTTTCAAAATTCCAAATAATTTCCAAATAATTTGAGCATTTCTTTCAATAATTTTGTGAATATGATCCTTCCTTCCATCCAGTCCTTTTCCTGCTCTGTCTTATAGTTTTAGTGCGCAGCAGTAAAAATTCAGCCATAATTATAGCCACATTGGCAGCAAAATACACTCTTTTTAAAAAGTATTCACCCACTAAGATGTTTCCCCCCTGACAAAAGAACACACTAAGAAGAAATGGTTATTGAAAAGTATACAAAAGAGGATGATATTGGACAAGTCACACAGCCGTCCTGTCAAAGGGCAAGACAGTGTCACTCTATGTAAAGACACATCTGTTTATCAAATTGTTTGTGACTGACTGTCCCTGAGCCATGCTGGATTTGAATGGGTGTGTTTGGGAGCATAACATTCAAAACAAGAGCCCGGCCCAAAATCCTTACTTTGAATATATGATAAGATATGTTTCTCATACCAAACATAATGTGAAATAATAATTTAGTATACACCGACGATTGCACAAGCTATCTGCTCACTATCACCCACGTTATCTCCAATGCATCTTAAGAGATTCAGCCAAGAGACCCCCTTTTCCACCTATTAGTGTTACTCTACCACCACAATCTTCTTTATATTTTGTCCTACATTCTGTCTTCATAGTCCAAGCTTCCAGTTGATATCCTCTTATTGGAAATCTCATAAAGATTTTCAGATATTTAATCCAGCAGCTAGATTAACTGTCTAGCAATTTACACTCTCTCCATTCAGAGTGAAATCAACAATTATTGATGGGATGTCCCATTAAATCTGGTACAGACACAGGTTCACAATGAACTATTATTTCCTTGGTGACCCTCAGTGCTATATCCTTTTAGCGTCATCTGTAAGGTCATGTATCTGCGAAGAGAGAACTTGGATATGGCCCTTGAACTAAAGTGAGTTTGACACCTCTGGGCTAAATTTTGACCTTTGACCACAAATACAACACCCAATAGGCGGTTTAGGCCTCTGCCTAGGCTTCTATACAGACCCTAACAGCGTAGCCTGACGTCCACCTCCCCAGAAACAAGCTACTATGTGCCGGACATCTGGGATAGACCAAGCAGTTAAAGTCGTGCTGAGATCCAAAGAAATTCAGGATGAAATGAGAAAGAACGTGATTGAGACCTATCAGTGTGGTAAAGGTTATGAAGCATTTTCTAAAGATTTGGGGCTCGAGTGAAAATGGAAATGGAGAAAACATGGAACACTGGTGAACCTTACCAGGAATGGCCGGCCGACCAAAATTACCCCAAAATAAGCACAGAGACAACTCATCCAAAAGTTCACAAAAGACCCCACAACAACATCCAAAGAACTGCAGGCCTTGCTTCAGTTAAGGATAGTGTTCATGACCACAAGAAAGAGGCTAGGCTAAAATGGCCAGACTCGTCTCAGTTTTGCCAGAAAACATCTTGATGATCCCCAAGTCTTTTGGGAAAAACCCTGAAGGAGAACGGCCAGCCATCGGTTTGTGACCTCAAGCTAAAGTGAACTTGGGTTCTGAGGCAGGACAATGATCCAAAGCATACCAGCAAGTCCACCTCTGAATGATTGAAGAAAAACTAAATGAAGACTTTGGAGTGGCCTAGTCAAAGTCCTGACCTGACTCCTATTGAGATGCTGTGGCATGACCTTAAAAAGGACGTTCATGCCTGAGAACTCTTCAATGTGACTGAATTCTGATGATCTAGAGGGACAATTGTCTCTAGGGTTACAGAGGAAAGAATATCCGAGGGAGCAGCAGTTTTCTGGGTAAAAGCACCTTGCTTCTGCTGCTTGTTACAATATGAATGCAGGAGAGCATTTCTGAAAGGGAAACATGTCAAAACTGTCAGTTAGGAACTGTTCTTCAGTTAGCAAAGACTCACAAAAAATACACAAGTTGTGCCTTGTCTGATGATTTGCATTGGGATTTTGAAACAACATGAAAGTCATCCTTCCTTGTATCAACAGGTTTACCAAAAAAAAAATAAAAAATACTGACATATATCGGACCGATATTTGCATTTTGGTATCGGTATAGGCCGATACACGGGTATGTTCGCCTATACATTCACCGGTTTATTATATTTTTCTGACTCTACACTACGACCTGCTTGTGCTCTACAGCTTCTTACCTGTCTATTTTTTATTTTGTATGCATACCAGCGTTAAGTATTCTTTGAGTTTAGTAAATTTTTGTTTTTGGTTAAACGGAGACTTGAAATTTTGTTATCGTTGTGTGATTGTTATCATGTAAATGGAGGGGAGCATTGTTATTATAACATTTGCCCCTGGTAGAATAATGATTGCTGTTTAATGTGCCAACACACAAACTGATTCTGTGTTTTTTTTACTCATTGTGCAAATGTAAATAGCAGGAAGCAATGAAGTGTGTCATGGCGTCAGTTTTGCTCCAGGTATTCAGTACCTCTCAAACAGTGGGTTTTCTTATCTGCAGCCATCACATCTAGAACCTTGCAGAGGATCTTGCAGTCTCTTTCTGCAATCACCTCTGCAGCATGCGAGCAACATTTTAGCCTCGCAGGTCCTCCGGAGACTCTAGTAAACCCACTGGTGATTAGACACCACACAGTACAAATGCAAAACGAAGGACATGTAAACAAATATGCCACATAATTTATGCAAAAGTGCGTTTGAAAGGTTTGAAGGTTTGCTTCCGCTTTGGAAAAATGAAAATCACCTTAAAGAAGGCATGAGCAAGAGACACCTTGTTATGACGTAGATCACGTGACCGACAGGACTATGTTATGACTACTGTTTCTGTTGGGGTTTTGTGCAATGCTGTGATTGGCCCTCAGGATCCTTTCAAGCTTTGTGTGCGCCGTGTTTCTGAGATTGTTATGCCACAGACTTGAAGTATAAGGAATCTTACCTGAAAAACATCAGACAAGGTGAGTACAAGTAGAAGGTAGAAACAAGTTTGGAATGTTAAGTAGAACCAAGAATGAGGAGCCCAGGATGTTACCCACCAAGGCTGCACTCATGGCTCAGTATATTATATTGTCATGTTACATGGATAAATCAAAGGCTATATTGTGTATCATATAATTTGAGTCCTATGAGTTTAACTCGGCTTGAAAAGTAGAGTTAAAGATTTATTACACTGGGACTATGTAATCAGAATCTCTCCCAATAAAAACGTTTGCCTCCTGCATGCTATATATATATATTTTAACTCACCTACATTTTGGACATATTTGTAATACACAATCTGTGTTGTGCAAAATGTAGTATTATCATATTACTGCTATTAAAATTTCAGTCGTCTGCTTTTTTGGTTTTTTTCCAGTGTAAATTTTCCAGTAGAAAACACGACGAGGAAGATGTGCATTCTTTTGCTCCTGCTTCTCATCCATCTTCCTTTTTGTGCGCAAGCACTGAAGAACATAACAGTATACGGTGAATATGAACTGACGTGGAACAGGGCACAGACCTTCTGCAGGAAGCACCACACTGACCTGGTGACAATCACCAATGAAGAAGAGAATCGGCAGCTTAACGGACGCAGAGGATGGATTGGTTTGTACAGAGAGGGCTATGGTAGTCCATGGAAGTGGTCCAGAGGAGACGAGAGAGTCAACTTGTCCTTCTGGGCCAATGGTGGTAAGCAACACACAAGAGTTTTTAAGCTGAAGTTCCATCATATTGTTGTCTGATTATTTGTGGTTGAGGTGGAATGTATTCAGTTACCAAAGACTTCAGCTCTTTGTGGAACCTAATTTTTTTTGATGGAAGGTCAAAGTTAGCACATAGACTACTATTTATTTACCATATTACATAGCTGTAGTAAAGTATCGTCAGGGTGGCTGACAATTTATTTGCAACTTCAGCAATTTAAATTCAGCGCGGTTAATGTGTGATACCGTTGAACAACGAGTACAAGCTGATGTCTAAAGCATGGGTCTTCAACAGACCTGGCCAGACCGCCAAAATTTTCCCCCTTAAACACCCTATTGTTGCACATGTTTGAACTAAAAAAAAAAAAAGAATATTTGAACCTGTGTATTATTTGAATAGCTTAATATTGAATGCAAAATGATAATAATAATGTATATTTATAAATGGCACTAGTTTAATAAAGAACACATACAGTAGGTAGGGGGTTCCTACTTAATCTCTGCATCAGTTTGGGGGTCCTTGGCCTGAAAAACATTGAAGACCCCTGGTCTAGAGCATTTAAGTATCTCTTTGCCTTATGTATCACCAGCTACCAACAGGACGCCCACTTGATCAAAAAAACAAACAAAAAAAGACTGACAGGAAAAATTACCAATGTATTTTTTTGTTTTGTTTTTTTCTACTTCTTGCAGAACCAGAGTCAGACAAACACTGTGGCATTAGGTGGGCCTATTCACCGGAATGGTGGAACGTTGACTGTGGTTCTGGACAGTATTTCATCTGTTATGATGAGACGTTGGTCCTGGTGAAGGAGAATAAGACGTGGGAGGAGGCGTTGGACCACTGCAGGTCTCTCGGGGGATTGGACACCTCTACCAACAGGGTCCACCTCTACGACCTGGTGACACTGTCCTCTGAATTTGACCACATCTTTGCAAGAAGTGAAGCCCGAGAAGCTACCACCGATGAGGTTGGACAGTTTTCTACACTGCATTTGAGCAGCTCATCCTCTGTGTTGGTATGAAGGTTTGTTTCTCTCTGGTAAATGTTTGTAGGTGTGGACGGGCCTGCGTTTCCTGGCTGGTGAGTGGCTGTGGGTGAGCGGAGAACAGGTGATGTACGACAACATTCAAAGGTGCGAGGCTGACCGGTTCTGTGGTGTCCTGGAGAGGAAGAACACTTCATTCTTTGGGATAAGGAGCTGCAACGAGAGAAGAAACTTCTTTTGTCAGAAGAGGCTTTAAACCAGTAGATACATGCAGCTAAATACATTTACTTGACTATTTTAGTAGAAGTTAAAGGTGTCTTTGTCTTTCGATTTTGAAAAATAGTTCCTTTTTACTGTTATATTCTGAAAGTAGACTTCTGTATAATACTCCAAATGTAGACATGGTTTGGTATAATTACCCGTCTATTATAATGAAAACCCTGATTAAGCCAGTGATATGTTGCTTCCCTTACCTATATCATTATCATATTATATTATAAAAGTTTTCAGTGGAGGTCTTTTTCTTCCACTGGAGCATTAAAGCATTCAAAATCCATTTCAAGCCCAGTTGTTGTATAACGTTTTTTTTTTTTTTTCTAATAAAATATGACGTCTACTTGACATTTGCATGACACTGCTTTGCAACTTGTTGGCACTCCGGAAAGATGATTCAGAAGAAGCAAAGCAAATGTGCATGTATCCCTGGCAAGGTCATTCTACAAGATTTGCATAATCTTGTGACTGGAAGTTATGGTCTAAAGGCAGTTCTTGCATGTGTGATGAGTATTTAACAGACTTGGCTGAGGAGAAGACTTCCTAAGCTGACCACCTCTTCTCTTGTCTCAAAAAGGTGAGTTCTGTTTCTGTAGAAACTGTGTTCTGCTGTATTGTGTTGTTCAGCCCATACGAGTTGAGCTCTGCTAAAGATTACTTATTTCTACAAGCCATTCTTAGAACTCACCTACAGTATATTCTGGAAATATCTAAAGTAATTGCCTGTAAAACCTGAAACTCTTAAATCTATAAATGCAAGCTGAATTTTAGATCGCATAATTGTTCAAAGTATATTAGTGATTGAAATGTTCCACAGCCACAATCAGCAAAACATCTCCCTCTTCATGACTACAACGGTTTCTGTCTCTTCTTTTTTCTCTTCCAGTGCAAATTATCCAGTGGAAAACATGACAAGGAAGATGTGCATTCTTGTGCTCCTGCTTCTCGTCGTTGTTCCTTTGTGTTGCTGACCGTTTCTGTGGTGTCCTGGAGAGGAAGACCACTTCCTTCCTTTGGGACAAGGCGCTGCAATGAGAGAAGAAACTTCTTTTGTCAGAAGAGGCTTTAAACCAGTAGATCCATGCAGCTAAATACATTTGAATCTAAGATTTGAGGGATCTGTGCTCCTCTTTCAATTTTATGGTAAATAAGTATCTACTATTACATCTCATAAAGTAATATATCTCTATATACTATAGGACTGGTGTGGCATGTGAAAGTATATTTGCGGGTAGGCTAGAATGGATAGAAATCAATACAGCAAGTAACACTTGAAAGTATATCTTCTGCGAGTGTTGTTGTATGATTATTTAGCAAAAATTATATGTCTGTCTTTAGTACTCTAGTGCACGCCACATTTGTTCCTCTGGGGACACGCCATTGATATAATGCCTGGGGAGGGAGCTGTTTTGCACGTGTAAGATAATTGGACGCCATGACAGCTCCTCGAAAGTTAAGCCAAAGCATGTGGAGCTTCCCCTGGTGGCTGGCTGCAGTATAGGTCATGAGCCCCACCCTCTCCACAATAATGGGTGGTACTTTGCCAAACTGAAACACTAAAATAAAGAGTGTTTCTGTCCCTTTAGGTAGTGAATATAATCCTAATGCATTTTCAAGTGTACATTTTTCCAAGATGCTTAACTGTAGTTAACAAAAACAGGAAGAGACATTGTGACAGACAGCTGTTATTGACAGTTGCCACTGGCAACCGCTCCTTGAAGCTCGTCCTAAATGCACCTGCACACACCTTTTTTGGGATTTGCGTCGGGAGCAGGAACGTCAAAAAACAAACCGTATTTGCAGTTTAAACAAAGTGTAACGCATGCCGTGGGTTCACAAAATGCAAATCACATACAACCATCACCAGACCTTCAGCGTACATTTTTTTGTGCCCCTGCAAAAAAACAGGCAATCTTCATATTAATACAATAAGAGGCATGTAAATACAATTGTCACATAAGGTTTGTGACTGGAATAAAAAAAATTAAAAATGTATCAGTGTCTGTGTGTTTGTAGGCCTCTAAAAATGAAGAGGAATCAACTCCAGATGCTGTAAATGTTCCCGTGTGGTTATCATTAAAAGGAGCAACCATAGACTACTCTGCAGTATATACTGAGTCGACTGACCCAACCCCACATATGAAAATTCTCCAATACCCCAAAAGGACCCTGGTTTTGCATGCCACTGTTTTGCCTTATGTTGACATAACTTGGAAGGGAGACATCTTGAAATATGTGGCGTTACTCTGTATACTTTTCAAGGTTTTGCATGATGCTATGATTGGCCATCTGAGTTCATATGAGTAGTGGAGCCTGCCCTAAATGTTTGACAACCTAGACTGACCAGAATACCTGAAGGTTCACAGCTGACCTCCTTCAAGACGTCTCAGAGGTGAGCGCAGAGTGGATATTGGATTAATGTTCAAGATTTATGTCTCTTGTTTTTTCTGGGACACTTGTTTTATCCTCTCCCCCTGTAGAAAACATGACGAGGAGGACGTGCATTCTTGTGCCCCTGCTTCTCGCCCTGGTTCCCTTGTGTGAGCAAGGACTCGTAAGCTTTACAGTATACAGTGGCTACAGCGTAACATGGAGCGAGGCACAGGCCTTCTGCAGGAACTACCACACTGACCTGGCCACAATCAGAAATGAAGAACAGAATCGGTAGCTTTCCGGATACGGAGGATGGATTGGTTTGCACAGAAAGGACGAGGATGGCCTATGGAAGTGGTCCAGACGAAACGAGGAAGCCAACTTCACCTCCTGGGACCCTAATGGTAAGCGACCAGGGGTTGAACGACTTTTTTTATGGTTCACTAATCGTCGCACGTAAAAACACAGCAGAAAGTAACGCTTTGACCACAGTACATATTGGATCGTATGAGGCTTTTCTGCATAGTAACTGTTACTTAGTTGTAGCCCACGTCAGCAACATAAACACCGTCAGTCTGACAAGATCTACGAAAAAACACGGCCAAGGGCCCCCAAACTGATGGAGGGATTAAGTAGGGAGGCATATACATTGTTATTATCATTTTGCATTCAATGTTAAGCTATTCTAATAATACACGGGTTCAAATATTTATTTTCTTATTTCAAATGTGCACTAGAGTAAGGTGCAACTGGCGTAAACATAATACCTGACAAAAACATACCTAACTGATGTAATTAACAGATTCAAGTTTTAACTTTAAACATGTCTTCAACTAAATGTAGTAGGGACAGTGAATCGGCCATTTTGGCTCCAGTAGTTGGTAAATGGGAGCGACCTGCACTGTTAGCTTCTCTTATGCTAATATGCGTCTTGGATTTCTCCTGGGGACTGAATAGGCTCTCGGCCAATTGCTGGGAACCTGACAGAGTCAGAGTGTTATATGCGGCCTTGTGATTGGCTCAGCGCCGATAGGGGCGGGTCCTACTGTGTACAGGAGGCTTAGATCGACAGGTCTCGGCTAGTGCAGCGCTCTGTGTGAAACTGTAGAGACGAATTGAGTGAAGTGCTGACTGCCTCCATTTATCCCTCTGCTATATTATATTGGATTCATGTCAACGTGTATTTAAAGAAACTTCAATTTCTGATGGAAACATTATGGGGGAATTTTTTTTAAAAAAAAGTGTCTAATCAACCAAAGACTTTGCAAAACAAAACAACATATATATATATATATATATATATATATGTGTAAAACAGAAACAATCAGCATGAATGATGGTAGTAGTGCAGCATGGATTATTCAATTGTAAACAGAGCTTTAGATGTGCAAAATCTTAAATGTGCAAAACACTTGAGTTGTGCAATCACACAGCTCCACCAGGGTTCAACAATGGGATGTGCTGATCAGTCATCAGGACTGGTTGTGAGGGCGCTTCACAGAGCTCAGCTGTCAACGGGCTCCTGGAAGGCTTGACGTGTCCGTGGCTGCTGCTCCAGTCCGCCACACAGATCTTTGTTGAGCGAATAGCTGTTTGTTCTGGCACTGTCAATAAAATGATCCAGCACAGTCACATACCACTCCCTTTATCTTTCTCCATGAGGAATAGCACTGCCAGGGCTGTCCTGAAAATTTTAAGTGATTTGATTGAAGCACTTAAGAAATCTTAATTAAACTAGTCTGTGTTGCCCTTTTTGTTGATCTGACGCGTTTGACCATGTGATACTGATCAGTATCTTGCAGAAAATCGATGTTTCTAACCAGGCATCTACCTGGTATGCAGATTACCTGTCTTGACAGGAGTGTGTTCAGATGGCCAATGCTACATCTTCTTCATTAGAGATAACTAAAGGTGTGCCACAGGGCTCAGTCCTAGGACCTATTTCATATTATATATATAAATTATCCTTGTGTCAGTATGTCTAATCCAGTGAGTGATGGACGATTTGTCAAATTACCTGAAGTTAAGGGTACTTGTTAAGTTAATGCTAATGCTAACAGCTAGCTAACGCAACATTAGTTGTGTGTTTCAGGGGGTGTCCAAGCAGAAGTTGCCTCTGTTGTCAGACAGCACAGGAAGTTATATCCCTCCACATTGTTGGCTTATTCTTTATGTATTGCTTCAGGGCGATTCTGGCCTTGGTGGCTACCATACGCTCATCCGCGGAAAGGTTTTGCCGAGGGTGGTACACAGCTTTGCAGGCTAAATGGAAACCGTCATACAGGGGGCGTATTTTCTTCCTTTTCTGCTGTCATTGAAGGCATCTTCTGCAGGGTCACTCAAATTAATGTTCCAAGTGATGGTGAGGAGCCGGTCTTTGGACATGACCATCTGAGGATATGGAACACAGAAGGTGGAACTGGCACACCAACAATCTCAGAGCTTGGATAGCTTCAGAATGCACAGCGTGATTCCAATGCACTTTCAGCCTCTGTGACCCCAGTCCATTTGAATTTTTTGCTTGCAATGATATTTTTTGCAGCATTTTTATTTGTGCTGGCACGCAGTGTTTTGGCTGCAGCCTGGTCATACTGAACTGCTCAAATGTCAATGGATTGTCCACGTATTCTGAGAGAGATGGCGGCACACCTGGTCTTCTTTTGGGCAAGAAATGTGGAGGGTTGGCATGGCAAGTTGTCAGGCTCTTTTTCGATTTTCCAGCCAGCCACATCACCAGGGACTGTCTCTGAGCTGGAGCGATTGCTCCTTGTGAAGCCTTGTTGCACATTACCCAAACTGTAGCAATACTGTGTCTACTGTGTCGCTCAACAATGACACCTGCTGGATTGTAAACATCATTGCAGACAAGTTGAGAGACTCAACTGTGTATGTATTTGCATTCAGGCGATTGAGTTTTTTTTGATGCAAGTTCTCCAGCTTTAGAGAACAGCTCACATGACACACCAGACCAGTGATATGTTGCTTCCCTTACCTTCTATATTATTATAAGAGCAGCATTTCAGTGGAGGTCTTTTTCGTCCACTGGAGCATTAAAGCATTAAAAATCCATTTCAAGCCCAGTTGTTGTATAACATTTTTTTTTTCTAATAAAATTTGACGTCTACTTGACATTTGCATGACACTGCTTTACAACTTGTTGGTACTCCGGAAAGATGATTCGGAAGAAGCAAAGCAAATGTGCCTTTATCCCAAGCAAGGTCATTCTACAAGATTTGCATGATCTTGTGGCTGGAAATTATGGTCTAAAGGCAGTTCTTGCCTGTGTGATGAGTATTTAACAGACTTGGCTGAGGAGAAGACTTCCTAAGCTGACCACCTCTTCTCTTGTCTCAAAAAGGTGAGTTCTGTTTCTGTAGAAACTGTGTTCTGCTGTATTGTGTTGTTGAGCTCTGCTAAAGATTACTTATTTCTACAAGCCATTCTTAGAACTCACCTACAGTATATTCTGGAAATATCTAAAGTAATTGCCTGTAAAACCTGAAACTCTTAAATCTATAAATGCAAGCTGAATTTTAGATCGCATTAGTGTTCAAAGTATATTAGTGATTGAAATGTTCCACAGCCACAATCAGCAAAACATCTCCCTCTTCATGACTTCAACGGTTTCTGTCTCTTCTTTTTTCTCTTCCAGTGCAAATTATCCAGTGGAAAACATGACAAGGAAGATGTGCATTCTTGTGTTCCTGCTTCTCGTCGTTGTTCCTTTGTGTGAGCAAGCACTTATGAACATAACAACATATACTGAAAATTACCGGACATGGAATGAGGCACAGACCTTCTGCAGGACGCACCACACTGACCTGGTGACAATCAGAAATGAAGAAGAGAATCAGCAGCTTTACGGACGGAGAGGATGGATTGGTTTGTACAGAGAGGACGACAGTAGTCCATGGAAGTGGTCCAGAGGAGACGAGAAAGCCAACTACACCTCCTGGTACACTAATGGTAAGCGACACATAACAGAGTTTTTAAGCTTAAGTTCCATCATATTTTTGTCAGACTGTGTTTGAGATGGAATATATTCAGTTACAAAAGATGAAGACTTCAACTCTCATTGTGGAACCTAATATTTATTGATGGAAGTTCAAAGTTGTCCCATAGCCTACTATTTATTCTCCATATTACATAGCTGTGGCATAGTACGGAAGCCCACATGTTATTTTTTCCTGTTTTCCCAAGAAAATGAATTATTTACCTCGTTATCGAGTTCCATCATGCTGACTGATGGATGCCCTTAACACTACAATGTGTGTTTGTTTTCCTGAGATAATGAGATAATTAACTTTTGAAACAGAGGAAATGAACTTGTTGTCATGGGAAAAACGGAGTAATTAATATGTATGCATGCATGGCCGCTTAGGGCTACCGTACTACAGTGCTGTCTACTTCTTGCAGAACTGGACTCAAACCAAAACTGTGCGTTTAAGAATTTTAAATATGACACATGGTGGAAGTCTCCCTGTTATAATGGCCGCGCTTTCAACTGTTACGATGAGACGTTGGTCCTGGTGAAGGAGAATAAGACGTGGGAGGAGGCGTTGGACCACTGCAGGTCTCTCGGGGGAGTGGACACCTCTACCAACAGGGACCACCGCTATGACCTGGTGACACTGTCCTCTGAATTTGACCACAGCTTTGCAAGAACTGAAGCCCGAGAAGCTACCACCGATGAGGTCAGGCAGTTTTCTACACTGCATTTGAGCAGCTCATCCTCTGTGTTGGCATGAATTTTTGTTTCTCTCTGGTAAATGTTTGTAGGTGTGGACGGGCCTGCGTTTCCTGGCTGGTGAGTGGCTGTGGGTGAGCGGAGAACAGGTGATGTACAACAAAATTCAAAGGTGCGAGGCTGACCGGTTCTGTGGCGTCCTGGAGAGGAAGACCACTTCATTCTTTGGGATAAGGAGCTGCAACGAGAGAAGAAACTTCTTTTGTCAGAAGAGGCTTTAAACCAGTAGATACATGCAGCTAAATACATTTACTTGGGTACTTTAGTAAGTTAAAGGTGTCTTTGTTCGTCTTTCCATTTTATGAAAAATAGTTCCTTTCTACTGTTATATTCTGAAAGTAAAACTCTGTATAATATTCCAAATGTAGGCATGGTTTGGTATGATTACCTGTCTATTACAATGAAAACCCTGATTAAACCAGTGATATGTTGCTTCCCTTACCTTCTATATTATTATAAGAGCAGCATTTCAGTGGAGGTCTTTTTCCTCCATTTGAGCATTTATTAAAAATCCATTTCAAGCCTACTGATTGTATTCCATTTATTTCTTTATTCTGATAAAACATGTTGTCTATGTGACACTTGCATGACACTGCTTTGCAACTTGTTGACACTCTGGAAAGATGACTCGGAAGAGAGGATGTAAATGTACCTGGCATGTTTACTCTAGATTTGCATGATCTTGTGACTGGAAATTATGGTCTAAAGGTTTTGCCGGTGTGCTGAGTATTTAACAGACTTGGCTGAGGAGAAGACTTCCTAAGCTGACCTCCTCTTGTCTCAAAAAGGTGAGTTCTGCTGATTTCTAAGTAAATCACAGCTGGTATTGTGTCATTGTATCATTCGATCCATGAGTTGAGCTCTGCTAAAGATTACTTATTTCTACAAGCCATTCTTAGAACTCACCTACAGTATATTCTGGAAATATCTAAAGTAATTGCCTGTAAAATGTGAAACTCTTAAATCTATAAATGCAAGCTGAATTTTAGATCGCATTAATGTTCAAAGTATATTAGTGATTGAAATATTCCACAGCCACAATCAGCAAAACATCTCCCTCTTCATGACTTCAACGGTTTCTGTCGCTTCTTTTTTCTCTTCCAGTGCAAATTATCCAGTGGAAAACATGACAAGGAAGATGTGCATTCTTGTGCTCCTGCTTCTCGTCGTTGTTCCTTTGTGTGAGCAAGCACTTATGAACATAACAACATATACTAACAAACGCCGGACATGGAATGAGGCACAGAACTTCTGCAGGACGCGCCACACTGACCTGGTGACAATCAGAAATGAAGAAGAGAATCAGCAGCTTAACGGACGCAGAGGATGGATTGGTTTGTACAGAGAGGACGACAGTAGTCCATGGAAGTGGTCCAGAGGAGACGAGAAAGCCAACTACACCTTTTTCGACCCTAGTGGTAAGCGACACATAAAAGAGTTTTTAAGCTTAAGTTCCATCATATTTTTGTCAGACTGTGTTTGAGATGGAATATATTCAGTTACAAAAGATGAAGACTTCAACTCTCATTGTGGAACCTAATATTTATTGATGGAAGTTCAAAGTTGTCCCATAGCCTACTATTTATTCTCCATATTACAAAGCTGTAGCATAGTACGGAAGCCCTAAGTGGCCATGCACTTACATATTATTTTTTCCTGTTTTCCCAAGAAAATGAATTATTTACCTCGTTATCGAGTTCCATCATGCTGACTGACGGATGCCCTTAACACTACAATGTGTGTTTGTTTTCCTGAGATAATGAGATAATTAACTTTTGAAAACAGAGGAAATGAACTTGTTGTCATGGGAAAAACAGAGGAATTAATATGTATGCATGCATGGCCGCTTAGGGCTACCGTACTATAGTGTTGTCTACTTTTTGCAGAACTGGACTCAAAGCAAAACTGTGCGTTTAAGTATCCGAATTACGACACATGGTGGAACGGTCCCTGTACAGTTGATCACTCTTTCATCTGTTACGATGAGACGTTGGTCCTGGTGAAGGAGAATAAGACATGGGAGGAGGCGTTGGACCACTGCAGGTCTCTCAGGGGAGTGGACACCTCTACCAACAGGGACCACCGCTACGACCTGGTGACACTGTCCTCTGAATTTGACCACAGCTTTGCAAGAAGTGAAGCCCGAGAAGCTACCACCGATGAGGTCAGGCAGTTTTCTACACTGCATTTGAGCAGCTCATCCTCTGTGTTGGTATGAAGGTTTGTTTCTCTCTGGTAAATGTTTGTAGGTGTGGACGGGCCTGCGTTTCCTGGCTGGTGAGTGGCTGTGGGTGAGCGGAGAACAGGTGAAGTACGACAACATTCAAAGGTGCGAGGCTGACCGGTTCTGTGGTGTCCTGGAGAGGAAGAACACTTCATTCTTTGGGACAAGGAGCTGCAACGAGAGAAGAAACTTCTTTTGTCAGAAGAGGCTTTAAACCACTAGATCCATGCAGCTAAATACATTTACTTGGGTACTTTAGTAAGTTAAAGGTGTCTTTGTTCGTCTTTCCATTTTATGAAAAATCGCTCCTTTCTACTGTTATATTCTGAAAGTAAAACTCTGTATAATACTCCAAATGTAGGCATGGTTTGGTATAATTACCTGTCTATTATAATGAAAACCCTGATTAAACCAGTGATATGTTGCTTCCCCTACCTTCTATATTATTATAAGAGCAGCATTTCAGTGGAGGTCTTTTTCTTCCATTTGAGCATTTATTAAAAATCCATTTCAAGCCTACTGATTGTATTCCACTTATTTATTTATTTATTTATTGTAATAAAATATGTTGTCTCTGTGACATTTGCATAACACTGCTTTGCAACTTGTTGACACTCCGGAAAGATGACTCGGAAGAAGCAAAGCAAATGTGCATGTATCCCTGGCAAGGTCATTCTACAAGATTTGCATAATCCTGTGACTGGAAATTATTCTCTAAAGGCAGTTCTTGCCTGTGTGATTAGTATTTAACAGACTTGGCTGAGGAGAAGACTTCCTAAGCTGACCACCTCTTCTCTTGTCTCAAAAAGGTGAGTTCTGTTTCTGTAGAAACTGTGTTCTGCTGTATTGTGTCGTTCAGCCCATACGAGCTGAGCTCTGATAAAGATTACTTATTTCTACAAGCCATTCTTAGAACTCACTTACTCTGTATTCTGGAAATATCTAAAGTAATTGCCTGTAAAAACCTGAAACTCTTAAATCTATAAATACAAACTGAATTCTAGATCGCATTAATATTCAAAGAAGATTTTAGTGATTGAAATGTTCCACAGCCACAATCAGCAAAACATCTCCCTCTTCACTGATGTGCACTCTTGTGCTTCTGCTTCTCGTTGTTATTTCTTTGTGTGAGCAAGCACTTATGAACATAACAACTATGCATGGTTTGGTATAATTACCTGGCTATTGTAAGGAAAGCCCTGATTAAACCAGTGATATGTTGCTTCCTTTACCTTCTATATTATTGTAAAAATAGCATATTCAGTGGAGGTCTTTTTCATTTCGATAGAACATTTTACCACATGCTTGGTCTTACCCTGCATTTAATAAAAAGCCTTCCCAAGCCGTCTATTTTATTTTAGTTTTCAATAAACCAAATACAACATGATGTGCAAGTATATGGACCATCCTTCAAATATCAGAATTTGTTTCCCAGGTAGAAATAAGAATAACTAAAACACACCTGCTGTTGCGGTCAGAAGTAGAGAAGGTAGTGTATTTTATTGAACTTACTGTCCCGTGGGAAGATAGAGTTGAGGGGGCTAATGAGAGTTAGATATGCAGAGATGGCAGCAGAAGCTGAGCAGCGAGGGGGGAGCACTGGTGGAGGTGGGTTGGATTAAGGTGCAACTTTGGAGGTTGATTTGTCGCTAATCCACTATTGCTCTCCTGTAAGAGCTGGGCATTCGTGGGAGAGAACAGACAACATGTCCCTGGCAGCAGAGCGAGTAAATGAGTGGCTGTGGCTAAGGAGGAAACATCTTACCTGAGGAGCATGCTAAAGGTAAGGCTAGTTGAGTAGTTTTAGTAGTTAGTAGTAGGGCTAAGCTAACCTCTTGGTTGAAAGTCACATGGTTGGGTTTTCCAAATGTGTCTTTTCCTGAATCTTGGCACAAGGGCGAAGTCTTCGTTGACATGTAGTTGCATATCCCATCACTCCTAACCTACTGTTGTTGGCTAGGCTAGTCGGTTGGTGTCTTTATGTTGGTTGCTAGCTGGTAGCTGACTGCTAGGATGCTGCTCAGTTTCTTAGTTGGACTGGGCTTCGAAATGTTTTGCATCGGATCAGGGCACAAGGGACTGTAACATCTCATCCTGTGTAATAATGAATAGATCAGTTGTCATTCTCATTATATCAAATGTGTTTTTTGCATGACTAGTTTTTGCTAGATTTCCTTTGTCCTCCATGCCGGGTTTTGGACATTCAATCTCATAATACTGAGTTAAATTTTGATTTAATAGCAACTTTATGAACGCATTACACAACCAAGTCTTTGTTTTAATGTAATTGTGACAAAGTGGGCCTATAGATGCCATTTGTCACCTGAGTATATGTGTATTTATTTGCCATTTAATTTCTCTTTTAATTTGTTTAGCTCCATGCCATTCTCATGATTCTTTTGATTTTTGTATTTTTGTACTTTCCTGCCTCGTGCAGCGCTTTTTGTTAATTATAAAATACTTTTTGTTGAACTCCCTGCCTCATCCTTATCATCCTGCACCTGGGTCCTCACCTCAACTCTACCCCAACCGGACCGTTTAACTATTAAGAACTACTATAAAATGAAAATTGCCCTTTAATTCATACTTTGTGCTCTCCTCTTCTGTCCTCCTCATCCTAAATGCCTCGTATTCTGTGTTGTGGTTCAACCCGAGGTGTTTCACAAGGTGTCTCCCAATAGTTTATTTACTTTCCGCTGTGTCCTAAATTACCTTGAATGACTGAATTTTCTAAAGTATTGATATTTTTTATTTGAGAAATGATTTTAGAGCATAAAGACCTGGTATTGGAAGTATCAATATTTCGGTATTAATCCGCACATCACTACCAGAGAAGGAAAGTTTACCAAAGCAGCTTGTGCTGTACTTTGAGTTGAGTTATAATGAGATGATTTAGCCTCAATTACTTATGTTACTAGTTTTGTTTAGTTTTTCTTCTTGCACATTCCTGGTTACACTGTAAATAAAATGACCACCAATTTGACCTTCAACCAAGCCTTTTGAGTACTTCGCTTAAGACCCAATGGCTACACTACTTCACAGTAATATATCATGTGTTTGTAAGATCTACCGTATTGGTGTTCTATGTATATTTCATGAAAAGAACACCAGTTTGCACACTTGCAACCACAGTAGTTGTCATATGACAGGAGAAGAAAGCAAAGTCCAGTATTTCAATATAATCATTCTCTAGGCACTCTACGTGACTGTGTGTTTGCATGACACTGCTTTGCAACTTCTTGGCACTCCGAAAAGATGACTCAGAAGAGAGGATGCAAATGTCAAGTCCTGCAAATTAGGATGTGTCTTACCTGCAAGGGCATTCTGCAGGATTTGCATGATCTCGTGACTGAAGATTAGAGTCTAAAGCCGGTTTAGATTCCTCCAGAGTATTTACTAGACTTGGCTCAGGAGAAGACTTTCTTGAAAGGTGAGTTGTACTGTAGAAACTGATGTAGAAAATTAAGTAGAACAAGGAAATACTATTGCAGGGGCTGGAGTTTATTTACCACTATAGGGCTGCTATAATGGAAAATGGTGTGTGATAGGAAGCACTGATTTAGTTTGGATAAAGTTTTAGTAATTGAAACCATGTTGTTCATGATAGCATGCCATCAAATGATCAAAATTGCATAAAGTAAATCCTTACTTTGACAAACAAGAATGGTTTTGCACAGATGTTAGTTCAGGTTTACCAGGCAGCTTCAAATGCTCATTCACATTTTTAAAAATCTAATGTTCTACTAGTACAAATGTTCATCAACTGCATTGTTCACTGTCTTTGTGAAAGAGTAGCAACAGGGCCACATTAACATGGATAAATGTTTGTTTAAAAAAAAAGAGACAAAAATTTAAGTTGTTTCAGGGGGGTTAATAAACACATTAAGTGCATATATATTTAATTGCGATTAATTGAAATCAATCCACAGCAACCCTGCTTAATCGCGATTAAAAATTTGAATGGTTTGATTAATGTTGTCCAAAATACCATGCCGTTAAATGATACAGAGTGCATCATCCAATTGTGTCTCTCAAGGCAAATACAGATATGGCCAGTGTTACCAGATGACCGAGGGGCAGGTCACTTTAAATGCATTTGTACATTATTTGTCTCTTATTTATCATCTCTATCTCTTTCATGGATGCCTGTTTGTCTTTCAGTGTAAACTCTCCAGTGGATAAAAACACACTATGAGGAAGATGTGCATTATTTTCCCCCTGCTGCTCCTCCTCTTCGTTTTCCCTTTATGTGGACATGCATTCTTAAACTTTAAAGTTCTCTATAATAACTTGACCTGGAAAGATGCGCAGGCTTTCTGCCGGAAGTATCACACAGACCTAATCACAATCAGAAATGAGCATGATAGTTAGTTCTACGATTCAGCACAGGGCTGGATTGGATTGTACAGAGATGGCACAGGAAAAACATGGAAATGGTCCAGAGGAGATGAGAAAACCAACTACACAAACTGGGATCAAAATGGTAAGATGCATGAAACTGATTTGGTCTTTCTTTAAGCAACTCCTGTTTGTGTTTCGGTTGCCACTGATTTTATTCTTATTATGATTCTTACACAAGCCTTAATACCAATTTGCAGAGTACGAAACTCCTGTTCTCTTTGTGGGGCCTGATATTATTAATGGAACGTCAGATCTTTAACATGGATTACTATTGGCCTACATACAGTCCTGTTAGGGTGTAATGGTGGCCCAGACTCTGTCCATTCATTTGCAGCTGTTCAAATTCAGTGTCAAAACACATGTTCTGTTCTTAGGTCTAAAGGATTTAATTCTGTACATCCACTCCCAGGACATCCACTTGATGAATTTCTGTGCATTCAATATCAACAGAAGAAACGAATGATTCTGAAACTCACCCATGTATCTGCATTTTCTACTTCTTGCAGAACCATTCCCAGGCAAACATTGTGGTGTTAAATTTGGATCTGGACGTTGGAGGTCCGATTACTGCGGTATCACACGTTCTTTTACGTGTTACGATGAGATGTTGGTCCTGGTGAAAGAGAATAAGACGTGGGAGGAAGCGTTGGACCACTGCAGGTCTCTCGGAGGAGTGGACACAAATAATCCAGCCTCTCTGTATGGGAACAGCTACGACCTGGTCACACTGACCTCTCCGGCTGAACACGAATATGTGTGGCATAACGCGCAGCAGGCTACCACTGATGAGGTCGGGGCGTTGGCTGCAGTATTTTTGTGTTGCTGATCTATTCATCCTCTGTGTTGGCATGAAGGTTTGTTTCTCTCTGGTAAATGTTTGTAGGTGTGGACGGGCCTGCGTTTCCTGGCTGGTGAGTGGCTGTGGGTGAGCGGAGAACAGGTGATGTACAACAACATTCAAAGGTGCGAGGCTGACCGGTTCTGTGGTGTCCTGGAGAAGACGACCACTTCATCTTTTGGGACAAGGAGCTGCAACGAGAGAAGAAACTTCTTTTGTCAGAAGAGGCTTTAAACCAGTAGATCCATGCAGCTAAATACATTTATTTGACTATTTTAGTAGAAATTATAGGTGTCTTTGTCTTTCAATTTTGAGAAATAGTTCCTTTCTACTGTTATATTCTGAAAGTAGCCTAATGTATAATACTCCAAATGTAGGCATGGTTTGGTATTCATTTATACACAGGACAAGATGTTACAATCCCTTGTGCCATGATCTAAGGCAAAACTCCATTAGAAGCCAGGTCCAACTGGACAACCAACCAGCAGACCAGTGGTCAGCTACTAACTGTCAGAAACAAGATACAATTAGCCTAGCCACGGAAATAAAAACATCAGCTAATTAGCCTAGACACCAGCAGTCGGTAATAGAGATGATGGGAATGCAACTACACTCAGACCAGGACATCTCATTCTTCTGCGTATGTCAGAAACGAGGTACAATTAGCCTAGCCACAGAAATAAAAAAAAACACCAGCTAATTAGCTGAGCTAATTAACTAGTAGATCCATGCAGCTCAATACATTTATTTGAAAACTTTAGCTGAAATTAAAGGTTTCTTTGTTTGTGTTTTCATTTTATGTAAAATAGTGCTTTCCTACTATTACATTCTGAAAGTAAACCTCTGTATAATACTGCCAATATAGGAATCATTTGACATTTTGAATTTATAATCCTGTCTATATTGTATATTGTAATAATCTTTACTTTACTTTAGTCTCTTTCTTTCATTGGAGCATTTTACAGCATACTTATTCTTGTATATATATATATGAAAGACATAAATATTTTTCAAAAATGTAGTGTTGCAACTTATATAAAATAAAAGTTCAACATTCTCTTCTCTGGTCCCTCTTTGTGACATTTGCATGACACTGCTTTGCATCCTATTGGGACTCCGGAAAGATGACCAGGGTGTGTTGGGGCTGAGGTTTATTTACCACTATAGGGCTGCATTAATGGCAAATGGTGTTTAGATTTCCAGTTTTTCTTTTTTTCTTTAGTTTAGATGAAGTCTTAGTAATTGAACCCATGAATGATCAAAATTACATAAAATAAATCCCTACTTTGGCAAATAAGAACAGTTTTGCACAGATATTAGTTCAGGTTTACGGGGCAGCTTCAAATGCTGATTCACATTTTTTTTAAAAAAATGTTTTATTAGAATAAACAACATCAACTGCACTGTTCACTGTCTTTGTGAAAGAGTAGCAACAGGGCCACATTAATGTTAATAAATGATTTTTTTTTAAAAAAAGACGAAAAATTTAAGTTGTTTTAAGGTGATTAGCAAATCCATTAAGTGCATATATATTCCCTTCTTTCTTTTGTCTGTTTGCTTATGAATCGCGATTAATATAGATTAAAAATGATCGGTATTTAATCACGATTATTCGAAAATAATCCAAAGCAACCCTGCGATTAATGTGATTATTTTAATTTTTTGATAGCACTTTATACACCTTTATAGAAGTGACATACCTAACTGTACAGGGGCATAAAAAGTTGGGAAAATAGCAGATAGGACAGGTAATATTGTCATCTTTTAATTCTAAGGTCAGGGAAATAGCCATTCTGATAAAAACAAAAAAACAAAAAAAAAACACCCTTGTAGAAATTCAAGACACTGTTAGTGATTCGTCAGGGCGATATGTTCTTGTCAACTAATATTTCAAATATTTTCAAAGTGCTGGACACTCTTACATTTAAATGCATGAATCCTTTATACAGGAAATGTTCTTGAAAGACTTTAATTTCTGCTTGGATCCCGTGGTAGACAAGTCGACTATGACATTAACAAAAACAAAGGCAGCTAAAACAACCCAGGCCTTTATGAAAGATTTAAATCTTGACATTTAGAGATGCATGCACCCTCAAACCTGGAGATTATTCCTTCATAGATTATCACATCAATTCTTCCATAGAACATTGGACTACGAATATCTGTCGAGAACTTTATCAGGTCGCTCCCCCTTAATCCTGTCCGTACTGATGCCTGAGAAGCCAGTAAATTCCTATAGGTGACACCTAACCCCTACTCTTCTTCAAAAATATACAGAGTTAGAGGACCTGGATATGGAAATTATTAGATTTTTTTCCATATCTTCACTTTAGAAAAAGTCTTTCAACAGTCTGGATCTAAGAAAACTTACCAGTTACTGGTAAACAAAACACTTAAATATAATACATTACACACTTACAAAGTTGAAAAAGCCATTCTAAAAAACTAAACACAGATATTACGAATTTGGTAAAAAGGATTCGAAAGTTTCAGTCTGTCAATCGAGAGCAGAGGAGGGTACGAGAACAATTAATGCTGTCCAAACAGAGCCAGGTTTTACAGTTTTATTCATATCTTTATAAATGAGAATCTTCAAGACTCAACACAGATTGAAGGTTTCTTGCCTTTTGGGCATCAAAAGACTCTCGACCTCCGCTTATTACGGACGTTATCAACTTGCCGTCTTAAACTCATTCTCTTCCTGAATCCTTCCCCACTGTGGGACTATAAATTGATATCCAAGGTTTTGGGAATAGGTTCAGTGTACTCCTCCTAAAGATAATTAGTTGAGACCAGAATGGCTTTATTGAGACACATCAACTCAGCGCTGCAACCTCTTTTGATTTCTTATAACTAAGAAGCTAAGTATTCAAACACACACAAATATTCTTTATTTGCATGCTTCCACTTTGCATCCTTAAAACCTCCTGGATGAAAAAGTCTTGGAAGAAAGGAAGTAATGACAATTTGGATCTGGTCAAGGTTCAGCAGGTTTGATGATCTAGTGACTGGACATTTAACAGACTTACCTCACTCTTACCTGAAAGCCCAAGACTTTCTGAGCTGACCTCCTCTCCTGCCTCAAAGGTGAGTTCTGCTGCAGAAAATGGTGTGGAAAGTTAGGTAGAGCAAGTTAATACCACTGCAGGGTCTGGGGTTTATTTACCACTGTAGGGCTGCATTAATGGCAAATGGTGTGTGATAGCATAGGATAGATTGTCACTGTTAAATGTATCCCATGCCATCCCATCACATGGTACAATGACAATATTTACTCTGCGGAAGTTTATGAGATGACTTCAACTGTTGACTCACATTTAAAAAAAAAAAAAGATTTAGATTTAAATGTTCATCAACTGCATGTGATTGCAGGTTTATGGTAACGTGATAAATGGTATCTCATAATGTTTATATAGAGTAGATATATACTTTAAATCAGTCCTTCAGAGAGATCTATCCTTGGATGCCTTTTTGTCTTTCTAGTGTAAACTCTCCGGTGGAAAAACCATACGATGAGGAAGATTTGCATTACTTCCCCACTACTGCTCCTCCTTGTTTTCTCTCTATGCGGACATGCATCCTCAAACTTTAAAGTTTACGCCGGCTCTAACGTGATGACCTGGAAAAATGCGCAGGCCTTCTGCAGGGAGCATCACATTGACCTAATCACAATGGAAAATGAATATGAGGCTCAGCCTTACTACTCAATATTTGGCTGGGTTGGATTGTACAGAGATGACGCAGACAGTCCATGGAAATGGTCCATTGGAGATGAGGAAGCTAAGTACATCAACTGGGCTATTGGAGGTAAGAAGCATGTAGCTCAGGTTGCTAATAAAGTTACATTAGTATGTTGTTTTTGTTAAATTGACACCTGTTTGTGGGATACAACAGATTTATTCTCCATTGGAAAACATGATGAAGAATAGCGCCCAAGTATCTTTTACGCTGTTTCTGTTACTTTTTACAGAACCACAAGTACACGAGCACTGTGCTTTAAAGTATGCTTACGGAACCCAGTTGTATAACTACGACTGTGAAAAAAAGTTTCCTTTCATCTGTAACGATGCAACGTTGGTCCTGGTGAAAGAGAATAAGACGTGGGAGGAGGCGTTGGACCACTGCAGGTCTCTCGGGAAAACAGACACAAATAGCCCAGCCTCTTCATATGGGAGACACCGCTACGACCTGGTCACGATAATCTCTGAAGCAGACCAGGACGACGTACAACGTGAGGCGCAAAAAGCCACCACTGACGAGGTCGGGACGTTGTCTACAGTATTTTTGTGTTGCTGAGCAGCTCATCCGCTGGTATCAAATGAACCTTTTCTCTCTGGTAAATGTTTGCAGGTGTGGACGGGCCTGCGTTTCCTGGCTGGTGAGTGGCTGTGGGTGAGCGGAGAAGAGTTGAAGTATGACAACCTTCAAAGGTGCGAGGCTGACCGGTTCTGTGGTGTCCTGGAGAAGAAGAACACTTCATCCTTTGGGACAAGGAGCTGCAGCGAGATAAGAAACTTCTTTTGTCAGAAGAGGCTTTAAACCACTAGATCCATGCAGCTAAATATATTTACTTGGGTACTTTAGTAGAAATTAAAGGTGTCTTTGGACAAGGAGCTGCAACGAGAGAAGAAGCTTTGTGTGTTACAAGAACTCTTAAACATGTATTTCCTTGTGCTTCGGGTGCAGATTCTACCTCTGCAGACCCTAGGGGGTCCGCAGAGGTACTGCAGGGACGTCACAGAATCTTTGGTTGATTGGACATTTTTAATATATATATTTAAAAATTTTCCCCACAAATTTAAATTTATTTAAAAACACATTAACAGGAATCCAACATGCTTTAGTTAAGGGATAAATTGAAGCAGAAGACATTAGGTATGTTTATGACACCACTCTATATTATTTGAATAGCTTAACATTGAATGCAAAATGACAATAATGTATATTCATAAATAGCACTAGTTTAATGTAACACATATAATAGATAGAGGGTCCCTATGGATCTCTCCATCAGTTTGGGGGTCCTTGGCCTGAAAAATGTTGGAGACCTATGCTTTACTAGATAAGTAGTCTTGTTTCCTTGCAACTCTGGAAAAGAAGTAGCAATAGCAAAGTCAGCTACTATACTCAAGATTGAGCAATTTAAAGAATTCTTTGAGCCTCTCAGTCGTGGCAGATGCAGTCTAGGCAAGTGTTTTGATTTGTCAAGTTTTCCTTGTTGGATAGCGCAGCAAAGTCAGCGGTTTGGGATTTTAAAAGTGATATCATCTTTCCCTCCAAGATGGTCACCAGAGGGTGCTAGGATTCTTTGCTTAAATCACACATCAGTGGGAGGAAACACACATTTCCTTTTTCTGAGTCCACTAAAATCAGTGCTGAAATAAAGAACTCATATTTAGAGCCCTGATTATTCACAAATGATACGTTCCACATTAATAATAGATACATATGTCATTTAACATGAGAAATGAATGCCAAATAAATATGCAATTTCAGTATGAAATAATGAGTAGCTTCTTTTTGTAACTACTAATAGACATGATTATGACACAAAAGCGTGTGTTCATCTTTCATCCATTCTCGTTTTGAATCTTTTTTTCGCTTGCCACTCTTTTCACGCCAACTCTTTGTAGTTTTGTCTCTTGTGGCTGACACATATCTCTTTTTGGTTGCCTGTTTCCTGCTGTGTCGTTTCAAATCTCCTTGTGGCCATTTTGCATATTTGTTTACATGAGGCAATAACTGGTTGTTTTACATCTCTTTGTAGTCATTTTGTATCTCATTGTAGTTGTTTTGTATCTCTTTGTAGTTGTTTTGTATCTCTTTGTAGTTATTTTGTATCCCTTTGTAGTTGTTTGTGTCTCTTTGTAGTCATTTTGTATCTCTTTGTAGTTGTTTGTGTCTCTTTGTAATTGTTTGTCTACTTGTAGTCAGTTTGTATCTCTTTTAGATGTTAGTGTGTCTATTTGCAGTAATTTCACAGCTTTTTTAAGGCTTGTTTGTGTCTTTTGGTTAGTAAACTACTGCTGCCACTGTTTGGTACAATAACACATCAAACTATCAATGACACTTAATATTTTCCATTGTAAATCATTGGAGTGGAGAAGAGGGAAAGAGTAAAATTTGCGTGTTTTTTTTTATTGATGCCATAATAAAGCTATAAAGACAGAGTCAAGAGTTAAAACGTCGTGTGGAAAGCCATTTTACTGAAAGTAGACATCACTGTGTGTTTCATTACTGCAACATAGAATTACATGAGGCTGGCCTAGAGTCGGATTGGTTCAGACGGCTGAGGTCGACCACGCATCCAGTTAAAACAGAGTCAAACTGCTGCCAAGTGACCTGATGGCTTAGACGGCTCCCGCCATGTTGGGAGCTCACATTATACTCAGCTCCGCCTTTCTGTGGTGCCCTGGCTGCTAGTTAGCCAACTCTGCTGCTGCCTGCTTCACATGGACACCAGTGGGTGAAAGCAGTGATCCACTAGAGGGCGCTTTACATTGAGGTCACCATGAGCAATCCAGCAGCAAGACTCAGGCCTTTAAGATACACCCACTCAGACACATGTCCAGTTGGCCTCACAGTCTTCCTTTTCAAGTCCAAAATGTATAACAAAAAGCCCATAAAACAATATGTTTTATATAATACATTTTTGTACATGTATAGTTTGGCCTAAAAGATCAAATCCAAAGTGCATGAAGCAAAAACAAGGAATGAGAAACTTATTTTATTTACAGATTTCCCGAGTGATTTGCTCCAAAAAAAAAAAAAAAAAAAGGACGGAAGCGATTACATGAAGCTCCAGTTTCAGGTGATCCATTGAAAATAAGATTTCATATGTCAGATTGTTGGCAGACATAACTCTTTAAGCTGTACTTTTAAAATTGTACCTACACTACAGGTCAAACGTTTGGAGGCAACTTCAAGTTCCTGTTCACAATGCCTTTCATAAAAATGAAAATGAGTTATTTGTATTTTGGGATGTATTTGCTTTTATTGTTTTATTGCATTCCATTTATTTTCCTTTTGCCTTTAGGTGTACAATAATGTTATCACACTGTTGCTGAATAAATGTTAGCAAAAGAAAAGAAGGGCTTAGTTTTAGGGTCAAGGAGTTTTGCAAGAGTCACAAGTTCAGTGCAAAAGTTAAAAAGAAAAAAAAATCACAGTTTGCATTATTCACTGTAACTCTTTGACTTTTGAGAGTCTGCATACAAATATCCCTCTTGGAACAAATGCCTCGTATAAGAAAACGTCAAATATCTCGTAATTATAGTAAAAATGTTACTCTTTACATAATAATCATGTTTATTTTGATGCAAAAGTGCACCAATGATCTTTTATATACAAATTTGATCTTGCTTCCAAACTTTTGACCTGTAGTGTACATTTGTACATTCGTGACAATGAAGCTTTCTGAGGTTAAGACAGGTATCAAGCCACTGTTATACCGCTTTCACATTGAAAATAGTGGATTGACACGGGATTTTCAGACCTGGGTTGACCTGCCTTGGTGTGCTGGGTCTGATCTCCCGCTGTGAGTGCTGCGACAACATCATCATTACACATTTAAGAACACTGCGAGGTAAACAGTGGACAGCATGGTGCATCCCATGCCGCTCCTGCTCATCCTGTCGTTTATCAGAGGGTATTTTTTTAACACTTTCAGCTTGTTGATGACCTGAAGAGTAGACCAGTCAAACCCCCGCTCTTTCAAAAGGCTGCTGATATTCGAATCCCGTACACTGCCCGATATCTGTTGCCGAATCTCCTTTTCTCCTTGGATGCAGAGCAGCTCACAGATAATCTGATCGATAAAGAAAGTATGCCATATAGCTATGAAAGCTGTATATAAACACATTCGCACATGCTTTCCCCGATCAGTGCGATTTCCCAAACGTGAGGTAGAGCTAATTCACCCATGCGCTTCCATTAACGATAGTTTAACAACCCCTTTGATTTGTATGATTGAAAAAATGGACAAAAATCTTTGCCTTCAGCGATCGGTCTTGGGGACACCAACAGGAAGGCTGATCTTGGCTGGACCGAAACTTTGCTCGGTTTTAGAGCAGGTACATCAATGTTGTGGTTTAAATTAGTGGGTCGACGCGGGATGCCTGTTCACACTGCAGCCGAACCCCAGGTCGATTGTCAGGTTATTTTACTTGCGTTGAAATGTCAGGCTTACAGTCCTGGTTTTGCAACAAGCTATGTCTCCTCTCTCTCTTGTCTTCTCTATACATCTCCACCACCAGATAGTCCACCTTTGTTTTGGTTATGACATTTAATAAAAAGAAGACAGATTTTCTGCGAATCCCCAATGGATGAATTAAGAATAGAATAGTAGCAAATATGTTTAAACATTTTACCAAACTTCTCACGTTCAGTTCATATCAAACGAAAACATCAGGAACAAACTTTCACAAGAACCCCTTGCTTGAACCCCCTCCCCAGAAGAATAATGCAACAATGGAACCTTACAGAATGACCTTTTAATGAGAGGAATCTTTGAACAGAACTAATGTTGGGGGTCCCTTTGCTTGAGGCCTACCAGGTAGGCACAAAGAGGTGCTTGGTTTGACTTTTGCGCCAGCCATATAGCATGTTTCGTATAGTGTAGTATAGCGCCAAGTGGTGTGAGTTTCCATAACTGAGACTCCCCTGGCTAGGCCAAGTTGGCTGACTTCCTATTGGCTTCTGTGCACATGTGAGTTTGCTAAAACAAAATAATTATACAGCTCTTCTGGACTTTCCAAATGTTACTGCTCCAAAAGGAGTAATTTCAGGGGCTTAGTGATGCATTTTCCGATTTCACAAGTACTTGCATTTGAGTGATTGCAGCGCGGCCCGTCGCTGTTTGTGTACTGCATCATTTAAAGACAAAATAAAAAAAACAAAACAAAACAAAACAAAAATTTAGATGACATCCATTACTTTGAAAGCTGTGAGCTTGAAGTTCCCAACCTAATGCGACCTGTACAGGATGTACCCACCTCTCATACATTGACAGCTGGGATAGGCTCAAGCCCCTAAATGAATTGATTGTGCTGCTTAGTATTTATATTTATATTTGTTTTTTATGTGTTTAGAGATGCTGGATAGATGTAGATCACATAGTTTTCTATGATTTCTATGAGGTTGTACTGAAAGTCTGTAAATCCAGTTTTTACTGATATTAGTGCATGGATTGTAATATATTACATATGATGCACTTGTTTATTGCTGCAGCTAGTAGCTCTGGTTAATTTGAATCACTTTGCCTGTTGGTTTGAAGTTTTTGCATAACCTAAAACAATTCATTATGATACTGATTGTGTTTTGTGTTATGAAAATGAACCAAAATAACTGATCTAATCTAGAAATATATGCCAACGAAGTTATACAGCAGAATTGCACTTAGCTTTGGTTTATGTGCATAACTTGACTGATTTAAAAACCTTAAAATTCATAAACGAGTTAATATCTTGTCCTGTGTCAACATGTCCTGCACAAAACCTTATATCCACAGCAACATACCTGTCCAGGCTTGTCTTTATGTGTTTGTATAGGCAGAGGTCAAATGAGTGTAACTAAGTGGGTCTGCAGGTGTGTCTCTGTGTATATGTGTGTGTGTGTGTGTAAAGCTTGGGTGGTCATGTGTCTGACAAGTAAGTTTAAATTAATGCAACCATTTGTGGAGATTTGTTGTGTTCACAGTATAACTTTAACTCCCATCACGTGTGCCACCTGAGGTAAATCCAGCAAAGGCAAGTGAGGTTTTGTGAGGGGAAGGAAACATAAAAAAGCCTTCAGGAAGAAGCTCAGAGCGATTGAGAGAGAGAGAGAGAGGGAGTTCAAAACTATCTGAAGTAGAAGTGGGCTGGAACTTGCGGTATGTTGGAGGCAGGCACAGGCAGGCCAGCTGAGAGAGGCAAGGGAAACAAGACAGAGGGAAGGAGATGATGAGGATTTAAAGAGCGGCAGCTGTTGGAAACGAAGGCCCGTGCTGCATTTTTAACAAACAAAAACACATGTTCCATTGCAAGTGATTAGTTGACGCTTTGAACGAACCTCAAGACTGCAGCGTATTGCTGTTATACTGTATTATGTGAAAAACTTGCAAATATATTAAATGCTTTCAAATGGCGCTTTGCACAGTAATTTGGATCAAAATAATATAAAAATCTGTTCTGATGTGTTAACACAAACATAACTGATGAGGAAACATGCTAGCTGGAGAGCATGCTAAAGGTAAGGCTAGCTGAGTAGTTTTAGTAGTTGCTACGTGGTTCGGTCTGAGCCACCGGTACGATGTCGTGTGTGTGTGTTTCATTTTTGGTTTTGGTTTTGTCTGCATGTGTGGGGCAAACGGTAACATTGTTTGGTAGTTTGATTTTGTGTTTGGGTTCAGTCCTGCATCCTCAGTTTTAATAAATCGTCCCAAATTTACCCCATTGACACACAGGAAATTATGTTTTATTGTTTGTTTATCTTTTTCCCCCTTTCATACATTGTTTTTTTGTGAGTGTGTGATTTGTAAATACCAGACTGCACATGAGATTTTATTGTTTATATTACATGTGGAAGGCCGCATTTACCACCTCTGACCATCAGTCTGGGATGTCACTATTGAGCCAATTATTCACCTCCGCCTTTACAAAATATCCTGCTTTGTTATGGACAATGAGGCCTATATTGAATACACAGTCACAGTTATTTGTTAATTTTATTTTATTGTATTCAACAAAACAAAAAACAAACAAACGAAAAACAATGATGTGCTGTCTACTGCCGTTGGCTAGGCTAGTTAGCTGGTGACTTCTTATTGGTTGCTAGCTGTTAACTGACTGATTACCTGCTGTTTTTTTGTTTTTGTTTTTGTTTTCTTTGCTACCTGTTTACAATAACCCAACAAAAAATGGTTTCTGTGCATGATAATTTGTACTCTGTAGTGTGTACATAAGATAAGATAAGATAAGATAAGATAAGATAAGATAAGATAAGATAAGATAAGATAAGAGTTACAGTGAGCAGGACAAGACACTGCAAAATAATATGGGCATATAAAAGTTTTTTACAAAATATGAATAAAATAAGATTAGTTATATATATTGTGGATAGTAAAAAGAGAAAGTACAAGTAACGTGAGTAATAAATTAAAACACCTGGGCATAAAAAATTGGAGAAGTAAATAGTTAATTGATTGAGTAATAAAATCACCTGCCAAAATGAAATTTAATTAGTTAAGTAATAAAGTTGAATTTGATTTATTTTACTTGAACTCATCTCCTCTCCACTGATAATTTTTTTTTTAAATTTTATTTTTCTTTGCCCGTCAAGCATGGCTTTTGTGAACAACAGCCATACAAGAGTATTTGTGTAAATGTGTCACCGTGTAATATTTGAAATTTGTACTGTAGATACTGTTTATAAAATAACCATTTTATGCCATTTAATATATTTTTTCTGCTTTTATTTTATTGTACCACTTACTTAACAAGCTAGAAATCTCTGTTCACGTAAGCAGACCTACGATAGCTTGAGAAAACGTGTGGAAATATGCAAAACACAAGCAAACTGGGAAAACATTTTCATCCGCAGGTGCACTACGAAAACTCTCAACACCAGCAAATGGTTGATACGTGTCCTTAATTTGCTTGTGTTTTGCCTGTTTGCGCGCGTCTTCTCCAGACGCAAATCATTGAAATAACACTTCAATTTGACAGTATGCAATAAGTCTGGGTTAACTTTTAAATGTGTGGCGCATGCACAGAAGTTATTTCCAATTTAAAAACTGTACGTGATTTTGACAGTCTTTGGTTTGTGTCCGTTGAATCAGAATTCCTTGAGATTGTATTGCTGATTATCAGTTTGTTTGTTTTTTTGGTTTTTTTTACAAGAATCATTTAAAGCTTATTCTTCCGAGTCTGAAAACAAATCACCAAGTTGTCCATCTGGAATGGCTCTTGTGCTAAGTGTATTAGAAACTTCTATTTTGGGGGTGGGACTTGCTAGGTGACACATTATCACCGTGCATTACATGTAGGTCAAGACCTGTAGAGCCACAATAGAAACATGCAAACTTAAAACCCAGAACCTTTCCACCTCTGATTTAAGAATGTTGAAGTAATGATGACTCAGCTTTTTCCAGTGAGCATCCTGGCTAATAAAATAATTTTATCAGGTTAGACAGCATGTTTATTGGTTGCACGTTATATGCAACACTAATTCTAAACTTAACTGGATGTTCAGTTTTGTCTTGAATTCAAGAATATGGAGTAAATTTAAATAATTCACTGAAAACTTGTGGGACTTTTTTTTTTTTTCCTGCCGTAACTCATGACACACAGTCAAATAGAGTACACAACAATAGAAAACACACACTCAGACATTAATAGCTTACAAAGCCATTCGGCTGGCTGGGATGTCTCATCCCACATTCCAGGGGAGTTCTCTAGCTCGGGGTGAAAAGACACACCCTGTGAGAAAGGAGGAGGGGGGAGGAGGGGGAAGGAGGGAGGGAGGAGGTGTTGTATATAATCCAAGAACTTTCAGCCGTTCAGCCATGATGGAAACATTTTCCTCAACTGAACCGAGTGAGGGGATGACGTGTGCGCAGACTTTTTGTAATCAGCTGTTTTTCATTATCTCCTTGGGATCCAGTACGTACACCGTATCCTTTCTTGGAATAAATTAACACCAATTAACAAATAACATCTTCTCATCTTTCTTTTTTATGTGGCAAAGAAAAACAAACAAATATTATGTGCTACATTTGATTTTGAGGCATCTATAAAATCTTTGTTCTAGAGCAGAATTTGACTTGACGGGAATGTTAAGGAAATTATTATTTTCTTATTAAAATTAAAAAGTTCAAATGGGTTAACAATGGTCCAGTGTGAAATCTGGAGGCATTTAACTCCATCTCTAAGGCGGCCATTTTACATCTTTTAGCGTTTTGTTTTGGTTTTTACATCATGCAGCTTTGATTGAGTCTCACAGCTCTCATCGCTATTGAGAGTAAATATTGGACTCGTATCCTGCGGGCTGATGTTTACCTGATTGTTAACACTTAATAACCAATTCACAGTTGTCTGATGTTTTCCTCTTGGGCCGTTACTCTGCCGCCTCTGCTTTCTGGAGTGAAACACATTAGCATTGGTGCAGATTTACCGTCCCTCTTCCTTTTTGTCTTCATTTAAGCCTAAACACCCCATGTTTTGGACTGGCTGGTTCAAGACACTTTTTCACATTTACAGAGCGAATCATGTGTTTTTTTGTTTTTTTTATGTCCAGTGTACACGAAATGCACAAGTAGCAGAAAGGTAGAATAAGATGGAAATCGATTGTAATTGACTTATTGAAAACAAGATATAAAACAAAGGGAAGACGGTGTACACACACATAATATTTAAAGCACTTAAGTCAAATAAAATATAAGTCAAAATGAATAATAATATTAATAAATAAAATTATTAAAATAAATCATGAGTGTAAAAGTTATTGTGCATCTTTTTAATAAATAGTCCCAAATTCACCCCATTGATACACAGGAAATTATGTTCATTTGTTTGTTTATAAATCTTCTTTCTTTCCTGTGAGTGTGTGATTAGTAAATACCAGACTGCATCTAAGATTTTATTATTTGTTGCAGGGGGAAGTCTGCAGTTACCACCTCTGACCATCAGTACGGGGTGTCGCTATTGAGCCAATCATCGTCATTCTTTGTCATAGACAATGAGGTCTATCTTGAATACACAGTCCCAGTTATTTATTTATTTTTTTGTGTTGAAACACGTACAAGCATTTTTTTTTTCTGACCAGCTTAAAATGTATGTTAGGGTTAGTTAATACTGTAGATTTTAGCATCATAATTCTACAACAAAGATAAATAAAATAGACATTAAACCACATGTGAAAATAAATAAATGAATAAATGGTGTGTAGAGAATGGAGTTAAGTTCATTGCCATTCATTTTAGAGTTATGTGGCACTGAAATGACTGTGAGAAAGTATGATTGAAGCGTGGACTGTAGAAAGAAGGGGGGGAAAAAATGAAAAAGTTGATACGTATTAAACCAAAACCAGCTTGTGTTCTTTTCCTAGTATGACCCAATGGTGAATCTGCTTTTTCCATCCGGAGGAGCCACAAGAGGAGGATGAGTGTGGGTGCGCATACTTGTGCTCTAGTTTTCTTTAGGACAAAAGTCCCCACAATGTAAACCAAATTAAACATTTAATTTAGAAATGTGTTTAAAAGGATAGTTTAAGGTCCGGTTTAGGTTGGAGATAAATGCGTTGTGTGTGTTTGTGTGCAAGAAGGAAAAAAGAAAGAGAAAACCCAACAAAGCAGAGAAAGGGTGAGAGAGTTTTCTTCTGCACAGCTCAAGGATTTCAACGTCATCCACAGCGGCCACTCAGAGAAGTCTTCATTTCATTTGCAACTCCGCCCACTTCACCCATTTCTAGGCACATATACACGTGCACATCTGGCCTGCTGGTGTTGGTTGCTGGTCCACATCAATAGCAGAGATACCTATTTAGTCAGAGCCTGAGAGTGTCCAGACACACACGGATACTCTTTAGCCTCCAGCGTGTAATCTCCCTGTTGTCTCTCTATTGCACGCACACACATTTTAACATAAACTATCACACAGAGTGCAGTGGGGGGTATTTTGTCCAAGCATGTCCACACTTGTCCAAGCAAACTCTGCCTAGTGTTTTTTTTTTTTTTTTTTTTTTCACAGTCGCACACACACACACAAAAAAAGTGCAGTTCCATTTCAATACAATTTCACATTTGAATGAAATTGAACTGGTTTTGTACAGTAAGCGGCTTTCAGATCTTCTGTGCATTTGCATTCACTATTTAGCATCCTATTTTGTGAAGATGTTTGCTTTTCCTGGAAACAGGATGTACTTGGATCAAACAGACTAAAATTAATCTGTCTGTAAAAACAGGCGCTCACTGAGCAGGGAGAGGAAACCAAACTTCTCGGGCTAGCATTTGATCAAAGAATGAATTAATCAGAGCGGATCGACGACATCAGAACACTCTCAATCCCAGGGTGTCAAGAACAACTTTGTTAACATGTTTTGTTTTGCTTTTGCACATCCGCGACCCACTCAGACTGGCGCTGCTACTTCCAAGTCACAGCTAAACAAACTAAAAACCAAAGGGTTAATCCGTCGTTCTACCTGGCAAACCCACTTTTGTCGTATGAACCCTTTAAAACAGGTCACGAGTACGTAAGGTCGCACGTATATCAGAGCTACAGCGATTTACCTAAAAAAATAAATAAATAATGCATTAAATTGTGCATTAGACAGGAACTATTTTCGCAGCTTGAGACATAGTTTTGCTTCTTTTTTAAACACTGCATATTTCACATTAGTGTGAACTTGTTGGGGACTATTTATAGCAGTGGCATTGCTTGAGTATTTGTACGTGGCATTGCATCAAATCAAAGCAGTATTGCGATATTTAATAATGTAAAACATCAGAAAAAGTCAACTAGAGTGGGTCTCTTATGTATCTGTTCGTCTCTACTGTTGTGTCTTTTCTTTCTTTATTTGTTGTGTGCTCACAGCTAGGACAGTGGAGCCCATGAGGACAACAGACAGCATCCCGCAGTGTTTTGTTCAGCCTGCTTCTCCCTTCTGTCTGGAAACAGGACACCTCCTTCCAATCTCTTTAACCCTGCCCTTCTTTTCCATGCGCCACACCCCCCACTCCCTGGTCACACCACAGCTCTACCCTCAGCCGCCCCTCCTGCCTCCCTCTCTCCCCCGACACCCCAAATCAGCAGCGTGTTCCCACATTTAGTAATTGGTGATGTTAACTTGGTAAACTAGTGTGTAGTTGTGTTCATCTTCTCTTGCAGTGGAACCAGTCCACCGGTGACACCGGTACTAGTTCTAGTTCAGCAGCAGGTTAGGAGGAGCTGCACGGTTCTGGGGTCTGTGTGCGTGAACGGGAGTTCTGGTTGCGGGAGTGCAGTTATTTGTTGCAGCCACCAGGGGCCGCCAGGACAGTTCTGCTCATCTCCAAAGAACTGTTAAAACTATATACAGTACTGATGAAGGTGATTCTGTTATTATCCTGGCTCCCACAACCCCGTCAGAGACAAAAGCTTGTGTGCAAATCCTTTTTAGAAGCTTAGCGACCCAGAACTGGGGACTGTTGCGCATACAGATGGTCCTCAAACGTCCCAATGCAGCTTACCAGCTTCTCCTATACTACCTCTCTAAAACTTCTCCACTTCATCTTACTGGTATTTATCTAGGAAGAGGTGATGCTGCTTTGTTCCATTTTCAGATTCTTACACATCTGTAGTAAATATATAAGTTTTATCATATTATCATGCAAAATAGAATATAATAGATAGAATAGAAGTTGTATCGCCTGCATTGTTGTATTAATTATGAGTTTATTCACTCATAAAACGGCCTGGTTAAGTTAAAACCAGTGGGAGAGAACCAGCATCTTTCTGAAATGGTCACGTTCCAGACCTCTGAGTCAGTTTAAGCAAATCAAATACAGTAGGTCGGATTTTGTGTGTATTACTGTCAACCAAAAATGTATATGGAGTATTAGTGCATGATGATGGAGGAAAATGTTGTTGTGTTGTACCTGATGCAAAACTGACTGGATGTTAGCATGGTGTCCTGTCTTTGAGTAAATATACAATGTAGCCAAAATAATCCAAATTCCCAAGAATTAGCCTAGTTGTGCTAATTCTTATTTGCTTTCTTGCAGACACATAGGTGAGGAAATTGAGAAATTACTCTCATGTCTACTACTCTCATGTGTATGTGATAAATATGTTAGGTATCTGGTTAGGTTAGCTTAGCACATAGGTGGGTCAACAGGGGGTCTGTGGAGGAACTACAATGGGGTTGCAAAATCTTTGGTATGTATATATATATATATATAATTTCCCCCAAAAAATTAAATTTCTTTAAGTACACATTACTATGAATCCAACATATTTTAGTAAAGGGATAAGGGATAGCTTAGTATTGAATGCAAAATGATAATACTAATGTATATTTATAAATAGCACTAGTTTAATATAGAACACACATATAGTAGGTAGGGGGTCCCTACTTAATCTCTTCATTAGTTTGGGGTCCTTGGCCTGAAAAACGTTGAAGACACCTGGCTTAGCATACATTTTGATGATCCTCCGTTTTTATACGTTTTGTGTTAAGCTAGGCTAGCTGTAGCATCCTACACAATGTACTGACATAGCAGTGATATCAATGACAAGAAAGCCAACAATTACTCATCCATGCTCCGATGTCCGTAAATAACAGTAAATGCTAAGCTAACTGGCTGTTATTGGTGGCCTGATTTACTATACAGATATGGCAGTGGTATTAATTTTCTCATCTGAATAACAACAACAAAAATAATCCTGATGATGTTGATATGTACATAACACAAATTCACTTATCACATTAGTCTGACAAACCAATTTTAAACATATTAAATGCTTATTTCCTCAATTTTACGTAGCACAGTTAAACTGTAGATTAAGTTTAAGATTAGGAGAGTAAAACACCTTTCTACTGTTCAACCAACACCTCGCAGACCCCTCCACCACCCTGACCTCCACCCTGACACAATGCTGGCAGTGGAGGTCGATTAGGTGTTGCAGAATTGTTGAATATAAATAACGTGAAAAGTCAATTGTACAAAGAAGAATTATAGATAGCATACAAAAACTAACCTAGAAAGTGACTTGAAGAGTCACAAAAGCCTAGCTGTGTCTACAAACAACTTTTGGAAAAAAAAGAAAAAAAAAGGTGACTGTATCTTCGTATCTGTGCTCCATTTCTGCTGGAAGGAAAGTCTCAGATAGGAAAGAATAAACAGTGAAGATTAGAGGGGCAGAGACAGATAAACAGTGAGAAAACTGAGAGAGAGAGAGGGAGAGAGAGGCCACATAGCTGTTACAGTGTGGCCAGTGATGAGTAATACATTAGCTCTATGTGTGTCTGTGTATGTGTTGGTCCTCTGCAGATCTCGTCAGCCAACTCAGAATCCAGCTGTTTCCATGTCTCGGCACCGCGACAACCAATAACATGATTTTATACCAACCAATCAGCACAAAGTCAGCTTGGACCGGCCGACTCATCTCTGTTAGCTCCACCCTACGAGGAGTCTTTTTTTGACTTCACATCAAATGAAGAAATTAGGGGAATGTTTTAAATAGAAGCGACTGAACCGTGATGTTGTCAGTTACTCAGATCTGTTACTTTAAGCAATTTAACTGATACAGGAATGTAAAAAAAATACTTTTATTCTTATGGGCCATGGTGGAAGCCTATGGTATCTTTCAGTGTGACATCTGGTTCTTCATATATTCAAGATTATTCAAATAAGAATACCTTTTGTTTTACAAACATAAAAGAATTTGCAGTTTTGAACCAAACAAGTTTTACAGTCCATTTTGTAATGGAGAAAATGGTTTCGGGGGGCTGGAGTTTTAGGTTTAAGTGACTTCTGAGAAAAATTAGCAGTATGGCTCAGTGGTGTCAATTCAATTAAAAAAAAAAGGCTTGGGAAGCCCGTGCAATTACATTTTCTAGATTTATAATATGTTTTATATTGTTTTGCTCTAAATAATAATAATAAAAAAAATAAATAAATAAATAAAAAGTTCACCATTAAAAGGAATCCTCAAGGTAAAGACCTCTAGGTCAAAAATAAAAATATCTTAAAACTATTATACGGACAAAAGTGTATGGATCAAACCAAAGATACATACAGCACATGAATCAGTTACGTTACTCTTAAGCCTTGTGAAATGCTCTTGTGAAATTAAAACTGAAATTGGAGTGCTGATTATAAAAAAGTGTGGAAAGTAAATGGAAAAAGACAGAGTGCTTACATTACTCTCTGCTTGGTGCATGGTAAATGGTGAAAATTGCCACTGGTGCCCAGATTTTTATTCCTCAGTGTCATGCTGCTGTATGTTCCCTCCTAGACCGGTCGTTGTATAGGCAGGTGTCTTCTGACCTCTCCATCCAGGTAAGGTCTTATAGATACAGCGAATACTCTACTGAATACTTGCCAATGTTCTGGATGCATAAAGGTACCTTTGAGTTGCATTAAGTCATAAACTGTTGCTATAGTATTCGTTTCGTTCATTGAGTTGACACTGGGCTTCCAGACACAGAGAACACTCCATCGTCTGCAAAACAATTGAGCAGATGATCGATAACTACCCTAATTGGCTGTGTTGGGTTTTAACCCTTTTAAACTCTGATCATAACTTTACCAAACAAATGCACCACCTTTGTTTTTCAGTATCTGCTAATCTGCATCACAGAAACCAAACTCCAATCAACAAGGTTGGGTTTTGGACCTCAGGCCTCGAAGTGGAAAAGGTAGCTCCCTGACAGGCAGGAAAAACAAAGTGCCCCACCGGGAACAGAGAAGATTGAAGTAGCCATAAACTCCCCATTTTGTAACCCAAAGCAACAGAAATTCCATTTAAAACACCACCATAAAACTTCAAAAAAGAGCAGGTCCAATCTAAGCAGTTCCTCCTCTTTATCCCTGTGTTAAGATACAGCCTCTTTATCCATAACCCCCCTCTGCTAACGTGGCTAAGTGCTAACAGAAACCAGGAGTGGGTTTAGAGGTGTGTAGGAGTTGGGGTGGGGGTGTTGGTTAATTGGCTTTTGGTGCAGCTAATATGGAAAGAAGGACTGTTTAAAAATTGCTGAGAGGGGAAGAACGGGGGACATGAAAAGAGGAGAAGAAAGGGGTGGAAGAGGTGACCTGTGGCCCCCCGATGTCATACTGGAAACTGCCGGAGGGGGGGCATCTTAAAACCACTCCATAAATATATTTAAGAGTTTAGGGGGTGCCAGCTTGGCAACCAGGTAGCTGCTGATCTTTCAGCTTGATGCATGTGTGTTTGTCCAGGTACTAAAGCTACCTTTAAAGATGGCCAACCACTGGCCCCGTGGCAAGAGCAGATGTTCGTTGTTGGGATCAAGACCAGAAGAACTTGAGGATGCAACCTACACCTGAGGCAGGAGGACAGCCACCTTTGCACCGATTTGTATCTCTTTAAAAATGTTTCCACCGAATTTACTCTTTGCATCTTATGCTGGATGCATGACTTTACTGCTAGCGACATTAGCATTTATTTGAAGCAGTTTTTCTGGCCTGTCAAAAGTAATTCCTGTACTTACTTTGTTTACAATGCTGCTTACTCATCCCCAACTTTAACAATGTGTAGTAGGCCTAACGTAAAAAACAAACGAAAAAAGGAAATGAGAGCTGAAACAAGGACTTGAAAGGTGCTGATGGTTTTAGTAGGTAGATGCTCAATCTGCATCACCGCTGCTACTACTTTGGCGGTACACATAATCATAATTAAAATATTGATCAGTGCAGCTTTAAAGCTGGGAAAAAGTTTGGTGCAACTTTAAGGTTAGGATGCATTGGGTGCAGCTTTAAAGTAGAAATGCATTTTAGGAATAAAGTACCACCACTACATCTTAGTATGACCGTCAGACTGCTTTATCGGCAATTAAGAATTATTGCATATGATAAGAACGTAATAACCATCTGAGAGAGGTCCAAGTGAAATTACCGTAATGACACCACGTTGGCCGTAAAGAGCAACATCCCAGCTTTCAGAAACCGTCAGAATTTTTCCGTTACCACAAACTGTGATATAGCAAGGTACACTTTATCCAGTGACCTTTATTTGTTGATGGAACTGAAATTGTGACAGCTGAAGTGTGTCTAGTATCCCAGTAGCTAGTAACACCATGAGTCACTCTTTTTATCCTCCACCAAATAAGTTTGTCTATGTTTTACACTTTCTCTTCTTTTTAGCAATGCTGCTAAATTCCACAATCTCACCAATTAATCTCAAACATTTGCAAATTTTGACTCCTGCTCTCCTCTGCTGTTGGTCTTTCTGCACTGTTGGTTGTGCAGAAAAGAAAACTAACAGATGGAAAGCCAGGAAGAGAAAGCGGGAGGGAAGGGGAATCGTGACAAGATAGGAAACAAACGTAAACAAGGAAGGGAAGTGGTGGACAAAGAGAAAGAAAAAAAAAAGCTGAATGAAGCGGTCAGAAGCACTTTGAGATGGGCTTATTTAAATCTGGTTCTCTCTTTCCCGCTGACTTTACACAAACACACAGAAAACACCCCAATAAGGGGTTCTGGTTTCTGAGGAAGCAGTAAACTCACCAGGTATCCCACCAAGCGCTCCACTTCTTCTCCTTGATCTTTTTGTGTGTAAAAAGTTGATGCCGCCAGCGACGCCAGGCACAGTTAGTGTGCACATGTATACATGCACACGGCAGCAGTAAAATCACTCAAATTTTATTAGACGTATGGTGCATAAACAGAAAGGCTGCAGTAGCAATTTTATAAAGGCCCACTTAAGATTCTATAAATCATCAATTTGTGAGGTTTAGTGTACTTTCATGTAATTTCATCAACAAGTTCGGAGTCATGACCATTATAACCTCAGATTTTATTTAAATAATTTTCCTGTGTCTGAAGAGACAAAATGATCCAGTATTTCAAATATAAATTATATGATTAATGTCAATACCTCCAGGCTTTCAATGTATAGATTTAGTGTTTTTTTTTAAATAATTGGCTCTATTGTTGTCCAGACGTATTGAGTGATCAGCAACTGTATGTTGTGTTGTGTAAATTTTCACATTTTTTGGAACTAATTCAGAAAGTTTCAGTTAGTCTTAGAGGAGGAAAAATTGTAAGAATTAAAGTAAGAATTGTAAGAAATCGCAAAGGAGGAAGCTGACCTATACTTCCAGATGGGTCCAGTTCAGTTCAATTTAATTTATAAGTTGTCAGTAACAATACAAATTGTCTTGAGACGCTAGGGGTCTGCGGAGGTCCTGCAGGGAGGTCGCAAAATCTTTGGTTGATTAGACATTTTATATATATATATATATATATAAAGGGATAAAGAAAGGCGGAAAACGTTATCGTTCAGTCAGCACTTCACTCATTCAACGATACAAGAGCTGTCTCAACAGCGCACTGTTTCACACAGAGCGCCACACTAGTCGAGACCTGTCAATCTAAGCCTCCTTTGGGCAGTAGGCCCCGCCCCTAACACTGTTCAGCCAATCACAAGGCTGCATATCACACGCTGACTCTGGTTCCCTGCAATTGGACGAGAGCCTATTCAGTCCCCAGGTGAAAACTGTATATTAATTGAATAAAATCGAATGCAAAATCATAATAATGTATATTTATAAATAGCACTAGGCCGAGTGTAATATAGAACACACTTACATCTCTCTACTTAATCTACTTAGTCAGTCTGGGGGTGCTTGTCCTACAGCAAGCACGAAGGTGAAGGTGGCAAGGAAGAGCTTTCCTTTTAACAGGATGAAACCTTGAGCAGAACATATGTAGTGTCCCATCTGCTTGAGGCCGGCCAGGTGGAGACAGAAAAAAAGCGAGAAGGCAAGTTACATTTCTGCAAAGACGGGAGCTGTCACTGCATGACTGTTCAGGCTGCTACATTGCCGAATATCGGCGTAAACTTGCTGCTTGACTCTAAAAGACAGCTGGAAATATCTGAATATGACATGGCTGGGCACTTACCCACAGGCTAAAGAAATATACACCAAACTACAAAATGCAGCCGGGAATGAAAAAAAAAAAAAAACGCAACACAACCCACAGCTGTTTTGAACGGAGTTACAGTTTTCTTTTAATAGAAGAGTACCGGTGGCAGTAACGTTAATAGTAGCGCGGCGAACGGCTGCTTAAACACACACGCCGTCTCTTCTCTCCTCGCTGAAGGCACTAAATGAAAAGGTTGGAGGCTTTTAAAGGCCTCATCACACCTGCTGCCGAACTCAAAGTATGCTAAGAGCAGTGCGGCGAGGTGTGGGGAAGAAGGAAGGTACCTGTTGACGGACACTAAGAGTTTTATTTCGTCGTGGGTTAGAGTTGCCGGGGAAGAATTCCCATTTCTAGGAAAAAGATTGTTGCTGTACATCTGTCAAATAGTAAAGAACCAAGACTAGAAAGAAAGAGAGAATGAAAGAAAGAAGGAAAGAACGGCAAGTGGTCAGCTTGCAGACATTGTAATCCACACACTCACACAAAGAGTCTCTAATTTGCCGTGTATTTATAGTAGACTGAGTGGCCTGGATGCCACGGTGCATGATGGAGGAAAATGTAGAGGCGTGATTACATGCTACTATTCCCAGCCCTCCCCCTCCCTTCCTGCAAGTCTTTACAGTTGGCGCTTTTATTCTGAAAGGTCAAGAAGTATGAGCTCCAATTTTAGTAAGCTTAATTAAAGTACACACGGGAACAAATCTAGCGGTCATGCTTGGTTCACAGGTTCCCATCCCACCCGTGTCCATAGCTGAGGTGCCTTGAGCAAGTACCTAACCCCCAATTTGGTGCCAGGGCGTTACACGAGTGGCAGCCCACTGCTTAAATTGTGCAGTAACTCATTGCAGCTCATTGTTATATCTGTTCAGATCTAGTCGTCATCATAACACATTAGAAATGTGAAGCTAGCAGTAATGCTTGTCGCTATTAGAAGGAAAAAAATGCAAAAACAGAGGTAGGTCATTGAACATTTCCACAGCTCCTAATAGTTAAGTGATGAAGGACTAAGGAACTTCCTTTGGATCCAGAGTCTAATTCATAGCTTCCATCTGGAATAAAGTACAAACACCAAGAAATGTAGCTGCACACAACTGCATACCAATTAGCATCCTTTAATTTGTTCAGCTCTTTATTTCTCTGTATTTTTGACTCAAATTAATTCAAATAAAATAAAAAGGCCTTGCTTTATTATTGTTGTGCAGTGGGACAAAACTTTAAGTTAAACCTTCTGGACATCCTTCTTCTCCTTTGTGTTGTGGAGAAGCACAATGAACTTGAACACCCTGTGACGTTCAGTATCCTGAAGGTTTCTGCATCGTCTGAAAGTTTCTGGTGGAAATGCTGCTACAAGACCTGGAATTTTCTAAAGGTTCTGACCTGAGAAACGTTCCTTCGGGGGGAATTGATTGGTTTTAGTGAGTGCTCCCACTGCGGGAACTTTCCCACATAATCGAAAAAAATTGTGCATTTCAACATGGCTATCGTGCATCTGCTGGTTGCTTCTAGGTGGTTTATGATATTGCTAACGTATAGATGGAGCTACCTCTTCTTTTTCACCACTTCTTCCAGATTGACCTGACCCTCCAATCTTGCTATAAACATGGTGAATTTGATGATAGGTAAGGACGGTGTTCCCTGTTCATTATTTGATATTATTTGGATCCATTGTACCAATTAGTTTTCAACTCAAGTGGGCCAGGCAAGGGTAACCCTAACCCTAACCTAACGCCAACCCTAGCCCTAACCCTAACCCTAAAGGCTTATTTAAAGTACTGCAGGACATAGACACCAAAACCTATGTTTGTAGCCAACAAGGTATTTATACTTGTGCACTCCTCAAAAGGTTCTTGCGTAACAGAAGCCTAAACCGCCTATAACCCTAATCCTAACCCTAACCCTAAATTATGTTACACTTCACTGAAACTTCACTGACACTGGCTCAAAATATCGTGACAGATCAGAGGAGTCAAATTCAAAATATTGGAAGTGGCAGGCCGTATATCTTGCTTGACATTTATAGTATTTTTACAGTGTGTCTGTGTGTGTGTGTGTGTGTGTGTGTGTGTGTGTGTGTGTGTGTGTTACGCACTGAAACACCTGGGGTTTTCTAAAGCCAGGAGAGAAGGAGTGGGAGAAGGCGTGGTTTCCACTGGTCACAGTACACCTGCCTACAGAAAAAAAATACAGCTGTTATAGTTTCCTTCCATGTGTTTAAATCATCACAAAAAAAGGACAGTTGAGATCTTAAGTGAAGAAAATGAATAAAAGCCACACATTCCTGGCTTACTGGGACCCTTTTCCTCTTGGAACAGCAATGACAGAGAATATCTGGAAAATAAAAGTCCTTCTTCCTTACGTTCCAAAAGACTGCAAGATTTCTTTCCTCCTTTCTTTGTCAGTTCTCTTCATTTATTGCTTAACCAGTTCATAATTCCGGCATGGCCAATTTCTTAACGATATATTTATGTACTGTATATTTCAGTGTGATTTGTTTCTTATTGACCCCCGCAATTTAAAACACACGTGTACAAATCAAGAGGATAATTAACTATCCACACCTTTATGTCAGCTCTACTGTCCTCGTGGAAGAAAACAGCACAGGGTTTTGCAATCAGGCGTGTCAGATGACACACAGTCACACACAAAGTTGTGATTTCACAGTGATATTTAAAAAAAACAAAAAACAAATATTTTCCATTTGCTTATTCAAAATTGTAGCTTGGGCGACAGTCTGACTTCACCCACCGACCACCACTCTGTTGGTAACTGATTATGATCTGTCAAGCCGATCAAATAGTTTGGGCGGATCTTCATGCAGTGATGAACAGAAGAGTAACAGCAATGTAGTCATACACATCATCTTAGTGTCTATCTACAACATACCAACTTATATATAAGACCTAAACATCCACCTGATCATAAAAAGGCGCTTGCAGTATTTGAATTACCGTAACTCACCAATTCAAAGTGCGAACTCTTGGAAGTTGCACTTTCTGGAAAAAAAAAGCTGCCATTTGAAGTAGTGATGATGCAAGACCGGGGGAGCCATAGTTATACGCTTGATATGTCACGAAGGCCTTCCAGACAAAAGCACAGCTTCACAGTGTTCAGCCACACTTTGAATTTTGTCAACAGTGCAAAACCATTGTGAGTTACGATAATTCAAACACTGCCTTCTTTAACGGGTCGCCGGTGATACATTCAGGGTTTTAAGGGGATAACATAGTTGTAGAGATCCTATCTGTATGTCTGCTGAGTCTAACATAGTCTGGTTGAGTCTGGTTGGAGCCTAAAAACTGACAATATCAGACATTTCCAATCAAATTCTTGCAGTGTGAGAGCTGCTGTGTGCAATGTCTTCAAACCTGACTATCAGGAGTAAACTTGAAATGGTGCAACACGAGTAATTATCAGAGAAAGAAAAAAACACTTTTGTAAATACTCAACACAAAATGTAGATGTTGGTGGAGGGAGTAAAACCTTTGGGTGTCAAAGAAGAAAACCTTGTGGGATCTTAAGAGTGGCCTGGTATCATCTCACGGCGCATGAAAAATCTGCCTAAGCATTCATCAGGATGCATTCTGGGATTTCCCTTCACCAAAATCCAACAACACATAATGACAGGGTGTAACTGTTTATCTTCTTTGTGCTGACCTCGTGACCTCTCCACATCTTCCCCTTTCCTCACCTTTAACCCTGGACTGCGATGCCTCTCCTCGACCTCCTCGTCTTCTCGAGCTTCATTTCCCGTATAGCCGAACCACTAATCATAAGGAAATAACAGGGGTGTCGGGGCGATCATAAAACCACACATATTTCTCCCTTCTGCTTCCATAATGTCACATATTACCGTCCAAAGGGCATCATGGGAAACACCTGCTTCAAAGTGCACAGGTGGTACGATGAGAGAGAGAGATAGAGGCAGAGGCTGGTTTGGACGGAGAGGTAGTCTTTAGGAAACATGTAATTTGGAGTGTTTTAACAGGACATGGGAGGCCTGTTCGAGGAATGTATTTAAAAGAGTATAATTATTTTTTTTTTTGTTTTTTGTTCAAGGAATACAGTTTCCAGGAGTTTGTATTAGCCGTTGTCTTGGGGTGTTGTTCACCACTGGCTGTGAAATACAGTGATGACCAGGTGGTTTGTTCCAGTGTGAGCAGTGGTGCCGTAAGGCCCAACCTTTGATTTACAACTTAATCTACAGTCCAACCTATTGCTAAGGTAATAAAATTTGGATTCTGACCAAAAGAATGATGTTGCAGATAGTAGAAATTAACGTCTGAGTCCATGGTGTTCATCTCAAAGAAGGGGTTATTGCGCTCTCCAACTTGGGTGTAGATTGTTGTCCTGAACAAAGGAGTTGTTGTTCAATAATGATGGTATATATAGAGTGATCTTTGTTGTGGTAGTCACTAAAAAATGGCATCCCATATGCAAGTAGTCAAAATGAGAATCCTTGTTGAGATATGGGGAGGAGTTTGAACCTTCGTCGTATTTGGCCGTATTTGGTAAAGCTACGTCGTGATTCAAGATGTGAGAAGTTTATTGTCATATGCACAAAAAAATTCTCACTTTGCAAGTCTCCCGCACTAATAACAAATAAATGCATGTGGAGGAGGTTCAAGTATCTGGTGAGGATGTTTCCCTGGCTTCCTTTCAGCGGTTTTAAGGAGTAAATAACATTGACCATCTTGTGGTGATTCGGTGTTTTGCTAGGAAACGTTTGGATCTGGCATCCGTGTGGATGTGGTGTACCACCCATCTAGGCCAGACCAGACACCCCAACCCAATAGCAATGACCCTCCTTGACGGGAGCAGGATGCTGAGGATGGCTAAGGACAACTAAAAAAAGACATGGGGGAAAAAGGGGCAGTTGATCTGGCCTCCAAATTCATGGGATCCAGGACGTCCTTACCCTCAGAAGGTCCATGTTCATTCTCTGATGAGTCACAACTGTTTTGGAGGCACAAGGGAGACCTACACAGTATCAGGAAGGTGGTCATAATGTTATGCCTGACTGGTGCATGGTAGCTGTTGAAGAAATATGTGAACATTTTCATTTTAGTTTAACTTCTGCCAGATTTGGAAAGGGAGTGAGAGGGAATACAAAGTGAATGTGCAGGCGGCAGTAAGAGGAGACAAAAGGAAAAATAGCACTGAAGGAAAAATAGTTAACTCCACGCAAAGATATGGTACGTCTGCGGAAACCGGTGGGACAATGCTTGTGACTATGTGGCGGACAAACGTCTGCTGGAAGCAGCGCTGATATGGATGAGCTAAATATAAGAGAAAAGTGCTCTTTCCACCTCAGCTAATGAAACGAATGCAGCTGATTCCATCAAGTCTACAAAATAGCCAGCCTGGAGAAAGGGGTCACCCACACACACACACACACACACGAAGTTGCGGTGGGCTGTAACTCACGTTGGGGAGTGGCAACAGTGTGAGAGAAACCAGAGCAGAGAGGTTCCGTTTACAGGGACGTTAACTCTTCATGTTCCTTCCACACTGACCACATGCAGTAAAATTACAGGGCGGCCGATATAAATAGTGGGCGCACGCTCGGCTGTGACACATCTTAAGAAGAGTCAAAATCGTTTGGTTTTGGTCCCAACGCAAATAAAGGGAAGACTTTAAAGTAGGAAGGCGAGGAAAGCAAGAAATAAATGTTAACCTAAAAGTTAGATATTGCATGCACTGGTGGCAGATCAATTACATCTCGTGCATACGCTTATAAAACTATATGCTGCCTAATATTATTAAAAGAGACTCAAAAACCACCAGAAAGAGCAAATAGATGGAGGGAAAATGCTCCCGTCTCCAGATCAGAGCTGCAAGACAACACAGCTAAAAAAATAACCTGACTTGCAAAAGTCTAAATGGTTTAATAATATGCAGATGTCCATTTGCCGATTTCCTGGGATGACTATGTGAAATGTGGCAAGGTAGTCATCCAATAGTAATGATACTTAGACACTATTTTCCTTGACATCTGTGAGGTGAAGTGCAACGTGCATGGTGCAAATGTTGGAAAAGTAATATTTCTTTGCATCGGCATGGGCCAAAAATAGCATTTGCGCTAGCAGTTTGTGCCCTTAAGACCTACAGTTATGCACTTATTCTGTTTTGAAGATTCACTTGAACCATGCTCTGTATCTGCACAGGTTCAACACACGTGAGTACAGTGAAATGCGAAGGGTTTTTACCATTTATTATTCTGATTTGTTGTCTTTTATTTGTTCCTCTTTGAGATATTTCCCCCCGCCGTTAGCCAGAAGCACAGAGGAGGAGGAGGAGGAGGAGGAGAAACAGGAGAGTGGTGGATGATGGCAGGAAGGCACAAAGATGGAATAAAGAGGGAGGGAAATGGAAAGTTGAGATAGAAGTCCAGCAGAGGGAGAGCAAAAGACAAAAAAAAAAAAAAGAGAAATGAGAATGAACCTGGGAAAAGGATAGTGAGCGGTGGCTGAAAGGGCGGAGGGAGAGAAAATGGAAAGACTGAAGTCTCAAACAAAAGAAGAGGCAGAAGAAGAGGGAAGGAAGGAAGAATGGACAGAAAAAGTTGGTGAACGGAAGGATGCACCGAGAGGGGGTGATGTGTGGAGTCGTGAAAAAAAAATAAAAATAAAGTGAGCATTTGGATCTGAAGTGGGACATTTGAGAAGGAGAAGGAGAGCATAAAGAAGAGGACACAAATATTCTCCTAATCTCCTTAAAAAGAAATCTTTAAAGTCGAGGGTTAAAAATTAATCGTATGAACTGTACACGTTCACCCAAAGCAAAGGGTTTAATGGCTGAACTGAAACAAGCTTCTCCAGAGACATGAAACCTTCAAAACATCTGGCCGTGATGTCATAATTGTGGGACGGTACAGATGTGATTCGGAGAGAGGACGGACAGGGGATTTTTTTTTTTTTTTTTTGATGAGCAAGCTGTGAAATGAACGTCTTTTCACTCCGATTATCGCCTACAGACCAGATGACGGGTTTCAGGTCTGTCCAGAGTGCGATTTGAAACGTACATGGTACGCTCGTTCTTTTGTGGTCAAGTGACACACACACAGAAAGAAAGAGGGCTCCTTAAAACACTGACCTCAATGGAAAAGAATTCAAACCCTCTCTCTCCCTCTCTCTCCATCCCTCTCCCTTTTCTCCGTCTCCTCCCCCTCATGTGTCAGACACACACATATTGGTTAAATTAAACTGCCACGGAGAGGAAGAAAAAGAGGGAGAAAATATTCTTTTTTTTCCCACATTTGACCCAGACTCTCCCTTTTTTTTTTTTTTTTAACTCTCGCCACTCAAACTGCTCTTATTCACCCTCACGGTTCAGCTCAGAAAGTGAAACTTTGCTATCTTTAAGGATAAGGATAAGGTTATTCTAAAAGCAGAACCTACTTACAGCGAATAAATTCTTCTCAATTCTACCTTCGGCGGATGAATAAAACCACTGGTCTTGCAGTAGTTTCAGCAGCAAGTGAAGCAGAACAGCCACACATCTTAGCTAATATAATATAAGACCAATGTAAATAAATAGATAAAAGAAATTTTATAAAGGTACCAATATTTTTTAACCCTAAAACTGAACAGATCACCGGCGATCCGTGAAAGCTTGTGGTTTTTGAATTACCGTAACTCACAGGGGTTTGCTCTGTTGACAAAATTCAACGTGTGGCTGAACATGTTTCCTCTAAGAAACCTTCACGACATCTCAAAGGGTGTAACTAACTCTGTTTTTACCAACAAATTCCATCCAAACAACTCTCTTTTCCTGGGTCTCTCCAGTCTTGTGTCGCTCCCCAACCTGCAGCCAACAGCATCATTACCGTAATGGCAGCTTTTTTTCCCCCCACAAAGCACAACTTCCCTGATTTCAGCCACACTTTGAATTTTGTACATTGGTGACTTACGGTAATTCTGCAAGCTTCTCTTTTATGCACAGGCAGATGTTTAGGTCTTAAATGGCTAATGGTAGCTAATGCTGGTAGATATGGTATGCTAGTAGGGAAGCCTCTTGCTAGCTTCACTGGAATACAGGTATTTGCTCGTAACCCCTGCCCACATACGAAGTGATTCATCCATTGTCTTTTGCTTTGGTGCAGGCAGTTGGTCACTAGTGGATGATCCAAGCTCTGGTCATCTAGATAAATAGGGGTATGCAAACCCTCCAATATTTGTATTCAAAAAAACTTCAAAGTTTTTTGAGTTACACTTCTAATTTAAGATATGCATGTGTAAAAATAAGTATTCTTTAATAATGCATTATAAACTGGTTTTGTTTTACTTGCTACACTCTGATTTGCATCTGCAAGGCTGAAATGTTTAGTAACAGATTATTCAGCTCATTCAGCATTGAAGTGTTTCCTCTTTGTGGGTTCTTCACACTTAACATGGAAACACTGCTTTGCATTTGTCAGATTTGACTGAGTAGATTTGCATCCTCATGCAAACCATGCTGTCCAGTATATTGTCAGACCGCTCAGCGCAGAAGTGCAAGCATTGCCATTTCATGTGGACTAGATTTTCCAGCTAAGAGCTGAGAGCTGTTTTGGTCACAAACTAAAAAGCTGATGCATATTCAGAAGCTTTCTGTGGTTGCAAACACTGGACAGATGCAGAGACTGTCATGGTTGAGTTATGAAAAGCAGATTTGAACCATTGGACAGTTGGTGCACCACTTTGATCGACACTGGATCATCTCAACACATTACAACAGGTTGGTGGAGGTATGTTTTATTGTCAGCCAGAAATATTTGTTTTCCAGAGGTGAAGAGAGAAGCAATCAACGCAACAGAGATGGACTAGGCGACTAGGAGAATGGCAGAGCCTTTGGCGAACACATGAAAGTTACAGATGTAACCATGGTTCTGTGAATTCTCAATCACGGATTCCAGCCTAAAAAATGAAGAAGACACACATGGATTACGGTCGTTCTGGTTTCCACGTAGACAGATCTGTGCGTGTTGGAGCTGGACGTCTGTGCGTAAATTTCATATGAGAAAATATGCAAAAAATGTGATTTTATTTCACTAACTCTGAATCTGTAACTCTAATTATAAAATATACTTCCTCTAAGTGTCACCTTTCAGTGGAGCTCAAGATTATGACTGTACGCTGAAGCTTTTAAAAGTTATATTTTCAAAATGTGCCCAAATGCTAAAGTTCGGGAACACCTGGTTATCCCTGGAAGTAGATAAGACTTTATACTCTGATAATCTTGAGTTATCAGTTGACCTCTGTCCACAGTTTCCTCTGAAGGCATCAGACGGCAAAACAAATTCAGGCAAACCCAACAACTTCTTATTTTTAACCGTGTGAAAACTTTGATTCCTCAAGAATGATACCACTTTTGACATTCTGACTTTCGTGTTAGAAACGTCAGATTCTTAGCTTTCAAAAAAAGACCAAGACCATGAATGAGTTCCAAACTGTTCATGAACAGCATTCAATTTACTTTGGGATTGTCCTAAATAGGCGGTTTTCTGCAAAAAGGCCGGAATGGTAACCCTCAAACCTGATTTTAAAAGTGTCCTCTTCAGACATGATCTAAAAGTAGCATGTTAATATTTTTTTCTACTTTTTTTACATAAATGATTTATTATTATTATTATTTTCTTTTTTGTAGTGTCCGATATATATATATTTTTTCCCGAAAAAAATCAATGCCATCACAAACACTTTCATATAAAGGTTTAAAAGTCCAAAATTAATAACATTTTTGGTATTTATAATTAGTAGTGAGGTGGATTAAAGGCTTTATGTAGAAAAAATATAACATGTGCTATTTTTAGGGTGTTTTTGAAGAGGACACTTTTATTTCACACTTAATAGTAACACCGAAAGAATTTAGGTTACACAGTGTAAAATTGGAGCATTATGGGATTTGAGTTCAAATTGTCAAAATTTGTTTAAAAATACACAGCTTTGCTAAATATAATTGCAAAAAGCATAAATACCGCTAAGTTGTCTAAAAAAAACTAAATGGAAAAGGACACTTTTGTCGTTATCAGGGAATGAGGGTTAAAAAAAAACAGTGGATTGTGCAAATTTCCAAATATGACAACAACTCCAAGCTTTAGTGATGCTGCCTGTACATACTGTACATTAGTCATAGATTTTTGTTTTGTGGTAAAAATCTACCTCATTCCATGATTCATGGAAATATAATGCAACTTAAATGTTAAATTAATTAATAACATTCTTAAATCTGTGTTAGTATAAGGCTGTTTTTCCCTCTGACCCACACACTCAATCTTCCCAAATTCTTTATGCCTTAGTTTATATATATATATACATGTGTGTGTGTGTGTGTGTGTGTGTGTGTGTGTATATATACAGTATGTATATAACTTTATTGGCATGAGCGTTAAATGGCCACAGTTTAAATAAACACTGAAGAAAATTAAAGTGCCTCCTCCTCCTGTCTCACTCTTTTTCTTTTTCCTCTGTATTCTTGTCTCTGGGCCAACCCCTGGAGTTGTCCTCGGGCTTTGCAACGTCACCCTGCCACGTCGAGGGTGGGAAGTCTGCCTCCTTCTCTCTTGGTTTCCTTCACTCACTCACACTCAAGCTAGATAGAGGTCACAGGAGGTAATGAGGCAGAGGGAGGAGAGTAGAAAATAAATTTAAAAGTGCAGAGGAAGAATCCTTTGCATGTCAAACATCAGAGGAACTCGAGGCAGCAGTGTGTCTTGACGCATTAGAAAACCCTGAAATGGCCTCGGTTGATTTTCTGGGAGGCAGGCAGCCGAGGGAGAAGATGGAGAAGGAAAAGGACGGACAAAAATAAAGTAGAAAATGTAACACTGGAAAAGAGAGAACTTGAAGTAGACTGTGTAAGAGGAGTTTATTCTGGGGAGTTGTGTGGGCAGGGCAGTCCTCATTACCACATTAACTCGGCGAGCCGGCCCGGAGGCGGGACGGTGCAGGCATGCTGGGTAATTCCAGCTGCATGAAATAAACCATCAGATCTACCGACTGTAGATTGTAGATCATAGATTGTGTCCACAACTGCATAAATAGCCAGTAAAGCAGTAGAGTTTGGACCGGGGTTCAGTTTCACAATCTCTGATCTACAATCTACAATCTACAATCGGTAGATCTGATGGTTTTGCATCATACTTACAGAAGTAAGACACTGAAATTAATGGATTTGATGGAATTCAAAAAAGCTCAAATCACAATTTAGACGTCTTAAATTGTGCAGTATTTTGGCTGTGAGCTCATTATCCTGACCATTCCATAAAATCACCTCTTAAAGGGACACGCCACCCCAATCTAAAATTTAGTGACTCACTATATTCCCCAGAGTTGGATAAGTCAGAAAAAGCGTTCAGTTCAGGCATTGCCCTAATCCAGCAGTGCAGCTGTTAGCTTTAGCTTAGCATAGGTGTCGTAATGTAGTGTTGCCAATTAGCCAATTAGCTTCTTGTGACCTGTACACGTTGACACGTTTGTGTCACTTTTGCAAACAACGTTGGCTAAGTGGCAACACTACATTACCATACTTATGCTAAGCTAAAGCTAACAGCTGCACTGCTAGATCAGGACAATGTCTAGACCAATCTAAAAACACTTTTTCTCACTTTTCCAACTCTAGGGAACACAGTGAATGACTAAATGTCACATAGTGGTGGCGTATCCCTTAACTTGAAGCAACTTCTTGCAAACACCACCAAGAAAAGTCACTGTGTCACAATGTGTGGGGTCATTTTATGGAATGGTCTGGATAATGAACTCAAAGGCAAAATATTACACAATGTGAGAGGCTGCATGAAACAAAATAACTAAATAATTAACTATTATAGATGGGAGGAAACAGGAATGTTAATTTAATGGCTTTTTGATTTATTTTTATATAGGGGTGTATCATACTTTGTCATGTGCAGATAGGCATGTGTGTGTATATATAGATAAACACATATACACATCAAGGTGAAGGTATATAAGTGGAACTATATAACCAAGGACTCTGCCCTCCAGCCCCACCCCATACATATTTACCCCACCCGTTTCTTTTGCACTAGTCAATAGTTGCACCAGCCACTTCATATTTCTCTTTTTATTCTGCTTTGTACATGCGGGATATATTTTATGCTTTTTCTGTTTTCTATGCACCATAGGCCTTTGAGAAATTTGAGTTTAATTTGTATTGTGTTGTCAGAATTGACAATAAAGTTGACTTTGACTTTGTATGTAGATTATATATTATATGTAGACATCAACTGATTTTTGTTTTTTTGTTTTACTTCTTCCTGTACTTTTTGAACATGGGGTAAGCATGATCATCATCATCATGATCATGATGGTCATCATGATCATCATCACTCTAGTGGCTTGCTGGGAAATGTAGTCCTTTGCACGTGCATGCAAAAAACGTGGAGGCTACTTTCAGGACCGCAGCTGAAGGAAGAATCCATGCCTTGACTTTCCTTCTTTACAGCGTGTTTTCTCAGGCTGGCGGGGTCGCCGACCTCTTAACCAATGAGGCACAGTGATGGAGAAAACACATGCACGATCATCAGGAGGCAGGATTTTTACATTCCACGGGCTCCGGAAAGACCCACAGAGAACACACCAACAAATCAGTATGTTTTCTAACAGAAATAAGTGTTTTTAAAATATTTCATGCTCAGACGAGGGCTAATGCAGAAAGCTCCAAGCGTCTGGCACTTAAGCGGTGATAAAACTAACACCGAGGAATTAATAGTCGTGTCCTGAGAGTGGAGCTGGGGCAGCTGGTAAAGATTTTACTGTGTCAGACGGAGCAACTGCTCCACCACCACCAACACTTTACCACCCCCGACCTTTGACCTCTACCAGAGGATGAGCAGTAACGCGTCTCAGACTGATGTCTGCTTAAGTTTAGTAGACGCACAAGCATACGCATGCGCTGACACACACACACACACACACACACACACACACACACACACACACACACACACACTGTCGTTCATGACATAATTTGGCTGTTTTAGTCCCACCATGGAGTCGTTTCCCATCATGCCGTTCTCATCCTGAAGTCAGGGGACAGAGGTGGATTTACACTCTGTGTCCATCTCCCCACCGTAACCGTGGCAACGCTCCCCTGAATACTTCCAGATGTGGGACAAAGAACATATTTGGAAAAAACAAAACAAAATCAAAGGCGGTGTTGTGTTGTGCCGGCTAAGGGAGGCCAACTAATGAAGCACAGAATCCACTCAGGGAAGAAAAAGATATATCAGAAACACAATAAAATAATAATACTACAACATCCAAAAGGTTGTATTTAGTCCGACATCACAGCATTATCTAAACTAAAATGTACACTTTTACTAGTTACATTATTATTATTATAATCACAGACTTGTCAACATTGGTCATGTAAACCAAACAGACTGTCACATGGACATGTGTCTGTGTGTGAGTGTGATCTCCTAATCACTGTTTGTTTGGGCAGGTAGAGTAGGTGTGTAACCGCAGTAGTAGTTTGGATAAATACTTCTCTGTCTCTTCCTCTTCCTGGGCTGTGGGTTTGGCCAGCGGCCAGCGAACAAACATGAGCTAACGGAGCTACAGGGCATCGGACCAAGGAGGAGGTACTGGATCTGAATGTAGGCAACGGCGTAACGCCACCCACTCCCACTCTGTAGATTACGGTGTTTAGATCGCACGTCTGAAAACAATCCTAAATCATTAGCACCTTTAGAGTCCTGGCAGGACACACTGAGTTTGCAGGACCCAGCAGAGGGTACACGCAAACATGAATGAAGGAGGAGACGAACATTTACACTTTGAAACCTGTTAAACCTGTTAATAAAAGCTAAAAGCCACCACCAGGTGAGACACAGTATCAAAACAAAGTGAGAAAGAAGGCCCATGTGGTGGTGTTTGATACCACTGATTTCCTTTCTGATCCGACACTGAGTAAAATTCAGGCTGGTATCGGCGATACCAATCCAGTACCGATACTTTGTGTAAAAACACCCTAATGTGTCTGGTAAACCTAAAAAAAAGTAGAGTATTTCAAATCATAGCTTCATAAATAACACAAGATATCAGAGTAATTTATTTACTTATTTTAAACCCAATAGTATATTGAGATAGTGGCCGAATTTACCATATAGTTGAGCTAATAGAACAACCAAACAGAAGACACAATCATACAAAATATGTGAAAATGCTGTTTCAAAGACTAAAGAAAAAATAATAAGACCATTAAAACGAATTGTTGTTTAACTATAAAGAACTACTATAAAATGATATCTTGTATCTTAACTCTGACACTCTGCTCTCTTCTAATGTCCTCCTCGTTTCTGTGTTGTGCTTTAACCTGAGCTGTTTCACAAGGTTTGTTGTGTTGTTCCTACGTTATCTCGATTGACTGAACTATTGGAAATATCGATATTTTGATGTGGGCATCGATTTCAGAGCATAAAGACTTGGTATCGGAAGTATCGACATTTCAGGATCAATCCACACATCACTAGTCCCATGTGCATTGCAGCATCTCGTCATATTTAACTGTTTGTGTTTTGAGCATTTCCTGTTTTATTTTGTAGGTCGCCAACTCAAAGTACACTGATGTGTCTCACCTGTGCCTTATTGTTCCCTTCCTATTTTCCCAGTTCGTCTTTGTGCTCCATGTCAGGAATGTTCAAGTGTGCCTTTTGGCATTCCTCGTTTTTGGAGTGAAGACTTTCTTTCCACCTAGAACGTTTAAAAAAGAGAGAGAAATGACTGAAAACCAGGAGCCCAATCACTCCTGACAGATGCCATTTAAATGTTGTAGGTAATAAGCAGGTGGTCTTTCTCAAAGGATAACCCAATCAAACCTTACTTACTAGTCTCATTCATCATTACTTTACATTTATTTGATTTATTTGATCACTTGATGATGATAGACTGATTGCTGCAAAAAACACTTTTACTTTGTTACCATGGTGCGGGTTTTAGTTTGGTGGCTTTTACGTCACATCTAATCTCCCACCCAGAGCACAGCAGGGTTGCATCTTTAAACACATGCAAATGGTGCCTGAACGCGCCACGGCCGAGGTGATTGGCACAGGTGTGTGTAAGACTGGAGGCTACGGATTTACTGCACAGGAAATGGTGGGCAGCAGGAGGTTATGACACGTCATTAACGCACACACATGCACAAACACAGTGTTGAGTCGCTGTCAGGAGTGACGCTGAAAGCAACATTGTCTGCATCATATGTGTTTCCTTAATTTCAGGTTGTGTTCCCTCTACCAAGTGGAATAAAGTGACCAACTCTGCTCAGTAGAGTCAACTTCATCTGTGTTTTCATTACAATATTTTTTGCAAAATATTTCTGAAATTTCCATTCAAAGGTGTTTTACGAATCAAGTCTCATCTCGTAATATCCCATAATTCTCTTGACTTCTCGTCACACCAGACTTCACTGTGAGGCCTTCAAATGAACTAGTCACATGACCCCCTGCACCATCTCCAGTGAAATGCGAAAAAAGTGTTTCCGTTGCACTTTTGCCTTAAACTTTTACATCCATACGTCTGAAAGACCACCTCATGAGAGCATAAAAGTGTTTTAGCTTTAGATATTTGAGAGGGTTTTCGAAATGTAGGCGTTTACATTACCTTCTTTTTTTTATTGCAATATTTAGGTTTTGTGCATTTCTAGGGGGAATGGAAACGTAGCAACTAGCTGCAGCGACAGCCGAGGAATGTCAGAAACATTTTTTAATGATGTATTTTGCCACATTGGGAATAAATACGGCTTTGTCTACAACTTTAAGGGAGTTTTCACTGTATTGTACTCCATAAATCAGTCAGGTCTTCTTCAGTCACCAGATAATTTCTTCTTCTTCTTCTCCATCACTGGCGTCTAGACTCACAGGGGTCTGAGGTTTTGTTCTATGATACCGTCGCTCTCGGAGTCTAACCGCAATGAATGTCACTCAATGAATGTTCTTTCTTCTTCATCTACTTGATCTCTCCTTACTGAACACTTTTCATTTGCAGTTGTTCTGCCTTTGATCCTGGGCTTAGCTTTAGACACATGGTGACAAGTTACGCCACTGGTCCTTTGCACTGGAAGGGGCCTGTGGAGGGCTTAGGGTGCCTTCCCTATCTAAGTGTACCAGGGGACGCCCAGGTGGGAGCAGGTGGACCCATAATTCGCTGGATGGATTGAATATCTCATCTTGTCTTGGGATCCCTCAGTGGGACCTGGAAGACATTGCTAGGGACAGTTACGTCTGACATACCTTCTGCCACTGAGACCATCCTAAAAAAAAAAAAAGGAAAACTTAGCTCCTATTTTATATTTAGTTATGTTTTTGAAAGGGACTTTATAAATGGTGGCAGATGCTTTGATTTCAAGGTCCAGGTTGTTGGGTTTCTCGAAGAGGTTCGACCTCTCATCCCAGTTGCTTCTTAGGATGAACGTGATTTAAAAAATCTTTAAAAATCCTCCCATTCAGAGGCATAACTGGGAGCATCTCAAAAGACAGCATCACCAAAGGACAGACGGTGATTGATATAGTAGTGACTGTGAATTCGATCCTGGAGGGCAGAAGCAGAAGCAGCAGACTGTGAGATTGTGATTGCAAGCCGGTATTTCAAACCAATTAACACCAAGTTATCATTATCGTCATGCCGAGATAAGTGTCTGTACCCAGGGGTGGGGCGTGGTGCATATGTAGTCGAGTTTGTCCGGGCACGTCTTGGGTGCATACCCAGGTTTGCTTACGTATAGATGGTGTATGAGCTTTAATCATAAAGAGCTCGAACCTCTGATTTAGCCAGCGGCATTCATTGAAAGTGAAGGTCTGTATTTTATTTTACTGTTTTTGCAATTCTGAACCCGTTTACTGATCAAGAAAACATTCATACAGGAGTTATTGTGGATATTATAATGAGTAGTGAGAGGGCACGTGAGGGGAAAAAAGACAAATCAGTTCAAGTAATTGTTTGATGATCTGCAAAATATGCTCATTAACTTCCTTGGCAGGAGTTATATGGATGACACACTTGATGACACCCTCAGGGGCTAGGGTGAACTTTAAGCTACAACCCACAGCAGGTTATCTTAGGTTCGTCTAGCTTAGCTTAGAGGCCAGAGTCTGAGGAGTATATATGTGTCCCAGTGGAACTCACTATGTTTATGTCGAGCTCAGTTCTAAGATTTTCCAAATGAGGTGACCAGCCACAACATTATGACCGCTCACAGGAGAAGTAAATAACATTGACCATCTTCTGGGAAAATTTTGGACCTCCTTTGGTATTTGTGTAGATGTTCCTTAGACATGTACCACCCACCTAGAACAAACCAGGAACCCTCCCACCCCTCCAGCACAAGGTGTTGACCTGTCCTCCAGATTAACTAGATCCAAGCCTGATCAAGTATCTGTGGGATGATCTTCAACCCACCAGATGTCAAAAGACCACTCTACTAACAACATCCTGTTGCCAGATACCACAGGACGCCCTCAGAACATGTCCACTTACAAGGGAGACCTACGCACTATTAGGAAGATGGTCAGAATGTGTATATAGTAGAGCCAGTTCTAAATAAATCATCCCATTCTCAAGCAATCTTCATTTAAAGTCAACAGAAGAAGATCCATATCAGACAGAGAATAGAATAAAACTGAATAGAACGGCCTGAGTCACAGGATTTCTGGATATTTTTCCTCGTGTTGATGATTTCTCTCAGCAGTCTGGCAGCAGCGCAATGCTCATAGTTTCCATCCTCAGTCTGTCTGCGTTGTGTGTGTGTGTGTGTGTCAGGGGAAGGGGGGATGGGTTTGATACTCTTTGCATGTTGGGAAACAGAGAAAGTAAGAGCGACAGAGAGACATAAAGTGTGCTGAACATTCTTCTCTCTCTCTCTCTTCCTGGCTGCACTGAGTCACTCCTCGGCCTCCTTTTCCATTTGTTCACCCTCAGCTGGCTTCCTCCTCTGCCCCGCTTCTAAATCCAACCCATCCTCTGCCTGCAGGACTTCTCCATCCCCATCATGCTATGTCTTCCAACCCTTCTGCTTCTTTAATTGTCCTCTCCTGCATCCCTCCATGCATGGAAACCTCCATTTGTACGGCTGCTTCCGCGGCCGAGGCCGACGTGCCAGACGAACTAAACTAAACATTGGTAATGTTTACTGCGACCGCGCGATTGGCTCCTAATGAGTGATGTCACTCGTGACTGGAGGGCCTTCCTTCTGCTGACGTCGAGCCTGTGAAGCAGACGCTGCCTGTCTCCCTGTCTGACTGTGGTTTGCTTTTTGAAAAGAGCCTACAGCATCTCTCACAGACACACAATTCACTCTGTAGGTTTTCAGAACATGAGCGGCATCAAACACATGGAAGGAGATGATGTGGGTTTCACTTTACCTTTGCTGCAAAGTTACTTTATTTGAATTGATTAAATATTAGACGTGCCACATTAGACGTGTGTTTAAATACACACTTGGATATGAATATTTAGCAAATGGAAGTTACCTTGTAAATGAGGCAATGGCAAAGACCTTGAAGTAGAAGTCTGAAAAATTAAGCCACAAACTGTAGTTCCTCAAATGGGACAATGGGTCAGTCCTCATTAGGAATGAGCAAAGATTTTATTGACACTTTACTGAATTTCTAAACAAGAGATAGGAGCTTGTGTAAAAAAACAAATAGGAAATTGGTCACTGGATCCTCACTGGATCCTTACTAGCTGAGACTTATCGATAGCTGCACTCGTTTGATTGTCGAACACATGGCACTTTTGGTATTTAATGCGGTGCGTCGTCGACAAATGCTTCAGCATGTTGCTGGTGATGGTGTTGCTGCACAAGTTTGCACATTGCGCTGTTACAGTTCCTTCTGGAGAAGTGAAGCTAAACTTTGGAAAGTTTCAGTCTCTCCACCATCGCACCTTTGTAGTCGTCATGTAATGTGGATAACCCACTTCGACATAAAGATTCTTCTTCTTCTTTCTTTTTATGACAGTTACCAAACACCTTTAAGGTGCATTACTGGCACCATCTGGATAGGGACCTAAAGATTCGGCACAAAAAGTATCGATAAGGGGGATCGATAAGCACGAAGGCTAATGATGTCACTGAAATGAACCAGTTGGAACCGGTTATTTTAAAGTTATACACGCCCACCCCTAGTCCTCATAGATCTTATCCAGTCCACAAGCAAATACCAAAAAGTCTATGCAGACAGAAAGCAATTTTACTTAGTAGACTTATCTGTTTTGCAAATAGCTTGTCATGACCTTTTTTCTCTTTTTTTTTTTGTGGCTGCTCGCACTTTAACTCATGCTTGCTTTCCACAATGTTACTACTGTTGGTTTTTGTGGTTTTTCAAGCTACAGGATAGGTCAAGATCACAGCATGCATTAATTACAGTGCATAATATTATGAGCTGTGTTCAATTGCTTCAAGTCATGTATTTTCAAAATAGTTTCTTCTCAAAGAACTAAGTAGCCTGTATTAGCTCTATAAACTTGAGGTACATATAGTTTCACATATCAGACACGTTCCAAATCTCGTTGGCATGTGCATTGAAAAATGTACTTGAGAACACTGGAAGTTATCCACAAATCATCACACACATGTATGAATCAGGTTTTTAAACATGGAACATGTAACAGGAATTTGAAACTTTTCTTCTTCTTTTTTCATAAATTCAGAAACTGGATACAGCACATGTGTGACGTAGCCCCTGCAGACAGCCCAGCAAAAATGAACACTCATTACATATTCTTGTTAAGCAGTTGCACACTTTTTCTTTCCCTTCATATTTTCGAGCCAGACACAATTAGTAAGAGGAGGAACACAGTTGTTTTGAGTTTGAGTCGGAATATCCTCATTAGCATTTGCCAAGAGGGAGGGAAACCGAAGCAGCTTAACCCAACAAATGCACATTTTACAGTGAAGATGGGGCATGACTCTCACATAGTAGCTACTTGCTTCTAAATTCAACGTGAAGGCAGCCTCAGGGCTGTCATTTAGCTTTCTGAGAGTTTGGCCACTTTTTCCGTGTTGTGATTTTCGTTATTTCTTGTGGTTAGCGAGGCAGCAGGAAGCATTTGCCGCACACGCATACATGTAGATGCCAGACATGCTCCTCAGGACTGTCTGAGTTTACCTTGGCAACACATCAAAAACTCACGATATGTGTGTGTCTGTTTGTGAGCTGGAGCCTGTTTGTTTGTGTAATCAGTGCTTGACTTTTACTGCTACCCGCAATAAAGCTACTAAAATCAGAGCTGCCAGTAATGTAGATAATGTATATGCAATTCTTATTCCATTTAAGAGTTATTATACTCAACTAAAAAGTAGCAGCTTTTTTTTTTTTTTTTTTAGGGAAAGTTGCTGCTGCGCTGAGTTCAGATTGACCTCATTGACAGAGAGAGAGTGGGACAGTAACACAGAGGAAGAGTAAGAGAAGAAGACGAGGGAGGGCGAATGAGTCATACATGTGGACGTGGCTTCCCTCTCTCTGCCTCTTTCTCTCTCTCGTTCCTCTTTTGCTTCCAAAAACCGAAGCCTTCAATTATCTAGCAAAGAAAGAAAGAAAGAGGGAGACGTTCTTCCTCTCCACGCTGCCTCTCTCTCTGCCTCTTTATCCCTCTCGCCCCAGGAAATGCCTTTATAATGTTCTTTAAACCTTTTCTGACTCTTTTTGAGCTGCAGTTCCATTAAAAGGTGGGCCTGAAAAACCAGGTGGCAATAGAGAGTTGACGGCCTGGCCCCGCAGGCATGCACAAAAACACAAGCAAGCGCTCAAGGTGCTGGACAGAAAGCGCAAACTCTATCCTCACTGTGCTCACTTTTTTAAATCATAAAAGGTAAAGCATCACCACCACTACTTTGTAAAGCAGAAAGATTCCAGCTGCAAAGTAACAAGGTCAGCCCTCAGAGGGGACTGTGTAATCCCTCCTAGATCTAGTGCCTTTAGTCAACTGTACTTTTCTGCTTCTAAAGTATGGAATACAATACCTAGTGACATAAGAAACTGCACCTCTTACAATACATCTAGTCTCCACCTGAAGGACTGAGTTCTGAAGGACAAAATATCATCATCTGCATCTGCTTCATAGCGTGTATGTTGTTCCCATTGTCATCTTTTGTTGTGGCTGTTGTATTTGTTTTAGTTTCGAACTAGCCTAATGGCTAATGCCTGGTTTTTAGTGATGAATCACTCTTTTTGTTTCGATTTTACCAAAAGGACTACAGTTGAAAATTAGCCAGCTGTCTAACACCGGCACATTTACTATGAAGTTGATTAATGTGCAACATCCTTTTTAAATAAATAAAAACATAAACATAAGTGTCACATACTATATAATAAATAATAAAAATAATCACTGAACCTTTGAATTAACATTAAAAAATGTCTCCATTTCTAGACATTTGTGACAAGATCTTGTTTTTTTGGGTGTCAAAAGTGATGAGAAGGTGGAGCAGGGAAGACTGAGAACCCTAGGACCGAAATTAAAGTAGTTTTTATCACTACAATATGGTGGGCTTGAAGGTCAAAACACAACGACTTTTCAGAAAACGCAACATTACAAGAAACACAACATTACAGAAAATACAACAACATTTCCATATTCTGAAATGTCCTTGTGTTTTCTTAAATATCGTGTTTTCTGAAATATCATGTTTTCTGTAATGTCATTGTGGTCTCTTTAATGTCGTTATGTTTTCTGAAATGTCGTGTTTTGATCTTCAGGGCCACCATACTATAAAGTACCAAAACATTATGTTAACCTGAACTATTTAACAATGTAGCGGCAATCTCATTGGTCACACAAAAAAACATCATTAGCTCAGCTTTAAACACTGACGTTAAATGACTAGTAAGGCCATGTACTATTATCATAGCAATACTACGTCTTCAGTAGTTTCTAGCTAGCTTTGTTAGCAAGGGTCATCTGTAATGCATGTTAACTGTATAGTCTTTGGTATGCCAATAGTGACTGATGAAAACCAGGCTTTAAAGAAACCAATTCATTTTCATGAGCATTAATGAGTCAAAAATAAAAACCTTTACGTCCCAAAACAAGTTAAAATTTACTATGTCTGTCCGCTAATTATACTGGTTAGCCGTCTCGGTTCAGTCTCATTGCTACGCTCCACTATATTTGACTACACATGTTGCTTCCTTCAAATGGAACGTGTGAACCTGAGGTTACGACACTGATAATCATCTACACACACTGGCACTCATGCTCTAACGTTGATCAAGAATGCAACATTACCACCTAGAAGTCGCCTAGGTTTAGCCTAGCTGGCAAGCTAAAGACTAGGTAGCATCATGTAGGGAAATGTAAAGGTATAATGAACACATTATAAAATTACAAATTACAATATGACAAAATTGAAATTGCCATTTACTTCCATCATTTCTGAAAAATTACAGCAAAAATGTTACAGCTCGTAAACACAACTCTTATTGAACTATTCTGTTGCGAATACCACAAGAGGGCGCTGCTAATATGGACTCTTCACGTGAACACAGTAAGCTAAGCTAAAGCGAATAGACTGCCGGCTGTAACTTCATTTATTTTTTAGAACACAGGCGTGACTTTACCCGGTTACTTTCATATTCTTTTGTCATACGTTCATCATGGACAAGGGTATTGATATTTGATGTGTCCATACAGGCTTGCACAGCAAATTTAGAGGGTTCTGTGCAGTCACGCATGAGGACCGACAATGCAGGTCAGTTCCTGACACGCTCACGCATCCAGGTGAAACACATGATTGTTAGGTGTTAACCTCCCGTTCCTACCAAACACACACACACACACACATGCAGTAAATCACTATTAGCAGGAGGCCCCTGCACACACACATAAAACCCTAAAACCCTGTCTTCTCTCGTCTTTGCCAGTAGCGTAAACTTCAAACCTCCAATAGCTTCCGTTCGTAAAGAGTTACAAACACACACACACATGCATGTTAACTATTATTAAGGCAGTAATGAGAAAGCAGTAGGTAGGCTAAGCTTTTCATCCTCTCACACACACACACGCACATACACACACACACACACACACACACACACACACACACACACACAAACACACATGCACAGAGACAAGCTGTCTTGCTGTGTGTGATGACAGACAGCTGTGCGTTCAGGTTTTTACAGCCTGAGAGGAAGTGCAAAGTCGACAGCAGAGCAACATCAAAGCGGCTGCTACTGTACAGGTAAATGCTGCTTAATCCAACACACTGATGCTCCATTTAGTTTGGTCAAAGTGAAATCTGCTTCCATTAAACTCACTTTAACGGTTTACAGTGACGTGATGTGTACCGTCTTCTGCATTGCGTCTGCTGTCTGCTTTATTCTCACGAAAGGTACTGCATGATCCTACACTGTCGACCTCTGACTAACCAGACATCCTCTTTCACATCGCTCCCCAGTAATTAGAAACTATGTATAAAGTATAAGTAGGATATGTCGCACACTGGTGCTACAGAGTCAATGATAGGCCTGTTGTAGTGCGGACCAAAGCTCTAGAGAGTAGTACGTCACTTGCATTTTGAAGCACATTCACACCACGGGGACCAGGAAGTGACGCCATGTTTAAAATTGGTAAACCTCTTGAGAGATTTACCAGGTTCTTAGGGTTCGACAAGTCTGATGTGCCCTTCCCTAGGAATTTAAATACATGTTGGAGCTCATGAATCTCACAAGGTGTTTACCAGAACTGAAGAGGAAGACAAGTAATGTGTAGTTTGACCGATTTATAATCCCATATTCCATCAAGGGATGCTACGGTATTAGCCAAGGTGACAACAGGCTACTGCTCTGGGGCCGAAGCTCCTCCAGCCTCGTGTGTGTTTAGTGGTCTTGCTCGCATTTGCTTGTTGCAGCGTCCTGGCTGCACTTTGACTTCAGCTGAGATCAAGAGGACTCACAACTGTGTGTGTGTGTGTATGTGTGTGTGGTTTCAGCCGAAGCAGCTCCACCCTGCAGTCTGTGTCTCGGCTAACTGACCACAGCGCATTATGAACACGGCACTGAAGGCAGTCAGACCGAAAGAGAAACAGTCAGTCAGTCAGTCAGCCAGTCAGCCAGTCAGCAGTCACAGCAGCAGCAGCAGCAGAACGGGGAGTAATCACCGCTTCTATTTCAGTCTGTTTGGACAACTCACTGCCTCCAAACCCACGTTTCTTGCTGCCTTTGCTTTCCATCTTTTTTCTTCTTGAAGTTTGAACTCTCATCTCACTTTTGGTTTTTCATCCTCCTCTTTCTTCTCCTCTTCCTCCTCCATCAGTTCAACCTTCCTTTGTCAGCTGAGAAACCATTGACTTTATTGTACACTGATCAGGCATAACATTATGACCACTAACGGAGGAAGTGAATAATTTTGACCGTCTTGTGACAACTCAATGTTCTGCAGGGAAACCTTTGGACCTGGCATTCATTCTTTGTGGATGTCACTTAGACATGTAGCACCCACCTAGACCAGACCAGACACCTCCACCACATAGCAATGACACTCCTTGATGGCAGCAGCCAAAAACAGTTTGGGAACGACTAAAAAAAAAACAAAACATGAAGAACACCACAAGATGTTGACCTGGCCTCCAGATTCTCTGGATCCCAAACTGATCAAGCATCTGTGGGATGATCCATCCACAGAAGCCCCTCCCCTCAAAGTACAGGACCCAAAGCCCCTCCCACTTACTATGTTCTGTTTCCAGATACCACAGGTCACCCACAGAAAGCCCACTCTAAACAATGAGACCTACACAATATTAGGAAGGTGGTCTTTATGTCATGTCTGAACGGTGTATATCTATGCATTGGAGATTTCAATAAGAACAATAATATGTAAAAATATATGTATTCTTTCATATTCGCCTCCAATTAAGGTTGATTTAAGGTTAGTTTAGTGCCATGACCTTTTTATGGGTTTACCAAAAGGAAGGAAGCTAAATACAATCTGAATATATCAGAGGTTTGAACACAAAGGGAAAAGTACAAAAGGAGTTAGTCAAGCTAAACCCTCCAGTACCCATTCACACACACCAAACACACACATATGCTCTACATGTTCTACACTATATTCAAAGTCTTGGATCCAGACTGCTGAGATAAAAATATTTGTATATGAGGGGTTTTAAATGGCTGAAGGAGGGACAAGCCAGTTTGACTTCTTCTCAAGTTGAGCCAGTGTGGGACCCGGAGCCAAGCGGGAACTAATTTGAGAGTGTTAATTGTGTTGTTTTGTGAGCTGCACGGATTTTGAGGAACATTTAGTTCTTCGGGCATGCTATACTGAAAGCTCTAAATGTAGTACTATTTTGGGGAAAAAAATAAAAAGAAGCACAAATATGTTAAATTCCACAACTGATCACATCATCCAACCAATCACATCGGTGGTGGAGGTTGTCAGACATCCTCGTAAAAATTCTGTTTCCTGTTCAAACATTTCCACGCAATGATTTATTGAGAACAACCGACTCTTCTTCCCATCCATTTCTTCCATTCATCCTCTCCTGCTACCGTCCCTCCGCATCTCCCCTCTGCAATTCCCCCCCTCCCGCCTCTGCGTCTCCACACGATCTGGTTTTTAACGATGCAATCGAGAGCTAAAGTGAGGAAGAGCCCCACTTCTAGGGGGGAAACAGCTGGGAGGAACACAAAATGAAGGTTTAAGACCCCACCACCACCACCACCGCCTAACTCTGAACACTCCCCTAACCTGTCTCTGCTGAATGACAAGCAGCAGAAAGCAAGTGGCGTAAACACCTGGACTGACAACAGCCCATCAGTCAAACGCGTACTATATGTCTGTTCAGTAGCAAGATGCTAATTATAGGTGTAGTTTTGGGCAAAACATCTGAACTCCCATTTTCATTTTTTGTATTTTATATTGATAACCCCATTCAAAATATTTGCAGTCAATGTCAAGGAGCTAGACCTTGTCTTCTGATTGCAACTTTGTTCGACAAAATCATACACAAGTAAGTTAATGATCACAGTTCTAGGAAATGCATGACTGCACTGACAAAAAACCTAGTGCTACATACCTTCCAGAAGACTGAGATTATCTTCATGAAACACAGCTTTAAAGGCTCTTAAGGCTCATTTAAAGCACTCAGGACATTTCTACTTCCTGCTCCGCTTTCAACAATGGCGACTTGAAGTCAAGTCACGCAAATGTTCGTACCTCTGAACCTCGTCAGTTATCCTGTCCTCGATGTGGTCCAACTTTATTGATCCTCAACGATCAATATGAAAACGGCAAAGATGGAGAAGCAGCCGGAAAAACTAAAGAGGAAACGTGCTACGCTATAGCTACGCTATAGCTGCGGCTCCACTTCGGGTCTCAATCAATGGTGGAGCCGAACCCGAATACGGTATTCAGAAAGGGACAAATAACGCTATTTTTTTTTAATACTTTCCAAGTTATTTGTATTCAAAAAGCTGGACTGAGTGATGTTCAGGAGTCAGGGTGAAAAGCTTGACGTAGGTTCTGATTGGACGAAACACGACTTAACTGGATTATTATTTGTGTTGTATAGATTTTTTTTACTTTAACTGGGTTGTGGAGGCAGCAAGTAACTTTTGGCAAGTGGAGTTTGATCCCGTTACGTTGCATTAGTATTGACACATCTGCAGTCAGGTTCTCTCATGTTAGCATTCGTCTGTTAGCATTCACCTCATCTAGCATTTGTTAGCTTGGTAATTGCAAACTATTGTCTATTGGTAATGGTAAATTGTCTTGCTTTTAAATAGCACTTTTCTACCTGTTGGTAGTCAAAGAGATTTACAGTCACAGATAGTGTGTTCAGTGTCTTGCGCAAGGATACTTTGGCGTGTGGTACATTCCAGGGATTGAACTGCTAACCTCTCTACCTGCTGAGTCACCCCTGTTGTCACCCACAAGCACCAAATCATCATCACAGTCATGTTCTGCATCTTTAAGTCAGCCTAAATCACCTCTATTAGCTGCATTTAATGCAAAACATTAACCAATATTGCATATACATCTATAATTATTATAATTACTATAATGGCTAATTACTTATTTTTACACATGCATATTCTAAATTAAAAGTTTAGTCAAGGTTTTCTTCTTAAATCTTCGCTATTTGCTCCATTTTCATATTAGTGTTTTGAACAACATAATTTTTAATTACAAACTGAAGGTAGTCTTTGGCAGTCTGTATATTTAAACATCAAGCAGTTTATAATGGAAACAATGTTCTGTAAATGCACTACAGTGAAATTCTTTTAGCTCAGTTTTGGTCTACACCACTTGTTGAGATGCTGAAAGTTGTAAACTGTGCAGCTATTTAGAGTACCTTGTTCACTAAATGGTCACTAACTTAACTAACTTTTATTACCTGTGGTTGAAAACCAAGACAATAAGCTGTGTCTCTAGAAGTTGTTTGCAGTGTGTAAAAAATCCATATCACTGTACATCATAATCCTGCAGCGTATCTCATTAGATTACTGTTATTACTCTCTGCTCCTCAACAATAACCACTTATTTTGTAAAAAGATAAACAGTGGTGGAATACTGAAGCATGTCCTAGGATCTCTGAAATTACATAATAAGCTTTCGAAAGGATTCATGGCTGTGAAAGACACATACAAAGATATGATTCTGCACAGGTTAGACTTTCTACTTCTATCCTGAACTTTTATCGGGCTACTGTCATCTGAGCCTATTGGACGTTCGCCTAGAAGAACTGAGACGTGAGCCATGAACTTTCAGCCTCCAGTGTAAAACAAATCTTCCTCTCATGCAGGGTTTTGATCAGGGTTTAGATGATCATCTATCATATTTAGGAATGATTTCAAAACAAACAATAGCATTAGATCTTATTTTCGGTGACCGTGCAGAAGGTTTTTGAGCCTCTTCAAGATTAGACTATCTTGCAGATGATCTACGTTTGCACAGATCCCCTCGCAATTAAGCTTTTATTAACTGATCTTTTTTCCTCTTCAACTCGTGCTTCTGTTGGGTAACCTTAACAGTGTCTCTAAAACTGCAACGTGTAACTTCGGATGGTCCAACCAGGTATCTGACTGCCAAATTGTTTCAGTATGTAAAAAATAAAAAAAATAAAGAGGAAATAACCAAGGGACTCTTTTAATCACTCATCACCTGAAGTAAAGGTTAAAGCTGACCAACACAAAAGTTCCAGGTGAGAGTTTGGTTCTTTCAAAGTCAAAGAACCATTATCACAATTGCAAGAACTTACCAATAATTATTGGGTACATCTCAATAATTAACGAACAAATTGTTTTAGCTGCTAACGCAAATCATTTTCTAACCACTCCATGAAACCCAGCAGGTGAAAAAGTCTTCTTGAAGCGCTTTACTTATGGCATTCAGCCACAGTCACTTATCTGTCTGTCAGCGGTAACGGTAATAGTACAGAAACACAAACACCGCTAATGACAACAGCAGTTGTTCCAGTAATATGAGGCCTGAGGAGAAAACACGTTCGACTTACAGCTTCTCGGGGAGCATCAAGGTTGTCATTTGTCCATTTGTCTGGAACAGACAGGACGCTGTGTTGGGGTGAGAAAATATTCAAAGAATCTCCCAAGTCAATCACTGTAATTTCTGAACACGCTCACAAAAGCAGTGGGTTTGGGGATGGGAGTCAAAGGTCAAGTTTCATGTGTTGTATGACTTATTCCTTTAACATAATGCAGTTTTATAACGAACAGTTCTGTGGACCGAGGACCCCAAACTGATGGAGATATTAAGTGGGGACCCCCTTCCTACTATATGTGTGGTATATTAAACTCTGCCTTTTAAATATATATTATTATTATCAGTTTTGCATAAAAATATTAAGATAACGTCTTCTGCCTCCATTTATCTCTTTACTAAAATATGCTAGTAAAGATGACAAATATATGTTGCACTGCTCCTATAAATACTGGATATCTGGACGGCATAAGTCGGCCAGTGGTTACACGACACACACACTATAGTCTGTGTTCATTATGTATCATGGGTTCTGTAAGATTTTTTTATTTTTTTAAAGCTTATCTTAAGAGATGCTGCAAAAATAAAGCCTGAGTCGTTCACCTATTATGATACATGTGAGGAAAATTACTTGAAAACGTGGAGCAGTCTGTCAGACTGAAAATCGCTGCCCACTCAGGTACTTTTCAAGAGATTTTCCATGAAAAAGAATTTGACTCTTCGTCTTCTCAAAGACACCCAGCCAAAATTTCCTTTCCGTCTCTTCAGTTTGTGCTTGCGTTGCAGAATAAGGACAGAATGATGTGGACAGTTCTTCATGAATAAATCCCTTAATTTGATAAATGACATGAATATATATATTTTTTTCTGCACTTGCACACTGCTTTCGGTATATGTACTGTATTTATTCACATACAATGCATATTATGTGTAAATCAGAAGCTTTCTTGAAGAAGGATAAGTTTCATCTCCATTTATTGCCCAGAATGAAAAATGAATATTTAAAACGCTGGAAACTGACTGAAAACTGTAACAGACTCAGCTACAGTTTACAACTTTCAGTGGTTCTTTTCATAGTCTCCATATGGCTTGATACCGCAGTGGCTAAAAGTAGAATTGATAAAAAAAAAAAAAAGGAGAACTTTAATGGGCATTGCACACAAGTTACAACGACATTATGTTTGGCAGCAATCTCCAGTAACAGTTTGAAGTCAGGTGCATGCCTATTTCCTGTTAAGTTCCTCAATGTTCAGTATTTCTTGATTTACTGTGATACAAATAAATAAAAGCTCACCTTGTGGTGAAGTGATGGATTGTAGTTTTAATATTCGGCAGCATACTGAGTTTTAATATAGATACCTACAGAAGACGTGTCAAGTGCTTGGGGTTCAAGCTTTTGACAAGAGTTTGAAGATCTCCTTTCGGTAGCCAAATTTCCACTTTGGGTCAATAGGTTATCTCAGCTAGGACTATGGTGAAGGAGTCGTCGTTGCTGTCATCTTCCGCTTATCCGGGTCCAAGTCCCGGGGGCAAATCCCCAGGCGCTCCCAGGCCAGACGGGAAAATAATCCCTTCATTGTGTCCTAGGGTGAACCCGAAGTCTAGTTCTGGTGGGGCATGCCCAGAACACCTCTAACGGGAGGCGTCCAGAAGGCAGCCTTCCCAGATGCCCAAACCACCTCAACTGACTCCTCTGAACATGGAGTATCAGCAGTTCCTCCTCCCGAGTGTCCGAGCTCCTTACCCTATCTCCCAGCCACCTCGCATGGGAAACTCATTTCGACCGCTTGTATCTGTGATCTTGTTCTTTCAGCCATTACCCAAAGTTCATGACCATAGGTGAGGGTTGGAACGTAGATCGAGTAGTAATATGAAAGCTTTGCCTTTCGGCTTAAGGAGTGAGAGTTACAAATATAACTAAGGTTTATTGAATACAGTCTGGTGACCAGAAAGGAACTCATACTACCAACAGCACAGCTTTTCTTTGTTTGAGAGAACTAAAGGAAGGAATGAGACACTGTAGGATATAATTGTGATCATACATATTGAAAATTAAAGTTGAGTTACTCACACTGCTTGAAAGAGGAGGCAAAGGTTAACTTCTTCACACAATCAAACATTTTCTGTGGAACAAAGGGAAACAGATGTTGAAAGGCGATCCATACACACCAGCATATCATCAGCATATAGTGAGATCCTAGATGTACTCTTCTAGCACCATGCGCTGTAGCAAGAAGTCTTATTTTCAGTGGCTCAGGTGAAAAAGTATTATTTAAACATGTCCCACATTCAATGGACAACTCACCTATTCAATCTATGCACTATTCACGGTGTGTTAAATCACATTTTTTGCTCAGATCGCTCACTGTCGCTTGCCTTTTAATAACCCACCTGATTTAGATGTAAGATAATTTCATTGCCCAAAGCTTATTGGCCAGGAGTCTGATCTTTAACTGGATCTTAATGAGTTTCCCTACTATTAAATAACAGCTTTACCTCAGTGTCTCTTTGCCTCCCATCTGACCCCTTTAGGGATAATTAATATCATTTCAATCCCTTCTTCCTCCTGTGCAGGAATCTCAAACATTTCCATTTGTTTTTCTCCAGCTCTGCTCTGGCAGGGAAATGTTGGAAATTATAGATTGGAACTGAGAGATCACTCAGTCTTTATTCCTATATGACTTTGCAAGCACGACTGTGCTTTAATTAAATCCTACTTATATGTATGGAGTGTTTCTACATTTGTACCAACCTGACCCTTCAACATGCCAAAGTTACACCCCTTGAAAGTCTGCACCAGCCAATTTCTATACAACTAATTACTCTCTGATGCATGCATGCAATGTCTGGTAGTATGTACTTGTGTGCAATCAAAGCCATTATATACATTTTTAGAGTAAAGAAAGAAAATGTACATGTACTCTTTAATTTGGGTCACATTATGTTTTGGAGGAAAATGGCTCAATCATGAGATCAGTGAAAACAACACAAAGGAGAAATATGCAGTTTATTGTGCGGAATCACGACCAGCATGACCTTTTTGGTGCGAGTTGAGAGCGTATGCGACTGAGCTCTTAAAAGAAAGCTCCACGGCATATCTATAATTCTAACTGTTTTAATCTGTAAAACCTACAATTACATCTCTTCTAAGTTCAGTTTTGCGTAAGGTCTCGGATGCATTCACTGTCGGTTCATTCCAAACATCATAGAATGTGAAGTTTTAATCTTTAAATACTGCGTTCAGAAACAAGATGCAGTGGCTGCCTCCACGCTTCTGTAATTCGTGTTTGGCAGACTGATCTTGTTTACTTGCACGCTTTGTTGTTAAAACGCATGTTCAAGAAGTGAATCAATAAAATGTAGTTTTTTAATATTTGTGTTCTTGTATTGAAAAGGTAAAAAAAAAATTTAGCTAGTAGTTTAGCTAGCTTGTTAAGAAAAATGCTGTGCCATCACTAACTATTACTTCCCTCTGGCTTCCTGTCTCTTCCCTTCTTTTTGACCTCCCTTGATGCCAGTTTGATGGCTATTGGTACATATCAAGGTACCAGAACAAGATAAGCTTAGCTTAGCTTAGCTCAACGACATGGGAACATTAAGCATCACCACCTTCCTGCATGTGCACACTTAACTAAATAACATATAAATCTAATTCTAAATAAAGTCAAAGTTGTTGTAACAGTTGTTTGTGCTAAGCAAAGCTAAACAACTTCTGGTCTCTGCAACTTATTTGCTAGACTTTTGTTGCAACTTAAATTGCTTTAGCAATGACCCAACTGTAAAGGCCTATGTCACGATTCTACCGCAATGCATGACACAAATGTGTTTGAAAATGCACTTTTACCTTTATGTCAAAATATGGGGGAAAAAAACCTGAATGTGTTGCTTTTAGAAGTCGTCAAGTTGAGATTTTGAGGTGAGCTGCTGAAATGAGGGCGATATATGTTTTTTTCATCAGAATCATTGGAAAAAGACAAAAAAAAAAAAAGAAAGAAAAAAAAAGCTGTGTGTGTGAATGTGTGAGTTTGTGACGCCCCGAAGATCCAATAGGAGCTGGAAGCCGAACTGGGGAATGATGAGGTGGCGCTTTCCTCCCTTTCTTGTTCTTTTCTGCCTCTCTTTCTTCCTGAAAGACAGATTGCATTCCATCCTCTTCCCTGTAAAAAAAAAAAAAAAAAAAGAACAGGCAGACACATGGATAATGTGAAGGTATCTGCAGAGTGAGTGTGTGTGTGTGTGAAACAGAGAGAGAGAGGGAGAGAGAGAGAGAAAGAGAGGGAGAGAGAGAGAGAGAGAGAGAGAGAGAGAGAGGAGGAGTGAATTAGAGGCTTCCTTGGCCAGCTTCAGACTGTGCAACGTGTCTGCTGCTGGTGGATCAGATGGCAGAAAGCTGCTGCTGTGCGTCTCCCTGCAGCTCATCTGCTCCATAATGTCTGCTTTCTGCTTAATTACAGCTCACCTGCAGCCGGGCCGGCGCTGCACATAGCCTGCTGTGGTGGTGGTGGTGGGAGGGCACTAGAGAATCACCCATATAAACCTTTATTTGGACTGGGGAGGGGAAAAATGCCCCTGACAAAAAAAAGGGCTTTTATTATTTAGAGCCAATAACAATCATAGTGTCTGCAAACCCCACAATTGTGCAGGTATTTCAAAACAGAGGCAGTTTCAGGTCGCTGCAGCCGCTCACTAAAAAGATGCTAACATCTGGTTCGCTCATAAGTATTTTTTTTTTACAGTCAGCTGCTTCCCTCAGCCAGGTATCCATTTACTTATCTATCTATATTATTTTAATGCGCTTCGGTTAAATCCAGCTGAACGGTAGCATTCTCAAAACTCTATAGTAGTCCATAGATGAACTACAGGTTTTAGCAATCTAAGTTTATCACGTTAATCCATGTGTCTAATTTAAAGTTTCCACTGACTGAAATGCCTCCAGGATAAGGTCAACGGGAAGGCCAAAGCCTTTTTTGAATCCTTAGTCTGGTCACGTACGTGGATGAATCTGGTAAACGCTATTAACTCAGAGAACCGGCTTTTGGAATTTGTAGTTTTGCACTAAGATTCTTCAATAAGCAGAAACACGCAGTTTCGGGTTCAAATTTCCATCACTAATTTGTGTCCCGGCAGTTTATGGTACAACCCAAAAGCGACGCTGCAATGTCTCCCTTGAGTCTTCCCAAGATCGTTCCATTTTTTTTAAATGGCATCACAAACTTCTCCTCTATTGTAGCTGGTATTTAAATATGGTTTTGCACTTTTGTGTTTGGGGGAGGACCATAAGCCCAACACAAGAATCTTCTATTTGAGTTCAGAAAGATGTGGAGGTGAAAGAGTTCCTGAAGCTACCCCACCTTCCAACATCCAGCTGGGACGGACCTCGAATCCTGCTTTAGCTCGGCTTTTGACAGATCAGATTTTTGGAGCTAATATTAAGACAGCAGTCACAAATTTCCCCTCTCAATGTACCCTTGATATTTGCCTTCCCTTAAGAAACCCTAGTTTCTTGCAATAATCCACAGACACGTTTATATGACTTATTGTGATAACCAAGTGGAGGTGTCATGCTTGGAAGGGCACTTAGATCTTAGTTAATCCACTGATAAAAAACACTAAATACGGAAACATTTTCTTGAGTTTTCCTTCCACCCATTAAGTCAAATAGTCAGCCAAGTATGTTGCCTCAACAAGATATCGGGTTAGAAGCATCTTAATCTTTGTTTGAGGCCAGAAGCTAACAGCTGCATTAGCTGCTATTAGCTTAACACACACTGGGATCTCAGTTGCATCGTGGGTCGTGTAGGACGGAGATATCGTGGACTACGAATCCTCAGAACAAACAGAGCAGTGTCAACCTCTTACAGATGTTCACTTTCAATGGGTCGCTGATTGAGATCAAAGTTGTGTCCAAAACATCTGCATGAGACACATGAGACAAAGTTCGGACAATGCCGGATCCTGCATGTCCCATAATGCAGCTTGATTGAGTCCGTGAACCAAGACTGTGATCCAGTCTGTGCAGCAAGAAAACTAATGTTTTTTTTTCCTCACGATGTAAGAAAGCAAAGCAGAAAATATTGATGAGTATTAAAATAGGTGAATAAATGGGTTTTGTCTCCCTGCACAAATAAAAACCATGTGCGTCTCCAGGTGAGTCTCCAGCCGTGAACCATCCACTTTAATCGGCGCTGAATTAGCAACGGAAACAAAAACTAAGCTAAACCTACAACCTAACAACCTAAAGGACTGTAGAGCCTGCAGCAGCGCTGGGGCCACGTTAACACTCTGACAGCAACAAACACGTTGGAAAACCAAACTGTGGCAAATCTGCAACCAGGACCTGATGACACCTAGGACCATTTAGAAGTACTAGACTAGAAAATTAGAACCACGAGCCTGAGCTGAATGCAGACAGTCTACTTCAGCTGAAATCAAAGTGAATCAGGAAGTAGACCACAACTAGAAATAAAATGTGGATTAAACCCGAGGCTGCTGGAGGAGGAGATTCTCCTCCGACCCTCTGATGCTCCTATGGATCAAGTTTCCTCCTGCTTACTTCACCCCCCTTCACCTCCTCCTCTTTCCTCTGATCCAAACTCCAACCCTTCTGCTGTGGAATTATGGAAGGAGGGACCTCTGTTTTTTCTCTCTTCCTTTTTTTTTTTCTTTGAAGGAGGCGTCCATTCTTGTCTTCCCTAAACGTGAGCAGCGGCAGCGGGGTAATGAGGGTGCGCCCCCCCCACTCCTCCTCCTCCTCCAACCCCCCCCAGCCAGTCCAGTCCCCAGTACCTCCCAGTTCTTCAGGCACCCATATAAAAACCCTGGTGGAAAGTGAGTGTAGGCAGTAGGGAGTTTTCTGCTGGGGTCAGGAGGATTGTGAACCGACGAGCGGACCCTGCCCCAAACACCCGTGTATGAGTGGAGTGTAGCAGAAAGAAAAAACATCCCCAACTTTTTTTCCTCTCTTGCCTCAAAGAGTCTACATGTCTAGTGGCATCTAGACATGTTCAGCTTTGTGGATTTGCGGCTGGCGCTGCTGCTCGGCGCAGCAGTGCTCCTGGTCAGGGCGCAGGGCGAGGACGACCGTAAGTCTCATCACTGTTTACTGGAGCTTCTCGAGCCTTTTTTTTTCTTATTTTTCTTTTTTTTTTTTTTTTTACCTCCACTGGGTTTTGAAAATGGATTTTTCTTCTCTACGTGGCGGGACGGCTGCTGGTGTCTTAGGCAGAGGAGGAGAGAAAGGAAAAAAAGTTTGAACTAGAAATAAGAACTTTCATGCGTTGTGCTCCTTTGGTTCCATAGATTTAGATAGATACAGGCAGACAGATGGATAGTGCCGCTGTGTAGCGGCAGTTTAGACAACCCTGGGCGTGCGTAATGCATTGGGCATCTCAAGGAGGCCTAGGTCTGTCCTTGTGTTTGTATAAGTCTGTCAACCCCCACCACCACCCCATCATGCGTGCATGCAGAGCGAGTTGCTGCAAGTTTTCCATACTCTCCTCTAGTTGAGGTTTTTCCAGCCGGGACGAGATGAGATTTGACCCATCCAAAAAAAAAAAAAAAAGAAGAAGAAGTTCAGGTCCTCTATTTGGGCATTTTACCAATTTGACACCCTTTAACTATAACCCAAAGACAAGTTGCAGATTTGAAAAGCCAGTAAATTGCCCACTTTTGGAGAAATGGCTTACAGTAGACACATCTCAGTGTGGTGAAGCCTATCACAGGCCTGACTGATGTGGCAGGGTAATTTGTAGCCTGGGGCCAAGTGCTGAGTTGGACAGGTGATATATGAAGAGTCACACAGTGAGACAGCAGAGAGGTGAGCAGCAGGCGTAGTCTTGTCTGCTGGAAACTTCTGACCTCCACAGCCTGAGACAGCATCCACGTTAAGATCTTTTAGGGGCTTTTAAAAAGCTTGAGTGTGTTTGAAGGTGGTTATGGAGCAGTCTCAGAGACAACTACCTCTGTTTGGTTTGTCTTCTTCTTCTAAGGAGACAAAGAAACCCTCAGCTCTGGAAACAGGAACCAAAAACAGCAAAATTCCATTTTTCCAGATGTTCCTCTTGTCTGGAAAGGACTCAGCTGCCTTTCTGCTTGTCTATCTGAAGCAGATGTGCTTTGGCCCTTTGAGTGGTCCAACAGCGCCACCCAGAGGCTGCTCTCGACACCTGCAGACACTTATGGCCGCCACGTCCCCCACGCCAACTTTTTCCTCCTCCTTCTCCTCCTCCTCCTCTACGTCTTTCCACTCATTTTTTTTTTGTTGCTTCTAATTGCAAACACATGTGGAGTGTTTCCACCAGCTGTTGCCAAGCCGACAGTCTGCAGCTCTGCTGCTGCTGCTGCTGCTGCTTTTCCCCTCTGAGCTCAGCACTTTGGCACGCTAGGAGATTTATAAGCCCTCTAAAAGGAGCCCCACTTTGGTTTAGGTTTTGCTGAGAAATTCATACCAGCAAGAGCAGCAGCAGCAGTGATGTAGATCAGAACGGAAAAAGTGACTCTGGCCTGCAGCTTGAAGTGAGATCAAATCACCGGGAGTCTCTTTTTCTCTGCGCGTAATCAGCGTCTTTCCGTGCGTAACGATGGTGCGACCTGACCCAGAGGCAGCGCGCCGGTGCCCTCTCTGTCACCTTTGACCTTTTCTTTTTTTAATTCCGAGGTCACAGATCACCTGAAATTCGTTTCAAATACTAATGCTCTCCAGGTTGATGTATTTATGACTTCCGTGAACGACTGTGTTTCTGGAGGTTTTATTAACGATTTTTTTTTATTTTTTTTTTTACACATTTTAAGCGTTTTTTCCAACAAAAATATAGCATTGAATAAATCACAAATATTAAAATATATAAATAACATTTTTGAAAAATATTTAAGTTATATTAAGATTGTTCTCTGCTACTTCTACTTTCAAAACATGTATCATTTGGATTCGCTGCACGGAGACGCTCGTGTGCTCAGGTGACTCACCTGTCTCTCTGTGTCGCCTCCCACAGGCACGGGCGGTAGCTGCACCTTGGACGGCCAGGTGTTTGCTGACAGGGATGTGTGGAAACCGGAGCCATGCCAGATCTGTGTATGCGACAGCGGCACAGTGATGTGCGATGAGGTCATCTGCGAGGACACGACAGACTGCCCAAACCCCGTCATCCCCCACGACGAGTGCTGCCCCGTCTGCCCCGACGACGGTACCGTCTCCTTCTGTTTTGATCCATTTCATCTTCTTTTAGAGAAAGAACAAACATTCATGCACATCTCCCCCAACCCCACAAAGACACATGTACATCCCTCCATCCACGCACATATTATCCTCAAATTAAATGTTATTGAGTCATAATTAAATCACTTTAAAGATCTATACTCTTTAACTGAGACAGATTTTTGATCCTTATTGTGTCTTTCTTTCTCTTTGCAGCTTATGATTCTCAGGTTGAGGTAAATATAGATTTATTTATTTTTTACATATATATTTCAGTTCCTTCATACACAATATATGCGTTGTGCTTGATGCTAATCTTGGTTACTGCTTGTTATTTTTACTCTACAAGATAAGCTATAACGAATTATTTAGATGATTATCACGCATTCCGATATGACCCAGCGGAGCCTCTGCAATGACACGGCCTTCTTCTTTTTCCTTATTTCATCCGCAGGGACCCAAGGGAGAGCGCGGACCCAAGGGAGACAGGGTAAGTCAGCACTTTCTCTTCCTCCCTCGCTCCGCTCGTCTGTGTAGCTTAGGTTTTGCGGTGTGTTCGAGTGTTTTGGCACAGCGATCGTTCCGTGTTTATGTTGGAGCCGAGGAAGTTATACTGCGTGTCTACATGTGTTTTAATTCAGGCAGATCAGGAAATGGGGCTGTAATGCTTTTGTCAGAAACCCTAAAAGCCCTAGGGCCTTCTTGATTACTGCTTTTTTGAGTATGTCATATTAAGCGCAGCTTTTGGTGTTGGATTTTGCATAGAAACTGTATGAAAGAGGCAAAGGTTTCAGAAAACAGAAGTATAAGTGTAAAGTTTCCACACTGTGTAGCTCCTTGATATTGCACTGATATGTACTGAGAATAGAATACATGAAATTAAACAGTGACATCTGGTTAAAATGTGAGTTTCTCACTGAAAATCAAACAAAGTATCAAAGATTTGGAGTAAATCTTATAGCATAAAATATTTTAAGGCAGTTGGAACATGGTGTCTGTTAATAAATGCTCTTATTATGAAAAACCAAAGGAGGCTCATTGCAGAGTTGTAGGAATTGCTTAATGAATCAGTCTTAGATTAAATTCATATCGCTCACTGGACTATTTAGTTGCATTAGATTGTTCTGAAGCCAGCTAGCTGAAGGGACATCTGTGACTCATTCACAAGTTGAATCCAAACCTTAGTCAGTCCTCAGTAATATTTACTTTAATGGTGGTTATTTATCATGGAGAATTTATTCTGTGTATTTATTTTCCTGGTGATGCTGATGAACAGGTCGCTTTAGGTTTAGGACTCTACTCACCCACTTCTAGTTTCCTGGTATCACATTACCACCTTCTGGTCACATGGTCAGTCCCAGGACATTTAATGGCACCTTCGCCGCCATTACTGCCCCTTCCATTCACTGATCCTGCATAGACATAAACAGGAAGCTAAATTATAAACACAGAGATCTGTTCTGATGACGTAATTGTGAGTTATAGTGCGATTTGTTGGTTGCTGTTTTTTTGGTGATGGGCATCAGATCTAGTCTAGTTGTTTTCTTCTGACTCTTGAGTCTGACCATGTCTTCCTCCACCTTCAGGGTCTTCCTGGTCCCCCTGGTAACGATGGTCTCCCTGGCCAGCCTGGTCTGCCCGGACCTCCCGGCCCCCCTGGACCTCCCGGCCTCGGTGGAGTAAGTAGTGGATTTGTTTTAATTAAACTTCTTAATTTTGACTTGTTGTTCAGGTCAGAACTTATCAGTTATGAGTCAATCACAACCAGAGACAAGGATGCAAACATGTTGCCATGGAAAACATGAAAAACTGCTAAAATGCTCTAATTTGTTCCTCTCAGCTTCCCTGAACTCACATCCCACTACTCATGACATCTTGTATTTGTTAGTCAGACTAGATGTTCTCATGCTTTAGTCAAATGCATTGAAATGGACTAGTATAAATCATGCAAAGCAAAACACTTCTTCAGGTAGCTCTGTAAAAACTCTTGCAACTACAGCTTCAACTTTGTATGAACTTTGTATGGACTTTTTATGCAGCTTTGGCTGAAAATGACTGTTTTTTGACCCCTGGAGTCAGAGGTCAGAAGGTCAAAAGTTCGTTATTGTAAATCGAATTCCCCTGTTGAGCATATTTTCTCAATTAGCTGAATAGTTTAAATGACTTCCTGTTTTGTATTATGCTAAGCTAACATCCCTTGAGAATCTCTTTATTTATTTTTACTTGCTTTGATTCAGTTTTATCATGGCCTTAAGATCCCCAATGTAATTTAAAAATTTTTTTGCAGAATACATCTATAGTAACCTACATGCTAATATTTTTCAAGCTACCGTGAGATCTCTGCAGTCTACTCTCACGTTTATGTACTTTTAGCTGCTTCACATGCTAATATACCATGCACACTGTAGCTAATAGGACGATATGATTCAGTTTACCATTGACTTCCATTCTGAAATGGTAAAGTAGCTATGGTATAGGGTACTACACTAACACACTGGAGCTAATTTCTTTTTCTGAAATTCCTTACGATTTCGCCAGGCTAAGCTAACACCTCACATCACCCCAATCCAGTTCATCATATAGTGGTAGAACTAAACCCGTTCCTTGATACCATAACGCTCTAATTTATCATTCTGTGATCAATTAACATTGACTTCCACCCAAATGTGGATAACTAACTAACATTCCCAATCAAATTTACCATTATTTGTTAAATGACACATACCTGCTAATATCAGAGTTATTAAATTAGCGTGACATGATTTTATTTAACACCAATTAACATACCTAAACAATAATTCTACTTCAAAACCAGTTTAGTAGAAGTAAATGTTGGATTACTTAGTTTCTATTGTTGTATTTGGTGACATGATATTGACTGAGTAGTTTGCAAGGGTAGCAGGGGTAATATCGAAGATGATTTCATTTATGACATTTATTTATTTATTTTACCATGTATGGAGTATTGTTCTGTAGTTAACATCTCTCTTTTGGGCTTTTCCAGAACTTCTCCCCTCAGATGTCTGGTGGATATGATGAGAAATCCCCTGCCATGCCTGTGCCTGGACCCATGGTAAGATGGGCATATATCCATACACGCTCTAAATAATGTCATTGCGACTTAATGTGATGCAGTGTCTGACCATGACTCTGTTTGACTGATAGGGCCCAATGGGACCCCGTGGACCCCCTGGAGCTCCTGGCTCTAGTGTGAGTACTTAACTCAAAATGTTTCAAAAATGAGAGTATAGAGGGTGTAGTGGGCAATCACATCATTATGAAACAATCATCACTTCAGTACCCCCTACTCAATGTCCAGTTGGCATGAAGCCTTAAAGCCAGAGCTACACTTCATGTCCTCTATCTTTTCCTGCAGACCTATACACAGCCCAGAAAAGGCTCATTGCATTTGTGATCTTTGAATAAGACTGTTTGTTTTATTTCATTTCTAAGTTCAGATTTGCACAAAAATAGAAATTGTTCTTGCTGTACAGCCACATTTTGATCAGTTCCCGCATGCTTAATATTTTTTTCATTAAAATACAATTTGGTGTGCACCATGAAGGGTTTTGCGGTATTGTTAAGTCTTTAGCTTTGACACTTTGAATTTCACTGCCATAGCACAAAAGGCCCAAGAGCATTTGGACCAATACAGAGAGCCAGAGCAGACATGAATGCAGTTGAAGCTAGCCAGAACACACTCTGATTTCCATAATAAGTCACTGAGAGTTAGTTCGGCCCAAGTCAGCTGATGGTGGCCATTAAACAAAGATGGAACATTGCTGTGATTCTGATGCGATCTCCTGTTTGGAGAGGCTCATACATGCATGTGTATACTGTTAAACCAACTGCAGATCCTCTAATAGAAGGACATGTCAGCACATTTAAATATTTTTGTTTTACTGATGGTGTTTCCATATTTCTCCACCAACAGGGACCTCAGGGATTCACTGGTCCCCCTGGTGAGCCTGGTGAGGCTGGAGCTGCTGTGAGTATTAAGGACATGAAGACAAATGCACACCATAATTGCCCCTTGGTAGCCTGTTGCCATACTCACCTTTGATTACTTCTTTCTCTTCAGGGTCCCATGGGTCCCCGTGGCGCCGCTGGCCCCCCTGGAAAGAACGGAGAGGATGTAAGTGGACCAAGATCTCCTCATCAACATGGTCTTTGTATCGGAGCAGGTAAATGAAGGTGACTTAATCCATGTGTTCATCCCTGTCTCGTCCTTGCTTTCAGGGTGAGTCTGGCAAGCCTGGTCGCCCCGGTGAGCGCGGACCTTCTGGCCCACAGGTAAATGACCAGTCAACATTCATTTCTTAGCAGTGTCATGTAAATGAAAGAGCTGAGATACTAAATTCTGTCACCCTCTTGTATTTTTCTCTCAGGGAGCTCGTGGTTTCCCAGGAACCCCTGGCCTGCCCGGCATCAAGGGACACAGAGTGAGTCCGAACTTCTGTCTCACCATTCAACTCGAAATCTCTTGTAGAGTATCCTGTCTTCATATCTGCTTGTCCCTGTTTCTCTTTAGGGATTCAGCGGTCTGGATGGTGCTAAGGGAGACTCTGGCCCTGCTGGCCCCAAGGTGAGTGTCCATCTTGTCGACATGCTCTTCCACAGTATGTCTCAGACTGGAGAAGTGTCTATTTTGAACACCCAAAAGTGGGTTTACCTCAGTAGCAGTGCAAGGGCATTTATAGTAATAGCAGTACAAGAGTGACAGTAGAAACAGAAGTAGCTGTAATAGCGGTACTAAATGCAGGAATGATCTTGAACTTGTAGTAGAAGTACCAGTCGAAGCCTTAATGTAGATCTGTATTAAGAATGATTCCACTTATTATCACCAAAATTTCTCCTTTTTAATAAAATACGGACATTAATGTGTAACATGGGTGGACTGGCCCTATGAGAAAGTCTGGTATTTGCTTTGGAAATAGAGGCCATGATAAGCAATAGCAGAATGAGACATAGTAATGGTCATATTTGCTAGCTTCTGGGTGTAGCAGCCATACTGATTGCACACTGGCTAGTGGCAGTCATATTGTGGAGTTGCATTATTGTTGACAAACGATTTTTCAGTTTCTATCATCACCTCACCTGTCTGTGTGTTTCTGTACCCTTAGGGAGAGTCTGGTGCCGCTGGTGAGAACGGAACTCCTGGTGCTATGGTGAGTAAAACAACACAAAACTTGGTGGCATAGCTGCCATCTTGGTTTTTCCTGTGACATCCAACTAATGCGAGTTTAAAAATGTTAAAGTTGACTGACTCTGTCTTTGTCTTTCTCAGGGACCTCGTGGTCTGCCTGGCGAGAGAGGCCGCACTGGTGCTCCTGGAGCTGCTGTGAGTACCCGCCTAATCACAAATACCGTGATCAGTTGATTGATCTGTTAGTCATCGAACAAACTGACCAATTTTGTTTGTTTGTCTGCTGTAGGGAGCTCGTGGTAACGATGGTGCTGCTGGTGCTGCTGGACCTCCTGTAAGTGTTTCACTTTGTAAATATATAGATGCACTCAAAATTTTAGGTCCCAGTGTTTTAATAAGATTTTTAAGCACTTGCCGTATTTGTCTGAATCTTTTGTGTTATTTGTTCTCAGGGTCCCACTGGCCCCGCTGGACCTCCTGGATTCCCCGGTGGCCCTGGAGCCAAGGTACAGCACTGCCCAATGTGGTTTCTACCAATAATCTGTAAAATCCTCCATCTAAAATTCTTCATTAATCATCCATCCAAGATAGCATCACATTGTACAATGGCAACATCTGTATAGGCAGTCGACCTTTATTTGACCCAACAAGGACAATGCAAAGTGTGGATCATACAAGGTCCTAACTCTGTATACCCAAATCTCTATGCACAATAACTATGACTGTGAATACCTGGCATACAACTCATTATAGTAGACTGAAGAGGGTATAAGGGCATTACAGTATTGCCATTGAGTAGAACTTGCATGACTAGGATTTGTGACTCCAGACACACATTCAGACTGGATTCTTGATGAGTGGCAAAAATGCCTTCAAGACACCCTTCAAGTTCCGATGGACTTGTTTTAGCCTGTTTATAAGGATACACTCAGTATAATATTGCCATGAATGTGGAACATGGGAACAATTTTAGTTTTGGTTAGGTTTTGGCCGAGGCTGACCCCAGGAAACCAGAAAAGTTAATAGCACCTGAAAATGGCTCACCACAGTGACTTTGGAATAGTTTCCCTATGTCTCATTTTAATACTTAATTTTCCAAGACCTTCTTTTTTACATTTTACTGTAGAAGTCATCCACCATGATGGGTCATAACTTGATTATCTTACTAAACTTTGTTTTCCCTCTCCCCAGGGTGATGCTGGACCTCAGGGTGCTCGTGGACCCGAGGGCCCCGCTGGATCCCGTGGTGAGCCCGGAAACCCTGGACCTGCTGGTGCAGCTGGACCATCTGTAAGTATAAACCCCTATGGTAGACTTGCCTTTTTCACATCTTGCTCACTGGAGAGTTATTTGTGATGACACAACTACATTTAGATTAATTAAATTGTTAATTGAATTTCCTTTCTTCTTTCTCTTCACAGGGAAACCCTGGTACTGATGGAGCCCCTGGAGCTAAGGGAACCCCTGTGAGTATGATTCCCAACAAATTTACCAAATTTACTTCATAACTATTGCATATCTGAGAGTCTAGATCTACATTTAACTTAAGAGCTTGAACAAGGCACCAACAAAGCAGCAAAAGCATTTTCTTTACTTTAGCTACAAATATTCACCATGAACAGTGCGATACAGCATTATGTGACTGTGTTCTGGTCATTTGCTGCCCCCTACAGGGTGCTGCTGGAGTTGCTGGAGCTCCCGGTTTCCCCGGACCCCGTGGACCCTCAGGACCTCAGGGTGCTGCTGGTGCCCCAGGACCCAAGGGTAACACTGTGAGTAAAGCTTACTAAAAATATCCGAAACAGCTCTTTCTTCAGTGTTTTCATGATAAATTTATAATTTTAGCAAAACTGTTGATTTTCTTTTTTTTGTGGTATTTATATTTGTCACTGAGATCTGCTCAAATAGCTGGTTTATAGTCTTGTATCTTGATGTTTCCTTACTTCATTGCATTCTTCAGGGTGAGGCTGGTGCCCCAGGAGCCAAAGGAGAGGCCGGTGCCAAGGGAGAGGCTGTAAGTTCACCACAGATCAGCCCAGAGTCTCATCTCCCATAAACGTATGTTCACATTGGGCCTCTTATACCAACTGTGTGCTTTCCTTTTCCCAGGGTACTCCAGGAGTTCAGGGACCCCCAGGACCTCCCGGTGAGGAGGGCAAGAGAGGAGCCAGAGGAGAGCCCGGTGCTTCTGGAGCCCGTGGAGCTCCCGGAGAGAGAGTATGTGGTTCACTTTGCTTCCACGAGTATGATTTAAAATTTTAAAACCTAAAAAACATTTTAGTGGTGCGCTTTGGATGCAAAGATAAGAACAAGGTTTCAGAATGCTACCTGCATATGTAATACAAAACAAAATAGCCTCCTCATTGCAGTTTGAGTGTCGTGCTACTACCAGAGAACCAGAGTGTGGTCATGTGGCAGGTGTCCACAGCCACTTTCTGAGTCTTTCAATTGAAATAATTCAGACACCCGGGCCTATGCTCTAGCGTTGGCAGGGATTGATTCTTGATAAATGAAAGAGGACTATTTACTACTATTAGGACTATTCCTAATGTTCAGTCAGCAGCAATGGACTTTTTCTCACACAACTAAGTGAGTTTCTTTTTTCTCTACAGGGTGCCCCTGGCGGTCGTGGTTTCCCTGGTTCTGATGGTGCTGCTGGACCCAAAGTAAGTGATACAACCAGATAGCTTATACGTACTTTGATTTCACTTGCACATGTGTGCTGAGGGTGATTTCATGTGAACTAATATTTGCATATCCATTATACTTTTCTCTCTCATTATAGGGTGCCACTGGTGAGCGTGGTGCCCCAGGTATTGTTGGACCCAAAGGTGCCACTGGTGAGCCTGGCCGCAGCGGTGAGCCTGGTCTGCCCGGAGCTAAGGTGAGATGCCCTGCTTTATGTCAAATAGGTGTGAACAACATAATTTATTCACCTCATAGGCCTGCTTCTAACCTTTGACCTTTGCTCTGAAGGGTATGACTGGAAGCCCAGGTAGCCCTGGACCCGATGGCAAAGTTGGCGCTGCTGTAAGTTCATGTTCAGAATACTTAGTCATGTTCAGAGTTTATAAAAATTATCATATTTTATGTATACTTGAATCCTAAATTCATTCTCTTCTACCAGGGAGCCCCCGGACAAGATGGCCGCCCCGGACCCCCTGGCGCCGTTGGAGCTAGAGGCCAGCCTGGAGTGATGGGATTCCCCGGACCCAAGGGAGCTGCTGTGAGTAATATTCCAACTGTGTCACAGTGTTTTTGATGGGCATCTAAGAACTAGATTTCTAAAAAATGGTTTCCTCAATTATTTCTATCTTTTGTCTGCAGGGTGAGGGTGGTAAGCCTGGCGAGAGAGGAGTTATGGGACCCACTGGCCCTACTGTAAGTTGTCTACACCATGCTTCTCTTTGAATTTCCTGGAGTATTTTCTTGTTACATTTAGAATATACCACCTGTTCATCTAAAACCTGCCTTGTTTCTATTAGGGTGCCCCTGGAAAGGACGGTGATGTTGGTGCTCAGGGTCCTCCTGGCCCCGCTGTAAGTAAACAAAAAAAATCTAAAACCGCAGTGTAGCTATGTACCCACACAATGCATTATTTGTGGTTGCGTATATGAGCTCTGACAGTTCTGCTTTGCTCATCCTTAGGGCCCCGCTGGTGAGAGAGGAGATCAGGGAGCTGCTGGACCTGCTGGATTCCAGGGTCTTCCCGGACCCCAGGGTGCTGTTGGTGAGACTGGCAAGCCCGGAGAGCAGGTACTGAATGAGATATGGTGCAGTATTCAACTCAAATTTATATATTTTTTTAGTGAATTAAAACATTTCTATTTCCATCTTTCCCTCTAGGGTCTGCCCGGTGAGGCTGGTGCCCCAGGACCTGCTGGAGCTAGAGTAAGTTCAGTAATGTTTGCAACTAGGTTACTATGTCAAAATGAAGAGGTTCTACTGAGATATTACTGCAAAAATATACAAAGTAGAGCAGGAAAAGAGTTGCTGCTCTACTAACTAGCTCTACTCTAGTTAGTAACTTTGTTATTAGGTGAGTCACTCAGTGAATCAATTAATGCTAATGCTAACAAGCTATTTTGAGTTAGGGACTGGTCAGTGCTAAAATGATGTTGCAAGATAAGCCAAAGAACTTACACAGACTGAGAGCAATGTTTACTGGATATCTCGATACCTCTTCTGATAGCAGACTGGAACTCAAAAGGTGTTCTTTCTACCACCCCTTCCTTCCAGGGTGACAGAGGATTCCCCGGTGAGCGTGGAGCCCCTGGCCCTATTGGACCTGCTGGTGCCCGTGGATCCCCTGGATCTGCTGGAAACGACGGTGCTAAGGTAAACACCAGCGCACTTCAAGAAGAAAGAAGATCCTTTTCAACTGAGGGATGACTTAATGGTGCATATTCAACAGTTTGACACAATTTCCTTTTCTTCCTCAGGGAGATGCTGGTGCACCTGGTACTCCTGGTGCTCAGGGTCCTCCTGGACTGCAGGGTATGCCTGGTGAGCGCGGAGCTGCTGGACTTCCAGGACTGAGAGGAGACAGAGTGAGTTTTCACTGTCTTGTAGCACTCCCAGTGAACTTATCACTACTGATGTACATAGCCACTTACATTTTAAGGTTAGAGCTAACTCATCCATTCAGAACCACTTCCACTTTGATGAGTCTGACCCTTTCCGCTGTTGCTTCCCAGCAACAGCTACTGATCAGCTCTAGTGTCACCCATAATAGTTACATTATTACAAGATCCTGCGACCACTCCTTGTTTAACCAAACACCTTCCTTGTTGAAAAATTCAGGGTGACCAAGGAGCTAAGGGTGCTGATGGTGCTCCTGGAAAAGATGGTGCCCGTGGTTTGACTGGACCCATTGGACTTCCTGGACCTGCTGGAGCCACCGGAGACAAGGGAGAGCCCGGTCCCGCTGGACCTGTCGGACCTGCTGGCGCCCGCGGAGCACCTGTAAGTAAATTTTTGTTTGTTTGTTTGTTGGATGCAAATGAACCTTCAGTTCTACTGGTCCATGAATCTTAAAATGCTTGATTGACTCTTCTTCCTCTTCCACAGGGTGAGCGTGGAGAGTCTGGACCACCAGGACCTGCTGGATTCGCTGGACCTCCTGTAAGTAACTTATAAATGAATGTCCCAATGTCTTACAGATGCTTTTCTTTTGCTTGAAGCTCCAACAAAGAATTTACCGATACATTATATGTCTCTTCTCCCCAGGGTGCTGATGGACAGCCTGGTGCTAAGGGAGAGGCTGGAGATAATGGTGCTAAGGGAGATGCTGGCCCTCCTGGCCCCGCTGGACCAACTGGTGCCCCTGGACCTCAGGGTCCTGTTGGAAATACTGGTGCCAAGGGAGCCCGTGGACCTGCTGGACCTCCTGTAAGTCACCACTCTTGCTCCACTCCATTATATACTTACAATAAACCCATTCCATCGATTCTTGTTCATTTATGATTTTTATTTATATAGACCTTTTCAAATGTATTTTATCTGTCTCCCTAGGGTGCTACTGGCTTCCCTGGTGCTGCTGGCAGAGTTGGACCTCCCGGCCCCGCTGTAAGTTTTCCTCAGCAGTTCTTGGTGCAGAAGCAAAGCTAAACACGTCCAGGATTCCTATAATTTACCTCTTCCCCTACACTTCAGGGAAACCCTGGACCTCCCGGACCTTCTGGACCAGCTGGCAAAGAGGGACCCAAAGGAAACCGTGGTGAGACCGGACCCGCTGGTCGCCCTGGTGAGGTCGGTGCTGCCGGTCCTCCAGGAATTGTTGGAGAGAAGGGTAGCCCTGGTGCTGATGGTCCTTCCGTAAGTTGTGTTCACAAAGAAACCCTCAGAATAGACTGATTTAGTAACAATAACTGATCTATTTCCAGTGACAGAACAAAAACCTATTTCACTGTCACTTTTTTGCTGCCCTGAATCTGCATGTCTGACTGTGTTTTCTCTGTTTCTCTTTACTGCCCCCTGCAGGGTAGCCCTGGTCTGCCAGGACCTCAGGGTATTGCTGGACAGCGTGGTATTGTTGGTCTGCCTGGACAAAGAGGAGAGAGAGGTTTCCCTGGCATGCCCGGACCTGCCGTAAGTTCTTACTATTATATATATAAAAACTATAGGTGACTTAGTAGTTCTGATAGAACCAGAACAGCAAACCACACTGAACTTCTTTACCCAAGCATCATTAGAAATGCACGAGATGAATTTATTTTTGACTGGACCGATTTTGGCTGCCCCATCTACAGGGAGAGGTTGGAAAACAAGGACCTTCTGGCCCAAGCGGTGAGCGTGGACCTCCTGGACCTATGGGACCCCCTGGACTTGCAGGAGCCCCTGGTGAGCCTGGACGTGAGGTATGTACATTCGCAGTAGAGAAAAATTATGCTGCATATTTTCCCTTATATGCTATGTAAAAGTCAAACTTGTTCTCAATCAGCTGACCTGCTATGTTGTTTTTTAGGGAACCCCCGGAAACGAGGGATCAGCTGGACGTGATGGAGCCCCTGGACCCAAGGTGAGTTCAGAATGGGAAACTAAGCCTTGAGAAGTCTTGATTGTCTTCAAAAGTAAAAAGTAAAGATCTGTGGAGAGGATGATATTTTCATCAAGCCTCCTCTTTAACACATCTGTTTTTAGTCTCTAATACAGAATTAGGTTTTAAAAGTGATGCTCCTGAACCAACCAACAACTAAATTAACTGCATCAAACATCATATCTAGTGAATAACACAGTGGCTGGCTTCTTCTAGACACGTGCTTTTTTACTGGTTGGAAAGAGAGAAAGATAAAAAGTAAACATTGCCACATCAGAAGTACATCTGTATTGACATTACTTTTGATGTGCATAGCTTATCCTGGAGGACAGATATTCGGCTATTTGGCATATTATTTTGTTAAAATGCCTAGGTAATTAAATACAAAATCAAAGGCGAGACACAAATATAATTCTACGTTTGCTTTTTAGGGAGACCGTGGAGAGAGCGGCCCTGCTGGAGCCCCTGGTGCCCCCGGACCCCCTGGCGCCCCTGGACCCGTTGGACCCGCTGGAAAGTCTGGTGACCGTGGAGAGACTGTGAGTAACAAAGCTATCTTTTTGTCTTGGTCTTTTTGTGGCAATGTTTAACATCATGTCATTTAATAAAAATAAATGAACGATATTGAATGTACAGTTTCTGGGAGTTGAAATTGTGCTTCAGTGCTACATGCAACAAAATTGAACAAATTGAACTTTTTTTGTGTTCAAGGGACCTGCTGGCCCCGCTGGTGCTGCTGGCCCTGCTGGACCTCGTGGCCCTGCTGTAAGTTATAAAATCTGCACCTTTGGGACACAACTACAATGGATGGATCAAAATGCAAAGCAAGGAAAAACTAAACATTTCATCTCCTTTCTCCTAACAGGGACCCGCTGGAGTTCGTGGAGACAAGGGAGAGACCGGAGAGGCTGGAGAGAGAGGCATGAAGGGACACAGAGGATTCACTGGAATGCAGGGACCTCCTGGACCTGCTGTATGTTATTTTACTCTTGAACCTACAAATACATAGTTGCAGCAACTCACAACCCCTAACTCCTGTTTTTGTATGTGGACCCGTAGGGATCTTCTGGAGAGCCTGGACCTGCTGGTGCTTCTGGACCCGCTGGACCTAGAGTGAGCTGACTGCACACCGTTTTTGAATATTCAGAGCAGTTGTGGATTTTCATGTATTCTGACTTTCTTTGCAGACTTTGGTATTCTGAGTTTTTTGTCTCTGTGCTATGTCTAGGGCCCTGCTGGATCTGCTGGATCTCCTGGTAAGGATGGTATGTCTGGTCTGCCCGGACCCACTGGACCTCCTGGACCTCGTGGACGTTCTGGAGAGATGGGACCTGCTGTAAGAATAACTATTCAGCTCCATGCATCCATTTATCTGTCTGTTTATTTTGTGTCTCCCACGGCACATGAGGCAATGTAGATGTTGAGAAAAAGTCATTACCTGTAATGAATTAACCAACCCCTTCTCTTACTTCTATTTCCCTTATTCTAGGGTCCTCCTGGACCTCCTGGACCCCCTGGAGCACCTGGTGCACCTGGCGGTGGATTCGACCTTGGCTTCATTGCCCAGCCCCAGGAGAAGGCCCCTGATCCCTTCCGCATGTTCCGTGCTGATGATGCCAACGTTCTCCGCGATCGCGACCTGGAGGTGGACAGCACCCTCAAGAGCCTGAGCCAGCAGATCGAGCAGATCCGCAGTCCCGATGGCACCCGCAAGAACCCAGCCAGAACCTGCCGTGACCTCAAGATGTGCCACCCTGACTGGAAGAGCGGTGAGTTTTTACACTTCAGTAGTAGAACAACGGATGAAACAAAAAACAGCCATGGCCCAATCACCAGTTGCATTTTGGAGTTTCGACTTCTCTGACCTCTGTGGGTTTTTTTTCTCTAGGCGAGTACTGGATCGACCCCGACCAGGGCTGCACTCAGGATGCCATCAAGGTCTACTGCAACATGGAGACTGGTGAGACTTGCGTTGCTCCCACTCAGCGTGAGGTTGCCAAGAAGAACTGGTACCTCAGCAAGAACATCAAGGAGAAGAAGCACGTCTGGTTCGGAGAGGCTATGAATGACGGCTTCCAGGTAAACTTCACTCCTCTCTTCTCAATCCAGGATCCTTCTTCCTTCCTTCTCCATGTCTTCCTCAACTGAGTCTTACCTCCAGTTTCAGTAGCAGTAAGTAATTCCTCCCCATTGTCTTTACCAAACAGTTCGAGTATGGCAGCGAGGGTTCAATGCCCGAGGATGTCAACATCCAGATGACCTTCCTGCGTCTCATGTCCACCGAGGCATCCCAGAACATCACCTACCACTGCAAGAACAGCGTCGCCTACATGGACGCCACCGCTGGAAACCTCAAGAAGGCCCTTCTCCTCCAGGGCTCCAACGAGATCGAGATCAGAGCCGAGGGCAACAGCCGCTTCACCTACAGTGTCCTGGAAGATGGATGCACGGTGAGGGAACAGTAGTCGATAATGTCACCTTTGACCCAGTGACAGTGAATGAGCCTCAAATGCTAAATATTCAATGCTAAAAGTGATCAATTCACAATGCTTATGTTCTTACTTCTCTTTGGTTTTGAGTCACATAGCAAAGATAACTATTGTAGAAAGTCTTTCAGCTCATGTGTTTTGGACAACTGGTGACCATTTCGAACCTTGAGTCTAATCCCACTTTCTTCTTCTCTCCCTCCAGTCACACACCGGTACATGGGGCAAGACAGTCATTGATTACAAGACATCGAAAACATCTCGCCTGCCCATCATTGATATCGCTCCTATGGACGTTGGTGCTGCAGACCAAGAGTTTGGCCTTGAAGTTGGACCCGTCTGTTTCTTGTAAAAAGAGAAATCTGGACTTGAAATTGTTGTTGTTGTGTGTGTGTGTGCGTTTTATTTTTTCTAGCAGTCATCTCTCTCTAAAAAAAACACCCCACCAAAATGATCTTCTAATGCCCTTTTTTTTGAAAAATCCAACCCCTTGCTCCTGATTCTACAAGTTTCCATTTGGCCGTTGTTCCAATGGTCCACTTTGCCTAAAAACCTGCACTTCAACAAGAACAAGATGGCGGCGATGTGGCGGAATCTGCATCGTCGCGTTTGGGACCACTATTTTTATTTTTTTTTTGTTTCTGACTTTTTCGTTTCATTTTTTTTTTGTTTTTTTGCCATCACCAACACCAAGGATCCTGTAGAGAAGACATTTTGTTTCACTGGCAACAAGAAAATAATATATGCCTCTGTAAAGTGTAAAAACAAATTACTTCCCCTCTTCATCCAGCCACACCAGCCGTCTCTGGAGTTTACATAAACCAGCAGAAACACACAGGTGACTTTTGTATTTTGATACACCTCTGCGGCGAGAGGAATGAAAGGACAGTCCCAACAGACAGAACCCAATTGCTTTGTACCAAGTTTCCGGTGTTGATGAATAAACGGTGAAACTGACAGCCACGTTTGTCTCTGTTGTTCTGCCCTCCCCACCTCCACCTGCCCCAGACAACGCTGACAACTCTTTCCTCCACCTCATCTGCTTGTGTTGTAGATGATTTGTATGTTGTTGCGGTCACTTTCTTGTTTGTTCCTCTCTGTTTCTCCCTACTTTTTTTTTTTATTCTGAAAAAAAAGCTACATTAAAACCACCAGCAGAGAAACATGGGTTTAAACCTCTTTTTTGAAAAAATATATTCTTATGGCTACCTCAGAAAAGCAAGGAATTCCAGCTATAAAAAAAGGGCCCAGTGTTGTTGAGGGGAAGCCTGCCGTAGATGAAGCGGTTGGTGGGGTGGCCGAGGTTTTACTGACACAGAAGCAGAAATGGCTAAAAACTTAAGGTGCTATTCTTTCATTGAGGGTTCCTGGCTGTCCGTTATGGCTAAACTGTTCTGTAGTGTCACTCTGGCATCGCGGGGGCCCTCTTGGTGCTAAACTAAAACCACAGTTCTTGCTGTCCAGAGTGAAACAGAATTCTTCTAGTTCCAGCCTTGCTAGTTAGTGTCGGCCTGTCAAACCCTTGCTCTGTTTCCGAGTTGAAAGGGTCTCCTTCTCGCTTTTATGTTCCCGTTCACCTTCTTTTTCCAATCCTGATTTCTTACTCCATCCCCTTCATTCATGCAATCTGTTGTAGTTTGTTTCTTGTTTTCATGTGCAACGGGTGAAAAAAAAGAAGAAAAATTGGAGATTTTTTTTTTTAAAATGCACAGAAAGACATCAGCAAAGAGTTTGTGAGAGAATGCAGACAGACACACCCATGGGAGAAAAAAAACACCACAAGGATCTGTACCTATTTTGTATATGTATAATAAATTGAGATGTTTTTAATTATTTTGAATGCTGAAATAAAGCATGTTAAGTGGTCTAACATTGAATCCTGCCTAATTCCCTGACTGACTCAATGACTGCCACCCCCACGGCCCCCATTCCACACAGGACTTGGGTTAAAGAAGCACCCTGACAGAGGAAATTAAATAAAATAGAAAACTCCTTTAACTTCCAAACAATTAGTCCGTGTAAAATAATATGCAGCAGGCAGACGTGGCACATTCTTAATGTTGGTTTATGAGCTAAATCACAACTTTAGGTGGCAGCGCTGTGACCTAGAATCTGAGTAGTTTTTCTCCTAAACTTAAAGCTTGAAGTCTCGATTTAGTTAATGTGGCTCCCAACAGAAAGGAAAAGTTTAAAAAATAATAATAATGGCCTACCTGTCAGTCAGTGGGGACTTCTCGCCATCGTCAGATGTTCCAGGCCGACAACTCCAATGAGGAAATCAAAATCCATAATCCATTCAGGAGACAGGTGCAGATAGTCCAGCAGGTTAATACTCCAAGGAGGATGATCAGGATATTGCGTGAGTTCTGATATGTTCCCACACATTTATTTTACTCAGGATAATCCAACGTTCCTGCAGCTGAGACCATCAGGACACGGCTCACACTGCCAGACTGAGGGGCTGCCGGGTGGACCTGCTCGATGCTCAGCCTGTTGGCATCAGCTTCACAAAGACACCGATTGTCCACCTTGAGGGAGGCCGCTGCCCCGGGAACAGCGGATAGGTTTGCGCTCCCCAGAGGGAACCTGGATTATTTCTGCAAGAATTTGTGTCTTTATTTGAGGCCTGGGCCGAGGAATGCTAACCTCTCTGGTTTCAGACAACAGAGGAGGGTCTGTTTGGAGAGAGGAAAGCCCTCGACGGGCCGGTGGGACTTCACAGGGAGGGTAAACATCAGAGTGATGGTGATGAGATGAGGGCAGATAAAAGGCGATACATGCAGGAAAAAAAGAGTTGAAATAAAGTTTTAGAAGGGTCACTTCAGGATGCTGAATATTGCAAGAGAAAGCTTTAAACAAGTTAGACCTCCTACAGCTTATGACTAAAAGACGACCAGAAAAGTGGTGCAAATACAAAAAGTGATAACAAATACTAAAACCAACTAACCAACCAACCACACTAAAACCAAATAAAGAAAACATATAAATGAGAATTCAGAGATGGGCGCAAATGGTAGTAACCAGGCCGAAAAGCAACGTAGATTTCAGTGTTTGGCTCAGTTAGTGCCTGCTTAGCTCTATTGCCGTGCTGATCCTGCATTTCACGTCAGTTTTTCACCTGCATGGACTCCAGTGAAGTACGAGCCACATACACGTCTGATAAATAAAACGGGCAAAACAGTCAAAAATTTGGCTGCACTTCACCTCAAAAGATGCAGACTCTGCAACCTGCAAAAAGTGCTTGAAGGAGAAATTGTGCAAAGGAAGTAACACTATTGTTTGAGAGTCAAGTGGAGAAGGACAGGAAATGAGGAGGCAGAGAGGGGGGAGAGACATGCAGGATGCATGTGAGGATACCCACTGAGCTAAACACTGCCCGAATGTACCGTCTTTGATAGCCTGCCAGACCCCATTATGATGATTATATCACGAGACATTATCGTGATATAATCGTGTATAATCGTATAATCGTGAAATAATATCACAAGAATTACTTTAGTTGTGAATTATTCTTTATATTGGTTCATTTATTTCTTAGTTGTATTTAATATTCTGTTCAGCACAAAATACCTTAAAAAATAAAAAGGCACCATTTAGGCACAGTATCAGATAAAACCTTAACGATATCCATCCCTATTTGTGACTTCATGATGTCTAGGTTCCTCCTGTGCTCAAAAGGTGGCAGTATATCTTCACATACTGACTGTGGTGAAGACACAACCCTCTGTAATGGTCTGTGTTTTATACTGACTCAAAGGATGTGGGTGAACAGTCTGACTGTAGAGTCAATGAGAAACACAATATAAAGAAACCGGGAGGGCGCAGTAAAACCAAGATGATCCTCTTAATCCTGATTCTGATTTGTTCCTGTAATATAGCTTCAGGTAACGCCATCACATATGGGTGTTTTTATAAACTCTAGACATCTGTCAGATATTTCCTGGTGTTAATTAATGTCTTCCTCCTCAGGAGGCTCACTAGGTAAAGTCCACCAGACTCCAGCCGTGATGTACGGACGCTCCAACGGGACGGCAGAGCTCAGCTGCTTGCACACGTTCGGCAGCTACAACCAGATCCTCTGGTACAAGCGAGTGGAGAGTGGACAGCTGCAGCTGCTGGGATATATGATGAGAAACAGTCCATCTCCAGAGCCCGGTGTCACAGTGAAGATGGGGGGGAACGCAGAAACGAATGAAAACTGCACGTTAACCATTGAGGAGCTCGGGCGCGACAGCAGTGCAGTTTACTTCTGTGCTGCTACTCTACACTGTGCTATGTATCGCTGTTCCTCAGCACAAAAACCTCCCTTTCACTTACTTTACACGTTCTTAATACAGCCTTGCACCTGGTTAGCTTTTCATCCTTTTTTTTTGAGGTTACAGTGGCGGATTCTTTATTTAACCTCACAGATCTCTTCATCTCACATGTGCCCATAAAGCGTCTTATTTTGAAAGGATCACCGTGGCTGTTCAATTTTCTCATGATTTTCTTATTTCTGTCATATTTTCACAAACACGGGTTTCCGGACAAGTAACAGAACGGAATTTATTCCACAAAAACCTCAGAATAATAAACTTTCAACATATAAAATATACAGGTGTGCAGAGATGACACTGAGCTTGGCCCACTGGGGTTAGGGTTAAGGGAGGAGGGGGTAAATGGTTATTTGTCCACCCTTGACAAACATGACAAACGCAAATATCTCGTGAATGGAAGGTCGTAGAGCTTGAAACCATTCTCCATCCCCCTAAATTTGTCCATGAGCTTTGTCCTGCCCCCGTATCTCTAGCTCTTACTGTTTCTGAGATATCGTGATTTTAATGTCCAACATTTTTGTATCTTGGGAACGAGAGATGGGGACACATCCATGGTTTTTAGCGTGGTAGTATTATGTCCGACGAATCACATTTCCAAGTCTCTCTCACCTTCTGTCGAGGAGTTACATTCATTCGAAGTCGTTACATTCAAAATTGTCCCCCCAGAATATTGCTAGGAGCACGTTTCAGGCCATTTGAAGTCGATAGGTACCTTTTTTTTTTTTTTTTTTGGACCAATATCTTGACACTAGATACTTTTCAGGGTTACCTAGGGAACCCACCACAGATGCTTTGGGTTCCTTCCAGGGATACCTGAACCTATAAATGACTTCCAGATTTCAATTAATGAGAACATGCCATAGATGGAAATCTGGAAGTCATTCATAGATAGAAATGTGGAAATTCCACATTTCAGATAAGGGTTAGGGTTAGGATTAGGGTTAAAGGTCACTGGCCCGTGTTCATGAGGCCCTGCAGAGATTTCTTTCAGGGGAAATGTAACTTCTCGCAGCGCAGAACGAGAAATAGCTGATAACTTATTCTTCAACTTGCAAAGTAACTTTATTTCATCACTAAGAATGACAAGTGTCTGTACGTTAACAATTAAAGTATCTGCACACAAAACCAAAATGGAGCCATGTATTCGGCCCCAGCGTAAACTTGGAGGCCGTGAAGGTGGGCCATCTCTACCTCAGCTGATGCACCTGGCCACCCGGCTTTGTCGCCACCACAATGTGAACGCAATACCAATGAATACAGTATGTCCATGGTCCATTTGTAAATGTCCCAGCGACATCTGTGTCACCATGACAAGAAAGTCAACACAATCAACTTGAACTTGCAAATAGCATCAAGTTAAAAAGTCTGACATCATATCTGAATATGAAGGTCGTGAAGTAGCTATTAAACATGACATCGCCTCCTTTTCCCTCCTCAGACCTCTGGGAAGTGACATAGACTAGTCTTTTATGGTTGTGCTCCACCCTACAAATTGCATGAAAAACCTTTTTTGTTTCCCTTTGAATTGATTTCTCACACTTCACATTAAATTTATCAAACAACCCCCTGAAAGAAGACACGGTTACGTGTCCTGGTTTTGAATTTTGAGTATTTTCTTTGACCGTGTTGGGTTTTCCTTGGTGTTTATTGTCTTGCTTTACTTCCTGTGTTTTCCCCCCTCTTTGATTGTTGAATTGGATTCTCCTTGTGTGCTCCTCCCTCACTAGTTTCACCTGTGTGTGGTTAACCCCTCTGCCCAGGTGTGTAAATATATAGCCCCATCTTTCTCTTTCTTCTGGGTCTAGTCATCCATGATGTTAATCCTGTTTGTCCCACTGTGTGTTTCCTCACGTTGTTTTTTTTTTCTTCTTTTGGATACCTTCCCCTTCCTGTAGCACCTTTTGTTACCTGAATTTGAGTCCTGCTTCAAATGCAGCGTTAATATTATGCATCTAAATATATATAGAGAGCCATTCATAACTCTGTAGAGTGAGCTTAGATAGTGGGTCATGAATCTCGTGGTCTATATGGTGGTTGGTGGAGAGGACAAAGGAGAGGATCAAATAGACAATCAGCAAATATAAAGTCAGCAAAACTGTGTAGTCACTTTATGACGCAGCCATTATTTGAAGAAAAAAGTGAACATTCTCAATGTTGGCTCAAGAGGAGAGGTTTCAGCTACAGGTTGAGCTTTGAGGTGATTATTTGTCTTTCAAAGTTTTCCACACAATCTTCCTGGTAGCTGAGCTTTACTGTTATGTCTGATATCCTGCAAATCCTATGGAATTTAACACTTTTGGGCAGTACGGTTACTGGCTTTCCTGCTAAGAAGTAGATGACAAGAAGTATTCCTGACTCTTTGTTACGAGTTTCACGTCATAAAAGTCTCATTTGGAAACAGATCATTGTCTAATTTTCGACCTGGTGGGATGTGAACACAGACACACAAAGCACTTATCTACCTCTGCTAATGAATAATGTTTTTCTTCTTGTGACGCAGTTGCCACCCCCGCTCCATTTCCTGCTGCAGAAATTTATGTCAAAGGGTTCTTGTCACTCTGCAGAGACGGTGCTCAACATGAACAGTGCATTAGTCATAATTATTATCCCCCTGTTCTGTATCAAAGGTACTTCAAGTTAACTTATTTCTGCTTCAGCGCAGCAGATTTTCTCATATGCCTTCAGCTAACATCTATTTCTTTCTGTAGGAGCATCACCAGTTCAAAGTGAAGATGTCCTTCAGACTCCAGGTGACGTCCTGGGGGGCAAAGGCAGAAAAGTCGCCCTGACCTGCAAACACCGCATTCCCAGCTACGACACGATTCTGTGGTACCATCGCCCTTTCAGAGACGAGTCTTTAAACCTGGTCGGGTTCACGAGTTACACGAGTGTTCAGAATGTCGAACAACCCTTTATTGGCTTCTTCAAGTTGAGCGGCGATGGGGAGTCCGAGGGGTTCCTTCATTTGCTCGACATGAGACACCACGAAGACAGTGGGCATTATTTCTGTGCAGCGTTCAGTCACACCACGATGGAAAAGCCCTAGATACCTCTACAAAAACCTTTATCTGATCTGCAGAAAACCACAGTTCAGCGTAGAAGGGGCGGAGCAGAAGAGCTGATGATAGACGAGACATTTGGTCAGTTGAGTCCAAAGGAGATTCCCAGCGGTTCATCACGTTCAGCATGCCTTGGCCACATAACAATGGACGCATCCTCAAACACATTACATTAAAGGTATTCAGGAAATCGCTTTGTCTTTTCTCGCTCTATCCTCTTCTCTCACATCAACTACCTCCTTCACTACCTCCATAAACCTCCTCTTTGGTCTTCTTCTCCACCTCCTGCCTGGCAGCTGCAGCATCCTTTGACCGATAAATTCACCATCCTTCCTCTGAACACGTCCAAGCAATCTCAACCTGGCCTCTCCAACTTTATCTCAGCTGTCCCACTAATGCATAACTCCTCAACAGGGGGCTAGCAGAGGCACTGCAAGGAGGGTCGCAAAATCTTTGGTTGATTAGACAGTAGAAGGAGTCCAGCTTGGGCCTTTCTAGGTGGAGTTCTGCACGTTCTCCCTGTGTCTGCTTGGGATTCCCGCCTCTAAATACATGCTCGTTAGGCTAATCGACCTTAGGCGTGAGTGTAAATGGCTGTTGGCTCTGCGATGGACTGGCGACCTGTCCAGGTTGTGCCCCGCCGCTCACCTGATGACAACCCCCTGCAACCCTAGTGAGGATAAGCGGTAGTATAAGATGATTATGATGATAATTTTTTATATTTTTAAAATTTTCCACCACCATTTTAAATTTCTTTAAATACACATTCACAAGAATCCAAAAAATGTTTTGTTATTAGGGGAACCCGGCAGACTCAGCCCTTTCTGTGTACAGGAGGCTTAGATTGAAAAAAAAAATAATAATAATATTTGAATCTGTGTATCATATGAATAGCTTACTATTGAATGCAAAAATGATAATGATAATGTATGTTTGCAAATAGCACTAGTTTAATATAGAACACATATAGTAGGTAGGGGGTCCGTACTTAATCTCTCCATCAGTTTGGGCTGCAAACTGTTGAAGACCCCTGCTCTAATGTATTCATTCCCGATCCTGGTCACACCTAGAGAAGATCTCAACAGCTTCAGCTTCTTCTGTCTTTTCCACAAAGCCACCGTCTTTCCTTGCTGCTGCTCTTTTATCACACAATTCACCTGGCACCTTTCTCCACGCGACCCATCCTGCCTGCACACACCTGTTCACCCCTGTCCCAAACCTCCCAGGTGCTCCCGACCACCATTTACAGCCCTCGGTGAAGTGTTTTTAAGGGAAATAAATTCATCACAGATTAGATTCGGCCAATAGGTGGAGGTAGAGCACGTAGCACAGAGGGGCTTCTTGTTTTTTTTTTTTAGGAAGTAGCACCTCCCCAGTCCAAAAATACAGCACATGACAGAGAAAAACGAGCCTTTTCACACAGCAGTATGTGACAATGATTCCATTCATGCACCCATTTGGTTTTCTCCTCCTTAGCTTTACAAGTAAGCTCTTTAATTTTAACAATTTCTCCAGCTTCTTGAATTTAAACTCTACAGTTAAACCTCTGATCTGTCCACAGCTCAGGTGATCGGTATCACCTTACACCAAAGTCCTCCTCAGATCATGAATGAGAGCTCTGTGGTCCACATCAACTGCAGCCACGATGACGACACTTATCCCATTATGCTCTGGTACCAGCAAAGGGAGGACCGCCGGGCTCTGGTCCTCATTGGGTCCGGCTACGGGATGGGTGACCGGAAGTACGAGGGTCAGTTTGAAGAGGAGTTCGAGATGACGAGAAGGGACACGGTGACTGGAGCTCTGGTTGTTCGCAGGGCGAGCCCGTCGTCACACTCTGCTGTCTACTTCTGTGCAGCAGCCGCACTGTGATGTATTCTAACGCCACTCCCACACAAAAAAAAAACCCAGAGCACCTCTCGCATTTTTCTTCCAACGAGAGAGGGCACACGTCTTTTGAAAGCAGCAGGTATCAGGAATCGGGGTCTCTTATTATTTAGTGGACGAAGAAGAAGAGAAACATGTCTTCAGTTTGGATCAGACTTTATCTTCTCTTGCTTTCGTGTAAAGTTTCTTCTAAAGAGTTTCACAAAATAAGTTAAAATTATTCGTATTCTTTCTTTTTGCCTGGAAATGCATGCACCGATTGTATTTTAAATCGCTCTGTCCTCAGATCAGGCCAAGGCCGTGACGTTCCAGCAGGCTCGGGACAAAATAGTCAATGAGACGGACAGGGCAGTAATTCAATGCAGCCACGATAACGACGACTTCTACGTGATGCTCTGGTACCAGAAGGGAGGCGACGGGCAGCTGAGCTTGATGGGACACAGCTACGACCGCAATGCGCCCGAGTACGAGCCGCAGTTTAAGGATAAAGTTGTGATTTCAAGGGAAAACCGACAGACAGGAGCCCTGATCCTTCGCAGTGTGAATGTGTCAGACGCAGCTGTGTATTTCTGCGCTGCCAGTACACAGTGATGTGGCTCAGTGTCATCGACCTACTAAAACCACCTGCCACGTTCTCCTGTTCATCATTCAGTCCTTTTATTGAATAGTTTATTATAAGTCAAATGAAAGAGCCAAATCAAAGGAAACTCTTATTTGCAAGAAAAATATAAAAGCATAAACTCATTATATAAAATTGAGTGCCTTTAAAAAGGGAAAGGACATTTTAAGTAAAATAAAAAATGTGATGAACAATTGTGATATGTGAAGAAATACACCAACATAATCACAGTAACAAATCACCTAGAACTGCAACAATAATATAGAAACATCCATAGAGGAGCTGTCATCAGGTTTCTCTTTTCTGTGGAAGAAGCTCTTGTAGGTTCACCTGAAGGCCTATTTTTTGTGTTCCCCCTATATACACATTATTATTTTAGATACACATCTCTTTCCTTCTTTTTATTTGACATATTTATTTATTTTAGTTTTTTATTTATTTTAGTTTTGTGTTTATTTATTTTAGTGTTTTTCCTCTTTCCTTTTTTTCTTTTACATCTTTATTTATTTTAGTTTTTTAATTTACTTAGTTTAGTTTTTTATTTATTTTAGTTTATTTATTTTAGTTTTTTTCCTCTTTCCTTCTTTTTCTTTCACATATTTATTCATTTTAGTTTTTAATTTTAATTGGACTTAAATTAGAATTAGAATTAGAATTAAAATTAGAATTAAAATACAGACACAACTGGAAATAATCACTGCGTTCAAAGGTGATGCTTATATTTTTTTATGCTTCTTAGGTCCTACTGATCCCAAATACCTATAGATCTTAATCCTATCTTAAAGAAATTAAGATTTATTCCAACCAAACGCTTGGGTCTCAGGAGGTTAAAGCCAATAATGCATATCTGCAAGGTGCACAAGTAAGTGGACCTCTAGGATTAATAGGTAATAAATTCAAATTAGAGAACCTGTTCAGAAGTGTTTCCAATCAATGCAACGAGACTAAGGTGTCCTTCATATCAGTTCCTCAATGGGGATTTGTCTCAGATCTCAGTCAGATCTTCACAACACATGTTTATGAAGTGTGTGATGACACAGGGCTTACTGAGGAGCTCAGAAAAGGAGTTATTCCCAATCATCAGGCTGCAAAATGTTACAAAACCTTCTCTAACCTTCCTACAAATCCACAGTCAGACTGAGTGTGAACAAACTGAGGAGATTTAAGACGACTGTTCTCCTCCACAGGAGTGGTCGACCAACAAAGATCAGTCCAAAATTGTCATTGCATTACTTCTAAGCAGCTAAAGGCCTCTCTTGTTAATGAATCCACCATCAGGAGAACTCTGAACAACCACGGCGTACATGGTAGCGTGGCCACTAATCTCCATTTCTGAAGACTGTCAGGACAAAGTTTTGTGGACAGATGAGACCAACTCAGACACCAACTAGAACTTACTAATTCTGTTTATCTGTCTGATTTACGTTGATGATCTTAAAAAGATATGTGGGCGGAGCATTCAGGGACCACTCAATAAAGGTGTAAGATAGAGAGTGTGTGGTCCTATTTCACAGGTCCCAGTATGAACAGGATGCTCTTCGCGCTCGGACTCCTTCACCTTGCCGGTAAGAACATCTTTTTTTAAACAATGCGATTGATGGCTCTTATATAAAACCAAATTTACCTTCTGACTTCTTTATTGTCCAGGTTTTTGCGGTGGTGTGAATGTACGTCAGGCCCCGTTTGCACTCAGCCACGAAGGACAGATGTCTGTGATGTTGAAATGTGAACATGACAACGACGAACATTTGTACATGTATTGGTACAAACATGGAAGCGACGGGCTAATGCAGCTGGTAGCGTATTCTGTTAATAAAGACATATGGAGTACAGAAGGTACTTCCAACGGCTCTCAGTACACCATGTCACGGCCGGCAGTGCGCACCTCCTCTCTGCACGTACACCACGTCAAGGCTGGAGATTCAGCTGTTTATTACTGCGCCTCACAACTACCACAATGGTGCATGCTCACTCTGTGGCTCAGCAACAACTCCCAGACGGAATCGCCAGGGCTCTGTCGCTAATAACGACACCAATCACTGTCACTTTTCGTTAATTTCTGGTGCAAACACGATGAAATTTCAGAAATATAGACTCAGACTTGGGTAGATTTAATTGATCCACAGGGAAAAAGGAAACTGCTTGAAAACCACTAGTAAAATGAAATATAGATACATACAATTAATAAAAAAAAGAAGAGATTTAGTCTTGTGCAGATTTACAAGAAACAGAAATCTAAGTAAATATTTACTATATACCTAGGAAAGATGACGATGGAGAAGCACTGACATGAATAAGATGAGTTAGCTGTTAAATTTTCATCTAGTGATTCAAATACATGGACACTGATTTCCTGTTCTGCAAGTCTTGTTCTGGACACCTGAGGAGTACTTGTTGTCCAGTTCACATGTGGGATCAGTGCCATTTTATTGACTTTTCTTATATTTTGAGTCATTGTTTTCACTCCCTCTCAATTACAAAATGGACCCAAATCAGTGGATTCAATTTCGTCGCTCTTCCATAAAACTGCCATGAAACTGTGCAAAGTAAAAGTATTATATGTATGATGAGTTAAGAATTCTGGATATATCTGCAGCTTTTAATATAATGTACATCAGTGATGTACACTGTTCAGGCATAACATTATGACCACCTTCCTAATATTGTGTAGGTCTCCAAAACAGTTGTGACTCATCAGAGAATGGACATGGGCCTTCTGTGGGTGTCCTGTAGTGTTTGGTAACAGGATGTTGTTAGTGGAGGGGCCTTTGGGTCCTATAGGTTGAAGGGAGGGGGCTCTGTGGATCATCCCACAGATACTTGATGAGCTTGGGATCTAGTGAATTTTGAGGTCAACACCTTGTACTGTTTTTCATGTTTGTTTGTTTTTTTTTGAGTTGTTCCTAAACCGTTTTTTGTTTGGATGGTTACTGCCATCTGGTCTGGTCTGGTCACACGAATGAACGCTAGGTTCAAAATTTTCCCAGCAGAACACTGAATTGTCACAAGATGGACAATGTTACTTCTCCTGGTCATAATGGTGTGGCTGATCAGTGCATATTAGGTCTTTTTTTCTTTTTTCTTTAATTAAATTTAATGTTTTTAAATTTTATGCCTGCCTAAAACATTTAATACAATATGTACTATGTATTAAATGCTTTTTTTTTTTTTTTTTTGGATTTTAGCATAATGTAGTTAGAAATCATTTTAAGCTCTTCCTATTTTAATGACTGCACAATACAGCTCACAGAAAACTTCACGGATGTTTCAGAAAGTCACAGCTTCTGTCTCATTTCTTCTCTGAAATTCCAGCAGCACCACAGAGCTGATCGGTGAGATAAGCACACAGGTGCTAGAACAGACAGAATGAAATGAAATGTCTATCACATACTGTGGAACTGAAGCACATGGACGTCTCCTTCATTTTATTCTCACACTTCCCTTATTTATTCTTTAATTGCTGTATCAGTAGAAAGAGTCTCTTCTGGATTTAGAAGGAAAATTTAAAAGTTGGTCATGCCCTGCCCTCTACAGGCTGACTTTGGCATTACACATTTGTTTTTGATAAATGAAAATCGAAAAAGTGGAAATATTACATATGAGACAGTGTTTACGTGTAAATATTAGAAGACTGGTGCAACTGAATGGATGACTGGATAAGAGTTTCACTGTCCCCCCCCCCCCCCCACCGAGTTTATTTATTTAAGCAAATGTAGCAAACTGAACAGATTGTACAGTGTTTGGCTCCTCTTTTCATCTTAAATTTCAATTTAAAATAAAAATTTAGAAAAACACAACAAAAAAAACAATTCTATCAAACCAACCTAGTTAGTCATTTGTATGCTAGCGATGTCAATCGTGTATATTGTGCTAAGCTTTGATTTGCCTATTCAGTCAACTTTATAGCCAGTGGAGTTTTAACATATATATGTGTGTTAAATACTCAACTTTTGCTGCTCATGGTGTTGGTTTTGAATGATCCTGTCTTAGTCTTTATATAATCATATAAACAAACATTTGCTACATGTGGCAGCCCCAACCCCTCACATCCATCTAATGACCTCTTGCAGGGGTGCAGTCCACAAGTTGAGAATCACCGCATCACAGAGTAATTTAAGGGAGCAATCAAAACCACTACTGGCTTGGAAACATCGATCTATCATGTTTAGTATTTCACATCCAGTTGTGAATTTTATTTTTGCAGGAAAACATAGAGTTTGGGATAATTTTACCATTTTTGTTGACTTTTTTTTGTAATTACTTTTTTAAAGCCAATTTGAAACAAAATGATAGTGCTTTTGTGTGTGGGCATGTGTTAGGCTACACTAGTGTGAGCAATCTGGGTGTTAAACAAAATTTCTAAAACTTTCTAAGGCTTTTTTTGTTTGTGTTTTTTTTGTTTTTTTTCCTGTTTCTGCCAGAAATGTCAACCTTACTCGGGTGTTGGACATGACAACAGCACAACTGGGTGTGACGAAGAGGTGTGACCCCCCCCCAGAAAACGTCACTTCCTCCATGCCTATCTTCTTTTCCCTTTCTGCTTCTTTTCTTAGCTGTCACAGAAATAGTGGAGTCGGCCCCCGACACAGCTGCAAACTCTCAAGCTCAGAGAAAGATGGAGCCTGAGATACGGAGGAGCTGGGTGGGGTGGGGGGGTGAAAAGACGAGAGGAGTGAAGAGAAGTCAGGTTTTTGTGTAGTGCTTTTTCACTGTGGGGACAGGGGGGACACGGTGATACAAACCAATAGAGCCGCTGTACAAAAACCTCTTCCATTTAACGTGCATAGAGTTGAGTGCTGCAGGTCTCCTGGGACAACTTAGCAACACTGAAATTAGTTAATTTTTAAAAAGTGCAGGATTATTCTCATCCTGGCACAGTATAGAAAACACATTAAGTGGTGGGATTTGTTTAGAATAATTTGAAATAACTAAAAAGCTCTGCACCTTTTGGGTTTGAGTCATTTGTCTTTGAACGAAAGTGAACTTAGATTACACAGAGCCTGTTTTCTTTGCTGAAACTAAACTGGTTTTGTGGTTATTTAGCCAGTTTCCAAGCATGAGATTTGCTACTTTTTGCTAAAGGATGTAATCAATGTGACACTACTGCTCCAGCTTACTTTGGAAGTGGAACCAAACTAACTGTTCTGGGTAAGTTCTCAATTAATTGCAAAAAAAATAAAATAAAAATAAAACAAAATATTAAGAAGGTTTGACAACAAACAGCAAAAAAAAAAAAAAAAAAAAAAAAAAAAAAAAACTTCAAAATTTCTTCTTAAACTTCATATTCATATTGAGCTTGTGGAATGTTCCAGTTATGAAGCGCATGCACAAAACTTAAGAGTAAAAGTTCAGATTTCCATTTTGTGAATTCACCTGTGAAGGAAAAAATATGCTTCACTTGCTGTTGTCGAGCTGAACTGATCCACATTTGAGTTTAATGAACATTGACTGAAGCTGCATGAGCAAATTCAGGTGTTGGTTACGAGCCTATGTGTGAACCAGACTGAATGTTTTAGGTAAGAAATACAATTAGGGGTTAATTCATCTATCATTAATGACTGGTTTATTTGGATTTAATGTGCCGTACACTCCTATAGCTGACTGATACAGTGCAAGAGGCAATGAATGTAGCTTAAATTATTTCCTCAACAAGTCATTCCTTGTCTTATGTTAAATTTTTGGAGGTGATATTTAGCAGAAAGCATCTTTAAATCATTGTCAGATAGAGAGGGATTACACCACAAAACTCTTTATCTGCCTGTGACAAAGTAATAAAGAATAAACTGCAAAGAGGAGCAGGAGGAAGAGTTTTTGTAGCAGTTTGAGAGCACTGTGTTCATTCTCCGAAGCGCATTTTGGAGCTGGAACTAAACTGACTGTCTTAGGTAAGAACAAAATAAAAACAAATACGATACAATATATATAATATAATATAGAATCAATCCCCTATGCTTGGACTCTGCTTTCAGGTGATTTTATTTGCAGATGATGTAGTATTCTCTCTTTAAAGAGATAATAAAATTCAAACATTAGGAGTTATTTGTGTTTCAAACAAATCAGCCTTGTCTTGTTCAGAAAGAAAGGAATAAAAGAGTTGGCTCTGTGCCCAGGTTGTTGCAGAGACAGCTCTTATCGGCTCTGTGAACTTTACTTTGTGACGAGAAGCAAACAAAGGCTGTGCGAAGGTTTGAAAAAGTATATATTTTTTTGTGCGAGTTAGTTTACCGTTTATCTAAAATTTAGAAAGGACAGCTTTAAGTTTGCAATTGTTTTTCTGAAAAGAGCAAAACGATTTTTCTTCTTTGATTTTCTTTTTTGCTAGAGCTGCGTCACAAAACACAAACTTGACCATCTTAGGTAGCAATTTATCATTGCATACTCTTTTTAAATTTGAAAAGTTAAGAATTCTATTAAGTTTCGTCTTATAGATTCTTTTTTCTTCTAATTTAAGTTACAGTAGAAACTGAAAATCTGTATCTTAGCGGATGTGCCTTTAAATATATTCTTTTGGCCACATTTAAATAAAGCATAAATATGAAGAAAACTAATTTATTGAAAAGTCTGTTCTTTTAGTGTAATGCTAGCAACGGTGAATAAAATAGTGACGAAAGTTTTCTTGTGCAGGGCTTTTCCTACTTATTTCTGAGAAGAATCCACGGCAATAGGTCCTGGGTAGGCAATGCAAGTTTGAAAGAAATAATGCAGTTTGTCATGTGTATTGATTAGCATGAAAAAATCCTCCTGTGTTTGTCACATCTCAGTTATTACTGGCAAAGGAACGCTCCTCTAAAGCTTCACTTGTCTAGCAGAATTAAGCCTAAAATGAGGAAATGGGTAACCCTACCCCTAACCCTAACCCTAAACTATTTCTCTGTGATTTAAAGCTAACTGCCTACTACCTCTACATGCTACATACACCCGTCAGCCACAACATTATGACCACTGACAGGAGAAGTGAATAACATTGACCATCTTGTGACAATTCAATGTTCTGCTAGTAAACGATTGGTGGATGTTTCTTAGACATGTAGCACGCACCAAGACCAGTCCAGCTACCCCCACCCCATAACAATGAGTGCCACCACAAATTAGGTACAACTAAAAAACTAAAAAAAAAACATGAAAAACAGTGTAAGGTGTTGACCTGGCTTCAAATTTCACTAGACCCCAAAGTGATCAAGTATCTGTGGGATGATTCTCAAGGCCTCCACTGACAATATTCTGTTACGAGACACCACAGGACATTCTCAGAAGGCCCATGTCCATTCTCGGATGAGACATAACTGTTTTTGGAGGGAGACCTACCTACAATATTATGAAAGTGGTCATAATGTTATTCCTGATCTGTGTATTTAGTGGTGAGAGTGGTGTCTATCTTCTCATCTCCACAATAATCCTAATGTTTTGTTTCCACTGACAGAACCAAACCGAACTATTGAAGAGCCAAAGGTGAAACTTTTCCCGCCCTCTGAAAGAGAATGTCAAAACAAACGCAAAAAGAAAAACAAAAAGACCTTGGTGTGTTTGGCCTTCGGTTTCTACCCAGACCATGTCACCATGTCCTGGCAGATCAACGGGCATGACGTCACAAACGGCGTGGCGACCGAACCCTCTGCCCGGCGCCATGGTGACTATTACAACATCACAAGCCTTCTGATGATCCCGCTTGCACATTGGTATTCGCCCGGCACGAATTTCACCTGCATTGTTAACTTCTTCAACGGGGAGAAGATTGTTCCCTATCCCAAACACGTCATAGGCGTTGACGGTATACGCAACATTTCGTGTAATGATATGAAACTCAAAACTCATGTTTGCAAACACACAAAAAAACTTAATCTTGCTCTTCATTTTCTTCTCAGGACCGGGAGCTCAACAAGTACGAGGTAAAGTTTTGCGTGCACCCAAACTTCTCAAAGTATCGACTTCTGTTAATCATGCGAGTCTCTGATCTGCTGTGAATTTTCTGCAGAAAAGTACATGAGCATCACGCAAAATGCCAAGCTGTCCTACGTGGTGTTGATCTTCAAGAGCTGCGTCTACGGGCTCTCCGTGGCGATCTTGGGCTGGATGATTCAGGTTCGTCAGACGTGATCACGCCACTGATGGTCCCATAAGACGTAGTCCTGGTCCTGTATGAGTGGATTTGAAAGCGCCAGACAGAACATGCACGGAGCCCCTCTCAGAGATATAATATATAAGAATATGTTTTGAAAATGAGTTGTAGTTGAAGACTTATTTAATGGCCATTGTGAGAATCTGATAGTTGCATAAAGTATCTATTTTATATTTCATAAAATCCAGTAATTAAAGAAAAAGATCTAATCCATAAAATTCGTGCAAACCTGTGGAACATTTTTATTTTTTGTGTGTCTTTTGTGTGGTGGTGTGTTGACTTTTTAAAATGTTGATGCACTAAGTACTTACTCAATGCTGTGAAATTGGTCATTTCCCTTGTTGAATAGAAGCTACAAAAATGTTTTATAGGGATAAAGAAAAAAACATACTTTAAGGAACTGGAATCTGCAGATACTACCCATTCAGAAGCTGAATTTTAATTCCACTTTACTGACAATATGATGGTTGAAAGACCGACAGACACATCTGTACATCTGGAAGGGGCTTGTATGAGTTAAAAAATTTTTTTTTTTAAAGAGATTACTGACATGGTGTCTTTTTTTCCCCCATCTTTTTGTCTCTGCTTCAGGGTTCGCTTGGAAAACAGAACGACTGAGACGTGAGCTGAACACCTGCGCAGATTCTCGTGGTTTGTGTGTTTTTAAGCGCGTTGCTTTCAAATTTAAACATGTGTCACTTAAAAGCTCCTCAAAAGTATGAATAGTCTTGTTGATGCATAACTATGCTGCCTGTCTGTGCTTTATGCTGAATGAACAATAAAACTGATCCAGAAGAGATGAATGGCTCTGGTTAGTTCTTTTCTGTCCATACAACATATTCGACACCGATCGGCCATAACATTAAAACCTCTGAGAAGTACTTAACACTGACTATCTTTGGGATGATCCACAGAGGCACCTCCCTTCAACTCATAGGACCCAAAGGCCCCAAACTAACAGCGTTCTGTTGCCAGAAACCACAAGACCCCCTCAGAAGACCCATGTCCATTTTCTGATGAGTCACAACAGTTCTGGAGGCACAAGACAGACCTATACAATATTAGAAAGGTGGTCATAATGTTTTGCCTGATCGGTGTATGTCAGCCTACATTGTACTGCGCACTAAGCAGGGGGGTATTTTTAGCTGTTTCCTTATCAGTTGGTTTTCGGAGAACTCAACCTTTTATTTCTGACACGTTTCCATGAAGCCAGCTCTACAAACTGGGACGTTTTAGTTGTTACCAGAGAGGACCTGTGCAACAAATTTTTCCCACATCTAATTTCTCCACTTCTACATGAACGTATCCTTTACGAATATAGCCATGTTGCCTCACTCTTGGTGTAGGTAAATGTTCAAGCCGACGACGGCTCAGCAACAGGAAATCAATTCTCCTATCTCTGTGCGGAAGGAGGTCGAAGGCTGCTGCTGGTGAGAAACAAACTGGGGCATGAAAGTTTGCGGGGGCGTTGAGAGCATCGTCAGAGGGGAGGATGTGGTCGCAGGGCGAGCTGCAGGCTGCCGAGAAAAACGGCAGAGGTGCAGACTTCTGCTTCGCCGCAACCTTTGTGTGCGACACCTGCGCCGGTGCAACAGCTCCCTCAACTGCAGCGCTGCGAAGACGAACAGCTGTTACCGTGCCAACCGATGCTCGAACAGCTGTTCTGTAGGATCTGCTGCAGCACACGGAATATGAAGAATCTAGTTTTATCTACATGTGTCGTTCACTAAGGTCTCTCCATGCTGTCAAGCATTATAAGAGCATTGACAGGATGCCAGTTTCCAACACTTAAAACATTCATATTTATTAAAATGTAAGGATGTGGAAAAACAATTGAGCTTTTGACACACAATTGGAGGAAAGTCCAGGAAGAGGAAGTGGACAGGACGTCCTATTGGAAATTTGTATGAAATGTTGTCATAATATGGGTGCATGTATTGGTCCATTTGGTCCCAGTGTATTTTATTAAGTCACACTGACCTTTATCTTTGAACATTAATCTCATCCTCACATCCATGTGAACATTTGTGCCACATTATGATCACGTTCCTAATACATGCTTGCAGCAGGATGTTGTTAGTGGGGGCCTTTGGGTCCTATGCGTTGAGGGGAGGGGACGTCAACACGTTGTGCTGTTGTTCATGTTTTTTCAGTTGTTCCTAAACGGTTTTTCAGTGTGTCGGGCTGACATCAAGGAGTGTCATTGCTATGAGGGGGTGGTGTTTGGTCTGGTCTAGGTGGGTGCTACATGTCTAAGTAACATCCACCTGAATGAATGCCAGGTCCAAATGTTTCTCAGCAGAACATTGTATTGTCACAAGATTGGCACTTCAACACTCAAAGAGCCATTTGGATCCGTTTCCCACAGAAAAGAAAACACTGGGAGCCACAAAACACCTCTGACATCTAAAATGAAGATAACACTGCATAACAGGGATTTATCCGTGGTTGTCTTACCTGGGGTCGAAAAGTCCAATAAATAGCGGACTGGGCCTGCCGGCGAGTGTCGCACGTCGGCAGCTGTGACGTATATTTTGAGCGACAGAAAATGAAATACATTTTATTTTAATGTTAAAAAAGATCACCATCAATTCAAATTTAGAATTATATTTAAAAAACTAACGCACTAAAAACAAAATATGTTTGAAAATAAATTGAATTAACTAGTAAATGTGCTGCAATGCACTGTGGGAGTTCAGTGTTTTTTGGTTGTTTGATGCGGGTTGCCGACCCCTGGTTTAGAACAAAAAGGATGGTTTTCTTACATATTTTAATGGTAGTAGATAATGAGGTACCGGAATCAGAAAGCCTGGTAGTGCATAACCTTTTACTGAGTGTATTTTGGATTTTGCTTAAAAAAAATTAAAAAAAAAATTTAAATAAAATAAAAATTTTGGTCTGATTAAATTTGAAAATGGTTTATATTACTTCTCCATTTGTAACCTCTGCTACAGCAATGATATTTAGGTTTTAATATTCAAAATGCTTCATATATAAATGCTACTCTTTTTTTTTTTTTTTTGTAACTGAAATAAAAAGGTGACACATTATTGTAAGAGTAGGAGTACATGACTGACATCCCAAAGACAAGAATTATGTCCGTTACAAAAGTATGTGGCTCCATCTGCTGGACAATCCATGTATGTCATTACCTTAATTCAACATTTAAAGATTCCCATATTCCCATACATATTCTAAACACATTACGCCACAACTGAGCCCACTCTCAGAAAGGAAAAAAACAAAAACAAAAAACAAAACAATCAAGAAAAATTCAAACAGCTAATTGCTTAGTTATCTGTCTCACTACTGTAACTGACCTAAATAGACAGATCCAATATTTAACAGGGTATATGTACTGTAGTCTCAAATCTATCTTCAGAGAGTAAAACTCATACTATCTGTGAAAGTCTGATGCCGCACTAAGCCTTGCCACCCAGGTACTGCACCATAAACTGTGTAAAGATGGACAATGGAACTGCTTCTCAAAGCCAAAGAAAGTAGCGCTCCCCCTGGTGGCTGGCTGCAGTAGGGGTCAAAAGCGCCAACTCCTCCATGTTAGCAGATGGGACTATAACACTAAAATGCATGTCAAAAATTTTATTTTTATTTTTTCCAAGGATGGTTTCAGTCATTTTGATTAGTTAATAATATGATGATGTGTCAGTTAGTTGATGCTATAGAACAGGATATGACATCATGATGTCTAGTTGCCATGCTAACCGCTCTGTAAAGCTTTCGGACCATGAGATTAGAGGAAAAAGTACAGTGTGTAATCAAACATGTCTTTGTACCTGGTGGAGGTAAAACAGAGCGTAGTATAAATGAAATAAAAATGGGAGTGAGTCTTTGTGGAAGTGTGGCCAGGTCATCGATAACAGGAACAGAATGAAACACAATCACATACACAAGGTTAATGCAAGAGAAACCAGCAGAGACATACTAGACAGTGCAAAACTCTGGTCTGCGTTGTCAGTCAGCGTGTTCATGTTATGGTTAAAACTGGGAATCGGACAGGAGTAGCCAGAGCCATACTTTTCTCCCAACATGGAAGCACCCTCACTCGCCAGCAGGATGCCAGAGAAGTTGATAGTTTTGGAGCGAGAGCTAGCCCAGGCACATGATCCTGCTCTTTGTTTTATCCACACTTTGTCATTTTCCTGAAGTTCTGCCATGAAGTAACAAGTGTTGATGACTGTGGCACCACCAGAAACCTGGGTGGTAGGAGAATGGAATTCTTAGACAAGCTGTCCAGTTTAGTTTTTAAATATCAAAATCACCCATGACAATCAATTGGTTTGTTCAATTAGTCTGGTGTAGTCTTGAGTACCTGAGCATGGCAGGCCATTAGCTCTTTGTAGTTGACAACGAAGGACCAGTGGTTGTTGAGTTCTCCGCGGCACAGCTGGGCGGCGAACACAAACTGGTAGATGCCAGCGAGTGGCGCAGTGAAAATACCCGTTTGATTGTTATAGCCAGAGCCCTGGTTCACCAACACCTGGTTGAAGATCACTGGGTTGAAAAGGATCTCTCTCAGCTCTCCTTGGCAGGTGGCGAAAAAAAGAACAGCACTCCCTACAGCACAGATGTTTGTGTCAACACTGATTTTATTGCGTTTCTATGTACAGCATATGTGCAGGGTTAGGGTTAGGGTTTGGGATTAGGGTTAGGGTTCAGACTCAGGTTCGGGACATAGACAGCGTAACCTACGGACTTAGCCAACACAGGTGCAAGACATTTATATCTGTGTGCTCGTCAGTCTGGCTCCCTCTGTAAAAGAGTCAAGCTGTGTCTTTTTTGCCAGTCGGGTTAATTTTTGTTTCCACTTCCTGATTTGACTTTAACAATGGCGTAATAAAGCGGAAATACTCCACTGCCAAGCGGACCAATCACAGCTCTTGCGGTCTGTGATGCCATTGTGCATAGTTATATTTTTGGGGAGGTTCACGTCAGGCTACACCTTGATGGTACCGTAGCTATGGAGTCAAATTGACACTATCCCTGCATTAGTGCTAGGGTTATAGGATAAGGCAGGGGTGTCCAAACTACAGACCCCCATCCATTTTTCATTGGCCTGCATCAAATTCTAAAAATATAATGGATTATGGCCCACACGTAGGTGTATTGCACGTCTTGGTCCTAACACCAGGTGGAGCTACTGTCTTGAACAAGGCAGCGAATCTACAAAGGTCAGGGTCACCAGGAAGAGAGGAGAAAAGGGGATGAAGGCAAGATCGCAAGTGAGTACCGAAAATTTTCGACTTCACAGAAACCCAGGGGAAATGTGAGTGTTTGATTTACAACGTAACTGAAAGAGTACAATGTGAGACGGCAGTACTTTTTCCATGGTTACAGAAGTCAAGAAAGTGCCACAATAGCTAGCTATGAAGTTGTGCAACTCATTGCCCTACATGGAAAACCTTTCTCAGATGGCGACTTCCTAAACAGTGCCTCACTACGGCGTATACGTCACCTTGTGAGTGGCCCAGGCCTTCGTATAGTTCCCTGTATGTGGCTCTCAGGAAAGAAAAGTTTGGACATCACTGGTATAAGGCTAATTTTAGGCTTTAGGAATTAGGGTACTCAATGTGCACAAACACATACGCTTGGGTTTATACTATACAGTACAAAATTAAGGACATTTACGAGTGTGTACACACTTCCTACCCTGTTGTCTGGGTTCTGCGAGACGGGGGTTCTATGGCAAGAGAAGAAAGGACGGCTCATTACATGTTGCACCAGTATCAGGAGCTGGTGGTTGATGGGTCACTCACCATTTCCACTGGGCTTACAATAGCCAACGTGGTTATGCACAGCACAGTCACAGTTGCAAAAAGGGAGCTCATCTGCAACAAACAACAATCACAAAGTAGGGAGCAAAATAAAAAAATCTGATGCAACAAAGAGTTAGACAAGTTACAAGAACAATTAATCAATAATTGATAATAATAATTAATCAGACTGGCTAACAAATAGGTACCTTGGTGTCTCTCTTCTCAGCCTACAGCTGAACAGCACTAACATATACCGCAAGGATTCTGTAAATGTGCCCCTGTGCCCAGAGGGCAAAGTCCCCCTGCTAGTGTTTTGTTACAAAGTCTGTTGGCTAAGAAATGTTTACCACCTTTACCTGCCAAACAAATACATAAAACAAGCAGTGAGCAGTGGTGACAGGTGCCTAGAGGATGGCCCGAGGGTGCTAAAGATCTAGATCTACATCTAAGGAGAAAATTGAGCATGAAAGCAGCATGACTTTCAGAAAAAAAAAAATCCCAACTATCTATGTGTGATAGTCCCACATTTCCAGCCAAAAGACAAACTAACACAGATGATCAATCAACAAGGAGGTCGGGGAAGGGGTCAACAAAAATCAACAGTAGATCTTTTTGATTTCTAACTGAGAATGTTACCATGAACTTACATGAAGGTCCCAATCGTTTAAGGGTTAATTCTGGCTTCACTGACAAAAATTTAGTTGATGCCACAACATTTATTGGTTCACAGTGAAATTAAAGGAGGGATGATGGGATTAAGGGGATGGACAAAGGCGAATATTGAGAGCCCTCCTTTACTGTAATTTTAACCAAAAATTCTAAGGATCTTTCTCAGCAAAGTCCCACACTAAGAGAAAGAGCATTGGCATTGTGAGGGTCAGTTTCAGGAAGAGTTGGATGAAGTTGGATGAAATCTGGCCTCAGGTCTGATTAAACAAACAAACAAAAAAAAATGTCTGTCATAGACCCGTGACCATTTGGGTGAGTCATTCTGTCTACACAGCTGTGAAAAACCAACAGCAGTTAAACAGATAAATGTCTCTCAGTTCCTGGGTGAGTCAGACAAAAAGTCAAAGGGGAGTTATAAGTGGACTTGCTGTACATTGTGATGAATGAAATAAGTGTCAAGATAAACAACAAAAAGTAATAAAATGTTTTGTGTCAGCTGCAGAAGAAAATTCAAAAATCACAGCGCTTCAGACTGTCCACATTTCAGCATATCAGAAAATCAGGATTAGGATCTTACGTCCCGCATGTTTTGTCATTTCAACTAACATTAAAGGTCAAATATTATACTTTTTTTTTTCAACAATTTCACGTGTCAGAGGTTCAAGATCATTTCAGAGTGAAGATTCAAAATTCAGTCTTGGTCCTGAATTTCAGCCAATTAAAAAGTCGCTCTAGCGAACCTTAAGACTCTGATTAAAATCTCACAAGACGTTTAAAGTTTGACTAAGTCCAACCAACCTAATTTGTTTATTGGAGGCTTAACTAAGGCGAGCCAATGTTAACCCTAACCCTAACCCTAACCATAACATTTTTATGAAAAAGTTTTAATCATATTAAGGAGTAAATCATTCAAATTGAACTTACCTTACCTTTAGCTACCTAGTTACCTTAACTTGTTTAAATGCTTTTGTAACATTTTTAATTTAAGTCACAATAAATTATACATTGTACATCATATCCAGATTTATGATCACATTTTTTTTTTGTCCAAAAATCAATGTGGACTTACATTTATCCTTTCTGAAGGATGCACAGTAGATACAAATTTGACTCAACTTAAAACATGTCATTCAGTGAAGGATTTTCTTTATTTTGACCAACTTCCTAAAATAAGCTATCAATTTACTAAAACGTGCACAGGTGACAAACTCTTGAATTAAGGCTTGGCTTGCTAACCACGTGAATAATTTCTTAATGTGAACTGATCATAGCTGTTGCATTGTCAAATGACATGTGCGACTATGTTGCTGTTACTCTTCTGTCCATCCCCCAGAGAAGCCCATCTAAGCAATTGACCCAATGGAACATTTTAATAACTCTCATCCGCATGGAAATACAACTTCCCCATCAGCTCCCTGCAAAGTAAATCTCCCTCTAATCCCTGTTGTTCCAGTCTGTTCTATTGAGCTATAAAAGCTGTTACCTGAATGCGAAGGTCAAATTTGTTACTTGATATCATCATCTCCACCATTCAGATGTCACCACCCTGTTCTCTTATTGCACATAAAATAAGATTAAAACCCGGTTCCCTGGTTTATGTGTTTTTTTATTGGATCCTTTAATTCAAGAAAATAAATCTTCACCATTAATTCACCCAATGACTGGATACATTTGTCAGTCAGTAGGACCTAAGGATGATGCCGTTGATGCAAAATTACTATTATTCCAACTGACTTACGGAGAAACAAAAAACATAGATTTGTTTTCCTTTTTCTGATATGCATGTACAAATAAACACATTATAAATATGTCAAATTCAGACCAACAAAACTAGACGTGACAAAACTGAATTGCTGCTGTCAGGGGTTAGTCAGGCCTCCCACTCTTCTTCTTTAATTCCCCCAAGCACACGCACATTGTATACATGTATTCCAGTCCGGCAGTAATTATCTTGACATCTGGCCATGTCTATGACCTCAGTAAAACTATGCCTCTATCTGTTCTCATTCCCTCCATCAGGGCTGCAGTAATCCTCTCTGGAGTCCAGAGACATATGGTCCTTGTGACAAACTACATCTGATTGTCCGACTGTAAAGACAGTTGTTTCAAACGGGTAAGGGACATTGTGTACCCTAAATGGTCCCTAGCTAGAACCATTGTTAAGTGACAATGTCCTCCATAAACTGACAGGAATAATATTTTATATTTAATATGATTGGAGAATAATCAGACCCTTTTTATTTTGGAGAATGCTAGGCATATGATTCAGCAGTTCTTCTTATAATGCATGTTTTCTACTGATGCCACTTCAGATTTAAAAAGTAGTTAAATGCAGGGTGGCTTTTATTGTGAAAGATGAAGCCAGGTACAACAGTTTATTAGCGCATCAGAATCAGCGCATTAATCCAAGATTTATCTATGAAAAATAAAAAATAGTTCTTACATTGGAAATGTTTTAGCAGCATGAAAGTAGATAAAGGTGGTAATTCGAAGTATATGAACAGTGTTTGTTGTAGCTCAAACCACACTTGATCGGCTCCAAAGGAAAGTAAAATGTACTTGAAAAGATGTGTATAATCTAAAAGGGTACTTCAGGTCTTCCAGACTTCCAATTTTTCTATTCAAGGAATCATCTTTTTCTGGCAGTCATCTTGAAATGTACACTGCAAGCTATCTTGTCTGTAGAGGAGTCATGAACTATCAATACCCTCCCCATTTCACTCATAAGAGGTTTCAGGACGGGGGGCTCTGAGTTTGCCCCTGCGACTCGGTGTCCCAGTTCTTCCCATTATTCCTCTTCCTGTTCCTCTCTGCCATCACCAGAGCTGCCACCACGGTGACCAGCACGGTGACCGTGATGACGAGCACAGTGGCCGTCTCTGCGATGCACAGCTGGCTGTCTACCCAGGCCAGCGAGGCCCCAGCCAGTTGGGGAGGGTCCTGGCATGTCACGTTGCGGTAGTCGTCGATGTGGAGGTGGCGGACGTGCAAGATCTTACTGAAGACACGGTGCAGGTCGCAGTCACAGCTCCACGGGTTGCCTGGAAGGAAATTTAGATATCAACAAAACATACAATACAAAGTGTTGAGCTGATCACAGCATTTGATTGCTACTATACCATTTTACCACTGTGACCATTGTACTTAGCAGCACAACGATATTACACACAGCTGGATATTAAAATGTAGTAGGTAAACAAAAAAGTGTAAAGATGTACTTGATGGTTGATAGCCAAGAGTAAAAAGAAATACAGAAGAGATACTGAGCTCCCTAATTATACACCTCACTAATCAATTGACGATTTTGACAAAAGCAGAAATTTTAAATTTACTTCCAGCTAAAACTTCATCTGATGCATCATGATATGTACATGAACATCTCTACCGAATTCCATCCCAATCTATGAAACGGTTGTGGAGAAATTTCATTTTAAAATCCCTGTGGAGACACAATGGATTTAGTCGTCGAATCACTAAAGCCAGTACGATTCATTCGTCACGATGTTTGCTTTTACCACGTTTACCAATGGCTATCCCTAAAATATAATCTATATAACGTTCTATGGCGACTTATTAAGTACACACAGTATTATGTGGATAGGCATAAAACAAAAAAGTCTTGGCTAAAGTGCTGGATTAACCAATAAACAGAATAGCAGAACATCATTGCCATGCCTATTTATGGCCAAGCACTTCAGTATTAGTATAAGCCTCTTAAAAAAAAAATGATTGTTTGGCCTAAAATAATTAAAATATGGCATTAAACGCACCAAAATTTTGACAACATTTTGAGGTTTTTGACTTTTATTGTTGTTAGTATTTTTGTGTTAATTCATATTTCTATCTTAGCCTTGTGCTGCTATGAACTATCATGAATGCCATCCTGTAATGAGATATAACATATACATTTACAACACAATGACTTAAAGAGTTCAAAAACACACTAACTAACTTAATGCATAGGGATAAACACATATTTGAACAAATAATACTGAATTGCATTGGTGTTGTCCGAGAAACTGTATGTTTCTGACTTTGAGCTGTCTTTGGTAGACAGGTTGCAGGGAAATGTAACCCAAAACATCTAAAACATTTGAGTATTTCAGCAAACCTGCCAGCTGAATGTGTGTAGCTGTTGTATGGAGGCTGATGAAAGTCTTAAACTTGAGGTGATGCAGGTTGTTTCCTTCCAGGGCGAGAACAGCCAGACTATAGAGAGGTGCCAGAGCATCAGTGTCTATCTGAGAGATGTTGTTGTTGCTCAGCTGGAGTACCTGAAGAGAGATGAAGGAATGAGGAAGTAATGAGACAAATAGGCAAACCGACATGAGACATAAGAGATGGGGTGCCACAAGGCTCTATCCTTGGTTCACTTATTTTGTTTTTATTCTGCGCATGAGCAACATCATTGACTTTGGATCATCCTTATTTGTCCACAAACTTTAGCAAAGTCGGGAAACCACCGTCAAACCGGTACTGTATACCTTTGAGGGTTTTAAAACTATCTCACTGTTAAGCCTTCTTGAGGTGCCATGGGCCTAACTCAACTGAAGGGAAGTGCCCACTTAAAAACCCCAATGATGTGCCTACTGCTGTTGGCTAGGCTAGTTAGCTGGTGTCTTCTTGTTGGTTGCTAGCTGGTAGCTGACTGCTAGCCACTGGGCTTCTAAATGTGTTTTGCCTGTGATCTTGGCACAAGGGTTTGTAACATTTTATTCTGTGTATTAATGAATGGTAAAAGAGAATCTATGCACCTCCAGCCCCGGCAGCATGTCCAGGCTCCCCTGCTGCACCACAGTCAGTCTGTTGTTGTGAAGATAGAGTTGCCTGAGCCTGGAGAGGCCCCTGAACACACCTGGGCCAACTGACACCAGCTGGTTATAACTGAGGTCCAGCTTTTCCATGTTGTCCAGATACTCGAAGCTGACAGGAGGGAGAAAAAAAACAACAACATGTGAGATGCTGATATGGATACTGAAACAGAGAGGAAAAATGCAAATACTCCCATCTGTGGTGCCATTCACTGGCTGTCAAAGATTGTTTAGGTGCCTTTGCTTACAACTTTTTTTATAGCTGGTTTGATTATCAATGTAACACATTTCTGTTGGCGAGACTCTCAATAACTGTAAGGTAACTTGACCCCCATGATAATGGTGGCAATGATAGATAATTAAGGTGCTAGATATAACATGAATATCTGTGCCAAACAAAGGAAGTTATTTGACACTTGATTAGGTACTCCCAAAATGAAGTATGTAAAACAAAATGTACTATGGCTTGGAAAGATTGGTATTTGGGTGTTCTACTATGTCAGGCACTTAAGTTGGTGGTATGATGGATCAGGTCAAGGAAGAGATCCTTGCGTGATTAACACAAATATAATGGATGAGAGATGACCTTCCATTGGACCAATAGAAAGACCTAGGTACCTGTATCCAGATATATAATGTAAATTGTTGTGTTCTAGCCGCAACTCTTTGAGAGCAGAGAGACTGGTGGAGAAGTCCACGGGGAGAGTTGTTAACTGGTTCCAACTGAGATCCAGCTTCTCTAGGAAGGACAAAGAGAAAAACGCCTGCGGACAAAGAGGAAAACCTGTTTAGACTTCAACGTTACGCGACTTTTCATATAAGCAACTAATTTCCTGTTTGCAATCCATTATGTTTTGTGCTTCAGATTTTTTTGGTTAAAATATTCCTCTGTCCTTTGTTCCCACCTGTGGTTGAATTTCTTCTATCTGGCTGTTGCTCAGTATCAGCACACGCAAGGACCACAGTCCAGTGAAGGCTCGGGTGCCTATCGAGCTCAGATTGTTGCCTCCGAGCTCCAGCAGCCACGTGCCGTGAGGGAGGCCCCTGGGAACGTGCTCGAACCCACGGTTGCGACAGTCCAACAGCTCGGCGTGCTCGTAGCAAACACAATGGTGTGGACACGACCGTGAACACTTGACAGATGGAAAAAAGGACTCGGGGAGAAAAATGGCAAGAAAGAGGAAGAGAAGGGTGGGATAAAGGAGATTCATGTTTCCCTGGATAGTTCGAGGAAAGAGGGAGGGAAGCTCAGTCACAGGAAAAGTTAAAGAGTGAAAGGTGTAAGGAAGCTAGCTTGGTTTTCTTGTTCTCTTCATCACGCCTCGAAATTTGTGCCGACGGAACTGCAAATAAACAGCATGCACAGCACAGAAAGTTTGTGACGCTGATATTAGTCCATCTTTCATCAGGTTTGGTGGATGTAATACCACATTTGACCAAAGAGGGCAGCAGAACAAACTTAAAGAACACAACATGTCCCAATTATTTATACCATGCGTAATTGACAACAAAATGGCATGCAGAATTTAATCAAACCATGGATTTACACACAAAAAAGCTACCTCCCAGTCACTGAACAAGTGAGTTGAATTTCTGTACTGAAATAACATACAGATTTAACGCTATTCAACTTTTGATCTCGGTGGTTACAGAAATAACCCTAGCTCTTTAACTGAGCTGTTACTTTCCATATAGTTTCACATTACCTATAAATAACAAACAGCAAAACTTTTATTTGTGCATTTGTGGGGATTCATTTGTGAATTCGTCTAGACTGATAAATCCCATAAATAGATCTCACAACTCAAGTGGTGGATAATTTTCTGTGACTATTGCCAACAACTTATATTATACAGATGGATATACAGCAATAATGTATTTCTCCTCCACTAGGACGGCCCAGAAAGCTTACAGGACTTTTGCACATGGCAGCTTTACAAAAATAGTAGTCAAATATTCATCATTACGTAACTTTCCCTAAGTTCTCCATCTGTTGTGCCCTGCGTTTCCCCATCCAACTGTAAATATATAATCACGATCATTAAAAGCAAAGCAGCTGAAAGGATTAAATTTAGTAATGCGGTCTGATGATCCTGTTGTTTGCTGGATAACATAGTATAAAAAAACAGTATTTTTATTTATTTTTACGGTATGTGCAGCTTATGGGAGGAGATGACACCCTGCTAATACCAAAAGATACTTCTCCAAAAGATCAAAAACACAACATGAGAGATAGTACAGTTTCTCAAATTATATAATGATTTTATCTACGGTATATTTTAGCATTTCGATTTTAGACCTGAAATACAATTAAAACCACAATTTCACATTAAAACCACATGCAGTTAAATAAAAATCATTTTGAGTCACCTTTTCTGTTGATGAAGCAGCCGGACTCCTCCATGCTGGATCATGAACATGTCCTCATACTTCACTGGAGGGCAGCGAGACAATGAGAGGCAGAAAGAGATGACAGAAAGAGAGAGAACCAAAGACAAACTGAGGATGCTGATGGAGGCTTTCAGTGCAGTCATCTCTGTTGGTAATCCCCTAATCCTCTCCAATCACCAAAAGCATCCTCTCATCCACTCTGCTCTGCAGCTCGTCTGATCTTTATATTGTGTTTGTATTATGTTTATGTTTTATTATGTGTGTTTCATTTTCATTCATTTTGTCTTAGCCATATAGTATCTCATGTCCAAGGGCCCATACAAAGAGACTCCATAGATATATTAGGAGATGTTTTAAAAATGTAGTCAGTTAGTAACTACAGTAACAATGAATTTGACATTACTCAAATCTTTTTTCCATCCGTCCATCTGTTTTTTGACATACGTGACATGAGGCGTCCCTCAGGGTTCAGCTGTTGGGTCTCTATCATTCAAAGTGAGAATGTTTGAATTGTGAATATTTTGACTTGATTAACATTAAATGTAAACATGATAATGACATTGGGCATTTTGAGCCATGGGGCTCTGTAGTCCTCCAGAGAGATTGGATCATGGTTACAAATTAATTGTGTTTATGCTTACTTATGCTAACTATGCAACATGAATTCTCTTAGTTTTATTATTTCAGATTCTTTTCAGATTCCTTTCTTTTTTTCTTTTTTTTTTTTTTACAAAAATACTCTCCAAGTAGGTTATTATTATTATTATTATTATTAGTATTATTATTATTTTATTCGTGGAAGAAGCTCGATGAAGCGATCGGGAATACCGGAAACACGTACCTCCTGCGTCATGACGTTGCTTGGTGGAGAACGTCCGTTGAGTGCGGAAGTGGCGGTCGTCGTGGACTGTGCACTTTGGACTTCGACTGCAGAGCAGACATGACAAATAAACAGACTCCCAGGTCTCGCTGTCAGGTCCAGCTCGGCGGCGGGTCTCCTTAAATCTGATGCCTGTTGACGGACGCTGGCGTATCGGAGCGACTCTGTCCTCCTAGCTTAGAGCTAACTAGCAGAGGAAGGTATGCAAGTCGAAATTGGTGCCCATGCTTGAATAAGCAATTTAATAATAAACCCTTCTCAAAAGATGTAACCTTTTTTTGACAAGCTGCTCTTAGTTTTTATTTGTAACGGGGTTTAGCTTGTATGCTAGGGCAACGAAGTACTACGTAAATAATCAGCAAAACTACGTTGTGCTTGAAAATTTGAGTTAAATTCAGCGCTTTGATTTCATATATGGCGTCAACATGTTCACAGTTGTTCACGAAGTTATTTTAATCACTCAAAAGCACGAGTGATGTGTTTTATTGGCCATTTTAAACTCAAAACAATCCATTTACTTTTCCTATATAATTCTGTATGAGTCTTTCCAAAACTTCCTGTGAGGCCATCTGAGCTTCTGATTGGTCTGCTGACCAGCCAATCAGAAGGCTCCGAATACGAGCAGACCCCGACTTCGTCTCTTGGGAAAAACTTAAATAAATAAATAAAACATTGGTTGGAGCAAAAAATTGTAATTGCTATTCTTCAAAAACGCTATTTGTGCGACTAGGCTATATTTACTTTAGTGGTTTTATTTATTTGTGATTTCGTTAAAGGATGGAACCTTCTGACTTGTAGACAGTGTTAATACAAGATCCTGTGATGTTGGATTTAAAGGTGTTGTTGGTGCAGCAGCCATGGCAGAGGCCGGAGCTCACATCACGTCCACGGCTGGCAACGAGCAGCCGTCCATCTTTGAGGTGTTGGCTCAGGAGTCTCTGATGGAGGCGGTGCGACCGGCGCTAAAGCACGCTGTCAAGGTGAGAGCCGCTCATCTGGCAGAACCTTAATAATGATACTTATAATAACACCCAGGGTCTAACATCCCCACTTCTGGTGACCCTCTCAGGTTCTGGCAGAGTCCAACCCGTCCCGTTTTGGCTTCCTGTGGAGAAGCTTCGACGAGCTCTACCTGCTGCTGGACGTCCTCCTCCAGAACCACTTCCTGTCCCACTGCAGCGCCTCCTTCTCCGAGAACTTCTACGGCCTGAAAAGAGTGTCGGGCGGGCGAGGGCCGGGGGTCGGCCTGGGGCTGAGCAGGAAGTCCCACTGGCGCTCGCTGCTCCTCCTGTGCCTGGCGCCGTACCTGCGGGCCAAGCTGGAGGCGACGCTGGCGCGGCTGAGGGACGAGGAGGACTTCTCCATCCGGCTGGCGCAGACCAGGAGCCAGAGGCTGTACCGGGCGGCCGTGGCGGCGTACCCGTACGTCAGCTCGGCCTGGCAGGTGTGGATCTTCTGCCAGCAGCTGCTCTTCGTGTTCGGAGTCACCAAGACCCACAGTCCTCTGCTGTGGCTGGCGAGGGTCAAACTGGCACGGCTTAACACTCGAGATATTAGAGACATGGAGCAGAAAACCAGCAACACCAGCAGCCCGCCTGGTGGAAGGTGCCTGCACACACATGTCTGAGATAAGATTTTAGTTCTGTGGGGGAAAAAAATACATTGCCCATAATGCATTGTTCCTGTTTTTGCAGCCTGGTGCAGAGAGCGTGGTGGCTGATGGGTCAAGCGGCGAGGGGCGCGGCCGTCTCCCTCTCCACGTCCCTCTCCCTGGGCGTCTTCTTCCTCCAGTTCCTGGAGTGGTGGTACTCGTCGGAGAACCAGAGCACGGTGAAGGGCCTCACCTCCCCGCCCGCCCCCCCGCCGCCGCTCCACCTGCAGCAGGGGTGGAGCGAGGACGGCAAGAACTGTCCGCTGTGCCGGAGGCCGCGCACCAACGCCACGGTGCTGTCCACGTCCGGCTTCGTCTTCTGCTACCGCTGCGTCTACACGTACGTGAAAGCCAACCGCCGCTGCCCGGCCACGGGATATCCCACGGAACTGCAACACCTCATCAAGATCTACTCGCCGGAGAGCTAGGTCACGTGACCTGGCGAGACGTTCCGCTTCGAGCACGTTTGGACTTTCCAGCCGCTTTTAGAAAACCTGTTTTTTGTGGCTCCGTGATTGAATATTGTACATATAGACTTTTCTTTTTTGAATGAGAACAAGAATTTTGCTTTTGTTTGCAACAGACTCTTCAAAGCCGTCACAGTTCGTGAGAAATTATGCAGTGATATGAGACGTTTTAGGATGTGAAATTCTTTTTTTGAACGCATCACATTAAATATTTATACATTCCATAATAAAAAGTTTTCTCTGTGATAATTACAGTCATTAGTTGCAGCAAAGTTCTGAGTATTTACTTGGTGCTTTGAGTCATTAGAAGCAAACTCCCAAACTGACACTGGTGATTTCATAAAAAGAAATGGTAAAGGAATAATTTGACTCTTTGGGGAATATTTGTACTTTTAACATTAGATGTCGCAGTCAGCTGTTGGCTAGCTTAGCATTAAAGCCTGGTTCTACCTTTGGTCGCGTCAACAGTTTCCCCCTGTTTCCAGTGTTTGAGCTAAGCTAACTGTGTGCTGCAAGTAGCTTCACACTATGATCCCTGACTGTATTAACATAGACCAGGGGTCTTCAATGCTTTTTCAGGCCAGGGACCCCCCAACTGATGTAGAGATAAGTAGGGACCCCCTGCTTCCTATGTGTTCTATATTAAACTCAGCCTAGTGCCATACATTGTTAATTTTCATTTTGCATTCAATATTAAGCTATCCCTTATCCCATTTCTAAAATCTGAAATAGTGTTTTATTTCTGTGGCTAGGCTAATTGTACCTCGTTTCTGACATAGGCAGAATGAAGAGATGTCTGGTTCGAGTGTAGTTGCATTCCCAGCATCTCTATTACCTACTGCTGCTGGCTAGGCTAGTTAGTAGCTGACCACTGGTCTGCTGGTTGGCTTTCTAGTTGGACTGGGCTTCTAAAGGAGTTTTGCTTTAGATCATGGCACAAGGGATTGTAACATCTTGTCCTGTGTATTAATGAATATGTGTGAGGGAAATGGAAAAAAAAAATATATGTATATATATATATATATATAAAAATGTCCAATCAACCAAAGACTTTGTGACCCCCCTGCAGTACCTCCACAGATCCCCTAGGGGACGCAGACCCCCTGTTGAAGACCTATGACATAGACAATTGAAGTCATCCGGAGCAGGGGTTTAAACTTAACTGTTAACATGGACACTGACTAAAATAGGACAAGCATCAGCCGTAACATTATGACCACTTATGGGAGAGGAAGAACACTGACCATCTTGAGACGATTCAGTGTTCTGCTGGGAAAGTTTTGGACCTGGTATTAATTTCTGTGGATGTTACTTAGACATGTACCTAGACCAGACCAGGCACCACCACCCCTTAGCAATGACCAGCAGGATGCAGCCACAAAAATGCTTTAGGAACAACTAATAAAACAAAACAAAACACGAAGAACAGCACAAGGTGTTGACCTGGCCTCCAAATTCACTAGATCCCAAACTGATCAAGTATCTGGTCACATGAGTGCTGCGACAGCAACAGTCAGTGAATTGCTTTATTGAGTTGCCAGACAAATTTAACAACAGGCCCACTTAAAAAAAAAACAAAACAAACAAACAAAGAAAAAACAGATAATCAGGATCAACGTCACAACATTACAGTGAGAGTAATAAAAAAAAAAAAGAAAAAAAGAAAGGGCTTCATTAAAATGTCCACAAACCCCTGAAATTAAACCGGGGTCAACTTCCCTTTTTAAGCTCCTGCTGCAACACAATTCATCGACGAGGAGGGGGAGGAAAAAACAAAACAACAACAACGACAAAAAAAACAAAAGAAACGGGCTTAAACTTCAAAAAAACGGGACAAGTATCATCATCAATAATAGTCACAGTAATAGATTGCTCGAATAGCGTGTATTGCACATGTGTACACATATATGCGCTCTATGTACATGTGAGTCGGCGAGAACTAGACACATGTTGTATCGTCGCGACAGGAAAAAGGGTCTGGAGAAAGAAGAAGAAGTAGAAGAAGACGACGGCACGGACAGAGGAGAGTCAGGAATGTGCTTGTGATCAGTTCCAACAAAAATGGAGTCTTTCTCCCCCCTCCCTCCCCCTCCCAAAAAGAAATAAAATAAAGCAAAATGTTTCGGTCACGAGCCGGTAATGAAGAGAGAGACGAGGTGACAGTCACACTGATACTGAACCTCTCCCGTCCCACCCTAGAGTTCAAATACACCCCCACACGGCGTCATAGAAGGACACTACATTTACACCACAGTATCAAACATATCAAGAAATATACAGTATGAACTCATGTAGCAAAATAGTTTTGAGTGTGTGTGTGTGTGTGTGTGTGCTGTGCCTCAGTGTCTGTGTAACAATAAAGCTGTGTGGTATTTCAGGAGTGGGTAGGAGCCCCGGCAACGCAAAATCCTACAAAGGTGCCCCCTTCGTTCCTTAAGGACGGTGCTTTAAAACATCCAAGATTCCTCCCTTTCGAGACCAACTAAAAGGTCCAGTGAGGAGGACGGGGGAAAAGGCCAAAGAGCAAAATGACAACAGCGTTATTCCTTTTCCGCTCATAGATCCCTGTAAGTCCCACCCCCTGGTTCTTTAAAGGACACCTGTCTTTGTCGCGCTTTAAATCTTTGTAGTTTTGGTCGTCTCTTTTTCCGTGAGCTACAACAACGCAACGCTTCAGCGACTTGTGAAACGAATTACTAGTCCCTCTCTCTGAGTTTCTTTTGTTCTCCAGTGGGGGCAGTCTTTCCTCAAAGGCATTCACGGTGCTGTATTAGAAAAGTGACGTAACACAAGGAAAGCTGAAAACACTCGATCCACGTGAGTTTTCTCTGCGCGAATTGAAATCATTTGAAGCAAAACGTCACTTTTCCAACTATTACCTTTGCCATTTCAAACTTTTCACCAAATGAAATCTTGAATCTACACCTGAATACTAGACGAAATATTTTAGAAAATGTAACATTGAAGGACTTTACTTGAGTAAACAAATATATATATTTTTTTCTCTTTTGTGAATGCCATGCGTTTCTGTAACGGACTTCCCAAATCCCACATACCTAATTTTCTTGCTTCTTGTAAGGAATGATGGCCAAAACTACAGAACAAGATTTTATAAACTTGTAGTAACCCTTAAAGCTACCGTAAGGAACCTTTGTCTCCCCCTACTGGCAGTAAAAGTAATTACACTATTGACACAATATCTCAATTTCAGCCCCTTTTCTCCTGTCAGTGCTCTCCAACAAGGAAAACCCACACCATTGCCAATCTGCATTTAATCTTGCCATTTATCGCTTTGGTTCTTAGATTCTAATCCTTTCTTTCTTTTAAATCCGGGGCATCAGAAAAGTCTCTTGGACGCTTCCAATCTTTCTGAGAAAAATTCATGGAACCGTGGTTACATTAGTAACTTTTGTGCAAGAGTTTCTAATGTGGTTGCTCCCCTCTCTACAGCTCTGGGAAACCAAAAGAAAAAAAAAAAAAGCAGTGGGAATGTCACCAGAGAAATACGCAGTTTTTGAATCACCTGGCATTGACAGGCTTAACCGGTGTGTGTGAGTTTGTTTGAGAAGGGTTTGAATGTAGCTCTGCGGCTTTTAAGTCGTGGATGTGTGCATGTGTTGTTATTTAAAGCCGCAGTTCCGCTAATGGCCAACAGATACCGCCCTAATGACTCGCATAATGATAAAGCTCCTCCAAACACTGAATCCATGACCTGTTGGCAGTCATTTATACATGTATATATACACATATATATGTATATATATGTATATATAAAAGAATTATTAAGGCATTTTCATTGAGTTATAAATAGCTATAAGTGACAACTCTGGTGCTTACTCATCTCAACACAGATACTTGTTTCGTTCTTTTGTGCTTGCATGAACTCCAGTCGAGCTCAGCTGTCGACACCCACCCATAGTCACCCATATGTCCAACCCTGCCCAAGAGTATAATGGACAAAAATGGCCGTAGTGTTTACATTAGTACAAAAAAACTACACTGGAAACCGTCTGGAAACACAGGTCAATCAATCAATAAATCAATCAATCAGTCACCCTCTTGATACCGTCTATCCTTTCACGTACGTATAAACTCTGCAAATTATGCAAGCTCTGAGGCTGGTTGCGGTGTTGCAACAGCGAAGCAGGACATTACTGTGATATTGCTTTGAACTGATGAGACCCCAAAGGTCGTAGCGTAGTGGGGATCGCGGGAAACGGAGTTAAGCGAGGATCGAGGGGTTTACTGTAACTTCCTGACGTCGCCGGATAGTGTTTACCGAGTCTGGCTTTTCGATAAGACGTGGAAAAAAAAAAAAAAAACAAAATAAAATAAAAATAGGGTGGTCCAGTTTCTGAAGGTTTGTCTCCACTGAGTGTGTGGCGTGATTGTCGGTTTGTGGAGCTGTGATTTAAGGTTAACAAAAGCAAAAGCCACGCGTTAAATGTAGCCAGCAGATTTGAGCTTTGGTTCCCAACAGTTCAGTCCTTTTTTTAAAGCTTATAAAGAACGGTAGTATTATGGTTCACCCTGTTTGATACGTTCAGCTGTAGTTTTGTTGAAATGTACTTGGTTGAAACACGTGAAGCTCTAAACTTTACAGATCCATATTTACAGAAGTTGTCCCACTTTTGGCCTGGGACTAGTGTTGATTTGTCCCTTTGGTCAAATATGAGTAAAGCCGACCTGCGGGAAAAGCACTTGCCCAGTCCTGTCATAACCCTCTATAACTGGTGATCCATTAGCACTGATCCAGGAACAGCCTAACAGACATTTACAGTCACTGAGAGGATCCAGAATTTGTTCTGAGTGTTAAAAGCAGTGTTCCCTGAATTACACAGATTAATTAAGAGAAACGTCGACTTCAGAGTTCTGTTGTACAGTCCGGGACCGCAAACGGTGTTGATCGTCGTTAGCAGCGCTTGTTATATTAATCTGTTTACTCTGTTTTAAGCTACGACAGTCCCTGTTTAGCAGCGTAACAACATTATACCAGGCGAACAGGCCGGTAAGATCAGAGGTAGCCAGGAGGCACCGTGGTAGATACAGATCGCTAAGTGGTGGCTGTACAGCAGCAGCAGCAGCAGCCACTTAGCATCTGAAAGCACCTTTACTCATCTCATAGTGTTATTTCTGGCTGCGAGAGGCAGCTATTTTCAGCTAAAAAGCTCTAAAAAGCCACTCCATGCTTCCGGCACAGCACCGAACTGCAGACGGACAACGCCGGTGACAACCACGAAAGTGGAGCCTTCGGGTGACGGATATTTCTGTGGAGAGGTGGTGGAGACCAAAATAGAGCAAACGGGGGAGTGAGTGCTGCAGAAACACTACTTAAAATAATGATGTTGCTCTCTGTCTGATGTCTGCATAAAAACAGATGAGGTTTGATAACAAATTACCACATTATCAGCTTTAATGTCATATAAGTGACTTTCTTGTTTCTGCTGCCCCCAAGTGGCATAAAAAGCTATTACTGTGAGTTTAAATGATGAGGACAAAAGACAGATTTGCTCCAGAAGAAAAAGGTTTTCTCCACTAATTTGTTGCAAGACACGTAAAGTCAAAGCTCTTCTCCCTCACTCCCTGTCGAAACATTTATTTTTTTTCAGATCCACTCAGTGTCTGTCGCGCATAGTTTGCTCTTCCTGGATCAGGGCTAATGACACAAAGAGTCCGGCTGGTGATTCAGTACCAACGACGGTTGACCTGTAACGAAAGTCCAAAAAAACCTCGAAGGAGCAAGCCGCCTTCCTTCCGGACTACAAAAACACATCATCACTGGACCAGCCTATTAACAACGACTTCTGACCTCTTTTGTGTAGTTGCGGCTGTTTGCCTGAGGAGGGCAGTGCTGGTCCTGCCAGAGAAAGTGGATCTAGTTTTACCCTCCAAAAACAACAACAACAACAACATCCGGCCATAACTTTAACATCTGTAAACAAACAAACTCAACAGGGTGCGGTCCGACGTCATCAGGCCGTGTGCTTACTTCCTGTCAAAACATCAAATCTCCAAATAGAATATATTTATGAATCCAATCTGATTGGATGAAACACTGTTTACATTATATATATATATATATATATATACATACATATATATATATATACATATAATTTATATAGAATATTATTTTTTGTTTTTTATACAAAAAGAGAAAGAATTTTGTGTTTTTTTTATATATATATATATATATATATATATATGTGTGTGTATATATACAGATTTAGAAAAGTGACCACACAGAGTCCATTGTGATGTAACCGTGGGCAACAAGACAGGAGACAGGAGTATTTATACACCAAACTAGAAATATTACAATTAAAAAGAAAAATAATAATATTAATAATGATTTGGACGTGGTGGTCATCATGGTGTTTCCTACTTTAGAGAGGGGTGGGGGTGCGAGTGGGGGGGTGGGGAAGGCTGGGCTGAGGTCACATGACTGAACGAGTTAAAGACAGAGTGGACTGATGTGCTGAGGTGGTACAGTACAGTTTCAGTGAATACTGCCAAAGGTGACTGGATCCTGATGTTATTTTAACGTCACTATTCAATGCATACTTTTTTTTTCTAGGGATTTTGTTTTTTTTAACGATGGCTTTAGAGGCTTTTCTTGCATCGAAGAAGAAGTTGGGACTATCTGGCATGAATATTGTCATATCTGAAAGACAACACAGCTCCTACCAGTTACAGTTTTTTATCATGTCTGTTAATTCTCTCCCTCCATCCCTCTCAAGTTAACTATAAATAGTGAGATTAGGACAAACTAAGGCATCCAGATGAAGAAAACAAAGACCCAAAGATGAACAGACCGACTGGAACAACAGCAGCATGTGTGTTTGTGTTTTTTTTGTTGTTTTTTTTTGCGTGTGTGTGTGGGTGAATGTGTGCATTAGTGTTTCTTCAGTCCCGGTTGGCTGGTTTGTTTGTTTTGTTTTTTTCTGAGGTGCTGCGGCGGCGGTTTGTGGTTTCTGATCAGACTTTTTTTTTTTTTTTTTTGATAGACAGAAAAAAAGGCACCTAGTTCCTCCTCCTCCTCTGCTAATTTTTAAAACGGATTATTCCTCCTCTGCCAGGCGACCTCGCGACACGCAAGAGGACAAGTCGTCCACTTGGTCTCTGATATTTAGTTTCAAGTTGTTGTTTTTTTTTTTCCACAGTCACCGGAATAGGGATGAAATAAAAAGAAATCATTGGCGGGTGGAAGAGAGAAGTTCAGTGGTGCTGTGTACAGGTGGTGAATTACAGTACACGAGGGCACAAGACGTGTATCCTTGACGACGCTCCCCTCCTCTGGTTTCCGTGGAGATGCTAACAAGTCGTCTGCTCCTCCCTGGGCTGGTGAACCAGTGGAAAAGGGATGTGTCCACGCTTTTCACAGGGCCCCGCCCTCTCCTGCCTCCATTGTGTTCTCCTCAGTCAAACGGGAGTCCTCCACAGTGGCACAATTCCACTCTGTGTGTGCGTACCTACGCACACTTTGCGGAGGAAGAGGCAAAGGAAGAGGAAGAGGAGGTGCTAGAAGGAGGTGAATGTGGAGTCTTTTTTTTGCGTGCTTCTTGGTTTAAGCTCCTCCTACAAGACAGGCTCTTCTTCCATTGGCTCCTCTGTGGACCTGCGGATGATGTCCCAGAACAGAAAGTATGATAAAAATATATGCAGTAAAATTAAATTGCAAACACACATTTAGTCAAATTCAGCAAATATGTCCTCGCATGGGAATGGTTTCGTCATTTCTAGAAGTCATTCATTACCATTGTTCCTCAAACTTGTCATACTTAATATTTATACAATTTGCGCAATTTGCACATTAGGTTCATTAAATTAAACAAGTCTCCCATTTTTTAATAATTTCTTTATAGCCAATTATCAATTTCAAAATGATCGTACCCGAACAGCTCTTGAGTTTCGGCCCCCACAATCACATACCACGTCAACACAATTTAGTTTAACCTCCAGAGGTCCCAGGATATGGAAATTACTTAATCCTCCAAGGTAAAAAACAAAACAACAAACAACTATTCTGAAACTATTGTGAGTTTTTGTTTTGTTTGTTGTTAACTGTTATTTTTTACAAGTCCTCCTCTTCAACACCCCTGAGGGTTTATTGGGGGTTTCCCTGGCATGCATTTAAAAAAAAAATGTTGTTGTTGTTGTGCTTTATCGAATCTTAAAAGGTGCCAAATAAATTAAATGAAAAATGAATTGCTCTCGTTAGTGTCAAGCTCCTTGAGTAGAACTGTATCAACCGTATTTCTCAAAAATGTTTCGCACAACCTTTTATATCGCCAGTAATATAACATGCACAAGCGGTGTCCCTCAAGGATCCCTGTTAGGGTAACACAAATTTTTATAAAACGACACAGTGTTTGCAAACAAGGGCTTCCCTGGTATCTCCGGCAGTCCATTCATAGACAGATTTAGCAGTTATAAAGCTCTAGCAACTACTTTCATTACTTAAATGTATCTACACACCGATCAGGCATAACATTATGACCTAATTATGACCTAATATGTCCTAATATTGTGTAGGTCTCTCTTGTCCTGTGGGTTGAGGGGATTGGCCTCCGTGGATCATCCCACAGATACTCGATCAGTTTGTCAGTTTGGGACCTAGTGAATTTGGAGACCAGGTCATCACCTTTTTCATGTTTTTTTTTTTTGAGTTATTCCTAAATTTTTCCTTATTCCTCATTGCTATGGGGTCGGGGTGTCTGATCTGGTCTAGGTGAGTGGTACATGTCTGAGTACCAGGCCTAAAAGTTTCCCGGCAGAAAATTGCATTGTCACAAGATGGTCAATATTATTCACTTCTCCTGTTGGTGGTCATAATGTTGTGGCTGATAGGTAAATCTAATCATTTCTCGGAAACTGACGAAACTGATTAAATTCTTAACTTATAAATGAATTAATACCATATTACATCTATAGCTGAGTGCTGAAAGCGTGTTAGTGGAAGGTGGTTTAAGCTACTGCAATATTTAATGTCTAACAATTGTTATCAATAAATCATCTGGTGACTGTGTCAAGCAGAAACAGACTGTGCTTAAAGAGCTGTTGCAGGCTTATCACACTCCCAAATTAAATATCAAGTTAGTATCAGGTTGCACAATCTGCTACTGTGCCAGCTACTGTGTACGCTTGCCTCCAATTCCCTCTAATTGGATTTTTGATGGAATAAAAGCAACAAACGACTCTTGCTATAGTGGAAAACCCATTGATTTCAGAGCTTTGAATGATCTTTTTGTGCTAAATGTGTGATGGATCCTCTAATAATGGTATGAAGCTACAGCGCTGCTGACCTGTTGGTTTCTACGTTTTCAGGGACGGAGCCCGGCTGCTCGACGTCGACACTCAGGGACGCCATGGCGCTGACAGTGTCCGCCTCGTCCTTCTCTGATTGGCCCTGAGCACCGAGGGGACTGTCCACTAGACAGTAACCACAGGTCTGAGACAAACTCTGGAGACAAGGCCAGTGTTTGCCTGGAGGGACAGAACGAGGCACAGAAATGAACGTCAAAGCGGCAAAATGAAATGAACGACACGCTATAAAGTAGGGTGCCGCCATTGTGTTGTAGCTACTGTTTGTTCTTACTCTGGATCTCTATTACTCTCTCCAGTGAGGCGCAGGCTTTGGGGCAAGGCTTCTCCTGAGGCCACTGAAACATGGAGTCACACTGAGACAGACGGGAGAGCATGTGTTAGTCCAAAATCGCAATGCTCATCACTGATAAGGGCTAAATCACAGGTCAGATCATTGGTTTCATGCTAATGTGGAATGAGGAAAATGTAAAATAGAAAATATGTATAAAAATATCCAATCAACCAAAGATTGTGACCCCCCCTGCAGTACCTCTGTGGAACCCCTAGGGGTCGCAGCCCCCCTGTTGAAGACTGTAAAGTTACAGTTTCAAAGACAAAAGGTGGAACTATGTAATAATATATAAAATAATTTCTGAAATCTGAAAATACCTTCTATCTTTCATACTGAGCATTAGGCACAGTTCATAATATAAACTTAGGACCATCATAACGCCTACTACAGTTATTTTTCCACATTACTCATAGGGACGGTTGGACAACACCTCCAGGTTGAGAAAGGTTAAACTGCATATATATATTAATAATTTATTTTTTGAGAATCTGACTCTCGTCTCTCACCGGGTCTCCCAGGAGCGCAGAGACGCAGGCCTCCGATGCGTCACAGATAGCGGTGAGGTCATGACCGCCCTCCAGCGCCATGACAACCCGCCCACCCGCCAGACCCATCAGGAGCTGCGTTAGCTGACCGAAGCCTGCAGACACACATCCGACACAGTTAAGAAACGCTGCTTTTGAAATCGGTTCGGCGGTCGCGCCGTTGAGTCGTGAAAAAGTCGTTACGACTCACATTTGGCAGAGACGTTGTAGCCTCCCAGAGGAGACTGGTGGCCCTCGACTGCGTCAAAGCCCGCGGACACCAGCACCACATCTGGACTGAACTGCTGGGCGATGGGCATGACCACACTCCTACACACACACATTTTAAGATATATTATTTGCACAAATCTTGTGTTTTCGTACTGTATTCGAACACATTTCACCATTAGAGTTTTGTTTTACGTGCATTTATTTTATTTAATCTTTTCCACTGATTTCGTACGCATTCATGACCGCAAAAAATCTTAGATTTAAAACCCAGTTCTTAACACCGCTTACCTGAAGGCAGTGAGGTACTCCACATCACCCATAGGGGGCTCCACTCCTCCAGTCCACGCTATGTTCACATTAAAACCTACACCCGCACCCGAGCCCACCTGTAGAGAGAGAAAGAAATATAATATATACTGTCTGAGTTCGCAAAATAATAATGTTGTTTAATATTTGTCATTTAAAACATCCATAAATACGTTTTTTTGACTTTTTTTTTTCTACACTTTTTGACTGGATATTACTTGCTAGCTAATGTTAGCATAGCAGAGGCCACAGTGGGAGCCAACTACATTTGCTGGACAGAAAAACGCTTCCTCCTGACATTTTTGTGAAATGTCAGTACTTTAATGAGCTATTGGGAGAAGCTGAACATTTTTAAGGTTGGGCAAAAGATCCCATATTTAAAAATTTTATTTATAAAACAGATATATTGATGGATTATGGTGATAGATTGTAGTTTTAACCCTTTAACACCTAAGCATCAATATGTCTGCTAAACTTTTTTCTACCTATTTTGGCTAACTAACTGTCAGAAAAGAAGAATATCTGAAACCTTCGCTATTATAATTCACTGGAAGTTATACATTAGTGTAATAACCTTCCGTAATTACCATAATGACACCACATTGGCGTTAAAGTGCAACGTCTCAGCTTTTCGAATTATTCAAATAATTACGGTAATCCAAAGAGCGACGCTGGTACAAACAAATGTCCCAACATAAGTTTACATCTTTTTCTAACGTTGTCATTTATATTAAATAAGCCTCTCTTCTGTTTTCCTGGCTATTTTTTGAGTGATGCATAGCCGAGCTGAAAAAGCAGCGGCCAGGCAAAATTATTATTCTAGATAATAGATGGAAATGTGTGACACATTTTTCATAAATTTCTTATCAAAACAGTATTATTTTTCAAAGCTTCATTGAGGAACCTGGATTGTTTTGAGCTTGATTTAACCACTGATCTTCAAATTAGGTTTTTATAATTTATTAGACACCAGAGAAAGGACGTTTAATCATACATTAGCTTCTAACATCCAACAAATTGGCAATTTTCTGTCTTGTTTCTTGATAATTAAGTTAAAACATCTGACCAAAAAAAAAGGCTGAACCATGCTCTTAAGTGAGTTGTGATTATCCTCTTACAAAGCAGACCTGCTTTATGATAACAGAAAAAAAAAACAAAAAAAGTGTGCGAGTACCTCCTCAGGAGCGCCGCTGCCGGGGAAGAAGTTTCCGTCGTCGTAGCGATGGAGGGAGATGTAGAGGACGTTGGGGTCGCTGTAGAAGGCCTGCTGGGTGCCGTTGCCATGGTGAATGTCCTGCGGAGACAGGTCACGGAGAGAAGGTCAGAGGGATGTTGCGGTAAAGACACGGGGAACACACACTGAGCCTAGTCAACATCTTACTCAGAGTAAATTCTCTTCAACTACACAAAACCCAGGATGCTAAAGAAACTGTTTTCTTTTTTTTTTTCTCCACTGTTGCATCGTATTGAAACCAAAACGTTGGGGTTAAGCAGTGGATATCATCACTTTTGTAAAGAACCTCAGCCCTAGTCTTGCTCTGCCTCTTGACATTTTTTTTTAATGAGCTTACAGCTTTAAAGAGGGAAATACCCACACGTTCATTAAGCCGAACAGCTGCGACTCTGAGCGGAAACTGCAGCTCTTTCAGTTTTTTTGAGTTTACTTCATCTTGACACATGTATCCTTTCATTTCTCCTCTCTTACTATTCATGCATTTGTGTTCTACTACTGTATAGCATGTACCAGTATGAACCACCGTCTTCTTGTGAGCGTCTCCGGCCTGGAGCTGTGTGTTTCCGACCCGTGGAGCTCTGTGCTACTCATCTGTGGTCCTGCTCTCGGTTTAATGTCCTGCAGTTATTCCGCTCCTACTTGAAATGCATGATCCTCCAACCTGCCTACGATGCCTCTTATATTTAACCGTCACAGCAGCTAACTCACCTGTGGGTGAGTTAGCTGTTTTTTTCAGTTTTACGCCCCTATGCTCTTGTTTATAATCACGTTCGAACTCTCGTGTAGCACCGTTGCCGTAGTTCTTGCTCTTGGCCGGGTTTCAGGGGTTGGTCAGGTTGTTGTTGTTGTTGTAATTGATGCTTTTATATGAATAAAATTTAACTGAATTACTACTGTGGAAAATGAGGAACCAAACATTTCATTAAGCATTAAGGAAGGTAGAGGTGGAGGAATTTGACTTGTGCCACTGTCCCTCCTGCGATGTGAACAGTTAGCTTTATATTTTTATTAACAGCTGGCTTTAATTTAATTCAAATTTAAGGCCATAACCAAGCCATAATCTATCCACACCTCACCTACGGCCGTGAACTATTAACCTAGAAGAAAAACATCTTGGATACAAGAGCCTGAAATCAGTTTTCTATGTATTCTATGAGTATCTAGACTCAGACTTACAGGCGGTTTAGACTTTTGTGTCAGTTTGACGACATAGCTACAGCCAAAACTTACACAGACCCTATTGCTGCACCCTGATGTACACCTCCCTAGAAATGTGACAACACGTCACAGCGACGCAAACCAAAAGAGCTGTGACTGGTCCCAAAATAATTTGAGGAATTATTCGATTAGCAATTTAACCATTTAATTCAGTTTCAATCTATAGAACAACAACTGTAGACCATATTCTCACTTGCTCTAAATTGCAAAATTTACATCCTAACATATAATATTAGTTATTATTATTATTTTTTATTATTTTTAAGTCCTTTTCTTTGCAGTTAGGACACATTCTCCTAGCTTCACCACTTAATTCTCCATCTTTCCAACAGTGACTTAAATGAAAAAAGGTTTAGATGATGCTAACATCCCATATTTCAACTCAGCAATTATATAGTAATAATAGTTTGTTTGGTTTATTGTCACCGTTTGCTGAAAATTAAAATGTGTGCAACAGCTATTTATTTTTGAATTTGACAACTCAGAGCTCATTTTCCCCAAATGGTCTTGAATGCAGCATCAGCTGGATCTCAACCAAGTTTTCCGAGACCCTACTTGTGATTGGTTAGTGATGTTAGTTTGGACGAGGAAAGCTGAGTTACTCTCATTCCAGAGTATTAGTAGTAGTCACATCAGAAGGGGCCAGCTAAGGAGTAAATTAACACTCCTGGGTGCCTCCAGGTCTTGGTGAATGGATTACATATCCCACCTGGCCTGGGAACTGGGAAACGTTGCCAAGTTTGTGGGACATCTGGAATACGATGCTTAGCTTGACCGGATAAGGGAACAAAAAGGGACGGACGGAGGGTTTATGAAAATAAATGTAACATGCTCCGTGAAGTGAAGAAAAACAACGTGTTTATGCTTTTGTGTGTTAACTCACCCAATCCACTATGAGGATCTTCCCCACTCCTAGCTTCTGCTGCAGCAGCTTGGCAGTGATGGCTACTGAGTTGAAGAAACAAAACCCCCTGTCCACACAAACACATACACAGTTAAAGTTGTTACCCAGATGACGTGAAAGAGCAAAATGTGTTTCTGTAATCGAGGTACTGACATTGCAGTGGACTCCTCAGCGTGGTGACCCGGTGGACGAACGACAGCGAAGCCATTCTAGTTCAAACACAGGCACAGAGTGAGAAGGGAGGGCCGAGGGGAGGGGGGTTTGGCAGGTAGGACGATGTGTGAAGTTTATTTTAAGGGTGCGCTTCTGAGCGTTTACCTTCAGCTCCCCCGCGGCTACTCTAAAGGCCAGCTCGATGACCGAACCCACCGCCATGCGCACGGCTGCTGACGAGTGCATCTCATTCCACACGGTGTCACTGTCCACCTGAACACAAGGGGAACAATAAGGATAAAGGATAAAAACCTCTGACATACAGGGTAGGTCATGGATCTCAGTATTTTTGCATATTTTTGATCTGCACCATAGGTATCAAACAGGGGGTCTGTGGACCCTAGGGGTTCCGCAGAGGCACTGCAGGGGGGTCGCAAAATCTTTGGTTGATTAGACTTTTTTTTTTGTATTTTCCCCCACAAATTTAAATTTCTTTAAAAACACACTAACATGAATCCAACGTATGTTTGTAAAGGGATAAAGAATAGCTTAAAAAAAGTCTAAACTTTGAGAAAAAAGTTGAAATTTCGAGATAAAAAGTTGAAATTTAGAGAAAAAAAGTAAAAATTTCGAGAAAACAATCAAAAGTAGACCTATAAACCATCAGTACTGTATGCGTACCTGTATGGTACCGCTGATACAGAAGAGTATTGGGGCTTAATTAAAAAATTTAGCAATATCTGCATTATAACTGAAGAAATAATCACAATACTTTAATTTTTCCTAGAATTTTGGACTTTTTTCTCGATATTTTGTTTTTGTGCACGATGAAAAGAAAGAAATTTTTTTCATGGGTGGCCCTAATACTCTGATGTAGATGAGGGTTTCAGTCACATTTGAGTAAAATAATCCTATTTCTATGAAGGTCGTTCTCCCTAGATTGAGAATCACTGGTTTAGGTAGCAGAAAAATAAAGAAAAACAAAGAGGGCCTCACCCCTATTCCTCCACAGGGGAGAACAGCGTACATTTTCTGGCTGATTGGACCTGAAAGAAAATCAGAGAAGAGGACTTTAGTAAAATACTTGTGATGCACTATCCAGCCAGGGGAGACAAGACATGGCATCAAATCAAGAACCTTTTTTTTTTAAATATTTAATCACACTTGTAATGAAGGAGTAAACGTTTTAATGAATTGATTCAGGTACCAAGCAGCTTCTTGTGGTCCAGCTTGTGCCGATTGAGCGGACTGGTTCCATACAGCAGCGTGTGAAACTCCGAATGGACGGACTGGATCTCATCCAGGGACGCTTTACGCCCACGGATCCTCTGCTCAGACACACACAAAAGCAGAGTGAGAAGCTTTTAAATGAGAGGATTATATTATAAAACTACAGATACTTGGTCTTATTTATTTATTTTTTTTAGGATGAAACCAGTGAAAGTGTTTCTGCTGCGGATGTTGTGTAAGTCTGTGGGTTTTAGGTGTGTTTTCGTACCTCACAGCGGCCCAGCAGGCCCGTCTCCTGCAGTCTGGACCAGATGCTCTGAACTCTCCCAGCATGCTCCGGGTGGATGTGAGCGTTGCCACACACACACTGATGCTTCAACATTAGACTGTCATACACAAGCCCTGGAGAACAACAATTAAAAAAAAAAAAAGAAATAAAATTACACGTTTATTCTGAACAATAATAATAATAATAATAAATAAAACTAATCCAGTACGAATCTTTGATTTGGAGGCATTTCTATTATTTTTTTCTAATAGTTTTGTTTTGATTAGAAGTTTTTTTCTGCCTCTTGTCACTTAAGAATTACGAAGGGCGATGTGGCCATTCACACATTTAAACAGATGAAATAATTAAACCAACCATTAATATGTTTATCATCTTTTGTAATTACTTGCCAGGGATCAACAGTATCAAAACATTTTTTTTATTATTCATAAGATTTGCAAAGTAAGTGAAACTGTCAAAATGTGCAAATTGTCGTAAATTTATCAGTGGCAGTTGTAGTACTACAAAATAACCACAAGATGTCAGCACAGCACACAACTTCTAATGTGTATAGTGTTTTAGTTGAACAGTTTTTCAAATATCAAAAGAGAAGCAATCAAAACAAATGAATGTTTAGTGCCTTAAAGCTTAAAGCTTTATGTCATTTTCAGAAGAAAGACAAGAAGCAAGACTTTCAAAAATAAATAAACAGTCACACCCCTTCCTAAACAAGTTAAGCTACTTGATTTTTTTTTTTTTTTTTGCAGTGTACCAGAATATGCGGCGTTTGCTATTTACAAGTAATAACTTGTTTCTTAGAACTAAAAACCAACAAAGAAAGACGGATACGGTGGAGTCGCTTCACAAGTTACAGATGTAACCTGGGTTCTATGAAGCTGAAAGAAGATCCTAGGTAGAAACAAAGTGCTCAAAGGATGGATTACTGTCTCTACAGGAAGGTGATTGACAGCCAAGGATGAGGGATTACTTTCTGTGAGGCTTTTTCTTCATCAGGAAGAGCTCAAAGATGAGAGGGAACTGCACAATGCAGGCATACAATACACATTTGCGCCAACTAAACGGTGTTAGCATTATCACTTTCAAAGGTTTGTAGATAATAAGGTATTTTTTTCCAGATGCTTTTTAAAAGTAGTAAGAGAGGACATAGAAGTCAGTGGTGGATTTAATTCTGTCCATAACTTAGAACCTCTGAAGGTATTAACATGCATTTACACGCATTGATGTTGACTCACGTGCATTGTCTCAATTTAATAAATTATTATTATTATTAATAATAATAATAATAATAATAATAATAATAATAATAATAATAACAATTAATAAATACTATTTGCACTGTAATTTCTTAGACCAAAGGCGTTAGTTTGCAGAGAATACCTGCATTCCTACACTCCTTCCTCTTAGGAATGGAAAGTTACGCCATTCGCCTCAACCTTTGTAGCATTTTTCACCGTAAAACTAGTGAAAGAAACTTCCAGAAATTTGAACACGATTCACACGACTCGACAATTAAAAACAACAGCGATAACGCTTTTTAAATAAATTACGCCGTTTCATTCAGTTCGCTCAGTTCATCCCAAGCGTCAGCCAACGAGTGTCAGCTCCCCGTTGCTAGGCAACAAGCACGGAGGCTTACAGTAGGCGGACTGGTGCCGTCACCCTCTCGTCAAATCAAATAAAAAAAAAAAAAAAAATAGAAATTAGCCGACACGCACGGCAAGTAAAAAAAAAACGAAAAAAAAAAAAAAAAAACAACAAACTGACCAGTGGTGAAGAGGTGTTTGATGGGATTGACAGTGGCTGCAGGGGAGGACTGCGCTCTTCCCAGAGGTCTGTGGGGCAACGAGGACTGGAACACACCCAGCTGCTGCAAGGCCTGATGGGACGGGAACAGAGAGAGAGAGAGAAAAGTTATGATTCATTGCAGAAGGATGAATCAGAGATTAGTTCATTCACTGCAGTGATGGAGGAGGGACAGCACACTTAGCACTAAAACCTGTCGTTTACCACACACACTGAAATTACTATGATTCAAAAAGTCATTCATAAAAAAAAAAAATTAAAAATGGGTGACAAAACGGCCAAACCTGAAACCAACTGATTGATAAAAAATTTGTTTTCCTGACACTATCCTGAAATTCGTCAGCTCACCAGCCCCGTGTGTGTGTGTGTGTGTGTGTGGGTGTGTGTGTGTGTGTGTGTGTGTGTGTGTGTGTGTGTGTGATTTCAAGGTTTGTGTGAGCACTGCAGTCGCGCACACATATTCTGTAGTGTCTATATATAGGGAGTGTTGCTGTGCTCCCTGCTGCGAACTGGGTGACTCATCATGCGTGGGTGGACACTAAAACACACTTGAAGATATGCAGACATACAGGACACACACACATAGACACACACAGCGGTGAGTCCAGCGGTTGAGTCATCGGTTTGTGATGTCACGGTGGCGTCAGCGATTGTGTGTCTGTGTCGGCGATGGCTCAGGTCCGACTGGACAAGGAGCGGCTGGGTTTATTTGAAGTGGGTGGTTCGTCTTTGTTTGTGTCAAAACATCTAGACGGAGCCGTGAAGGATGAGGACGAAGAAGTTGTGCAGCAGATCCCTCCAGAGCATCAGCGAGGAGGCAGACGCCGGTATTCACATCTCGTCTTTTTTTTCTTTCTTTCTGTTTTTGGTAAAATGTCAACTCTTTCTCTCTCCCGATGACTCATCCTCGGCTTGTGTATGAAATGTGTTTACTAAAATGATCCATTCAACCCTCCTTGTCCTGTCCAATGAAATACGCTTGTTCACCGTCGAAAAAAAAAAACAAAAAACATTTTAAGTACCACCCACAGGGAACACGAACCGGGGCTGTTGGAGAACAAACGATGACCGTGGGGAAGGAAGACGACATGTGAGCGTGCCGACTCATGTTCAGTGTGTGCTGACAGGTTAAGAAAACCAACAAAGATGGCTGTAGCCAGGGCACAAACATCCCATGTACGGCAGGAGGTGATACCTAAAGGTGGAGTTCCTGCCCTTACTTCTGCATATATGGCAAAGAAGTTGCCTTACATCGGATAGATGTCGTTAAATAGAGCAAATACTGGTATATATTTTCATTATGATACAAATTTTACTGCCATACTGATGTATTTCATTAAACAGTATTCGTAATGCTAAGCCACGCGACTCTTTTCAGTGTTGCTGCTAGGGGTGAGTATTGGCAAGGATTTCACGATACGATACGTATCACGATACTTGAGTCACGATACGATACATTATTGCGATATTATGATATTGCGATATATTGCAATATTCTACATAGTTGACTGAGAAGTTTTAAATGCAGCTTAAAATACACATTGTATATATGTACATCAGGTGACAGTGATAATTCATTGGATAAATTGAGTCAAAAAACAATATTAATCCAGATGATACATTTCTGATTCATTGGACTTGTACAAAAAAATGTGGTGGTGGAGGTGTGAAAGTCGTTCACGATCGGCCCAAAACATGACCTTTTCTTTCTTTCTTTCTTTATTTCTTTCTTTTTAAATCGCTATTAAGACAATCAAAATGGATATTGTATCGGAAGAAAAAATATCACGACATACTGCCATACTGACAAAAGGAGCTGTATCGACCAAACAACCATTTTATGCAAGTGCTGTCGGACTTAAGTTGCAGGTTACACTACACAACATTTCTCACGCTGAGAAGTGATAACAGTCGCCGCACACTAACAACATAAACAGATTAGTAATATATGACTGGAAAAGGCGATGGCATCTCGAATCGGCGACCTATCAGCCAATTAGAAAATAGTATTTCTCGTTGCCAGGTGAAATGGATACATCGTAGCCACGGTTTCCACAAATTCATCTTTTTTCTTTCTTTCTTTTTTTCCCCCTTAAAATTGAATATGAATAAATTTACTTGGTTTGAAGAAATTATATTAGAGTAATATACTGATAAATTATCTTCAAACATACTTCAACCTCTCTTCACCCCACTCAAAACGGAAAAAAAAAAACACCAATAATCTAACTCCAAGCTAAATTCAAAGCCCTGTATTGGTTTTCTAAAAGATGTTTGTGAAAAGTAAACGCTCTGTATTTTGACTGCAATCGTTTTTGTATTCTGATTCCTCACTTCAGTAGAATCATGAGTGGCTCTTCTTTGTATACGCCATAATTTCTAGGGCTATGCAAACCTGTTTTACCACTAGTGTGGAATTATTCTACAATATTCACTCATCATGACAATAAAACAGTTCATTAAGTCAATCTACTGTAGTAATTCTTCTCTCAAACAGTAGAAAATGTTGGACACCTTTTTATGCATGAAAAAAAAAATATACTGTGATATACATTTTTAGTCATACTTCAACCTTTGTTCAATGGAGGAAGCAGTTTTTTGTTCAGCTCTGTTCGTCTTAACATACACTTGCTACTTCTGCACCATAGAGAGCGTGCTAACCTATGTACGCCAACTGCACCACTGCAGAAAACAAACAGCTGCAGCGGGTCATCAAGACGGCCACTTCCACATCTGGACAAGATCTACTCAACAAAGATCTGTAGGGACCCCACTCAACCAGGACACTCCCTGATCAGCAGCCTCGCCACCGGACATCAAGCTGCATCAAGCAAAATTTTGTTGTAACTTGTGTGCAATGACCATTAACTTTCTTCTGAATTCATGCATGTCTTTTGCTTAGTCTTGTGGAACAAACTTTCTGAGAGTTCAAATATTTGCTTGAGTTAATGTGGAGTAAATTTAAACTTCTCCTCTGACTGAAGACGAGAGTCTACTCAGTCTTTCCGAAAAGCAAACTCTATGCTAGAGCTATCAAAGAGTGTCTGTGCTGGATAAATAGGCTTTGTCAGATTTTAGTCTTTAACCAGACCAGATAAGACGTGGTAGGTAAAAAGTTCAGTAGTGAATAATTAAAGTAGAAAAACATGTGAAAATAGTTGCGTGACAGTGAAAACAACAACACCTGAAGCCTTGTCAGGTTTAGAGATAACCAAGAGGCCGGCCATTAGCCGGGATGAGTCAGATCAGCTAACGCGCAGCAACCTCTGCAACACAGCGAACACGGGCAGACAGAGAACAGCAGCAGGGGCTCGGGTGATGATGCATTTGCGTGATTCATCCCTCTGTGGGATGATGCTGCGTAACAAACATGTTTAAGACTGACCGGGGACTATTAGGCAGCTCTTCACAGCCTCTTTCGCTCCATGCACACCCTACATCCTAATCAGATGAGCTCAACTACCCCTCAATCAACCCCACCCACCAGGTTCCAAATGTGTTCATCGGGTTTCACAGTGATGCTAAAAAAAGAGTTGGCTTTTTGGGTTGATTTGGTTTGGAGTCACGCTGGATATTTGCATTGCACTGTCCTTTTTACAGATTCTTTTGCACAATAATCTGCTTGCAACCTAGCAATTTTAGATTATATTCCAACTTTCTTTTTAAATTTTTTGAAATTCCCTGCCCACACTGTACATACTGACTGTCAGAGTGATGTATATTCTTGTATATTTTGTTCATTCTTTCAAATTTAATACTGTCTTTCATTGTTTCTTGTATACATTTTGTACCTAATTCTGCACTACTGTAAGAAGGTACTTTCCCAAACGTGGGATAAATAAATAAATGTTGTCTTATTTATTGCTTTTAGTTAATTATTTATCCCTTTGTGGGGCGAGGAGCCATATTTGGTAACTTCTGCACACATTTTAAATAGCGTTACTGCTTTATTAGGTTCCAGGAAGAAGTAGCTTGATGTTGTCCAATCTGATAATGTGTACATTGACAAGTGCCTCAATCAGTACTTGTGTTTTAATGGTCTAAATCACAGATGTCAAACATAAAAAAGTAATTGCTATTCCTAAGTTTCACATATCTTTAGTGAAAGTTGTGGACATAACGCAACACTGAGACATAGAACTATATAGAAATTGCACTTCTTTTTCTGTAGAAGTATCTGTTTGTTTGTTGTTATTTATAGGTTAACACAGTGTGTAATACAGGGACTGTGTGGCCCCTGAACTAAAACGAGTGTGACGCCCCTGGTCTAAATACAAGTTTACATTTGTTTACCACTCGAGGGCAATGAACCATATATGGTAACTTTATTGACTCTTGATTTTTTTTGAAAAGTAAAAACAACTACTTCTTATACCCTACAATAAATAACAAATATTTTAATGAGTGTTAGTTAGTTGTACATTGATTATTTATTATTTTTTATCTAATTCCTCAACTACTACTAATTTTATTCTAATAAATTCTACTTTTTCACCACTACTTTCATTGGTTTCCATTTCCAAAGCAACCATGAACAGGACCCAGCTCATATGGGGGACACATCTGCTTGAGGCCACTTCTTTCAGAAAAATGTTTGACAGTGTGTTACTAATGACTCAGGATGGCTGGATGTGTGCACAGCGGACTCAGGCAGCAACAACAACACTGTGAAGCCTTTACATGTACATGGGAGTGAAGAGAAGTGGCTGACATGCACAGGGACTTGTACAGTCAGAGAGCAGCGCACAAACCTGCGTATAGCTCCCCTTCTCCTCGTCGTCGCCCTCCCTTAGCTGGATGATGTCCTCGTCCTCCTCCTCTTCGTCCAGCTCGCTCTCCGTGCTCTCCCCTTTGACGTGCATGCTGCCAAACTCATCCTCGCCCTTCACGTGCACGCCGAGTCGCTCGGACGAAGGCGTGCTGTCGTCTGACCCCTCCTTCTGAAGCCTGATTGGAGTAAATTAGAGGGCACATTTATATATATGAAAAAATTGTTTGAAATGCATCTTAATTAAGATGTTAAAATAAGATAATAAGATTTTTAGGTATTTGGGATTTGCACGATTACAAATTACAATTTAAGTCCCCAGTGTGTACCAAATAAAACTGTTTATGTTTAATTAAATAAGTGTACTGACCCTTCGCTACCAGTACAATGCACAAAAGTGTCTCCTCATGAGGACAACAGGTCTAAATGAAGCAGAATAAGCTGCCACAAACCTATAGCTTAACGTCCCCGTATGAGGACGCCGGGTCTCGGTCCATGGATAAAGATGGACCGGTTGCCAGAAATGCCTCACCTGTGAAGGCCCGCCCCAACATCGTCCTCCTGCATGTCGTTGGTCTCCGTTAGCTCCTCCTCCGTCTCCTCTGGGTGAGTGGGCGGTGGCCTAGGAAGCTCTCCCCCCTTCGACAGCATCTAAACAAAACACGTTAGCATGCGGACATGTGTGGCTACGTCTGCGTGCGTGTGCGGCTGTGAAACGCCTGTGTGCACCTTGTAGTGTTTCTCCAGGAAGTGCTGGTGTTGCTGTTGGACCACCAGCTGCTGAAGGGCCTGGGGCGACTGGGGCAAGGGTGCGCTCTGCGTACGAGCCAGCGGCCGATGGCGAGGCAGCTTGTTGACCGCCCGCATGCCACCGGACACGCCTCTTTCTGCCGTAACCAGTGGAGACTGACTGTACATGGGGACTGGGCAAGAAGAAACACAATGAGTTGGATAATTAGGGCGGACACTACCATGGATTTTAACGTTTTCCTGCATGTGCGTGTGAACCACCTAGCATAGCAGTCTGCTGTCTGGCCTGCTCCAGCAGTAGCACATGCTGCAATAACGAGGAATGGGCTGAATGAGAGCTGGGGGGTGGAGTCTCCACGTCGTGGCCCACGCCTGCAAAGAAAACATTTTGAACATCACTACTTTTCAATTTCAATTCTCTCATTTATTTGTACTATATTACACATATATTTTTTTAAATGCATTCAAACCTTGGCTAGGTCATGTTTCACATGTTTTTGGAGCAACATGTTTAACAAGGATCGGTAACCAAGAAAACAACATTTGCAATGGAGACAGTCTCATTTTATCTATCGTACGAAGCTTTGACTAAGGCACACATGTAGAATCTAATCGGGATACAAGCAAAAGCACAAGATAAGGCTGATGCATGTTACATGAGAGATAAATAATGAATACAACCGAGAGCAGAGTGGCATAAAACTGTTTCCGACAGAAACGTGTTTGCTTAACGTTACGAGCTATTTTTACTGTTTTATTCCATTTTTATAGACCTGCTGTCAGAACACACCTACGCGTTTCAAGATAATGGTAAAACACTATCACCCACTAAGTAAATATATAGTATGTATATATATATATATATATACAGCATGTAGTGGCAATCTGAGCCCTTTTAGTGAACAGATGAAAAATGATGCATTTAATTAGATTACAGACCTTTCAGCTTTTGGGTGGTTTTAATATTTTTGGACGTTTGAAAAATGCCAGGACTTAGACTTTATTGCACTGGTTCAGCACAGTATTAAAATTTATGTATAAAAGAGCGTATGCAGTTATTGTAACAGCCTGCAGTACTAGTCAATATGTATTATTGACAGCAATGCAAATACAGTAGTTTGTAGTACAGCAGTAGAGCTAATACTAAATTTAATTAAAGTGGCAGAGAAGTAGTTTTAACTTGTGTGCAGAATGCAGCATTACATAGAGCGCACTTTTAATTAGTTAACATTTATACTTAATTAATAGTCCCTTCACATCATAATTAACACATAATTATAACTTTACTGTGGTTAGGCTCACCTGCAGGTAGGGAGGACGTGGAGAGAAACTTCCCCGTTAGAGCTCCGCCCCCTCGCAGCGACTGGATAGCTTGTCGCTCTGCTTCTTGTTGGCTAGACAGCTTCTGGGGGGGCTATAAAAGGAGCATTACAGCTCAGTCATCGCACAGACGAGTATAAATAACCTGCAAATAAAAGTGTGCGGCAATAACGGGGTCACGTGACATCCTCAGTGCAGGCGCCCTTCTGACCCACCGTGATGTGCGTGTTGGCAGGGAGGCCGAGAGAGATGTTGGGCAGGGACGGCGAGGTGTAGAGACTCAGAGGACTCAACGTCCCATCAGCCCCCAGCGTCTGATGCAGAGATCTCAGCTGCAGACAGACAAACAGGCAGAGTTGATTGAGTGCATGAGAGGGTATCATCTCAACACATCAGACGCTCGTCGTTGGTGACGTAAAAGGATAATCAGAACATATCGGGATAAAGAGTTTCTGTGCAGCCAAACAAAAGTAATGAACTTCCTCATGTTTCCCATTAATTGCCTGTAATAAGGCGGATAGCCACAGAACCGGAAAAGGGTTTTCATCTCTCTCAATAATCTCCATTCAGCCTTTTTAAAGTCCACCGTTCCATCCTCTGTCAAGCATGGGATAATTAGATCTTGAGAAAAAAAAGTCAAACTGACGGTATTAATAACTTTCAAACAAAAATAAATATCTCAAATTCTTAATCTATAGCGATGTGAATGTTCTGAACTATTAACATTTCAGACAAACTGAAGCTTTGGATGTGCAGTAAGACAAATACTAATGCTAACATCAAATGCTAACCTAAACTGCGATTGATATACTTTTCATTTTGCTAAATTTTGTGGCGTGCCCCAGGGATCTATGTCAGGACATTTAGAATTTTCACTATGTCTGCAATTAGTTTGTCCTTAAACTGAGCAAAACACATACAACCTTCAGTTTATTTAACACAGCAAAGAAATACAATAGAAACAGACGATAAAAATAGAGAGCACAACCAAATACAAAACTCTTACTACACAGGACACGACGGATATGAGTAAGAAACTCGTCACATTCTCTAATCATTTAGTCCTCGCCCTTTATTCCCTTTGACCAAACATGTCCGTTGCTGTCTTTGACTGTCAAACAGTCCCATTCAAAATTGTTTTAATTTAGATATAGTTATTTATCCAGTCATTTGGTTTTGACTGTGTTTTACATTTTTACTGTAAAGCACTTGATTTGAGAAAAGAAACAGACATGTCCAACAATGAACTGCAGGGGGCGAACTCGAGCTGTGTGTTCATACTAACGGAAGTGACTGTGAGAATTAAAACCAGGAACACAACTTATTTGTGGGAGTCTGTGGGATTTGTGTGTGTGCTTGTTTGTTTGCGTGTCTACCTCTGTCTGTATGTTGGGGACTGATCCCGTGTTGCCGTTGGCGATAGCACTGTTGGAGCTGTTGGGGCTGCTGGGACCTGATCCTGGTGCGCTGTTACAGAGAGAGGAAACTGGTGGAGAGACACAGAATATTATTTTAAGGTTAGTGCATAAATGTATTCTCAAACAACTTATTCAGAGTGAGTTTGTTTACTATACACATTTTCATTTATAGAGTTCCCCATACAATGTTAACCTCCTGAGACTGGAACTTTTTGTTTCATATGCATTTTTAATTTCTCCATTTCTCTTTATTTGGGATTAGTAGGACATAAGAACTACAAAAACTAAACATCGTCTTTAAACTGGAAGAAGTTTTTGGAAAAAAGTATGTCCTCATGTGTGGACATGGGGATTATTTCACTCAATATTATAATAAGGTCACCAATATGTAACAACAAAATATAAAACTAAGACATGAACTAACTTTCATGTCTGAACATTACTGTGCCAAACAGAACTGCAAATAATGAATTCCCGATTAGTGAAGTTATAGCTTGCTACTACTTTCATATTAAACTAGAAAAGCTAATAAACATAAATAAACATGTTTCAACTGCAACATTTAATGAGGTTTTGTACCTTGTCCACTTTTGTTAAGTGATCGGCTGTAGAATGAATCCATGTTTATACGCCGACTAGTATCTAGTTGTGAGGATAAAAGTCTAAATGAAGCAGAAGAAGCTGCCACAAACCTAAAACTGAACGTCCCCATATGAGGACGCAGGGGGGTTAATCGGGGGGGTTAATACAGGATATACGCAGACAGACATCTTTAACTTACTAAACAGTTGTAGTTTGCAATTAAATCCATGGAGCACAAATATATAATAGAACTCAGATATAATGAGAAGGAATAAAGCTCCAAAGAATAAATTAAAATACACCTTAGGTTATAACAAGTAACAATAGCTCTACATAGCTCTGCATCAGCTGTTCAAGGCCAACTTGCTGAAAACAACTTGAATACTACGGTGGCTCACCAGGGTCTAATTTACTCCACTGTGGTCTCATAACAAACTGAAAATTGCTCGTGTTGCCTTCTTCCTATTGCTCCCGCAATCATCACTCCCCATTAGCTACATAATCTCTCCCTCCCTTCCCCTCCCTAAAGCCAGCCCCCCTCCAGTCGGTCCAATGCCAGACTCCAGAAGTAACGTGAACTAGCTTAACTTTGTAAGCACATTTAAAACGATAAGTGAACTGCTTACTACAAATTAGATTTATTCGCCGTGACTTTATTTAATCGTACTTATGGTGCGTTCCATTTGTTCTCGGAATTTCCAAGGTCCAAGTTGGAATTTCCAACTGGAACGCCCTCCAAAGTCGGATTTTCTACTCGGAAAGTCGTAAGGTTCAGTTTCAAAGATGGCCGCCCCGTGTGTAAACAGGAGTTAGAAGCTCCCGTAATATTGCGTTTATTAGCACTTCTGATTAGTTTTTGTTGCATTAAATCAGTCGTACAGTCAGTATTCCTCGACATACGTATGTTGAAATGCTGTTACAGTGCAATTTTTTTTTTTTTCCACATTTAAATAATACAATTAAAGCTGTTGAATATTTTTATAAATTTTGGCCTCCTTTTACAGTAAAAAAAACACGAGTTGGTTCAAGTTGTCTGTTCCATTTCTAATTTGTGTAGCTTAAATAGCTTAAATTTATTTTAACATTATAGCAATAATGTGAAGAATTTTTAAAAAAACTTTAATTTCACTCTGCACTCAAAAAATGTAATTATGAACACACCAAGTTCTGTTGTCTGTAGAATGTGTCTATTATCTTATATTTAAGATAATAACTGAACACTGCTGCTATTTGTCCCACATTATTACGGTAATTTAAAGACGTAACATGTGCTCTTATTCTACATGGTGACAGTTCATTTACAGAGTAAAGAGGCATCACAGCAGATGTAGGATTTACGATAATGTTACGTGCCCCGCCCCCTCTTTCGAAAGAACCACCATGGTCTCACGAACTCTTGTGGGAAACACTGATTTATTAAAAAAATAAATAAAATAAGGGGATTTATGTGTGCGTGTGTTCACCTGATATCTCTATGGCTCTCTTCTTAAAGGTGCTGATGACGGTTCCGTCCTTCCTGCGCAGAAGCGGAGAGCTCCGCCTCTCGGCAACCTTCTGCTTCAACCGCGAGCGCACCTTCAAGTTGGGCTCCGAGACTGGACGAGAGACCCAGAGGAAACAATCATAAGAAATCACAGGAACTCCAGGAACTAAAGCCTATTTTCGTGATGCTCTCCTGTATGTACTTTGGATCTTGTAATTTGGAGTTAAGAGTTATGTCACTTTCTATCTACACGTTTCACTGGAGGTGCAGTGTTTGGTTTGGCAGCGTGTTTCATTGGGGTACTTTAAGGTGCCTGGTGATTTGCCAAAGGGAGACTATCAGGACGGACGCAGGAGCGCTGGCCGTCTGCTAATCCCACATTACATTTTGGCCGGATGCACATTCTGGCTGGCTGGTTTGATTGCTGAATGAGCAGCTACGCGAAGGTGCATAAGTACTTTCGGGCCTACGATTCAAGGTGAAGAGGGAAGGAGCAGGAGGAAGGAGAAGCAGCCTGGTTTTATTGGTTCCAGCTGCCTAAACAGTACAGGTGGATCCAGGGAAAATTGGGATGTTTTGCTCCCGTGGCAGTGGTGCAGACTGAGAGAGATCCTAAGAATCCATCTGTTGTTTTTTTTTTAAATTTATCAGCACAGTATCCCAAGACACAGAGACGCATATTTACAAAATATGCAATTTGTTATTTTAGATGGATAATCAATGAAACCGCAGACATGAAGGAGTCCAATGCAGCCTCTGTGATTTAAATAGTTGGAGAAGACCTCTGTTCCCGATCCCATTTCAAAATAAAAATCCAGGTTACAAATACATGCTAGGATGACGACAAGAGTGATTAAAGACCACTTCAACTGTTTAATGAACAAACACTATTAAAAGCCTTCGCTGCTCCAAACTGGAGTAAACACGCATCGAACAGAGCAGTTTACTCTGCAGCTGCTTGCCTAGCTACAGCTAGTTTGTTATCAGCAATTTATACCAATAGACTTAGTGCACGCTGAACTTGTTAGTAAGCTAATTAAGTAAGCCTAAGGCGTTTACCACAGTGAGATGGCTAATGGGACACAGTAGTGTACCAGCCACCGGCCACCTGGGGGCGATCAAGAGTTTCACGTCTTCGTGTTGCATCCTTCATCTTTATGCAGTATGCAGTGTTTAGTATAGAGGACACCACTGTAAATGACGCACACGGATCAAAGCGTAACATTGCGACCACCTTCCTAGTATTGTCTCTCTTGTGCTTGTCTGGTAACACAGTGTTGTTATGTGGGGTCAGTTTGGGATCTAGTGAATTTGGAGGCCACGTCAACACCATGTGCTCTTCTTTATGTTTTTATTTTTTTGGTTGTTCCTAGTCACGATGGTCAGTGTCATAATCATAATGTTGATAATGGCTGATTGGTGTATATATATACAGTCAGGGGCTTCACCAGGATTTTTGGACCCCACCCAAAACAAAATTCACATCCCACTCCTTCATTGTACAGGCTGAAGGGTCATTTCAGTTTCAATTCAGACCGGAAAAATCAACAGTTTTTTCTGATGTAGAAAATCAAGGTCAATGAAGGGACCATATATGGTATCTAACGCTTGACACAAGAGATCCACCGATATATTGGCCGATATTTGCGTTTTTTACCGAGAAGTGGGTGCGTATACATTGCCCCTTCCTCAGTAGCGAGTGCATGTTAGTGTTAAACGTCTTGGTTAAATTGTAACATTTGTTATTACTGTACCATTTTTATCATTTAAATGGAGGGTAGCAGTATCGCCCCCAAATATCGGCAAATAATCCGTATCGGTCAATCTCTAATATATATATATATATATATTAAATATTCTCCTGTCAGTGGTTTTAATGTTGTGGCTGATCGGTGAAAGTGGAATGGAAAGTTTTAAATGGTGACAGAAGGATTTCAAAAATACATGTGTGTTTTATCTCTAAGTCTGTTCTACCTCATCCCTGATGAGTTGCACTGAGTCACCAAGCAGGTACACACAGACACAGACACAGACACACACCGTTCAGCTACAGATACAAAGACATCAACAAACACCCTCGTCCCCTACCCGTCTTGCGCAGTGGGAAGTCGTCTTTGCCCTCGTAGTTCCCCAGCAGAGGGGGCAGTTTATAGGAAGGAGGAGTCCCTGGGGTGTTACTCTGCGGAGGAGAGCTCTGATCCATGGAGGTGTGCTGGGCTCCCCTGCAGACACAAACAGACGAGGGATATTAGCTGCAACCTTTTCATAATAACCAGTCATTTCCTATCCGCGCTCTCAGTATAGTTCGACTTCGTTTAGTCATTTCCCACATTTCCTAGAATGCCTTTCCTGTTATTTCCTGAGCATGGAAACATTTGCTCTATGCCTCTTCCTCTATTCCGACAAATGCTTTTGACTGGCTACAACCTGACCTTTTCTTTTTCCTTTTGGGACGGGAAGGTTTCACATGTGTTCGCCGAAGCGACAGCCTCTCGTCATTCAAACATAGGTGTCTGATACGTGTTACTGAGACGTGTTGGGAGTGTCAAAGCAATATTATTAAAAACAGACTCAGGTGTTCATCCATCAGATCAATATGAAAAACGGCTGTCGCATCCACATAACAGGCCATGACACAAAGAAGCGATAATTTAGCTTGTTTTTTTTTGCACGAGGCAAGTAAAACACAAGCTCTTTTTCAAGCGATTGCAGCAGCAATAAATCAAACCGCGGCTCCCGTCATAGCGCCTCATTAAGATAACGCACGACTAACGTATCCCGAGCGCGAGCCACGGCTAAAACTTTTTATTTTGAACGAACACACACTCCTGGATGTCATCTGCTTAACTGTAATGAAGAACAGCTCCAGTTAATTATAGATATTAGCTTCTTTTTCTTCTTTTTAAATTGCAGTGGAAAGGAACTATAATAAGAGACAACTAGAATTACAGCCTTGCGGTCGTGCGCCTCCACCGACAATTCAAGTTGCCGTTTGCATCCACGTCTGTCCATAAACATCACGTGGAGACGACTTTGAACGCGTTTTTTTCGCTCGGCCTGTTACGGTAACAAATTTTGCTGGACGATATATTGTCAACACTATTCTGAGACAATTTTTTTTCCCCTAATCTAGTGATAATGTGACATAATAATAATGCAAGTGAACCCTTTCAAAACTTTTATTTCTCAGAAGTGTTTAACATTGTAACTGGAATATCAGGAACCTTTAAATATCCTAAATAAAAATAAAACAGACCGTTAGCAACAATTGCACTGCAACTGCAGAATAGTTTCCTTAACATGTGACGTTACGTTTGTAGAATTTCTCGAAACGCTTGCTTTTCAGCTGTGTTAAAGGGCTGCATTTCTTTTGCAATATAGCAAACTACACAACCAATTTGTTATTTTAAACATCGGCATCATCACAGGATTTCACAATCGGTGCATCCCTAGTAAAACGTTTTACTGCGTGATCCGTCAGCTCATTTTAAATGTATTTCTAACAATCCCTTATAAACCTGTAATAGTGGAGCTTTAAACATCACCAAATAATCTGGGCTGGATTTCTTTGCTGATTCTCTGCATAAATCAAACTGAAACACAATTGAAGGCACCTTATCCTGCGTTCGACCACTCAAATCTGATAAATTCACGGCTGACTTTAAGCTCTCTCTCTCTTTAGTCCGTCTCACGGTTAACTCAGGATGTTAAACACACACCAATGCGAGGCCACGCAGCTCTGGTTAAACAGAAACAACCGTCAAAGAGCCGAAATTTACAGCGCGGGACGCGTAATACAAACAGCACCACAAAAATAGATGTGCAATCCTCACCAGCACTTTGGGGAGAAGGAATGGTTCAGTCCGCCGGGGCCGGGCTCTTTCTTACTGAGAAGGAACTCCTGCAGCTTCAGCTTCACCTCTGTGCTGGCAATGGCACCTCCAAAAAGAAAAAACACACAAACACAGACAGCAATCAAGACGCTTGATTGTCTTTCCGCCAACGGCTCGTGGATGCAGAGCAAACATGTGCAAACATGGTAGGAAGTGGTAGCATGGTATGACCTACTCTCTTTGCCTTTCTCCTTGTTCCTCAGCAGTAGTAGTTGTTGCTCTAGTCGCTGTTTCTCTTGTTCTTCGTGTCTTTGCTGCTCCAGTTTCCTCTTCTGCTCCAGCTCCTGCTGCCGTTTAGCTGCCAGCAGCTCTTGTTGTTGCTAACGCACACATACACAAACACACACACACACACACACACACGGGCTACTGAACACCTCCTGCAACACAAGGTGAAGCAGCAAAGAAGAGGTGGCTGCAGCGTCGTCATCTATTTTACCTTTAAATGTTCCTGCAGTTGGACTTCGTGTTGTCTGGTGAGCACTTCGTGTTTTTTCTGAAACTCCGCGAACAGAAGCTGTTTCTGGAGCTCCTGTTGCTGTTTGAGCAGCACGAGTTCTTGCTGGAGCTGCTGCTCTCGCAGGGTCGTGTCCACCCCCGCGCCCCCCGAATGAGACCCCACCCTGGGTTCCGTTCGCAGGTCCACCGGGCCTCCACCTCCTCCAGGGCCTTCTCCCGGGCCCCCACCTGGAAACAAAAACACACAACATGGAGTTAACTTTTCATTTTGGTAACACTGTAGATTTTGTTCCTTGGATGATAATCGTCAAATTCTGTCATGGCCTCCGCTGACATCTATGAGGCTTCGTAAAGGTCCGGAGACGTCAAACCAACATCAAAAAACAACAACGCCTCACGTCACCTGAGCCTGGACCCAACTTAAACATACCGCAAGGCCTACAGCTAATCGTCAACTTGCACATACTTCGAAATGCTAATAAACCCTCCCACCAGCAGGTGGCAGTAGTGTGTATTCAGACGGGAAAAAGGAGTAGCTACAATTAGCTGTGAGGCTAAGGAGCTCCATTGTGCATAGTCAGCCTCTCCTGTACCACGCTGCCGAGACGGTTTAAAATTAATTGAGAAGAAAGAAGGAGATTTTTTTTTTTTTCGTAACTTCCATTATTTATTTAAGCTAACCAGCTACTCAGAGGAATTTCTCTGACTGAACAGTGACTGAACAAGCCAGGGTTGCTGTCTACAGACCATCAGTTTGGTGTGTCACCACCCTAAAAAGCAAATCTTGAAACAGATCACCCACAATTCCCTAGAACATCTTGGTCATCCTACTGATTCAGTTACATACTGCGTGAGAAGCGAGACGTTTGTTTTCACAGCTTGTTCTTGACACATCAACTTTAAAAAAAAAGTTTTATCCAATTAAATAATTTTTCAAATAGAAATAATATTTTAGAAAAGTGTCAGTCTGGTTTTAGGATGAACCACAGTACTAAGACAAAACTTTCAGTCCTGGTGTTACTGAATCTAAGCGCTGCTTTTGACACAGTAGATCACCACATTTTGCAGAAACAGACTCAGAAACCTGGTGGGCCTCTCTGGTACTGTTCTTAACTGGTTTTATTCCCATCTCTCAGATTGATGTCTCTTCGTAAAGTTGGATACATGTTCCTCAGGAATCCATAAAATTAGGTGTGGAGTTCCCCAAGGTTCAATTTTAGGTCCAATACCTTTTAATCTTTATATGCTCCCACTTGGGGACATAACTTTGTGTTGCATTTTATTATGTATGAAATGTGTTATATAAATAAAGTTTTGATTTGAAATGAGTTACTATTCTGTGACTGGTCAGAATTTGTAAGTGGGCGTGGTTAGTGCGGGAAAGCAGACATGCGGAAAGTGGCCACTCTGTGAGCTCCAAGATGCAATTTTTGATGCAACTTTATTGTTATTACACATCTACAGCAGTTTAGCATCTAACCAGAAGAGCCAGAAGTAAGTGCATGTAGCATTAATAGTTTGGTATGCTAATATTCATAGTATGACCGCTAATCTCTCCTGGGTAGAGATCACCATGCATATAGGTACATCCTGAATGAACAGCGTGATCCGGTGGACTCGGTCGTCAAAACGATTGGACGACATCCGAAAATAATAAGAAAAGTGCTTCTTGTTGTATTTCCTGCATTTCCCACAATGCTTAGCATGTTTGATGTATGCAGCAGTGGGAGGGGCCTATTAGGACTTCCCCTGAGTTCAGCACTTGAGTTTCTCATGAACAAGCCAAAAACTAACTTTAGGAAGCACTGCACCCCTCTTTTATAGACATGGACCCCCCACACCCTCCCCCACCCACCCAAACTCCATCAAGGACTCTTAGAGGACTCCTTACTCACCACCTTCTCCACCTCCTCCCCTCTGCTCGCTTGCTGTTGCCACTGGGCTCTGCATGCCTGATGGGAGGCTGCTCTTCACCTCCACTACTGCAGTAGAGAGAGACAAAGAAAAATGAATGACTGATTATTAGTCTGAAAAATGTTGTCAGGGACACAGCGGATTATTATTACGTCATTCATTGAGCACACACGCACACACAGTCAGATTACATTCGGTTCGGTTGAGCTGTGATAACGTTGTAAGAAAGTGAGGGACACGGTGTCCTACCGCTTAAAAATAGCCACGAGCCTAGCATTAGCCTAGCGCTGGTCAGGCTTGGCTTTAGTCTAGCCTATATTCAGCACGGCTAGGCGCAAGGACATTCCAGGCTATGTTAACATATGCTAACACATATTAATAGAGGCGGTTTATTATAGAAGGCAGCTGCTATTCATAGCAGTATGGCAGAAATAAAAACAAGGAACAACTTGTGAACTCTTTCGTGACACATGTTTCCCCTCCCTTCTCCTCAATCGGTGACAACCCACCGGCTTCTTCTGCTCTCAGGGCTGATCAGCGCGACAGGTTAATATAGATTTCCTGCTGCAGGTGGCGGAGTGGCGGTGGCTGACATTTCACCTTGTGACATGTGCACCGATCAGGCATAACATTATGACGTCCCTTGTGCCCCCAAAGACAGTGAATTTGTTTTATTTAATCATTATTATTTTTGAGTAAAAGCATAATTCATGCATGGATAAAAAGCCCTCCCTTGCACTAATATAGTCCGGCTGACTGCGTCATCGCACGCTCTTCGTGTATGCGGTAATGTACATGTTCAGCGCTCAGATCGGAAGTTTCCAATCAGCTTAGGTGCTCTCTAAGCGGCGTAGTTTAAGAGCTGACAGGTTAACACGCTGAGAGACACCAGGGAGATGGAGATCTGCCACGGTCCTGCGGCGGCCGTGCTCCCCTGGCCCCGGGGTGACGTCAGCCGTGTGATCAGACTTTTTTCCCAGAAAACGTCACACGCTGCAACACGTCACGATATTTCCTGTCTGCTGCCCAAGGAGGACATTCAATTAGGACTTATCTACCCTGTCGTCTGACCTCTGACCCCTGTAAGGTGCTTTGCAATGGTCATCTCCTACTCTTTGGCACACCCTTTCTGTTTCTGCACCCCCACGTGGGTCCTAAGCTAATTAAACAGCAACATCCACAATAAGACCAAGCCTGTTAGCTACATCCTGGAGGATTGTGACTCGTTTGGAGTCAGACGCTGACACAGATAGAGAGAAACAGAGTAAACTGCCTTGCCTCGCTCCGTTAAGTCCACAGTTAATGCCAAAGTTTGCAGGATTTTGCGACCATTTACTTTAGAAAAAGTCCCAAAAACTGAGGGCAGAGGATAAACAAGGTTGTGTGTGTGTGTCAGAGTGTGTGGTCTTGTTTTTATTAAGTTGCGGGGCTAAACTTTTCGTGGAATGCAAACGTTTTCGAGGCCTTTTTTTTTTTTGTTGCTTTTTTAAGGGGGTAAAAACCTACTGGGGTTAGAGTTTAGGCTTTGGCACGTAGTGAAGGATGGTTTGGGTTTGGGGCTAGGGAATGCATTATATTAATGGAGGGTCCTCACAAAGATGGAAATACAAGTACGTGTGTGTTACTGTGCACCCACTCACGTCTAAATTACCTAAACAAATATTCTGGCATTTCACTGTGACGCACGTGTCTCCCCTTCCACTACAACACACATACTGTCTGTGTGCGCGTGTGTGCATGTGTGTGTGTGTCTGTGTGTGTCTGTGTCTGTGTGTGTGTGTGTGTGTGTGTACAACCGTCCTTTTGGCAAGAGAGCAGCATTCCACAGCAGCCAGCGTCTGACGTCAAACTGAAGACATTTATAGTCTGGTAAACACACACACTAACGTACGGTTGGACACAGAGGTGGGGTCGGGGCAACATTTCAGTCAATCATATCGGTTTCTAACGGACTGCCGCTCGCTGCCGTTACGCACGGTAATTCAGCAGCAGCGAGGCTGAAAGACAAACTGTGCATCCAGTTTGCGTCCGGGGCCGCGGGTGAATCCGGACGGAGACGAACACAGGCCGGCTCCGATGTGACCGGCTGCACCACTGACACCCAGGCCGAGCTTTTTCATATCTGCTCATCACTGATTAAAACTTGGAGCAACCACTTGACCAATATCATGTCAGAAAGTAGCGAAAAACAATACTGTGTTCAACTTTATATTCCAGTTAGACGTAGTCCATCTGTGCAAATATCTGACAATCATTAGTGCAATCCAATACTGTCTGTCTATATTCAGTTTTATATATATTTATAGCGTCAACAACAATACAAATTGTCTCAAGATGCTTCACAAAATCCGGTCTCAAACCTCCAGAGCAGCCTGAAGGCGAAAACTCCCTTTTAACAGGAAGAAACTTTGAGCAGAACGCAATATGTGCCAATACTTTTTTTATTCTATTATTTATCTTTTATAATTTTTTTGTAATTTTCTTCTAATTCTAATATGTCTTTTTCCTCTTCGTTAACTATCTTAAAAAAATGCCCAGGAAAAAAAGTACAAAGAAGACTTCTTCTTCTTCTTTGACTAGCATCAAAGATGACGAAAACCAGAGAAGAAGAAGAGGAGCCAAGACAGCAATTTGTGAATTATGCATAATAGATGTTTCACGAATTTAGTACCAACAACTTATTTGCCACCGAAAGACATGAGTTTGAAAAAAAAATAAAAAATAGAAAAGTATCGAATCACAAAAATTCGACCGGAACGTTGCTAATAACAAATTATGCCAAGAAAATTATTAAATTATGAGAATGTGAGACACAGTTAGACTATTTATCAACTGCAAAATAATACTGCAGATTATTTTTAACTATGCTAAATAAAATTAGAATCTGAATCCTTAAATATCTCGTTGAAGGATTCTTGACTCAAGCATCGGATGCTAAAATCTGGTGCCTGTAGTCGTACAGTCCCATTTGAGTGTTTCAGTGGCCGAGGCTCAGATTGGTTTGTAACCATCTTTATAATCATTTTCAAACAAGTAGCTGAAGGAAAACATCACTGATTCCTGATCCTCAAAAGTGACACTTTGCTGGTTTGATTCATGACTGATGACTGAGTAGAATAATTGTAATTTTCAGTCAAAAAAAAAAAAAATAAAAAAAATAAAAATTGTTAGCTGCATTTGCCATTTTCCAAAGGGAGACTGAACTTGTTATTTGTCTTAAATGATAAAAATACATGTCAAAAAAAAAAACAGCATAAGTGAAATATTATTCAACACATTCAGACTAGACGATGAGGTAAATCTACAAAGTGGCAAAAGCTACAAACAAGACATTGGCTGCAAACTGTAATTCCTAATGTTTCCACTAGGGGTAGCTCCATGAGAAGCAAAGAAAAAAACGCTCGTTCTGGCCCAGTAATTTGTACTTCACGAGAAACTCAAGTCCTCATAGGCCCCTCCCACTGCAGCATACATCACACTCGCGTTTATTGCACAATTCTGGAAAAAAATGTGATTCACGATTTTTTTTGCTTAGAATTGAGATCACAAAACAAAACATTCAAATGGTCATTCAAGTGGAGTATCAAACACTGAGATTTCCTTACGTTTGAACAATAGGCTTGTTAGCTTGTTAGCTTGTTAGCCATCCATTTAACTCTCTCTACCGCTGACTTCCCTCTCCTTCTCTCCCTCACTGTTTCCACACGCTCAACTGTAGGCGGGGCTTCCTCCACTGACGGAATCACGTGTTGTGGAGACGCTTTACCATAGGTCGAGGGAGGAGTCAGCGGCAGTGCTGCCTTCAGGGGCGCTTGAAAAACTCCGGAAATAAATGGGAGCATGCTTGAGAATCGTTGTGTTTCGAAATGAGATCACGTGTATGTGTGAATCGAGATTGCGATTTTTTTAACTATATATTGTGCAGCTCTACAACAAATATTAGCATCTGGGAGCTCACAGACTGGTCCCTAGCATTTTTGCTTTTTCACATTAACAGTATCCACTCTCAATCTCTGACCAATCACAGAATAGTAACCAGACACCACACGGGGAAACAGTTCTCACAGCCCTAGGTGCAAGGACAAACTTCTTGCTTAACAGCTAATCAGGCAGATGGCAGCAATCTTTTCTTAAGAAATTCCATGTTACTCATAAAATGTTTTGTAAATGTTAACACTTTCATTATGTACTGCACAAAAAACAAAGGGAAGCATTTGTCGTTATTCATTGCGTTACCGGCATATGTGGCCCCTGAGCAAAAATGAGTTTGACACCGCTGCTCCAGAGCTTCTAAAAAAAAAAATAAAAAAAATAAACACAGACGAAAACAGAAATAATCCACAACAACTCATCTCTCCTAGAGAGTTTCCCACTGGCGGAGTAAGGACTCTTTTTTCGGATCACGCCACTGGAATGCACCAGTTCCGTACGACAATCCACCAGCTTGGAATTTCCCCCCCTTGCATGTGGCTGCTATAAAGCTCCCAATATGTAGAAGATTAAAGATGCTACACGCAATGTTGACCGGGATATGTCACTGCTAATAATTAGAAAAAAAGGAAAAAAACATGGATATGTAGTTTGCGGACTAATCTGGATGACATTTCACTCTTTGTCTGTGGTTTTTTTTTTTTTTTTTTTCCTCTGGTGCTTCTGTTTACTGCTACTGCTGCTGCTGCTGCTAGGAGGTATTTCTGGAAACCAATGTTCGTCTTTCCTTTTCCTTCTCTCTCTCTCTCTCTCTCTATCTCCCTGTCTTGTTCGTTCTGCATTGCTAAAAGAAAATAGGCACCATGACGTCAGCCCTGCAAAACACTCTAAAAAAAGCCAGGAGACAGGGAGACAGAGAGAGAGTGAGAGAGCATGGGGGGGGGGGGTAAAAATAGTATAATGGCTGTGTGTACTTCAGACAAATTAGAAGCTAAGAGAGAGAGAAAAGGAAGAAAGAAAAGAGGAATCGCATGTGTGCCGTTTCTATAGAGACTTCATGAGGGGGGTCTAAGTATTATGGGCGGGCAGACTCTAGGTCATCCGCTGTGGATGTTGTGTTACGGCCGGCTTAATGAATTTAACAACATCGAGTTCAACCAATTACCCAGCACGCATACGGGGCCGTAAAACTGCGCAGATCTATATTTTCACATTTAAAACGAGTCCCTTGGCCCCTTCAGGTTGTTGTTGTTGTTTTTGTTTTTGTTTAGCCTGCAGATTTAACCCCTTTAAAACCAAACGGGTTGCCAGCGATCCGTTAAAGCACAAGGCTTTTGAATTACCGTAATAGCGGTTTGCGCTTTTGGCAAAATTCTAAATTAATTTTTACCAACAAATTCCTCCAAACAACTCTCTTTTCCTGTTTGTCCCCGGTCTTGCGTCGCCCGCCGTCCAACCTGCAGCCGACAGCAGTGGTGCGCCATAATTACCGTAATGGCAGAAAGCAGTGTTCAGCCACAATTTGAATATTGACCAATGGTGAGTTACGGTAATTCAAATACTGCAATATTTTTTTTTTATCTTAGAGGTCTTAAAGGGTTTATGTGGTCTCCACATTCTCGTTAACATGTGGTTTAGGGGTCTGTGTCATTTTGAAGCCTGATGTGCACCTTCTCAGAAATGTAACTACACGTCGCGGCAACGCAGACTGGTTTCCGCTTTAGTATTTTCCGGCTGCTTCTCCATCTCCGCCATTTTCAAACTGATTGTTTTGGATCATTAAAGATGGAACCCATCGAGGAAAGGTTAACTGAAGAGGCTCTGAGATACGAATATGACTCGGCAAAATTTTGGCAAAAGTTTCAGTCGCCATTTTTCAAAGTGAAGCAGGAAGTAGAAACAATAATGAACCTGACTGGCAAAAAAAGTGTAACGGTGTCTATGTCCTGCGATAGCTTAACCCTTCAAGACCTAAACATCTGCCTGCGCATTCAAAAAAAAGCTTGCGGTATTTGAATTACCGTAATTCACCACGCTTTCTGGAAAAAAAAAAGCTGCCATTGCGGTAATGAGGACGCTGCGCTGCTTTCGGCTGCAGGTTGGGGAGCGACGCAAGACCGGGGATCCTCAGGGAGAGAAGAGTTGTTTGGAGGGATTTGCAGGTATAAACGAAGTTAGTTAAACCCTTGAGATGTCACGAAGGTCTTCCAAACAAAAGCCCAACTTCCCAGTGTTCAGTCACACTTTGAATTTTGTCATCAGCGCAAACCATTGTGAGTAACGGTAATTCAAATACCGCGATTTTAAAGCCGGATAAAGGTGGTGGAGACCTAAACGGACCTAAAAATAAGAACTGAGGTCGTCAGAGAGCGTGAGTAATGAATACAACAAGAAACATATTCAAGACACTTAAACCTTCTCAAATTGCTGAAATCCTGAAATTGCAGCCACAAAAAAAAGGGGGGGAGTAAACCCAGGTCCTCTTTATATCAGCTAACAGGCTGCTGGCACGAAGAATTGGCATCAAGCGACACTCAAACCAGCTCACCTCACATTAACAAACCAGGCTACACTCACACAAACAACCTACACACAGACCTCAACGACTCACATCATTACAGTGAAGCTCCCTGCAAAAAGCCACTAGATGCATGTTTGAGCATTACAGAAAATGAATAATATTTCAAAGTGTTAAGTGAGACAGGAGACCCGTGGTGTGCAGAAAACTGTTCTCCTGAGTATGTGTATGTTATATGTCTACTTTAAAACTACTAACAAACTTTAAAAAGTACCTTTACCTCTGCGGGAAATCACCAAAGAGCAGAATTTATAGAGAAGTGTTTTTGCCCATGTCTTACTTAAACGCTGAAGATTCCTCTAATATGTCCGTGCATTTAATCTGCTCCTTAGTGTGTGAATACTGTCAATAAATAGGTGGAACAACCAGACTTCAAGAGTTTTCTATAGCTGATATTACAGCTACCGGGCATATTGTGAGCATCAATGTAATCTCCTAAACTGAAACCGCAATAAAGGCGCTTGTTGCACCTGCCCGGTGCAGAACGTTCTCAACACCTTTTCCTTTCTCCAGGACCTCGTAGTCTTTCGGCAGCATCCTGCATCATAACTTGTTTTATGGTTTTTTTTTTTAGAAAACTGGCCAAAGGGAAGTCTTCTCTTTTTATTTTGCTAGGGTTAGGGTTAGGGATTTCGATCTCGTTGCCTGGAACACCTCCCAGATCTCTCAATGCCGTGACGGCTAAGACAAAACTAAACTTAAAGCTTCAACTATTTCACAAGTTGCACAATATTAGGCTCCTTAATGTGCATTTATTTTCATAATATTGCATATAATTCACATGTAGACTAAAGCAAATATGAACACATGAAAACGTATACTCTCTGTTTGGATATTTGGGGGTAGTTAGTCGTGTGCTACTACTTTTTTTTGCAAAATTGTACCATTAGTTTGCAGTGCATGACAGTAGACAGCACTACCACTGGATTGCTCTCTAAGTTGATGTGAGGGAGATAATGACACTGCCGGTAAATATGAGTCAGAACGTATGTATATGATGTCACTGCGGTGCTACGGAGTGAAGGATTTGGTGGCGTTAACAGTTCGAAAGTGGATTTTTTCTGTCACAACTCACTTCTGCTGGAGCTGCTGACCGCGCTGAGAATCGAAAACAGCCGAACCCATCCCGTCCACATCTCCCCGTCCCATCCTGCCTACACCTGCCACGCGAGCGCTTCCGTCTCGCCCCGTCCTGCGACACGCGCAGCTTAAAAAAAAAAAAAAGCCCCCCCCCTCGCGAAAGGCAACAAAATCTCAATCAATTCCACCGAAGCACCTCCGGTGCGCAGCGCGCTCCCCTCCTCCCCGCCTCTCCTTCGCCCGGGATGACTCACCGGAGGTGGGCATGGCAGTGCTGGAGCTCCTGTTGCCACTCAGGAGCTCCAGAGGCTGGCGGCGGCCGTCCGCGCCGGCGGATGAGAAACAGGACTCGGTCTCGTAGATGGTCTGCAACATGGCGCACAATCCTGACACCGTGGGATGCAACAGCATGCCAAGACGAGAGCCGGGGAGCTTCGTTCTGCTGCGAAAACGCCAGTCAGTTCTCCGTCTTCCCAGGCAGCGCCATGGCTTAGTCAGGGAGTGAGTTGCAGGAGGAAGGGAGGTGAAATGTTTTCTGTGCTTCTGCTGTTAGATGGCTTTGAAATTGAACACAAAAAAACGTGGTAAAAGAACTCCGCTGTGCTTTTATTGCGTAATCCCGCTCACAGTTTCATTTTCTGTTTTCTCCCGAGCTCCCTGGACGTTGCAGTTTTGTGTTGTGACGGACGAAATCCAGGAAGCCTCCTCCTCCTCCTCCTCCCCGTTTTTTTCGGGCTTTAGGAATAAACCGACCGCACGGAATCAAAGGAAACGGGGAAATGCAGCGTTCCCAGGAAATGACCTGAAACGCGACTTGAGGGGAGGCGGGGAGGGGGGGGGGGGGGTCAGTTAGCCTCTCTCCCCCCTCTCTGCTACATCACCTGGAGTCCTGATCCCGGGCTGTAAACACTTCCTCAGTTAGCAGGCAGCCGGCTGGTGTGTTTTTTGCAGTTGCAGATAGAAAAAGGTGGGGGGGAGAAAAAAAAAAAGTTGAAATCTGGTCACTGTGCACGGGCTGCGTGGCTCCGAAAAGCCGAGGAGCGACGGACGGGATCGTCTTCTTCACAGGAGGAGAAGCCGAATTCCCCCGCTCGAGAGCATCAAAGGATCCTCATGCTGTTCTCCTTCTGGACGAGGAGGAGGAGGAGGAGGAGGAGGAGGAGGAGGAGGAGGAGGAGAGGCGAGGACGTAAATAGCTTTGGGAGAGCGCTCCCCGAGGTTCCATGTTTCCAAAATTAGAAACGAAGCGCTGAGAGAATGAAAAGGGAAATGGAAGGAGAAGAAAAAGGAGGAGATGAAGGCTGGAGGAGAGAATAAAAAAAAAAGAAAGAAAGAAAGAAAAGCAAGGGATCACACGTCCGACTCTTATCCCTCGGTTTGAAAACACACAGAGGAAAAAGAAGGCAGGCTGCCGTAAAGAAGCTGCTGCTGGTGCTCAGACGCCTGAGATTCTCCGTCTGAGAGTCAGCGGCGAGTGTGAACGCGGGTGTGTGTGTCTGAGCTGCTGAATGAATGTCAAAAGAGGAAGGGAGGGAGAGAGAGGAGGAGGAGGAGGAGGAGGAGGGTGAGCAAAGAGAGAGGGGAGAGAGAGAGAGAGAGAGAGAGAGGCTGAAAGTAGATCACTGGGTGGAAAGGAAGTTGGACGGGCGAAGAGAAAAAGTCAACAACGGCTCATTTCATTAGGGCGAGCGTCACAACGTGCACGGGGAGGACGAGGGAGAACAAGGACACTCCTTCAGCGTCCCCCCCGTCCCTCCGTCCCTCCGTCCCTCCGCCGCTCACCTTCACGCCCGCACGCCGCCGCGAGTGCGTTTGCACGTCGCGTGCACAAGAAGAAGAAGAAGAGGAGGAAGAGGAGAGAGGAGAAGCAAATGCTAACGCAGGAGATGGGGGCTTGATGGAGGGACTAGAGATGAAAATAGCCTGCCAGGGTGGAGGAGGAGCGAGAGATAAAAATAGCTGTAAGCCTACAGCTCTGAGGTGGGGTGGTGGGGTGGAGGGGTGGAGGGGTGGAGGGGTGGAGGGGATGGAGATGGGAGGGTGGTGGCGTTCGGCGCTTTCATGTTTTTTCTGCACTGCACTTCCCAGAGATTGTCTGTCAATCAAAGAGCGTGTGGGCGGAGACTGTGGCTTCTTCATCTTCCTCCCGTCTTCAGTTTCCCTCATTGGTGGAGCTGGTGTCCACTTTTTTTTTTTTTTTTATTCTCGCCACGGTCGCTGTGACAACAACCTGTACACTCCACAATAGAATAGAATAGAATAGAATAGAATGCCCTTTATTATCATATTATCATTCTACAGTTTATAATGAGAGCTTCTCCCTTTCAGTGCAAAAAAACACAAGTATATAAAAAACAGTGCAAAGAAGGTGCTATTTACAAAGATTTATGAATGAATGAATGAATGAGGAGTTTATTTCGAATATGTAAATAAGGAAAATAAATCAAGAACTAACAGAAAATGCCAATATATCAAAATTTAAATAAGCACAAATAGTTGTAGCAAATAACCAAAATGCAAATTAATATTCTAACCATTTGTAATTTGCTCAAAAAGGAGTGGGAGAAAGTAAAAACAAAAATATTCAATCCCACCCTCTTCCTTAAATCATTAATGATTATATATTTATTATACTGTATGACAGTAAATTGCTTCCTGTTCTCTCTGTGTAAATATATACATGCACTGTACATATATATATATATATATATATATATATATATATATATATACATACATGCACACGTTAAAAAAATATTGAAAATCTACAAAAACTATAAAATTCATACTGTTTTTTTCATAGCAGCAGTGGTAAAAGTGTAAACATGTACTGCACAAAATATTTGGTTGATTAGACTTTTTTTTAATATATATATATATTATAATTTTCCCCCACAAATTAAAATTTCTTTACATACACATACAACATATTTTAGTAAAGGTATAAGGGATGGCTTAATATTGAATGCACTAAGCCAAGTTTAAATAGATCACATATAGTAGGTAGGTGGGTTTCTATTTGATCTCTCCATCAGTTTGGGATCCTAAGCCTGAAAAACGTTGGTCCTCTGACTTTCCCTCTAGTGCCATCATGAGGTTAAAACGAGTCATTAAAATATGTTATAATGGATAAAGTTAATTGTTTTTACAAGAAATGCTCAAAGTGCTCTGTTTTGTTTTTTTTTTTTTTTTTTTTTTTAGCTTTGCTAAGATTTAGCTCAGGATTGTTATAATTAGAATAATTAATAAGTTTTCTCTAGTGTACCTAATGAACTGGCAAGAGAACGTGCACTCATTAGTCAAAGGAGACGGCGAAAACAGCGAAAACAGCGAAAACAGCAGCCCTAAAGTTTTCCATTCGAATGTTTGAATGCACATGTTAACATCTGACTAAACAGAACATTTATCACCGATCAGCCACAACATTATGACCACCTTGCTGGGAAATGTTGGTATTCATCAGTGTGGATGTTACTTTGACACATTACCACCCAACTAGACCAGACCAGACCAGACCAGACCAGCAGCCCATAGGACCCATAGGCCCCCCACTAACAACAGGACACCCGCTCAGAAGGCCCATTCCTCCGGTAAAACCACAACGTGCTCTTACTTCCACAAAAAGCTGTATTGTCGTTGTGTCGCATCAACTGGAAAAAGTCCCGGCGAGGTTGTCTTTTTTTAAATTTATATATATATATTTTTTTTTATCCCCCAACTAAAAGCTGCGCTGCTCGCTCCTCTGTCACTGTGGATATTATTAATTGAAAGTGCTGGCTGCTATTTATAGTGATTCAGTTCCTACAGTTCGCTCCTAAGTGAAGCTGCGCCGTAAAGTTGCATGAAGGGACGTCTCTGTCTGCTGGTAAACCCGGAGCTAAAGGACGTCACGTGATCAACACTGAAGCCTTTTCTTCTTTGTTGCTGTTGTTTTATTGCAGACGTACAGATCCAGCAGATGAGCTCAGGACTCATTTGCGCATTTATCGGCTTCATTTTTCTTAATATCTGGACCGAACTCTTTCTCCCTTTCCAGAAACATTGTTTCTTTGAATCATTTAATCTTCGCTTCCATCCCACCTCCACCTCCACCTCTTCCTCCACCTCCTCCTCCTCGTCACCTTCATCGCGCTCATCATCCTCACCTCCTGAGTAAACGGCTCCGTGTGTCCTCTGGCAGGTTTAGAGGCACCTCGGCATGACTCACAACTAAAGACTAAACACATCGAAATAAGAGGAAAATAAAATGTAAATAGAGGACCTGAGGCGTCCTGTGTGGTTCCATATCTGTTATTATAAATCTGTCTTTGTTTATTAAAGACTTGTCCTCTTAAATCATCGTTTTGAAATTTGCAATGTGCAGCGGAGCGGAGGCGATGCGACTGACCAGGCAGCATGTTGGACATCTGAATGGTCCAACATATTAAACACATGGGATAAAGGTAGGTGTGTGTGTGTGTGTGTGTGTGTGTGTGTGTGTGTGTGTGTGTGTGTGTGTGTGTGTGTGTGTGTGCGTACTGCAGCAGCTCAGCGGATGACTCATCTCTGCGTTTCTATTTGAGGCGCATCAACCCCTGGAGTCACACTGCTGTCTGTGTATGTGTGTGTTTGTGTGTATGTGTGTAGTATATCTGTATCCATGACAACCGAATTACAGTCAGTCAACCAGTCACCGAGGACCCGATGCGAAGCTGCCAAATAATACCTGAGGAGACGTGCGTACAGGTGTCGAGACGCTGCCAGATTAAAAACAGAAAGCGGTTGATGTTGAATTTCGTGTTTGTAACGTTGAACGCTGTGGGTTTGCATTCACCAGGTGACCAGAGGCAGCACAGCAGCAGCTACGCCCGAGCACCTCAGCGGAGAAACATTTTCACAATTCTCAAAAAACAAAAACAAGAGTAGCGTCAGTGAGCCTTTATCGATTGTCGGTTGGTGTCCCTGCATCTCCGTCCATAGACTGTATATAAATATGGACAACGTGTCCCCACTTCTGTGCATGGGCCAAACTGCATCTTGCGACTTTGGAGCCAGAGTCTGATCAGTACGGTCCGAGAGTGGAGCCACGATATCAATGACCTGACCACACTTCCTCCAGACTTACTCTGGTTTTGTTTGATCAATACTACCCTCCGCTCTACCTCCGCCAGTTACAAGGAAATGCTGCATTAAACACGGTGCTTGTTTTTAAGAATTGTTTTTACAACTGTCACGGTCTCACGGGACTGCTTTACGGAGCGGTTGGCATGGCAACTGGTAGTTGCCATTATGTCACATTGTGTTTCTATAGAAGACAGTAGCAAATTAGGCCACACCCCCATTTGGGTGAAAACAAACCACTGGCAGTAAATACAAATACCCACGTAGTTAGCGTTTATTTCACGTTGCTAGCATTTCTAGGACGGAAAATTGGCGAAATGGCTACAATTACCGTTGTTGTCGTTGTACAAAGCAACGATTTGCAACGTTAAATAGAAAAATAAAAAAAATCTCTGTCTACTGACAGAGAAATGGGTGAACGAGCCCACTCAGTGGCCAGAAGTGTCATACCGAGAAATTTACTCATCGACTCTCCAGCACCTGATGTCATTTCAGTTCAGCATCAACATACGTCACTTTGACTTTTTAACATGAATTTAGATTTTTTTTTTTAACATTGTAACTAACAACTCTGATGACTGACATTAGCTAATGTTAGCATCATTATTAAAAGTGATTAAGTGTTTTCCTGTTTTGTCTTTTAAATTGTTCAAAGAACAACACCCATAAGTGACGTAAGGTTTCCCTCTTGTATAGCGGCAAATAACGAACTAAAACTAAACTTATCCAACAAATTGACACATGAAAATGCATCAAAATTTTGGGCGTGTATTTTAGTGTTCTAGTTCGACCCAAGTCCCACTCACTAACATGGAGGGGGCGGAGCTTATGACCTATACTGCAGTCAAGTGAAACCATCATCGTTTGAATCATCCAATAACGATTCATAAAACTAATTTATTGCTACTGAATCTTCCCGTTAGAAATCTTGCTGCGATCCCACGAGGCTGGTTTCTACAAGACTGGTCAAGATTTGTCCACATGCGAGTGAGATCCAAAACATGACACACTCCTGCTGGAGCCAAACGCCAAAGTACTAACAATAGTCACTATGATCTGTCTCCAGTTTCGGAGTTACGTGAAACTTATCTGTAATTAAACACAAGATACATCTGAAGCAAACACCTGCCAAACCAACCAGGCAGTAGTAAATACAAGGATGCTCTGGTGCTGGACCAACAGGCTAAAAACAGCTGATAAGTGCAACAACACACCAAAACACTCACTCACTCACTCATTCACTCACTCACAGATCATGTAAACAGCGGTGTCCCATGCTGGCATTGCAAAGAGGTACATTCACCAGCCACAGCACTGCAGTTTCATGTTTCTAGGATGAAGGCTGGTGGTGAATGTCCACCCACCAGCCAACCAGTCAGACGCCATTTAATTTATTCCACTCATAAACTGTAAAAAAATTTTTAAAAAAATGGATGGACGCATCTCCAATTTCTCCAACTGGTCCAACTCTATAGCGTCAAACAACTAACTTCTCAAAAAACGTATGACCCATGCTGCAGCCAGCCACCAGAGGGAGCTCCACATTCACTTTCCGGGAGCTGTCATGGCGTCCATTTTTCATACAGCCCTTAGTCCCACCACTACAAACCACAGTCGCGGTATGAGAAAGACAAGAAATCTTCGCAGCGACTTACTTGAGGGGTGTGACGAATTCATGGGTTCAAGGGTGAGACTGGACTTCCCCTCCCCAACCCTTCCGCCGCGTTTACGTGTGCGTTAAAGTGGGTCCTCGGCGTCGGCCATGTGTTGGAGCACGGACGGGGGACAGGCGTGGAGGTGAACCGGACTTCTTCTCAACGCGGGGTATTCTGCAAGAGATGAAATTAATTACACTTTAGAGTAGATCGATATGTTCGTGAGCCATGAACAGAAAGAAGCACCTTTTTTTTGTCGCAAATAATCATCTTCTCTGTGACACTTTCACTAATTTCTGATGCCACGTTTCACACGATCACAATGTCCTGTATTGATTGTCATATAATAAGCAAAGTTCTGCTGGAAACATGAAACACGGCCATATTAATAACAGCTGGCCCCTTGTATCTTTGTATTTATATCTTCAAATAGATAAATTAAGGCAGCATGTCCAGTAAAGTCTGGTTTTGTCTTTTGATCATAACTTATGTTTGTCTCATTTTCTGCTTATTCACATATTAACATTATTATTTAGAAGCTGCTTAGAAATTATTCAGAAATTACATTTGCTTTCTGCTGTACTTCGCCCCAACATAAATTATCTATGTTCTCACTCAACAAGCTGCACCCTCCCTGCCGCTTCCCGGGGCCTTACTCTAGTCCTCTGGCGCCACCTACCGGTCTCCGGCACGAACACGGTGGCTGGGAAACGGGATGTGCACGGAAAAAACATCACACACTGACATCCTGAATTATTGTCTTGAATGAATGTCAAAGGGCCTTCGTGTGTGTGTGTGTGTGTGTGTGTGTGTGAGTGGGGGGGGGGGGGGGGGGGGTGTCACAGTTGAGGCTCTGGCTACTTAACTATAATGTGATTTAAAGGAACATGTTTAGCTCCTATTCGCTCCACCCCACCCCATGTTTCCACACTGACACACACACACATAATACACATAGCAGTAGCAGCAGGTCCGTCTGAGGTCTGCTGGCACTCTGCCCAAACGCTGATCAGAGTCGTTTAATGCTCTTAACTGCTGGAGGGGGGGCGTGCACCACGCTGTGGCCGGATTCTTCATCATCATCCTCCTCGTCATGTCACCTTGAGCCTCCGTTCGATGGACTATAACCGCAGTTTAATGACTATGAAATGGCTCAGAACGAAGCTTTTTTACATGTGCAATCAGCTGCACCTCATGCAAAGCACAATGGTCCCGACAACAGACGTGTACACAGGACCGCAGGTGGGCCACCGGCACGCTGCGCTTAGCATTAAGTCAAATTACCTGCATGTAGATTAAGTTATGTGCAGTAAACCTCCCTCTGTACGCGCACGCAATGGAAAAAAAAACAGTCTAGATGCAACGGTCTTCGTCTAATCAGTTTAGAAGATGATGAAGAGCCGTGTATTGTGTAACGATGCGGCGGTGAAGCTCTTTCTGTAAAACCACAGACCCTTCGCTTTCATCTCTTTTCCCCGACCTTTTCTGACCCACGCAGCCACAGTAACTTTTTCATACATTTCGCTTTTGGGGGGAATTTATTCACCCGGCTCTACAGCACAGCAGGCGGCGGCTGCAGAAGTCGCCGGGGCACGGCTAACGGGCTAAAGCTGACTAAATATTGACCTTGCAATCATCATCTCGACACAGACATGACCTAAAGTAAATACTACGTACACGGGCGCACAGGCAACTACACGGTGACGAGGTCTCTTAAAAGGTGACGAGGTCCAGTAAACGTTCACAGCTCACGTCCGCAGCAACAAAGACCAAAATATTAATCAACTGCAGGTTAGTTAACTTGATTAAGACCTTTTTTAGTATATGATATGTTGAGTGGAGCATATTAATTGTTGGTTTTAGGTATTTTTTGGGTTTTTTGGTGTTGAATCAAGTTGCTAGCACTGAATGACGATCTTGCCAAACAGCCACACTGCAAAATTTACAAATTTCCAGAGTAAAGTTCCTCCACACGGTGGACATGTTATGTCACGTGCTTCTGGTGCTTCTTCTCCTACTTCAATCAATCCGCTCTTTGACGCTACATGGACATGGTTTTGGTTTAGGGCAGATGTAGAACAAATACCTACAAAAGGTCTGGCTTAGCTGAAGCCTGGTATCGATTTGATCGTTTTAAAAATACCTGGATTGGACATGACACCGACCCAATCCCAATCCATTACTCGTTCTTTTTAGCTGAGCCAGGTTCAGGGCTTGGTTCTCTGCACATGGTCTCACTGAGGAGGCGTCATAATGGAACAGAGCCTTTTCTAATATTAGTAGTACTACGTCTTTACTGTCTGCTGTGACTAAAGGTCTAGGATCAGCAAATTGCCAAATTGCACTGTTATTTTGTGAAGTTGAACGCTCAAAATGCTTTCTATTATGTGCTTTAAAAACAGCTAGAGCCTTGAATAGTATAGACGTAACATCCTCAAACTATTTTTGTGCTGCACTTTCAAGGGCTGAAAAATGGAAATTGCCAAAAACTGCAGTTTCTTGTGTGGCCTCTTGAGGTGGTACAGCCCTGGACAAACCCATCGTGACGTCACCCATTGGATTCTGAACCTTGAAAATGAAGCCCAAAGTGGGCGGAGCCCGCGGTCGCCATGTTGGATGAGCTTTGCTCCAGCCACACTGGGATACTCCAAATATGGACATGAGGGGGTCGTGCTGGACGTTGAGACCCGCCCACCCAACTCTAGGCTACCTGACAGCTCAGGCTGTCGCCGGTCACTCAAATGCGGTAACGCCCTAATTTATGCAGAATTTTAAACCTTAAAAAAAAAAATAAAAATAAAAAATTAGAAATAGCCTCAAGTGGCCACTTGATGAACTGCAATTTTTTGCACTTTTGCGCTGCCGCTCGGTTTACAGCCTAGTACGACAAAGGTTTAGGTCTCATATGACAATTTCCCAATTCATTGTTTAAATCTAATCAAGGCGTAAAGTTATGCATAATTAAAGGCGTGGCCTCTTTGAGACACTGTCACGTGTCACTAGCCCCCAGCCTTGATATCGCTTACCCGCCTTGGCATCGCTAACACTTCTTTGCCCATTAGTGAATTAACCACGAGTTAAGCGGATGCAGGCGAAAAATGTCAAAGGCCAGAGTCCCAACCAGCTTTACAGAAAATCTGTGAGAGAGACGCCGCAGAGGTTTCATCCAGGACTGTATACAGCTACGGGATGCAACACAGGTGTAGATGCACACTAGAGGTAGTAAAAAAAAAAAAAGTGTATGTAAAGACGGGAGTGTTTTTTTATTTTAAAAAAAAAATAAATAAATAAATAACGAGGACATTTTGTCTGTTTTTTTGCAAAAAATAAAAAATTGCAAACTAGCTAAAAGTGCTAAATCAGGGTTGTAGAGGAGTAACATGTGACAAAACCACAGGCCGCCCGTGTCACTACAACAACTGGGCTGGGTGCCGTGGTAATAGTGTCAGGGCCCAGATAATGGGATGAAACACTGCGGGTGTGTGCATGCTTGTGTGTCTCTGTGAGTGTGTCTACTTAGATTATGGCGCTAACTTACTGTGACAGACTAACCTGCTGGCCAACTTCTCCATTAACCTAATGACATCAACACAAACTCTTTCTAACGGGGTTAGAAAGAAAAGAAGAAAAAAAGAAAGAAAGGAGGGAAGAGAAAATAGAGCGTGCTTGGAAATAGGACAGAGGGAGCTACCGTAGCTACCGAGGCTAGTTCTGTCTCAGTGTTTGCTAAGGAGCAAGAAATATAAATGTCTCTCTTTCTCTTCCTCGCACTTTCTCTCCCTGCTCCCACCTTCTCCTCCTCCTCCTCCTCCTCCTCCTCTTCCTCCTCCTCTTCACACCATCATTTCCTAAAATACCTGGCCCCTCCCACTCTGTGGAAGAGCAGGAAGTGCTGCCTGGCAACTGGGGAGCTGGCTGCCGTGGTAACGGTTCACCTGAACACCTCTTCCCTAAACAAACAAGCGAGTGTGAGCGCATGTGAGAGGGATGATGTAGGGTTTAAGTCATAGCTGGTCTCTTGTAGTACGTCTTGCTGACTCTCTCAAACACACACAGACAAGTGTGTGGCTAAACCTAAACCTAACATTTCATACCTCAAACGATGTGACAAAGTGAGCGTCGGCTAAAATGTCCTCACTTTCCCAAAAACTGGTCAAGTTGCCGACGATCCACAGCTAAGACGGACCTTCTGGGACACTAACTGCTCATAACTTCAATCCAACCCGAACCTTTAATCACATCTTCCCCTTAAAATGTAATGAGTTGTGTGGTTTTTGTTTCAGACTTCCCACAACACGGGTGGACTACACAAACACACCGAACCGTTCGACCATGACTGTGTATAGCATCCCCCTCTGCAGCAACGGCAGATTCAAGGAGAAAGAAAACAAATACACATACTGCACCACACACACACACACACACACACACACACACACACACACACACACACACACACACACACAGTAAATGTCCTTTCAGAGGTGACCTTAAGCTTGAATACGGAAGATTCGTTTTATGTGCAGCTTCAGTAACTAGCCAATTGAATTATGCTTTTCTTTATTTTCCGTCTATACTATATACACAGAATGAAATATATGGAGAAAGAAGCACATCCGAGACAAAAGCTCAGGGTTCCAGACTGCTCTATACGCCACTGACGTCAGCTTTCTACGACACGGTGCACCCACAGCGACTGCAGTGTTCTTCGTGGTTATGTGCGCGCACATTCCTGCTCGAGTATTATTAATCGTTGAATGGACTCCGGCGCGCACAAATAACGAAACACAAAGCTCTGAGTGAACGTAGAGGCGTCTAGTTGTCATCCTTGTCGTCGCGGATGTTCCTGATCTCAGATTTAAGATTGGATTCTGCAACAGGAGCATGTATACGAACAGAACACTTCGCAGGTCGCTCTGCCCTCCAGATCGGCAAGAGGTTGAGTCGCTTCTCACGGGCAAAGACTGCCGCATAGAGAGGAAGGCCTTTAATTATCCAGGTGCTGATTTTGGGGCCTGCGTAACACTTTACACCTCTAAGAGTTTATACCTCTGTAAGATCGCCACCAAAACACTAGTCGGTGCTCTGTCTTTTTTGTCTTTACTTCCTGATTTACATTCGACAACGGCGACCGAAACTTACGCCGGAATTTCGCCTATTACAGAATTTCCTCAGTGTCTTCCATCTTTATTGATCCAAAACAACCAATTTGAGGAGAAGGAGAAGCAGTCGGAAATGAAAAAGTGGAAATATGCGACAACCAAGTGGACCAATCACAGCTCTTGTGGTCTGTGTCGTCTTGACGCGTAGCTACATTTCTAGCTACGGCGTTAGGGTCTTGGTAGATGCCAAAGCTTCGCCAACAGTCCATTGGGAAGATTCACTTCAACTGGTCAACTCCAACGGCTATTCTGTCCCTTCTTTGTTGGTAGGAAAGCTCTAGGAACAGCCAGCAAACTACTACTACTACTATTTCCGAGATAAGGGAATATCAGGTTTAGCTAAAGATAGAACCAAACAAAGCAGGCTTCAGATCGAATCCGGACACATGAGGTAAAAGTCAGCGGTATGAGTCTTAAGGCCGTTACGCAACTAATGGACTGACCCTTGACTTCTAAGGTCTGACCAGCTTGCTTTAATAAAAAACCCCACACTGCATAATAAAGCTGCAAATCCCTCACCAGTCCTTCCAGCCACACTAACACCAGCTGAAATGATGGCCCCGTGGGGAGGAAGGGATATGCGCACATATTAAAAAGGATACGGGGTTCAAAGATGGCGTCCCATTCGCTGGGAAAGCTCACTCACTCGTATGAAAAAAGCTTAGGTCCGCTAGAATATTCGGGCCCCGAGAGTCCTCGTCTGCTGGAGACGACTGACTGCCAGGGCGAAAAAGTTATCTTGATTTTCTAGCAGACCTAATGGCTTAAAGTATGATGCAACACAGATCAAATGTAATGCACCAGATAGAAGGAAGGAAAGAGCTATTAGAGATCACATCCATCCATCTCTCTCCACATCTATCTATAGTATCTGACTAACGTCTAGTGCCACATATAATGTCAACTCTTGACAGACAGATTTACTGTGATTCATTGCAGTATTTTTTTTTTAAAAAAAAGCAATCTGTGATCCGAACCTCACCTTCCACATCAACACGCACTATGACTGAACGTTTGCAGATCCTGTCGCAACAATTCGATGTTCTAGCATCAAAACTCACAGCACAGAGTTGATAGAAATAGAAGCTGATTATAAATCCTCGCCTGCACGTCATTCAATTATTTCACATCGTCCAAATAGTGAACTCGAACCCAAAACATCCTGCTGTCACGCAAAAAGGTTTCAGTCATGTGCGATCAGATAATTACATTACTTGACTGAACAGGACGAGAGTTGACTCCAGCTGAGTGACGATATGAACAGAATAACCTGCACTTCTTTAGTCAGGATCGGTACAAACACATTTTATATGAACTTTGAGAAACTGGGAATTTGTGCAAATTTCTAACCACTCTTGTGAAGGTAAAAAGTTGAGAGTTTGACGTAGGGACATAAATCAAAACTCTAACGGTCAAAGCTAATTACGACGATATCACAACCAGGCGAGATCTAGTCACACAAGTTTGCGTGGTTTAAGGCACATGTAGGCCAAGTTTGGTCCAAGTACTCCTGGGTCAGAAGTTGTTTTAAGAAATGTTAAACACACCTCATCAGTCCACAAACACAAGTTTAGCTTCACGGAAGATGATTCACATCACCTGTAATGAACTATTTTGTGATTGTTCCTGGCATATGTCTTTATTACCAATTCTGTAAATGCACCGATCAGCCACAACATTGACAGGAGAAGTAAAAAAACATCGACCATCTTGTGACAATTCAGTGTTGTGCTGGGAAAATTTTTGGACCTGACACTCATGTGGATATTACTTGGACGTGTACCACCCTCCCCATAGATGGCAGCAGTCATCCCCAGGAAGCAGGACGCAGACCGAGACAGACGCACACACAAAAATAGTGCAACTCAAATAAAACATGAAGAACAGCACAAGGTGCTGACCTGGTCTCAAAATTCATTAGATCCCAAATTGATCAAGTATCTGTGGGATGATCCCCCCCCTCCTCTACCCAAAGACCCCCACACACAACATCCTGCAACCAGACACAACAGGACGCCCTCAGAAGGTCCATTCTCTGATGAGCCACAACTGTTTTAGAGGCAGAAGGGAGACCTACACAAGTAGGGAGGTAGTCATAATGTTATGTCTGATATTCAGACCAGGCCATGTTGCACTGTCGAAATCCCACCTATGTTTCATCTGCTGGCTCCCAAAATTAAACAGCTGTCCATGCAAATGCCAAACTTCCAGCATAAACACAACCAGTCCACAGCAGCACTCTGAGAGTTTACACTGCCACGGCTGCAGCGCTGACCATCGTCTGCAAAAGCTTTCTCAACAACACTGGACACGCACGTACACTCCCGGTGTCCCGCGTCCCCGGAGACGGTCGGTAAAGTTACAGCATTCGCTGAGGAAATTCACCGATTCCCATCACATCATGGACGGATGATAAGCTTTTAATGCGTCTGTGTGCAACCTGACTCACTGCTCTTAACTCCTTAGCTTCTGACTGGAGGCTGTTTTTCCTGCGCCGACCGCAAATAAGACAGACAGACAGACAGACAGTCACTGGACTGACACACACTGAAAAAAATCCAGAACAATTAATGGGAAACCACCATCGCGTTGCAAATTGGATACGCAGTGAAGCTTCTTTGAGAAATCTGTTCAGCTCTGTGTTTTGGGTTTTCCACAAAGATACTTCTCATCTGATTCTCAGGTGTCACATGACGGGCAACGTGCTGCAGAGACACGCTCTGATAGCACGCTCTAGACTCTTTAAAGCTGGAATTTATTTATTTGCAACAGGATTCTCTGAAATAATTAACAGCTTCGAGATATTTGTCAGTTTGTAACAAGGAACCTTCAAGGTGACCGGTTAAGAGTTCAGAGCTACTGGTATGTAGGTTCTGGCCCTCAGCTAATCATTAATAAGATATTGTTTCTCCTCTGCCTATTACTGTACAAGGCTACCGTCTTCATGTGAAACAAGATTCGGTAAAATACTTGATAGCTTGAGCACACTTAGCGCAGGTAAGAGCCTCTTTATCAGCAGCCATTGGAAAAAAGTGGGAAATGTTGGCTACTAGTCTTCAATTAAACATGCCCTTGTTTATCTCCAGGCTCCTAATGCAGTTTGCTGCGAGCTCGCCATTCACGTACAAGCAGAAATAAATAAAAAATAAGTACATTTCCACATACAGCAACATCACATGCCTGCCCTCTTTAGAGTCGTAACAAAGAGTAACACAGTCTGGTTACAGGTTGGGCGGATTTGCGGTAAAACTCTTGACAGATTTAAGATTAGTCGGTGCATCGAACGTCGTTCATAAATACATATACGGGCCGGTCGTGTCACAGGACAACAAACACAGGTTTAAGTCTCAAAGAGGATCAATTCTGATACTGGTACTTAGCACGGAGAGTAGCTTCTTTACTGGTAGCCACCGGGAAGTAGTCCCATTTTTACGGTAAATGCTGTTTGCTGCGTGTTAGACATTCAGGCACAAGTATTTAGACACAGGGACATTACACGCATGCTCTCTTTGGAGTTTTCGGTTGTAACAATGGGTGTCACGCAGCAGTCGGGCTGCAGGTTAGACGTGGTTTTTGCTTCATTTGCAGTAAAACGCTTAACAGATTCTTAGCCGGCGCACGCTTGTGCCTTTCATACATGTATATACAAATATGGACATGCAACAGGGCGATAAACACATGTTAATAGCCATGTTTCATTCTCCAGGTATCTAGCATTTTTGTAGCTTCTTTTCTGCCACTCATTTGGAAGTAAATATTGGCTACTAATTATCAACTAACCATCAATAAGATATGCCAAACACGCGCAAGTAATAAAATGCATTTTCCCTTCGGAGTTTTGGTGACATGCAGTCGTCGTGTTAGGCTTCGCTTTTTGCCAGACTATTGCAGTAATTTTTGTCCAATCTTGACAGGGTCAAAATTCAGGTGCTTTTCATAAATTCATGCACATATATGGATGTGTTACGAGACAATAAACACAGGTTAACAGCCATATTTCAGTCTCAAAGAGCCATAGGGAAGAAAGCGTTGACTTCCAGTCATCAGCTAACCATCAGCGAGGTATCCGCGTGCTCTCGTCTGGCTTCAGCGGCTCGTCCCGTAAAAGCAGTTCACTGCATGTTCACCACTCACGCACAAGCCAAAAAAAATGCATTTTCGCATACGGCAACGTCACACGCACGCTCTCTTTTGAGATTCTCGACAGCTGTGACAAAGGGTGACATAGTCGGGCTGCAGGTCGGGCTCGGTTTTTGACAGACTGCTGTCTTCGCTCGCAGTGAAACGCTTGAATGGCTCGAGATTAGACAGCGCACATGGACATGTTTTAGGGACAAGAAACACGGGTCGACAGGCACATTTCATTCTCAAAGGGGACCAGCTCTGGTACCGGTATCTACATTTTTGTGCCTTCTTTTCTGGCAGTCACTGACAAGTAAATGTCGGCTTCCAGTCATCAACTCACCATCAATGAAACTCGTACTGTAAACGCAGTTTGCTGCACGTCAGCCGAGCGACATCACATGCGTACCCTCTTTAGAGTTTGTGTTGCAGGTTGGGCTTGTTTTTTTGTCAGACTACTGTCTTTATACATTTCAGATTCGAGATTAGCCAGTGGACATGTAATGAGACAACAAACACAAGTTAATACCCACATTTCATTCTCACAGAGGACCGGTTCTGGCGCTGCTATCTAGGTTTAGTTGCAGTTTATTTACTGGGAAGTAAATGTTGGCTGCTAATCAACGACTAATGCACACACTGCATATCCTCTTTACAGTTTGGGTGACAGGTTGCAGGTCGGGCTTGTTTTTTTTTTTTTGTTTTGTTTTTTCCAGACTACTGTCCTGTTTTACAGCCTTCCTAGATGGACACGTTATGGGACAATACGGAGCGGTTAGTAGCCACTCAGCCTTAGCACGGAGCTGGTAGCAGCTTCTTTACTGGAAGCCACTCGTAGTCGTCAACTAACCATCAATAAAGATAATTGCTGCCTTGTGCTAGCTCTGGGCTCGGTCTGTGGGTGGTAGCTGGTTAACTTTTTTTTTTTTTTTTTTTTTCGGCTGTCTTATTAGTTGTGTCCCAGGCTGGCTGCTGTGCGGAGGGAGGAAGGGAGGGAGGGAGGGAGGGGGGAGAGAGAAAGAGAGATGATAATAGCTGTTAAAATAACTGTTACCTGTTCGGTTAGCTGGCCGTAGCTGCCCCGTAGCTATAGCCTAAGTAAACACTAACAGTTTCCAAGTTAGCCGAGTGTGTAGTGGGAGCGAAGGCGGCGGTGTAGCGGGGAACAAAATGTCACCTATTAACTGTGCAGCAGAAGAAGAATAAATAAATAAAAATAAATTAACTGCCCTGCGCGGATGTCCTCCGCGAACGGTTACGCACACATTTACGCACACTCTCCCACCGTCTCTCCCAATCATAAACTGTACCGTGGTGGATGTCGGCGGGTCCTCCTGGAACGCGTATTGGCGCAGAGGTCGCTTCCTCCCGGCTTTGCTTTCCGCCGAGGGCTCGGTGTTTGTGTGTGCGTGCGCGCGGTGTGTATATGCGTCCTCCCCTGTAGAGGCTCCTCTGCGCTTTTATTTCGCACGACGAAAAACGCGTAATTTACAAAGCGGGGTCGCGTCTCGCCTCCTACCGTTTCACCTCCTCCATATTTACAGTCTCTCCCTCTCCCTCTCTCTCTCCAACACCAACAACAACATTATTGACGTCGTCCTCCCTCCTGCCACGTGACTCGTCTGCTGGGGCTAAAAATAGCCTCAATAGAAACCAGCGAGTGGAGGCAGAGCAGACGGAAGAAATCAGAGATAGAGAGGCACGGTTTAATTTATCGCGTTTGCCCGTTTAGTTTAGCCACATTTTACCCCCCCACGTTTCCTGGTTCCTCGGCGCACGAACGCACGCACGCACGCACGCGCGGACGCATCCGCATTATTACTTCTCGACCCAAAGGTAACTCATCTCAGACGTGAACGATTTCAAAGACTGTTGTGCAATACATACGCTGCCGAAACAAGTTGGCTACCGAGTTCATCAACTAGTAAGTCAACGAAAAAAAAACGTGGGGGTTTGCAGACTTCGATTTAAAAAAAAACAAACAAACAAACAAACAAAAAACATAAATATAAATCAATATTCGGGGGGCGGGGGGGACTTAAAGGTAGTTAGAGATGCGTTTCACCCCGGGATATCGGCGCATTATTTTTCTATTTTGTGAATTTAATCTAATCCAGACCCTCAGGGGCCTTCAAGGTCTCCGGGTTTGCTCCAAGCGCCGACAGCAACAACCTCCCGGTCTGAGCAATGAAGCCAAAGTGCAAAAAATTGCAAATCATCAAGCGGCCACTTGAGGCTGGCTCCAAAAAGGAGCATATCCCCATAGACCCCCATTTTAAAAAGCTCAACTTTGCAGCATTATTAGACACGTTTACAGCCTGGTATAAAACACGATTTTCGTCTCAACAGTTTATTTCACTATTCATGGCTACTGTGCAGGGGGTGAATTTGTTTCTATTTCATACGTTTATTTTTTTATTAAGGTTTAAAATTCTGCATAATTAAAGGGGTTCCCGCTTTGAGTGATTGGCGGTAACCTGAGGTCACAGGTAGCTAGAGTGTCCATAACCATGTCCATATTTGGAGTAAAGCTCATCCAACATGGCGACCATGGGCTCCGCCCACTTTGGGCTTCATTTTTGAGGTTCAGAATCTAATGGCTGACGTCACTATGCATTTGTCCATACAGGCAGTACTGTAGTATATTTTTTAATAATAATGATGGTCTTTTTTTTTTTATTCAGCATTGCTTCAGTGTTGATCCTACCATAGTTGAATTAACGTTGATTCATTGTCAGGATCTATTGAAAATTCAACATCATTTCAATGTTGACCATAATGACCACTTTCAGCGTTGTTTTCACCCCAATAGCAATTTTCTTTTGGCTTGGAAGTGGCCCAGACGAACAGCAAAGACGTGGCCCAAGAGTAAAATCTGTTATTTGGACAGAGTGCTTCAATTGTAGTACTGTCCCCATAGAGAAATTCCCTCTGATTTTGAAAGTATGGCCAAACCACTGTGGTTATGATGTGGCCCTCATGTGTTTTGCCATATCACCACTCAGCCAGAGGTGCCACAAAAGTCCCAAAAGTCAAAGCTATCAGGGCAGTTTCCGACATCAATGTTGATTCATTCTTCAGCCCGACCATATTTCAACGTTAATTCAACGTGTCTTTGGTTTCTGGGTTTGATTTGTATTATGGGAATGTCCGCCCATAAAATGCTATGGTTATATTGCTCAGTCTTAAATTGGAAAAATGGTCTTGCAGTTAGTTCGAATTTCACAGAAAATGCCTTTGACTGGCATTGTAACCACATGGTTGATCTTTTAAATAGTAGTAGTAGTAGTAGACAATAAAATGCTTAATTTGTCATTTTGTACCCGTTTAACCATTGTTAGTCATTCAATTTGTAAGATACACAAATTTGAAAATGTGTGAACACTTTATATATACAAATATCTAAGCTGTGGCTATATATTTTGAGCTATAGCGCTTTTGAACAGATGACCATAGCCTGAAAATATACAATATACAGTGCAGATCTGGGACCTGGGGCCAGGGCCCAGAGAGAAACATGCAAACGAAGGTCGCATTGGCTTCATTATTAGCGTAATTTCTGTTAGAGTAAAACAAGATTGCACATTCAGACAAAGACGATCTTCGAAGAAAGCTGTGAAAGACAACATTTCAGATAAAACATTTGCCTAAAATATTTAAAAATTTAAATAATGTGACGAATGAACTCGTCTATAATCATAGATTATAGATTAAAGGCTCCATCGTGACGCTGCACGTCTGCCTGCTGTAGCTATCCACCCGAATCGATGCCTTATTTGTGTTTGCACTGTTGTCAGTTCTTTACTTTTGCCCTTGCTGCTAAAAAAGGAAAAACTATGCCATTCTTTGTATCGCAGAGAAAACCACGTTTTACTATTGAGCCAGTACCGTGGGAAGTAGGAGCACTGCAGATGCTGCGGCGGGATGATTTACCCGTGTTTGACAACAGGTTGATGTTTAGGTCATATGCTGTTGCAAGAATGCAGCTGTGCACTTGTGGTTTGGAAATTTATCTTCAGCGTATTAATGTGTTTCCTTTAGTTTTAACTCTGTATTACTCAATGCACTCCAACTTAAGAAGACATACTGTACGTATATAGACTGGGTTCAAATCTTCACAATACCACACAGTGAAGCCATGGTTCATAATATTTGAAGTTCTCACCCCCAATTAAATACATTTTCAATAATAATGGCCACAATTTAATTGATGCAAATAAGTTGTTTGGTAGACAGGTCTTGAGACAAATGGATGGAGGGATGAGAAGGTTCAAAGGGTATGGGATGAAAAGGGTCAAGGGTACGAGATGTAAAGGGATGAGATGGGGTTGAGAGATGGGATGAAAATGGATAAAAAGGGGTTGAAGGAATGGGATGAAAAGGGGGAGTAATGTGTCAATTGATGATGATAGTTCAACCCAGAGACTGAGATTCAGGGTGGCATCACATCTCAGGAAGTTTCCGATCCCTGTTCTCTGGTTCCTGAAGTGAAAGGTGGAAGAGGAAAGAAAGGAAGAGAGAGGGATGTTGACAGTGTGGGTTGAAAACTGAGAAATCAGCAATATCACCTGCAACATTATTCTATTTTCCGTAGGAATTCACAATGTAGCCTAATGACGGCGACTTGTTGAAAGCGGCAGATATGTATGCCAACATGTGATTATTGGTGAGAACATTCTTTGTTTTTGTTTTTTTCCTTTTAACACTTAAAGGACTGTGTGAGCGTGGCTTTCATCAAGATGCAAACGTTAGCTACTTAGCTCGCCGCCAAAACGGGGGTGGGGGTTGACGACTTGGAACTACCACTGCATATTTAGCAGAGCTTGCAGTTGCAACAGACACTCTGTTCTGGAAGTCTTCAACGTGATCTCACGGTGCATTGCATTTGCCAAACACAAATTCCCATTTGGGAAACATGCTTCCTATAAACATTAAAGCATACATCATATTAATCTCTCCATAAATTCGGATGTCATCGGTTATCTGGCCACAAAACATCTCAGTCCCAGTTGATACCCCTATATAGGTCTTTATGGAGCTGGAAAGGTTGAGGATGCTAATGTTTTTGAGTTAAAGTTAGCCAGAGATTGAGGGCTTTTAGCATTAGCCTTATTAGCTTTAGCATCATATCAGTGAGCCGTATCCAACAGTGTGGACTAGAAACTAGTATCTACCTTATGTGGGTTGTGTCAGTAAACATACAGTAGTGATGTGTGGAACGATACTGAAATATCAATACTTCCGATACCAGATCTTTTTCAGGTTAAACCACAACACAGTATATGAGGCATTTATGATGAGGAGGACAGAAGTTTTCATTTTATATCAGTTCATAATAGTTAAACAATAATTTAAGGCATAATTTAAAGCATTTTCACATATTTTGTATGATTGTGTGTCTGTTTGGTTTTTCTGTTGTTGTATTAGCTTGACTATATAGTAAATGAGGCCACTGCCTCAATATACTTCAAAGTTTTAAATAAATAAATTACTGAAGTCTTGTATTCTTTATGACACTATGATTTGAAATACACTACCACTCCGGTTTACCAGACAAATTAGGGTGTATTTACACAAAGTATCGGTATTTGGATTGGTATTGCCGATACCAGCCTGAATTTCACTCGGATGCGAAAGGAAATCTGTGGTATCGAACACCACCAACATACAGTAAGTTACATATCAAAACCTCACTTCAGTTGATATCAAATAAGGCAGAGAGGAGAGGAGAACGGAGAAAGAATCATAGTCGAGGCTATAAATATAACTGGCTTTAGCACAATGTGACTGCAAAAGGGATGCATGTGGAGGAGGTGGAGGGAACAGGAAAAAAAAGGAGTACTAGGGACCAAATAAGAGGCAACAAAAGGAGGTTGGACAAAAACACGGAGAAAGAAGGACACGGACACGGTAGAGCAATAAGGTGAAGACCGCAGGTGGAAAGGTGGACGGCAGGAGAAGGCAGGTGAAAAGGAAAAAAAAAAAGAGGGGAGCGCAGGGAGAGGCATTCCGCATGAAGAGAGGAGCGCAACGAGCAGAGAAAGCAAGAGGGTGCAAATGAAAAGGGACGGAGAAAGTGCGAGACAGAAATAGAGAGAAAGAGAGAGAAATAAAGAGCTATTCTGGTAATGATGTTGTTGCCATGGAGACGCTATCCTCAGTCTGACTGCTCCACAGGTGCCGCGTGGGTATTTTTGAAAGGGCTCCACGGATTGGTCGAAGTCTTGGGAACAGACGGATAGACGCTGACATAGGTAAAGGTCAAAGGTCATCCCATTGGACACGCTCCCCTTCTCTTTCCTTGCATTGCTTGTCTCTAAATAATCCTAGCCATATTATTTATCATCATTTAAATGAAACTCTGCAGAATCAACCACGCACCGTGCTACACAAGTTCTCATTAACCTTAAAGACGCTTACATAATCAATATTTTTGCATAAACAGCGGATTGTATGATGGCGTGTATAGGTTAGAGTAAATACTGGATGCTAAAACACTAATAAATAATGATGCAGCTCTCCTAAACTCTACTGAGAATTTTAGTGTTATTCAGCTTATTGTTTGGGTTTCACAGCTCATGGTTGTCTGGTCTTGTAGCAGGCAAGACTGGATTGGCGAGAAACTCCCCAAGGGCTCCAGACTAACAAGGGGCAAGTTACCACATGGCAATTAGCCTATGACAATAGAGTGGATTTCAGGTTATTTTCATTATGTCTGCACTACACAAGCAAAATAGGGGCCCACGGAACAGTTTTATTCAAAGCCCTTCTATTGACGTAATCCCGACCTGGCTGCCTGCCCAATAACTAATATCAGAGTTAGTGGTTAGCAGCATTTACCAGCCCCAGAGCTAAAAACTGAGCTAAAAGGAAAGTGTTTTATGTGTTATTTAAATAGGAAACTGAGAGTTGATGCAATCTGATGATAAAAGGTGAGAGTTCCCTATAGTCTTGTGTTTATAGTTTGTTTCCTTGCCAAATAAATACACACTTATATAACAATTAGCAGCTAAAAATGCCAATTATTTCCTCTGGACTTGTCGGAGACCAAAGAAAATGTTTTATGGAAGATATAAACAGGAAACCGAAAGCTAACCCGAGCTAATAATAAAAGGTCAAAGTTCACTATAGTCTTGTGTTTATGGTTTGGTTTCTTGCCAAACAAATATATAGATATATAACACGTAGCTGCTGAAAATCCCATGTTTTCTTAAACAGTGTGTTGTTTATGTTGTGAATAGGAAACCCGTGCTTACAGTAAAAGCTGAGGTTTGTGCTTGTAGTTTGTTTCCTCAGCTCCACCTTGATATGAATATTTTACATTTTTGTTCTTGCTCTACAACTTTGGATAGGCTAGCGTCCACAGTCTAGCTCATTTTGAACACTTCCATCTAAAAAGTATTAATCTTGTAAATTATCTTGGGTTTAACATAAAATCTGATAGGCTTTTGTTTGTTTCCTTTACCCCATCTGGCCAAATAAAACGAAAATAAATAATCTACTAGCTATATAAGAAACTATGTCCCTACCAAAACAAAGCTAAAGGGAAAGTGTTTTGGATATGCTGCGAGTAAGAAACTGAATTCTAACCGTCTTATGTTTATAGTGATAATGATAATATTTAGTTACATAGCTTGTAAATTATACATTTTTCTCTTGCTCTACAACTTTGGACAGATGTTTCCTGTAGTTGTGCTAAGCTAAGCTAAGCTAAGATAGCTCATTTCGAACACTTATCTTGTAGGTATTAATCTTGTGTTTAGCTGATAGGTTTGTTTGTAGGTTGTTTCCCTTACCCGACTTAAAAAAAGTTTTGAACATCATATCATCATAACATCAGCATACCACATATACTTTCCTTTTAGCTCGGTTTTGGTCTCCACCAGCTCCAGAGGGAAATAGTTGTCTCTATAGCTGCTAAACTAAGCTAATGTTTCTTTTTCTTTTTCTCCTTTTTGCAAGGTAAGCTAAGGGAAACAACCTAAACACACGCCTATCAGCTAAACAAAAGGCCATTTACAAGATTAATACCTTTCAGATATGTGCCCAAAATGTGCTAGCCTAGCTAAGCTTGAAGCTAACCCACTGAAAATGTAAAAAATTAACAATTGGTGGTTTGCTTCCATTAACTTTGATGTAAAATTCCCGAATAAAAACAGATTAGAAAACATTTCAGCATACCATACATACCTCCCCTTTAGCTCTGCTTTTTTTCTTCACCAGCTCCAGAGGGAAACAGTTTAGTCACAGGCACAGAGGTGAACTTTACATCAAAGTTAATGAAAGCAAACCACCAATTGATCACTTAGTTACATAGCTGGTACTTTTTTACATTTTCAGTGGGTTAGCTTCAAGCTTAGCTAGGCTAGCAGATTTAGGACACTTAAATCTGAAAGGTATTAATCTTGTGAATGGTCTTGTGTTTAGCTGATAGGCTTGTGTTTAGGTTGTTTCCCTCAGCCCACCTTGCAAGAAAAAGAAAAAAAAAAGATAATTTGACAGCTATACAGACAACTACTTCCCTCTGGAGTTAGTGGAGACCAAAAACAGAGCTAAATGGAATGTATACATAGTATGCTGAGTTATAAATGTCTTCTCATATATTATTAAGGGTGAACTGTACATCAAAGTTAATGGAAGCAAACCACCGATTGTTCATTTTTGCATTTAGTTACACAGCTGCGTTCACTTCAAGCTAGCACATTTATATCTGAAAGGTATTAAACGAACTGTCGTCTCGGCTAGAAAGCGACTAATCGAATTCACCATACATAATGACAAAAATGTGACCTCACACTGCACCAGTGGGTGGATGTAAAATCTCAGACTAATAGAAGCGCGACAGGTTCAAACCCACACAAGTAGAAATGTGTCCAGTCATACTGAAGGAGGGCCAGAGATAGAGAGATACTTTTATTATCACACCATCAAGAAAGGTTGGAGGGAGGAAATGGTCTCACCGGCGCCTTTAACGGCTACAGTAAAAGACGAAGGGTGAGAGAAGGATGGGGAGAGAGAAGAAGTGATGAGAAAATATTAACAAACAACATGTTAATATGCGGCACAAACGCACACACACACACACACACACACACACACACACACTGCTAAAGGAGCAGTGGTGAGTCAGCCTCCTGTGAGTCACAGGAGAAATCAGAAATGTCAGACAGAAGAAGAGCGCACACGAACGCACACAAATGGGCTGCAGACACCAGTTTCTGACATTAATGAAGATAGCCTTGACAACTGTTCTCCATCCACCTTCTAAAAAAGTAAGAATGGGAGTCTTGACGCACATTCAGCAGAAGCACAGAAGGCTCTTTTTTAAAGGTCTCACAAGGCGCCAGCGCAAATCCATGAATTAAATAACACTCTTATAGCAAGTGTGCTGTGTGTAGCAACATCACCTAATTGTGCGTGGAAGCTTTTCTGTAGTTTTTTTCCATCGTCCCCCGCACCCTACCCCAGTGCATCTCCAGACCCCTGGGTGAACACCAGTGATCCTGCAGCTTCATTAAATGTCAGACCACTAAAAAAAAAAGAAAGAAAGAAAGAAAGAAAAAAAGGAAAAAGAAAGAAATGTCAGACCGCTAAGTCAATTATCCAGGACTGCAGCGCCCTCAAGAGGACAGGACCTCAGAGTGCATGGGTAATAGGCTGACAACAGCTCCTGAAGCACTTGTGCTCCATTTATCTCCATTTTTTTTTTCCATTTTAAAAGTCATTTTTAGTCCACTGCCTTTATAGTGACACTTAAGCACGTCACATAGCAGAGTATCAACATAGTAAACATGCATTAAACACAAAAAGATAAGAGAATCCCTTATTTCATCCCACAGTGGTGGATAAGTGTAGGGCTGCAGTAGCATTTAAGAATTTCTGACCATGCGCGATACAGTTAGCATGTATTAGCGGGATAGTGATGTCTGCAACTGGACTGTTGCATATTATCTGTGCTTTGGCCTCTAAGTTTCAGGACAACTCCGTCTGAACTGAAACTAAATGCATACTAGCTTAAAATGTCATCTTTAATGTTTCCTGGACTATGAGGCTTCGTGAAGAGGTGCCAACTGACCTGATCCCAGATGTATTCAGATGAACTGCTAAAGACCAGACTGGGGAAGAGACAACACAGGGACAAGTGCTGCATAGAAAATAAAGTACTTCATGGATAAACATGTTATTTTTGAAACAGCACGTGAGTTAAAGGCGTGCGTCTCTGTTCTCATGCTCACGTAAAGTCACTTAAATTAAAGCTGAGACTCACCCCTGCATCATGAGCTATTGCAGTGTTTTATAAGGTGGTTTGCCTTTATACAGTTAAATACACTTTAATGAATCACAGCGTCTCTTTTGGTAACCCCTGGAGGTTTGAAGTTAAAACTTGAAACGAGCCCGAAACATATGAGTCACTTCCTTGGTGTGCCGCAGAAAAAGCCGTTTGGTGCTGTTGTATGAGGACATTTGAGGTGTGAGGACATTTGAAAGTGCAGCTTTGTATTTATTGTCTTTTACTTATTCTTCTGTGCAGCATTTGAGTTTTTAAAAGTGCTTTATAAATAAAGTTGGATTGGATTGGATGGGAGTTTGTGCGTAAAATTACGCACCGTACAGAAAACAATTAGTTATGAATGGCACGATTATTTTTTTTGTTTTCTTTTTCACTTGCTGTGTAAGTCTCCTTGTATTTAACAATTTCAAACACGATTGCCTCATTTATATTTTAGTATGCCTCGTGGGTGCGCAGTTCAGTTCAACCTCGACAAGCTGTAAATAAATCGCTCCCTTAACTCTCCCGACAGCAAAAGCGGTTAAAAAAAAAAAAAAAAAAAAAAAGGAGGGGGGGGCTTTAATTTAGCCGCTGATTAATCCGATTTGCCTCCTCTCTCCACTAATGAGCCGCTATGATTCTAGAAACAGACAATCCCATCCGTCCCCGTCACCCCTTCACCTCCTGCTCCTCCTCGTCCTCTCCAAATCCATCCCCCCACTCCAGCGTTGCCAAGGCAACACACCTTGCTGTTAGTCATCAATCTACGCAGTCTCTCCCCCCACCTCGGCCCGTTCTCTCTTGATGTCGCCCCAGGAGTTAAATTAAACGACGCATTTTGCATAATTAATAGATCTGGTGTTTGCACACAGGCAGGGAAATGGTGACAATAGCGAGAATGATTATGCTGGTTTTGTTTCCTTCTCCTTATCGCAGTCCCCTAGTCACATGGTTTTGAGCTTGCTTAGGAGGGCAGACCAAAAACACACCCACACCCACGCAGGCAAACAAACACACACACACACACATCTGCGCGATCTGAGGGCGGATCTGTGTAGTCCAGACTCCAGGACTTCCTCAGCAAACCAAAGCGGAGCCTGCAGCGCAGTGAGTATTTCCCTCCACTATTTCACTATTTCCTTCCTATTGGGCGTGCATCTTTTCCCCTTTCTTAATAGCCCACTGTCCCTAAAAAGAGAATAAGTGGCTGCCTTCGAGTCGCGTTGCTCTCAGGTAACAGGTGCCAGCGCAGCACCGCCACGGCGTAGCCGGCGGCGTATCGCTGAGTTGCAATCGCCTCATAATTTCTGTGACACTTTTTTTTTTTTTTTTTTTTTATGAGGCGTCCGCGCGGTGACGAGCATCAGTGACAAGTGTTTAGTGGCAAGTGTCTTTGCAGAGGTTGTGATAAGAATGGACTTTTAGTTGCGTCAAAGGGGCGTCTGATTTCGACTCATTTCTGCTCGCGTCCTCTTAAAGCTACTCTCAAGGGCCGTCGGCTCCTGTGCGACACTTCCTGTTATGACTTCTTAGCGTCACCAGTGTATCTTATGACTCTTTGTTGATGAAAAACATGTTTTGTTTTTTTAAAAAAAGAAGGACCAGATGGGGGCTTTGTGAAATATTATATCATGATATTCTCAGGGCTCTGTGCTGAGTTATCATTTTCCCACAGTCACACAGTGAGTCTTATTTGCACCTGCCAACTGTAAAGTCAATGTTTATTTACAATTTTTTACAGCTGTCATCACCTTAGTGGATGTAGAAGATTTTCCTCGAGCACCATTTAGAAATATTTAAATTTCACTCAAGTCTTTTATTGACTTGCCTTTCACTGGGAAATATTAAGTACTACGTATTCCACTGTGAAGCATGGTGGCAGCAGCATCATGAAATGTATTCTTCTTCAGAAGAAACTCCACAAAGCAGCAGGACGATGGCCCCGAGCTTCAAAGTAAACTTACTGCGGAAAGATTTTAAACACTCTTTTTGAGTAACGTGCTAAGTCATGTTGCACGCTATTACACTTTAGTCAGGGTGTGTTATTTCACGCTATGTAATCTTGATCCTGTCCCTAGCTCTTACTCTGGTAACTCTAACCATATTCGAAATGTGCCTGAAGTGGACTGTCAGCTTTACTAACTAATTGCCATAGAGTCCCGTGGTGGATTTATCTTCTTAGACAAATCATCACATTTGTGGCTGTGGGAGATTTTACTCAAGTACCTTTCAGGCATTGTTAATCTTCACTTAAGTCTTTTATTTTATGCTACTTCATACTTGCAAGTTTCAATGGGAAATATTAAGCACTACATGCCAGAATTAATACATCATCCCCACTGCAAAGCAGGGTGGCAGCAGCATCATGTTTTGGGATGGCTTGCTCGCCATCTTTGAGTGGAAAACCTGTTCCCGAGTGTCAGCTGAAGCTCTGAAGAAGCTGGATAATGCAGGACTCTAACTCTAATCGTCTGCATATCATAGTCGTACCATTGCGAATGCCTTTTTGGGTAACATGCCAAGTCATGTTGCTATCAGTACACATATTGTGGTCATGCTGTGTTGTTTCATGCTATGTAACCTCGATCTTGGCCTTAGCTGTTACAAAAGTGTCCATCTCTCTGTCAGCCCTTCGGGATGTCACGTGGCCCCTTATCTTAAAGGTGGAGTAAGGACACATTCTTATATTTAAGCTGGTAAAATGTGTTTTTGTTCCCCCATAAATGCTGAAATATGTCCAACTAAATCCATTTGTGAGGTACAGATTTGCCACGTGACGGACTGTGTTTGTCTTTGTCTACCTCGGCTCCCTAATTGAATTCGCTCTGGAAATTGTGCAGCCTGAGGCATCGGTTGTGATCGCTCTGTTTCTGTCTCTCAGATCATGGATGAATCCGGGCCCCGTCACGGTCGCTCCGCGTTTGTGGGGCTGGTGGGAGCGTCGCAGGTGCTGGGTCTGGCGTCGGTGGTGGTAACCGGCGTGTGGATGGGTCACTACCGAGGGGGTTTCGCCTGGAATGGCTCCTCCCAGGAGTTCAACCTGCACCCTCTGTGCATGGTGCTGGGCCTGGTCTTCCTGCATGGCGACGGTGAGTCTGCATCTCAAGTTTATTTATGAACAAAGTGCATCCACTGAATCTGTCCGTGTCAAATGATTCTTCTATCTCTATCTGACAAAAAAACCTGCGACACCAGTACCATCCCCAGAGGCTTTACGGAAGTGACGCTATCTCTCTGAAACCACTAATATCTTCCATCACGTCGGTTGTCATGGTTATAAGAAGTCATTTTGGTTAATCCTTTGTAAATTGAGTGAAACAGGAAGCAAGTCATCATGATGCTGTGTTTTCTTAAGTCTGTTCCTATGAATGCGGTTATACATGTGCATCTCAGCCTCAAGCCACGGCATTACTGACCCACTGCATTAAGCCAACACTGGCCAGACACAGAACAATTTCCCTCATTCATCCCAGCTAGTCTGACTGAAGAGGAGAAAAGGAAACATTTTTTGAAGCTTGTGTTTTTGTGACACATGCAGTTTTTGACCCGGTGGCCCAACAGGGAATTAAAGTGGTCAACAAGAAAAGCTTCCGTCAGCATACATGGCACATAAATTAATACATAAACAAAAACCTCTTCAAAACCTCTAGTTTTGTTCACAACATAGCTTACTATTTAGAAACTCATGCAGGTTTTGACCTGCTGGATTCTGGCATGACTCGACTGTCCCTTCTTCGCAAACACAGTAATGGTAGCCACTCATATTTAAAGCACCCCTTGTCAAGGAAAGCTTGCACTTACTTGCACAAATATTTACTGGCACTAGTATGTTCCTAGCGTGTTAGCCAATAGCTGACCAACTACAGTCAGTTTCAAGTGCATGTTTTGAATCTAGTGTGTGACCTTTTTTCCCATTAGCAACAAAACTAATGGACTTGCTAACTGACAGTTAGTAAGTAGTTAAAATATTGTTCCCAGCTAACTAGCGTGTTAGCGGTTAGCCTCCCTCCCTAGTAGTTCATTCTCTGGATGAGGGTAGTTGATACATCATGTTTTAAACACCAAATATTTGCTAAAATTATGTAAATTAATTTCCTTCTCCTTAGTTTAAAGTATATGTTTTGGATTAAATGTGTGACTTTATTGTCTTGTTAGCAACCAAACTATTAAGCTTGTTAACTAAAAATTAGAAATTAGTAAACGTAGCAGTTAGTAAACTACTGGCTTTCTGTCGCTGTACAGTAAAACTCTCCAATATGATTATATTTTGACTGACTGGCACTAGCATGTTCCCAGCTAGCTAGCGTGTTAGCGATTAAATTGCCAATTATAGTAGTTCCCCATTTAGACATCCAAGTAGTCACAACTCCACAGAGTGTTATTTTCCTGTTAGCTAACAAGCTAATGAGCTTCTTAACTAGTGATTAGTGAGCAGTTTGCAAACATCTTAGAAGACTTTTCTGTCCCTGTAAAGTAAAACTAGTTTGTTAGCTGTTACTTTACCAGCTACAGTAGTTAGCCTAATTTCTAGCACTGTTTCAGCCATCTTTCCTCATTTGTGTACTCTGATCTTCTCTTCTGGTGAAGTAAAAATAAAAGTTACATTTCTGAACCATCACTGAGGTAAATTATCACCCTTCTTGATAACTCTGCCACAGTGGATCTGGCACTGAATGTCCTCAAAGAAGAGTCTGTGTACTTGTTCATCTTTTGGCCTAGCTGTGATATTTTCATGCCGACTGCTCACGCTGCAGCAGAACCCAGCGATGTCTATGATGCATGAAATAAAGACAGCGTGAGTTTTCCCTCCTTTTTTTGGTTTCACGTCTGCAGCCTTTGGTGCTTTTGCTAATGAGCGTAACCACATTAGTTCAACTGGTCCAGTGCTAGATTGCATTAGAGCAATAAAATAAAAGGTCAGCTGGACATTAGATGGGGGCTGGGAAGGGGGGAGGTTAATGCGAGTTGGAAACACCCTTGGGGGTTCCTCACACAAACACATGTCCACGCTAATGCGGTTACATTTTGACAGCACATCTTTTTTCTGTCTTAATAAACCCCTTTGGCCACTCTCCAATATGTTTCAACACCTGAGGTTGCTTAGACCTTATGTGGAGAACAGAACCTTTCAAAAGGCCTTTTCAGATTTTGGGCCACTCGCTCTGAACAACAAATGTTGCACCTTGAAGAAAAACATAATATGAAGCTGCTTAGTGGAAATCGAATAAAGCTGGTGGCACAGGTGGCCAAAAGAAAGGATTTAAGCTGAACACAATAAGCGGTTGTATGGGTTTGTGTATGAGCCTCTCCAGCAAAACCTGACACCTGTTTGTGAATACATATAATATATACAGAGATAAAAAAAATGCAGTTTATGTGAGGGAACTTCTATACCAGTGAAATAAGGGGAGGGACACAAAATGACAGTATACGCCCCTTAGTGCTTAGTGTTTTTTTTTAACGTTAAATACACCTCCAATTACTGAGGACTTTAATGTGATGATGTTTTTTTTGGGATGTTTCCCAGTTTCGAATTTTAACTTTTTATTTTATTTTTTTGCCATTTAATGTTTTTTAAATTGTGTTTTAAAGTCCAAATTTAGCACATTGCTGCCCTCTGCTGGTTAGTTTGGGGTCTTAGGATTATGTTATGGCCAAAAAATTACTTAAACAGTGGGACACCTAGTGGACAAAATAGGAATAGCTATTAATTCAATTTTATTGAAAACTTCCAGCTAATTTCGTCTATGTAATTTTCGCCCCTTGAAATTCGCCCCATGGGCCAGACTGTACACTCTGGGGCAGTATGTTTGACTTCAACTAATCTAGAGTGTTGTTATTCTTTAAGTCAAAGTTACGGGGTAATTTTGATGCCTGATGAAGGTCTGTCTCTCTCTGCAGCCATCCTGGTCTATAGAGTATTTCGTAATGAGGCGAAGAGGAATGTGAAGCTGCTCCACGGCATCATTCACCTGCTCGCCCTCATCCTCAGCATCATAGGTGAGGGACAGCGAGCGAGTTGTCCTTGTGAAATAAATACCACACAGTTATTCTTAGATCTGAGACAATGCGATGTCTTATAGCTGTACGTGTCTGATTTTGTTCCTGCAGGTTTTGTAGCTGTATTTGACTTCCACAGAGCTGCTAAGATTCCAGACATGTACTCTCTACACAGCTGGTGCGGCATGACTACCTTGGTTCTCTTCTGCATACAGGTACACACTGTACTTTGACACGGTATACTGTACGTTACCAAGTGGAATGCGGATTCAAACCCAATGCTGCCTCTTTGTTTACTCCAGTGGGTGATGGGATTGATGTTCTTCCTGTTTCCTGTTGCATCGGCATGGCTACGAGCTGCTTACCTCCCCGTCCATGTGTTCTGCGGCTTGGTTCTACTGGTTATGGCCATAGGGACCAGCCTGCTGGGGATCACAGAGAAACTCCTCTTCAGCATCATGTACGTCCGTCTGGTTTTCTTTTGTACAGAAGCCCTAAGCAACCATGCGTTCACGTATTAGTTTTTTTCGTTTTCTCGTGATAACGAGTTAATTTCCTCTGTTTTCCCGAGATTTGCAGATACTGAAAAGCATGAAAGCACAAAACAAAATTGCTCAAATGAAATATATCGACATCTCAAGAAAGAAATCTTTGTTTTCCCGAGATAACAAGATAAATAACTCAAGATCTCGAGAAAACAGAGGAAATTAACTCAGTATCACGGGAAAATGGAAAAAAAAAAAATAATATGTGAACGCATGGTCACTTAGGGCTTCCGTATTTTGATATATGTTAAATCTGACAGGTGGACTGATCTGTACACCCCATAGTATGAATCCCATCCAAGTTTGTATCGGTCTTTGTCTTTACCTCTGTCTCCTGAATGTCCTCCTCTCTTTTTTCGGCCCAGGTCCACCTACCCCCAGTTTACCTCAGAGGGAGTGCTGGCCAACGTCCTGGGGATCCTGCTGGTGTGCTTTGGAGTCCTGCTGGGTTACTTGATCACCAGGGAGGAGTACAGGCGCCCGCCAAACCCGGAGGAAGAGTCCCTCTCCGTCCACTTCAAGACCCTGACCGAGGGCGGGTCTCCGGCCACACCCTGATCTCACTGGCGACACCTGGTGCCTCACCTCCTCATGTGGATGCAAAGTCCACACTAGCTGTGCCATCACTTTCTGTCAGTACCTACTTACAAAGTCATGCATTGAAATTTCAAATGAGTTTTTTGGTTACGCCATGGTTCAGTGGAAGCTCTAATGATATATTTTTCTCCTTTGGAACAACTGTGGCCTGCGCACCTATTGATTCAACTTGAGGTTGAGTGCAGTAACTTTTATGCTATTGACTGCTGTGCCAATCCCAAGTTTACATCACAACACTCTCGTTCACTTCTACACAGAAAATGTAGGGTTAGACTTTTCTCAGGAGCATATACATCATGACCAAGTAAAGAAAGTAAAATCTACGCACTAAATAAACTAAATCACCTCTCTCAGTGCCATTGTCATTTACTTTTTTTGGTACATATATTTGGAATTGAGCAGCAATTCCTTCCGGTCTTTTTTTTTTTAACTTAAATCTCAATATTGACAAAAAGAAAGTGGTTTCCTGAAAACTGCTATAATCTATGGGTTAAAAAATGGATTTGGATCCGTTCTAGTCTCTTTAAAGCACCAAAACTTTCTTAATTATTGTGAAATATTAGGGTAGTTGAGCGGACTAGAGTAGCTCTCTATGAATTTAAAACAAATGCTCCGTTACGAAACATTTAAGTTCCTGTCTCTGCCATCCTATTTTACGTCCACTTCCCAAAAGTCTGAAAAGTATGTTCTGTGCCTGAAGCAAATGACGGTTGCAGAAAAATGTACAGAAGCCTGCAAGGATTAGCTTTGTGGTATCATTTAATATATATATATAAATATATATATATATATATATATATACACATATATGACAGAAATAGAAAATGTCAGAAAAAATAGGTTTCCCAGCTGATTGGCCTCAGGGATAATTCCAGAGATGATAGATTTAGATTGTACTTGTCAAACGGCACATATGCTGCAATCATCGGTGTTGCCTCATCTGGCCTGTGGTGTTCCCCAAGGCTCCCTCCTAGGCCCCTTGTTGTTACCTATTTACATAGTGTTCATCATGTTTGTTATACCAACTATACCCTGCAAGATGTTCGTATTTAAATGTCAACAATGGTTAAAAAAACAAAAACAAAACAAAAAAAAACTGTTGGGTGTTTGTGCAATTTCTATTATTTTAGTCTGATGCACTTTTACCTAAAGATGTTAAATTTGTGTATTTTAATTTTTTTTTTTTTTTTTGCTGCTTCTGTCTTTGATTTCAAAACTCATCAATGTATTGTGTCAAATTGAAAGCTTCGTCAAATTTATATTAGTTGATGTTATTTATCTTTATGTACATCTTGACAATGTCATCATTTAGAAGGAAGTCCTAATCTATTTTGGGACAGCCTGAAATAAAGAAAGTGTGTGAAATGATTGCAACTGTCATTCCATTTTTAATTTTTGCTAAATCTTGAATAAGGCAAGGTACTATGTTGATACTGCAGGGGTGTTGCATAATTGTACATACATATATACATATTAACACAAATCCAACATATTTTAGGATAGTCAGAAGATATTACCGCTACCCTACTGCAAAAAATAAACATTTGAACCTGTGTATTATTTGAATAACTGAATGCAAAATGATAAAAATGCTGTATATAGGTAGGGGGTCCCATCAGTTTGGGGGGTCCTTGGCCTGAAAAACTGCTGTAGAGGCTAATGAATAGTTTCCAACTTATGGTGCATGTATTTTCTGTTCTTAAGTTTTGTCTTCACCATAGACTTGGATAATGACATGCTTACCTCCTGGAGACGATATGGCACTTTTTCTTCACCATGGTAGGGCTCCTGTAATCGTCCGTCAGAGTTGCTTTCTGTGGATGTCTTTACGTTGCAAAGCTCACCGTCTTTTTTCCCTCACAACCTGTTGATTTGGCAACAATTCATGTTAGCTAAAGTAGCTCACCCAAGTGGTTTCTTTAGTTCTAAAAAGCTGGTGGGCAACATCTTATGGGGGTTGCTCATCTGAAACTGACTTACATGACAAGGGTCTGTTTCAAACAGTTTCCCCCAATTACCTGAAAGAAACTGTCGGTCAATTTATCTGTAAACAAATCTGAAGATGACATTGTGGTTTATTACCTGCCCAAGCAATATGACGGAGCAGGCTAGGCTAGGCTAGGAATATCCAACACCAAGTAATGTAGACTTTCACTAGCTAAAAAAGGGAAAGGAGAGAGTAAAAGAGAGACATCTAGCTAGATCTGTGTTTCATTCAGCTTTATTCCTCAGAAATGTAGTCAGTGATTCCACATCTGAGCTGCTTCAAAACAAATTCTGAACAAATGTTTAAAAGTCTGTGCCCCATGTAGGTTGACGGCTAAAATCGCATCTGACACTCAGCTCAAGCTCATGAAACATTTAAAGAAACACTGATACAAAATGACAACTCGATCCCTTCATCACATCAGTCATTTTTAACTAGTCTTCAACATCCAGCCGCCTTGCTAACGTATAATGTACTGGCAGGAATTATTTTCCAGTTCACACAGTCGCACTGTGAATGTGGGTATTTCTGCATATCCTGAGCAGCAAGAAACAAGGGCAGTCGGTGGAGAGACTGTACCGTAACAGAAAGGTCAGAGATCATATCAGCACCAGAAACTCTGAAAACAAGATGCTGATTCATGGAAAAACACACAAAGAGGAAACATACAAAGACAGGCAGTCATGTGCATAAAATACATCTTACAAAAATGAAAGTATTTCCTTCTGAATATCATCGGTTGGGTGAAAAATTTGCCTCAGAATGAACTACTAGCTAATCCCTCCCCTTTGCAATGATTTACCTCTTACCAAAAGTGGTGGCTAATCCGTTAAATAACTGGTCCATAATTTTACACAAATGTAGAAAAAAAAACTTTTGTTGCTGGATATGACAGCTAATGCTAGCACAATTTATCATCTTTAGCAAGTTGAGTAGCTAGTCAAGCTAGTTTGAGCTCCATGAACTGACTGAATTTTTTTTAAAATACCATAGTGATATGGGAGGGCTGTAAATGCACGTTTACACTCAAAATAGCAAGTTTAAAAGCGGAAGTATCGTACGCAATTTGAATCACAGTCAAAGAAGTAGAACTGCTCTTGAACTGTAGCGTAGTTAGCTATTTAAAATATGATTGGGAATTATTTTATCATATATTTTCAGCAAATGTTTAGCTTATTAGCTTATGCTCTATGCTCTCATGTTTTTAAAGCATGCATTCCCTTTCCCTTTTGGAAATAATAATAATTTAAACAATCTTGTGTGATGATTTATGCCTTCTTTGTTAATAGTTTTGACGAGGGTTGCAGAACGCAAAATACAAAAAAGGCAACAAAGAGCAGAAAAAAAAGCTTGCTGCTAAAGTTGCTCTAAATTTAGTTTGAACAGATTTTTGAAATGTAACTTGTAAACTGATGGACTTAGTTAATGATATGCTTTATGTTCTTAGAAGTTTGTTTCCTTCTGTAGGTAGTTAGCCAGGCATTCTAGCAAATTAAGCTTAAGTTAAAATGGGTAAACACTTAAATCAAGCTAGTCCTGACGCTCTTAACGTTGTAAAAGCAAGACAAAATACACCATAATCCAATGTTTTTGAAGCCAGATTGTTGTCTTGATATAATTTAATGCACAATATTTCAGCACTTGGATATATCCAACGACTCCATGCCTACAGTAGCTAAGGATGAGGAAAGGGCATCTGTGAACAGTCAATTTTTGCTGCATTACAAAGGAGAAGGCAATGGCTAACTCAAAGAGGCAATGAGTCATATGTTTCCATTGCAATAAGTATGGCTAGCCCTGGTTTATCAGTTGGGAACCTTGTGGTTTGCATAACTTGGGACCATTAGGATTATATAATACAAAAGGCGTTCATAGAAAACAGAAATCTACGAAGCTGAAAAAGAAAATTAAAAAAACGTTAACAGAAAACTAAGCTCTATAGGCTCAGTTTCTGTTTTCTGAGTGAAACCCTCCCGAAATGAAAATGAAAAATACAATTTAAAGAAAAAAAACATCAATATTTATACAGTTTAATACAGACATAACTTAAAAAAGATAAATATGACCTTTTTTTTTGTTTTATGTACAGCAAGTCCATGATAGCATTGTCCTAGTTTCCTTCACTATGGCTTGGGTTTGGGTCACTGACCAGCGTTTTTCGAGCTTGGATCCATCCATTCATTTCCAGTCACTGTATAATTTAAGCGCTTCAAACTTGAAATAATAATAATACCTATAACAAAAAAAGTCATTAAAGGCATGGGCAGCAGGCAAATTTGTAGTACTGTCTCATGGACTGTCACCATTTTAACTAAAGCCAACGATGAGCATTTTTTTGTGTATTTGTTTTGGATTTCCTCCGATCCTCCACTTCGACTTTGTGCTTTGCAACGGCAAAAGCAGTCAACCGATTTTCCCTTAGTTTTTCCCTCCTTCCCCTTGTCATTACGTCTTTTCTTTGTCTCTGGCTGGTCCAACAGACCCAGCCTTTAGCGATTTAGCAATTGGTTCCATGCTGAACTTATATGTTAAACATCTTCTGCATAATAAGAGTCATTATTCTTTAACTTAAGTGCTTGTTATACACAACGAGGATACAGCAAGCACCTCCATTTGCGACTGACTAGGTCTTCTCTCACACTCTCTTTCTTTTTTCCTGTGTACATCGGAATAAGTACAACCAAGTACAAACAAGTGCTCTTACCCTAATTTGAACTAAATGTTCTCTTGTTTTTGTTCTGAACCACAAAAGAACTAGACATTGTAGGAACTCAACCTTGGTGGTACTAGTTAGTTTCAGGCATATTTTGGAGTACGCAAGTGCTCTGACTTTCTGTTAATATTCTTGGGCTTTCTTTACACATTTGACTCCACAAAGGGTCTTTTTGGTTTGACAGGAGAGGTGGGACCTGTCCGTCTCTCAGTTGGTCTGTCAGAGCAGCTATGGATCACTGGCAGTGTTCGGGCCACCTTCACGTCCAGGTAGGAGGGATTCTGACTTGCAACCTTCACCGAGCCTTTGCTTGGCGCCACGTCGTAGAAGTCCAGCTGGTTGTCATGAAGGAGGTGACCATTGTGGGCGTTGTTGTTACTGCGGTTGTAGTAGGCGATGGACGATGGCTGGGGTGGCGCGAAGCCTCCCTGATTGGTGGGGTTTTTGCTGGGCGAGGTGACAACTGTGTCCACTGAAGACACGGCCCAGGAGCGCGAGGGGCTGAGGCAGGATGCCGAACTGGACGGAACTTGTTGCTGATACGGCGGGTAGACTCTCGCTGTCTTGTCGATTATGCCCATGAACGGAGTGTTCCGTGATGAGCGCCCAGCCTCACCTGGATAAGTCCCAACTCCTGCCATGGACATGTCTGACTGGGGAGACGATGTCAGAAAGAGATCGTCATGGTAACCGGTAACGCCCCCTACAGAGGCCATATCTGAAGGTAGATCCATGTGCTGGGCGGAGGCTGAGGTCCTGAAGCCCGGCCCATGATTGACTGGTTGACCGCTAGCGAGGCTGCCGCTGCTGGTAGAGAAACGGACGCTGACACTCTGGGAGTGGATGAGAGGCCTAGGGGGATTAACACTTGAGGGGGCTGGGTGGGCACTAAGAGGGCGTCGAAACCCACCCTGGTGGTGGTACTGATAATCCTGTGCCGACTGAAGCCTATCAGGAGCTCCCATTGTTGCCTCTGTAACCTCTATGGGGTAGTATGCGGCTTTAGATTGGTTGCGGCTGAACTGATGGGACTGGCCAAACCGACTTACCCCTACCCTGTCTGCTCCTGCTCCTATCCCATAAGATGATGTCTGTCTTGCCAGGCAGACCAGGTCAACATCAGCATCATCTAATGCATATGAAGCTCCAGAGCTCAGACCAGGCTGGACACGTTGGCTTGGCCTGATGTCAAGGGAGCTCGGGCCGAAGCTTTCCCCCAGCTCTGCCAACTCTTGGGGCAGATGAGCAAAATGAGTGTAGGCCGAACTTCCCAAAACCATGCTGGACTGGGCTGAGGAACAGGGCTGACTGGATCTAACAACCTGCACTTTGGCTGGTTGTAGCCACTGGCCTTGGACAGGGTTCTGCTTTTGGAAGGACCTCTGGCTTGCCATATGGTGGAGCTGCTGCACTCCCTGGTTCTGGTCTGAGTGGTGGAGGGATGAGACAGATTGCGGATGGTAATGGAGGCTTCCTGACAATGCCGGCATGCTTTCAGACACCGGGCCAGATCGCTGATGATGCTGCACTGGGGAGGGAGGAGGGCTGAAATGGTGATAGGAGGAGGCAGGGTGAGGAGGCGAAGAGTGACTGGGCGAGGAGAGGGACGTTGAGTGGGTGGGACTGGAGAGGTGATGGTACATGTGAGTGGGGGAGAGGGAAGAGGGTGATGGCACCCCAGAGCGGCAGCGGGTGTCAAGGCTTTGAACGGCAGGCAGAGGATGAAAAGAGGAGGACGACGAGGAGTCTCCTTGCCTGTTCCTCCCCTCGTCTTCCCTCTCATCGTCCTCCTCTTCTTCTTCAGTGAGCCCCTCCCTGTCGGGCACCTGCAGACAATCTGATTCTCTGCACCGTGCATCGCTGATGGACATGGCCACATTCTGCTGATAGACATGATGAGATGAGGGAGGAGAATCCTGTTGTTGAGCAGCCTGCCGACACTCTTCTTTGACCCGAGAAAGCAGCCGCTGGATCTCCCGGTTGGATGGGCACAGGCGGCTGGCCTCGTTCAGGTCGTCCAGGGCTGCATGGAAATGTCTGGACATATAGAGAAAGCAACAGCACAAGGGAGAGACGGCATTTCAGAGGATTTAAAAGTGGAATTTCTTCAAAGAATCATATGAATTGTGACTATTAAGAACTCAGATAGTGAAAGCTATGGCATATAAGTAGTCGGTGCAGAAGTCAGGCTTACTGGTAGTTTGATAACGTACATCTGAAATGATCTACTATCTACTCGTTGACACAAATGTGAAATGGAAAGTGCTTCCTGAAAGTGCGCAGGCTCCTTTCTGACCCTTTTTACTGTGGCGTCAGCTGGAAACTGACCCCGACTTACAGACATGGAACATCAGTTTGTCAATTTGTTCAATTCAACTACAAGATGTAATGAAACCATGGCTACCTGAGCCCGCGTTTAGCTCGTGCTCTGGCATAAAAGGCTTCGTAGGATTTGGATTTTAGCTCCAGAGCCTTGGTAGCAAACTCCTCCGCAAGGCTGAAGTCCTACAAAAGAAAAAAAATATGATGGTCAGTTAAGACTGAGGACAGAAAACTGTGATCCTTGGCATGAAACAAAGGTATGTCATGGGTTCCTACGTGTCTGCTCAAGAGACTCACGTTCATCTTACGATGGCAGCGAGACAGGTTGAGGAGCACACACACTCTCAGCTGTCTGAATGTCTTCAACTCGTCCCCTGGAAACTTCTGGAGTGCTGACTGATAGGAGTGAGCAGCTTCCCTCACATTACTTTGCTAGAAAGACACACACACAAAGAAAAAGAAAAAGCCTTACAGCAACAAATAATAGTGCATAAAATTTGTAGTGTGTAAATTTTGCCTGTGCCTGCACGCTTTACCTTGTACAATCTGTCTCCCTCCTGGATCACTTTACTGAGCAGAACCATCAAGATATCTGGTTTAGAGGTCGCCATGGCCCAGGTTGCTGGTCCTACACACAAACGGACACAAGTTAATGCAGACGGTTACTACTGTTGGACTGTTCATATCTCCAAGTCTGTTTAAAAAGACACAGCCAGAGGAAGAATATTAAATATTAGGATGTACTTTTTGCCTTGGATACACCAGGAGTAGTACTTTTACACTGGAGACAATCAGAATCTAAATAAACAGTCATATTCTCAGAGCCCAGAGAGCGAGTCTTTAAAAATCTAACAAATTTTTGTGCAGACATTCATGGTCTTGAGACGTTAAATTTTAATTTGTTGGAGATCTTGAGGCTTTTTATCCAGGCAGTGACCACATTTCTGCAAAACAAATGACATTTGCTCCTGAGCTGTATTTTGTAATTTAAGATTTGGTAGCAACACGTTCCACCTCAACCAGTAATAATTGTTGACTAGAGTTGAAGAGAAAAGCAACTGTAATGAATGAGATGGATAAATGGTAGTTACTAATGTAACTATGGTTCTATGAACCGACTACATACAAAAAAACAGGATTAAAACAGCTTCCTTCAACTACAGGAACTTTTTTGATCATTACTAGATTCAAGTTTCAGAGTTTGAGAACTGAAGAAGCCCTTGTTTCAGCTTGTCTTTTGAATATATATAATGACCTGGATGACGGAGAACCTTCAGAGACTGTATCTACAAATGTCTCCCATCAGATCATGGATTAGATTCTAAAAGAGAAAGAATTTTGACCAGGACAAGCACTGGTTGGATTTTTTCCTCATTTTGAGAGGGACATTCTCCAGCTGCATTCTGGCAGGAGACCTTTCACACATGTCTTCTTCACTCCGAAAGAGGTTTCTACCTATTTTAGCTCCCTTTTTGAGGAGAGCGATGACCGCCGAGGTGTTTCTGCAGCCAACTGCCCTGTCGAGAGGACGCATCCCGCTACAGTCCACGTTCTCCACCGACGCACCATGGTCCACCAGGTATTGCACCTAACACACGGATGGACACAATAAGAGCTAAGTTGCATTGTATTGTATGTAACTTGTCAATAAATAACACTTAAAAACATCAGATAAACAGTGCAACTGCATCTGTTTTACGCACCACTTCGGGGTCGCCACAGAAGGCAGCCAGATCCAGAGGTGTCCGTCCACTGCGGTCAGTGTGAGTTGTGGTTGCCCCTCTCTCCACCAGCTCTCTGACTAACTGGAGCTGGCCTTTCAGACAGGCCCAGCTCAGAGCTGTTAAGCCTTCCCTGTCACACTGGTCGAGAGATGCTCCTGGAAGAAGAGAGAGGTTCACCTCAGTACACATTAGGGTTAGAGGTCACAGAATTAAAACAATTACAGCATGAGATTTAGTGATCTATGATGCAAATAAGGAGTTGGTATTTAACCATAACTGGATATAGGGCTGGGTGGTATACCGGTTCATACTGATTTTTTTCCCGTTATGATATCAATTTTTAATATAGTGGCATACTGGTGTATTTGATTACACAGTGTTCGGAACAAAGAACCGTGAGACACTGTTTCAGACCAGACCATTTTCAATGTAGCGCTTCTAAACATGCATGGTGTGAGTCGGCGTGGTGAAGATGGAAAGGTCTGAAAAATTAAGTGGCATAACGAGATGACTTGAGCCAAAAAGAGGTACCGCTTTTTATGAATGAGAAAAAATTGTTGCGCACAGATTACTTTTAGATTGAGATTATTATGGTAACCGGTCGCGCTGCTATTGACATTACAGACATAATAGTTTAAATATGAATAAATATGTTAAAATTAATTAAATGTATTTATTTATTTTTTTATGTCCGAGCTGTAAATGTCCCCGGATCAGCGGGTTGTGCTAACACGGGGCCATGAAAACCTGTTTTACTAAGTTTTAAATGTGGGATTATTCTGCAATATTTACTCATCATCACAGTAAAATAGTTAATCTACTGCATTAATTCTTCTCTCAACCAGAAGAAAATGTTGTGAACACGTGATACATGTAATAAAAAATATCGTGATACAGTCAGAATTTTGAAAAATACCATGATACACATTTTTAGTCATTTAAAACGTTTGTCCCATATGTGAAAAAATTTAATCAGAGTGTTCCCAGGAATTGGCCAGACGGACTGCGTGGTAGTTACCGTGATCCAGGAGCAGCTGCGCCGTGCTCTTATGTCCCTCGGATGCTGCCGTCATCAGAGCAGTTCGACCCTGCTGGTCGACCATGTTCACTTCCACCCCATGGTTCAGCAACAACTCCACCACCTGACCCAGACAGACGTTGTCAGGAGACACAAAAAAAAAATCTACGTTTACTCTGTGTGTGTGTGTGTTTTGTCTTGTACCTGCCAGTGACCCCGTCTCACAGCGCTGAAGAGCGGAGCGACACCCTGCCTGTTGCCGCGATCGACACCTGCCCCCTGATCCAGCAGCAGCCTGCAGACAGACACCCTGCCACGTCCTGCTGCCGCTGTCAGAGCTGACACACAAAGACAGACAGACAATCAGCAATAGGCTTTTATTAAGCTAATATATCACTGTTTGTCATGGTACCTAACTACCAACACAGATATAAGGGTTCAAAAGTAAATGATTAAATAAAGAACATTTTCACAAAATATGACTAACACAGTGAAATACACTCGAAAGACGGCATCACCAGAAAAATGTAAACTGGAGGTCTAAGGTCAGTTTATGTTTTGGTCATTGGTTGTTGAAAAAAATAAAAAAAAAAATAAGACAGAAAGACAGAAACAAAAATTTTGCAACTTGAAGTTGCTTTCGAAAAACAACGTACTGATCCACGTCCGTTAAATTCCATTACACAGAATTACATGCTCTTACTTTGAAAACGATATGAAAAAACAGGCCCTTCTTTTGTTTCTGTCTTCTAACAATTTTATCTTTTTGTTTTTAGAAGAAGAAAATCAAAATAGACCGTTTTGTTTGTCCCTTCTCGATCCTGATAAAGAAAAATGCCCTGAATTTAAATTTCAATTTGAAAATGAAAATCAAATAACCACCCCTTTTTTTTTATATATATATCCTTTTCTCCAAAACATACAGACATTCAGGCTGTCACTCAGTGGAAAGGACTGAACAGTAGGACTGTGGTTAACACATAACTGTAGGTGTTAAATTACTTTTAAAGCCCTAAAACCTTGGGAAAGGCCGTAGTTATTTCTACTTTGGCAAAGTCTGAAATTAAAACCATAAAAAACCCTGTTAAAAGAGTATCTGATGTTTTATTTCTAAGTAACAGGCTCAAACTTTCCAAATACCTTCAGCCCATATTGTGTTATGAACAAGGTGAAGTGAATATTTGTCCACTAGATGTCAGTAATGTGCAGCAAAAGAGTGGCAGTACTACGAATGAAGCCCAAGAGATGAACGCGAGGCACTTAAATAAGCATTACATTATTAAACTCAGGAAGCTTCCGGTTCACAAAGCTGCCCTTTAAAACAATCTGACAAATTGTGCCACCATCTGAGGCTAAACTGGATTTTCTGGATTAAAAAGTAGAATTAGTTCCGCTGTATTTATTTTTTGTGTGTGTCTTGATTTTGTGTTTTACTCACAGCATCATATCTCCAGCAAGTCTCTTGAAACACGCTGCTAAATTTAACTTAACATTTATATGAAGAAGCTGCGCTGCACACCCGACACCGTAAGCCGTCTGATGTGCACCTCCCGAGGGACGCAACAAAAACCGTGACTGATCTGCTTGGTTTGAATGCATTTCCTCTTACACATTCCTAGCTGCAAGACTGAGCAGATTATTTTGTATTCGGAGGACGATAAAACAAATCGACATGTCTAATTGCCAAAATCCGAAACCGTCCCCTTAGTATTTGTGTATTACCTGTCTCTCCCCACAGACTGTCATACGTGTTAATCTCTGGTCTCTCCTCCTCCTCCTCGTCTTCCTCTGGAAGATCCAGCAGGTACGACACCACCTACACAAACACGTGCATTTATTACAACCACACGAACAGATCGAACACACATCGGAAATCTATTTTCACGTTTTTTGTGCTCACCTCCCTGTGGCCCATGCAGGCGGCTGCAATCAGAGCCTGCTGCACTGCCTGACTCCGGCTCGCCCCCCTCTGGCCGCAGCAGGCGGTGCAGCTCCATTCTGCGCGCTTCAGCAGGAAGCGCAGCACCTCGAGTTGGCCGCGCTGGGCGGCGTGAACCAGCACGCACCGACCTGAGCTGTCCACGTGACCCACCTGAAAGCACGGTGGAAACTTAGAGGCTTGAACACACGCTTTTATTTGACAAAAGATATATTTTTTTATTCGCATGCACACATTTACTGAACTTTTATTAGGAACGATTTGAAAAATTAGACCATCCTGGTTTTGATTTGTACAATGTCATTATTTACCATCGGTACGCCAGATTACACAGTAAGATCGCTACCTTTGCTCTGTGCAGACTCAGCATGGTGACGATGTCTAGGTGACCGGCTGCAGCAGCAAATCCGAGCGCTGTCAAACCGTCCTGTGACTGAGCATCCACCTGGAAACGCAACACAGCGGCCTCAGCTTTGGTTCACGGCGTCTTCCAGTTAAAAGTCAATCCATGGAAATATGAAATATTTTTTACCTGTGCTCCGTGGTCGAGCAGCAGCGCCACGGCGTCGGCGTGGCCCAGGTGAGCGTGCACGCACAGCAAGGGGGCGCTGTTGAGGACATCGCTACGGGAGTCCACATCGGCCCCGCCCATAATCAGCAATCTGCTCACCTGCGCAGACGGAGAGCCGAGTTACAGCGCAGTCATTTTAGCAAATCTGTGCATTTATGTGAGTGTGTGTGTGTGTTACCTTGATATTGGGGGTGTAGAGGTTGCGCAACGACGAGAGAACCGGGCTCAGGCTCCCCGTGCTGTACGACAGCCACAGCCCCTGCAGAACTGAGGACGAGACCCCTAGCTTCTTGCTCAGACCCTGGAGTGAAAACAGATGCCGCAGATACAAATAGTTAGACACAAAGATACTAGGCAAACACTCAAGTAGATATAACATTATGGCCACATTCCTAATATTGTGTAGGTGTCACTTGTGCCTCCAAAACTATTTTGACTTATCAGAGAATGGACATGGGCCTTCTGAGAGAGTCCTGTGGTGTCTGGCAACACAATCTTGTTGGATTGAAGGGAGGGACCTATCGCGATACTTGACCATTTTTGTCATTAAATCCTGCTGGAGATGACTGCTGCCACCAATGAGTGTCATTGCTATAAGGTTGGGGGTGTCTGGTCTGGTCTAGGTGGGTGCAGAACCTTGAACTGTTACCAGATTGTCAAAGTTATTTGCGTCTCCTGTCAATGGGTTTAATGTTATGGTTGATTGGTGGATAAATGCTAAAATAAACGGCCAATGTAATAAATTTAATAAAGTAATTCCCTTCCCATGTTTACACCTCCATCAGTTTCCACCAGTGAAACTCATCAGAGTTGCTTTCCCTTCCAGTAAAATCCAGTTCTCTGTCACCCCCTAGTGGTCGCTTGTGAATTGCTAAGAAACCTGTCCATAGTGGGCCACTTTTAGACTAATGCTAACCTTGTAGATGTGCGCCTTTAGGATGTGATGTCCCAGCTCCAGTGTGTGCTGTCGGTTCAGCTTCCCCTCTTGTCTGCAGAGCCAGAAGGCCAGGAGAGTGTGGCCGCTCCTAGGACACAAACAGACACACGGATCGGTAAAACTTTCCCCTCTCTTCGTCCGCTTTGATCACTCTTCCCCCTCATCGCTGCCTGCCGTCGTACCTGGGGTCGCAGAGGAACCGGTCATCCTGCCCCTCCTCCCGCCACACCAGCCACTCCCTGAAGGAGGCGTGGTTCAGCATCCTGCTGCCGTCGCTCCGACACAGCAGGAAAGAGGAGAGCTGCTCTAGACGCTGAGCGAACTCCGCCCACTGCAGCGTTCCTCCAGTCAGAGCGCCGGCATTCACAACCTCAAACAGCTGGAGTTAAAAAAATAAAAAATAAAAAACGGGTAAATTACATATTAAGTGTAAGACCCAGATAGGCACACTGACATTCTCTGCTCATTTTGGTCCTCTATATTTTTATTTAAAGGCCTTTCATTAATAATGGGAACCCTGTCCCCTGGTGGCCATTCTGGGGACTGCTGGCAACACCGCTCTACCCCATTAGCACAAAATTTCCCATACATCTGGGTGCTATTTTGACAAAAAGACTCAACTTATGAAAATGGAATTCAGATGCTGCACCTACATTTGAGATGTGGTTGAGGGAAATCAATGTCTGGAGAAATTTAGATACAAAAATGCAGACAGAATACAAGCTTTTGATAGCCTTATTAAGGCACACTTTCTTTAGTTATGAGGTCACCCTTTATGTGTCTTATTGCTAATTATAGTGGTACTAGGTGCTGCTTTTTCTCTTCTTTATATTAGTTTTTTTATTTTTCTTTGTTATAAAACCTTTAATACTTTTGTAATTTGCAATAAAAATGTACTAATCTAAAAGCCTGTAGCCAGGCCTGCAACTCCATGGGGCTGAACTTTAGCTAAGTGCATTATACAAATATAAGTTATGCTAATGTGCACCTGCTGGTCGGTCAGTGGATGCAGCGATGCCACGGTAACGTTGAGAAGAGGCAGAACTCTCTGGAAGGACGACTGGGTCGGGAACCGCATGTTCAGCTGCAGCAAGTAAACCTCTGCCAGGCTCACAGGAACCACCTACGCAAATAAACAAGTTAAAGCATTTTTGTTTTTGCACCACCCCGTTCCACATGTGACCGCCATCCGCCGCCTCCCCCTCTTCACCTTAAAGCTGGAGCTCTTCAGGACGAGGTAACCTCCCTCGATCAAGTCCAGGGTCAGTTTCAGGTAGAGGTACGAGCCTCTGCTCAGGCTCTTCAGGTGGCCGATCAGTTTGGCCAGAGCCGTGTTGTCCAGGCGGCCATTGCTCAGCGACACGTTGCTCTGGATCTCTGTGCTGCTGTGGATTCGCTGCATCAGGTAACCCTGAAAACAACACAAACGCAGGGATGGAGTGAACATGTAGTGGCAAAAAAAGGACAGATTTTTTTTTTTTTTTCTGTGGGAGCATTACCTGCAGGTCCTGGTCTATGGCGCTGTTCTCCTCCATTCTGTCCAGGGAGATCCGATGAAAGGGTAGAGACCGAGTGATGTCCTGATTGAATAAAGAGACGGAGAAGCTGATTGGGTTAGTTCAGACTTTGAATCCTGACTTTAAACTGACAATTATAGATAATCACAGGCGAAGGAGATAAGTAGCAAGGACAATAAAACAGTTAGCAGTTAGCTTCATGATAGGGCTAAGCGGTATGACCGAACGTTTGTATTACGGTATCTTTTTCAGGCATAATCACATGTTCACAACATTTTCTTCTGGTTGAGGGAGGAATTAATGCAGTAGAATGACTAAGGATGGACTATTTTACTGGTGTAGTGAGTAAATATTGTAGAGTAATCCCACACTAGTAGGAAAGCAGGCGTTAGCACTGCCTACTGATGTGGAAATCCAGGGACATTTGCAGCAGAGATTAAAAAAAAAATCAATGTTTTCAAGGTGGTTGTAATTCATTTATTCGTATTTATTCACACTTAAACTGCTATGTCTGTAATGTCAATAGCAGTGCAACCGGCTACCGTAATAATTGTAGTATGCGCACAACATTTTTTTTCTCATTTAAAAAAAGCTAAATCTGGGGACACTTTTGGGGACAGCTATAGCCAGCGGATAGGTCATCCAAAGTGGGTACAGTCCGCAGAAATTAGGGATGTCTGGTCATCCTAAAAAACCCCAAACAACTGACAAGGCACCTTTTTTTTTTTGGCTTCTCTCTACACAACGCCTCACATTGACACATTCGCAGCATGTGTATTTAGGAGCTCTACATTGAAAATGGTCTGGTCTGAAACAGAGTCTCGCGGTGCAGCATTCCAAGCGCTGTGTAATCAAATACACCAGAAAGCCGAAAGTATGCAGAAAGGCACGCTTACTCTGGAAATGTTGCCTGGAGCTGCCCGAGTTTGAACTTTTCCAAATTCAGAGCAGAGGTGATGATATGCGATTAAACTCTGATAGCATCATATACCAGCAAAGTTCACAAAGTCGGGAATGTGGCCTCGTTAGTTGATGATGTGCTCTTTGCTCTTTATTGCAAGTTATCTGACTTCAACTTGCAGCTCACATTAAAATATGTGACATCTTATCCAGTCATGTGCGTCATCTTTGTAGTACTTTGCTTGTCCGTGGAGATTGTCGAGTGCATACCTGCTGACTGGTCCTGACAGTGGTGATGACCTTCAACCAGAAAGGAAATTTCTGGACATTTCGGGTCAGGAAGGAAGTCAGCGTGTCTCCGTAGTCCGGCCGGTGGAACTCTGCCTCGTTAAGGCCATCGATCAGAACAATAAGCCCCGCCCCCTCCACATGCAACTTCCTCTCTGGAAGAAAAATAAAAACAATGTGGTTCATCGCAGGTCATGCACGGCTCTGACTTTACTTCACACAAGGACACCGAGTGCAGCAGCGTTCGCACGTACCTCTGTAGAGAGCGTCCAGTGGTTCTAGGATTCCTTTCTGAAGGGCGGAGCTTGGATCCTGGATGCAGGAGCGGAGGCTGAGCATGCTCTGTAGTTGTGGCGACCGGTGCAGTAGCTCCCGATAGGCCGCCAACTGAGGGGCTTCACTCAGCATCGCCACCAAGTTGTGCACGAACTCCGGGACGAGGCAGGTGTGGCAGTTATCGGCCTGACAGAAGTGATATGAGACTACCTGCAAAAGACAGACAGGAGGAAGATGTTTTTGTCTTGTTGTAGTTGCAAGAAACGGGTCTGCACCCCGTGTAGTTTTCTTCTCTTCCGAGTACCAACGCATTTCGATAACGGCATCAGTTCCAGCTCAAACTCTGCCCATATCCACCTTTTACTACAGGTGGGGGTGAGAATGCCCCTCCCCAACTAACATAGTGCATGCTCAGCCTCTTTTTACTTGTTTATTTTGTATGCATGAGAATGTTCAATATTCTTAATAATAAATGGAGGGAGAAAGAGAAGTATCAGAAAAATGGCAGCAGCACGTATCAGCCAAGGCTAAAAACATCAGCATCGGTATCGGCCCCAAAAAATCCATATCGGTTAATCTGTAGACGAGAGTAAAACTTTTATTTAATCAGCTGGTTACATCTTATAAAACCTTTGTGAGACATCATATGTATGCCGTTCGCTTAGCGACATATTCTTCAAACGAACTGTTGCCTTCTTTGCGGCCTGTCATCAATTCAAGGCTGAATAATGGATTACTGTAATTAAATTAGAGGCAGATTTGCTGAGTCAAACTGGCTTAGTCGCATTCAGAACTACTGTGGCTGGTTGTCATACTCAAATGTGTATACGTATGGCTCCCTCGGTGGAAAGGAGGCTGTGTAGTTCGCAACCTGAGTCTCTCATTAAAGACAGACGGACATCTGGATAGAGAGCGTTTATGTTGTTTTCCTGCAACTGAGCGAGGGATACTGTTCGGCTCAGAATTTCTCACTTCTTTTCCGTGAGCACTAACCAATTATCTGCCCACAGAAGTAAGCTTTAAGAGTTTCCCACTAGGTTGAACAACCTTGTAATTAGCTTTGAGCAGAAGATTTATTTCCGCGTGTAGAGGTAAACCGTTCCACCGCCAGAAGGAGGGAGTTAAGTGTCTCCTAAGCGTTTTCGGTTGGGCTGAGGATAATTAGGCAGCTACAGAGTACGAGGAACAGCTGCATGGTCAGGACACCATTATAACAGTAATATAGATGCCATCGTCAACGAGAAGCTACAAAATGACCACCTGGGTTAGCAATCACCTCCTCTGACTGGAAAAGGACATACTTGTGTAATAATTGTTGCAGTTCCTCTAGCTTTTAAATTCTTGGCCAATCAATGGTCTATGGTAATTAAAGTCATATGTCCCTGTTTAACATGTGTTTGCTGTAGGAAAGACATTTAGTCAGTGATAAACGTCTTTCGCCTTTTAAGGGACAAAGTCGATGCTCCGATTTTGGCTGTGGTAACCATTAGTTGTAATTTCTGAATAGCAGTTTGCCGGTCTATGATCACGCTAGCTGACGCGTTCAAAGCGCCGAGACGAAATAACTAGGTCGCCTAGAAACGCTGCTGTCAACTTCACTCGAAAGTGCAGTTTTAAAACTCTCTCCCAGCTATTTGTTTGATGTTATTGGACCATGTGAGATCGGAGATATGCTGATACTACTCTACGTGATGAATACAAAGGAGAGGTCTGATGTGGATCGTGGGGGAAGCTGGAAGTTAACCGTGGGAATAGGGCTGGTTATTGTTCAAATTTTTTTATGATGCCATGCAAATAGAGGGTATGCATTGACGTCACTGCCGCTTGGGGCCACGCCCCCTGAATAGCAAAAAGCATGGTGACAATGATCCATGCAAACTAGTATTGATTTGGAAAAGTGGATGAGCCTCAGTTTTGGCTAGTTTTAGGTCATTTCAATTATGGTAAACGAAGCCAAATAAAAGATGCTAACGCTAAGAGCTTTACTGAGAAGAAATGTTAGCCATACAATACTGAAGCATCCAGCTCTCCATGCTCAACTGTCCCTTTTTGACACTCAGAGGCTGTAACCACAGCGAGATTTTGCTTGCTGTGGCTTGATGTGCATACCTTTTATTTCCACACCTTGGTTTCGATACTGGATTTCCAGAACAATACTCTTTTGATTTCAGATGTTTTAAAACAAATTTGAACAACTACAAAAATACCAGAGCCAAAGTATTACACATGTGCTTTGAGTACCTTTGAGTAGGTAGAAAAGCGCTATACAAGAGCAAGACCATTCAGACCATTATAAGCTCTTTGTATTTGTGTTCAATAAATGCAACATGTGGAAATCCCTTCGTCTCCTGCCTTGCAACTTTATTAATGTTGATGCTATGCTACTAGCATCCGTGGCTAAGCTTCCCTCCAACTCCACGTTACACCAGCGATTTAAGATCTTGACACACGTACGAAAAATTACTATTATTGGCTCGCAATGGCTAAGATTTACTGTCTTGGACATTGGAATTTGGCACCGAAAGATAATTTATTTTTTGATATTCAATAGGATCGGACCATTTCAGTCGTTATTAGAAGTGTATTGAAATTCTGTACCCACCCCTACGTGGCAAAATATGGAATTCGTTGAAATATTTATACAAAGTTGATAACATCTTATGCTACATATGCACAATTACAAACTCATGTATGGAACACAGATGTACATTAAGTGATTTATGGATGCTACCTGTCCAGCGAGCCTCCTCAGGGCCTCCTCTTGTCTCCTCCTCATCTCAGGAGTTCCTGGACAGCTTCCTCCTCCTTCCTCTCTTCCTCCTCCTCCTCTCCCCAGGGAATCGTGGGAGAAAGAAACAGGCTCTACATCTGGAACGACAGTAAAAATACTCAATTTAACTATGAACATTCATCAAGATGTTTCTGTCTGAGATTAAGGTGGAGGAGTTTTTTTTTGGAGGGTTCTGTATAATGATTCTGTTTCTTCCAGTAAATGAGCTTGAACTCACTGGGAGGTCTTCAGAAAAAGCATGTGAAATGGCCTATTGCCAAAAATTGTGAATGCCACCATCAAGGCCCTATAAGGTCTTTTTGTTTGTGTGTCTAGAATCTAATATCTTTCACATGTGAGAACTTGTCAATTGTCTGAATGAGTCTGAGAATGGACAGTCACCACATAATAGTACCAAAAAGTACCCTAGCCCTTTCTATTCATCACTCTGCACTCACCAAGTCTAAATGACATGGTGAAATCCTTTATTTTGCACTTTGTACAAGATCGTTTGGCAGGAATTACAGCTACTTTGAGTCTTCGGTGGTTTGTCTCTACAGGCTTGGCAAAGCTGGCAGTTTTTCAAATTTCCCCCTTATAAATAATCTTGACCTGTCTCAGATTTTGGGGGACGGGTTAAGGTTTCTCCACAGACCAGGGGAGACAGGGATCTAAGTTTGGGTTTTGGCTTTGGACTTCTGAGGGACAGATAACCAGTTCTCCTGAGGGATGCTCCAGCTGTAATTTTATGCTTCAGGTCACTGTGATGTTGAAATTGCCCTGCATTTATCTGCCCCACAGCTCTGACAAGTCTCCCTGACCCTGCTACTGAGAAGAAAAAGCCATAGTATGATGCTGTCACCACCATGCTTCACTGTAGGAGAGGAATACTTCCAGTATTTCTCTTGGTGTTTGGACTTTTGCCCATAGAGCTCAAGTTTTGTTTCTTCAGACCACAGTATCCTTTGGCATGTGAGTCCTTTAAAAGCACTTTAAATTTTCTGTTGTGCAATTTACTCAAGAGTGACTTCCATTTAACAGTTCTCTCAAAAACACAATTGATGAAGTGCTGCTGCAATTATCGTCCTTCGGGCAGATTCTTCCATGCCTGCAGAGGACTTCTTAAGCTCTATTAGGACGAACGCTGGGTTCTTGATCATTTCCCTGATCAAGGCCCTTCTTCGTTACCCAGCCCGAGAATAAATCTTGATGGTTCCAGCCTTAATTAAGCCTCGCCACAATTTTATGGCATGTCCACAGAGAGTTCCTTGGACTTCATGGAACCATATGAACACAGACTTGTGACTTTTCCACTCTGTCCAATTAGTTCGATTTGGCATGGGCGGACTCTAGTCAAGTTCCAGACATGGTTTAAAGATTATCAGAACAAGAAGCCAAAAGAAAGGGTAGACTGAATTTAGCACAGCTGAACCTTTAGATGTAACTGTAGATATTTGTCTTTGTTTATTGGGCTTAAAGGTAGTGGACAGAACGCTCAAGGGAAAAAAATAATGGAAAAATGCACCTATGTAATGTCATGATGAGCTCAAATGGCTGTCTTGGGTGGCTTCACATCTAAAAGGGTAGCAGTAGCGATGCCTACATCCTCCAAATTATTTCTTGGGGGAGCAGCTTCAGTAAGTTCTCCCTACTCACATTTGGGTAGGGCCTCGTTGCCGGCAGTGCTCGGCCACATGCGATGTCCATGACAACTGAGTGCCACCAGGCGGGCGATGATGGCCGTTTTGCCGAAGCCCATGTTGCCAACAATCACCACTCCCCGACCGGTCGCTGGGTCGTCGCTGCGGAGACAGTTGTCCACTTCTTGGAAGAGCCATTCCCTCCCGGTGAACAGCCAATCAGATGAAAGGCCCGGGACTTCAAAGTGCAGGGGCTTCAGGTTGAGAGAGGGAGTGAACCGAACTGCAGGAGGAGAGGGAAGGAGAACATTGCAATATACCACTTGTCAAAATAACTATTTCGGTTGGTATGAGGTGTAACGTGTGGGAGTGTTTACCTCTGTGGTCCTGTTGACTACGACTCCCAGAGTTTTGTCTCGGCATTCTGAGGGACGTCCTCGCAGGGATGTGTCTCTGCTGCTCATCGAGATAGGCTAGATCTTCAAGGTGGGCCGAACTAGTGGCTAGAGAGGAAGGGAATATAAAAATTAAGTTAATTTCTTGAATAGACTTTAGAACATAGATTTGAAGGACTTGTTACAGTCTGTCCTGGATGTTTGATTGACTAATTGTTTTAGAAAATGCTTCGAATTACAAGTGAATGTTAATATTTAACAGCCTCTTTCAAGCAAAATCGGCGAAGGCTTGTGGGTATTGTATTATTTAGACAGATGGACAAAAAGCATGGACAATATACAGTTTTATGCTAAGCTAGGCTAAGTTATTATTATTGGCTAGTGCCTTGACTCACACTCTGTATATTAAAACTTTTGTCATTTTAGAAACACAGATGTTCACCTTCTTCTTGACACACGTTTGAAGAAAAGCTCTTTACCACTCTTATATCTGTTCAGTTAGCTTAGCTTAGCATAAATCCTGGAAACAGCGATAAATTGCAAGCCAGGCTCTGTACAAAAATAACAAAAGCTGTGTGAAAGCTCACAACTTCTTATACTGTATGATATGTTTTCTTTGCATTTCAGGATGGTCTGTTTTTAAGACTTCCCTGCAACCTCACGCCTCAAGTCACGATGTCTTAAAAAATGTTCTTGAACGGTACATAACAATACAACTTGTGAATTCAATTGTGTTTTGTGTCTGACTTGAGCGCTCAAGAATGTGAGCCATAACGAATAAATCCACAAAGAGCGAAGCACTGTATAAACAAGTAACACATGCTAACATCTGGACAAAACCACGGGTAAAATCCAGAAAACCCTGATAGATCTGTTCCAGCTTGAGTGAAGACCCACATAATTCATATAGATTTTTGAATTCAAGAGGCAACAGGCACGCTTTGTAGGATACTGTCCGAGTAGTCGTCTCACATGGGTGCTTTAAAGCTGAGCTGAAAGCCAAAAAGGGCAAACAGTTGTCAAAAACCTTTTAAGTTGCCTCGACTCCACAGAAAAGCAAACATAAACCTACCAAAAAAAAAAGAAGTTTGATCCAATCAATCCAGCAACGATCCCGTTTAACAGCAAAGAACATGAGCGCTGGCGATGCCTTGTATCCTGTGTGTGTGCTTTTGTGTGTGTGTAAGAAAAATGACACACATGTCACTTCCTTCCTTTCCCAAAGTGCTTGTGAAACACAGAGAAACAAAAGAGGAAAGGGAGGATGAGATGTGAACATGTTGCCGTAGCGCTGACTCTGGTGGTTTTGTGTCGACACATAATAAACCGCAGACGTAACAGTTCCGCTTTATTTTTTACATTTCTGCTTTTGTGCGGATTAAACAAATTGGAAACGAGTATTAATAAGTGAGCTTTAAATGTGTTACTTGGATGGGCTAATTTTAATCTGACTATTTGACTCTGCCTCTAGTCTGAATGCCATGCTAGGCTAAACGTGCTGTGGTTCTGTCTTCTTAACTTCCTCCAAGTCTACAGGAATTTCTGTTTATTTAAATTTAGGCTAAACACAGAATAGAAAAATACAGAAAATTATAGATGTGGCCATTTCTAGAGCAAACATTGATGTGTTTCAACAGCTTCTGTTTAACTGCTTATTTTGCCTTAAAAAATACTTAGCTAGCTGTGTTAGCTAACTTGCTAGACTGGCAAGGCACAGATTTACTGGCTGGTTAAGTTTCTCAAATGAGCATTCTTTACCTACATATATTTAAGGTATTTGGCCAAAGGTACAACGTCAAATCTGTGGTTGTTAATTCCACAGTTCATGCTCATTCAACAGTAGACTACCCAGTGTGAAAAGCACACACCAATGGAAACATTTACATTTAAAAACAAATCTAACCACCTTAATCAAACACACACATATATATATTATTTAGCCAATAGTAATACTGAGTTATTAAATATTCATATTCTGGGGATTTTATCCATTTTGAATTCTCACCCTCATCAAGAAAATACCTTCCATCATTTACCATTTGCCTCCTTTTGGAGCCTCAAGTGGCCACTCGATGAACTGCAAGTTCTTACACTTTGCATAGGCTTCAATGCTCAGACCCCACAGTTGACTGCATGAACCCGTGGCTCACTAGCGCCCTCTTCCACGAGGCTGCCTCAACTTGTGCTTTTTTTTAGCTCAGCAGGACCAGATGTGTTACACTCATACATGAAATACATTAACTAGGCTATGCAAAATTAGGACATATGATAAAAGCCTGTACAACCATTATATTGGTGACATACAGTGGGTTAGCCACAGGCACGTACCAAGGACAAAGGACTAACCCAGATTGTAAGATGGCGCAGTTAAAGCTCAGCTCGCCTCTCTCCTTGTGTTTACACAGGAAATATGTAAATTCTGCGATTCTGACTAAAAAACCTACACTGAAATTAAATTTATATCACAGACCAATGGACAAATAGTATAATTTGTTTACTCAGTAATATAATTTATTTAATCGTGATGACAGGTGAGGCACTTCCTCCCCTGACTGTCGCCTCCCTCAGTCGTCATAGCAACTAAATGTTCCAATCTGTTCACTAAAGTAACATCACATCTGGTCGCATCTGGAAGCAAGATGGTAAGAAGGAAAAAAGAACACAACTCATATGGTGGTGGTAAAAAGATTGTTACTCACAACAAATTCCTCCCTTTACATTACACTTATTTACAGTGGTATAATATATTGATTGATGCAGGTTTGTGGGAATTTGTTCCATCAAGGGAATAAGTTTTGTCTCAGAAAAGGAGCTGACTGTGTTAAAATGCATAAAATGCATAATGTAAATGTATGAACGTTGGTATGAGACAGATTGGCGGAACACAGATCGGGAGAATCTGCAGCAGGGCGCTTACAGGTCATGAAAGTCAAGGCATGCATCATACGAAACCACCGTGAATGTGCTAATGTGAATATGTCCAGAGTGGACACATCATCTTTGTGATTTGCTGACTATCACTGGGGAGCGTACCGGTTAAGCTGGGAAAGGGTGATGCATTTCCTTCCTAACAGGAAAGCATGTGTGGGAGCGTGCTGCTTGACACACACACACACACACACACACACACACACACACACACACACACACACTAGAGACATTAAATGGAAGAGACAAACTCCTTAAAGGATCCTGAATATAAATCTCACACTCGCACAGAGGCTGTCACATGTTCCACTCCTTCGCCAAAAAAAGCAAATAAACTCTGTCGATTGTCAGTCAAGAAAACTGTTGCTGTGTGTCAAAAGGACTCAGCTGTGGTTCTAGCTGTGTGGTAGCACATGGTATAATTTTTCTTGACTGTATCATAAGATGAATTTCATGGTTGGATGAGAAGTGAATCAAAAAAAAACTGTGTATGTGAAGTAAAAGTATGACATGTAAAAAAATAATGTCTTGTGATTATATTTAAAACACTGAAATTGCCGTCTTACCAGCTACAGAGTTGGGGCGAGGCATGAGGTAGAGCGGAATGGAGTGGGTGGAGCCTGACGAGTGGGCGGGGCCAGAGCATCGGCTGGGGTGGAGTTTGTTGAGGCTGTAGGTGGAAGCGGTCATGTTGTCCTCCATCCTGTACATGAAGCCTTCGTTGGCGTTCCCCGTTGCCACCATAGAAGAAGACGAGGTGGAGGCCACCACCGGCCGGCCCCCCTGCTGCCACAAGTTGAGGCTGCTGCCACGGTAACAGTCGCCGGGGTACTTGGAGGAGGCGTCGTCTCTCTCTACGGCTGAGTCGGCAGAATAGCTCGTTAACGTGGCTGAAAGAAAGAGGGAGGAGGAGGAGGAGGAGGGGGGAGGACACGAGATGTTAACGATTTAATGATTTAAGAGGAGGGGTGATGAGAGGGAGGGTGGGGGTTGTCTTTTTTGAGGTCACCGCATCGACAGAGTCTCACCTATGATTCCGCTGTCTCTGCTCTCCAGGGTCGAGGTGGGGGAGGTGACGGAGGCGTGGTTGGAGGAAGCGTGCATGTTGTTATTGTTGCCCTCCCCTCCAGCTGGTTGCTGCAGCGTGGAGCAGGGGGAGGTGTTGCTACTGGCGAGACTGGAGGAGGGAGAGATCCTCTGTTGGGAAGAGACAAGAGACAGAGGCGTAATCTGTGGTGTAGTTGTTATGCGTCATACATTAACTAATGGTGCATTTCACCTGATTTTCATTTCATTTTGCAATATATCCCATCAAATACACAATAAATAATCTATACAAAGAGAGATTACTGTTTTCTTATCGTTGTCAAACTAGACTGTATATAAATATGCACAATGTATCTTCACTTCCTTGCAGAGGGCGGCGCCATCTTGCCAGTTTGGAGCCAGAGTCTGATCAGTACAGTCCTCCAGACTCACTCACATTACAAGGAAATGTTTGGATTAACACTCTCCTTATTTTTTTTGGTGGTCGACATGGCAACTGGTTGTCGCCGTTGTGTCACGTCCCGTTTCCATAGCGTCAAATAACTAACTAAAACCAAACTTATCAAGAATAACCGACACTTGAACATGCATCGACATTATATTAACTCTCCAAAATGACTGAAACCATCCATGAAAAGAAATTCTTATTATTATTATTATTATTTAGTATTTTAGTGTTTTAGTTTGGCCATGTCCCACTCGCTAACATAGAGGAGGTGGCACTTATGATCTATACTGCAGCCGACCACCAGAGGGAGCTCTACTTGCTCTGACATCACTTTTAATGAGCTGTTCTGTTGCCCATCTTTATACAGTCTATGGTTGTCAAAGGTAGCTTGTTTAATCAGATACTCAGCTAAAGAACAACATGATTTTTAAGGAGCTGGCTTCCCTCATGAACAGTTGACAGATTTAGCAACTAATTTAATTAGTACCCCACCTCTCACCCGATGACAGCTGGGGTAGGCTCCAGCAACCCCCACACAACCCTATGAGGATAACTGGCAGTAGAAGATGAGATGGGATGAGATAATACCAATACCACCAATATTGGCGTTCATATTGTTAATGGCTTAACCTATAGAAGGTCATGGGGGCTAGAGCCTTCCGAATGTGACCTCTTGACCTAGTCTATTTATTTATCCGTTTCTCTCTTCCATTTCTTGCACTGGTTCGACAGGGCGCCAACTACAACCAACAGTCTGGAAAGAAACTTAGACCACAGACGATATCCTGACACTGGCAAACGTCTGATTTGTCACGGCTATAACGTGTATGTCTTCGCACTGTGTGAGGAAGCCAGATTTAACAGGAGAGCCTCTGGAGCCTCAGAGTCAATTACCTGTCCGTCATCCTGGACGTGGTAAGGGGAGCCTGGCTCTCCACCGATGACCTTATCGCCCAGCAGGAAGCCCAGCCTGGTCATCAGAGCGTCGGCCGCCTCGTCCACTGAGGGGGGCGGCCCCAACTCCTCCTCACCTGGAGGGAGAACGCGACAAAAAGCAGAAATGTTTTTGTCATTGGTTTTAACAAACACAGGGGATTATAAGGAAGGGGGTTGCACAACTTCAGATGTTTTAAAGTCACTTGTTGTGGAAGGAATGTCGTCACTATTAAAAACAGTAGAAAGTAATGCTTGGCAACAGTGAAATGTATTTAGTGGACTTGAACACATAAGCTGAGAACAGACAGCTCATGAGCCACACACTGTAAGATGCAGATATGTATAGCCTGTATAAAAACAGGCAACACCACAGCACCAACAATAGCATTCAATAGCCGTTTATGGTTTATTGGATGTGAAGAGATAAGTGAGGAGGTAAAGAGTTCCAGGACATTATTGAATGTGGAGGTATCAGGTAACCAGAACTGGCATTTCTGGTGTAATCGTTACGTCTGCCACTAGTGTTTAGTGTGTTGGAAGAGTGCAGTCGGGTAAAAACAACAACAAGAAAGTGGTACTTTCTGAACTCTTCGTCGTGCACTGCAGCTAAAGGTCTAATACCTTTAGACAATGAAATTCACCAGCAAACTGTTGATGTGCAGCCTCCTTCTCCCTGTCACCACAGGATGTTTGGTGAATTTGTACCATTCCTCTGCTAGCATTAGCAGATGTCTTTTCAAATTTGTTGCAGTAGTACTCAATGTTGTACTTAAGCATTGATATTTCACAGTAGTATGGTAGTTTTGATTCAGACCAAAATCGTTTTTTTTTTGTACTAGGATGTTTAATAATACTGTAAAGTTTTTAACATGGGGGTCTTTGGGGATTTGCTCCCCTATGGAGCCTCAAGTGGCCACTCGGTGAACTGCAGCTTGTTGCACTTCTGCACGGGCTTCATCGCTCAAACCTGGAGGTTTCCGCCTGGGTCTAACCTATTTACACCAGTTGGGCTAAACAATTACCAATCTGTCCAATTAGACAAGAGGCCGTAAACACAAAAGAATTAACTCACACAAAGCTAGCTGGGGAGGCTGTGTGCACACGTGTGAAAAAAGAAAGTGATTGATCTCCACGTTAATGCATGCACTACCATGACCTAAATATGCCAAGAGGCCTACATATACTACACACACACACACACACACAGACACACACAACGACACACAGACAGAAGAATGTGAGCCACAGCATGAAAGCTCATACTCTGTCTCTGTGACAGTCTGTAATTACAGCTATAAATTGCTGACTGTTGGACAAAATACTAGAAAAGCAGCATCGCAGACACTCGCACACGCACACGCTTTGAATATAAAACCAATCAAACACAAAGCATGTGCGTGTGTGTGTGTGCGTGCACATATGTGTGTGTGTGTGTGTGTGTGTGGTGTGGTCAGTCAATAACAGGGTGAGTGAGTCGTTTTTAGACGAAGAAAAATAAAATGGAAAGATGAGATACACAGGGCGCAGACTTTTCCATTTCTGTCTCGTTAACTACCCTAGCCTCTGATACCTCCTTCTCCTTCCTTTCTTCTTTCCTTCCTCTCGCATCTCCTGCATTTCTTATATTTCTTATTTTCGTTAATGTCACAATTAGTTGCATTCTTCCCTGCATTTCTTCATTACTTTCTCTCCTTTTCTTGCCTCTGGTGTCTGTCTTTGTGCTTTTACTTTGTCTTTTTTTTGTATTCTCTCCTTCACTCTTTGGTCCATCTTCTTTCTACCCTCTCTCCTAATTTGTTTTTCTTCATTTGTTCCATTCCTTTCCTCTCAATTTTGTCTAATTTCCCTCTGTCTCTTTTCCTCATTTCCTGCTTCTGTATTTGTGTCTCCCTTCCATCCCTATCTTGTCTTCATCTCTTCTCCATTGGGATTCCTTCCATGTATCTTTCTTTCTTTCTTTCTTTCTTTCTTTCTTTCTTTCTTTCTTTCTTTCTTTCTGTGAGGTTCAGCTAAGCCCTTTACACAGAAAATCATTAGACCTGGATCAGCGAGGACTCTGTCCTCTTCAACCAAAGTGCTGGAAGTCGTGTTGGACGGCGTCCGACTCTTCTGTAACTTTCCAGACCTGACAGTGTGACATTCACACTCACTTTACACAGTGATTGGTAATTGCTGTGTGGAGGTGAGAATGCAAACAGGATATGAGCTTGTCTCTCTTCAGCTTTCGGGACCAGCTTTGGACGTAGGTCTTGTTTGTTGCTTTAGCTGACAGAAGTTCACACTGATGCATTTGTCATCTCAATCTAACCACAAATAATATTATAGAATCTGTTGTAATTACTCACTCGACCCTCTAAAAAGGCCACAGTTTTTAAACATGCGATGACTCCAACCTTAACTCAAACTCACATAGCACCTATTCGTACAGTTCACACTCTGTCTTCCCTAATATTAAATCCAAACCAAATTTGCCAGCTTCACTCAGATACCAGTGAACTAGCACAGTGGTTCCCAACCTGGGGTTCGCACCCTCCAAAAGGGGCACCAGAGGTCACAGGGGGTGCGCCAAAACAGTACAATATGTAAGGCTTAAAGTAGGATCTCCAGTGTGTGGTGTTCAATTAATCGCAATCAAAACTGGGTTCACCTACCAATGGAATAAGAGTAACACACCTTTCCCACTAGCCAATCAGAAATAGGGTGGGGGTGAGTCTGCAGCTGATGCTGCATTCAAGACAACTTGGGGAAAAAATTAGCTCAAGCTGTCAAACTTTGGAAATTACTGCTTCCAGAATCAAAATAAAAGGCTGCTGCAAATATTTTAATGTTCACCAAATGGTAACAATAAACCACACTTATTTTTTCTCCTCATTCACGTTAACCATTTTGCATTAAAGTCACTGTTGTCGGAAAGACGGAGAGTAAATTTCTGATTAAGCTAAGAGAATGTGTCCTAACTACAAACCAAGGACTTAAAAACAGTCTTCCCCCCACCCCCGTAAAAAAACTTCAGGCTCAGGATACTCTTGAAGGTCCGGGGTACAAGTAGGGGGAGCTCCAAGGAAAAGCGGTTGGGAACCAGTGAGCTAGCAGGTCCCTCACTTTGAGTATTAGCTTGAAGAAGAAACAGCTTTTGCTAGTTCATCTTATCCTGCTTGACTTCACGTGAAGACATTAGCCAGACATCTGCAGACAGCTGGCTAACTAGCATTAGCTGACAAGCATGTATGAAACCCATACAGTCTCCTGTAGTTAAAGTTATAGTTTCCCCTCTCATTACCAAGCCAGTGTTCCAAGGCGCTATTGCCCTTTTTGTGTGTTTTTGCTATTCATAATATGAAGGTAAAAGTCTAAACTAGCTGCTCAACAATCAAATAAAAGAGGACAACTCAGACATGACAGACGAAGCGGGCTCATCCGACCTTTAACTTTTCACGTCATTTCCAACAAGCTTTTGAATGATTCAAACTAAGTGCACACAAACCAGCCTAATGAGTCAAATGAATCAAAGTTATTAAAATCTCATTTAAACCTCCCACAGATATTCACGGCTGACATATTCTTGGCACAAAGCAAAAGCTGAGACTGGGCCTACAAGCATTTCCTCGACCACGTCTTCCAGTGACCGGACGACCACTGGAAACCATCCTTATTAGCTCTGGCATCAGCTGCTTGGATGCAGTTGCCATTGTTTGACGTAAACAGAGATACTCGACACAGTTTTCAAGCCGCAAACTAGTGTTTTAGCGAACAAAATGATGCCAGCACACAAGTATAAATGTTTATAACAGCGTAGGGCAGTTGCATATGCTACGACGTAGGCTTTGCGGAGATCCGGCGCAGAGGTGTGATCGCGATGTTTGCACTGATGTCTGGAAGGAGTGTGTATTCAAGAAGCAGGGTTAGGTTCCTCTGAGATGCATTATGGGAAGTGCACTGTAGGTCAGGATCCAGGACCAAAGTGGCCACAGCGATTGTGTCTAATACTTCATGAGAGGCTAAGTGGATAGAGAATCCAGAGACTTGATATCAATTCATTTCGCCTGGACGCACTGGACGGTCGCACTTGGCTCACCTTCATCGTCGCTTCTTCCTCCTCTCTCCACTCCCTCGACGGGACGGTCCACCCATTCCCGACACAGCTCGGAGCTGTCCTCGTTGGACCGGCAGCAGCACACGTACAGCAGCAAGCATCGCAGGAGGGACGAGGCGTGGCCGGCGACCCCGGCCGCCGCGACACCTCTGCCGCAAACGCAGCCGTCCGCCAGCCTCCACGGGTGACGGACGGAGGACCGGCTCGGGCGGCACAACTTGCCTCTGGAGCGAGCGCACGCTTTCAAAATAGCCGCCATGCAGTCCATGGCTGGGGTGGGTGGGGGAGGGAGGGAAGGGGGTCTGATTGGTTCAGAGTGCTTCCATATAGGTTCCAAAGTAAACACGGCCGAATGAAGTTGCGCTTTCCGTCCTCTCCATTAAGTTTTCTCGGCGAAAATGCGCTTACATCCGTATTCTGTCTGCTTCTCTTTTGCTCCTGGGCTCCTCCTTCTCCAGAGTGCACAAAGGAGAAAGGGGGAGAAAGACGATGAGGGTAGGAAAGAAAAGATAAGGAGACGAATGGACTCTCCAGGAAAAGAAAAAAAAAAAAAAAGCATTAGAGGCGCTCCATCTTCTGAGGCACAATGACTGGAGTGTAGCAAAACATGCACACGGACACCAGCCTCACATGTTCAGAGAACATTCTTTAGTTTTTAGTTTTCAGGTGAGAAGGTGAAACAAGAGAGGCATCAGCGGAGCTTGACCGCAACTCACAGCCGACCTGGAAGGCGCCCACTGGTTTTTGTCCCTTTTTAGACGGAGAAATGCAAAGTTTTTCATTCACAGGTAGCACCAACTTGAGCGTTCAGTGGGAAAACAAAGCAAGCAAAATCTTCCAGATGAGACACACACAACGGGTAAAGTTTCTTTCTTTCACCAGCGGAGCCTCCATATCTGGTCTGTAAGACGACCTCCCTCGACTGACTGCACCGCAAATCAAAACCTCCCCTCCTCCAACGCGAAAAAAAAAACAGAAGAAAAAAAGAAAAACACACACACACACACACACACACACACACACACACACACACACACACACAGGACGAGAAAGGAAAGGGCTGCAGGAGGAGCTGAGGCAAGAGAGTGATCTGTTACATGTCGACCAGCGCAGAGAACGTTCAGAAACACGGTTTAGTTCCTTCTGATTGGAAATAACAGAGGAAGAGAGAGCCAGTGAGGTTCAGCTGAGCAAAGGAGCCCTGGAATTCTTTTTCCAAGAAAAGAAGCGCATCTGACCACAAATAACAGAGAAGATGAAAGATCCACTTAAAATGTAAAAATGAAAAAAAAAGAAAAAAAAAATGTGGAGAGAAAAGTACTTAAAAAGAGATCGGCTTAATCAAACATCGATTAAATTATATTTAGTCGAAAAAATATATATTTTTGCGGCAACTCAAAGAGTTTTTTTTTATACTGATTGCTTTACCAAAACAGTTTTTGTCGAGGCTAAAGTCTGCACAATACCTAAAAAATATAAAATAAAATAAATAAAAATATAAGTAAAAAAATAGTTAAATAAAATAAAATAAAAAAACATAAAAAAGAAATGTACAAAATGAAAAGAAGATAGAAAATAAAGAAAAATTGTATAAAATTCTACGAATTAAAGAAAAAGCTGCAGCAACTCTTATTTACAGCCCTCTGCATTTATAAATTAAAGGTATCTGTTTTGTGCGGGAAACCGATACTAAAATCAACATTTAAAGGATAATCTGCACAAATCTTGTGTTTTTCAGCCACACAACTCAGACTGATCTGAAACCAAAGCACAACAAGAACTACTAAAAAGCGACTGCACCTAAGCCAATATGGAAGAGCTGGTTAACACAGAGGAGCATTTAGCAACAAAAAAAAAGCTGGATGTTTTCCTCTGGAGTCAGTAGAGACCAAAAAGAGAGCTAAAATAGATGTAGGATCCGTCAAAGCTGACAAAAACAAGCAAACAAAAAACTTAATTATTGCAGGTTTCAGTTAGCCTGGAAGTCAGCCTCAAATTCCTTGGCCTGCAGTTTTTTGGTGGAGAGAAATTGGTCTGGAGTTGCTCCATCGGGAGCCAAGCAAAGATCTGCCAGGTCATTTGCATTTGTATCGTTTCAGCTTCATGTGGCGATGGATGGAAGAGTAGAGCAACAGCAACGTACACAGACACGTCAAAAAAAAATGGATGTCCAATCATGTGTCGAGGTATTTTTCACACTGAAATCCAAATGGCTTGTTACCACTGTAGTCGAAAGCCAAGTTTAGATGGCTAACTTTAAGTTTCCTGTCAAATAAGAAACCCAACGACTGCTGTTAGTGAAATGCGTCGGTACTCGGAAGAGAAGACAATTACACGGGATGCAGAGACACATTTTTGGTGGAAAATGAATGAACCAACATTTCCCTCTCTGAGCAATTTTTACATTTATTATTATATATTTATATATTTGTTACAGTATTCCTTTTTCTTTTGTTCTTATTTTGCACTAATGACTGTTTTTCTAAAACAACTGTGTATGGTAAAAGGGGAATTCTTTAATTTTTATACTGTTAAATTATTTCATATTGTAATTAGTTAATAGAAACAGGTTTATTTGACTAAAACATTTGTCCTGTATTTTATTATAATCATAATCAACTAACTAAAGGCAAAATTTCAAAGTTATTCAATATTGGCGGTTAGGCTAATTAGTTGGTGCTTTCGAGTGGGTGGCTCGTGGCTAGGCTAATTGTATCTCGTTTCTGACATAGGCACAAGGATGAGATGTCCTGGTCTGAGTGTAGTTGCATTCCCATCACCTCCATTACCTACTGCTGGTGTCTAGGCTAATTAGCTGGTGTTTTTTATTTCCTTGGCTAGGCTAATTGTATCTCGTTTCTGACATTGTTAGTAGCTGACCACTGGTCTGCTGGTTGGTTCTCCAGTTGGACCTGGCTTCTAGAGTTTTCCCTTAGATCATAGCACAAGGGATTGTAACATCTCGTCCTGTGTGTTAAAGAATGATCGTGACATTTCAAGTATCGGTATCAGCGATACTAGCCCTGTATTTACTTGTTATCGGATCGATACCAAAATTCCTAGTATTGCCCAAGCCGATGTCTGGTGTTGGGCCTTCGTGGACAGCGTCCGTGTCCTTAGCTTTTAAGTTTGTCCTCCACTGGTTGCGCTGGTTAGCTTAAATACATAATGCAAGCTAAGTAAAAACAATAACCTAATCTGTGTATGTGCCCTTGTTTAGCGCATGCAAATTTCTGCGACACAAACCATTTTCAAAATATAAAAAAAAAGTCAAGGTCGACAACGAAGAGGCAGAAGGAGGACGACATGAGCGAAGGAGGATGAAGAAGAATACAAGGAGTTATTTTGGTAAGGAGGGAGGGAGGCCGGTTTGTGACTGTGGACATGGTGTACTGATTTTAAGTCGCCGCGGCCCACAATAAGATTCCTGTTGACAGAAAGAGAAACACAGAAAGACAGAAACAGCGAGAAAGGCTCCATGTGGAAATGTTTAGGAGAAGTGTGCCTAATCAGCCGAGAGGAGAGGGAAGAGGAGCAGAGGAGAGGAGAAAATAGAGGACGTGAGAGGGGAGGAAAGGTTGACACGAGGGGGTGGGATGGAAGGAGGGGGGTACAGGGTCAAACACTACCAGGCGCAGAGTAGTAACAGGTCACAGCTGTGTGTTTGTTTGAGGCAAAGGGAGAAAGCTTCTTTTTTTTTTTTGTTTTTTGTTTTTTTGGCCCTCCCTCCTTTAATTATGAACATGCACGCACGTTGCCGTGGCGACCGCAACGATTCGCACGTGTGCGCGACGCGTACGCACAAATGGGCCGACCGCCTTCCCGAGTTCAAGAGTTGACGGCGGCGTTGCGTGTTGACAAAATGTTGGAAAACAGAGTTAACGGAATGTAATTTAGTCTCGTGGCGTTTCCTTTGTGATTTTCATAATACGTCTGAAGGAAAATGCCGACTCATCGTTTCATTATTAAGCGCTGGCATCGCCCTCCCCGAACTGCTGATGCCGACAGTTCTTCTCTCAAGCTACGGCTAATGTTACCACGCTAAGGCCAAACATTTTGTGTACACAACTGCCCGTGTCATAAACACAAACTTCCAATCGAGAGCAGCAATAATTATACTTCCATTTGGAAGCGGATCAAGAACCTTGTTTTCAAACTGGCTGAATCTGGCTGTTTACATCAGAGTGTGACAGTTTACACAAAAACTCAACCAACAAAACCCCTCAGAGCTCCCCCCCCCACCTCACCCACAACCTCCCGCTAACGCCGTGTGCAGCTCATGCGAGACATCAGTCTCTTGTTACAAATGTTTAAATTAGCCTGTGATTTCACAGTCAAACAGCAGAGTTTGATTCAAACATTATTGGTCATGGATGACGTCATGACCCAGCACTCAACACATGGTGAGCATACACCGATCAGCCACAACATTAAAACCGCTGACAGGAGAAGTAAATAACGTCGACCATCTCGTGACAATTCGGTGTTCTTCGGGGGAAACTTTTGAACCCGGTATTCATTTGTATCGTGTGGATGCTACTTACACATGTACCACCCACCTAGACCCGACCAGGCTCAAAAAAACTCCAAAACTCATGACTCAAAAAAACATGAAGATCCCAAACTGATCTCCGGGAAGTATCTCCGGGGTGATCTACAGAGGCCCCTCCCCTCAACCCAACAACACTCTGTTGCCAGACACCACGGCACACCCTCATAAGTAGTGATGTTCAATACCGCAGATTTCCTTTCCGATCCGATACCGAGTCAAATTCAGACTGATATCTGCGATACCGATTCGATGCCGATACTTTGTGTAAATACACACCATGTTGTGGTTCAACCTGAGGAGTTTTGAGGTCTGTTGTGTTGCCACAACTCAATAGTTTAGTTACTTTCCTACATTGCCTCGGCTGAGTGAAGTATCGAAAGTATCGCCATTTTAATTTGAGAATCGATTTTAGAGCATAAAGGCCTGGGATCGGAAGTATCGATATTTCAGTATCGATCCGCACATCACTACTACTCAGGAGATTTTCTCATGAGTCACAGATGTTCTGGAGGCACAAGAGAGACCTACACAATATTAGGAGGGTGGTCATAATGTTATGCCTGATTGGTGTATAAAGGTATGAGTGTGCTAGCAACGCTTAAAATGCTACCTGCACTTGCATTTTTTTTATTTCTAAAGTTATTATAGATAGCTAGATAGATAGATAGATAGATAGATAGATAGATAGATAGATAGATAGATAGATAGATAGATAGATAGATGTACCTGTTCTCTTGGCCAGGCGAAGGTTAAGAAGGGGAGAGGAGGGAAGTGAACGAGTGAATCCCTCCATCATCCTGACTTCTGACCCATCTGACTCTATGCTACTGCCACCTGTTGGAAAAGAGACAGACATTCAATTACATGTGCATCTTTATCAAGCTAAATTCGACTTTCTGAATGCGCTCCTTGTCCCACTTTACATGCAACCGAGAAAATTGAATAACTGACGGGAACACATTCTCCTCCTCCTCCACACTAGGTGGCAATGTGTCTTTTTCCCGATTTGTCCGAAGATGAATACATGCCGGTGAAAATTAATTTCCAAACCCATTATCTGGGAGTCTTTGTCGGATAAGGACAACTCTGATATTAGTCGAAGTAACGTGTTTACATGGGTTTTAAGTTGTCCAGTTAAAGTCGGATTAAGGCAATAATTACTTTTTTTCACGTGCTTGTAAACATAAACGACTTACACATGACTGCATTTAACCCCTCTGGAGGCGACAAACACGCCAGTGCATCCAAATCTCATGACCAATTTAACGTAGCAACAACACGTCTCCGTTTCAACTTTTGTTGAAAGTGTTAACCTCAAAGTATAGACCAGTTTTTAAATTGCGTTGACAGGCCAAGTAAAACTAAACTTATTAGAAATAATTTACGTCACACTTTTTCCTGAATATTTGCGTCTGGTTCACGGATAAACGGTGAAAAGGAAAATGCTCGCAAGCAGAGACCACTAGCCAGCTTTAAAAAATAAACCGTGGAAAAATGCATCCTATCATCCAGTCAGGAAATGATTTGTCAATGGTTGCTAAGGAGTGTTGCTATATTCAGTCTATGGGGTGACTGCAGCCACACACTTTAAATTTGAATTCTAAGTAAGTAGTAAAATTAGTTAGTAAAATGGTTGGTTAAACATGTTTGTGGTAGAAATTGAACTTTTTCCTACTCGGATTTTATGGTTTAGGTCCAGTGTGTTAATACCAAACAAGGCAACAAGGTGAACAATTTTTAAGATGAAATATAAAGGTAAAACCAAAAGTAGTCAAAAACAGCCAATTATACTCTGGACTCCAGAGGGTCAAACAATCAGACTGGAAACACTGACCACTGTTGTTGTTTTTGCGACTTTTGCCGCCCAGCAGCATCTTCAGGCTGTTTCGGAACATGGTTGCTCCCGGCAACAGGTCACACACTCGTCCACACGCTTCCTGTCAACAGCACCTAGGGAGAGAGGGTGAGAAGTTGAAATTCCCTTTTGCTCTAACCATTTGCAATAATTGGACATTTACTTCAGAGAAAATGTCTCTGACTGAACTCGGCGTCCTGTAAGACGAACAACAAGAACCCCAGAGCATTTTTAGAGACAGACTTTGTAGCTCCGGTATCACAGACAGATTGTCGTTGGGTCACCGTCACTAATCACTGGTCCTTTAAATGATGCAGCGCCAGGAATTTGCATCAGTTACATGTGTCCATTGTGTCTCCTGGACTGATTTTCATGTCAGCGCTGAAAGTATTTATTGCGTTGGCTGCATTTCTGAACTAAATCAAAGAAAAACAGTGTTTAACATAAGCAGCTGTTGAGCAAACACGACAGCATTCATTTATTACTAGTCAGTTTTAAGTGCCTCCGTAAAGAGACACATTTGCACCGTAGAAGTGTAGCACACTGTCTGGACTTGTTATCTCCTTAAATTATTAGCACTTTAACCTCCTCGGCTGGACGAGGCTATCCAACGAGCTCGCTAATTGACAGTCGACATCGGTCGAGTTAACAGACCTTTGAGCTTGGTTCAAGCTGATCAGGCGTAACATTATGACCCCTGACAGGAGAAGCAAATAACCATCTTGCGACGGTTCAGTTTTCTGCTGGGAAACTTTCCGACCTGGCATTCATTTGTGTGGATGTTACTTAAGCCCCTTTCACACTTCACAAAAATTCCACGGGAGTGTTTCTTCAGCATTTCTTCCTGGTGTAGGTATTGCTCGGGAAGTATCCAACGCTTCTAGATGACTTCGACGATATGGTCATCTCCATGCAGCTCAGACTGCAAGATCTGTTCGTGGTTAGACAACACGAGTTTAATTTACTTCCCACAATGTGTTTGGAAGAGATAGCTCAATAAAGATTTTTGTTTATCCTGTTTCCAGACACCACAGGACATTCTCTGATGAGTCACGACTGTTTTGGAGGCACAAGGGAGACCCATACAATATTAGGAAGGTGGTCATAATGTTATGCCTGATCAGTGTACACTTCCGCAGTGAATTTCCTTAACCTACAACCTCATTCTTTAATTAAACCACAAAAACTCTGCGAGTGGATCCTCTGGGCTCACGTTGGAGCTGAGGATGACAGATCTTGAACAACCAGACGAGGGTGAGTTCTCTGTGCCCAATGAGAGACGTGGACCGGGAAATGCATTTCAGACCAATCCCAGCTGTTTGTGTTCGTGTCACCGCAACGTTTCTGGAGGGGCCCCAGCAAAGATCCAACCCAGAAGCATAAGCTCCAATTTTAGTCCACCTGGATGCAAGAATCACACACATTCGATCTCTATGGAGCCCCCTACAGTTGAAAAGCTGACTCTGCAAAATAGTTAATTAATCCAACTGGCATGATAATTACTACTCTCTCCCTCTCTCACACATTTCCCTTCCTCCCTTCTTCCTCTTATTTTTTTATTTTTTTTATTTTTTACTACAGTGTGACTTTTGATCACACCCACATTGCTGGCTGCTACTGCTGTTGCCAGGCAACCGACTGCTGTTGCTAAGCGATCCATTAATGAGACAGGTTCACCTGATGCCGTTGCGCCGTGCTCCGGTGGTGGCGCGTCGCTCAGAGAACGACAGGGTCTCACGGGCGGGTCGCTGTGACGGTGGAAGTTGATTTTATTGGAGAAAAGAGGCGAATAAGATTCACTACCAATTTAAAATCTGTTCTGTTTTCTGTCCCACGCCAGGTCGAGTCAAGATGAAACAGGATAATCCTTTAATTTATCCCTCACAGGAGGAAGTGTTGGTCTGACACTTACTACAGGTGATTTGAATTTGAGAGAAAACATGTTTGTGTGTGGGAGAATGAAAAGATCAGAGCAGGAGCAGGGAACAGATGGCAGATAAAAATAGTACAGACATCACTTCCTCGTTTCTCATTCACACGCAGTTGCATCACACACACATACACACACTCTCTGTAAATTCTAGCCAACAAAGTTTCCCTTTGAAGATCAAGATAATGAGTTAAACACACTGGGACGTCTACGCAAATTCAAAGAGATATGATTTTTATTTGTCATATTCACAATTATACATTATTTATTATTTTGGTTTGTTTTTCTGAGTAATTCATTTCTTTTTTGGTTTATTTAGATATTTCTTTTGTTTTTCTAAGTATTTTTTTCTGTTTTTCTGAGTATTTTTTTTTTCAGTTTTTCAGACTAATTTAATTATTTTTTTGTCTGTTTTGCTGAATCAATTTTTTTTCTGTTTTTCTGAGTAACTTATTCTTTTTTTGGTTTGTTTTTCTGAATAATTTAGATATTTCTTTCGTTTTTCTGATTATTTTCTGTATAATTTATTTTTATTTTTTGTTTGTTTTGCTGAGACATTTTTCTGTTTTTCTGAGTAATTTATTTATTTCATGTGTTTTATTTTTCTGACAGTTTTTCCCCCTTGGTTTGTCTGATTATTTTTCCCCAGTTTTCTGAGTATTTTTTTGAGTTTTTTCCTGTTTCTTAGATTATTTTTGGGCAAGGTTTTTGGGATAATTTCTTCCTAAATTATCGAGATACTTTGAGTTCTGACGAGAACCTCAGTCTCCTGCTCATCTCTTGCCTGAATGCATTTCAAATGCATCATCTTATATCAATCACATTGCTACGTTTAGAAGCTATGAATGGTGTTTCCTTCTGAACAACCGCAAAGCCATCAGTTGCCTGCGTAAAGTCAACAAACTAAGTGTAATTCCATGTATATGACTTAAAGACACGACTATTTCCCAGTGTCTCAAACTAAGATGAAAGCAAAAGTTAAACTAAACAAGCCATGAATGCTTCCATTCAATTGAGCTCCCAGTAAAGGAGTGAATGCATTTATTGTTTCAAATCGCCTCTAAACTCAGTAAAAAAATGCATCCAAAAAACATGAGAGAAAATTATTCTGGAAAAAAAAAGAAAAAAGAACAGAAAAAATAATTAAATCTGAAAAAAATACCCTCCAAAAGAATCATAAAAACAAAGCTACTCTGAAAAACAGAAATAATCAGCCCAAAAATCAACCCATAGAATAAATCAGTGTAAATCAGTGTACAGTGAAATGTATTTTAGTGCCTGCAGCCATTAGTAAAAGAAAGAAAACGAAAAAGTAACAATACCACACAGCACACGAAGGGAAAGAAAAATTAAAACTGTAAACTCCAGATGTTCAGATGACACACTCCAGACGTTCATATTACACTTAAGAAAAAAAAAAAACGCTGACCTCTGGCGCTCTCTGTCGACTCTGAGTGATCACAGCAGCGTGGCCGGTTACTGCACTTTTTTTTTTTATTGCCTCCCTAGACGATGCTCTCGTGTCCAAGTAACACGAACGCAGAATTAAACCTGATCCGACTACTCACAACGCAACAATGCCATTAGTGTCTTAACACATACACCAGCCCCTGTCGCGACTATTGGTATTTTATTCATTCTCATAAGACTTTTTATCTAAACGCTATATTTGTAATTAGATGTTAAATAAAACACATGTATGTATAGATGTTGTGACCACCTTTTCTTCACTTGTAGAGTCTATTCAATGTCCTTTTTTTTTTTAACACCGTTATCCTCATACTGTATTGTTTCTGCTTTGCTTGCACTAGCCTGCACGGACACACACACACATTAAATATGCAGGTACATGATGGATGAGGCAGCCCCGCGGTAGACCATCATTACAATGTGCAGAACGTGGCGGAGAGAAGCGCCGCACGTTCATATTTTCTCTCTCTCCGTCCATTGTTCGCCGCCTTCCTCTTGGGGGGGAAACGATCTCCAGTGTGTTTTCGTGTGTTTCCACAGCAGCGTGGGTCGGGGCCCTCTGGAAAGCTCTACTTCCAGGTGTAGATTGAGCAACACGGAGGTGACACTGCAAGGGTGAACCCACGCCGAGCGCGGTCCAGATAAGCCGCCGTCAGTCACCGCTTTGTATTTGCGGAGGAGCCCGTTTAGCAGAACAAATATTTATCCGCCGCGCAGAACGTCCTGGAACTAAAACCCGCAGTAGTTTGCGCGCTGTGCTCCGGGAATAAATGTTTTCTGATTCCTTAGATGTGACGTGCGTAATGTGTGTCAGTGTGCTAATCCCTGACGGTAAGCAAGGAAGAATGATGGGATTGAATCGAAGGCCGCGTCCCGCACACATAAACACACACGCATAAACGCACACACGCGCATAAACACACGCCCCCGTGGACACGCGTGACTGAGCTGCGGAACATATATTAATATGACAGCTAACGTGTCTGGGAAGAGGAAGATGTTGGCTTTTTATGTAAATGCACAGAAGACAAATTAGACAATGGCTGGGAAAATAGAGCAAGAGTCCTTTTGTTTCTGGTTGAGGGAGACACAAAGAGACAGATGATATAATGACCTACACTAATGAACCGAAACAATAACATTAAACAAGATAGATGGCTTTTTTTTTTTTTTTTTTTTAAGAACTTCATAAAAATGCAACTTAGGGGCAGCAGTATGGCGTGTAGACCTATATAAGTAGACTGTATATAAATATGGACAATGCATGCCCCACTTCCCTACTTTGGCTAAACCTATGCTATTTTCTACTTTATGATTTTAAAGGCAGAATCTGGGCAGTGCCACGCAGATTCAGGAGTACACACCAAAGTTTTTTGTCCTGATGTTGTTTCGTCTCTATTGGCAAGGATTTCACGATACGATACGCATCACGATACTTGAGTTTTATTTATTTATTTCTTTTTATTTATTTTGAGATTTATTTATTTGACGTGTATTTTAATATTTTAGTTTCAAGTCACATCCACGAACATGACCCATACTGCAGCCAGACAGCAGGGGGAGCTCCACTTGCTTTGGCGTCACCTTTAATGAGTTGTTCCGTCGTCCGTCGTTATACAGTCTATGGTTTAAACGCTATAAACATGTTTTTATAGGTAACATGCTAGCGTGCAGCAACTTATTAACTCCTCCTGTAAAAGTCATTTGAAATTAGTTTTTTACTTGATGAACGTTAAGCCCATTATTCATTATCCACTAGATTGCTCTTTTTTTTCCTCCCTCAAAGAATAGCTGCTAACTTTGCGCATTTGGTATTGGGCAACTGATGCGGAGTGGTTTTTATCAAGGTTTTTTTTCTTACTGAAAACATCTGGCGGCTCTGTTTGTAAAATGACGATGACGAGAGCTCTGTGAACCAAAACAATAAAACTTCAGGATCGTAAAAAAAAAAAAAAAATCCGAACAAAAAAAACAACCGAAGCAATGACTTTAAAGTGGTTGTTAAGTTCTGTGGAGTTGAGGGAAACTGTATAGTTTAGTGACTGAACTTCTCCAGGGGATGCCTTTCATATCACACACTTGTAAAAAGTAAAACTACACCGATTAGGAATTAACTTCATTATATCTTGTTGTTTCGAATCTGTGCTTTAACACATTCCACCTGAAAGATTAGCAAATCAAACATTTAGTAGTGTCCTGATTTCACAGCTGTAAGCTGGGTTAAAAGGACGGTATCTCGTGGATGGTTTCTTCTATACTGGCGCAAACCAACTCAAACTGCTGAGAAAGCTTGGAAGTGCTGAGACGCTGAGACTGAAGGACTGAAGAAGAAGAATGCTGCTAATGGCCAAACTCTTCCAGTCTGGACTCTACATGACCACAAACAACCCAGTGAAACACGAAAAACTAAGGAGATGTGGGGAGTGAAGAATCTGATCTGAGTCACTCGGATCAGTCTGCAGCCAGTAAATATGACTCAGTGCTGACGTGGTGAGAAGCTCATTCATGTGAGCGTTTGTCTGTGTGAAAGAGAGACATAGAGAGAGTGAGATAAGTGTGGTGTTTGTAAGTCTCGCTCTCTCTCTCTCTTTCACACACACACACACACACACACACAGACACCAAACACACACACACACACACGCCATCTGTTGTCAGTTACAGCTTCATCTGACCTCCTCTAACTTTTTCTGCTTTAAACACAAAAACACAGGGTTTTTCTATCCAAACCTAAACACGGCATGAAAGACACACAGAACATAAGTTTGGAAACATTGCACAGCTATCTGTAGACACCGTTATAAAACCGTAGATTGTTTAAGTAACCCTAACCCTTTAGGGGGTATATAACAGCTGGTCCAAAAACAACTGCAACTAAAGTGCAGCAGATGTGTTGAAATGTCTTCCAATGTTTAGTGCAATTAGCTAAGATCCTGCTAACACATTTATGAACTAACAAAGTGTGCATTTTTAATTCTGACATGTTACAGAAGCGATGAACAGTTGGCCAAATACTAAGCAACACTGCTTTAATAATGGCACATTACCTAATCTGGCACAGTTTTTGCAAACCCTAACCCTAGGACAACCCTAACCCTAAGACAACCCTAACCCTAGGACAACCCTAACCCTACAGAAAAGGAGCCTAGGTTGCACAGCATTTACTTTTACTACCTACTGTATAATCCAGTATTCAGTTGTGCAACACTACAAGAAATCTTGTACTGTACTGTAGTCGGTCAAGACAAAGCACATTTTGGCCGTTGCGCGATGGTTTCTGATTCTGGACAGAACTACGTTTAGAGCATCTGTCAGTTTTTGGAAGCTGTGACACATATTTCTTTTTTCTCTACATGTGGCCGTAGCAGCTGAAGGCCAGCAGTTTCCAGGAAAGTGTTCAATCGGGAGACCTTCCGGCATTCCATGTTGTACATTTGTCCTGCAATATTGCTTCTGCATTTTAAAGTAGCAAGGATTTCCAGCTAGCACTCTGGACTCTATATCTAATCATACAAGTTCAAATCCTGGTGGGAACTGATTTTTTATGATGTGCTTTACATGGCAAACTAATCTAGATTAACACTGTGGACTTCTTTTAGACAATATAGCAAAATCAGGTCTTCTAAAGATTTGCTTACATCAACACAAATGGTTTAATATTGGATTGTACGGTTCTTTAAAGCAACCCCCTATCTGTGTCCATTCATGGGCACTTAGACAGCAAATTTTTTTACCCAGTCTATACGAGTCCTAACTTCCTTTCGGGATGCTCATTCGTAGCATTATGCTTGAAACCATATAAGCTGATATGCAATCTGTATGCTCCAGTTTTGCAGATTTTTCATCATCAGTAGTCTCAGATACATTTTCATGTGCTGAGCTGTTGTCATCAAAGACCTCCAATAGGCCTGAAAACGCTGCTCTGTGATAAATTTGACACCCAGGTGCTGCACCATCATTTTGCCGTGAGCGTGAGATAAGCCAAACAGACACCACCTCTGTATCTTTGTGTCTGGGTCCATGCATCGCAGCAGCGTGACAAAACGGCCACATTGAGGTCAAACAGGAAATAACAATACTGCCTTCTATATATAGTAAATTTTTTGATATTTCCAAAAAGGAAAATTGGTGAAGACCAATATTTGGAAGGAGCTAGGTGAATAAGTGAAATAAAAATGGATGAATTTCACCAGATGTAATGAATCAAAGGAAAATTCCTCAGCAACGGGAATGATTTTGGTGATCCTCATTTTTGCTGATGTTAGCATTTAGCATCCCTACATTGTGGTGACTCACAAAGCCGCCAGCTGTGGTTTCTTGATATGTTGTTGAAGGCTTCAACAACTACAACCTTCTGCAACTTCCAACAGTATATTCATTATTTAAGAATGCAAATACTGCAGTGTGCAAACTACATGCAAATTCAATTCAAATGACCCTACCTGTTCCCAGATAAACTGCAGTGTTTCCGCAGCAGCTTCATTAATTCCTCATGGCGATCCTGATCCTAAGCAAGCTGGGTGATGTTGTGTCCCTTCCAGTTTCACTAACTGATCACCCCCCTTTTCCTCAACGTCAGATGGATTTCCCCTTTTTGCCAACCACCCACAGTGTGCCTGCTTCCTATGAGCAGAAGAAAATCAAAAGCAATATTCACAATACTTAAACAGAAACACACCTTCAAAAACCTCTAAAACCCAGAGCACACATACAGGTTTGTTTGACTAGGCTCAGCTGTGTGTGTCTGGAGGTGTGTTTGTTATTAGCAATACCTGAGTGCAGATGGCCTTGCCTTCATCTGAACTCACACTGCCTCTACACACTGTACCAGACTCTTATCTCTCTTCCCCAGAGAGAAGTCAATCCTGACTTCCTGCAAACGTTCAGGACTCCCTCCGCTTGCCCACATGCAGGAAGGGAGTGTGAACTCGCGTGCGTGTGTGTGTGGCCTCAAAACAACTTCCTGCAGATAAACAAAGGCCTTACTGATATGCTCACCTTTTACCCTTTCTTCATGCTGTAAACTTTTGCACCCTTATCCACACTTTGAGGTAATTTTAAGCTTCCCAAGTAAACTAGATGGGTCCCAAGAGGACTCCATGGGGAACTGTTGAGAACAAGAAGACTTTAATACCCAGAAATCTCTCCTATGACGGCACTAAGTGTTTTGGTGATATCAACCTACCGTATTTCCTTCAATAAAAACTGTTAGTCAATTGACAGCCAGGATAATGACGTTAATGACTTGGGGGTGTGGTTGACACGCACCAATAAGCGTTAGTTCCACAATACACCAAAGTCTTTGCCTATTTGTGGGCTTTTGGGTGTGGGAGATTGGCTAGTGGGCTTGTGTTATGGGAACCATGTTTGAGTCCATCTGAAGCTTAGCAACTAGCCAAGCTAGAGCAAACGAAGCTAGCGTTAAACCGGGGGTTTCACGACTACACTTCACTACTACAACGGTGGATGAACGCCAACATTTTCTAGACGAAAGGGAAAAGAATAAATGAGACATTAAATAAATTTCTGGTACTATTTCGTTTTCCATGTTTCACTGTTGTGAAACAGTGATGGAGTGGAAGATAACGTCACTCGAGCAAACAAGCTGTGGTGTTAAAAGCTTCCCAACAACGTCGATTAAGTATTAATCTACTGAAAATCAAAATGGGCCTCAGACCATGACCTCAAACTTCTTAAAATGTTTAAAATGTTTTGCAAATGGTCCCAACGAGAGTCTTGTGAGAGTGGCTAGGAAGCTAGTAGCTCTGTTGCTAATGCTAACGAAGCAAACCTGACCAGAGCCAACAGCAACATCCCCCAACAAACACAGAATTCACTGTAAATTTTTTTGCAAACGGACTCAATCCGAACCTCGTGTCAGTGGCCAGGAAGCTAGTAGCTCTGTTGCTAATGCTAAAGAAGCTAATCCTGACAAGAGCCAACAGCAACATCCCGTGACAAGCACAGAAGACGAGGCCAGTAATGTATTCTTAATTCACCTTCATAAAATCGTGAAGCACTCAGAACACAATCAAGCTTCACTTCGCCAAAATGTTAGAAGGCTTTTTATTTGAATGCTGACAGGAAGAGTTGAGTTTGTATCCACAGCATAATGCATTCGCATTAAGGAGATAAAAGCCTTCATTTCAATCCAAGGGAGAATGGGTTACTGTAATGACACACGATGTTCTAATATAAAAGCCTGACAGAACAAGCTGCTTCTCAGCAACTTTCTTTTCTTTTTTGAATGCAGTGTGCTTCCATCCATTCTACATCAGACTAGACTGGATAATCTAGATTTGGTTATTGAGCTTAATCTCCTCCTCTAGTGTTATGAGAACTTCTGCTCAAGGAAATGTTAATCAACTGTTCAAAACCTTAAGTTTGTAAGATTTAGAATAACCTTCGGAGGGATTAAACGAACAACACATGTGTACTGTGCACAAGCTGATTGTGAAACGGTCCAATAGCTTTTAAAAAAAGAAACACCTAAAGCAGTATTACAAATTGGGAAAAGTGCTTCAAACTTTTTTCTGTATAATTTAATTACCTGCATTTTTTTTTCATTTTTGCAATTTGCTCCGATAAGGTACATTATCAACCATAATGGGTTCATCATCCTGTCGCGGATCGGATCTTGTAGAGGGAATTTTAATTTATATTGGAGTCATTTTTCTTGTGCTTGTTCGTCTTGTGTGTAATTAACTTCCAGACAACCACCAGGGGAGAGGTAGTGCTACTCTATCAAGGGAGTATTTTAAGGCTGCAAGGAACAACAGTTATTCTATTGATTGAAACGAGGGGGCGGATCTGACTGAGAACCGGAAGACTCTAAACACACCAATCCTAAATCGATTTGTCAATCACAAGGAAGCCACCAGCACCGCTGTTCCTCCGTCAACTGAGGTCTAAATGTGACTGTAATCTACAAAATTAACATCACGGCATATTGATGGAGGCCTGAAACTAGATCAAGACCAAGCCCTGTCAGATAATGCTTTTATAAGTGATAAATTAACATGGCTCGTGTGTGGGTCTCCTTTATGCCTCCAAAACAGTTGTGACTCATCAAAGAATGGCTCTTCTGTGGGTGTCCTGTGGTGTCTGGCAACAGGATGTTGTTAGCTGGGGGGGGCTTTGGGTCCTATGGGTTGAGGGGAGGGTCCTCTGTGGATCATCCTACAGACACTTGATCAGTTAATTTAGGCCACGTTTACGCAAATATGATATTTGGGTGAAACCACGTTAAGGTTTGCAAGTTTAGGCCGACCATCATGACAGGTTGGGATTTTTCGGTGACTGGAACCGCACCGTTTTGAATCCAGGTCCTGTTTCTTCCTTTTTATTTGTGTGGAAGCCTGAATACAAACACAATATCATCGCCCCCCCCCCACGTCACCAGTGTTGGACTACAGGCTTGTGACGGTGCTGCATCAGATATTGACTCTTGTTGGGTGGCTAAGATAATATATACTGTTACTTCACCACTGCGATGAGCTAAAAAAGATTCCGGACTGTAATCCAGACTGTATGTTTGTGGAGTAGTGGCTGGAGGCGCAGCTTGGAGCCCTGGAGGAAGGGTCATAGTTTCACTTCCCACCCTGTCCATGGCTGTGCCTTAAGCAAGCACCTAAGCCCCAATTTGCTCTCAAATGCAGAGAAGGAATTTCCCCCTGAGGGATCAATAAGGAATAATATGGCGTGCAGGGTTGATGCTCCACCTCTTCTTCTTCATTTTTGACCAAGGTCTGTAGCAGAAACAATGTCACACATAGGCCATGGGACATGTGCTATATTATTTCAACAACTAGATGCGGTTTTGCAATGGACCCATCTTTACGGAGAAATGACGCCAAGGAAAAGGGGAGGAAAATAAGACTGTTTACGTACGTGTGAACGTGGCCTTGGAGGCAAGGTCAACACATTGTGTCGTTCTTTGTGTTTTTTTAGTTGTTCCTAAACTGTTTTTGTGTGTGTGTGTGTCTGTGTCAGGCTGCATACTACTACCAAAGAGTGTCATTGCTAAGGGGTGGGGGTAACATCCACACGAATGCCATGTCCAACGGTTTCTGATGTGTTGTCTTCCTCAACACACAGTAATATTAAAATAAGAATCTGAATGGATTGTAAAAATGTGCATTTGAATAACGATAACCGTTACACACGCAAAAAAAAGGGTTTCTATTTCATCCAGAGCACAGGATGGATTGACACTGGAAGCATCGTAACAGAGTGCACCGCTCATAGCAACTGGAACGCTTAGGCCAGCATGCTGCTGAAGCACAGATTAAAAATATATTGGCTCACACAGCTTCACGGTAGGTGCATTACCAACTGAAATATAGAAAGCTCAACGGATTAACAAGGACACCACTCAGGTGTCTGCTATCATTTCTACCCTATGGAAAATGATACCATGGCATTAAATCATGCTCTGCCCATTTCCAAGAATGTTTTTTTTTTCTTGTTTTTTCTTACAGGAAGTTGGAATAAGAAAATGTGCTGACACACAGGCGCTGCACACCAACACTACAGTATATGTTTATGATTATTATCGTTATTATTTTTAGCATTTTGAGCTCGATTAATTAGCACCAGCGATGGTGTATGAGTGATCTAATTAAACTAATGACTGACACGGCGGAGGTGGGATTGGAGGGGTGGGGTGGGGCGGGGTGGGGGGAGTTAATCAGTGCGGAGTTAAACCCAGACTACGGAGTGCAGGGTTAGGCAGATTAGGATGGATTACACCCATCTGCACGGCCACTGTCTAGGAAAAGAAGACAGAAAGAGACAGGCTGGAAGAAGACAAAATATGACAGATAGATAGATAGATAGATAGATAGATAGATAGATAGATAGATAGATAGATAGATAGATAATATTGAAAAAGAAAGACAGTATGACTCTAAAACTGACATAATTACATGAACTGACATTAGACCAACTGGCTATTTTTGGTCGTTATTTACATAAGAATTTAACAGCCTACCTGTTTATTAGAGCCGATGAGACAAATGTTTAATTTGTTACACAAAAAGTGAAAGAGAGGCCGACTACTAATGACTAGATAGATAGATAGATGGAGTGTTTGCCAGCAGAATGGCATAGATTAGTATGTAGTGCACATAGTGCGAGAGATAATCCAGTCATTTCTACACAAAGGATTTCTGCTTCCTGCCAAAACAACTGTAAACCACCAGCTGGCTCAAACACATGTCCGGCCCAGTCCGAGCAAGGAAATTTGAAATGTGACAAAAAGGTGGGAGACGAGGCTATGGAGGGGCGGGAAAAGTAAAAATACTCCTCACACACATACTGTACATGCACATAGTTCCAGGTGGCGGTTATTTTTTTCCGCTCTAATCTGGAACCGTGTTCAGTTTACCTCACATTTCATTATTATTATTATTATTATTTAAAACATAATAATGTGAAATGTTCAAAAAAATTTGTCAACTGCACGTTGTTTTATTTAAAGAACATGGAGATACATTTCAGTGGTGTTCAGGGATGATGTTTAAAGTGATAGCTTAACACAATATTTCTGCTGTGCTGTGAGAGTTACATGTATTAGTTATTTTGAGATGCCAAAACAAGTCTGGGGAAGCATGAAATATAATTATTATGAAAAAGGCCTGTGTTATTGATTTCCTTGATATCATGGCTGTGCTGGCAGGAGACACAAATAATAATAAAAAAAAATACACCACACACACCTTACTACGACACCTAGCTCTGTCTAGAAATTGCAAATAAACACATATTTATTACCAAAACACACAGTAAACCTACCTTAAGTGTCGTTTTTTCTTCAATTCGCCACCGATGAGAATAACGTCAGACCGGTAGCAAAAAAAAAAAAAAAAAAGGTCGGTCACGGTCGGGTTAATATCCAGCCCTCGGTGTGTCCTCCTCCGTAAATCCCCGGTACAAACCAGCGGAGTCTTTGTGCCTGAGCCGGAACCCCGCTCTGCCCAGTTCCCCATTCATTATTTACTATCTCCTTATCAATAAACGGGCGATATCGTGGCCATTATTTCTCCGTCCTTCCCTCCGGTGTGTGCACGAGCTGACGTCTCGAGAGCTCCGGTGGCACGAGTCTCTCCTCCGCTCGACGGGAGGTGATGCATAATTCATGAGAGAAAAGGGGGGTGCGGGAGGAGAGGGGGCGTGGCCAGTGCGCCGACAACAGGAGGGGTTCTGTTGACCCTGCAGATGTCGCGATGAGGCGGTAATTAGAGGACTGGGCGACATCTAGCGGTCAGAGGAGGGAGTGCAAGCTTGGAAATCTGCGAGTAGCAGAAAGTCATGCTACACGTTTTCTGGTCAGTTTATTAGGTACATTACAGTACATTACAGTACATCCTAAAACATCTACTTTCTTCATGCAGATCGTTATATTTATTATATTTAAAATAACTGTTGATTCATAAAAATACATCACAACCTACGTTACTGTATTGTACTGATGAAGAAATAATAATAAAAACACTTGACCCAACTGTGTTTTCGCTTTGGAGACCATCTTTTTTTTTGTTTTTATGTGTTTCCATTATTTCAAACCGCCCCATTTTCGTCATTGGGCCAGGTTGACTAACATAAACACTGTGTGTGTGTGTGTGTGTGTGTGTGTGTGTGTGTGTGTGTGTGTGTGTGTGTGTGTATGTGTGTGTGCGTGTGTGTGCGTGTGTGTGTGTGTGTGGTAATTCAATACAATTTAACAGCACCATTAACTACATCCTTCAAAAATGATCGTTCAGTTGAATTACCAGCTTTCTGACATGGTTTCAACGTAAAACTGAGCAATATTTCAGTTTCAAGTATGTGACATGCTGTTATTATTATTTCCATCTTCACCACCACTTCTAAATACTCATTACAGCAGCAAATGTGTCAAATCTTCAGCAAAACGTCACATCAAGAGCATCATAACATTAAAAATGAAAGTGAAAAATAAATGATTTCATCAACTGTTTTTAATCCCGTCTACATACATTTCTGAAATGTTCTCAAGAAAGTTAAAGCATGCTATAAATATGTCAGTGTTACAAGGTATTACTATTATTATTGTTCTTTCAAGTTTTCTGGCTTATTTTCTTAGAATTGATTTGAACCACAAGATGGAGCCATTATGTAAAACAAATACATATTTGCAGTTAAACTTAAAAGAAACATAGTCAGGAGTCCCAGTCAGCACTTAATAAACCAGCTAAACAACAGTAGAAAAACAATAGTGGTTAGTTGAAATTTACTATCCTTTGACACCTTTGGGGAAAAAATGTACACACATAAAGAAACTGCCATAAAATCCTCAATATTTTTTTTCTACACCTTCTGCCTTGCTCAAAACTGACGAAATGTCAATAACTTCCAGGATTTCAACCCTTTAAATGCCAGTCTAATGATTCGAAGTATTTCATTATTATTATTAGTATTTTTTATTTATTGTTTTTTACAAAAAAAAAAACAACAACAACAAAAAAACTAAACTGAATTACTTTCCATAAAATAGACAGTAGGATGACGGGGCTTTGGTGGTGATTGGAGTCTTGGATATGTTGAAGATTAACAATAAAATTGATATGATTACATCATCATTTTTTATCTAGCGTCACATTTAAAATTTTGCACACTCTGGACACCTTCATGACAAAAAAAAAAAAAAAACAGCCATAAGATCCTCACATCAATATTTGTTTCTCCTTTTTTCCCACATTAAATCACTTAAAAAACATCAGACCTGCTGAAAACTACCAACATTTCAATAATTTGCAGGATTTTAACCCATTAAATGTTTTACAAAAACATCAAAACTAAATTTTTCATAAAACAAACAGTAAGTGGATCGGACTTTGGGGGTGACTGGAGTCTTGGATATGTCAAAGATTAGCAATAAAATTGATTTGATTGCACTAGTATTTTTTTTAAAAATATTGATGGCTGTTTTTTGTTCCCATTTTTGCCGCAAAAGTGTCCAGAGGGTGAAAAATCACAAGAGTAAAAATGCCACGAGTTCCTGCAGAAATTCAAGCCGCAAATTGTAACAGAGCCAGAAATATTCACCAAATGAAAAAATGTCCTGGTTGGGTGGAACTCATCAACCATTTTGAGCCAAACCATTACTCTTTCTGAAATCTAAAAAATTTCGAATTATTAATGGTCAATGCAGCCAGTGTCAGGGAGGTTTATGGCCTACCATGTTTTAGTGGTCACAACAGGGTAAATGTGTGCCCTCTCAAAGCCATTGAAATCAGTGGACGCACAAACAGAATAAGCGCCCATGTTGTCGATGAGAAGCCAGTCTCCCACGCGCAACTCCTGAATCCAGTAGCTTTCGGCCACTTTGTCAAAGCTGTCACAGGTTGGGCCCCAGATGACAGACCGGTATCTGGGCTCGTTGTTCTCTACAGCCTGAGAAGAGCAACAAAAATCCACATCGCCTTGGTTATGATATGTTCATTAAACATCAAACTCCTGATTAACATTATCATGACCTCGACACTAACGCTTCTCAAAAGGAAAAACATTTTTAGTTAGTTGCATTAGTGCTATTGTTTGCGATACTAGTATGAGACACGGAGAACAAAAAAGATATTAAAAACTTTTTGCAAGATCCCAAGTCCAGTGGGCTGAGAGGAAGGGCCTCTGAGACACTTGAACAGTTTGGGATCTAATAAATTTGGAGGCAAACTGAACAATTCCACTCAAGATTCATTTACCTACACTATATCTATTCTAATATCTTTCCCTCTAACTATGGATTCAACACAATGCCCCTGCTGAGAAATTTCAATAGTTAGCAAAAGAGGTGAATAAAGAAAAATGGAATATCCAATGTACAGTGAGAAAAAAAAGCTGATATTTACCCTGTGAAGGTATGGTTCCACCTTTGTGTGAGCAGGATCGTTGATGAGGAAACTCAAGGAGCCATACAGTCCGTCGTTAATATAGTACATCATCACTGTGTCTGGGATGTTTTTCTCACCATCTGGAAAACACACATGCAAAGCAAAGGAAGCTGTTCAGATTATAATATGGAAAAGTGTTTTTCATCCATCTCGGGCTAATCACATATATAGAGCTAAATAGAGTGAGTAACTACAACTTTGTTGTTTTTAGAAGATCAAGAATTCTTATCAACCCTTGTGTATTTATAATCATACGCAGTTACAGGGTTGATACTGAAATATCGAAACTTCCGATACCAGATGTGCTCTAAAATCGATTCTCAAATCTAAATATCAATACTTTTGATACTTCAGTCATTCGAGGTAATGTACGAACACAGTGGAGAGTAACTAAACTATTGAGTTGTGGCAACACAACAAACCTTATGAAACACCTCAGGTTAAACCACAACACAGAATAAGAGGCGTTTATGATGAGGAGGACAGAAGAGGAGAGGACAGGGTCAGAGTTAAGATTCAAGTTCTCAATTTATAGTAGTTCTTAATAGTAAAACAATTTAGGTTTTATCAAGGTAATTGGTGGTATTGAACATCACCAATTTCTACACAGAAACAGCTGCACTCTTACTGTGGTGTTCATCTTTATCGTTGGCGACCACTCTTTTAGCGATGACATTCACGGCCAGCGTGAAGGCCGATTCCACGTAGAACCGACCTGGTTCTGCAATAATCTCCACTCCGCTGTCCGGTGGGAAGAATTTATCCAATGATTCATTGATAACTTCTGAAAACTAAGAGGGGAGAAGAAAAACAGTAGATTAAAGACATACAAAATATTACACCCCCTTTGTTTGATTCATAATCCCTGTAGTCAGAGAGCAATGTGATACTTGTTTGAGTCAGAAAAACGTTGCCATAACGAACAGAGACCAATTTGAACCATTTACTTTGATAAGTTGGTCCACGACATCTCAAGAAAAGTTCACATAATCTCAGTGTCAGTGGTTATATCGTGGTGTCTTCTCTAGGTTCTAGGATAATTTCCTGGAAATTTCAGTCCCAGCAAATAATTTACAAGAAACGTTCAGGGTTCCTTCACCAAACACTTAGTCCCCTCTAACCAGATTGCAATATTTACCACCATTCCTCCTCAAATCAAGACGAAGCTCTCTTATCAGCAGCACACAGTGTGGAGAATTACAATGTATAGCACAGTAGGCTAAGTGTAATAAATCATATGGTAGCAATCAGCATGGGAAAGCAGCAGCACATTCTGTATATGTTGAAGTGTCAGCAGTGCGGAAAAAAACTTCCTTTTCCAGAGTAAAAAAAAAAATAAATAAATAAATGTTACTTACATCTTCAAATGTCTCTTGGAAGACACTATTCCCAGAAAATCCTCCACCGATATCCAAGAGTCTCATCTGGTATCCATGGTCACTCTACGAAAGATGGACAAGTCGTTAAAAAAATTATTATTTTTTTTTACTGATGAGATCTCAATTGTGTTCTATTGTCGTCACAATGACTCACCGCTATGTCAAAGACATGTCGGGCATCTGCTATAGCTCGCTTGAAGGCCAAACTTCCAGTGCACCCACTGCCTACATGGAAGCTGACTCCAATCACCTCCAACCCCAGCTTTCTAGCACGTTCCAGCAGCCCACCAACTGAGACCAGTCTGGCTCCAAACTTTGAGCTGAGTCTTACCAGTGACTCGGAGTCATCCACTGCAATGCGTACCACCAGTCTGAGGAGTTATTCAAAATAGTATTAATCAGGACTCTAAAGAGGAGCTGCAATACAAAGAAAATGGAAGCAAAAACATACTTGGCTTCAGCATGATGACGAGAGATTTTTACAAGTTCATCTTTGCTGTCAAACGTCATTATATCTACTCCCTGAGTGCAGGCGTAGCGGATGTGGGACAGTGGTTTAGCTGGATGTGCATAAATGATCCTGTCAGGTGTCACTCCATGGGACAGAACCAGCTCAATCTCAGCCTGGGTTGGACAAAATGTGTTCTGAATGAGGCACTAAGAGTGAAACAATCCAGCCAATCTTATTTTGTCTCCATCTGTACCTTGCTGGCACAGTCAAAACCAGTGTCTAGAGCACTCAGCATCCTGATAACTGCTGGTGTGTTGTTGCACTTTACTGCATAGAAAGGCTTGACCCGAGGTAAGTTGGAAATCCAGCGGAGGTGCCTCTCTAAAATACAGTCAAGATTTGCCACGTGGAACGGCTCTTCATTGTCCTGAATGAATAAAATAGAAGGGACATTGAGGAAAAAAGAAAAAGTTTCCTCATTGCGATATCCCGACACTCACCACTGAGCCAAGCAGTTTTATTTTAGCGTCTATGAAATCTCTGACGGTCTTTCCATCGTCTAAAATTTCTATTTCATCCGTCTCAGAGGATAATACGTGTACGACCGATGAGTTTTCTGCATAGACAATAAAAGACAGAAATGCTTACACCATACAATATTATCAATTTAAGAATGTATGTGATGTTCATTTACCGTACACACCAATAATTAACCTGTGAAAGTCTTTTTGCCTACCGTGTCTTGTGCAGTCCTCCATCCAGTTCAGTCACTGAAAATATCATGAAGTTTGAAACGGGTTTTAGTGGAGCTCTATTTCAAGGAGCTCTGACTGTGTTTGGCCAAATGGATAAAAGTGAGGTAAAATTGCCCAACAACCACCTGGGGAAATGCACACTAACCAGTACCTTAAGCAACGGTAGGTCACACAGGTTCGTTACACCAATATACAGAGGACGGGAGACGGACGACTTCCACATGTAACCAAAATTTATTGATTGAAAGGTTACCAAGTTTAAAAGAACACAAAGACACCAAGAAAACCACAGCCTGAGTGTCAAGATGAAAGGAAAGAAACAAAGAAAAAACAAATGGCAGGAACAGGGCTAAGACTGGTCCTAGCTGACAGACAGTAGAAAAAAAGGGTGGGGGGCACAACTCAACAAACCAAAGAAAACCACTACAAACCAAACCACCAGGTGCATACTAAAACACACAAATGTGCACAGCAGTCACACCCACGCATACACACCAACAGAAAATTAATAACTGACTGAATGACTAAAATAATTCAAGCATACAAAAACACAAATGTAGCCACACATAAAAAAACACCCACAAAGTAACAAGATTATAATGAAATCAAAACTGAGCTTAGGTGGGGGCCAGGGGTAGTAAGAGCCCGTTCACTAAAAGCAAACCCAACAACTAGAAATCAAACTAAATAAAGAGACAAAATATTTAACCAAATATTCTACAATCCAAAAAAACAAAAACAAATGAACACAAGAAGATATTTAACCCAACCGAATAAACCAAATAACCAAAAGAACGTAATTAATTAACCAGCCAGAGTCGTGATGGGATGAATAATCTGAAGCTCAATGAACACAGTGGAATTAATATGAAAGCTGCAGGTGGCCCAGCTGGTGGCGCACGTCGCCGTGCTGCGGACTGCAGCTCCACAGCGCACGAGGAAGAGAAGGGGCACGAGCGGGGGCCTCGACAGCTACAGCAGGACAGAGAGTAGGATAACTGTTAAAGTAAGGCACATACAGTTGGCAGAAGTTAATAAAACAACAAGCCTACCCGCACGATGACAGCTTAACACAGCCTTCGCAGTGGAGGAAGAGAGCAGACGCCACACTCATCCAAATGCTCACGATGATGCTTTAAAGCGACACCACGATAAATAAATTACCCGAGTACCGCAGCACCCAGACCTACCCTACAAGCCGCAACCTAAGCAATTAAGCAGGTGGCAATACCGCGCGGTGACATTAATTGACGGTGGAGGCGGGGCAGAAGTTAAAAGGAGTCTCATAATGTGCTGATTTTGTATTCACTCAGACGACTCCTCGCCCAACCTACCTTTACATGACGTACTTTACGTGCTAAGAAAAAAAAACTGTTCTATTATCCCCGTAACATGGAAATAAAACACTACACTCATAAAACTTAAGCAAATAGCAGCTGCTGTGAAAAAGAAAAAAGAAATTATAATGTTTTTTACTCTAGGTATCACACCGTTTAGAACATCCTCCCCTCCTGGGTTGAGGGGAGAAGCCTCTCTGTATCATCCCACAGATACTTAGCCAGATAAGGTCAACACTTTGTGCTGTTCTTCGTGGGTTTTGTGATGTTCCTAAACCATTTTTTGTGTGTGTGTCTGTGTCAGGCTACAATCCTGCAAGGGATGACTGATGTCATTGCTATGGGGTGGGGGTGCCTGGTTTGGTCTAGGTGGGTGCTACATGTCTCAGTAACATCCACATGAATGCCAGGTCCAAAAGCTTGTCACAAGGTCACATGGTCAATGTTACTCACATCTCCAGTCATTGATCAGAATTTTATACCTGATTGGTGTATGTGAAGCCAGCTAAACGTTAAAAGGTTTCTTCTGAAATAGAACTGATGCATTATCGTGACCTAAAACCACAAAAAAAATGTCTTTGGTAGAAAAGGTTGTAATGCAGCTGTCATTCATTTCCAATCAAACCTCTATTGATTGTTTTAAATAAGTTCCCAAAATAGTTTTTCCTCTTTCAATGACTCTCCTTGGCAAGAAAAGAAATCGGTATGAAATTACACCAGCCTTATGTTTAGGAAGACAACTTTATGGACTAAACGTCTGTCATAACTGTGTGCCATGCATCAGTAAATCATCCATGCATTTAAACAGGCAGCTCACACAGCAGAAAAGTAAACATTAAAATATCAAGACAAAGAGCATGGCGAACTGATAGCCTCCTAATGTTTGCGTAGCCAGTGATGCCTACTTGTGACTGACTTGATGTAGTGTTTAAGCCTTAACTTTTTGTTTAAATAGTAAAGTTAATGTTGATATTAGCTTTCAGTCATTTGCAAACATTTAGTAAGAGTCACGCCTGTTTGGGACTAACAGACTGCGGTGACCGATTCCAGTCACAAGAATCAACAAACAAAAATGACTCATATGAGAACTTAGAGCCTGATATACTAAGATCCCAAATAAGCTAAATTGCATGCGGAAGGTTATAGATTATAGTGTTGCAGGTGATCTACTTAGATTTTACGCACAATTGGCACTAGGTGCAAAAGTGCCCGATTTAAATGAGAATTTTGTACCTCCGCCAGAGAGAATATGGGAGAGCAGACTGAATGAAAGTGCAAAATGAAATTTGAAGCCATCGAGTTGGAGGTGTTGGTGCAGATTAGCGTATTTTGGAGTCATAGTAAACATAACCAGGAGAAACTAATATGGGAGGCTATCACTGACGGGGTCAGTGCTGTGGGGAAAAAAAAGAAGAATAGCAGATGAAATTAAGAAAAGATGGTAAGACATTAGACAAGAACAAAGAAAAAAAAGCACTCATACCCCAGTAAATAAAACATGTGGCTCCAAATGGCATTGCTGGATAGGAGATATGTCTCAATTATTTGTGCTTCTGATGATGCTAAATGGACTGCATGTGCTATTTTGCCCATTTGACAGACTCAACCCTCATTGCAATAACATTTACATACATTTCTGCACACGCACCCCTTCAGGCCCTAAGACTTTAAAATTTAACAACCAGTGCAGACACAATGTAAACTATTACAAAACATTTCAAAGAACAAATGAAAGTTTTTTCACCTGAAGGGTGAGGCCTTCTAACGCTAACCCATGACTCTGATGAAGGCCTAAAACGCGTCAGTCTAATGAAGTTGTTGCATATATTAATTCATTCATTCAATCACCTTTATTTGCTGTAGAGTGACAATGTGCATGAATGAATATTTTCAAAATAAAATGGAAATGTACCCAATTATAGCCAAAGGGCTAGTATAAAACCTTAATTGTATCAGATCAAATTTTGAAAATGGGTTGTTCAAAGGGGGAAGAAGGAATCTGAAGTCGAATTAGATCTTTGAATCTGGTCCTAGTTTTAATCTGGATCAAACCTTCAGTTTTGTGTGTTCAAAACTTTTCAGTAGGATTTGGATAATTTTTATCCCCCCCAAAAAAAACAAACAAACAAAAAAAAAAAAAACAGGATTTTCTTGATCCCAACAGTGGGTAGGATTTCAAGGTTGATTTCAGGAAAAAATTCTAGTAAAACTTGGTTTAATAATACAACATTTGTATCATTTAGTGTACTTTTATTTTTATTTTGCACTTGACTTATCCATTACAGTCATAAAGTAGATAAAGGCTGCCAATTGAGCTTTTCAGTGCAGTAAAAATAAAATAATAATTAAAACAAAATCTCGTCCCAATGAAATAATCCCCCAAACAGATTCCAATAACACACTATAATAATATAATCAGTTTTTCTGTCATTCATCACTGTATATTAATTTTAAAGAGACATTCATCAAAGATGAACCTGTCAAAATCATTTCTAGCAGTTGGATCCCTTACTACACGTCCAGTCAGTTCCTCATTCTGACGGAACGCCTAGTACTACCTGTTCTTTAGGCCACATTGTGACATGTCCAGATTTGGAAACTATGTAAAAAACTATGTATCTGGATCAGGGTGATCCAATACAACATTGCTTTAAGGAAAACGTCATAAAACTAAGACGGATTACCTGTATCTGAATGGCAAAAAATGGGATTTCCAAATCTGGATCAAAATGAGACTAAAAGTCTAAAATTTGACTAAAATCTTTTCTACTGGTCACCCTGACAAATAAGGAGCATTGCTGTTACGTCCGACCTAGGGGAACCGAATGTAACATGGAAAGGATGCCCCCCTCTCTCTCCCACTCCCAAGGAAGACCATACAACAGAGCTGCAGACCAACAAATAATTATTTATTTAATCAACAATGGTAGTGATAGGCTTCAGGGTGAGCATGGCCCAAAACAACAAACAAAAAAACACTGTGCCCCCAAGCTGACTTACCTAATCAAAAATAAAGGAAATCAAAATACAGGTTTCTAACTGACTCCCTATAAAAATAAACAGGAGAAAAAGGTCCCAACAAAAAGAGCTACTCACCCTTACCACTACCTGGTCTGCTAACAAATACAAATTGCCAAATCACACACAAATGCCTGGTTCAGTTGGGAGGAGGGTCAAGAGGAGAGGAAGAACTCCAAAATGACGGCCATTTTATAGGGTTTCCTCCCGCCCATTCACCAATTGCCAGCCAGCACCTGGAGACCAACAGAGGTGGCACCACCCTCAGGCAGGGAGGAACAGCACATGGAAAAGGAAAAAAAAAAAAACAGCACAGACAAGTCATACATCCAAAAACAAATATTACACAATGACCCTGGGTCATAACATTGCATACTCACTGTAATGTGATGTGACGGTCACATGTTGACGCTGTTGCATGCAAACTGAATATGCAAATAATGCCTGTGTGCCTAGTGTCAACACAGAAACCAAAAACGGCCAGAAGCTGTACTGACAACAGTGTCTCTGTTTATCGAGAAAAAACAAATTACATAAGGTGATTTATTGCTACATGTTTTCAAATCTGTTATTTTTAAGGTTTTATTAGAAATAGAGAGGCTCCGTTTCTTTCTGTGTTACTTTATTCTATTGTATTAATTATAGTAATTGGTGTCATTTTATTTATTTTTTGATGCTGGCAGAATGGTGCAATATTCTTTATTTTGATTTAAATTTTACTGGCACCAATTTAGAAACCATTAAAAAACAGCAACACAGAGAATTGTTTATAGGGGGAAAAAAATATCCCATCCCTTTCATGTCAGACAAGTGATATTTTGGAAGCTTGCAACTGGAGCATTCACAGTTGGTCCTTTCTCACGTGAAGTTCAAGGTGGCATAATTTTGGGCATTGCATTGTAGAAGTTCTCAGGCCGAGCTTCCTTAATTTCCCTTCGATATTAACTGTAACACAAGTCAAAAGAATTCATCTTGTAGTCAGTATATGCTGTAATAACATCCACTGGCTGTTTGTAATCCATAACCTGTTAGTGATCTGAAAATCTCTATTCTGTTTGCTAAATCTAAGCTTGAACATACAGTTAACAGCAACTGGCGAAACCTGTACGACAAGGCCTTCATTTAAAACAGTGACTACCAAAATTTTTCAGCAAGGCCCCTCTATTGTTGATGTGTCTAAGTGGCGTCTTAATTTGTTCAGTTTCAAATTGTCATAATATTTTGAGACACACAACACACTGTGGTGTCTCCTTGTTTCCCACCGGTGAAACAGAGAGGGCGTTATATGCCTCGTCATATTATCGACTTTTTTGCTTTGGAAGCTGTATTTTAAGTTGACGAAGACTCATCCTCTGCTGAATGTTCATCTGGGAACTCTCTCATAAACCTCCCTATGGTATGCTAGCAGTACATCTGCAATAGCTACTCGTCCCTCCAAAGGGACACGTGCCCCACACTTTGGGAACCACTGACCTAAAATAACTAGGACACTACGTAACACATCTTTTTGTTGCTGTGTTGTGTTATTGCCACTCACCAATGATTTCTCCCGCTGAGGTGGTCTGAAAAGGAGGATACAAAGTGGAGCAAAAAATATATTGACCATTCCAATTATGGCCATGAGCAATGGGAAGCCAATCGATGCCATGATGAGACCTGCAATAGCTGGACCTGTGGAGAGAAGAGACATTTTTTTAAATTAAACATCAACATTAAAGGCTCAATAGCTGTCAATAGAGTGGTACCAGTTTAAAGCGGGTTCAAACCATGGATGTACTAACTATAGTTAATGTCTATAGTCTATAGTTAATGTTAGTCGTGTTAATGAGGTGAAGAATTCCTGTTTAAGATCATATAATCCAAGAGATACAATTAGAAGTTGGAGTTCCCATTCACAACAAATATTTACCTACAGAGAATCCAATACAGACTGCTATGTCAGCAATTGCGTAAACATTGCCATACACCGGCTCATATCGCTGGTCTACCAAGTAACCCATGAAAGGCATTACAGAGGAGTCCACCATGCCTGGTAGAATGAGATAATCACCGATTACTTTAACCGACTTTATTGGATTAACATCAAATATTAGGCACGACTTACCGACTGAAATGCCGATTAATGCATTTTGTGCAAGGATGGGGTAGATGTTTGTAGAATAGCCGAACTGTAAGACAGTACAGACAAGTTCAAAATGTGATGATTAAACTTGGTACAGTCATCTGCATTTAGGTTCATAAATATGTTGGCTGTTGGCTTGGCTGATTAGCTGGTGTTTTACTTCCGTAGCTAGGTTAATTAGCTGATAAACCTAGCTGATCCTAGCAGAGGGGAGAAATGTTGGTTGAAGTGTAATCGCATGTCCCATCACCTCTATTACCTACTGCTGCCGACTAGGTTTGTTAGTGGCTGAACGCTGGTCTGCTGTTTGGTTTTCCAGTTGGACTGGGCTTCTAAAGGAATTTTGCCTCAGATCATGGCACAAAGGATCATAACACCTCATCCTATGTATTAATGAATATGGACACTAATATACTGTAGCTATTCTATATACATTGACTAACGGCACCGAGATGGCTACCAAAACTAGCAACATCTTAGTCCATTTTGGTCCAACTTAGCCCAAACTGCAATATTGCACATAAAATCCTAGCTGTTTTAAGCATTTTGTGAATTATACATTATCATAACGGTTAGGATCCTGGTAAGCTGGCTATCAGTATTGTTAGTATTTACTTAAATGCATTAAACTCACGGAAATAGTGGTTCCTCCTGCAAGGATCATTCCAAAGAAAGCACATAGCCAACTGCAAAAAGAGAAGACATTAACACCTTGGTATATTTGTGTAATTGCCCTAGGTTTTTCTTGAAGTTTCTTTCTTATTTTATTGTGAAAGATGATTTATTTTTACATCCTGCCATTGTGTATTTTACGTTTTCTGTATTACACGTTTCATTTGCTAATTAGCTCCTTGTGTACTTCTGCTGGATTTCATTCCTCTCTGAATTGGGAACTTGGAGCTGGAGACAATGTTAAGACAAATTAACTGAAATTCCAGTATTGGTGTTGTTGGCAATACCAATACCATTAAAAACAATGCCAAAGTATTCTTGGGTATGGCTCAATATAAGTACCTCACGCTGTATTTTTGTGACAGACGTCCAAAGATGATGGATGCAATAAGGTAGCATACACTGTCCGGCAAGAAGACAACACCTGACGGAATGAGACACCAATGGGAAAACTTCAATTTGACTCATTCAATTTGATACAGATATTTCTTAAAGGATCAATGAACTTAGTTCTACATTAAAGTGCATTGCATGTTTCCAGATGCTCTGGGGGTGAGCATTGTGATGAGTAAAAGACCTTCAGCTGTGACAATTGATCTGGCAAACTTTTAAGTGACTGCAAAGTTGTGTATGTGAACATGTATTCATTGTAAAATTTCTTGCAGTCTTAGGGTAAATTGTGCAATTTTGCACGAAACATAAGTTTGTCTTGAATACCTTGCTGCCATTTGCTGGCACACATGGTCTTCATCATCCAGATAGGAAGTGTAGTTTCTATTATGCCAATAATCAGAGTTGTCAAACAGATTGCTCCTGGAAAGCAAAATCAACAATACAGTGTTAAAAATTACTTAACATTCATGTAAGCCCAGTCCAAACATTGACGAGAAAGACGTCACTTGATTTGCCATATAGTTTCCCAGATCTTTCTTTTTGATTCAGCAACATAATAATATTGACTGAACTCCAACCAAAAACACTGTGCTTAGGTGAATGACCTATGTGTTGTCAAACAAGATGGGAAACTGAAACTACCACACTACTGCAAATTATTGCAGAAGTATTCTCCCACCAGGTGTGGCATAAACTTGAACCAAGGCCTCACACAGCAAAACAACTGCTGGAACTCATTGTCCAAAGAGAAGACAGATGGAGGAGGCCATTGATTACGAAGAAGGTTAAGTTCCAACAGGTAGTCAAATGAAGAAGTTTTGAAAGTTAAAGCTGACTTCTTCTTTTGGTTAGGGTACCACTTGGTGAAGAAAACAAGAAAAGATCAAGGTTTGGGTTCAAATCGACCCTCTCACATCTTAGAGAGTCTCTCATCTGGGTGCAAATGTGGTTTGGGGTACAGCTGATACATTTCACTTAAACACCAAGGTTTTAAGAAATGTTTCTACTATTTCAAATACCTGCAGCAATGAGAATGTATGGATCCATCAGGAGAGTCAGCAATGGAGTTCCCTTTTCCCTCTGTGTACAAATAGATTTGATTTAGAGAGGGCCCCCATTGGAAATCAATATGCATTCAGTTTTTGTAAGTTTGAGCAAATTGAATGGAATTCTGTCGTTATTATTCAGTTCACACCAATGCATTTCTTCCACGTAAAACAATCACGGCAACACTACAGTTTACCTTAATTTGGAGCCGTTGTGGTTGAAAAATTATGAAATGCAAACCTGTGTAAGGAGAGTGAAACGAGACAGGCTGATGCGCACAAGACACAACAATTTCACGTGGATAATTTTTAGCATTTTATATTATGCACACACGACATCTTAGAATAACACCTCCACCCAGCACAGCGATGACAGCCACGACCAGGAATGGAGCCGTCTTCCCAGCGAACTGATACATCACGCTGCCAAATGGAGCACCCACTCCAGGACATGAAACAGAAAAGTTAAAAGTGACATTTATGAGGACACCTCAATAGAGGCCTCCATTGTTCTCTAAACACCCACTGTTATTATACTATGTTGACAAAACTGCTGTACAAGATTATAAATCATTGTCAGTGGATGCCAATATAAATATTGAGCTGACAACCAAACTTGTGTTGGAACAATTCAACTTAGACTGGCCAACAGCGTTGCTAGAAACTTCTAGACAGTGATAACAGTGATAATCTGTTCTATGTGGGGATGATCATTGACAGTTCTACCACATCCCAAAGGTTGTTTTGAAGGTCTCTGACTGACCATCTAACACAAATTTTGCTTTGTGGCAAGGTGTATTTTCAAACGGGAAGTAGCCCAGTATCTTACACAGTCGTACACAAAAAGCAACAAGAAAACTTCCCCTACACCATTGCATCACCAGCTGTGGCCTAGACCATCAACACAATGCTGGTTGGGTTTATGTCTTCATCCTACTTACCAAGGCAAACCTTGAATGTCAGAGCCTATATGGAGAGTATATGATTATATATGGTTGAGGTGTTGGTGATGATGCAGGATGCCAACACCCCCACCATATAGTCCTTTAAAAATCAGTTTGCAGGAGAATTTAGTGGTAACATAAATGGCTAGAGTCCATACACACCTATCAGTCCTAAGGCCAAACCAGTGAAGGATATACCCATTACACAGCCTCTTTCTGTTTCATCTTTGTACATATCAGCAAGCATGCTCATTCCTGCAAAACAGAAGACAATGAGTGGAATTAATTTTTTTTTATTTTTTTGTATTTTTTTTATTAATATTTGGTCAAAGGTCTTAGTTGTGAACATAAAAATCCACACCAAAATAATAAAATAAAAATAGATGTTCAGCAGATCAAGCTTGAGTTGAAATGCAAGGTATTTGATCTTATGTGGGACATTAAAGTGGACAAACTACCAATATTGCACAACAGGTACGCTAGGAACAATGAAAACACATTTTGTTGCCAAAGTCAGACAAATTATCATCAACCCTTTTGTCGTCAGGGCAGATTTGGGTAAAATGTCACAATTTGGACAGTTGTGGTTTTGCCAACATGGAAATCATGAATTTGCCTTAACGACACGTGGCTTGACCACACACAAGGAATACATTTGTTTGAATGTATAGTTGTATTTTCATACTCGACCCCATTATTGTGTTCTCTTGGATGGTTCAAATTGGGGTCTTGGGCCAGGGTGCTGCATGATTTCTGTGTCTACCTGACCTATTAGGTACCTATATCCACTATTCCACATTCCATAAACAATATAATTAATTGTAGTGATATTGCTTAGGGGTGCCCTTAGATTTTATTGTAAAGTTTATCTCACCTGCTACAGACAAACAGGATCCACCTATGCCTTGTAGTGACCTGGCCAGCAATAGTAAGATGTAGCTTGATGAGAAGGCAAAGACTTCAAAGAAACAAGGAAATAGATATTTTAGATAATACTGATAGTACATAAGGAAATAACTGTGGAATAACTGAACCCAATACTCACCAGTGGTCGCCAAAATGATTACACAGAAACCAACAGACATAAGGATGTGGTATCCAATCCTGCACAATAGACAGCACACATGTGCATGAGTTTTTGACAATATGTCCACCTGTTTCTCACAGATCAAAGTCTCTTACCTGTCAGAAAGCGACCCGACGAAGGGGTTAAAGATAAGCTGTATGGTGGACTTGGAGGCAAACAGCAGTCCTAATTTGATGCTCACCGCATCCACACGAGAATCTGCTTGAGTGCAGTTTGTGGTGGGGGGGATCTGGATGAAGGGAACGCCACGCAGGGTTGAGTTGTGGTATGGAGTTGCAGATGTGGAGCCCAAAACCGCTGATGTGTTGTTGACCAGCTGGGTGTGTGGAGATTGGACTGCTAGGCCAGTGCTGTTCTCCAACGTAGTGGAAGGCTGGTCACTTCCATACAGGAAACTTGGAAGGATTGGCACTGTCGAAAATATAAATTAAATATTAGCTGATGAAGTCAATGCCTAAGTTCACAAAACCGTATGTCCATTCATGGCCCCTTGAGGCTGCCCTGAAAAGTTGGTCATTTTCCATAGACCTACATGTTGAAACCCCCAACTTCACGGCCAGAAATTTAGGCAACTTCAAGACAACTTTGTGAAAGTGAACTTACTTGTTTAAATTATATCAAGACTTACAGTTATACATAATTAAGGATGTAACTCCTTTGAGCAACAGGATGGTTCCCTCACATGTTGCTAGCTGACAAATCCAGGAATTAGGCAGAATCAGGCATAGCCAAGATGGCAACCATCAGCACCACTGACACTGAGCTGCAAAACTGCTCTTCAGGAGAACTTTTTGGAGTTTGTCCCTCTTACTTACAGTTAGAATACTTTTTAAAAAATACATATATAATTTACTCTTTTACCATCAGATTTTGTTGTTCATAGCTCAATCTCAGTTTTTCAAGTGTTCATTTATTTTCATCTTCATAGGTGAGTTTGGGTCATGGTGGCACCAGGCTAAATAAGGAACTCTGGATGCCCCTCCAGATCCCCAGGAACACATTCCAGTTCCTCCCAGGGAATCCTGAGGCGATCCTAGGCCAGATGAGATAGATAATCCCTTTAGCTAGTTCTAGGTCTGCCCTGGGGTCTTCACTGTAAAGTGGTGGCAGTGGTTCTACTCCAAACTCTCCCCAAATGTTCGAGCTTCTCAACCTATCTCTAAGGCTGCTTGCAACCACAATGCCATTCTTTTAGTCAATTTACTGCAGCTGCTTGTTTTTTTTAAGAGCGGTTGCTTTGTATGTCTTCATACCCTAGGATCCAGGCCAGAAAAACAAGTACAACATCATTCAGGGGAGGGCAAGTGGGAAGAGATCAATAGATCAGGAAGACATTAAGTCATGAACAGGCAAGCACAAGATGTGCGCAGACAGTCTGGAAACTGTATCATGAACAGCAAGTATTTGCACAGTACACAGTGAAGTAACTGGTTGATTGAGCGCAAACACAGTGGCGGAAAACCAAACAATGACATGAAATTGGAGAAAGGCACTGACATGACGGATGTCACAATAAAACAGTCATCAGATTCCTGCAATTTCATTAATTTTCTCAGTGTTTAGACCAATCACTAACAAACTGAAAGTCAGTTGTTCAAGATCTGAAATATCAGAGAATGTACAACCCATTTTCTTGGCATCACCAAACTCTAATTCATGTTCTATTCTATTCTATTCTATTTCAGGTGCAGGGGAGTTATGGGCTCTCCAAGTAGGGATGGCCAAGTCTTTTCACACTACGTAAGTTAGCACAGCCTGATGTCATGAGAACATTCAGCATTCAGCACCAATGTCACACGCCCCATCATCACAAAATATTTGCATTAACGTTTAACCTTAAAGTCAGGTAGGACAAACAAATTAGTTAAAAGCAGCTGTACCGTAGTGTAGTTTTTTATATGACATAGCCAAAATTACCTACCAACCACTGACAGCAGCATATGATCCAGGAACAACGCAATGAACACAACGGCCACTACCATCTTCTTCACCTGGACGTCTTGCTTCAGCCAGTTCAGTATTCCTAGGTTAAACAGAAGCTCTTCGTTAAACCAAAAACTGGTCCAATTTACTGTCAGAAATCCCAGTCATATAAAGGCCATTAGCTTCTTTACAAATAAAATGTATTAAAGGGACAAGATTAAAAAATAAACAGTATTTATTTTATTTTTTTTTTATGGTAAATAAAATACAAACTTACCCATCTTTAAAGAAAAAGAGAGGACCAACAGCTTGACAGGTGTGTGGATCAGTCTCCCTGCAAACACAGAAAGGCCGAATGTATTAGGCTACACCTCATCCTGTTAGACAGGCATGAAAAATAACATTTGAATTAGGCTGCCAGTAAGTTCACCAAGTGATTTTGACTGGATAAGGGTTCTGTAAACATGTAGGGATGTCTCGCTACAGTTGCCTTACGTGCAATGACATACAGTACAACGCAACCCCTTACACAAAGCATAAAATGTACTGTGAAAAGAGCTACAACATTAATAAAGGGTTGTTACAGTAACAGTGAAATAGTCCTGTTATAATTGTATTTTCTTTTGTATCCCCCTATACTCTGTGGCTCAGCAGGACATTACATCATTCATGGTCATTCCATGGTCTCTATCTGTAACTATGTTAAGATATTACTGAGTCCTCTGAGTTTAAAAACTACAGGAAATAAAAACTTCTTTGATTTGCATAAAACTGATTTTATGCAAATCAAACAATACCTGTTTTCTTGTTTAGTTTAGTTTAGTAGTCATATATTAAAGTACGAAAGGTAAATTTACTTGTTCAGCATTTTTCATTTATTTTAGAGTCTAAAACCAAACCTGAAAAACCAAAAAGTACACAGATGGAAATGGCTATCCCACAGAGGCAATGTCTTTCAAAGTAGAAAACTGTAATGTGCTCCGATGTTTCATTATGTATTAGTCACATCCACATGAAGAGTTTTTTTGAAAAAAAAAAAAAAAAAAAGGAAACAAAGCATTTTAAGGTATTGGTCCATTGGTAACCCGTGGCCTTAGATTTCCTCAGTGGGTCCCACACCTTTTAAAACGTTTCCACTGATTCCACTTGTTTAGTGGTTGGTTGAGTTGCTCAGATGCTGGCAGATGCTGAATGTATGTGCCATTATCTATCTTTCTGGTCTTGTCACAAGCTTGTCTCTAGTCACATTCTTGTCTCAGCCTGCCTTAGCTGCCAGGTTGGTTAGGTGTGTCCAAGGATATTGAATTTGTTTAGTCAGTTTCTAAATGCTCACAGAGGCTTGTCAGAAGAAGAGGTGACACGTCTTTGTGTTCGTAGGTAAGACATTGTTTAACACTTATATACTGTTCATATTCAGTACCTTCATAGTATGGTCCGGGTCAAGAATTAAATGTTTAAAAATTATATTGTTATGTTATGTTGTAATTATATGTGATTAAGAAGTGATTGAGAAGAACAGGTTCATTTCATTGTATTTGCATGTCTGCGAGCTACACCTGCTGCTGTCTGCCTTGTTGCACTTCTGTGAGTGCTTACTATAAACTGGATTTTTTATCCTTAACACGCTGTTAAGACACAGGGTTGGCCAGAATGGATGACAACAACACAACAAACCACGGTAAGACAAAACAAATGATTAATAATTTCGGATATTTGTTGATGTGTTCATGGTTAAATTTTAAACAAATGGCTGATACAAAAAGGTAAAGATGATTTATAGTGTGTTTCATTTTTACATTACAATCACACAACAAGAATTATCACCTGTTGTGTTAACCTGAACCTGTGTGTACTTACTATCCCGTGCAGCCCAACTAACTCCAAATGGATCAGTCATGCATGTTTTGTCCTCTGATGACATTGAAATTCTAGACGATGGAAAGACCGTCAGAGATTTCATAGACAGTAAAATAGAAGAGCTTGGCTCAGCAGTGAGTATCAGAGACATCACTTAAGTATCGATTTTAGTTTTTTGATTTTTTTTTCTAAATAAAATGTCCCTTGTATTGTATCCATTCAGAGCAATGAAGAGCTGTTCTACGTGGCAAACCTTGACAGTATTGTAGAGAGGCACCTCCGCTGGATTTCCAACTTACCTCGGGTCAAGCCTTTCTATGCAGTAAAGTGCAACAACACACCAGCAGTTATCAGGATGCTGAGTGCTCTAGACACAGGTTTTGACTGTGCCAGCAAGGTACAGATGGAGACAAAATAAGATTGGCTGGATGTTTTCACTCTCAGTGACTCATTCAAAACACATTTTGTCCAACCAAGGCTGAGATTGAGCTGGTTCTGTCCCATGGAGTGACACCTAACAGGATCATTTATGCACATCCAGCTAAACCACTGTCCCACATCCGCTACGCCTGCACTCATGGAGTTGATTTAATGACGTTTGACAGCAAAGATGAACTTGTAAAAATCTCTCGTCATCACGCCCAAGCCAAGTATGTTTTTGCTTCCATTTTCTATGTATTGCAGCTCCTCTTTAGAGTCCTGATTAATACTATTTTGAATAACTTCTCAGACTGGTGCTACGCATTGCAGTGGATGACTCCGAGTCACTGGTAAGACTCAGCTCAAAGTTTGGAGCCAGACTGGTTTCCGTTGGTGGGCTGCTGGAACATGCTAGAAAGCTGGAGTTGGAGGTGATTGGAGTCAGCTTCCATGTAGGCAGCGGGTGCACTGGAAGTTTGGCCTTCAAGCGAGCTATAGCAGATGCCCGAAATGTCTTCGATGTAGCGGTGAGTCATTGTCACAGAGTCGGTAGTGATACCCCGGTTACAGTGTCAACTAAATGAATGAGGTATTTAATGGCTCGGTTGACTGATTGTCAGATATCGCGGTGCTACATTTTAACGAGATACTATGACATGTGTTATAATCAGTGAATTGTTTTTGTAACTGTTACTGTTTCTTCTTTAAATCATTTATGTAAGGTGTCTTTTCTAGAAATCGGTACTTCTGTGTTTTTCAGAATTCAGCAGGCTTCCAGATGAGCCTCTTGGATATTGGTGGAGGGTTCTTTGCAAGAGAGGACTTTCATGTGAAATTTGAGGAGGTAAAATAAGGCACATTATGATGCGGTTAAAATAGTATACGGATAGTTGGTCCTTTTCTTCCGTAGCAGTTCTATGAGTTTCTTGATTTTATGGTGGCTGCTACAGACTGCAGTTTGTATTAAAGTGAAATAATAATACTGATTAATGCTAGTAGATGTGAAATATCTGGGGTATAATTGTATGTTTTCTGTCCTAGTTTTCAGATGTCATTAATGAATCACTGGATAAATTTTTTCCACCTGACAGCGGGGTGACGATTATAGCAGAACCAGGCCGGTACTACATGGAATCAGCCTTCACACTGGCAGTCAATGTCATCGCCAAAAGAGTTGACGACATGGACGAACACTGCAGTTAGTGCTTGGACGGTTTTTTCTCCAATTGTGTTTCTGAAAAAAATCAAGAAAACAAAACCTAATGAAACTTACTTCACATACTTTGTCTTGAATAAGAATAGTAGATTAATCAAAAAGCGTGTAATTTTAAGTTGATGTAATCCAGAAAAGTACACTGTCATGACTAAAGCAGAAACTCAGTGAGATTCATGCAAAACATTGCATTACTTCAAGTGCAGTCTTTAGAGTGTGACTTCTGTCATTACTTGTGTGTTTTCCAGATGATGAGGAAAACCACCCTGACAGAGTGATGATGTACTACATTAATGATGGAGTGTATGGCTCCTTGAATTGCCTCGTCAACGATCCTGCTCACAGCAGCGTTGAACCATATCTTCACAAGGTAAATATCAATATTCACAGGCACATATGAACGCAACTAATCGACGATGCTGTGGAGCTTATATAAACCTTTAATGATGAACTGACAAAGAACTAATGAAAATGTGGAATTGTTGAATAATGATATTATTAGTTGGATTATGAATGTATGCTTTACCTTTTGAGCAGAGAAAAATAGGAGCTAAATATTGGATTTTCTATTGGAGTGTTTGTGTCCTACTCAGGCTGTGGTTGACAGCGAGCCAAAGTACCGCTCTGTTATCTGGGGTCCAACCTGCAACAGCTTCGACAAAGTCTCCGATGGCTGCTGGATGCCCGAGTTACAAGTGGGGGACTGGCTTCTAATCGACAACATGGGCGCTTATTCGACTTGTTTGACCACAGACTTCAATGGCTTTGAAAAAGCGCACATTTACATAGTTGTGTCAGCTAAAACATGGCATGCTGGAAACTTGTTTTGCACCTAGGGCATTAGCTTCATGGGACAGCCTTGTGAGTGTGGTTAAGAGTCTTTAGTTAGTGTCTTTAGTTGCTGTTTTTTTAGGGTGTGAAAACTACATTTTTTAGCAGTACATATAATTTTGTTGATGACTTCCACTTTCTTAGAAATGACAACTCTCACTTACGTCCGATGAGGCTAATATGTGTGCGGAGGCACAGTAAGTGTGGTTTGTTACCACAATGTGTTACCCACCCTGTTTGTAGAATCAACTACAACTTCGGGGTGTGCAAACCATCCAGTTTTGGTATTTGTATCTGTATTTGTATTTGAATAAAGTTCAAAATAGGTGTAAAAAATTTTTTTTTTGAGTTACACATCTAATTCAGGATATGCATGTGTAAAAATACGTATTCCTTAATTAGTCTTTATAATAATTATGGATGTATATGCAATATTGGTTGATGGTTTTGCATTAAAGTCTGATTAGAAGGGGCCAGAACATGACTGTGATGATGATTTGGTGTTTGTGGGGGACAATTGGGGTGACTATGGCTCAGTAGGTAGAATGGTTAACGGTTCAATCCCTGGAATGTGCCACATGCTAAAGTGTCCTTGAGCAAGACCTCCATTTGCTCCCATTGCGTGGCACTGGTGTGTGAATATGTGTGCGCTTGTGTGAGTGAATGGGTAGATGTGTCTGTGACTATAAGGTGCTTTATGTACCAAATGGTAGAAAAGCACTATATAAAAACAAGCCCATTTACCATAACCAATAGACAGTAGTCTGAATTACTGAACTTACAGATGACACGAACAAGTAACATTATAGCACAATGACCTATAAATAAGGACAATGCCAGATTTTTCCCTTTTGTTTTAGTTTAGTTATAATACTGCTTTTGAACGCCTGTGTTCATTGCACTTTATGTGAAATTACAGGAAATAATTCTATCACAGTTGCATTCTGACCAAATGTAATAGTTAAAAGTTGAAAAATAATGTAATCACTTTTTTGGCGGCTAAAACTATAAAAGGAAAAAGGGGTCTAAAATAACACTAAATCGTAAAAATGGCTGTCCAAATGAATATCAGTGAGTTTACAAAGATTTAAATGCCTTTAAATAGATTAAATACATTAAAAACAGTGGGATCCAGGCTCCAGGGGTGGACCACTGAGACATAATTACTCATTGGTATTTGTTACTGTATTTATCCCAGCATTCCACCAGTATGGCTCATAAGTCTGAAAAATTCACAGTCATGAAGATATTTCTATCATGGTATTCTTGGGCTAGGTATCCTGCTGCAATATAAGTCCTTCTCCATAAAGTTGCAGACCCATGGCATGTCTCCGAGGAATAGACAACCACTTCTCATCAGAGTGGACTTAATTGTGGAGCAATTGCCCAATTTAAGAATGTCAAACAATCTTAGGCTTGCGGAATCTTAAATATGAGCTCACATATGTTTTGAAATGTTTCTAACTCGTCAAACTCTGTCTAACCCATCACACTTGGTCATTTTCAGGTTTCTGTGACAGTATAAAAGATGTTTGATGTGGGTTCAGACTTATTGCCACAACTTTTAAAGATTTAAGATCTGTTCGGTTTTGCACAACTTAGATAGATACCATTACAAATCTTATGTGAAAGTAAGTGTTAAGACATAACATTAAAATGCTTAATTAATGTAAAATGACCTTGAAAACATAAATCACTACACCGGAATTACCTGTAGCCCTAACCCTAACCCTAACCCTATCCCTACCTCTAACTCTAACCCTATCCCTACCCTGTCACCCTGAAAAGATATGTATACTCTGTGAACCATTTGCATTTTTGACACTCACATAGAGACTCAAACAAAATAGAGTATGTTTAACACACTGAAAACCAGTTAAGGTAGATGACAGGATCTCTCATGTAAACGGACCACAAATGTCACACAATAATCTTGTTACTCCAAATTATCAAAGTTCCTTCTCCTATGGTTCTGTCCACATCCATTTTTGCTTGTCACTTCCACTTTCCCACACTGTTGAGAAACCGCTGAAGTAAACTCTTGCAGGAATGGGGCATTAAAAGTGCAACAGCTTTGAAAGGTCATTGACTGTATAAGTAACAGCATGTGAAGCAAACATGCATGATTGGTTGATGCGTTGTTGGACTCATACGCAGATGACATCCTCCTGTTTGCAGATATCCCTGTGACTCATATTTATACTGCTCTCAGTGGTTTGGCTGTACTATCATTACAACACTGGATTTAAATGAGTCGACTACTTTCACTGAACCTTTATTGGAATAGATAGTTCATGAATGTCCACATACAAGAAATGTAAATAGTACAATATAAACAGATAGACAAACTGCAAATAACTGCTAAAGATCTACGGTGCAAAAATTGCTGTAGCATCAAGCTAAAGCTAAATATCATCTCTAGCAAAAACATAAAGCATTAAGGTAAATCTGAGTCCAATACTGGATGGGATGAGTATATAGTAAATAACATCTGGCTAATTACTCCAATGTGGTTTTAAATACACACACTCTGACATTTTCCAGTATTTTCATTAAAAAAAAAGATACTTAAAACCTATAATAACACAGACCTAAGTTACGGTATTTACACTACAAAAAAACAAGCAAACAAAACAAAAAACAGTACTGTAAAGAACGAAAAACTGTTCGCTATCATCTGCAGAGAAACAAAACTCAATGTGACTGGAGCAAGTTCTATGTAAGAACTGACCACATGCCAACAACATTACATTCAACACTTTGCATTTGGTTAACTGCCATCATCTGCCCCTTGACAAACTCATGAACATGCAGTGAATATGTTGGTTGTATCCTATATAGATGGAAACTAGTAATGTTGTTGGCAAGTGGAAATCTAAATGTTTTGATAAATGTCTTCCTGCTCTCCATAAATATCCAGATTGTCATCACAGGGCGGTTGCTCAAAATTCATATAGATGCTATCGTCAACAGCTGCCTCTTCCTCCATTTCATCATCTATAGCAGAATAAATGTCCTCAGGACATGTGCCAACATAGTAATTGCCCCCTTTGTCATTGGGTTCTTTGTCATCGGGCTCTTTGTAATCGGGTTCTTTGTCATCAGGTTCTTTGTCGTCGCTATCTTCACTCTTCCCATGATCATAATCATCATCACACACGTTTCCTTGCTCATATCTCATATCAGTGTCCACCTTTTCATAGTCCTCCTCAACGTTATTGACGGTGCCATTGTTGTGGCAAGTCACTGCAAGGAAAGCATCAGAAAGTCAAGTACCTATGTGAAAAGAAGTTTATCATTTCTTGTAATGTACAATCATCCTGATTAGCACTAACTTTCGGTTTGGTCGGGGTTTTCTAGCGTCAGGGCTTGACGTCTTCTCTTGTGGAACAGACAGGCCATCAGGAGCAGCAGGAGCAGCAACGGAGGTGCAGTGAGTGAGGAGATCAGCATCATTAACTGCACTAAGAGAAAAATGGTCTGATTGTCAAAAGTTCAGAACAGTCAAATTGTATTTGATTTAGTATTTGATCAAAGCAGGAAGTTAGTTTTGGGTCATGCAGATATTAATTAACAGGGATTGATCAAGATGTTGGGTACAGATAAATTATGTATCATAAAAGCATGTGTAGAATTGAATGTGTACAGATGACAAGATATTACTGCCGTCCAAATAGTCGCAAAGATATCGTGTAATCTTAGTCTTAAATTTAGTCTTCTTACTTTTAATGGTGATGTTCACCATCGCCGTCATGTTGGAAGTGAATTTCCTGGAGGACAGTGTGACTTCGTAAACACAGCTGTAGTCACCCTGGTGCTCATACTCAGCTTCAGGGAAACTAAAGGAGGCTGAGTTGTTGATCACTGGCTGGGTCCTGGTGATGTTGGAGCCAGAGAGGATAAGAGAGAAAAACCCTCCAGGATAGTGGGAGGAAATGGAGCAGGTTAAGGTAAAGCTGTGACCCCTGGTGACCTCTGCACTCTCAAGACCCTGGACCGGCTCTTGGTTAGCAGACATCAGGTAGATGCTGGGTGGCTGCAGTGGCACTGGGAGGAAAGAAAAACTGGATTAAGATGAATCAGTTAAGTTGGAAAAAAAAACAGTAACTGAGAAGGTACTATCTACTACTATACTAAGGTATAAATCGTCATTTAAATTTCAGATGATGAAACAACTATTTAACTCAATTAAAAAGAAAGGCAATTGTATTTCTTACGTACATGTAACTGAGAGTGTGATAGAGTCACTCTGTGGGGAGCTGAAATCTCGATCTGAAACTCTGGTCTGATATTGACACTGGTACGATCCTTCATCATGAGAGTTACTGTAACATTGGGGCTACTGAAGGGAGCAGAGTATGTACTAGATGTTTGGATTTTTCTTAAGGAGCCCAAGATAAGCAGAGTGCATGTTCCTCCTAAGTGTTGAATTAAGACTGAACAAGTATTATGGTCCTGACACCACATAACCTCACGACCAGGATTCATGGTGATTTCAGGCTTTGGGAGAATGACTGATAGAACAACACAAAATAAAGTCATAGATAAACTTGCCTTTTGGTTTAAGTGTGTAAGCGTCTTTCAGTTGTTCAACAGTTCCATAGAAGTTAAAGAGAAGTCAAGATTAAAAACTCCATATTTCTCCTTACCAATAACTGAGAGTGTGACAAAGTCGCTCTGTGGGGAGCTGAAGTCTCGACCTGAAACTCTGGTCTGATATTGACACTGGTACAATCCCTCGTTATTAAAGTTGACAGTAGGGATACTCAAGGTAGCAGAGTTGGCATTAGATGTTTGGGCCATTCTGAATGAGCCTGTGGTTTTCTGCAGGATGAATGTTCCTCCTAGATGCTGAGTTGAGATTGAACAAGTGATGCTGATGGCCTGACCCCAGGTAACTTTACCAACAGGACTCATGGAGATGATGGGTTTTGGGAGGACCACTGAATAAAACAACACAACATAAAGTCATGGATTAATTTGCCTTTTGGCTAAAGTGTATTAATGCATGTTAGCTTCTTCCAAATGTTTCACAATCCCATAGAGGTTAAAGAGAAGTCAAGATTAGAAACTGTATATTTCTCCTTACCAATAACTGAGAGTGTGACGGACTCACTCTGTGGGGAGCTGAAATCTCGACCTGAAACTCTTGTCAGATATTGACACTGGTACAATCCCTCATTGTCAAAGTTGACATTAGAGATACTGAAGGTAGCAGAGTTGGCACTAGATGTCCTGGTCTGTCTGTATGAGCCTGTGGTTTTTTGCAGGATGAATGTTCCTCCTAAATGCTGAGTTGAGATTTGACAAGTGATGCTGATGTCCTGACCCCAGGTAACTTTACCAACAGGATTAATGAAGAGGATGGGTTTTGGGAGGACCACTGAGTAGAACAACACAACAAAAAGTCGTGAATAAATTTGCCTTTTGGCTAAAGTGTATTTATGTATGTTAGCTTCTTCCAATTGTTTCACATTCCCATAGAAGTTGAAGAGAGGTCAAGATTTGAAACTCCATATTTCTCCTTACCAATAACTGAGAGTGTGACAGAGTCACTCTGTGGGGAGCTGAAGTCTCGACCTGAAACTCTGGTCTGATATTGACACTGGTACAATCCCTCATTATTAAAGTTGACATTAGGGATACTGAAGGTAGCAGAGTTGGCACTAGATGTTTTGGTCGTTCTGAATGAGCCTGTGGTCTTCTGCAGGATGAATGTTCCTCCTAGATGCTGAGTTGAGACTGAACAAGTGATGCTTATGTCCTGACCCCAGGTAACTTTACCAACAGGATTCATGGAGATGGTGGGTTTTGGGAGGACCACTGAATCAAACAACACAAGTTCAGTGTAGAATCCTTTGAGTAGAGGTATAAATCGTCATTTAAATTTCAGATGATGCAACAACTTTTTAACTCAATTAAAAAGAAAGGCAATTGTATTTCTTACGTACATGTAACTGAGAGTGTGATAGAGTCACTCTGTGGGGAGCTGAAATCTCGACCTGAAACTCTGGTCTGATATTGACACTGGTACGATCCTTCATTATGAAAGTTAACATTGGGGCTACTGAAGGGAGCAGAGTATGTACTAGATGTTTGGATTTTTCTTAAGGAGCCCAAGATAAGCAGAGTGCATGTTCCTCCTAAATGTTGAATTAAGACTGAACAAGTATTATGGTCCTGACACCACATAACCTCACGACCAGGATTCATGGAGATTTCAGGCTTTGGGAGAATGACTGATAGAACAACACAAAATAAAGTCATAGATAAACTTGCCTTTTGGTTTAAGTGTGTAAGCGTCTTTCAGTTGTTCAACAGTTCCATAGAAGTTAAAGAGAAGTCAAGATTAAAAACTCCATATTTCTCCTTACCAATAACTGAGAGTGTGACAAAGTCGCTCTGTGGGGAGCTGAAGTCTCGACCTGAAACTCTGGTCTGATATTGACACTGGTACAATCCCTCGTTATTAAAGTTGACAGTAGGGATACTGAAGGTAGCAGAATTGGCATTAGATGTTTGGGCCATTCTGAATGAGCCTGTGGTTTTCTGCAGGATGAATGTTCCTCCTAAATGCTGAGTTGATACTGAACAAGTGATGCTGAGGTCCTGACCCCAGGTAACTTTACCAACAGGATTCATGGAGATGATGGGTTTTGGGAGGACCACTAAATAAAACAACACAACATAAAGTCATAGATAAATTTGAATTTGGATAAAGTGTATTCATGCATGTTAGCTTCTTTCAATTGTTTCACAATCCCATAGAAGTGGAAGATAAGTCAAGATTAGAAACTCCATATTTCTCCTTACCAATAACTGAGAGTGTGACAGAGTCACTCTGTGGGGAGCTGAAGTCTCGACCTGAAACTCTGGTCTGATATTGACACTGGTACGAACCCTCATTATTAAAGTTGACATTAGAGATACTGAAGGTAGCAGAGTTGGCACTAGATGTTTGGGTCCTTCTGAATGAGCCTGTGGTTTTCTGCAGGATAAATGTTCCTCCTAAATGCCTAGTTGAGACTGAACAAGTGATGCTGAGGTCCTGACCCCAGGTAACTTTACCAACAGGACTCATGGAGATGATGGGTTTTGGGAGGACCACTGAATAAAACAACACAACATAAAGTCATGGATTAATTTGCCTTTTGGCTAAAGTGTATTAATGTATGTTAGCTTCTTCCAATTGTTTCACAATCCCATGGAGGTTAAAGAGAAGTCAAGATTAGAAACTGTATATTTCTCCTTACCAATAACTGAGAGTGTGACGGACTCACTCTGTGGGGAGCTGAAATCTCGACCTGAAACTCTTGTCAGATATTGACACTGGTACAATCCCTCATTGTCAAAGTTGACATTAGAGATACTGATGGTAGCAGAGTTGGTACTAGATGTCCTGGTCTGTCTGTATGAGCCTGTGGTTTTTTGCAGGATGAATGTTCCTCCTAAATGCTGAGTTGAGATTTGACAAGTGATGCTGATGTCCTGACCCCAGGTAACTTTACCAACAGGATTAATGGAGAGGATGGGTTTTGGGAGGACCACTGAATAGAACAACACAACATAAAGTCGTGAATAAATTTGCCATTTGGCTAAAGTGTATTTATGTATGTTAGCTTCTTCCAATTGTTTCACATTCCCATAGAAGTTGAAGAGAGGTCAAGATTTGAAACTCCATATTTCTCCTTACCAATAACGGAGAGTGTGACAGAGTCACTCTGTGGGGAGCTGAAATCTCGATCTGAAACTCTGGTCTGATATTGACACTGGTACGATCCCTCATTATTAAAGTTGACATTAGGGATGCTGAAGGTAGCAGAGTTGGCACTAGATGTCTTAGATTTTCTGTATGAGCCTGTGGTCTTCTGCAGAGTGAATGTTCCTCCTAGATGCTGAGTTGAGATTGAACAAGTGATGCTGAGGTCCTGACCCCAGGTAAATTTACCAACAGGATTCATGGAGATGGTGGGCTTTGGGAGGACCACTGAATAAAACAACACAACAAAAAGTCATAGATAAATTTGCCTTTTCGCTTCAGTGTATTGTTGCATGTTAGCTTCTTCCAGTTGTTTCACAATCCCACAGAAGTTAAAGAGAAGTCAAGATTAGAAAGTACATATTTCTCCTTACCAGTAACTGAGAGTGTGACAGAATCACTCTGTGGGGAGCTGAAGTCTCGATCTGAAACTCTTTTCTGATATTGACACTGGTACGATCCCTCATTATTAAAGTTGACATTAGGGATACTGAAGGTAGCAGAGTTGGCACTAGATGTTTTGGTCGTTCTGAATGAGCCTGTGGTTTTCTGCAGGATGAATGTTCCTCCTAAATGCTGAGTTGAGATTGAACATGTGATGCTGAGGTCCTGACCCCAGGTAAATTTACCAACAGGATTCATGGAGATGGTGGGCTTTGGGAGGACCACTGAATAAAATAACACAACAAAAAGTCATAGATAAATTTGCCTTTTCGCTTCAGTGTATTGTTGCATGTTAGCTTCTTCCAGTTGTTTCACAATCCCACAGAAGTTAAAGAGAAGTCAAGATTAGAAAGTACATATTTCTCCTTACCAGTAACTGAGAGTGTGACAGAATCACTCTGTGGGGAGCTGAAGTCTCGATCTGAAACTCTTTTCTGATATTGACACTGGTATGATCCCTCATTATTAAAGTTGACATTAGGGATACTGAAGGTAGCAGAGTTGGCACTAGATGTTTTGGTCGTTCTGAATGAGCCTGTGGTCTTCTGCAGGATGAATGTTCCTCCTAGATGCTGAGTTGAGACTGAACAAGTGATGCTTATGTCCTGACCCCAGGTAACTTTACCAACAGGATTCATGGAGATGGTGGGCTTTGGGAGAATGACTGAAAAATAAGGTTTCATTAAGTTGTTGAGTCAGTGGATGGAGACAGGAAGGCCTTACATAAATGCCGTGGTAAATTTCAATTTGGATTTGTACGTCGGAGTTGAATTTTTTTTTTTTTTTTTTATTTTGTCTCATGTGGTTTTGTAGATTTCATCACTGCAAATCATTCTAGTAAAACATTAGCTGATTGAAGTTTTCTGTTCAATTTACAGTTTGTGTGACGTCATTCCTAGCTCTGACTTCCGACCTCCAAGTTAAATGAACACAGCATTAGACTCTGGCAAGTAGCACCACTCTGCATTACAGTTTATTTTTGAAACCATCATATGTATTTTCACTGTGAAGTTGGACTTTGTAATAAGGGTCTCTGTGGGGATTGACTCTCCTTTGGAGCCAGACGTGGCTGTCACATTCTGCCATGACGTGCTGATCTGAGCTCAATGGCACAACAGCCATAAGTCAAAATATACCTCCAGTCAATACTGGTATAATTTGATCAAGAATCAGAGAGATGCAGTGCTGTGTCTGATGGCCTAGCTTCTACAATCAGCCATACTAAACCCAATTGTTTTGGGCACTAAGTAATTTTGCCTGAGTAGGCTCTCTATTAAGATGTGTCAACAAATTGCTGAAAAGAAAAAGCGTCTTACCATCACAGATGACACCGGCATCCTCACTATGTCCGCAGTTATGTGAGCCAAAGCCTCTATGCCCACACTGAGTTATGAAAGTCTCTGATCCTGAACAGGCCACATCATCGAGCCAGATATTTCCAGTTCCTTGGCCAAAGGAGGCCGATTGCGTGGCGCTCTGTGCTGGCCCACAGCCCAACTGTCTACAAACAACATTAGCATCCTGTATGTCCCAGCCGTCATCACACACTGTTCCCCAGGAGCCATCATGGTAGATTTCAACTCTTCCAGAGCATCGAGTCGAGCCAGATCCAGCCAATCTGAATTCGAGAGCTGAGAGACACAGAAGATACAATATTTCTATATTTTACTAATTATATTTTAATATATTACTCAGAACACAACTTGACATATCCGACATATAAACGTATTATAGTATTTTCTTTGTCTACTCTTTTGTTTTTTTCTTCACTGGAGTGACACCATGCCAAAGAAAGAAAGATGGAAACCACACTCTACCACAGTTTTTACCTAACTCTTAGTGACCAATGGTGTCCTATCTATCTATCTATCTATGAATATAGTCCGATCAGTAATCGATCTGTGTACCATCCAGCACTGGTGGCCTGCACCACTGGGCTGATTTCAATGAGGCTTCAAATGATCTTTTATTTTTTTCTTTCCCCGAATTGCATTGGCTGAGATGCAGTCTGAATGGATCCTGGCAACAAAGCAGACAACATGTATAATGATGTATTTTCATCATACATAACATATTTTAATTAACATTATCGTTAGAGTGTCAATTATGTAATGACAATTCTGCAAAATCTAATTTGCCAGGAACACCTGGATGGTAGGTCATCTTGTCCATGGAGAAGAAAATAAGAACATGCATGATTTGATTGAGAGGGTAATGGATCATTTTGTTGCCTTGAAGTGGGCAAAACGAAAGAAGTGGTTGTGCAGGATCCATATGCAACACACACAGTCCAGAGAGGCAGGCAGAACAACTCAAGAGTAAAATTTAATGGCAACCTAGGAAACAAAATGCAAGGCGTTGCAGGAAAAGCAGGGTATTAAAAACCATGACCCAAAAACAGGTATAATCCGAAATCCAAGAATACGACAAACTGAGCAGGAACACACACATAGGGATGAATTTACAGCACAGAGATAACAGCAAAGAAGAAAAGGCAACAACAGGGGCAAAGCACCACAGACAACTTGACATAGAACAAAGGAAAAGATAGGGTTATATGGAGACAAAGACAAATGGCCCGAGACAAGAGAGAATCACAGAGATGGGAACAGAGACAGGAGGTAAAACTTAAATCCAACAAGAAAACTGACTGCAAAATAAAGCAGGAAACGAGCAAGGTCACAGGAAACAACCAGAACGCAGAAACATGACAAATGTCTATTTAGAACAGTTTTTTATTTACCTATTGAATGGGTTACCATAGCCATTATAGCCAACATGGTCCTCTGTAAGAGCAGAAGTTGCCTCTAGGGATGTCCCCATCAAGTTTTTTTGCCCCCTAACCTGATATCGATCTTTCAATATTCAGAACTGAGCAAGACAAGCAACGATCCAATCAAAAATTGACATAATTTCCTTCCCTAGAGACTGATAAAGGTTTTTCTTGTTTTCCTTGTATTCTCCTCGATCTGGATTGTGTTCACTGTCAAACCTAATGTAGCAAGGAGAAGGTAGCTCATACCTTGGCTCAAGAAGACCCCACATTTGAAAAGATGTTGAAAATTTGTTCTCTATGACAGAAATGTTCTTGTCATCCAACCCAATAAACTCTGCAACCTTCGCTTATCAAATCAAGACCGCCTACTCAGGGCAACATCCTGCAATTAAAAGAATGTTCCCTATCAAGATGAGTCAACAAAATGTTGAAAAGAAAATGTGTCTTACCAGCACAGGTAACACCAGCATCCTCACTATGTCCACAGTTATGTGAGCCAAACCCTCCATGCCCACACTGAGTTATGGAAGTCTCTGTTCCTGAACAGGACACATCATCGAGCCAGATATTCCCGGTTCCTTGACCAAAGGAGGCCGATTGCGGGGCGCTCTGTGCTGGCCCACAGCCCAACTGTCTACAAACAACATTAGCATCCTGTATGTCCCAGCCGTCATCACACACTGTTCCCCAGGAGCCATCGTGGTAGATTTCAACTCTTCCAGAGCATCGAGCCGAGCCAGATCCAGCCAATCTGAATTGGAGAGCTGAGAGACACAGAAGATACAATATTTCTATTATTTACAAATGATATTTTAATATATTACTCAGAACTCAACCTGGCATATCCGTCATATAAACATATTGTAGTATTTTGTTTGTCTACTCTTGTTTTTTTCTCCACTGGAGTGACACCATACCAAAGATAGATAGAAACCACACTCTACCACAGTTTTTACCTAACTCTTAGTGACCAATGGTGTCCATCTATCTATGAATATAGTCCGATCAGTAATCGATCCGTGTTCCATCCAGCACTGGTGGCCTGCACCACTGGGCTGATTTCAATGAGGCTTTAAATGATCTTTTTTTTTTTTTTCTTTACCCGAATTGCATTGGCTGAGATGCAGTCTGAATGGATCCTGGCAACAAAGCAGACAACATGTATAATGATGTATTTTCATCATACATAACATATTTTAATTAACATTATCGTTAGGGTGTCTAATTATGTAACGACAATTCTGCAAAATCTAATTTGCCAGGAACACCTAGATGGTAGGTCATCTTGTGAATGGAGAAGAAAATAGGAACATGCATGATTTCATTGAGAGCGTAACGGATCATTTTGTTGCCTTACAGTGGGCCAATTGAAAGACCTGGTTGTGGAGGATCCATATGCAACACACACAGTCCAGAGAGGCAGGCGGATCAACTAAAGAGTAAAATTTTATGGCAAACTAGGAAACAAAATGCAAGGTGTTGCAGGAAAGGCAGGGTATTAAAAACCATGACCCAAAAACAGGTACATCCAAAATCCCACAATATGACAAACTGAGCAGGAACACACACATGGGGTGAATTTACAGCACAGAGATAAGAGCACAGAAGAAAAGCCAACAACAGGGGCGAAGCACCACAGACAACTTGACATAGAACAAAGGAAAAGGTAGGGGAACATGCAGACAAAGACAAATGGTCCGAGACAAGAGAGAATCACAGAGATGGGAACAGAGACAGGAGGTAAAACTTAAATCCAACAAAAAACTGACTACAACATAAAGCAGGAAACGAGCAAGGTCACAGGAAACAACCAGAACGCAGAAACATGACAAACATCTATTTAGCACGGTTTTCATTTACCTATTGAATGGGTTGCCATAGCCATTATAGCCAACATGGTCCTCTGTAAGAGCAGAAATTGCCTCTAGGGATGTCCCCATCAAGTTTTTTTGCCCCCTAACCTGATACCGATCTTTCAATATTCAGAACTGGGCAAGGCGAGCAATGATCCAATCAAAAATTGACATAATTTCCTTCCCTAGAATCTGATAAAGGTTTTTCTTGTTTTCCTTGTATTCTCCTTGATCTGGATCGTGTTCACTGTCAAAGCTAATGTACGAAGGAGAGGGTAGCTCATACCTTGACTCCCAGGTATGTACCCAAAGAATGTTCCCTATCAAGATGAGTCAACAAAATGCTGAAAAGAAAAAATGTCTTACCAGCACAGGTAACACCAGCATCCTCACTATGTCCGCAGTTATGTGAGCCAAACCCTCCATGCCCACACTGAGTTATGGAAGTCTCTGTTCCTGAACAGGACACATCATCGAGCCAGATATTCCCGGTTCCTTGACCAAAGGAGGCCGATTGCGGGGCGCTCTGTGCTGGCCCACAGCCCAACTGTCTACAAACAACATTAGCATCCTGTATGTCCCAGCCGTCATCACACACTGTTCCCCAGGAGCCATCGTGGTAGATTTCAACTCTTCCAGAGCATCGAGCCGAGCCAGATCCAGCCAATCTGATCTGGGCAGCTGAAACACAGAGGAGATACAATATTTCTATTATTTACATATAATATTTTAATGTTTTACTCAGAACACAACCTGATACGTCTGACATATAAACATATTCACACACTTCTGCTGTTTTCTCCACTGGAGTGACTCCATGCCAAAGAAAGATAGGAACCACACTCTAACACAGTCTTTACCTAACCCTCAGTGACCAATGGTGTTGTACCCAGTCCAAGTATAATTTTTGTGACAGGAAATGGGGAGGCAGAGAGGGGGGAATGACACACAGTAAAAGCCGCTCAGTGTGGGAGTCAAACTGGGGCCACCTGCAGCACATCGATCAGGACATCCCTAGATGCCACAACTGCAACCTTATTGTTTTTTTTTTTGTTATTTTTTTTTTAATAAATGTGATATATCTATCAAATTTGATTACATCTGACACAAACATCATCTTGAACTTGACGAATAACTAATTATTATGTGGTGTGCAAGTGCGAAAAGTCCTGGTGACTTTCCAAAATGTATTTTTGGGCGTAACTTGAGAACCCATAAGATAATTATGATATTCACACAAGTTTGTATGAGTAGACTACCCATTTTCACTTCCTCTTTCCATGAAGATGCTTGTGAATATTAAAGCAACCACATGTAGGACACAGGAATTCACTGACCTGCAGCGGATAAAGTTGAGGTGAAGAGAAAGCCAACTAGAGAGAAAACAAAAAAGATTATATGAGATACAGATACTATCTCTTTCAACACATTTTCCAGGTTCCCATAATACATTAATTACACAGAGACCAATACAATGTTTGGGAGATTCAGGAGATTTTTTATACTTTATAATCAAATATCATTTGACCTGTTTACTGAATTGCTATAGTCTTGAAGACCAAAGTCCAGTTTTCTCTCATTGTACTGTGATAGTTGGATCTGGTCATTATCTTAACACTCTCCTGATTCATGCAACAAAATTACATTATAAACTGCAGATTGTATCATGAAGTAGTTCTCATAAGTTTTTGCACATTTTTGGCACGAAAACTAATTCTGCTTTTGTGATGAACACACAGTACAACAACATTACCTACCAAAAAGCCTCTCACACTGACAATTACCAGAATCTGATGATTGTAAAGACATGAATCTATAGATTTAAAAGCCATTTGGGGAGAAATCTCATTTTCGTGGTCTCTCTTGTAAAAAAATAAATAAATAAATAAATAAATCACTGATGTCAATGGGACAAACCTGCTTAAACAAAATTTTGACTCACTAACATTGACTGTACTGTGTTTTACTGATAAGAATAAACCAGTGTACACCTAAGCTTTGATGCACTATCCACAATAAACTAAGTGATAAAATTTGAAATGAAAAACTTTGCAACATTAAAGACAATTTAAGGAAATTTAAACGCACTACTCACCAAAAAACAGCTTAGGTAGGAATTTGGACATCCTGGACGAAGCAGGTTTTGCAGAGCATCCAGGTTCAGGGTGGTTGACACAAGGAGGCAACACAGCAGCACCACCTCCTGATTTTCCGTTTCTGCTCTTGATGTGACAGCAACTCTCTCAAATGTACTTCACACAAGACTTAAAAAGCTAATGAAGAGGAATTTGTTTATCTAGAATTTTTCTACCCTTCCTCTGCGCATTTGATACTTTTTTTTTTTTAACTTCTTCTTTTTCTGAAATGTACAGAAGCCCTGACCGGACATGAACTCACAAATTTTTGTTTGTTTTCCCGTAATAACAAGCTCATTTCCTCAGGTTTTCCTCTATTTATCTCATGATCTCGGGAAAAGAGCTCTGTTTTCTTGAAAAGCTTTCAATTAATAGACAACTACACACATAACTATTGAAGCCTATGTTAGTTCAGGACAAAGACTGAGAAAGATACTGTTAACTAGTGTTTACATACACACGTATAATCAGTGTATAATTGTATTTCTTGATTTTTATATTATTCAAGTGGCTATTTAACACCATGAGGACCTGGTGTCTTTTATCAGATTATTACAGTTATCAATTCACTTCACATAACTTTAGGTCACCAGGGGGTCATTTAACAGCACACAGATTATTATTCTGCACATGTAAATGGAGTCAGTGAAAACACTTCTTTACACCCACTGTCATGTTACTGTTTTGATGATTTAGAAATGATCCAAATCCACTCAAACAATCATGGCTCTATTTATGAGCCAAACATAATTTCATTTTCAAAATAGCATTTCATTCTAAAAAACAACAGGTCAATTTAATTACATCCACTATTTACAGTACACAGGGCCACAGCTGCTCAATATAGGATTACATCCACCTGTTCCCCATTTCCCCCATGTGTTCCTCCTTGTTTTGTGCCAGATTGTACGTCTTTGTCCTCGTGCGTTCACCCCATTCTTGCCACAGTTGTTTCGCTGCCTTAACCAAAGTTGTTTCTTTTTGGATTTTGTTCTGGTTCTCCCTCGTGAGTGATTTTCACTTGTACCTTAGCGTTTTCCTTATTTTGAGATTTTCTCTGCATTTTGTGTTTTCCTCCTTCCACGGAGCGAATATTATTTCAATACCTTTTGTAGCCACATTCCTTCTTGAAGAGTTTCTGAGGCCATTTTTCATGAGCCCGCTTTGCTTTCTCCTTCTAGGAGTTTTTTTCCCTGTGTTATTATTAATAAAGACTGTTATTGAAGAACCCTAACCCTTGCATCTGCGTCCTGAGCTCTAGCCTGGTCCTGACAGTAACCTTTGGTATTTCCTTACACAAATGATCCTGATAAAAGTTCAGACACACCAACTCTGTCAAGTTTGTTTAATTTAATTTGTTTTATGCATTGAAGAACCATACTGAAGACATCAGGCCTGTGAAATAACTGGTTGCTGTGACACTTCAAAATCCTTGACTTAATACAGTAAGAAGACAGACGCACCCACCGAGGTAGAGGTAGAAGCTCAGTGTGGGACCTCCAGTCGTCACCATCTTGGCAGATTTAGACTCCGACAAGTAGCACCACTCTGTGTAACACTTTATTTTTGTGCCATCGTATTTATTTTCACTGTAAAGTTGGACTTTGTAATATGTGTCTCTATGGGGCCAACTCTCCTTTGGAGCCAGACGTGACTGTCACATTCTGCCATGACATGCTGATCTGAGCTCAATGGCGCAACAGTCAAAAGTCAAATGTACCTCCAGTCAATGTTGGTACAATTTGATCAAGAATCAGAGAGATGCAGTGGCATTAAACCCAAATGTTTTGGGCACAAAGTGATTTTATGAGGTTTTGCTACAATAAAATAAAATCCTCGAAAGGATAGCTGTGTGGAGATTTTAGACTCTTGTGATAGGATGGATAATTTTGTTTTTTTATTTTTTTCTTAGTAGTCTTCACACAAAGCAAACCAACATAAAAGCACATTGTGGGCCATCCCATATTGGTTTACATGTGAGTGGGTTTTATGAAGTTAAGGTGACATGGTGACGTCCTGCAATTAAAAGAATGGTGGACACACAGTGCATGAGTAGGGTCCCTATCAAGATGAGTCAACAAAATATTGTAAAAAAAAAAAGTGTCTTACCAGCATAGATGACACCTTTGGGTTGATTTTAATGTGGCTACAAATTATCGTTTTTATTTTCTTTTTCCAAATTGCATTGACTGAGATACAGTCTGAATGGATTCTGGCAGGGCTTGCACTGATGTTCTTTCATTATATGTACATTTTTTTTGTCAGGGTGTTTGATTATGTAACTAGAAAGACAATTCTGCAAAATCCAACTTGCCAGGAACACCTGGATGGTAGGTCATCTTGCCCACAGAGAAGAAAATAAGAACATGTATGATTTGGTTGAGAGGGTAACTGATCATTTTGTTGCCTTGAAGTGGGCAAATTGAATTAACTGGTTGTGGAGGACCCAAATGCAACACACACAGTCCAGAGAGGCAGGGAGATCAACTCAAGAGTAAAATTTAATGGCAACCTAGGACACAAAACGCAAGGCGGTGCAGGAAAGGCATTCATTAATACACAGGATAAGATGTTACACTCCCTTGTGCCATGATCCGAGGAGAAACACATGCATGCATGGTGTACCAGTTAAAGTGGAAAAAAATAAAATAAAATAGCAGAGTAAATGGTATGAAATCTTTGAGCAAATATATCGGTACATACTGGTATGAAGCAAAGGGAGTTAGAAATAAAGGTCTCCCTTTAATAAAAGCCTGCCCCCAATAATGGCCGGGTCTTCTGGGAGGCTAAGCAAATAAAGACCCCACTATTAGAGGAAATATGGTAATCATTTCCCCCTTCATCATCAGCTTCCTTGTCATCGCTGTCACCTTCACTCTTCATCATAGTCATCATCACACATGTTTTTTTTGCTCATATCTCACATGGGTGTTTATCTCTTCATAGTCCTCCTCGAGGTTATTGTAGGAGCCAAAGTTCCAGCGAGTCACTGCAATGAGAGCAAGAATGTTATCAGTGTGAAAAGAAGTTCATCATTTGATGTAATGTCCCGTCTGTCCTGATAAGCACTAACTTTCGGTTTGGTTGGGGTTTTCTAGCTTCAGGGCTTGACGTCTTCTCTTGTGGAACAGACAGGCGGCCATCAGGAGCAGCAGGAGCAGCAACGGAGGTGCAGTGAGTGAGGAGACCAGCTTCATTAAGTGCACTAAGAGAAAGATTGTCTGATTGTCAAAAGTTCAGAAAAGTCAAGCTGCATTTGATTTAGTATTTCATCAAACCAGGAAGTATGTTTCGTCTAGCATGTACTCTGTGATCTCTACTATGGGTCATGCAGCTATTAATTAATATGGATTGATTTGTTTGTTAATGTTGGATGGAGATACATTATGTATTATGAGTCTTAAATTTAGTCTTCTTATTTTTAATGGTGATGTTCACCGTCGCTGACATGTCTGAAGTGAATTTCGTGGAGGACAGTGTGACTTCATAAACACAGCTGTAGTCACCCTGGTGCTCATACTCAGAGAGACAGAGGAGATAAAATATTTCTATATTTTGTTTATTTTTTTTATATGTTTTAATACTTTACACAGAAGACAACCTGACATATCCAACATATAAATGTATTATATCATTTTGTTTGTGTACTCTCTCCGTGCTTTCTCCACTGGAGTGACACCGTGCCAAAGAAAGAACTATAGGAACCACACTCTACCACAGTCTTTACCTAACCCTTAGTGACCAGTGATGTTGTAGCCACTCCATCTATCTATGAATATAGTCCAATCAGTAATCAATCTGTGTTCCATCCAGCACTGGTGGCCTGCACCTTTGGTTGATTTCAATTACAAATTATCGATTTCATTTTTTATTTTTATTCCTAATTGCATTGGCTGAGATGCAGTCTGAATGGATTCTGGCAGGGCTTGCACTGATGTATTTTCATTATACGTAACATGTTTTAATTAATATTTTTGTTAGGGTGTCTAATTATGTAATTTGAAAGACAATTCTGCAAAATCCAACTTGCCAGGGACACCTAGATGGTAGGTCATCTTGTCCATGGAGACGAAAATAAGAACATGCATGATTTCATTGAGAGGGTAAATGGCCATTTTGTTGCCTTACAGTGGGCCAATTGAAAGAATTGGTTGTGGAGGACCCAAATGCAACACACAAAGTCCAGAGAGGCAGGCAGATCAACTCAAGAGTAAACTTTTATGGCAACCTAGGAAAGAAAATGCAAGGTGTTGCAGGAAAGGCAGGATATGACAAAACCATCACCCAAAAACAGGTATAATCCAAAATACAAGAAAACGACAAACCGATAACACACATAGTGGTGAATTCACAGCATAGTGATAAGAGCACAGAATAAAAGCCAACAACAGGGGCGAAGCACCACAGACAACTTGACATAGAACAAAGGAAAAGGTAGGGTTATGTGCAGACAAAGACAAATGGCCCGAGACAAGAGACAATCACAGAGATGGGAACAGAGACAGGAGATAAAACTTAAATCCAACAAGAAAGCTGACTACAAACTAAAGCAACAAACGAGCAAGATCCCAGAAAACAACCAGAACGCAGAACTGTGACGAATGTCTAGTTAGCACGGTCTTTGCTTACCCATTGAATGGGTTACCATAGCCATTATAGCCAACATGGTCCTCTGTAAGAACAGGACTCACCTCTAGGGATGTCAAGGGTTTTTTGCCCCCTAACCTGATACCAATCTTTCAATATTCAGAACAGGTCGAGATGAGCACTGATCCAATCGAAAATTCAAATAATTTCCCTCCCTGAAGACTGATAAAGGATTTCCAATTTTCCTTGAATTCTTCTAGATCTGGATTGTCTGCACTGTCAAAGCTAATGTAGCAAGGAGAAGGTAGCTCATACCTTGGCTCAAGAAGCCCCCACATTTGAAAAGATGTTGAAAATTTGTTCTCTACGACAGAAATGTTCTTGTCGCCCAACCCAATAAACTTCTCTTCTTCTCTTTAAGAGCGCCTACTCAGGGCAACATCCTGCAATTAAAAGAATGTTAGACACACAGTGCCTGAATAGGGTCCCTATCAAGATGTGTCAACAAAATGCTGAAAAGAAAAAGTGTCTTACCATCACAGATGACACCAACATCCTCACCATGTCTGCAGTTGTGTGATCCAAACCCTCTATGCCCACACTGATTAATGGAAGTCTCTGATCCTGAACAGGCCACATCATCGAGCCAGATATTTCCAGTTCCTTGGCCAAAGGAGGCCGATTGCGTGGCGCTCTGTGCTGGCCCACAGCCCAACTGTCTACAAACAACATTAGCATCCTGTATGTCCCAGTTGTCATCACACACTGTTCCCCAGGAGCCATCGTGGTAGATTTCAACTCTTCCAGAGCATCGAGTCGAGCCAGATCCAGCCAATCTGATCTGGGCGGCTGAAACACAGAGGAGATACAATATTTCTATATTTTACATATAATATTTTAGTATTTTACTCAGAGCACAACCTGACATATCTGACATATAAACATATTATCGTATTTTGTTTGTCTACTCTTTTTCCGTTTTCTCCACTGGAGTGACACTGTGCCAAAGAAAGAAAGAAAGGAACCACACTCTACCACAGTCTTTACCTAACCCTCAGTGACCAATGGTGTTGTAGCCCCTCCATCTATCTATGAATATAGTCCAATCAGTCATCAATCCATGTTCCATCCAGCACTGGTGGCCTAAACGTTTGAGTTGATTTCAACGTGTTTTTTTGCTGTTTTTTTTTATTTTTTATAAGTGATGTAGTCAAACATGACATAGTCTTATGCTTAGGCCCCACTACTGCAACCTTTATATATTTATATATATATATAAATTTTGTAACTTGAGAACACATACTATAATTATGATTTTCACACAAGTTTGTATTAGTAGACACATTTTCCGTGAAGATTCTCGTGAATACTAGCAACCGCATGTAGCACACAAGAATTTACTGACCTGCAGCTGATAAAGTTGAGGTGAAGAGAACGACAACTAGAGGAGAGAGAGAGAGAGAGAGAGAGAGAGAGAGAGAGAGAGAGAAAAAAGATTATATGAGATACAGATACTATCTCCTTCAACACATTTTCCAGGTTCCCTTAATACATTAATTACACAGAGACCAATACAATGTTTGGGAGATGAATTTTTATACTTATACACTCAAATATCATTTGACCTGTTTACTGAATTGCTATAGCCTTGAAGACCAAAGTCCAGTTTTCTCTCATTGTACTGTGATAGTTGGATCTGGTCATTATCTTAACACTCTCCTGATTCATGCAACAAAATTACATCATAAACTGCAGATTGTATCATGAAGTATTTCTCATGAGTTTTTGCACATTTTTGGCACGAAAACTAATTCTGCTTTGGTGATGAACACACAGTACAACAACATTACCTACCAAAAAGCCTCTCACACTGACAATTACCAGAATCTGACGATTGTAAAGACATAAATCTATAGATTTATCCATAGATTCTAAAAGCCATTTAGGGAGGGATCTCATTTTCGTGGCTAAGTCTCTCTTGTAAAAAAAAATCACTGATGTCAATGGGCCAAACCTGCTTAAACAAAGTTTTGACTCACTAACATTGACTGTACTGTGTTTTACTGCAGAATAAACATCAGTGTACACCTAAACTTTGATGTAAGTTAATGGCAAGGGACATGATAGAATATATTGCACTATCCAAAATAAACTAAGTGATACACTAAATTCAAGGAAATTTAAATTCTGTATTTGCTTGGACACTAGAATTCAAATTCATTTGCATAAATTCACGCATGCACTACTCACCAAAAAACAGCTTAGGTAGGAATTTGGACATCCTGGACGTAGCAGGTTTTGCAGAGCATCCAGGTTCAGGGTGGTTGACACAAGGAGGCGACACAGCAACAACACTTCCTGATTTTCTGTTTCTGGTCTCACTGTGACAGCACCTCTCTCACATGTACTTCACACAAGACTTAAAAGGCGAATGAAGAGGAATTTGTTTGTGTCGAAGTTTTCTACCCTTCCTCTGTGCACTTGATGCTTTTTTTTTTAACTTCTTCTTTCTCTGCAATGTACAGAAGCCCTAACCAGACATGGACTCACATATTTTATTTTTTGTTTGTTTGTTTGTTTTCCCGTGATAACAAGCTCATTTCCCCAAGTTTTCCTCTATTTATCTCATGATCTCGGGAAACAAGCTCTGTTTTCTCAAAAAGCTTTTAATTAATAGACAACTACACACATAACTATTAAAGCCTATGTTAATTGATGACAAAGACTGAGAAAGATACTGTTAACTAGTGTTTACATGCGCACGTATATTTATGAGTGAGTATGAGAAGGACATACCTTTGTGAATGTTTTTTATAGTTTATTTTAATCATCCTCAACCTACCTTGAGAGTGGAAGCCAAACATTTCATTCGAAACAATAAGTCTACTTAATTACATGCAACCATTTACAGTACACAGGGCCACAGCTGTGCTCAGTGTAGGAAACACACTGTGTCTACACTCTAGACACTGGTGGGGGTTGATTGGAAGACGAAAAAGGTTGCAGATCTGGATGGGATGAAGAGTGGACAGATGAGTTTAACCCCAGCTCTGGAGGTGAAGACTGGAGGTGAACGACAACGATTTCCAGCTAAAATGACAGCAGACAGCTGATTGGCTGATTGAAATAGTGGTAAGATGTGACATCAAGTCAACTTTACTGTCAATTCTGACATGTGCAACACAATACAGGTTTAAAATTACCTTCCGCAAAGGCCTACGGTGCAGCAGCTAAACAAAACATGTGAACAAATATGCAAACATTAAGAATAAATAAAATATAAAAATACATCCTGCATATACAAAGTAGACTAAAGAGAAACATCTTGATGGATAGTATAACGTTGAGATATGGACACAAGAAGAACAGGGAAAACAGAGAAAATAAAAGATTAATTACATCGACATGAGATTTCTGCTGGTGGACAGCCTGTACAGTAAATTTATAGAATATTAGGCGGTGTAATCCTCACCTATGCATAATGCCTGGCTGCATTGTGTTATCATATTCTGTCTATAGCCTAAGTTCCTGGTTGCTAGCCTGCAGGTTAGCATGCATAGCTTGACGTTACTTTCCCAAGTCAAGACATAACGGCAACAATCGCAAACACGGTTTGGCTGTACTATCATTACAACACTGAATTCAAACGAGTCAACTACTTTAACTGAACCTTTATTAAAGTACATAGTCCATGGATGTCCTATATCCACATACAAGAAATAATTCGTACAATATAAACAGATAAAAGCGCAAATAAAGTATAAAGATATACCTGAAGAGGTGCAAAAACTGCCATAGCATCAAGCTGAAGTTAAATATCATCACAAGCAAAAACAGAAATCCAGAGTCCAACAATACTGGATGGGGTGAGTATACAGTAAATAACATCTGGCTAATTACAGATAGTTTCTCCAATATGGTTTTAAATGCACACACTCTGATGTCTTCCAATGTGTTCATAAAACAAGATACTAAAGATCTATAATAATGAAATGATGAAAAAAAACAGTACTGTAAAGAATGAAAAACTGTTCACTATCATCTGCAGAGAAAGGAAACTCAATGTGACTGGAGCAAGTTCCAACTAAGAACTGACCACATGCCAACAACATTACATTCAACACTTTGCATTTGGTTAACTGCCATCATCTACCCCTTGACAAGCTCATGAACATGCAGTGAATACTTTGGTTGTCTCTTATAGGTGGAAACCAGTAACGTCATTGGCGAGTAGAAAGCTAAAAATTTTGATAAATGTCTTCCTGCTCTCCATAAATATCCAAATTGTCATCACAGGGCGGTTGCTCAAAATTCATATAGATGCTATCTTCAGCTGCCTCTTCCTCCATTTCATCATCTACAGCAGAATAAATGTCCACAGGACACGTGCGAACATAATAATTCCCCCCTTCATCGTCGCTATCTTCACTCTTACCATGATCATAATCATCATCACACACGTTTCCTTGCTCATATCTCATAACAGTGTCCATCTCTTCATAGTCGTCCTCAACGATATTGGCGGTGCCATTGTTGTGGTGACTCACTGCAATGAAAGCATCAGAAAGTCATGTACCAATGTGAAAAGAAGTTTATCATTTCATGTAATGGACCATCATCCTGATTGGCACTTACTTTCGGTTTGGTCAAGGTTTTCGAGCTTCGGGGCTTGACGTCTTCTCTTGTTGAACAGACAGGCCATCAGGAGCAGCAGGAGCAGCAACGGAGGTACAGTGAGTGAGGAGACCAGCTTCATCACTTGCACTAAGAAACAAATTGTCTGATTGTCAAAAGTTCAGGATGTCAAGGTTCTATATCTGTCTTTTATTTTGTGCTCATGTTCTGGGGTTTCCTGTTTTATTTTGTCAACTTTCTGGATTTCTTGTCTGTGTTCCTTGTCCGTCCCTTGATTATTTGGTTTCTCCTGCTGTGATTGCCCTCATGAGTTTCACCTGTGTCTTGTCATCCATGAGCCCTTGTGCATTTACAGCCCTGCCTTCCCTTTATTCCTTGTCACGTCGTTTATGTTGCCCACGTATCTTGTTTCCACGCCATGTTCCCTTGTCTCCTCCCTGATTCTTTTCATTTTTGTATTTCCTGCCTTGCGCAGCACTTTTTCTTAATTATTAAATACTTTTTGCTGGAACCTACTGCATCATCTTTAGCCTTCACCTCAACATCTCTACCCTACTTGAAACAGAAAAGCCAAACTGCATTTGATTTAGTATTTCATCAAAACAGTAAGGTAGTTTTGTCTAGCATGTACTCTGTGATCTCTACTATGGGTCAGATGCAGATATTACTCAATGTGGATTGATTAAGATGTTGGGTAGAGATACATTATGTATTATAAAAGCATGTGTAGAATTGAATGTGTACAGATGACAAGTTATTACTGCCATCCAAATAGTCTCAAAGATATAGTTTAATCTTAGTCTTAAATTAAGTCTTCTTACTTTTAATGGTGATGTTCACCGTCGCTGACATGTCTGAAGTGAATTTCCTGGAGGACAGTGTGACTTCGTAAACACAGCTGTAGTCACCCTGGTGCTCATACTCAGCTTCAGGGAAACTAAAGGAGGCTGAGTTGTTGATCGCTGGCTGGGTCCTGGTGATGTTGGAGCCAGAGAGGATGAGAGAGAAAACCCCTCCAGGATAGTGGGAGGAAATGGAGCAGGTTAAGACAAAGCTGTGAGCCCTGGTGACCTCTGCACTCTCAAGACCCTGGACCGGCTCTTGGTTAGCAGACGTCAGGTAGATGCTGGGCGGCTGCAGTGGCACTGGTAAAAAAAAGAAAAACTGGATTAAGATGGATCAGTTGAGTTGACAGAGTCACTCTGTGGAGAAATAAAATCTCGACCTGAAACTCTTGTCTGTTACTGACACTGGTACGATCCCTCATCATGAAAGTTGACATTGGGGCTACTGAAGGTAGCAGAGTATGTACTAGATGTTTGGATTTTTCTTAATGAGCCCGAGATAAGCAGAGTGCATGTTCCTCCTAAATGCTGAGTTAAGACTGAACAAGTATTATGGTCCTGATCCCACATAACCTCACGACCAGGATTTCCGTGATTTCAGGCTTTGGGAGAATGACTGAAAGAACAACACAACATAAAGTCATAGATAAACTTGCCTTTCGGTTTAAGTGTGTTAGCATCTTCTCTTTCACAGTTCCATAGAAGTTAAAGAGAAGTCAAGATTAGAATCTCCATATTTCTCCTTACCAATAACCGAGAGTGTGACAGAGTCACTCTGTGGGGAGCTGAAGTCTCGACCTGAAACTCTGGTCTGATATTGACACTGGTACAATCCCTCATTATTAAAGTTGACATTAGGGATACTGAAGGTAGCAGAGTTGGCACTAGATGTCTTAGTTTTTCTGAATGAGCCTGTGGTCTTCTGCAGGATGAATGTTCCTCCTAAATGCTGAGTTGAGATTGAACAAGTGATGCTGATGTCCTGACCCCAGGTAACGTTACCAACAGGATTCATGGAGATGATGGGCTTTGGGAGGACCACTGAATAAAATAACACAACGAAAAGTCATAGATGAATTTGCCTTTTTGCTACAGTGTATTTTTGCATGTTAGCTTCTTCCAGTTGTTTCACAATCCCACAGAAGTTAAAGAGAAGTCAAAATTAGAAACTGCATATTTCTCCTTACCAGTAACCGAGAGTGTGACAGAGTCACTCTGTGGGGAGTTGAAATCTCGATCTGAAACTCTGGTCTGATATTGACACTGGTATGATCCCTCATTATTAAAGTTGACATTAGGGATACTGAAGGTAGCAGAGTTGGCACTAGATGTCTTGGTCGTTCTGAATGATCCTGTGGTCTTCTGCAGGATGAATGTTCCTCCTAGATGCTGAGTTGATACTGAACAAGTGATGCTTATGTCCTGACCCCAGGTAACGTTACCAACAGGATTCATGGAGATGATGGGTTTTGGGAGGACCACTGAATAAAACAACACAAGTTCAGTGTAGAATCCCTTGAGTAGAGGTATAAATCATCATTTAAATTTCAGATGATGCAACAACTATTAAACACAATTAAAAAGAAAGGCAATTGTATTTCTTACGTACATGTAACTGAGAGTGTGACAGAGTCACTCTGTGGGGAGTTGAAGTCTCCATCTGAAACTCTTTTCTGATATTGACACCTGTACGATCCCTCATTATTAAAGTTGACATTAGGGATACTGAAGGTAGCAGAGTTGGCACTAGATGTCTTGGTCGTTCTGAATGATCCTGTGGTCTTCTGCAGGATGAATGTTCCTCCTAGATGCTGAGTTGATACTGAACAAGTGATGCTTATGTCCTGACCCCAGGTAACTTTACCAACAGGATTCATGGAGATGGTGGGCTTTGGGAGAATGACTGAAAAATAAGGTTTCATTAAGTTTTTCATTTGAAATAGTTCTCATGCCATCATTTTACTTAGCAAAAAACTTTTTTACAAGTTAGATAGTTGCACAGAGTCAGTGGATGGGGACTGGAAGGCCTTAGGTAAAGGCCGTGGTAAATTTTAATTTGGATTTAATTTAATATGTTTAAACCTGGGAAATAAATGGTTCATGTGAAACTTCAAAATCCTTGACTTAATACAATAAGAAGACAGACACACCCACCAAGTGGTAGAAGTTTAGTGTGGGACCTCCCTGCGTCGCCATCTTGGCAGAGTTATAGTGCTCTCCGTCTGTACTTGGAAGTTGGAATTTCTGATTTCCGAGTTTTCAATTGGAATGCACCCCGATGTCTGAATTTTTAGTCAGAAAGTCGTAGGATTTTTTCTACGTCTGAGTTGAATATTTTTTTTTTTAATTTTGCGTCATGTGTTTTTGTAGACTTCATCACTGATGAACATTAGCTGATTGAAGTTATCTGTTCAGTTTACAGTTTGTGTGACGTCATTCCTAGCTCTGACTTCCGACCTCCAAGGTAAATGAACACAGCATTAGACTCTGGCAAGGAGCACCACTCTGCATTACAATTTATTTTCGTACCATCATATTTATTTTCACTGTGAAGTTGGACTTTGTAATATGTGTCTCTATGGGGGCCAACTCTCCTTTGGAGTCAGACGTGGCTGTCACATTCTGCCATGACATGCTGATCTGAGCTCAATGGCGTAACAGCCAAAAGTCAAAATATACCTCCAGTCAATGTTGGTACAATTTGATCAAGAATCAGAGAGATGCAGTGCTGTGTCTGATGGCCTAGCTTCTCCAATCAGCCATACTAAACCCAACTGCTTTGGGCACAAAGTAATTTTGTCTGAGTAGGGTCTCTATTAAGATGTGTCAACAAAATGCTGAAAAGAAAAAGTGTCTTACCATCACAGATGACACCAGCATCCTCACTATGTCCGCAGTTATGTGAGCCAAACCCTCCATGCCCACACTGAGTTATGGAAGTCTCTGATCCTGAACAGGCCACATCATCGAGCCAGATATTTCCGGTTCCTTGACCAAAGGAGGCCGATTGCGTGGCGCTCTGTGCTGGCCCACAGCCCAACTGTCTACAAACAACATTAGCATCCTGTATGTCCCAGCTGTCATCACACACTGTTCCCCAGGAGCCACCGTGGTAGATTTCAACTCTTCCAGAGCATCGAGTCGAGCTAGATCCAGCCAATCTGATCTGAGCAGCTGAAACACAGAAGATACAATATTTTTATATTTTACAAATGATATTTTAACATATTACTCAGAACACAAAATGACATATCCGACATATAAACGTCTTATAATATTTTGTTTGTCTACTCTTTTGGTGTTTTCTCCACTGGAGTGACACCATGCCAAAGAAAGATAGATAGAAACCACACTCTACCACAGTTTTTACGTAACTCTTAGTGACCAATGGTGAAATGCAGTCTGAATAGATCCTGGCAATACAACAGACAACATGTATAATGATGTTTTTCATCATACATAACATATTTTAATTAACATTATCGTTAGGGTGTCTAATTATGTAACGACAATTCTGCAAAATCTAATTTGCCAGGAACACCTGGATAATAGGTCATCTTGTCCATGGAGACAAAAACAAGAACATGCATGATTTCATTGAGAGCGTAGCGGATCATTTTGTTGCCTTATAGTGGGCACAATGAAAGAATTGGTTGTGGAGGATCCATATGCAACACACACAGTGCAGAGAGGCAGGCGGATCAACTCAAGAGTAAAATTTAATGGCAACCTAGGAAACAAAATGCCTAGGAAACAAAATGCCTTTCCTGCAAGGTGTTGCAGGAAAGGCAGGGTATTTAAAACCATCACCCAAAAACTGGTACAATCCAAAATCCAAGAATACAACAAACTGAGCAGAAACACACACATAGGGGTGAATTCAGAGCACAGAGATAAGAGCACAGATGAAAAGTCGACAACAGGGGCAAAGCACCACAGACAACTTGACACAGAACAAAGGAAAAGGTAGTGTTACATGCAGACAAAGACAAATGGCCCGAGACAAGAGAGAATCACAGAGATGGGAACAGAGACAGGAGGTAAAACTTAAATCCAACAAAAAACTGACTACAAAATAAAGCAGGAAATGAGTAAGATCACAGGAAACAACCAGAACGCAGAAACATGACAAACATCTATTTAGCACGGTTTTCATTTACCTATGGAATGGGTTGCCATAGCCATTATAGCCAACATGGTCCTCTGTAAGAGCAGAAGATGCCTCTAGGGATTCGAAAAGTGACAGAATTTCCTAGAATTTCCTAGAGACTGACTAAGGTTTTTCTTGTTTCCTTGTATTTTCCCTGATCTGGAATGTGATCACTGTCAAAGCTAATGTAGCAAGGAGAAGGTAGCTCATACCTTGGCTGAAGAAGACCCCACATTTGAAAAGATGTTGAAAATTTGTTTCTCTATGACAGAAATGTTCTTGTCGTCCAACCTAATAAACTCTGCAACCTTCTCTTTAGGCTTGTCAAATTAAGAGCGCCTACTCAGGGCAACATCCTGCAATTAAAAGAATGTTAGGCACACAGTGCCTTAGTAGGGTCACTATCAAGATGAGTCAACAAAATGCTGAAAAGAAAAAGTGTCTTACCAGCACAGATGACACCAGCATCCTCACTATGTCCGCAGTTATGTGAGCCAAATCCTCTATGCCCACACTGAGTTATGGAAGTCTCTGTTCCTGAACAGGCCACATCATCGAGCCAGATATTTCCGGTTCCTTGACCAAAGGAGGCCGATTGCGTGGCGCTCTGTGCTGGCCCACAGCCCAACTGTCTACAAACAACATTAGCATCCTGTATGTCCCAGTCGTCATCACACACTGTTCCCCAGGAGCCATCGTGGTAGATTTCAACTCTTCCAGAGCATCGAGTCGAGCCAGATCCAGCCAATCTGATCTGGGCAGCTGAAACACAGAGGAGATACAATATTTCTATTATTTACATATAATATTTTAATGTTTTACTCAGAACACAACCTGATACGTCCGACATATAAACATATTCACACACTTCTACCGTTTTCTCCACTGGAGTGACTCCATGCCAAAGAAAGCTAGGAACCACACTCTACCACAGTCTTTACCTAACCCTCAGTGACCAATGGTGTTGTAGCCAGTCCAAGTATATTTTTTGTGACAGGAAATAGGGAGGCAGAGAGGGGGGAATAACACACAGTAAATGCCGCTCAGTGCGGGAGTGAAACTGGGGCCACCTGCAGCACATCGATCAGGACATCCCTAGATGCCACAACTGCAACCTTATTGTTTTCTTTTAATAAATATGATATATCTATCAAATTTGATTACATCTGACACAAACGTCATCTTGAACTTGACGAAAAACTAATTATTATGTGGCGTGTAAGTGCGAAAAGTCGTGGTGACCTTCCAAAATGTATTTTTGGGCGTAACTTGAGAACCCATAAGATAATTATGATATTCACACAAGTTTGTATGAGTAGACTACCCATTTTCACTTCCTCTTTCCATGAAGATGCTTGTAAATATTAGAGCAACCACATGTAGCACACGAGAATTCACTGACCTGCAGCGGATAAAGTTGAGGTGAAGAGAAAGCCAACTAGAGAGAAAATAAAAAAAGATTATATGAGATACAGATACTATCTCTTGCAACTTAATTTTCCAGGTTCCCTTAATACATTAATTACACAGAGACCATTACAATGTTTAGGAGATTAATTTTTATACTTTATACTCAAATATCATTTGACCTGTTTACTGAATTGCTATAGTCTTGAAGACCAAAGTCCAGTATTCTCTCATTGTACTGTGATAGTTGGATCTGGTCATTATCTTAACACTCTCCTGATCCATGCAACAAAATTACATTATAAACTGCAGATTGTATCATGAAGTATTTCTCATAAGTTTTTGCACATTTTTGGCACGAAAAATAATTCTGCTTTGGTGATGAACACACAGTACAACAACATTACCTACCAAAAAGCCTCTCACACTGACAATTACCAGAATCTGACGATTGTAAAGACTTGAATCTATAGATTTAAAAGCCATTTAGGGAGGGATCTCATTTTCGTGGCCAAGTCACTCTTGAAAAATATAAAAAAATAAATCACGATGATGTCAATAGGACAAACCTGCTTAAACAAAATTTTGACTCATTAACACGACTGTACTGTGTTTTACTGCAGATAAGAATAAACATCAGTGTACACCTAAGCTTTGATGTGAGAGGGACATAATAGAATCTATTGCACTATCCACTATAAACTATGTGATAAAATGTGAAATGAAAAGCTTTGCAACAATAAAGACAATTTAAGGAAATTTAAATTTTGTATTTGCCTGGACACTAGATTCCAAATTCATTTGCATAAATTAACACACTACTCACCAAAAAACAGCTTAGGTAGGAATTTGGACATCCTGGACAAAGCAGGTTTTGCAGAGCATCCAGGTTCAGGGTGGTTGACACAAGGAGGCAACACAGCAGCACCACCTCCTGATTTTCCGTTTCTGCTCTTGCTGTGACAGCACCTCTCTCAAATGTACTTCACACAAGACTTAAAAGGCGAAGGAAGAGGAATTTGTTCATCTAGAACTTTTCTACCCTTCCTCTGTGCACTTGATGCTTTTTTTTTTAACTTCTTCTTTTTCTGAAATGTACAGAAGCCCTAACCGGACATGAACTCACAAATTTGTGTTCGTTTTCCTGTAATAACAAGCTCATTTCCTCAGGTTTCCCTCTATTTATCTCATGATCTCGGGAAACAAGCGGTTTTCTCGAAAAGCTTCAATTAATAGACAACTACACACTGTCAGGCCGAGACTCAAAGCAGGACTCAGGACTCAGAATGCAGAGATGACAAAATGGCTTTATTTAGATTCATTAGAGCTCCCTCACAGAGGGACAAACAAATGGCCACAAAAAACCTAGATGCTAATCCGACCAGTGAAAACAAAAAACTCTCCAGAAGGAGGAAAACTCAAAACAAAGTAACAAATCAAAAAATAACACAAAACACTCCAAATGGAGGAAAACCTCAGGACTGAGGATCTAACTAAGAAAAGACTAAACAAACAAAAACTCTCTCTTCGAGAGGATTCACAGGCTTACTTGAAACTTCTTTGGTTGAAGACATGAAGCAAGGCACGAGAACAGGTTGAAGACGATAACACTCTGGCACGAGACAAGGGGAACACAGACTACTTAAACACATGGAGGGAAATAGGGGACAGGTGGACACAATCAGGAATCAGGGAAGACAATCAGACTGGTGACACATGAGGAAGGGCAAGTGACCTGAAACAAGAGGAGAGTTACTTTTCAAAATAAAACAGGAAATGACAGGACAAAATAACCCCAAGACAAGACACCCTCACCACGGTGTGACACACACATAACTATTAAAGCCTATGTTAGTTGAGGACAAAGACTGAGAAAGATACTGTTAACTAGTGTTTACATGCACACGTATAATCAGTGTATAATTGTATTTTTTTGATTTTCATATTATTCAAGTGGCCATTTAACACCATGAGGACCTGGTGTCTTTTATCAGATTATTACAGTTATCAATTCACTTCACATAACTTTAGGTCACCAGGGGGTCATTTAACAGCACACAGATTATTATTCTGCACATGTAAATGGAGTCAGTGAAAACACTTCTTTACACCCACTGTCATGTTACTGTTTTGATGATTTAGAAATGATCCAAATCCACTCAACACATCATGGCTCTATTTATGAGCCAAACATAATTTCATTTTCAAAATAGCATTTCATTCTAAAAAACAACAGGTCAATTTAATTACATCCACTATTTACAGTACACAGGGCCACAGCTGCTCAATATAGGATTACACCCACCTGTTCCCCATTTCCCCCATGTGTTCCTCCTTGTTTTGTGCCAGATTGTACGTCTTTGTCCTCGTGCGTTCACCCCATCCTTGCCACAGTCGTTTCGCTGCCTTAACCAAAGTTGTTTCTTTTTGGATTTTGTTCTGGTTCCCCCTCGTGAGTGATTTTCACTTGTACCTTAGCGTTTTCCTTATTTTGAGATTTTCTCAGTATTTTGTGTTTTCCTCCTTCCACGGACAGAATACTATTTCGGTACCTTTTGTAGCCACATTCCTTCTTGAAGAGTTTCTGAGGCCATTTTTCCGGAGCCCGCTTTGCTTTCTCCTTCTAGGAGTTTTTTTTTTTTCCTGTGTTATTATTAATAAAGACTGTTATTGAAGATCCCTAACCCTTGCATCTGCGTCCTGAGTTCTAGCCTGGTGCTGACAGTAACCTTTGGTATTTCCTTACACAAATGATCCTGACCAAAGTTCAGACACACAAACTCTGTCAAGTTTGTGAAATTTGTTTTATGCATTGAAGAACAATACTGAAGACATCAGACCTGTGAAATAACTGGTTACTGTGACATTTCAGAATCCTTGAATTAATACAGTAAGAAGACAGACGCACCCACCGAGGTAGAGGTAGAAGCTCAGTGTGGGACCTCCAGTCGTCACCATCTTTGCAGAGTTAGACTCCAACAAGTAGCACCACTGCGTGAATTTATTTTTGTACCATCATATTTATTTTCACTTTCAAGTTGGACTATGTAATGTGGGTCTCTATGGGACCAACTCTCCTTTGGAGCCAGACGTGACTGTCACATTCTGCCATGACATGCTGATCTGAGCTCAATGGCGCAACAGCCAAAAGTCAAAATGTACCTCCAGTCAATGTTGGTACAATTTGATCAAGAATCAGAGAGATGCAGTGGCTTGTACATTGACCATACTAAACCAAAATATTTTGGGCACAAAGTGATTTTATGAGGTTTTGCTAAAATAAAATAAAGTCCTCGAAAGGATAGCTGTGTGGAGATTTTAGACTCTTGTGATAGGATGGCTAATTTTGTTATTTTATTTTTTTCTTAGTAGTCTTCACACAAAGCAAACCAACATAAAAGCACATTGTGGGCCATCCCACATTGGTTTACATGTGAGTGGGTTTTATGAAGTTAAGGTGACATGGTGACGTCCTGCAATTAAAAGAACGGTGGACACACAGTGCCTGAGTAGGGTCCCTATCAAGATGAGTCAACATAATGCTGAAAAGAAGAGGTGATACCTTTGGGTTGATTTCAATGTGGCTACAAATGATTGTTTTTATTTTCTTTTTCCAAATTGCTTTGACTGAGATACAGTCTGAATGGATTCTGGCAGTGCTTGCACTGATGTACTTTCATTATATGTACATTTTTTTGTCAGGGTGTTTGATTATGTAACTAGAAAGACAATTCTGTAAAATCCAACTTGCCAGGAACACCTGGATGGTAGGTCGTCTTGTCCACGGAGAAGAAAATAAGAACATGCATGATTTGATTGAGAGGGTAAATGACTATTTTGTTGCCTTGAAGTGGGCAAATTGAAAGAACTGGTTGTGGAGGACCCAAATGCAACACACACACTCCAGAGAGGCAGGTGGATCAACTCAAGAGTAAAATTTAATGGCAATCTAGGAAACAAAATGCAAGGCGGTGCAGTGAAGGCATTCATTAATACACAGGATAAGGATAATGGTATGAAAACTTTGAGCAAATATACTGGTACATACTGGTATGAAGCAAAGGGAGTTAGAAATAAAAGCCTGCCTCCAATAATGGCCGGGTCTTCTGGGAGGCTAAGCAAATAAAGACCCCACTATTAGAGGAAATATGGTAATCATTTCCCCCTTCATCATCAGCTTCCTTGTCATCGTTGTCACCTTCACTCTTCATCATAGTCATCATCACACATGTTTTTTTTGCTCATATCTCACATGGGTGTATATCTCTTCATAGTCCTCCTCGAGGTTATTGACGGAGCCAAAGTTCCAGCAAGTCACTGCAATGAGAGCAAGAATGTTATCAGTGTGAAAAGAAGTTCATCATTTGATGTAATGTCCCGTCTGCCCTGATTAGCACTAACTTTCGGTGTGGTCAAGGTTTTCTAGCTTCAGGGCTTGACGTCTTCTCTTGTGGAACAGACAGGCCGCCATCAGGAGCAGCAGGAGCAGCAACGGTGCAGTGAGTGAGGAGACCAGCTTAATCACCTGCACTAAGAGAAAAATTGACTGATTGTCAAAAGTTCAGAATGTCAAGGTTCTGTGTCTGTCTTTTATTTTGTGCTCATGTTTTGGGGTTTCCTGTTTTATTTTGTCAAGTTACTGGATTTCCTATCTGTGTTCCTCGTCCGTCCCTTGATTATTTGGTTTCTCCTGCTGTGATTGCCCTCATGAGTTTCACCTGTGTCTTTTCATCCATGCATCCTCTTGTGCATTTATCTCCCTGCCATCCCTTTGTTCCTTGTCACGTCATTTATGTTACCCACGTACCTTGTTTCCAAGCCATGTTCCCTTGTGTCCATGCCATGATTCTTTCATTTTTGTATTTTCCTGCCTAGTGCAGCACTTTTTCTTAATTATTAAATACTTTTTGCTGGAACTTCCCACCTCATCTTTAGTTCTGCACCTGGGTCCTCACCTCAACATCTCTACCCTACTTGACACAGAAAAGTCAAACTGCATTTGATTTAGTATTTCATCAAAGCAGTAAGTTAGTTTTGTTTAGCATGTACTCTGTGATCTCTACTATGGGTCATGCAGATATTAATTAATATGGATTGCTTAAGAGGTTGGGTAGAGATACATTATGTATTATAAAAGCATGTGTAGAATTGAATGTGTACAAATGACAAGTTATTAGTGCCGTCCAAATAGTCTCAAAGATATTGTTTAATCTTAGTCTTAAATTTGGTCTTCTTACTTTTAATGTTGATGTTCACCGTCGCTGACATGTCTGAAGTGAATTTCCTGGAGGACAGTGTGACTTCATAAACACAGCTGTAGTCACCCTGGTGCTCATACTCAGCTTCAGGGAAACTAAAGGAGGCTGAGTTGTTGATCACTGGCTGGGTCCTGGTGATGTTGGAGCCAGAGAGGATAAGAGAGAAAACCCCTCCAGGATAGTGGGAGGAAATGGAGCAGGTTAAGGTAAAGCTGTGACCCCTGGTGACCTCTGCACTCTCAGGACCCTGGACAGGCTCTTGGTTAGCAGACGTCAGGTAGATGCTGGGCGGTTGCAGTGGCACTGGGAAGAAAGAGAAACTGGATTAAGATGGATCAGTTTAGTTGACAGAGTCACTCTGTGGAGAAATAAAATCTCGACCTGAAACTCTTGTCTGATACTGACACTGGTACCATCCCTCATCATGAAAGTTGACATTGAGGCTACTGAAGGTAGCAGAGTATGTACTAGATGTTTGGATTTTTCTTGATGAGCCCGAGATAAGCAGAGTGCATGTTCCTCCTAAATGCTGAGTTAAGACTGAACAAGTATTATGGTCCTGATCCCACATAACCTCACGACCAGGATTTCCGTGATTTCAGGCTTTGGGAGAATGACTGAAAGAACAACACAACATAAAGTCATAGATAAACTTGCCTTTTGGTTTAAGTGTGTTAGCATCTTCTCTTTCACAGTTCCATAGAAGTTAAAGAGAAGTCAAGATTAGAATCTCCATATTTCTCCTTACCAATAACTGAGAGTGTGACAGAGTCACTCTGTGGGGAGCTGAAGTCTCGACCTGAAACTCTGGTCTGATATTGACACTGGTACAATCCCTCATTATTAAAGTTGACATTAGGGATACTGAAGGTAGCAGAGTTGGCACTAGATGTCTTAGTTTTTCTGAATGAGCCTGTGGTCTTCTGCAGGATGAATGTTCCTCCTAAATGCTGAGTTGAGATTGAGCAAGTGATGCTGATGTCCTGACCCCAGGTAACTTTACCAACAGGATTAATGGAGATAGTGGGCTTTGGGAGGACCACTGAATGAAACAACACAACAAAAAGTCAGATAAATTTGCCTTTTCGCTTCAGTGTATTTTTGCATGTTAGCTTCTTCCAGTTGTTTCACAGTCCCACAGAAGTTAAAGAGAAGTCAGGATTAGAAACTGCATATTTCTCCTTACCAGTAACTAAGAGTGTGACAGAGTCACTCTGTGGGGAGCTGAAATCTCGATCTGAAACTCTGGTCTGGTATTGACACTGGTATGATCCCTCATTATTAAAGTTGACATTAGGGATACTGAAGGTAGCAGAGCTGGCACTAGATGTCCTGGTTTGTCTGTATGAGCCTGTGGTTTTCTGCAGGATGAATGTTCCTCCTAGATGCTGAGTTGAGATTGAACAAGTGATGCTGATGTCCTGACCCCAGGTAACTTTACCAACAGGATTCATGGAGATGGTGGGCTTTGGGAGAATGTCTGAATAAAACAACACAAGTTCAGTGTAGAATCCTTTGAGTAGAGGTATAAATTGTCATTTAAATTTGAGATGATGCAACAACTATTTAACTTAATTAAAAAGAAAGGCAATTGTATTTCTTACGTACATGTAACTGAGAGTGTGACAGAGTCACTCTGTGGGGAGTTGAAGTCTCGATCTGAAACTCTGGTCTGATATTGACACTGGTACGATCCCTCATTATTAAAGTTGACATTAGAGATACTGAAGGTAGCAGAGTTGGTACTAGATGTCTTGGTCATTCTGAATGATCCTGTGGTTTTCTGCAGGATGAATGTTCCTCCTAGATGCTGAGTTGAGACTGAACAAGTGATGCTTATGTCCTGACCCCAGGTAACTTTACCAACAGGATTCATGGAGATGATGGGTTTTGGGAGGACCACTGAATAAAACAACACAAGTTCAGTGTAGAATCCCTTGAGTAGAGGTATAAATCATCATTTAAATTTCAGATGATGCAACAACTATTAAACACAATTAAAAAGAAAGGCAATTGTATTTCTTACGTACATGTAACTGAGAGTGTGACAGAGTCACTCTGTGGGGAGTTGAAGTCTCGATCTGAAACTCTTTTCTGATATTGACACCTGTACGATCCCTCATTATTAAAGTTGACATTAGGGATACTGAAGGTAGCAGAGTTGGCACTAGATGTCTTGGTCGTTCTGAATGATCCTGTGGTCTTCTGCAGGATGAATGTTCCTCCTAGATGCTGAGTTGATACTGAACAAGTGATGCTTATGTCCTGACCCCAGGTAACTTTACCAACAGGATTCATGGAGATGGTGGGCTTTGTGAGAATGACTGAAAAATAAGGTTTCATTAAGTTTTTCCTTTGAAATAGTTCTCATGCCATCATTTTAATTAGCAAAAAACTTTTTTACAAGTTAGATAGTTGCACAGAGTCAGTGGATGGGGACTGGAAGGCCTTAGGTAAAGGCCGTGGTAAATTTTAAATTGGATTTAATTTAATATGTTTAAACCTGGGAAATAAATGGTTCATGTGAAACTTCAAAATCCTTGACTTAATACAGTAAGAAGACAGACACACCCACCAAGGGGTAGAAGTTCAGTGTGGGACCTCCCTGCGTCGCCAACTTGGCAGAGTTAAAGTGCTCTCCGTCTGTACTTGGAAGTTGGAATTTCTGATTTCCGAGTTTTCAATTGGAATGCACCCCGATGTCTGAATTTTTAGTCAGAAAGTCGTAGGATTTTTTCTACGTCTGAGTTGAATATTTTTTTTTTTAATTTTGCGTCATGTGTTTTTGTAGACTTCATCACTGATGAACATTAGCTGATTGAAGTTATCTGTTCAGTTTACAGTTTGTGTGACGTCATTCCTAGCTCTGACTTCCGACCTCCAAGGTAAATGAACACAGCATTAGACTCTGGCAAGTAGCACCACTCTGCATTACAATTTATTTTCATACCATCATATTTATTTTTACTGTCAAGTTGGACTTTGTAATATGGGTCTCTATGGAGGCCAACTCTCCTTTGGAGCCAGACGTGGCTGTCACATTCTGCCATGACATGCTGATCTGAGCTCAATGGCGTAACAACCAAAAGTCAAAATATACCTCCAGTCAATGTTGGTACAATTTGATCAAGAATCAGAGAGATGCAGTGCTGTGTCTGATGGCCTAGCTTCTACAATCAGCCATACTAAAAACAACTGCTTTGGGCACAAAGTAATTTTGCCTGAGTAGGGTCTCTATTAAGATGTGTCAACAAAATGCTGAAAAGAAAAAGTGTCTTACCATCACAGATGACACCAGCATCCTCACCATGTCCACAGTTATGTGAGCCAAACCCTCCATGCCCACACTGAGTTATGGAAGTCTCTGATCCTGAACAGGCCACATCATCGAGCCAGATATTTCCGGTTCCTTGACCAAAGGAGGCCGATTGCGTGGCGCTCTGTGCTGGCCCACAGCCCAACTGTCTACAAACAACATTAGCATCCTGTATGTCCCAGTCGTCATCACACACTGTTCCCCAGGAGCCATCGTGGTAGATTTCAACTCTTCCAGAGCATCGAGTCGAGCCAGATCCAGCCAATCTGATCTGGGCAGCTGAAACACAGAGGAGATACAATATTTCTATTATTTACATATAATATTTTAATGTTTTACTCAGAACACAACCTGATACGTCCGACATATAAACATATTCACACACTTCTACCGTTTTCTCCACTGGAGTGACTCCATGCCAAAGAAAGATAGGAACCACACTCTACCACAGTCTTTATCTAACCCTCAGTGACCAGTGGTGTTGTACCCAGTCCAAGTATAATTTTTGTGACAGGAAATGGGGAGGCAGAGAGGGGGGAATGACACACAGTAAATGCCGCTCAGTGCCGGAGTGAAACTGGGGCCACCTGCAGCACATCGATCAGGACATCCCTAGATGCCACAACTGCAACCTTATTGTTTTTTTTTAATAAATGTGATATATCTATCAAATTTGATTACATCTGACACAAACATCATCTTGAACTTGACGAATAACTAATTGTTATGTGGCGTGTAAGTGCGAAAAGTCGTGGTGACTTTCCAAAATGTATTTTTGGGCGTAACTTGAGAACCCATAAGATAATTATGATATTCACACAAGTTTGTATGAGTAGACTACCCATTTTCACTTCCTCTTTCCATGAAGATGCTTGTAAATATTAGAGCAACCACATGTAGCACACGAAAATTCACTGACCTGCAGCGGATAAAGTTGAGGTGAAGAGAAAGACAACTAGAGAGAAAATAAAAAAAGATTATATGAGATACAGATACTATGTCCTTCAACACATTTTCCAGGTTCCCTTAATACATTAATTACACAGAGACCAATACAATGTTTGGGAGATTAATTTTTATACTTTATACTCAAATATCATTTGACCTGTTTACTGAATTGCTATAGTCTTGAAGACCAAAGTCCAGTTTTCTCTCATTGTACTGTGATAGTTGGATCTGGTCATTATCTTAACACTCTCCTGATTGATGCAACAAAATGACATTATAAACTGCAGATTGTATCATGAAGTATTTCTCATAAGTTTTTGCACAAAAACTAATTCTGCTTTGGTGATGAACACACAGTACAACAACATTACCTGCCAAAAAGCCTCTCACACTGACAATTACCAGAATCTGACGATTGTAAAGACTTGAATCTATAGATTTAAAAGCCATTTAGGGAGGGATCTCATTTTCGTGGCCAAGTCACTCTTGAAAAATATAAAAAAATAAATCACGATGATGTCAATAGGACAAACCTGCTTAAACAAAATTTTGACTCATTAACACGACTGTACTGTGTTTTACTGCAGATAAGAATAAACATCAGTGTACACCTAAGCTTCGATGTAAGTTAATGTCAAGTGACATAATAGAATCTATTGCACTATCCACTATAAACTATGTGATAAAATGTGAAATGAAAAGCTTTGCAACAATAAAGACAATTTAAGGAAATTTAAATTTTGTATTTGCCTGGACACTAGATTCCAAATTCATTTGCATAAATTAACACACTACTCACCAAAAAACAGCTTAGGTAGGAATTTGGACATCCTGGACGAAGCAGGTTTTGCAGAGCATCCAGGTTCAGGGTGGTTGACACAAGGAGGCAACACAGCAGCACCACCTCCTGATTTTCCGTTTCTGCACTTGCTGTGACAGCAACTCTCTCACATGTACTTCACACAAGACTTAAAAGGCGAAGGAAGAGGAATTTGTTCATGTAGAACTTTTCTACCCTTCCTCTGCGCACTTGATGCTTTTTTTTTTTAACTTCTTCTTTTTCTGAAATGTACAGAAGCCCTAACCGGACATGAACTCACAAATTTTTGTTTGTTTGTTTGTTTTCCCGTAATAACAAGCTCATTTCCTCAGGTTTTCCTCTATTTATCTCATGATCTCGGGAAACAAGCTCTGTTTTCTCGAAAAGCTTTCAATTAATAGACAACTACACACATAACTATTAAAGCCTATGTTAGTTGAGGACAAAGACTGAGAAAGATACTGTTAACTAGTGTTTACATGCACACGTATAATCAGTGTATAATTGTATTTTTTTGATTTTCATATTATTCAAGTGGCCATTTAACACCATGAGGACCTGGTGTCTTTTATCAGATTATTACAGTTATCAATTCACTTCACATAACTTTAGGTCACCAGGGGTCATTTAACAGCACACAGATTATTATTCTGCACATGTAAATGGAGTCAGTGAAAACACTTCTTTACACCCACTGTCATGTTACTGTTTTGATGATTTAGAAATGATCCAAATCCACTCAACACATCATGGCTCTATTTATGAGCCAAACATAATTTCATTTTCAAAATAGCATTTCATTCTAAAAAACAACAGGTCAATTTATTTTACATCCACTATTTACAGTACACAGGGCCACAGCTGCTCAATATAGGATTACACCCACCTGTTCCCCATTTCCTCCATGTGTTCCTCCTTGTTTTGTGCCAGATTGTACGTCTTTGTCCTCGTGCGTTCACCCCATTCTTGCCACAGTTGTTTCGCTGCCTTAACCAAAGTTGTTTCTTTTTGGATTTTGTTCTTGTTCCCCCTCGTGAGTGATTTTCACTTGTACCTTAGCGTTTTCCTTATTTTGAGATTTTCTCAGTATTTTGTGTTTTCCTCCTTCCACGGAGCGAATATTATTTCGGTGCCTTTTGTAGCCACATTCCTTCTTGAAGAGTTTTTGAGGCCATTTTTCCTGAGCCCGCTTTGCTTTCTCCTTCTAGGAGTTTTTTTTCCCCTGTGTTATTATTAATAAAGACTGTTATTGAAGATCCCTAACCCTTGCATCTGTGTCCTGAGTTCTAGCCTGGTGCTGACAGTAACCTTTGGTATTTCCTTACACAAATGATCCCGATAAAAGTTCAGACACACCAACTCTGTCAAGTTTGTTTAATTTAATTTGTTTTATGCATTGAAGAACAATACTGAAGACATCAGACCTGTGAAATAACTGGTTACTGTGACATTTCAGAATCCTTGACTTAATACAGTAAGAAGACAGACGCACCCACCGAGGTAGAGGTAGAAGCTCAGTGTGGGACCTCCAGTCGTCACCATCTTGGCAGAGTTAGACTCCAACAAGTAGCACCACTGAGTGAATTTATTTTTGTACCATCATATTTATTTTCACTGTCAAGTTGGACTATGTAATGTGGGTCTCTATGGGGCCAAATCTCCTTTGGAGCCAGACGTGGCTGTCACATTCTGCCATGACATGCTGGTCTGAGCTCAATGGCGCAACACCCAAAAGTCAAAATGTACCTCCAGTCAATGTTGGTACAATTTGATCAAGAATCAGAGCGATGCAGTGGCTTTTACATTGACCATACTAAACCAAAATATTTTGGGCACAAAGTGATTTTATGAGGTTTTGCTAAAATAAAATAAAATCCTCGAAAGGATAGCTGTGTGGAGATTTTAGACTCTTGTGATAGGATGGATAATTTTGTTATTTTATTTTTTTCTTAGTAGTCTTCACACAAAGCAAACCAACATAAAAGCACATTGTGGGCCATCCCATATTGGTTTACATGTGAGTGGGTTTTATGAAGTTAAGGTGACATGGTGACGTCCTGCAATTAAAAGAACGGTGGACACACAGTGCCTGAGTAGGGTCCCTATCAAGATGAGTCAACATAATGCTGAAAAGAAAAAGTGATACCTTTGGGTTGATTTCAATGTGGCTACAAATGATTGTTTTTATTTTCTTTTTCCAAATTGCTTTGACTGAGATACAGTCTGAATGGATTCTGGCAGTGCTTGCACTGATGTACTTTCATTATATGTACATTTTTTTGTCAGGGTGTTTGATTATGTAACTAGAAAGACAATTCTGTAAAATCCAACTTGCCAGGAACACCTGGATGGTAGGTCGTCTTGTCCACGGAGAAGAAAATAAGAACATGCATGATTTGTTTGAGAGGGTAAATGACTATTTTGTTGCCTTGAAGTGGGCAAATTGAAAGAACTGGTTGTGGAGGACCCAAATGCAACACACACACTCCAGAGAGGCAGGTGGATCAACTCAAGAGTAAAATTTAATGGCAATCTAGGAAACAAAATGCAAGGCGGTGCAGTGAAGGCATTCATTAATACACAGGATAAGGATAATGGTATGAAAACTTTGAGCAAATATACCGGTACATACTGGTATGAAGCAAACGGAGTTAGAAATAAAAGCCTGCCTCCAATAATGGCCGGGTCTTCTGGGAGGCTAAGCAAATAAAGACCCCACTATTAGAGGAAATATGGTAATCATTTCCCCCTTCATCATCAGCTTCCTTGTCATCGTTGTCACCTTCACTCTTCATCATAGTCATCATCACACATGTTTTTTTTGCTCATATCTCACATGGGTGTTTATCTCTTCATAGTCCTCCTCGAGGTTATTGACTGAGCCAAAGTTCCAGCAAGTCACTGCAATGAGAGCAAGAATGTTATCAGTGTGAAAAGAAGTTTATCATTTGATGTAATGTCCCGTCTGCCCTGCTTAGCACTAACTTTCGGTGTGGTCAAGGTTTTCTAGCTTCGGGGCTTGACGTCTTCTCTTGTGGAACAGACAGGCCGCCATCAGGAGCAGCAGGAGCAGCAACGGTGCAGTGAGTGAGGAGACCAGCTTAATCACCTGCACTAAGAGAAAAATTGTCTGATTGTCAAAAGTTCAGAATGTCAAGGTTCTGTGTCTGTCTTTTATTTTGTGCTCATGTTTTGGGGTTTCCTGTTTTATTTTGTCAAGTTACTGGATTTCCTATCTGTGTTCCTCGTCCGTCCCCTGATTATTTGGTTTCTCCTGCTGTGATTGCCCTCATGAGTTTCACCTGTGTCTTTTCATCCATGCATCCTCTTGTGCATTTATCTCCCTGCCATCCCTTTATTCCTTGTCACGTCATTTATGTTACTCACTTACCTTGTTTCCACGCCATGTTCCCTTGTGTCCATGCCATGATTCTTTCATTTTTGTATTTTCCTGCCTAGTGCAGCACTTTTTCTTAATTATTAAATACTTTTTGCTGGAACTTCCCGCCTCATCTTTAGTTCTGCACCTGGGTCCTCACCTCAACATCTCTACCCTACTTGACACAGAAAAGTCAAACTGCATTTGATTTAGTATTTCATCAAAGCAGTAAGTTAGTTTTGTTTAGCATGTACTCTGTGATCTCTACTATGGGTCATGCAGATATTAATTAATATGGATTGCTTAAGAGGTTGGGTAGAGATACATTATGTATTATAAAAGCATGTGTAGAACTGAATGTGTAAAAATGACAAGTTATTAGTGCCGTCCAAATAGTCTCAAAGATATTGTTTAATCTTAGTCTTAAATTTGGTCTTCTTACTTTTAATGTTGATGTTCACCGTCGCTGACATGTCTGAAGTGAATTTCCTGGAGGACAGTGTGACTTCATAAACACAGCTGTAGTCACCCTGGTGCTCATACTCAGCTTCAGGGAAACTAAAGGAGGCTGAGTTGTTGATCGCTGGCTGGGTCCTGGTGATGTTGGAGCCAGAGAGGATGAGAGAGAAAACCCCTCCAGGATAGTGGGAGGAAATGGAGCAGGTTAAGGTAAAGCTGTGACCCCTGGTGACCTCTGCACTCTCAGGACCCTGGACAGGCTCTTGGTTAGCAGACGTCAAGTAGATGCTGGGCGGTTGCAGTGGCACTGGGAAGAAAGAAAAACTGGATTAAGATGGATCAGTTTAGTTGACAGAGTCACTCTGTGGAGAAATAAAATCTCGACCTGAAACTCTTGTCTGATACTGACAATGGTACGATCCTTCATTATGAAAGTTAACATTGGGGCTACTGAAGGGAGCAGAGTATGTACTAGATGTTTGGATTTTTCTTGATGAGCCCGAGATAAGCAGAGTGCATGTTCCTCCTAAATGCTGAGTTAAGACTGAACAAGTAATATGGTCCTGACCCCACATAACCTCACGACCAGGATTCGTGGTGATTTCAGGCTTTGGGAGAATGACTGAAAGAACAACACAACATAAATTCATAGATAAACTTGCCTTTTGGTTTAAGTGTGTAAGCATCTTCCAGTTGTTTAACAGTTCCATAGAAGTTAAAGAGAAGTCAAGATTAGAAACTCCATATTTCTCCTTACCAGTAACTGAGAGTGTGACTGAGTCACTCTGTGGGGAGCTGAAGTCTCGACCTGAAACTCTGGTCTGATATTGACACTGGTACAATCCCTCATCATTAAAGTTGACATTAGGGATACTGAAGGTAGCAGAGTTGGTACTAGATGTCTTAGTTTTTCTGAATGAGCCTGTGGTTTTCTGCAGGATGAATGTTCCTCCTAAATGTTGAGTTGAGACTGAACAAGTGATGCTGATGTCCTGACCCCAGGTAACTTTACCAACAGGATTCATGGAGATGGTGGGTTTTGGGAGGACCACTGAATAAAACAACACAAGTTCAGTGTAGAATTCCTTGAGTAGAGGTATAAATCATCATTTAAATTTCAGATGATGCAACAACTATTTAACACAATTAAAAAGAAAGGCAATTGTATTTCTTACGTACATGTAACTAAGAGTGTGACAGAGTCACTCAGTGGGGAGCTGAAGTCTCGATCTGAAACTCTTTTCTGATATTGACACTGGTACGATCCCTCATTATTAAAGTTGACATTAGAGATACTGATGGTAGCAGAGTTGGTACTAGATGTCCTGGTCTGTCTGTATGAGCCTGTGGTCTTCTGCAGGATGAATGTTCCTCCTTGATGCTGAGTTGAGATTGAACAAGTGATGCTTATGTCCTGACCCCAGGTAACTTTACCAACAGGATTCATGGAGATGGTGGGTTTTGGGAGAATGACTGAAAAATAAGGTTTCATTAAGTTTTTCATTTTAAATAGTTCTCATGCCATTATTTTACTTAGCAAAACCATTTTTTACAAGTTACAGAGAGGTGGACAGAGTCAGTAGACGGGGACAGGAAGACCCTAGGCCATGGTAAATGTCTTACAGATTTGTAAACTTGCAGAACTTTTGGTGAATAATCCAGTCAAAATTTAAGACACACCAACTCTGTCAAGTTTATTTAATTAAATTTGTTTTATGCGTTGGAGAACAATACTGAATACATCAGACCTGGGAAATAACTGGTTGCTGTGACAATTCAAAATCCTTGACTTAATACAGTAAGAAGACAGACGCACCCACCAAGTGGTAGAAGTTCAGTGTGGGATCTTCCTGCGTCGCCATCTTGGCAGAGTTATAGTGCTCTCCATTTGTACTTAGAAGTCGGAATTTCTGAGTTCAACGTGTTCAATTGGAATGAACCCCGATGTCTGAATTTTTAGTCAGAAAGTCATAGAATTTTTTCTACGACCAAGTTGAATTTTTATTTTTTTAATTTTGCCTCATGTGGTTTTGTAGATTTCATCACTGCAAATCATTCTAGTAAAACTTTAGCTGATTGAAGTTATCTGTTCAGTTTACAGTTTGTGTGACATCATTCCTAGCTCTGACTTCCGACCTCCAAGGTAAATGACCACTGCATTAGACTCTGGCGAGTAGCACCACTCTGCATTACAATTTATTTTCGTACCATCATATCTATTTTCACTGTGAAGTTGGACTTTGTTATATGTGTCTCTATGGGCCCAACTCTCCTTTGGTGGCAGACGTGGCTGTCACATTCTGCTATGACATGCTGATCTGAGCTCAATGGCGCAACAGCCAGAAGCCAAAATATACCTCCAGTCAATGTTGGTACAATTTGATCAAGAATCAGAGAGATGCAGTGCTGCGTCTGATGGCCTAGCTTCTACAATCAGCCATAATAAACCCAACTGTTTTGGGCACAAAGTAATTTTGCCTGAGTAGGTTCTCTATTAAGATGTGTCAACAAAATCCTGAAAAGAAAAAGTGTCTTACCATCACAGATGACACCAGCATCCTCATCATGTTCGCAGTTATATGAGCCAAACCTTCCATGCCCACACTGAGTTATGGAAGACTCTGATCCTGAACAGGCCACATCATCGAGCCAGATATTTCCGGTTCCTTGACCAAAGGAGGCCGATTGCGTGGCGCTCTGTGCTGGCTCACAGCCCAACTGTCTACAAACAACTTTAGCATCCTGTATGTCCCAGCCGTCATCACACACTGTTCCCCAGGAGCCATCGTGGTAGATTTCAACTCTTCTAGAGCATGGAGTCGAGCCAGATCCAGCCAATCTGATCTGGGCAGCTATGAGACACAGAAGATACAATATTTTAACATTTTACAAATGATATTTTAATATATTACTCAGAACACAACCTGACATATCGGACATATAAACATATCATGTTATTTTGTTTGTATACTCTTCTGGTGTTTTCTCCACTAGAGTGACACCATGCCAAAGAAATAATGATTGTAACCACAGTCTTTACCTAACCCTCAGTGACCAATGGTGTTGTAGCCAGTCTATCTATCTATGAATATAGTCCAATCAGTAATCAATGTTCCATCCAGCACTGGTGGCCTAAACGTTTGAGTTGATTTCAATGTGGGTTTTTTTTGTGTTTTTTTTGCTTTTTTTTAAGTGACGTAGTCAAACATGACGTCATCTTACGTCATGTTTGGGAAATTGCTCCAATCGGGGAAATGCATGTGCGACTGTGTTTATATAGAGCTTGTATAGAAGATGAGATTCATTGTTTGGCGCCTTCACTTTAGTGTACTTTATTCAGTTTGTTCGGATAATAAATAACTACAACAGACTAGGTTAGGATGAAGACACCAATGCAATCAAATTTAGGAACTTGAGAACCCATACTATAATTATGATATTCACACAAGTTTGTATGAGTAGAATACCCATTTTCACTTCCTCTTTCCCTGAAGATGCTTGTGAATATTAGAGCAACTGAATGTAACACACGAGAATTCACTGACCTGCAGCGGATAAAGTTGAGGTGAAGAGAAAGACAACTAGAGGAGAGAGAGAGAGAGAAAAGATTATATGAGATGCAGATACTATCCTATCTCTTTCAACACATTTTCCAGGTTCCCTTAATACATTAATTACACAGAGACCAATACAATGTTTGGGAGATGAATTTTTATACTTTATACTCAAATATCATTTGACCTGTTTACTGAATTGCTATAGTCTTGAAGACCAAAGTCCAGTTTTCTCTCATTGTACTGTGATAGTTGGATCTGGTCATTATCTTAACACTCTCCTGATCCATGCAACAAAATTACATTATAAACTGCAGATTGTACCATGAAGTATTTCTCATAAGTTTTTGCACATTTTTGGCACGAAAACTGATTCTGCTTTTGTGATGAACACACAGTACAACAACATTACCTACCAAAAAGCCTCTCAAACTGACAATTATCAGAATCTGATGATTGTAAAGACATGAATATATAGATTTAAAAGCCATTTAGGGAGGGATCTCATTTTCGTGGCTAAGTCTTTCTTGTAAAAAAAATCACTGATCTCAATGGGACAAACCTGCTTAAACAAAATTTTGACTCATTAACATGACTGTACTGTGTTTTACTGCAGATAAGAATAAACATCAGTGTACACCTAAGCTTTGATGTGAGAGGGACATAATAGAATCTATTGCACTATCCACAATAAACTAAGTGATACACTAAATTCAAGGAAATTTAAATTCTGTATTTGCTTGGACACTAGATTTCAAATTCATCTGCATAAATTAACGCATGCACTACTCACCAAAAAACAGCTTAGGTAGGAATTTGGACATCCTGGACGAAGCAGGTTCTGTAGAGCATTCAGGCTCAGGGTGGTTGACACAAGGAGGCAACACAGCAACACCACTTATTGATTTTCTGTTTCTGGTCTCACCGTGGCAGCAACTCTCTCACAAGTACTTCGCACACAAGACTTAAAAGGCGAATGAAATGGAATTTGTTCGTGTAGCATTTCACAACCCTGCCTCTGTGCACTTACTACATGTATACTGGTCAACCACAGCATTAAGACCACTAACAGAAGAAGTAAATAACACTTATCATCTTGTGACAATACAATGTTCTAATGGGAAACTTTCAGACCTGGCATTCATTTGTGTGGATGTTACTGAGACGTATAGCACCCACATAGACCAGACCAGGCACCCCCACCCCAAAGCAATGTGTGGCAATAAAAGATCCAAAGAATCTCAAATTTAACCAGCAACTCTCACCTAAAGAATATCTTAACCATTAAATTCTTTAAGAGGGTTTCCCAAAACAACCCAGGCACAGGTAAGTACACAAATGAATACAGGCTTGATGTAATGGAAAGGTAACACTTTTTTTTTTCATTCTTCACAATAAAATCTTTTTATTAAGTTATTTCTCTAAACGCTTCCTGCAGTTTCCATCCCACCTCCAGCTCTCAGTCCCCTTCACGACCGGCTCTTCTCCCAGTCTCATCTGGGAGTTCAATACGCTCGAGTTCAATGACTGATGGTATATAAAACACACCCACACACAGCTTGTGGCCCAATTGGTTTGATGGGTGAGTCAATGAGTGCTTGACTGCTTGTACATTGATTGCAGTTGGGGGCACCCATCTTGGTGCACCAGGTAAATCCTCCACTGGCACTCTGGAGGCAGCCATCTTGGCACACCAGGTAAGTCTTCCCCTGGGAACCTTTCCTCCATACTTTGGTTCCCCCATTGTCACCCCGTGACATACGTATCATGCATCTTTAAATAAATGAAAACAAAAAAGCTCAACGATTGCATGAGCAACTCTGAGACAATGGTTGGCCACGGTCGGCTGTTCTGTAGTTGTGTGGTGAAGCATGAACGAGGACTTAGCTTTTGTTGGGCAGTTACATTCAAGCAATAACACTACATCTTTCTATGAAACCATAGAACTTCAGTTCCTAGCTCGGTTTTACTTAAAAACAAATTAAGTGGACGAGCGAATATCAATTTTCTTAATCTCAATTGTGACCAAATGGTCAGGAGGCTGGTATCCACAACAATAACTGCGTCAAAATGTGCATAAGCAACATCTGGAAGATGACGGTATACAAAAATGTATGTAGAGGCACAAGTGTGAACAACAAGACATTAGGTCAACACTTGCAAAAAAAAAAAAAAAAAAAACTTCTTCTTTCTCTGAAATGGGCAGCTGGAACTTCATGTGAACAATATGCGCGTAGCATGTCGGAGTGGGAGTGCAACGTGTTGCATTTGGTTTGGTTTAGCACATTTTGCAGACTATGCTTAGTATCCTTTGACCTCTTTTGACAGTTCACTCTGCCACACTGTCCTAGTTTACTGTCAGTAACAACAGAAGGGAAACAAATGAACAAGTGTTCGCCTCTGACTTCCCATGCATCCATGAAAAAGAGCTCAGAGAGACTCAACACCCACAGATATTAAAAACCTCCTCACCAGTCTTTTAAACCTGAAGAAGCTACTTAGATGAGTGAAGAATCATCGTTTCAGCTTCTTTTTTAGGACAAACTTAATGGATGTCGGGTTAGTTAGGGTTAGGGTTGGGGTTGGGGTTAGGATTAGGAGAGTGGATTTCTGGAGGCCCCGCCTACAACCATCAGCGGTAAGTCTGTAGAGGTGGTTCAGACCTGTAAGTCCCTGGGTCTACATCTGGATCATAAACTAGACTGGTCGGCTAACATAGAGTCAGTATATAAAAAAGGTCAGAGCAGTTTCATTTCCTCAGAAAGTGGTGGTTGTTAATGATCTGCAGCAAGGTGCCAGACTTTTGTAGCTAGAGTCGTCTCCTACGCTGTGGTTAGCTGGGGAGGCCGTACTAAGAAGAAGGACACCTCGTGCCTGGATAAAGTCATACAGAAGGCAGGCTCTGTGGTAGGCGGTGGTAGCTGGAGTCCCAGACATCAGAGACAAGGACCTTGAACAAAATCCGGACCATGATGATGAACAATGTCCTCCACACTCTCATGACACCGTAGTCAGGCAGAGAGGCTGCCGTCTCTGTGCTGCTCATGGACAATGGGGCTGCTCCTCAAAAGTGAAGCCAAAGCAAGTAGAGCTCCCTCTGGTGACTGACTGCGGTATAGGTCATATGCTCCACCGTCAAATATACATATATATATTTTATTCCCACATTATGAATACAAAGCATCTATGTATCTATTTATATACATATCTACATGTCTATTTATCTATTATCTATGTATCTACTTATTTATGTATGTATGTATGTATCTATCTATCTACATATCTAAGCATTGTATATCAACTCAGGCACACAATCAAGTCCACATATTTCAGGATGTAAGAAGGAAATCATACTTCTTTTATTGAAATCCCTGTATTTTTATACTTTCCAGTGAGCTTTGCCTCACCACACAACAAATGAGACAACACTGAAAGAGATAGAAACAATTTGTACCTGACAGTATGGGCGCCGCAGTGAGGCAGTGACTGACTATGACAGTAAGTGGTGCAGACTATAAAAACAAAATACAACATGTACATTTAGACGTTTGGCAGCGCCTGTGAACACGAATGATGCTCGATGGATTTCAACACGGCATCCATTAGACCATAACTCTGCTTTGGTTGGAGTCGTCCACCAGAAGGTTGACGGAATATTGTTAAAAGAAGGATTTCATACGTTTCACAGTTTGTTTGAAGCTACTTTGAGGTGCAGGGGCTGCATCCGAAACAACCCAAATACACATCTTCCTACGGATAACGATGCAACACAACGCACAAAAATACATTTGTCTCAAGATCTAGAAAATCTCTGTTTACATTTTTGATTTTCAGTGAAGGAAACTTCAGTCGAGGATTTTTTTTTTTTTTTTCCCTGAAGTGTCTGTGAGGGTTAAAGCTCGGTTTATGCTATGACGTCGATCCGTAGACGCGGAAGCATAAAGCTAGCTTTAAAACGAAAAAGCAGGAAGTAGAGGGAGTGTGTGTTTTGTGAGTGCTGGGGGTGGATTGTGTAAACGTGACGTAATAGCTGCATCGGGTAAATATAGTATATACACATGTACATTTAGGAAAATAACCTCTTGCATCGGCCTGTCTCAGTTTCTGCTACTTTCACAGCGTTGGTTATATACAATATTTTACATGTAATGATTCTGGAAACTGTACATGAACATTTTGTAACGGAGGAAGTGTGGTGATTTAAAATGAATCAGTCCGTCCACAATTTGGACTCATTAATCTGTCATAAATCAGTCTGTGTATAATAAAGAATAACTTCATCATAAAAACATAACAAAAAAAAAGAAGAAACAGTTGTTGTTTTTTTTGCATTTGATGTATAGAACCGTGGTGTCTGAACCTCTAATCAGTCCTCTCAGCATAAATATGAGTTCATGGGTTCAGACGTCCAGATACTGACGTGTTATTGTCGTCCAGCAGAGACGCTTCCTCCTGTTGATCTGACGTCGGAGCTTCAAGACGAGGGGGGAGGGGAAGAAGGGGAGCAGGGGGCGGGGCTAGGGCTGGAAGAGGGGACTGACTGGGGCGACCGACTCGGCTCCATTTCGACTTCTCCTGTGGCGCTACCTCCTCCTCCTCCTTTTCCTTTTCCTCCTCCTCCTCCTTTCCCACCTCCCTGTCCCTCCAGCCCCTCGGAGTTCTCCAGCATCTCCTGGATGAGGGGGGGCATGGAGCCGGGTATCTCCATTTTCAGGGTGATCACTCGCTCCGCTCCTGTGAGAAAAACATGCGCGGAGAGCGGTTAAGGTAATGGGAAAACGTTCTCAGAAAAGTGATTAGACCCTGAATTATAGATTATCTCATAATAAAGTCTCAGGTTATATAGAGGGCTTTTGACATATTAACCAGCAGGAACTTTTTCTCACGCGGTGTCCAGTTTCTGGCAATTTCTTAGAAATTAGTGATGTTTAATACCACTGATTTCCTTTCTGATCCGATACCGAGTAAAATTCAGGCTGGTATCAGCGATACCGATTCAATACCAATACTTTGTGTAAATACACCCTAATGTATCTGGTGAATCTAAAAAAAAAAAAGTAGTGTATTTCAAATCATAGTTTCATAAAGAATACAAGACATCAGAGTAGTTTATTTATTTATTTTAAACTTTGAAGTATATTGAGGTAGTGGCCTCATATACCAACGGAAAAACCAAATCACACAACATACGTCTAAAAAAAAGTATCGTGTGTTGTGGTTCAACCTGAGGTGTTGCCACAGCTCAATAGTTTAGTTACTTTCCGCCATGTTCCTACATTACCTCGAAAGACTGAAGTATCGAAAGTATCGATATTTTTGATTTGAGAATCGATTTTAGACGATAAAAACCTGGTATCAGAAGTATCGATGTTTCAGTATCGATCCGCACATCACTAGCGGAAATGCTAGCGGCCACTCTGACATTCTCTAACATTAGCAGTGTGACCGCTAATCTCTTCTGGGTAGAGTCAACATTTGAGGTAAAGTGCTTCTCGTCGTCCGTCTCCCACATATCCCACAATGCTTAGCGCGTGTGATATATGCTGCAGTGGGCGGGTCCTATGAGGACTTGAGTTTCTCATGGAGCGAGCAAAAACTTCTTGCTTCTTGTGGAGTATGTAAAAAAAAATGACTAATTACAAATATGACATATAATGTAACTTGCAAACAATTCTTGACTTCTTGAATCTCTAAACGCTGTACTGTGCACATGCAACACGTAAAGTAATACTACATGAAGTTAAAAAGAGCGTAGGTTCAGCCCTCTACACTGTGAACTCAGAATAAGAAAAGCAGTCGCTTCGTTATAAACTCGCTCCAGGCTGAACACGTCTCACCTCTCACACTGATGCTCCTGAGGTCGGTGATCTTCATCAGCATCTTGGGGAACATGCAGGGCTTTTCAGGCCTTCTCCTCCTCACGTAAATCTACAGGCACATGATAAGTTTTGAATAAAGGCTCGAGTCTCATCCTGCTTCCTGACACATAATAATTCTTTGTGGCAAATTACAATGCTTACATCCAAAATTAAAATAAGATAGTCTTTTAATTTTCTTCCTGTTTATTTTGTGTTTGCAAAGTTTAAGCTGATATGCTGCACGGAGTGTGACGGTCAGACCTTCAATGCTTCGAGGAGCGGCTCCTGGAGAACATCCACCTTCTCCGACTCCTCCAGGTCCTGACGGTCTGCACATAAACACACAAAACGAACAAACGGATTATCTTAACCACCGGGATTCTTTACAAGCTCAGACAAACGAACGATCCCCTCTGCGTGAATGCATGATTTAAAACTTCTACTCTTATCCCTAAGAGCACGGTACCTCCGCAGAGCAGGCAGATGGCGCTGAGCAACCCGGTCTCCGCGTCGTCCATTTCCAGCGGGAGCAGCTGATTGGCGAAGGAGAACACGAGGTCTGTGAGGGGTCCGAACCCGGCGTTGTGCATCTGAGTGCGGTTCAGGGTCAGGCCGTCGGAGAAGGTCATGGTGTCCTGGTCCGGGGTGTAGCGGGTGCAGATCCTCAGAATCTAAAGAAAAGAAGGATGTTTTTTTGTTTTGTTTTTTTTACTCACAGCTGTACGTGAGCCCTTATAAGAGGTTTTGCATTTTGGATTTGTGCATTAAAGTCTCACCAGTATGTCGAGGCAGGCTGCTTTGAGCAGGGTGATCTGATCTGCAATGGTGAGCGTTGTGAAGCCGGGGAGCTGCTTGGCAAACTCCACCGTCTTAATAATGCATTTGGTGGACAGTTCGCTGAACTTGTCCCAGAGACTGACATCCAGGGAGACACGGTGCTCGGAGCTGTTGTTCTGGGGGTCGGGGGGGGGGGGGACACGGGCTAGTCAGGTAAGCTCTGGACATCTTAATAAAACAAATAACTGTGTTTGTGCGTTTGTGTGTGTGTGGTGAGTACCGTGGTGTATTTTCCCAGCTGACACAGGGAGGGGAATGTGTCCTGATGTGCCCGGCGAACGCGCTCGATCATCTGCTCCGTGTCGGCAGACAGGACGTAGACCTCCGTGTCCCCTTGCCTCTTCTCTTCCTTCTTTTTCTTCGTCCTGTCATTGCGCACCACTGTTGGTTGGAGTCAAGATGAGAGGATTTAGCGAAAAACTATCGAAGGATATCCTCATTAGACCCAAGCATTTGTTTGTAATGCATCCTCAAAATAAGATTAAGATCTTTCGGTATTTGGGATTATTAGGACCCAAAAGGTAAAAAAAATTATATAATCTTTGAGCTGGAAGTAGGTTTTCAAAAGGAAATATGTCATATTACAATTTCAGTCACCAATGTGTAACCAAAATATAAATCTGTTATTTTGATGCAAAAGCAGAATTGGAAATGATGAAATCCCAACGTCCTCAAATGTGTACTTGTGAACTGACTCTTCGCTAAAAGGTACATGTCAGACTAAAGTGTCTCCTTATGAGGACAACAGGTCTAAATGAAGCAGAATAAACTGCTGCAAACCTAAAAAGTAATGTCCCCGTATGAGGACGCCGGGTCTCAGGAGGATATAAGATATTTAACAAAATGAAATCATCCTGATGTAATTGATACAAAACATAAGAAGGATACTTTAAAACTCGCGTATGTACCTTTTGTAAATGAGATAATAAAAGGATCTTAACTTCGCTTAATATATAGAGAGGAAACTGACTAATACCGAAGCCGATAACACACAGACGTGGCGTGTCTGATTCATTAAGGAGGAAATAGGCACCTAATGAGTCACTCGTGAATCACTGGCTTAACTTTCTTCAACTCAACTGAAGTTATTTCTATCAGAGACTCCGACTGAACTGTTTACATGGACGCTAAATACACAGATAAGGCAGAACATTATGACCACCTTCCTAATCTTAATAAAGTGTAGGCCGACCTCCAAAGCAGAGAATCAGATAATGGACAAACGTTTCTCAGCAAAACACGGAATAGTCACTGGATGGTCAATGTGATTGAAGTCTCCCGTCAGTGGTTTTAATGTTGTGGCTGATCGGTATAAGGCGCTAATGTTTTCTTGAACGGATTAACTCTGATATAATTTCCTTTCAGAAAAGATGCACTTGAAAAACAAGAATCCAGAATCTTTGGAGGAACAATTAATTAGTGGGGTGTGTAACCTATGAATGACCACCAGATGGAGACAAATATCAACATTAAAACGTCACTGTGCTTGCACCGAGTACAAAGCAACTTCAAATGTTGAAAGCTTGAATATTGTGCAGCTAAATGGTTTTAGCTAAATGCTTTTAGAAGCAAAGCTCCACGTATGCGCCGTACTCACGTTCTTTGGACATGCCGACGTCGAGGCATTTCTGCAGCCGGCAGGACTGACAGCGGTTTCTCGTCATTTTGTTTATGACGCAGACTTTGTCCCGGTGGCATGTGTACGTCATGTTTTTCTGGATGCTCCTCCGAAAGAAGCCCTGACAGAAGAGAAACGGAGGCAGAGGCTGAAATATAGGAATCAGGGGAACACGGAACAGCGCTGAAAACAGCCACAAACTCCAAAACTGGATTGAGCGCAACAAACTGATACAAAGTGTAAAGATGCGTGTGCACAGTCTAATAAATCATGAGCTTTTCCAAAAAGCCTCAAAGAAGATACTAACTGAATGCACAGATTCTGTGCACATGCAGGATTACATGAACCAAAGAGGCTTACAGCTCCTTTAGGGTGGTATAAGGTTACGTACCCATCGCTGACACACAAATACTCATTCAGGTTTCCGTTCCGTCGCCTGTGGCCCAGTTACCCAGGCTGACTGCCGCAACTTAGCGTGTGTTGTGTAAGTTTAGATACCTTGCACCCTTCGCAGGCGCTGACCCCATAGTGGTATCCTGACGACTTGTCCTGGCACACGAAGCAGGGCTTGTAGATGCGGGGTGGCGGCGGAGGCGAGGGGGGGCTGGGGACGAGCAGGTCCTCGCCTGAACTTGTGCTTTCGGTTTCTATAGCTGTCAAAAAAATAAATAAATAAATAAATACAAGAGATTTAAGTTTATTCAGAAAACCAAGTTTCAACGCAGTAATCCTGGTTAGAGACGCCGCTTTGGGAGCGTCAGAGGTTCGCATCGAATCTACATCCATGGCTGAGGTGTCTTGAGGTGTCAACCACCAAACCACACACGCAGCAGCCTGCTGCTCTGAGCGTGTGAAGATATGCGCCGATCAGCCGCAACATTATGACCACCGACGGGAGAAGTGAGTAACATTCATTCAACATTCTTTTGGACCTGGTATTCAATAAATGTGGCTGTTACCGAGGCCCCGTTTACACAAAGCTGGGTTTCACCGTCAGTGGTAAAATATTTTATCGTTGAGGCTTTTCCGACTTGACGGAGTCGTCGGCGTTTTCAGAGTCCGAAGCCGCACATTTTCGAAGCTGGCTTCCAGTCGTATGTCATAGCCGTGTTAGCTTATTCATGCGCTAACATTTTTGGAGGTGGTTCTTAAAATTTTTCCGGTTTCAAAAAATGCTGTCTTAATGTGCACATGGCTTTAGACATGTACCCCCCACCCCATAGCAATGACAAGAAAAAAAACACAAGAGGAACAGGACAAGGTGTTGACCTGATAAAGAACATGTGGGATGATCCACAGAGGCCCCTCCCCTCAGCCCACAGGACCCAAAGACCCCCCACTAACAACATCCAGACACCACGGGACAAACAACACTTTGTGGCATTATCCAGGGCTTCATTTGTGTTTTGTCAGTCAGATTATTGTTATTTACACATGTGACTCTGCTCCTAAATTTAAAGTCAGTGTCTGGTGCTGCTACTCAGACCAGCTGTCTCTGGTTCTACAGGCTTTATATCCCTGAGTGCAAATAATTCATTCTACACTTTATTCCTGTCAAGAGCCTTTTTTTCTATTCTTTTTTTTTTTTTTTTTTGTCATTACTGAGGACACCCCAGGCTCTTTCTAACCACTCTAAAAACAGACTTCAATCTCTGTAAATCAAAAGTCCCGTGTTCTCTTGTCAGAGAAAATCGGAAACTAAAAGGGATAAATTAATATTTTATCCTTTCTGGTTTTTTGAATGTGCCTCCGATGTTTTCATTAATCCATCACGGTGCCATTAGTTCTGTCTCTGTAGATGACTGAACGCGGATCCTGCTGGACTTAATTTGCTATTTTATCATTTTGATGTCCGTCTTAATTTAATGAGAGTTTCTCGTGAGCAATGGCCTTGAACTGGTGCAACGGTTCAAAAGTGCATTAGTGAAAACGACACACTACATCAGCTGCAAAACACGGTTAAATAAAATGTGAGTTTAGCTGCTGCAACGCTAGCTTTCTCTAATTGGGCTTCGTTAAGAGCTGGTCATGTAGCTTATGATGCTGGTGAGAGCCAGTGCAAATTGTTAGAATTACTCTGGATTTTTGTCACACGCATGGACAGAAAGTGCTTCTATTTCATCTTCATGTTAGCTAAACATTTCAATTTGTGAATATTCGTTAGGAAGAAGGAAATTGAAGGCCAGTTGATTAATATCTACATGTGATTTTCCTCAAGTTTTCCTCTTTTATAACCGATTGCTGCCCCCTGCTGGTAGGGGGAGGTATTTCCATTCACACAGGTGCAGGACAAATCTGCTAGTTAGCCATTGGCTGCAGTCTTCAACCCTCTTTGAATGGGAACAGCTTCACGATGCGATTTGGAAATTAAACCCTTAATAGCATTAAAACTCATCCCCAAATCACAGAGCTGCAGGTTCTCACTGGATTAGTTTCAGGACAGGGCCTGTGTGTTAGGTTAGGGTGTGTAATTTTTACTTTTTACAAATTGGGGACATGGTTCGATTCGCACGCGATTAAGATCGCACATGAACGCCACAATTATTACAAATGACTCGAGGTCTCCAGGTTAAACTAGTCCTGTGTGAATACGGTTAATCTGTGTTTATAACGTCTTTAAATCCTCTCTCAAAACAATTTTTTTTCTCTTTAGCTTTTAACTCAGTTTGAGATGTTAGCTCTTATTGTTTTTATTGTGTTTTATTGAGTCTTTTTATCTCCTAATATCTGCGTAGAGCACTTTTTTATTTTTTTACAGCAACTGAGTTGAAAGTGCTTTTTTTTAAAAAAAGGTTGACTGAAATAGAGAAAAAGATTGATATATATATATATATATATATATATATTTATTTTTTATTTTTTTTAAATATATACCACTTCCTGCATAATTATCATATCTAGGTGAGAGAATGGGGGGTGGCAGGGTTTTGGATTCAAAAAGTATATATATAAAAAAAAAAAGAAGAGACAAAAGAAAAACCACATGGTGAAATATCATGGAAATGCCACAAAACTCTGAAACCAATGAAGTTAGTTTTGGAAAAACCTCCTTCATAATTAAGGGAAATTGTTTCAAGACTGAAACATCTCTTAGCTGAACTACAAGGGCCCCTAATGTAAGTCATCCCACCTTCTTTAAAAGTACCAAAGTCATGTCGCCTAAACTTAACAGGTTATAATTTACCTAACGCCGTAATTAAACGTCTCATTAAGTTAAACCACCTGCCCAGAGCTCCGTCCTCCAACTATCTCCAGCGTTGTAGAAAATAAACCTTTACTTTAGTTGAGAGGCAGCTCCGGATATAATCCCAGATCTTGACTGTTCAGATTAACAACCCAGGAGCGTCCACCGTTCCTCCCCTGCTCCCTCTATCCCTCTCTAACCTCTAACCCAACACAAACACACACACACACACACACGTTTCCCTTCCCCCTGCTTTAGTAGCCATACCAGACATTCCACTATGGAGGAGGTTCGACTCCCCTCCAATGCTCTGCTCTGTTTACATAGAGAGACACGGAGAAATAAAGAGATCCTCCTCCTCCTCCTCCATAGCCATCATACCATCCCTCCATCTTCCCCTCTCCTCTATTTGCCTTTACTCTCTTCTCACTGACACACTAGCCAGCAGTTCCCCTAAGCACCGTCTGACCTCTTTTAAACTTCCCTCAGTCTTTCTGCCTTCCACCTTCTCTCTCCTCTCCTCCTTCGCCAGACATCTCTCTTACCCCGCCGTCATCTTTGCGTTTGTTAATCTCTTCCGATTGCTTCCCACTTCTGCTTTTAGCATGTCGGGATGTGATGCAGCAAGCGGTGTCAAAACAAAATGTGCTGCTTTTGCTGTTAAGCTGTTTTTCTTCTTTTTTTTTTTGTTTTTTTGTTCTGGAGGAAAGCTTTCTTTTCACAAATTAAGCCACAGACGAGACCTTAGAGACTGTGAGAACGCCGGTGACTCATCTCCAAAGGAGGAAGATACCCTCCCATATGAATCACAAACGATATTAAAATGAACAAAAAAAAACGGTTTTCTCATGCAGCGGACTGTCCTCAAACGGATGTACGCACAACTCGCTAATAATCACAGAAACTGAAACAAGGGTGTTGGAAAATATGTCAAATATCTCGATAATATGCCCCAACCATATTGGCCATTCAGGAATCGAACATTTTACCTTAGAAGAAGAAGAAAGAGGCTCCAGTCAGAACAGAAGAGCTCACGACTGCAACACCAGCTGCGTTTCCATTACAGTTTATTTTTTGCAAAACAAAAGCGATATTTCTAAAATTGCTCTTTGTACGCGTTTCCATTTGAAGCGTAACTCTTGTGAAGTGTCGCCTCACCATATCCCATAAATCTCTTAAATCACATGACCCCCTGCATCATCTCTGGTGACGGGTAATTGTGAAAAAAAAAAGCGTTTCCACTGCACTTTTGTGATAAACTTTTATATCGATGCATCTAAAAAAAAAAAAAAAAACACCGCACGAAAGCGTAAAACTGTTGAAGCTTTGAGAGGTTTTCAGACGTTTAGGCGTTTCCATTAAAAGCCTTTTATTGTGGTATTTAGGTTTTGAGTATTTCTAGAGGAAATGGAAACGCAGCAACTGTGCGATCGGCTGCGGAGATTTAACTGATTCGCGTGTTTTAATTGTAAAGAGGTGAAGCATCTAACTCGGGAGGTGAGGGGAACTGTTGGAAATGTTGGGAAGCTTTTGGACCTGGCATTCATTTGCGCGGATGTTACTTAGACACGCAGCACGCACCTAGACCAGATCAGACACCCGTCCATCCCATAGCGATGACACTCCTTGATGGAAGCATCTGACTCAGACACAGACGCACAAAAAAAAAACGGTTTAGGAACATCTCAAAAAAACACGAAGAACGGCACAAGGTGTTGAGTCACAACTCTCTTTTAGCCGCACGATATTAGTCAAGTGTTCATAATGTTATGCATGATCTGTGCCCGATACATTTTGACATTAGCAAAATCAGCTCGCCGATCAAAACGACGCTTCTGTCTTCTTCTGTTGTCGCTGAAAACACTGAAATAAAACGGTTGTAGAGAAGAGTTTTAGCTCTGAAACTCTGAGTCGTGACAGAATACGTGGATGGAGCTGGGTGGAGTCGACTCTCCGTGCACGCACAGAGCCAGAGATGTGCATTATTGTTGTCAGATTAATAAAGCTACGCCTAATTCTGTTCAACAAAACTCTCAGACAGACACATGATTCATTCCCACTCCTGCAGTTCTCCAGAAAGTTGAGGTGGAAGTGTCTCTGTCACACGTGGTTGTGGTAATCTACCATCATTTGACCACATTCAAATCAAACAGAAACAGGAATTAATGGTCTGAATGCAAAGGAAGGGGCCACAACTGACCACACACTCATTTAAATAAGGTTTAAAACCCGCAGCCACTTAGTCGCTCGTAAACTGAACACACGCTTTGTTTTGTTCAAGAGCTTGTTTAAATCCTAGGATGTTTTTCATGCTTAAAAAGCCACAAATCAAAGAGCAACGGTGGCATCGAAAATCTGTTTCACGGAGTGGATCTTATTATTTTTAGTACTTTTGTCGCGATGTTAATGACTTGGAGCGCACAGGCCGACTGCAGTTTGGTTCATGATCTGTGTCCTCACCTTAATCTTTAACAAGGTGAAACAGAAAGGTGCCTTTATTACACTTACATAATGACACGGCCATTGAACTGCTTTCGTAGCTGTGCTACATCTCAATAAAACTGAACACTGAATAAATAATCCCTCCTTAATACCCGAGCGTTTTCCAAGACGAGTCTATTTTTTTCCTCCTCCTCTGCAGGGAAACTAATCTGTGTTCCCCAGGTCGAATGAGTTCAAATCCAATAGTGACAATGTTAAATGTTACCCAGCGCAGGGGTAAGCCTTTAACCGAATCTGCTATAAAACGCGGTTAAACAGTCGCCCCAGGAGATCCTGGCTTGTCGCCAGCAGAGCGGCTCCTGAATAGAGAGCGTGACAGGTTGGAGACGGGGCCTCTCGCCGCTACGCTGGTCCCTCCACCGCCGACGCCGCAGCGACGCTTGAGAAGGGGATTTTTATAGACCCCATTGATTTGTTTTGACCAACCCTTATAACACTTTCGTTTGGGAGTAAACACAGGGCGCGTATCTTTCGAAGACGAGATAAGATGGGAATGTCTGCCTTTGGGAAATCGAGTTGAGCAACGCTGTGCGAAATCAAGGTATGTCATAATCCAGAGTTTCCAAAAAGGAGACATTGCCATTAGATTTGCTCACTCTGGCGTCATTCACCACAATTTCAGCATGAATAACGTGCGCTGTCAAAGTTTAATGCATGTCACCTGGTTATACCTTCAACTTTAAACCCTTTTTTCAATGCAACGTGGTGCAGAAATTGGAGAAATTAGATACTGGGCTACAAGGATTAGTCAATTAATTGGTAAATTCGTGGAAAAGTGAATTATTCAATCTATTAATCATTACTAAGAGTAATAGTGAAAATGTAGCTGTTTATTTTTAAGGGCTTTGAACATTAAATTTGAATATCTGGGGGCGTTTAGCTCTTTTCTGATGTTCTACAGACCAAATAAACACTTGGCTGCATGAAAAATTAATATGAGGTCCAAATTATTCAGTATAATCTAGTGTTGCTGCCAGCCTAGCCATGTAGTATTGATATTTACTGTACTGTACTGTAAAGGTGTGTGCAACCTCATTTTAAATCAAGAAAACTTTAACTACGGTCATAAAAACATCAGAGGGAAACATCATTTGTAAAAAAACACATGAAGCTCCGGGGACAAAGAGGTGAGGCGAGTTTAGAGAGTGGCCGACATGATTAATGAGCATCCTAAACAGTATTTAGCATCTCTACGCATCCTCTACTCTGCTAAAGTACCAGCGGACGGTTTATATCAGAGATTCAGGTCTGGACACGAGTCAAAGTGTCAGTAATTATTACAAAAATAAAGTTGCTCAAATACCGACTTGTGCAAACTCCACTTCCTTTTTTTTCTAATTCCAGTTTTGCAAGGCCGCGTCGTTTCAGTGTTTACTGTAGCGGGCGGATGACCTCATTTTAAACAAAGCACACCTCCACTAATGTCAGACAGTAAAGTATTACTTGAGGGGGGAAAAAAGAGCAGAGGTGACTTTAGATGGCGGCCGTGATGTTTAATGAGCGCAGACAGTGTTTAGGGTGACCTCCGCCGCGCCGTGGTGTCCGTCCAGTTCCTGCTGCCTTTCACGGCAAAGCCGCTCCGTTTCACAACAGCCGAGGTCTGCGACGCGTTTCGCCAAAGAGCAGGAATTTCAAATTACAAACCAGCGCGACTTCGCAGCACTGGGCCATTGTTAAGGATTTAGACGATTACAGTGAGACGTGTCTTGATTGCTGGTTGGCGGCGAGTCCCCGGGAGTCGCCGCTGGCGTCGGACCAAACCGCTGCCTAGAGCGGATGCTAATGGTTGGCATACTTTTTTTTTTTTTTTTTTCGGGGTCGCTTCCCAGTGCATTTCCAAGCTGGAAGCAAGCAACTGTTTGCAGATGAGTAGTTTTTTAAAACCATAAGACATTAAAGTTAAATGACTGTCTACACCGTGTTTGCTAGTTAATGAGTTTTGGAATTAACCTGTATTGTATCATAAAATGCATCTTTCACACGCAGATGTCACACTAAAAGGTGACGGCTACGACAGCTTGTCGGTCTATTATTGTAGTTATGTTTTAACAACATTTTCAAAGGGAAAGTACGTCGGTTGTTTATAGCAGAGCGGAGCGAAATTTTTTATTTTTTTTTCTTCTTTTGGATAAAAATAACTCGGCAAAGATGCGAACATGTGATACGAGAGAAGAAGAAGAAAAAGACGTGCAGCGCCAGAGGACTGTGTCTGCAGCTTAATGAATTAATAACTAGCTTTCCACTGCCACTCTTTTTAAGCTTTTATCTGATGGCAGCGCGATCGCGCGCACTCACACACACACACACACACCACAGAAAACACTGACATGCAACCCCCGCTCGCCTCCTCCCCCTTTCACACACTCACACTCAGGTCAAACTTGGTCGGTATACCCTCACATTCCCAGACAAACTGTGAGTGCGAGGAGGGTGGGTGTCCAACGGGCGGAAAGGAGGGAGGTCAGTGAGGAGAAGTGATGACTGGGCAGCTGACACAGGAAAGAAAGAGGCAGATAGAAGGAGAAATAAAGAGAGATGTAGGTCACTTCCCAATTGTCAGTGAGTCATTGCTCTGGATCACACCCAAACACACACACACGCACACACGCACGCACGCACGCACACACACACTATGCGCCACTATGCCCCTCAGCCACCGCTTACATACTGCTGCTGAATATGCGTGCCTGCCTGCGTCTGTGCGCGGCCTTTGACCTTTGAACTTGTTTGACACTCTCCATTCCAGTCACGCAAAAAGACACACAAACCGAGGGCAGTCCTCCCTGTCTTTACAGCTTGAATTTACGACCCCCCCACCACCCCCCTCTCGCCTATTGCCTCTATATGTGCCTCCCTCCTCCCATGTCGTTCACCGGCCGCCCCGGAGTCCACTTTGCACTTTCCCTTTTTTTTACGACTTTGGGCTCGGTTGTGCGCGGACGTCACCTCCTCCTCGCCCTGGGAGGGAGGGGAGGGAGGGGGTGGAGGGGAGGGAGGGGTATGGGGTGGGGGGGTGTTGTTACTGTCCGACTCAGAGGGTGGATGCGTCCAACATGTGATGCCGGGTGCGTTAAAGTCCTGTGACACAACACGACTGCGGTGTGCCGTGCCTTTCGGCGTGGTTAGTTAAGTTTCAGACCGACCTCCCAGAAATCTTTTTGAGCAGGTGTAAAAATGGCCAACGTCAGCCACGACGGGATTATTTATCTTGCACAAGCTGCCTCCCTGTCTGCATTTCATAATCTTAGCAGGTATATTATATTAGCCATTTTTATTCCCATTCCACGCACTATACCATGTATCCATACACACAGAATGTCCTTATATTTCTATTTTCCTCTATATATTTTTCAAAGTGCTGCTATTTTTTGTATCTTTTTTTCAAATTCGATATTGTTTTTTTGTGTATATTCTTGTCTAATTCGGCGCTACTGTGACAAGGCAGTTTCCCATACGTGGGATAAATAAACAATGTCTTGTGACATACTCTGTGGATCATCTGTATTATTCCATAATGCGCTCATAGCTCTGAGATTTAAAGCGGTCAAGCAACAGGATATATCACAGAATTACTATGAACTGTTTAGTCACTCATTACATCATTATATTACTTGAAATTACTAATTATATATATATTTTTTTTTTTGGTTTCTCTTCCGTTGTTGTGTAAGGAACAATAAACATGACGAATGCTGCGATTTTGTTTTTAGAACAAAAACTCTGGTAGCATTTTTTTGCTAAAGTAGATATATATATATATGTATGTTTCATTTTTAAATGACCTCTTTCCACCGTGCACAGATTTATCATAACCAATTATATTAAAATTTGCACTAGTAGTACTCTCACTCTGCTTGCTAGTGGCAGTGAATTGACACTACACAAAAGTCACATAGTCATCTGTAACATGAGCTATTATTTAAGTGAAATTAACGGCGAGGAAACGGGAACGCTCCTGAACCACTGAGATCGTTTAGTTCGCTCTACTTGAAACATAAACTAAATCCTCAAGTTGCATAATGTACACGGTGTAACAAAAAAAAAAAATCTCCTCCTAACACTGCAGAGAGGTGGGTCAACTCGAGCCAAGCAACGCTGTTAAATACAAAGGGGTCTGAAAATCCACAATTAGACTGCGTGACACATGTTGCGAAAAAATTGAATTTAAAAAAAAATAAAAAAAAAATGAAGCATGTCACACCAGAACACGACATGGGGCATAACGTGAGAAAAAAAGGGGAACAGAAAGCACATGTTGAACTGGCACACTTGCATGTATCGGCTGCAGAATAAAGCCAACGGATGAGAATACTGTCCTGCTTAGAAAAATAAAACACACAACAAGCTCACGAACTGCTAAGAGGAACCAACAATACAGAAGGGACGACTTGAATAAAAGGTGAATGGCCTGCTATTGTGCAGTGTTCACTTCCCATTGAGCAAACTAAAAAGAAGTTGTGGGGCACCTGATACAGGAAGAAGGGGCTGGCATGTGTCCCACTTGGCACCGCTCAACGGATGCATTCATCCCCCAACACAAGCTGACAAAGTTATCAAAGCATGAGCAGTGGTGCAAAAACCCTTGACATTATTTAAGAGTTTTAATTATCTGCTGCGAGTAATGGTGGTGCCAAATATATATATATATATGAAGCTAGATAGATATATACAAATATTCCCAATGGGACTTACAGTGGCTGGATCCGCTCCAGTGCCTTCCCGTCACCAGTGACCCTCCGAACGGACGCTGCAGTCCAACCACGCCGGACAGGAGTCCCTTCTCCGGCCCGAGCCCCGGGGGTCTGTGGTAGTAGTCCATGCTCAGGAAAGACCCCGGGCTGGGGCTGCTGGGGCTGGGGCTTGGGCTCAAACCCACAACATCCACGCTTTCGTACATCCCCGGGAGAGAGCGAAAAAAAAAAAAGATAGTCGCGTTTGATCTCTTTGTACCAAACAGAGGTGGAGGGGAAAGAAGAAGAAGGAGAAGAGAGAGAAAAAAAAAAGATCAAAGGAGAGCGAAGAGAGAAAGAGAGAGGAAGGGAGGGAGGGAAGAGTTCACATCTTCATAACAGACTGGAGGAGGGAGAGGAGGAGGAGGAGGAGGAGGAGCAGGGGGAGGAGAGGAAAGGAGATGACCGGTCCCGGTGACCTTTCAGCCCTCGGAGGGGTACAAAGCGGTGTACCGTCAAACTTGTCCTTATTGTCGTTGTGTCGCCTTTTTTTTTTTTTTTTTTAAACAGTCCAAATGCTACAAGTGCTACAAATGTAACAAATATATATTTTTAAATATATGTATATATGTATAAAGAGATATAAAGGGGTAGCACCCACGAAAAAGAAACAGTAGCGCTACATGACTACACCATCCTCCTCGACGTCTTTGCTACATACAGCCTCCGTTTCTGCGCAGCTTCGCTCTCGTAAGCGGGTTTTTATTTTTTTCAACAACAAAAAAAAAAAATCGTCGCGGTTTTCTCACACCAGTAGCCAAGATATATATGTGTATTTTACATCATACAACTTGTTAATCCGCGAAGCCACCCAGTCTGCTCCTTAACGCCGCAACCAGGACGGTCGTTTCTCTTTAAATCCATGTCGTAGCCTCGTAGCGGTGGCTACGGGGGCGAAAAGTAAAACGGGGTCCGGTCGGGTTGGCGCTCCGGTCGCTCCGGTTCACTGAGTCCAGCAGGCGTTGGGGGTAGGGTGTGGGGGGGGGGATGGAAGAAAAACAACAAAAAAAAAACAGCGCAACCCTGATATATTAACGTTGGATAAGGGCTTTAAACTTGCCGCTGCGCGTCCAAGTAGCGGAATATCCAGAGAGGCGGCGAGGTCGGAGCAGGAATCCGAGAGAGTTTAGGTTTTGCGTGCGCCGCTTGTTGCTAGTTGTTGTAGTTCCAGCGGAGGTGCAGGAGTGTCCTGTGGTAACCTCTGCTCTGCACCCGACGGCCTCTCCTCCCTCCCTCTCCCTCTCTCTCTCTCTCTCTCTCTCTCTCTATGGTTGATGAAGGACACCAGCTGCGCACGAGCTCCACCTACCTGCCCCGCGCGTGCCTCCAAAACTCACCCCTGCCTGCAGCTAATACTTAAAAGTAACAGTTTTTACATTATTCTAATTATGCTATTGTAATAGCTACATGTGTTGACAGCATGTTGCATGCTTGAGTAGGCCATACATTTAATATGTCTCTATTTATTGACTTGTTACAGTGTTTTAAAATTGAAAAAAAAAAAAAAAAAATCACTTCTAAACTCACCCCTGCCTGCAGCATTAGCCTAGCTGTGGCTAAATTGTGTCTAATACATAACAGTAACAGTTTTTACATTATTTTAGTTTTGCTATTATAATAGTTATACATGGTGAGAGCATGTTGCCTATTTAAGTATGTCATATATTTGAGGTATCTCTACTTATTTACTTGTTACAGTGTTTTAAAATTCAAAATTCACCCCTGCTTGCATCATTGACCTAAATGTAGCTAAATTGTGGCTAATACATAAAAGTACCAATCTGTTTATTAAAATCTATTTATTATTGTTGTGAACTCGATGTTGTGCACTTGAGGTATACATGTATATATTTCCCTGTTATGGTATTTTAAAATTCAAAATCACATCTCAACTCCCCCCTGACCGTAGCATTAGCTAGCCTAAATGTGGCTAATACATAACAATCTGTATATTATTTTAATTAGGATAACTGTTTTAAGTGGTGTGGTCATATTGTGTACTTAAGTAGGTCAGATATTTGAGGTATCTCTAAAAGTTGAAAGTCAGTTTATTTATCAATTTATTTATTGAGAGTTTTGTTAAATTCGTATGATGCAAATTTAATCTGGTTCATCATCAGCACACATGTTTTTTATTGAAACAGCCGAGCAGTTATCAGATGACCAACTAAGATGCTTTTTGCATGTTTTTGTTGTTGTTTTTATACATAAAATGCCATAATTTAATATGTAATACAACAATGACGGTTACAATCTGTACAATTTGCAGATAAAGTGATTGCTTGTCATGTGGCATTTAAATTCTGTATTTAAAGTATGCCATTGAAATATGAGATATGACTATATGTATATATTTAGATGACTTACAATTCCAAAAAAAAACACTTGGCTGCAGCTACTTCAATGTAAAGGACTGTTTTTCCAAAATGGTGCCTCTAAATTGTGCTTCTGTGTACTGACGGAATTTTAGATTTACCCATGTGCAAAGGGAATTTCAAAGGACAAATAAAGAGATCAGACAAAATAAAATCAAAGTCGTACACTGGCGTTTCTGGAAGCATGAGATAAATCCCATAGAGCACCAATGAGACGCTGTGAAGCATGAACTGAAAGCATTTGCTGCCTGAAACGCGTATGACAGCTGCCTGTCACATAAATAGTTGTTTCCATGCACAGACTTTGTCTAACTATCATCTTTAGTGATGCTGGGATGTGTAACTGACTAAATGCATTTTAAATTATAGTCTTCAAACTATATTTACATGATTTTATCATCGCATCATGTCCATAGCGCAGAATGTTTGCAGCAGACTTTATTTAAAATATCTGTTTGCATGAATTTTTGCATGTGCAGATGCAGAGGCATATGAGCATCCATTCATGCATACATACGCCCACACACAAAGCCTAAACCCTTTTTCCAGAGTATATGTCCTTGCTGTAAGGTCTCTCCATATTGATTCACTTCTGGTTAAAATATGAGCAGAGAAACGGGAAACACGTCAAGTTCATTGCTGCCCGTTAATTGATGCAAGACATTAAATCTTTAACAGCCACAGAGGCAGGGGGTGAGGTGAATGTTGGGGATTGGGTGGAAACAAAGAGCAGCAGGAGGAGGAGGATGATGGAGATGAAGGTTAAAGGGTTAAATGTGAAAGCAGCATTAGTGCCTGAAAGAAAATGATCAATTTTATGATGTGAAGAAATCGCATAGGGCGCAACGAGATTGTGTGCTGGAAAAGTATTACACTCTGTAATGTAGTGTGAAGATCCTCAGTCATCTAGGTCAGGGTTATCTTATTCTTTCCCCTCCACCTCCCTAGAAAAATGAATTGTTTTTAGTTTTCTTGAAGGCGTTTCACATTTCATCCAAGAGGCTTCTTTAGTTCTAACTGACTGCAGGGGAGTATGACGCTCACCTGAAACTCACATATCAGCTTTGTAACTGATCCAGTACTCACCTTCACTTGGAGGGGTGCCCTGTTAATTGTTCACCAGAGAACCACTAATCATAATGACTCAGGTTAATCTCAGCAACGTCACCTTTATGTTTTTTCATCTTTCCAAATAGTGAAGATGTTAAGAGCGTTTATATGGAGGCCCGCTGTAGGGTAGAATACAGCAAGAGAAAAGATTTTGTACAACTTTGTGTCTGGTTTTTGCTTATATTCCACAAACTAGTTTGTGTTTCTGTCTCATTGTCATAATACTAATCTTAAACTAAAGCTAATTCAAACCAGAATCAAGATGCAACACATCAAACATTTGCACAGATCACCTTCTGCAAAATTTCGGCAAAGGTTTTAGTTGCCTTTATTAAAAGTCAAACAGGAAGTAGAAACAAAAATTAAACAGACTCGCAAAAAAGATACAGCGCTAACTGACTTTTGGGTGGCGTCTTTACAGAGTGAGTCAGACTGACAAGAGTGCAATTATAAATGGCTCACACCAGCGTGGGCTACGTACGTAGTAGGGGTGGGGAAAAATCATGTTTTGGGTCGATCGTGAACAACTTCTGTACCTCAGTTTCGCGAGGTGGCAAAAAAAAACATTCAAGTTTGTTCAGTGAACTATCACTGTCATCTGATGTGCATGTATACAACTTGTATTTCAAGCTGCATTTAAAAAAATTGTGAACTATGTAGAATATCGCAATATATCACAATATCATAATAATGTATGGTACTGTGACTCAAGTATCGTGATACATATCGTATCGTATCATTGCCAATATCCACCCCTAGTACGTAGGTTACAGTGTCCGTCTCCCGCAGAGGTAAAAATCCTGCTTGGCCTTCGACCCAAGTCCTTTCCCGAAGTGAAAATCAGTCAAAATGTTGACTGTGTACCTCTGAAGATCTAAAACTCAAACTCAAAGTAGCCTCCAGAAATACGAGATGGTAGCCAACACATAGACCATGACATACTGGGTTCATATCGACAGTACAAACAAACAGTTCAAGAAACGCTATGCTCAGCAGTCCTCTGACAGGCTTGGCACACTACCTGCTCCCTCCCTCCCTTTCTTTCTTTCTTTCTTTCTTTCTTTCTTTCTTTCTTTCTTTCTTTCTTTCTTTCTGACACATATTCAAGTCTTCCACGTCAAACCGTCTTCTACCTAGAGTCTTTAATCTGGCGTCTAAGCTCCAAGCAGCTAGAATAAACATGTATAGGCAGACAGAGAGGCAGCCGAGATTGCCCTGTTGTGGTTTATGCATGTGTGTTTTTTTTTTTTCCCAGCACAGTTAGCAGAGACGTTTCTCAAAGAAGGAGATGTGTGAACGAGCGAGCGGTTGATGGGGCATGAGGGATGGCAAGAGGAAAGGGGAGGTAAGAGACAGCAGCGTGAAATTTAGATTATGTGCACAGCTTGAATAAGTTTTGTCATCTTATTTGGTCATTTTGTTTCTCCACTTCCTCCCGTTGGCACACACTAGTATCCTGGGACATTATGGATGACCCACCCACATTTCTGCTAGACTCACTCGCGTTTGATTACCTTGATTACAAAGAAATGTTAGATTATACACTGCACTTATTTTAAAATGACTACTTTACGACGCGTCACAGAACGGTTGTCAGTGGCAACTGTCAAACATCATGACGTCACATCCTGTTTTTATAGCTTCAAATTACTAATACACGATGACGTTGATGTTACTAGGGGATAAGATTTCTCACCAACATCCTACTTGCAGACAACCTACCAACCCGACATGAGTTTGTGGATTACAGTTAGCGTTAGCAGCACTAATAGAGAGTTTAGTTTTTATAAAATACAACAATAGAGTGGATCCTGGGTGGAATGTATACGAATAAGAAATGAAGATTGGATGTATACACCATCAGATGTGTACCCTGGGCCACAACAGTTGTGGATATAAAATGAATTGAAAATAAAAACAGTCTACCTCAGCAGCACAACTGCTATGCACATTGCATCCACATTGTGTCCTTATCTGTTGTTTCTCAGACAAGAACAAGATCAGCATTGACTCAGCGCAACACTCACTACTAAGAAAACATTGTAATTACAGTGTTATAACACACTGGAGTACATTTCTACATCATGGGAACCTTGTGAGAAATTAAACCGCTGGAAAATAGGAAATTAACTCAGCTATTTCGACACATTATTGTTTCGAAACAGTCGGGCTGGCAGCTCTGTGAAGCTGGACAGATGGTCATCATGCTAACATTGACACAATAACGGTAATAATACTGATGTTTAGCAGGTATATTAAATAGCAACAAAGTTTAGCTAGCGTGTGCTGTTTATTAATTGTAGCAAAAACATTTTGGGAATGTCTTAAGATCCTGGAATAATTTTGCATGATGCCTAGTATTGGACAAATTACACATCCTCCTGAGACCCTAAGTCCTCGTATGGGGACATTAAGTTTTAGGTTTTATTGCAGCTCATTCTCCTTCATTTAAACCCATTGTCTTCATTAGTGGTTGCAAAGGTTAAAACATATTTATTTATTCTTATTAACGTTTGATTTAGTTAGTTTGATATGATGCGAGAATACAGCAAATTAGGAATTTTTGCTTATTAGCAAGTACTCATTTGAGGACGTTGGGTCTTCATTGTTTGCAATTCCGTCATTGCACAGCCTTGTTCAGGTATTAAAGTGAACACTTTTATATTTTGTCACATTGGTGACTTCTTTGTAATATGAATAATGAAATAATACCAGTGTCTACATATGAGGGCATCATGTTTTTTGTTTTTTGTTTTTTGTTTTTTTTTTCCAAAAACTACTACTTCCTTTTAAAAGGTGATGCTTAGTTTTTATACGTTTTTGGTCCTCCTAATCCCAAATTAATTTGAACAAATTAAAAATGCAGACCAAATAAAAGCTTGTTTCACAGGAGGTTAATGATGGCACAAAATGAAAAGTCAGTGTATAACTGTTGTCTACACAAAATTTAATGTAATTTATCAAAAATAAGCACGGCCGAGAGTCCATTATTCATGATAACGCCAATATTGTGCATCACTGAAATAAAACAAGAGTTTCCTTCCACACTCAGCTTTTGTTGGTATCAGTCTGAATTGACACTTTGCAGTTTCCCTTTCTCTTCTCGTTTAAGCGCACATTCAAATTGAGGTAACATTTTGACCAGGCACCCAGCATGAAATACAACTCGAGAAGTAATAAAACCCCACAGACCAGAGCAGAGCACAGAGGGATTAAATCAAGCGTCGTAAAAAGAACATCAATACAAAGAGGCTAGGGCGTTCGCGAAAGAGTGAAGAGCGTGAATGGAAGGGTGTGAATCCTGAAGGATGAAGGTAAAAGGTCACATCAGGGTCAGTTTCACACTTCACTGAAAACCTACAGTCATGCTTCTTTTTGAAAGGTTAGTTTGAGTGACTTTCTGTTGACACAAAACACCAAAAGAAATTTAAGCTATCCAGACTCGATGCATTTTTTCCTTTGACTGTACATTATGACCACCTTCCTAATGTTGTGTGTCACACTACTTATCTCTAAAATAGTTGTAATAGTCAGTGTGTTTACATGCACATAAAAAACAAAAAGCGAATTATTGCCTTAATCGCACTCTAGCTGGACAACGCAAGTGCATGTAAACATGTCACTCCGACTAAAATCGGAGTTCTCTTTATCCGATTACGACACCCAGATAATGCGACTGGAATTCGGTTTTCTCCGCCATGTATACGCCTTAATCGGACTTCAACCGGATAACGTGTGTGCGTATGCTCCACAACCGCTGCACTGGCACGTGACCCCGGGCACAAAAACATCGAAGACAGCTGATCACAGAAAAGGATGGTAAATGTGGAGGGATAGCGCATATCTTATCTGCACCATAAGCACTGAGTACATTTCGTACGAGATTAAAAAAGCTGTACTATTATCCGTCTGGTTGTTGTTTGAAATGGCGGTCTGCCACATGAACAACTCTAGTTTATTTTATGACGTAATAGGTGAACCAGAAAACGGACTGTATTAACATGGTATTAACCGGCTGAAAAGACACATATCGCCACCTAGTGCAGAGGAGGAGGACATGTTCCAGTCAGTTTTCTCTGTTGCATGTAAACTGGGACAACGACTGTAGTCAGAAAGTCGAATTTTGAGCATAGCTCGATTAAGCTCAATCAAGCCTGTAAACACATTGATTGTGAGCATGTCCTGAGGGGTCTTTGGGTCCTATGGGTCGAGGGGAGGGGCCTCTGTGGATCATCCCACAGATACTTGATCAGATTAGGATCTTGTGAATTTGGCTGCCAGTTCAACACCTTATGCTGTTTTTCATGGTTTTTGAGTTGTTCCTGAACCGAGTGTCATTGCTGTGGGGTTAGGATGGGGCTGCTTGGTCTGGTCTAGGTGGGTGCTACGTGTCTGAGTAACATCTACACGAATATCAAGTCCAAATGTTTCTCAGCAGATTGTCACAAGATGGTGAATGCTATTTACTTCTCTTGTCAGTGGTTTCAGTGTTGAGGCTGATCGGCGTATGTGTGATATTGGCACAGAATGCAGTGTATGTATGTTCTATAGCGTAGAAATTTAGGTCAATATAATAACAAATGAACACATTTGTCTTTGTTTTTCCCAAACTGTCAAGTCAAAGGGGAAAAGAAGAGGGTTTCCAAATGAAAATGGAGGTGAGGAGAAAACGTAGGAGAAATCAGGAAGGTTATGAGGAAAGGCAGGGAAGACGGGGAGAGGAGATCAAAGGAGGGCTCCTGCTTATAGTAACTGTCTCCTCCATTATTCATCAGACAGCTGTGCTGCAAGTAGGTTAAACTTCTCACAGAGACAGAGATGAGGGAAGACACAGTCATGTACCGGCTGGAACACAGGAATGATGATGGAAATGAAGAGGAAGCGAATGACGATTGAGTGAAACAGGATGGGTGAGTGTGAGACACGTAGAAAGGAAGGTTTGGGGAGAGACAGGGAAGCAGAGGAAAGAGGGGTGAGTGGACAAGAAGGGGAAAAAAGATGAAAAGGAAAAGGCAGGCGAATAGGAAGCAAGTGAACATTATTAAACTGAACTTTTATTCTGTGTGCCTGGGGCTATGAGAAAAACATACAGACCCGTGCACGCTAAGAGGCATTTATGGTTGACATCACACATAACGTACAGCACAGAAACGATCACGCAATGTTGGGAGGAGGCAGAGCATTTGCAAGCAGGGCACATGCACCGTGTTTAGTGTGCATCACATGTGAAGCAGGCTGTGTTTGCACATTTACAGCGTTTTCTTCAAATGTTTTCCAGGCCTTGTGGTTGTTGAACCCTGGTGCACTTTACAGAAGTGTGAGAAAGGAATAGAAAGAAAACCACAGAAAGAAAACTGTATTTCTTTTTAATTTCATATCTGCTGCCCTAAGGATTCTGGTGAAAAAGGCGACGTCATCAGTAAAGAAGTTGATCCTGTCTCAAATTTTGCTGCCGTGTAAGAATATATTTGTTTTCTCTACTTTGCAATCATTGTAATAGATAAATAATAAATAGTAAAATATGAAAAACACGGTTATAAATTGTAAAATATAGAAAGGACAATGCTATGTCCTATGATAAGTGTTCAAAACACAGGGCTAGCTCTCAAAATAGTTAACCGGGTTTATCAGCTCGGCTTCAATATGAACAGAAATGCCTCATCGACCCGCCAATTTACACAATGACATTAATGTTACGTTCTGATTTTGTCATTGGACGGCCTGACAGACAGCGTCATTGTAGAAGCTCCAGGGGTGCAAGCAGCTCAAAAACAGAGCAAAGTTCTGAGGATTTTTGTCCATTTTTCAATCAAACAAATTGTTGCAAAATTGCAAAAGTGTTGCAACACAATTGTTAATGGAAGCGCATAGGTGAATTAGCCCTATGTTATGTTCAGGAAATCACACCCTTAGCCCTTGTGGTGTGTACCCTAACTTGTCAACCATCACATTGCCCGCATCCTGTGCTTCATTGTCTATTATGTGTAGAGGTTTATGGTTAGAGCTGAGCCATCCCATCACAGAGCTAACACAGAAAGACAAACAATCATTTACACTCACGTGCACACCTACGGTCCATTTAGAATCGCTTATTAGCCTAATGCGCATTTCTTTGAAGGGAGCTGGAGCTGGAGAAATAGGCTTGTCTGTATGTCACGGCCAGTAATGTGAGCATCAGTTCATTAGCGTGTGAAAAGCTGCATCCCATGTAAATGCTTTTATATAACTCCTTTCTACCTACTGGTGCTCAAAGCGCTTTTAGAGTCACTGATGCATCTACCCATTCACTCACACACCAGTGTCACGCACTGGGAGCAACTGGGGGTTCAGTGTCTTGCTCAAGAACCCTCTGGTTTTTGCACAACCAACTCTACCTACTGAGCCACAGTCGCCTCTGAGCACATGTACAGCCTACTGTACAGTATCGCGTTGCGTGTTATGTCAAGTCAAGTGGGGTGGTGTGGATTTATGTGGATGGGCATGTGCCTTCTTAATATAGCACATGATGATGCTCCTCTGGTGTGTGTGTGTGTGTGTGTGTGTGTGTGTGTGTGTGTTCTGAACTGCTGGTGGATATCCCTTTGTTGGTGTTATAAACGGGTCAGCGAGAGGCAAATCCCAGGAGTGAGAAAAAAGACGTGCGACACGGGGCTACAGCTGTGCTTTAAAGTTTAATTAAAAAAAAAAAAAAAAAAAGCCAGGATGTTGGAAGTATTCAGTTGTGTTTTGACACATTAGATAAAGAGAACAAACTGTACAGTATAAAAATCTCTTTATTTAAACCACATATTCTTACGGCATATATTGGTGTTGATAATCCAAATGCATGGTCACTACATATATATGTTAAGACAAATGAATCAAAAAAAGCATAAATAAATGGTGAAAAGTACAAATGCTTTTTTTAAAAATTGGAAAACAAAGAAAAAAATATATTTTCAGATGGGATTTGTTTTTTGTTTTTTCATTAGTTAATCATCTACATATAATATTCGAAATCAATCCCGCTGTCTTGATATAATATATGTTATGATAAAGGATGACAGGCATGCATGCAGACATGCATTTAAAATATTAAAGAATGCACGTAGACTATCGTTCTTGCAACAAGCTCTAATATGCAGCCGGGTTGGTGCAAAGAGCTGGACATTTCCAGGACGGTTCTCCCTGCAGAGAATTACAACTATAGATGATGTAAGGGAACTAGCGTTACACTTGTTTGCGCATGCTCGCTACACGATTATGCCCTGTACACGCTGTACTATACGTGCAGCTCTTAAGTCAGGGCTCTGAGGGTAAATCCAGGAACAAGCTTCTCTTCTGTTGTGTGAGTGTGTGTGTGTGAGTGTGTGTTTGTGTGTGTCCTTTGCGTGAGAAGAGTGGAATAACAGATCAAGCTAAATTTAGTAATTAAACGTGACGAGTACATGAGGGTCCACGCGCACACACGCACGCGCGCACACACACAAAGTGAATTTTCTACACCGCTGCAGAATTCCTGACCTTGTCTTTAAATGTGTCTGTGTTCAGTGTGCGTTTGTGAGACGGATGGACAGCGGGATCCCAGCGGGGGACGCCACAGTTTTCAGTATAGAGCGTACGGCTTTGCCTGTTGAGGAGTCACGTGGGCAGTCGGCTAAGGATGCGGCCTGAAACCCTGCTACTAGAAGTGACATATGCACAGATCAGCCATAACAGTGAAACCACTGACAGGAGACGTGAATAACATTCACCATCTTGTGGCAGTTTAATGTTCTGCTGGGAAACTTATGGACCTGGCTTTCATTTGTGTTGATGCTACTTAGACATGTACCACCCACCTAGACCAGACCAGACACCCCCACCCCAGAGTCAGTGACACTCCTTTATGGTTCCAGACATCCTCAGCGGGATGCAGTCTGACACAGGCACATGGGCACAAAAACACTTCAGGAACAACTAAAAAAACATGAAGGACAACACACAGTGTTGACCTGGCCTCCAAATTCACTACATCAAGTATCTGTGGGGTGATCCACAGAGAACCCTCCCCTCGACCCTTGGGGACCAAAGGCTGCGACACAATATTAGGCAGGTGGTTTTAATATTGTGGCTGATCCTTGCCCTTTTCAAAGTGATATACCACATTTAAACGCTTTGAACAAAAGCAAAAATGTTGCTTTTTTGCAAAGCCAGTGATATGTACTTGGTTTGCACTTATGCTTTGTGTATTTGTATATTTGCTGACATACTACGTGTAGGGCACGGAATATATATATATATATATTTTTTTTTTGCACGCATAATCACGTGTTCACAACATTTTCTACTGGTTGAGAGAGGAATTCATTCAGCAGATTGACTAAGGATGAACTATTTTACTGTAATTATTGTAGAATAATCCCGCACTAGTAGTAAAACAGGTTTGCATGGCACTGTGTTAGCTTTGCCAGCTGATGTAGAAATCCAGGGACATTCACATAAAAACCAAACAAAAAAACAAAAAAACAAATTCAATATTATTAAGATGAAATGAAGAAATTTATGAATTTATTTTCACCCTTTTTCATATTTAAACATATTTAAACAGCTATATCTGTAATGTCAATAGCAGCGCGACAGCGCCCATGACAACATTTTTTTTGGCACAAGTCCTCTCTGAAACAGTGTCTCAACCAAATACTGTGCAATCAAATACACCGCTATGCCGTTATATTAAAAATTCATATCAAAATAAAATAAAAAAATTCGGTATTCGGTATCAACTGGTATACCACCCAGCCCTAACTATGGGTGCTGCAGCCCCTTCTCTGCATCTATAGTTTGATGCCTCTTAAGTTGAGACTTTGCACCTTTGCGCTTCATTTTGCATGTTGTGAAACTTCCGTAAAATTCCGTGTAAAACCTAGAAGGAAAATTATGTTTTACACCACAAAAACCTATCGCTAACCAGGGTGGTAGACAAAAAAAGAAAGAGTCACCTGAATAAAAAAAAAAAAAAAATCAGATTCATGAGTAGGCGTCGTACTGAACATTGTGACACAGACAGAGACAGAGAGGTTACATAAAAAGGAAGAGGGACCGCAGGGGTTGAAAAGGAAACAGACAAAGACGACAAGCTGAGCTCTTTGACCCCGTTACCAGTGGGGTAGTAATGTGTGTGAAACATGCCCAGAGTTTAGTGCGCTGCGCTAAACTAGTTACACAATGTGCCCATAACTGTAGTCAGTCATCACGCCAGCAGATGCACGGCTCGCAGCCCATTCAACCACCCCCCCGACGCCACCTCCAAAGCAAAGATTCTCCTTTTTAATCCAGCGGGTTTTGAGATTTCATTTCATCTTATCAGTTCATGGATTCCCTGCAACAATAAAGCCTCTTGTACACAGATACAAACATGTGTGCCCCTTGGCTCTCATTCCTGCACATGACAGGCAGGCTGTGTGCAAATGCACTGCTGTCACTGGCCTCTCTGTCTCAGCCAAACAGGGGAATTGTAGGGGAATCCCATCGTGTCACAGCTCTCCCATTGTTTCACTTCCCATCTGCTTCAGGCATTGAGTCTTCCCCCCTCACCACCACCTCCACCACCACCTTCATCGACATCTTCCTCGCTCAATCCCTTTACTTCCTGTGTCTCCTTCTTGCTTCCTTTCCTACCTGGCACTTGTTTCTCTGACAGGCTCCTCAAAAGGAAAACATTTTCTTATTTCAAATTAGATACTGACGGGAACCTTTAAAGGTGCAGATAAGGATTGTCGAAAGCAAAGCGTGGAAGTGTTGCGAGGCTGGTTGAATCCATACGGACGCCAATAATCAGAATAATTGACCATTGCGAACAAAAAATGCCTTATGTAACCAGGGCTCTGATTATGTTCCCGGGAGGGACAGAAAAGTCGAGCCAGCGCTGGTGTGTGGCTGTTACAATTTTTTGTGAAACCTCAGAAAAGTTGAAGCTTGTTGGACGCCTCTGCGATTGAAACGCTCAAAACTTTTTGCCTCCAACAACGCGGAATTGAAAAAAGTCAGTCCAACGCACTCTTCTTCTTACGCAGTCATGTTACCATCTTACACTGATCATGCATAACATTATGACCAACTTCCTAATATTGTGTAGATCTCCCTTGTGCCTCAGGGAGTTCTGTCGTCAGTCCATTCCATTCCCATGTCCATGAGAGAATGGACACGGGCCTTCTATTGTTAGCGGGGGACCTTTGAGTCCTATGGGTTGAAGGGAGGGGCCTCTGTGAATCATCCCACAGATACACAGATGATCATTTTGGGATCTAGTGAATTGGATGCCAGATAAACACCCTTTCCTGTTCTCCATGTTTTTTTTTTTGTTTTTTTTTAGTTGTTGCTGCTGGGGATGGCTGCTGCCATTAAGGAGTGTCATTGTTATGGGGTGGGGGTTTCAGGTCTGGTCTTGGTGGGTGGTACATGTTGAAGTAACATCCAGACAAATGCCTGGTCCAAAAGTTTCCCAGCAGAACACTGAACTGTCACAAGATGGTCAATGTCATTGACTTCTCCTGTCAGTGGTCATAATGTTGTGGCTGATCTGTGTATGTCTTCATCAGATTCAACCTTCCACAGCGAGGTAGAGCTACTTTGAACATGCCCCAAAAAATACATTCTGACTGATGGGCTGGAATCAGATGGAGGCCTTTTAGGGAGGTTGTGGGGTAGATGGACGGGTCATAAAAGTATGTGACTTCCCGGTTCTATCAATCAAAGCTGGTTTCTCATAACTATAAGTAAATTTTGTGTGTTATTATTACATTTTCGGAGCAAGCAGTTAATATTGGTGTTTTATCTTGTGTTTTATTCCAGTACACACAAACCACTTTTTGCAGGAAATAAGCACACATGCTAATAGCTAGCCTACAACTTTGTATCTTAGGATTCCACAGTAGTTGGCAGGCAGACTACTTTTTTACATTTGGACACAGTCAAGCAGTGGTTTGAAATTTTCTTTATCTAATTCTTGTGCTGCTTGATTTCTCATTCTCAGCTCATTTAACTGTCCCATTAGTCAAAATATGAACATTATCTTGGGCAAATTATACGTATGACAGCGAAGTCTACAACAGTTGCTCGCGCTGGTGTCGGCTGAATGCCATCTCGTAACAATGCCATTAACTTCTGTTATAATTTCTGTGCCTGTCGTGTTTCCTTCCTCATATTTGTGTCTTGCATCGAGGGAAGCACCGACCCGAGGCTTCAATCCCGCAAGCCCTTCTGCAGATTGCACTTCCTCTTCTTCCCTTAGCTGACGCCTACAGCAGGATATCCTGTGTCACCAGCCCGCGTAAATGTGAGGTCATCTAAGTGTACGCTATGGGTGTAGACGTCAATCATTCGGCGGGGACACCTTTCAGTGTATCACGTGAGGAAACTGCAGATTCAGATAGCAGGGCGCTTCCTCTTCGAAAATATTAAAACCCGAGAAATTTGAAGGCATACTGGTGATGACAGCAGCTTGCTAAAAGCTGCTGGGGGTTATTATCCAAGCTCAAGGCTCCCTTAGGACAAATAAACTCTACAGCCCAGAGAACGGATGGCTGCTGTCTCTTCCTCTGTCCATGTCTGCCTGCCTCCCAACCCATTTAATCTCACGTCTGTGTCACTCAGAAGAGATGGAGGCAGAAAGAGAGAGAAAAGAGGTTTGATTAATTATTGAGGAATTCAGCACATGGCTTCCCTCTCCCTCTTTATTCTGCCTCTGACCTACATAGTGAACCACCTGATCCTGACTCCAAAACAAACCTACTGACATCGAGCTAGCTTTCCTCCTGCTCTCATGAGCGGGCAGAAGTGCACGAGTGCATTAACGCATCGTTGTGACTCATCGACGAGGAGAATGAGAAAAAAGGAAGAAGAAGTTGTGATGAAGAAATGGATGATGGCTTAGTGCCCTGATCTTTCTTCTAATGAAACCCACCATCCACACATCACCACATCAGCGATTGTGTGTGTGTGCATGTGAGCACAAGCTAATGTACATTCATGTGCGTCCATGTGAGGCATTAAGCTTCTGTCAGGGGGCCCCAAAGTATGCCAGGATTGACGGGAACGTTGGGTCAAAGGGTAAACTCACCTCCCTCATTTTCTTCTGTTTTACTGCCCCCCTCCCCTCTTGCTTGTACATCCCTCCATTACATCTCTTTCACACTCCCTCTGGAGGCAACAGTGAATTTGTTCATTTTAGGAAATTAAATGAAAAAGGCAACCGTCATAAATGAAAGCAAAAAATACAATTATCTAACTATAAAAATAGCGCATCGACCCAGGTTTTTCGTGCAATGTGAAAGGGACCCGGGTTGAATCGACTCAGGATTTTATCGGATCAGCTCAGCTCACTGGACGGTCTGTCAGACTGTGTCCTTGTAGAAGCTCCAGGGCTGCGAGCAGCTCAAAAACAGAGCAGAGTTTTGGTCTACTCCATTGCATTGCTACACGATCGTTAATGGAAGCACATAGGTGAATTAGTCCTAACGCATGTTCAGGAAATTGCACCGATCGAGGAATGCATGTGTGGCTGTGTTTATATATGTGATATGGCACACTTTTTTTATCTTCTGTTATCCGTGTGGTGAGAATACCAGAGTCTGGGAGGGCTGGAGGCATTTCAACTGTCTTCCCGTCGGTACAAACAGTAGTGTGTAAAAGAATGACAAGCGTGGCACAGTCAGGCCACTAATTAACCAAGAACAATAGCTCATATCTTGTTAGGACCCTGACAGATTAGGTTAGGGACAGGGTAGTGTGTCCTATTTGGACACGCTGAGACATGGGCACAGGCTTTATCTCAGTCCTCAGGTTAGAGGACTAAAAAAGACCATGTCAGCAATCGCAGGCCTCCTGGAAACAGGCAAGAAAGGCTCTAGGAAATAAAGGTAAGTGAAGAGTTAATGAAAATATTAATAGGTACTCTCCATAGGGTTCCCACCTGGAAGAAGAGGTAATTTAAAATTATGGAGCAAAACCGAATATTAAAAGAAATAAGCGCTAAACAGAAAAGTGCCATAAAATAAGTGAGAAAAAAGTAAAACATGCAGAACACTGCAAACTCAAGTGCATCAAGGTTAAGGGGAAAACAGTCAAACAATCAAACTCTTCATCTCAAAACGCAAGGCATGAATTAAATAAATAAATAAAGCAGATAAAGTAATGTATAAAATAATGTTTAAAGTATCATGTTTTGCTTCCTGTTCCAAAGGAATCCAAGGATGTGTTAGGGTTAGGGTTAGGGTTAGGGTTGATCAGAGTAGGCCAATGATTTAAAGTACCCAGTCCTAATTTTGTATTAAAAAAAGTAGAAATCATCAAGGTAGGGGAATCTGTAGCACCCAGGTCTGCTTTGGTTTAGCTGTGGGACTCTTGGGGGACTTTTTTTTTTTTTTTTTTTTTTTTTGTGAAGACAATGTCACGTTTTTTAGATTTAACATTTATCTTTTGTCACAGTCATATGGAATAGCAGCTATAAATAGGCAGTTTTACCCTTAACATGCTACTCGTCTACTCGTCTACTTCTATTTTTCTCTCTCTCCCTTTTCCTCAATGCCCATATCTGTCTACCTCTCCTTAATGAGTCTTTGTGAGGGACAGTAGCCTTTTAGTAAGGAGAGGAGTTAATGGCTTTCCTGATGGCTGCTGTTAATGTCTTTGGGCTAATGGCCTTGGCCACCGCTGATGATAACCATGAACTAATAGCATGAATGACAGATAGCCCACTGCTTTCAGACTCATGCTCAGACTCTCTATAAAGAATAGATAGATAGTCTCAGGGGAGCAACTAGGAAGTTTTCCTCCTGAATATAGCTATAATACCCAAAGGAGACATCTTTACTGTGATTAAAGATGAAGGTGGCGTAACTGGGTAAAATGCGCAGCAGATAGAAACGATTCTGTTATAGAGATTTCACAACACTCAACCAAGAAACACATCCAATAATAATAGTGATTGTTGGATTTTAAGTACAGAGCACATCTGATGATAAAATATCTACTAATATCAAGTAGTGTGGTTACACCTATAAAGCTAATGACAAATATTTCTGTTTAGTTCATTGCGGGTTGGAGACTTAAATGCTTGGAGCAATGGACCAATGCCCATTCTAGACATTGCCAGAGCTGCAAGTGGATATGTGGATAACAGATAATGAATATCTGGGTCAAGACTGCCTGTTCTGTGTGCTGGTCATTGTTAGCAGTCCAACTGGCAACTTGAGACTCATGAATAGAGCGTGAGTTGAGAGCCTCTGGTTTCAGCGCATTTCAAATGAAAATGTGGCTGACATGTTTTCAAGGTAAAGCATAAGATCTTGACAGATGTTAGTGGTGCCCATGAGACCAGACTGGCTTCACAAATCTTCACAAATCCCACACACAGTTTCCTACTGTATCTTCAATTTGAGAACATCATTCTCTGTGGTGAAGGTCTTTCTTAACGTGGTAAGGTTCCATCTTATCAGATCATGAACAGAAATTAAATCTCGTCAGTGAATTCTGGGTCTAGCCCAGGGCCTCCAACAAGCTGGGTGTGTCTGGTAAACCTGCAGAGGCATCCAGGAGGCTCCCTCACCAGAAGAACCTGAACGCACCTCAAATGGCCCATTTGAGTGAATGAGTGGCTAAACTTTGAGCATCAAATCTAATCTCCCTTATGCTTCCTCCCTAATGTAGCATTTGCTATCCCTTTTCTGTCATTGCTAATGATTCAATAAATGTGAATGGCAGACTGCAACTTCCTACGTTTAATAACCTCCTAAAATTCAAGATCAAGTCTGACATCTATGTTCAAAATATTTCCAAACACTGTGAAAGTAGTCAGCAGAAATCTTATTCATTCACATGAGTCTGTTTAAGAAAAATCCCATCAGTCCACAAGCCAGACCAATTCTAAGCAGAGGACGATTTAAAAATGTGTGATGCTGTGTACAATGTGTGATATGAAAATCCTTTAGAAAGGACGACTTTTACATCTTAAGCTCCAGTTAGAAGGTCATCCGCCATCATAATGAAGAAGAGTCGGGGGCCGGGTGGAGCAATGAAAAGCTAAGCGTCCCGCAGAGGCAGGGCCACTTGATAGAGACATGCCATTAGAGTGACATACAGTCATTAGCCAGCTCAGCTCTTTGCTGCCAGCCCGATATGCGCTGTAGCAGTTAGCATTCAGTGTGTGTTAATGGGGTAATTCCCATTCAGCTGGGATAGCAGCCTTATGAGCGATGTGTCACCTCTATCGTCAGCTAGTGTAGCAGCAATGCCATAATTTCTCCACTCTTTCCTGCATTAAATGGCACTCAATCTTTGCCAAGAACGTACCCCCGCTCCTCCATTTTCCTCTCGGCCCTAAATCACACCTCACTGTCTCTATTACCCCTCAGCTGCTCCCTAAATCACTTTCCCCTCTATGTTCGGTTTCTCCTCTACTTCACTGAACACCCTTTTCCTCTTGTGTGTCATCCCTTAACTTTTTTTTTTTATTTTTTATCCATGGTGAGTTGACAGTGACAATAATATAACACTGTAGAGCATTTAAAATATTACTGTGTTGTGAAGGTACATGAGCTAGTGTATGAGGTATATAAATCACAGTATCATCAGCAAAGACATGGATTTGGTTTCGGAAATGGGGTTAGTTTTGACTTGGACAACAAAATAAGAAACTGGCGAGTTTAATGTCAAAGACCAAAAGAAAACCAAAGAGGTAGGCTTTGGTGGCAATTGGCACACCCGCCCGTACCCACTGGTTCATGTTTGTTCCTTTTCAATTGTTCTGTTTCAAAAAGACTTTGACCTTATTGTCTGACCATAGTGAGTTCGCCTTTGCTAATGACATTCATATTTGGAAATGTTAATTTTTACTCCAAAAACAGGTTGATACTGAAACATGATGTGCCTTTGCAGTACTTTTCATCTTCAGGCGCCTGTGGCCCATTTTCTTACCATAAATATTTATTCTCTTCTTCCAGGTGGCTGTAATCACAATGCAGCCCAGTCACTGGCAGCTCAGATGAAAATTTGTTACCCTACATTAGCTGCCAATGTAATCCTAGCTTGCTACACTAGCAGCTAATGTAGCGAGCTAACCTCACACTGAGACGAGACTTCTTTCCCGAGTCTCATCGCCGTCTTTTTTTCATCTTTTTTGAACATGTAGGCTTCAAGGCCCAACTGTCAGTAAATCAAGCCACATATGTCTTCACTTCATTTATTCTTGTAGCTTCCTGCAGATGTACAAAAGGATTTGTGCAATGTTTTCCACACTTTGGTGAGTAAATCTCTTTAAGTGATTGAGATGGACAATAAAAATGCCATTTTGGCATTTTTTATAGCCCTCTCCTGCAAATAAATCCAATAATCAGCTGTATTCCCCTGTAACTGTGTGAAACAACATGGACTCTGGTTTGTATTTGCACATCCAGATCCCTAAATGTCCATCGCTTGTCAAGTTAAGAAATTCCTTGTGAGTCTGTTGCATCATTTTGTTTCTGTCAGTCTTCCTGTGTGTGTGTGTGTTTGTATGTGTGTGTGTATGTGCGTTTCTCTGCTTTCTTTCCCCCTGCCTGCCAGCCCCCCAACCATTCATCCTCCACCTTCTCCCCCTCCTCTTGCACTTAATGTTCTGGGTTTTCATCTGCTGTGGACAGAAAGACCATTTACGTACTATGTGTGTGTGCGTAAAACGGTCCTTCTGCGTCCATTTTGGAAGCTGAGGTGCGTCAGAGCGTGAAGGCTAGCTGTCGCTCTGAATTACATTCAGTTGTTGGCCACTGTGTGTGTGTGTGTCTAGAAACACAGTCCTAATGCTGTAAAACAAAATGAAGGAATCTGTGTCTTTCCGTATTATGTCTCCACCGCCTCTTAATCACCTTAAAAACACATGCTTTTTTCACAGGCTGTTTCTGTGAGGACTGGCACTGATAAAACAAATTTGTTAAACACTAAACCTAACTCGAACCCTGACGAAGTAGAGTATATTCTGCAATTGTTTTCTGAAAACACTCAAACAAGCACTTAAAAGCCAAACTCTCGTAACTTTTCAAGTATGTCGTCACTTCCCAGGTCCAATAGGTCCTGACGAGATTTAAATTTTCCCCTTAAAGAGAGATTCTTAAACATTGCATGCAGAGGGCGTTTGGTATCTTTGAATAACACCACCTGAAAAATATAATGATCTTGGTACGTGCAGCCGAATTTAGAAGTCAGCAACAGAATCCCCCCCAAAAACAAATGTAATGTTATGAATTTGAATTTATGATAATCTTCGGTCACAGAATACCTTTTCAAGTACCGTAGCCACTGTTTTTTCTCAACTGAAATGTTTTTTTTTTCTACCATATATAAAATGTTCAGCTCCCCTTTTCTCCAAAATGCAAGACACTTTGCCTAATTCAAAGTGACAACAGCTGAGGTTGGTACTATGGTTGTGCAAGGTACAAGTTACTCATATTTGTGTAACCAGTGGACCAAGTCAACATGCACAGGACAAATTTGAGTAATCTCTCGTAATCTCTGACACCAACATCTGGAAGAGTTACCGGCAGACTCTGTGATGAAATGCTGGGGTTCTTGCATCAAACCATCTAATCTTGGGCTGAATTTGTACAGGCAACCATGTCCACATCTTCCCCCACTCAAACACCTATACATGACTGTGTCATGACTTTTCTGTATTGCACAGGATGCACAATGCATATTTAATTAACCACTTTTCTACTGTCATGCCTCACTCCACACTCACATGTTGCTGCCATCCTTCCACCTCACATTCCTTCCTGTTTTTCAGTTCTGCTGCTCATGCATGAAACTTAGTGACCTTAATGACTGTATAACTTCATCTCAAATGCAGCTGAACTGCAGAACTTTGTGTTCTTCAGAGATATAGCAGTGGACGAGGGGATCATTCAATTAGCTCGTTCTGAATTTTCATCCAGTTTATCAGAGCAATTGTCCAAGTTTAGCTACCAGATTTAAACAATTATTTTTCTATTTCTGCCAAAGGAGGATAATGTAAGCTTTCGGTGGCAACAGTGTAGAAGAATAATAAACGGTTACACATTCAGAATTGGCGGCAGTGGTTTGTCTGTTGGATTCGACCACGCATGCTCCCCATTGTGCATCAGTAATTCTTGGAACCTGCCAATGAATCCTTGGAGTGACTGACACCCTGATGCCACGGTAATGAGATGAGCAGTGTTATTCACTTCAGCTGTCAGTGGTCTGTGGTTGATCTGTGTATGTGTGTCAAAGTTCACACTGTATGAGAAGCTTGTTCCTGGTCTTAGTAAATTTATAGCTTTTTAAAAAAATACTGTTTTGTATTGTGAAATATATTTAAAAAATGTTGCTATCGTGCACAGGTACAAAGGTTTACATAAAAAAAGTTTATATAATTTTTTTTTATGTGCTTTTGTATAATTTGTGCATAGGTCTGCATCATTGATGTCGAAATGGAGAAGCTGATGTCGTGGGAAGCTGAAATCGGACTGAAGCATGGTTTGGAGGACGATAGGGCGAACTGAGACTACCACAGGCTTCTGTCTGAGCTGCCACAGGGCTGCGGTGGCAGCGTTCTCACACCAGCCACTTCCTCAGCCTTCTCACGCTATGAGGCTCACTGAGCTGTCAGTATCGTTCAGCGCGCATATGCGTGAGGGGACCGTACATATCTCTTCGTGAAAGCTTTAAAGCCAGCCTGCGTTTGGGAACAGATGGTTAGAAACTCATCAGTGACCCAGTTTGTATGTACCATATCAGGGGAACTATTTTCTTCCTCACACAAGTATATTTTCTTTCCAGCTACAGTGTGACTAGATTAGCAAACATGGAATTAATTAATTAAATAAATAAATAAAATAAAAAAAATAATAATACTAATAAAAATAAAAAAGTCAACAAAGAATAGCAAACACACAGATGACTGTTCACCTTGTTTATTCTAAATAAAATATTGCACCAAAATAACTAAAATTGTCGAAATAACAATGAAGATGTTTGTCATGAAGCCCCTGTATCCCTGAAAAGTCGTCTTCGTATTAAAAACCTGTGCTGTGATGACCTCTTGTGGCTGATTCTCGGTATTACACTAAATAAGAAATGGCTAAATCTGCGTTAAACTAGTCTATTCTTTACATTTAGACTTCAGCTTTAACATAATGCATAGAGGCTTGGTACTTATAGAGAGCTTTAAGACATTGAAAGTCATAGGTACCCAAGTTCCTCTATACCTGGAAGCTGACTTCTGCTCTACTGGTTTCATTCTGATGTCTGGATTTGACTCATGTACTTATGCCTTTGACCAAAATTTACATTCATTTTAGTCCTTTTTTTATATATATATATATATATATATATATATATATATATATATATATATATATCAGGTTTAACTTAATTCAGCATATTTTTAGCCGTTGGCCTTGAGTCATAACGTCTGGTATTTAAAATGAATACCATATTAACACTTAGCTACATAGGGTGCACCTGTAGTTGTGAGCAAACCACCATTTACTGTATAATAGGCAGATTATGCTATTTGTTTTTCATACCTCTAGTGCATATTCCACAATGCAGTGCACCGGAAATTATACTAAAAAATAGTCTACATTGTCATGTGCATTTTAATTGTGCTACACTATTATGCTGCCACCTTAATACAGACGTCTTCAACTGTGGGCGTGTCTAGCCCATTTTTAGGGGTGATGATCTACCTCGTTTACCACTCCTACTTATTCACTGTGTTATCCACTGTATTTGTACTATTGCATTTTGTATTCAGTATATTGTATCCTATTTTAAAGCCTGACCAGGGACAGATTCAGCAAATTAGCTCAAGCTAGATGTCTTGTATGCATCGCATTTCTTTGTGGCATTGTCCCTGTTAAATAAACATTAAAATAAAAAATAAAATAAAGCTCTGACAAAAGAATCGTCCTGGTCTTCAACATTAAGCAGAAATCAGAATTGTCAGGTACTTTCTCAGTGACATGAGACATGTTCATGACTTGTTTCTTTCTTGGGACCCAGTGTTTTTTTTTTACAAATTATCCCTGGCTTACTGGCCATCAATGCAATTGGAATAAATGAAAACAAAAAACACAAAAAACTAAAGGTTGCATAATATACAAACACATTGATGCAGCTTTGGCATTGAAAAAAAAAGTATATAAATGATAAAATAAAATCTCTTTAGTGTGAGATGTGAACTTGAATGAACTTTGAATCTAGTGCTCAAAGCATTCGTACAATTTACCTACAAGTGTTTTAGCCTGAGAAGAAACGGAAAGCGAAAGTGAGGTACACCACAGGAATAAAAACAGTTTTGCTCATATTGCACAGAACTCTCAGTCACAGTGACTCTCAGTCATGGGGAGCGCACAACAGCGGAACTTGTTCTATCTGAGTATCGGTGAGATGCCATTTTACGTTTACATTCTTCTTCCTTTACCATTATAATATTCCCTCGATAAGAAAAGATAAGATAAGATAAGATAAGATAAGATAAGATAAGATAAGATAAGATAAGATAAGATAAGATCTTACAGTTCCACGTCTTACAGTTTTATGACCGACTGTTTTCCTTCAACAGCCTTACTTTCTATCTCATCTCGTGCTGCTGCAGGTCAGTCATATATATATATATATATATATATATATATATATATATATAAATGTAAATATAAAGATTAAAAACTCAAGAATAATATAAAGAATATAAAGATTATAAAGTAAATAATTTACAGAGCTTCTGAAACTTATGTTCTTTTCTTTTTTCTCAGATAGTCAAGTCAGATTAGTTGACTTTATTCTGTGCTCTGGAAGAGTTGAAAGATACCACAATAACTCCTGGAGAACAGTCTGTGATGTTAACTGGGACTTTAATGAAGCTACTAAGGTTTGTACAGAGCTGGGCTGTGGGACGGCAGTGAGCGCCACTCAAGAATTTGGAGTACACAACTGTCGACACACCAAGGACGCCAGTGTTATCTGTTCAGGTAAATATTTTTCATTGTTTTTACCCATTAACAGGCTGTTAGAGAAAAGTTCATATGAGAAAAATCAACCAGATCAAACAGTCTCTACCATAAGACAGGTGCGTATCTGTTTTTCTAACAGACGGCAGTTAAGTGAGCTTCTGATGGGTAACGCTCACAGATGTCTCTATTTAAACCCCAACTCACCACCAGTTCTGTAAAACTCTTGAGTTGCCTTTCTTTTGCAGTGTTGGGGACACCATGACCTGGATGACTCATACACATATTGCCACAAACTCTGCAAAACTAGCAATTGTGAAAACATCAGACTAATATTGTTAGTCGATAACTGTGGTAGATGTAGACATTTCTTTATATATATATATATATATATACACACACACACACACACACATATATATATATATATATATATATATACATATATATATATATAGGCCACACAGGAAAGGCCACACAGTGTGGGATCTGTGTAGGCTGGAATCATAATGAGAATGACTGGTAATGACCCAGGCAGCATTTATATGTGAGTTAAAATGGACTTTTATATTTATATAATATAATATAATATAATATAATATAATATAATATAATATAATATAATATAATATAATATAATATGATTAGAGGATATGTGCTTAGCAGCGATATGCCGATCGATACCGAAATATTGAAACTTTATCAGGTCTTTATGCTCTAAAATCGACTATCAAGTCAAAACTGATACTTTCAATACTTACGTCTTCCTAGATAATGTAGGAACACAGTGGAAAGTAACTAAACTGTTGACTTGTGGTTGAAACAAAACACAGTTTTCGTTTCATAGTAGTTCTTCATAGTTAAACAATGATTTATTTTAATGGTCTTATTATTTTACTTATTTCTTTGTGTATTTGAGTGTTTGAAACAGCATTTTCACATATTTTGTACAACTGTGTCTGGTTTTTCTGCTGTTGTATTAGCTCGGCTATTTAGTAAATGAGGCCACTACCTCAATATACGTCAGAGTTTAAAATAAATTATTAAATTACTCTGATGTCTTATGTTCCTTATGAAGTTATGATTTGAAATACACTACTTTTTTTCTTTCTTTTTTTTTTAGATTTACCAGAAACGTTAGGGTGTATTTAGACACAGACGGTATCGCCGATACCAGCCTGAATTTACTCAGAATCGGATCGGAAAGGAAATCGGTGGTATTGAACATCACTAGTGCTCAGTTGCCCAAACAGCATGACTGAAAGATGTCTTTGTGGGTCTCGTCCTATCACTTGCTGTGGGCCTCACGAGATGTTTTAAGTCAAGTAAATGATTCTCTAATAATAATAATAATTTTTCATTTAGTATAAATGTGAAAAGGCAGTTCTCACTTTTTATTTCTGCAAGGATAGATAACGGTTGTGGCTGAGGTACGACAAGCCTAAAAACATGAAATGCGGCGATTCCTCTGGTACAGACATGAATACTTAATATATAACAGAAAACATAAATGTTTTCCCCTCCTAGCCTCAGTGATCCTTCTGGTCTTCTTGGGAGCCTTTGGGACCCTACTCTCCATCCTGTTGGTTTTCTTGGCGGTCTGGTTGGTCCGCAGGAGACAACGACAACAAGTCAAGCAGACTAAAGCATCCATTCAATCTCAGAGTCTGAGCTCACCAAGTAAGAGAATATATACACACAATGAAATGCAGTTTTATTGTGTCATATTTATGATATATATATTTTCTTTCTTCAGACCGTTTTTTTTCAGTTGCTTATCGATTGAAGCAAAAGGAAAAAGAAGAGGAGGAGGACGACGACTATGTGAATGTGTCACTTGACACCAACCAGTCCCAGAAAGAGCAGGATATTAATGTGGAGGAACAGGACGATCAAGTGTCCTACGAGAATGTTGAGAAGCAGTGTCCTGAGTCTCCTGAGGGTCCTGTGGGTCCTGTGGGTCCTGAGGATCCTGAGCGTCCTGAGGATCCCGAGGGTCCCGATTATGTGGTGGTGATCCCTGGAGACGAACACGTCTACGAGGTTTCGGACTGCACGATGAACGCCCAAGAGAAACATGTAGATGACAACCAAACCAGCAATGATGACTACGAAAATGTGTCAAACAATTAGCTTCGAACAGAATATCGAGAAAGCTTACCAGCTCTATCATTTCCCTCATTTGATTTTAAGTAAAAACGACAACTTGATGTCCCAGGCTGATGTCCCAGACTGTCACAGTTGTGTATGTAGTTGCGGTAACCCACCATTCCTTTCGGGTCACCTGTCTCTCTAAGTCCTCTGTAAGTGTCAGCGTTGTGTGTTGGATCTTGCAATAAGTGCCAACGCTGCTGGCAGTGTTTTCTTGCTGTAAATGGGGAGTTTCCTTCGTATCTTAATAAATTGTGTTAAATGACATTTGTCTTCCACCTCGATCATGTTCTTGCAAAGTTGTCAAGCTTGATTACGCTTCATGACAAAACTCCCTTCAAGGAATTCAGCTTCCAGTATATTTCTTGTAAAACAATCATTTAACATAGAAAGCTCGTGCAGTTCAAACTATATTTACATGTCACTGTAAATCATTGGTTTTACAGCGAATGTTCATCTAAGTTCACCTTCAGTCAGTAGTAGTTTACATGCACATAAATCGATTTTCTCATGTTCGTCATGTTTACACCTTAATCAGACTTAACTGGATAATGTACCCCAACCGCTGCGCTGGCGTATGATCCCGGAACTAAAACATCCAAGAAGGACGCTCGCAGAAGAAGAAGAAAGTAAACAGAGCCGGTAGAAGAACCACCTGAGGGAAAGCGGCATCTTATCTGCACCATGAGTAGCGCGCACATTACGTACAAGATTAAAAAGCTGAATTATTATCCATCTTGTTGTTGTTTGAAATGCTGGCCTGAATTAACAACTCCAGTTGATTATAATCTGACATAATAGGTCAACTAGAAAGGGGGCCGTATTAAAATCGTATTAACCTTCTGACAAGACACATATCGCCACCTAGTGTGGAGGAGGAGGAGGACATGTTTCCATTAGCTATTCGATTTTCTCCGTTGCATGTAAACTGGGACAAGGGCTTCATTCAGAAAGTCGATTTACAAGCTGTTCATGTAAACGCACTGGGTGATGGGTTTCATTCGTTTTTTTGATCTGCAACGAGTGGGAGTGAAGCTCTCACAAGCTTTTCTGTGGCCAAGGTGCAAAATGTCTTCAAGTTTCTCTTCCTACGTAGTGCATGTGCAGAATCTGCAGAAAGTTTTTGATTTTGCTGCAAACAGAGACAAGCGGTAAATGCAATTTCATGAGACATTCGGATCTGTAAAACTCACTGTGATGTGTTAGCACATGCTCAAAGTACATACGCCGGTCAGCCACAACATTATGACCACTGACAGGAGAAGTAAATACCATTGACCATCTTGTGACAATACGACGTTCACTAGATCCCAAACTGATCAAGTATCTGTGGGATGATCCACAGAAGAGCCTCCCCTCAACCCATAGGACCTAAAGGCCGGGCCTCCCACTAATCTGTTGTGTCTGGCAACACAATCCGTCAGACACTACAAGACACCTTCAGAAAATCCATTCTCTCATGAGGCGGTTTTGAAAGCACAAGGGAGCCCTAGGTGGTAGGTAGGTGGTCATAATGTTATGCCTGTCGTATTATTCAAAAGTTGACTGATAAGAGGTTATGCACTGTTTTCTACTGCTCACAGGAAACCTATTGCCGTTATGTAAGTAAATCACATAAAGCCACGTGTGTCAAGTACAAACATATGCAGCTTTGTTTCTAAGCTGTGTCAAGTTTCTTCTTTTTTTCCAAGTAAAAGAATGAGGAGCTCATTACTTTTGATGTACGCACAAATCAATGTGGTTGTCTTGCAACAGTTTCATGCTTGTTGCACGAATGTTGCATGAATCTGAACCAGACAGTCAGTCTGTAACTGTGGTTTGACACTAAACATCATCACGCAGCATCACAACTGCAGCCTCCAGAGGAGGGCTATAGAGAAGCACGTGTAAAAGACAAAACCCTCAACGTTCTCCAGGCCTGCTTCTCGTCGTGGGTTCCAAACCACCTGGACCACTTTTTTTGCACTGCAATGATCCAACTCAGAATGTCAACAAAAACGTTGAGACGAGAATGCAACCGTGTCAATTTCTGCGTAGAGAGCAGTATTTTGATGGTTAATTAGCAGTGGACTGCTTGGAATATTGAAATGGTGGTTTATATTTAAAAGGGTATGCTGCATTGCTATTTGTTGTGTATTCACACACTGTCATCTCTGTCAGCGGACTCCAGAGCCCAGGATGGATTACAACCCAATACCTCAACGTACAATTTTTTTTTTTTTTTTTTTTTTTTAATCTTTTCAAGGAAACAAATTCACTTAAAATTAAATATTTTCTTCAGGTTCTTGCCTCACACACACTTGTGAAGATGTCTCATCGATCAGAAGGGGGCACCACAGCAGGTGGTGGAAACCAGCAGGGAACACACAGAGCTATCAGGAACAGTGGAGGGAGAAGAGAGTAAGACTCACGACTATGGAAATCGGTGGTATTGAACATCAATAGTTATTTATTATATAAATCATTGTGAAGGACTCGTCTGAACAAAGGAATCTCTTCACATCCCCCAACAGCCTCAGCCTTTCCATTACATGTTAGCAGTCACCCAGTCGATCGCTCGCTAAACTGTGTCACGTGTTACATTTGAAGGCAACAATTTAGAAGCCAAACTGAAAGATCTCTTTTCACTCTTGATTATATCAAGTATTCCAAGCAGCAGAAGAATCCCAAATCATAAAGTGAATGAATCTTCATTAAAATCTTCATTAAAATTCTAAACTTCTACCCATTTACTCAGTTTCATGGAGAAAATCAAGGTCATTGAAGTTACCATACATGGTCCCTTGCCCTTAAGCGGTAAACAAATGTAAACAGACCATTATTTAGACCATTAGAACATAAGTGCTGATTCAGGCACTTATGTTCTAATGGTCTAAATAATGCATTGTCAATGCATCACATTAAATACATCAGGCCTCTTCTTCGTGGTGCCTAATAAAGCAGTTACACTCAGAGTTCATGCAGAGGTTGACCCTGCAGACCACATTTGAATGTAAATTGACCTGAGAATGTCGCTTTGATCTTTGCTGGTTAGCTGGGTGAAAAAAAACCACATGTTTGTAAACCTCACTGAGAGGCGCAATTTAAAATGTGTGCTGAAGTTGTCAAATACGGTTCCTCGGTCTGTAAGGCTTAATTTTGCAACCCTCCGCGAACCAATACCACATTCCAGACGTAGAAAACTTCAGCTCTGACCCTGCACACAATGACTTTGACATCCCCTCACTTCTTGAAAGTAGAAGGGGAGTAAAAAAAGAGAAAAAAGAAATGGTTCCACCCAATCCCAGAGAAGATGTGAACAGCGAACCGAAAATGTCTGCGTGTTCTTATCAAATCAAAGCAGCTTCAAACCACACGTCCAAGATTAGTTTGCCACTTCCTGCCACTTCACAAATATCATTAGCTTTGAAGTTTTCACACTTTTTTTTCCTCCAAAAATCTTTTAATAGAGCCAATAAAGCCTTCAATGTTTTTCAGTCCAAGGACCCCCAAACTGGTGGAGACATTAAGTAGGGACCCTCTACCTACTGTACATGTTCTATGTTAAACTTGGTTTAGTGTTATTTATTATTTAATTTTCAATATTAACCCATCCCTTATCCCTTTACTAAAATATGTTCGATTTGTGTTAATGTGTATTTGAAGAAATTTAAATTTGTGGGGGACAATTAAAAAGAAATATATACAATCAATATAAATATATATAATATAATATATATATATAATATATATAATATAATATATTATATAATATATTATTAATATATATATATATATATATATATATATATAAATGCCTAAACAATCAAGGAATTTGTGACACTTCAGCAGTATCTCTGTGAACCCCCTAGGGGATGCAGACCCCTAACCCTATTGAAGAGAGAATATGAGATTTTATTTGTTTTTGGGGAACTGATTATAGTTTGATGCCATTTTTTTTTTCAATAAATGCAGGTTGTTCTAAAGGAACAAATAAGTCAATGAGGTTGGTTTTTTTTTTATTATTATTACCCCTCAATCAGTGCAGTTTCTTTTGTTCTTGTTTCTGTAAGTTCTCATTAAATTTACTTTCTTGCTCAGCCTGCCGGTCTGGACTGTGTGTTTTGCCCTTCCTCCCTTGCTAACATGGAAAATTCCAGTTAATCTGGCTTCACATCCATGTTTTCAAAAACTGAGAAGTCGTATTTGATGATGCATCCATCTTTGTTTTTTGCAGCACGTTTTTTCGTTTGCACCACGTTCCTCTTTTTTGCAGAGTTTCTATACTTGAAGCTGTACTACTTGAAAATTGTACACAATAAGATGACAAGGTGCTGGTAAAATTTCAGCAGGAGCACTCTGTGAAATCTCAATGAAATTTGCTTTGCTTTAGAAGTTAAGTAGCATTTCCTCACCATTCTCACCAGGGGCACCAGGGGGCTAAAACTGGTGATGTTAAAGTACATAGAGTAGTGGTCAGACACAGTCAGGTCAACAACATTTATTTAATGAAGTCCAGGAACTAGACCACAACCATTATAATTCTATTTCCATCTATTGTTAAACATACATAACCGTGCCTTTCTGTTTCGTGACACCTTGCCCTTTATTGTTCTATGAAAATGCTATGTTGAAGGTTGGCCAGCAGATGTCGCCATATTTAATTGTATGAGATGTTATGAAACGCTCAACCATTTCTAAGGCATCACCACTTCCTTGCTATTTTACCAGGGATATGTGCTGTGGCGTCTTGGAAATTCGGAGCCAGTACATGTGGAACCACGTGGCGTCTTGCTAATTAATACTGCACTCTGCTCTACCTCCACCAGTTACAAGGAAATGTTTGATTGATTTTGCACTGTACCCATTTATTTATTTTGTTTCCCAACTCCTCCAGACCACTTCATGGAGCATTGACTTTGACCTTCTGTTCCAGAACATTATTTTTGCTTGTGCTTGGGGTTGCTTTTTCAAATTTAGCTCACAGATAGATGTAGAGTCCAGGGAGAGCATACAAACCCCCAGAAAGGACTTGAACCCCAGACCTTCTCACTGGGAGGCATCCCAGAGTTCACTGGCATAATTCAGATTTCTTCAGTCCATCATTGATGATAAATCCTTCTGGCCCAGATTGAGCAATACAGGCTTATACAAGAACATTACCACCCCCAAGTTTCACTGCCGGGATGAGGTTCAGATGCTGGAATGCAGTGTTGTATTGTCTTCAATATAAATAGTATTCTTGCTTCTCCACATTACCTTTAGCAAATAAATGCATTATTTTTATCCTGTTGGGTGAGTTAATAAAGTTTATTAAAGCTAACTCACTACCTATCCTATTGCACATGAATTTATTAATGGTACTTTGATTTGTTTTATCAGCTGTATAAGGGAATACAAGTCACTTTGCTCTTCCTTAGTTTTTTCTGATGTTTCCAATAGTGCTATGTTGACACAAAATCACAATCTGCTTGACCACATTATTGCTAAACTGCATCATCCAGTGCGCCTAATTATACACTGTCTGGCTAAAAAAAAAAAAAAGTCAAATATGATTCTCTATGGCGAACAATGGAAGGACAGACTTCCTGACCTGCTCTCCATTCCATACTACAAGGAGGATGACAACAACCCTAATTCTGCGAGCACAGAGGAGATGGCGCTCCAAGGTTATCAGTGGCTCTGGATGTGGAGGTAAAGATGTGAACCTTGCAGGAACAAACCCTGGAAGAATCCAAAGGGAGCATATGGGATTATCAAAGTCCAGAAGAACTGTCATATTACATGGTTTTACTTATATTCACAATCATATTGTTCCGTTATGGCCCATGACATACCAATATATAAATTCATTATTAGGTGTTAATCAGTGAAATGATGTGATTTGGACAATGGTCCACTATTGACATCTGTATTACAATTCTGCAGTACATGAAATGTATTTTTAAATATATTTTTTGGCCATTTTCAGCCTTTAATTGAAAGCACAGTGAGAGACAGACAGGAAACAAGGAGGCAGAGAGGGGCGAAAGACGTGCAGGAAAGGGCGCCCAGTGTGGGATTTGAATGGGGCCCACCTGCGGCGAGAACTGCAGCCTGAGCACATGAAATGTATTTGACATATGTTTTCTTAATCAGAACTACTGCCATTAAGTTATTCCAAAAGGATTTAACACACACACCAAGACTATATAAACTGCACCCCATTTGCTTGTCGTTGGGATATAGAGGGAGGATATGTTGGAGGATATGTATATGCATGCATGCATGGATACAGGGCTGTACAGTAAATAGGTTGTGGACTGAAAAGGTTTGTGTGTATCTGTTGTATGAGTCTTGAGTCTGGAATAAAGTCTATCAGTCACTCATTCACACACAGGCACATCCTGTTCGGTCAGTCTGGTATGTGTCCAAAAACATAAACCTCGACATATGACAATTTCCAGGCACAAAACCAAAGGTTTGTCAGAAACAGTAAATTATGGTTCTATTGCCAAGAACAAAAGATTACAATGCACACACAAACTTATCATTTATTGCACACATCTATGGCTTAGCACACAACATGTAACACACACACCAAGACTATATAAACTGCACCCCAGATGTTTGTCGTTGGGATTTAGAGGGAGGATATGTTGGAGAAATTATGCATGCCTGAATAAGCATGCATGGATAGAGGGCTATGCCGTAAATATCCTGTTCAGTCAGTCTGGTTTATGTCCAACAACATGACCTGGACATCCCAACTATGACAGTTTCCAGGCACAAAACCAAACGTTTGTCAGAAACAGGAAATCGTGGTTCTATTGCCAAGAACAAGAGGTTGCAATGCACATATTTACATTGATACACAAGTTTCATCATCATTTATCACACACATCTATGGCTCGGTACAAAACATGTAACACACACACCAAGACTATATAAACTACACCCCAGATGTGCGGCGCTGGGTTGTTCCACGGCGTTGTCTAGTACAGTTGTGCTCTGTGAAGTGAAGTCCTACTGTGTCTGTGGCTTCCATCTGGTTCCTTGACTTCTGCATTATTTCTAAAAGTAATTGAAAAAAATAGAGTCATCAGGGTCAGTCTTGCAGACAAACAACAAAAGGACTAGATAAGCATCGGCTTGTCGATCTTGGCGCACAAGTGGAAATGTGCTGGGCCCAAAATCTAAAGGTATGACAATTTTTGTCTAAGTGAATACAGGTTTCTCTGTGTGCTGAGACCAGCCTGAATAACACGTCTGACCACGAATCTGGAGCACAGACTTATTACTGTACATTTTGTGCTGCATGAAAGGGCTGCTTAAAATTGTGTAAATTGTACGAACACCCCGAATTGGAGTATATGTTTAATTGATCTGAGAGCTCCGGCTAGGGGGTCCTGTGTGGGACTTCAGCCTTGTGCTAAAGGGCTGAGTGAGAGTGTGTACTCTGTGTGTGACATTAGCCTCAGCCAAAGGCTGTGTGGCTGTAACTCTTGCAGCTGAACTGTTTAAAAAAACAATGCAAATGTTTGGTGTACCTCTTTGCTGTAAATATTGTAAATAGCTGCAGATTGGCATGAAAATAGTCGCAGTCATTAGATGGTGTGTAGAGTGAGGAAATCTGTCGTGAAGACTTCTGAAACTGCTGAAAATGTGTGTGAAATAATAAGAACATTACATTGATATGCAATGTTCTTAGTTGTTGTTAAGTTGTTAAGAGATTGAATGAGAAGAGATTAAATAGTTGCTTTTGTTTTTTGTTTTGTTTTTTTGAAAAATGCGGCTGAAAGAGTGGCTGCATGTCGCCAGTAGCTGCGTGTTGAATAACCGTTTTAGGTTATTCTGAGTGTGCTTATGGTTGTTTTTTTGTCTGACTTCAAGCAGTCAAATGGTTTTTGGTCTTTTTGTGCTGTTTTTATTTTGTTTTTTTCTGGACTTTTTGTTTTTGGCTGTGTCGTTGGTTGTGGAATTCGGCGGAGCGACCATTGTGTTCTGTTGGTGTGCTCCTGCTATCAGCTGCCAGCTGCTAGCGCTGTTCGTGTCCCCTGAGCTGCCCGACACTCCCGCTGAACTTCGGGAGAAGTGCTGGAGATGCTGGACTTGAGAAGGAGGTTTGGGTCGGCGGTGCCTTCTGTATTCTCGGGGAATGTGAGGTTTTTGGCATTGGCATGGATGGACTGTGTGCGCTTGGTGGGACCAAGAAGAAACGTGTCACGAGAAGAGCTTTGGAGACCTGGTTCATAGGACCATGGTACATCTGTGCCCGGTTTCAGACTCTGCAGGCGGACATCTCATTTTATTTTATCTTGTGTTTACTTCTATATGCGACAAAGCTACGGTGACAAAGTAATTTCCCACGTGGATCATTAAAGTCTGTCTAGACGTGAGTAGAAATGGTGGATGAAGGTGAGAGAGAGGCAAGTGACAAGTGTGATGCAGGTTAAAATTGCGAGTGGTCTTTCGAGTCGAAGGACCGAAGACTGAAGTTAATAGAACAGCAGACCATGTCCTCAGACTTGGTTATGCTGATCTTCATCCCAGCCGCTTCGCACTCGACTGCTCACCATATTGGGAGTTGTTTTGCGCTTTGCTGCAGCTTGCTCACAGACTAGGATATATTACACTCCAATGTTTCATATGCTGGAAACCAGATAAAGCTAATTGGCTACACACAGAAATTCACTGACGCATCAGAAGCAGTACTCCTCCCTTCTGTATGGGCGGAGTCCAGGCAGAACAAGGTCACTATGTCTGCTTGGATGGGAGCTTCGTTTTTTTCTACCCTTAAGGTGGATGAAGTCTCAACGCTGAATCAATACCTATTTTCTGTGTACCAAATAAATAACCTAAATGTGAGAAACCGAAGTCGACACTCGAGTCGAACGAGTCTGACTTAAAACTGACTACACGGACCAAACTGTCGTTCCTTTGGTACAGGGACTGAATGGCCCTTAACAAGGGGCCATCCACTCCATACTCACGGAGCTTCAGCTTGACAGCTCCCCTCACCTCTGGTGTTCACCAGCATGTTTGGGGATTACCGCCACGACGAGCACCAGCGACCTTGCAGCCACAACTCACAACAGCCGCTTCAATAATGGCGGATCAGAACATGGCCCATTTGGACTCAATGTCCCCCACTGCCCCTGGGATGTGGCTGAAACTCTGTCGGAGGTGGGAGTTGAACACCATCTTGACAGATTCTTCTGCCAGGTGTTTTCCAGCAGACCCTCACTATTCGTTTGGGCCTATGAGGTCTGCGTGGCATCTTCCAATGCCATCTGATCCAACTCAGCTGATCAGTTGACAGCTCTGCTCCTCTCTTCACCCGAGTTTTCAGAACATACAGTCGCAGGTCAGATTATACAACTATAAAGTCAATCATCGACTATGATCGATACACCGAGGGTCAATGTCCGATATTAATAAAGGGTGAACAAGAACATTACATCCCATGGCAAATACTCAAACTTGCTGGACTGATTTCATGCTTGATGTCCATCAAGGGGCAAAACAAATACCACCACTGGTAAATCTCATTCAGGCTGTTTAAACCCAGTTTTTAACATTGCCATGCACATTTCACATGCACATGCCCTGTTACGTCTACTTTGCATCTCGTAGACACCTAATAATGTTTTATACACTAGTGTTGTAGAACCAATCTAATTTTAGTAGCCTGTATTCTCTCTTTTTTTTTCAGGAAAAAAAGATAACTCAAAACTCTAGGAAATTCAAAGAGGAAGTGTGCAGTGTTTCTGTATTCCAGAGTTTTTAGATCAGTTTTCTTTCATTTCTTCTCATAAGTGATCAAAGCACTGACGTGATGGGAGACAGATGGCAGAGAAGCTGTCGCTTGTTGACCTTGGGTAAGACACATTTTCCATAATGTTATTCCTAATTATCTTCACTTTTATGCAGACACTACACTGTAAAAAAAAAAATGTAATATAACAACATTTTACTGTTTATTTTACAGATTATTTCTGTATTTTAAAAATACAGAAACATTCTGGATAATCAACGAAAAATACTGCATTTTTACATATCAAATGTAAAATAACATGAAATCACTGTAACTGTGAAAATACGTGTGAACACATGATATTTCAGTTGTTTTACAAAAAAAATTTGTAGACATACAGATATTTATTGTTAAAATATGTTCATAAATGTGCCGTAATTTTACAAATATTTGTCTGTTATTTAACAGAATAAACTGTAAAATTCAACAAAACTTAGAACTAAAAAAAATCATTTCAAATTACTGAGAAATTAATAGTAAAATAACTATTTAACACTGTAGGCTATTGTGTGTGTATATATATACAATCCAATGTAAATCAAAACGTCTTGAATTATTTCACAGCATGTCTGAACAAAACACGTGTAATCAGGAGACATTTTACTGCTGCAACGTCCCCTACACAAACACAAAAGACAAAAACGTGAACGCGACATGTCATTGGAGTGCGTGCTTTGAAAAGCGCGAGTCCCGTTTGGATTGGTCGACAGAAACGGTTGGAGAAGAAGAAGAAGAAGAAGAAGAAGAAGAAGAAGAAGAAGAAGAAGAAGAAGAAAGAGAAGACATGCTATTGGCTGTTGGGACACTGAACATCCGTCTTTGACGTTACACTTAACAAGGTCAACAACCACCACGCGGCTGTTCCCGTTTGGTCACAGAAACTTGGAGCAAACAGCAGCTAATGTCGAGGCTGGAGGAAGGACGAAGGCAGAAGGCAGAAGGCAAGTATCAAACTGAAGCTTAGTGGTATTAGCTTTATTTACCACCATGCCTCTGACTTTACTCAGTCGGCAAAAGGCACCGAATCCGCTAGCATGTCATCAATTGAAATGTTAGCTAAGTACGATAACAAAAGTATGGCCGGCGGCGACGGCGGCGTCTTCACGTGGCGTCTGCCAGTGTTAGTCATAGATATATATCTATCACTGTTAGTAGTCAGCCAGACCAACCACTTTTTATTTTATTTACGCTAACGTTAGCTTAGCACTTAACACTGAGTCATTACGTTTACTTTTGTGAACTGACTGACACAGGCGGAGAGAAAGAGGAACAACATTTGTTTAGAGCTGCAACAATGAACAATAATCGATTATTAACCCTCTTCTACATTTTCACTAATTTTTTGGCCATAACTTTTACTGCGTGTCTTGAAATGGCATGATTTCTGGCTAGGATAGGAAGTTGGATTTTATGGAACGTGTCAAAATGTCAAAGTCAGTTACTCTTTCTTAAAACTAATATATTCATCTTCCTCTTGCCTCTCACAACTATAGGAGGAGCGACCTACTCTGCCTTTTTCAAGGTTTTTCAAATTTTAATTTTGGTGCAACACTAGTCAGTGGTCAACATGAAATTCAAAACAATACTGAAAAATATAAGATAAGCTAACGATCATCTTCTGGTTTATTGAGGGGAGATCTGCTAACACAGTTTAGGTCGACTTTTTCACAACCAATAGCATTTATTTTGATTTTGGCAAATTCATCTTTTTTTTTTTCTTTCTCTCCACAGATAAGTGGTGAGAGTTGATTTCATGGCATAAACTGGTGGTTAAGAACTCCACTCCTTTCCATGCTGAACTGTACAGTGAAGCAGTGCACTCCGCAGTAGGAGAAACCTTAGTCAAATAACCCAATGTTGAGCAGCTACCGAGATGCAGTGAAAAGGCACTCAGTACAAAAAGGGTCTTTCTGTGTTTAAACCAAGGTGAGGCACTTGAATTCAGACAGATTGAGCTCATGCTTGTGATGCAGGACCAGCATGTATACTTTATTGTTACACCTCATGATGTGTCCTATGTGCCAGCATTTGCATTGTATGAAGTGAAACAAGCATTAAAATGTTGGAAGCCTGAGCAGAAACTTGATTATTACCATTTGCATGTGTACAAGCTTTGTGGGACAAGAGTAATTTCACTTAAGTATAGCATTGTAAACTCAGAGTCATCTGGAGTTTGAAAGATTAAAATCTGACAGTAACAGTATTTTTCATCCCTTCTAGTCCTCCTAGTCTTTCATCAAATCAGTGCCTAAACTAAGAGACCCTGAACCTTTGCTGGAGCATCTGCAATGTTTAGGAGTTGAGGACCTCAGCTACCTGCAGGAGAGTGACCTCCTTTCTGTCCGCAGACCAGTTGAAGCCAGGAAACGTCTGTCACTGCTCAAAAAGACAAGTATGTGTTTCAGATTGTACAGAATAAACTTTCACATTAAAGAAATGTGCATAGTTAAAATTTACTTATTAGGTCCACCTGTACTAATCAATGCAGTCCAATACAGCAGTTATACTATGAATTATACTTCAAAGAATCTTCTCTACATTTTTGTTGATGTTTTGAAAAAGGTGATGACTATACACTACACCTTGTTCATCATGGATTTCATAGTGGGTCTTAGTGGTGGTGTACTGCATTAAATTGAGAAAGGAACAGTTTAAAATATATCAATGGCTACTGAGGATAGAATTATGTAAGGTAATAATATACCCACATTGAGCTATGTGATGTCTGTGTTTAAATATTACTACTATCTGTCCTTTAATAAGGCCAATAACATGTCTTGGACAGTCCTCCAAGCAGCCAGAGCAAACAACAGTTGAGCAGAGCCGGTACCAGTACAAGTCCAGTAACACAGTCTGATGAGATGCCCCTCTCTGGTGTGTACATGCATCTGTTGCACACAATTACTCTTTTGGGTTAGATGGGCTGAAAAATAACATAATCTACCTGTAACTTAGTGTAATATAGTACAATCAGCAGCAGTGAATTGACAGTGTGCTTATAAATCATTATCATCAGTTGGGTCTATCTTCTCTAGATTCTGATTCAGTAGCAAATGACACACAACTAATGATGGGATGGGATTATGGGATGAACACAGGATACTTTATCACAATGTACAGAAAAAAATGGCTTTTATATCCAGCAGTAGCAATAGTTCCCCCAACAACAATATGTTGTTCATTTAGTTCCCATGTGTAGTCAGTCTGGTGTGTATTTTCTTTGTAGTGTGTTGTGTTGAGATCTTGCAAGCTTGTCTGTCCCAAAGCAACGGTGTCATCTATAGTGGGACTCGTGTGACTGCTGCGGTGTTGGAAAAGGCTGTATCTTCTTGCACCTTTATCCTGGTCCTGCCTCTTTAACTGTTATTAGCTGTTATTTAATAACCGCTTATGTTTTCTGTCTTCTCTTCAGGTGGTTATAGCTCAGAAACTGCAACTTCACTACGATCAACAAGTAGTTAGGGTTTTGGACACCACACCTCGTCAACTGTATAGAGCAGGGGTCGGCAACCCGCAGCTCCGGATACGCATGCAGCTCTTTCGTTCCTCTATTGCAGCTCTCTGCAGCGAGCGGTGCAGAGCAAGGATGCTGATCAAAGCCGTTCACTTTTTCACGCTAACTAACTCCCTCAGAATAGCGGCAACTAGTCACTCATTGAATGAGCGAGAGTTACACAACAACTGAATGACACTGAATGCCACACAACACTCATGGTTGTAACATCAACCTAAAAACACTGAACTCCCACAGTTCATTGCAGCTCATTTACTAGTTGCTGTTGAGTATTTAATTCAAATGTATTTTTATTTTAGTGCATTAGTGCATATAATTCTAAATTTGAATTGATGGTGATCTTTTAACATTAAAATAAAATGTAAATTTTTTGTTGCACAAAATATACGCCACAACTGCCGACGTGCGACACCCGGCGGCAGGTCCAGCCCGCTATTTACTGAATTTTTCGACCCCAGGTAAGCCAACCATGGATAAATCCCTGTTATGTATGCATAATGCAATTTCATTTTCTCTGTAGCAGTTATTTCATTTCATAAATACAACACACTATGGGCCTAGCATAGAGGTGAAAACGATATATGCAGTGTTATCTTCATTTTAGATGTCAAAGGGGTTTTGTGGCTCCCAGTGTTTTCTTTCCAAACGGCTCTTTGAGTGTTGAGGGTTGCCGACCCCTGGTATAGAGTATGGATTCATTTCCAGTGACGTTTCACCAAGTTTCTAATCAGTTTTGTGGATGTATGGTGACTTGTATGTAAATTTTATTTTTTATTTTTTTTTAAACTTTTTTCTTTCATTACCAGTTCAGTTAAATTTTGTTTTGGTTTTGTTTTTCTTTCAGAACCAGTCATTTTAATTGAATAGATTTTTGAATATTGCTGTAATAATGGTTACCTACTACAGTTGAATAAAAATACGGAGAATGGGAAATTGTAGCTGTTCTTGTTCAGCTTGGTCTCATTTTTTCTCATGTTTTGAAGAGATCAAATTATTGTTGTATACTGGTATATTACATCTAATCTAATATAGCCTACAGTCTTTTTAAATAAAATAATGCCACTAATATCTAGTTTTGCAACAGTTTTTTGACGTGTTTTGAAAGATTAATCACATTATTTTGTGTCATATACTGTTGTATTACATCAAATATAAATTATTATACAATCTCTTCCCATAAAATAACGTCATTAAAACCGATTAATAACAGCACATTTCTGTAAATTTAAGCATTATTGTTTGTAATACAAAATTTATTTACCATATTTCTAGGTGATTTAATTGTTTAGGTAAGATCTTGATAAAATTACAAATACAAACTGTATTTTAATTATGGAAAATAACTGTATTTTTAGGAGAAAGTGATTTTCCGTTATTTTACAGTATTTTTATGGCGCCCCTGCTGCCAGAAATTTACCTTTTTTTCACGTTTTTGTTTTTAGCAGTGTACAGTACAGTACAAATGCAGTGCAAATATCCATTGCATCAAATTATCTTCAAGCATTTTTCAGCTGAAAGTAATGAACCATGCAACTGTTTTCTTCTTCTACAGTCTTTTTTCTCTTGATCTCATCTTCACTTGCTGCAGGTCAGTCTAATATTTTGTCATAAATAAAATCTTTTTCTGTCAAGCATAAGCACAGTGCTGATATAGCACCATGGAGGCGGAGACTACAAAGTCCCAGATGAGTCTTCAATATTCTCCATCTCCGTCAGATGTTTCGTCAGCATACATATTCACTCCTTTATTATAAAAACTTAAAAAGGAAGTTAAACACAAATCAAGTCAAACTAAATATCATCATTATGTAATTGTTTTACCGTAACTTTCCCAAAGCTGAGCATCTCCATGAATCCAGCTGTTGAGGTTAACTGAGTCAGGTTGTATCAGTCTTTCAATAGTTTTTGAGGAACGTAAACAGGTTTTCATGATGAAATGTTAGAAACAATAAGAAAACTAACAGAAAATATGTGTTTTCTCCAGCATCTGAGTCTGTGATCTTTCATCAGGTACTGAGATCAGGTTAGCTGGGTCTTCTACGTGCTCTGGAAGAGTTGAAATCTACCACAACGGTGTCTGGGGGACAGTCTGTGATGACGGCTGGGACATCAATGATGCAAAGGTGGTCTGCAGACAGCTGAACTGTGGGACGGCTCTGAGTGCTCCTGGGTCTGCTCATTTTGGTGAAGGAACCGGAGAAATCTGGCTCAACAACGTGGCCTGTTCAGGAAGTGAGAGCTCTCTAAGTAATTGTCAGCACAGAGGACTTGGGGGACACAACTGTGGACACTACGAGGATGCTGGAGTCATCTGTACAGGTGGGAAAACTTTTCAATAAGTACTTTCACAACAAAAACGCTATATTCTTAATAGCTGAACTGCATATACAGTATTTAGCTCAAATTGATGAAAATCATGCTGCTTTCAAAACTGAAGAGCAGAACAAAGGCAGAAAATTTAAATTGTACATCTAATTTTTATTGTAGCAAAGGCAAAGATCTATATTAGTGTTTAGTTTGTTGCAGGACAAAGTAAATTCACATCAGAGTCTTGACTTTTCTGGCAATGATTTGCTTGTGATTTGTCATTAGAGGGTAACATCAGGTTAGCTGGGTCCACTTTGTGCTCTGGAAGAGTTGAAATCTACCACGGTGACTCCTGGGGAACAGTCTGTGATGACGACTGGGACATAAATGATGCAAACGTGGTCTGCAGACAGCTGAGCTGTGGGACGGCTCTGAGTGCTCCTGGGTCTGCTCATTTTGGTGAAGGAACCGGAGAAATCTGGCTCGATGACGTGGCCTGTTCAGGAAATGAGAGCTCTCTAAGTCATTGTCAGCACGGTGGACTTGGGACACACAACTGTGGACACAGGAAGGACGCTGGAGTCAGCTGTACAGGTGGGAAACTTTTCAAGAAGTACTTTCACCAATAAGATAGATAGATCTCTTTGGTCTTGTCTATGTTAGTCATATTGTGCGTGCTACTTTTGGTGCAGATAAGATGTGTGCTATTCGTCAGATGGTTTTTGTATCTGCTCTAGTTACCTTCATATTTTACCTTCATTTTGTTCCAGGTTCACACGTCAGCACAGTGGTTGTCGAGCATGCGCACACTTGTTGTCCAGTTAAAAATCCAATTAGCATATGCATGCCGGAGAAAATCGATTTTCAACTGCATTATCTGGGTGTCTTAATTGGATAAGGACAACTCTGACTTTAGTTGGAGTAACGTGTTTACATGCACTTAAGTTGTCTAGTTAGAGTCCGATTAAGGCAATTGTTTCTTTTTTTTCGCCTGCATGTAAACATACTGAGTGATCCAGGAGACAGTTGATGCACCAGCACCCATCAAGCGCAGCTTCTCACCCAACAACAAAGGCTGGATGGTGTTTAAGGCGCTGGAGAAAATCAAAGAATGTGATTCTCACTGAGCCTCCACCACCATTCAGGTGTGAGTGAGCTCACTACAGCAGATAGATGACAGCGTCATCCATCCCCTTATACAGATACAGGCAAATTGTAGGGGGGGTAAAGATGATCTCACTTACAGCCTTAGGTGGGCAAGCACCAACCTCTCTAGCACCTTCATAACATGGGATGTAAGGGCCACTGAACGGTAATCACTGAGCCCTGATGGAGACAGCTTCTTGGGAATGGGAACATGTCAGGAGGTCTTCCAAAGAAATGGTACCCTCTCTGAGGCTCTACTTTGTGCTGTCGAAGCGTTGAAATCTACCACAATGATGCCTGGAGAACTGTCCAGGATACTTTCAATACTAAACAGAGCAGGAAAAAAGCAAGGAAAAATGTAACTGTCAATCCAATTTAATATATCTTTGCCTGTTATATGGTGCAAAAGTTCTGTCAACCTCTTATTTGGTTACAGCTGTCTTTCAGTGATTTTTGAGGGACGCAAACGGTGTTTCGTGACGAAAGTAAGAAAACTAACAGAAAATATGTGTCTTCTACAGCAACTGAGTCTATGATCTTTCATCAGGTGCTGAGATCAGGTTAGCTGGGTCTGTTTTGTGCTCTGGAAGAGTTGAAATCTACCACAACGGTGTCTGGGGAACAGTCTGTGATGACGGCTGGGACATAAATGATGCAAACGTGGTCTGCAGACAGCTGAGCTGTGGGACAGCTCTGAGTGCCACTCAATCAGTCATTTTTGGTGAAGGAAGCGGACAAATCTGGCTCAACAATGTGGCCTGTTCAGGAAGTGAGAGCTCTCTAAGTCATTGTCAGCACAGAGGACTTGGGACACACTGTGGACACGGGAAGCCCGCTGGAGTCAACTGTAAAGGTCAGAACACTTTTCAATCAGTCATTTCACCAACGAAAATTATATCTTCTTAACAGCTGAACTGCATAAAAGTAGCAGAAAGTATGAAAACCACACTGCTTTCAAAATTGAGTTTTAGTTTAGCAAGTACAAAGATCTCTCAGTCTTTAGTTTGTTGCAAGTAAACTCACACAAAACATATCTTGCTTGTCTTGCTTGCCTGTCTTGTTTGCTTGTGATTTGTTGTTAATTAGTAACATCAGGTTAGCTGTTTCTTCTTTGTGCACTGGAAGAGTTGAAATCTACCACAATGATGCCTGAGTAACTGTCCAGCATACTTGCAAAATTGAAGAGCACAGCAAAAACCAATTCATCTCCCTTCTGCAAAACACAAGGAAAAACACAGTTAGAAACCCAGTTCAACTGATATATATATCAGAGGATATGGATCACCCTAGCAGCGTAGACAGGGCTGAAGCGGCGATCACCCTCGCGACAGGAGCTGGAGCAAGGACCGGTGCAGAAGCAGGTGCCACCCACGTGGCAGTGACAGGAGCTGAGGCAGGTGCAAAGGCAGGTGCCACCCTCGTGGCGGGGATGAGAGTAGTTCTGGGGCTAGCTGGCCGGCGACCAGCATGCGGAGGACGAGCGACTGGGTGGCAGGTAGACTGGCCCGTGTGAAGCTGCCTACCAGCAGATCTGCCTATGTGGCAGCCATGAGGGCCTTACCTCCCAGTTGGGGCCCTTAGGGCCAGATGAGTTCCCTCAAAAAACTGGGGTTGTGCGCCAGGGCTTGTACTCAAGCTCAAGTTCTTTATAATACGCCACTACTCGCCTTCTTTCCTCCGCCTCATTAAAAAAAAAAGACAAAATAAGAGACCGAACCATGACAACGTGTCCTGCCTAAAAGATAATAGTATATATTAAATACAATCATTTAGTGTTTAATGTCTTTATTAAAAAATCTTGGTTCTGTTACAACTTATGGTTCCCTTTTCAATAAATCCTAATGCATTTATACTCCTTGGGTCTTTTGTGATGAGCGTAACAAGAAAATACAATACTAATACATACAAATAAATCATTAATCATATCAATTGTAATAGCAAAAATGACATCAAAACAGATCTGGGCTGTAATAAATCACTGGTGATGAAGTGGTGACTTTCAAAATAAACTCTGCCGAGATGAGAAGTCCTGATAGTTGAGTTCTTCATCTCATGTAGAACATTTCAATCACCTGGAGGAAAAGTACAGAGACATATAGACTTGTGAAATGTGTGTTATATGTACAGTACATGTGTATGTGTACAGCTAAGTTTACATTACCATCTAACTTCAACGACTAATGTATAATGTTGTTTCAACATCTAGACTAATGTTATGTCTGGATCCATGCTGTAATATAACATTAATATTTTAATAGAACTGAACACAGCTCAACACTTTTAATCAACTCGAACCAAGTCTTTCATTAATGATGTAACCATAAGAATGACAGTATTGAAGCGGTAAGGTCAATGAGACATATGTTACCTACTTTACATGGTGGGCTAATAGTTTTTGCCGAGGTGTTCTGTCTTTGGGGTGGAACAGTTTCTGTCTAAGTGTATTGCTGGGTTTGAAATAAATTGGAATGCGTTTTCTGAAAATTCTCCTCAGTTTTTCCGATATACTAGCCCCGTAGGGGATGAAGATGTTCTTCCTCTCGCTGTACTCCTCTTCCCTGTTGTTTTTGGGATACATTCTTGAGCCTTTAACAAAGGTCCAGCTGGGGTCAGTCCATAGCAACTGACCCCCATGGAGCCCAAGGTGTGATATTTGGTAGCTATTTGGACATTACAGTGGGGATATGCCTGAATACTCCTGCTTACACCCGAATATTTGAGAAGTGTGTGGCTGTGTCCAGGCCCGGATACAGGTCTTTTCATGCAGTGATGGGATATGCGACTACATGTCAACCAGCATATCTCCCCTCTGCAAAACAGAAGGCAAAACACAATTAGAAACCCAGTCCGACTGGAAACAAACAACAAAAAGAAAAAAAAAAAAAAAAAACATCCAGCGGGGTAGCCATCAGCTAGCACCCAACAAGAAGACACCAGCTAACTAGCCTTGCCAACAGTAGGCAGTATGTGGCACATCATTGGGGTTTTCGAATGGTCACCTCCCTTCACCAATGTTTCGTTAAGTTAGGCCCACGACACCTCAAGAAGGCTGAACAGTGCATAACAGCATCCTGGAGTCACCCTCCTCCACGCAGCCACCATGCAGCTGTGTGACATTCAATCAAGAGATTTAGCTTAGCCCTACTACTAACTACTAAAAACCACTCAGCTAGCCTCATATTTAGCATGCTCCCCAACTGTTTCCTCTTCAGAATTTATTTCACAGTACACAACTGTACTAGACAACACGGAACAGCCCAACATCTGGGGTGTAGTTTACATAGTCTTGGTTTGTGTGTTCCATATTTTGGCCATGGATGTGTGCGATAATGATAAGTTTGTGTGTGTACGTGTTGTCTTGTTCATTTGGTTTCGCAACTTGGGATTGACAATACACACCTAACTTTTGGATTTTTCGACTGAGCAAGAGTCATCTCCAGTCTAGCCTAAATCCAATTTAATATTACTTTGACACTTGTGTGAAAAATTCTTTAGTTCCATCTGTCTTTCAATAGTTGATCATCTGAGAGATGCAGACAGGTTGGAATGTTAGAAACAGTAAGAAAACTAACAGAAACAGTGTTTTCTCCAGCAACTGAGTCTGTGATCTATCATCAGGTGCTGAGATCAGGTTAGCTGGGTCTACTACGTGCTCTGGAAGAGTTGAAATCTACCACAACGGTGTCTGGGGAACAGTTTGTGATGACAACTGGGACACAAATGATGCAAACGTGGTCTGCAGACAGCTGAACTGTGGGAGGGCTCTGAGTGCTCCTGGGTCTGCTCATTTTGGTGAAGGGACCGGAGAAATCTGGCTCACCGATGTGGCCTGTTCAGGAAGTGAGAGCTCTCTAAGTCATTGTCGGCACAGAGGACTTAAGGGACACAACTGTAGACACAGCGAGGATGCTGGAGTCACCTGTACAGGTGGGAAAACTTTTCAATAAGTACTTTTACCAACAAGCTGAACTCCGTACAAGTAGCGCAAAGTGGTAAAAACCATGCTGCTTTCAAAATTAAAGGGAAGAAAAAAGCACTGAAAATTTAAATTGTAAATCTAATTTATATTGTAGAAAAGGCTAAAATCTCTATCAGAGTTTAGTTGCAAGTCACAGTAAATTCACACCAAGGTCTTGACTTCTCTGGCAATGGTTTGCTTGTGATTTGTCACTAGATGATAACATCAGGTTAGCTGGGTCCACTTTGTGCTCTGGAAGAGTTGAAATCTACCACGGTGACTCCTGGGGAACAGTCTGTGATGACGACTGGGACATAAATGATGCAAACGTGGTCTGCAGACAGCTGAGCTGTGGGACAGCTCTGAGTGCTCCTGGGTCTGCTCATTTTGGTGAAGGAACCGGAGAAATCTGGCTCGATGATGTGGCCTGTTCAGGAAATGAGGGCTCTCTAAGTCATTGTCAGCACAGTGGACTTGGGACACACAACTGTGTACACGGCAAGGACGCTGGAGTCAGCTGTACAGGTGGGAAGACTTTTCAATAAGTACTTTCACCAGAAAGAAAGATAGATGGATGGATGGATACTTGAGATACTGAGAAATTTCACAATGGCAGCGCAATGTGCAGGCATTCAACACTATACAAACTATATAACAGGAAAACACAATATACTATATACACAATATTTACAATTATTATAAAAATAAGGAATACAAAAGGAAAAAGAAATAATGTTCAGAGTGTTATCTGTCATATTCACATGAGGAATTGAACAGGTTTATGTCTTGAGTCAAAATGACTTGCTGTAATGTTCTTTGCGACAACAGAGTTGTCTGACTCTCATGGAGAAGGAGCTCTGTTGTTCGTCTTTTATCTGGTGGAGAGGGTGGTCAAGGCTATCCATGACTGATGACAGTTTATTTAGTGTATTCCTCTCCACCACCACTTCAAAAGTTTCCTATCTGCAGCCAAAGATAGTGCCAGCCTTCCTGTTCAGTTTATTTAGTCTGTGGGCGTCACAGGCTGAAATGCTGTTCCTCCTGTAACTGTAACTGTAAATCCAATTTAATATGAGTTCTATCAACCTCTTATTTGTTTTTATCTGTCTTTCAACAGTTTCTTGGGGATACAAGCATGTTTTCATGATGAAATGGTAGAAGCAGTAAGAAAACTAACAGAAAATGTTGAAAATGTGTCTTCTCCAGCAACTGAGTCTGTGATCTGTTGTTAGGTGCTGAGATCAGATTAGCTGGGTCTACTTTGTGCTCTGGAAGAGTTGAAATCTACCACAAAGGTGTCTGGGGGACAGTCTGTGATGTTGGCTGGGACATAAATGATGCAAAGGTGGTCTGCAAACAGCTGAGCTGTGGGACGGCTCTGAGTGCTCCTGGGTCTGCTCATTTTGGTGAAGGAACCGGACAAATCTGGCTCAACGATGTGGCCTGTTCAGGAAACGAGAGCTCTCTAAGTCATTGTCAGCACAGAGGACTTGAGACACACAACTGTGGACATGGCAAAGATGCTGGGGTTGTCTGCTCAGGTAAGAAGAACTGTGAATTATGATGCTAGATGTCAAGAAAAGGTACGAGTATCAACAAGCATCAATATAATAATGAACAAATGGTTTTGATCTTGTATGTCTTTATTTTTTTGAGTAAAGCACGTTGTGTTGCATGTCTATGCATGAAAGGTGCTCTATGAAGGAAATTTGCTTTGTTTTTCTTTGCTTTGTTTTGATTTGATTTGAAAGCTAACAGAAAATATGTGTTTTCTCCAGCAACTGAGTCTGTGATCTTTCATCAGGTGCTGAGATCAGGTTAGTTGGGTCTTCTACGTGCTCTGGAAGAGTTGAAATCTACCACAACGGTGTCTGGGGAACAGTCTGTGATGACGGCTGGGACATAAATGATGCAAACGTGGTCTGCAGCCAGCTGAACTGTGGGAAGGCTCTGAGTGCTCCTGGGTCTGCTCAGCTTGGTGAAGGAACCGGAGAAATCTGGCTCAGCAATGTGGCCTGTTCAGGAAACGAGAGCTCTCTAAGTAATTGTCAGCACAGTGCACGTGGGGTACGGTTTTGTGAACACCGCGAGGATGCCGGAGTCATCTGTAGAGGTGGGAAAACTTTTCAATAAGTACTTATACCAATAAAAATTATATACAGTAGTCTTAATAGCTGAACTACATAGATGTAGCACTGATTGATGAAAACCACGCTACTTTCAAAACTGAAGAGCAGGAAACAGAATTAAAATTGTAAATCTAACTTTTTATTGTAGCAAAGGCAAAGATCTCGATCAGTGTTTAGTCTTGACTTTTCTGGCAATGATTTGCTTGTGATTTGTCACTAGATGATAACATCAGGTTAGCTGGGTCTACTTTGTGCTCTGGAAGAGTTGAAATCTACCACGGGGGCTCCTGGGGAACAGTCTGTGATGACGACTGGGACATAGATGATGCAAACGTGGTCTGCAGACAGCTGAGCTGTGGGACGGCTCTGAGTGCTCCTGGGTCTGCTCATTTTGGTGAAGGAACCGGAGAAATCTGGCTCGATGACGTGGCCTGTTCAGGAAATGAGGGCTCTCTAAGTCGTTGTCAGCACGGTGGATTCGGGACACATAACTGTGGACACGGGAAGGATGCTGGAGTCACCTGTACAGGTGGGGAAACTTTTCAATAAGTACCTTCACCAACAAGAAAGAAAGATAGATGGAGAGATAAAGATAGATAGATGTTTTATTCATCCCCAACTCACAATATAAGTTAAGCACATGTGCAGAGAGTTCTATCAAACTCTTATTTGGTTGTATCTGTCTTTCAATAGTTTCTCTGGGGATGCAAGCGTGTTTTCATGATGAAATGGTAGAAGCAGTAAGAGAACTAACAGAAAATATGAGTCTTGCCCAGCATCTGAGTCTGTGATCTGTTTTCAGGTGCTAAGATCAGGTTAGCAGGGTCTACTATGTGCTCTGGAAGAGTTGAAATCTACTACGGTGACTCCTGGGGAACAGTCTGTGATGACGACTGGGACATAAATGATGCAAACGTGGTCTGCAGACAGCTGAGCTGTGGGACGGCTCTGAGTGCTCCTGGCTCTGCTCATTTTGGTGAAGGAACTGGAGAAATCTGGCTCGATGATGTGGCCTGTTCAGGAAATGAGAGCTCTCTGAGTCATTGTCAGCACAGAGGACTTGGGACACACAACTGTGAACACGGCAAAGATGCTGGGGTCGTCTGCTCAGGTAAGAAGAACTGTGAATCATGATACGATGGCAAGAAAAGGTATCAACAAGCATCAATATAATAATGAACAAATGGTTTTGGTCTTGTATGTCTTTATATAACAGTCATGTCCTGGAGCTCTAAATTTGATCTTTACCATTATTTATATTTCCCTAGCTGCCTGGAAATGTGCAAATGCTCAAGAATGTACTTACTTCGAGTGCTTCTTTGGTACATTTACGCAGATAGTTAAATGTTTATATAGTTATTTTAAATTGGATTGTCTTTGTTCATAACTAAACCATAACTTCATGGTAGCTGTCAACTGTAACACTTAGTCTTCCATTGTCATTCTTTTTTGCCATTGTCTTAGTGGTCTAGTCATATTTTAAGTTACAGCCTAATGCAGTAATATTAAGCAGTCTTCACACTGGATCAATATAAGACGTGTTCTCATAAGCATTTTTTATTTTGATTATTCTTCCCTGAGAGGACGTTAACAGAAAAAAGCAACATGCAAGCAACACATATAGCAAATGTACAATCATCACTATCATGAGTGAGCAACAGCTTTTCAGAGAATGATAAAAGAAAGTGTTTCATCAGCATACATATTCACTCTTTTATTATAAAAAATGAAAAAGAACGTTAAACAAACATCAAATCAAACTGAATATAATCAAATATCATCACTGTGTAATTATTTTTCCATAACTTTCCCAAAGCCCAGAGTCTCAATGAATCCATGGAGGTTAACTGAGTCTGGTCGTATCTGTGTTTCAGTAGTTTCTCAGGGATGCAAGCGCGTTTTCATGACGAAATGTTAAAACCGTAAGAAACCAACAGAAAATATGTGTTTTCTCCAGCATCTGAGTCTGTGATCTTTCATCAGGTGCTGAGATCAGGTTAGTTGGGCCTACTCCGTGCTCTGGAAGAGTTGAAATCTACCACAACGGTGTCTGGGGAACAGTCTGTGATGACGGCTGGGACATAGATGATGCAAACGTGGTCTGCAGACAGCTGAACTGTGGGACGGCTCTGAGTGCTCCTGGGTCTGCTCATTTTGGTGAAGGAACTGGAGAAATCTGGCTCGATGATGTGGCCTGTTCAGGAAACGAGAGCTCTCTGAGTCATTGTCAGTACAATGAGGTACGATTTTGCAGACACTACCAGGACACTGGAGTCATCTGTACAGGTGGGAAAACTTTTCAATAAGTACTTTCACCAATAGAAATGATATACAGTATCCTTAATAGCTGAAATGTATAGATGTAGTGCAAATTGATGAGAACCACGCTGCTTTCAAAATTGAAGAGAAGAAAGAAGTGCTGAAAATTAAAATTGTAAATTATTTATTGAAGCAATGGCAAAGATCTCGATCAGTGCTTAGTTTGTTGCAAGACGAAGTAAATTCATACCAAAGTCTTGACGTCTCTGGCAATGGTTTGCTTGTGATTTGTCATTAGAGGGTAACCTTAGGTTAGCTGGGCCTACTTTATGCTCTGGAAGAGTTGAAATCTACCACGGTGACTCCTGGGGAACAGTCTGTGATGACGACTGGGACATAAATGACGCAAACGTGGTCTGCAGACAGCTGAACTGTGGGACGTCTCTGAGTGCTCCTGGGTCTGCTCATTTTGGTGAAGGAACCGGAGAAATCTGGCTCGATGATGTGGCCTGTTCAGGAAATGAGAGCTCTCTCAGTAATTGTCAGCACAGTGGACTTGGTACGCACAACTGTGGACATGGGAAGGATGCTGGAGTCAACTGTACAGGTGGGAAACTTTTCAATAAGTACTTTCACCAATAAGATAGATGGATCTCTTTGGTCTTGTCCACATTAGTTATGTACGTGATGTGTGTGCTACTTTTGGTGCAGATAAGATGTGCACTGTCCCTCATGGTTTTCTACCTGCTCTATTTACCTTCTTCTGTGACCGGCTGTCTCGGATGTTTTTGTTCCAGGGTCATACGCCAATGTAGCGGTTATGGAGCATGCGCACACTTGTTGTCCAGTTAAAAGTCCGATTAAGCGTATACATGCTGGAGAAAATCAATTTCCAATTGCATTATCTGGGTGTCTTAATTGGATAAGGGCAACTCCGATTTTAGTCGGAGTAATGTGTTTACCTGCACTTAAGTCCCAATTAGAGTCCGATTAAGCCAATGACTTGTTTTTTTTTTCACGTGCATGTAAACATACTGAGTGATCCAGGAGACAGTGGATGCACCAGCACCCATCGAGCGCAGCTTCTCACCCAACAACAAAGGCTGAATGGTGTTGAAGGCGCTTGAGAAAATCAAAGAATGTGATTCTCACTGAGCCTTCACCACCATCCAGGTGTGGATGAGCTCACTACAGCAGATAGATGACAGCGTCATCCACCCCCAGACACAGCCTGTAGGCAAACTGTAGGGGGCGTAAAGATGATCTCACCTACCGCCTTAGGTGGGCCAGCACCAACCTCTCTAGCACCTTCATGAGATGTAAGGGCCACTGGACGGTAATCACTGAGCCCTGATGGAGACAACTTCTTGGGAACGGGAACACAGCAAGTCTTCCAGAGAAGTGGTACCCTCTCCAGACTGAGGCTCAGATTTAAGAGACGTCTGACGCAGTAGGTGGTGTACCATTCATAGCTCCTCCTTGTCTCCAGACCTGAAGGCTCTCCTTTTGTCATTCAGCAGAGTCCTCTGGTCGTTGTTGGTGGTTGTTGGGGAAAAAGCCAGCCGTCGGGGACGACAGTTTTCTCACAGAATTTAATGTATTAAAAAATGCTGTATGCTTAATAGCTGAAAACCATACTCATAATGCAAAGTCACGCTACTTTCAAAATTAGAAAGCAGAAAAAAGTGCTGAAATATAAAATTGTAAATCTAATTTTTAGTTTAACAAAGGTAAAGATCTCTATCAGTGCTTAATTTGTTGCAAGACAAAGTAAATTCACAATTCACACAAAAGTCTTGTCTTATCTGTCAATGGTTTGCTTGTGATTAAATAAATATTAATCTGCAAGGCAAGAATGTGCCTTCTCCAGTAATTGAGTCTGTGATCTTTCATCAGGTGGTGAGATCAGATTAACTGGGTCTACTCCATGCTCTGGAAGAGTTGAAATCTACCACAACGGTGTCTGGGGAACAGTCTGTGATGACGACTGGGACATAAATGATGCAAACGTGGTCTGCAGACAGTTGAGCTGTGGGACGGCTCTGAGTGCTCCTGGGTCTGCTCATTTTGGTGAAGGAACCGGAGAAATCTGGCTCAGCAATGTGGCCTGTTCAGGAAGTGAGAGCTCTCTAGGTACTTGTCAACACAGAGGACTTGGGACACCCAAATGTGGACACAGCAAGGACGCTGGAGTCAACTGTACAGGTGGGAAAACTTTTCAATAAGAACTTTCACCAACAAAAATTAGATGAGATGTTAAAATCCCTTGTGCCAAAATGCATTTAGAAGCCTAGTCCAACTGAAAAACATTTGGATTGGTAGAAGTCAGCTGCCACTAGCACCCAACAAGAAGACACCAGCTAACTAGCCTAGCCAACGGCAGTAGGCAGTATGCGGCACAACATTGGGGTTTTCAAGTGGTCACCTCCCTTCACCGATGTTTCATTGAGTCAGGCCCATGGCACTTCAAGAAGGCTGAACAGTGAGTTTTTGTGTCCTGGATTCACTCTCCTCCATGCAGTCACCATGCAACCGTGTGACTTTCAACGGAGAGAGGTTAGCTTAGCCCTACCACTAACCACTAAAATCACTCAGCTAGCTTCACCTTTAGCATGCTCCCAAGCTAAGATGTTTCCTCCTTAGCCACAGCCACTCACTTGCTCGTTCTGTGTTGAAATCACACAGAAGTCAAGAAACCAGACAGAAGCCAGACTTTTGGCTCTAGCCTTGTAGACTTTATTTCACAGTACACATTCGTACTGGACAACATCGTGGAACAACCCAACGACAAACATCTGGGGTTTATATAGTCTTGGTGCTCTGGTTTCCTCTGGCAAAACTGAAGAAGCTACTCAGATGAGTGGCAAAATGTCTTCAAAACAAATTCTACAAGTCCAGTTGCCCTTATTCAATGCCTTTTGGATTACCATGACCTGGATGACTAAGAACCTTCACAGACATCTTGTTGTGCGTGTTACATGTTTTGTGCAGAGCCATGGATGTGTGTGATAATGATAACTTTGATAATGATAACTGTGTGTATGTGTGTATCATGTTCATTTGGTTTCGCAACGTGTTCTTGGCAATAGAATCATGTTTTCCTGTTTTTGACCAACTTTGGTTATGTGACTGGAATTTCTCATAGTGGATATGTTTAGGTCAAGCTGACCGCATCCAGATTTGGTCAAACAGGATGTGCCTGTGTATGAGAACTGTCTCTGTCTGTATTTTTCAGTGTTTTTCTACAACCATTCCAGTATAACTGTCTACCAATGTATGCATATATAGGGATATATAATTTCTCCAACATATCTCCCTTTGATTCCTTTTAGAATTATTAATGGCAGTAGTGATAATCCATACATGCTACGGCCTCTTATGGCCCCTTCCACTAGGCAACCTTCAACTTGAACCTTTGACTGTTTCACAACAGAAACATAACAGTGAGGCATGATTATGATATGGCCATAGTAATTTCTGATTATGAATACTCAAAACATATATGTCAAACACATTTCATGTACTACAGAATATCATAATATAGATGTCGAGAGTGGGCCATAATCTAGTGACAGCATATTATTTCACTGCTTAACCTTTCATAGTATGACGATTACATTGTATATTGGTATGTCATGTGACATAACAAAACAATATGATTATGAATATGAGCAAAATCATGTAATATGACAGTTCCTCTGGAAGTTTCATAGTCCCATATCCTCCGTTTTGGTACTTCCGAGGTTTGTTCCTGCAAATTCAAACTTTCAACTCCACATCTAGAGCCACTGATCCCTCTGCGCTTGCAGAATTGGGACAGTAACATTCCAGGGACATGTTATTTACTGCGACCCTCTATTATCTCCCGTGAATGCCCAGCTTGCACAGGAGAGCAATAGTGGATTTTACCACAAATCCAGGGCCACGACTTCCACTGGCTGCATGTGGGTCCTCTACCCTCGTTGTTCAGCTTCTGCTGCCATCTCTGCATATGTACCTCTCTTGCACTCATTAGCCTCCTCAACTCTGTCCCTGTGCCTGCAAACTGTCAGAATGTGGACAACTGTACATACACTAGAGCACAGCAGTCAGGCAGCATCCTCCCCTAGGCACTGGTTTAGGTTCTGGGAAGATGGCAGCACATTTTAAATAGCCCCTGTCATAAATCTAGTCCTGCTAGCCTCCATGCTCCACAGCTCATTCCACTTCAACTTCCTTTTCTTCACACTCTTCCAGTTCGCCCACTGCCCTTGCTTAGCCTAAGACACTGTCTTAGTAAACAGGTTTTCATGATGGAATGTTAGAAACAGTAAGAAACCAATAGAAAATATGTGTTTTCTCCAGCATCTGAGTCTGTGATCTTTCATCAGGTACTGAGATCAGGTTAGCTGGGTCTACTACGTGCTCTGGAAGAGTTGAAATCTACCACAACGGTGTCTGGGGAACAGTCTGTGATGACGGCTGGGACATAAATGATGCAAACGTGGTCTGCAGACAGCTGAACTGTGGGACGGCTCTGAGTGCTCCTGGGTCTGCTCATTTTGGTGAAGGAACCGGACAAATCTGGCTCAACGATGTGGCCTGTTCAGGAAGTGAGAGCTCTCTAAGTCATTGTCAGCACAGTGAACTTGGGGTACACAACTGTGGGCACTTCGAGGACGCTGGAGTCATCTGTACAGGTGGGAAAACTTTTCAATAAGTACTTTCACCAACGAAAATGTTATATCCTTAATAGCTGAACTGCATATACAATGTGTAGCTCAAATTGATAAAAACCACTCTGCTTTCAAAATTGAAAAGCAAAAAAAAGCAAAGAAAGTTAAAATTATAAATCTAACCTTTTATTGTAACAAAGGCAAAGATCTCTATCAGTGTTTAGTTTGTTACAAGATAAAGTAAATTCACACCAAAGTCTTGACGTCTCTGGCAATGATTTGTTTGTGATTTGTCATTAGAGGGTAACATCAGGTTAGCTGGGTCCACTTTGTGCTCTGGAAGAGTTGAAATCTACCACAACGGTGTCTGGGGAACAGTCTGTGATGACGGCTGGGACATAAATGATGGAAACGTGGTCTGCAGACAGCTGAGCTGTGGGACGGCTCTGAGTGCTCCTGGGTCTGCTCATTTTGGTGAAGGAACCGGAGAAATCTGGCTCGATGATGTGGCCTGTTCAGGAAATGAGAGCTCTCTTAGTAATTGTCAGCACAGTGGTCTTGGGACACACAACTGTGGACACGGCAAGGACGCTGGAGTCAACTGTACAGGTGGGAAGACTTTTCAGTAAGTACTATCACCAATAAGATAGATAGATCTCTTTGGTTTTGTCCACGTAAGTCGTAATGTGCGTGCTACTTTTGTTGCAGATAAGATGTGCGCTATCTGTAATGTTTTTCTACCTGCTCTATTTACCTTCTTCTGTGACTGGCTTTCTTGAATTTTTTTGTTCTGGGGTAACACGCCAGCATAGTGGTTGTGGAGCATGCACACACTTGTTGTCCACTTAAAACTCTGATTCAGCATATACATGCAGGTGACCAGACACAGCCTGTAGGCAAACTGTAGGGGGTGTAAAGATGATCTCACTTACAGCCTTAGGTGGGCCAGCACCAACTTCTCCAGCACCTTCATGAGATGTAAGGGCCACTGGACGGTAATCACTGAGCCCTGATGGAGACAACTTCTTGGGAACGGGAACACAGCAGGAGATCTTCCAAAGAAGTGGTAGGGTTAGGGTTAGTACCCTCTCCAGACTGAGGCACTCCTTTTCCTGTGGAAGAGTTGAAATCTACCACATTGATGCCTGGAGAACTGTCCAGGATACTTTCAACATTGAAGAGCAGAGCTGGGGAAAAAAAGCAAGGAAAATGTAACTGTAAATCCAATTTAATATAGGTTTGGCTCTTAGATGATGCAAAAGTTCTGCCAACCTCCTATTTGTTAACATCAGTCTTTCAGTGGTTTCTGAGGGACGCAAACGGGGTTTCATGATGAAATCTTAAAAGTAAGAAAACTAATTGAAAATATGTGTCTTCACCGGCATCTGAGTCTATGATCTTTCACCAGGTGCTGAGATCAGGTTAGCTGGGTCTACTACGTGCTCTGGAAGAGTTGAAATCTACCACAACGGTGTCTGGGGGACAGTCTGTGATGACGACTGGGACATAAATGATGCAAACGTGGTCTGCAGACAGCTGAGCTGTGGGACGGCTCTGAGTGCTCCTGGGTCTGCTCATTTTGGTGAAGGAACTGGAGAAATCTGGCTCAACAATGTGGCCTGTTCAGGAAGTGAGAGCTCTCTAAGTCATTGTCAGCACAGAGGACTTGGGACACACTGTGGAAATGGCAAGGCAGCTGGAGTCATCTGTAAAGGTCAGAATACTTTTTAATAAGCACTTTCACCAACAAAAATGATATATTCTTAACAGCTGAACTGCGTAAAAGTAGCGCAAACTATGAAAACTACACTGCTTTCAAAATTGAAATTTAGTTTAGCAAGTACAAAGATCTGTCATTCTTTAGTTTGTTGCAAGACAAAGTAAATTCACACAAAATATCTCTGGCAATGGTTTGCTTGTGATTTGTTATTAAGTAGTAACATCAGGTTAGCTGTTTCTGTGCACTGGAAGAGTTGAAATCTACCACAATGATGCCTGAGTAACTGTCCAGCATACTTGCAAAACTGAAGAGCACAGCAAAAACCAATTCATTCCCCTTCTGCAAAACACAAGGCAAAACACAATTAGAAACCCAGTTCAACAGATTTTTTTTTATTTTGTTAAATAAATCAATAAATAATTTGAATAACAATAAAACGACTTCAGGCAGGCAGTCAGTTACCACTAGCAACCAACAAGGAGAAACCAGCTACCTAGCCTGGCAAACCGCAGTAGATAAGAAGTTATGCACCTCATGAAAATGGCTGCGTACAGGAGTATGCGAAAACAAGATACAGACGGTAAATCTGCTGTGTTCCGACGAGGTTCCTGTTCAATCCCAGACTTGGTAATTCCCTTTCTGGTTGATGGTGGAGTTTGTAAATTTGTTTTGGGACTTGTAAAAGTGTTTTGTCCTTTGTAAAGGTGTTTCACTGCTCATAAAATTGTTTTCTGAAATGTAAATCTGTTTCAGGACTTGTCTGTGAAGGTTCTCAGTCATACAGGTCATTGTAATCCAAAAGGCGTTGAATAAAGGCAACTGGACTTGTAGAATTTCTTGAAGATGTTTTGCCACTTATCCGAGAAACTTCTTCAGTTCTGAGAGACTAGTGGGAAGTTGAGGTTTAAATAGGAAAACTCTGGCAGTAAAACCCATCAGAAACTTGCCTGACCAGAAACTGGTGCCACTGATTTCCATAAAGGCTGGGTACTTGTCGTTAAGAGGTGACTGTGTGAGGAAGCACAGTAATAGGGACACTGTCACTTCTCATTATTCCTTGGCACGGTTTAGGGGGCCTGGTCCTCCGCTGGCAGGGGCATCTTGGGCTGGTGGTCTGTGGCCCCACGGCAGTTGGTACAGGTACCTATCTAGGTTCTCTGGTGTCCTCTTGGCCGGGCTTTGTCTCCCGGTGCTGCTGGGCGACGAGTTTGTGGGGGCTACCTTGTGTACCTGGTTGTTCCGGTATCGACTGGTTCGGGTGGTGGCTCGGTGCTTCCCCTCTCCCTTCGGTGGGGAGCTGGGGTCTCTCCCTGGCGGGTGGGGGTTCCCTCTTCCTGTGGTCTCCCTGGCCTGGGTGCGCCAGGGGCATGGGGCCGGCACCTTGGCCCCCCTGCTCGGATGGCCCGTCCCTGGTTGGGCGCTGGGCCGGTGCCCGTCTGCGGGGACTTTGCTGGGCTCCTGGGGGAGTCCTCTCTCAGCTGTCCTGTCCATGGCTGCCCTGCGGGCGGGGGGTGGGGGCTTTGGGGGGGGGTGTTGGTGGCGGTGGCTGTGGGGTGTGGGGGGTATGGGGGGCCGCTCTGGCCTGCACCGGCTTGTGCTTGCTAGGTCGGTCTGGGGGTGTTAGTCGTCGCTCGCCATCTGCGCTGGGGTGTGGCATGCCCCGTGGCTACGGTGGTTCTCTGGTCTTGTCACCCATGCGCCCCACACTGGGGGTCATCACTCACTCATATTTAGGGAATGCCCACATGCATGTGTGTTGTCATTGCCTCTCCTCCACTGTCTATCCTTCCACATCTTTTCTGTCCTTTGTTCTCCCCCTCTATTTACTGAGGTGTAGCACTGCCCTCCCTGCCACACAAGGTCACTACACTTAATAAAGATCAACAGGACAGTTCCCAGGGAGGGCTGGTGATGGTCACACTCACGCACTGAAGTAATAAAGCTTTCAGAGGCTAGAATATAACTGCATCAACCTCATATAAAGTTGACACCCTGTGGTGTTCAACTATGCAGATAAATGCAGACAAATGCAAAAAAAAAAAAGAGGTGACTGTGTGCTCACGCTACTTCACCTATGAATAGTGCTCTAACAAGGCTATTGTTAGTGGGAGCCTCCAGTCTCAAGGTGTGAATGGTGTTGAAACTTCTTGGGGACAGAAGTCAAGACTGTATTGTAAATGGATGGCAGATTAAATCTCAGACCACCTCCTCTGTTTGGAGTAGGTTTTTCCACTTTGAGATAGATGACTTTACTTACTCCTCTCTCAAACCACCTGTCCTCTCTGGCTAGGACTTTGATGTTGTATCTTCAAAGGAGTGTCCTTTGTCCTTCAAGTGGAGGTAGACTGCTGAGTCATTCCCTGATGAACTGGCTCTCCTGTGCTGGGCCGTTATCTATGGATGGGTTGCTTGGTTTCCCCAATGTACAAGTCTGTACATTCCTCACTGCACTGAACAGCATATACTGCATTACTCTGTTTTTTTGTCTGGGTTTTCCATCTTTGGGGTGGACCAGTTTCTGTCTAAGTGTATTGCTGGGTTTGAAATTAACTGGAATGTGGTGTTTTCTGAAAATTCTCCTCAGTTTCTCCGATACACTAGCCCCGTAGGGGATGACGGTGTTCTTCCTCTTGCTGTTCTTTTTGAGATACCTTCTTGAGCCTTTAACAAAGGTCCAGTTGGGGTCAGTCCATAGCAACTGACCCCCATGGAGCCCAAGGTGTGATATTTGGCACCTCCGACAGCTCTGCCTGGAGCCCTGAAATTGGTAGCTACTCGGACATTATAGTGGGGATATGCCTGAATACTCCTGCCTACACCAGAATATTTGAGAAGTGTGTGGCCGTGTCCAGGCCCGGATACAGGTCTTTTCATGCAGTGATGGGATATGCGACTACATGTCAACCAGCATGTCTCCACTCTGCAAAACACAAGGCAAAACACAATTAGAAACCCAATCCGATTAGGAAAAAAATAAAATGCCAGTAGGCTACCCATCAGCTACCAACTAGCACCCAACAAGAAGACACCAGCTAACTAGCCTAGCCAACGGTAGTAGGCAGTATGCGCCACATAATTGGGGTTTTCGAATGGTCACCTCCCTTCAACGATGTTTCATTAAGTTAGGCCCATGACACCTCAAGAAGGCTGAACAGTGCATTCCTGGAGTCACGCTCCTCAATGCAGCCACCATGCAGCCTTCAACCAAGAGATTTAACTTAGCCCTACTACTAACTACAAAAACCACTCAGCTAGCCCCATCTTTAGCATGCTCCCCAACTGTTTCCTCCTTAGACTTTATTTCACAGTACACATCTGACTAGACAACACCGTGGAACAGCCCAACGACAAACATCTGTATCATGTTGATTTGGTTTCGCAACTTGTGACTGACAATACACACCTAGCTACTGGATCTTTTGACTGAGCAAGAGTCATCTCCAGTCTAGCCTAAATCCAATTTAATATAAGTCTGGCACTTGTGCGAACACTTCTTTAGTTCCGTCTGTCTTTCAATAGTTTCTGAGATATGCAGACAGGTTGGAATGTTAGAAACAATAAGAGTACTAACAGAAAATGTGCGTCTTCTCCAGCAACTGACTCTGTGATCTGTTATTAGGTGCTGAGATCAGGTTAGTTGGGTCTTCTCCGTGCTCTGGAAGAGTTGAAATCTACCACAAATGTGTCTGGGGGACAGTCTGTGATGACAACTGGGACATAAATGATGCAAACGTGGTCTGCAGACAGCTGAACTGTGGGAGGGCTCTGAGTGCTCCTGGGTCTGCTCATTTTGGTGAAGGAACCGGACAAATCTGGCTCAGCAATGTGGCCTGTTCAGGAAGTGAGAGCTCTCTAAGTCAATGTCAGCACGGTGGACTCGGGGTACACAACTGTAAACACAACGAGGACGCCGGAGTCATCTGTACAGGTGGGAAAACTTTTCAATAAGTACTTTCACCAACAAAAATGCTATATCCTTCATAGCTGAACTGCGTACAAGTAGCACAAAGTGGTGAAAACCATGCTGCTTTCAAAACTGAAGAAAAAAAAAAAACGCTGAAAATTTAAATTGTAAACCTAACTTTTTATTGTAGCAATGGCAAAGATCTCTGTCAGGGTTTAGTTTGTTGCAAGACAAAGTAAATTCACACCAAAGTCTTGACGTCTCTGGCAATGATTTGCTTTTGATTTGTCTTTAGATGATAACATCAGGTTAGCTGGGTCTACTTTGTGCTCTGGAAGAGTTGAAATCTACCACGGGGGCTCCTGGGGAACAGTCTGTGATGACGACTGGGACATGAATGATGCAAACGTGGTCTGCAGACAGCTGAGCTGTGGGACGGCTCTGAGTGCTCCTGGGTCTGCTCATTTTGGTGAAGGAACCGGACAAATCTGGCTCAACAATCTGACCTGTTCAGGAAATGAGAGCTCTCTAAGTTATTGTCAGCACGGTGGACTTGGGACACACAACTGTGGACACGGCAAGGACGCTGGAGTCACCTGTACAGGTGGGAAACCTTTTCAAGAAGTACTTTCACCAATTAGATGGATGGATGGATGGATGGATGGACAGGATGGTCAATGCTATCCATGACTGATGACAGTTTATTTAGTGTATTCCTCTCCACCACCACTTCAAAAGTTTCCTATCTGCAGCCAATGAAAGCACCAGCCTTCCTGTTCAGTTTATTTAGTCTGTGGGCGTCACTGGCTGCAATGCTGTTCCTCTTGTAACTGTAAATCCAATTTAATATATGTTAGGCACTTGTGCAGAGAGTTCTATCAACCTCTTATTTGGTTGTATCTGTCTTTCAATAGTTTCTCTGGGATGCAAGCGCATTTTCTTGATGAAATAGTAGAAACAGTAAGAAAACAAACAGAAAATACGTGTGTAAATATCTGAGTCTGTGATCTGTTGTCAGGTGCTGAGATCAGGTTAGCTGGGCCTACTATGTGCTCTGGAACAGTTGAAATCTACCACAAAGGTGTCTGGGGGACAGTCTGTGATGACGACTGGGACATAAATGATGCAAACGTGGTCTGCAGACAGCTGAGCTGTGGGACGGCTCTGAGTGCTCCTGGGTCTGCTCATTTTGGTGAAGGAACCGGACAAATCTGGCTCAACAATGTGGCCTGTTCAGGAAATGAGAGCTCTCTGAGTCATTGTCAGTACAGAGGACTTGGGACACACAACTGTGGACACGGCAAGGACGCTGGAGTCACCTGTACAGGTAAGAAGAACTGTGAATTATAATGATACAATGGCAAGAAAAGGTACGAGTATCAACAAGCATCAATATAATAATGAACAAATAGTTTTGGTCTTGTATGTTTTTATATAACAGTCATGTCCTGCAGCTCTAAATTTGATCTTTACCATTATTTATATTTCCCTAGCTGCCTGGAAATGTGCAAATGCTCAAGAATGTACTTATTTCAGGTGCTTCTTTGGTACAGATTATTTTAAATTGGATTGTCTTTGTTCATAACTAAACCATAACTTCATGGTAGCTGTCAACTGTAACACTTATTCTTCCTTTGTCACTCTTTTTTGCCATCGTCTTACTGGTCTAGTCATATTTAAGTTACAGCCTAATGCAGTAATATTAAGCAGTCTTCACACTGGATCAATATAAGACGTGTTCTCATAAGCATTTTTTATTTTGATTATTCTTCCCTGAGAGGACGTTAACAGAAAAAAGCAACGTGCAAGCAACACATATAGCAAATGTACAATCATCACTATCATGAGTGAGCAACAGCTTTTCAGAGATGATAAAAAAAAAAGTGTTTTGTCAGCATACATATTCACTCTTTTATTATAAAAAATGAAAAAGGAAAGTTAAACACAAATCATTTCAAACTGAATATGATCAAATATCATCTCTGTGTAATTATTTTTCCATAACTTTCCCAAAGCCCAGACTCTCGATGAATCCACGGAGGTTAACTGAGTCTGGTCGTATCTGTGTTGCAGTAGTTTCTCAGGGATGCAAGCGCGTTTTCATGAAGAAATATAAAAACCGTAAGAAAGCTAACAGAAAATATGTGTTTTCTCCAGCTACTGAGTCTGTGATCTTTCATCAGGTGCTGAGATCAGGTTAGTTGGACCTACTCCGTGCTCTGGAAGAGTTGAAATCTACCACAACGGTGTCTGGGGGACAGTCTGTGATGACAACTGGGACATAAATGATGCAAACGTGGTCTGCAGACAGCTGAACTGTGGGACGGCTCTGAGTGCTCCTGGCTCTGCTCATTTTGGTGAAGGAACCGGAGAAGTCTTGCTCACTGATGTGGCCTGTAAAGGAAGTGAGAGCTCTCTAAGTCATTGTCGGAACAGAGGACTTGGGGCACACAACTGTGGACACAACGAGGACGCTGGAGTCACCTGTACAGGTGGGAAAAATTTTCAATAAGTACTTTACCAGTAAAAATTGTATACAGTATTCTTAATAGCTGAACTACATAAAAGTAGCGCAAAATGATCATAGTCATATTGCTTTCAAAATTAAAGAGCAGGACAAAATGCTTTGAAATTGTAAATCTAATTTTTAATTTAACAAAGGCAAAAATCTCTATCAGTGTTTAGTTTGTTGCAAGATGAAGTAAATACACACCAAAGTCTTGACGTCTCTGGCAATGGTTTGCTTGTGATTTGTCTTTAGATGATAACATCAGGTTAGCTGGGTCTACTTTGTGCTCTGGAAGAGTTGAAATCTACCACGGTGGCTCCTGGGGAACAGTCTGTGATGACGACTGGGACATAGATGATGCAAACGTGGTCTGCAGACAGCTGAACTGTGGGACGGCTCTGAGTGCTCCTGGGTCTGCTCATTTTGGTGAAGGAACCGGAGAAATCTGGCTCGATGATGTGGCCTGTTCAGGAAACGAGAGCTCTCTGAGTAATTGTCAGCACAGAGGTTTTGGGACACACAACTGTGTACACGGCAAGGACACTGGAGTCACCTGTACAGGTGGGGAAACCTTTCAGTAAGTACTTTCACCAAAAAGATAGATAGATCTCTTTAGCCTTGTCCACATTAACCCCATACGTAACGTGCGCACTAGAGGTCTTCCAGAGAAGCTGGAGGTCTTCCAGAGAAGTGGTACCCTCTCCAGACTGAGGCTCAGATTGAAGACTCAGTAGATGGTGTACCCTCCTTAGCTTCTCCTTGTCTCCAGACCTGAAGGCTCTCCTTTTGTTGTTCAACAGAGTCCTCAGGTCGCTGGTGATCCATGGTTTGTTGTTGGAGAAAAAGCCAGCAGTCTGTGGGGGGTACAACAGTATTCTCACAAAATTTAATGTACTTAACATGCTATATTCTTCATAGCATGTTAAGTACATTGCTTTCAAAATTAAAGAGCAGGAAAAGGTACTGAAATATAAACTTGGGAATCTAATTTTTAATTTAACAAAGGCAACGATCTCTATCAGTCCTCAACATGTTGCAAGATGAATTAAATTCACACAAAAGTCTTGTCTTATTTGTCAATGGTTTGCTTGTGATTTGTCATTAGGTGGTAACATGAGGTTAGCTGAGTCTACTTTGTGCTCTGGAAGAGTTGAAATCTACCACAATGATGCCTGGGGAACTGTCTGGGATACTTTCGACATTGAAAAGCAAAGCAGGAAAAGAGCAAGGATATTTGACTCTGATGTGGTGCAAGAGTTCTATCAACTTCTTATTTGGTTACATCTGTCTTTCAGTAGTTTCTGAGGGACATAAACAGGTTCTATGATGAAATGTTAGAAACAGTGAGAAAACTATGTGTCTTCTCCAGCATCTGAGTCTGTGATCTGTTGTCAGGTGCTAAGATCAGGTTAGCTGGGTCTACTATGTGCTCTGGAAGAGTTGAAATCTACTACGGTGACTCCTGGGGAACAGTCTGTGATGATGACTGGGACATAAATGATGCAAACGTGGTCTGCAGACAGCTGAGCTGTGGGACGGCTCTGAGTGCTCCTGAGTCTGCTCATTTTGGTGAAGGAACCGGAGAAATCTGGCTCGATGATGTGGCCTGTTCAGGAAACGAGAGCTCTCTAAGTCATTGTCAGCACGGTGGACTTGGGACACTAAACTGTGGACACAGTAAGGATGCTGGGGTCGTCTGCTCAGGTAAGAAGAACTGTGAATCATGATACGATGGCAAGAAAAGGTGTCAGCAAGCATCAATATAATAATGAACAAATGGTTTTGGTCTTGTATGTCTTTATTTAACAGTCATGTCCTGGAGCTCTAAATTTGATCTTTACCATTATTTATATTTCCCTAGCTGCCTGGAAATGTGCAAATGCTCAAGAATGTACTTACTTCGAGTGCTTCTTTGGTACATTTACGCAGATAGTTAAATGTTTATATAGTTATTTTAAATTGGATTGTCTTTGTTCATAACTAAACCATAACTTCATGGTAGCTGTCAACTGTAACACTTATTCTTCCTTTGTCACTCTTTTTTGCCATCGTCTTACTGGTCTAGTCATATTTAAGTTACAGCCTAATGCAGTAATATTAAGCAGTCTTCACACTGGATCAATATAAGACGTGTTTTCATAAGCATTTTTTATTTTGATTATTCTTCCCTGAGAGGTCGTTAACAGAAAAAAGCAACATGCAAGCAACACATATAGCAAATGTACAATCATCACTATCATGAGTGAGCAACAGCTTTTCAGAGAATGATGAAAGAAAGTGTTTCGTCAGCATACATATTCACTCTTTTATTACAAAAAATGAAAAAGAACATTAAACAACAATCAAATCAAACTAAATATAATCAAATATCATCACTGTGTAATCATTTTTCCATAACTTTCCCAAAGCCCAGACTTTCAATTAATCCATGGAGGTTAACTGAGGCTGGTCGTATCTGTGTTTCAGTAGTTTCTCAGGGATGCAAGCGCATTTTCATGACGGAATGTTAAAACCGTAAGAAACCAACAGAAAATATGTGTTTTCTCCAGCATCTGAGTCTGTGATCTTTCATCAGGTGCTGAGATCAGGTTAGTTGGGCCTACTCCGTGCTCTGGAAGAGTGGAAATCTACCAAAACGGCGTCTGGGGAACAGTCTGTGATGACGGATGGGACATAGATGATGCAAACGTGGTCTGTAGACAGCTGAACTGTGGGACGGCTCTGAGTGCTCCTGGGTCTGCTCATTTTGGTGAAGGAACCGGACAAATTTTGCTCGATGATGTGGCCTGTTCAGGAAATGAGAGCTCTCTGAGTAATTGTCAGTACAGTGGAGGTCTGCCACAGTTTTGCCAACACTTTGAGGACGCTGGAGTCATCTGTACAAGTGGGAAAAATTTTCAATAAGTACTTTACCAGTAAAAATTGTATACAGTATTCTTAATAGCTGAACTACATAAAAGTAGCGCAAAATGATAAAAGTCATATTGCTTTCAAATTTAAAGAGCAGGAAAAAATGCTATAAAATTGTAAATCTAATTTTTAATTTAACAAAGGCAAAAATCTCTATCAGTGTTTAGTTTGTTGCAAGATGAAGTAAATTCATACCAAAGTCTTGACGTCTCTGGCAATGGTTTTCTTGTGATTTGTCTTTAGATGATAACATCAGGTTAGCTGGGTCTACTTTGTGCTCTGGAAGAGTTGAAATCTACCACGGTGGCTCCTGGGGAACAGTCTGTGATGACGACTGGGACATAGATGATGCAAACGTGGTCTGCAGACAGCTGAGCTGTGGGACGGCTCTGAGTGCTCCTGGGTCTGCTCATTTTGGGGAAGGAACTGGACAAATCTGGCTCGATGATGTGGCCTGTTCAGGAAACGAGAGCTCTCTGAGTAATTGTCAGCACAGAGGTTTTGGGACACATAACTGTGAACACGGCAAGGATGCTGGAGTCACCTGTACAGGTGGGGAAACCTTTCAGTAAGTACTTTCACCAATAAGATGGATAGATCTCTTTAGCCTTGTCCACGTTAACCCCATACATAATGTGCGCACTAGAGGTCTTCCAGAGAAGCTGGAGGTCTTCCAGAGAAGTGGTACCCTCTCCAGACTGAGGCTCAGATTGAAGACTCAGTAGATGGTGTACCCTCCTTAGCTCCTCCTTGTCTCCAGACCTGAAGGCTCTCCTTTTGTTGTTCAACAGAGTCCTCAGTTCGCTGGTTATCCGTGGTTTGTTTTTGGAGAAAAACCAGCAGTCTGTTAGGGGTACAGCAGTATTCTCACAATTTAATGTACTTAACATGCTATCTTCGTCATAGCTGAACTGCATAAAACTAGCGCAACGTGATGAAAACCACATTGCTTTCAAAATTAAAGAGCAGGAAGAGTTAAAATCTACCACAATGATGCCTGGGGAACTGTCTTGGATACTTTCGACATTGAAGAGCAAAGCAGGAAAAAAGCAAGGATGTTTGGCTCTGATATGGTGCAGAGAGTTCTATCAACCTCTTATTTGGTTGTATCTGTCTTTCAATAGTTTCTCTGGGGATGCAAGCGTGTTTTCATGATGAAATGGTAGAAGCAGTAAGAAAACTAACAGAAAATATGTGTCTTCTCCAGCATCTGAGTCTGTGATCTGTTATTAGGTGCTAGGATCATGTTAGCTGGGTCTACTTTGTGCTCTGGAAGAGTTGAAATCTACTATGGTGACTCCTTGGGAACAGTCTGTGATGACGACTGGGACATAGATGATGCAAACGTGGTCTGCAGACAGCTGAGCTGTGGGACGGCTCTGAGTGCTCCTGGGTCTGCACATTTCGGTGAAGGAACCGGAGAAATCTGGCTGAACAATGTGGCCTGTTCAGGAAATGAGAGCTCTCTAAGTCATTGTCAGCACAGAGGACTTGGGACACACAACTGTGGACACGGCAAGGACGCTGGAGTCACCTGTACAGGTGGGAAACCTTTTCAAGACGTACTTTCACCAAAAGAAGGTAGAAATATCTCTATCAGTGTTTAGTTTGTTGTAAGACGAAGTAAATTCACATGAAAGTCTTGTCTTATCTTTCATTGGTTTGCTTGTGATTTGTCATTAGGTGGTAAGATCAGGTTAGCTGGGTCTACTTTGTGCTCTGAAGAGTTGAAATCTACCACAATGATGCCTGAGGAACTATCCAGCATACTTTCAAATTTGAAGAGCAGAGCAAAAACAGGAAGGACAAATGTAATTGTAAATCCAATTTAATATAAATTTGACACTTTTGCAAGAGTTCTATCAACCTCTTATTTGATTACATCTGTCTTTCAATAATTTCTGAGGGATGCAAACAGGGTTTCATGACGAGATGTTAGAAAAAGTTAGAAATCCATGTGTCTTCTCCAGCAATTGTGTCTGTGATCTTTCATCAGGTGCTGAGATCAGGTTAGTTGGGCCTTCTCCGTGCTCTGGAAGAGTTGAAATCTACCACAACGGTGACTGGGGGACAGTCTGTGATGACGACTGGGACATAAATGATGCAAACGTGGTCTGCAGACAGCTGAACTGTGGGACGGCTCTGAGTGCTCCTGGGTCTGCTCATTTTGGTGAAGGAACCGGAGAAATCTGGCTCGATGATGTGGCCTGTTCAGGAAACGAGAGCTCTCTAAGTCATTGTCAGCACAGTGCACATGGGACACAGTTTTGCGGACACTTCGAGGACGCTGGAGTCATCTGTACAAGTGGGACATTTTTCAATAAGTTCTTTCACCAACAAAAGTTGTATACAGTAGTCTTAATAGTTGAACTGCATAGATGTAGCGCCATTTGATGAAAACCACACTGCTTTCAAAATTGAAGAGCAGAAAAAAGCGCTGAAAAATAAAATTGTAAATCTAAGTTTTTATTGTAGCAAATACAAAGTTCTCCATCAGTGTTTAGTTTGCTGCAAGAAAAGTAAATTCTCACAAAAGTCTTGATGTCTCTGGCAACGGTTTTCTTGTGATTTGTCATTAGGTGGTAACATCAGGTTAGCTGGGTCCACTTTGTGCTCTGGAAGAGTTGAAATCTACCACGGTGACTCCTGGGGAACAGTCTGTGATGACGACTGGGACATAAATGATGCTAACGTGGTCTGCAGACAGCTGAACTGTGGGATGGCTCTGAGTGCTCCTGGGTCTGCTCATTTTGGTGAAGGAACCGGACAAATCTGGCTCAACAATCTGACCTGTTCAGGAAATGAGAGCTCTCTAAGTCATTGTCAGCACAGTGGACTCGGGACACACGACTGTGGACACGGCAAAGACGCTGGAGTCAACTGTACAGGTGGGAAAACCTTTCAGTAAGTACTTTCACCGATAAGACAGATAGATCTCTTTGGTCTTGTCCACATTAATCCCATATGTAATGTGCGCGCTGGAGGTCTTCCAGAGAAGCTGGAGGTCTTCCAGAGAAGTGGACCATCTCCAGACTGAGGCTCAGATTGAAGACTCAGTAGATGGTGTACCCTCCTTAGCTCCTCCTTGTCTCCAGACCTGAAGGATCTCCTTTTGCAGTTCAGCACAGTCCTCAGGTCGGCTGAGCTGCATAAAAGTAGCGCAAAGTGTTGAAAACCACATTTCCTTTGAACATAAAGAGCAGGAAAAAGTGCTGTAAAATTGTAAATCCAGTTTTTAGTTCAACAAAGGCAAAAATCTCTATCAGTGTTTAGTTTGTTGCAAGACAAAGTAAATTCACACTAACGCCTTATCTGTCAATGGTTTGCTTATGATTTGTCATTAGGTGGTAAGATCACGTTAGCTGGGTCTACTTTGTGCTGTGGAAGAGTTGAAATCTACCACAATGATGCCTGGGGAAGTATCAACATTGAAGAGCAGAGTAGGAAAAAAGCAAAGAAAATGTAACTTTAAATCCAATTCAGTATATGTTTGGCTCTTATATGGTGAAACAGTTCTATCAACCTCTTATTTGGTTACATCTGTCTTTCAATAGTTTCTGAGGGACGCAAATGGGAGTTATGATGAAATGTTAGAAACAGTAAGAAAACTATGAGTCTTCTCCAGCATCTGAGTCTGTGATCTTTCATCAGGTGCTGTTATCAGGTTAGCTGGGTCTACTCTGTGCTCTGGAAGAGTTGAAATCTATCACAACGGTGTCTGGGGGACAGTCTGTGATGACGACTGGGACACAAATGATGCAAACGTGGTCTGTAAACAGCTGAGCTGTGGGACAGCTCTGAGTGCTCCTGATTCTGCTCATTTTGGTGAAGGAACCGGACAAATCTGGCTCAGCAATGTGGCCTGTTCAGGAAGTGAGAGCTCTCTAAGTAATTGTCAGCACAGAGGACTTGAGACACACAACTGTGGACATGACAAGGATGCTGGAGTCACTTGTACAGGTGGGAAAACCGTTCAACAAGTACTTTCACCAACAAAAATCCTATATTCTTCATACTTCAACTGCATAATTTTTTGTGCAAAGTGATAAAAAATCATGCTCCTTTCAAAATTGAAGAGCAGAATAAAGCACAGAAAAATGAAATTATGAATCTAATTTTTACTTTATCAAGTGCAAAGATCTCTATCAGTGTTTAGTTTGTTGCAAGACAAGTAAATTCACACAAAAATCTTGTCTTCTCTGGAAATGGTTTGTTTTTGATTTGTCATTAGATGGCAACATCAGGTTAGCTGGGTTTACTTTGTGCTCTAGAAGAGTTGAAATCTACCACAATGGTGCCTGGGAACTGTCAAGCATACTTTCAAAATTGAAGAGCAGAGCATAAAAACGCAAGCAAAAAGCAATAAAAAGCTTGTGTGCAAAAACCTCTTGGTTGCATCTGTCTTCAGAATAGGTTCTGAAGGATGCAAGCGTGTTTTCATGAGGAACTCTAACAGAAAATATATGTATTCTCCAGCAACTGATTCTGTGATCTTTCATCAGGTGCTGAAATCAGGTTGGCTGGTTCTACTGCGTGCTCTGGAAGAGTTGAAATCTACTACAACGGTGTCTGGGGAACAGTCTGTGATCATGACTGGGACATAAATGATGCAAACGTGGTCTGCAGACAGCTGAACTGTGGGACGGCTCTGAGCGCCACTCAATCAGTCATTTTTGGTGAAGGAATCGGTCAAATCTGGCTCAATGGTGTGGCCTGTTCAGGAAATGAAACCTCTCTAGCTCAGTGTGGTCACAGTGGATTTGAATCACAAAACTGTGGACATGATAAGGACGCTGGGGTCGTCTGTTCAGGTGAGAAGAACTGTGAATCATGATATACTGGCAAGAAAAAGTAGGTGAAAATATAAATAAGTATAGTGTGCTTTATGTAATAATGGACAAACATTCATTGGCTGACCTGCTTTTATTTTGGTGGGTGATAACCCTTGCCAATACCGTCCTTTGACACAATAGGTAACCTGCATCTGGCAAAACTGACACTTGTCTATGGACAATTTCAGACCATCTTCTTGTAATCTGTCACCTTGAGTAATCTATTTTCATGTTCTTCCAGTATTTGTCCAAATACAATCAAGTCATCCAAGAAGACTATGACCTCCAGCATGTGCATGTTCTGACTTCCTTTTCCATTAACCACTGAAAGGTTGCGGCATCCTCTCAAACTGATAGAATCCCAGAGGGCATTTAAATGCTGTTTTCTCTTTATCCACCTCAGCCATTGGAATTAGGTAGTATCTACTCCACAAATCCAACACAGAAAACCACTTGCTGATGCATCATTATCTCATGCATCATAATCCTTGGCGTGGATTACTGGTCAGGGAATGTCCTTCAGTTCAGTTTTCAATAGACAATGCATATTCACATTTTCCCAGATGTCTTTCGAGCAAGGACAATGGGTGATGCATATGGGCTTCTTGATTCCTTATCCCTGCTGCTAGCAGGCCTTGCAGGCGACGTTGAAGGTCGTCAAGGTCAGCAGACGATACTCATTGTGACCTCTCTCTAAATGGAGTAATGTCAGTTAATCGGATGTTATGTTCTGCACCTTTTGCTAACCCAACATCCCACTCATCATTCGAGAATACATTTGACCTCTGGGAGAGTTTCCGTCTCAGTCGTTCTTTCCATCCATTTGGGATAGGCGAATCTCCAAAATTGAACAATGATTTGTGAACCCTTGCAGGTATCTCAGACATCAAATTTGAGATCTCAGTAACTATGCACATGCAGGTGTGTAATCACTGTGCCCATGGGAATGGAGGTATCCTTCAGTGACTGATTCCGCAGCAGCACAAGGGATTTGTTGTGGTCCAGGTGAAAATACCAACACACTGGAAAGGTAGGTGAGGGAGCTCATTCAGTGATTAGGATACTCTCATCCACTGTTTGTTTTTCTGGCTGTCACTGGCTTGGTGACAGGTACAGGTGAAGGTGTTTGCTGGGCTACAGATACCCTCATCATGTGGATGCTATCTGATCTTACTATTTCCCGTGTGGCACTGGATGATCTGAATTTGGAAACATTAGTGCTGATAAGGATGTCTGCAGAATGGGAATCTGGACATGCTAAAGCCAGGACAGGCACTGTCTGGGTTTCACCCTTCTCTGAAAGCTCCAACTCAACTTGGATGTAGCCTCTGTAGGGATAGGTATTGTGTGAATCGCGAAGACCCCACATGGCTAAACCACTGACTGAGACCGGTGAGGGTATTCTATGGATATTTAGGTTCTGACAAATTGCTGATGCGAGCGGTTCAATGAATACAGCAAACAGTAGAGGAGAGACGGTGCATCCATGCTGTATTTTATCGTCATCATAATCAACTAACTAAAGGAAAAAATTATGAAAATTGCCTGTGCTAACTATCTGCGCTGTAACAATCAGTTGCCTGTTTAAGTTGGCTCTCAGCTCCCGGGTTCAGCCTACACTTAGCTGCCCTGCGCTATGCCTGATCCTCGCCAGTCTGGCCTTTTCTCCCTTCCGTACAAAAAAAAAATATATCTATTGTCCTTTCTAGCAGATGAGGAATTTACTTTTACCAGTTCTTCCTCAATTGCAGCTGCTAAGCATTTCAGCACCTGGTTCGACACCAGGTATATCACCCTTAGGAGAGACTGGAATGTTTCAGTTTATGGCTAAGTATACATAGACAAGAACATGGTGGGCAGACAGCATTCTCCCCTGACAACTGGTTTAGATTCTGGAGAGATGGCAACACATAATAAGTAACCCCTATCATAAATCTAATCCTAATCTAATCCTGGTTGCCATGCTCTACAGCTCTCTCTACTTCAATTTCCCTTTCTCTACACTCACACACTGTCCTTGCTTAGCCTGCAACACTGCCTTAGTACATCTTGCTGCTTCCTTTTGCTTATGTATCTCCTTCACTACCATCCTTCCCTTGTCTGTTTCTGATGCCTTGCTCCACCAATGTTTCCCTGCACACAGCACCAGGCCTTCACGCCCTTGATGTACATGATCTGTGATATTCCTATGCCTGAAGGCAGCCTGTGCTTCCTGTACTGGGTCTTTTGGATTCAACTTCCTCCCTGTTTTAACCGTGAGCGCTACACACAAAACTACTGGAGCTACAGACTGAGCGAGAGTCATCTCCAGTCTAGCCTTAAACCAAGACTTAAACTAAGACCAATATAAGGCATGTTCTCATGAGCATTTTTTATTTTTATTATTCTGCCCTGAAAGGACATTATGAAGATGAAATAAAAGATGTATCATCAACATACATATTCATTCACTCTTTTATTATAAAAACCAAAAAACAAAGTTAAACACAAGTAAAATCAAACTGAATATCATCAAATATGATTGTGTAATTTTTTTTCCAGCAACTCTCCCAAGGCCCAGCATCTCTATGAGTCCAGCCAGTGAGGTTACCTATGGCCAAGAGGTCAGTTTTACTTGTTCGATCACAGCTGAACTTTTAGGTGGAAAATTCATCCTCCAGAAAATGCCAGGCTCCTTCAGAGAGACTGAAACATCCGGTTCCAAGTCTGCTACCTTCAACATTCCTAAAGTGCACTTTGATCATGATGGATTCTACCATTGTCGATATGAAAAAAGAATTTCGGGTGAAATGTTCAGCTCCTCCCACAGTGACTCCGTCAGACTTTCTGTTAAAGGTTAAAGGTAAAAAAAGAAATGAATCAATTGACCTGCAGTCTGATTAAGTCTGAAGGATTTACTCATCATGGCTCAGTTATTCCCAGAAAAGGTGTTACTGTATCAAATCGTTGTTTTTTTATATCTTCAATGAGCATATTCGTAGCTACATAGGAAAAAGGAAAATAAAAAAATCGAATGACAAAAATCTTTTCCTCTCCTCGTCTTCTTGTTTACTGACATTGTCAATAGCTGAATCCATCCTGCTGTGTCTGTCGCTGTTCTTTCTGGTGCTAGTGGTCTATGTGATCTCCAAGAGAAGACGACAAGCAGCAAAGCAGCCCGGAGCCCGTCCAAATGAAAAGTCTGTACTAACCAAATATGTTACAAGAGAAGACATTTCCTTTTTATTTATTTATTTATTTTCCACAAATGATTCCGATTCTTGTGTTTCAGTGACCGAAATACAAAGATGACAGTATATGTCAGATGGGACTTGGGGCCAAACTAAAATATTTCAGGTAGTTAATATAATGTTTATGCATTTTCAGGTGAACTTTTTTTGCACAAGTTTAATTTTAGTTGTCACTGATATCGCAGGTCTGCATGGCTCCACTCTTGGACTGTACCAATCAGACTTTGGCTCCAGTTGCAAGATGCCGTATCCCTGGAAAAGAGGGATGCAAATAGCATCAGTTTGTCTTATGCAAGGAAGTGGGAATGCACGTCCATATTTATATATACACTGTAAAAAAAAAATGTAAATTTTAAAAATACAGAAACAATCTGGACAATCAACGAAAAGGACTGTGATTTTACACGTCAAATTTAAAATAACATGAAATCAATGTAACTGTGAAAATACATGTGAAAACATGATATTTCTGTTCTTTTACATAAAAAAAACATCACAACGTCTTGAATTATTTCACAGCATGTCTGAACAAAACACGTGTAAAAAGGGGACATTTTACTGCTGCAACGTCTGCCTGCACAAACACAAAAGACAAAAACGTGAACGCGACATGTCACTGGAGTACGTGCTTTGAAAAGCGCGGGTCCCGATTGGATTGGTCGACAGAAACGGTTGGAGAAGGAGGAGGAAGAAGAAGAAGAAGAAGAAGAAGAAGAAGAAGAAGAAGAAGAAGAAGAAGAAGAAGAAGAAGAAGAAGAAGATATGTCATTGGCTGTTGGGACACTGAACATCTGTCTTTGACATTACGCTTAACAAGGTCAACAACCACCACGCGGCTGTTTCCGTTTGGTCACAGAAACTTGGAGCAAACAGCAGCTAATGTCGAGGCTGGAGGAAGGACGAAGGCAAGTATCAAACTGAAGCTTAGTAGTATTAGCTTTATTTACCACCATGCCTCTGACTTTACTCAGTCGGCAAAACAAATCCGCTAGCATGTCGTCTATTGAAATGTTAGCTAATTACATGACAAAAGTATGGCCGGCGGCGACGGCGTCTTCAAGTGGCGTCTGCCAGTGTTAGTCATAGATATATATCTATGAGTGTTAGTAGTCAGCCAGACAACCACTTTTTATTTTATTTACGCTAACGTTAGCTTAGCACTTAACGGTGAGTCATTACGTTTACTATTGTGAACTGACTGACACAGGCGGAGAGAAAGAGGAACAACATTTGTTTAGAGCTGCAACAATGAACAATAATCGATTATTAACCCTCTTCTACATTTTCACTAATTTTTTGGCCAACAATACTGAAAAATATGTAAAGGATAAGCTAACGATCATCTTCTAGTTTATTGAGGGGAGATCTGCTAACACAGTTTAGGTTGACTTTTTCACAACCAATAGCATTTACTTTGATTATGGCAAATTTCATGATTCATACTTTTTTTCTTTCTTACCTGCAGATAAGTGGTGCGAGTTGATTTCATGGCATAAACTTGTGGTTAAGAACTCCACTCCTTTCCATGCTGAACTGTACTGAAGTGGCACTCAGTACAAAAAGGGTCTTTCTGTGTTTAAACCAAGGTGAGGCACTTGAATTCAGACAGATTGAGCTCATGCTTGTGATGCAGGACCAGCATGTATACTTTATTGTTACACCTCATGATGTGTCCTATGTGCCAGCATTTGCATTGTATGAAGTGAAACAAGCATTAAAATGTTGGAAGCCTGAGCAGAAACTAGATTATTACCATTTGCATGTGTACAAGCTTTGTGGGACAAGAGTAATTTCACTTAAGTATAGCATTGTAAACTCAGAGTCATCTGGAGTTTGAAAGATTAAAATCTGACAGTAACAGTATTTTTCATCCCTTCTAGTCCTCCTAGTCATGGATGCAGAGAGTCCTCTTCTGTCTTTCATCAAATCAGTGCCTAAACTGAGAGACCCTGAGCCTGCAATGTTTAGGAGTTGAGGACCTGAGCTACCTGCAGGAGAGTGACCTCCTTTCTGTCCTCAGACCAGTTGAAGCCAGGAGACGCCTGTCACTGCTCAAAAAGACAAGTATGTGTTTCAGTTTGTACAGTATAAACTTTCACATTAACAAAATGTGCATAGTCAAAATCTACTTATTAGGTCCACCTGTACTAATCAATGCAGTCCAATACAGCAGTTCTACTATGAATTATACTTCAAAGAATCTTCTCTACATTTTTGTTGATGTTTTTGAAAAAGGTGATGACTATACACTACACCTTGTTCTCATGATTTTTAGTGGTGGTGTGTACTGCATTATATTGAGAAAGGAACAGTTTAAAATATATCAATGGCTACTGAGGATAGAATTATGTTAGGTAATAATATACCCACATTGAGCTATGTGATGTCTGTGTTTAAATATTACTACTATCTGTCCTTTAATAAGGCCAACAACATGTCTTGGACAGTCCTCCAAGCAGCCAGAGCAGCCAACAGTAGAGCAGAGCCAGTACCAGTACAAGTCCAGTAACACAGTCTGACCAGGCCCCTCTCTGGTGAGTACATGCATCTGTTGCACACAATTACTCTTTTGGGTTAGATGGGCTGAAAAATAATAGAATCTACCTGTAACTTAGTGTAATATAGTACAATCAGCAGCAGTGAATTGACAGTGTGCTTATAAATCAGTATCATCAGTTGGGTCTATCTTCTCTAGATTCTGATTCGGTAGCAAATGACACACAACTAATGATGGGATGGGATTATGGGATGAACACAGGATACTTTATCACAATGTACAGAAAAAAAATGACTTTTGTATCCAGCAGTAGCAATAGTTCCCCCAACAACAATATGTTGTATCCCATGTATAGTCAGCCTGGTGTGTATTTTCTTTGTAGTGTGTTATGTTGAGATCTTGCAAGCTTGTCTGTCCCAAAGCAACGGTGTCATCTATAGTGGGACTCGTGTGACTGCTGTGGTGTTGGAAAAGGCTGTATCTTCTTGCACCTTTATCCTGGTCCTGCCTCTTAAACTGTTATTAGCTGTTATTATTTAATAACCGCTAATATTTTCTGTCTTCTCTTCAGGTGGTTACAGCTCAGAAACTGCAACTTCACTACGATCAACAAGTAGTTCAAGTATGGACACCACACCTCGTCAACTGTATAGGTCAGGGGTCGGCAACCCGCAGCTCCGGGGTTTTGTGGCTCCCAGTGTTTTCTTTCCAAATGGCTCTTTAAGTGTTGAGGGTTGCCGACCCCTGGTATAGAGTATGGATTCATTTTCAGTGACGTTTCACCAAGTTTCTAATCAGTGTTGTGGATGTATGGTGACTTGTAAATTGGTAACTCAACTATTTTTTTCTTTTTTTTTCTTCTTTTTTTTTCACTTTTTTCTTTCATTACCAGTTCAGTTGAATTTAGTTTTTGTTTTGTCTTTTTGTTTCAGAACCAGTCATTTAAAGTGAATAGATTTTTGAATATATAATATAAATATAAAGGTAATATAAATTATTATACAATCAGCTCCCATAAAATGTCATTTAAATCAATTAATAACAGCACATTTCTGTAAATTTAAGCATTATTGTTCGTAATCCAACATTTATTTACCATATTTCTAGGTGATTTAATTGGTTTAAAATGAAATGAAATTTAAAACCTGGAAATATGGCAATGTAGATGTAGATGTAGAGTCCAGGGAGAGCATGCAAACCCCCAGAAAGGACTTGAACCCCAGACCTTCTCACTGGGAGGCATCCCAGAGTTCACTGGCATAATTCAGATTTCTTCAGTCCATCATCGACGATAAATCCTTCTGGCCCAGATTGAGCAATACATGCTTATACAAGAACATTACCACCCCCAAGTTTCAGGGCTGTACAGTAAATATCCTGTTCAGTCAGTCTGATTTATGTCCAACAACATGACCTGGACATCCCAACTATGACAGTTTCCAGGCACAAAACCAAACGTTTGTCAGAAACAGGAAATCGTGGTTCTATCGCCAAGAACAAGAGGTTACAATGCACATTGATACACAAGTTTCATCATCATTTATTGCACACATCTATGGCTCAGTACAAAACATGTAACACACACACCAAGACTATATAAACTACACCCCAGATGTGCGGCGTTGGGTTGTTCCACGGCGTTGCCTAGTACAGTTGTGCTCTGTGAAGTGAAGTCCTACTGTGTCTGTGGCTTCCATCTGGTTCCTTGACTTCTGCAAGATTTCTAAAAGTAATTGAAAAAAATAGAGTCATCAGGGTCAGTCTTGCAGACAAACAACAAAGGGACTACTTGTCGATCTCGGCGCACAAGTGGAAATGTGCTGAGCCCAAAATCTAAAGGTATGACAATTTTTGTCTAAGTGAATGCAAGTTTCTCTGTGTGCTGAGACAACCTGAACAACATGTCTGACCACGAATCTGGAGCACAGACTTATTACTGTACATTTTGTGCTGCATGAAAGGGCTGCTTAAAATTGTGTAAATTGTACGAACACCCCGAATTGGAGTATATGTTTAATTGATCTGAGAGCTCCGGCTAGGGGGTCCCTGTGTGGGACTTCAGCCTTGTGCTAAAGAGCTGAGTGAGAGTGTCTACTCTATGTGTGACATTAGCCTCGGCCAAAGGCTGTGTGGCTGTAACTCTTGCAGCTGAACTAGTTAAAAAACAATGCAAATGTTTGGTGTACCTCTTTGCTGTAAATATTGTAAATAGCTGCAGATTGGCATGAAAATAGTCGCAGTCATTAGATGGTGTGTAGAGTGAGGAAATCTGTAGAGAAGACTTCTGAAACTGCTGAAAATGTGTGTGAAATAATAAGAACATTAAATTGATATGTAATGTTCTTAGTTGTTAAGAGATTGAATGAGAAGAGATTAAATAGCTGATTTGTTTTTTGTTTTGTTTTTTTGAAATGCAACTGAAAGAGGGCTGCATGTCGCCAGTAGCTCCGTGTTGAATAACCGTTTTAGGTTATTCTGAGTGTGCTAATGGTTGTTTTTTTGTCTGACTTGAAGCAGTCAAATGGTTTTTGGTCTTTTTGTGCTGTTTTTCTTTAGTTTTTTTCTGAACCTTTTGTTTTTGACTGTGTCGTTGGTTGTGGAGTTGGCGGAGCGACCATTGTGTTCTGTTGGTGTGCTCCTGCTATCAGCTAGCGCTGTTTGTGTCCCCTGAGCTGCCCTAGAGTCCCGCTGAACTTCGGGAGAAGTGCTGGAGATGCTGGACTGGAGAAGGAGATTTGGGTCGGCGGTGCCGTCTGTATTCTCGAGGAATGTGAGGTCTTTGACATTGGAATGGATGGACTGTGTGCGCTTGGTGGGACCCAGAGGGAGCGTGTCATGAGAAGAGCTTTGGAGACCTGGTTCATAGGACCATGGTACATCTGTGCCCAGCTTCAGACTCTGCAGGCGGACATCTCATTTTATTTTATCTTGTGTTTACTTTTATATGCAACGAAGCTACGGTGACAAAATAATTTCTCACGTGGATCATTAAAGTCTGTCTAAGTCTAAGTCTAAGACGTGAGTAGAAATGTTGGATGAAGGTGAGAGAGAGGCGAGCGACAAGTGTGACGCAGGTTAAAATTGTGAGTGGTCTTTCGAGTCAAAAGACCAAAGACTGAAGTTAATAGAACAGGAAGTTTACTTCATAGTGGTCATAAGCAGCAGACCATGTCCTCAGACTTGGTGATGCTGATCTTCATCCCAGCCGCTTCACTCTCGGCTGCGAACCGCCCCAGTAAGAGCTGGAGGTCATAGTTCTGTTGAGTTTTAAGGGGTTACGAAAGGCCTTTGGTCTGTGTATGACACTGAGAGAAACAGGAGGAATGTTACTTCTGCTATCTCACCATATAAGGAGTTGTTTTGCGCTTTGCTGCAGCTTGCTCACAGACAAGGACATATTACACCCCAATATTTCATACGCTGGAAACCAGATAAAGCTAATTGGCTACACACAGAAATTCACTGACGCATCAGAAGCAGTACTCCTCCCTTCTGTATGGGCGGAGTCTAGGTAGAACAAGGTCACTACGTCTGCTTGGATGGGAGCTTTGTTTTTTTCTACCCTTAAGGTGGATAGACTGAAGTCTCAACGCTGAATCAATACCTATTTTCTGTGTACCAAATAAATAACCTAAATGTGAGAAACTGTCACGTGATTTGTGCATAGATTGACTATCCTTTCCAAAAGGTATAAAGATCCTGGGCTAAAGGAGAGGAAAATATCCTCCTTTGACAGTTCGATGAAGCTGAGAGAACCACATCACCCGCAAATAGCAGAGATCAGATCCTCCTATCACCGAACTTGACACTCTCCACCACCCGGCTATGCCTAGAAATTCTGTCTATAACAGTAATGAACAGAACCGGTGACAAAGGGCAGCCCTGGTGGAGTACAACCTTCACCTGGAACGAGTCTGACTTAAAACTGACTACACAGACCAAACTGTTGTTCCTTTGGTACAGGGACTGAATGGCCCTTAACAAGGGGCCATCCACTCCATACTCATGGAGCTTCAGCTTGACAGCTCCCCTCACCTCTGGTGTTCACCAGCATGTTTGGGGATTACCGCCACGACGAGCGCCAGCGACTTTGTGGCCACAATCACAGCAGCCGCTTCAATAATGGCAGATCAGAACATGGCCCATTCGGACTCAATGTCCGCCACTGCCCCTGGGATGTGGCTGAAGCTATGTCGGAGGTGGGAGTTGAACACCATCTTGACAGGTTCTTCTGCCAGGTGTTTTCCAGCAGACCCTCACTATTCGTTTGGGCCTATGAGGTCTGCGTGGCATCTTCCAATGCCATCTGACTAGATTTGAACATTTGAAGAAGAAAGAGGGGGAATATGTTGGCACTGACAGACATTAAAATTTGTTAAAATTAAAAGTCAGACTTTTGGCGCTCAGACAATGAAAAATTAAAAGCCTCTTGTTCTGAAAACAGTGGAAATGGATGGCAAATCCATTGGCAAATGGAACTGAGACAAGAAGCCCTGAGGGGCGAACCTCTCTCGGACAATGAGAACGTAACAGCCTACATCTATAGACTGTTGATGTTGTCATTAGCTGGGTTTACATGGAGACGTTTTTTCTCATTCCGATTGAAATAATTCCAGTTGAAAGTTTTAGGTCAGTTGTTCACATGTGAGGTTATTTATTCCAATCTGATGTTCACATTTACCACTACTTTTAATGGGAACGGCCGTTTTACAGACATGTGGCATGCACAGATCGATGAAAACATCACATGACTGATCTCTTGTCTAATCAGTATAGTAGTTGCAATTGTTTTTACACTTTCATTATTAAAGCAACAGCTTGATTCGGAAAATGTGTGGGGCCATATCCACTTTTGTTATTTTGTAAGCCTTATATGGCCGTGCAGTTCAATTTCACATGCACATGCCCTGTTACGTCCACTTTGCATCTCGTAGACACCTAATAACATTTTGTACACTACTGTTGTAGAACCAATCTAATTTTAGTAGCATGTACTTCTCTCTCTTTTTTTTCAGGAAAAAAGATGACTCAAAACTCTAGGAAATTCAACTCGTTGACCCAGGGTAAGACACATTTTCCATAATGTTATTCCTAATTATCTTTACTTTTATGCAGACACTACAGTAGCAAATGCAAATGCAGTGCAAATATCCATCGCATCAAATTTTCTTCAAGCATTATTCAGCTGAATGTAATGAACCATGCAACTGTTTTCTTCTTCTACAGTCTTTTTTCTCTTGATCTCATCTTCACTTGCTGCAGGTCAGTCTAATATTTTGTCATAAATAAAAACTTCTTCTGTTAAGCATAAGCACAGTGCTGATATAGCACCATGGAGGCGGAGACTACAAAGTCCCAGATGAGTCTTCATTAATCTCCATCTCCATCAGATGTTTTGTCAGCATACATATTCACTACTTTATTATAAAAACTTAAAAAGAAAGTTAAAAACAAATCAAGTCAAAACTAAATATCATCATTATGTAATTGTTTTCTGTAACTTTCCCAAAGCTGAGCATCTCCATGAGTCCAGCCGTTGAGGTTAACTGAGTCACCTTGTATCTGTCTTTCAATAGTTTTTGCGGAACGTAAACAGGTTTTCATGATAAAATGTTAGAAACAATAAGAAAACTAACAGAAAATACGTGTTTTCTCCAGCATCTGAGTCTGTGATCTTTCATCAGGTACTGAGATCAGGTTAGCTGGGTATTCTACGTGCTCTGGAAGAGTTGAAATCTACCACAACAGTGTCTGGGGAACAGTCTGTGATGACGACTGGGACATAAATGATGCAAACGTGGTTTGCAGACAGCTGAACTGTGGGACGGCTCTGGGTGCTCCTGGGTCTGCTCAATTTGGTCAAGGAACCGGAGAAATCTGGCTCGATGATGTGGCCTGTTCAGGAAATGAGAGCTCTCTAAGTCATTGTCAGCACAGAGGACTTGGGGAACACAACTGTGGACACTACGAGGATGCTGGAGTCATCTGTACAGGTGGGAAAACTTTTCAATAAGTACTTTCATCAACAAAAATGCTATATTCTTAATAGCTAAACTGCATATACAGTATGTAAATCAAACTGATGAAAATAATGCTGCTTTTTATAACTGAAGAGCAGAAAAAAGGCAGAAAATTTAAGTTGTACATCTAATTTTTATTGTAGCAAAGGCAAAGATCTATATTAGTGTTTAGTTTGTTGCAGGACAGAGTAAATTCACACCAAAGTCTTGACTTGTCTGACAATGATTTGCTTGTGATTTGTCATTAGAGGGTAACATCAGGTTAGCTGGGCCTACTTTGTGCTCTGGAAGAGTTGAAATCTACCACGGTGACTCTTGGGGAACAGTCTGTGATGACGACTGGGACATAAATGATGCTAACGTGGTCTGCAGACAGCTGAACTGTGGGACGGCTCTGAGTGCTCCTGGGTCTGCTCATTTTGGTGAAGGAACCGGAGAAATCTGGCTCGATGATGTGGCCTGTTTAGGAAATGAGACCTCTCTGAGCAATTGTCAGCACGGTGGACTTGGGACACACAACTGTGGACATGGCAAGGATGCTGGAGTCAACTGTACAGGTGGGGAAACTTTTCAGTAAGTACTTTCACCGATAAGATAGATAGATGTCTTTAGTCTTGTCCACATCAGTTTTGTACGTAATGTGCGTGCTACTTTTGCTGCAGATAAGATGTGCGCTATCCGTCATGTTTTTCTACCTGCTCTATTTACCTTCTTCTGTGAACGGCTTTCTTGAATGTTTTTGTTCTGGGGTTACACGCCAGCATACTGGTTGTGGAGCATGCACACACTTGTTGTCCACTTAAAACTCTGATTCAGCATATACATGCAGGAGACCAGACACAGCCTGTAGGCAAACTGTAGGGGACGTAAAGGTGATCTCACTTACAACCTTAGGTGGGCAGGCACCAACCTCTCCAGCACCTTCATGAGATGTAAGGGCCACTGGACAGTAATCACTGAGCCCTGATGGAGACAACTTCTTGGGAACGGGAACACAGCAGGAGATCTTCCAAAGAAGTGGTAGGGTTACAGTTAGTACCCTCTCCAGACTGAGGCTCTACTTTTTGCTGTGGAAGAGTTGAAATCTACCACAATGATGCCTGGAGAACTGTCCAGAATACTTTCAACATTGTAGAGCAGAGCAGAAAAAAAAGAAAGAAAAATGTAACTGTAAATCCAATTTAATATAGATTTGGCTCTTAGATGGTGCAAAAGTTCTGTCAACCTCCTAATTGTTTACATCAGTCTTTCGGTGGTTTCTGAGGGACGCAAATGGGGTTTCATGATGAAATCTTAAAAGTAAGAAAACTAATTGAAAATATGTGTCTTCACCGGCAACTGAGTCTGTGATCTTTCACCAGGTGCTGAGATCAGGTTAGCTGGGTCTACTACGTGCTCTGGAAGAGTTGAAATCTACCACAACGGTGTCTGGGGAACAGTCTGTGATGACAACTGGGACATAAATGATGCAAACGTGGTCTGCAGACAGTTGAACTGTGGGACGGCTCTGAGTGCTCCTGTGTCTGCTCATTTTGGTGAAGGAACCGGACAAATCTGGCTCAACAATGTGGCCTGTTCAGGAAGTGAGAGCTCTCTAAGTCATTGTCAGCACAGAGGACTTGGGACACACTGTGGACACGGCAAGGCCGCTGGAGTCATCTGTAAAGGTCAGAATACTTTTTAATAAGCACTTTCTCCAAAAAAAATGATATATTCTTAAACAGCTGAGCTGCGTAAAAGTAGCGCAAACTATGAAAACTACACTGCTTTCGAAATTGTGATTTAGTTTAGCAAGTACAAAGATCTCTGTCATTCTTTAGTTTGTTGCAAGACAAAGTAAATTCACACGAAACATCTCTGGCAATGCTTTGCTTGTGATTTGTCATTAAGTACTAACATCAGGTTAGCTGTTTCTGTGCACTGAAAGAGTTGAAATCTGCCACAATGATGCCTGAGTAACTGTCCAGCATACTTGCAAAATTGACGAGCACAGCAAAAACCAATTCATCCCACTTCTGCAAAACACAAGGCAAAACACAATTAGAAACCCAGTTCAACGGATTTTTTTTAAATTTTGTTCAATAAATCAATAAATAAATTGAATAACAAGAAAACGATCTGTAGGCAGGCAGTCAGCTACCACTAGCAACCAACAAGGAGAAACCAGCTACCTAGCCTAGCTAACCGCAGTAGATAAGTAGTGATGCACCTCATGAAAAGGGCTGCGTACAGGAGTATGCGAAAACAAGATACAGACTGTAAATCTGCCGTGTGCCGGCAAGGTTCCTGTTAAATCCCAGACTTGGTACATTCCCTTTCTGGTTGATGGTGGAGTTTGTAAATTTGTTTTGGGACTTGTAAAAGTGTTTTGTCATTTGTAAAGGTGTTTCACTGCTTGCAAAATTGTTTTCTGAAATGTAAATCTGTTTCAGGACTTGTCTGTCAAGGTTCTCAGTCATCCAGGTCATTGTAATCCAAAAGGCGTTGAATAAAGGCAACTGGACTTGTAAAATTTCTTGAAGATGTTTTGCCACTTATCCGAGTAGCTTCTTCAGTTCTGAGAGACTAGTGGGAAGTTGAGGTTTAAATAGGAAAACTCTGGAGGAAAAACCCATCAGAAACTTGCCTGACCAGAAACTGGTGCCACATAAAGGCTGGGTACTTGTCTTAAGAGGTGACTGTGTGCCCATGCTACTTCACCTATGAATAGTGCTCTAACGAGGCTATTGTTAGTGGGAGCCTCCAGTCTCAAGGTGTGAATGGTGTTGAAACTTCTTCGAGGTGACTGTGTGCCCAAACTACTTCACCTATGAATAGTGCTCTAACGAGGGTATTGTTAGTGGGAGTCTCCAGTCTCCAGTCTCAAGGTGTGAATTGTGTTGAAAGTTCGTGGTGACAGAAGTCAAGACTGTATTGTAAATAGTTGGCAGATTAAATCTCAGACCACCTCCTCTGTTTGGAGAAGGTTTTTTCACTTTGAGACAGATGGCTTTATTTACTCCTCTCTCAAACCACCTGTCCTTTCGGGCTAGGACTTTGATGTTGTATCTCCAAAGGAGTGTCCTTTGTCCTTCAAGTGGAGGTGGACTGCTGAGTCATTCCCTGATGAACTGGCTCTCCTGTGCTGGGACATTATCTATGGATGGGTTGTTTGGTTTCCCCAATGTACAAGTCTGTACATTCCTCACTGCACTGAACAGCATATACTGCATTACTCTGTTTTTTTTGTCTGGGTTTTCCGTCTTTGGGGTGGACCAGTTTTTGTCCAAGTGTATTGCTGTGTTTGAAATAAACTGGAATGTGGTGTTTTCTGAAAATTATCCTCAGTTTCTCCAATACACTAGCCTCGTATGGGATGACGGTGTTCTTCCTCTTGCTGTTCTTTTTGGGATACCTTCTTGAGCCTTTAACAAAGGTCCAGTTGGGGTCAGTCCATAGCAACTGACCCCCATGGAGCCCAAGGTGTGATATTTGGCACCTCTGCCACCTCTGCCTGGAGCCCTGAAATTGGTAGCTACTCGGACATTATAGTGGGGATATGCCTGAATACTCCTGCCTACACCCGAATATTTGAGAAGTATGTGGCCTTGTCCAGGCCCGGATACAGGTCTTTTCATGCAGTGATGGGATAAGCGACTACATGTCAACCAGCATATCTCACCTCTGCAAAACACAAGGCAAAACACAATTAGAAACCCAATCCAATTAGAAAAAAAATAAAATGCCAGTAGGCTACCCATCAGCTACCAACTAGCACACAACAAGAAGACACCAGCTAACTAGCCTAGCCAACGGTAGTAGGCAGTATGCGCCACATAATTGGGGTTTTCGAATGGTCACCTCTAGGCCCATGGCACTTCAAGAAGGCTGAACAGTGCGTTTCTGGAGTCACCCTCCTCAATGCAGTCACCATGCAGCCTTCAACCAAGAGACTTAACTTAGCCCTACTACTAACTACAAAAACCACTCAGCTAGCCTCACCTTTAGCATGCTCCCCAGCTAAGATGTTTCCTCCTTAGACTTTATTTCACAGTACACATCTGTACTAGACAACACACCGTGGAACAGCCCAACGACAAACATCTGTCTGTATCATGTTGATTTGATTTCACAACTTGTGATTGACAATACACACCTAGCTACTGGATCTTTTGACTGAGCAAGAGTCATCTCCAGTCTAGCCTGAATCCAATTTAATATAAGTCTGGCACTTGTGCGAACACTTCTTTAGTTCCGTCTGTCTTTCAATAGTTTCTGAGAGATGCAGACAGGTTGGAATGTTAGAAACAATAAGAATACTAACAAAAAATGTGCATCTTCTCCAGCAACTGTCTCTGTGATCTTTCATCAGGTGTTGAGATCAGGTTAGTTGGGTCTACTCTGTGCTCTGGAAGAGTTGAAATCTACCACAACGGTGTCTGGGGAACAGTCTGTGATGACAACTGGGACATAAATGATGCAAACGTGGTCTGCAGACAGCTGAACTGTGGGAGGGCTCTGAGTGCTCCTGCTTCTGCTCATTTTGGTGAAGGAACCGGAGAAATCTGGCTCAATAATGTGGCCTGTTCAGGAAGTGAGAGCTCTCTAAGTCATTGTCAGCACAGAGGACTTGGGACACACAACTGTAAACACAGCGAGGACGCTGGAGTCACCTGTACAGGTGGGAAACCTTTTCAAAAAGTACTTTCACCAACAAGCTGAACTGCGTACAAGTGGTGCAAAGTGGTGAAAACCATGCTGCTTTCACAATTAAAGAGAAGAAAAAAGCACAGAAAATTTAAATTGTAAATCTAATTTATATTGTAGAAAAGGCTAAAATCTCTATCAGAGTTTAGTTGCAAGACCAAGTACATTCACAGCAAAGTCTTGACTTCTCTGGCAATGGTTTGCTTGTGATTTGTTCACTAGATGATAACATCAGGTTAGCTGGGTCTACTTTGTGCTCTGGAAGAGTTGAAATCTACCACGGTGACTCCTGGGGAACAGTCTGTGATGACGACTGGGACATAAATGATGCAAACGTGGTCTGCAGACAGCTGAGCTGTGGGACGGCTCTGAGTGCTCCTGGGTCTGCTCATTTTGGTGAAGGAACCGGAGGAATATGGCTCGATGATGTGGCGTGTTCAGGAAATGAGGGCTCTCTAAGTCATTGTCAGCACGGTGGACTTGGGACACACAACTGTGGACACGGGAAGGACGCTGGAGTCAGCTGTACAGGTGGGAAGACTTTTCAATAAGTACTTTCACGAGGCAGGAATGACTTGCTGTAATGTTCTTTGCGACAACAGAGTTGTCTGACTCTCACGGAGAAGGAGCTCTGTTGTGTGTCTATTATCTGGTGGAGAGGGTGGTCAAGGCTATCCATGACTGATGACAGTTTATTTAGTGTCTTCCTCTCCACCACCACCTCAAAAGTTTCCTATCTGCAGCCAATGATAGCACCAGCCTTCCTGTTCAGTTTATTTAGTCTGTGGGCATCACTGGCTGCAATGCTATTCCTCCTGTAACTGTAACTGTAAATCCAATTTAATATGAGTTCTATCAACCTCTTATTTGTTTGTATCTGTCTTTCAATAGTTTCTTGGGGAAACAAGCGTGTTTTCATGATGAAATGGTAGAAGCAGTAAGAAAACTAACAGAAAATGTTGAAAATGTGTCTTCTCCAGCATCTGAGTCTGTGATCTGTTGTTAGGTGCTGAGATCAGGTTAGCTGGGCCTACTTTGTGCTCTGGAAGAGTTGAAATCTTCCACAAAGGTGTCTGGGGGACAGTCTGTGATGTCGGCTGGGACATAAATGATGCAAACGTGGTCTGCAGACAGCTGAGCTGTGGGACGGCTCTGAGTGCTCCTGGGTCCGCTCATTTTGGTGAAGGAACCGGACAAATCTGGCTCGACGATGTGGCCTGTTCAGGAAACGAGAGCTCTCTAAGTCACTGTCAGCACAGAGGACTTGGGATACACAACTGTGGACACGGCAAAGACGCTGGGGTCGTCTGCTCTGGTAAGAAGAATTGTGAATTATAATGATACGATGGCAAGAAAAGGTACGAGTATCAACAAGCATCAATATAATAATGAACAAATGGTTTTGATCTTGTATGTCTTTATTTAACAGTCATGTCCTGCACCTCTGAATTTGAACTTTACCATTATTTATATTTCCCTAGCTGCCTGGAAATGTGCAAATGCTCAGGAATGTACTTACTTCGAGTGCTTCTTTGGTACATTTATGCAGATAGTTAAATGTTTATATAGTTCATTTAAATTGGATTGTCTTTGTTCATAACTAAACCATAACTTCATGGTACTTGTCAACTGTAACACTTATTCTTCCTTTGTCACTCTTTTTTGCCATCGTCTTAGTGGTCTAGTCATATTTTAGTTGCAGTCTAATGAAGAAATATTAAGCAGTCTTCACACTGGATCAATATAAGATGTGTTCTCATAAGCATTTTTTATTTTGATTATTCTTCCCTGAGAGGACGGTAACAGAAAAAAGCAACATGCAAGCAACACATATAGCAAATGTACAATCATCGCTATCATGAGTGAGCAACAGCTTTTTAGAGAATGATGAAAGAAAGTGTTTCGTTAGCATACATATTTACTCTTTTATTATAAAAACTGAAAAAGGACGTTAAACAAAAATCAAATCAAACTGAATATGATCAAATATCATCACTGTGTAATTATTTTTCCATAACTTTCCTAAAGCCCAGAGTCTCAATGAATCCATGGACGTAAACTGAGTCGTTTTGTATCTGTCTTTCAGTAGTTTCTCAGGGATGCAAGCGCATTTTCATGACGAAATGTTAGAAACTGTAAAAAAATTAACAGGAAATATGTGTTTTCTCCAGCAACCGAGTCTGTGATCTTTCATCAGGTGCTGAGATCAGGTTAGTTGGGCCTACTCCGTGCTCTGGAAGAGTAGAAATCTACCACAGTGACTCCTGGGGAACAGTCTGTGGTGACGACTGGGACATAAATGATGCAAACGTGGTCTGCAGACAGCTGAGCTGTGGGACAGCTCTGAGTGTTCCTGGCGCTGCTCATTTTGGTGAAGGAACCGGACAAATCTGGCTCGATGATGTGGCCTGTTCAGGAAATGAGAGCTCCCTGAGTCATTGTCAGTACAATGGACATGGGGTACAATTTTGTGGACACTTCCAGGACGCTGGAGTCATCTGTACAGGTGGGAAAACTTTTCAATAAGTACTTTCACCAATAGAAATGATATACAGTATCCTTAAAAGCTGAAATGTATAGATGTAGTGCAAATTGATGAAAACCATGCTGCTTTCAAAATTGAAGAGAAGAAAAAAGTGGTAAAATTAAAATTGTAAATCATTTATTGAAGCAATGGCAAAGGTCTCGATCAGTGCTTAGTTTGTTGCAAGACGAAGTAAATTCAAACCAAAGTCTTGACGTCTCTGGCAATGGTTTGCTTGTGATTTGTCATTAGAGGGTAACATCAGGTTAGCTGGGTCTACTTTGTGCTCTGGGAGAGTGGAAATCTACCACAACGGTGTCTGGGGGACAGTCTGTGATGACGACTGGGACATAAATGATGCAAACGTGGTCTGCAGACAGCTGAGCTGTGGGACGGCTCTGAGTGCTCCTGGGGCTGCTCATTTTGGTGAAGGAACCGGAGAAATCTGGCTCGATGATGTGGCCTGTTTAGGAAATGAGAGCTCTCTGAGTAATTGTCAGCACGGTGGACTTGGGACGCACAACTGTGGACATGGCAAGGATGCTGGAGTCAACTGTACAGGTGGGGAAACTTTTCAGTAAGTACTTTCACCGATAAGATAGATAGATGTCTTTAGTCTTGTCCACATTAGTTTTGTACGTAATGTGCGTGCTACTTTTGGTGCAGATGAGATGTGCACTGTCCCTCAGGGTTTTCTACCTGCTCTATTTACCTTCTTCTGTGACTGGCTTTCTTGAATGTTATTGTTCTGGGGTTAGACGCCAGCATACTGGTTGTGGAGCATGCACACACTTGTTGTCCACTTAAAACTCTGATTCAGCATATACATGCAGGAGACCAGACACAGCCTGTAGGCAAACTGTAGGGGACGTAAAGGTGATCTCACTTACAGCCTTAGGTGGGCAAGCACCAACCTCTCCAGTACCTCCATGAGATGTAAGGGCCACTGGACAGTAATCACTGAGCCCTGATGGAGACAACTTCTTGGGAACGGGAACACAGCAGGAGATCTTCCAAAGAAGTGGTAGGGTTAGAGTTAGTACCCTCTCCAGGCTGAGGCTCTACTTTTTGCTGTGGAAGAGTTGAAATCTACCACAATGATGCCTGGAGAACTGCCCAGGATACTTTCAACATTGAAGAGCAGAGCAGGAAAAAAAAGCAAGGAAAATGTAACTGTAAATCCAATTTAATATAGATTTGGCTCTTAGATGGTGCAAAAGTTCTGTCAACCTGCTATTTGTTTACATCAGTCTTTCGGTGGTTTCTGAGGGACGCAAATGGGGTTTCATGATGAAATCTTAAAAGTAAGAAAACTAATTGAAAATATGTGTCTTCACCGGCAACTGAGTCTGTGATCTTTCACCAGGTGCTGAGATCAGGTTAGCTGGGTCTACTACGTGCTCTGGAAGAGTTGAAATCTACCACAACGGTGTCTGGGGGACAGTCTGTGATGACGACTGGGACATAAATGATGCAAACGTGGTCTGCAGACAGTTGAGCTGTGGGACGGCTCTGAGTGCTCCTGTGTCTGCTCATTTTGGTGAAGGAACCGGACAAATCTGGCTCAACAATGTGGCCTGTTCAGGAAGTGAGAGCTCTCTAAGTCATTGTCAGCGCAGAGGACTTGGGACACCCAAATGTGGACACAGCAAGGACGCTGGAGTCAACTGTACAGGTGGGAAAACTTTTCAATAAGTACTTTCACCAACAAAAAATTAGATGAGATGTTAAAATCCCTTGTGCCAAAATGCATTAAGAAGCCTAGTCCAACTGAAAAACATTTGGATTGGTAGAAGTCAGCTGCCACTAGCAACCAACAAGAAGACACCAGCTAACTAGCCAACGGCAGTCGGTACATCATTGGGGTTTTCAAGTGGTCACCTCCCTTCACTGATGTTTCATTGAGTCAGGCCCATGGCACTTCAAGAAGGCTGAACAGTGAGTTTTAGTGTCCTGGACTCACTCTCCTCCATGCAGCCACCATGCAACTGTGACTTTCAACAGAGAGAGGTTAGCTTAGCCCTACCACTAACCACTAAAATCACTCAGCTAGCCTCACCTTTAGCATGCTCCCCAGCTAAGATGTTTCCTCATTAGCCACAGCCACTCACTTGCTCGTTCTGTGTTGAAATCACACAGAAGTCAAGAAACCAGACAGAAGCCAGACTTTTGGCTCTAGCCTTGCAGACTTTATTTCACAGTACACATCCGTACTGGACAACATCGTGGAACAACACAATGACAAACATCTGGGATTTTTATAGTCTTGGTACTCTGGTTTCCTCTGGCAAAACTCAAGAAGCTACTCGGATGAGTGGCAAAATGTCTTCGATAAAAATTCTACAAGTCCAGTTGCCCTTATTCAATGCCTTTTGGATTACCATGACCTGGATGGCTAAGAACCTTCACAGACATCCTGTTATGTGTGTTACATGTTTTGTGCAGAGCCATGGATGTGTGTGATAATGATAACTTTGATAATGATAACTGTGTGTATGTGTGTATCATGTTCATTTGGTTTCGCAACGTGTTCTTGGCAATGGAATCATGTTTTCCTGTTTTTGACCAACTTTGGTTATGTGACTGGAATTTCTCACAGTGGATATGTTTAGGTCAAGCTGACCACATCCAGATTTGGTCAAACAGGATGTGCCTGTGCGTGAGAGCAGTCTCTGTCTGTATTTTTCAGTGTATTTCTACAACCATTCCATGTATAACTGTCTACCAATGTATGCATATATAGGGATATATAATTTCTCCAACATATCTCCGTTTGATTCCTTTTAGAATTATTAATGGCAGTAGTGATAATCCATACATGCCACGGCCTCTTACGGCCCCTTCCACTAGGCAACCTTCAACTTGAACCTCTGACTGTTTCACAACAGAAACATAACAGTGAGGCACGATTATGATATGGCCATAGTAATTTCTGATAATGAAAACTCAAAACATATATATCAAACACATTTCATGTACTACAGAATATCATAATATAGATGTCGAGAGTGGACCATAATCTAGTGACAGCATATTATTTCACTGCTTAACCTTTCATAGTATGACGATTACATTGTATATTGGTATGTCATGTGATATAACAAAACAATATGATTATGAATATGAGCGAAATCATGTAATATGACAGTTCCTCTGGAAGTTTCATAGTCCCATATCCTCCGTTTTGGTACTTCCGAGGTTTGTTCCTGCAAATTCAAACTTTCAACTTGACATCTAGAGCCACTGATCCCTTTGCGCTTGCAGAATTGGGACAGTAACTTTGCCAGGGACATGTTATTTACTGCGACCCTCTATTATCTCCCGTGAATGCCCAGCTTGCACAGGAGAGCAATGGTGGATTTTACCACGAATCCAGGGCAACCCACTTCCACTGGCTGCATGTGGGTCCTCTACCCTTGTTGTTCAGCTTCTGCTGCCATCTCTGCACATGTACCTCTCTTGCACTCATTAGCCTCCTCAACTCTGTCCCTGAAACCTGTCAGAATGTGGACAACTGTACATACACTAGAGCATAGCAGTCAGCCAGCATCCTCCCCAAGGCACTGGTTTAGGTTCCGGGAAGATGGCAGCACATTTTAAATAGCCCCTATCATAAATCTAGTCCCGCTAGCCTCCATGCTCCACAGCTCACTCCACTTTAACTTCCTTTTCTTTACACTCTCCCAGTTCGCCCACTGCCCTTGCTTAGCCTAAGACACTGTCTTAGTAAACAGGTTTTCATGATGGAATGTTAGAAACAGTAAGAAACCAACAGAAAATATGTGTTTTCTCCAGCATCTGAGCCTGTGATCTTTCATCAGGTACTGAGATCAGGTTAGCTGGGTCTACTACGTGCTCTGGAAGAGTTGAAATCTACCACAACGGTGTCTGGGGAACAGTCTGTGATGACGGCTGGGACATAAATGATGCAAACGTGGTCTGCAGACAGCTGAACTGTGGGACGGCTCTGAGTGCTCCTGGGTCTGCTCATTTTGGTCAAGGAACCGGACAAATCTGGCTCCATTATGTGGCCTGTTCAGGAAATGAGGGCTCTCTAAGTCATTGTCAGCACAGAGGACTTGGGGTACACTACTGTGGACACTACGAGGACGCTGGAGTCATCTGTACAGGTGGGAAAACTTTTCAATAAGTACTTTCACCAACGAAAATGTTATATCCTTAATAGCTGAACTGCAGCTCAAATTGATGAAAACCACTCTGCTTTCAAAACTGAAAAGCAGAAAAAAGTGCAGAAAGTTAAAATTGTAAATCTAACTTTTTTATTGTAGCAAAGGCAAAGATCTCTATCAGTGTTTAGTTTGTTACAAGATAAAGTAAATTCACACCAAAGTCTTGACATCTCTGGAAATGGTTTGCTTGTGATTTGTCATTAGAGGGTAACATCAGGTTAGCTGGGCCTACTTTGTGCTCTGGAAGAGTTGAAATCTACCACAACGGTGTCTGGGGGACAGTCTGTGATGACGACTGGGACATAAATGATGCAAACGTGGTCTGCAGACAGCTGAGCTGTGGGACGGCTCTGAGTGCTCCTGGGGCTGCTCATTTTGGTGAAGGAACCGGAGAAATCTGGCTCGATGATGTGGCCTGTTTAGGAAATGAGAGCTCTCTGAGTAATTGTCAGCACGGTGGACTTGGGACGCACAACTGTGGACATGGCAAGGATGCTGGAGTCAACTGTACAGGTGGGGAAACTTTTCAGTAAGTACTTTCACCGATAAGATAGATAGATGTCTTTAGTCTTGTCCACATTAGTTTTGTACGTAATTTGCGTGCTACTTTTGGTGCAGATGAGATGTGCACTGTCCCTCAGGGTTTTCTACCTGCTCTATTTACCTTCTTCTGTGACTGGCTTTCTTGAATGTTATTGTTCTGGGGTTAGACGCCAGCATAGTGGTTGTGGAGCATGCACACACTTGTTGTCCACTTAAAACTCTGATTCAGCATATACATGCAGGAGACCAGACACAGCCTGTAGGCAAACTGTAGGGGACGTAAAGGTGATCTCACTTACAGCCTTAGGTGGGCAAGCACCAACCTCTCCAGTACCTCCATGAGATGTAAGGGCCACTGGACAGTAATCACTGAGCCCTGATGGAGACAACTTCTTGGGAACGGGAACACAGCAGGAGATCTTCCAAAGAAGTGGTAGGGTTAGAGTTAGTACCCTCTCCAGGCTGAGGCTCTACTTTTTGCTGTGGAAGAGTTGATATCTACCACACTGATGCCTGGAGAACTGCCCAGGATACTTTCAACATTGAAGAGCAGAGCAGGAAAAAAAAGCAAGGAAAATGTAACTGTAAATCCAATTTAATATAGATTTGGCTCTTAGATGGTGCAAAAGTTCTGTCAACCTACTATTTGTTTACATCAGTCTTTCGGTGGTTTCTGAGGGACGCAAATGGGGTTTCATGATGAAATCTTAAAAGTAAGAAAACTAATTGAAAATATGTGTTTTCACCGGCAACTGAGTCTGTGATCTTTCACCAGGTGCTGAGATCAGGTTAGCTGGGTCTACTACGTGCTCTGGAAGAGTTGAAATCTACCACAACGGTGTCTGGGGAACAGTCTGTGATGATGACTGGGACATAAATGATGCAAACGTGGTCTGCAGACAGTTGAGCTGTGGGACGGCTCTGAGTGCTCCTGTGTCCGCTCATTTTGGTGAAGGAACCGGACAAATCTGGCTCAACAATGTGGCCTGTTCAGGAAGTGAGAGCTCTCTAAGTCATTGTCAGCACAGAGGACTTGGGACACACTGTGGACACGGCAAGGCCGCTGGAGTCATCTGTAAAGGTCAGAATACTTTTTAATAAGCACTTTCTCCAAAATAAATGATATATTCTTAAACAGCTGAGCTGCGTAAAAGTAGCGCAAACTATGAAAACTACACTGCTTTCGAAATTGTGATTTAGTTTAGCAAGTACAAAGATCTCTGTCATTCTTTAGTTTGTTGCAAGACAAAGTAAATTCACACGAAACATCTCTGGCAATGCTTTGCTTGTGATTTGTCATTAAGTACTAACATCAGGTTAGCTGTTTCTGTGCACTGGAAGAGTTGAAATCTGCCACAATGATGCCTGAGTAACTGTCCAGCATACTTGCAAAATTGACGAGCACAGCAAAAACCAATTCATCCCACTTCTGCAAAACACAAGGCAAAACACAATTAGAAACCCAGTTCAACAGATTTTTTTTTAAATCTTGTTCAATAAATCAATAAATAAATTGAATAACAAGAAAACGATCTGTAGGCAGGCAGTCAGCTACCACTAGCAACCAACAAGGAGAAACCAGCTACCTAGCCTAGCTAACCGCAGTAGATAAGTAGTGATGCACCTCATGAAAAGGGCTGCGTACAGGAGTATGCGAAAACAAGATACAGACTGTAAATCTGCTGTGTGCCGGCAAGGTTCCTGTTAAATCCCAGACTTGGTACATTCCCTTTCTGGTTGATGGTGGAGTTTGTAAATTTGTTTTGGGACTTGTAAAAGTGTTTTGTCATTTGTAAAGGTGTTTCACTGCTTGCAAAATTGTTTTCTGAAATGTAAATCTGTTTCAGGACTTGTCTGTCAAGGTTCTCAGTCATCCAGGTCATTGTAATCCAAAAGGCGTTGAATAAAGGCAACTGGACTTGTAAAATTTCTTGAAGATGTTTTGCCACTTATCCGAGTAGCTTCTTCAGTTCTGAGAGACTAGTGGGAAGTTGAGGTTTAAATAGGAAAACTCTGGAGGAAAAACCCATCAGAAACTTGCCTGACCAGAAACTGGTGCCACATAAAGGCTGGGTACTTGTCTTAAGCGGTGACTGTGTGCCCATGCTACTTCACCTATGAATAGTGCTCTAACGAGGCTATTGTTAGTGGGAGCCTCCAGTCTCAAGGCGTGAATGGTGTTGAAACTTCTTCGAGGTGACTGTGTGCCCAAACTACTTCACCTATGAATAGTGCTCTAACGAGGGTATTGTTAGTGGGAGTCTCCAGTCTCAAGGTGTGAATTGTGTTGAAAGTTCGTGGTGACAGAAGTCAAGACTGTATTGTAAATGGATGGCAGATTAAATCTCAGACCACCTCCTCTGTTTGGAGAAGGTTTTTTCACTTTGAGACAGATGACTTTATTTACTCCTCTCTCAAACCACCTGTCCTTTCGGGCTAGGACTTTGATGTTGTATCTCCAAAGGAGTGTCCTTTGTCCTTCAAGTGGAGGTGGACTGCTGAGTCATTCCCTGATGAACTGGCTCCCCTGTGCTGGGACATTATCTATGGATGGGTTGTTTGGTTTCCCCAATGTACAAGTCTGTACATTCCTCACTGCACTGAATAGCACGTACTGCATTACTCTGTTTTTTTTGTCTGGGTTTTCCGTCTTTGGGTTGGACCAGTTTTTGTCCAAGTGTATTGCTGTGTTTGAAATAAACTGGAATGTGGTGTTTTCTGAAAATTATCCTCAGTTTCTCCAATACACTAGCCTCGTATGGGATGACGGTGTTCTTCCTCTTGCTGTTCTTTTTGGGATACCTTCTTGAGCCTTTAACAAAGGTCCAGTTGGGGTCAGTCCATAGCAACTGACCCCCATGGAGCCCAAGGTGTGATATTTGGCACCTCTGCCACCTCTGCCTGGAGCCCTGAAATTGGTAGCTACTCGGACATTATAGTGGGGATATGCCTGAATACTCCTGCCTACACCAGAATATTTGAGAAGTATGTGGCCTTGTCCAGGCCCGGATACAGGTCTTTTCATGCAGTGATGGGATATGCGACTACATGTCAACCAGCATATCTCACCTCTGCAAAACACAAGGCAAAACACAATTAGAAACCCAATCCAATTAGAAAAAAAATAAAATGCCAGTAGGCTACCCATCAGCTACCAACTAGCACACAACAAGAAGACACCAGCTAACTAGCCTAGCCAACGGTAGTAGGCAGTATGCGCCACATAATTGGGGTTTTCGAATGGTCACCTCTAGGCCCATGGCACTTCAAGAAGGCTGAACAGTGCGTTTCTGGAGTCACCCTCCTCAATGCAGTCACCATGCAGCCTTCAACCAAGAGACTTAACTTAGCCCTACTACTAACTACAAAAACCACTCAGCTAGCCTCACCTTTAGCATGCTCCCCAGCTAAGATGTTTCCTCCTTAGACTTTATTTCACAGTACACATCTGTACTAGACAACACCCGTGGAACAGCCCAACGACAAACATCTGTCTGTATCATGTTGATTTGATTTCACAACTTGTGATTGACAATACACACCTAGCTACTGGATCTTTTGACTGAGCAAGAGTCATCTCCAGTCTAGCCTGAATCCAATTTAATATAAGTCTGGCACTTGTGCGAACACTTCTTTAGTTCCGTCTGTCTTTCAATAGTTTCTGAGAGATGCAGACAGGTTGGAATGTTAGAAACAATAAAAATACTAACAAAAAATGTGCGTCTTCTCCAGCAACTGTCTCTGTGATCTTTCATCAGGTGCTGAGATCAGGTTAGTTGGGTCTACTCTGTGCTCTGGAAGAGTTGAAATCTACCACAACGGTGTCTGGGGAACAGTCTGTGATGACAACTGGGACATAAATGATGCAAACGTGGTCTGCAGACAGCTGAACTGTGGGAGGGCTCTGAGTGCTCCTGCTTCTGCTCATTTTGGTGAAGGAACCGGAGAAATCTGGCTCAATAATGTGGCCTGTTCAGGAAGTGAGAGCTCTCTAAGTCATTGTCAGCACAGAGGACTTGGGACACACAACTGTAAACACAGCGAGGACGCTGGAGTCACCTGTACAGGTGGGAAAACTTTTCAAAAAGTACTTTCACCAACAAGCTGAACTGCGTACAAGTGGTGCAAAGTGGTGAAAACCATGCTGCTTTCACAATTAAAGAGAAGAAAAAAGCACAGAAAATTTAAATTGTAAATCTATTTATATTGTAGAAAAGGCTAAAATCTCTATCAGAGTTTAGTTGCAAGACCAAGTACATTCACAGCAAAGTCTTGACTTCTCTGGCAATGGTTTGCTTGTGATTTGTTCACTAGATGATAACATCAGGTTAGCTGGGTCTACTTTGTGCTCTGGAAGAGTTGAAATCTACCACGGTGACTCCTGGGGAACAGTCTGTGATGACGACTGGGACATAAATGATGCAAACGTGGTCTGCAGACAGCTGAGCTGTGGACGGCTCTGAGTGCTCCTGGGTCTGCTCATTTTGGTGAAGGAACCGGAGGAATATGGCTCGATGATGTGGCGTGTTCAGGAAATGAGGGCTCTCTAAGTCATTGTCAGCACGGTGGACTTGGGACACACAACTGTGGACACGGGAAGGACGCTGGAGTCAGCTGTACAGGTCGGAAGACTTTTCAATAAGTACTTTCACGAGGCAGGAATGACTTGCTGTAATGTTCTTTGCGACAACAGAGTTGTCTGACTCTCACGGAGAAGGAGCTCTGTTGTGTGTCTATTATCTGGTGGAGAGGGTGGTCAAGGCTATCCATGACTGATGACAGTTTATTTAGTGTCTTCCTCTCCACCACCACCTCAAAAGTTTCCTATCTGCAGCCAATGATAGCACCAGCCTTCCTGTTCAGTTTATTTAGTCTGTGGGCATCACTGGCTGCAATGCTATTCCTCCTGTAACTGTAACTGTAAATCCAATTTAATATGAGTTCTATCAACCTCTTATTTGTTTGTATCTGTCTTTCAATAGTTTCTTGGGGATACAAGCGTGTTTTCATGATGAAATGGTAGAAGCAGTAAGAAAACTAACAGAAAATGTGTCTTCTCCAGCATCTGAGTCTGTGATCTGTTGTTAGGTGCTGAGATCAGGTTAGCTGGGCCTACTTTGTGCTCTGGAAGAGTTGAAATCTTCCACAAAGGTGTCTGGGGGACAGTCTGTGATGTCGGCTGGGACATAAATGATGCAAACGTGGTCTGCAGACAGCTGAGCTGTGGGACGGCTCTGAGTGCTCCTGGGTCCGCTCATTTTGGTGAAGGAACCGGACAAATCTGGCTCGACGATGTGGCCTGTTCAGGAAACGAGAGCTCTCTAAGTCACTGTCAGCACAGAGGACTTGGGATACACAACTGTGGACACGGCAAAGACGCTGGGGTCGTCTGCTCTGGTAAGAAGAATTGTGAATTATAATGATACGATGGCAAGAAAAGGTACGAGTATCAACAAGCATCAATATAATAACGAACAAATGGTTTTGATCTTGTATGTCTTTATTTAACAGTCATGTCCTGCACCTCTGAATTTGAACTTTACCATTATTTATATTTCCCTAGCTGCCTGGAAATGTGCAAATGCTCAGGAATGTACTTACTTCGAGTGCTTCTTTGGTACATTTATGCAGATAGTTAAATGTTTATATAGTTCATTTAAATTGGATTGTCTTTGTTCATAACTAAACCATAACTTCATGGTACTTGTCAACTGTAACACTTATTCTTCCTTTGTCACTCTTTTTTGCCATCGTCTTAGTGGTCTAGTCATATTTTAGTTGCAGTCTAATGAAGAAATATTAAGCAGTCTTCACACTGGATCAATATAAGATGTGTTCTCATAAGCATTTTTTATTTTGATTATTCTTCCCTGAGAGGACGGTAACAGAAAAAAGCAACATGCAAGCAACACATATAGCAAATGTACAATCATCGCTATCATGAGTGAGCAACAGCTTTTTAGAGAATGATGAAAGAAAGTGTTTCGTTAGCATACATATTTACTCTTTTATTATAAAAACTGAAAAAGGACGTTAAACAAAAATCAAATCAAACTGAATATGATCAAATATCATCACTGTGTAATTATTTTTCCATAACTTTCCTAAAGCCCAGAGTCTCAATGAATCCATGGACGTAAACTGAGTCGTTTTGTATCTGTCTTTCAGTAGTTTCTCAGGGATGCAAGCGCATTTTCATGACGAAATGTTAGAAACTGTAAAAAAATTAACAGGAAATATGTGTTTTCTCCAGCAACCGAGTCTGTGATCTTTCATCAGGTGCTGAGATCAGGTTAGTTGGGCCTACTCCGTGCTCTGGAAGAGTAGAAATCTACCACAGTGACTCCTGGGGAACAGTCTGTGGTGACGACTGGGACATAAATGATGCAAACGTGGTCTGCAGACAGCTGAGCTGTGGGACAGCTCTGAGTGCTCCTGGGTCTGCTCATTTTGGTGAAGGAACCGGACAAATCTGGCTCGATGATGTGGCCTGTTCAGGAAATGAGAGCTCCCTGAGTCATTGTCAGTACAATGGACATGGGGTACAATTTTGTGGACACTTCCAGGACGCTGGAGTCATCTGTACAGGTGGTAAAACTTTTCAATAAGTACTTTCACCAATAGAATTGATATACAGTATCCTTAAAAGCTGAAATGTATAGATGTAGTGCAAATTGATGAAAACCATGCTGCTTTCAAAATTGAAGAGAAGAAAAAAGTGGTAAAATTAAAATTGTAAATCATTTATTGAAGCAATGGCAAAGGTCTCGATCAGTGCTTAGTTTGTTGCAAGACGAAGTAAATTCAAACCAAAGTCTTGACATCTCTGGCAATGGTTTGCTTGTGATTTGTCATTAGAGGGTAACATCAGGTTAGCTGGGTCTACTTTGTGCTCTGGAAGAGTTGAAATCTACCACAACGGTGTCTGGGGGACAGTCTGTGATGACGACTGGGACATAAATGATGCAAACGTGGTCTGCAGACAGCTGAGCTGTGGGACGGCTCTGAGTGCTCCTGGGGCTGCTCATTTTGGTGAAGGAACCGGAGAAATCTGGCTCGATGATGTGGCCTGTTTAGGAAATGAGAGCTCTCTGAGTAATTGTCAGCACGGTGGACTTGGGACGCACAACTGTGGACATGGCAAGGATGCTGGAGTCAACTGTACAGGTGGGGAAACTTTTCAGTAAGTACTTTCACCGATAAGATAGATAGATGTCTTTAGTCTTGTCCACATTAGTTTTGTACGTAATGTGCGTGCTACTTTTGGTGCAGATGAGATGTGCACTGTCCCTCAGGGTTTTCTACCTGCTCTATTTACCTTCTTCTGTGACTGGCTTTCTTGAATGTTATTGTTCTGGGGTTAGACGCCAGCATACTGGTTGTGGAGCATGCACACACTTGTTGTCCACTTAAAACTCTGATTCAGCATATACATGCAGGAGACCAGACACAGCCTGTAGGCAAACTGTAGGGGACGTAAAGGTGATCTCACTTACAGCCTTAGGTGGGCAAGCACCAACCTCTCCAGCACCTCCATGAGATGTAAGGGCCACTGGACAGTAATCACTGAGCCCTGATGGAGACAACTTCTTGGGAACGGGAACACAGCAGGAGATCTTCCGAAGAAGTGGTAGGGTTACAGTTAGTACCCTCTCCAGACTGAGGCTCTACTTTTTGCTGTGGACGAGTTGATATCTACCACACTGATGCCTGGAGAACTGCCCAGGATACTTTCAACATTGAAGAGCAGAGCAGGAAAAAAAAAGCAAGGAAAATGTAACTGTAAATCCAATTTAATATAGATTTGGCTCTTAGATGGTGCAAAAGTTCTGTCAACCTACTATTTGTTTACATCAGTCTTTCGGTGGTTTCTGAGGGACGCAAATGGGGTTTCATGATGAAATCTTAAAAGTAAGAAAACTAATTGAAAATATGTGTCTTCACCGGCAACTGAGTCTGTGATCTTTCACCAGGTGCTGAGATCAGGTTAGCTGGGTCGACTACGTGCTCTGGAAGAGTTGAAATCTACCACAACGGTGTCTGGGGGACAGTCTGTGATGACGACTGGGACATAAATGATGCAAACGTGGTCTGCAGACAGTTGAGCTGTGGGACGGCTCTGAGTGCTCCTGTGTCTGCTCATTTTGGTGAAGGAACCGGACAAATCTGGCTCAACAATGTGGCCTGTTCAGGAAGTGAGAGCTCTCTAAGTCATTGTCAGCGCAGAGGACTTGGGACACCCAAATGTGGACACAGCAAGGACGCTGGAGTCAACTGTACAGGTGGGAAAACTTTTCAATAAGTACTTTCACCAACAAAAATTAGATGAGATGTTAAAATCCCTTGTGCCAAAATGCATTAAGAAGCCTAGTCCAACTGAAAAACATTTGGATTGGTAGAAGTCAGCTGCCACTAGCAACCAACAAGAAGACACCAGCTAACTAGCCAACGGCAGTCGGTACATCATTGGGGTTTTCAAGTGGTCACCTCCCTTCACTGATGTTTCATTGAGTCAGGCCCATGGCACTTCAAGAAGGCTGAACAGTGAGTTTTAGTGTCCTGGACTCACTCTCCTCCATGCAGCCACCATGCAACTGTGACTTTCAACAGAGAGAGGTTAGCTTAGCCCTACCACTAACCACTAAAATCACTCAGCTAGCCTCACCTTTAGCATGCTCCCCAGCTAAGATGTTTCCTCATTAGCCACAGCCACTCACTTGCTCGTTCTGTGTTGAAATCACACAGAAGTCAAGAAACCAGACAGAAGCCAGACTTTTGGCTCTAGCCTTGCAGACTTTATTTCACAGTACACATCCGTACTGGACAACATCGTGGAACAACACAATGACAAACATCTGGGGTTTATATAGTCTTGGTACTCTGGTTTCCTCTGGCAAAACTCAAGAAGCTACTCGGATGAGTGGCAAAATGTCTTCGAAAAAAAATTTTACAAGTCCAGTTGCCCTTATTCAATGCCTTTTGGATTACCATGACCTGGATGGCTAAGAACCTTCACAGACATCCTGTTATGTGTGTTACATGTTTTGTGCAGAGCCATGGATGTGTGTGATAATGATAACTTTGATAATGATAACTGTGTGTATGTGTGTATCATGTTCATTTGGTTTCGCAACGTGTTCTTGGCAATGGAATCATGTTTTCCTGTTTTTGACCAACTTTGGTTATGTGACTGGAATTTCTCACAGTGGATATGTTTAGGTCAAGCTGACCACATCCAGATTTGGTCAAACAGGATGTGCCTGTGCGTGAGAGCAGTCTCTGTCTGTATTTTTCAGTGTTTTTCTACAACCATTCCATGTATAACTGTCTACCCATGTATGCATATATAGGGATATATAATTTCTCCAACACATCTCCCTTTGATTCCTTTTAGAATTATTAATGGCAGTAGTGATAATTCATACATGCCACGGCCTCTTACGGCCCCTTCCACTAGGCAACCTTCAACTTGAACCTCTGACTGTTTCACAACAGAAACATAACAGTGAGGCACGATTATGATATGGCCATAGTAATTTCTGATAATGAAAACTCAAAACATATATATCAAACACATTTCATGTACTACAGAATATCATAATATAGATGTCGAGAGTGGACCATAATCTAGTGACAGCATATTATTTCACTGCTTAACCTTTCATAGTATGACGATTACATTGTATATTGGTATGTCATGTGATATAACAAAACAATATGATTATGAATATGAGCAAAATCATGTAATATGACAGTTCCTCTGGAAGTTTCATAGTCCCATATCCTCCGTTTTGGTACTTCCGAGGTTTGTTCCTGCAAATTCAAACTTTCAACTTGACATCTAGAGCCACTGATCCCTCTGCGCTTGCAGAACTGGGACAGTAACATTCCAGGGACATGTTATTTACTGCGACCCTCTATTATCTCCCGTGAATGCCCAGCTTGCACAGGAGAGCAATGGTGGATTTTACCACGAATCCAGGGCAACCCACTTCCACTGGCTGCATGTGGGTCCTCTACCCTTGTTGTTCAGCTTCTGCTGCCATCTCTGCACATGTACCTCTCTTGCACTCATTAGCCTCCTCAACTCTGTCCCTGTGCCTGCAACCTGTCAGAATGTGGACAACTGTACATACACTAGAGCATAGCAGTCAGCCAGCATCCTCCACAAGGCACTGGTTTAGGTTCCGGGAAGATGGCAGCACATTTTAAATAGCCCCTATCATAAATCTAGTCCCGCTAGCCTCCATGCTCCACAGCTCACTCCACTTTAACTTCCTTTTCTTTACACTCTCCCAGTTCGCCCACTGCCCTTGCTTAGCCTAAGACACTGTCTTAGTAAACAGGTTTTCATGATGGAATGTTAGAAACAGTAAGAAACCAACAGAAAATATGTGTTTTCTCCAGCATCTGAGCCTGTGATCTTTCATCAGGTACTGAGATCAGGTTAGCTGGGTCTACTACGTGCTCTGGAAGAGTTGAAATCTACCACAACGGTGTCTGGGGAACAGTCTGTGATGACGGCTGGGACATAAATGATGCAAACGTGGTCTGCAGACAGCTGAACTGTGGGACGGCTCTGAGTGCTCCTGGGTCTGCTCATTTTGGTCAAGGAACCGGACAAATCTGGCTCCATTATGTGGCCTGTTCAGGAAATGAGGGCTCTCTAAGTCATTGTCAGCACAGAGGACTTGGGGTACACTACTGTGGACACTACGAGGACGCTGGAGTCATCTGTACAGGTGGGAAAACTTTTCAATAAGTACTTTCACCAACGAAAATGTTATATCCTTAATAGCTGAACTGCAGCTCAAATTGATGAAAACCACTCTGCTTTCAAAACTGAAAAGCAGAAAAAAGTGCAGAAAGTTAAAATTGTAAATCTAACTTTTTTATTGTAGCAAAGGCAAAGATCTCTATCAGTGTTTAGTTTGTTACAAGATAAAGTAAATTCACACCAAAGTCTTGACATCTCTGGAAATGGTTTGCTTGTGATTTGTCATTAGAGGGTAACATCAGGTTAGCTGGGTCTACTTTGTGCTCTGGAAGAGTTGAAATCTACCACGGTGACTCCTGGGGAACAGTCTGTGATGACGACTGGGACATAAATGATGCAAACGTGGTCTGCAGACAGCTGAGCTGTGGGACGGCTCTGAGTGCTCCTGGGTCTGCTCATTTTGGTCAAGGAACCGGAGAAATATGGCTCGATGATGTGGCGTGTTCAGGAAATGAGGGCTCTCTAAGTCATTGTCAGCACGGTGGACTTGGGACACACAACTGTGGACACGGGAAGGACGCTGGAGTCAGCTGTACAGGTGGGAAGACTTTTCAATAAGTACTTTCACGAGGCAGGAATGACTTGCTGTAATGTTCTTTGCGACAACAGAGTTGTCTGACTCTCACGGAGAAGGAGCTCTGTTGTGTGTCTATTATCTGGTGGAGAGGGTGGTCAAGGCTATCCATGACTGATGACAGTTTATTTAGTGTCTTCCTCTCCACCACCACCTCAAAAGTTTCCTATATGCAGCCAATGATAGCACCAGCCTTCCTGTTCAGTTTATTTAGTCTGTGGGCGTCACTGGCTGCAATGCTATTCCTCCTGTAACTATAACTGTAAATCCAATTTAATATGAGTTCTATCAACCTCTTATTTGTTTGTATCTGTCTTTCAATAGTTTCTTGGGGATACAAGCGTGTTTTCATGATGAAATGGTAGAAGCAGTAAGAAAACTAACAGAAAATGTTGAAAATGTGTCTTCTCTAGCATCTGAGTCTGTGATCTGTTGTTAGGTGCTGAGATCAGGTTAGCTGGGCCTACTTTGTGCTCTGGAAGAGTTGAAATCTTCCACAAAGGTGTCTGGGGGACAGTCTGTGATGTCGGCTGGGACATAAATGATGCAAACGTGGTCTGCAGACAGCTGAGCTGTGGGACGGCTCTGAGTGCTCCTGGGTCCGCTCATTTTGGTGAAGGAACCGGACAAATCTGGCTCGACGATGTGGCCTGTTCAGGAAACGAGAGCTCTCTAAGTCACTGTCAGCACAGAGGACTTGGGATACACAACTGTGGACACGGCAAAGACGCTGGGGTCGTCTGCTCTGGTAAGAAGAATTGTGAATTATAATGATACGATGGCAAGAAAAGGTACGAGTATCAACAAGCATCAATATAATAATGAACAAATGGTTTTGATCTTGTATGTCTTTATTTAACAGTCATGTCCTGCACCTCTGAATTTGAACTTTACCATTATTTATATTTCCCTAGCTGCCTGGAAATGTGCAAATGCTCAGGAATGTACTTACTTCGAGTGCTTCTTTGGTACATTTATGCAGATACTTAAATGTTTATATAGTTAATTTAAATTGGATTGTCTTTGTTCATAACTAAACCATAACTTCATGGTACTTGTCAACTGTAACACTTATTCTTCCTTTGTCACTCTTTTTTGCCATCGTCTTAGTGGTCTAGTCATATTTTAGTTGCAGTCTAATGAAGAAATATTAAGCAGTCTTCACACTGGATCAATATAAGATGTGTTCTCATAAGCATTTTTTATTTTGATTATTCTTCCCTGAGAGGACGGTAACAGAAAAAAGCAACATGCAAGCAACACATATAGCAAATGTACAATCATCGCTATCATGAGTGAGCAACAGCTTTTTAGAGAATGATGAAAGAAAGTGTTTCGTTAGCATACATATTTACTCTTTTATTATAAAAACTGAAAAAGGACGTTAAACAAAAATCAAATCAAACTGAATATGATCAAATATCATCACTGTGTAATTATTTTTCCATAACTTTCCTAAAGCCCAGAGTCTCAATGAATCCATGGACGTAAACTGAGTCGTTTTGTATCTGTCTTTCAGTAGTTTCTCAGGGATGCAAGCGCATTTTCATGACGAAATGTTAGAAACTGTAAAAAAATTAACAGGAAATATGTGTTTTCTCCAGCAACCGAGTCTGTGATCTTTCATCAGGTGCTGAGATCAGGTTAGTTGGGCCTACTCCGTGCTCTGGAAGAGTAGAAATCTACCACAGTGACTCCTGGGGAACAGTCTGTGGTGACGACTGGGACATAAATGATGCAAACGTGGTCTGCAGACAGCTGAGCTGTGGGACAGCTCTGAGTGCTCCTGGGTCTGCTCATTTTGGTGAAGGAACCGGACAAATCTGGCTCGATGATGTGGCCTGTTCAGGAAATGAGAGCTCCCTGAGTCATTGTCAGTACAATGGACATGGGGTACAATTTTGTGGACACTTCCAGGACGCTGGAGTCATCTGTACAGGTGGGAAAACTTTTCAAAAAGTACTTTCACCAATAGAAATGATATACAGTATCCTTAAAAGCTGAAATGTATAGATGTAGTGCAAATTGATAAAAACCATGCTGCTTTCAAAATTGAAGAGAAGAAAAAAGTGGTAAAATTAAAATTGTAAATCATTTATTGAAGCAATGGCAAAGGTCTCGATCAGTGCTTAGTTTGTTGCAAGACGAAGTAAATTCAAACCAAAGTCTTGACGTCTCTGGCAATGGTTTGCTTGTGATTTGTCATTAGAGGGTAACATCAGGTTAGCTGGGCCTACTTTGTGCTCTGGAAGAGTTGAAATCTACCACAACGGTGTCTGGGGGACAGTCTGTGATGACGACTGGGACATAAATGATGCAAACGTGGTCTGCAGACAGCTGAGCTGTGGGACGGCTCTGAGTGCTCCTGGGTCTGCTCATTTTGGTGAAGGAACCGGAGAAATCTGGCTCGATGATGTGGCCTGTTCAGGAAATGAGAGCTCTCTGAGTAATTGTCAGCACGGTGGACTTGGGACACACAACTGTGGACATGGCAAGGATGCTGGAGTCAACTGTACAGGTGGGCAAACTTTTCAATAAGTACTTTCAGCGATAAGATAGATAGATCTCTTTAGTCTTGGCCACATTACCTTTGTACGTAATGTGCGTGCTACTTTTGGTGCAGATGAGATGTGCACTGTCCCTCAGGGTTTTCTACCTGCTCTATTTACCTTCTTCTGTGACCGGCTTTCTTGAATGTTTTTGTTCTGGGGTTACACATCAGCATACTGGTTGTGGAGCATGCACACACTTGTTGTCCACTTAGAACTCTGATTCAGCATATACATGCAGGAGACCAGACACAGCCTGTAGGCAAACTGTAGGGGGCGTAAAGGTGATCTCACTTACAGCCTTAGGTGGGCAAGCACCAACCTCTCCAGCACCTTCATGAGATGTAAGGGCCACTGGACAGTAATCACTGAGCCCTGATGGAGACAACTTCTTGGGAACAGGAACACAGCAGGAGATCTTCCAAAGAAGTGGTAGGGTTAGAGTTAGTACCCTCTCCAGACTGAGGCTCTACTTTTTGCTGTGGAAGAGTTGAAATCTACCACAATGATGCCTGGAGAACTGTCCAGGATACTTTCAACATTGAAGAGCAGAGCAGGAAAAAAAAGCAAGGAAAATGTAACTGTAAATCCAATTTAATATAGATTTGGCTCTTAGATGGTGCAAAAGTTCTTTTAACCTCCTATTTGTATACATCAGTCTTTCGGTGGTTTCTGAGGGACACAAATGGGGTTTCATGATGAAATCTTAAAAGTAAGAAAACTAATTGAAAATATGTGTTTTCACCGGCAACTGAGTCTGTGATCTTTCACCAGGTGCTGAGATCAGGTTAGCTGGGTCTACTACGTGCTCTGGAAGAGTTGAAATCTACCACAACGGTGTTTGGGGGACGGTCTGTAATGATGACTGGGACATAAATGATGCAAACGTGGTCTGCAGACAGTTGAGCTGTGGGACGGCTCTGAGTGCTCCTGTGTCTGCTCATTTTGGTCAAGGAACCGGACAAATCTGGCTCAACAATGTGGCCTGTTCAGGAAGTGAGAGCTCTCTAAGTCATTGTCAGCACAGAGGACTTGGGACACCCAAATGTGGACACAGCAAGGACGCTGGAGTCAACTGTACAGGTGGGAAAACTTTTCAATAAGTACTTTCACCAACAAAAATGAGATAAGATGTTAAAATCCCTTGTGCCAAAATGCATTAAGAAGCCTAGTCCAACTGAAAAACATTTGGATTGGTAGAAGTCAGCTGCCACTAGCAACCAACAAGAAGACACCAGCTATCTAGCCTAGCCAACGGCAGTAGGTAGTATGCGGCACATCATTGGGGTTTTCAAGTGGTCACTTCCCTCCACTGATGTTTCATTGAGTCAGGCCCATGGCACTTCAAGAAGGCTGAACAGTGAGTTTTAGTGTCCTGGACTCACTCTCCTCCATGCAGCCACCATGCAACCGTGTGACTTTCAACAGAGAGAGGTTAGCTTAGCCCTTCCACTAACTACTAAAATCTCTCAGCTAGCCTCACCTTTGGCATGCTCCCCAGCTAAGATGTTTCCTCATTAGCCACAGCCACTCACTTGCTCGTTCTGTGTTGAAATCACACCGAAGTCAAGAAACCAGACAGAAGCCAGACTTTTGGCTCTAGCCTTGCAGACTTTATTTCACAGTACACATTCGTACTGGACAACATCGTGGAACAACACAATGACAAACATCTGGGGTTTATACAGGTGCTGGCCAGTAAATTAGAATATCATCAAAAAGTTGAATTATTTCAGTAATTCCATTCAAAAGGTGAAACTTGTATACTGTATACTTTCCTTCCACACATAGTGATATATTTCAAGTGTTTATTCATTTGGCATTTTTATTATTACAACTGACAGCTAATGAAAACACCAAATTCAGTATCTCAGAAAATTAGAATATTCTGAAAAGGCTCAATATAGAAGACACCTGGTGCCACACTAATCAGCTGATTAACTCAAAACACCTGCAAAGGCCTTTAAAAGGTTCCTCAGTCTTGTTCTGAAGGCTCCACAATCATGGGGAAGACTTCTGACTTAACAGTTGTCCAAAAGACGACCATTGACACCTTGTACAAGGAGGGCAAGACACAAAAGTTGATTGCTAAAGAAGCTGGCTGTTCGCAGAGCTCTGTGTCCAAGCACATTAACAGACAGGCGAAGGGACGGAAAAAATGTGGTAGAAAAAAGTGTACAAGCTCTAGGGATAACCGCACCCTGCAGAGAATTGTGACGACAAACCCATTCAAAAATGTGGGGGAGATCCACAAAGAGTGGACTGCAGCTGGAGTCAGCGCTTCAAGAACCACCACGAAGAGACGCATGAAAGACATGGGATTCAGCTGTCGCATTCCGTGTGTCAAGCCACTCTTGAACAAGAAACAGCGTAAGAAGCGTCTCGCCTGGGCCAAGGATAAAAAGGACTGGACTGCTGCTGAGTGGTCCAAAGTTATGTTTTCTGATGAAAGCAAATTTTGCATTTCCTTTGGAAATCAAGGACCCAGAGTCTGGAGGAAGAGCGGAGAAGCACAGAATCCACGTTGCATGAGGTCCAGTGTAAAGTTTCCACTGTCAGTGATGGTGTGGGGTGCCATGTCATCTGCCGGTGTTGGCCCACTCTGTTTCCTGAGGTCCAAGGTCAATGCAGCTGTCTACCAGGAAGTTTTAGAGCACTTCATGCTTCCTGCTGCTGACCAACTTTATGGAGATGCAGATTTCACTTTTCAACAGGACTTGGCACCTGCACACAGTGCCAAAACCACCAGTACCTGGTTCAAGGACCATGGTATCCCTGTCCTTGATTGGCCAGCAAACTCACCTGACCTTAACCCCATAGAAAATCTATGGGGTATTGTGAAGCGGAAGATGCAATGCGCTAGACCCAACAATGCAGAGGAGCTGAAGACGACTATCAGAGCAACCTGGGCTCTCATAACACCTGAGCAGTGCCACAGACTGATCGAGTCCATGCCACGCCGCATTAATGCAGTGATTGAGGCAAAAGGAGCCCCAACTAAGTATTGAGTGCTATACATGCGCATGCTTTTCATGTTCATTCTTTTCAGTTGGCCAACATTTCTAAAAAAAACATTTTTTTCATTGGCCTTTTCAATATTCTAATTTTTTGAGATGCCAAATTTGGAGTTTTCATTAGTTGTCACTTATAAATATCAAAATTAAAAGAAATAAACATTGGAAATACATCGGTCTGTGTGCATTGCATGAATATAATGTACAAATTTCACTTTTTGAATGGAATTACTGAGATAAATCAAGTTTTTGATGATATTCTAATTTACTGGCCAGCACCTGTATAGTCTTGGTACTCTGGTTTCCTCTGGCAAAACTCAAGAAGCTACTCGGATGAGTGGCAAAATGTCTTTGAAGAAAATTTTACAAGTCCAGTTGCCCTTATTCAATGCCTTTTGGATTACCATGACCTGGATGGCTAAGAACCTTCAGACATCCTGTTGTGTGTGTTACATGTTTTGTGCAGAGCCATGGATGTGTGTGATAATGATAACTTTGATAATGATAACTGTGTGTATATGTGTGTATCATGTTCATTTGGTTTCGCAACGTGTTCTTGGCAATGGAATCATGTTTTCCTGTTTTTGACCAACTTTGGTTATGTGACTGGAATTTCTCATAGTGGATATGTTTAGGTCAAGCTGACCACATCCAGATTTGGTCAAACAGGATGTGCCTGTGCGTGAGAGCAGTCTCTGTCTGTATTTTTCAGTGTTTTTCTACAACCATTCCATGTATAACTGTCTACCCATGTATGCATATATAGGGATATATAATTTCTCCAACACATCTCCCTTTGATTCCTTTTAGAATTATTAATGGCAGTAGTGATAATTCATACATGCCACGGCCTCTTACGGCCCCTTCCACTAGGCAACCTTCAACTTGAACCTCTGACTGTTTCACAACAGAAACATAACAGTGAGGCACGATTATGATATGGCCATAGTAATTTCTGATAATGAAAACTCAAAACATATATATCAAACACATTTCATGTACTACAGAATATCATAATATAGATGTCGAGAGTGGACCATAATCTAGTGACAGCATATTATTTCACTGCTTAACCTTTCATAGTATGACGATTACATTGTATATTGGTATGTCATGTGATATAACAAAACAATATGATTATGAATATGAGCAAAATCATGTAATATGACAGTTCCTCTGGAAGTTTCATAGTCCCATATCCTCCGTTTTGGTACTTCCGAGGTTTGTTCCTGCAAATTCAAACTTTCAACTTGACATCTAGAGCCACTGATCCCTCTGCGCTTGCAGAACTGGGACAGTAACATGCCAGGGACATGTTATTTACTGCGACCCTCTATTATCTCCCGTGAATGCCCAGCTTGCACAGGAGAGCAATGGTGGATTTTACCACGAATCCAGGGCAACCCACTTCCACTGGCTGCATGTGGGTCCACTACCCTCGTTGTTCAGCTTCTGCTGCCATCTCTGCACATGTACCTCTCTTGCACTCATTAGCCTCCTCAACTCTGTCCCTGCAACCTGTCAGAATGTGGACAACTGTACATACACTAGAGCATAGCAGTCAGCCAGCATCCTCCCCAAGGCACTGGTTTAGGTTCCGGGAAGATGGCAGCACATTTTAAATAGCCCCTATCATAAATCTAGTCCCGCTAGCCTCCATGCTCCACAGCTCACTCCACTTTAACTTCCTTTTCTTTACACTCTCCCAGTTCGCCCACTGCCCTTGCTTAGCCTAAGACACTGTCTTAGTAAACAAGTTTTCATGATGGAATGTTAGAAACAGTAAGAAACCAACAGAAAATATGTGTTTTCTCCAGCATCTGAGTCTGTGATCTTTCATCAGGTACTGAGATCAGGTTAGCTGGGTCTACTACGTGCTCTGGAAGAGTTGAAATCTACCACAACGGTGTCTGGGGAACAGTCTGTGATGACGGCTGGGACATAAATGATGCAAATGTGGTCTGCAGACAGCTGAGCTGTGGGACGGCTCTGAGTGCTCCTGGGTCTGCTCATTTTGGTCAAGGAACCGGACAAATCTGGCTCGATGATGTGGCCTGTTCAGGAAACGAGAGCTCTCTGAGTCATTGTCAGCACGGTGGACTTGGGACACACAACTGTGGACACTACGAGGACGCTGGAGTCATCTGTACAGGTGGGAAAACTTTTCAATAAGTACTTTCACCAACGAAAATGTTATATCCTTAATAGCTGAACTGCAGCTCAAATTGATGAAAACCACTCTGCTTTCAAAACTGACATGCAGAAAAAAGTGCAGAAAGTTAAAATTGTAAATCTAACTTTTTATTTTAGCAAAGGCAAAGATCTCTGTCAGTGTTTAGTTTGTTACAAGATAAAGTAAATTCACACCAAAGTCTTGACGTCTCTGGCAATGGTTTGCTTGTGATTTGTCATTAGAGGGTAACATCAGGTTAGCTGGGTCTACTACGTGCTCTGGAAGAGTTGAAATCTACCACAACGATGTCTGGGGAACAGTCTGTGATGACGGCTGGGACATAAATGATGCAAACGTGGTCTGCAGACAGCTGAACTGTGGGACGGCTCTGAGTGCTCCTGGGTCTGCTCATTTTGGTGAAGGAACCGGAGAAATATGGCTCGATGATGTGGCGTGTTCAGGAAATGAGGGCTCTCTAAGTCATTGTCAGCACAGTGGACTTGGGACACACAACTGTGGACACGGGAAGGATGCTGGAGTCAACTGTACAGGTGGGAAATCTTTTCAATAAGTACTTTCACCAACAAAAATTAGATGAGATGTTAAAATCCCTTGTGCCAAAATGCATTAAGAAGCCTAGTCCAACTGAAAAACATTTGGATTGGTAGAAGTCAGCTGCCACTAGCAACCAACAAGAAGACACCAGCTAACTAGCCAACGGCAGTCGGTACATCATTGGGGTTTTCAAGTGGTCACCTCCCTTCACTGATGTTTCATTGAGTCAGGCCCATGGCACTTCAAGAAGGCTGAACAGTGAGTTTTAGTGTCCTGGACTCACTCTCCTCCATGCAGCCACCATGCAACTGTGACTTTCAACAGAGAGAGGTTAGCTTAGCCCTACCACTAACCACTAAAATCACTCAGCTAGCCTCACCTTTAGCATGCTCCCCAGCTAAGATGTTTCCTCATTAGCCACAGCCACTCACTTGCTCGTTCTGTGTTGAAATCACACAGAAGTCAAGAAACCAGACAGAAGCCAGACTTTTGGCTCTAGCCTTGCAGACTTTATTTCACAGTACACATCCGTACTGGACAACATCGTGGAACAACACAATGACAAACATCTGGGGTTTATATAGTCTTGGTACTCTGGTTTCCTCTGGCAAAACTCAAGAAGCTACTCGGATGAGTGGCAAAATGTCTTTGAAGAAAATTTTACAAGTCCAGTTGCCCTTATTCAATGCCTTTTGGATTACCATGACCTGGATGGCTAAGAACCTTCACAGACATCCTGTTATGTGTGTTACATGTTTTGTGCAGAGCCATGGATGTGTGTGATAATGATAACTTTGATAATGATAACTGTGTGTATATGTGTGTATCATGTTCATTTGGTTTCGCAACATGTTCTTGGCAATGGAATCATGTTTTCCTGTTTTTGACCAACTTTGGTTATGTGACTGGAATTTCTCACAGTGGATATGTTTAGGTCAAGCTGACCGCATCCAGATTTGGTCAAACAGGATGTGTTTGTGTGTGAGAACAGTCTCTGTCTGTATTTTTCAATGTTTTTCTACAACCATTCCATGTATAACTGTCTACCCATGTATGCATATATAGGGATATATAATTTCTCCAACATATCTCCCTTTGATTCCTTTTAGAATTATTAATGGCAGTAGTTATAATCCATACATGCCACGGCCTCTTACGGCCCCTTCCACTAGGCAACCTTCAACTTGAACCTTTGACTGTTTCACAAAAGAAACATAACAGTGAGGCACGATTATGATATGGCCATAGTAATTTCTGATTATGAAAACTCAAAACATATATGTCAAACACATTTCATGTACTACAGAATATCATAATATAGATGTCAAGAGTGGACCATAATCTAGTGACAGCATATTATTTCACTGCTTAACCTTTCATAGTATGACGATTACATCGTATATTGGTATGTCATGTGACATAACAAAACAATATGATTATGAATATGAGCAAATTCATGTAATATGACAGTTCCTCTGGAAGTTTCATAGTCCCATATCCTCCGTTTTGGTACTTCCGAGGTTTGTTCCTGCAAATTCAAACTTTCAACTTGACATCTAGAGCCACTGGTCCCTCTGCGCTTGCAGAATTGGGACAGTAACATGCCAGGGACATGTTATTTACTGCGACCCTCTATTATCTCCCATGAATGCCCAGCTTGCACAGGAGAGCAATGGTGGATTTTACCACGAATCCAGGGCAACCCACTTCCACTGGCTGCATGTGGGTCCTCTACCCTTGTTGTTCAGCTTCTGCTGCCATCTCTGCACATGTACCTCTCTTGCACTCATTAGCCTCCTCAACTCTGTCCCTGTGCCTGCAACCTGTCAGAATGTGGACAACTGTACATACACTAGAGCATAGCAGTCAGGCAGCATCCTCCCCAAGGCACTGGTTTAGGTTCCGGGAAGATGGCAGCACATTTTAAATAGCCCCTATAGTGAATCTAGTCCTGCTAGCCTCCATGCTCCACAGCTCACTCCACTTTACCTTCCTTTGCTTTACACTCTCCCAGTTCGCCCACTGCCCTTGCTTAGCCTAAGACACTGTCTTACTAAACAGGTTTTCATGATGGAATGTTAGAAACAGTAAGAAACCAACAGAAAATATGTGTTTTCTCCAGCATCTGAGTCTGTGATCTTTCATCAGGTACTGAGATCAGGTTAGCTGGGTCTACTACGTGCTCTGGAAGAGTTGAAATCTCCTGTAACTGTAACTGTAAATCCAATTTAATATGAGTTCTATCAACCTCTTATTTGTTTGTATCTGTCTTTCAATAGTTTCTTGGGGATACAAGCGTGTTTTCATGATGAAATGGTAGAAGCAGTAAGAAAACTAACAGAAAATGTTGAAAATGTGTCTTCTCCAGCATCTGAGTCTGTGATCTGTTGTTAGGTGCTGAGATCAGGTTAGCTGGGCCTGCTTTGTGCTCTGGAAGAGTTGAAATCTACCACAAAGGGGTCTGGGGGACAGTCTGTGATGTCGGCTGGGACATAAATGATGCAAACGTGGTCTGCAGACAGCTGAGCTGTGGGACGGCTCTGAGTGCTGCTGGGTCTGCTCAATTTGGTCAAGGAACCGGTCAAATCTGGCTCGACGATGTGGCCTGTTATGGAAACGAGAGCTCTCTAAGTCACTGTCAGCACAGAGGACTTGGGATACACAACTGTGGACACGGCAAAGATGCTGGGGTCGACTGCTCAGGTAAGAAGAACTGTGAATTATGATGATACGATGGCAAGAAAAGGTACGAGTACCGACAAGCATCAATATAATAATGAACAAGTGGTTTTGGTGTTGTATGTCTTTATTTTATTGTGTAAAGCACTTTGTGTTGCATGTCTATGCATGAAAGGTGCTGTATGAAGAAAATTTGCTTTGCTTTGCTTTGCTTTGCTTTGCTTTGCTTTGCTTTGCTTTGCTTTGCTTTGCTTTGCTTTGCTTTGCTTTGCTTTGCTTTGATTTGATTTGGAAGCTAACAGAAAATATGTGTTTTCTCCAGCAACTGAGTCTGTGATCTTTCATCAGGTGCTGAGATCAGGTTAGCCGGGTCTACTTTCTGCTCTGGAAGAGTTGAAATCTACCACAACGGTGTCTGGGGGACAGTCTGTGATGACGGCTGGGACATAAATGATGCAAACGTGGTCTGCAGACAGCTGAACTGTGGGAGGGCTGTGAGTGCTCCTGGGTTTGCTCATTTTGGTGAAGGAACCGGACAAATCTGGCTCGATGATGTGGCCTGTTCAGGAAACGAGAGATCTCTAAGTCATTGTAAGCACAGTGTACGAGGGGTACAATTTTGTAAACACCACGAGGATGCCGGAGTCATCTGTACAGGTGGGAAAACTTTTCAATAAGTACTTTCACCAATAAAAATTATATACAGTAGTCTTAATAGCTGAACTACATAGATGTAGCACTGATTGATGAAAACCACGCTACATTCAAAACTGAAGAGCAGGAAACAGCAGAAAATTAAAATTGTAAATCTAACTTTTTATTGTAGCAAAGGCAAAGATCTCGATCAGTGTTTAGTCTTGTCATCTGTACAGGTGGGAAAACTTTTCAATAAGTACTTCCACCAATAGAAATGATATACAGTATCCTTAATAGCTGAAATGTATAGATGTAGTGCAAATTGATGAAAACCATGCTGCTTTCAAAATTGAAAAGCAGAAAAAGTGCAGGAAGTTAAAATTGTAAATCTAACTTTTTTATTGTAGCAAAGGCAAAGATCTCTATCAGTGTTTAGTTTGTTACAAGATAAAGTAAATTCACACCAAAGTCTTGACGTCTCTGGCAATGGTTTGCTTGTGATTTGTCATTAGAGGGTAACATCAGGTTAGCTGGGCCTACTTTGTGCTCTGGAAGAGTTGAAATCTACCACAACGGTGTCTGGGGGACAGTCTGTGATGACGACTGGGACATAAATGATGCAAACGTGGTCTGCAGACAGCTGAGCTGTGGGACGGCTCTGAGTGCTCCTGGGTCTGCTCAATTTGGTGAAGGAACCGGACAAATCTGGCTCGATGATGTGGCCTGTTCAGGAAATGAGAGGTCTCTGAGTAATTGTCAGCACAGAGGGCTTGGGACACACAACTGTGGACACGGCAAGGACGCTGGAGTCAACTGTACAGGTGGGAAGACTTTTCAGTAAGTACTATCACCAATAAGATAGATAGATCTCTTTGGTTTTGTACACGTAAGTCATGATGTGCGTGCTACTTTTGTTGCAGATAAGATGTGCACTATTCGTCATGTTTTTCTACCTGCTCTATTTACCTTCTTCTCTGACCAGCTTTCTTGAATTTTTTTGTTCTGGGGTTACACGTCAGCATACTGGTTGTGGAGCATGCACACACTTGTTGTCCACTTAAAACTCTGATTCAACATATACATGCAGGAGAGCAGACACAGCCTGTAGGCAACTGTAGGGGGCGTAAAGGTGATCTCACTTACAGCCTTAGGTGGGCAAGCACCAACCTCTCCAGCACCTTTTTGAGATGTAAGGGCCACTGGACGGTAATCACTGAGCCCTGATGGAGACAACTTCTTGGGAACGGGAACACAGCAGGAGATCTTCCAAAGAAGTGGTAGGGTTACAGTTAGTACCCTCCCCAGACTGAGGCTCTACTTTTTGCTGTGGAAAAGTTGAAATCTACCACAATGATGCCTGGAGAACTGTCCAGGATACTTTCAACATTGAAGAGCAGAGCAGGAAAAAAAGCAAGGAAAATGTAACTGTAAATCCAATTTTAATAGATTTGGCTCTTAGATGGTACAAAAGTTCTGTCAACCTCCTATTTGTTTACATCAGTCTTTCGGTGGTTTCTGAGGGACGCAAACGGGGTTTCATGATGAAATCTTAAAAGTAAGAAGACTAATTGAAAATGTGCGTCTTCTCCAGCAACTGAATCTGTGATCTTTCACCAGGTGCTGGGATCAGGTTAGCTGGGTCTACTACGTGCTCTGGAAGAGTTGAAATCTACCACAACGGTGTCTGGGGGACAGTCTGTGATGACAACTGGGACATAAATGATGCAAACGTGGTCTGCAGACAGTTGAGCTGTGGGACGGCTCTGAGTGCTCCTGTGTCTGCTCATTTTGGTGAAGGAACCGGACAAATCTGGCTCAACAATGTGGCCTGTTCAGGAAGTGAGAGCTCTCTAAGTCATTGTCAGCGCAGAGGACTTGGGACACCCAAATGTGGACACAGCAAGGACGCTGGAGTCAACTGTACAGGTGGGAAAACTTTTCAATAAGTACTTTCACCAACAAAAATTAGATGAGATGTTAAAATCCCTTGTGCCAAAATGCATTTAGATGCCTAGTCCAACTGAAAAACATTTGGATTGGTAGAAGTCAGCTGCCACTAGCAACGAACAAGAAGACACCAGCTAACTCGCCTAGCCAACGGCAGTAGGTAGTATGCGGCACATCATTGGGGTTTTCAAGTGGTCACCTCCCTTCACTGATGTTTCATTGAGTCAGGCCCATGGCACTTCAAGAAGGCTGAACAGTGAGTTTTAGTGTCCTGGACTCACTCTCCTCCATGCAGCCACCATGCAACCGTGTGACTTTCAACAGAGAGAGGTTAGCTTAGCCCTACCACTAACCACTAAAATCACTCAGCTAGCCTCACCTTTAGCATGCTCCCCAGCTAAGATGTTTCCTCATTAGCCACAGCCACTCACTTGCTCGTTCTGTGTTGAAATCACACAGAAGTCAAGAAACCAGACAGAAGCCAGACTTTTGGCTCTAGCCTTGCAGACTTTATTTCACAGTACACATCCGTACTGGACAACATCGTGGAACAACACAATGACAAACATCTGGGGTTTATATAGTCTTGGTACTCTGGTTTCCTCTGGCAAAACTCAAGAAGCTACTCGGATGAGTGGCAAAATGTCTTCGAAAAAAAATTTTACAAGTCCAGTTGCCCTTATTCAATGCCTTTTGGATTACCATGACCTGGATGGCTAAGAACCTTCAGACATCCTGTTGTGTGTGTTACATGTTTTGTGCAGAGCCATGGATGTGTGTGATAATGATAACTTTGATAATGATAACTGTGTGTATATGTGTGTATCATGTTCATTTGGTTTCGCAACGTGTTCTTGACAATGGAATCATGTTTTCCTGTTTTTGACCAATTTTGGTTATGTGACTGGAATTTCTCATAGTGGATATGTTTAGGTCAAGCTGACCGCATCCAGATTTGGTCAAACAGGATGTGCCTGTGTGTGAGAATAGTCTCTGTCTGTATTTTTCAATGTTTTTCTACAACCATTCCATGTATAACTGTCTACCCATGTATGCATATATAGGGATATATAATTTCTCCAACACATCTCCCTTTGATTCCTTTTAGAATTATTAATGGCAGTAGTGATAATTCATACATGCCACGGCCTCTTAAGGCCCCTTCCACTAGGCAACCTTCAACTTGAACCTCTGACTGTTTCACAACAGAAACATAACAGTGAGGCACGATTATGATATGGCCATAGTAATTTCTGATAATGAAAACTCAAAACATATATGTCAAACACATTTCATGTACTACAGAATATCATAATATTGATGTCAAGAGTGGACCATAATCTAGTGACAGCATATTATTTCACTGCTTAAACTTTCATACTAGGACGATTACATTGTATATTGGTATGTCATGTGACATAACAAAACAATATGATTATGAATATGAGCAAAATCATGTAATATGACAGTTCCTCTGGAAGTTTCATAGTCCCATATCCTCCGTTTTGGTACTTCCGAGGTTTGTTCCTGCAAATTCAAGCTTTCAACTTGACATCTAGAGCCACTGATCCCTCTGCACTTGCAGAATTGGGACAGTAACATGCCAGGGACATGTTATTTACTCCGACCCTCTATTATCTCCCGTGAATGCCCAGCTTGCACAGGGGAGCAATGGTGGATTTTACCACGAATCCAGGGCAACCCACTTCCACTGGCTGCATGTGGGTCCACTACCCTCGTTGTTCAGCTTCTGCTGCCATCTCTGCACATGTACCTCTCTTGCACTCATTAGCCTCCTCAACTCTGTCCCTGTGCCTGCAACCTGTCAGAATGTGGACAACTGTACATACACTAGAGCACAGCAGTCAGGCAGCATCCTCCCCAAGGCAATGGTTTAGGTTCCGGGAAGATGGCAGCACATTTTAAATAGCCCCTATCATAAATCTAGTCCTGCTAGCCTCCATGCTCCACAGCTCACTCCACTTTAACTTCCTTTTCTTTACACTCTCCCAGTTCGCCCACTGCTCTTGCTTAGCCTAAGACACTGTCTTACTAAACAGGTTTTCATGATGGAATGTTAGAAATAGTAAGAAACCAACAGAAAATGTGTGTTTTCTCCAGCATCTGAGTCTGTGATCTTTCATCAGGTACTGAGATCAGGTTAGCTGGGCCTACTACGTGCTCTGGACGAGTTGAAATCTACCACAACGGTGTCTGGGGAACAGTCTGTGATGACGACTGGGACATAAATGATGCAAACGTGGTCTGCAGACAGTTGAACTGTGGGAGGGCTCTGAGTGCTCCTGGGTCTGCTCATTTTGGTCAAGGAACCGGACAAATCTGGCTCGATGATGTGGCCTGTTCAGGAAGTGAGAGCTCTCTAAGTCATTGTCAGCACAGAGGACTTGGAGTACACAACTGTGGACACTACGAGGACACTGGAGTCATCTGTACAGGTGGGAAAACTTTTTAACAAGTACTTTCACCAACAAGCTGAACTGCGTACAAGTAGCGCAAAGTGGTGAAAACCATGCTGCTTTCATAATTAAAGAGCAGAAAACAGCACTGAAAATTTAAATTGTAAATCTAATTTATATTGTAGAAAAGGCTAAAATCTCTATCAGAGTTTAGTTGCAAGAAAAAGTAAATTCACACCAAAGTCTTGGCGTCTCTGGCAATGGTTGGCTTGTGATTTGTCTTTAGATGATAACATCAGGTTAGCTGGATCCATTTTGTGCTCTGGAAGAGTTGAAATCTATCACGGTGACTTTTGGGGAACAGTCTGTGATGACGACTGGGACATAAATGATGCAAACGTGGTCTGCAGACAGCTGAGCTGTGGGACGGCTCTGAGTGCTCCTGGGTCTGCTCATTTTGGTGAAGGAACCGGAAAAATCTGGTTCAACAATCTGAACTGTTCAGGAAATGAGGGCTCTCTAAGTCATTGTCAGCACAGTGGATTTGGGACACACAACTGTGGACACGGCAAGGACGCTGGAGTCAGCTGTACAGGTGGGAAGACTTTTCAATAAATACTTTCACCAATTGGATGGATGGATGGATGGATGGATGGGATGGTCAAGGCTATCCATGACTGATGACAGTTTATTTCGTGTCCTCCTGTCCACCACCACTTCAAAAATTTCCTATCTGCAGCCAATGATAGCACCAGCCTTCCTGTTCAGTTTATTTAGTCTGTGGGCGTCACTGGCTGCAATGCTGTTCCTCCTGTAACTGTAAATCGAATTTAATATATGTTAGGCACTTGTGCAGAGACTTCTATCAACCTCTTATTTGGTTGTATCTGTCTTTCAATAGTTTCTCTGGTATGCATGCGCATTTTCATGATGAAATAGTAGAAACAGTAAGAAAATTAACAGAAAATATGTGTGTAAATATCTGTGTCTGTGATCTGTTGTCAGGTGCTGAGATCAGGTTAGCTGGGCCTAATTTGTGCTCTGGAAGAGTTGAAATCTTCCACAAAGGTGTCTGGTGGACAGTCTGTGATGACGACTGGGACATAAATGATGCAAACGTGGTCTGCAGACAGCTGAGCTGTGGGACGGCTCTGAGTGCTCCTGGGTCTGCTCATTTTGGTGAAGGAACCGGACAAATCTGGCTCAACAATGTGGCCTGTTCAGGAAATGAGAGCTCTCTAAGTCATTGTCAGTACAGAGGACTTGGGACACACAACTGTGGACACAGGAAGGACGCTGGAGTCACCTGTACAGGTAAGAAGAACTGTGACAAGTTCAACAAGCATCAATATAGTAATGAACAAATGGTTTTGGTCTTGTATGTCTTTATTTAACAGTCATGTCCTGGAGCTCTGAATTTGAACTTTACCATCATTTATCTTTCCCTAGTTGCCTGGAAATGTGCAAATGCTCAGGAATGTACTTACTTCGAGTGCTTCTTTGGTACATTTACGCAGATAGTTAAATGTTTATATAGTTCATTTAAATTGGATTGTCTTTGTTCATAACTAAACCATAACTTCATGGTAGCTGTCAACTATAACACTTATTCTTCCTTTGTCACTCTTTTTTGCCATCGTCTTAGTGGTCTAGTCATATTTTGGTTACAGTCTAATGTAGTAATATTAAGCAGTCTTCACACTGGATCAATATAAGACATGTTCTCATAAGCATTTTTTATTTTGATTATTCTTCCCTGAGAGGACGGTAACAGAAAAAAGCAACATGCAAGCAACACATATAGCAAATGTACAATCATCACTATCATGAGTGAGCAACAGCTTTTCAGAGATGATAAAAGAAAGTGTTTCGTCAGCATACATATTCACTCTTTTATTATTAATAATTAAAAAGGAAAGTTAACCACAAATCATTTCAAACTGAATATGATCAAATATCATCACTGTGTAATTATTTTTCCATAACTTTCCCAAAGCCCAGAGTCTCAATGAATTCATGGAGGTTAACTGAGTCGTTTTGTATCTGTCTTTCAGTAGTTTCTCAGGGATGCAAGCGCATTTTCATGACGAAATGTTAAAACCGTGAGAAACCAACAGAAAATATGTGTTTTCCCGGTAACACTTTCTGTGAAGGTTGTATTTATAATGCCCTATGAATGCACTCATAATGTTTTATAAGGTGTCTATAAAGCATTATAATGGTCATTATTACCATCTATACATATTCACAAGTCGTCATAACCAACTTCATGATGCATTATGACAACTGGTTATGAATGATTATAATTTTAATCTGAATAGTGCATTATAAATATGGCAATATCTGCCTAGTCACTTGTTCATTTTATGATGCATCATAACTACTTTGCTTTGCTAAAAGTGCATAGTGATGCATAATGAGTTTTGACTTCGCCTATAGTGCTTTATATCTGTAGTTATAAGTATATGTAATAAAGTTATAATAATGTATACATCTCCCTACAGCACACAGTTATAAACAGCTATGCAATATCATAAGTGCTATTTGTCAGCGCTAAGTAAAGTGACAAGAATATGACACTATTATTAACAGATATAAGTTACTATGAGTAATTAAAAGGTGCAATGAACTAAGTACCGAGTCTGGCATCTTTACCCCATATGGACAATGTTAATATCATAGGTGTTATTTGTCAGCTTTAGGTAAATTAGTGCAAATGAGGTGTTGTGGATATAAGACTATTATAAATAAATATGAGGCACAATGAAATGAGAGCCTGGACAATAAAGACAAAAGGAATGCATTTAGTTTGCTTTATTTTCATTTAAACCAACACACATAATCAGAATGATTATCAATTTTCTGAGCACATTACACAAACACATGAAACACGTGAAACGATGATGTGGCTCTTAAAAGTGCCTTTGGGTTGGTGAGGTGATTCAGGGTCAGAGGTCAGGAGATGGTTTGACAGCAACTACAAGAACAGAGGCAAATCTTTAGTGCTCTAGCTGGGTTTGTTTTTATGCAGAAAGGTTTGATTGAAAACACATAAGCAGATTTCTAGGACCACGCCTGCCACTTTTGTGGCCTGTTTCATGTGTTTCATGTGTTTGTGTAATGTGCTCAGAACATTAATAATCATTCTGATTATGTGTGTTGGTTTAAATGAAAATAAAGCAAACTAAATGCATTCCTTTTGCCTTTACTGTCCAGGCTCTCATTTCATTGTGCCTCATATTTGTTTATAATAGTCTTATATCCACAACACCTCATTTGCACTAATTTACCTAAAGCTGACAAGTAACACCTATGATATTAACATTGTCCATATGGGGTAAAGATGCCAAACTCAGGACTTCGTTCATTGCACTTTTTAATTACTCATAGTAACTTATATCTGTTAATAATAGTGTCATATTCTTGTCACTTTACTTAGCGCTGACAAATAGCACTTATGATATTGCATAGCTGTTTATAACTGTGTGCTGTAGGGAGATGTATACATTATTATAACTTTATTACATATACTTATAACTACAGATATAAAGCACTATAGGCGAAGTCAAAACTCATTATGCATCACTATGCACTTTTAGCAAAGCAAAGTAGTTATGATGCATCATAAAATGAACAAGTGACTAGGCAGATATTGCCATATTTATAATGCACTATTCAGATTAAAATTATAATCATTCATAACCAGTTGTCATAATGCATCATGAAGTTGGTTATGACGACTTGTGAATATGTATAGATGGTAATAATGACCATTATAATGCTTTATAGACACCTTATGAAACATTATGAGTGCATTCATAGGGCATTATAAATACAACCTTCATCGAAAGTGTTACCGTTTTCCCCAGCATCTGAGTCTGTGATCTTTCATCAGGTGCTGAGATCAGGTTAGTTGGGCCTACTCCGTGCTCTGGAAGAATTGAAATCTACCACAACGGCATCTGGGGAACAGTCTGTGATGACGGCTGGGACATAGATGATTCAAACGTGGTCTGCAGACAGCTGAACTGTGGGACGGCTCTGAGTGCTCCTGGGTCTGCTCATTTTGGTGAAGGAACCGGACAAATTTTGCTGGATGATGTGGCCTGTTCAGGAAACGAGAGCTCTCTGAGTCATTGTCAGTACAGTGGACGTCTGGTACAGTTATGTGGACACTTTGAGGACGCTGGAGTCATCTGTACAAGTGGGAAAATTTTTCAATAAGTACTTTACCAGTAAAAATTGTATACAGTATTATTAATAGCTGATCGACACAAAAGTAGCGCAAAATGATAAAAATCATATTGCTTTCAAAATTAAAGAGCAGGAAAAAAATGCTATGAAATTGTAAATCTAATTTTTAATTTAACAAAGGCAAAAATCTCTATCAGTGTTTAGTTTTTTGCAAGATGAAGTAAATTCATACCAAAGTCTTGACGTCTCTGGCAATGGTTTGCTTGTGATTTGTCTTTAGATGATAACATCAGGTTAGCTGGGCCTACTTTGTGCTCTGGAAGAGTTGAAATCTACCACGGTGACTCCTGGGGAACAGTCTGTGATGACGACTGGGACATAAATGATGCTAACGTGGTCTGCAGACAGCTGAACTGTGGGACGGCTCTGAGTGCTCCTGGGTCTGCTCATTTTGGTCAAGGAACTGGACAAATCTGGCTTGATGATGTGGCCTGTTCAGGAAACGAGAGCTCTCTGAGTAATTGTCAGCACAGTGGTTTTGGGACACACAACTGTGAACACGGCAAGGATGCTGGAGTCAGCTGTACAGGTGGGAAAACTTTTCAGTAAAAGTACTTTCACCGATAAGATAGATAGATCTCTTTGGTCTTGTCCACATTAATCTGAAGAGCAGAATAAAGCGCAGAAAAAATGAAATTATGAATCTAATTTTTACTTTAGCAAGTGCAAAGATCTCTATCAGTGTTTAGTTTGTTGCAAGACAAGTAAATTCACACAAAAATCTTGTCTTCTCTGGAAATGGTTTGTTTTTGATTTGTCATTAGATGGCAACATCAGGTTAGCTGGGTTTACTTTGTGCTCTAGAAGAGTTGAAATCTACCACAATGGTGCCTGGGAACTGTCAAACATACTTTCAAAATTGAAGAGCAGAGCAGAAAAACGCAAGCAAAAAGCAAGCAAAAGCTTGTGTGCAAAAACCTCTTGGTTGCATCTGTCTTCAGAATAGGTTCTGAAGGATGCAAGCGTGTTTTCATGAGGAACTCTAACAGAAAATATATGTATTCTCCAGCAACTGATTCTGTGATCTTTCATCAGGTGCTGAAATCAGGTTAGCTGGTTCTACTGCGTGCTCTGGAAGAGTTGAAATCTACCACAACGGTGTCTGGGGAACAGTCTGTGATCATGACTGGGACATAAATGATGCAAACGTGGTCTGCAGACAGCTGAACTGTGGGACGGCTCTGAGCACCACTCAATCAGTCATTTTTGGTGAAGGAATCGGTCAAATCTGGCTCAACGGTGTGGCCTGTTCAGGAAATGAAACCTCTCTAACTCAGTGTGGTCACAGTGGATTTGAATCACCCAACTGTGGACATGATAAGGACGCTGGGGTCGTCTGTTCAGGTGAGAAGAACTGTGAATCATAATTCACAAACATTCATTGGCTGACCTGCTTTTATTTCTGTGGGTGATAACCCTTGCCAATACTGTCCTTTGACACAATAGGTAACCTGCATTTGGCAAAACTGACACTTGTCTATGGACAATTTCAGACTGTCTTCTTGTAATCTGTTGATCACCTTGAGTAATCTATTTTCATGTTCTTCCAGTATTTGTCCAAATACAATCAAGTCATCCAAGTAGACAAATGACCTCCAGCATGTGCATGTTCTGACTGCCTTTTCCATCAACCACTGAAAGGTTACAGGGGCACCCGTGATCCCTTGCGGCATCCTCTCAAACTGATAGAATCCCAGAGGGCATATAAATGCTGTTTTCTCTTTATCCACCTCAGCTGTTGGGATTTGGTAGTATCTACTCCACAAATCCAACACAGAAAACCACTTGCTGATAGACAGGCAGTCTAATGCATCATCAATCCTTGGCGTGGAGTACTGGTCAGGGAATGTCCTTCAGTTCAGTTTTCAATAGTCGATGCATATTCACAATTTCCCAGATGTCTTTCGAGCAAGGACAATGAGTGATGCATATGGGCTTCTTGATTCCTTATCCCTGCTGCTAGCAGGCCTTGCAGGCGACGTTGAAGGTCGTCAAGGTCAGCAGACGATACTCATTGTGACCTCTCTCTAAATGGAGTAATGTCAGTTAATCGGATGTTATGTTCTGCACCTTTTGCTAACCCAACATCCCACTCATCATTCGAGAATACATTGGACCTCTGGGACAGTTTCCGTCTCAGTCGTTCTTTCCACCCATTTGGGATAGGCGAATCTCCAAAATTGAACAATGATTTGTGAACCTTTGCAGGTATCTCAGACGTCAAATTTGAGATCTCAGTAACCATGCACATGCAGGTGTGCAATCACTGTGCCCATGGGAATGGAGGTATCCTTCAGTGACTGATTCCGCAGCAGCACAAGGAATTTGTTGTGGTCCAGGTGAAAATACCAACACACTGGAAGGGTAGGTGAGGGAGCTCATTCAGTGATTAGGATACTTCTCATCCACTGTGTGTTTTTCTTGGGCTGTCACTGGCTTGGTGACAGGTACAGGTGAAGGTGTTTGCTGGGCTGCAGATACCCTCATCATGTGGATGCTATCTGATCTTACTATTTCCCGTGTGGCACTGGATGATCTGAATTTGGAAACATTAGTGCTGATAAGGATGTCTGCAGAATGGGAAACTGGACATGCTAAAGCCAGGACAGGCACTGTCTGGGTTTCACCCTTCTCTGAAAGCTCCAACTCAACTTGGATGTAGCCTCTGTAGGGATAGCTATTGTGTGAATCGCTAAGACCCCACATGGCTAAACCACTGACTGACTGAGACCGGTGAGGGTATTCTATGGATATTTAGGTTCTGACGTATTGCTGATGCGAGTGGTTCAATGAATACAGCAAACAGTAGAGGAGAGACGGTGCATCCATGCTGTATTTTATCGTCATCATAATCAACTAACTAAAGGAAAAAATTATGAAAATTGCCTATGCTAACTATCTGCGCTGTAACAATCAGTTGCCTGTTTAAGTTGGCTCTCAGCTCCCGGGTTCAGCCTACACTTAGCTGCCCTGCGCTATGCCTGATACTCGCCAGTCTGGCCTTTTCTCCCTTCCGTACAAAAAAAAAATATATCTATTGTTCTTTCTAGCAGATGAGGAATTTACTTTTACCAGTTCTTCCTCAATTGCAGCCGCTAAGCATTTCAGCACCTGGTTGTGACACCAGGTATATCACCCTTGGGAGAGACTGGAATGTCTCAGAATATAGCTAAGTGTACATACACAAGAACATGGTGGGCAGACAGCAATCTCCCCTGACAACTGGTTTAGATTCTGGAGAGATGGCAACACATAATAAGTAACCCCTATCATAAATCTAATCCTGGTTGCCATGCTCTACAGCTCTCTCTACTTCAATTTCCCTTTCTCTACGCTCACACACTGTCCTTGCTTAGCCTGCAACACTGCCTTAGTACATCTTGCTGCTTCCTTTTGCTTATGTATCTCCTCCACTACCATCCTTCCCTTGTCTGTTCCTGATGCCTTGCTCCACCAAGGTTTCCCTGCACACAGCACCAGGCCTTCACGCCCTTGATGTACATGATCTGTGATATTCCTATGCCTGAAGGCAGCCTGTGCTTCCTGTACTTGGTCTTTTGGATTCCACTTCCTCCCTGTTATAACCGTGAGCACTACACACATAACTACTGGATCTATAGACTGAGCGAGAGTCATCTCCAGTCTAGCCTTAAACCAAGACTTAAACTAAGACCAATATAAGGCATGTTCTCATGAGCATTTTTTATTTTTATTATTCTGCCCTGAAAGGACATTATGAAGATGAAATAAAAGATGTATCATCAACATACATATTCATTCATTCTTTTATTATAAAAACCAAAAAACAAAGTTAAACACAAGTAAAATCAAACTGAATATCATCAAATATGATTGTGTAATTTTTTTTCCAGCAACTCTCCCAAAGCCCAGCATCTCTATGAGTCCAGCCACTGAGGTTACCTATGGCCAAGAGGTCAGTTTCACTTGTTCGATCACAGCTGAACTTTTAGGTGGAACATTCATCCTCCAGAAAACGCCTGGCTCCTTCAGAGAGACTGAAACATCCGGTTCCAAGTCTGCTACCTTCAACATTCCTAAAGTGCACTTTGATCATGATGGATTCTATCATTGTCAATATGAGAGAAGAATTTCGGTTGAAACGTTCAGCTCCTCCCGCAGTGACTCCATCAGACTTTCTGTTAAGGGTTAAAGGTAAAAAAAGAAATGAGTCAATTGACCTGCAGTCTGATTAAGTCTGAAGGACTTACTCATCATGGCTCAGTTATTCCCAGAAAAGGTGTTACTGTATCAAATCATTATGTTTTTTTATATCTTCAATGAGCATATTCGTAGCTACATAGGAAAAAGGAAAATAAAAAAAATCAAATGGTTTCTCTCTCTTTTTTTTTTTTTTTTTTTTTTTTTTTTTTTACTGCCTGTGTGTTTTGTGCATAGACTTTATATATGAATGACTGAACTACTCCTCAGAAGTGAAGTCAAAGCAAGTAGAGCTCCCCCTGGTGACTTGCTGCAGTATAGGTCAGATGGGAATTGGGGCCAAACTAAAACATTTCAGGTAGTTAATATAATGTTTATGCATTTTCAGGTGACCGTTTTTTGCACAAGTTTAATTTTAGTTGTCATTGATATCACAGGTCTGCATGGCTCCACTCTTGGACTGTACCAATCAGACTTTGGCTCCAGTTGCAAGTTGCAAGATGCCGTATCCCCGGAAAAGAGGCATGCAAATAGCATCAGTTTGTCTTATGCAAGGAAGTGGGAATGCACCGTCCATATTTATATACAGCCTATGGCTGTGTCGAGGTGTTTCTCAATTAACTTCAAGAAGCTTTTAAAATAAAAAAAATCAAATGTGTATTTAAAAAATTAACCGCTAAAGTTTAAGAATCGCTGTGTAAATATGCCACAATGTGAGGTCATGTTTATTCTTAAATGTGTAACTTTTTTTCTTTTACGATAAATGGGGGACTTTTATAGACAGGCTATTTGAGAATATAGAATATAACCTTGGACCTTGGCTCTTTCCATTTTATATGATAGCATTTTGCTTTTTTCAAAAAAACAAAAAAAAAAACAATCAATCAATCAATTCTTCAATCTGAACCAAGTGGAAAAATGTATTTCACAAAGGTTTAAATGCATATTTCAATTTGTTTGTGTTACCACTGACATTTTCAGGAGAAAGAAACCAGCTGGCATTGTTAGACTTTATTCATCCACAAGGAAAATTGCTTGGTCACAGTTGCTCAGTTGCACATTAAAAAAAGGGACCTCAACTGAAAACTTAAACTAAATAAAAATGAAAATAGAAGTAAAAATAAAATTTAAGTAAAATATAGTATAGTATAAGCAAATATTTATAAAATTTGCATATGAATATTTCTGTTGCAGAATATTTGCATATTTTCAAAGATTAACAAGTGTTATCTAGTTTATATGTTCCACTGCAACCAGTGTCGGATGTGCGGCATTTATACATCTTAAAACTGCATATTGAAATATAAAAAGCAATAAAAATCTATTATTATTATCCTTGTTTTCCAGTTCAGTCATGCACTGAAATTTTCTTCCCACAAGAATGGGATATACTGGGAGGGGACAAAAAGGGAGTCCTGTGTCTGTATCAGCCACTTTGCTGCCACCTCCAGGTAGATTTATGCTTCTGCAACAAACGTCGGTTAGGCTGTTCATGCCAGAGTCTGACACCGGGGTGTGAAATGACTCTTTGCTGTGTCAGACGTTCACGGTACAGAGCTCATGACTTCGCAGCAGCCGTCAGGAAAGGAGGCAAAGTGAGATAAAGTGACTTCTGTAACTGTGGTTTGATAGCACATCACATAATGCAACATCATAGCCTGTGGCCTGTTATAAAGAATCATGAGAGTAAAGGAATAGACCATCAGTTTAGGCCACTACTGGACACTGATACGAAACCTGGACCACCTTGGTGAAAAGGTCCAGTTAGCCAGACCCAGACATCTGAAAATGTCTATCTATGTATTTATCCATTCAGATTTTTCATTTAGAACGAAGGCTCATTTAAAATATGCAAATGGAAAAAGGCTGCTTCCACTTCACGTCTCCTGAAAAAAGAAGAAAAAAAAACGCTCACTTCATATCATGTTTCTGGAATATGTGACTTGCCACTGCATATCGTATTTAAACAAAATCTCAGTGTAAACTTTTATTAATGTGGGCTAATGTACTATGTTGTACTTCTATTCACAGGGCTCATGGAAATCTATATTCCACCGGGTTTAGGGTCTTATGGTTTTCTTCTTCAACCAAACTCCAAAATCTTTCATAATGTTTAAAATCAGCCCCCTGATGAACCCCCTTCTAGCGGCTGCCTTGAGTGGCTATAGAGGGCTTCCCGGGGACTGGTGACTAAGGGTGGGCGGGAATTTTGGTATCGACACGATACCAATTAAATAGCGCGTTAGGATCGCCGATACCACCGTTGAATAACTTCACAACTTTGCCTTTAGTTAGTCGATTATGATTATGATGAAATATAGGATATTTTAGTCAAATAAGCCTGTTTCCATTAACTAATTGCAATAGAAAACTATGTAACAGTATAAAAACAGTAACTTAACAGTAACTTAATGGACGTATAGAAGAGAAACCGTAACAAAAGTATCGACACATCGCGCTGTTATCGATCCGATACTATCAGGGTGTCGATACTACGCGATATTTACATCGATACGGCCAGCCCTACCGTGGAAACCCTCAAACACTGCAACGACGACATGCTGAGAGTCTCCCTGATGGGGCCCCTCTCTTGCACTGGCAAAACGAAGTGAACCTACCTCTCAGGACACGCAAAAAAAAAAAAAAGAGGATGATGAGGTGGTAAGTATGAATGTGAAGTAGTTGTTGCCTCAGTGGATCAGCTTGAAGCGAATAAACTCTTGACACGTACCTGTTTGAATTTGTTTGAACAGAAGAGGTGCGTTATGAAATGATGACATCAGTTTTGTTGCCAGTAGTTGTTTTACTATTTTTATTGAGAAGAGGAAGGTATTATATTTGTCCATGAATTTGCGAGTATAAATGCTACATTCAACTACTAATTATTTCATAGAGATCTCAAATGTTGATGAGATTATTAAAGCAAACACCAGGTATAATTGAATTTTTTTTTTGCTCACCAACCACAACAATCCTATTCATAAATATGAGAGAGAGTGATAGAAAAGTTTAGTTTGAATTTCTCTGGTCTGGATCTTGCAGCTGCAGGTTTCAGCACATATCAACATACTATGCATCATGACATTTTTTTTTTAGACCTGCCTTTTCACACGCATGTAGGTCCTCAAGCGAACCTTGTACTGCTGACACATACAGTCTTCACTTTAACCACATTTCATACATATGCAAAACTCAGAAAAAGAGAACTAAGGGGGACACACCAAACAAATACGTTCATATATAAAATGAACATTTGAAATTAAGCATTCTGCAAAAAAAATATGAGACTGCATACTCTAAGGTTTTACATTCAAACTGTTTCTGACGATCTAGGTTGCTTCTAACGGTGCACCATCACTTGCTGCTGCAACTTTTAGCCCGCTGCACCAGAAAAAGAAAGGGGGAAGTATTTAAGAGAGGCGGCGTGTGAAGTCCTTCGAGGCACGCGACAGCGTTGAGTTCAGTTGTCAGCCGCCCATCACTCGTACCACACGGGACGTTTTGGTTCCTCGCGGGCCATGGGGAGCACGCAGACGCAGAGAACCTGGTTGTTCTGTCTGGCTGTCGGTGAGATGCATTTTACACTTTCTTGCTTGAATGGCGACGGAAAAGAGTCAAAGGAATCTAAAAATCCTTGTTCAGCATAAACTGTGTACAGCTCTTCCATAATCTGAATCATCAGAAGTCAATTTATCATTACTCAGCATGTTATATCTTACGGTAATGCTTTATTTTCTCTTCTGCAGCCTTTTCTTCAGTCTCATCTTCAGCTGGAGGTCAGTCAATGTTTTTGTGCCATACGTAAAGTCTTTTATTGTTTTTATTGTAATACAAATAGATACTAGTAGATTTTTATGTCTTGTGCTTGATAGGTTGAGGTCAGATTAGTTAAACCTGCCTCTAGAATAGTTCAAATCTATCACAGTGAAGCCTGGGGTTCAGTTGGTCACAGCAACTGGAACTTAAGCGCAGCTCAGGTGGTCTCCAGACTGTTGGACTGTGGGACAGCGTTGAAAGTCAATAAAACTACCAATCCCGGTCCAGCTTGGCTTGTTCAAAGCAACTGCTCAGGTCAGGAGCGTAGTCTGTGCGGCTGTTTTCATGGATTTACGATGCAGAACTGTACGGACGATGTGAACACCGTTGTCTTCTGTTTAGCTGAGAAATCCCTTTGTTTTTGCATATTCATCAGCGTCACGTCAATGACGAAACATTGCTCAATCTAACATTAATGTATTCCTAACCTTATTGCAGTGTGAGACTGCGCACGGCCTTCTCACAATATGTAACACACACACATGTATTAATATAAATGTACTTGCTTACTTTCACTCTTGAAGATTGGTCTGTATTTTTGAAGTTGCAATATGAAACTTGACATGAGGGGTTGAGTGCAGTCGCACTCAATACGACAAAAGGCGTAGTCATGTCTCAAGTTGTGACTTTGTGTTGTGATGTGCTCCTGCAGCAAGAGAATGACCCAATACTTTAGTTCAAGCTAAACCAGGACTACTTCAGGACAAAAACAAGTTGGAAAGCTTGGAAACATGGAGTGGACAGAAGAGCAAAAGCTACAAGTGACACACAGGCAACGAAACTGGGAAAAACTCTCTGAAAAAGATTTGATCTCCATTTCAGAAAAGAACTAACGTCACAAGTGTGTTCACGTGTTAAATCAGCCAAAGATTTTTAGTTACTTGATGAGTCGAACGTTTATATGTGTCTTGGGTGTGTGGTTCGGTCGTTGAATTTTCCGTTTAGAAAAGGAAAAAACAAAAAATATAACCGTAATTTGATTTTCATTTTACAGTTCAAAGATGTTAAAAAATTGAAATTCAAGGTAGTTTTCTTTATCGGGGAATGGATAAGGGAAGACAACATGGCTGCAGGAAACCAATATTTCTAAAAAACTAAAAACTAAACTAAAAATAACTACATATAATCAGGGAATAGAGTAGCTAATATTACTCTGATATGTGTGCAGATATTTCTGCAGATGACAAGCCTTGTTTTGCTGTGTCAAAAATTATATCAGAGTAATGTTCCAAAGACGTTTTAGCCTGGGCCACAGAAACCACAAGAAGTCATATATCTGGGCACACAGCACCGTCCTCATACTTGCTCTTACTTTGAAGACGGCAACTTCAACCGGTTGTAAAATGTGGTTGGTTTCTGTCTTCAAATGAATTTCGCTTTTATTAGAAACAGAAACAAAAAAGAAACAAAGAAAAAAAGAAAAACGCCTTGAATTTTCACTTTAAAATGAAAATAAAATAACTGCTCATTTTTAGTTTTTTAACATCCTTTTCTGAACAGAAAGTCCCACAATCAAAAACATGCACAGATATTGATGACATTATTTTGTTTTTTAACTTAAGTTGTTTATTTGGTCTATGCTTTCATTTCAGAGTGAAATGAGACATTAAACTTCGTACATTATATACATACAATTAAAAATAAAAAAGAAAGACGTATTGGCATATTCTAAGACTCTTGACCAGTAGTGTATCTTGCTGTATGATATTTGGCTTTTAAACATCGAGACAAATCTGTCGTCCTCATTTCGTTGTCCCTTTTGTATCCAGAGCCGCAGCAGACGCCTAAAATCTCCCTGACATCTGGAGGACGGGTCTGGAGTTCTGGAGATGATGCAGTGATCTCCAAGGGTTACAGCTTTGTCTTCACCTGCTACATTAACTCCAGCTATACTTCAGGCAATTTCTCGCTCATCTCTGGAAACACCACCTACTCCGAGCCAACCTTCATAAACTCAGCCACATTCAATTTCCCTGAAGCTAACTATACTCACCAGGGAAGCTACCGCTGTGTGTACAATTTAACTGAAACTCCTTCGATTAGCGTCACTGTGAATGATCCTAGTAAGTAGACTGCAGAGCACATCTACTACACTACTACAGCATGTGTTATTAGTGTCTGAACCACCTGACTGCAACATGTTGATGCTGAACTACTACAAACTTCTTTTCTCTCTTAGCGTTTTTGTTGCTGCTGGTCTCCTCGGTGTCTGTTGGGTCCCTGCTGATGATCCTCCTGCTGGTCTGGTTGGTGATCTGTTTGGTCCGGAGGAGAAAAGCCGAGCAGCCTGGATCCGTTGTCCTAACTCAGAGTGCGTACACACTACGACCTAATATATACGTATACACCCATGAGACACAACATTATGACTAGGGATGGGCACCGATAACATTTTATTGATACAGAGGCCATTAGCGATTCTGCTTATTGATTCGATTCTTTATCGATTCCCTTATCAATGCTTCCTCTGAATTTTTAGGTTTAGAAAAAGTAGGTGTTTGTGGTTTCGTGTAAACAAGAGATTTTTATCTAGCAAGAGGTAAGGGCTTGTGTAAGAGCTCTGCTCTGCTCTGCTCTGCTGAGACTTAGCGATAGCTGCACTTGTCGACCAGAGACTATCGCAGAAGTGGCACTCTCGGTTTTTAATGCTGTGCTGTCGACAAATGATTCAGCATGCTGGTCTTTTATGGTGGTTGGCAAACAACTTTTAGGTGCATTACTGCCACCATCTGGCCCGGGACGTAAAGATTAAAGATTCGACACGAAAAGAATCGAAGGTTAATGGTATGGATGTGTGGGTGTAGGTCTCCCTTGTGCCTCCAGAACATCATCAGAGAATGGACATGGGCCTTCTTAGGGAGTCCTGTGGTGTCGCCAGTGTTGGGCACATTACTTTTAAAAAGTAATTAGTTATAGTTACTAGTTACTTCTCCCAAAAAGTTAGTAACTGAATTACTCCACTATAAAAGTATCTAGTTACCAGGGAAAGTAATTATTGCGTTACTCTTCCTTTTTTTAAGTTTAAATATGTCTAATAATTTGAAGTTTTTCTTGGCAGGTTAAACAACCCAGTTGCATGGAGTAGAATTGTATAGACACGTACTTACACAGAACTTTTAATATTTGTTGCCCCTCAGACCCCAACTGGTAGACATATAAGGCTTTCGCATCGGCAAAAGTCCTGGGTCGGACCTCTCGCTGTGAGAGCTGCGTGCCTGTTTTTTCCTCCGGCATACGTCATCGCGTACATTGCAGATAAAGTTGCAGTTTGTTGATGACCTGAAGATTGGACCCGTCAAACCCCCGCTCTTTCTAAAGGCTGCTGATATTAGAGTAAATCACTGTGTCCTGCACAGAGCCCGATATCTGCCGCCAAATCCCCCCTTTTCTCGGATGCAGAGCGCTGCCACGATCGCCGTTCACCTATGCGCTTCCATTAACGATCATGTAGCAACACATTTGATTTGTTTGATTGAAAAACAAAAAGTAACAACAATCTCTGCCCCTCAGAGATCGGTCTTTGTGGGAGTAGACCACAACTTGTTTTTGAGCTGAAGCTTCTACAATGATCCAGTCTGTCAGGCCGTCGAGTCATAATGTAAGAGGCAGATATATATATATATATATACAGTATCAGCGTCAGAGAGAAAAACCTGGGGCGACCCGGTCCAACCAGTGACAGCTCGCAACTTTTACTCCACATTCAGCAATGCTGCTGCTTACCTCCGCTAGTTGGGTGTGGGTGTATAAACTGAACACTGCCTGAGATTGGCTTATCGTGAAAGCCCTACTGCACCTTAGCCAATCATCATAACCTATAGCGGTTGTTTCGTGGCTCCCTCCTCTCCTCGCAAAAACCAGCTTCGTGGCTCCTGTGGCTGAGAACCAAGTAATGCGCCCTATTTAATTTTCAGTAACGGAAACGGAAACAGAAACGCCGTTTATTTTAACGCCGTGACTCCCATCACTGGGTGTCGTTAGGTCTTGGTTCAGGTTCGTTCCAGTGGATGCACAGACACTTGGTCAGTTTGATATCAAGTGAATTTGGAGGCCTGGTCGACACCTTGTGCCGTTCTTCATGTTTTTTTAGTTGCTCCTGGCTGCTGCCATCAAGGAATGTCATTTCTATGGGGTGGGGGTGTCTGGTCTGGTCTAGGTGTCTGCTACATGTCACAAGAATTAATGTCAATAGGTCCAAAAGCTTCCAAGTAGAACACTGAATTGTCACAACATGGTCAATGGTATTCACTTCTCCCGTCGGTGGTCATAATGTTATGGCTGATCGGTGTATTATTTTCATAAACTTTGAATGCGCAAATGTTTTCGAAGAGAGTTCAAGATGAGATTTTCATGCTTTGCCGCTTTGTTCTGATTCTTGTGTTTCAGTAACGGACAGGTACGAAGAAGACGATGCCGATGATGATGATGAGGCGGACTATGTGAACGTTGACCAGGGGGACACTCACAGCAAACAGACCAGCTGTGAAGACACTGACGATGATTACATCAACACCGGGGAAATGTTGGCCACCGCGATGGACGAGAGGGAGGAGGAGGAGGAGGAGGAGGAGGGGGACAAAGGAGACGCCAGTGATGATGAAAATGACTATGTGAATGTACCGAAGCCACTTCAGGAACAAACTGTGGACATCTACGGAGGAGAGCAGGACATTTATCAAAACCTTTAGCACTCTACTTTTTAAATATCGATTCTATTCATTTTAAACTCAAACACTCGTATTATCACTGTCGTTACATTTCTAACAGCTGTCCGTTAACCCTGTGACATGACTGCCTTTGCATTTAACATGCACGTTAACGAGTTTCCCACAACACCTCCCTGCAGATGTTTCACAATAAGAGGATTATAAAGAAGCAAATGGCGCAAGGCCGCAGAAACAGCAGGGGCCTCAAATTATGAACGTTTGATCGTGCTAAGTTTATATTAACTGCGTCATGCAGTAACTTTAAACAATGCAGCCTGAGAGCAGGATCTCTCAATAAAATACAGTAACTTAAATCAAATTTTATTTATGTAGCACTTTTCATCCAAAAAAAAGGAAATGCAACACAAAGTGCTTCACAAATAAAAACAGAACATTACAAGAAACAAACCAATTACACTAATGAAAAAGATATAATTAGAGAAATATCTGAGAAAAAATTCCGATACCTTCTGTAGTTTAGGCAGATAAAGTTTTCTGTCACATTTGAGTAAAAGAATCCTATTTTGTAAAAACGTCATATGATCTTTTTTAAGGGATTTTATTTTGAAGGATTTAAAGGATTTTATTTTCACAGACTCCTTGCAATTACACCATGGACCACAAGGGGTCCACTGAGCCCCAGATGAGAAACACTGATCTAATGTGTTGCTTTCCCTGTGCAGTATTTGCATGGATTTGCTGTCAAATAAGGAATTATATCTCCCTCCAGTGACACTTTAATTAAGAAACAAATTCTTTCTAATCACACAGAAAGGCCTAAAATTCTCAGTACACGTTGAGTTTTTTATGTTCTCTTGTAATATTTTGTGTTAGACACAGTGATGGATTCATGAAAACAGAACTCTGGAGTACAGTATTGTAGCTTTATGATCCGATCAGCTATGATGTTCTTTTTTGAACAGAAATGTATGACTGCGGGACTGAGTTACAAAACTATTAGCAGTATTTTGCACAACATCCAGAGTTTTTACTTGATGATTTGAGAAGTTCTTCACTTCCTCACCTTTAATTTTCCTGAGCAATCTGCAAAACATGATAAGTAAGTGCGTCACTTGGTGGTTGAGCTGCTATTTCAGTCAGTTTGTTTCTGTGAATTCACAGCCCTCTTAACCTCCTGAACTTTACTGTAGTACTTGCACTCGCATGTTTGCCTTGCGTGGTTGCAATATATGCGTCAACTCTGCCCCCAAATGGATGTCACTTGGATAAGACTGTGAGAAAAGATAAAATAAACTAGAAACTAGAGAACGTCACAACCTTTTCTGGACTCCATTTATGTATATAAAGAGTGATATGTGAACCCCTTCATGGCCTGTGACGTCACGTCTTTAGCTGGAGGCAAAATGGGGAAACTTGAGGCCAACACTGTCACTTTCAAACTTTCAACCATGAAAATGTCATCTTGCTGTATTTTTATTTATTTATTTGTTTTTGTTTTTTTTTTTTGGTGCCAAAACTGAAACATCAAAAACACTTAAGTTGAAGTTTCATCACATACCAGTCGTAGATTACTTTGGTTTGGCTTTGGGTTGCAAAAGAAAGGATTGGAGTGAGACAATAAAAGGGCACAGATCATATCAGGTCAGATTATTATGTAACAAATCATCAGTTTCAGCCTCGATAACGTTATGGGTTAGAATAAATCGTGACTTAAGTTATGTTAAGTTAATGCTTATTTAGTGGACTCTACATGTTACATGTTAATGCTAATGCTAAGCGCTAGGTAACGCACCGTTAGCTGCGTGTTTCAGGGTTGTCCAAGCATTTACTACGTTACCCTCCACAATCATCGTTCTTCTACTGCAAGTCTTGCACCCATCATTCAAGATAGTGTTATAGGCATCTAATAATTTGTATGCCTTCAACTTCTCTTTCGTGTGCATTTCTCGCGCAAAAGTCTGCCAAACGCAACGTTAGTTTCAGCGTCGTCCAAGCAGAATTTGCACTTACTTCTTGTAATATCTTTGTAGGAGAGGCTTCACTTGATAAAGCGAGACCAGGCTCCGTCCCCTCCGTGTCCTCCTTTTGTTGGATCGTCCATCCAGTGAGAGTGCAGAGGTCGGTGAATATATGCGTCCATTGAAATTTGCTAACCGCTGTTTTCGAGGCTATGTTGTTTGTGATGTGTTGCATCCAGTAAAGCCCGCCCCTCCAAAAAAATGTCTCTCATCTTGTGGCTGCAGATTTGTTTTAGGTCAGTAGTTTTTCAAGCTCAGGATGCATTCTGATTCAGAAAAGATCAACATATTATGCAATTTTTATTTATTTATTTATTTATTTTTTTATCTTTGCACACATTTAAGCCTCCAAGTGAACCTTGTACTGCAATGCTGTGTTCACAACCGTTTGCTCTTTTTCTCAGAAAAAGGGAACACTGTTCAGACTCGCTCTACATTCTTTCTATATATACATATATACATGAGATTGCCTCTTGCTGCAGCGGAAAAGGAAAGAAAAAGGGAAGTCCATCTAGGTTCGCTCACTTCAGTTATCAACCACAGGACACCCTCAGAAGGCCCATGTCCGTTCTCTGATGAGCCACAAGTGTTTAAGAGGTGGTGGTCATAATGGCTGCTGGAGAACCTCCCGTGACACACTGTACCAGCCCTGTTGCCGCCTCACGCTACTAGTAGCAGTGAACGTTGCGGCCGTGCGATAATAAAATCAATTCAGTTTTATTTCCATGGCGTCAGCAATACAGCTTCACTTTGCCCGTTTTTTGTACCATGTAGCTTTTTGGTTTGCTTCAGTAAACAAAAAATAACACACAGATACTAAAAATTGAAAGAGGAAGTGCTTCAGTGCGAACTGAATCTGTACACCCCCCTCATTTCTTAGTTCAGTTTTCTTTCATCTCTTCTCGTATGTGATCAGAGCAGCGATGGGAAACAGATGGCTGAGAAGCTGTCACTTTTTGACACTGGGTAAGACGCTTTTTCCAAGCAGTAGTTCTAATACTCTTTGCTTTTTTTCTTCGTAGAGCGCCTACAATATACATACATTTACTTGAGACGTTGAATTTTCGGTGTAAATCTCCATCGCTTTACTTTCAGTTTTCTGTTAGCGTTTTTCATCTGAATGTAATGAACCGTGCAACTGTTTTCTTCGCCTACAGTCTGTTTTCTGTTTATCTCATCTTCTCCTGCTGCAGGTCAGTCAATTAGTTCATCATATATAAAATATTTTACATTGTCTTTTAAGCATTTTGTATTTTATTAAAATCATTATGTTTTGTTCTTGATAGGTCAGATCAGATTAGCTGGACCCGGATCAACACGGTGCTCTGGAAGAGTTGAAATCTACTACAACGGTGTCTGGGGAACAGTCTGTGATGATAGCTGGGACACAAATGATGCAAACGTGGTCTGCAGACAGCTGAGCTGTGGGACGGCTCTGAGTGCTCCTCATTCTGCTCATTTTGGTCAAGGAACCGGAAAAATCTGGCTTGATGAAGTGGCCTGTTCAGGGAGTGAGAGCTCTCTAACTCAGTGTAGGCACAATGGATATGGATCACACAACTGTGGACACGGTGAGGACGCTGGTGTCGTCTGTTCAGGTGAGAAAACTTTTAGATGACAACAAATATGCCCGCCTCTGTATTTTTTTTATATCTCTTTCACCCAGTCAGTGCTGCTGAGAAATGCTGGAAACTCCATGGCATGGCAATATTGAAATTTAAATTTGTATAAATCTAACAAGCCTAACTTGAATGTTTAGAAACGTATTTCAACTTGAAATTTGTCTTTAAAAAAAAGAAAACGGGAATGTCTTGTCTTCTTCAGTAATGGTTTTTCTGTGATCTGTCATCAGGTGTTGAGATCAGGTTAGCTGGGTCTACTTTGTGCTCTGGAAGAGTTGAAATCTACCACAACAGTGTCTGGGGAACAGTCTGTGATGACAGCTGGGACACAAATGATGCAAACGTGGCCTGCAGACAGCTGAACTGTGGGACGGCTCTGAGTGCTCCTGGGTCTGCTCTTTTTGGTGAAGGAACTGGACAAATCTGGCTCGACGATGTTGCTTGTTCAGGAAGTGAGAGCTCTCTAAGTAATTGTAGGCACAGAGGACTTGGGACACATGACTGTGGACACAGCGAGGATGCTGGGGTCGTCTGTTCAGGTGAGAAGAACTGTGTTATGTTAATATTAACAATAAACCAGAACATTGTGTGTCATTGCTACTGATAAGTGCTCATTCGCCCTTTCCTGCGAATGTAGGCAGACGGTCATTGTCATCGTCAGTGCTACTGGCTAAGTTGTTGTGTGGCTACTCTCACACTGAGAAATTAGGGAGTTCCATAAACTGGAGAAATAGGAAGTAGGCCAGTTACGATATCAGATTTTCACTTCAGAATTAAAAATGTAAGTAACATCAGCAAAATCCCGGAAATGCATCTTTAACTTGATTTATATTGTTTTCTCTCTTTCGGGAGATGAATTACACTCAAAAAAACAGTAGAACGGAAGAAAACGGGGCAGATGTAAAACACCAAATTCCCACTAAGGGCAAAAATTAAATCCTGGAGGAGGGTTGTGGGGCAAAATGTTAATGTTGCTGGTCATCTTCACCATATAGGATTTGAGCTGGCAGGAGCTCGACAGCGCCACCCTACCTTCAATGTGTCACAACAGTATTCTTAGGTCAGGAGTGGAAGTGCACCAATAAATAGTATTTAATGAGAGCAAGTGCAGCACTAATAGGAAGTGCTTATAAGATTTTTCATTTTCATAAATCTGTTTACCAAGAAAGAACAAAATCAGGGATTTGAAATATTCTATACAATATACCACCATGGACATAAATTCCAAAATAAACAAGAACCATCCCTTCAAACGCACAATCATTGTCACTCTCATTATAATTGCTCTCGTATAAACACAACAAGTCAAATTAAACTGAATGTTTAGTCTTAAATATCATCATTTTGGATTTTTTTTTATTTCAGTGAGCCTCCCAAAGCCCATCATCTCCATGAATCCATCCAGTGACGTCACCTTTGGTCAAAGGGTCAGTTTCACTTGTTCGGTCACAGCCGAACTTTCAGGTGGAACGTTCATCCTCCAGAAGACGTCAGGCTCCTTCAGAAAGACTGAAACACCGGGTTCCAACTCCGCAACCTTCAGCATCTCTGAAGTGGACTTTGATCATGACGGACGGTATCAGTGTCAATATGAGAAAAGCATTTCAAGTCGAACATTCAGCTCCTCCCCCAGCGACTCTGTCAGACTTTCTGTTACTGGTAAGAAAAACAATTCTGCTAAGATAAGATAAGATAGTCCTTTAATTTGTCCCAAGTCAAAATCAGTATAGCCCAATAAATAAGCAACACACCTAATACTCTACTTTTGTGTTGTTGTTTCAGTGACTTTCCCAAAGCCCACTATCTCCATGACTCCCTCCAGTGAGGTCACCTGGGGTCAGGATGTTGCAATCGCTTGTTCAATCTCAACTCAGGTTTTGGGTGGAACATTCATCCTGATGAAGCCTCGGGATTCATTCAGGAGAACACAACCCTCAAGTACCAAATCTGCTACCTTTAACTTGCCCAAAGTGGACTTTGATAATGAGGGATCATACCAGTGTCAGTATGAGAAAAGCACCTCAAGTCGTACATTTAAATCCCCACAAAGTGACTCCAGTGGACTCTCTGTTACCGGTAAGAAAAGCTAAATAGGTCATAAAACAAACTAACTAACCAATATATATATATATATATGTGTGTGTGTGTGTGTGTGTTTGTGTGTAAATTATATATATTGGTATAATTCTGTTGTCCCTGTCATACACAGTGGAACTACCAAGGCCCGAATTCTCCGTAACATCACCCAATGCAGGGCTGGTTTGGGGTCCTGAAGGTGCAGCGGTCACGAATGGTTACAGCTTCGTCTTCAAATGCTCTATCAACACCAGCTTTTCACATGGGCATTTCTTCCTCTTTGGCTCCAACAGCACCAACACCAAGCCTGCCATCAACAACTCGGCCTCCTTTTACTTCCCTGTAGCGGAGTACGAACATCAGGGCAACTACAGCTGCTTGTACGAGGCCACAGTCTCCACGAGGAAATTCAATTCTACTGAGGCAGCACCAATTTGCATCACTGTTAAATGTAAATACATTTCTTATAATGTTCTTGCATTTTAGGAATGGCAATGTAATAGCTCAAGCCTTTCTAACGTCACAGTGGCCATATTAACTTCTGTGCTGTGCAAACCTTAATTGTAAATGCCCTAATATTTTAAAGTCTAGATCTATGTTTTAGTTCCCCAGTGCACAAGCTGACTTGAATATAAATTTTAGTCCGGAGAAAAGCTGTAACAGACAGGAAGTAGAGTGGGCAAGGATAAAAATTTAAATGAACCGAAACAGGAACTTGGGTAACTTGCTCTCTGTGTGGTTTCATGAAATGATCATGTCAAGACAGAGTAGGAAAAGTAACTGATCCCTTCACAGATTAGTTCAAGTTCTTGCAGTCTGTTTGCAAGAAGCTATGCAGTGCAATATTTCTTACCGTGGTTTTTGAATAAGTCACTCAACGTAGATATTATACTGGATACTACCTTAAATGCATCATATCCAGTATGGTGCAATGAATCAGATTAGATTTTGCAGCTTTATTAGTTCACTTTTTTATATATGGAAATATTCTCACATTATATTCCCTCAGAGTATTGTAAAGAGGAGATTTTAGATGTATGTAAATGAAGTCGTCTTGTGCTGTCGCAAAAGGAGATTTCAGAACAAACTTTAAATTCTGTGTTATATGCAAAATGCCTTTAAATGGTTGCTCACTTCCCCTGTCACTAAGCATATTTCACTAGTGTGATTTTAGTATCCAGGGCCACGATGCAAACATTCAAGTTTACTATAGCACTAATAGAAGAAAACTGAAGACCAGACTGGGTGCCACATTGCATGAGTAATTGTCCGGATTGTGGAAAGAGGTGGGCAATGTCTATACAAAGAGTTGAGCTCCACACTCGGATAGTCAGATTAGTCTTTCTGATGGCATACAGAAACTCGACCCAACATTGTCTGTAAAAGTTGTTTGGTCTAGATTTTGTGTCAGCCATGTGTTTGTTGAGAAAGTTAGGGGACCAAGCAGAGATCCCTGTGGTACTCCAGAAATGACAGAAAATGACAAACAGACCAGGTCAAACTGATCAAATGTTGTTTCTCCTAGTTCCTTGGCTACCACTGGTCTCCTCAGTAGCCGTTGGAGTCCCTCTGCTGTTCATGCTGGTCTTCTTGGTGCTCTGTCTGTGCAGAAGAAGACGGCGACGAGCCACGGTGCCTGTAGTCCTTTTCCAAACTCCAGGTCAGTGCACAAGAGAATTTTCACATTTCAAATGCCTATGCCCACCAAAGTCTTTCCTGTATTTTCAAATTATGTTGCATTTCTTGTATTTCAGCGGCTGCCAGACCCGTTAATGACTATGCACATGAGGAGAATGATGCGGAGGACTATGAGAATGTATTGGACACAAAGCAGGATCTGAAAGAGGGTGCTGGGATAATGGATGAAGATGACACCAATGATTATGAGGACCCAGAGAATGATGATGATCATGATTATGAGGAGGCGGGGCCGAGCGTTAATGACATCAAGACCAACAACATATTTATGAGTGTAGAGGATTGTAGCAAAGAAGAAACCAGCGATGATGAAAATGACTATGAGAATGTCACTGAGCAATCAGAAAGACAATCTGAGGATGAAGAAGATGAGGACATATATCAGAACTTGTAGGTTTCAATTAGAGGTACAGGTTAGAGGCTTAAGCCACTATCTGTCAGTATTGTAGCTTGATGTTTTGATAGAACTTTACCTGTTATACAAAGTGCCAAAACTATTTAACTTCAGCTTTACCAGTTGTATTTAACCAAGTAATTTTCTGGAATCCTTGGATGAAGTGACTCCCGAGGATGAAGTGTATCTTGATAAACCTTTACCCCTTTCATACTTTCATAATATTTTCACCAAACACCAACATTCATCCTCAGTGTTAAGAGGTCAACCTGCTCTCTAACCTGAAATCCAATATTTAGGTTCAAATATCAGCTAGATAAAGGGTATTCCCATCACCTTCAACTGTACTTCGTGTAACAACATGTATTTGCCTCCTAATATATATATTATACCGCACATAACTAATTAATTTAGGGGTTTTATGCTATATTATATATATTATGTTTAATGCGGCATATGTTATAGTAAGACCAATTTGAATTCGTTAATTTTAATTTAAGACCTCTTCAATGTCTATATATATATATATATATTTTTTATTATTTGACTCGCGGGAAGAAAATGCTTTAATGCAAACTATTAATGTCAGTATTATGGCTAGCATAGCAATCCTTATGTGTGCAATAACCATGCTAATATTACGTTAGCAATACTTGTATTTTTCCTAAATGTTGTAATGCAAACTTAACATTCCAGGGTAATTGCTTTTTGTCATTTCGTTTCAGCATGTGCATAACTGTATTAAGGTAATTACTAATGTAATAATGCTAATACGAATATATAAGTCTTTATGTTGACAACAACCATTTGAATGTCATGTTAGCAATAATTGCAGGGTTATTGATCATGCTGAATTGACAGTAAAACCTACACCTATATGTATTTTTAAATAAATCTCCTACAGGATTAATGCATTCAAGTATATTTTTGTACATGCACACGCACAAAACAGTTATAACCACGGGTCACATTATGCACAAATAATAACCGGACTGAACCGGGTAATGCAGCTATTAATGTCCTCGTAATAAATTGTAGAACGCAGTAAAAGGCAGCCATCTTGAATTTCCCTCTCTATTTCCGTCCCTGGCACCCCCTGGTCCACTGACACACTGCTTTATTTCTGAAGTAGTTCCGCTAATGACTCAAGGCTGACTTTATGGATTGTCTTCTGTCTCGTCATGTCTTAATCAGTCCAACTTCAACTCAGTTCTGTTACAGCCACAGAAGAATATCTGAAATTCACTGGTAACACTGTTAGGACAATGGTTTAGTGAATTGAACAGTTAGTCAACATCCCACAAGATGAAATGTGTTTTTTTCTTAGCAGCCTGCCACAAGCAGAAGTGGTAAATACTGCGATGAGACAGCTCTGCTTGGCCAATCACATTGCAGCTGGTTTACAGGACTAAGCTAACGACGCACCGGCAGTTTTACAGTGTATCGCCTAGTAGACCGCAAATAGATATGACACGGACCTCTTGGAACGTTCACACGCTGCTTCCTGCACACACACACGCAGACTGTGAGGAAATGTTATCTCTCTGAGGTCAACCTGCCAAGGAGCGGTGATGAAGCCTTGTAACCCGACACGAGACGTGTTTTCTCTTTATCGCCGGCGTATGTACACACTTCTGAACAGCTGCTGAAGTCAACTCTTGCTTGTTAAAAAATATACATAGCACATAAATAATGTCAAAGGCATGTCTGGGGGAGACGTAACGATCTATTTTTCTCACATGGTGAAAAATGTCACAATGGGTTTTGCCATTATTGGTGATAAAGTACGTTTGGCGATAGTATGTTTGATTATGTATCTGCATCCTATTGTTTTAATGATTTCTGCAATGAAAAGTTTCTTAAATACCCTTTAAGAACACTTGATAATTCCCTTTTTTTTTTCAAAAAATAGAAAACAAATTGATAATCATTCAAATAGTTATGTCCTGCGGCTGTTGTTCCCTCCGTCGGTCGTCAAATTTTGACATAAAATGTTGAAATTTGGATTATCTTTGTTCGTAAATCCAGAAACACATTTGTTTTTTTGGATCTGCATAACACAAGATGTGTAATAAATGAGAATTGTGAAATAGGATATTTTCCACCAGTGTGAACACGGACACAAACAGGTCGTGACCATGAGCTGTCTTTAGCTTTTTGATTAGTTGCGGGGTATTCCTGACCTCCCTGTCAAACTCTAACAAACAGCAGTGAGCTCATGGGGTGTAAATAGCTTGGTGGGAGGGGCACAGGACAGCAGCTGGGGTATATAAAAAGGTTGCCGTGTACAATCCCGTACTAAGAGAAGACTCACAAGACGTAAGAGAAGAGAAAATCCAACAGTGACTGTTCACTTGAGCCTACAGACACTGAGTAAGGAAATAACTCTGCAATCAAGGAACCGAAAGTCAAGTTTCTGTCTGGAATTGTCTCCCAAATTCGGCATGATGTCCCAGCGCGCAGCTTTGACCGGCCTCTTCAGTGATGACCCTTTCTTCAGCCAGGATCGGCTGCTGTGGCCACTGCACCACAATGCCCTTTCCTCTCTGCAGCAGGACTTCTTCAACCGGAGAGCCAAGCTGGCCGACAGACTCCTGATGGAGCTCCAAGATGGGCCCGAGCTGCTCTCACTTGGCCCGCTGCCCCTCATTTCCTCCACGCTGGCAAGGTACGTACAACAGATTCCCTCAGCAGTGGATATTTAAGTGTATTTTTTCAAATCTAGAGTTGGTTTGATCCGCTTTGAGCTGGTGGATGTGTGAGTAGATGTGATGGAGCTGGTGCTGATCCACATTTCTGACTCCCTTTCAGGTTGAACGACGGCACAGAGAAACAGAGAGAGCTTTGTAGCACAGAGCTGCACAAGGACACCCAGCAGACCGACGACAACAACAAGGACTTCCTGGTGACCCTAGACGCTCGTGGTTATGCCCCAGGTGACATCACCGTCAAACTAGAGGGGCGTAGCCTGGCGGTGGTGGCCATGAAGCAGGCCGGAGCCGAGGAGAAGCAGTCCTGCTCCTCCTCCTCCTCCTGCGCCTCCTTCTGCGCCTCGGCGTCGTCTCAGATGGGGTTCGCCCAGAAGATCGACCTGCCCTCTCACCTGGATCTGTCCGGCCTCTCCTGCTCCTTGATGGATAATGGACAGCTGCGCATCCACGCCCCCGTGGCCAAGCAGCAAATCAGCGAGGAGTGCCAGGAGCCCGCTCGGTTCAGGACATCGTTGGAATTTCCCATCAAGAAGGACAGCGCAGAAGGAGAACATACGGACTGATGCACACACTCTACACCCGCTAAAAGAAAACACATTTAATGTTTTTATGCACATGCTTCCACTTAAGGACTCTTAAGAATAAGATAAGTTTACAATTAACAAATGAAGACAATATTTATTTTATGATTGTTATTTGCAATTTGCGTAAACTGTTGAAAAATGAAATGCTCAATTGAAATGATTTAATAAATAAATAAGACTTTTGTTAAGGATTTTTGTGACCACAGGATGGTGCCACCAACCTACTTACATCAAGGATGGAGAAAGAGACCTAAATGTGACAATATTACTTCTAATTCCCCTCAGACGACTGAATAGGTGCCTTTAAGATGTTCCAGTGACATTTTGGTTTCCTGGGGAGAACCTATTTTGTGGGAAACAAAAGCAGCAATTTAATATTTTATGAGTCTATGAAGCCCCGAGGGTGTCGTGACAGAGGAAAGAGAAAGAAAACAAAGGCATGAGGAGAAGTGAAAGAATGTGCACAAAGCCCCTGTTCAAAATATTGATTTACGCAAATTTGAAAAAGCGAAAAAGAAATAAGACATAGTCCATATGAAATCTGTGAAAACGAATCTGATACTTTAATAATCACGGTGTTTCGTGCATTTAGTTCCACTGACTTCTATTGTGACAACCTCTAAACAAAATAACGCAGGCTGGGTAGAGTGAGAGGTTTGGACTGGGATGGCATGTTAGTGGCAAGAAACCCAAATGACGCTACATGGATATTTTCCAAATGGTGAGACTTAATTTGCACCGTTGAAGAACTGAATGTTTTGTGCAAGCAAATATCGTTCTGTAGTTTTAGGGAAAGTACAGTCCTTGAGTGTCCCAGCTAAGATCAAGATTTTGGCAAATTTTGCATGATTGACTATGCATTTTTAACTTTTCACGTGTCACGTTTTACAACATCAAATGGCACATAAGATGGTTTGGGCTAAGGTGCCAGGGCTGTAGGTGGTTTCTTGTTGAGACATGAGATCAGCCACAAGCACAAATCATTCACATTTGGTGTCCCTTGGATTTTGTGTCCCTTGCATCTGGTGTACCCAGCTTTGGGTGTCCCTTGCATTGGATGTCCCTAGCTTTGGGTGTCCCTTGCATTGGATGTCCCTAGCTTTGGGTGTCCCTAGCATTTGGTGTCCTGACTTCTGGGTTAGTTGATACCAGGCTTCAGACTTAACCCAAAAAAAAAAACAACAAAAATCATACGTGGAGAGACTTGATGACCATTCACAAGCACTTCCCATTCAATCTTGCATCCATTGTCATTCAAGGCACCTTGTTTAAGTTGCTCTGTCCTGATTCTGTTTGTTCTGCAAGTTGATTTGCCGCCGCCTCCACTCAAGCTACTCCTTTTATGCTGTTTCAGTCTTAATCACAGTAATTGCTGGTAATTGCTGGTGCATTTTTTGCTTTATACTTTCCTTATAGGCACAAGAAGGACAGGGAGGTGTGCTCTGCCACTCGATGCCCTGATGCCTAAAACTGGGATGTCCCAGAATAGAGCCATGCTGTCAAAAATAAACGCTGCAGGTGTTCATTTGACTAAAATGGTCTTGCCTGGAGTACACCGTATATTGCAGTGCAGTTGCATTGAATTGAATATACCTTCAGAGCACAAATATTGTCAAGACTGAAAATAATTCGGATTTTGTTTGGTTACGTCATATGCTATTGTTTAGAAGTGACACTCATCTATAAATTAAGCCTCAAAAGCGACACTTTGTTGAGGCTTAGAGCGGTTGAAATGAGGAACTAACCCCTGGGCTGCATCCTCTCGCTAAACTGCATCTTCTTGTAGCGACAAATATCAACTTGGTTCTCTTAGACAACACCAGAAAGACATTTTGCCTCTTATATATGCAACAGATTAGAAATTATGAAACAAAGTGTTAAAAATAGGAGATGCTAAAATTTTCACTTAACATCGTCATTTCCTGTTTGTACTCTGGAGCGTGACAGTTTCATAACATTCTGGACCCAGCACATAACAAAGGCAAGTAACGTTCAAAACTCGCTGACAATCATTTATTTGCACATTTCTTGTATCCATAATTATAAAACCTGTTAGATTCGATGCTATTATGACAGCTCTTTCTCGCTCTCACTGTTTCTATCTCCCTTCAAAGACTTTGCAATTGCCCTCCCAGAATGAAATGTCTTCACAGGCTCCACAGGGGGGGTTGCTGTGTGTAGGTGTATGTGATTGTGACTGTGCATGCATTTGTGCTATTGGTGTATTAGTGGTGTATTAGTCCTTGCATGTGCGCAAGTTCCTGCATTTCTGAGTGTAATCACCAAATCACATGCCTTCTCGAAGTGTGTGTGTGTGTGCAGGTGTGGAGGAAGGCGTGCACGACAGAACAATAAAGTCCCGGACGCAGCGCCACGCACACCTTTGCTGGAAATGACTGCACATTTTCCTCGCCGACAGTTATCGGGTCATAATGATGACGGATCCGTCAGTTCATCGAGGTGGCAAACTTTGTTTCTCCTGGAGACAGTCTTCCTCGGAGGAGGGTGTTGTTTACACTGGCTTCACTCGAAACATACAGAAGTCTCATCTCCAATAATCTGATTTGTGCATGTGAGTGCTTCCAGTCCTTTCCTACTAAATGCATAAACACCTCTTTGACAAAAACGGCGGAAACAAATGTCTAAGAACCTGAACTTAAGGTTTTCAGTTTCCAGAATATCATGAGCTGCTCTTTTCAAAAAAAAAAAATGTGTATGTGCATATATATATATATATATATACATACACACACATTTCGTTTAGACCCTGACTATGACATGTACAAGCTAGCATCACACCTCACTGATTAAAAATAAGAAATTTGGTGAATGCTACAAATGTTTAAACGACATGTAATAATCTGTTTCCTCAAAAATAATGGACCCAAATGGAGATGTGGAAAATGTTTTTTCAAGACGGTGAAATCCCTAGGCAGCTGATGAGCTGATGGCAGGTGGCTGTTTGTATTTTAGTCTGGAGAAGGCTGGAATGAATGCAGAGGTTTGTTAAAGCTCACCCAGGCACAACGGAAAAACAAAGGGCCAAAGAAAGCAGCAGGAAATACTAGAAGAAAAAAAAAACATCTAACGAATTGCATAAGCATAACCACGACTGAATGAGATAGAACTAAATGGTGAAGCAGGACTCAGAGACCAGGTCTTAAATGGAGCCTTGATGAGTAGATGGGATGCAGGTGAGTTCAATCAACCAGCAGAGAACACTGGCGGGAGGGGGGCTGAATATGGCAGAGTCATCATGTTCTTGAATAAACTATTAACCTAGCCTCCAGTTCTAACTACTGCGTGGTTGTATTTGACCAGTACGTCCTTGAATTCACATAAAATATGTGCCCGGGACTGCTTTCTTTCACCTGAATAATATTATCAAAATTCAGAGCATCCTGTCTCAAAATGATGCTGAAAAATTAGTTTAGTTTCGTTGAGGATGGATTACTGTAATTCAATACTATTTGGTTGCCCAAATAGCTCTCTAGAAAACCTCAGAGTGATTCAAAATGCTGCAGCGAGAGCACTGACAGGAATTAGAAAGAGAGTTCATATTACTCCAGTTTTAGCTTCTCTTCGTTGACTTTCTGTTAAATCCAGCACAGAATTTAATATCCTCCTCCTTATATACAAAGTCCTTAAAGGCCCAGTTCCATTATATCTCCAAGACGTAATAATACGTTAGCATCCCAGTAGAGCCCCGGGAGCTGACGTCACTCTGAGTCGTTAATCACAACACCGCCATATTGGCAGAAAAGCGCTCTTTTCTAATGACGACTGTGAGCAACTAACTAATTAACTTGGGGCTGTTGTGTCACACGATGCCAGAATAGTAAGCAAAGTGGAAATCATTTGATCGGATTCGCAAAGATCCGGCAACACAGATGTGTATTAGTGCAATAAAACGCTAACCCTAACCCTAACAGTGACGAAGAGACGTTGTTTTTAGCCTGCCAATATGGCGGTGCCAACAAAAAACTCACGTGACGCCCGGAGCTCTATATATGGCATCTCAATGTGGAGGCCTATTTGTGGCTCTTAGAGTTTCAAGTTAGTCAAGACTCAAGCCTCCAGTGACACTGAACCATCCCTTATCTCAATGCTTTGGATTTGAACAGCCACACTGCCATAATAGGGGAGGGAGACACCGATTTGTGTTTATCCTAATGTGGTGTGTACCCAAAACGTGTTATAAACAAGGCCAAGATGAGATAAGATGACAATGCATGACTGATCCACACAGCTGCCGATTATTGTGGGAAGTGGGTGTGAATGTTAGATCATCCATAATGGTTGACGTGGACACCCACTGTAAGATGAATACATTGTATCACAGCAGAAACGAATGGAGAAAGGAGGTTTTGGGAGCTATGTGACTGAGAGTAAATCAAGTTTTGGCCACAATACTTAGGAATTATACGAGCGATGTCTCCATCATGTGCGTATTTGAAACCCTTTTAAATTAGACTGGAGGATTTAGCAAACAGCTGCAGATGGCGTCTGAAGCAGCTTTTTAGTGTTAACGCTCATTCACGCAATCTGCAAACGGCATCTTTTCCAGCTCTACAGTCATGAGGAATGAATTAAGCAAAATGAGATTCATTGACATTTGGGCAAGATTTAAAATAATTATTCTAAACTCGATACAATGTACGCAATGCTCCAGTTTCCAGTTAAAGCAGCGTACTAAACGCAGTGACTTAGCAGCACAGGCTGTGTAGCTCTGAGCGTTTACATTTTAATGCCACAATACAACTGTTCTACCTTACTATATGCCGGAGTGTCACAGCAGCATTGACGCAAGCTGTGGAGAGCGTTTCAACCTGCAGGCTTATGTTTTTTATCTCTCTCCAGGTATCACAATAAGTCCATTATTCCACCTCTTGCATCAGCGAGTGCGCTGCTCTACGACTACCTGACAAAATCAGATGGATGACTCAAATAAAAGTAAGATCTCCTTACCTGAAGCAAAGGCTTCACAGCGTACTTGCTGTGAAACAACTTATTACAGGCTAATGCTGATCTCCTTTCACAGAAATGATACCTCCACAGTCTGGGTAGACGCTGCTTTATTTGTATCCCTACGTGGAAATGGTTAGACACTGTAACACCACAAGGGACTGGTCTTTTATTCACACTGGGCCTCCCATCCTAAAGTGCCTGGACTTTTGTCAGTTATTGTGAGTCATTTTGGATCAAGATGCCCACCAAATGGCATTAGTTATGACATGACGGCAACTGATTCATCAAAGGTGACAAATGGAGCCTTGTACTGTCAATTTTTTCACAAAAAACTAACAAAAAACAATAGCTGTATTTCACATCGTGTACTATGGGTATTGGAGTTTGATTTGTACACCAGTGACAAAGACATTTTAAATATTGTTTGGAGTTTGAAGTCTAGGCCAAACTTAGCAGGCAGTCCCTAGCTTCCTACCTTACACCAGATGTGCACCTCGCCAGATATGTAACATATTGCTGTGATGAAGACCTTAAATGATTGGTCATACCAACAAACTACACCAACACTTATTCTCTAATAAATTCAGTGATCTCAGTAAATAAGTTACAACTCCACAACCTGCACAAGATCTTCTCAAGTCTGGATGATGTTGTTTGCAATACGGTGCATAAAGAGACTCAGTATGGATATCACTGAAAATCACATCAACATGCAATACAGGCGCCTACATGGCCTACGTCACTGTAAAGTCATGGCGTTAGCTGGAGGCAAAACGGAGAGAAGCTTGAGGCAGTCACTGTCAACTGTGGAAATGTCATCTTGATGTATTTTTTATTTATTTTTTTTGGTGTCAAAACCAAAGACAATAATCAAAAACACTAACTTGAAATTTGAACACATGCTTCATTTCATTATTTTCATATACTTATTTTTCCCCGCTGTGCAGAACCCTATATTCAATGTCACTGTAGAGCAACAAGTCTCATATATATTTCCATATATTTTTTATATTCTCTTACTTATTCTTATTGCCTACATTCCTGTTTGTTCCTAACACTGGTACACTTTGGGTGGGAGCTGCTGTAATGAAAAGTAATTTCCCCCTGGGATCAATAAAGTATTTATGAGATTAATACTAATGCTAGCCTGTAGCTAACGCAACATTAATTGCATGTTTCAGGGGTGTCCAAGCTGAAGTTGCAGTTGCTACATTACCCTCCACAGTGGTTCCACTTACTTGTTGTAATATCTTTGTTGGAGTGGCCTCACTTGATAAAGACAGACCAGACTCTGTTCCCTCTGTGTCCTCCTTTGGTCAAATGGTCCATCCAGCGACTGAGAGTGTAGGGGTCAGTGAATGTAGTCACATCAGTCAGAAGTTTTTAAAATAACACTCACGGTCTTGGGGAGTGAGTGTATTAGTATATTCTCTAAAATATGCATTTTCCTCGTACATTCTTGCCAAAAGTAGTCCATTAAAATATGATAACTCGTGTTACAGCTATGTGATGTTTTGCCATAAGCCCCCACAAAAAGTCTACGATGATGAAGTGAAGGGATCTATAAAAAGTCTAGATCCTGACAAAACGTAGGACAGATGATTCCAACCAAGAACCAGACAAACTCAAAGGTGATGAAGCAAACAAAACAACACAACAAAAAACAATGCATTTGCTAGGGCAATTAAAGTCTTTTACATTTTGTGTGTTACAATATAAATGGTGCAATGAGTCGAAGGAGTGCTTTTCTCTTTTGATCGACAACAAACATCGTTCAGCTGATCTTACAGACACACTAACGCTATAGTGTGCTGCCCTAAAGTGACAAATTATGATGATACATAACAACAATTGACTAAAGGCCTCGCCCACAATGCACTGTACGATCAGCCTTAGCCTATCAACATTGTCGATTAGTCAAGATCTTTGAGATTCTCATTATATGTGAATCTGTTAGTTTTACAAAACTGCAAGCGCGTCTTATTTACGCTTTCAAGATTCACATTTGTGCAATCATCCAGCTTTTCGATAATGCCAATGTGAAGCGTGTGGTGATTTGGGTTGTTGAGCTGTGAGACGTGGGCATAGTTTATATATAGTGTTGCAAAGAAGTAGCATCTCACTTTTCAATACCATCTGTATCTCTGCAGCAATGATGCCTGTCGGTACACTGTTGGTCAGTACACCTATGTGGCTAGTTTCTAGTTGTCACTATCATCATCCTATAAATTTGAATTGCTTTAACTGATCTGCTGTCTTTCAAATGTTTGTCTACCATTTTTATGTTCTATCAATAGCCAACGTTTTCAGGATGTAAAGTTGTGTGAATGAGCTATTGATCGAGCAAGCAGTAAGCCCAGCCCTGTTCACTTTAATCCTTCCTTGTCTGTTGCCTGTTCATACTTGTCTTTTGAAAGATTTTCTTTTATCGTTTACTTCCATCCACTGACTGTCTCTCTGCACATCTGCTAGCCAACAAATGTAACTGGCTAATGCTCTTGACAAAACTATAAAGGTCATAAGTCTTAATCTCATTCGTTTCATGTCCATGTATTTCCATCAGATCATAGCATCATTACATCCAAGCACTTTCTTGCAGTGTCGACATTTGTATGTTCAGCTGATTGAGCTGTCACCATAGGATCTAGTCGACAACAGTATGAAGGATATATGGGAAGTGTTGCAGGGACTCAGTGAGAATGTGCCTCCTTAAGTTGTTCATTTCATCGAAACTTTTCCATATGGTTGTGTCTTTATAACGAAAGATGATGATCTTTGGTTAGTAGTAGATTAGCAACTGATAGAATCATTTCTGCTTGTTAGGATCGTTACTATGAACCATCAATATCATTATAGAGTATATAGTCATTTTAGAGCAGTAAAGAATCCATATCAAACACTAGAATATACACAAATGAGAATAATAAAACTCAGCCACCCCAGTCCATATGTTCATGCACTATTGGTATCGTAGCTGGCTTATGGCTACGAGGTCATAGATCAGATTTAAAACACAACTCTAAATCAACAGGAATGCTTAAAAGCATGGGTGTGTGTTGTGGGTGTGTGTTGTGTGATGTGTGTGTGTGTGGTGGTGTGGCTACACGTGGTTTGCAACAGATGTGCACCACGTTTTTCAAACACCTGCATTTTCCATTGGTAAATTCCTTTTTATTATATTATTATAACTTAAATGATTTGGTAATTTGGCACCAAGGACTTGTGTACAGTGTGTATGTGGTATCTGAGTATGTCATGACAGGACGGCGCGTGTGTTTATCAGCGCTGGTTAAAGTCTGCCATCTCCTCCGCTTCAGCAATTCACCTTTACAGGGGCTGCAGTTGATACATCAATGCAACCAACATGCGACAACACACACACACACACACACACACACACACACACACACACACACACACACACACACGACGCAGGTGCAATGGCACATTCTTTTTTGGCTATTAACATGTTAACATTAAAATGATATGGATTTGCAGGAAAACTCATATGAGAACACACACTGGTACATTATTAATATACACCAAATCAGGCATAACATTATGACCACCTTCCTACATTTTAGAATGAAGATTGGTGCCTGTGGTGTTGCAAGCATTGTAGTGGGACTTGGTCCGTAGGTTGAGAGGGGTCTATGTGGATCAACTCTAGATATTTGATCAGTTTGGATCTATGAATTCGTCAACACCTTGTGTTGTTCTCATGTTTTTGAGTTGTTCTAATGCTTTCTTGTTCATCGCTGGAGATGGCTGCGTCTAGTGTGTACATGTCAAGTGGCTCTCACGATGATCCAGTCCAAAAGTTCAGCAGAACATTATGCTGACATAACTGCAAGACGTATGTTATCCACTTTCTTCAGTTTTTAAGGTGGCTGATCGTGCATACTAATGTATGTGCCATTTCACAAGATCCAGGTCAATGTAATTTGACCGAAGCAACAACAACAGCAACAAAAATCAACACATATTTATTATATTATTTTTAGCAGTACCATGTAATTTATGCTAATCGTGTATTTCAATTTTCAATATTTTATACGTTCGTATAAATCATATAAAATGAACATTCATTTCAAATACTGCGTGTTTGCTCGAATATGAAAGACCTAAATGCATGTGGAATGAGCAGCACGTCGACAAGTGGATAATACGATACTCATTGTTATGAGTTGATACTGCAACTTACACTCCAAAGAGCCACATGCTCATTTTAGATACAATAGGATTTATCATAGGATCGTCTAACAAACAGTGAGACTTAGTCTAATCAATTCAGTTGAAAGGTCAATTCACTTTGATCCGTGCATACACACCAGCTCAATATCACGCTCACTGTACGATGGGCCCCCTTTTTTTTGGTTTCCGTCAATATCTTTCATGTCCGTCTGGATGAGCCACATCGAGGCAATTTTCCGGATCATTCCATTTTATTCCGTCGGGTGTCGTTCAGTTCCTTCGTCTTTACGGCGGCTGAAATGAAAATCTGCTTTTATCTTTTTGTCATCCGTATAGATGCTGAATCTTGCCGAAAAGGTCATCAGTGCAAGCAGGACTGGCACACACACTCACACACACAAACATGACAGACAGTGATTGCCCTTTTAGCAGCGCATTATCACAGATAGTTATTTGTGGAAGGAACTATGGTGTCCTGGCTTCTCCAAACACACCCACATTCTCAACCACATGCACAAAGTAAGCGGCTCCTGTGTTTGCTCGGGGATTAGACAAAAGCTGAGAGCGAAGACATGTTTGCACTTGCTTTGACTGATGTAAATCAGAGAGACAATGACATCACGGGAGATGGGCAGATGAATGAGTGCGCGCTTTGTCTGGAAAAGCCACAAAAATAAATGCCGTTTCTGGTGCATTGCACCCATCCTACAACCAGATAACAGAACATTGTTAGTAATTCTTCCTCAGAGTACTTGCATTTGCAAACGTGCCGTAAATGCGTCATAACCGTAAAGAATCACATTATCCAAGCACAAAAGCATTAGCTGATTCGCCTTTGCAATGAACCAATCCGAATGCTTTCTGACTAATAGCAGTGTCTCAGTTACATATGTCATTTAACACGAGGCAAAATAAGATGGGATGTACTGCACTAGTAAATAAGTAATTGAATTATATGCCTTTACTGTATACATGTATGACACCTACTCATTTATAGTGTATGATATTAATGAAATTGGAAACGCACCATAGAGTAGCTTGACAGCCACAAAAATTAAATAAAAAATGCCTACAGAGATCAAAAGCGAGTCTCATCTATCCTTCAAATGCAATTGAAAAATGCATTAATCATGTTTAACCTGATATTGAACATCCGAAAAGAAAAACGATGTGATTTAGTGTTTTATTCAAGTCCCTCATAATGAGGTGGACTTATGACATACTGAGCCTCAGTCACCAGGAGTCTCTGCTAGTATTGAGACTGTTCCTTATAGTTTTACTGCATGGAGCAAGCAACTCACAGTCTTGCCTTAAAGGATACGCCCCTATCTGAATTAGATGATAAGTGAAAGTGTTTTTAATTGGTCAGGCATTGTCCATCGGCAGCAGCTGTTAGCTTTAACTTAGCACAGGCGTTGTAATGTGGTGATGCAAATTAGCCGGTCATTTGTAAAAGTGATAAATAAACTCAAGAGCACACCACGCAGCACCTGAAAACCAGTCGCCCCGGTGTGTTGACTGAAGTTGGGGGTTTTCAGGTGCTGCGTTGTGTCTTTGTGTCTGGCAGCGGTGCTTTGCCGGAAAATAGTCCCTAGTCCATATCTGCACTATTTAATCCCTTCGTGTTAATTGCATTGACATTTGTGCTCGATGTGAATTTACAGGCCAGAACAAGTAACTTATTAAGTTTATTTATCACTTTTGCAGCGACTGGCTAATTGGCGACACTACATTACAGCACCTATGCTAAGCTAAAGCTAACAGCCGGATTAGGACAATGCCTGGACCAATTAAAAAATGTGTTGTTGTTTTTTTCACTTATCCAACTCTATGGAATACGGTGAGTGACTTAATTACACATAGGGATGGTGTATCCATTTAACAGAGATGCACCACCCTAGATTAAATATTCAAGACTTTGACCTCCCTATAAAAAATATTCTGCAACAGGCTTCCTATTTCTTATTCCTGTTATTCCCATTCCCATACTTTGTACCTCCTACTCCTTTAGTGTAAGCCATTTTGTTAATGTCCTTGTGTGTACGTTCATTTAGCCCAGCAGGTCCCCAAAGTGTGAAACAGCTTTCAGGCGCACTCTGCGATGATTACGATCCACTTAATTGGGGCAATAACGACTCCGAACTAACTGCAAACTGCAGAGTCGGGGGGAAGGGGGCGATCAATGAGTCTTATCGACCTGGTTGAGGATGTGTTCAGTTTCCAGCATGTCTATTGGATTGGGAATCTGCTTTCTTGTTTTCATTAGATCATGTCCAACTGGTGCTTAACATGTTACATGGTTTATCTTCGCACTAGGAAGGATGGTACTGAGGTTGAGTCAAAAGATGTTAGAGTCATATTAAAGGCAGCATCTAGCTGGATGAATTTGACTTAATTGCAATTGAAACATCCCATTGTTGTAAGGAAACGGATTAATGTGAATTATTTCTATCTATGGTAGTTTATACTATGCAAAATTGAATTTGGAGAAAAAGATATATTATTAATTGTCTTTAAAAGGAAGTAATTCAAAATATTATGTTATTGGATTCACTGGAACGCTTTGTCAAGTCAAGTAAAATGTATTTATGTAGCACATTTAAAGATGACAAAAATTTTCTGAATTGCTGAAAAAAAAGCTCAAACAGAATCAAATGCCAGAGAACAATGATCTGTTTTAAAATGTGATTTGTTGGAGTCAGCAATTTAAAATTATTACTAAAACGTACTGGGATCAAGTGACAGGAGGTCAGTGCAGGTGAAACCCCTTCCTCATGATTTTTGCTTTTTTAATTACACTGCACACTGAATGTACACAAATCAGCCACTACATTATGACCACTAACTGGAGAATTGAAAACCACTGACCATCTTGTGACAATTTTGGGAAACTTTAGGACCTGCTTACTTGTTACTTAGACATGTACCAAAAACTGCGCCATAAAGCAGTCTTGTGGGACCATGAGAGTTGTAAAAACAAATTTAATAATAAGTACAGTGTATAATCCAACATTTCCTTGTAACTGTAGGAGGTAATTAAACAAAAACACAAGTGAGTCTAGAGGAAATGTGGTGGGATCATCGATATCGATACCTGCATAGACTCAAAAGTCACAGGATGGCGCTGCCCATATCCCTGGGAAAATAGCATCATGCGAATGCTAGGAAGTGAGGACACATTGTACATTTTAATATACAGTCTATGCTACAAACGCAGAACCAACAGCAGCAGAGAAAGGAGACCAGTGAAACTGATCTGCATTGAAGACTTGACCCGAGACACCACAGGGCGCCCTCTGAGGTCTTGTCAGTTCCATGCATCTGCAGGTTCAAGATGTTACTGTAGCACACAAATAGCCAGCAGCGTATGAAGTGGCGACCCCCCAAAAAATCCTCACGTGAATTCAAATATCACGTCAATTTCTGAGTGTCTTAATCAGTGCTTCGGTTGTTCATGTGTTCGTCCATTTTTTGACCAAGACCTTCAACCCATAGGGCCAAAAAGCCCTATGAAGACAGCTCTACTCCTGTCAAAATCACCTCCGTCGTGGCTTTGTATAGTGTTTCTGTAGTGTCGGGTGTGCTGTAAATCAGATTTTGTCTGAGTGGCCACACTGCCAAGCAGATTAGATTTTTAAATTTCTTCCAGGTTGACATGGTTGCACCAGATCTGGCAGGACACGATGCCGCTGCAGGTCTGCAACCAGGGGAGGAAGATCAGAGAGGATCAGAGTCACTCTCAGTGACTCACATTAGCTGCAAAACAATGATGTCATTCATATCAAAGGGAGAGAAGGAGTGGAGGAGATGGAGGCGATGGTGAACAAAAAAGGGCAACTTGTAAAGCCGTGTGGTTTCACCTCGTAGTTCTTCTATCATTCCTCAGTACTTCAATACTTTACATACACTTTATTTATTTTGTTGATAATAATTTGACCAGAGAAATTACAACAGTTTGCACATCATCATGTCACGATTATAGCGATGGCCCTAAATCAACTAATTGGGCCAAAACAAACGGATAGATGGAGAGACAAGATGAGATGGCGCCAATAGAGAAATGAGAAAGTCCTTCAAGTTGCATACGCTCCTAAGATTTGGTTTAGTACTTAGAGATGAATAAATTCTGTTTGTAGTTTTCCAGTAAATTAGTCTTGACAATAAGTAACAAGAACTATTGAGTGAAGAGCTGTACCAACATCGAGTCAGCTAGCGGAAACTAGCTAGTTCCTCTGGTGACACAAAGGGGAAGTAGCTAAGCTTCACACAACACACAACATCACTTGTTCAAAAGTCTTACTTTATGTAATATTTACATTGCTGTAAAGCAAAGATATTTGTGCTCGACTCCCCTTGATTTAACCTCTGTCAGCAGCTGCCATTGGACCCTGAGAGGACTGAATAGATAAAGATTTCTTTTTTAAGTACAATTTTTAAGGTTTTACATTCCACACAAATCCAGGGTCATATCTTGACAAAAAAAGGGGAATGTGTCTGCATCTCTAATGCTGCATAAAACTGAATATCAGTGTTCTGTACTCTATTAGACTAGGTCAGTTGTAGCCAGGCTTACAATAACATGAGCCCGGTAACATACAGTTGGAATATAAGTCAACAAATTCAATTCAACTGCACTCAGATGGCATTTATGACTACACAGTTATTTGTTGTTGGGTTTATTTTTGTGAGTGGGGGAAGTCGGGCTGCTTCCAGGCCAGCGGTCCCAAATGTTTCCTGAAATCTCCATGAAACAGTGTCCAGAAAGATATTGGTTTCTGCATTTTTACGCAAACTACTGGAAGGGAAAGCCTAATCCCCCAAACTGATCTGACTGGTCAGCTCAAATGGCCCGAACAGGCTCCGTCCACCATTCACCAGCAGATTTACAGGAAAGCTGCTGGCAAAGGCCATGCACATAGTGAGGGAGGGACATAAAAATTCTAGAAAACATTTCATTGGTCGCACATTAATACACGCCTCCAAGTGTGGGATGAGTCACCAGAATTTCATTAGCTTAATAGAATAAGTCATTTTTTGTTTGACGGTTACAATATCAATAAATACACCACTGTGTTTGCTAAAAATTGTGTTTTTTCAAAAGAATTCAAATATGCTGGTTTTTAAGTTCTTAAGACAATTTTAAGTCATTTGCACCGAAAAATGACAAAGCATACCATTAAGACACATAGCGCATACTGTATTTTACTTTAAGTACTTCAAGGAAATAGTTATAAAGTAGATAATGAGGTTTTTACTTCAAATGTATACATATGTATGAGCTAATCACTAGCAGGCTGCATTCAGAAGCCATTAAAATATCAGTACCACTGGGTAGTCATTCCAGATTTTTTCTTCACATGTTATTCCTTTTTCTTTTTGATAAAATGCTCAAATCAAATCAAATCAAATCACACTATCTATAACTCCACAGCCGTCATCTGATGCAGTGTTGCCCCCAAAAGGCACCATTTCTACGAGAGAAGGAATCCCTTTTAATTTGTGTGAAATCATATTTTCATAGATTTTTATTTTTTATTTTTTTTTGTTCCCCCCACAGGAGGGCCACACCGTTTGTAATTTCTTAAGAAGGAGAGGTCCGGATGACCCCCTCAGCCTGGACGACGTGTTCTTCTTCTGGTGGAAGCAGAAGAAATTTCACTGCAAACATTCTTTCTCTCTTTTTTTCTCAGCTTTTACAGAGTGTCACGGCCCAAAATGTCATCTGTTAACTCTATCAAAAAAAAAAAAAAAAAACGCACAAGACTGACTGCGTGACCGACGCGTTAGTAATGTCTCCATCATCATCACCATCTGACGCATTTGGCCTCTTCACGCACCCTTTTCCTTCGCGCGCGCACACACACACATGCACACAGAGACACACGCAGAGAGACACGCGTGGTGTAACCCCTCCTTCTGCTGCTGCTGCTAAACTATATAAATCACCTCTGTCGGAGTTTTGGAACCAAGGTGCAGCGACCTGCAGAGTGAAAACAGACCGAAGACGACAGAAACTAGACACCTCTGCTCCTGTGACAGACCACCTGTGGCTCCCACTTCCACCCTAAACTCCAAAGTTTTCTCAAAGTAAGTATTATGCCTTCCTTTTGTTCATTTTCTCAATGTATATCTATCTATATTGAGCAGAAATCCACGGAGACAGAATGATACTAGACGTTTTGCGACTTTTCTCTGCAAAGGAACATTCATAAACATATTGTCTTACTCTCGGTTCGATCAAGCTTCTCGGTTCGGCTAATCATCTGCACAAGAATACGGTGTCTTTTTTTTCTTTTTCTTTTTCTTTTTTATACCCCTAACGCATTCAGGAAAGGCTTAAACCCCTTAAAGGTGATTGAAAACGCAATCTTTGAAACCAAAGTTAGGGTTTTCATCCTCGTTCCTGAAGTCAGATCTTGTGGTTCAGAACCATGGACAACTCCAAGGAGAGTTTTTCTTGTTTCTTTCGTTTCTTTTTTCTTTGTTTTTTACACAACTGATGTCCTTTCAGACAAAGCCTCAGTTTGAATTCCAAAAATATAAAGGAGCGGTAGAAAAGTGCGCAAACTTGTAGCATTTAATGATCACGTGACTTTGAATAAAAACTATGAAGTAGAGTATATTATTTTTTCTCGTATTTGGGCTTTTTCTTTTTATTAATAAATAGAAGGAAGAAATAGATGCGTGAGCAGTTTATTGGGGCACTTGCATATTTACAAGTCCCCTCTCAAAAAAAGAGAGAAAAATATATATTATTACGAGTTTTATAGTTTTATTTTATTTTTTTAGAACCATAAGCTGGATAAATAAGGCTGAGTCCATACAAGTGCAGGTATTAAAAAAGTAAAAACGCTTAAAATAGCTGATTTTATTGTTTTCAATAGGCATCCTCAGCTTTGTTTAAAATGCAATTGGACGATGACAAGACAGTCAACAGAAACTGAATTTGCACAATAACCAGTGAGCAAATGAGGGCTGAGCCATGAGCTACGGCAACGGTTTGGCAAAGAAGAAGACTTGTGATTATAGAGCTTCAGGCAAACGGCCATTTCTCCAAAACAAAATCAATATTTATTGAAGGAAATAAAAAGACTCATGTTTTTATAATGAAAGTAACTGCTGCTACCACATTGTCTGAGGTGCTTGTAAGTTCATTTCCTTCCCCCTTGCCGCACAGAATAAATATCATAAAATACAAATGAGCTCCCAATGGACAAACCTCTTTAAAAGGGATCTGAGACCAGGTGGAGGATGGAGGTGGTGTTAATATTCTACTCCGGTGATGACAATTTGGAAATAAATTTGCAGTTAATCCAATTAAGTGAACCTGAATTACACGCACTTAGTTTGCGGTTTATTGTTGAGCTGTGTTACCTGGTGATGGCTGAGATTTGGTTCTGGTTGTACAGGTGGTGGCACTTAATGCAGGTTATATATTTTTTTTCCTCAACCATAAATCTGAAGTATTTACGCACTAGAATGGCAATCAGGCGGCTCCAGCTGAGTGCCAATTATTACTAGGAGCGCATCTCGCACGTGCAGGTTACTAATATAAATTATGCCCCTTTTATTACCTCCATCAAATGATGTGTGAAATCAGTTTCCTCCACTGGAGTCGAACCATATTCTCCATCATCCTCGGGTAAAGGAACAAGGACGGGGAGCCTCACGATAAGTCAGTCCACAGCCTGAAGCTCTCTCCCCAGTTTTTTGTTTTCTCTACATGATGATATTTATTGACTTGTCTTGCATCTCTCACACTATTTACTCAATAACCAACTGTCCCAGGAAAACAGATGACACCACTTCCCCCGCTATATGCCTCTCAGGAGAGGGTTCGACACGCACCAAATGTTTTGTCATTAGAAAGGAAATGGCTTTAGAGTCTTCCATCCCAAACTGCTCCTTCCACGTCAGCGGCCCCCCGGCAGCTGGGTCCTCCATAACCGAACGTAAACTGTCTCTGCAGATGGCCGTGATGCTGAAGCCGTGGACGGTGCTGGTGGCCATGGTGCTCTGCGTCCTGGTCTGCCTGGGAACGCTGGCAGACGCCTACCCCCCGAAACCCGAGAACCCCGGAGAGGACGCTGCACCCGAGGAGCTGGCCAAGTACTACACGGCGCTGAGACACTACATCAATCTGATCACCAGGCAGAGGTAGGTGGGCGCCGAAAAGGGCAAAAGGCAAAGGGCTTTTTATTCTCGTTTCATATTTCCCGCGGTAGCCTCGGGTTACATTTAGACCAGGAACTATGATTTGTGTGGGGTTGGAGGTGAGAGTTTTGGATAAAAATGTTTAAATAAACAAATACACATCAGCTTAGTTTGGACACCGTGATATAGTACCGGTATTTGACCGGTATTTGAAGAAGTATTTCACACATGTTCACATTTTACTCACCCACAAATTTAGTTTGGTTTTCTTCTTCTGAGAAGACTTATAAGGAAATGTAATCCACAAATCATTTCTGCCCACCCCTCCCACCCAGATAATTCCCAAACAGTCCCTAAAGAAAAACTAGTGGAACTCCTTAAGTAGAATCCTATGACCCCAAACAAATTGGTATTTTAGTAAGTTATTACAGCTTCCGCGTTCGTACTTAAACCAAGACCTCTGTCGACGTGTGATGGCCTCCTCCTCCTCCTCCTCCTCCTCAACCCTTCACCCAGCATCCCTAGATTAGATTACCGTCCACTCTCCAAAACCTCCAGGCCTCCAAATCAACGGAACCAGAGCAATAAAAATCAGCACAGATGGACCCAAGAAAGACTCCCAAATTCGGTTAGCCTCTCCACTTCCCCCGCCCTCCCCTCCCCTCCCCTTCCCTCCCCAGGCCGGGGGCCCTGCCGCTGTCAGGTATGAAAGTGTGGAATTGTCAGATGGCGCATGGTTTCATTTGAGGCGCTGTGGCTCTGGTTCTTATTCATGAAAGTCAAATAGATCATTGATATTTAAACGCCAGGCTAAAAAGGAGCCGCCGCCTGCCGCGGGAAGTTTTTAACGTTTCCCTGTCGAGCTGCGGATGAAGATGCATTGACTGTGATAAAAGAATATAGCGGTTACATAAAGGTTTGACCGGGGAATGAGAAGGTTGTCAACTATAGGCACGCCAGACACAAATGATGCATCCTCGGAGTATATGTGATATATAATATGTAATTTATAGGAGTGTACCTGGATAAATGGCTGGTGTTGGAGACAGTGCAGCCGCCTTTAAAGGTCATATACACCGAGCGTTTGTCTGAGAAGTTATGGCTTTTAGCAACTTTAAACCGTTAAAAACTTGCATTTTGACCCACATATACTTATTATTCCCTCATTCTCCTTCTTAGTATCTCTAAATAGAACGGAAATACCTTCAGCAACTAAATGTTATGCACTTTCTGTTGTTTTAGACACTTTAGACACACAAATCATCTAATTTCTTTGTTTACTAGTTAGCCCTAATAGCAGATTTTTTATCAGTGTGCTTGCTAAAAATGTTTTTTTTGTTGTTGTTTGTTTTTTTGATTGACTTAGACAATTAAGCTATTAGGCAAACAATATTAAAGTGAACAATGCTAAAGAGAGAAACTTCAAAAAGACAAAGATATATATGAACGAACACAATTGACACAACAGTCAGCGGGATAATAAAAAAGAAAAGAATACAAAGGAGACTCAGGAAGATATAGTGTGGTTACAGACAGGCCATTATCAGTGGGGAAACATTTCACATCTTGATACGTCGCCAGCTGTGCGACACCTGAGACGGAGCTTGTGTGCTGCTTGATTGCTTCCCTACAGGGCAACGCACACACAGAGGGGAAGTAACGGAGCATAAGATTGGGTGCTGGGGTCATATAGGGAGGTGGAACAGGTGGTTGATGGGAAAACCGAGGAACTGCAGGTCGATCTGCGGGGGGCTGCAACGCACACACGCATTACTGAGTAAAGACTCCTGTTGAACAGCTGTCCGATTTTCCGTTTTCAGGCTCTCTTGGAACCCTGGTTTCCCTATCAAGAGAACGAGACCCACCGAGGCGCTGAAATGACACCCTCGTACGCACATTAAGACGCACCGGAGTCTGGATCTGACTGTGAAATTAAAGTGTTAGGAGCGAAAGAAGGGGAACGGTTCAGCTGAGGCAGTATTACTGGAAGTCCAATATTGCCCCTGATAGAGTCCGATACAGTAGGACAGAATCGTTGCTAACACTATAGGTTGTTAGAATGGTGCCAGAATGCTATTAGTTGCTAGAATTATTGTTAGAATGGTTGCTAGACTGCTATTGGTTGCGACAATAGTTGTTAGAAAGCTGTTGGTAGCTGTAATGGTTTCTAGAATAGTTGTTAGGGTCCTATTGGCAGCTAAAGTGGTTGCTAGAATGTGAAAATGCTATTTGTTGCTAGAATTGTTCCTAGAATGCTATTAGTTCCTAGAATTGTTGCTATATTGGTCGCTAGAATTGTTGGTAGAGCGCTAATGGTTTCTCGAATTGTTGCTAGAATGGTTGCTAGAATAGTTGCTAGACCGCTATTGGTTGCAACTTGCTAGAAAGCTAGCCTGGTAGCTATAATGGTTGCTACAATGGTAGCTAGAATGCTTAAATTCTATTTGTTGTTAGAATTGTTGCTAGAATGCTGTTTGTTCCTAGAATGGTTGCTAGAATGGTTGCTAGACTGCTACTGGTTGCAGCAGTACTTGCTATAAAGCTATTGGTAGCTATAATGGTTGCTAGAATGCTAGAGTAGGATTCATTGCTAGAATTGTTGGTAGAAAGCTATTGGTTCTCTGAATGGTTGCTAGACTGCTATTGGTAGCTATAATGGTTGTTAGAATGCTTGCCAGAATGCTATAATGCTATTGGTTGCTAGACCTGTATTGGTAGCTATCGGTGCCTGCTAGCAGGGGCGATTCTGTGGTCACAGCTTAAAGACTTAAAGATATGAAGGTCATTAAAGATGGGCAATCCTGCCTAAGAGACAACATCATTCTATTCTTTGTCTCTTCTTTTGGACTTCCCTGCAGAATCTATAATGCCTCACCAAATCTGGCAGTTAGACTGTTAGCTTGCCAGACGGAGGTAAAACATCAGCTAGCAAACTCCTACTTAACAACAACAGCAACTGCAGTACAAGGCTGTTGCTGATGTCTGTAATATGTTGGTGAAGAGTGTTAAAGCACAGCTAGTGCATACAGATGTTCCCAATGGAGGATCTGAATCCAAAGGAGGAATTACTCTCACATTATTGTGTTCGATATGTATTTCTTTAAATGTCTTTCCCTGTCTCGCAGGTATGGAAAGCGCTCAGCTCAGGAGGATGTGGTTGCAGAGTTGCTGTTTGGCGGTGACGGCAACAGAGACCAGCGATCAAGGTGAAGTTCCCTCAGATATACAGATAAACTGAAGCGCTCGCATACAGCGAGTCATCCTTCAATATGTCTGTGTCTTTCAACAGATACGATGACTCCTTCATGTGGTGACTTTGCCGCACTCCCCCTCATCCGGCTGCTTCCCAGGATGCACCTGGAGGGGGCTAGCTCTCACGTCTGACCCCAGTCGATGTCCATCTCTGACCGGAACACGAGTCCCCTCTGTCTCTCTCGTCAATGTCTCCCTATCTCTGTCACTGCAGCGAAACTGTACATAATTTATTATTGAATTAAAAAACATATATATTATGAGATCAGAGCTACTAATCAGAAGGTGGAACTGTCTGTTTGTCTGTTTGTTTGTTTGTGTGTGAGCGTGAGCGTTATTGTCCATCACCTGTTTAGACAAGGAAATGTTCGTGTTCAGAATACACAAATAAAAATGTTTTCTGTGAGGTTAACATTCGTCAGTGGCTTCTTTATTTTGGCGTTTCATTTAACCATTTAACCATATGTTATATATATAGTTATATGTACTGTAGGTAACATTAGTAAATTGGCTGCTTGCGTATCTTCATATGTATGAAATTCAATCTCTGCAGACAGGACAACTGGGTTATGGTAGTAGGAGTCAAGATAAAGAGATAAAGCAGTAAAAATACAGAAAAAGTACATCAGGGGACTTCTTTTCAAAGTATGAAAACAAATGTATCAACACTGGGTACTTCCAGTTTCTTATACCCAATTTTGCAAAGAGATATTGTCCTTGTACCACTATTTTATAAAAAACAAATAAAGACCATATATGGCAAAGGATTTCATTCATAAATACTTGTGATAATAGCACCACATTTAGCACTAATCAGAGCGACCGATGCTGCTGATCATTTGAATTTACCCTGCATTGATACTGTGGATCGGGGAAAGTAGGTTTTCTGTGGCTACTCTGATTTGAGGTGTTCCTCATGGTTCCATCCTTGGCCTCTTGTTTTTCTCCATACATCTGACACCATTGGGGCTGATACTGACAAACATAAAATCAAATATCTCAAATTCCACCTCTACCTTAGAAAAACAACAAGGACCATTGTCTTCATATATTAAACCTGCTACCTTTACTCTTGGCTAATTTTTTATTTTTTTTTTATTGAGGCCTGACATTTAAAAATAAAATAAAAACTAATTACTGACATTGTTTGATTACGCTGTTATCAATTCTTCCTCCTCTCACAGCCTTCAGCTGCTCAGCTGAATACCAGAAAAAACGATGATATTAAGCTCATTTTCACCTCTCATTGTTGGTTACCAGGTCGATTTGGAATTGATTCCAAAATATCGACATTTTAAGCACCTCATAGCTTAAATCCCTAGACACAGCCTCAGGTGCTAACAAAGGGTTTGAGAATCTGAAGCTTGTTATATCTTGCTCTAGCGCACAGTTTAATTACCCAGGAAATCTAGGAATAGCGGTTACTTTTATTGGAAAAATTGCAGATAATGTCTTCAATGTCATTTTTGCACTTTTTGCACATCCCGCAGGCCAGATTAGACCATTTTGTCGGGTTTGTTGGGTTTGTCTTTTTTTTTTTTTAAAAAAAAGTCCAGATGTAGCTCACCAGTTTCTCCACTGGGTGCCGCTGTTTCACTACTTCTCCACATGTGGGCACACATGGCCATATAACGCTGGAGCGTAATTTCAGTTACTGAGCTGTTGTCTGCTTCTGTTACACTACTAGCAATTTCACTATTTCTTTCTTTTTTTTTTCTTGAAACCGGAAGCTCTTACGAGGCAGAGAAAATAATAATAATAAAAAAACACACGATGCACTAGCCCTTTAATACTCCCGTAACACAAGGTGCCGCATCGATGTTAAGTTAAGTTCACAGGAATATGGTCAATTTAACCGGAAGTACATCAATTTTTATTGCATTTAAATTTACGTTACGTTATTTAAAGTAATCAATATCCCACCAAAATAACAATGCAAACTTTGTTTAATTTGTGGTTTCATGTCAAAGTAACATAGTTTGACATAATACTGCTGCTAGCCTATTATTATTATTATTATTATTATTATTATTGTTGTTGTTGTTGTTGTTGTTGTCAACACAAATAATATTTCCTTAATTTTTATTTGTATGGCTCTTTTTAAACTTTTTGTTTTTTTACAAAGGGCTTGTTAAAAACATAAAACTCTGCTATTTAAAAGAAGCAAAGTTAGTAAAAACAGAACAGTCAAATAAAGAACAACACAATCGGCCACAGTTATTGAAATCTCAATTAAGACTCACTCAAGGAAATAAACAGAAAAAAAAATTTTAAAGTAACGATTTAAATTACATATTACATATTGAGGAGTTTGTGAAGGTTCTCAGTCATCAAGGTCAAGGTATATCTTTTTTTTATAAAAGCAGACTTGCTTTTTTTATACTTTCTATGTCTAATACTTTCTATCTAATTTCTAAATTGGACTGTAGGTTGGACTGTACATTTTTTTGTATTTTTACTGCCTCAATCTTATTCTTATGATTATTATTCTTATATTTATTTACGTTCAGATATGTTTTTTCTTATTTCGGGACTCTTGGACAAAATAATTTCCCTGCAGGGATCAACAAAATGATCTTGAATCTTGAATATTGCGAAGTTTTTATTCTGACATGTCCCCGGAAGTTTCTTGTCTTTTTCCCCTCGTCGGTCGACGCCGTGGAGGGCAACACGAAGCCAGACGACAACAAGAAACGCACCAGACATCACAGACAGCGGGAAGCTTGTCTCATTGTGCTGAAAGGTAGGCGAACGGCTTCTTCCATTTAGCTCGGACGTGGTGGTTTTATTGCACCCAGTACAGTGAATGTTGAACCCCGCGGTGCTTGTGTTTCTCTCTCGCTCTCTCTTAACACCTAAGCTCGTTTATTGAAAAAAAAGGGGGAAAGAAGAAGAAGCTGCACACGAGCGTGGTTGACAAAGGTGGGAGCGTGTCTTATTTAAATAACCGCGCGCTGTAGTCACTCTTAATTTAGCCTTTCCAATTTGTGTTGTTTTGTTAGCACGTGTGTTGCTTTATTATTATTATTATTTTATTTTGCTATATGAGCCCATTAGACGAGTTAAAACACCTGCCTGCCAATGATACAAAAAATAGTTAATTCAAGATTAGTATAATAAAATAAATAAATAAAAAATAGATTAAATAAATATTTATTACCGATAAAGAAGCAAAACGCTCTAGTAAAGAAACAAAACACACGCAGGGACGCAGAGGACCAATCAGGTTCAAGTGACGTCAGGAAAACCACGACTATGCACCTTTGCCCTTTACATCCACGGGGGCATGGGAGGATGGATGAAAGTGAGAGTGAGACAGGTTTAACATTAGAGTAAATAAAAGGAAATGTTCCACGAATCCAGTTTATACACCGATCAGGCATAATATTATGACCTTACATTGTGCCCGTCTAAAAAACAGTAGTGACTCATCGGAGAATGGACGTGGCCTTCTGACGGTGTCCTATGGTGTCAGTTGTTAATGGGGGTCTTTGGGTCCTATGGGTTGAGGGGAGGAGTCATCTCAGTGGACCATCCCACCATTGATCAGGATCTAGTGGATTTGGAGGCCAATTTTTTTTAAGTTGTTCCTAAAGCATTTTAGGTTTAGGAGTGTTGTGGCTATGGGGTGGGGGTGCCTGCTCTGGTCTAGGTGGGTCCCCCGTGTCTAAGTAACATCCACATGAATCAATGCCAGGTCCAAAAGTCCCCCCAGCAGAACCTTGAATCGTCACAAGATGCTCACTGTTATTCACTTCTCCTTGTTTCTGTGCACTCTGGTGCAGCCGAGCAGATGGATGGCGGTGGGGGACTGGAGGAGGAGGAGGAGGGGCAGGTTGGTTGGTGGGAGGGGGGGCGCGTATAAATAAGGGAATAATGGAGGGGAGGTTGTCAGGAGAAGGAGCAGAGGGGAGGATTCATTAGGAGGGCCTGCATGCAAAGAAAGGGGAGGGGAGGTGATGGGGCAGCGTGGGGAGGCGAGGACGCACATGAGGGTGGAAAAAGAGCGAGGAGAGAGGGGAGAGTGATGCAGATTATGAGGCGCAAGAAGAGGAGGAAAGGGGAAGCAGGGGGTTTTCACGGTATTTTGAGACCATTAATGTCCGTTCAGGAAGAAAAACGTTTTCCCAGTGTTCTTCTTTGCACTAAAACAAAGGGAAAAGTTGTCAGTCTTCATAGGTTATTGTATATTATGTTACTGGTCCGGCCCTGTTATGTGGCCCCTTAAACCTTAAACTGATTTGTAGCATTTCCTTGGTTGCTAGCATTCTAGCTAATATTAGCGCCTCTATTTTCCAAAATTTGGACTTCATTGTCGGTAGCTCTTTGTGTCGGTTTGGTGTGTCACTGGCAAAAAACCTACAGAAGACATTATACTCTAAAAAAGACAAACTTTGCTTTAACTTAAAGGTCCAGTGTTTGGGAATTTGTGCCATCTAGTGGCAAGTTCACAGATTACAACCGAGTGAAATACCCCTAAATTAGTTATTTTTTTATCCACGGGTGAAGCAGCACCAGAAATGTATAGCACAGAACTTAAATACAAATGTTAAGTAAAGGGATCGAACATGAAGTTCAATATATTTACAAATCTTCGGTTTCAAGTCTAAATTTCTGCCGTTCTAACAACCAATCCTTCTAGGTACAAGCACCTCTCTGAAAAATATTGACCTCGTCCGTCAGTAGTAGCTGCATAAATGAAGTTTCCATGCAAATTAAAATCTGTGGAAACTTTCCCGACGTACAGTATGCTTGAAGAGAGTACTGGGGCATATTGGAGATGGATGGAGCTCATCCGTCTTCAGGCTTGTTCCAAATGGACGGGATGACTCAGAACAAGCGCCTCCCAGCGTCCCGTCACATTTCTTGTCACCGGTTTGCATCAGATGTGCTCGAGATGTTTGCGGCCGCGTTTTGGATGATAACATTATTTGCATGCGGTGATTGCTCTGCCCTCTTCCCATTCACTCCTTTATTTTAGCACGTTTACAGCTTTTCTTTTTACGTCCCCTCCTCTTCCACCCTCTCCCGCTCTTGCCCGAGGTGTTGTATAATGCCTACTCCAGCATAAGAAGCAAGGCCGAAGGAGACCAGGTTACCATGGCAGCAGTGGGCCCCAGCAGCAAGCTAAGATAGATAGATAGATAAGAGTTAAGATAGAGAGTTAAAATGGGTGCGTGCTTCTTTGTTCTCTTCTCATTTCCCAAATTGCCGCTGTATTGTGTGCGTTGTCATGGCAATGTATAGATTAGTCACGCCCACGTGCCCCTCCTTGCCCCCCTCTGTCTTACCCTCTCTTCTCCCCTTGCTTTTCTATCCTACCATCCTATTTTTTTTTATTATTATTTTCCAATGGATGTGCATTTCTAGAACAATCACCGGGGCGCCGCCTCCCCTTCACTGACGTCACCGCTTCGCTGTGTGCGCTTGCTTTGCCATGATGTTATGGGAAGGGGAGTCCGGGGGGGGGGGCGTGTGGGATAATTCCAAAATGCAAGCACACAAGCACACAGGCTCCAAGTGTGTCTACGCACAGTCATTCATCATTTCTGTTGAGGCCCTCAAACAGATTTGTAGCTCATACTACAGTGATTGAAAAAATACAAGAGGTGCATTCGTGCACATGTTGACCCTTTACGAGTGCAAGAGACGAAAGGTGTGACTCTAAGAACTTGATTCTCCCTCTAAGTAACATCCACATGAATGCCCAATGAATGCCAGGTCCAAACGTTTCATCTGTGACAGGAGCCAAGTATTAAGTAGTAATCCTGTGGACGAGAGAATCAGTCCAGTGATGAAGCACCAAGAGTCTGTAGCTGTGAACCCCAGTCAGCAAGAAAGATTAGCAGATGATGTTTTCGATGCATCGGCCTCTGGGTCCACAGCACCTCAGACTCGGACTCAAACCTGAAATCCCTGGCTTAGGAGGCCAGGCGTGAAGTGAAGTGATTATGAACAGGAAGCATGTTCCTTGAACAGAAGTGCAAACGTTTACTCAGCGGCAAAGCTGTCAGAGTCATCACAACGTAACCTAACCTAAGCCCCTAGTGGAGTAGGTCTGAAAATATTTCTCTGCCCTGCTGTGAACATTTCTCTGAAAAAAAAAAAAGCTGCTCACGTGGGACTGAAGGACGACAACCTATTTATCGCCAAAGTGTCTTCACTCTCATTCTGTTTGTTGGCCGCTGTTTACTCTATTTCTGTCTCTCTCAGATTTTACTGAAGCTCTACCATGCCTGTGGCCTCCACCAGGACAGAGCCTGGTGAGACCAGACACAATGTTCCACATTTGAAAAAAAACAAACATCTGATTATTGTTTTTATTCACAGCTCTGCCACTTTAGTATTGTATAATTCATGTAAATATAGCTTCAGGTGTCACTCTCTGAAGATCACAGAGGGAAAGGATGTTTAGTTTTTCCGTGGTAGTCTACATACAGTGGGGGAAATAAGTATTTGATCCCCTGCTGAATTTGTAAGTTTGCCCACTTCCATAGAAATGATCAGACTCTGGTTTTTATGGTTGTTTACTGGTTATGGGTATAGACAGAATATCAGTCGAAAATGCATAAAAAACACACAATCTAAAAGTTATAAATTGTTATGTATTTTATTAAGGGAAATAAGTATTTGATCCCCAAGCACAACACAAGTCAGTACTTTGTAGAGAAACCTTTGTTGGCAAGCACAGCGATGAGACGTTTCTTGTAGTTGGTCACCAGGTTTGCACACAGCGCAGGAGGGATTTTGGCCCATTCATCTTTACAGACAGTCTCTAAATCCTTCAAGTTTCTTGGCTGCCTCTTGGAAACTCGGAGCTTCAGCTCCCTCCACAGGTTTTCGATCGGGTTAAGGTCTGGAGACTGACTAGGCCACTCCATGACCTTAATATGCTTCTTCTTGAGCCACTCCTTTGTTGTCCTGGCAGTATGTTTTGGGTCATTGTCATGTTGGAAAACCCACCCACGAGGCATCTTCAGTGTTCTTGCTGAGGAAAGAAGGTTTTTGTCCAAGATGTTACAGTACATGGCTGCATTCATTGGCCCCATAATGCGGTGAAGTTGCCCTGTACCCTTTGCTGAAAAACAGCCCCAAAACATGATGTTTCCACCTCCATGCTTAACCGTGGGTATGGTGTTCTTTGGGTCATCCTCCAAACACGGCGGGTCGAGTTAATGCCAAATAGCTCAACTTTGGTTTCGTCAGACCACAGCACTTTCTCCCAAGCCTTCTCTGAGTCATTTAGATGTTCACTGGCAAACTTAAGGCGGGCCTGTACATGTGCCTTCTTGAGCAGGGGGACCTTGCGGGCACTGCAAGAGTTCAATCCATAACGGCGCAGTGTGTTGCCAACTGTTTTCTTGGTGATGGAGGTCCCAACTGCTTCCAGATCATTAACAAGCTCCTGCCGTGTTGTTTTAGGCTGCTCCCTCACCTTTCTCATCATCATCCTCACTCCATGAGGCGAGATTTTGCGGGGAGCTCCAGACCGAGGACAGTTGATGGTCCTTTTATGGGTCTTCCACTTGCGAATAATGGCACCAATAGTTGTCACCTTCTCACCAAGCCTTTTGCTGATGGTTTTGTAACCTATACCAGCCTTGTGCAGGTCTACAATCTTGTCCCTGACATCTTTTGACAGCTCTTTGGTCTTGCCCATGGTGCTGTAGAAGTTGGAATGTAAGAAACTGATTCTTAGAGCAAGTGTGCTTTATATACATGACGAGTTAAGATCAGGAGTATTGGTAATTAGTTGACTGAGCACAGCTGTGTGCCACATGCGCACCAGCCAATCTGTAGGAGCCTGAATTCTAAGTGAATTGTTGGGGATCGAATACTTATTTCCCTTAATAAAATACATAACAATTTATAACTTTTAGATTGTGTGTTTTTTTATGCATTTTCGATTGATATTCTGTCTATACCCATAACCAGTAAACAACCATAAAAACCAGAGTCTGATCATTTCTATGGAAGTGGGCAAACTTACAAATTCAGCAGGGGATCAAATACTTATTTCCCCCACTGTAAGTACATTCTTGGCTTTTTTATATATATGTATTCAAATTCCTCTCATAATTAGCAGCCCAGAGATAGTGCAATAAGAATGAAGCCGTTTAAAACCTTCGAGACCTTGACTTAAACTCTTGTTACAGCGCCCCAGGTGTTAGACGCAATGAGCGACACCACCACCAGCTCCACCACGGCCAATGACCTGGACCTCATCTACCTCAAAGGCATCATGGAGAGCCCTCTGGTGCGGTAAACACAAACACACAGACACTCACAAACTATGGCAGCAGGGGGGAGGAGGCTGGTGAGATGAAATGTGACGCAGAGGATGGGATGAATGTGGTCCCGCGTTAGGATGAAGGTGCTTGAAGCCACGGCCACATAGATTCATGCTGGTCGTCCGTTGCTTTGTTGGTTCCTAGTGGTCGCTCCTAACTCTGGTTGCCTCGGTAACCCTCTTGTATATTTACCGTCACGATTGTTTAGGATGTTTTGCGATAGGAGCCAGAGTCACGGTTGGTTCGGTGTCATAGCTAGCGCAGCGGTTGTGCAGCATCCGCACACGTGTTGTCCAGTTAAAGTCAGATTAAGGCGTATACAGGCCGAAAAAAAATCAAATTCCAATCGCATTATCTGGGTGTTTTAATCGGATAAGGAGAATTCTGATTTTAGGCAGACTAATGTGTTTACATGCACTTAAGTGGTCCAGTTAAAGTTAGATTAAGGCAATAATTTGTTTTCACATGCATTTAAACGTACTGTTTGCTTGCAGTAAAAGTCAATCGCATCTGGCCAAAGTTACGAGCAGCTCGCAGTCGGCCACTTCATGGAAAGCCAAAAGCAGAAGCTGGATTTCAGTTTTATTTGATGGATGCACCTCAGATAAAGAGTTTTTTGAGGGAGGATGATGTAGCAGCATAATCCATGTCTCTAAAGCTAAAGATGTGGTTTGGATTTATGCACGTGACACAACATCGGTGCAGAATTTGCTCTCCAAAGCTCTTTCTCCTTCAGTCCATTAAATCCCTGCAGCATGTGAAGGCAGCAGGGCTGTAATGCCGTTAAGTCCGGCAGTTCTCTGCATTTAAAGTCATTATATCACCTGAAAATGACTCCGGGCTACAGTATAAAAACCGGTACAAACCTCTGCACCCGTACTGATGAGGTCTAACCTGACATTCTGTTGTATTTTTCCGTGAAGGAATGTGGTTGCATTCTGTTCCATTTGCATATCATTAGCCTAATAGCATAATTTTTGAACAGTAAGTCAAAAAATGAACTAGGAAATTATGCTTTTAGACTAACAATTTACTGAATTGTGAAAAAAGATGCTTTTGTCCACTCTGCACCTGTTGCATGGAATATGTTGCAGAATGACTGGAAACGTACTGAGTTAATTCCATTTAACTCTTTTAAATCCAAACTGGAAGGACTTGAGGCTGACTCCACATTATGTTCTTAATCTGTTTTTCTATTTATTTATCTTTTGTCTGTGTTTTGTCTTGGCCAGGTCTCCCTTGAAAAATTGGTTCATTCTGTGGGACTGATATAAGTTAAAAAATATTCTCTAACTCGTTCTTGTTAATGTGTCTCAGGAGCAAGAGGAGAGCCTGAAAGAGCCACGACTGTCCCCGGTGAGGGAGAACAACGTGGAGCTCCTGCAGGAGATCCTCAGAGACCTGGACCCCTTCACGGAGCGCTCCGACACTGCGGCCGAACTTGCCCGGATCCTCACACAGCCTCACTTCCAGGTGCGGAGCACACTCGTACGTCACATTTTATTGCTTGCAAAAAAACAGCGCTGACTGTGAGTGATGTTTTGCGTCACAGTCTCTGCTGGAGACTCACGACTCGGTGGCGTCCCAGGCGTGTGATAGCCCACCCCCCAGCCCATGCGATTTTGTGGATCATGAACCAGAGGACAGCCAAACCAACAACCAGCACCTGCCGCCTGACGCCATCCGCATGGTGGGCATACGCAAAGTGGCGGGGGAACATCTGGTAAGTCATTTAAAACCTAAACGCAACTGAATTATACACTGCACTTATTTTCTAATTGTTTTTACAACTCTCACGGTCCCATGGGACTGCGTTATGGAGCAGTTGGCATGGCAACTGGCCATTATGTCGCATCCTGTTTCTCAATTAACTAACTAAAATGAGACTTAACCAAAAAAACGACACTTGAATATGTACCGATATTATATTAAGTACCTTAAATGACAGAAACCATTATTGAAAAGAAAAATATTTGAGGTATATTTTAGGGTTTTAGTTCAGCCCAAGTCCCATACCATAACTTGGAGGGTTGGAGCTTATGACCTATACTACAGCCTCCAGCCACCAGGGGGAGCTCTACTTGCTTTGGCTTCACTAACATTCACTAACAGTCATGTAACTGTTGTTTCAGGGTGTGACGTTCAAGGTGGAGGGCGGAGAGCTGGTGATAGCCCGCATCCTCCACGGTGGGATGATTGACCAGCAAGGACTGCTGCACGTTGGAGATATCATCAAAGAGGTGAGGAAATCCGTTAAGTAGGTTTAAATTCTCTATTGAACCCCTGGTTGTTGCTTTGTTTTTATTCTTGCTTTAGTAGAACCTTTAAAATCCAGTTGTTTATCAGCTATTCCTTGATTTTAGAGATATGCATTATGCAATGTTAGATTTATATACACCAATCAGCCACAACATTATGACCACACAGGAGAAGTAAATAACATTGACCGTCCTGTGACAATTCAATGTTCTGCTGGGACACTTTTGGACCATTTGTGTGGATGTTACTCAGACATGTCCCACCCACGTAGACCAGACCAGGCACTTCCACCCCATAGCAATGACACTCCTTGATGGCAGCAGCCGTCCAACAAACGCACGAAAAATAAACAAAAAAACACTTAATCCCAAACTGATCAAGTATATGTGGGATGATCCACAGAGGCCCCTGCCCTCAACCCACAGGACCCAAAGGCCCCCACTAACAATATCCTGTTGCCAGACACCACAGGACACCCTCAGAAGGCCCATGTCTATTCTATGATGAGTCACAGATGCTTTGGAGGCACAAGGGGAGACCTACACAATATTAGGAAGGTGGTCATAATGTTATGCCTGATCGGTGTAGGTAGCATACACGTGACGTTTAAGAGTTTAATAGAAACATGTATTTGGACCTCTTTTCTGTGTCGGCAGGTGAACGGACGAGAGGTGGGTCGAGACGCCAGGGTGCTGCAGGAGGAGCTGCAGGCAGCCAGTGGAAGTGTGGTTCTGAAGATCCTGCCCAGCTACCACGAGGCCATTCCACCCAGACAGGTGACGCACGCAGGACTAACACACAGTTTGTCTTTCCTAACGTCTTCAAAGTGGGCTCAGAGTCCAGGGGTTTTGGGAGAAACTTGTAGAAATCCCAACTTGCCTTGGAATTTCAAAATAAAAGCACAAGAAAACACCACAGGATATTATTTCGACTATTAAGCCGGATCAGGGAGCACTGAACGCACTATTTTGAGTCTTGCTGTGTCTTCCTGTGAAATGAATTTAAATAAAGGTCAAAAATAGGAAGAAGAACTGTAACTTACTTATTTACAGCCAGAAAAGAAAGCAAAGCAGAAGTTCACGTAAGTGTGAATAAAAAAAATGGTCGTGTTCCTCACACTCTCCGTTCTCGATTTGACCGCTGTGAAAGTACAGATTTTATATTATAAACATCCAACACGTTTGATATTTAATCGAGATCGTGTCAACGAATCTTGGAGCCGATCTGTAGACACCTCACATCATCAGCCAATCTGGGCCGAATCTCGTCTTTAGTTTTGCTCGTTTGTTTTTGAAGTTCCATAATGTCTGTGCATTTCTCCAGGTGTTCTTCAAGTGTCACTACGACTACGACCCGGCCAATGACAACTTGATTCCCTGCAAGGAGGCGGGGTTAAGGTTCGAGACGGGAGACATCCTGCAGATAGTGAACCAGGACGACGTCAACTGGTGGCAGGTGGCGTACAGAACAGCAGTCGTGCATTGTGTGCAATTTTCTTTGTGTTATTCGTGAGGTTTGTTAATAATCCATACATCCGCTGTGTGTTTGTGTGTGTGTGAATTTTTGTTGCGCAGGCCCGTCATGTGGAGGGTGGGAGCGCTGGGCTGATCCCCAGTCAGATGCTGGAGGAGAAAAGGAAAGCTTTTGTCAAGAGAGATGTTGAGCTGGCGCCTGCAGGTAATTGGCGTTGAAGTTATCGTTCACTGCCATCTAGTGGTGAAATCCTAGGTCTGCAAGTCCTACTGTTCTACACATAAACCCATTTTTTTATTGTTTAATTTTAAAATCACCCAAACTGTTCTGAGGTTAGTACATTCTGAGAACTATTTAACTATGCAATATGGGGTCTGAAGAATATGTAGATTTAAAATACTCAAAAAAGGAAAAACCCTGGAGATGTGAGAGTTTTTGTAGTTATTTTTTTATAAAGAAGTCCAATATCATAGCAAATTTGGATTCTTGTCTAGAGGTAGATGGTTCCATCAGTTCCTTGTTGAGTCCAGTAAGTTTTTTTTTTTTTTTTTTGCTGTTCAAATTGTCCCGACCGAGAAACATTTTAGCAATTAAACTGTGATTTAGTCTTAAAGGTAAATAAGCGATGCTGAAAACACGCAAAAGCGTAAAAATGCCCGTGTGTCGTGTACACCGGCTTGAACATGACTGGCCGTTACTAGTCAGCTGGAAGCCAAACAGCTGAAGAATGAGTCGGTGATTGTGAAGCACGTACGATGCCAGGCCTCCGCTCAAGCTGTGCTCCATCAATCTCGCAGGAAATCTTTGCACTGCCGTTGGAGGGAAGAAGAAGAAGAAGGTGATGTACGTGACCACCAAAAATGCAGGTAACAATTCCAGCGCGATCGTCGTGAATTGTCTATTTTTCCCAATTCCTCCGTGTTTCTCATGCTTCCTTGGGCGTCTGATCGCCATCTCTTCCCGCCTCAGAGTTCGACAGACACGAGATACTGCTCTATGAGGAGGTGGCCAAGGTCCCGCCTTTCAAGAGGAAAACTCTGATTTTGATTGGTGCCCAGGGCGTGGGGAGGCGGAGGCTGAAAAACAAGCTGCTGCTGAGGGACCCACAGCTCTTTGGAACCATAATCCCATGTATGAAACCCCATGTATTAATTATTTTCACATTGTTTTCTGCCAAACATCCTTTAAACCCACATCTACAGCATCTTGGGCTGCAAATCATTATTTTTTTTTTGTAATACCTGTCCAGATACCTCCAGAAAGCCCAAAAAGGGCGAGCGCGAGAGCCGCATGTACGCGTTCACCAGCCGCAGCAAAATGGAGACGGACATCAAGAACGGGCGGTTCCTTGAACATGGAGAGTACGAGGGCAACCTGTACGGCCTGAAGATCGACTCCATACATGAGGTGGTGGAGGCGGGACGCGTCTGCATATTGGATGCCAACCCTCAGGTATGTACTCACGCAGTGAGGATTAAAGAGTAAAAAAGATTTAGTTGAAATGTATTTCAGAAGGTGCATTTAAACCATACAAAAGTGAAGCCAAAGCAAGTAGAGCTCCCCCTGGTGGCTGGCTGCAGTATAGGTCGTAAGCTCCACCTCCTCCCTGTTAGTGGATTGGCTGAATTAAAACACTAAAATACATATCAAATATTTTTTCAATGATTTCAGTAATTTTAAGTGGTTAATATAATGTTGATGCATGAACTGAAAGTGTAAATTTTTGTATGTCAAGTTTCGTTTTAGTTAGTTATTTGACGTTATAGAAAGCCAGAAAGAGTGAAGCCAAAGCAAGTAGAGCTCCCCCTGGTGACTGACTGCAGTATAGGTCATAAGCTCCGCCTCCTCCATATTAGTGGACAGGACTCAGGCCAAAGTAAAACACTAAAATATGCATCAACTAATTTTTTTCAAGGATGGTTTCAGCCATTTCACGTAATAAATATAGTGTTGATATATGTCCAAGTTATTTTTATTTTGTTTTGTATAAGTTTTATTATCGTTCGTGTTGTTTTGACGCTGTAGAAACATGATGCGACACAATGGCGACTACCACTTGCCATAGCAACTGCTCCAACCATGAGAATTGTAAATAAAAAAATTTAAGTAAGCTTAGTGTACTCCACTCTCAGACTGTACTGATCAGACTCTGGGTCCGAAGTCACAAGATGGCGCCGTCTAGGAAAATAGCATTAGTTTGGCTAATGCAAGGAAGTGGGGGACACGCCATCCATATTTATATACAGTCTATAATTTAAATCCAACACACTAAAATGTCTACAAGCAATATACAAATGTTATATAAAATACATTAAGTCTAACAAATTAATGTACAGCATGCATACAAAATATACAAAGATATATATGAACAATATATAAAGTAGATATATGGTAATATAGATGTATAGATATCAGGTACACTATATACGGAGCTAAGATATTTAATATATAATGCTGTATAGAAAATACATATAGTAGCAGAACATCCAGTTGTCTCCTCACTGTCACTGAAAGAGCTTCTCTGCCTGTTATGGTGCAGGAATGATAAGCAAAAGCATCCAAAGCATCTGTAAAACTAAATCATTGAGCCCCTTTGCATAAATCCTTCCAAATGTCTTATTACTTTTCACGTCTACTCTTGTATCTGCTCTATATGCACCATTCTCTGATGGCTTTTGAGGAGCTCCATTCATTCGGCTGAGTGTCATGCGCTCCCGCTCGAAGGCATCTCAACACACTCAACACTGTGGGAACTCTGTGAGACGCTAATTTTAAATCGGATCCGCTTGCGGGTCTAAACTGCATGTGTGTGTGTGTGTGTTGGTTCCAGTCCCTCAAACTGCTGCGGACGTCCGAGTTCTTGCCCTACGTGGTTTTCCTTCAGTCTCCAGACTTTGAAGTGCTCAAGGCGATGAACCACTCAGCGGTAGAGGCGGGGGTCGTCACCAAGACGCTGACGGTATTAGGCACTTCACTGCACGGTCATGTAAATGTGAAGAGGAGTTCTTGTGTGAGTAAAGTCAATCCGTGTGTTTCCCCCCCCCCCCCTTCAGGATGAAGAGCTGCAGAGGACGTGCGATGAGAGTGCCAAAATCCAAGCGGCCTGTGGTCACTACTTCGACCTCAGCATCATAAACGACAACCTGGATGAGACGTACCGCACAGTCAAAGCTGCGCTGGAGACAGTTTCTAAGAACCCCCAGTGGGTCCCAGTCACCTGGGTGTTCTAGAGAGAGGTTTTGAATATCAAAAGGAGTCAAGGAACAAGGAGGGAAAATAGATCGCTGCGTAAATAATGGATCGTCCAATTTGGTTTTTATCCATTATTTAAACAGGATTATAGGTTTTTCAGGCCAGGGAAGGAAGGAATTGACAAGGAGGGAGTCAGTTAAAACATCCTGAATGTCATGTTGTTGGGGACTCGTTCTCTGTGAAGCCCCCATAACGGAAATCATCACATTTTACAATGCAGACGCTTTAACATCTGCAGGAAAATGAATGTTACGCCCCCAGAAATTGTCATTGTTTACATTTCACAAGACAAATCACCTCTAATCCGAGTAAATTAGCCTGACTGAGCGGCTATTAAAGTAGTAGTTTAAGCATTAGCTCCAACGCCTATGTGATAAGAATTCATGTGTAAAGCACAAAAAAAGCGCATTTCCTCTTGTTAATTTAGTTTCTTTTGGGCGATGTTATCCGTAGTAGTTTTTTTAAGTGTACATCACCTTTCTAGTCTTCTAGTTTCGCGCAAACTCACAGACTCGTGAAATGCCACAGCTACAACCACACTCAGGGGTGGGAAGTGGAAGATTGATTACTCTCTTGTGCCAAATGTTCACAACATTTTGTCCATCTGATGTCCAGGGTGCTGCTAGTAGAATATCATTGTACTACTTCAGCACAAGTAGGCATTTCTTACCGCCTTAATACCAATTACCCTGATCAGTTCGACTTCACCGTGTGATTTCACTTTCAAAAAATCCTGCAAATGTTTGGAGAGATGTCAAAGCTGGTGGCAGTGCTACCACTGGAGCAGGACGTCATCGCCCTTCCTCTGTGGGCCAAAAAAATCAGGAGCCCGCAAAACATCTGGAAAACTTCTTAACCCTTTCAAACCGAACGGAACACTGGGAAGTTGCGCTTTTGTCTGGAAGACGCTTGTGACATCTCAAGGGTATAAAATGTTTTTCGCCAACAAATTCCTCCAAACAACTCTCTCTTCCTGGGGTTTCCTGGTCTTGCGTCGCTTCCCAACCTGCAGCCGACAGCGCAACTTCCCAGTGTTCAGCCACAATTTGAATTCTGTTCACCGGTGAGTTGCAGTAATTCAAATACTGCAAGCTTCATTGTTTTTTTAATGGGCAGGTGGACATTTAGGTCTTAAACGCTTAAAGGAAGTTTGTGTATGGGTTAACTTAAACCTAGCCTGTCTTTTATTCAAATTAACAAGGCGGCATTATGCAGTATCCAGATCTTCTGAATGCATCCAGGATAGAGTGGACAGATCAGGTGGTGTGTTCTTTTGAATCTTCTGGATTGATTTAGTGAATCAACTCAATTCAACCCTAACCCTAAAGGCTCAGTTATGGTACCGCGGGCATAGACACCGTACCCTACGTACGTAGCCTATGCCGGTACGAGCCGTTTATCCTTGTGCGCTCTTCAATGTGGCTCACTATGTAACAACACCACCCAAACACTAGTCGGGCTGTGTGTCTCATTTGCCAGTTGAGTTCATTTTCGCTTCTACTTCCTGCTTCTCCTTCGACAATGGCGACCGAAACTTTTGCCGAAGAAAAGTTATACAAATGTTTGTGTCTCCGAACCTCCTCAGTTTACCTTTCCTCAATGTGTTCCATCTTTATTGTCCCAAAACAATCAATTTGAAGAAACTGCGGAGATGGAGAAGAAGCCTGAAATACTAAAGCGCAAAACTTGCTATTACCAAGCGGACCAAATGCAGCTCCTGTGGTCTGAATCGCCAAGGCACGTAGCTATATTTCTGGGGAGGTGCATGTCAGCTACGGCGTTGGGGTCTGTGCACAATATTCGCTGTTGCCATAGCTACAGAAGTGTCAAAATGAGGCAGAAGCCTAAAGCACCTGTAACCCTAACCCTAATGCTAACCCTAACCCTAACCCTAGGGGATACCTCCAGTTATGCTCCAAGTTACAGGGAGCATGCGTTAAAATGTACCTTGCACGAAACCCCCAGTATGGCTTATATGGAAGTCACGGCATAGTTTGAAACCCCTTCTTCACACCCGCACATGTCATTCTCTACTTGCACTTTTGTAGTATTTATGATTTAACGTATTTATTCGCTCAGCTGTAAACACTTTGTAGATAGCATGTAGATACACGACGATATAATAGATACTGTATGAGATTGTTGCCTAGCATTTGCGGTATTCGACACTCAAGTGATAATGTTAAAAAAAAAAAAAAAACGTGCAGTGTATCGTTGCCTATGAGCGAACAACACGACAGGCATTTTAAATATCATCGTATATAATTTTTTGAGTTGTTGTGTTGTTCACTCTTAGGCCTCTGTACCTGTTACACTGGTGCCAACTGCAGAAAGCTCCCTGAGCAGATTATTTTTACTTTTTATTTTTGTGTGTGTGTGTGGCAGCTAAAGAACACTTTCAATGCACAACAAATCGTTTACCGACGAATAAGCAAAAACTGGCGTTAGTCAAATTAACTCACAGATACCTGACGCCGGTTATTTTGAGCTGTATCAGGAGAGAGATTTTTTAGTCACTCTGTCTTTGTAAAGTGACATTTATATTTGTGCTCTAGTTTTTAAAAGTGGATAGATAGATATTTGAGTAGACTTTTGTCTGGCAGCTACGGAACCTGTAGGGTGAGGAAACGCTACTCTCCAAAAACCTCACTGTGTTTCTTTTTTCTACGAAATCTCGCGAATGCAATAAGACCTTTCGTGTCGCCACGTCTTTACTAGTTTACGTACGCAGCAACTCCGAAGTCATTTGGATTTTTAATCTGTTTCTAAAAAAAAAAACTGTTTAAAATTAATGAAACATGAAAAATAAAAAGGTTTATTACCTACAGGTTTGATTTAAAGTCTATGTGGTAAATATGTAGCTACTACTGAAACATTCCATGTAACGAATGACTTCACTGCAACATCAATATACACAGTGAGGGAATATTTAGTTTCAGATATGCAATTTTTGTATTAAAGTCGGTGACATCTACTCTGACGATCGGGGCCAATTACTACAAAGCAGATATTAAGATGTGTCTCTTCCGCATAGCAAAAGGACAGCATCTCTGCCACATGCCTGTAAAACTGGACAGTGAATTGAGCTTGAGCCATGTCGTTTTGTTGTCGGCTTGCCATGTAATGACGTTTCAAGTCCATACGGAATAAAATTATTGATTTGAATGAAGTCATTTGTGGTTTTCTGGGTTTCTTTTCCTGCATGTGGAGACCGCGGGTTAACAGATTCACTGATAGGATCCAAAGGATGATCAGGAAGAGATTGAAATTACACCTATCGGCCACAACATTATGACCACAGACAGGAGACGTAAGTAACATTGACCATCTTGTGGCAATTCACAAGCCACCAGGCACTCCCAGCCTATTCCAGTGACACTCCTTGAATCCAGCAGGCATGCCCAGCAGGGTGCATCTACAAGTTGTATAGTTGTAAAATGGTGAATATTCCTAAATTTAGCTGACACCCTAGCTTTTGTAAATCGTGGAAATCACTGACACTTCATACAGTCAAGGTCCCTAAAGGAAGAATTGTAATGACTTTTGTTATGCCCCTCTGCACTCTTTTTGCAATTCCACCAATATTTTCAATTTTGTCAATGTGAGGCTAGCATGTTTGGCTTTGAGTCAAATATCTCAACAGCTATTAAAAAAAGATCTGCTCTCAAGCAGATAAACGATCATGTAAGAATTTGCCCAATACTTAATTTCATGACCTGTATTTCCATGAGCTCCATGCTCTGCATAGCTAATGAAAATTAGCAAGCGTTAGCCTGATAAAATATAAAAACTAGGAAGGAATACTTAACATTTTATATCCAAAAAGTCAAACATCAAATTCACATCCTAAACCACAGGTGTCAAATATGCGGCCCGCGGGTCAAACGAGGTCCGCCGGGGTGTCTAATCTGAAGACTGCAATATTTCAATGAAGATAGGATAGTTTATTAAATGTAAATATTCTACTAATTTACTTATTCTTTTTTGCACTAAAACAAATAGAAAGAAATCTGGAGTAGTCATTACTTATGGGTTATTATGCTGTCATCTTATTGGTCCAGCTTGCTTCTTATCACCCCCAAACTAAATCAAGTTTGATACCCCTGTCCTAAAACCCTAGTGCTCAGAGTCCTCGAGTCAAGTTGCAGCGACGCAACGTATGACCTTCAAGTTTCACACAGCATTTTACCTCTGACGGCATCTTCATCCGCAGTCATGAATTGGAACCACGATGGGTTTCAACTGCACAGTGAGTAAAAACACATCCGCCCTACAGCAGTGCAGTAATGAGCAACAACGCAGCTTTTTTGTTTTTGGGAATCGTACACCACTGTGAAGGACTCTGGTCTGGAGAACAACCAGCTCTCTCTTCTCCACTTGTCTCATGTTCTTGTCATGGAGAATTCATTATCCGCTCGCTTAATTCCAGATGAAGAGTTTCCAAAAATGTCACATGTTGTGTATCCCTTTTACTCTTTTATTAACTCCACCCACCATTTCAACCTTCTCCTGGTTCTTATTAGGGGAAAACCTTGTTGTATGGCTTTCCACTTTCTTTCACCCAGCTTTGTCCCAACCTCCTGCTTCTTCTTCTCTCTTTTCCACTCGCCGCTGCTCCATCTAATCTCCACCCTGTCGTCAGTGCTGTTTGGTAGGCTCCAACGCTCTCTCCTGCTATGTGGTGGTGGCTGCTTGGAGTGCTGGGCTGCGTGCTGCTGGCCTTAGTCGTTGCCTTCTTACTGGTCACCGGCCAACGCTACACGGTGTTCAGCGAGATGTGCCTGAGGCCACCGGGGCCTCTGGTCACTGACAGCAAACAGAGGGACGCCAGGCTGAAAAAAGGTAAAAAATACTAAAATAATATTAATAATAATAATTAGACTATAAAATATACAATTGGATTAAGGTTCTACAAAAGAGGATAAAACCACCACCATAAAAATAAGTGTATAAATATGAATGTATGCATATAGTACCAAGTTCAACAAGAAATAATTATTAGTTGTAACTTTTTAAGGCTGCATGGGACTTTTACCATTTGATTTGATGTTGATATTTAGGACAAATCGCTATTATCTTGATTATCCTTTGACATAACCTCTTTTCTTTTTTTTTTATAACTTGATCTGTGGAATTACTTGAAATAGATGTATGAGCGTAAAGGTCTGCGCCAGTGTTCCCCGATTATTCATTTTCATCACTCTGATAAGACCAGAACTTTTTTTCCTGCTAAAAGCAACACATCATGTTTGTCTCTTTTTGTAATGATTCGTTATGGATATATAGATACTTAAACCGTGGCGTATGATAGATCCTGTAGGACAACAAACAATGTTCCACCAGACTGCGCCGTAAAAGTTTTTTCCCTGCAGGGTTTCGAGTGGATCGTGTTCCCGCCGATTTGGATGCGGTGGTGATCGGCAGCGGCGTGGGAGGTTTGACGGCAGCGGCGCTTTTGTCCAAAGCCGGGAAGAAGGTTTTAGTTGTGGAACAACATGATCAGGCTGGAGGTTGCACGCACACTTTCCAGAATAAGGGATTTGAGTTTGATGTGGGTACGTTGCAAAACACAATACGCAGAAAATGTTGTTTCCTGAAGCTGCAGCTGTATGAACATACAGAAAGTCATAAGAGAGATGTTTCCTTTACATTTCAAGAAAAGTGCTTGATCTCTCTGCAATATTGAGAAAGATCTGGACGTTACTGTGTGTAGTACCTCAAGATGGCGTGCAGTTTGTTGTGATTTGGTGCTATACGAATAAATGAAATGAGACACACTGCTACCACCATCAGGTATCCATTACCTGGGGCAGCTCCATGAGAACAGCATGCTGAAGATTGCTTTGGATCAGATCACAGAGGGACAGCTGCAGTTCACAAAGCTGGATCAGCTCTATGATAAGCTGATCCTGGGTCAGCCTGAGCAACGCAGGTGGGACGACTTTCTTTCAGAGTTTCATTCTTTTCTTTTTGTCATTTTTTGTCATCTACTCTTGTGGAGTCATTAACATCTTACATGTGCAAGATGTCCTTACTCGTCAATGCGGCATTGGATTGCATCAATCATCTTACGTCATTGCATCTTGTCACACTCAGGGAGTATCATATACATTCTGGGAAGACTGAGATGGCAGCTAACCTGAAGAAGCAGTTCCCAGGAGAAGAAGAGGCCATTGATGAATTCATGAGACTGATGAAGGTAAATCAAGAGGGAGGATTAAAATCCTGATGGAATGTTTGAGCAATTGCACAATTAACATGTGGAGCGACACCTGACTCAAATTTGCCACTTTTTTGTGTCTATTTTTACTGCCACAGCTCATTACCATTGTTCATTGCTATGCAGATGACACCAACTTTGTGTTTCTGGTTAAAACAGAAAAAAAAATAACATACATTACATCCCAACTTTGAGGTTCATTTATACACCATAAATACATCCAACAGCCACTTTATAGGTGCACCTTTTAATTGCTTAACACAAATAGGTAACTAGCCAATCACATGTCTGCAGTTCAATGCTTTTAGGCATGTAGAGGTGATCAAGATAACTCGCTTAAGTTAAAACCGAGCATCAGAATGGGGAAGAAAGGGGGATTTAAGTGACTTTGAATTTGGGTATGGTTACTGGTGCCAGAGTTGGTCTAGTATTTCAGGAACTGCTGATCTACTGGGACACAGAATGGTCTGAAAAATAGAAAATATCCAGTGAGTTGCAGTTGGATGAAAATGTCTTGTTAATGTGAGAGGTCAGAGGAGAATGGGCAGACTGGTTGGAGATGATAGAAAAGCAGCAGTAACTCAAATAACCACACGTTACAACCAAGGAATATAGAATACCATCTCTGAACGCACAACACGTCCAACCCTGAAGAAGATGGGCTACAGCAGCAGAAAACCAGGCCGGATGCCACTCCTGTCTGCTAAGAACAGGCAACTGTGACTACAGTTCACACAGGCTCACCAAAACTGGACAAGAGAAGATTGGAAAAATGTTGCCTGGTCTGACGAGTCTTGATTTCAGCTGTGACATTCAGATGGCAGGGTCAGAATTTCAACAACATGAAAGCATGGATCCATCCTGCCGTGTATCAACGGTTCAGGCTGCTGGTGATGGTGTAATGATGTGGGAGATATTTTCTTGGCACACTTTGGGGCCTTTAGTACAAACTGAGCATAGTTTAAATGCCACAGCCTACCTGAGTATTGTTGCTGACCATGTCCATCCCTTTATGACCACAGTGAAGCCATCTTCTGACGGCTACTTCCAGCAGGATAATGCACTATGTCACGAAGCTCATATCATCTCAAACTGGTTTCTTAAACATGACAATGAATTCACTGTACTTCAATGGCCTTCACAGTCACTAGATCTCAATCCAATAGAGCACCTTTGGGATGTGGTGGAACGGGAGATTCTCATCATAGATGTGCAGCCAACAAATCTGCAGCAACTGTGGGATGCTATCATGTCAATATGGACCAAAATCTTTGAGGAATGTTTCCAGCACCTTGTTGAAAGTATGCCACAAAGAATTAAGGAAGTTCTGAAGGCAAAAGGGGATCCACCATTTTAATAGCAAGGTGTACCTACTAAAGTAGCTAGTTGAGTGTATGTTTCACTTTATGATTCATTTAAAGTTGTATACCTTCCACCAGACCGACTGCTTTGCTCACATTGAAAATGACTGGATGCTGTTTTGACAGTTGTGTACAAAGGCGTCTGTACTACAATATACTTCAAATGCATTTCTGTTGACCCTAACCCCACTAATAAATGTGAATTGGTGTCCTCTTGCAGCTAGCCTCAAAGAGGACGCCACTAATCGCCATCTTGAAGATTATACCATACGGGCTGGTTAACTTTTTGGTTAGGACAGGCCTATTATATCGCATGTCTTCAGTTTTCAACCTAGCCACGACCAACCATTCGGAAATGATGTCCCGCCTCACACAGAATAAGGACCTGCAGGCGCTGTCCGCCTACCTCTTCTATGGTGCTGGACACACACACACACACAAATGCACATTGTCACAGATATTATGTATGACCACCATACACGCTCTTCACAGTCCATTATCGCCACCCTTTTTTGCAGGTGTCCCTCCTAAGGAGTCCAGCTTTCTCATCAACGCTCTCCTTCTTCATCACTACAAGCGTGGTGCGTACTACCCTCGCGGGGGCGCCAGTGAGTTTGCCTTTCACATCATCCCAGTCATTGAGCAGGCAGGTGGAGCAGTGCTGGTCCGGGCTCCTGTACGACAAATCCTCCTCAACCACAAGGGAGAGGCATATGGTGAGTAAGACCGAGACAGTGTCCTCACCTTGTTCAGTTCCTTAGGTCTCTAGTAAACTGGTGTTTTGAAATGTGATAATGGATATGTTTTTTAACTGAACACTGTGTGTATATGTATTAGGTGTAACGGTGCTTAAAGGACAAGAAGAGATTGAGATCCATGCCCCTGTTGTCATTTCAAATGCTGGAATCTTCAACACTTTCCAAAAGTTTCTACCTCGGTATATCCAGGACAAGCCGGGTGAGTGGACTTGTCTGACTGCCACTGCATGTCGGATTTTTGTCTTGTTTGTCCTACAACATAGTGGTATTTGTGACCTCTATTTGTGTGTGTGTGTGTAGAGGTCCGGTCACTGCTGGGTATGGTGCGTCCTGGTATGGGGTCCTTCTTGGTCTTTGTTGGTTTGGATGGAACCAAAGAGGAACTGGGCATCGTTTCCACCAACTTCTGGATGTATAAAGACAATGACTTGGACTCGCTGTAGGTTCTGCATCTACATTTTTATCCCTTTCTCTGCTTGTCTCTTTAAACTCCTCTTCCTCTTCGTTTCCATTCTTGATTTCATCTGGTTCATTCAAATTAACTCAATTGTATTTTTTGTCTTTCTTCTAGAGTTACTTTCATTGATTCAGTGCTTAACAGTTCAGGAAATATACTATAAATATACTATACAATACTATCATAACTGTGTTTTTTTGTATTTTGCAATATATGGATTTAACTGATATATTTTTCTGTCTTTTTTGTCTTTGTCTATGAAGTATTGAGAAATACTGCTCTCTGGGCAGAGAGCAGGTCTTAGGGAACATTCCTATGATGTTTATCACCTTCCCATCTGCTAAAGATCCAACCGCTAACATCAGACACCCAGGTAAATCACATTCACAAGCTCTCAAAAGTAGGATGTACCTGCTGGCTGGCTGAGAGACAAATCTAGTGCCTTCCACCGTTGTGATTTTACCACCTGTCATGATCACCCTAACCCTTACTGAAGACATAGTTTTCTTGAACCCCTTTCTATTTGAATCTCCTCTTCCTTAGGTTGCATGTGGCATTCCTCTAATGCGATTTCCTGTTCAGTTTTACTTTATAGTACCTTCTCGGCTTGACATATATTCAGTTTTACCTAAAGGTTTGCCAGAGTATAAACTTCGGCAAACAAGCTCTATCATACACCTCAAGTTTGCCTGATATGACCTTTGGCTAACAACACGTCTTATCCAGTTTGTAAAACCAGTGTCTTGCAGAGTCAACTGGCTACAAAATGAGTATTGGGTTGTTTGGGATGGGTTGGTGCTTTGCTGCAAGTCTGAAACATTTGTGTTACAGGTAAGTCCTGTATGACGTTGTTAACCATGGCTCGCTACGAATGGTTTGAGGAATGGGAGGGATCGAAGCTTGGCAAGAGGGGACAGGACTACCTGGATCTGAAAAACAGCATGGCCCAAGAGCTGCTAGAATGGGCGCTGACCATTTTCCCTCAAGTGCGAGACAAGGTATGTGCTGATGTTTGCATACAGGTGTGCTCTTTCTTTCACTGTTGGACTAATTACAGGTAGCATTAAACACAAAGTCAATGCTACCTGCATCAAAAGCTAATAAAGTTAGCAACAAACAAGAGGGCTAAGTGGGGCTCTGAAGCTGGTGGAGACCAAAGGAGAGCAAAAAGGAGAGTGAATTATATTACACCAAACAACTAGCAAAGTTAGCAACAAACAAGAGAGCTAGGTGTCTTCCTCTGAAGCTGGTGGAGACCAAAAGAGCGCTAAAAGGAGAACGAATATTATTCATTAGGTGACTCTTTGAAATAGGGACTAGTTTATCTTTTTTTCTGTGTTTTTGGTCACTTTTAGCTCATTGTTTTGGTTGCCAGTTCCATTAAATCTCATATGGTAAGCTCTTTTAGGCAACACAAACAAAACTGCATCAGACTGTATGCTACCTGCTAAGCACCAAACAGCTGAGAAAGTCGGCAACAAAAAGCCAGAGCGCTAGGTATGTTCATCTGAAGCTGGTGGAGACCAAAAGAGAACTAAAAGGAGGGTGAATATTATTCAACTTCATAGGCTGAACAGTCAGTGTTGTGTTTTGGTATAAAATGGGCTATATCAGCTATGTGAGATGAATTTACTTTACTTTCCACAAATACAGCATTTGTATGTTGTGTATGTGTGTGTACGTTCAGGTGGTAATGGTAGATGCCGCCACCCCTCTAACTAATGTCCACTATTTGGGTGCTTCGAGAGGTGAGATGTACAGTGCCGAACACAACTTGGAACGCTTCATCCCGGAAACGGTGGCTAAGACGCGGCCACAGACGCCGATCAAAGGGCTCTACTTGACAGGTGAAATTACTATAGAGAACGACACGAACCAAGCAAGAACATAATATATACAGCATGTCATCTTCTTGGCATTGTTATTCTAGACATGTTCCCAAATTATCCAGGAACTTGCCTTTGCATATGCAAAAAAACATTTCAGGGAAATCAGCGTGTGGCTGAAATCAGGTTACAGCTGTGTGTGGACACTCTGTGTGAAAACCCTCAGCGTTCCTGTTAATGTGTGCAGGTCAGGATGTATTCTGCAACGGCATGGCTGGTGCGCTGCACGGTGGACTGCTGTGTGCTTCGGCGGTCCTCAATCAGATCCTCTACATTGACCTTCTGGCCCTGAAGACCCGCCTCAAACGTAAACAAGCCTCTCAGAAGGTGACCCAGTAGCATCTGATGCACCTCAAGGTGTGGATAAGGAACGAGGTCCTTGTCAAACAGGGAGAAAGCTTCAAACCAATAATAATGTATGCAGAGATGAGATTTTACAGGATGTCAAACAGTTTTTTTCTATCATTATTATTTTTAAATTTAAAAGTACGGTATGATATTGATCTCCGTAGACTCAGACTCATTCAGTCTAATGTCATTAACCTTTTGAGATTGTTTCATACGGTGTTGACATGTCAGCTCCGGTCCCGTTTTTCTCGTTATTCTCTTTTTTTTTGGTTGCAGTTTCCCAACAAGCTTTTAGAGGATGTGGGCCGGACATTTACAGGGGGCCTCTCACTCTGTCCTTGTTTGTACATTTTACCTCATTTGACTTTGTATAAGAATAAACCTTCTCGATTTGTTGCTGGAGTTGTCTTCCTCCTAGCTTTTTTTTTTTTTTTTTTTGACCGGCTTCTAAATAGAGCAGTTATATAGATATAGATATGTTAATTCTATGAATGCAACATAAATGTTAATTTCTTTAACCCATACCCAGTGTTGCTAGATGCAGTATATACAATAATTATCATGTTATTATCGTGTTATTATTATTTTTTATTTTTTTTCAAGTTGTTTTAGTTCGTGCAATAGTTTGGGTCAAAATACGATCATTTTAAAGCGACAGTGTGACATTTCTTGATTTCCCATCTGGGGAACACTGACCCTACCTGTCTTTCAGCGTCATTGAAACTGAATAGAAATTGTAGGTCACGTCTATCTATTGTGAGCTGCAGGAATGTGACACCAACTTCAACTTCCTGGTTCCTTCCCGATCATCTCGTCCATTCGAACAATGCGAAAGAGAATTCAGTGTCACGCTTTTGACATTCTTTCGTTTTTAGAAATTAAGGTTGTAGGCTGTCTCGTTTTGGAGCAGGGGCTCAATTTGAATTCTGCTTTGATTTCATATTTCTGCGTAGAAATCCTATGTAGAAACACTAGGTTTAGTGGTGCACACAAGTTAAAGTCATGTAAAGTTTTCCAACACACTTTTATTTTCACATACATTCAAAATTACCAAAGTGCAGATTCTTCGCTAGAAAGGTTTCCTCAGTTGTCAGTCACTTGCACCTTCATGTAAGATGTGTGGCAGTCTGACATTGTGGCACTCATGGTGACGCTGTCACCTTTGTACGTCAGACTGGGGCCTTTAGCTTTGCCCCTGACAAATGCTGCATTCGTAGTTTTGGACATTTGACGAAAAAGACCTTGGTCACACTTTGCGTCTGACTTGAACACTCCTAGCGCGTATTCAACCGACTTCCTCTTGAGGTCAAACGGCACCTTGTACATTATGGCCATTTTCTCTTCCGACTGCTGGGTAGACTTGTTGAGGAGATCTAAGGCGACAACGCCGACAGACCCTCGAGCCGTGCTGGGAAGCTTGGCGAACGAGGCGTCCCCTTCTCCGGACGGTTTGATGGTTGGCGGGAAAGGGACGAAGCAACGTCCGCTCTCTGTGTGCACACTACAAATAAGAAAGCGCACACTCAAGAGGGCTGCTTGAACAGTATAAAAGAAAATGCAGAGTATCATAAGTTAATTACATGGGGTTACATAGAATGTAGGTGGAACTCTGGTTTTTAATGTGCACCATGCAGCTGCGATCTGTTGGTAAGACACCAGCGACATTTATGCCGATTGACACCGCTGATTCCAGAAGGTTTGTAGCCAATCCTACACCGAGGTCCATCTCTGGGGTGCACCTGCTTTGATGTTAAACAAACAATAATGGTTTGTTTAACAATAACTGATTTTATCATTTATGAATCAAAAATTACACCAAAGGAATTACAACAGAACATTTATATAAAGGTACCATCAATTAAATTATTTAAAAAACTAAGCGTAGCATAAAGAGTGGAAACATAGGAAACGTTCCACATAGTGGCCTCGCTGTCCAGGCTAAAATGGAACTGAACCATTAAAAAGTATGTCTGAGCTTTCCCTACTGGGACAAATCAGGCGTCGGTGACACTGGGAATTTTGGTATCGATCCGATACCAAGTAAAAACATAGCTAGTATCGCCGATATTGATGCAAATGCAAAATAACAAAAAGGAACAACGTAACGAAAATATAAAAACAACGTGAACAACACAACAACAATGGAATATAAAGCCAGTAACAGTAACAGTAATTAGTTGAGCAAAATAAGCAAAAAAAAAAATTCCACCAAAGAAGTGGATGTAATTGTCTTCTCTTCCATGTATCAATGCATTTCAATAGCCGTCTGTACCAGCTGTGCGATGCTGCTGTGATGCTGGGATTTGACTGTTAAACTCTGCCTATATCCATCTTTTACTACAGATGCACAGATATGAAGAGAAGCTGTGCTCCCATGAACTTTGTACCATGTCAAATCAAGATCTTCAACACAAAAGGCATGCAACACAATGTGTTGTAGCATGCAACACAATGTGTTGTTTAGAGTAATAGAAAAGGAGCGTTGCAAAATGAAAATTAAGTGAATAAATCAAGTCACAAAGACAACATGAGGACCTACCTGCCTGTTATTTGTAGGGTGTGACACCTGCGGGGGAGAACTGAAAGTTCTGCGTGTGCAATGCTTTCTTCTTATATGGGGAATGGAGGGCAAAACCTGTTCTTCTTTTCTTTCTTGGAAGTCGGTGTCAAGACACATTATTCTCGTTTATTTCATTCCGTGGGTAACCATGTGACTTAGATGTGGTCGTAGGAGCCAATTATCACTCATCACTTATAAGTGGGAGCCAAACTATGTGCAGTCAGGTGTTGCAACTTGTTGGGGGGGGGAACAGTTTTCGAACACACACACTGTTTGTGCTGTGATTAAAAAGATGAATGGACCGTATATAATTGTGGCTTTCACTTTTGCCTTAGCCTCTACAATGAAACTTTGGTTAAAATTTATTCCTTGTGCTTGTTTTAATTTCTTTTGAGTAGCACCCATCGCCCACTTCTGTTCCTCGTGTGTTTTGTTTCATTTTTGAATTTCTGAATCATTGACAGGAACCAAGCAACAGAACCTGTTTCACGCCTGGTTCATTTACAGTGGTGTAGTGTTGGCCCCCTTCCTGATTTCTTTCTTTCGTTCTTTCTTTTTGCATGTTTGTCACACTTAAATGTTTCAGATCACCAAACTACTTTAAATATAAGACAAAGATAACACAAATAAACACAAATGCGTTTTTTAAATGAAGGTTTTTATTATAGAGGGTTTTCACGGTGCATCACCAGTCCAGAAATCGCTATGTTGGGGGCACTCGGCACGGTAAACAAAACACACCGACTGAAGTCAATTGTGGAAAATGGTGAATTATTGTCGTGTCTTTGGCTGTACCAATCAGGCAGACCGTGAAAAACATTTGGAATTTTATAAACTGACAAAAGTTATTACAAATTAGTTAGAACAAATCCAAAAGTTATCGGAGGAATCTACGAAGCAAAAGTCAGGACATTTCTTGTCATTTCCTGCCAGGTAGTTGAAATGTTGATAGAAACGGCTAGTTTTCACCCCGTCTGGGTCATTCTTTTGATAAAGGTCAGACTTTTTACCTAGAATGCAATGAAAAATACAGCAGATTTTAGCTCTACGTTTTAAAAAAGGTATTGCTACGCAGCCTATTAACTGTGACCAGAATCAGACCAATAAGTCAATAATGCTAAATGTGGTATAGTGAATTATTTTATTTTATTACACTAGTATTTGGTAACGATCTGATACCAAGTAAAAACATAGCTAGTATCGCCGATATTGATGCAAATGCAAGCCAAGCCGCTGCTATCAACATTTCAATTACCTGACAATAAATGGGCCAAACTAATTTGGATGTTGTCCAGACTTTTGCCTCAAAGATCCTGGTTAAACTTTGCTCCAAACTTGCGTCGTCCATATTTATATACAGTCTATGATACACACCAACTATTTTTTAACATGCAACAACAAGCACTGCCAAAAAAAATCCCTGCTAATGATAGTAGACATTCATGACGGGAACAGCAGTTTTGAAAAGCATTTAAATGTCTACACCAGAACATATGGAGGGCAATTATTTGTATTATAGGGCTGTAACCCAAGGGGAACTTTTAAAAAGAGACTAACTAACCTGAAGTGAACTTGAACCACCTGCATGTTTGAAATGAGAGTGGAAGGCTTGAGAACAGCAGAATCTGACAAAACCGGCATGTCAACCAGACAACTGGAGCTGCGAGATGAAAAATATGTTTGCTTTCGGTAATGCAACTCTGTGCTCATGTAAATCTGTCATTTGGAGCATGATAGGTAGTATTATGACGTCTGTGATGCAGGACAGAGACAGGGTTATCTTTGTGAGGACATCCATTGACTTAGGGTTAGGGGTTAGGGTTAACACCTAACCCTAGTCCTAACCCTAATCACATACCATAAAACTGAGTCTTAACCCTCAAACAGCCTTTTAAAACTCAAACTCTCAGAAAGATAGCTGAACACACACACATACACACACTAAATATGAATAAATGCTTAACACAGGACAAAGAAGAGATTTAGGCACTCAATCTCTTACTCAGGTCCTTAATGTTCCAAATCTAGCATCTCAAATACAACTGTGTTTTTTTAAAGAAGCAAAAAAAGAAGAAACACATATACAAAACATGAAAAGTCTACCAAAGTGATATACAGAGCTGCAAAAGTATATGAAAAGACCAGGTCGGGATTTTAAAAACAACTAAAAACTGTTCCAGAATTTGGGCGCCACATGCACCAACGTTATTCTGCCTAGTTCTAGGGACAACCAGAAGCAACTGGTCAGTAGTAAAAAAAATGTTAGGAAGTCAGTAAACGGAATCCCAGAACAGAAGGAAATTTTTATACTGACTTACAAGAGTGAGAGACACGTCCGGCATCGTGACATAAAGACCATATATCTGACTTTATGCATATTCATAGTCCAACAAATCTAATTAAAAACCACCTTATTCAAGATAAACTAAACAAGTTAAACTAAACAATAAATGTCTAAGTAACTGGCTTCAAGTGACCTGCAATTGTAAAATATATATCATACGTTTAGCATGATGTGTGTCAGGTGCATAACTTTGAATAATCTTTAAGAGGTATCAGTATTCAGTCAAGTTTCATATACATAGAGGTTTCCAAATGGCATTTTACTCATTAAAAAGACACAAACTACTAATGTAAACACTAACGCTAACATGAAAAAAAAAAAAAAACATTACTTAATTACTTCCTTGACCTACTTAATAGGTCAGATGAATTGTTGTATGGCTGAAAGAGATCGCTTCAGGCATATCCCTCTCTACCTGTTATTCTGGGTGGAAGATTTTACCATCAGGCTGCTTCCTCCAAGTCAGCTTAGTATTTTCACTCGATGCATTGCCGTGGTTGTACAGGATCTTACTTATCTATGAGACACAAACATTTTTCTTTAGGAACATCACAAAAAAAAAGTGCTCCAAGTGATCTGTGTGAGAAGCAGTTTGTAATACTACACTAGCCCCTAACCATAAACCTAACCCTAACGCTAACCTTAAGCCCGTCACTGTTGTGCTGGAGATACAATTCACAGTAAGACTTTACTATTACCTGCTGCAAGATGCCCCCTGCTGCATCCTCCAAGTTCCAAGAAGACTTGTTTTTAGTTACTCTGATGCGCAACACCTGCTTCTGCACGATTTTCTCTGGTGAAAAAAAAAAGAAGAAGGCATGTTGTTTTTTAAATATTGACTCTAATTTAAATATAATTTAAAATGATCCAGTACAATGTACAGTATCTCAAAGCTCACCAAAACAGACAAAGTATAATTTTCTTGCACAGTCTTCGCCTTCCCATATGTCTTCACGTAGAAGCACGCAGGGAGAAGACAAGCTGCCATGTGGTTCGTTAGCTGTTGTATTCCACTGTCTGAATGACAAGGGACTCCCGTCTGACCACTTCCACTGGCCTCTGCTGAGCCCTATCCACGTTTTCCCATTGATCATTTTCGCCACCTGATCATTCTCATGTTGGTTCCTCACACTGGCCAGGTCAATGTAGTGTTCCCTGCAGTAGCTCTGAGCCTCGTCCCAGGACTTGGACTCAGCAGACATGACAAAGTTGTAAGAACCCTCCATTCCTAAAGATATGGATTAGCAAAATTTAAAAAGTTAGCGATAAACATGGATAAAAACACTGGTTTGCATGCAGGCCACTAACCATGCAATAGTAATGGGATTACACAATCAGCGAATTACACTGATCAGTCACAACATTATGACCACTGACAGTTGATGTGAATAACATTGAGCATCTTGTGTGGATGCTACTTAGACATGTACCACCCATCTAGACCAGACCAGGCAACCCCACCCCTTAGCAATGACGCTTCTTGATGGCAGTAGCTTGACACGGGCATACACACAAAAATGGTTTAAGAACAACTCAAAAAACATGGCAACAGTACGAGAAGTTGACCTGGTCTCCAAATTCACCAGACCCCAAACTGATCAAGTGGGGGGATCCACAGAGACCCCTCCTCACCCCATTGTAGCCAAAGGCCCTCATTAACAACATTCTTTTGTCCATTCTCTGATGAGTTATGCCTGATCATTGGATATTTCCTAAACCTAGTACAAAGCATTGGGAAGACATGTGATGAAGACAGTGGAGTATTTAACCCTTTGTTGTTGTCTCCACAAACACCAACAAATCAAAAGACATACATTTATATCACTTGTTGACAATTGACACTGTTGGATATAGAAACTGTAAGTGGTTTTCTGTGGATTTGGTAATAGGTAATGAAGTGTTTTATCATCAAAGCATCAGAAGAGAGTAGGCAAGAACAATCTTGAAGATATGCGGGAACTTAAGTGGTTAACGAACATACATCACTTAACGACTAAATTAAACTGAACCTAACCTAAACTCAGCCATTTATTATGATGGTGTATTTTTCTTACCATTAATGCAGACAAACGGGTACTTATAACTGCACGGTGCGTCGTTCCATGTGCCTCCCTCCCAGATCGCCACACAGTTCTCCATTCCATCCCAGTTATTTGGTTCTCCAAGCTTCCACATCCTGTAGTCTTTCTCTCCTCCACCATAATAGTCCTCGTTTTGCAGTGACCAATCCCAGGCATTGCGGTCGAGATACAGTCCTATCCATATATCATTGTAAAAATGTATTTTTCCAGCTTCCAGAACCTGAGCCATCTGTTCCGCAGACCGAATCGTGGCCAGGTCGGTGTACTTAGTCCTGCAGTAGCTTTGTGCTTCATGCCAGGTCAGTGCCTGTTCTACAAAGGTGTAGATATGAGGTAAACCTGAAGGTAGGAAACACAGGCCTGTGGCCGTGGGGGAAAAAAAAGATATATTATCCATGTGTATCAGCCACAACACAGAATTATTATTATAACATATTCAACATGTTTATTTCTTATTTAATTATTTCATTTTTATCTGCATTCACTTTTAAAGTGTTTAATGACGGGCAGCAATGGAAATTCTTCAAATGGCGTAGGTTTAGAATTTTCTTGAAGACATTTCGAAACTCATCCAAGTGGCTTCTTCATTTCTGAGAGACTGCTGGGATGTTGAGGTTTAAATAGGAAGAAAAATAGGAAACTCTGTGGGTGAAACCTATTGGAAATTAGCTTGACTTGAGATACTAAGATGCGACCCAACCAGCGCCTACAAAACCAAAATAATAAACTACCTACAACAGTTAGAAAAGGAGAAGGCAATCAACAGACTCCTTTACTACCGTTTGTACCCCTGTGGAGCCACACCATGTACGTATGGACTCCCCAAAATACCCAAGGAAGGAGCAACCTCCAGTAATTTTGTCAACAAAGTCAAGAACATCACACTAGGTCCAGAAGAAACCTACATCCTATGATGTAACCTCATTGTTCACATGTATTCCCACCAGAGAAGCAGCACATGTAGTAGGGGAAAAACTGCAAAAGTATAACACCTTGGCCTCGAGAACCAACCTCAACCCAGACCACATCTGCGCGTTACTCGACCTGTGCCTGACTACCACCTATTTGCAGTTTAATAGAGGATTCTACAGGCAAAAGCACAGCTGTGCGATGGGGTCACTAGTATCACCAATCGTAGCCAATCTCTACATGGAGGATGTGGAGACCAGAACCCTCAACTCCTTAGCAGGTTCCACCCCTACCCACTGGTTCAGGTATGTGGACACCTGGGTTAAGATCAAGACAGAGGAGGTGGATTCCACCTTAATGCAGTGGACATCACGCTCACCTGGGAGGACATCAGTGGGGATGGTTTGGCTTTCTCGGACTGTAGGTGCACGTGGAAGAAGAGTATACACACGAAACCCACTCACACTGACCAGCATTTATTATTTGATTCCCACAAACGCCTAGAAAACCAACTAAGGGTTCCTCAGAACCTTTCAGTACCAAGCACAGACTGTACCCACAAACAGGATGGAAAAGAGGAGGGAAAGCACATTAAACAAACCCTCAAGATGTGGATAATTTTGAAAAAAACATCGCATTCCAGTTTATTTCAAACGCGGCAATACACTTAGACAGAAAGTTGTCCACCCCAAAAACAAAACACTGCGATAAAAACAGAGAAATGTAGTGTATGTTGTTCAGTGCAGTGAGGAATGAACAGACGTGTACATTGGAGAAACCAAACAACCCATCCACAAACGCATGGCCCAACACAGGAGAGCCAGCTCATCAGGGAACAACTCAGCAATCCACCTCCACCTGAAGGACAAAGGACGCTCTTTTGAAGATAGCAACGTCAAAGTCCTGGCCAGAGAGGACAGATAGTTTGACACAGGAGTAAAGGAAGCCATCTATGTCAAATTGGGGAAACCGTTTCTAAACTTAGATTTAATCTGCCATCAATTTACAATACAGTCTTGAATCCAAAAGGCATTGAATAAAGGCAACTGGACTTGTAGAATTTTCTTGAGACGTTACGCCACTCATCCAAGCAGCTTCTTCAGTTCTGAGAGACTAGTGGGAAGTTGCAGTCTTTACTTCTGTCCCCAAGAAGTTTCAAGATTTTCATGTTTTTCAAGTGTTTGTGTACGTCTGCCTCTGTCATTGCTATAGGGTGGGGGTGTCTGGTCTGGTCTAGGTAGGTGGTAGGTGGTACATGTCTAAGTAACATCCACACGAATGAATGTCAGTTCCAAAAAAATTTCCAGAACTGAACTGAACTGTCACAAGATGGTTAATGTTATTTACTTCTCCTGTTAGTGGTGTTTGTTTGCGAGTGCTAAAGTAACCAAAGAATTAATCTAACACTCAATACCTTGGGCCTATTCATCAGAAAGCTAAAAAATCTAGAAAACAAAAATTACCAAAACAACATTACACAAAACAAATTACACTTACCTGATAAGACTGCGATGATAAAACATTTCCCATCCATGGTGGTGACAGCTTCCTTTCACTGTTCCTTTCACTGTGTAATAACACATTGTATTTACCATTTCTTGTTTCCCATTGCTCCTCATATTACGCTGTTATATTGTGAGATAAAATCCATGTGTCCTGTGTTCATTCAAAGATGATGTCTTACCTTTGCTGTGAGAGTAAAGCCGACTGACAGGCAAGGTGATCATATAGTTAGTGTTTATCATCAATATGACCCAAAATTCAAATGGCTCTTAGCAGTCATGGTTTGCTGACTTTGAGTTTTGCATTCATTGCAAAAACAATTAACATACCATTTACATCCTGCTACAAGGAGTGGGCTTGAAGCATTGACTGTGTATAGAGAGTATGCACTGATGTCACTGTTGTCCGGGGCCACGGCTCCGTGAGTGGCAAAAACATGGTGAAATGTAGCAGTAAATACAGCGAGACCGGGAAATTTTTGGATTATCAGCTCAAAATATGGTCAGTTGGACTTGACAATGAGTCATACGAACTAGTATGGATTTGGAAAAGTGTAATAGCCTCAGTTTCAGTTAGCTTTCATTTTAGTTATGTTAAATGGAGCTAAATCAAAGATGGTAACACTAAGAGCTTTACTGAGAAGTAACGTTAGCCATACAATACTGTAGTGTCTGAGTGGATACCAGGTGCAAACGTTTCCCACCAGAACATTTTATGTTCAATGTTATTTAGCTACTTCTCCTGTCAGTGGTTTTAATGTTGTGGCTGACTGGTGTAGATAGATCAATAAATAGACAGATGATTTGCAAATCACCCACCTTGACTGAACCATTTACATATCCAAAGTCCTGGGACAAGGTGGAGCTGAGGAAGGCAAATAACTTGGCTTTGTTTCCTCTCTGACCATTCAAACACAATCCTCCATTTAAACTAGATATTCTACAACCTATTTTTCAGAAAATGTTCCTTTATTATTTTCACCGTACACCAAGCATATCTTGGTGGATTTGGAAAAGTGGATTAACCTCAGTTTCAGTTAGTTTAAGTTAGTGTTTAGGTCATTTCAGTTATGACTATGTAGCTAAATAAATCTAAAGCTAAGAGCTTTTTAGCATCTTAGCTAAAGATAAAGTAACGTTGGCCATACAATACTGTAGCAGTGGACTTTAAAAGGGTGATCGCAAACATTCAGTTTATTGTTTTACTGTTATTTTTTGTTGGAACTGACATAGGTACTTGTGGCCGTAACTACGCCAAAACAACAACATCCATAAACTTATCTGACAGAACGTAACTTAAGGTATGACTTCATCAAAAAATACAGAATGAATTGATATTACCTCACACTAAATGTGAACCACCAGGTTTCTGTGCCTGGATTCCAGTTTCTTAGTAATGCAGCGATCCATTTACTTCTCTTTTCTTTGGCAGTCGGAGATATCTGTAAAAATATATCTCTGACCACTTTTCAAATCTGTTGGTTCAGTCAACCACAGAACAGCTGTTCACCTTTTTTTTTTTTTTTTTTTAATGCATTTTACAATTTAGACACAATTAAATCTCATGATTCAAACAAATGCCGCTAATCTCCATGTTCAACTGTCACTTTTACTTACAGAGATTTCACTTGCGATGATGTCATATGCATACCCTCTATTCATAGGATCTGCAACCTTTTAGATTCTCACACTCAGTCCCTTAGAGCTGACGTCACTTAAGTCAGTGAGGTTTCAGGACTTCGGATTGGAACTGGGCCTTAGAGATGGATGGATGAAGCCTTGTGAAGGTCTGGGGCTTCTTCCTGATTGATTGATTGATTGATTGATTGATTGATTGATTGATTGATTGATTGATTGATTGATTGATTGATTGATTGATTGACTGTGAAAAAAACACAATGTGCAAAAACATTCAAATTAAACACTATAAAGATACTTTTGTGGGGGCTGCAACTGAAAAAGCTCTGTCCTCACGAGTAGAGAGCCTGGAATGAGGCACTGCCAGGAGCGGCTGGTTTGATGACCTAAGAGAGTTCAGATAAACAGGATGATGCCAGACCATTCAAACATTTAAAAACAATTAATAAAACTTTAAACTGTATCCTAAAATTCACAGGCAGCCAGTGCAAAGACACAAGGGCAGGACTAAAGTGATCACGCCTTTTCTTACCAGTAAGCAGATGGGCAGCTGCATTTTGGACAACCTGCAAAGGACACAGTGCTGACTGGCTAAGACCAGACTGGCTAGATTTTACCATTTACCATGTCCAAAATGACACCAAGGTTCTTAGCAAATCTATGGCAATATGAATTAAGTGTGCCAGTGGTGCGGCCATTTTCATGTAAAAGATTTTGTTTACCAAATAAAATTATCTCTGAGTCATTCTTGTTCACGGACAGGAAGTTAACTTCCATCCAAGAATAAACATCCCTGAGGCAATTTCACAGAGCCTGAACAGAGGCTCATTTATTTGTTTTTATTGGCAGATACACTTGAATGTCATCTGTAAAACAATTAAATGATACATTATGCCTCCCAAATATGGACACTAAGGGCAACATATAAAGTGAAAAGAGGAGAGGGCCCAAGATGGAACCCTGAGGAACCCCACAGCTCAGAGGGGAAGTGGCTGAGGAGAACTGGCCTAGCAGGACAGAAAAACTCCTGTCTGTGAGGTAGTACTCTAACCACTTAAAAACAGTACCCTTAATGCCCACACAAGTACCAGACGTGACCGTAGGATGTTATGGTCCAGCTGTGAGATCCAGAAGGACCAGGAGAGCAGAGTTACCAGAATCAACTGTCAAAAGAAGATCATTTAAAATTCTTAAAAGCGCTGTTTCTGTACTATGGCACAGATTAAAACCAGACTGAAATTTTTCTGAGTTGTGGTTTTGATCCTTATGTGGCTATAGCTGCTCAAATACCACCTTCTTCAAGATCTTGGAAAGAAAAGGAAGCTTGTTGATAACTCAAAAATTGAATAAAACTGTGGGATCGAGATTGTGTTTTTTGATGAACATAAAGTCATACCATCATTAATGTGAACCTTGATCTCAAAAACACCCAACACCGCTTTACAAATGAATGAAGTTTGAAGTTATCCAAGCCTTATGCTAGCCTTATGCTAGCTAGTTATCTAGACTAAGGGCTTAGAATAGTATCTACCGTCATATATACTGTAAAACTCACATGTGCATGTAATTAATGTCCATGTATATAGACAACTTTGCCTCGGTTACTACTAAGTTATTATGGCTCGCGTGCTAATGTTCTAATGATGATTAAATAACAGTAAACCCAGTTTAATTTTCACTATTTGTGAGTATTTATAATTTTTCGGAGTAATTTCAAACTTTTAATGGCAATGTATGAACACAGGAGACTGAGGAGAAGATAAACAAAGCTCCATGAATGATGAGGTGATTGGGCTACAAAGCATTTTACAGGCTCATTTAAGATAATTAAAGTAAATAAGTAGTAAGTAAGTAAGTAGTAGAGGGCCTTTTACATATTAACAGATGTTGGCAATAACATTTATAGGCCTGCTAATGGTGAAAAATAGACATTTGTAGACTCAGAGGCTCAGATGTAGCAAACATGGCGTCCATGATTTGAGTTGGGCAGACTCGCTCTAATACATGGCTCTGACTATAACGGTGCATAACCGCCACCCTGTGGTCTGTGATGATAACTGCAGCCCTGGTAAGTATTCCTGTTTCTTTAAAAAAAAAATCCAGAGCATATATGGTGATTCGACCCCCTGATGAACTCCTCAACATTGTCTTTTAAAAACTAAACACTTCTTCTTCACTCTCTCATTTTCCTTTTCAGTTTCCAGATACTACTGGCTTTAAGTTATTGGAATTAAGGTCATGATAATAGAAATTCATTTTAAAAGCTGATTTTCTTTAAAACAATGGATTTTTACGATGTTTTATTTTGCCATCACATTTAAAATATGTAGGCTACATTTTTACCATTTTGGTGTATGTTCTGTTTGTTTCATGTCCTCTTTAACCTCTTTTTGTTTTTTTGTTTTTTTTAAAAAACACATACAAATAAGAAAAGTCTATCAAAGTGACATGCAGAGCTGCAACAGTACCTGATATGACATAAAAACCCAGGTCGGGCTTTAAAAAACTAAAAACTGCTCCAGAATTTGGGCGCGACAGTTGCAAAAACATGATCAGCCATGTTATTCTGCCTAGTTCTTGGGACAACCAGAAGCAAGTGGTAGTAAACATGAGGGAGTCAGTAAAGGGAATTCCAGAAAATTTTGTACTGACTTACAAGACTTAAAAGAGAGACACATCCGGCATTGTGAGATAAAGACCATATGTCTGACTTTATTCATATTCATATTCGAACAAATCTGATTAAAAAACACATCATTCAAGATAAACTAGTTAAGTTAAACTAGACAATAAATGTCTAAATAAGTGACTTCAAGTGCCTTGCAATGGTAAAAATATATATTATAGATATATATGTCTGTTACTTTGCCTTCTGACAATTAGGGTTAGGGTTACAGTTACAGTTATCTGCACTCAGATTTTAAACTGTCTGCGTCTTGGGATATGGAATTATTTAGCATGATCCTTATTTGATTTCAGACATGTGTTTTTTAAGAATGCATGACTCTAAATAATCTTTAAAAAGTCGGTATTCAGTCAAATTTCATATACATAGAGGTTTCCAAATGGCATGTTACTCATTGAAAAGGCAAACTACGAACATAAACTCTAACGCTAACATGAAAAAAATAACCAAACATTACTTAGCAGTTAATAGGTCAGATGAGTTCCTGTATGGCTGAAAGAGATCGCTTCAGGCATTTCCCTCTCCACGTCTTATTCTGGGTGGAAGATTTTACCGTCGGACTGCTTCCTCCAAGCCAGCTTAGTATTTTTACCCAAAGCGTGGTCGCGTTTGTACAGCGTCTCATTCATCTAAAAGACACAAACATTTTTTATTTAGGGACATCACATAACAAAATACAAGAAAAGTGGGGTGTTATAAGTGATCTATGTGAGGCGCACTTTGGAATACTTGTACCATAGCCCCTAACCTCTAACCCTAACCCTAACCTCTAACCCTAACCTCTAACCCTAACCCTAACCCTAACCCTTAGCCCAAAGTTGCAATGAGGCAGTCATCTGATCATGTAGCAGCAGTGCAGCATAAATGCTGGGGTCAGATGGGCCTTGTCTACAGCGAACCATAAATGTCCGCATAAAATCAAATCAAATCAAAAATTATTTATATAGCAGAATCCTCCCTCCTTTCCAAACAAACACATGCACACACACACATAGAGGAGCCCGGTGATACAAAGAGCACTAATAAAATGAGTAATATGGCTGAGCCCATTGAGGAAATGCCATCCCAGAGGACCGTCCACACTAGGAGCTGCTCATAGTCTCCAGCTGTAGGGACAACATGGCCGGACCACCCCAGCTCAGGCAGACGGAGGAGTCCATGCCACAACCATAGGCAGTGACCGGGTCCCTTCGTCCTGCTGAGCTGGGACAGCGTCGCCTCAGCCAGAGCCAGTCACAGCTCCCAGAGAGGGTGGTCCTCAGTGAGGAAACAGTAGAGCTGGGGTAAAAGATTAAAAAACAACAGTGCTAACCATTGAGCCGCTGTGCCACCCACCTGTACCTGTTATAATAATTTGATGTCAGTTAATCTCTCTGCTTGTGCTGGAGATACAATTCATTTTAACACTTTACTATTACCTGCTGCAAGATGGCACCTGCTGCATCCTCCAAGTTCCAAGAAGACTTGTTTTTAGTTACTCTGATGCGCAACAACTGCTTATCCACGAATGTGGCTAGTGAAAGAAGAAGACATGTTGTTTTTTTTAACATTGGCTCTAATTTAAATATCATTTAAAATGATCCAGTACAATGTATCTCAAAGCTCACCAAAACAGACGAAGTATAATTTTCTTGCGCAGTATTCGCCTTCCCATTTGTCTTCATGTAGAAGCACGCAGGGAAAAGACAAGTTGCCACGTGGTTGGTTATCTATTGTATTCCACTGTCTGAATGACAGGGGGCTCTGGTCTGACCACTTCCACTTGCCTCTGGTGAGCCCTATCCACGTTGCTTTGCCGTTAGCCATTTCGACTATCTGATCATTCTCTTGTTGGTTCCTCACACTGGCCAGGTCAATGTAGTGTTCCCTGCAGTAACTCTGAGCCTCGTTCCAGGACTTGGACTCAGCAGACATAACAAAGTTGTAAGAACCCTCCGTTCCTGATGATATGGATTAGCAAAATTTAAAAAAGTGCAGTCCACTAACCATGCAATAGTAATGGGATTACACACTCTGCGAAGTACACTGATCAGTCACAACATTATGACCACTGACAGTTGATGTGAATAACATTGAGCATCTTGTGTGGATGCTACTTAGACATGTACCACCCATCTAGACCAGAGCGGCACCCCCACCCCTTAGCAATGACGCTCCTTGATGGCAGCAGCCATCCCCAACAGGATGCAGCTTGACACACAAGCACACACCAAAAAAATGGTTTAAGAACAACTCAAAAAACATGTCGAACAGTACGAGGTGTTGACCTGGCCTCCAAATTCACTAGATCCCAAACTGATCAAGTGGGGTAATCCACAGAGACCTCTCCTCAACCCATCGGAGCCAAAGGCCCTCATTAACAACATTCTTTTGCCCATTTTCTGACGAGTCACAACTGTTTTGGAGGCACACCCACACAATATTTGGAAGATAGTCATAATGTTTCGTCTGATCATTGCATATGTCATAAACCTAGTACAAAGCATTGGGAAGACATGTGATGAAGACAGTGGAGTATTTAAGCCTTAGTTGTTGTCTCCACCAGCACCAACAAAGGAAAAGACATAGATGTATAGCATCTAATAGTGTCTGTTGGATATATAAACTGGAAGTGTAATTTGGTAATAGATAGAAATAGAATAATAGAAAAGTGTTTTATCATCAAAGCATCAGAAGAGAGTAGGCAAGAACAATCTTGAAGATATGCGCGAACTTAAGTGGTTAACGAACAAACATCACTTAACGACTAAATTAAACTGAACCCAATCTAAACTCAGCCATTTATTATGATGGTGTATTTTTCTTACCATTAATGCAGACAAACGAGTACATATTACTGCACGGTGCGTCATTCCATGTGCCTTGGCTGAATAACACCGCACAGTTCTCAATTCCGCCAGAGTTACTGGGTTCTCCAAGCTTCCACATCCTGTAGTTTTTCTCTCCTTCACCATAATAGTCCTCGTTTTGCAGCGACCACTCCCAGGCATTGCTGTCGAGATACAGTCCTATCCATAAATGACCGTAAAAGTATTTCTTTCCAGCTTCCAGCACCTGAGCCATCTGTTCCGCAGACTCAATCGTGGCCAGGTCGGTGTACTTCGTCCTGCAGTAGCTCCGTGCTTCATGCCAGGTCCGTGCCTGTTCTACAAAGGTGTAGATATGGGGCAAACCTGAAGGTAGGAAACACAGGCCTGTGGCCGTGGGGGGGAAAAAAAAGATATATTATCCATGTGTATCAGCCACAACATGCCAGGTCCAAAAAGTTTCCCAACAGAAGCATCATTAAATGGCAAGTCAACAACAAAACGACATGGCTCAAGCTTGATTCATTGTCCGGTTTACAGGCATGTGGCAGAGATTCTGTCTTTTTGCTATGAGGAAAGGCTGTGTCTATTGGTGTGTAGTCAGGTATTTTTATTACAGATTTGGTGGAGACCTGAAACAGAGCTAAAAGAAACTTTTCGCGAATAATAATATCAATAAGAGAGGTGCAGTTCCAACTAATGTCAATGTTAAGTCACGCTAGAAGCCATCTATGTTATTGACAGGATGTAATTAATCTGTGAGTGTAATTCATAAATTTTATGGCTAAAATGTTACAATATTTTATAATGTTTGATAAAAGGCTTCAACATCAATGTTGAAGTTATTATTTAATGCTAATAACCAAAGGATTAATCGACCACTCAACACTTTGGGCATCAGAAAGATCAGAAAGCCTTCTAAAAAATCTTCAAAAACACTAACCTGACCAGACTGTGATGATAAAACATTTCCCGTCCATGGCAGTGACACCTAGAAAAATGATAAGAGTATGATTTATCCATCAACCCATTAATCTACTACTCTTGTCTTCCATTTTTAAAACATAACCAAGTGGAAATAATACAGACATACGTCATAATTTTAAGGTAAACAGCAAAAATGAAGGTGAAAATCATGCACTAAAATCAAACCTTTGAGATAATATAACAGTTAATTGTAATAAAATATAAATAAATCATGCTAAGCCATTTTATTGTGCAATAAAACACTGTATTTACCGTTTCTTGTTTCACATTTTCTGTTAAATGATACTGTTATAATGTCAGATCAAGTCCACGTGTCCTGTGTTTATTCAAAGACGATGTCTTACCTTTGCTGTGAGAGTAAATCCGACTGACGGGCAAGGCAATTATAAAGTGTATTAAATATGGCCCCCAATTCAAATAGCTGTTAGTAGTCATGGTTCCCTGCCTTCGAGGTTTGCATTCAATGCAAAAACAGTGACGATATCATTTACATCCTGCTACAAAGAGTGGGCTTGAACTAGGCTTCTTCTTGTAATTTGCATTGAGTACGTAAATATTTATACCGACTATATTGAATATCAATATTGACTGAATCTGGATTTCCATATTTTAACATGGAACTCTGTGGTGCAATCATTTTAATAACAGCATTTGCCTGGTAAATGTAATTTGAAGAAGAAACACAGAGTGGGTAGTCAGGCGTAACCAGCACTCGGCAAAGACAACATACAATTACTGTAACCACTGCTGGATAAACACTGAATACAAACCAGGCATATTGGTGACTGATACTAGCACACCTTGCAACGACAGCTAAAAGCACAACTCACTCACTGCCCATCGTTCTGTAGGACGTCCAGGCTATAATTGCCTAGGTGTATATTTCACATCGTGAATGTAGAAATCAGAAATCAGAGCATGATAATGTTTCTATTGTACAGACAGAGCTTTCCCTTGCTATCGTTGCTGCTTCATAGGAAAAGAAAATACAGTAAACGTCATCGGGGTTCACACAGAGCCCCGAGCACACCATTAGCATTGTGACATTGAGCTTATCATTGCAACAACTCATTAAAATCCAATGGTCTCTTGTTGTGATGTCGCTGCTACTCTCTTCCTGCACGTACACCTCTTAAAGCACTTAAGTGCACTGCCACTAGCCCAAACCGCTAACCCTAACTGGGGTCTAGCTAGCTAGGTATTCCCCGCATAAGCTTGATTTATGCTCCTGAGTCGGATTGTTGCCAGGTGCAAACGTTTCCCTTCAGAACGCTGAGTTGTCACAATATGGTCAATGTTATTTACTTCTCCTGTCAATGCTTTTAATGTTGTGGCTATGATGCTAATGGATAAAATGTGTGTCGCACATACCTGACATAAACTCTACACAACCACAAAATGTTTCAGGGTCATGAAAGGGTAAGTGGTAATCTTTACTTGGTATATACTTGGCGTTTTGCAAATTTTGGTTTTACAAATCACCCATCTATACACAGAGATGTTTACATATGCAAATTCCTGGGACAAGGTTGAGCTGAAGAAGGCAAATAACTCGGCTTTGTTTTTTCTGTGACCATTCAAACACAGCCCTCCTTCTAAAAGCAAATACCGGGAATACCCACAGATGCTTAAGTGTGATTTTTACAATCTATTTTTTGGAAAATGTTCCTTTATTATTTTCACTGTGCGTGAGGCATTTATTTATTTATTTTTTAACCCCTGTATTTTGATATATCACGAAACATACACATCTGATGAGTCCAGACTGAACCTGTCACAGATTGACGGGGGCATCAGAAGAGAGGCAGATGATGTAATACACCCATCATGCCTAATGCTGACTATACAAGCTTGTGGGGGCCTCCCTAAAATATTCTTAAGACCCCCTAAATAATTTGGTGTTATTTACTTATTTTTTACCATTTTTTACTGTTTTTAAAGTGCCTACAAATTCAACATAAAGTGGCCAGAATATGATCATATTTAAGTGATAATATAGTATATATATAGAGTATATGTCATTAGTTAGCTCCAGCCCCAAGCTAACAACAGAATACCCCATGCAATTAATGGAGCTCCCTGTTTGACAAAAGATACATTTGCGATGCAGGCAGTCTTTGAATTTTATGGATCTCTGTATTAATATGAAAAATTATACATTTTAGTCAATGTGCACCATATAAGACTTGAGCTTGCATTTAGGAGAATAATGAATAGAAAGTGGAGAAAGCCCCAAAATATTTGGGTCATATCCTAATTGTTAATTTAATTCAAGTAATAAAGTAATATTTTCAAGGCTTGAATTTGCAGCCATTTTTGTTGCATATGTAATCTGTGTGACTCAAAAGAATTACTGTGTTGCGGGCAAGAGTCATGGCATTAGCCTCTGTGTTGATTAGTTATTAATTGTTACTGCTGGAACCTGTGTTTGTTGTAAAAACGTTAAAGATTGAAATAATAAATAAATTCTCGCTATGTTCGCTACACATGTTTGGGGCTAAGTCTTCTCTAGTGCTAGCTAAATCTAGTGACGCCCCTGTGTCTAATTAAAAAGAAAAAAAAGGAAAGAAAAATATTTTGAAAGGATCATTTCCGCCGGATTGAATGAATGTTTTTTTTTAACTTCCTGTGTGTGCGTGAAAGGCGGAACAAGCGGCCCTATAGAGGGAACAAAGGACGATTGAGTGAGTATGTTTACATTGTTTCTAGCGCAATTACCGAAAAACGCCACTTCTGCGCATTTTTTAAAACCATTTTAACCTTACGAATTACATATTTTCGGTTTTGTTCGTTTTTTAATTTCGCTTCTAATGCCAGCTCCTTCCCTCAACGTGCCGAGAGGCAGCGGGACTTATTGTCCGTTAGCCTAGCATCGACAACAGGGTTTATTCAAACGTCCTCTGCTCATTAAAACCGCATATTTGCTTTGCACACACGCCTGTTTATATATTCGCGAGTGTTGCATCTTCCGCATTCATTCAAATAGACTCGTTTTTGTTATCTAAACGTTTACGTTTTCTCTTAGCAGGTCAGTTAGCCTGGTGAGCTAATGCTAACATTTTACGCTCCGTCGGCCATTGTTGTCGGTGCTCGCTGGTTGTCGTTTCATTTTGTGAAGTTGTCCTAATGTGTGTGGGGGTCTTTACATGTTTTTGTTTTGTTTTTTTTTTTGTCACACAGCTTAAACAGCATGGAAATAGCCTGATACCCGTAGCCCCAGTCTCCAGTCACGATGTCGAGTGAGTAAAACACCGCAACGCTTGATCAGTGGTGTTTGTTTCTGTTCGTAAGCTTTAAATGATCTTCCTTGGATTTCGTTCATTGATTTTTTTTTCTCTTCCGTATTTCTTTTTCTTTGTTTATTTGCACATTGAAGATAGAAAACATAAAAAAAAAATGTTAGTTGTTGTGCAGGAGAGATGGAAGCCGAGAAAGACTTGTGAAAATCCTTCCCCATGTAAAGCAAAATGTATGTACAAATTTAAAGCAAAATTAAACTACAAATAACATAAAAGAGAAAAAATAAAGGTACAAATCAGTGTCTACAAATTCAGTGGAAATTAAAATGAATGGAAGTACATTGTGTGCAAAATCAGGGAGAAAAACCTAAATAAAATTTTTTAAGTAACTAGTAATTGGATATCTTTCATAGCCTTTACTTAAGGTAAATGAGTGTGTCGCTTAAATACCTGTCAAAGCCCTCTTATTCCTCCTCCTGTTCTTTTATTGGGTAATATTTCTCACACGGATTTGTGTAAAAATGTATAAAATCAAAAATATTGCAATTTGCTGATCTGCTTCACTTTCAAACAGCACAAATTATTTATAAAGCAATAAAGAACCTACTCCCAGGAAACATTAAAAAAAAATGTTTTTCTTTCCCAAAGAGATGGGATATAATGTGAGGGAGGAACTAAACCTTAACAGGTCTTAAAAAGTCTATGATAATCCCAATTTAAGGCCCTAAAAAGCCTTTAATATGAGCATATTTTGCATTGTAGGTCTTAAATTACATTTAGTCAAGTCTTAAATCCATGTATTCATTTACCTCTTCATATGCAGTATTGGGTTTCTGATTTTCCTTATTTTTCATACTTGGTGTAGCTCTTGAATTTAGCCCATAATGGTCTTAATTCAAACCTGCAGAAACCTTGTTAAAACATCTTCGTGTCTGCACAAAGTTCAAAACATTTTGTAGTTCTATATATGGAGTAAAATTATTATTACAACCAGTGTTGTTTACCGGGTAGAGGGAAGAAGGGGGGTCTGAATATGTCTAAATATAGATGTTTATGTACATAAGGAAAAAATGGGGGGTGGGGCTGTAAATGTTAAATGGAGAAGGGGTAGGATTAAATAAGTGTAAGACTTCTTCCTACTCCTTTTCGAACATGGCAAATGTTGATTTTTTTTTGTGTTACACGTTCATAATAAAGAATTAATTCATTCATTCCTTATGTTGCCTTTGTAAATAGTTGCAACCACTAGTTCTACTGTGCAGTGGTTGTTTATCTCTGGTGGGTGAACTATAAAACATACCTCTGCTGTACTTCTGCTGCTCGGGCTTTGCCTTTTGTGTCGCTGGTGCAGATAGAGCTGCTCTGGCCCGATCAGCCACAACATTAAAACCACACACTCACAATCCTGTGGCAATTCAGTGTTCACTTCATCAACGCAGTGCTTCACACTGAATGTATATTAGATTATATCCCTAACTTTTCTCTCTCTGTCTCGCACAGAACGCCCATCCTACGCCCCTCCACCTCCCCCCGCCCCAACAACAGTAAGTGTCCAGCTCTCGCACTCACCGTTCGGCGCATTCTTAGTTCTTCAGGCGCTTTCTCGCTTTCCCTCAACCTCTATCTCTCTGTCTGAACACACCGAGGTCGCCACAACCCTTGTTCAGTTCTCCATCATCACTTTCACTCCTGCTTTTTCCTCTCATTCCACCACTTGTTTGGGGTCTTGCACACAACGGGTGTGTTTGCCTCATGTGTTTTTATTAAACCTTACTGAGCACTGGGGTGCAGGGGTGTTTGAAATTTGATTCAAGTACATAAGTAGCCTTTTCGAGTGCTTGTAATGTCAGCGGACGTGTGAGTTAAAAAGTCAAGATGCTCGTTTTGATTCTTTTTCATGTTCTTCCATTCAGCAGCGGCACAACATTGAGTAAAGCTGGAACATACGAGTGCAGACAGGATAAATAAATGTGCTAAATGAGTCTTAATTTGAGCTTGATTCACATGCAGCATTCACATGTTGTGCACTAGTTCTGAATGCCAGCCCGCCGCCTGTTGCCTTTTTTTTTATTTTTTATTTTTTTTTATTTACCTTGCACAATGAGGTCATGGAAAACAAACAAGAAAAAGAATTCTACATATATTTTTATGTTTCCCCCCCTCCTCCTTTTCACTTATTTGTGTTTATCCCCCTTCCTCCTCTTGTTTGTGAGCCATTTCTCATTCGTGTTTTGTCTCATTTGTCTTCCATCAGCAAATGCCTTCCACCCCAGGGTTTGTGGGCTACAATCCTTACAGCCATCTGGCCTACAACAACCTCCGACTGGGAGGGAGCTCCGGAGGCTCCAGCAGGGTAATGCATTGATGGAGGGATTATGGACGACAGAACAGTGTATTGGGTTGAGAGTAAAGGGGAGGAGGGGAAGTTTGGGGTAAATGTAAGAGTACAGCTTTAAGAGGAAGTGGACTGTAAGAAAGACTCTCCTGAGATTATAATGATGGGAAATGTATTTTTTAAGGTTTTTAATTCAACAAAAACAAGAGGGGTTGGGACTTATTTTGGCAGCGATAATTTTAGGTGATGCAAGCATGATCCACTTTTATGTTTGCGCATCATTTACCAGTTTTATTTTATTTGTTTTTTTTTCAATAACGCCACCATTCTACCTTCTCCTGCTGTCCAGCGAGCACAGCTGGGCTTGGTGCATGATAACACCTGTTCTTGTACAACTCGATGCTATTAATCGACAAATTAATAGTATATAATAGTAATTAATCAACAAAGTATGGTCCTTAAACACCGTTAAAAAAAATCATTCATATTCAGTGCAAATAATTATTATAAATTTCCCATCTGGATAACTCCTCGTGTTTTTTCTATTTTTTTTTCTTTTTTTTATGTCTCACATTATTCTTTCAGACAAACTCGTGTCCTCTACATCCTTTACAGGCAGTGGTTTTCCAGAGTTTGTCCAAATTGCTTTGGCAAACCACCTGGAACTATTTGTTTTTCTGGTGTATTTATTTATGTAGTTTTTAGCCTCTCGGCCGTAGTCGACCCTTTTAAATCGGCCTCTTATTTGTTTACTGCCCTGAGAGAATTTGGTTGAATTAGCTTTAGCGGGATTTGGTCAAAAAGCAACAGTGAGGCCGTAGCCGTGTGACGGGTGTTACGCGGCGGAGATCTAACCCGGACACCGGTGCGATTGACGTTCTCTCTGAGCTCGCGGGTCTGAACAGAGGCGCCGCAGCTGTGATCCCATTAGGAAATGTTCTCAAGTTTGTTTACCTCCCCCTTCATCTGCATTCCCTTCCATCTCCCATTCATACTTTTCTCCCCCTTTTTTGTCCCCTCCCCCTTCTGTCTCTGTTGTTTTTTGTTTTCTGTCTTCTTTCCGCAGAACTCCTCGGGCATCACCGTCCCGAAGCCTCCCAAACCTCCAGACAAGCCACTGATGCCGTACATGCGGTACAGCCGGAAGGTAAGCAGGAAGGTAAGACACCCATCCACGGTGTCTGCTTTTACTGCTTGTCCTCCCATCCCCTGAAAAGTTGGCAGGGGTTTGAGGGTGGGAAACAGCCAAGCCATGACGCCTCACCACCACCTCAACCACCTAGTGGAGACTCTCCACTCTATTACTCTGTTGGCTCACAGTAGCCTCCTGTGTTTGTCAACAATAAAGAGAAATTATCTCCTTATATTTCTTTGTGCAAGCATGATCTGCTCCTGCCACTTTATTTTCCTCTTCATAAGCTCTTCCCTGCTTTTCTGTAGTTTCAGAACAAAAAAAACCAAAAAAAAGCAATCAAATCTACTCTAAAAATAAAAAAATAAATATATGTGCTGGCATAAAACCAGATTCTTGGATATTTCATTCCATTTCATTAACCCAATTCGCAGTAGTGTGCTCGACGTTAATGCCAGTGAATAATTCTTGGAACTGTTTCTGTCCTCTGCACTTTTCCTCCTGTGTTTCCTTCAGTGTTTTACGGTCATTTCTTTACACTTTGCTTCCGTCGACCTGCTCTGACCATATGTTGTTGTTGTTGTTGTTGTTCGGCGCTTCCTGCTTGCGCGTGCACGCGCGCGCACACAAAGGTGTGGGACCAGGTGAAGGCGTCCAACCCGGACCTGAAGCTGTGGGAGATCGGAAAGATTATCGGGGGGATGTGGAGGGACCTGACCGACGAGGAGAAGCAGGACTACCTAAACGAGTACGAGGCGGAGAAGGTGAGTCCTCGGGGGCGTCTTGATGTCCCTGTTTTAAAATAGCTAATCGGTTTAAGAGAAGTAGTGGAATAGTTTATATTTAAAGTGTCTTAAAAATAATCTTTTTCAGTTTTGTGAATCCGTTAGCCCCTTTTAAAATAAAGCGCTCCAAGTGCTACTGGCACTACTTTTTATTTTACACCCAGGGTATGAAATAATGTAGCAGACTTGCAGGTCTCCTCAGGATTAGTAAACAATATCGCAGTTTCCTCTTCGCCCTTCCAGACCTTCATTTAAGTGTTTTTTGGACAAGTTGAGGGTTTTATGGATCCATGGTTTTCCCTTTTAGCTGCCTGCTGGCTCACACTTCATGCAAAGACCAGAATCTAACACATTCTCTTTCTCTCTTGCCGTCCCAGATCGAGTACAACGACTCGTTGAAGGCCTACCACAACTCGCCCGCCTACCTGGCCTACGTCAACGCCAAGAACCGAGCGGAGGCGGCGATGGAGGAGGAGAGCAGGCAGAGGCAGAGTCGCATGGATAAAGGGGAGCCATACATGAGCATCCAGCCTGCTGAAGACCCCGATGGTAATCCCGAATCTTTTTTAAGATGTTGCTATTCTTAGTTTTTATTCTGCCCTCCTCCCTCTTCAGGTGGGATAATGTTGTCTTTTTTTTTTTTTTTTTTTTTTTACCCAGACTACGACGATGGGTTTTCGGTGAAGCACACGGCGGCCGCTCGCTTCCAGAGGAACCACCGGCTCATCAGCGACATCCTCAGCGAGATCGTGGTGCCCGACGTCCGCTCGGTGGTCACGACGGCCCGCATGCAGGTCCTCAAGAGGCAGGTCCAGTCTCTCATGGTGCACCAGGTAGGATGGAAGGGGTTTATTCCCCACTGCTCTGTAGCCGGTTGAAGGTGGGAGATGGGTGATAATAATACTGTGTTTCTCTTGGGGATTTCAGAGGAAGCTGGAGGCAGAACTCCTGCAGATCGAGGATCGCCACCAAGACAAGAAAAGGCGGTTTCTGGAGACTACGGACTCATTCAACACTGAGCTGAAGCGGGTACTTGCTCATATTCATGGTTTAAATTCATAAGCAAAGAGTTTTAATTGGAACAGTAAAGAGCAAACACTTGTCGAAGCCGCTTCCCGTTCCTCCGAGCGTCTTTGCCGCCAGTCTCACGCCTTTGTTCTGGTGTCTTCCAGCTGTGCAGTCAGAAGGTGGAGGTGGACATGGAGAAGCTGGTGGCAGAGATGGCTGCTGCCGAAGAGGCGGCGAGGCGCCGGGCGGAGGAGAGGGAGCGCGAGGCGGCCGAGCAGGCGGAGAAGGCTGCACAACAGCAGCAGCAGCAACAGGAAGCTGCGGGAAACAAAGCCGCAGAGCAGAGCGGTGCAAATAACAGCAGCACAACTAACCCCACCTCAGGGACCAAGGAGGAGGACAAGGCCACACCGATGGAGACAGGTACCTGGACTCAACGAGATGATGTCACGCTGTAGTTACAGTAATGTAAACTTTATTCCCACCGTGGTCTTCATACATGTACCAAGGTTAGGGGTTTGAGTTCGGCCCAGCTTATTTGGTAAAAAATCCGCAGTTAAACCTCCCACTTGCAGCAGTTAATTTAATATCGAGCGTGTTTGACATTTAGGACTGATGGTTACCTCAGGGCTGAAAGTTCTCTGGCAAACGTAGCGTTTGATCATGATTATAAAAAGTGTTGATGCGGGATGTTGTCGGTTGAGTTCATCTACCAATGCAATGAGAGTGAAGCAGCTTTCCCTCTCTGAACTAACATCACCAGCCAATCAGAAGTAAGGTCGGTCTTGGAAATCTTGGTTGAGATCCAGCTGCAGCTGATGCTGCATTCAAGCCAAGTTGGGGGGAAAAAATGAGCTTCGAGTTGTCAAATTCAGAAATTACTGCTTCCAAAATAAAATAAAAAATAAAAAAAAATAGCTGTTGCATATTTTAATGTTCAGCAAAATTGTGAAAATAAACCAAACTTATGTTTTCTCCTCCAAGTTAACCTGCAACATGAACGCTGTGATATCAGAAGTCTTAAATTCCTGAGTTGGAATATAGAATTTCCATTGAGTTTTCCTGAAGGCATCGCATGTTTTCATCCAAGTCACTGTCAGAAAGATGGAAACTAAATATATGAAACTAGGAGAATGTGTCCTCACTGCAAACGAGGACCTTAAAAATAGTCAAAAATAATAATTGATGTTTTTTTTGTTTTTTTTTTAAACTTTAAGCCCTGTTACATCAGTACTTTAACAGTAGCCAATGAGAGACCCAGTCCTTCATGGACGGAGAACAGCTGAAAGTGTTAAGGGAGCAGATCGTCGTTTAGGTGGTGCATTCAGGGCCCTCTAATCTGACATAATATTCCTGATTATAATAAATAGTATGTGAAGGTGGCGTCTCGACCACGAGCGTGTTAATCAAAGCGCTTGGTTTTAGTGACACTTGTTACATTTGACACTTGTTGTTGATACTTGTGTCCTCCTCCTCAGACGAGGCGGCTCCCGCAGAGACGCCCTCAGAGCTCCAGTCCGCTCCACCTCCTCCATCCGACCCCCCTTCCTCGGCCTCCGACAAGGCCACCCCTCCCTCCGAGCCCCCCAGGGAGAGCAGCACCCCCAGCAGCAGCGCCCCCAGTGACGAAAACAGCAACAGCAGCATGCCGCCTCCCCCCTCAGAGAGCGCCCCTGGTGGAGGAGGAGGAGGAGGAGGAGGAGCGACGGCAGCAGCAGCGGCGGCGGCGGCAGCGCCCCCAGAGCCCCCCGCGGGGCAAGAATCCACCTCCAGCGCGGCGCCGCCCCCCAACGCGCCCGCGGCGCCTGCCCCCGCATCAGAAGAAGCAGCCCCTCCTCCTCCACCGCCGCCGCCGCCGCCGCCACTACTACCCTCCAGTCAGAGCAGCCAACAGTATGAGATGTAAGAGTAGCGTTAGACACACGGTGTTAGCTGTAGACGTCCTCCCTGCGAGAGCTGCAGCTCTTCATCTCAGGATGGAAACATATAGCGTTGCAGCAGGAATGCGGAGGAGTGCTGAGGTTTGTTAGTAACATCAATAAATAGTTCCTTTTATACAAGAGTGATGTAGGCTTTTCATCAACCAGCTTCATGTAGCTGCAACTAGGATTTCCCTTTAAAACCGTACGTTTCCTTAGCCTGGTTTGCTAAAGCGAACGAGTCACCAAAGAGTGCTCCAAGCGCTGCACAGGCCGCTCCCGTTTTCTTTTTCTCTCTCCACGCTGCATGACGGATATCGTAAAATAAGCCGACGCAAACCTAGAAAGAGATGTTACAAGGGCGTTTGAACGGCCGCGACGTCGCCGTTCACACCTTTCGTCTGTTTTTAAACTCGCGTCTTTATCCTCAGTTGTCCCGTCGACAGGGTTTGCATCCGCAGCTTTAGGCCCAGACTAACCAAAACGACGTTTGAGCTACCGTTCTCAGTCCTCGTCACCGGGCGACGGCGACGTGTGCGTTGTCCTCTACGACTTAACACCTCTGAAACAAACTAGACAGCTCTGGTTTCTCCTCTTTATGTAAAAACCTCAATTTTCTACTCTCTCCACAGTTTGTATGATTTACAGAACTACTGCTGTTACTTCTGTGTTTTTAAGAGATCCAGTGGGACATTTTTTTTTTTTTTATTATTATTTTTTTTTTAGATGAACATAATAGAAGTCAGTCTTTTTTGTTATTAAACCTGATGTCTTGAATTGCAACTCTAAAAGAATTTCACACCCTGTCTGAGGAAATAAGTCTCCATGTATGAAGTCAGGATGGTCAGCATTTTAATTAACTTCCACATTTCTGCATGCTTCTGTCACTACGAACCCAACGCCTGCGAGAATTAGAGCGATTACGGGAGTCCTGCACGACTGGAAGTCAACAGAAACAGGATAAACGTGTAAAACGATGGGCTCGTCTCTAAGTTGCTTTTTAAACTCGGTGAATGTGGAAATGACTTCAGTATAAAAAGTTTTTCTCCCCCCTGTATCATCACAATTTTATAAAAAAAGAAATCATCATCCTTTTGAGCTTTTCTACAATAAAAGGTGTTTAACTTCACCAGAGAAATGCACTCAAGGCCTCATCCACATTTAACCTCCTGCATTTAAAAAAAAAAAAAGACAGTTTTCTTACTTGAATTGGACTGTTTTTAGTAATATGCCACATTTTTTTAATTTTATTTTCTTCTCTTTTTGTTTTTGCATCTTTCTTTTGTACTGTCCGAACTTATCTAATCCAAATAAAGATGATTTCTCAGTCTGTTTATGGCCGTTAATACTGCTGCACAAACGCATGTTTTCATTCATAAGACACACACACACAAGCTCAACGTGTGCGAATTCAAAAATATTCAGATTACAGATGAGAGCAGAAAGCAGAACAGTGTGTCTAAGAATGCACCCTGCTTCATGTGTGAATTTGAATGAGTGAGTTTTCATGTTTCCATCTATACCTTTTCTATACCTGGGAGTCTGACGGACTAATACAAACGCATGTAAATGCCAATCCAGTCATCGGTGAAGCGTCAGTCACGTAAGAGGCGTTTGACTTAATTTGACTTGATGCTCATATAGAAACAACATATACCTGGAAAACATTTACACTTGGAAAGAGGCACCAGTTCCTGAAGGACACGGACGACTGACATCTATTTTAGGTGAGGACGAATCCAACACATTTACTACAAACTCCCAAACTAATGGAGAGATTAAGTTGCATGTGTCCTACATTAAACTGGGCCTAGTGCTATTTACATACATTATTATTGCTATTTTGCATTTAATATTAAGCTGTAAGTCCTCAATTTTGTTATTCAAATCTTTTAACTTGTCAGTACATTAGTCATTGTGTAGAGGTGGGCGTGTCATTCGGTGTCTGAAGACTGAGTGTGTATGTGTGTGTGTTAATCTTCTTAAACTTTACACCAGTGTTGAAGTAAACATCATTATTATTATTATCAAAATTAATTCTCCAAAACTTAGCATTCCCACCATTACCATATTTAACCGCAGTTTGATGTATCTGATATTAGACCCTTTGTCTGTTACAGTGAGTTGGGTTTGTTTTTTTACCAGCAGTTTCACTTTGAGTGTTTTCAGTTCAATTTTGCAAATTCTTACTGTTTCCTATTGTTCTCTACAGATTCCAGAACAGAAACCAAAGTGGTGAAGGTGGCGCTGAAGGAAGCTGGCACCTCTGTGGACACGGAGGAACTGGGAAAAGGTGAGTATTCTCAAATATGAAACATAAAACGAATGGTGTTTATTCAGAGAGACCTTACGAGAGGACATTCAACATTTCACAACAACATGAGAGTCAACGTGAGGACATTAAAGAATAATTACATTTTGCGGTTTTGTCAGGCATTGAACAACCGATACACGGTGACCTGGAGGAAGCAGCCTGACATAAAGATCTTCCACAAAACAGGAGTTTTCTCACAGAATTCTGTCACAGCTGGTTTTTACATGGACCCTGTCAGTAACTTTTACTCAATACGTAAAATAATGTGTGTGTTTCATCTGGGAGGATCAGATTAGGTAAGTTATAAGTAGTATAGACACTTCAAAAGTGTCGTGTGTGTTGATTTGGGTATGAGGAGAGAAGAGAGTCAGAATTAAGATGCAAGTTTTCATTTGGTGGTAGTTCTTAATAGTTAAACAAAAAAATGACTTTAATGGTCTTATTAATCTACTTATTCCTTTTAATTTAATGTTTGAAACACTATTTTCACATTTTTTGTTTGTTTTGTTGTTGTATAGCTTGGCTAAATGAGGCCACAAATAATAAGTCTTGTATTCTTTATGAAGCTACACCGGATCGGTATCGCCGATACCAGTCTGAATTTTCCTCGGTGTCAGATCGGAAAGGAAATCGGTGGTTTCGAACACTTCGATCACTGGCGTCAGTGCTGGGCCAAGGCCAGGGATGAGCACGTTCCCTCCGATGACAAAGCAGGTTTTGTTTTGTTTTTGGTCAGGGCGGGAGTGAGCAAAGGCGCTCAGTTAAAAAAAAAAAAAATTGCGTGCGACTAAACGTAGTGCCGGGTGTATAGGCCAATGTAACTGTAATGAAACTGATGTAACTGCGCAGTGAGTTCTCTGGAAGGGGTCCTACCTACATACTAGGGGTCCACGCAAGGCACCTTTTTAAAACGTGTGTCTTGAAGCATACCTGGAGACTCCTCACACCAGTAAGTATCACTGATTCAAATTTATTCAGAAGATTCAAAACAACATCATGCCACCAGTCAGCACTGCATCCTGCAGACGCTAAGGGGATTTGGATATCAGATGGCGCCACATTAGTTTGAGTGTGATGACATCCTCCTCCAGTGCTAATAGCACGGACATACGATTTGGAGGCCAGGTCAACACCTTGACTCCCTGCGTCCATCAGCTATGATCCGACAAATAATTTAGCATTTTGTCTTCACATCAAGTCACCTGTTCATGGAAATTGAATTCACCGTAGCCTAACACAGCATTTATCTCAAGCAATGTCTAAGCAAATGCATCTAAACTGCAGCACAGTCACGAGTAGTGTACGTGACAAAGTGATGTAGGTGATAATCTACTCAAATGTGTTTCAATCCACAATGTTTTTTTTAGGTTAAGCTGCTGTGGGGAAACTGAAATCCATATCAGGAATAGATCATTTAAATGATCTCCTGGTGTGGCAAACAAATGTGGCTGACTGATCCTCAGCCTCTTCCCTTTAATTAGTCCTTATTTTACTTGCCAAAACAGATGGAAACTCGGCTCCAACCAAATGACTCTGTGCTCTGATTGGGCCGATGCTCACTGCACTGAGATCGTTAAGTTTTGACACAGAAGGAAAGGGGACATCAGTTCTTAAAGTTTTTTTGTCGAGACTGTTTGTGAGGCACCGGGGAGTGACATTTGTTTCCAGGTAAGGACAAATAAACACATTTCCTAACAAAAAGAAGCTCCACAATAGGATGTAAGGTGTAGATCTAGATGGTTCAGCTAGGGCATAGCTATTAAATTTAATAGATATTGATATTACTTGATAGAAGTTAGTTGCTTTATAGTCACCGTAGATACATTCATTAAAATTAATCAAATGTGTCATGTGAAATAATGTCAAATATAATATTTACTAAAACTATGGAAGAGTATTGGGGCCACCCATGAGAAAAAAAAATAAAGGAGGTAGTTTTTTTTTTTGATCATGCAGAAAACTTGGAGAAACAAAAGTAGAATTTTCAAGAAAATAGTCAAAATTTCGAGATAAAGTTGAAATTTCGGGGTAAGTCAGAGTAGAAGTTTACACCGGCAGGCACGTATGTGTATGGTGCTGCCGATACCTGTGGAAGGCAACAGTGTGGGACAATGTCCAGGCCACTGTTGACATGCAACAGTCCAATATATTATATCAGCAATGTAACTGTAAAAATAATCACAATACAATTTCATATTCTTAATGTTAATTATTAATTAAGCCCCAATACAGTAGTGCCGGTTTAAAGATCTATTTTCTACTTTATACTTTTTTCTCAAAATTTTTTCTTGAAATTATATTTTGACTTTTTCTTTTTCGAAATTTCAACTTTTTCCTCGAACACTCACAAAACGACTGATGACAAAAAAATATACATTTTTTCTCATGTGTGGACCTAATACTCTTCCGTACTTTTAGTTGAAACGTGGTATTTTTACACTTGTGCTTAAGACCTGATGACGTCTGCCACCACCACCAAAAAATAATAACGTCACAACATTTGTCAGTTCAAGTCTGAGGGGAGCTTCGCAGCAGTCCATCATGAAACGGGCGGCTGTTGTCATGGCGGTGGTCATGTCAGGTCAGTGAAATTCATTTGTTTTGTCAAATGTCTGAGCTTTGCGCTCGTTCTGGTTTGGGATAAACATCCAGGACATACGGACTGTGTATGGAAAACAGACAAACTCATAAATCTGGAAAACTGTAGTATCTTGGTGCCAGGTCTTAGTACACACATGCAGAGTCGGCCCTAAGCGCAGGCAGTATAGGTAGTTTTTATTTTGTATGTAGGTCCCAATGTGTATTGTAGGACATTATGCACATTATTGCACATAGTCTTTTGAGCAATACTCTAATTTCACTATCTTTATGTACATGTTTGCTGTACAACAATGCTAGATGATGTATTTGTTTTTTTTTTTGTGCACTCCATTTTTATTCAACTCTGGCTGCACTGGTCTCATCAGTATACTTTGTGCAATATCTTATTGATGGGGGTGGGGGCGCCAAACCGTCGCCTAGAGCGCCAAAATGACTGGTCCGCTCTGCGTACATGGTAGGTGTTTGTAGTACAGTACATTTAGCAGTTTACCCAGAGGAGGTAAATGAGTCAGACTGAAAATGAGGCAGAATCAGTATGAAAATACTGAAAGACTCCCTTGGAATCTGAATTTTGGAACCAGTTTTGTATCCCCAACCTTTCTTGATAGATAAATAGATAGATAATGTTACCCAGTTAACATGAACGTCTTTGTCATTGCTACAGGACTGTGTCTCCTGCCTGCCTGTTTTCCTCACGACTACATCATTGTACAGACTGAAAAGAATATAAAGGACGCTCGGGAGTACTGCAGAAATAAATACACTGACCTGGCTGTCGTACAAAGCAAGGAACATTTGGACAAACTCATGAAACTTACAGGGTTAAACTCCTTCTGGATCGGGCTCAACAGAGACACTGACGCGTGGACGTGGTCTCTGGAAGATGAGACCTATTATGGTGAAGGAGATACTAAGTTCCCCATGTGGGAAGACGGCTACCCCATAGACCACACCAACTATAAATCCTGTGTGATGATGGCCCAAAACGGAAAATGGAAGGATGATTTGTGTGGTAACATCCACAACTTCATCTGCTACAAAAATAGTATGTTTTTTTTGTTTGTTTGTTTTACACAAATAAGTCTCGGAAGCTGATGAAGCGACAGTTGTCAGTGCTGAAAAAGTCAACGTAACGCACGGTTAATGCTTACGGGTCAATTTGACGGCCCAGAACCTACGTAGACCCCAACGCCATAGCCTGATGTGCGGCTCGCCAGAAATGGAACTGACGCCGAAACAAAAATGTGTCAGTCCAAAAAGTCGATGCAAATAATTATCCATTACCTATCAATCACCTGCCTCTCCGGCACATAGACGGCGTAACTTACGCACGTCGTCTACACCGAGTCATATACACTCATGCGCTCGTCAGTGAGGCTCGCTCTGCAAAAGTCCAGTTCATTTTTGTTTCTATTTCAATCAAACAAATTCAAACAAGAAATACGACAATTGCGTAGACGGAGAAGCCGCTGGTCTGCGTTGGGTAGTTGCGCTTCTGGCGAGGTGCGCGTCACGCCGTTAGAGCCTGGGCTGACGCCACGGCCATGGCATCAAATTGACGCAGAAGCATTAGGCGTGCGTTAGCGCCTCACAAATGGTGCGATTTTAGGTCAAAATATTTGTCTGGAATCACTCAGTGTTTAAATATTTTTTAGGTACAGAGGGAACATCAGAAACTTCACCCAGCTTCATCCGTGTGAATACTCTGATGACTTGGGATGCAGCTAGGGCCTACTGCAGGAACAACTACATTGACTTGGCCAGTGTGAGGAACCAGACTGAGAATGATCAGATAAAGAACATGGCCAGCAACTCATGGATCGGCTTCTACAGGAACTCTTGGAGGTGGTCGGATGGGAGCGAGGATGTATTTGATAACTGGTTGCCTGAGACCCCTAGTTCTGACTTGGATGCTTCTTGTGTTGCTATCTACACTGGTAAATGGGCAAACTCTCGTTGCATAAACACGAGACCCTTTGTCTGTTACAGTGAGTTTTTTTTTTTTAACCAACAATTCCACTTTGTGTTTTCAGTTCAATTTTGCAGTTTGAGACTTCTTACCGTTCCCTGTTGCTCTCTACAGATCGCAGAACAGAAATGAAAGTGGTGAAGGTGGGGCTGAAGAAAGCTGGCCCCTCTGTGGACATGGAGGAACTGGGTGAAGAGATCTTGAACATGGTGAGGATTCCCAAATATCAAGCACAAACCGGACGGTTGATTCCGGAGAGGCCTTAAGAGTGAACATGATTCAAAATTCCGACTTTTAATTTTGCAGGTTGGTTATAAGTAGTTTATAACCCTTCAGGAACCTGTACGTGCTGAGCACTTGATGTTTTCATATTTCACAATAGATGAAGTAGTTGTAGTTTCCAGTATGTTGTAGTACTAGTATGTAATAACCCAACCTGTAGAGACAGTTAATATTATTAATAATAATAATGGCTTTGGGTGCATTGTCTTTAGTGGTGTTGAATTAATACATGGTGATAGTGTGACCTGCATTATATTTGTGAGTTTTGCAATTAATAAACACCTCTTTCTGAACAGCAGCTCCTGTCTGCATAAAAATCAATTAGGCTCATATTAGTTTAGTGTAGTCGCTGAACTTCTTAGGAAATCTACACCAATCAGGCATAACATTATGACCACCTTCCTAATACTGTGTACATCTCCCTTGTGCCCCCAAAACAGTTGTGACACCTTGTGACCTTTGGGTCCTATGGGTTGAGGGGAAGTGAAATCTGTGGATCATCCCACAGGTCAGTTTGGGGTCTAGTGAATTCAGAGGCCAGGTCAACACCTTGTGCTGTTTTTCATGTTTTCTGAGTTGGACTGCTCTGCGTGTCTGTGCCTGGTCTGGTCTATGTGGGTGGTGCATTTCTGAATAACATCCATACCAATGAATGCCACGTCCAAAAGTTTCCCAGCAGAATGATGTATTGTTACCTCTTACTGACTATGGTTTTAATGTTGTGGCTGATCCGTGCATGTTCCATATGATCGCGCCTGGCTGGCGTCTCAGTGACACTCCGGACTGACGCGCATGGATCGGCGTCACCGCCGCCCCTGACAGTGGGCGGGGAAGCTCACCGGAGGCAGCTGGGCTGCAGACGCGCACACGGTCCGGTGTGGTAACCTGTTCACCATGGTGCACCGCGCGCTCAGGTGCTTCCCCGTCGCGCTCGCACTGCTGCTGCTGCCGCTTCCGCCGCCGCACATCCAGCGGCGCGGCGCGGAGCTCGCGGTGGCGGCGGAGTACTCCTCCAAAACCGACCTGGACTACGAGTTCGGGGACTACCGCGGGAAGTGGTGCATCGACGACCACGGCTTCGTGTACGGCATCGGAGAGGTTTACTACCCGAGCCCCTCGGCGTGTCCGTGCACGTGCACCGTTGACGGCCCCGTGTGCGTACGACCCAAGTGTCCCCGCATCCATCCGCGGTGCACGCGGATCAGGTATAAGGCTTGCTGTCCGGTGTGTGAGGCTATGGCCAGAGTCTGCGTCTACGGGGGCAAAACGTACAGACTCCTAGAGGAGTTCAGGGTGAGAAAGATCCAAACTTCGCTCTCTCCCTTCGCATCATTCAGCGGTTCACCCGGATCCAACTATAGGCCTATTTATTGAGGCAGCTGCGTAATTGGCCGTGCGTCATTTGAGATTTACGCACAGCACCCAAATATTAGAAAAAAAAAATGGTTTGGGCTTTTCTTTGTACAAGAACAATTGAGAGGGCTGACATTACCCACTGCTTGATTATTTTGGCTGCATTATTGTCACTGCATGCTATAACCCGACGTGTGTATCTTGGGTGAGAGTGTGTTGTACTTATTCAACTTGTCTTACTTACTTTTATAGCTACTTTTTATTTTTTACAATGTTTTTTTATAGAGTTAGATTGTTGTTGTTTCCACAACAACGACAATAAAGCATGATTTCATTCATTATATGTGAAGCATTAAAGATTATCACTGTACAATTTTTGCCTAGTGTACTCTATTGTACTATTTGTACTAGCTGGATTACGCAAAGTGCTTCCACTTTTTTCCACTGCATGTTGTGCGTAGCTAAGCAGATTGTAATACTGTGTGGGACTTTGTTTTGTTATTTCATGGCATGGAAAAATAAATCTTAACTAAAAAAAAATGGGATACTATTTTGAGAGAGGACCACAGCATTAGGTGTTGGACTGGAATTCACAAAGGATTGTACATGCTTTTCGAAGGTTCTGCTCTGTAAAATGTAGGTAATTTAGTTTCTTTCAGCTCACTGTTTTGGTTGTAGCCCCTTAGCCCCCTTATCTGAGAGCTCTTATCATGAAATTCAAACTGTTTGCTTGTTTCAGCTGTCGAGATGTGAGCGATGCCGCTGTGAGGCCAACAGAGAGGTCTACTGCAGCATTTCGGACTGCCCAGCCCCTCACTGCGTCAACCCCACCTATGAGCCCAACCACTGCTGCCCCATCTGTAAGAACGGTAAGACCCAAATAGGGCAAAGTAACTTCTTTTTGTCCCGTCTGACTCTAATTCTTCAGCCTTACCCAGAAAATATTTGAACATCAGCCTTGCATGTATTTTGGGAGACTGCCATAAATATACTAGTCTAATTAATGACAAAAACCATCCATTTTTATGTCTGAAAGCTACTGAGCTCAATGAGTTGACATGTCCCTTCACTACCATGACACACTCCAGAGAACCAAGTGTGGATTAATCTGCAGTTGAAGATTGTCTTTCTTTCCTTCAGTTTAACAATTGTTAAAACTAAATCGCATCTATGATTCATTTAACTATAACTAAAGGCACCGCTCATTGCCTGGTTGGTAAAATGGTGGAGCATGGTGGTGGCAGCATCATGTTACAGGATGGTTTCTAAGTGGTCAGAGAAACCTTGTAGAGAAAAAGAACGTGCTGGAATCCTCAAGGCAAATTACTGCACAAAGATTGAAGGGGGCTAAATATTTGCTGAACCGATCATCAACATACACCAATCAGCCACAACATTAAAACCACTGAAACTAGAAGTTAATAACATTGAATACCTGTGGATGTTACTTAGACATGTACCACTCACCAAGACTGGACCAGATACAATGTTACAAATGGTTTTGTAACAACCACAAAAACAAAACATGAAAAACAGCACAAGGTGTTGACCAGGCCTTTAAAGGCCTGTGACCATTCTCTGATGAGGCTCAAGGAATACCTGCACAATATTAGGAAGGCGGTCGTAATGTTATGCCTAATCAGTGTATATTGCATAGAATATGGAATATTATGGAATGACATACTGGTCAGGATGCAGTAAGTTAAAAAAAAATGTAAACAGCTTGTTGATGGTATCATTGGCATCCCTCATTCACAGATGGGGGTTCCTTTACTTGGCATCCGTCTGTAAAACAATTACCCACACCAGTCAGCGGGAGCGCAGGAAGTACAGTTCATCTGATGCCAACCTATGACGCAACAAACCAAACCATCTGTCCCGCTGTCTGTCCAGCAGAGGAGCAGTAAAAATAGACAGCGCAACTTAACTGCAACTGCCATAAGTTGGCATGGGCGGCACAACTGGGAGGCAGTCCGCATGTTCCTGCTCTCTGAGGGGTCACACAGTATCATTTTTCCTTTTCAACCTCTCCATTATAATCTTTGAATAAAGCAAGGCGTAAGAGCAGGGGTATTATCGTCTCCGCTGCTATTCCTGTCTCAGTGGTCAATCCCACCAATCTCTCAAAGGGACTTAAACGCCAGTGGCAATAAAAGCATGCGTGACATAACAGGGATGGCTCTGTAACCTGGGGGTGGAGTGACGCAACCAGCGCTGCATTGTGAAAACACGCAATGACAGCTCCACTACTATTGTGTATGGAGCACGAGGACGAAGTTATGTAATATCATGCCATCGTGATATACACCGATCAGGCATAACATTATGACCACCTTCCGAATATTGTGTAATGTTGTCTCCCTTGTGCATCCAAAACAGTTGTGACTCATCAGAGAATGGACATGGGAACTTCTGAGGTATGGTGTCTGGTGACAGATCGTTGTTCGTGGGGGGTTTGTGGGTCCTATGCATTGAGGGGAGGAGCCACTGTGGAGGCTTGTCCCAGTGAATCACACTTGACGAGTTTGGGATCTAGTGAATTGGGAGGCCGTTTTTGTATCAAAAACCCAGCAGCTGCTGCCATCAAGGAGTCATTGCTTTGGGGTAGGGGTGTCTGGTCTGGTCTAGATGGGTGCTACATGTCTAAGTTACATCCACATGAAGGCCAGGTCCTTGACAAAGCACTGAGGTTGAGCAGTAGGCCTCTTACATAATCCCGTAAATCTTAAAATGATATATATAATGTATTCCCCTGTCCGGCACCCAACGATATCTTTGATAAAGCCTATAATACAAGATGTTGTGGTAAATTCTGTTGACCTAGGCCTAAGCTATAGCCTGCCCGTAACTATGGGTAGCTGTGTAGTGGAAATACAATTCTGGCGACACAGATTCACCATTATGATATAGACTCTACCGTCTGCCCTGTCCCTCTAGGTCCCAACTGCTTTGCCGGGAGTAGGGTGATCCCAGCGGGAGAGCGCGTGGACATTGATGAGCGCACCGTATGCTACTGCACCTACCGTGATGGGACGTGGCACACCCACCCCCAGGCCACCTGTGAACAGCGCCCCAAAGCTGGCCCAACTCAGAGCACCCGCACCGAGCCGCCCAAGGACGAGGACACCAGAGGTAGAGGGGGAAGGCCGTTTATTCCCAGACTGGATTTGATACCTTGAAAACCGGTCAATGTCTAAAGCAGGGGACACACAACAAAGACTGGGGATCGCGCACTTCACAACTGACGAGGGATCATAGACTACATCATTTGGCAAACCATCAAAAGCCAAAACTCTCTCAAGGGTGTTTGTTGCGGTATGCACTGCAAGCAACAGTATACAGGCACTCCTGCCACAACCCGATTAATCACTCCTCCATGTCTGTAGTTCAGGTTCGCTGTGTCTCCACATTGTTAGGACATTCCCGCTGCTTCCTGTCGTCTTCTGGCGCCACTTCCTGTGTCCCACTCCCTCTTGCAGTTGGGTTGCTAATCACTTCACACTGCTGGCTTGCTTCCAGATTTGACTTAAGAAATCAAAACATGTTTGGTTGACTGAAGTTGGGTCAAGTGCCAACTACCCATGCCCAACTGAGTGCAGGCTGGTGCCAACTTTACCCAACTGGGAATCGTGGGGAAAGTGTGTCCTCAAGTTTACAGGTACAATATAACCCATTAACACCAACTCCCAGAATCATCTTGCTTACGTTTATGCAGAAACCGGTTGGGTGCAGAACTATTCTTAGTAAACTTGTTGGGAATTGAGGGGTTGGTTCTCTCTATTTGGGAAATGGAAGATGCAGGAGTCAGGAGTTGGAATAATCTCTGAAAAGGCACAAACAGTAGAAAATAATCCAAAATTGGCTCACGTAGCTCCTTTGTAGTTCCTATTTCCAATAAGAGTCTAAAAGGTTACAGGTAAATAGTATGATCTTAGAGGAAACTGTGGAAATGTGGATTGGTTTTCAAGGTGGTACTCTGGTTCCGTGGTCCTAGACCGAACCGTTTCAGCAACCAGAACTTTTCAGATGGAAAAGCAGTAGAGCACAAAGACAAGGTACGGCTCGGGTAAAAATCCACCTACAATGTGGCGTTTCGCAAATCTTTAAAGAAACTGAACCACTTAGGTTATGATCAGAACAGCTCGGCCTTGATGAAATGGAAGTAAAATTGTAGGACAATTGGATCTGGCAGCATATTTGGTGTCGTCCACTTGGATGTTTGTACGCTTGGTTCAGCCCAGCACTCTCATCCAAACTGACATGTCTTGACTTTGCGTCAGATTTGACTCAAAGTATTTAACTGATGCAATCTGCAAATAAACTGTAACAAACTCCAGGAAGTCCCTGGGGACTACCTCCAATTTGCTTAAGGGACAAATACTTCAACCTCCGCTCAGTAATTGGTTTTAATGAAACATTTATACAACATTATCTAAAATAAGGAGTCAACAGCTTTCCCAACCAACGCTTCATTCTCTCAACCAGCTTCGTGAGATTACAACTGAGCTTTTTCCAGCAAGTCGTTAAGAAATCGTTGGCCGATTCTACGACTCTTCCCAAGCTTAAATCCATACACCCATCTTGCTGTGTTCTACCGGGGAGCATGACGGGAGCCGGTAAGAGTGCCAGGGTGTGGTAGATGAAGGTATCAGCGACAGAGGGTCGACACGGGTTCGATGCAGCTGGTCGCCTGGTTGCTCTCCGCGGCCCTGCTGGTTTCCGTCTGCGTGCGGAGAGAGGCCAGGAATTACCACGTAGACTAGACGGAGCTGAAAATTACTGGGCAGTGGAATATCTACACACACACCCTGAACAGATGGGAGTATGTATATGTAGTGCATGCCAATTAGCTTGTCAGCCATGTTACATACTGTACATGACTCATAGTCCTGTTAGTGCCATACTTTTGGAATGTTATCTTACATTTAAAAAGAAAACTCTAAAAGGTAGTTACCAGACCTTGTATTGCCTACTGTTGAACAGGTCACGTCCCTTTTCATGACGGCATCTTAACCAGGATCTAATACACCAGTGGCTGATCTTTAGTAGTGATGGCAAAATCGAAACAGTGTTTTGGTCCGTACCGAAACTTAGGCAGAACTTGTGATTCAAAACGCTGTTCCAAGGTCTGTTTTAGAAAGACAATGTTGGTTTTGAAACATCACAGTGGTCTTTCAGTAAAACGCAAGTCAATATGCAATGATTGTTATCCCGTTACTAAAATGGAATAGTAAATGAAATACTACCATTACACAATATGAAATGTCTATTATATGCAAAATCTCTAATTTATATATATACTTAATAATTTGTCTTTCCCTGATTGGCTGCTGATTCATCCCCATACGCCTCAAACATTTTAAAGCCTTTGCAACGTGCTATTTGTTTGCGAAGACTTGAGTCTCTGCGTGTCTTTTAGTGAGCGTCCTTTTGATTTGAGACCAATTTGAAATAGATGGTAGTAGAAAGTGTCCCAAGTCACCTGTCTTGGAACACTTCGACCTCTTTAAGGAGCTTGAATTTAAATGTATTGCATGCAACAGCTTGCATTTTGTAATAATACCGCTAAAATTATATACAAACACTGATTGAAAAAAAAAAAAGATCCTTTCGTACAAACGATACTGTAAACCCAAACAAAACTAAACAAACCACAATCTACTGTTTGAGTGTTGTTTTAAAATTGGCCACCAGATGTTTCGAATGTTCCAAAGATCACTTCCTTTTTCTCACTTATTCCAAATGATTTGTTCTCAAGGTTTCGTTTCTGACATCCCTAGTATTTAGTGGTTTAACACTTAGCCATAGTCTGAATGCTTTTCTCATCGTCTTCAATGTCTAGTTAATGGTGAAGAACTGAACAGTGTGTTATTCCCAAGAAACAGGTAGTGAAATAAAAGCCTTCAGATAATCCAACAATGCGCCATCCTGTGGTTGTTCTAAGGCAGTGCAGCAATGTCAAACACTCCAGTGATGTTAAATTTAGTAGAATGCATTTGAACATGTAGACTGTGTAGACTCGTGAAGGCTCATATTTGTGTCCCGATATCCTCTAAACAAGAATGTCTTAATAAAACCAGGACGACAAGCGGCTCGATTGACAGTTTTTATTGAAAACAAACGAGGTGCAGGGTCCAGCTCAGGCTATGCTGCCAGCGTTGGAGGCAATCCTGGGCCACAGGTCAGCGCACTCCTTGGCCACTGGGCCTGTGATGGCTGATCCTGCAAATGCAAGCAAATACAAACATTTAGTTCCTACTCTGCATGTTTTTATTTACAACACAGTTAAAATTAAAAATCCTACTGCGTGGAAGTCCTGACTTGTATTAAGATGATTAACCTGGGCTGTATGTAGTTCATTTTTAAGGTTGTCTCATCCCTGATTGAGATCAGTCAGCCACAGTTAGTCGCTGCCGTCTCACCCACAGTGATGAGTTCAATTTTCCCTTCTACGACAACTCACCCAGCCACTGACCAGACAAAGCAAGTGCTTTTTGGAAGGGGGAATATATTCCTATTGGCCTACTACTTACTTAATGACCCTGATGTACAGACAACAGTGTAATGAGAACAGCTACTGACGGACTCAGTGCAGCATCAAAACGAACCCACCTTTCATTTCTCCTTTGTTGTTTACTATGACACCCGCGTTGTCTTCAAAGTAGAGGAACACGCCATCTTTTCGCCGATACGACTTCCGCTGCCGTATCACCACCGCAGGATGCACTGTGGAGAGGGGCAGAGGGGTTCAGTGGAGCTCGCGCCAAGCCTCCAGCATGCACCGCTAACCAGTATGTTTGGCTCGCACTGAATAAAATGATGCAGGACGTCCAAGTTAAAAGCTAATGTAGAATGTCAATACAGTTCTGTAATGTCTTGGCGTCTCCTCTTGCAGCAATGACTTATTGAACGATTCCTGTTTGCTCATTCTCCATCCTCCTTACCCTTCTTCCTGAGCTCTGGCTTGCCTTTCTTGACTGTGGCCATCACCATGTCACCCACTCCTGCAGCAGGCAGACGGTTCAGACGCCCCTTGATGCCCTTCACAGAGATTATGTAAAGGTTCTTGGCACCTAAAAGACGACGAGATCATCAGCAAAGACGGAAACTACTACAGGGGAAGGTGAGATGGAAACTTTATCAGCTTGTCTCATCCCTGATTGAGATCAGTCAGCCACAGTGGGTCGCTGCCGTCTCACCCACAGTGATGAGTTCAATTTTCCCTTCTACGACAACTCACCCAGCCACTGACCAGACAAAGCAAGTGCTTTTTGAAGGGGGTAGAAAAAAATAAAACGTTCTAACCCAGAGTAAGTGTCCCAGCGTAAATCAAAATTAAGAAGTTTACTGCCTTGTCAGGCAAAGCTGAAGCACTCAAGTCTTTCTTAAGTGGTGAGAAATTACAGAAAGTACACCTCCATTTTTCATGTTTCAATTTTCTTTCCCCTAGTTAGTTTTGCACAATTTCTAAAATTTTAAATGTAGGAATGGAGTTGATTGTTTGGAAGTTGCCAGCAACAGAACACATACAATCACTACAATTATGCCAACCAATTTTAGTCTCTTACATATTGAGTTTTGAGGTGCTTTTAAATCCTAAGTTGAAGTAATTGTGATCCTGAACCAACTCTTAATATAATCAAACCATGTGAGTTTATCATCAGGACGAACAAAATTATTTCATCAGACGCTGATAATTACAATACACTGACTGTATAAATATGGGGGTACTGCTCCAAAAAACTGAAGCCTAAACAAGTAGAGCTCCCCCTGGTGTCTGGATGCAGTACAGGTCATGACCTCCATGTTTTAGTTTGGACTTGGGCCAAACTAAAACATGGTTTCAGTCTTTTTAGGTAGTTAAAATAAACTATGTTCGGAAGTAAATTTTTCAGATACGTTTTGTGTTAGTTATTTCACTAAACCACTTGGTAAAGCAGCCTCATGGGACCATGAGAGTCGTAAAAAATATTTTTTAAAAGTGAGTATTTTAGATAATCCACCATTTCCTTACAACTGGTGGAGGTAGAGCAGATAATTAAACGAAACACGAATGAGTCTGGAGGAACCGTGGTTGGGTCATCGACTCTGGCTCCAGATTCAAAAGATGGCACCACATGTATCCAACATGGCTTCAGTTTGGCCAATGCAAAGTCTATGCTACAATACCAGAGTTATCTTTCATGCATCTCAGTTATGAGGCTACTTCCGAAACACACAAACCGTCAATCCACACCAGGAGTCCACTGTCAGTGACTCATCAGCCCATAAGAACAGGTTAGATGTGAAAACTATTGCCTTAACAAATCTGCACCACCACAAAGACTGGTTGAAGCTTACCTGTGTTGTCGGCGCAGTTGATGACCGCTCCCACTGGGAGACCCAGTGAGATGCGGAACTTGGCTCCAGATGAACCACCACGTCCTGTAGGGAGACAAACATTTAATAAGAACCAGCTTCACATGACAAGTCAGACACAAATACTTTACCTACAGTAAAAACAGATTGCGCAGACTTGCACACTTCAACATTTAGACCCACATGTGACAAACGTACATTGACGTGTGAACAGATTCCAACATTCAACACATCTTTACTTTCCACAACACAAACATGGCCATCTTCAATTAAAGTTAACACTCAAAGTAAACCTGAAGACACATGATTTCTACTGACCTCTGACAACACATGTCACTAGACTGTCATGACATAACAGATGAGGCCTTGAGAGTTTACATCAACTCCACAATTGCCATTATATGCATCATAACAGAAATGACACCATCATCAGTCCTAAATTATTTAAATAGAAAAATGACTGAAAATGTGTGAAGCTGTCCAGGTAGCAACACCAGGTAGCAGGAAAATGCCATTTTCTCTTCAGAGGAAGCTTAGTTAACACGTACATCACATGAATAATAACTATAAGGCTATAGGCGATAATTCGTCAAGGATTTTCTTTCACCTGCGCTATTATTCTTTATTTTAAACACAACTATCCACGACTTAACTTGTGCTACCTAAGAGCCGGTGCTACTTAGCCTCAGCAGCTAAACTTGACTAGCATAGTGACTAAACTGAGCGGACCCACCGCTTCAGACACATTAAAATACACGGCAATAACCAAATAAGAAATAAAAATGTTTTAACATAACAGCTAGCACAATATTAACGTTTCTGGCCTCACATCTCTACCAGCTTCATGCCTTCATGGCGCCGTCAGCGAACCACGGCTTCCGCCAGCTAGCAAGCTAAAAATGCTATCGTTCAAAAAATGGCAAATTGTTCACATAAATTCAAAAATAGCCACGCGAATATATCGTCTTTACCTCTCTACCACACGCAAGTAACATTTTAAGTTTCGATGGCTCGTGAAAAACAGCAGATGAATGTGGATTTGACAAGGTGGCTTTCGTACCTCTCTTAGACATAGCTGCGGTAGGGAAAGAGGGAGGGGAGAGAAAGGAATTGTGGGATATCGAGTCGAGCAGAAGTCCTTCCGGGTCGTGGTGATGAGACGTTCAGGGGCTGTCGGAAACGCTAGATGACGTTTACTATTTATGACATAAAGCGCAATTTATACAGATACTAGGACTGAAGTTTTGTCGTAATATATGTAGAGATTACATTTATCATTTAAAGTTTGTCATTATCCATTTCACCTATTTTTTTATCGCTCACCAGTGAATTACTAAAGAGCACCGACAAGGTGTCACAATGCGGTCTCTACATAACGATGCCTTCAATGACATTTTCCTGAATACAGCTGTAAAAGAAGTGCAGGAAATTACAGTGTTATGGGGTACACTGATTCTGATGATTGTGACAAATGAAGAACAAAATAGTAAAAAAAAAAAAAGATGCAGATAACATTTAAAGCTCTGTTTATTACCAGGTTTTTACATGTGTTTGGTGGTTAAACGTCTTTATATAACTAGAATAGAAACTGAGAAGTTTATTTTACACTGTTACGTTTATAAAAGTCGCTGTAATTTTAAACTGTTCTTGTATTCGTCCACTGAGTTCTGTGCGGGGCGTCTTTTCAGCGCAACCATCCAAACCGGAACCTCCAAAGGAAAAGTAAGTGTGTCTGCCAAACTTTCTAGTATGTCAGCACTTTAATCCCGGGCAATAGACACAGAAGGTAATTCCATTGTTCCCCTAAAAATACTCTCCAGGATGTCTGGACTTTCAATTCATGGAAACTTTACGAGTATAGATACAATGTTTTTGTTTTTGTTGTTTGTTTGTTTTTTTTTTTTATGTATATTTTCTCGGTGTTCTATTCTTAACTCATCCATTTTTAAATGTTACAGACTGTAATGTTATGTATTTAGATGTCAGAGAAAAATATTGTGCTGTAGAGCTGTATTCATTCCACTGTATTAACCATATAGATTAATAAAATTAAACTTTAAAGATTAATATATAATATAGACAGTGTATATATATAAAACAGCTTTCATGGTAGGTAACTTTAAAGTCTGATCTGAACACTTTTTTTTTCCAGCAGGTGTTTTATCCCTTCACTTGAATTACACTTCGCTGGTAATCCTGAAAAATATAAATTATTTCTTCTCGGGTTTGAGGCCTGCCAGCTGTCGTGACTCCCAAAATGCAGAGTCAGGGCAGCCTGTAAGTTGAATTATGAATGAACAGATTGCTTTTATAATTAATGTTGTCTTGAATTTCATCTGGCGAATAAAAGTTTATGCTACGTCACTGTTTTTCCTGGCTTCATCTCGGATGAGGAACATGATATATTTGTTTTTCCTTTGATTAAATAAGGGTGGCCGGACACATCGTGTGAATTATGTTTTATTTGAGGAGGAGATGAAGTATTATTGTTTATTAAGACAGTTACAGCCGCTCATTGGGCGCCTGTAGCAGCTAACGGCGTCTAGAAATTAACCCACGTTCGCCCCGCCCTTTCTTGTTTGTGATTGGTCGAGCCGCCCTCAATCAACAAATCCTGCCTTTTTATTGGTTATCGCACTCAACCCCCTTTAAACGCTGGCAGGACGGCCGACGAACAGATTTTTTTTTTTTTTTTTTTTTTGGAGCGGACTTTCAACGGAGCGAGCGTCAGCGCTGGAAATAATGCTGTAGTCGTCGCCACTGATTCAGTTTGCTCGACAACACTCCGCGGATCATGGAGCCGGAGGAAAAACCAAAATATGGTAAATATTTACAGCCCGAAGCGCGTTTAACTCACACGCGTGAATGCGACTAGTTTGACTTTTAGTTTAAAGCGCCTCGTGTATATTGTCAGGGAAGGTTTGGGGCAATGTCCCAGTTTGTCCCGTGCCTGTTCTCCAGTTGGTGCCACATTCCTCTGACTGGTATGCGCACAGCTATGTAACGTTATAGCTTATTAGAAAATAACTCGCACACTGGTGGGGGCGGCTGGGAGGTTAGTTGCCCCAGTTTCCCCAGTTTCCCCTCGTTCGTTAGTTCGGTTTCTTTTTCCGGACAAGTCAGACTAGTAGTTTGCAATCAAATCGCGTGTTGTGCCCGAAATAGCATGTGTTGAGTTTCCTGGTGGCGCGTGTGAATGATAAACAACCGCGACAGTCTAAGTGTGAAGTCTGTGTAAAGGTTGTAGTATTCACCATTTGTTGTTGTTTTCACTTGGTATGTGAGGCTGTCATTTGTATTGAAGTTGTGTTATTGTTGTTATTTTACATGGTTCCAGCGTTTTTTAAAGATTTAGTGCAGGACAATACGTCATACACCGATCAGCCATAACATTATGACATGATACTGTGTATGTCTCCCTTGTGGCTCCGAACCAAAGCTGTTCTGGCTCTTCAGAGACGGACACGGACCTTCTGGGGGAGGCCTGTCTGTGTTTTCGAGGGGAGGTGACTTGATGAGGTCGGAATCTACTGAATTTGGACGTTGACTTCTCCCCGTCTGGTTTTAATGTTATGGCCGATCGGCGCGTGTGAACGCATTTGTTTTCACTGCTGGTGTTTTTTTTTTTTTTTTTTTTTTTTTTTTTTTTACAATGTAACACGAGACCAGGGGGAGCGCGTTTCATTGAGAAACGGTGACTAATGAGTGATTTACAGGCAGATATTTTAGGAGGCGTACTTTCCAGTCAATAGCCTTTTTTTTTTTTTTTTTTTTTTTTTTTTTGTTGTTGCATCTCATTCTACCCGCGTCTAGTTTCTGCAGCCTGCCGACAAGAGGAAGAGAAAACAATGATGCGGAGAGACTTCACGGCCGCTTCCTCCTCCCTCCTCTTCTCCGCACACTCCCTTTTCCACTCAACTTGCCACATGATTCACTAATTGATCCACTTAACCAGCCCTCCCAGAAATGCAGCGTCGTCTGTGTGAGCTTGTTGGTTGGCAGAAGCGGTTTCTCAACCATCGTGACACTTTGTGCGCAGAAATGCGTGCGGGCCTCGAGAAGCTGTTATTTCTCAGCGATTCCAGCTAAGAAACGGAGAGAAGAAGTTTGACAACCTTACAATATTTCCAAACTAACTGCAGGGATCTACCGCAGTTTTACATGTTGGAGTAATTTCAGCCCGAGGAACCTCAATGACAGGGCCCTGAAGCAGCCATGCCCTGGTTCTGGTTCAGTATAATTATAAGCCATGTTTAGGAGGATGGTTTGAAATTTGATCCCGGTTTGCTTCCAGTTTCTTAAAGTTCCTGCGAACGCTACATTTCCACATTCACTTTTAGCCCTTTTTCATTTGTCCTCAGCTTTGTTCCGGTAGATTCCCTCCTTAGAAACAGATGCAAACAAGCCATCCGTTTCCATTTAAAGTGAAACCCAAATAACATTTTTTGCTAACAGTCTTGGGATTCTGCCAAGGCATGTTAAAGGCAGTGTGAGACTGATTACTGGTTATTAAGGTCAGGGTAAATGAGGTTGAGAGGAAGAAGAGACACAAACGCAGAGTAATCGTCTTTTAGTAGATAAGATAAGGCTTCGACATCTTTTATGAATTTGCTCCAGCACTGCCTTGGAACATCTCTGTACCCATGTGGGAGTGACTGGAAGGTGACAGACAGATGATTAAGACGAAAAAACAATTTGCTTCCTCTCTTCTCCTGTCGTTTTCTCCTGGTCGGTGGCTTTTGTCTGATGAGCTGGCGAAGTGTTGGTTTCACTGTGTCGTATGTGTGTGGCTCACAGGAATAGCCATACTGCGATGCAGAACAAGAGATAAGACTTAGAGATAGAAACAGGCGTTCCCCTGAGAAAACACATTTAGAAGTTGTCGTGACAAGAAACCATTGTGGGGAACTACAGCATGACCTTTCTAGGGAACATGTTGGTTAACTTACTTCCAATAATCATTCGTTACACAGAGTCTCTCTCTGTGAAATAAATTTTGTTTCGCAGTGACTTTGTGACCTGCCTTTGAACTAAACACATCCAGGGACTCCATAATAGTAACTAATCACTATGGAGCTCCAGCCTCCTGAGACTATATTAAAATATTAAAATAAACAGTTTTATATTTTCTTTATATTGTAACATACAGTGAAATAATCCCCGTGCCCACATATGAGGACACATATTTTTTTATACTTCTTAAATCCCTAAAATACTTATCCTGAAAATGCATACCAAATTAGAGCTCAGGTGTCAGGAGGCTAACAAGAACTATGTGCCTTTGGGGTACGTACCTTTGGGGCTAAGCTAATCTCTCAGTGGTTTAAAGTCACAGGGTTGTGTGGTGGCAGCACGGTGGACTCTGTGTTAAGCCCTTTTGAGGTGTTGTGAGCCTAAATGATTGAAACATTGGTGAAAACCCAAAAGATATGCCGCATACTACCTACTGCTGTTGGCTAGGCTAGTTAGCTGGTGTCTTCTTGTTGGTTGCTAGCTGGTAGCTGACTGCTAGCCTGCTGGTCGTCTTTTTTTATTTAGTTGGACTGGATTTCTAAATGTGTTTTGCCTCGGGTCTATGTCACAAGGGATTGTAACATCCTATCCCGTGTATTAATGTATATAGTAAATGTCTTGTTCAAGGCTAAAGTTAAGAGTTTACTTTTTTTTTTAGGTTGACAGTTGTGCAGCTGGTGCTTACCTCTCTAAAGGTGCTTTTGTGTTGGGTTGAAACTAAAATGTATCCCAAAAATAGAGTCCTAAGAACCAGCATCGTCCTCACTTCCTTATCAACGTCACAAGTACTCCAGAACGTCGACTTTCTGTAATGACAGACGTGTGAAATATAGGAAGTGTAGCTGGTATTTACCCTGGTGATTACCGGGATGAAGACTGTGGGAGTCGCTGGATATTCCTGCTTATTAAAGGATTTTTATATCTTGGGAGCCTCAGACGGCCTCGTCTCTGTGAAGGTTCTCAGTCATCCAGTTATGAGAGTTTTGAGAAGACGTTTTGCCGCTCATCATGGCTTGTTTATAGGGAAAGTTGTTAAAAGACAAAAGTATCGGTAGACTGTGTTATTGGCAACTAGTGGCACCAGCTTCTGGTTCTTACAGAAGCAAATTGGCAAGTTTCTGAGGTTCCTATTTAAAGCTCAACCTTCCACCAGTCTCTCAGGTGAAACGTCCTCTCAAAACTCCTTTTCCTTTTTTAAAAACTCAGGCTGACTCACTTGTTTGCACAGCTGATGTTGTTAAATGTATACCGTATAGCAGCAAATATAACAACCAGCCGACCATTGCTATAAAACCTGCTGCCTGCCACTACTTTACGTGTTCAACCACACAACGTACAACTTCATTCCTGAAGATTTACTGTGAAAATGAGCCAAAAAATATCCCAATAACGTGAATAATATAAGCCGAATATGTCCGTGTTTTCTGGATGCACTTATCCGGCGTCGTGCTTCCTTTATAACTCCAGAAATAGACGTGCACTTTGACTTTAAGCGCTCCACGCCCTGTCCGTAATGAAAGACATGTGGGAGATACACAGGGAGGGCAGCTTACTGCTTTGTCCTCGGTTTATATAAAGGTTATTTTTGCTCAGTTCCTGAAGCATTGGTGGGGGTGGCTAGCAGTTGGTAATAGATTCTGTGATGTTTGGAGCAGGTTTACCGGATATTGCCGTATGTAAATAATTAAGGAGGAAGGGAAAGTAAAGTAGGGAGGTCCAGTAATGTCAGGAATTAATCTGAGGACTCATCTTTGGAGCGAGGATTTTGTAATAATTTTGTAAAGAATTACCCATTATTATTATTATTATTATTATTATTGTTAATCACAAGGGAAATTAAGTGTTCAGAATAAAGAGCAATGTAGGTAATAAGAGTATATAAGAATAAGTAGACAATTAGAATAAGAATGCACACATACATGTAAAAATAGGAGTAGAAATGAATGTGCATTCTGAGTTGTTGCTCTATAGTAGCATTGTAGAATAAGGAAATCTCTACAAGTGTAGCACAGGCCTCTTTTAGGGAACAGGGATAGTGAGTAAATTTGGGTCCATTGTGGAGATTTCAACAGATTAGATCAGTTTCGGGACAAACAGATGAGACAAGATAAAAGTTTACGTGACCGTTAGCGTGTTGCACAAAAGTTTAAGTTTTCTTGTTGCACAAACGTTTAAGAGTTTGCGTGGTATCCGCGGTCAGACGTATAACTCAATTCCTTCCTCATAAATAACAGTCCCCGTTATGTAACTTCTTGAAAGGATTTTTTTTTTTTTTTATACAGGAAATCACAGAGAAGCTCTTGTGCTGCAGCAATGACCCAGAAAATAAGACTCAAACTGGATGGAAACTTTCAAACATTCCAAATTTCTTTCTTTATTTCTTTGAGCATCTGTCAAAAACATTTGCAGCTTTCAAGTCTGTTTGCAGACTCTTTGTTGAAGCGTTTAACGCGCTTGCCGATTGCGCAGAACGGAGAGGGATCCAAGTCACGGAGGCGCCAGGAAAAAAAAAGAAAGAAAAAAAATAGTTTTCCCCCATTTCCAGTGAAGTGTCGCAACAAGATGGAAAATAAATTTCAGTTCCTTTGCTATTTGCACTTCACCAAATGATTTATTTTCGCCCGGAGTAGCGTTTGCAGGTGTTTGCAGAAGTAAATAACCCCACAGCAGCAGAAGCAGCAGCAGCAGCAGCAGCGACACAAAAGCAACCACCAGGGGGCAGCATTTCTACTCTTTACCTGCACACACATGTTTCTGATAACGTCTGCTCCACTTCTGCTTCACATGTCCACGCCTCCTCCTCCTCCTCCTCCTCCTGCTGGAAGGGTGCACTTTCGTGTGCAGCAGGGAGGCTGTATTTTGTTGTGAGACGGAGTGGGAGACCCGACAAGACAGTGGCATTTTTTGTGAAGGGGGGAGGAGACGGAGCGGGAGATGCGCAGGTGGAGCGCAGATTGGGCAGTGGTTGCAGGGTAAACAAAAGAGAAGGAAGGGAAGTGGGAGGTTAGGTGGAGCTTCCACCGGCTTCGAGGGCCATTCAGGGGCAGGTTGGACTGGTTTGTGCCTCCACTGTACCTGGATTTTGCTTTCAGTCTTTTAGAAGAGCGAGAGACACGGAGGCTGAGGAGAAAGGAATCGAGGTTTTAGTGGACGTTTCAACGTTTGGCCCGAGAAGGAGTTTTTTTTTTTCAACATGCCTGAGGACGGAGAATTTTACGGAAAGCATGGTAACTGCGTTATTTGTTTTATAGTGAGTGGCAGGGCTTTTAAAAACAAAAAGACGAATTGTGTAACTGGGTGAAACAGAGGCGGTGGTATCGGTATGCAAACGCTTCAAGGTTGAAAATAGGTGTGTTTGTGTGGGACCTGCTGCTGCTGCTGCTGACGCCAGGTTTGTTGATTACACAGGTGTGTGAACGCAGGGCGCACTTTTATCGGTGTTTGTGTGGAGATAATCAAGAAAGATAAAGCACAATAAAACCGAATTTATGCTTATCTCTGGTTACCGCGTGTCCACTAAATGGTTTCTTTTCTTGGTTGATAGTTGAGTTCAAACCTGCCTATGTTTATTAAATTATATCAAACAGTAGTTAAACTTCTCCAAACTCAGAGCAGTTGCACAACATTTAAGTCCAACGCAGGAAGTTGTGGGTTCTCTAGCAGATACATACAGCAGCATCACCCATGACTTCATGCACGATGAACACGCAGAAGCCACAGAGAATGTCGTGTTTTTTATTTGTCTTAAACGCTTTTCAGGCCGAGGACCCGAAACTGATGGAGAGATTAACGAGGGACCCTTTGCCTACTATATGTGTTCTGTATTAAACTCAGAATAGTGCGTGATTGCAATCATGTTAATGTGTATTTAAATACATTTAAATTTGCGGGGTCAAATTTAAATATATATATATGTATATATGGTTGTGTCAAATCCACCAAAGCTTTTGCAACCTCCCCCACCCCACGGGTCACGGACGGACCCGCCATTGAAGACCTGTGATGTGTTTGGTATATATTAGGTGTCGAGTTCCAGTGCCACATAGAAGCCATGTTGTCAGTTTAAATAGGATTTCCATGTCGTGTGTTTTCACCCAGATCATCCGTGAGTTCAGATCTTGATAAAAACTTGAGCTGTATGCAAAATGGCACCAGCATGGCACTGTATGCGTTTGTAATATTCCAACTTTACTTTGCTTTCATTGGCATGAATCTGCAGGATTTCTGTCCATTCTCTCTATCCCAGCTAAAACAACACGATTTCTTCCCACTCCAATTCTCCTTTTGCCACAAAGACGTGTTATTACTGACTCACCCGTTAAAATGCACGACAGTAAGTGATATAGGACGTTTTAGCCCATTTTTCACGCGTAGTCACCAGGGAGGAATGGTTTGACGTTGCCAGGCGCGTCTCGCCTGGAGGGAAAACTGATCCGAGTAAATAGTGGGTGGAAGACGGGGGCGTGCTGCTCATTAACCTCAGATTCCCTTGTGGAATAATGCGACGTGAACATTCGTCACACTGCAAGCTCTCACTGATCAACGCTTTCTTTGATGCAGGCGAGCCGAGGAAGTACGATCCCAGCTTCAAGGGTCCGATTCACAACAGGTGAGACACACGTGACTTTTCCCTGAGCTTTTACACTGTTTCAGTTTGCAAAGGCCTTATTTTAACTCTTGAAAGCTTTTCTGTCTCCACTCTACCAGGGGCTGCACTGACATAGTGTGCTGCATCCTTTTCATCATTTGCATACTGGGCTACATTGCAGTGGGAATCCTCGGTAAGGAAGCGACGCCGTAGTTTGGTTTCCCTGTAAAAACGCATACGGGCTCTGTAATAAAAACATATTTGTGTGTCTTCCGCGCCCCCAGCCTGGTCCCAGGGTGACCCCAGGAAGGCCATCTATCCCACGGACAGTCGAGGCCAGTTCTGCGGGCAGGCTGGGACGCCACTCGAGTGAGTATGAAAGTCTCTGCTGCACATTTTCACGCCAGAGTTTGAGCTTCAGCGCGAATCCAAAGGGCTTGAAACGAGGCAGCTGTTTTTTCTGGTGCACCACAACGAACGTTTTCAGCTGTCCTGCCTTCGTCAGGGTGGCATGTGCAGCTGTTTCCTGATCGGTCCTACAGATTCTATAGACCTGCGTTATAGTTAGGACTTCTTAAAAGGCCAGTGGAGTAGGATCTAGTGACATCGAGGTTAATCTCATGATTGTCCGTAGGTAATTTGCGATCACTTGCAAATTAAGTTCTAAATGGACCTTTTTTAAATGGATATTTTCCCAAGTTTTTAAATCTGACCAAACAAAAACAACTCCATTCTTCATCCACCGGTGATTTAAAACTAGTGAAAAAGTCATTATGAAATAGGCAACGCTCCATAGCTCAGTGGTGGTGTCCTGTGGTGTCTGGGATGAATTCCAGTAGATCCTTTTAAGCTTTGTGGACGGTGGGTTCGGGCAGCCGAGGACCAGAGCTGTTCGGTCTCACTTTGCGGTTTCTCAATTAGCTGCTGTCATGACGACGTGTGCTGGGTCAGAGACGATGTTTAGGCGGCAGGGGATGTGTCAAAGTATGATCCATGTGAATGACAGGATCCTAGGTTTCCCAGCATCAACACAAGATCAGTGTTCTGGTTAAATCATACCTTAAATCATACATGAAAATAAAAAAAAAATAAATGAACTACTGTGTAAAACAAACAAACAAAAAAAGGACATTCATAGAAGTTTCTGTTCTGTGATTTTAGTCATTGTGCAGTGTTCCATCCTGGGCCAAGATCAGGGTCGCAAAACATCACAGTTTGTTTTTGTATAACTGAAGCGAATTAATGTTAATGCTAAATAATGCTGAACCCACTGGGAAAAAAGTTCAGGCTGTGCGGGGTGAGGTGGCCTCACTCCTCTTAGATACTCCAAAGAAAAAAGGTTGGAAACCACTGGATTAGTGGACTGAAATAACTGGAAATAACCTCAGATCACATGCTGTTGACGGCTACACTTTATTTTTTTAATAACAAACTCAGTTTCTCATGGACCGAAGTCTTCTCTAGTTCACGTTCTTGATCTACTTCTGTTTTTTTTTTTCTCCAATTGTCTTTTAACAGGAACAAGCGACAGCTGTTCTACTTCAACATCATGAAGTGCGCCAGCCCCATGGTGCTGCTGGAGTTCCAGTGTCCGACCACACAGGTACGAACTCCACTCTCGATTCACTGAGCCGTCTCTGGTAGTGATACTGAAATATCAATACGTCCGATACCAGGTCTTCATGCTCTAAAATTGATTCTAAACTCAAAATATCTTTTGATACTTCAGTCATTGGAGGTAATGCAGTGGCTCCACAGTGGAAAGTAAATAAAATATTGAGTTGAGGCAACACAACAAACCTTGTTAAACACAAACTCAGGTCAAACCACAACACAGAATATGAGCCATTTATGAGGAGGAGGAGAGGACAGAGTCAGAATTAAGATGGGAGTTTAAATGTTATAGTCGTTCTTAATTATTAAACAACTTATTTTAATGGTCTCATTATTTTACTTATCCTGTTTTTATTGTTTGAAACAGCATTTTCACATATTTAGTATGACTGTGTCCTCTCCTCCTCTTTATCAGACACATTAGGGTGCATTTGCACAAAGTATATCAATATCGGATCGATACCAGCCTGAATTTTACTTGGTGTTGGCGCGGAAAGGAAATTGCTAGTATCGAGCATCAGTCATTTCTTGGCTTTTCCTGCGAGCTTCAAGTTGTGAACGCTTATAATTGTTGTGGGCTCCGGACGCACCTTCTCTTTGCTGTGCTGCATTTCAATTCAGAATCACTTCATTTAACTGTAAATTGTAAACATTTTGCTGTAAATGTTCATCCCTAGATGTGTGTGGAGAATTGTCCTGACAAGTTCATGACTTTAGTCAACGCCTACGCCAACCAAAAAGACTTTGACTACTACAAGAAATTCTGCAAGGAAGGCGTGACTAACTCGATGGTAAGCTGCTACTGAGACACAAAATAAACAAAAACATATTAACGTAGTCTTAATAATCAAATGTTTGGATTTACTCTGTTTCAGAGTATACCACAAATCGTTAAAGAAGGCCTCTGTCCTACCATGCTGTTGCCCAGCAAACCATGTAAGTGGTTGAATTTAATTGTAACATATTTTAGCTTCCTGAGAAAAGTGCCTGAAAAGTCTGACGAAAACGTAGCACATGTTAGACCACGTCCTCTTCTTTCTTCCAGTCACCCGTAGGTGCTTCCCAGCTTTGGGCTTGAAAGGAGGCGTGATAACTGTGGGAAACAGCACCACATTTTCAGATGAAACAGGAAAAATGAGAGATGCGAAGGATCTCCTGGACGGAGTGAAGTGAGTACATCTGTGAAGTCGTTTCTGTTGCCGTTAGAAATGTGCAAAACCTAAACATCGCAATAAAAAAGTGTTAATGGAAACGCCTACACTTTGAAAAACCTCTCGCTTATCTCTAAAACATCTTTACGTTCTCATGAGAAGTTGATTTGAAGTACGTTTCCTCAAAGTGATAGTAAAAACCAAGGCCCTTTTTAAGCTTTTCTTTTTCTTTTTTCTTTTTCTTTTTGTAAATGGGCAAGAATAACAATGTTCTGCTGCAGCTTGAAAATAATGTGCATGTCCAAACCTGCAGCTTTACATTGCTACATGATGGAGAATTCCTCACGGACGGATTAACGCACATCAATCTCTCCACAGAAATGCCACGGTGGTGATTGAGGCACGTCAGGTGGTGATGAAGATCTTTGAGGACTACACACAGTCCTGGTACTGGATCCTCATGTAAGTCATCCATTCGTTGATGATGATGTTGTTTACAGAGGTTAAAACTCGAGCCGTCTGACTTCTCTCCGTCTCTTTTTCTCTCTAACTGACTGCAGAGGCTTGGTTATTGCCATGCTCACCAGCCTGCTCTTCATCGTCCTCCTGCGCTTCCTGGCAGGAATCATGGTCTGGGTCATAATCGCCATGGTGATACTGGTGATAGGATACGGTAAGGGTCGGAGTTTTTTGAAAACTTTGTTCCGGATGCATGGAGGAAGCGATAAATGAAAAAAGATCAACATTTAGAAAAGAAAAACTTGTTGATGTGTCATATTGTTAAGTACGAGCAGTCAGTTGAGTTCACCGACCGGTGGAATGAGAATAACACAGCTTTCCTTCTCCAAACATACAAGTAGGAGGGGGGGGGGCTCTAAGGAAAAAAGGTTGGGCTGCTGTAGGAACCAGATTTTCCATGAATGTGGGAACTCGGATTCACCGTTTCACTTTGTTTTGTTGCTGTTATCTCCAGATCTTGATCCGTTTGCAAAGTACTGGAGGAAGGGAGTTGTTTGTGATTACCCAGTTTTGCTTTGCTCTATTATTTTCAAGTTTCTGTCCCGTTTGCAGTTGCAGATTATAGTTTAAAATAGATCCTTTGGCAACATGAGCTGCGTGGTTTCAAATTGAGAAAGCCCTGTAGGCAAATGATGATGTTCAGATGGGATTGTCATTAAAATGGCAAGACGAGTTCACTTCAGGGGTTTGTCGCTTGAGTTATGGATCCTCCCACACGGCCGTGACAGTATTTCATTATTGAGTAAGGTTAAATAAAAGTGATCCAATAAGATATGTGGGTTTACTGGGAGTCATATCAAACTAGAAAAGTTGATAAGCACAAATAATGCTTCTGCTACCACTAGATGGCAGACAAAAGCATCTCTTTATGAGGACAAACGTTTCAGTGAAGCAGCAAGATGTTCTCACATGTGGATGCAGGGTCTCCTGAGGATATACTCCTTCCATCTGGCTGAGGCCAGTGTGAGTCCAAAGGGAGATGAATCCACTTCACCACAAAAGAGAAATTTCTCCACTCCCCTCCGAATTTCTTGAGAGCCTCCCCCCACTGATGATTAGACGAAAGCCTTTTCTTGTGAACAACATCCCAAAAAAGTTAAATTCCTTCACTTGAAGTTGAAAGTCACATATGGTTTGGGCAGAACAACCCCCTGTTTCTGTTTGAGCACCATTTCCCAACAACTGTTCTCTAGAAAAGCCCACTGCATTCCTCTAGCCGCACAAGATATTGTTTACCCTTCATGTTTGCTGCAAGTGTAACCCTTTTAAAAACTTTTCTTTTCCATTCTAAAAACGTCTTTGTTTTATTTTGTTAGGTATCTTCCACTGCTACATGGAGTACGCTGACCTGAAAGGAGAACCGGGCGCAAACGTGACCATTCAGGAGCTGGGCTTCCAGACAGACTTCACCATCTACCTGCAGATTAGGCAGACGTGGCTGGCCTTCAGTGAGTACACGCCACGAAATGAATCCACATCTCAGATACGTTAAGGCTGTGGAACTCGGACGCTCATACGCATTTCTCCTCCGTAGTGATTATCCTGGCCATCGTGGAGGTCATCATCATCCTGCTGCTCATCTTCCTCAGGAAGAGGATCCTCATTGCCATCGCTCTCATCAAAGAGGCCAGCAGGTCAGACGATAGAGCTTTTAGAGGAGCAATAGCATTTAGATGTTCAATTGAAACTTTGTTGTGACTCATAGTGATGGATTAAAGTGTCAGACTAACGCCACGGATCAAGTAATCACAACAATGTTTCTTTACAGAGCCATTGGACATGTGATGTCTTCTCTTTTCTACCCACTGTTCACGTTTTTGCTCCTGGCCATTGTCATCGCCTACTGGGCAGTTACTGCTGTGTATCCTTTCATGTTACAGTTTATAGTCAGGCCATTAGCTTGGCCTCTAACCACCTGCTGGTTGTCACTCTTCATCACCCATGGATGACAGCTTAAACTCAGTGATATGTGCTTTTAGGCTGAAGCTGCATTTAAATGGCGTATGGAAAAAAAAAACTCCAAAACTTTAGGCTTAGCAGGAGAAGGAGACACAGCCAGAGATCGAAGTTTAACATTTTGCATAATTAAGGAGTGGCTGCTCTGAGAGACAACAGGTTTCAGTACAGTTTTGTTGGTTTGTTTCCTGGGCGTCGCCCAACCGCATTGGCAATATTTGCATTCCAGCCATTGCACCACTTTTGGAAGCGAGTTTGCCTGAGCCACTGCCTATATGGCAAGCGCCTGAGCCGTCTGATCTATCTTAACATGCAGCAAGCGGCAGCTCTATATAAATGCTAAACAATAATATTCCTTAAGCTTAAAAGAACACCTTGCATTTACTGCAGCTGCAGTGTCAAACTTGGCAGGTCCTTGCTCTGGTATTCAGCTAATTCAAAAAATTATGAGCAATGAGGTGCAGCGTGAGTGAGTGGAGCTGAGACACTCAAAGGAGATGCTTTTTTTTGTGTGTACTAGATTGTAACAGAGACTGGAATTGACTCACTTTGTCACCTTGGAGCCCCCTTGTGGCCGTTAAAGGAACTTCAGTTGTTTAGCGCTTCAACATTGATCAACATTAGAATTAGAAAACTTTTATTTGTCCCACAATGGGAGAAATTGCAGTTTGCAGCAGCGTACATATGGGAAGAAAACTAACAAGAGTAGAGTACTGCTGCATACCCGAACGACCTATATAAAGTAGAACAGCCACAAGTAAATTAATTAAAAAGCAGGGGTAGGGCAGAAATAAACAAACAGGAGATAAGAGAAACACAGGCACATCAATCAAGTAATAATAAGCTACAATAAAGATAGTAACAGTCATCCCAAGTCAAAGTAGCAGCATATAACCCTCAATAAAATGTTTACTTCTCAAAGCTGCTTCAGTCGTGTCAGTCAGGACTGAAGAGAAGATCTGTCTCCTTAACGAATTGAAGGAATGGGCTCCATAATTTCCCAAATTTCCTGGAGCCGCCAATTAAAGACAATCTGATTTGCTAAATCATGGGAAAAAAATGTATGGTCAATGAATCAGATGTTCATTAATAAGTATAGTCCTTGACAGAAGTGATCAGTTTCTTGTCTACCTCCAACGAGCCCATCTACAAAGTGTTCAACGAGACTGTGTGCCCACACTCGAGAGAAACGTGCGACCCAGCTGTAAGTTTCCAGTCCTCATTCAGAGTCCGGCCCTCGGGTCTTTCCTCATATCCTCCGCCGAGTCTATATTTTCTAATCTCCTCATGTGACCCGTGTCTCTGCTCAGAACTACACGCAGAGCCTCATGAAAAAGACCTGCCCCGAGTCCGAGTGCCTTTTCGCCTTCTACGGCGGGGAGACCGTTTACCACAAATACCTGATCGCCCTGCAGTTCTACAACGTGTTCCTCTTCTTCTGGTGCGCCAACTTTGTCACGGCTCTGGGGCAGATGACCTTAGCCGGAGCCTTTGCCTCTTACTACTGGGCCTTAGTCAAGCCAAACGACATGCCTTCCGCCCCAGTGTTCGCCTCCCTGGGCAGATCTCTCAGGTGTGTAATCACGCTGCTTTGTGTCCACGTCTCTTAGCTTAGCAGACGCACAGACATCTTGTTTTTCACGGTTCGCTTTAATGTCGTTTCAGGTATCACACAGGCAGCCTGGCGTTCGGCTCCCTCATCCTCTCAATCATTCAGATCATCAGGGTTTTGCTGGAGTATGTGGATCACAAGCTGAAAGGTGCTTTTGTTGAGCTGCATCATTTGCGTTTGTAATCTTCGATCAAGCAACTAACACGACGCTCTTGTTGTCACCCACAGGTGCACAGAGTAAGCCTGCCAAGTTCCTCTTGTGCTGTTTGAAGTGCTGCTTCTGGTGTCTGGAGAAGTTCATCAAGTTCCTGAACAGAAATGCCTACATCATGGTATGTACTTAGATTATTTCTGTCACTGAGCTCAACCCCTGGGGTCAGTAAATTCATTAAAAACAGGTTATTTATTATTAACTGTATGTAATGAGTACATTTGACCTCCAGGTGGCGATATATGGCAAAAGCTTTTGTACCTCTGCCAAAGATGCCTTTATGCTCCTCATGAGGAACATGATCAGGTGTGTTTACATATTATATAAGTTTGCACAAAGAGTCATAGTGATATTTTAATGATTTTTTTTATGGATTGTTTAATGGGTTAATTGTTTTTTTTTTTAATCCTCAGGGTTGCCGTCTTGGATAAAGTGACAGATTTCCTCTTATTTTTGGGCAAACTGCTCATCGTTGGGCTCGTCGGTGAGTCTTTATATTTTACATTTATATTCCACCTCAAGCTGCTCAGACTGGACCAATTAGGAGTTTTCATTCAGATTGAAGAAGGGGGGAGGTAAACCTTTGATGATCTGTTCAATAGGAAAATATTAGCCCCTAAAAAGCATGTGAACACTTGACCTGGATGAAATGAATCCACTTTTACTGAGCTTAGTGGCAAAGAGTTATAATCAGTAGGTTATGATAAGAACAATAAAAGACATTGAGGTTCACAAAAGGTTCACCTTTGGAGCTGATTTCTCTTCTGTTGATAGTTTTTTTCCATCTGTCTAAATACTGCTTCACACTGTTTGGTCTGAACTCTGGGCTTCATAGATTCATAGATCTCATAGCTCTGTTGGGTTTATAATCAGTTATCATGTCAGGGATGTATCCTGGACACGATGTGATTTGTAGACCAGCAGCAGAACCTTGAAATCTCAGTGTAAGGACGTGAGACCTGGAGTAATGCAGCTGTTTCATGCTCTTTTGGGGAAGTCCAGTCAGAAGACTGTTACAGTAGTCGAGTCTAATGCAGATGAAAGCATGGATGAGCTTCTCCTGGTCTATTAAGACATAAAACCCTTCACTCTGCATATGTTAAGTTGATAGAAAGCTGTTCTGGTGAAGTTTCCAGTCGATCCACAGTGTCAAACACGACACTGGGATCCACTAAGATGAGAACTGACGAGAACCTTACCAGAGCCAATGTCAAAAAGTCCACCGGAGTTCAAGAAATTGCTGAGATGATTAGGGCTGACAGAAACAAACAAACAGTCTGTTTGGAAGTGGCTCCATCTTGAAATTCTGTCCATGTGAACATGTCTATTGAGGGTTTTAAAGTATCATTACAGTTTATGGTGGAACACGGGAGCCGTGTCATAAATTTAACTCCTCCCCAGACTTGAATGACCATCTGATATGTACCAAGAACCTATGACATCAAGGTTAACTGTGAGTGTTTGTTGGTTCTTTCCATCCACAGGGATCTTTGCCTTCTTTTTCTTCTCTGGAAGAGTCAAAGCCTTTGAGAATACAGCTCCACACCTCCACTACTACTGGGTTCCCATCCTGGTGAGTCGTTCATCGCCTAAAGAAACTAAAACATTTTTACATATATATGTATCTGACATTGTTAAATGAAGTGTATTAAATTATATGAAGATAGACAGAGGCTATATGAGGATGCACAAGTAGTCAAGTGCTTTCCGTCTTATGATACTGTCAAGGGTATGGCTAAAAAAAGACAAAATAAACCAAAACAAGAGAGGAAAAAAATGACCAATATCACATAGCAGCCTGATTCATCACTGCATCATTTAGGTCTCATAGTAATTTAGTGCAAAGACGAATCTGTTCCATCTTGGAAACAAAAACCATTTCGATGATGGAGACTTCCAGTCAAGTAAAATCATTTTTGTTGGCTACTACCATGCTAGTTGAGAGGCTGCGTCCAGTGAGAAGGGAGGGTCGATGCCCTTTTCAGAAGAACCAAAAATAGCCAGCTTACCATCTGGTTTAATATTTAATTTATGTGGCTTATAAATATGTCGCCCCAAAAGTTGTACAAATGCACCAGAATAAATGTGAACGTGAACCTTCAGCTCTGTTGCATCTGTCACACATGGGAGGCACTGAGTCAGATGTTCTGTTATTTTATTTTCATTCCTTGTGGTTTCTGAATCCTCTCGTCCTCACCAGACTTTAGTGATCGGCACGTACCTCATCGCCCACGGATTCTTCAGCGTCTACGCCATGTGTGTGGACACGCTCTTCCTCTGTTTCTGTAAGTCACACCTCCTACAGTCACTTTAAACTCTTACTTATTACTTAAAGTGTAACAAAACGAGCAATAACTCATTGGAGAAAGGCCAAAACTTTCCTGACTTTGCTTCTGGTGTTTGGGCTTTCACTAATTCTACATTGCATGAATCTGGTGTGCCATGAATTCTAAAATGCCTGTTGGTGCTTTGGCTTGTTGCTATTTGACTTTCTTTCTCTCTTTTTGTCTCCTTTTCCTTTTTTTCACCATCTCCCTTTCCCCTTCTTCTCTAACACCTCGATTTATTTACTCCCTTTCTGTTCAACCCTCCTTAACACATACGAACGCAACCACGCGCCCATTTAAAAAAAAAAAAAAAAAAGGCGAAGACCTGGAACGCAACGATGGTTCTGCCGCCAGGCCTTTTTACATGTCGTCAACTCTCCGTGAGATTCTGTGGAAGAACAAGGACGAGGACGCGTCCACTCAGCAAATGAACGATGAAGACGCCCGGCTAAAGGAACCGCAGACTGAGGAAGAGGACGCAGGAGGAGTTTGAATCGCGGTTCTAAATCAAGAGCTGGACCTTTGTCTTTACAAAGTCCACAGATTATAGCGCAACTACAGAACACCATGCCTTAAGTAGCAGGGAATCAGTACACTTAAGCAAGTGGATGTAGGAGTTATGGACTGAATTAAAAAGACTTTTTCAAAGTACATATGTTCAGTTGTACCCTTCAACATGAAGGGAACTGGAAGCTAAGATGTTCACTGTTTGCTAAACCTCTCCTCCCGAATTGTCCAGGTTTAGCTTAGCTTTCAAATTTTGGATTAAGCTGTGTGTTTATTTGCAGAATTAACAGTTAAATGGTCTAATTCAAAAACTGAGATGAACGACTAGCAAACCGTTATACGACTCAGTTGTCGCTCCAGGTAGCAATGCCCCATCCAGGAAGCCAGACAAGAAGCTTCCCCGACCTATAAATGTTTTTTTTGGTGGGAACTAATTCCTCACTGGAAACTTCACCAAAGTTACCACAATTAGTTCCCAGCAGAAAACCGTTCCGTGCCAATAATCTGCCGGGATAGCTGACATCATTGACCTCCTTAGACCCGGCGTCCTCATATGGGGACATTATGTTTTAGGTTTGTGGCAGCTTATTCTGCTTCATTTAGACTTTTGTCTGCCATATACTGGTAGTGAAAGGTCAATACACTTGTTTATTTATACTTATTAACTTTTCTAGTTTGATATGACATGAGGAATTAACAAATTTACAAGTACACGTTTGAGGACGTTGGGATTTAATAATTTACAACTTTCCTTTTGCATGAATAATAATATTTTGGTTCACATTGGTGACTTAAATTGTAATACCCAGTGAAATAATCTGTGTGTGTGTGTGTGTATATATATATATATACACACACACACACACAAGATTCAGGGAGCAGAGAAGTAACACAGACATAATCATCTAAGCGCAGTGTGGTTGGAAATGACTGCCATCTTAGAAACAAGCTCTTTAGAGTCTGCTGTGGCATCTGTTGTGAAATAAGCGATTAAGACATTTGTAGAGAACGTCTTAATCTCTTAACATCACATACTCCATTTGTTTTCCCTCCAGAAGACATCTTGAGGGAAAAGGTTAATTACATTTGAAGTGGGAAGTTCTCAACTGGAGCATCCCCACAAGTTGGATTTTTAACCAGCCATTGAACTTTGAATCACACAGTAAACGTACACTTTGGACATGAATACACCAAAGGTTGTCCTAGAGGCGTACACTTTTCCGGTCTTTTTTTCTTTCCCAGGGAAACTGACGTCAGCACCACTGGAGCACTTAATGCACCTCAACCATCTTTTCAAACATCTGCACTTTCCCTGGTGTGACAAATCCAGATGTTTGAAAGAGTCTAATGGTTGTAACCAAAAGGGAGAGGGGGCGGGGCTTTGCAAACAGTCAACTGAATCACTAGCATGCATCTGGGAATGCGCTTTGAACTGTGCATGATAAATGTGACTAAACGAGGAAAATGTGAACATTAGAAAAATGACTCACTCTGCAGTTAACTGACATTTCTTATCTCGGCTGTTGCCTTTTTCTAATATTTCCTACCACTTGACAACAGAAACTTGAAGCCGACCATGTGCCTAACGAACGGTTATCGTTGGTCTTTTTGCACAATTAAAAGTTGTTTACAGTCAGAATGATTATACGTTTCACTATGGACGTGAGCTCAGTAAAGCTCTTTAATTTGTGTTCACACTAAGCCATGAAAACTTTCAGCTCTTTACAGCATAGGTCATCAACAGGAGGTCCACGGCCCCTAGTGGGTCCGTGGAGGTACTGCAGGGGCGGGGTCGCAAAATATTTGGTTGATTAGACATTTTCTATATATATTTTTGAAATTCTCCCCCACAAGTGAAATGAAAATCGTGAAAAAGTGAAAATCGGAACCTGAAATTGAACCTGTGTATTATTTGAATAGCTTAACATTGAATGCAAAATGATAATAATGTAAATTTATAAATGGTAATAGGCTGAATTTAATATAGAACACATATAGTAGTAGTCCTTGGCCTGAAAAACATTGAAGACCCCTGCTTTACTGGAATACACTGTGTAGTTGTTTCAATAAACTGTGTTTGAGACGAGTGAAGTGAATGAACCAGATCTTAAAATGGATGCACATTGTTCACGAAGGTATCGATTAAAGCTAAATGGCCTTTTCGTTTGAATTCAAATTGTATCAATTATTTAAAACATCTGTAGAAACCTTGAACCTTCGAGTGAAGTTGAAAACTCTCACACCTGTCTACAAATGTGTTCTCTTTGCAGTGGAGGATCTCGAGAGGAACGACGGCAGCGCGGAGAGGCCCTATCTGATGCCCGAGAGCCTCCAAAAGATCCTGAAAAAGAAGAACAAAGGCGAGCCGGCTCACTAGAGCAATTTAACGGTATGAAGGCGAAACTGTGGGCTGAAACTCACTGTGAGTTTGTTTCACCCGGACAAAAACCAAATCTCATCGGCCACCAGGCCCCTACAGCTGTATTCTGTTACTACCAAAGGTTTTCTTACTTCAGTTCATCGTGTGTTACGGTCTAAGACGACTTCAACGTTCCCTTGTGCCTTTGTTTGGAGCGACATATTATGTTTTTATATGAATTCTGGTATTAAGTTTTAAAAATCTCAATCCACCCCATAACCTCCTTCCTTATTATTAAAGCATGTTTAGTGATTTTTAAGTGTAACATGAAGATGCACTTAAATTTAATACATCTCCCAGCATTTTTATTGTTGCTTTTCCCCTGTCTTATCTAATGTTATATTTGAATAAATATTAATAAATATTTAGTCTAACCGTTACCAAAGCCTCTACACTGCCAGCCAGATGGCGTTTTCTACTTTGGCGTAAGGCGTGTGATCCTGTGGTGCGACTTTTATCGGCAACCACATGGAAGGAAATATTAAAATGAACAAAATGTATATTTTAATTGATGTATCGGATTGTGATGGGTTGCTGAATTATTTTCAAATAAAACATAGTTTTCTAAAAAAAAAGTAACTGCATGTGAGACTATTCTTGTTCCTTCAAGCTCTGAAGCCTGGCTTCCTGTTAAAACAAGAATTTACTTCTTTGGTGATGGGCAGATATTTCCCACTGCTTCTTATTCTTAAACCTAGTCCAGTGTGTATTAAAATCTATTATTAGAAGCTGTGTTAGTTGGATATATGACACGGTCTTTCCACGCCTTCACCAGAAAACGCTCATGTCAAACTGCTGTTCTACTTTAGACCATGTGAGGGTGTGAGTGTGTAATCTAATCAGTTTGTCCCTCTCATATCTGAAGATGGGTCAGTCCCTGGGGCAAAAGGAAACTCTTATATTACTCTGTATCTGCAATGCTGGCTTTATGTAAGAGTCTCCTGATGACTGCAGGAAAGTCGGTCACGCTTAGATTACAATCGACTCTCAGCTTATCAGCTCTCTGTATGACATTTGTTAGGGTCAGAGGTGGAATGGTTGGTAATATTTAACTTTCTACTCCATTCCTTTTGACAGAAATATGATTTTTACATGAGAAGAATGAGCTCCTCTGCCCCTCTGTAGTGTTTGGTGTAGTGGATGGGATGGATTGTCTATAATGGAGAGCAGTTTATCCAGTGTCCTCCTGTCCTCCAACTCCCTACCAATCACATGTCCAGCCTTTCGGATCAATTTGTTGATCCTACTGACGTATTTTTTTTCTTTTTCTTTTTTTTTTTTGCTGGAACTACTCCCCCCAAACAAAGCACAGCAAAGTACAGAGCACTCGCTACAATAGACTGGTAGAACGACTCTAGTAGATCACTAGAAACATTTTGATTCCAGGACTTGGAATAGGATCCTTCTTAGTGCGCCAACACATTAGTCCAGTGTTGTTTCCCTCTGTGCTGATTAATTCCGCCGTGACCCTGATTAAATGCGTAAATGAACAAACTGTGCAGAGAGAACTGTGCAGTTTGCAGTCCCGGTTGTCCCAGCACAAGGAGGTCTCTTGATTACAAAGCGTGCCCAGAGGAACTGTGTCGCACATCTACGCAAATATACAACTAAATGAATCGCAAGCACTGCTTGATGAACTACTCCAGAGCAAAATATCTGCATTTATTTATTTGTTCGTTTCATAAATGAACAAAAAATGCTATCCCAAGGATATGTACCTTGCAAGGCAGCCAGAATCTTGTGTAAAAGGAACATAAAATCATACAGGAATCCATCTTACCAGGTCTCAATTTGTGGTTGAACTACCCATTAGCTCTACACTACCAGACAAAAGTCTGAACACACTTTCTCATTGAACTGAATGAGAAGGTTTGTCCAAACTTTTCACTGGTAGCGTATGTAAAAAATGAACGAACCCTCTGTGACCTTCCTGAAAAGTACTTTTGAAGCTCAGTTTTGGTTCTCCAATCGTTGCCATCTTGGAGGAGTCTCATCCTGCTCGTTCATGGCTAATTAAAAAATGGCCAGCAAGATAAAGTTAGAGGTGGTGAAGCCTAGGCAGACATGTCTAAAGGGATTTGCTCAATATTGCAGCCAACGTCATGAGATCTTTCAAGGAATTACAGTTTTTGGCACTTCCTTGTGCTTCCATCAGCACAAGGTGTTGACCTGGCGTCCAAATTCCCTGGATTACAAACTGATCAATTGGGATAAACCCAGAGGACCCAAAGACTCGCACTAATGTTGTGTTTCCAGATACCACAGGACACCCTCAGAAGGCCCATGTCCATTCGCTGATTAGTCAGGGATGTTTTGGAGACACAAGGGAGTCATAATGTTATGACTGACTGATGGCTCATCTTCAGAAGTGTCCTACCCAAGTTGCACCGTCAGGATGTACAAACCAAGTAACTGTTTGGGGCTTCATTCAATTACCTGCTACATCTATTTTTAAAGTGAATCCAGGAACAAGGAAGACTTTGGAAATGGTTCCGTAACTAAAAATATCAAAAAACAACATGAGCTAAAGGCAGCCAATGGAAGAAGGAAGCTTACGGGAAACACTGCCTTCCTGTACGAGGGATGGAAGCATTTAGATGCAAGTTGTCATTCCAAAGCTTGAGAAAAAAGTCCAGAAGACCATCTTCCGCTTCTCTAAGGGAGTGCTTTTGACTGAAAGCTGAAGATCAAACATCTCGGTGGTTTACGTAGGCGTAGCTTCAAAGGGAGTACGTATATGCATTCCACACCTCTCCCATAGGTTGATGTACATTCACAGGCAGTGGCTTTTCTTACACAATAAGCTCCATCAATTGTGAAACCACACCAGTGTTCCCAGTGAAAACGACCTTAATGTGTTTGCAGTCAAACAGTGAACAATAATTCAGGCCTGATGTTTTCTTAGACGTTTTGCGTCAGAGCTGAGTTGAGTGGTCAACGTGGCTTCTTGATGACCAGCATTTTTTGTTTTTTCTCTCATTCCAGTCTCCATGGAGACCACCTGAACAGCCCGAGAGGTTGAGAGGTTGAGTCATTCTCAGGAGTGGTGGAGTCCTTGAGAGCGACTGGTATGCAGTTAGTACACTGTGACCCTGTCGACTCTAAACAGCCAAAGCGTACCCCACCTCTCGCACAGTGTCGCCCAGTGTCAGCTACCACACCCCATTATCCTTCTAGTGGATTAGAAGTAACAAATAATGGAAGACCAGCCAATGTCCAAGGGATTTAATGTCTAACACCAAGAACTTTTACCAAAGATATCTTCCTAATAGTGTATATAGGTCTCCCTTGTGCATCCGAAACTGTTGTGACTCAACAGAGAATGGGCCTGTTGGGTTAAAGGATACATGATCACTTTGGGATCTAGTGAATTTGAAGGCCAGGCCAACACCTGGTGCTGTTTTTCATGTTTTTTGAGTTGTTCCTAAACAGTTTTCTGTTTGGACGGCTGCTGACATCAAGGAGGGTCATTGCTATGGGTCAAAACTTTTCCCAGAAGTACACTGTATTGCTTACAATGATATTTACCCGTTCAACTTGAACATGGTAACAAAGAGTGTTACTTAGAGTTCACTTGGAGTTTCTGAACCATTATTCACTTTCACTTTCAACTACGGTTTGGTCCACACCAACTACTCAATTAGTTCGCCAACACTAAACAACAGATTAATGTTCAAAACAAAACTTTCAAGGACAAAAGCTTCTGAATGATAACATGTCAAAAAGGTATTCGTTTCTTGCGAGGTGCTGATAAAGAACCGTCTGTCTGCATTCCTGCCGACTGCTGTAACCTTTGTGTGTCAGCCGACCTCTGAGATCTTTGAATTCCTTATATCGGAAGACAAAACGTCTGAAACTTATGGTCTGTCTTTGGATTTTAGCTTTGTGTTTTCCTTCTGGAGGGATTTGCTGGAAAGGACTTCTTTGGTTATCATTGTCACGTGACGCCATAAAAATGCTCTTCATGACTTAGCACCTGTGAATATTAAATATCAAGGTCCTATTATCTGACCATGGCTAGCCTCCAACATGTGAGGCCAGTCTGTTCATAACAACAACAGTTCAACCAAGAAAAACCTGTATTTTTTTATTATTATTATTATTTTAAAGAGAAAAACTGAGAAAAAAAGAATCTGCTGCAACATGGAGTTCGGTTGAATTTCTACAATGAAGAGGTGGCATGTTAAGACGTGGTGTATGTTTAGTGTTTAGTGACTCACCTAACGTAGTCTATGATGCCAGTGCTGTGAATGATGAAAAGCATTTTGGTTACAGAACCACACCCAGAATCCCTAGAGGGTTCAAACAAAGCTATTCTGGCTGTGAAACTAAATCTACGCCACGCACAAAGAGGAGACGTGAACGTCACTTGTGTTACTGTCTTTTTTTTTTTTATTTCTAGCACAAAAGATGTTAGTGATAATGAGCCTGCGAGGTTACACGCAAATATGTAACACGGAACATTTGGCATCAGTTTGTCACACGTGCGTATGTGGCTCAGTTTTGGCCGTGACCAGGAGAAGATCCACGTCTAAACGTAAAATCACCATGTGTTGTTCTCGTTGCCTGTTGCGTCTGGAAGGGAAGAGCGGGATTGTGCATTTGCTGATTGTGCAGAGCAAAATGCCAAGAACGGGAAAGAAGAACCATTTTTCACAGAAAAGTTGAGCATGTTTTCACTTTCTTGGAAGAGCTAGCGCCATGTAGGTCAGACTGAAAGGTCGCTGCCTGAAACATAAACACACATGAAGAGTCATTCACTCGTGCTGAAGAGGACCTGGGTCAAAGCCGTGTGTTTGGATTAGAAATAGAGGGAATGCAGAGAAAAAAACAAAAAAATGATATGTATTTTTTGTTTTTTTACAAATTACCTTCACCTGAGCTGCCACACATCTGTGAGTCCATCAGTCAGAGATACACATCTGCACTTCTCATGATCTCACAGTAATACGTCGATGATGATGGGGGACAGCCATGTGATCACGATAACGTGTTCCTAGGCTGAAGTTTGATAACCTGAACTTTTGTTCGTGCATTTCAAGAAAGCGCCGCCAGCTTGATAGCTGCAAACTTAGGCAACTCGAGCTCCGTTGTGCAAATTTGAAGACCGTGTTCGAGTGTTCCCATAAAACTTCTTCACAAATTGTTTCATTGAATCACTGGTGGAAAAGAGTCAACAGTGATTTCCATTTAAGCTTTTGTTAAGTGCTTATCACTTGATGAAGTAATACAGCAGCCCAACATTTATACATAAGCATTGTTACAAATTCAGTGTCTGTGGAGACAGTGCTGAAAAAAATGCTAATGTAGTCTGTAAAAATACTTGCCTGCTATGAGTACTATGAATGCAGATTGATAAATTGTGGTAAAACTTCCTACAACTGCACTACGAGTGCACTTTCTAACAAGTGCAAATCAGCTTAAAACATTTCAGGGAGTGATGGAAGAGGATGAAGACGAAGAGCTAAAAAGAGAAGACATCCAAATCAATCAATTTGAAAATGGTGGAGATAGAGAAGCAGTCAGAAATACTAATACCAAGCATACCATATATTTCTGGGGAGGTGGACGTCAGTTATCGCAGAAGCATAAATGAGGCAAGCATGAAGCAGCACAGTTCCCTGAGATATGCTAATACATTTTGTTTTCACTGATAGTGTTGAATTCATTTGACTGCTAGTGAATACAAACGCAAAACATGTTTTTATGACAGTTCTGTTTAATCAAATGAGCAACTACACCTGCCTGTAGCCTCTTTTAAATATGCATGAGCTCACTATTTCCTATCTTCCGATTGTTTTTATTTATTTCGTCAGTTTAAGTGCAAAATACTTCAGTGCTGACCAAGGCCAAGGATAGTGGAGGAATGCTGCACGGTCTGCGTAGGTGTCTGCGTAAACGCGGGAGCCTCTGCGTCAATTTACGTGGAAGCACATGTTGCCTGTTACTGTGGGACCTCCAGAAGTTCCTACAGTGGGTGGAAATGTGCCTTTTACTCCGACAAACAGTTGGGTTTAGCTTTTCAGTAGCAGAAAAAATCGAAGTACCGTCGCATCGTGTATGTTCTTATTTTAATCTTGATATGGATTAAAATGTTTGCTTTTAAGACGAGTAGGACTCCACAGAGCTCCCCCTCCCTCCCTCACAACTCCATCTAACACACCTCCTCTCTCACACTTGCCTCAGAAAGTCGCCTCCCACTATAAAGCCGAGAGTTTCAGCCCGTCTGTCAGAGAGAAAGCCTTCCAGCCGGTATCGGTGCAGTCGCACTGAGAGGAAGAAAAAGAAAACCAAAACAAGTCGGAATAGTCAAGGGTTTTTTTTTCCTCAAACCGTGAAGTCAGAGACTGTCTTTCACTTTTTTAATTTATTTTTTCCTACGCGGATTTAAAATGTAGCGAAAGCTGCGAGGGAGCGAAATAGTCCATTGGGTAAAACAGACGCGCGAATGTAGCTCCATCCAGAAGAGACATTTGAAGGCGTCTTGATTCTATAAATGATGCAGCCTTAAGTTTAACAGCCAAGCAACGTGGAAGTTAATTTCTGTTCATCCAGTTCCTGTTAAGATGGGAAGCCCTTAAACGACCAGACGAGATGGGAAAATGGGAGATAACTATGGTAAGTTTGATCAGAACTGATCCAGCTCCACAAAGCCTGCACTTTGTTTTGTTTTTTACTGAAAAATTAAGTCTGTAACGTGTGGCATTGTTACAACTATGCCCTGGAAACAGAACTGACTTTTTTAAAAAGCAATTCAAGATATAAAAGCATTGTTCCCTCAGTTGATGAAATCAGTGTTTCAACCATTAAAGGAACTCGTTTGAATGACGATGTTTCCTTGGTCTGGGAAAAAGAAAAGATCACTGTGCATTTCATTTTAATAAATTTGCCTGCATCTGTGAATCCATTGGTGGTTACATAAGAGGCAGAAACTCCCTGCAGACAGAAGGTCACCTGAGCCAGATGATGCCCCATCTTCACCTCCAAATCGAGCAGGAACTCTGGGAATTAAAGTTCTGGTTCAGCTCCGGTTCTCGGCGGCGCCTAGTGCCACCGTCACACGTCGGACGCCGAGAAGAAACACAATGCGTGGGTTTATCTGTTCAAGAAGACAGTTCGCGATGCCGGTTTCTGTGTGAGACAATGGGCGCTTGTGCGATACTGATTAGCAGACGTTTGTCTTTAGCGATATTCAGATAATCATCTACATGACGGCGCGTGGATTCTCCAGACTTTGGATTACAGATTTTAGAAGACAGGTAGTCAATATGAACATCTAAAAACTGATGACACAGGCTGAATTGAGCTTAGAAAGAGATGTCGAATGTACGTGCTTTTGTTCGCGGGCAGCCAAGCAAATTTTTAGACCATTTGCATAAAACCCAAATTCTGCGGTCAGGTTTGCCATGTGTTGCTTTCAGTGAATTTAAAGGGCCAGTGAAAACAGTTTAAGTTAAGCCAAGTCACGGCGGTATCATTGGGGTTATTTATCTTTAATTGGAGAGAGGCAATCGAGTTGCATCCTGGTAATTGCAGGTTCGGCCATATTTTGTTGCACTTGACGGACGAAAAGTTGGGACGCGTTGGCCTCTTACAAAATATTCCACTGCAAAACAGATTGGAAAAACAAAACCGGCTCAAAAATGAAGGCATCTCTTAATTTAAGTTTGACAAGCGTCCTCGTGTCGCAGCACATCTTCAGTCTGCAAACTATGTCCTTCCTCCAACATATGTAAACAAGCAAGACAGCATTCAAATTTGATCACGTCAAATGCCACGAGCTTTCTCTCTGGAGGAGCTGTTGCTATGGAAATTATTAACAGCTCCTAGAGAGATCAAACAAAATCTCACGTTTGAACATTCAGTGCCAATCCAGTGTGTGTCTTAGCTCTTTTTTTTTATTATTTATGTATTTTTTATTGGTAGTCAGATGATGAGCAGTGTTGATGGAAACCTGCAGCCCTTTGACATTTCGCATTTGTTTTGGTATTGCTCCTTTACGTAATATTCGACGTACTAACCTTTTAATAAGCCCGTATTTGTCCGCAAACATTCGCAGGTTCCCACGGAATTCATAGAAATTCCCGGTTTCTGAGCTGCAGGGAACTTGTGACAACAAAGCATCTGCTAGCACCAGCATGCAAAGAAGTGGATAAACATCTGACCGCCGTTATTATTACAGGCGACCCTGTTCGTGCAGCCATTATTGACTTAGAAATGTGGTCATGAGCGTGAGCAAATAGTATGAAGCTGTGGTTCAAGTGGGATCAGTGTGTGTCTCGTTAGGGTGTTGTCTTGCATCACTTGTTTGTGTGTGTAGGTTCACCTTGCCATAAGGCCATAGGGGCTAGCAGCTATTTTTACCTCATGAAGGCTCAGCCTCTGACCCTAATGTTGTGACCTGTAACGTTGCCTGATGTATAGTAGCACGGGATATTTGTGTCTGTGGATATACAGCGTTTGAAGTGACTGACCTTAAACATCTTATCTTTTGCTCGTAGAATCCGGTGCAGGAGTGGGGTGAGGAGGTCGAGGATGGGGCAGTTTACAGGGTCACCCTCCGACGCGAGCCCGTTCCCACCTCGCCCAACCCCTGCGAGAACAGTCCAAGCTCGGCCTTTGTCCAGTACCGAACCTGCAAGGTGCGCCGCCTGAAGGCCGCCACCTTGGACCGGCTGGTGACCCACCTCCTCGACGGTGGCCTCCAGGAGCAGGACTACGCCAAGATCTTCCTCTCCACATACAGAACCTTCACCAGTCCCTCACATCTCATTGAGCTGCTCTTCCAGAGGTACAGATGCAGGGAATTACATTTGTTCTCTTGATTGATAGCTCTCTCATATAAATTTGAAGCTACTGCTAGCATCTGGTTAGCTTAGCTTAGCACAAAGACAGAAGGGAACGACTCCAAAATCTTCCTGTCAGCAATTTCAAATGCCTCCATGAGCGGAGCTCTATGTGATTACACATATTTACATGTTTCCTGTAAAAACAGGCAGCCCCCCTCCCTTAAAAGCCTAACCTCCTCTAATTGGTCAGCTCCAATGGTCTGAGCATGCTCCGCCCACACATGACACGAAAATGGGTGTCATTGCAAAATGAGTACACGCCTCCAAGTGCAGGATGAGTCATCAACATTTTTCTGCATTTTTTTCTTCGATGACGAGCAGAGACCGACAAACGATACCTAGAAAAATTACATTTTCTTTGTTCATTGTTGGGACGTGTTAGAGACGTGTCACGTAAAAGCACTTAAACATCAAAGCACATTTCATGGGGACTTTAAAGCCCACTTATCAACATGGCATGAATAAAATGTCAGGCCAGCTGGTTTCACCGGTTCTAGTCTTTGCTAACTGCATGCAGCGGCGTAAAAGAGTGTTTAATCTGAGCTTTAGGCGTCTCAAAATGTTTCCTAAACAAGACGCTTAAATCAAGTTCAGCAAATCAGCACATTTATGTACACACATTTCCTCCTCCCCGTCTCTACGCTGACATTGTAGTTTTTTGTCGCCAGCTACCAATGTACATGATGAAGAGTCATCTCTTTTTTGCTGGATTCTTGGAAAACAACTTTATTTGTTGTGCATGCAAAACCACCACGTTGCGTAAGGGTCTCGTTGAGTATTTTTTTTTTCTTTCCCTGACAAAGCAGCCCATCTCCTGCCAGCTTTGATGTAATAATAAGTACCCAGCAGGTGCTCATTATCCATCTCTCAACAACAGCAATTACGCTCAGCGAGGTTTTAGACTGTGGTTGGATTTGAGGTCAGGGTTTGGGTAGCCACTAGGCGTAGAAAATAGAAAAAGAAAAAGAAAAACAAAAAACGCCTGCTATTTTATTTAATATGATTTCATAATGATTCTTTCTACAGAGACAGCGCTTCCCCCGATCTGGACAACAATGAATGCTACGGGAGGTAGGTGGATCAGTTTTGAGTTTACAGTATAAATAAAACAGTTAAAAGCTAATTTCTGGTGTGTCACTGTGACTTAAAGTGTCATCTCAATGGTTTAAAGTGCAGTGACTCTTCCACCCTAGATCTCTGTTGGCCTTTGTCCAGACATGGTTGGATGAGTACAGCGAGGACTTCAGGGACCCTCCCGTGCATCCTGCACTTAGGCTGTTAATGGATCACCTGAGGATCAGCTCTGCAGTGCATGACAGCGTGCACAGCCAACCCAGCTTTTGCATGCTGGCTGCGCAAGCTGAGGCCTTGCTCAAGACTTTCCAGAAAGAAGGTGACCCTCCGACACGTAACATGAACTAAAAGCAATAAACTCTTAGCAAATGCACGCCATTCTGTCGTTTTTCAAAAAACCCTGCTCACGTTTTTATGTTTTATTTTATGTTTTTATCAGAGGGGGCTTCGAATTGCAGTCCTTCTCTGGCAGATATTGGGCAAGAGGAGGAAGGATCTGGTGATGAAGATTCGGAAAGTGAAAACAGTCCGGATCAATGTGGCATCATGGATTTCTCAGCCGAGGACATCGCCGAGCAGCTCACTCTGATGGACTCAGTACGTACATTTGGGCTCCCACATTAAACTTTTTTTTTGTGTGTGTCGTATTGCGCATAGATTTGATAAATGGTTTGGTTTTCTGCACATTTCAGGCTCTGTTTGTCAAAGTGATGCCATACCAGTGTCTGGGTTGCGTGTGGTCGCAAAGGGACAAGAAGGAGAACATGTCTCCGACCATCCGAGCCACGATTGCACAGTTCAACGCCGTCACCAACCAGGTCATCATGTCCCTGCTCTGCGAGCCCACAGACGCCAGTTCCGCTTCCTCTCGGCTGCCTCCCACTTCGGCGGGGCAAAGGGCTCGCATCATAGAGAAGTGGATCAAAGTAGCACAGGTTGGTGACTGAGACGTGATGCTTCTTTCAGGCCCTACCTCAGGCCCTACCTCAGGCTTTACCTCATGCTTTACCTCATGCCCTACCTCAGGCCCTAGCTCAGGCTCTACATCAGGGCCTAGCTCAAGCCCTACCTCATGCTCTACCTCATGCTCTACCTCATGCTCTGCCTCATGCTCTAGCTCAGGCTCTACCTCAAGCCCTAGCTCAAGCCCTACCTCAAGCCCTACCTCATGTCCTTCCTCAGGCCCTAGCTCAGGCCCTACCTCAGGCCCTAGCTAGAAGTCATAAGAGCTTCATTGTTAACCATTTTAAGGCTTTTACACACTGGTATATTCTAAAACTAAACGAATCCCCAAATTAATGCAAGTGTTCTACGTTTACAGGATTGTCGTCTGTTGAAGAACTTCTCCTCCGTCAAAGCGATCCTGTCGGCCCTTCACTCTAACGCAGTGTACAGGCTGAGGAAGACCTGGGCAGTCGTCAACAAGTAGGTTTCAGTTTTAACAGCCACATTTTCGTGGCCCCCGTCTCTATGGTTGTGTTTATGTGTTTTTTACATAATCGCCTTTTAACGACTGCAATGCACCCTCATCGAGTGCAATCCAATGACACTCACAAAACTAGTCAGCAGATACCTTAGGTTTTGGTTGACCCATATTGTGCGTCTGGTCACGAGTACCAGATTAGTTATAAAATCAAGAATGAGTGAAGAATAACTTCATATTGCTGTCTTTATGCTGTAAAAACATCTTGCAAGGAGTGCACGTAAGCAGTAGCATGTAAAATTTTAACACCCCTTATTGTGTGGTAATGGTTAATTATTAAAATATCTGGTACTGGATTAAGGAGCTGTGCAGTTACCACATATTGTCTTTCTTGTAGGGACAGCATGGCCGCGTTTGATAACCTCTGGGAGACCTTCCCAGATGAGAACTGTGTCCTAACCAACAAAGAGCTCCTGGTTGAGGTGAGAGATACCGCCTACCTTTACTGGAATGATTTCAGTGTTGCAGTGTTCACCTCATATGTTGTTCGAACATGCACTCTTTGGACATGAACTTACTGTATGCCCCTAAGTGCGCGATGAATCATCAACATTTTAAAATTGTTTTTTGAGGGAACTAGTATAGCCTGAAAATGGCATTTTCGGGACAAGAAATATTACATAAACCCACTTAAAAACCATAACTGACTTCACGGTGACTTTAAAGCTCACTAATTAACATGCCATGAATAATATGTAATTTTTTATACAAGTTAAAAGGACTGAAGTGTTAAAGGTTAGCTAAGAAGGGTAGCTGTACGCAGTAATAATTCTAAAATACCCTTAATACCCTTATTGTTAGGACAAGTACTGCCATATAAGAGATATTGCATTTTAAAAAAAACCTCAAACATCAACTAAAAATCACAGATTTACCTGCCAATAATAATAATAATAATGATAACAATAACATTTTATTTTAGGCGCCTTTCTGGCACTCAAGGATGTCTTACATTAAAAACAAACATTAAAAACACAACACAAATGCGTGAAAAACAAACAAATTACAATACAATAGATCAGAGGGAAAAAGCAATTTTTTATAGGTGAGTTTTGGTGACTTTATATCAGATGTGAAATACTAACAGTGCTGTGGTAGAGTTTAGGATATTATCATAATGCTTTTCTAATGCTAAGCTAAGAATGGCACAACCACATGTTCTTTCACACACACTTTTTCAAATGCGTTCTTCCAAGTAACCTGGATTCCGACCATTTGTCATGTTATATTCGTGAGATAAATGTCAGCTTTTATCACATCAGCGTTTTAAATTGATGTTAACCCAGCTGCTTAGGGATAAAGGTTAGGATGTTTACGACCACAGTGATTTCCCACCAGGTGTAAAAAAAAAAATTGCTGTGGCTTGCACTGAGCAGAAAACCTGTTCAACAAAGGCATATTATCGTTTATGCGTCACATGAAAACCTGCCCAACTGACTCATGTCGCAATCAGTTCAGGCAGATGATTAAGGCAACTTCATTGGAACCAATCTGGCACAAATCTGCACATTTTGAAACGGCTGACGATAGCACTTGACTTGATGCGATTTTTCTGAAAAACTGCAACACTGATAACTAAGAGGAACTATTCCTTTGAACGTCCAAAAGAAAAAATGCACATGGCACCTTTTTTCAACCGAACTATGCGACTAAGGGTTAATGTTTACCAATGCAAACAAGTCGACCCACTGCAGCTGTTACATACTTTCACTCTCGACAGTCAGTCTGAGATTTTAGATGCGATACTTACTTTCTGCTTTAGCTCAGAAGCTGCAGTCACAGATTCAGTATTAAAAATACAACATATATGGAAAGTTTAGACTAATAAGGATATGATTCATGTACTTTAAAGGTTAATTTCTTCCTCTACATGGATTTTCTCTTTCAATTATTAATTAAAAGATTCATTTTTGAGTTAATATTTAGAGAGATGTCAAACAGAGTGTTAATGGAAACGAGAGGCTTTGAGTACATAATGTTCCTTTTTTTTTTTCTTTTTTCTTTTCTGTATTCTCCTTTAGGCAACTACGTCAGAGGTGTTTTATGTCTAGTTACAGTGAAAGGACTCAAAAGTCAATAGGCCGCTGGCTTTGTCGGTACACAACAACCAAGCAATGTACGCTAGCGTTTGGTGCTTTACAGACTCGTTCAGAGTCGTTCTTTTCAGGCGTTGCCTTTCCCAAAGGAGACTTTTATCTATGTAAACACAATCACGTGTATTAATACAACATTCAAAAGCCCATTTGGTATTATTTTTAGATAGGCCTTTGCTCCTTATGAAAATATAACCATTAAACAGGATGTCCAGGTAAAGAACAGAGTTGAGGTTCTAATCTGCTTCATAAACAAGTTGCACCAAACTATTTGAAAAATATTTGTACACCTCTGCACAGGTGACAGCTGAGATCAGGTGAGGTGGCTTTTTGTTTTTTGGTTTTCGTCTGACCCTTTCTTGAGAACAAAATACCTCCAGAACACCTTTAATTTCTTTAAATTTGGCACAAATACTCACTCAGACTCTGAAAAACTGATTGGTCAAATTGATCAAAGCTCAAAAGTTAAGATCACTAGGACCTCATAAAACACACAGTTTGGACACTCTTGATCATGACATCTCAAGAAAGCTAATACAGCGATTTTCTTCAAATTTTCCTCAAATGTTATCTTGGTGATAAACAGAAAGTAGCCATTTCCTTACAAATCATATCCTTTAACTCAAAAATTTGGCAGGATATTATAATAAGTTCAACTTTGCTTTATCGCCTTCTGCAAAATTCAGTCAGTTCCCTCAAAAGTCCCCATCACATACATTTAATGCGAGTCTGGAAAGACATAAATGTTAAGTGCAGCTTGACGAGTGACACAACCTTTCTATAATGTTCTGTAATGGGCCAGTGTACTTGCCTCCAACCTTCAACTCGGTTCTGTTTGACTGTCTTTGACAGGATGGAGGTCAAGTGACCGTGGATAACATTTCTCCAAAGATATCCAAGCGGTGTCCACTGTCCAGACAGATGGTAAGTCATATCTTAGGATGAGAAAGGAGTGAGAGGTTTTCGTATAAGACATAAGATGAAGCCAGTGCCGTCTGTTACTCAGTTAAAGCTAAGATCATTGTGCGATATTGTTTGGAGCTATTTCTATCCAAAGCATGGCTTAGTTTTAACTCTTTTTATATTGCACAAGTTTAAAAGTCACAAGAGTCGATTTCCCCTTAGTGTGGGTGGAGTGTCTATGGTATGACCCAAACCTATCTTTAGCCACGCTTAGCGCTGAACAGGTTTCAAATGGCCTCAGATAACCAGGATTATAGGACAGTAATAATAGACTAGAGCGGGGTTTTTATGAGTCATATGCACGTTATCCTGGGCTGTAACATGAACCTACTGTGCTGCTAACCAGGTCTAGTTCAAAAGAGACAAAACGCCTAGATACAGTGTTAAAGGAATCTTTATGGTTGTTACATGACATGCTGTGTGTTTGCAGAGTACGTCCAATGGAGTGGTTCCTTACCTGGGCACCTACCTGAGCGTCCTGACCATGCTGGACACTGCTCTGCCAGACACTGTGGAGGTACATCAGTATGAGCCAAAACCTGACGTTCTCACTGTTTTACCGTGCTGATCTTTAAATAAAGTTAATTATGTCATTCAACATTAATTTTTTTATAATAATAAATAATAAAACACTTTATGTATTTTTGTCAATATAAACAGAGACGAAATGTTTAGCAATAAAATCTATATTGAAACCAGTTTAATACAAAAATAGCAATGTATTACGTATCACTGTGCAATTTAAAGGTTAATTTTAGCTTGGCCTAAATTACATGACCACTAGCTTAAAAAGCACAGAAAGATGCTAATGCTACTTACTGTTAGCAAAAAATTAGCTGTTATTGCCAAGATTTTGCTAATTTGTTGAGTTTTTGTTTTCTTTTTTACAAAAAATTATCTACATTATTAAGATGTCAGTTCATAGGTACACTTATTTTTCATTTACCTGTGTCAAACGGCACAGAGAAATCAAATAAATCTGTTTGTTCTAGCTTATTAAGCCAAAGCTAGATAGCCAGCCATAGCAAGCTATCAAACTAGATAGCTAGGGCTAATTGTGGCTGTCTCTCAAGCTAGCTTTCTGTTATTTCCCAATTATAGTGATTTAGTTTTTAGGTTTGTAGCTACTAGAGAATGTATGTAGAGAATATTCAGATATGGAGTTAATGTGTTTAATAAGATAAGGTAATGGGTTAATGGGTTAATTTATCCCTACTATGGTATAAATGATCCCATTACCTTATCTTATTAACCACATTAACTCCAAATCTGCAAATGCAAATTTTGTACGATAACAGTTGACAAGCGTGTAGCATTTTAAGCACTTTAAGATGTCTGCGTTTAACCGAAGTGCGATACGACACCTTTTTGCATTTAATCATTGATATGGTCAATAAAGTGTGGTACTAAGAATCTGCTTTTTTGACAGGGTGGACTCATAAACTTTGAGAAGAGGCGGAGGGTGAGTGCTTCCTCTTATGTCATCTCCCATGCATTTATTTGTCTTTCCACAGTCAAAATGTCAAATGTAAAGTGCACAACATTCTGTCAGCGTTACTTGTTGGTTTGGTGTGTAGACTATAATCCATTGTCGACATAAACCGAGAGTGTGAGCCGTTTTCTGACACATTCCTTCGTACCTTTCATGCTTAAGGCTACAGATCTGTCATTACGCCTTAAACATATACACTTTCAAGGAACATTGCAGCTGTCAGCTTGTTCTACAGAATGGTTATGCAGCTATACAAATATCAGGAGTAGGAACATCTTGTAGTGTTTGTGGCTGGGATTTACAAGTTGTTCCATTTCTCTCCCTGCAGGAATTTGATGTTCTGTCCCAGATCCGTGTGCTGCAGACGTCCTGCTCGCAGTACAGCCTCCCCCATCACCCCAGAATCGCCGCCTGGCTGCAGGGACACAAGCTGCTCACTGATCAGGAGAGGTGAGCTCGACGTGAACTTCAAGTGTGGACGTTACATAATCGGAAAACTGCTTTGCTGAAATGTGTCTTCTATAGTAGAGAAGTTAAATTGCTTCAAATAAAGGTGTGCTGTTTGAAGAATATTCTTCTCACAGAGTTACGCTGCGAAGTGAAGTTAAGTATTCGCCGTAATACATCAAAATAAACGCGGTATCTCATATCTAGCTGTTGGTTGAAGCAACTATTTCACAGCTGACACTTTGTCATAATGGCTCCATATGACATTTATGATGCAGTAATTGGTTACATATTCTTATGAGCAAACTCTGGTAGCAACATCTGATATGTCCCTGTTTTAAATCTTTGATGCAGTCAAAGTGCCCTATAAAAGCGTGCATATAAACTAAAAATCAGATAAATTATTCCTTTGACATTATTGCAATCGTCTAACCTTTCAGCCAATCAAATGGCCCTGCTGCTGCTGCTGTAAAACAAGCACAGGCTAATAACTAAACCTTTTTATCCTTTTATTGCTCAAATGTTTAAAGTTATGCTCCAATTAAACTCAAGATTATCTAACTGTTAATGAGTCTCCAACAACATCGAGCGATTCAGCCAAATTTCAATGGTTGTCTCGGTTTTTGGAGGCAATCTCAAAGGGATATGCCACCACTATGTGACTTTTAGTCATTCGCTCTATTCCCCAGAGTTGGATAAGTGAGAATTGTCAGGCATTGTCCTGATCTGGCAGCTGTTAGCTTTACCTTAGCATAAGCGTAGTAGAGTAGTGTTGCCGTAGCCAGTCGTTTGCAAAAGTAATAATAAACTCGAGAATTTTACTTCTTGTGATCTGTACACCACGCAGAACCTGAAAAGCAGTGACACCAGTGCGTCGACGGTAGTTGGTGGTTTTTCAGGTGCTACGTGGTGTCTTTGCGCCTGGTGCTTTGCCCAAATCTGTATCTGCCCTAGGAAATCCCTTCGTGTTAATTGCAATGACATTTGTACTCGATGTAAATGTATAGGTCACAAGAAGTAAGTAGGAAACTTTTTGAGTTTGTTTATCACTTTTGAGAATCACTAGCTTATTGGCAACACTATATTACAGCGCCTATGCTATGCTAACGCTAAAGCTCCAGATTTGGACAATACCTGGACGATTTAAAAACACTTTTTCTCACTTATCCAGCTCTGAGGATTACGATGAGTGACTAAATTTCCCACAGGGGTGGCGTATCCCTTTAAATTGCAATTTTATTTTTTTCTTTCAAAGTGCGCAGTGCTTCTGAATTAATCATTTGTGGGGTTTTTGTTGTTCTTTTACAGCTATGAGCTGTCGAGAAAACTAGAGCCTCCAGTGGACTTGTGTTCGCCAACCCCCTGGAGCCACCGCACTCTCTCAAAAAAACTGTCCTCGTGAGTATCATGCTCTAGTGCAGTTTACATAATCAGACGCACATTTAACATGCATTTAACCCCAGCACACAACCTTTAGCATCTAATCATTTCAGACCTTCAACTTCTATTATTTTATATAAAGCTGCATCATCTATATAAAAGAAAAAAATCCTCTGTCTCTAGTATCCTGACAATGACCGATGGATCCAAGAAAGTCCCCGCCGACCAGATCAGCGTTTCATCTTCTGGTTCCAGTGGATCTGAGATGGAGGACCTCTCCTCTCCAAACACCACCTGTTCCTTCAGGCTGCAGGTAAACAGCTGCGTGGTGGATGCGTTCATGTGCAGTCGTCTCATATCTTTTTCTTCTCTGTCCGTCCTTTGTCGTCAGTTGTGCTGACAGTGGAGTCTTTGTGGAAAGCTTTCTGACGGGTCTCTGTGTTCAGAATAACGTTCACTGTTTACTCTTCGCAAACAATCGGCCCATTTTAAGCAGTCGAACAAACCCCTACAGCATTTCTGACGAGAAGTAAAGTACGCAGAAAACCTTGAAAACTTACGTAATCTCTCGTCACAAGAGATTCTCTTTTAAGGGTCATTGATTCTACTGGGAACTCTCTGCACATGGTACTGGAATGTAATTAAATAGCTGTTCCCTTCAGACCAATCACTTCTCAAATGCTTAAGACACTTATTGGCTCTTTCTCCTCTTGTCAGTCCTTTCACAGCTCTTGCAACAATGTGTCCGAGCCCTTCTCTTCCTCCACATCCTCCTTTTCCTCGTCCACCCCTGGCTCGACAGCCGCCTCCTGTCCGGAGTCCCCCACGCCCTCCAGCTCGTCCTCCGACTGCTCGACGGACCTCGGCTCGGCCGCGTCGACCTGCGACGGCGCGCGGCCAAAGGTTCTGTCGTCCTCCCACCACAAACGCTCCGTGTCCATGACCTCCCTGCCGCAGTATAACCGCCAGGTGGCCGACTCCTGCATCGTCAGGGTGAGCGTGGACCTCGGCCAGAACAATGGGAACATGTACAAAAGCATCCTGGTGAGTTTATCCTCAAGCAGTGGTTAAAAGATACATTTACACAGACTTAGAGTTAAAAAAAATTACATAAAAAACACATTTATTCCTTTTGTTTTTTATTTTACCACCTCATACATACGTAGTTCCTAGCTTCCTGCAATAAACATAGTTGCAAATATCATTGTATCACCAGGAACATTTAAAGCCAACTACAACATTTAAATAGTAATTAGTTCAACAAGTATTTTGCATTCTACTTTGAATGTTTTTCTTTTTGGTTATGATTACACTCAAAGTTCTGGGAACTGGGGTTTTCTACATTTCCAATGTGGTCTAAAGATTAGACAACTTCAGGTAATTACTAGGTAGATATTTTTGTGTATGACTCCAATTCAGCCCAGCTGTTAATGTGGTAAAGATTACATATTGAACCAAGTTCCTGGTACCTCTAAAGGTTCCTAGTTGCTGAAGAAAGTTTCTTTTACACAAGAAGCATTGGCAATAATTTCTAATCATTAAAGAGTGCTGTTACAATCCACCTTAAGGCCACCTTAATTAAAATGTAAGACACATAACTTCTTTTTCTTGGAATAAAGTTGATATTTTATTTTCCTCTTTGTGCACTAGCTTAGAAACACGACACAGTTTACCGCGCTACGAGTGGTTCATCGTCGGCATATGTGCACAGGAGACTTGAGATCACACCGCTTTAAGTTGCTCGTCAGACTCTGATTAACTTCCGAACTATTCGCGATCTGAGGTGAACGCTTCCTCTTCCGACGGTCGCAAATAACCGTCTGGTTTCAAACCTCCTGAGAATCGCGAATAAAGAAACTGAATTGAGTGGACTTTTCCATAAACGTCCAGCTTCAATAACGCCACCTCTGACTCTTTGTCTCCTCGTAGTTGACCAACCAGGACAAAACGGCCCAGGTGATCCAGAGGGGGCTGGAGAAGCATAACCTGGAACACATGAAATGGCAGGACTTCACCCTGTTGCAGGTCATCTCCCAGAAAAGAGGTGAGGACCGAATAATATCGAAAAAGAAAACAGAAAAAGGGGAAACGCTCTTTTGACAGCACGTCCTGTTTCTCTGTTTTCAGAGTTGCTCATTCCAGACAAAGCTAACGTCTTCTACGCCATGTCCACGACGGCAAACTTCGACTTTGTTCTGCGCCAGTACCCCAAAGGCAAGAAGAAGCCCCTGAGACCAACTGCCAGTCTGGGACGACTGGTGAAGTAGTTCTTCTAATCTTCTAATCTACATGGGAAGGTGGACTTTTTTTTCTTTGGACATTGAACTGAAAAAAAAAAAAGCACTTTATGAAGAAGAATCTTAAAAGCCCCTGGATCAGAGTCGTAGCATTGAACCAAAAAAAGAACGTTGCAATAAATCATTGGACACATCCGTGACCTATTTGTGCGCGAAACTTGGGCAGCGGCCGGGGGCCAGTTCCCTGCCAGGCGCCGTTAACAGCCTCCGTGTTTAAAAAGGGAATCGGGGTCAAGCTGCCCGAGTGAAGGCCGCGCAGCCGGCGACTGTCAGCCGTTCACGGCGAGATCACATGCCGTGATTATTTGTTGCTGTGCCAGTGCCACCTGAGAGGTGGGTGGGGACGTTCTCGGCAGGGATCACTGCGTACCCTGGGAGCCTCGGAACGGCTCATCCGGCATTGCTGCGATTCCTGGCCTCGTGCGGCTCGCAGCCCCGACTGGACCGGCGGCATTCCTGAGCCCGAGGCGGCCGGCAGCGGAGGCGCTTGACGTACTGGAGGGAATGTAGACTGCACATGCGGACAGAAGCTGTATTTAAGAGAAAGAAAGGCAGAGATGTTGAACTGTTTGTGCTTTCAGTGTTAGAACGAAGGCTACAAGTTGGCTTCACCCTTAGAGCTTGTCGTGTTTTGTATTTATTACCCACTGCGATTCACTTTAACCGATCGACTGGTAGGAAAACATATGAAACAATGTATTTTAAATCAACCGTGTGATTGTAAATATTTTTAGACGATAATATTTAAAATGTTAACACTGAAGCTTTTTTTTTTTTTTTACCTTTTAATTGTATTACATTTAGATTTCAGACTTGTGAAGCCTGGATGTGATTAAATGGCTTGATTTTAAAGCCAGACTGGGGACGTGGTTCGCGCAGATTTAAATCATTTCAATGACGTACACCGACGTCACCGTTGTGATGATCTTGTTTTCGACCTGGTAAAGGATCCGGGGACAATGTGCAAATATGAAGAGTTATACAATGATTCGTCACACTTACAAAAAAAAAAAAAAAAAAAATCACTTGTTGTATAACTGGGAAGCCCCCTCCACTCCGCTTTTGGAGAAGCTCTTCTACCGTCACTTTAACCCACATCGTCCTGACTCTTGGACATGTATGGTATTAAAAATATTTTTTTTCTCTCACTCATTATTGAAAATAATGCCAACATTTGTAAAGCAAAAAGAATAAACTCTTCTTTATATAGGGCCTTACATGTATTACCACACTGTTCTGTGTCAGCAACTTCCTAATAAACACTGTTTATTCTGTTTGAGTGGTGCTTTCTGCTTTTGAGCCTGTTTACTCATCAAATCTGTTATTTAGAAACATTTTGAAACATATATTAAGCAACATAATTTAGCAAACTCCTCATACTGTGTATGTATAACATTCAGAGCTTGGTATAAATTCGCTCTGTAACCTCTTACAGTCCTTTGGAGGATTTCAGGGGGCTGGAGCCTATCCTAGCTCCTAGGGCGAGAGGCGGGGTACACCCTGGACAGGTCTCTGAAACACAAAAAGATAGACAACCATTCACACTCACACCTACACCCAATTTAAAATCGCTGATGAACCTGACTAGCATGTCTCTGGACGGTGGGAGGAAGCTGGAGTACCTGGAGAGAACCTACAACACGCAGAAAACATGCAAACTGCATTCGAACCCAGAACCTTCTCACTGTGAGGAATCGATGCCAGTAACCCCCACCCAGCACTGCTGGATGGTATCAAAAACAAACCAAGATTTCAAGTTCTTTCCAACCATACCACAGTTTCTCCAGGAAGTAAGTTGTTTTTAACAGTATTAGTATAATGGAAAGTACAGTATAATGGAAAAAATCTTCACACCTTTGTTTGTTCATTTATTTTTTTTAAGAAAATGGAATAATGACATTTCAGACATGAATAAAAGTAACATTTATGCCAATTACAATTAAATCTACTGAATTACAGTGTGGAGTTTTAATAAATAAATAAAAAAGCAATCTGAAGCAGTTTTAACCTATAAGTATTATAGATAGATATGTTTTACATGTGCGAATTAAAACGAGCTCTATTTTTTATGGAGTCCTTAGGTGTTGTTTAGGTATGTTCACTTACCCACATGATATGTGGAAGCTGTGTGAACCTTAATAGGAAAACCTTAGTAGGAAAACAAGATTTAAAATGAAAAGGTACAATTATAATAAATCCATTAATTATTTTTAATTCATATTCGAGTGGGAACAGATACTCGACTTATATGTATAGTATAGTTTTTCTTATTTTCATTTAGTTTCTCATTTATGTTTGTTGTCCGTTTCCGCTCTACGCATTACGTCACTGACCCCTACAGGTGCTCGTGCGTGGTTACAATATAGTCTCCTCACTTCTCGCGTGTTCGCCCCCCTGCCTCTACGAGTTTAAACGCCGGATAACCGACACAGTCAGTTTAATTTTGGTCAAACTACTTATTTTTATTTTTATTTCAATTTTTAAAAAACACAACAAACTCTGCTACGAGTTAACAGAAAACGGACATAAACACGTCGTGGAGCCAAACACACGGAGCACGAGACTGTTCATCGACGGTAAGACAAACAAATTCTTCACTTCCGGTTAAAATAAAGCTGCAACCTCTCAAATACTTTAACAAATATTATATTATATAGTAAAAGTTGATGAATTGTCGCCACTAAATGGCGCCAGAGAGTTATTCGTGGATTTATTCATGGATTATTCACTAATAAACTGTACTGACGTGCAGACTCCACTTAGCTGCAGTATTGTCCAAGGTTTCCTGACTTGTTCCAAAGATGCATTTAGTTTGTGGATATTTTAACATTATGCACCATGCACCAACAACTCCAAATATCCTTTAATTAAATATAAAACGTGCTTTTTTCCCCCCCTTAATTTGTTTCCTTAAATATCTCTTATTCAGAAGCCATTTTAAACACCTCCATGTTGGTCTCTTTCCAGCAGCTGACCTGGCAGAGACCTGGGAAAACAAAACAAAAAAAACAACTAAATCTGTCCTCCGTTAAGCTTCCACCCGCTCGTAGCACTTGGCCGTAGGAGATGCGCACTCAGCAAAGGGATATGGGTTTGGATTCGAGGGCTCCGCGGCCTCTCGGTGTGTGCTGGAGGGTGGGTGGCGTTCGTGCACGGGTCAGCACTTCTGGAGGAGAAACAGGACACTGGCCCTCATCTCATACTTTCTCATCTATTATGCATGCCAGAGATGTCCGGCCACGAGCTTGACTGTGTGTGTGCGTGTGCAGCCAACGGATACTGGTATCAGTTCTGCACTCACCCTGAAAGACTAGGGAAGGAAAAAAAAAAAAAAAAAAATGTTGCTTTTTGTGGCCCTGCTCTGTAGGTCAGAGGATACGTTCAAGGTCTTATCCGGATTTGTTCAGAGAAACTGGTGCGGCGGGACTCTAATGAGGATTGATGAGATCCAGGCTTTAGTCGTCAATAAAACGGATGATCTTCACCCCCGTTGACCCAGCGGGGTTTTGAGGAAGTTGGAGGCATTTCAGTTCACGTCCGCTCGCGCTTTCAGTGAAATGTTTTTTTGACCGCAGGTTTCAACATGTTATGCATCTGTTTACTTGATAAATGTAACGTCGGGATCCGCATATGGCTTCGCCCTCGGAAACCTCCCTTTCGCTCTCGTGTTCAACATCTGTAACAGCTCCCGCATCATTTCTGCGAGACGTGAGAGCGAAGCATTTAGGAATGACGCTATGGGAGGAAGCTTCGCATCCAGTTTTAGTAGCTTTTCTCTTCAAGCTCACACCAATCAGCCTGAATAATATTGTGAATTGTGTGTTCCTCTTTTCTGACCCGTCTGAGAAAGGCACCCCGCTTGACCTCTTAAGCTTCGCCGTGGTATCAGTCACCTAAATGTTTACAGCAGATCCTTTGGAGGGCCTCCTCGGACCTCACTAGTTTTTTTTTTGCCCTCCGGTTCACTGCTTTTTCATCCTTGAACAACCCAACAAAAGTTTGTCCATCGCCAAAGTCGCTCAAATATTTTCAGTTGTCAATTTTTTTCCTGCTTCTAACTTCCCACTTCCACTTGTCAGGTGTTACAACCGCTTATTTATACTTACACTGATCAGCCACAACATTAAAACCACTGACAGTGAATGATGAAGTAAATAACACCTGCCCCCAAGCAGGATGCAACCACAAAAACAGTTTGAACAGGACAAGGTGTTGACTTGGCCTCCAAATCCTCTGGATCCCAAACTGATCACGTATCCGTGGGATGATCCACAGAGGCCCCTCCCCCTCAACACCGCAGGAACCAAGGATTCACACTAACGACATCCTGTTACCGGCAGGGCTGGGCGATACCGAGAATTTTGGTATCGATCCGATACCAAGTAAACACGGGGCTAGTATCGCCGATACCGACTACACACGGTTGTTTTAGAAAAAGGTCATTAGTTAAAAAAAGACTCGGAGAGAAGCTGCGGCCGCTTGAAATCTGTGAGGAGTAACTTGCTGGACGTACAGGAAAGAAACTCTAACAAAAGTATCGATCCAATACCGATACTGACCATTTGATATTGATACTATCTATATATAGGTTGATACGCCCAGCCCTAGTTACCAGACACCACGGGACACCCTCAGGAGGCCCGTGTCCATTCTCGGATGAGCCACATCTGTTTCGAAGACCTACACGTTATTAGGTCATAATGTTGTGGCTGATCGGGTTGAAGCTCAGTATTTGAAAGCACGCTTCACCTGCGGAAGGAAAGAAAATAAAAAGCTCTATTATGACCACGCCGACTGCAGGAAGATGAGCGATTCTGCAGCTATTTTTACCGCTCAGCACCAGAAGGATGTGTGTGTGTGTGTGTGTGTGTGTGTGTGTGTGTGTGTGTGTGTGTGTGTGTGTGTGTGTGTGTGTGTGTGTCTGTCTGTTTTCTCGCGTCGAAGGCCGCCGAGTTAATTCATCATCCACATCTGCATGTTGCACATGTGTCAGCGGCCGTACGAGCTGCGGCAGCGCTCTGTCGACGCTTTGTTTGCGTGTGCGGGCCCCTGTGCACTGTTGACAAACACAACCTTGTTCCCCATTCTCAGAAGAGGAAGCAGGGAGGGTTGAGAATAGCTCCCGTTCTCACCCTACAACACACACACACAAAGAAAGAGAAAAAAAACAATCACACAAACACCATGTATAGAAACGCTGCCTCACTATGAGCGACGAGTCTGGCCCGCTTGCACCCGAACACCCTCCGATATTCTTGGCAGGGCGCAGATCGGTCGTGCCATATGTGCACATGCTCGCGCTTTCGTCGAGAGGCTAAATATGACTCCCCGCGTCGACCGCCTATGCGATCGCGCGCACATTTCAAGCCGTATGCAGATGCTTCTGCCGCCCACGTGAGTTATTCATGGCCTGCCACCCTCACCTCCGAGATGTACGCGGGGTGCCGATTGGGATTGTTGACCTTTTTCTCGCCGCGGCTGAAGATCTCGGCTCGCGTTACGCGCGCGGGAAGCTCGCGTACATGGGTGGAACATTGCTCACATGTCTGACGAATGTGTGTCACCGTGAAGGTGCTCCTCTCTTCAAAGAATGAACCTAAGCCGCCTTTTTCCAGAGTATTAAACGTGTGTACATTGTTGGTGTATTGAAACGGCAGCTGAAGATGAATGAAAGAGAAGCAAGATCGTGTAAATATTGGCAGGAACCGGTTGTTCTTTGATATCGGTTTGGTGTTGATGTCCGACTGGATTCAAAGAGTCTACTCATGCAGAGATTTTGCAGTTTTGCAATAATTTCAACATATGTAACATAGTCATTTATACTTGTGCATTGTAAAAACACAACCCGAACACTAGAGGGCGCTGTGTCTTTTATCCTAGTCATGAATTTTTGTTTCACTTCACTCATTAAATTGTTTGTATCTCCGAACCTCCTCAGTCAACCTTTCCTCTAGCGGACCAATCACAGCTCTCTTTCTTCCGATACAATATCGATTTTGAATGTCTTAACCTCTTGAGAGCTTTTGTTTTTCCTTCATAGGTTTTGAGATGATTAGCATCTAAGAAGTATAAAAACTAAGCCTCATCCATGAACAGGAGGTAGTTTTTGGAAAACAAATATGTCCTCATATGTGGACAAAGGGATTATTTCGCTGTATATTATAATAAAGTCACCATTATGTAACAAAATATAAATCTTAGCATGGCTGTGCAAAGACAGAATTGCAAATAATGAAGTCCCAATGTCCTCAAATGTGTACTTGCTAATTATCAAAGCTAGTTTGTTAAGTTAAGTCATATTAAACTAGAAAATTAATTAAAATTTGATGAGGTTTTTCCCATTTTTGCACATTTGTCACGTGATTGACTGTAGAACGAATTCGCTGACACGCTCGCCCTCATGTTTTTACACCAACTAGTGTCTAGTTATGAGGATAAAAGTCTAAATGAAGCAGAAGATGCTGCCACTAACCTAAAACTTGTATAAATTGGATTAATATTGTTTTTGACTCATTTTGTCCAATGAATTGTTATGTCCATTAGAGTGGACAGGGTGGACTTAATGTTGTAAAATGACATGAATGTGACCTGGTGTTTCTCTGTATATGCTAACAATAAGATGTTCAGCTTTAGTATTTAAAAACAAAAACTAGATATGAGGATTTTTTTATTTTTTTTTTTAACCCAGCTTGAATTTGGGCCGTCCAGACCTAGAGGTCAGTTCTTCAGCTCCAGATTAAACCTGAAGTGTTTACTTTCTTTTATGCAAGCCGGTTTAATCGTTTTATGCTTCTGTTTACTGAAGGTGTCCCAGTTTTTGGCGCCGACCCCTTCCACTCGTCTTCCTTATTTTGTGCCTCCGCATCCTGTCATTATTTCCTCATTTCGCCGGCAGGACGATTACCTTTCCCGCACCCTCCCCGGGCTCGATCGAGCGCTGTTTCGCGTTTGTTTATTGTGCGCCCGTGCTATTCTTAAAATGGCAATCGCGCTTCCGCGCGTTTTGCGCCCCGTGGAACGGATTCATGGATTGGCGGTGTGCGTGTGTGAATGGAGCGGCGCGGAGCCTCCTCCGGCGTGAGTCATGCGATGACGTGAGCCGCCCCAGTCACTCACACACGCTTGGCCCGAGCACATGGCTCTCAGACAACACACTCCCTGCCTTCACGTGCAGTCCTTCCCCCTGCTTCTCTTCTCCCGGCCTTCCTCACGGCCGCGCCTCTCCCCTCTCCCTGCGTCTCTCGCCCATTTCCTCCGCTCTGCCTGTTGATTCACGGACAATAGCGACCATTATGTTTACCTGATTGAACTGCACCATGATAACCTAGTTCCTACCGAGAGAACAAGCTGAACGCGGAACAAAGGGGGGCTGCTTTCCGCCCCCCGCCCCCCCGACTTAAAACATTTCACGTCACATCTCCAATTACACCCCAATTTCATGTGCACACCGATCAGGCGTAACATTATGACCACCTTCCTAAAAAAAAAAAGTGTAAAATCTATGGAAGCCCTAAGCGGCCATGTTCACATATTATTTTTTTTACCATTAAATACTATAAATAACCAAGGCTTATATATTTTTTTTGTGCAGTGTTTGTAGTCGTGTCGTAGGCATCTCTGTGCGTCCTGTGGGTCTGTGTTGGATGTTATTTTGTATTTTTATTTCAGATTTTACAGATGAAAATGATCTCTCTGCTGTCTATCTTTTCTCTTGACACTGATTAACGCATAAGCGCGTTGTCCTTTAACCCAATAAAATTTTATTTTTTGAGATCTGTTTATTTCGAGGGAGTTCCGTCGCGCTGGCTGACAGATGCCCTTAACTTTATAATGTAGTAAAATAATGGCCTGATGTAATGCGCTGACTGTGAGCTCGACTGGCTTGTTTGTTAGATAATGATTAAGCTGCCTGAAGGCTTTTCCGAGGTACTGAGATAAAGGTCTCGAGGAAATGAACTCGTCGTTACGGGAAAACGGACGATATAGTGCGAGCGAATGCGCGGCCACTTCAGGCTTCCGTAGAAATCCACACAAGTGATCCACAAGTTTCCCAGCAGAACGCTGTATTTCCACAAGATGCTGTCAATGTTGTTTACTCCTCCTGTTAAGTGGCTTTAATGTTATATCTGATTGGTGTAATGTGACCGCTCTGAGTCTGAACGTTGTATTATCACACGATCCACCTGTCAGTGGTCATAATGTTGTGGCTGATTGCTGTACATCAAAGCTATTACCTGCCAACATCCCTTTAAATATTTAAATCTGAACTGGCCCGAGGAAGCGCTCTTAATTTAGGTCAAGTAGTTGTTTAAAGAGTCACAAAGCAAACGGCCAAGTGTTGGTCATAAATTACATTCATTCCGAGTGAGTGTGAGCCTTGTGTACTTTGTCGCTGGTCATAATGTTGTGACTGATCGGCGCGTATCTACACGCATTTCTCCGATCCTGCAGCGCTTCCATCCAGATTCAGTCACAGCTCCGCCGGCGTCTGGCGGGAGCCGAATGTAAACATGCTATTAATAATGACCTGTCTGTGCAGGAGTTGCCTAAGAGCTGAAAAATACCTCTGCCACGGGTCCCGGCCGTTTTTTTTTTTTTTTTTTTTTGGAAGCGGGAGGGATTCTCAGAAACGTGGGTGAGCGAGGACGCGAAAGGAGGTCAAGTCACATTTTTGGAGGCCTCTCACCCTTCTCATGACTTTCCAGTAATCATTTTAAAACGTTTTTTTCACACAAAACTTTCCTGTTTTGTTTTGTTTTTTTTCTTTTCTTTTGCCGTGATGTGTAGTTGACTGTGTCCGCATCACGAGAGGGTTCTAAAAAAAAAAAATAAATAAAAAAAAAATACAGAAAGAAAGAAAACAAAACCTGGTGTTACAGGTCGAGTGACCCACATACTCTGGCGAAATCCCAGCTTAACCTGTCTTTCTTTCTCGCTCGCAGGAGCTGTGTGGAAACACATTGTTCGTGTGTCTGTGTGTGTTTAACTCGGGTCCTGTTCTTCTTCGTCTGTCAGCTCAGACATTAACCGGACGCAATGTAAACTTGAACTTTGAACTTGAAACACAATTTCAAAAAAAACAAAAAAAAAACACAAATCCACTTTTTCTCTTTTTTTCTTTACGCCCGTCACGCCTCCACTGAACCTGCTGAATGCGAGACGTTCACGTGGTATGTTTCTGGTCGCGTTAACGGCGGTTGAGCTTATGGTAACGCGACAACCAAAAACAGCTGATGTTTCTGAAGCCCCCCCCCCCCTCCGTGCGGCCCACCTGCCGTCCCCGGTCCCACGGCCTTGGCGCGGGGCCGTTTGTGTATATATTTGCGCGTCTGTGCCGGGCTGCTTTATGTAACCGGCCGCCTTGGCCCCAGTCAAGGTGTTACGGTAACACGTTGAGTCCCGGCTGCATGTGAGCAGCCTCTCACATGGGGCCCCGGCGTTCGGCCTCCTCCCTCCCTCCCTCCCCCTCCAGGTGTTTGGATTAGAGGAGGAAGGACTGAGCGGCGGGGAGGAGCGGGGAGGCCGTTACTGTAAACCGACTCCTCTTCTGTCACCGTGTGTACGCTTATAGCAAACTTCTGCTGCTCTACTTCTTTCCTGCCCGATCCGTCTCAAGGATCACTTTTTTAGCTTTTATTTCCCAGCCCCGTTTCCTCACACTGTCCGACGCTTTCCACTCGCAAGCAGTGAATCCGAGCGCTGCTACATGCAACAACCCCGATCCGAAACATCTAGACAAGCCGCTCACTGTGTTTTGTTCCAAACATGTGCTAAACATCTGCCTGTTTGGGCTCCGAACGCTTCGGCCTTTGAAGTTACGTAATGGTAACTGCTGAGTTTCTGTCATGAAGACATCAAGGAAGTCAGATCAGGGCCGAGGATGTTTCAAGCCAACTCCAGATGTTTGGCTTTAATAGCGCCTAATAAATCGTTAACGCTGAAGGTTGGATCGTTGTTTTTGGGCTTGTTTTTGTTATGGACGCCGGATTTGGACTCGATGGACGGATTTTGGTCCAAATCCTCTTCAGAGCCGGTTTCAAACATTGTTTTGTTTCTTTTTCCCATTCGGACGAGCAACGGTAGCAAGCGGTTGTCAAAATAATTGTACGTTCTTACAGTTAAACAGCTACACATCAATTGCCCTCTTGTCCTCTTCCCACCCCGTGAACGTACGCACTCAAATAACAACGATAAACAAGGAAACAAATAGTTTGAAGAAGTAGTTTAATCATCTACAACTGGAGATATAGCAAGTAACAACAAAGGGGCCCCATATATCTTGAAATGTCTTAAGTGAACCAGTGAACCTAAGTTTCTCAAGCTTTAAGTTAAAGAGCGTTGGGTGGTCTGACACAATCCCCCAAATAACCAATACTTGCTTTGCTGCTAAGTTACTTTCGAGAGGAGTGCCGACAAAAAATGGCCGACAAAGGATTCAGGGAACTGATCTGACCATAAGAACTGCCCAAGGTGTCAAAAACCTTCTCCCGAAATGTCGCCAATTTATGGCAGGACCAAAACATCGGATGCGGTCCAGTCAGTTTTATAATTGGTGTCATGCTGGGAAGTGGTTCCATCACAACAAACTAGGAAATTACTGAGAGCTGCATGTTTGCGTAGCTTCATATTATTGGTTCCTTAAAGGGAACTTTAAATTCATAAAGTCTGACCTTCAACGCAGCTGTATTTAAGAGTGTTGCCGATGTTTGACTCACTGATTGTTTACTTTACCTGGGGATCATTAAACCTGGTGCTGGTGGAGGCCAAAACAGAGATAAAAGGAAAGCTAATGCTAGCAATTTGGCATCAGCTAACAGCGTGCGAGTAAAGGGCGTGACCTAAAAAGCCAACGGTTTTCTGGTATCCGGCAGTCGATAAGTGTCTGTGACCTTCTTCCACCGGTTCACTTCTGCCTGAGAACAGAAATGTGATCATCTACGATGAATAAAGCGTAGATCAGCTAATGAGCGTGACTCAGGAGTAGCTCTTCAGGTCCTAACTCATCTGCTCCTCACTTCTGAGTGACGAATACAGGCGGCTGCCGCCCGACAGCTGACTGTTAGCCGAAGCCTTTGCACAAGTGCAGTTCTTTTTTGTTGGTGAAAATTTGAGGTGTCAAACGTCATGTTGCAATTTCTGGTTGATGAAGGACGCCTAACCCTGCCCATAGACTCGACCCTGTCCATTTTGCAATGATGTTGTAAAATAACACGCCAAAACACTCGGTGTGAAGTGATGTAAAGCGTTCTCCAAACGCGGCCTGTTGTTGCATTTGGTGCAGCTTTTCGTTTCAGGTCGAGAAAGCCCTGGTCGACATGTGCAGTAGTAGTAGTGGCAATGAAACCCGATCGTCGGCCGATTAATAAAACATATGAACCAGTGAAACAGTTTATCCTCTTACAGGCCTAACCACAGAAGCTGCAATTGGACACTTCCTGCATGTGTTTTGTGCAGCAGTCGAAAACACTCCTGAAGGGTTGTTTATGAGGTTATTGCACCAGGAAGCCCCCCCTCCCTCCTCCCTCCTCCCTCCTCCTCCTCCCCTCCCTCCTCCTCCTCCTCCTCCTCCCCTGTCTCTCTCTTTTGTTTTGTTTTTTTTTTTTACTCCTCACAGTTCAATTTGTCCTTTGACACACTTCAAGAGAAACAGGAAGTGCTCCTTTTGTGCGCTGCACTAATTCAACACAGAGCGCTACAGGTGTAGCTTTACTGGCCCGTGTGCTCATCTCCACATGTCCTACAGGCACATATATATATATATATATGCATGTGTGTGTGTGTGTGTATATATACATATGCATGTGTGTGTGTGTGTCTGTACATTGACTCAAGTGCACACTCGGATGCCTGTGTGCGTCGCTTGCAGGTTTCTATATGTGTGTGTGTGTGTGGCGTTAGTGGGACGCAGCGGGAGGACAGGAACACGAGTCTCCTCACGGACACTTGAACCAGGATGGCTGGAGACAGATGGATGGGGCCTGTTGACACTAATCCGCTGTATGAGGTAATGGAGTTAGCCTGTGTTTGTGCACTCCTTCCCTGCCACTCCTGACTTACTGACTGACCTACTTAACCAGCGACTCACGTGGCACCAAGGCAAACGCATACACACACACATTGACACACACACACACACACTTGCCGTCTCTTTCCCAGAAGCTTAGGCTGACAATATTACAGCGGTGTGTGTGTGCAGGTAGTCGACACTTTTGTCGAGATAAGGCTTCGGATTGATCATTAACACGCTGAGCTCTCCGTGCCGTTGTGCGTACGTGCGTGTGTGTGCGCGTGTGCGTGCGTGTGTGTGTGTGGGGGGATGAGTTCATGCAGTGGTTCATTTGTTCGTGATTGATAGAAACGAGACTAAAATCTTAGAGATAAAAATTGAGGATGTAGTAACTGAAAATCCCTGAATGTTGTTCTCACGAAGCACTTCAACAAGCCTGTTTTAAACACGCTGCTTTATTTAAGACCGAGAGACTTTTAGCAACAGGTCACGCGTGAGCTGCAGCAGTAAGTCTCACTTGTATTTATTCAAAGGTTGTATCGGTGTGGTGCAACTGTGTTAGTGTTACAAGTGGTAAAGTACACAAGGCTCCCACTCACTGGGCGTGAATGTATGATCAACGCTCGGACCGTTTGACCTAAATTAAGACTGTTTTTTCCAGCTCGGATTATGTATTTGCAGTGATGTTGGCAGACAGTGGCTTTAACCTACATCGATCAGCCACAACATTATGACCGCAGGGAGGAGGAGTAGATAACGTTCATCGTCTTGTGACAATTCAGCATTCTGCTGGGAGACTTTTGGACCTGGCATTCATTCGTATGGATGTTACTTAGACATGTAGCACCCACCTAGACCAGACCAGCCCCCCCCTCATAGCAATGACACTCCTTGGTGGCAGCAGACACACAAAAGCGGTTTAGGAAGAACTAAAAACAATAACAGCACAAGGTGTTGACCTGACCTCCGTTTTTACCAGATCTCAGACTGATCAAGTACTTGTGGGATGAACCACAGAGACCCCTCCCCTCAACCCATATCACCCCAAGAAATCACCCCCCCCCCCCAACTAACATCAACACACACAACTCAGTAGGCCCATGTCCATTCTCTGATGATTCACAACTATTTTTAGACCTACACAATATTACACAAGTGGCCGTAATGTTACGTCTGATCAGTGTATAAGCCTTAATATACACCAATCAGCCGTAACATTATGAACACCTGCCTAACATTGTGTAGGCCGACATTTCGGCGACAACAGTGCGCCCCGAGTGAGTGGAGGCATGGACTCCTCCAGACCTCTGACGGCGTGCTGTTGTATCTGGCACCAAGACGTTAGCAGCAGATCCTTTAAGGCCTCCGTGGATCCCACTTGTTTTTCCAGCACATCCCACAGATGCTGAACTGGACTGAGATCCAGGGATTTTTTTTTTTGAACTTGAACTTGAACTCCTTGTCGTGTTCCTTAAACCGTTCTTGAACCCCTTTTATACTTTGCAGCAGCGGGCGTTATCCTGCTGAAAGACTCCACTTCCATATGGGAATACTATCTGCAGACATGTAGGTAAGTGGTACAAGTCCAACCAGTATCCACATGAAAGCCTTCCACATGAACATTGCCCAATGCATCACTCTGACACCGCCGCCTCATCTTCTTCCCAAAGTGCCTTGTGTTTTTTCCCTGCTTCTGACATCTCTTGAGAACTTTTGTAATAAAAACCTACAATATCCTATATACGAGTTGAAAGGTCTTATATGAGATGTGATAATGATCGATTGTGCTAAAACGTCCAAACTGAGCTTGTGTGATGACGTGTTGTCAGCATCTTAAGCACTTAAGCTTTTAAAGCATTTTTCATAAGAGTCCCTCTGAGAACAAAATTAGCCAAGGAGTCCTTGTACAGTTATTAAATGCTCGTTTCCGATCCATTCTCTCCAGGAAAGCGGCGTTCATTTTTCAAGGTTTCGGTAATAGTAGCACAATGGGCTCTTATAACGGCATCTATTTTTAAAATTCTTACTTAAAAGTAGGGAACAGACTCAAGTACACAAGTACAAGTTTATTTCTCCCTAATCCCCAGTCCCAGTGTTACTGTAATGATGCTCTAATCTTTAATTATCTTACTAAAATTATCCATCCACCCCTGAAGCTTTTAGTCTTGAAGTCTAAACGTCTGTGAAACGGTTAGCGGAGGAGGACTTTACGGCGAGCTCAGTTACAGCTACACGTAGTAAACCGGTTACTCTTGGAAGCGTAATCAACATACTCGAGCAATTATTCCAATTAAATGCCGCTTTAATTTCGTCTGCCAGTTTCCCCGGAGAGCTTTTGCGGTGTTGTGCGATTGGGGCTGATAGGAGATGAAGATGGCGTACAGAGATGTGGACTGAGATACAAGGCCTGCCTTTGTCTGAGCGCAAGTGGCTCGTAGAATAAACCAGACCTGCATGGAGGCTTTGGAGAAATCCGGTCATGGTTGAGTTCTTTTGTTGGGTGCAGAAAATCTTGCTCATTGTTTGGAGGTGTAATATCCTGAGACATGTCAAGCTAGCGTCGTCTCCGCTCCCGTTACTTGTTTAAATGTGTCTCGCTGTAGTACATGTACATGGATTTTACATTCTGAGACATAACAATTCAATGTCAGTTTTTTCACAGTAGCATGCGCAAAAAGTGCAAAAAGCCGCAGTTCATCAAGTGGCCACTTGAGGCTTCAAAACGCCTAACTTTACAGCATTATTAAACATTATTACAGTCTGGTACAAAAAATTATTTTGGTCTCAATAATTTATTTCACTATTCATGACAACTGTACAGGGGGTGAAGAGTTGGGTGGGTCTCAACGTCCACCACAACCCCCATGTCCATATTTGGAGTATCCAAGTGTGGGCGGAGTAAAGCTCATCCAACATGGTCACCATGGACTCCGCCCGCTTTGGGCTTCATTTTTGAGGTTCGGAATCCAATGGGTGATGTTACGATGGGTTTGTCGATAGTATAAACAGTCAATGGTCCCTATGCAGTGTTGCCATATGGGAAATGACAAATTATTGTACCAAAAGCTTAAAATGATTGTATTTTGACGAAAATTATCACATATACCTGATTTGACGTTGCTGCTAGAGTAAAACATTACCATAGACTATATAGTATAGCTTATAATGTAGTTTTACCTTTAAGTAAGCTAACAAGTAACGCTGCCTCCTCAGTTAAATCCCATCAACCCGTCAGAGATCATCTTTGGTTGTTGAGTAAAACAAAGCCTCCTCCAGCTGCAATCTTCTTTGTGGCCTCCTGGTTTCCTTCTTGCCATCGATTGCTTTCACCTGTGGAAATAAGTACCAGGTCTTTCCCAATATGATATTCTTCTGTAATTTCTTCCTGTATCTTGTGAAACAATGAAAGCTGACGCAGAAAAAGTTACTTAGAACTGATCGGGAGGTCAGATCAGAATTTCGTAAAGACACATTTCTCACTTTTCGCGGCATGTTTTTGTTTTTCGTTACTCCAGCTTTTATTATAGTGTTGAGAGACCAGATTAATCTAATTAATTACACATATCGCTCAACACCTCGGATAATGGGGAATTCGAGATTAATAAATTCCATCCGTCCATCCATTCGCATGCTGATATTAGCATTAATGCTGCCTTAAGGAGTCGATAATTTAATAATAATCCAAGTGTTTTTTATTGGTTTTCATGTTCAAACAACAAACATCCCATTCAAAAACTTACATCACAAATACAGGTCTAAACTACAGCCAAAACGGTAACAAGACAGATCATACTAAAGCCAGACATCAGCCATATCCACCATGTTTGGGGTCCAGACACTCTTGGGTTAAAAATAAATAAATAGATTAGGGAAAAAAAATAGTCTGCCAAAGTAAATATGGCTATTATGACTGTGAGTCTTAATACTTAGATAGACACACCAAACCGAAGCCAAAGGACTGCCAGCGACATGTCTGAACCAAAACGTTGCACTTGAACACCCAGCAAGGACCGCACTCGAGTGAAAGGAAATAACCCTTGATGCCAGCAGGTTGCATTAGTATCCGTCGCTTACTGCGTTTCCATTCCCCCTAGAAATGCACAAAAGCTAAATATCGCAGTAAAAATTGATAATGGAAACATCTACATTTAAAAAAAAAAAAAAAAAAAAAACTCAAATATCCCCGGAACACTTTTACGCTCTCATGAAAATGATTTTTCAGACGTATCGATAAAATAAAGTTAAGAAACGACACAGGGGGTCATGTGATCAGATGGTTTGGCGTCCATCTTCCTTAAAGAATTATATGATATCAAAAGACTGGACTGTAAGAGAGTTATTTGCAAAACACCTTTCAATGGAAATATGTAATTGTACTTTATCAAATTTTCAGAAATATCGCTTTTATTTTTTTGTGAAAAACTGTAATTGAAACGGAGCTAGTGCAAAGGGGGAAGTACTGAAAGAGGCTTTCTTTCAATGACGCGCTCCACCCTGATTCAAGAAGATGAAAAACTGCAGACAGGCGGTCGGAGACCAGTGTCAAGGCCGCAGGGATGCACCAGGAATCGCAAACCTTCACCTCCGCATGGCTCGGCCGAGAAAAAATGGCGATCGTCAGCTCACGTTGTCACCTCGGCCCTCACGCATTAAGCTAGCTAATAACACGCGTCAACACTGTGGGTGAAATTAAATTGGCGTTTTGTATTTTTCTGTCCGTCCACGAGCAGGAAATCGTTTTTGAATTACGTCCTGTTTGGCGAGTTGCCGAGGTTGAAACCTACACAATGAACCTAAACAATGAACCTACACAGGATCCCTGAACCCAGACTGAGTTCATATTCTCTGACTGTAAAGAATGCAGTTTGGTCACACGACTTATGATTAATACTTCGTCTGACAACTTGGTGGATTTTATATATTTAAGAAATTTTTTCTTATCAAAATAAAGTTTTAAACATACATTAAAAAAGAATGATATTTAATTGTGATTAATTGCATTTGTTAGTGTGGAAAGGGTTAAATCACAGTATAACTGAACCAACGGCTCCAAAGACGCTACAATAACTTCTAAAACTTTAAAACGGTTCCCGTGAGAGTCGTGCTGCGTGTTTTTGTTCTTTTTTGAACTTGAATTTGCCTCCAGTTGTGGCTCCAGTCATGTTTGTGTAGCTTTGACCCCAGAACCAGGCCAAGTGTTTTTCAGTTATTTTTTTCTCTCTCCTGTCACCTGATCCCAGAAATAATCTGGCGAGAGGCTCTCTGGAATTTCCGCTCACCATCTTCTCATGTCTCCCTCACCTGAGGCTCGCTGCTTTGTGACAAAAACTAGATTGAGCCGGATAAGAAACTAGGTTCAGCCTCTTCTCTCTGTGTGTGTGTGTGTGTGGGAAGAAGCATCGGTTACACCGTGACACACTCTCTGGAGCTTGTGTGTGTGACTGACAACGACGTGAGCTGGAGGGATGTGTGTCAGCGCGGCTGCGATGGAGTAACTGGATGGAGGATTTAAATAAGACGCCGCAGAAAAAAACACGTAATGCTCCAGCAGATCGAACCGTCGGACGAGCTGCGCGACCGCTGCCCGACCGGTCGAACACAATGTAAACAATCCCTCCGAATTCTTGCATTTGTTTGTCTGTTCTGCCTTTTCTTTCGCAGCGGCCGCAGAGGATTAGATAGCTCCATTCTGCGCAGGCAGTCCGGCACAAAAGGCCCCCTTTGTGCAGGGTTGCGTAACGCGCCGTTCGGCTTCTCTGCTTTCAGATCATATTTTAGTTATCTCACAGGGAGACCCTTCTTCTCGGAGGGTTTTTTTTCTTTTTTTTTCTTATTTATCTCCTCTTTCCTCCCACAATATCCTCTTTCCTGTGTAAACTGGTGCGACGCTGCTTGCAACACACGTCTGTCACTGCTTCCAGTTTGCGATTCATGCCTTTTTTTTTTTTTTTACTGCCCGTGTTGCAAGCTTTTGGCTTTGTGATGGGCGGATGAGAACATAGAGTACCTTAAAAACACATGCTTGGACACTAAAATGTCTGTATATCCCAAGTAATTTAAACTGGTACAGTATTTGTAATTTTTTGTTTTACTTCTACCTCGTTCTTACTCTTATTTTATTTTATTGTTTTATTCTCATGTCTATGTCTTGTTCATATATGTGAGAAAATAATTTCCCTGCTGGGATCAATAAAATGATCTTGAAGTTCCCTCTTCTCCTTCTTCACTGCAAAAAAAGGAATTTCAAGAAGGCAAAAGATCCTTGTATCAAAGACGTACATCTTATTTTGTTCAGACACAAGAACCTTGTGCTTATTATAAGTTTTTTTTGTCCAGCAAAAAAAAAAGCTTAACCCATGTTTTCTTAATACAAGATGATTTGATTGAATATAACAATATTTTGCTGTTTTTGCAGTGTTCTTCCTCTTCTTTTTCTTCTTCTTCTTCAGTTGCAACACTTCTCCAATCTAATTAAATCCAGGTTAGAGATTCCAACTAAACTTCACGTCGAAATATCTGAAAAGACACACACTCGCCAGTTCATCAGGTACACAAATGCTTATTTTGTTGTTCTACCGAGAGGTTTCTGATATTTTTTTTATAAACGGAACATTATACCGATCACGAAGCTAGTGCAGGACATTTGCACCAATCAGGCATAACATTATGACCACCTTCCTAGCATTGTGTAGGTCTCCCTTGTTGCCTCCAAAACAGTTGGGACTCATCAGAGAATGGACATGGGCCTTCTGAGGGTGTCCTGTGGTGCCTGGTAACAGGATGTTGTTAGTGGGGTACTACGGGTTGAGTGGAGGGGTATCTGTGGATCGTCCCACAGATACGTGATCAGTTTGGGATCTAGTTAATTTGGAGGCCATTGTGCCATTTTTTTTTTTTTTTAGTTGCTCCTTAGCAGGTTTTGTGCCGGTGATGGCTGTTACCATCAAGGAGTGTCATTGCTTACGGGGTGGGGCTGCCTGGTCTCATCCAGGTGTCTACGTAACATCCACACGAATGAATGGCAGGTTCAAAAGTTTCCCAGAAGAAGGTTGAATTGTCACAAGATGTTACTTACTTCTCAGTGGTCAGTGGTTTTAACGTTACGTCTAGACGACTTTGGTGTTCACTAATTTACCCAATCAACTTTTCTTGAGCTGTTCTCACGGTTACCCCCCTCCCTCCCCCCTCCCCATCTGATCCTTGTCAGTCTGTTCTCGTTATAACCGGAACACTAACGTCCACGTAGGCGTAGCCAGTGGCTCGGTGCCATTTTCCTTCTCCTTAATAGTTTTCTTTTTTTTTATACCGCTCAGTCACTGATGCATAACCTATGATTTAACTTGTCTGTTATTCTGAGTGTTCCTCTCAGACCTACATGTGTTGGCGGTGTGATGCGGAGATATTTTTCCCAGTGTGTGACACACTGGCCCCCGAGAGCGGACTCATAACCGAAGGCTGCGGTCATCCATCCACAGCCGCGCCGTCAGCTGCTGCCGGGGCGGGGGCCCCCGAAGTGACTCTCCGCTCGCATTCCTGCCTCAGGAGAGAAAAATAAGAATCACCCCATCATCCTCCCCCCCCGAACCCTTCTCAGAGATAAAATAGCACCTTTGTTTCTTCCTTAAAAGGTGGCCTTGTTTCCATCCCAAATACAAACAGTCTAAGCGTTAACACTGACGGGGGGCTGGGGAGGGGGACTAACTGAACCTGTTGATAGATAACGGTCATGAGAGAGGGGAGGGGTTGTGGAGGGGAGGGGGGGGTCACGACAGAGACATTCCTGCAGCCCGCCACCGAGGCAGAATCAAAGCCAGCTGAGACACGTGACTGCAGTTTAGTCTGCTGGCTCGTGATCCCACTGGCTGCTGTATATGGTCAGAGTTCTTGGAAGTAGGAAGATATTTCCTCAGAAGTCCACGAGGAAAAACGAGAGGAGGGGGATCACCGCGACGCAGAGCCATGTAGGGGAGGGCCAAAATCAGAATATGTAGCAACCTTTCTTTGCTGGAGTTCCCCCCCCTTCCCTCCCCCCATACCCCTCCGCCCCAATAACGTTACCACACGGCTTCAGCCTCTGTGCCGTGGGTTCATCCGAGGCTCGGCGGCTTGCAAACTTTTTCGGCGGAAGGGTAAAAGCAAGGTGGGGCCGCGTCGAGGAGCGTGGGAGGAGCTGACCTACATTTCGCCTGCCGCTTCCAGCGTGCAGGCTGAAGTGGCACGCACCCACAAAGGACCGATTGACTAATGATCTATTTTGGTTCAAACTAACTGGCTGTCAGGCATCAGAAGATTACGCCAGATGGTGACTTGTGAAAGCCGTTTAATATGTAACAGGTCTCAATAAAGACGTCCATATGAAGTTAATAATAATCAGATCACACGTTTGTCTTTTTCCAGCCAGAATATTCAAACACCTAATTATCTGAAGATTTAGTGAAATGTTGAAAAGTACTTCTGGCTCAAACGGCGCATGCCACTCCTGCACCACAAACCTTAGACATGCATGTTCCGTTGTGGTTGCAGACCTTGAAATTATTGCCATATAAATCACCACAGGAACAGGAACACATGAAAACAGGTTGTTGCGAGTCAACAGGAATAACACGTTTTAAACGTTAAGAAAGTGAAACCAACGGATACGTCACCTACCTGCGCCTGATCCGGCGGTGCAGAACAACAATGAGAAACTGGTCCACAAAACCACACTGCCTAGATGAGTGATTTAAGAGAAACTAGACCTGAACCGAGGCGTGACTATCGTACAGCTAGCGTACAGAGACGTGATTATGGTCTTTGGTAATACTGACCGTTTGCAGACACGTCAGCAACAAAAACAAACACAATGTTGCAACGGATGAGTAGCTATTCTATTTTAAATTTAAGTGATGGCCACCAATCGTCAGAGTGATGTCGCGGAGTTGTCGCGGGAAGTGAGTCACCTTGTAGGACGGCGCAAAGAGCGATATTTGGAGAAGGTAGCGATAGCGTGGTTAGCTACTGACCCGTACCTTCTTCACGGATCTGGCTAAACGTCCAGTCTGCCCGAGTTCAGTCCTCGCGGTCTGTCTCCGTACAGCTGCTGGTCTAAAAGCATTTAACAACATGGACGCTGATCAGTTCTTTTTAGCTGGCTAGCTTAGCGAATGCTAACAGCAGGGGGATGCACCTCATGATGTAGAGTGGGATGAGCTGTCCCCAAAAATGTCACCGACATTAGTGTTTTTATTAGCGTGTGCAGACTTCAACTGTTACTAACAGCCAGTCGCGCTGTTATATGACATTATAGACGCAGCAAATCGAAGTAAATTAAACCAAAACTGTCCCTGTTCCTTCATTTCACCTTGATAACCTTGCTAACCTATAATGTTAGCATTATAGCTATGGCAGCAGCGGCTACATAATGCATAACCAGTCCCTTGTGTGGCCACTGTCAGGCCTTGGAGGCGAAATGTCGTGCTTGTTTTATATTTGACGTCCACTGTTCTTCCGCCATCCGTAATGGCGTCCATATATCACTCAAGTGGAATGTGACGTCACCTACAAAGGGTCAATAGGCTATAATTTATTTCTTAGTGTTGTGTCTTTGTCCGTAACGTCTAACTCCACTTAACTCTAACAACTAATTAAAAAACGAACAAATAGTTGGAGCGTTAACGGAGCTTAGCTGGTGATGCTAACGCAGACAGCTAGCAATCTGACTGCTAGCCGTCTGTCACTCAATGTTGCTATGCCCTTAAATCTCCAGAACTATTTATAACCCTTAGAGCCTCAAAATGACCTGCCTGGACTTTTTTTGTTTGTCTTTGCTTATTTTAACATTTTATTTTGCTTATTTTTGGCCCAGAAAACCTAAAACCTTAAATATCTTGCAGTTATGTATCATTCACTGCATGTTATAAGTGTGTCATAACCTTCCAGGAGTGGCACAGTGAAATTACCGCAATGACTCTCACACTGGCTGCAAAGTGCAACTTCTCAGCTTCCACAAACTGTTGGAATTTTAACGATAGGGTAAACTGTGATGTAGTTACAGTAACCCAAAGGGCACTCGTGCGAACATGTTCGGTTTTATAGGCTCAGGATAAAAATATAATCTCACACTGCTGTAACAGGCTGTAAACATGTTTATTTCTGCCGTAAAGTCGGACTTTTTTAATGGGAAGTTCTGTGGAGATTGACCCACTTTTTTGCAGAGAGGCCTCGAGTGGCCGTTTGTGGAACTGCACTTGGCAGGAAATGGTTTCATTTCGAGCCAGTGAAACTGCTTTGATGCGGTTGCTGCTGACCTTCACCGGAAAAAAATTTGCCTTGTCACCCTGATAACAAAACAATTAACTCGCAATCACGAGATAACGGCGTTATAATAAAATATTAAATAATTACTAGACATGAGACGGCTATATTCAGTTGTACAGCTAAAGGTGACATTTTGATAAAGGTGGTCAGTCTGAAAATGCAGTCTCATCCACTCTTTGCTACTCTTACTACTCCTGCTTTTAATGTTGATGTTTATGGTGGCTGATTTTAAAAGGTAAAATGCTCTTAAATACTTTTGTGCTCTTTTCAGAAAGGATGCCAGCTCGCTCAGATTCTCTCATATCCGTCCTGAATCGAGACGGCGCGTTCCAATCTGAGCCGCAAATCTGAGCCGGGCACAAACACTGGTTTTGTTCTTCCACCGTCGGTGGGTTACTTTATCTCCGCGACACTCTGCGTGTTCCCCCTTTGTTTCCTCGTTCCTCTCCACTCCCTGTAAACACTCGTATCGGACGTTTAGCCTGCGTGCACGCTCTCCCGACACCTGTGACTTTCCACAAGGTCAGTCGGGCTGGAGCCCTTCCAAAGTCAACAGTGATCATAACACATGGCCAACTGCCATTTCCGTGGGGGTCCTCACAAACTCCACTTTTTTTTTTTGTTTTTGTTTTTTGTCTCGGATGAGGAAGGTTTGACCTCAAAATGTCCAGTTACCTGATGAGGTGGTTTTCATAGAAATATCTGTTAAGAAGGTTAAGTTCTTTTTTTTTTTGTGTGTGTGTGTGTGTGTGTGTTGCTTCTCTGGCTGGAAAACATCACATGTGACTGCTGACCTAAATTTCAAGCATGGATGGGGAATTGAAAACAAAAAAAAACAGGGGCTAGGCGAGTGAGAGTAATTTGCCGTGAGTTAGCCTGCATGCGCACGCGCGCGCTCTTTCCACGGTCCCCGCGGCCCCTAACCGAGCCATTTAAAATCAAAGCAAACATTCCACACGCTGCCTGGATCCCACAGTAACACAGGCAGCTGTATGTTACTCAACTATATCTACAAGCAGCAGGTTCGTATTGTGTAACCCCATTGTGCCTCCAACCCCCCACCCCCCTCCCTTCCACCCCCAAATGCTTTCTAACTCTCGCCACAACACTGATAAAAAATACGTCAACCCCTAAAAACCACAACGTAAGTGTCAAGATTTTTATCGTAGCTAAACTGTTTTTCTTTTTTCTTTTTTTTTTGTTTGAAAGCTGAAGTTATTTTTCTTATTCCACCCACTCATGATAAAACGTAAACATGTTATTGCTTGCACTTCCAGCGTATTGTAGAAGCTTTTTTTACAAGTTGCCAGTAAAAGGTTCAACGTGACGGGGTGTCGTAAAACCCTCGATAACCATCGAGTCAATATTTAGATGAGATTAGCACAGTTTCATTTATGACTCTTCGCTTTGCTTTGTAGGTCAGCGCTCCGCTGGCGGTGGCCGCGCTCGTCTCCGGGCCTCGTGTGTTCGCAGCGTCCCCGGCGGCGTTTTGCAATGTTTCTTTGCGAAACTTTGCTCCGTTAAACCGCAACGCTCTCGAGGTGATTAATGTCCCAAAACCTCCACGCGGGGTGAAGCAGAGCGGGAGGTGATGAGTCCGAGTCGGACAAGCAATTCTTGCTCATGGCCTCACCTCAAAGGTAGGTGATAAGGGTGATAAGAGATTAAATTGAGAGGAGGGAAAAAAAAAAGCTGCACGTGCAGTGACAGTAAAAGCCATTTTTTTTATTATGCCACACTCATCGAGCTTATCTGAGGCTTGTTGCCATTGAGTAATCTTAATAAAACAATGTTGCCCTACTACTGTCAATGAGTGTTTTTCCCTCATTGATTTATTGCCCCGGCCTTTTGTCGCGACTGCTCTGGATAGCCGGTCTGGAGACTCATTTGGATTATAAGTGTTTTTACATTTGCTAAATGTTGCACAACGGAGCGCTTTCAAAACACAACGACGTACAATGAGCTGCGGATTAACAGAGGGCTCTTGTTTGCATCGCCCTGCGAGTCCAGGCATCTCCACCTGAGAAAGTGTCTCGCTGGGCGGCGGCGGCGGCGGTGCCGCCTCACGCCGAGTGTGTGTGCGCGGAGGTCTCGGGCGGAGCCGCAGTCCACGCACAAACAAGAGAATTTCGTGGTGTTTCGCGTCGCCCTCGCCTCTTACATCACTCCCGTGACTTAACCCAGTGTTTTGGCGAAGAGGCGCAGGTGTGGCTGCTCCCTTTGTGTGTGTGTGTGTGTGTGTGTTCGGGTGGGGCTGCAGAGAGGTGGCACGCTGAGCAGATTTTTCTGCAGTCACTTGCCGGCCGTACAGGAAGGAAGTCCGCGGGGGCAAGTGACACAACGCGTCTCTTTGTGCTCTCGCTCCCCGCAACGTCTTCCCTGCACTCCCTCCCCGTAGGCCTCCTCCTCCTCCTCCTCCTCCTCCGACGTTCATTCATTCCCCGAATCACTCTCGCGGATTCACGTTTTTCTTTTCCTCCCTCCCCCTCCAAGCTGCTTCGGCCCAGATTCAAACGTGAGCTGGCAGAACCTGGAGCTGCAGATGAAGCTCTCGCCCAGGTTTCGGGGGGGGGGGGGCTGGCACAAGGACTCACTGCTGCATTTGCATTTTTTCCTCTGCCGAGGGGGGAGGACGAGCGGCGGGGAATCTCGCTGCACTGCAGGTGTAGGTGGTGAGAAGTAATTGATGCAGCACTTGTAGGATCCCCCCCCCCCACTCCCTGACCCCTCCTCCGCCTCCCGGTCCAGACATCGTGACTACACATGTCTAAATGGGTTATGCGGACGGAGTGATGGATGGTAAGTAGCGGAGGATTAACTTGATAGATGAGTCAGGTATTGCTGTTTTCTTTTGCTGCTCCCATTTCCTTTTACATGACGGTTCACACACACACATACACACACGCCCCATGGGAACATTTTTTAAATTTGAATTTCTAAGCAATGACCTGCATCAGTGTTTCTCACAAAAGTTTATTCAACTGCAGTTTTGTTTTTCCTAATAAAAGCCCATAATTGTGATGCAATTCCAACTATTAATGGCACGTAAAGAAAGAAAGTTGTTGTTTTTTTGTTTTTTTTTGGTCAGTCCATCTGTAACTTACCGTAATAATGCAGATTTTGGATTTCTAGCGACAAATATCAGCAGCCTGTGCACTCCATATACATGGAAATCAACCAAAGTGCTTTTGAAATGTGGCATTATATGCACAAATGTGTGTAAGGTTAAATAAAAACTAAGATTTATAGTAAATTAGCAGTTAGCTGTAAATCTAAGTTAAGCTAGTTCACATTACATCTGGAGTCATTTCCTCCCGGTTCCTCCCATAGGCTGTTACGATATGGACAATGTGTTGCCACTTCCTTACGTTGGCCAAATTGGCGCTATTTTCCTGGCGATACGGGTGGCGCCATCTTGCGAGTTTCAGCCACGTGGAGCCACGATATCGGTGACCCGACCACACTTCTTCCAGACTCACTCGCGATTTGGATTCATTAACTCTACGCTCTGCTCTACCTCCACCAGCTACAAGGAAATGTTAGATTGTAACATTGTGCTTATTCATTTATTTAGTTTTTACAACTCTCGCGACCCAACGGGACGTTGTACGTAGCGGTTGGCATGGCAACTAGTAGTCGACTCTGTGCCACATCCCGTTTCTGTAGCGTCCAATAACGAACTTAACTTAACTAACTTAAACTTTTCCAACAATTTGACACTTGAACATTCATCAACACTATATTAACTACCTAAAATGGCTTGAAAAAAAATAATTGAGGTATTTTAGTTTGGCCCAAGTCCACTAACATGGAGGAGGTGGAGCTTATGACCTATACTGCAGCCTCCAGACACTAGGGGGAGCTCTACTTGCTTTAGCTTCACTTTTTAGGAGCTGGTCCACCAACCATGTTCATACAGTCTATAGTTTTGCACAACTCTCTTTAAATAATGGTAAATCTTCATGATATAAAAGCCAAGAGCACAAGCATCGTGTTTTAAAAAGTGGTGGTAACGTAAAATAATTATTAACGTGTCACATGTTACGTGAGTTGAGTAGGTGAGCGACTGACACGCATAGAAGGTTTGTTTGAGACATCCATATGAGACTATGCTGGAGTAAATTAGACCCTGGCAGGCTGCCATAGTGTTGACATTTTATTTGAAATCCTGCCCACGAGCGAATTTTCTACAACATTTATCCAAATATCTTCTCATGTTCATGAACTCTATGACTTTTAACATATAATATCCGTCACCAACATTTGGATTTATTCTGTGTGCTGTTTCTGACGTTCCGCTAGCATATTAATGCAGCATAGTGTTGCTAACTTGGAGCGCAACCTTAATGACATTGGATACAGGCCTGTAGCTGCATGTGCAAATGTATTCGAGAAGTAGCCATCTCTAATTGGGAATGAATAATGATATGCCTAAAGAGCTTTACACTTTGCTTTTAGTGTGTCCACACCTACGAGAGTGATGGGAGGTTTAGAGAGCGTAATAGTTCTCATTCGAGACGCGCTTTTCTAAATGCAGCCCGAGCTGCAGCTCAAGATTTTCATTTATTTTTTTCACGCGACCGTGCGTGACCCAGAGAGTGTGATGAAGACCAAAAAAAGAGAGGAGGGGACGAGGGGGCTCGGAGCTAAATCGGGTCCAGGCTCCGGCAGCCGCCTCAGACCAGTTTGGATGAAGAGCCGGCGGGGAGCCTCGGCTCTCGCTGAACAGTTCCGAAAACCCGACCTCGAAACATAAACACTTGAAACCCCTTTGTCGTTTTCAAAACCTCCGTGTCACTCCACCTCTAGCGTTTCCATCCAGCCGCTGGTTCCTCGTATCTTTCCGTCTTCACGGTTGCCACCTCCGATCAGACAACAGCCTCGGCGTAGTCGTGAATGAGGTGCGCGCTCGGCCTCGAGCCACGGTTACGTAAGAAGAAAATGGTTTTGATCTTCGCTTTCTCTTTCAACCGCCTTCGGATGCAGGCGTACGTTTCCAGTTATAAGTACCCGGAGCGGTTGTGTTTGTGTTTTATGACCCCGCGCTGTGCGTTTAACAGCCCCTGTAATCTTGGCCCGTCGGGTATAGGCGACCGTTGGGAAATGTGCCTCTGGGGTTGTGTCTGATAGGTCGCGTGAACCATCACACGTACGTGTGCTCTGTATGTTTGCTGGCGCGTCTTATAAGTGTGTTTGCGTACACCTTTCAGAATACGCTGTTCTTGTGCGTGGAGACACCTGATTACACGAGTTAATGACAGGCGAAGCTTTGCGGCCACAGCTGTTGCTTTACAGTGCGCGGGGGGGAATTCTTACACCTGAGTCTGACCTGGCTTCTCCTGGAACCTGTGTCACGGTGGAAACAAACCAGATCTCCGCAGTCCTGGGGTAACTCCCTGCTCCGCTCTAGTCTGCTCTCCCCACCTCTTTTTTTTTCCTTTTCTTTTCCCTGCTCCACTAACCCTTTTCCTCCGGGCTACGGAGGGGAACCAGGTAACACGAGAGCCCCGTTTCTGCTCTGTTTGCCAAGAGCATCTCTGCTGCCAGAGACAAACAAGGCAGACACGGATGGAGCCATAACCTTCATCGATCCGGCCGTTATCCAGACAGATGCCACTCCTTCTCTCTTTCTCTTTAGTCCTTCTTTCCCTCTCTTCTCCCTCCACGCGCACAATGACCTACTTTCCTCCTGACCTGTTTATGCAAGCTCCAGTGCAGCAGTAGTAGCAGCAGCCGCCGTTCAAATCAGGAAAATAAAGGACGCAGCAAAAACGCCGGCCGGGCTTTGCTGCAGGGAGTGTCACCTTGGGTGCGATCCCGCGGGTGCCAGGCGTAGGGGGTGGCCATTTTATGAGCAAATCCTTTAAATCCTGAAATGTTTATTGCATATTGTTACATGCATGTGTGCATGTTTTCTGCCTGTGCGTGTGACTGGGAGCATTGTGAAGGGCACCGATGCGCCGGCCTCAAAGAGGCGCTTTGTTTGCACACTTAGATCAAGTTAGCGCACTGGGTTAACTTCCCCCTTCCCTCCCCTTCCTCCCTTTTGCCGCTCCACCCTTTTGCACTTTACGCCGTTGTGTAAACGGCCTCGTTTTGATTTGCAATCAACACACGCACTTTACGGGCGATTACACTGTTATTATTTAGTTTGTTTTTTGTTTTTTTTTTTGAAAATTAAAGATCAACCTGACCCCTGAGGGGGAAAAAAAACTAATATCCTATCCTATCCTTATGAATGCACGCGTCTAATTATTCCCCTCCTGACGCTTTTGCTTTATATTCGACCGCTGTTCTATATGTGTCCGGCCTAAAACGGGATCACACGGCCGCCTTTTCTGCGTCAACACAAAGAATGCAGTGGGACTTATTCAGGAGGTTGGCAGGACAGTTGAGCTGGCAGCGGCATGGGTCAGAGGCTCAGACTGGCTCTGGCCTGGCTTTGTCCTGCATACAGCTGACTCTCCGGGTTCAGATAGACGCGCGGCGTTTGGCCCGACCCGAGCTGCTCCTCTGCTATAAATATTCAGGATTTTAGTGGGGCGCACCTGTTCCGAGCTGTTGGAATAAAAGGGTCTCGCCGAGCTAAAGCGGAAAGAGCCTCGCTTAAGGGTCTGATAAGAGAAGTTCGTGCCCACGAACGCTTCCTGCTGCGTTTGGTGGTATTTTAATGCATTAACCTTGTTAGTAGAAGTAGGCCAGTGTTACATCACACGAGCTTGCCAGGGAGTTTTGAGGCACCACCGGGCAAAGTGTGTCAGTGTGTCAGCCGTGGAGCTCCTCTCATAAACTCCGATGCCAAAAGGAGTGATTACAGTTCCCTCACGGGGGAATTGTAATCTTCACACAAGGATTTCTCTACGCACAAAGGAGAACACAGGGCGTGCGTGTTGAGCTTCGTCTTTCGCCTTGAATTTTGATATTATATCTCGAAACTTTTTTATTGTGCTCAAGGAATAAAGGAGGGAGAGATGAAATTCTGCGAGGTTGCTATTTGAGTTTGGTTCTCTTATGTCAGTTGGTGCGTAATGTATTACCTAACTGGCGATCAGTAAGTCTGATAAGCTTTTGCACAAGCTGCCCACAGACTGTGATTTGTATCTGCACAGTAACTGCTGCCTAAAAGCATCTTAGACGGTGTCAGTCCCTCGGCGTGGGCTGCGGATGATTCAGTAACAAACACGTGGGTAACGGCTAAACTAGTTTAATTGCGCTGAGCCACGCAAAGAAACACCAGAACAACAGCTTCTTTTTTTTTTCATGATATGTTGAAAGGTCAACAACATTTTTTTATTTTTCCTTGAAATGCTCCCATCTTCCACAATGAACATTAGTGTCTTTACATACATGTCAAAAGGAAGCGATGGTAATGACCGACCTGACCAACCACCACCCATCTCTAAACACCATTTATGTCTTTTTTCATAAAACCATCAGCAAAACCACAAACATTACTGATTAATACACGCTGGAAAAAAAGGAGGAGGAGGGGATGGGGGTGGGGGCGCGGGGGTGAGGAGGAATGAGGCAAAAATACATGTCATCACAGTCAGTAGGAGGAGCAAAGACACAGTAGAGAAGAAAACAGAACATCACCTTGACTAAAAAGAGGATACAAAACCAATGAAACAAACATTACAGTGTTGTTCAAGGGTGGGGTGGGGACTTTACATTTATACACAAGCACCAAAAAGCCAAACATGGTACATAGACATTTGTTAAACTAGGATCCAGTGAAGGCAATTCATCACTGCCCAGTAGTAGTAGAACAACCACAAGAGAGGGATGAACAACCCCTGAAAGTGAACAATGGAGGCACATGGGAGACAAAGGGAAGGCAACTTTCTTCATTAACTCCAATTCATAGACAAATTTGGTATCGCATTAGATTTTACTCCACCGTAACTTGATAAATCTGGGATCAGATCTGTTTGGTCACACTACAAAACCAAAGTAATCAATAGCCATGGATGGCTCTGCTACTCTTTAAACAGGAGGAGCTTTTTTTTTTGTTTTCCAGAACTCAGTGCGCTGTAGTGTGTTAACGTGAGCCTCATTTCCTCCTGTTTCTTGCGTCCCATGCCTACATTAACGTTCACAACCAGGGCTGAGATAGATGTATGCATCTAATAAGGTCTGTACACATTCCCAGTCTATGTTCCCGTGGGCTTTTCTACAGTGATGGGCGTGTGGAAAAAGGGTTGGGAAATAAATACATGGGGCTGGTGAGCGGTAACAACAACAAGATATGGTTTAATAAAGCTCAAATAAACTAAAGGCTTGTTATAGCCTGCAGCTGGTGACGTCCACCGATTATTTAAAGGCTGGTTAAAGGTTAATAAATCCAAACATTTCGCCTCAAGAAACAACTTCCATTCAGTGCTGCTGGCGCTCCAATCTGGACGGCCATCTCCGTGTAAACAGGGCATTAAATAACAATTAATGCTTAAGCTTGACAATCAGGAGATCTGTTTTTAAATTTGTATGGTTCCTGCATCGACGGCAGACGATGTGGTTGTACGGCAATTTTTGTAATTGAGTGGTCACGTTCAGAACCCTCGTTATTTTTGTGCGAATTTGTATTCAATTTTCTTTTCCAAAATATATGTTTATAATAGATACATATGTTCATATATCACAGTAATATACAAACCAAGTGCTTTAAAAAATAAAGGTGATGGCAATCTTTTGAGGAAATGATGGAGATGGTTAGGTAGAGCATGGGTTGGTAGAGGTAGGGTCTGGGAAGAGGTATGGAACTTTTGTAGTGTCGTTGGCGTTGGTGCTTCTTTGGTTGCGGGATTGTCCCCGGTGTACGTTTGCATTTGATTCTAGTTAAGGCAATCAGCCATACATGTGTGTATGTTCGTCTACAGTCAGATATGTACCAAATTTCTAGTACTGATAAAGCTTGACATTTTTATTTCTCTACATTCCTTTTTGTGAGTTATCGAAGTGTGCTTTCGTTGATGTACTCTGCTGTTTTACTGGTGGACGACAAAAGTAGAAAAGCCGGCAGTTCCATTCCTCCTCTCATCACATAAACAAAAGTGCTTCTGTTAAGTATGGAGAAGATGTAAGAAATGACAAGTCTGTACAACATATACAAATATATTACAGCCCCACAAGTTTTCCAGTCTTTTTGGTGATACTGGGGCGGGATAGGGGGAGTAGAAAAGCCCAGTTTTCTGTCCCAAGGGCTTGAGGAAGGGGCAAAGGCATGATGGCAGGGTAGTTCTCAGAGGAGAAATTGTCATTTGACAAAAAAAATGTCACCCTAATCTCTCCTCTTGTTCCGTCGTCCACCCGTCTCCTTTTTCCCGCTCTCTTTTCTGGCCCCCTCCCCAGCGCCCCCTTGGCTCTCACGCTTAATGTTCTGTGGAGGCGTGAGGGACAAGTAGGGATGCTGGGGGAGAGGGGGTGGCGTGGCAGAGGGAGGAGTGGTCGGGGACTCGTGGCCGGAGCAGTTGCCGGCGCTTCCGGTGCTCATGGCCCGGTGTTTGAGTCTCAGTTTGTGGGGCAGTGCTGTTCCCCTCACCTCCCCCTGAGGATCCCACCCCTGGGCCTGAGCACAGCCCTGGGAGGGGGGTAGAGGCGAGGGTGGTTGGAGGACACCGGGAACATGTTGGTTGTGGAAGCTGCCCATGTCTGAGCAGGACGAAGGCGTGGACTCGTCGTCATCCGTGGAGGCCTCCTTGTCGGGGCTGCAGGGATCTCCTTCGCTAGATGTGGCATCCTTTCTAGAGGATGTTGATTGGCCTTGGTAGTGAACCTCACTCCTAGGCCCCCCCTCGTAGGTAAGCACAGGTGGCTCCTCGTCTTGTGCACTGAGGTATGAATGATGAGGCTGCTGGAGATGGTGGTACAGGTGCGAGTGGCTGACCCCCTCCAGGTGTTTATGGAGGCGCTCTGCGGGGGAATCGCTCTCCTGCTGTTGCTGATGCTGGTCCTGCTGCTGGGAAAGTTGGCAAACTCTGTACACCTGCCTCTCTATGGCCTCGTTGCGGCTGTCTGAAAGCTCGCAGGAAGGGGAGTCTAGTGTCTTCCTCTCCAGCTGCTTTGTCACCTCAGCCAGTGTGTCTGTGGAGCCCTCTGTGAAGGACTGGGGCATTTGGTTGACACACATCGGGCTGCTGCCGCTGCTCTGCAGATCAGTGTCCTGGGACCTCGTCAGGGCGTCCACAGGATAGGAGGCACTGCTGGCACCGTACAGAATTACGCTCCTCTGGGCAGCAGGTGGATGTGGGGCAGCCTGGTTGACAGAGGTACCGGGCTCCTGGTGGGGTTGCACTTGTTGCTGAAGGTGCTGCTGCTGTTGACTGTGATAAGCAGCCTCAATCTCCTGATTATGCTGCTGAATCTGATGGTGTGTGGGCACAGAGGCCAAGCCACGGTGGACATTGAACATGATCTGGGTGGTGGTGCCATTGGCGATGTCCATCTCCAGCCTGTCACCTTCCTGCTTGATCTCAAAGGGCATCGGTTCAGGGCTGTCCCTGGAGGATCCATCGGACATGTCAGAGAGGGAGCCACGTGGGGAGTATTTCACCAGCTGTCTATGGCCCTCGCTACGTCCCGACTGCTCTGTTTCAGAGGAGTCAGAGTTCATCATCACCTGAGAACCACTAGAATAACCACTGGAGTAGTACTGAGTGGAGGAGGAGGTTGAACTGCCACTACTTGTGTTGTTTCCACCGCCAATCTGTTGGCTCTTCTCAATGTAGGAGGCAGTGCTTATGAGGCCAAAGCGCAGCTTCAGCTGGAGCAGCTCGGTCTTGAGCCTCACATTCTCGTCATTCAGTGCAATGACACGGTTTTCCAAAACCATGTCATTGAGACGTCGCTTCTCTCGGGAGCGCTTGGCGGCCTCGTTGTTCTTGCGCCGTTTCTCCCAGTACGAGGCGTCTTTCTTCTCATCGGAGATGAACTCACGCTTTCTCCTGCAGGTCATGTTGGGTTTGGGTTTGATGAGTCTTCCTATACGAGTTGGAGTCCCTGGAATAGCGGGATGAGACTCTTCATACGTGTTGTAGGTATCAAGGCAGTTTAGGTTATTCCCTGAGCTTTTGTTTATTGTTTTAAGAGCCGAAGTCAGATTTTCCATTCTTTTCCGCTGGCAGCCAGCTTGAAAATTTGCTCGTGTGACTGAGGAAAGAACTAGAACAGAGGTCGGGGGGGATGTAGGGGAGGTGATGAACAGCCCGTCTCCCAAAGGTCGTCTATTTATTGCAAGTTCTGTGTAGTTACACCAAGAGGGGACTCAAGTGTCCAAATTGGCCAGGAAGATGAAGAACAGCTGGAGCTCAGCATTAGCCACCCTCATTTATCCGCTGGAAGAGTTCTTGGTGTCCGGACTCCTTAAAGTATCACAGACTGTAAGTGGATTGAATCTGTCCTCAGATTTCCTCTTTTTCACTCTTGCTTTTGTTGGTTGCTAAAGGTTTGGCATAAGAGCAGCACACTGAGCTATGCTGGCGCAGAAGTGTCCTAGATCTCCACACAAACAGCAGGATGTAGGTCGGCCTGTCTACCTCAGCATGTCAGTCTCTTGGGGAGCCTTGCGCTCTGTCTGCCTCGGTTCTCTCTGCAGTCGACTGCAAGATGAAAGGCTGTGGAGATAGAAAAAAAACAGAAGAAAAAGATATGTTAATCCACACGGACGGCTGGTGTTCCATTATGCACACTTGTATAAGACTGACATTGTTACTTTTAAGGCATTTTTGTCATTTCTCCTCCTGTTTTCCAACACACACATTGCCTGCATAGCTTTCCTCTGCATTTTTTTGGGGAGGGGGGGGCCTTGTCAGTCTTTAATGACTGTGTTGCTCCTGGCAACCGATGAATGGTTGCTAGACCTCACTGTCTGACCTTTTGGCCCCGCCATTGATCTGCTCTGTCTGCAGCCTATGACCCCTGACCTTTTTGCCTGGCATGTTGATGTTGACTTTTGTGATGTAATGCGGGCAATGAGTTCATTGCAAGGCTGATGATCCCGTTTCATCTTGTCACCCGTGGCTTAAAAAAAGGGCGCCTAATGTCAAACATGTCGCATTTTTGTCAGATACCACCACAGAAATAACATTAGTCTGAGACACGTTGAGGGCATGAAACCTAGACTTTGTTGGCTTATTAGTTTTGCCTTATGACTATTTGGGCCAGACGGAGAACAAATGGTGACTCAGTTAGCAGAGCAGCTCTCTGGTTTACTCTTTGGAAAAAAAAAAAGCTCCCCCAGAGGCTAGTTTCCCCTTGAGAAATCCCATCCACAAAAACACTGCTGAAACACCGCTATCCCCCCGTGCATTCATCCGCAGAGGAATGTAGCAGCCTTTTCCAAAGCCTTCGCCAAAACAACTCGATGCCAAATCAATGATGCAGAGTGAGCAGATAAGGCAGACAAAGGCATCCGCTAATGCAGGTCAAGGATAAAGAAGCTGAGGCTCGGGTGAGAGATTTGTGGCTGGGAGGTGGGGCATTGATAAATATAGGTCAAGGGCCCCAGGAGGAAAAGGGAGGCGGGAGGTGGGACGGAGGGACTGTTACATTTGGGTGGCCAGACAGCGTCGTAGCCATGGGTGCCCCAGAGCTCCAAAGGCAGCAGGGAGACCTCGATAATGAGCTGAACGGGTGTGGCTTTACACTAAAGTATTTAAATTAGAGCAAATCAACAAAAACAAGCTAAAAGATAATTAATCCTTCTACGTTCAAATCCCTGTTACCTCCAAAGAGGTTTTTTGACTTTCTCTCAATCGCCAACATGAGTTTTATATTTCAGAGCACAAAGTCTTGACAACAGCTGAGTGGATCGCTGTGAAATTTGGTGAAACCATTCATATCCCCCCGAGGATGAACTGTAATAACTTTGATGATGACTTGCGAGTCAAATTTTGAATTCGCTCAATGGTTTGTGTTGCGTGTATGACCGGCAAAACTAATAGACCTGAAATCAGTTCCAGCTTTGTCTCCTACTTAGAGCTAATTAACCAATGCTGGCATGCTAATATAGAAATTAGGAATGGTCTATAATGAACTACATATCAAACTATAGAGATGTGATGTGATTTCTTTAAATCACATTGACTTCCTGTTGTTTATTTTTAAGGACATAAGCCTGGAACCATCCAACGTGCCGACAAGTAATGCTGCATATCATTTTATTGTTGTCCTCTGCCCTTACCTCTGTCTTGTGTGTCATGTTTCCCTAAAATAACACCTGAAAAGCTTAAAACCCTGACCGCACCTTAAACGGTATGCTATTTATACACTATCCCAACTTCTCACACACACGTGACGATGTGTGTTTTTAAATGTATCCATAGTAACAGAGCGTAACTGACCTCATACATTAAATAGGTGGTGTCACTCCACCTCTTCACTCCTATGCTGAGCTACGTAACGACCGCAACACCACTGTCTGAATCTGTAATCCCATAATCTGACGAGGTGTTTGGACTGATTGTACTCTGCTTTTCCCCCGTGGATGTGACGCCCATTACGTAATTCCTCACAATGAACGTAGATTTCAGGCCAGATTTGGGTTTGTGTTTGTTTTTCTGAATCTTAACTCCTCATCACATTTGAGCCACATTTGTAATAAAGTAAAGACGGGGTGTTGCATTTCCTCCCTTGGCTGAAGGGCTTACAGTCGTCCTCGTGAGCCTCTGACATGTGGCTGTCGGGGCACAAGTGAAAAATAACGAGGGGGAAAGACTTTTCTTCTCTTTTTTTTTCTCCTCCGCTTGTCCCACTGACCCAGAAACTGGGGACCGACCGCACTCTGTAAACACAAGTCTCGCTGCCTCTCGCTGTACGGCTCGCTGGAATATAGGTCAGCCCAGCGGCGGAGAGGTGAAGCGGAGGGAGACGAGGGAAAGATCGGAAAGAGTAAAACAAACACGCGCACAAAAAAAAAAGTGTCAGGGAGTGCAAAGAGGAAAAGAAGGAAAGTAGAAAAGGAGGTGCGCGGAATTAGAGCATCGCCTAAATATAGACTCGTGTGGAAATCAAGTGGAGTGGAGACAAAGAAATGGAAGGGAATCAATGGCTGTTAAAACAAAGAAAGGGATGGAGATAGAGCAGTGGCTGGATGAGGGGGGGGGGGGGGGGGCAGTGGCAATTGCGACAGTGTTGGTATTGCATCAAAAGAAAGAATGTGTCACCCCTAGCAACAAAAAGGGGGGAAACAGAAGGGGCAGCCAATCATATCGGACTCTGTCTCCCTTTCTTCTGAACCAGTGGCTTAACATGCAGACGGTGAGAAAACAACGTTCGGTAACAAAGGGCTTGATTGACGTCACGCCGTGCGTCTTTTGCACATCTCCAAGTATCTCTGAATCAGCTCTCGCGTTTAATTAACTGGCAAGCGAGGCGGCTGTTTTTTTTTATTTATTTCATTTATTTATTTTTTTTTGCATCTATTTGTCTCTCCCTCGATATTCAGCTGTGAATGAATCACATAATAAGGTGTTGCTACTCTATTTCGCAGCTACCGCTTCTGATTTCATTCACCCTCTCGAAATTACAACCCATCCGCAGGTCACGGATTCCGAATTCACAAATTTACAGATTTACAAATTCGTTCCCCCGCCGACGCCGCTCCGCGCACCCTTGGCCTACATTACTCCTGCCATTTATCATTTATCCTCCACGTGTCAGCGCCGGGTCTCTGTGGCACTTGTGGAATGATAGCACAGTAAAAGAATCCACTCCCCCCCCACACACACGGCCGCAGGGCCCACACCGCAGGAGTCTAAATGTGGCAGCGAGCTTTGGGAAACGGTGGACAGGGTTCCAAACCCCATGCACGTGTTTCCGTGGAGCGTTTCAGGAAATGGGAGCAGGTCTAACATAAAAGTAAGAGGAGGAGGAGGGGGGGGGGGGGGGGCAAGGGAGAATGATGAAATTGCTGCCTTGTCGCCCCCCCTCCCCTCTCCCCTCTCCCCACTGAACCCTCCAAGAATGCAATGTATGGCACGTGGTGCAGAGTTAGGGGTCATGGGTGGGGTGTGCTTGATTTCCAAGGGTTGAGGGGAGTTGGGGGTGGGTGGGGGTGGGGCGCGGGGGGGTTGACCTGACTTTTTCTTCCCAAGAAAAATAAGTCAAGGAGGGCAGCGTGGCAAGGCGGAGTCCTGTTCAAGCCAGATCCTTGTTCCACGAACACAGGCCATATCAACCCGTCTCTCAAAGAGGAAAGAAGAAAAAAAAAAAAAAAAAGGAAAGCGGTGACTCAGTCCATGTGTTGCACCAGTCACATGTGCTCCCTTGGCCTACTAAATGCCGTAATTCGCCTCTCTGCTGCCTCCAAACCGCAGCACAATAACAAAGCCAGGCCCTCGTCTTTTATCATCTCGCATGTGCCAGGAAACCCCGAGAAAGTCAAGAGGCCGCAAAGTAGGATGGAAACCTGACCGAGAACACACACCATTTTGTTTACAGATGTCCCAGTGGGTCAGCAGTCTGCGAAGTTGCTTATTAATTTATTTAGTTTGGCTTCCATACGTCTGCGTGCCTCCCTTTGTTATGACAGGGTGAGGATTTATTTTTGGTGGGGTTCTGATTCTGCCTTTCTAGTCAGCGGTGGTTGTGCGCCTCACGCACCCCCCCCAATCCCTCCCCTCCCTCAGCACTGATGTGACCTACATTCATAGCTGGCATAGAGACCCAGTGTGTGTGTGTGTGTGTGCGTACGCAAACCAATTGGCAGCAAAGCGCAGCGCCGCATAGCCGCAGACTACGGGTTTCCGCCTATTGCATAATCTCCCCCCACCATTCTTTAATTCCATTTTAATTATTTAATTCGTTTATTATGCAACCTATGTTTCCTATACATGCGCGCGGACGCGGCACATGCGCAACTCGCTACGCGTAAAATGTTTACAAGTTGCTCCGGCGAGGAGACGCCTCACGCACCTTTCAGCCTCTGAATAGTCTTTTCATAATATCATGTGGACATTACACAAAGGCCTTTCTCTGAAGAAAACTGCAAGAAAATAAGGGCTACGGCGCACACGTGCAGTGCCATATAAACCACAAAGCTGTGCGTAAAAATGCAGCCAAGAGGAGTAAAACGTTGCATAAAATCCTGCGAGCAGGTTAATGATTTTTTACACCAGCGACCCGCGGCCACGCACAGAGATATTCCAGCTGCTGGAAGGTCAATAACAGGTTGAAATTTATTGTCGTAGCGCGCCCGTGTACGGAGAGGGCGCACAAGACAGGTCCGCGGATAAATCTCACCAGGCAAGAGGCACATTGCGAGAAATATGTTACCCCGCACGACTCCTTTGTTGCACTGTCTAACAAATCGGCGATCATGCATATTTAATCGGATCCTCAGTCATCCGAGGAGACTATTACGCGCATCCCAACTGTGCCACGAAATTCACCAAACGCCTCAACAACAGCGGAAAAAATAATAAAAAAATAAATAAATAAAAAAAATCTCAACAAACATTGTTCACACTTATATTATTCTTATTTTAAATTGAAAATACTGTTTTTCTTTTAGCTGTCTACTGGGTTACACGTGGGAGCGTTTGACCCACATTTGTTTTTTTTTTTTTTTTTTAATCCAGATGTTCTGATCCACACCTCACCTCGCACTCATCGGAGCCATCGGGACTTCACCATTCTTCGCTCAGTGCGAGCCGTAAACAAAAAAGGTAGAATAAGGAGGAAAAAAAAAACAAGCAATAGAAGTGTCCGCGCGTATCCAGATGATCATGCCTCGCGCTCTCACTCCTGGTTTGTGTTGTGCTCCTTCAGGGACTGCCGGGCCACTAAAGGGTTAACCCTGAGGGCTGCACAGCCGCGTTAACCTTTACAAAGAGCTGCTACACGTGACGGAGAGAAGTGTGTCCGCGGAGCCTGCATGGGATTTTTTTTTTTTTTTTTTTCAGTTGTCTGCATGAAGTAGCCTACTAACCCAAAAGAACCCGGGTATAAATAGTCCGCGCACACAGAGTCCCTGCAACATTTAAATAAGGCACTGAGTATTTTTAAAGCGGCACATTAACAGAACTGAAATAATAATAATTATAATGATTTGAATCCCTAAAGCATTTAATTTGAACATTCTCATCAGCCACGTGTGTTATGAAAGCAGGTGTGAGTGTAGGGGGGTAAACAGACCACACCGGTCCCTGAATGCACCACAACAATCCGTGAATATATAATCAGGGGAATGCACCATAACGCCACAACCTGGCAGCGGGGGATGACGCGCAGACCCTGCCTCGCTCCAGCGTTTGGCACCGCGCAACAATCCACATTCACCTTCTCCTCCAACAGCGCCACAACCGCACCTTGTTTTAATTTTTTATTTTTTTTTCCCCTTCTGAAGGAATCCCGTAACCTCTGGCTACCCCCTCCCCAACACCCACCCACCACGACTTCCTCCCACCCACCCACCCACCCATCCCCTTTCCGCGCTCACACAGAGACCCTCACACAGGCAGGCAGGCAGGCAGGCAGCCTCGCCTTGACATTGAGGCACCAAAACAAAACGCTCGCGGAGCAGGAACACTCCAAGCAGAAAATGCGAGAATCACACCCAAAATGCGCGCGTGCCATGTCACATTCAGTGATATTCGAGCAGCGAAAGCGTTGTTAATAATGTTATTAATAATGACTCACCTCTTTTGTTTTGTGAAAAAATACTGAATCCGCACACAGTGCTGCTGATCTCGTCCCAACAGTGTTGCTTTTTTACGCATCCGCCGTGTGTTTGCTGTCACACGCACAGTCCGTCACTTTCCAAACGGCTGCTCTGCGATTAGTGCAGGTAAATGCGCGAGTGTGAACACGGTGCCTTGTTTTTAGTCCGCTCCTCATGTCATGTTAGCTCCAATCCCTCTCTCTCTCTCTCTTTCTCTCTCTCTCTCTACCCTCTCTCCCTCCTTCTTCTCTCCGAGTCTCTAAATGTATGTTAGTAGGTCAGTTGTTGCATAACAGGACGCTTTGGGTGCCTAGTCACGTTTTTTTTGTTTCTCTCTCGCCTCTGCCCCCTCCCTCTCTCCTCGCCTTCAAATCCAGTTGCAGGAGAGGAGATGCAGGGGAGCGCAGGGGGAGGAGCCGGGGCCGGAGTGGGCGGGGCTCCGCGTTCAGGGCCGGTCTCAGTCAGATGGAGGCCCGTGACAGCCTTAACAAGGTTACTAGACATAAAAAAAATAAAAACAACGCAGCACAGAGTGGAAACAGTCACAGAAACCAAGCCTCTAGCAATGACACAAGAAAAAAAAGAACCTGTTTTAAATTTCACTTGTGATACGGGGGAAGTCAGATGTCAAATTTTGTCCAACAGGCCCGTGTGACTTTCAGAGCGTGCCGCCTCTTGTGTGTTTCCTCTGTTGTTTGACGAGCTTTAAGGAGTCCGAGGAGCAGTTTGACATTTCGGTTGATCCTTGTTTGCGTTCCAGCCTGTAGTTAGACGAATCCACTGATAAACAGAAGCACAGCGACGGCAAACAGTGGCAAACGGTGTCCAGATGTAACTTAGCTTAGCTTCTGCACTTGTCTTTTGTGCAGGTTAAATATGTAAAAATGTGACGTTTCAATCGATGCTCGTAGGTAGAGCATGTATCGATATCGATACTTCCGATACCATGTCTTTATACTCTGTGATGTCTTGTATTCTTTATGAAGCTATGATTTGAAATACGCTACTTTACCAAAAAAGTTTACCATCGGATCGGTATCGCTGATACCAGCCTGAATTTTACCTCGTATCGGGTCGGAAAGGAAATCGGTGGTATCGAAATTCATTGACGTAGAGGTGTTTTCAGTGGACGTTGGACACCAAGTGGAAGTGGATGAGTACGACAGGTGGACATGAGTTCGTTGTGTTAATGCAGCCCTGACCTAGAGATTGCAGGTCTTTTCTGTCTGTTTTCTAAGCATATTACCGACAGGTGAATGAGTGAATGTGTAACGCTCTCTGAGCACCATCGAAGAAAAGCGTCACCGTCCACCACTTCATTTGTCTGACCGTTGGAGCTGGCAGTTACATCACAGATAAAGACTTTGCATACGAACGAAGATTGAGATTAAATAAAGTATGAAATCATAGATCCGCCGCCACCGCCGCCTGGGATAAATATAAAATAGCTCCTGCTGCCACAAATTTCTTTTTATTTATTGTGAAATGAAGCAGTGGCGAAGTAAAAACTTGCTTTTAACAGGAAGCAACATCAAACAAGAAGCATCTAATCAAGATACAAAAAAGTAAACACAAGATGAACTTGAGAGCTAGTAAGTCATGTTAATTATGATATTCTTCTACCAGTTTTATAAGAAAAAATCCCCATCCCTGCGCTTTCTATAACCCCTCATCTTGTAGAGCACAGGTGTCCTACAACCTGATTAGGGTCTAATCTGGCCTGTGCGATGAATTTGCAAAGTGCAAAAATTACATAGAAGACATTAACTGCTATTTTCCAATAAAGGTGACGGCTATTCCTAGGGTTCACAAAGTTTTAGTAAGAGTTGTGAACATTTGTTTAATAAATTCTTTGTAATAGTGCAGTTGGTTAAATGTAAACACTTTTATAATGTACACTTTTCCACTAAAACAAAGGGAAACATTCTGAGTTGGTTAATACTGTATTGTGTCACCGGTCTCAAACTGGGCTGTGTGGCCCCTGAACTAAAAATGAGCGTTACGCCCCTGTCGTAGAGGGTCTCAGGAGCGGCCCGTCGGCCAGAGGTGGGGCACGTCCTGGACGGCTAATTTAGAATCACAGATAAACCCCTAACGTGCATGTGAGAGGACACATGGCAAACTCCACATTTTCATACCCTCGGTAGCTTCAAACCCAGAACATCTCAGCTCTGAGGCCTTAGTGGTAAATATCCTCGAGTGCTTTACCACCACAAACTCCTAATTATGGTCCAGATTTAAGAGTTAAATGACAAAGATGCACTGTTTTTGCAAAACAGTTGTCAAGTAAATGTAATGGAGGCAAAACATGGAGAGAGTTTTGTGATTGCTGCATGAACTCAAGTGGCATTTTCAACGGGGTTTAAGGGTAACAGGCCTCACAGGCCTCACAGCGTCTGCCTCTTGTGTTGCCGCAGAATCCCACATCTCCTCATCTCCTCCTGGTTGAATGGAGCCGGTTTCCTGAGCCAGCTCCTCTGGACGGGACACGTTGTGTAATCGAGGCGCGTGTTTTTGATTCACGTCGATCACAGACAGGAACGCGTGTCGCGCTGCCAGGCATGGAGTCTGGAGAACGCACAAAGAGCTAAAAGGGGAGGGGGGCTGGCATTGAGCTGGTATTGTTAATCTCTGATTTAAAACGCCGTCCCGCTGCTTTCGAATAAAAACACTCCGACGGCCGCCTATGGGAGAATGCCGTTCGCTTTAATAAAAGCTGACGAGGAGGGAACGAAGGCACACGGCGCACACGTTACAGTTTGGGTTGTAAGTGAGGGAACTGTTTGTCAGAGAGCTGTCAGACACTGTGATGCTTCAGGTCTGTTCGCTGTGTCTCTGAGTGAAGGTACCGTACTGTACGTTATCTGCTCACTGATTTAAATCTGGGAGTTGCAATGAAAGCCCTGAAGGCTGACTCCTCCTCTCTTGGGCGCACACATTCAGAAAAAGACGCGATCCACGTTTCGCTGTCACATTTCTGAGTCGTACCCGTAACAGTTTGTCTGTCTTGTCTCCTTGAAGCGTTTCTTCTTCTTCTTCTTCTGTTTCTCTGAAACGCCCTGTCTCCTTCCAAGTTTTTGCTCGAAGCTGTTGTTTCTGTCGCGCCGCGCGTCCGGAGGGTAACCCCCGAGCGCGGATCCTCGGTTTTAACCTATAAACGGCCCTCTGCTTCCTTGCACCTCTTTTGTTTCCTTCTATAGCTCGAGGAGACGAAGGAACTGAAGGAGGTTTGGCCGTGAACTTGAGTCCCCCTCCCCCTCCCTCTCCCTCAATAGGATCTCTCTCTCTCCCTGTCTGTCTGCATCACTCTCCCTCTCTCTTTTTTTTTTTTTTTTTTGCACCCCATCCTTATCCCCACCCTAACCCAACCTTTCCCCCCTCCACTTCCAGCTATGTCTGCAAGCGTTCCCATGGCAACTGTCGCACTGCCTGCCTAGCAACAGGCTTTATCCTTTCACTAGGGGGAGAAAAAAAAAAAACGGGGCTGCGAAAGAGGGGGTTGTGCTCTTTTTTTTTTTGTAGTTATTTATTTATTTATTTACATGTTTTTTTTTCTGGTTAAGTGGATGTGAGTGAGGATGATGGAGTAACGGCACCGCAATTGCAGTGGATTCATTAAATCCCTCCTGGTCTCCACACCTGCAGCCTCTGCTTCTCCTCTAACTCGTTACCTTTCAGTTTCACCTCGGGCTCCTTCGGTTTACTTGTTTAAAGGCTGATGTTTCTAACTGATATATATATATATATATTTTATTATTATTATTTCATTTCTTAGGCAGAGTTTGAGGCAAAACCAGAATACCTATGCTTGCATTTTCATAAGGTTACAGAGAGGTCATTGTGACGCAGGATGCATCTACGTTTGATCCTCCTCCTTTTTCACTGTATTTAAAAGCTATTTTAGTGATGCAATGATGAGGATAGATACCAACTAAGAATAAATACTTTGAGCATTAAGGTTAACGAAATAAAAAAAAAAAAAAAAACGACTTAAATTGAAATGGCTTTAATGCACCGATTATTTATTTCCTTACACTTTCTTCCGAATGCACATCACTCATCCCGCTCATGCCAACTAACTGGCTAAAAAAAACACGATCGATAAACGTGACAGTAATCCATACTGTGATTACTATACTGTGGTGAAAAGGTGAAACGGATACTCTGTGGCTCAACGGTTGAAAATGTTGTCTCTGTCGCCCCCTGCTGACGAAAAGTGTGCGGTTCCAGATCGCGAAGCCGCACGGGAACCGTCGGCCCGCCTGCCTGTGGCTGGGCTGCATTGACCCGTCTCACTTGACGCCATCCGTTATTCTTTCCCCTCTTCTCCTCGAGCCGTCGTAATTAAAGCCCTCGCGTCGTTCAGGGCTCTAATTGAGCCGTTGAGTAACGGCAGACACCGTCTCTGTCTGTCTGGCTGGCCGTCTCGCCGCCTGCAGCGACCGTGGGAGAGGAGGCTGCCAAGTGCACGACTCCTCTCCTCCTCCTCCTCCTCCTCCTCCTTGTCCTCCTGCCGCCTGCATTTGTCAGCACTTGCTGGTCTTTGCATTCTCTCTCATTCTCCAACGCAGGATCTGTTGGTTCAAAGAGCGCTTGTGTAACATTCCTACCTAAGTGTTACGCAGAAACTGTAAAGTCTGCACATTTATGCACACGCTATCTTGTGATCTGCTGTGATTGCCATTATCTCTGAACTAATTTTCTGCAGGTGGTTTATTCCTATATCATTAACTTTATGTGCACTCGGTCGAAGATTTTCACGTGTACTCTCCCCTGTGATCGTTTAAATGCTGCGTCTATGCTTTATTCAGATGCTTCCATCCTTGTTACTAATCGTTTTACCCGTCCAGCCTCAAGCATGAATCATATGAGCTGCTCTTTTTTTCCCCCTCATTTTTAAGTATTATAATTATTTGCAATTATTACTCTATTATTAAAACATATTTGGCTATTATGCAGGTTTGGATAGGCATAAATATGCAGCTAATAGCCACTACAGTTCCCATGATGCAGATCAACGCACCTACTATTAGTAGCTTAAGAGTTCATGTGTGCCACTGTCAGACTGCAACTTCATCCAGTGATTAACTCCGCCACCACGTTGCTGAGCCAAGATTTATTTTTAATATGAAAACGCACGGACAGACAGCAGACATTAAATTCACCACCTCAGTACAGACGACAGGTAAGTGATAAAATACACTCAAACCGGGCGAGACGACAAAGAAAAGCACAGTGCATGTTACAGTGTTTTTTTTTTTTTTTCTTTCTGGGACACGAGTCGAGTGACACATAAAACATGTTTGTTGTGGCCTTTAGAGAGCTGATACCTGGGCCTCTGTTTGCGGGTGTAAGTCAAACCTCCTCTAATTAAACCGACGTCCGGCTGAATTTAACGCCGGGACCTGTTGTGTCTCCGTGGTGTGATGTGATGTGATGTGATGTGAGCAGGTGTGTGCGGTTTTTTAGTCGTCACAGTGTACGGGAATAAAGAAACTATTATTACAGATAAGACTCCCAGCCTGAGCAGTGTTGATCAAGTAGTTGTTAGACAGTAGATTATAAGCATTTAAAGACATTTATTACAATATAATACAATGTAAGAGATAGAAACAACAGTTGAATGTCCATTGCGCACGTTCCCGCGCTTGTGCGCGATTCCTCGGTTCTCTTAACGCTAAGAGTTTGTCCTTAAACGTCCAGGCGGCGCCTCGCTTCCAGCTCCTCAGTTCATTTTGGACATGAGCTGCTCTGTGAAAAGCTTCTTGAGCTGCGCCACCTCCTCCGTGAGAGAGCAGAGCTGCGACTTCAGGAAAGTGTTCTCATGCCGTACCTCCGTTTGCCCTTGCGTGGGCGGAGCCTGGACGCCGTAGCCGCCGGCGCCGCTCGGAGCGTTGTACTGAGGCGACTGCCTCCCTCTCCTGCTGCCTTCCTCCCCCTCCGCGTGCTGGAGCCAGGAGCCGGCGTGAACGCCTCCCGTTTCGCCCGCCCCGCTCCTTTGCCGGCGTCCTTCGGGCCCTCCCGTCCCGCGGCGGGGTGGGCGGGGCTGCGTCTGTGGTCGTCCCCCCCGTCGCCGCTCCCCGGCATCTTGAAGCGCAGCTTGTGGGGAAGGTTCTTCAAGGTCTCCGCCTGGTCCAGCTTCTCGGCGCTGAGCCCCGACGCGTGGTGGACGTCGGCGGGCGAGTGGTGGAGGTCGTAGCCCAGCTCCTCCGCCCTGTGGGGCGACAGTTTCCCGTGGTCGCTGAGCCGGTCTTCGAAGAAGACTGGGCTGCCCACGCTGGACCCACCCGGCGTGGAGAACCCGGAGTCCTCTGACATGTTCCCGGCGTCCCTGGTGCCTCTGACGTTCAGCGGGCCCGCGTGGTTGTGGTGGGGGTGTGGTGCCGAGGCGCCTCCGTCTCCCCTGTGGAGATAATAGTGAGGAGTCATGGGTTGAGGGGCGTGGTGCGGATCCGTGGTGAGAGGCAGGATCGGGGCGTTGGAGGGGTCTTTGACGAGGCCGAAGCGGAACTTCAGGGCCAGGAGCTCGGCCCGGAGGCGGGCGTTTTCCTCCAGCAGGGCCAGCACGCGGCTCTCCAGGACCATGTCGTTGACGCGGCGCTTCTCCCGCGAGCGCTTGGCCGCCTCGTTGTTCTTCCTCCTCTTGTCCCAGTAGCCTTCGTCCTTCTTGTCGACGGGGATGAACTCGCGCTTGCGTCGGATGCTGGACGACGGACTCTCTTTGCGTTTGATGGCCGTGCTGCGACCCAGCAGGGAGCGCGCCAACAGGCCGCTGGAGGTCAGGATGGACACGGCTTCGTCTGTGAAGGACAAAGGCGCTCCTCCTCCTCCTCCTCCTCCTGTTCCTCCTCCTCCTCCACTCGAAGCCGCTGCAACAGGTGACTCCATGTTGTGGAGCGCAGCCACGTCCTGCTGTCCCCTCATCTCCTGGGAGTCTTCCTCAAACATAACTAACTGATGAGCAGAGAGAACCACTGCGGGGAGCTGCACGCTCACTGGAGATCGCTGGGGATTGAGAACGAAGCAACACTGCCACCTAGCGGCCAAAGAGAATCAGGGAGAAGCGAGGTTTAGCGCTTACGCAACAGCCATTACAACACAATATTATGTAACCGAATTACATCTCCAGTGAAACCAGAGCAACTCCAACCTTGCGAGCCCCATACATACATTCATTCAATATGAGTCGTTGCGCTATAAACACAAACTAAATGAGCCATAACAGGCATTTGGCTTTGACTTTATACTCGGGGCGTTTTCCATAAACTGTAGAAACAAGTCGAAACGAACCTCGATTGTCAGAGTTTGACCTACATTTGAATTTAACCTCAGACATTTGTCTTTGATTGGTGCGTTGCTCGTTTTTAATTTGACTCCGTCTGTCGTTTTTTATTTTTTAAATTGTTCTTCTGGTGAGACTCCACTAACCTAATTTTATAAACGGTTTCCGGTGTTGCCGCTTCACTTTCCCCATCAGCGCTGACCCACATGTTTGACAAGAGACTTGCTGCTCTCCCAGTCGGCTGTTTTTAACTACGAGATCAGACCTGACTCATGTTTCATGCATTACACTTAGATTGACACTTGCGCAAGCTGTTACGGCGCGTTTTGGACAAGTTTGTGACTTAAGCGAAACGTCATTTATTTATATTAAAATTAAATGTTTTTTTTCTTATTGTTGTCGTTGAGTAGAAAATGCACAAACGAGCGAATAAAATGCATTCCTGATAATCCCATAAAAGGATTAAACGATGCAATTAATATCAACCAATTTAATACACAGAAAGATGGAACAATTAAAAGTACCTTCGTATAGACTGATCACTCGTCTCCGCCGGTGCGCATGCTTTCCGTCCGCGTCTCCGTCCGAGCGTGTTTTCGTCCGGTTCACCGAGAAGCGCGTCTCTCCGCCTCCCTCTCTGGTTCTAATGCCGCGGACCCACTCGGCGCTGTTACTTAATATTATCACCGGCGCGGCGCACCTCCACTCTGCTCCACTTGGAATGCCGCAGCTTCTATTTGTAACGTTGAGTTCAGCTCAGGACGGTCCCTATCCTCGCTTGAACCAGCGGGGGCCCTGTTTGAGTGTGCGCCTCTGAGCACCGCCTCCCTCCGTGACCCCCCCTCCCTGCCTCCCTCCCCGCCTCCCCACACCGTTCAAAGAAAAGCTCCTATGGTTGGTCACATAACAAAGCAGTTGAGGCACCGTCGTCGTCGTCGTCATCTGACCTCCGTAGCCCCGCCCCCTCTTTTACTGGATAATCCCACCATCACAATTAGGTAATGTTGCGCGTCTGTCTGTCTCCAGGGCATGTCTGTGTGAGTCACTGTATGCAAGAAAAGCATAAAACTCCATCACTATACCAGTCACAGTCTATACAGTATTTTTAGCAGAGCGACGTTTGCTTATAGGTGTTTATACACTTCCTGGCAAAATGAATAAATAAATAAGTAAGATTCTCCACCTGAATTCAACTATGCAACTATTTAGGAGCTTCCTATTGGATAATTACTGCATGGGTGATTATCTTTCAGCAGACAGCAAGTTATTTAACCCCAAATGACGCAATGAGCGACTTCTCATTTCTTAAACAGCCATGTGCAAAGACACATCCTGTGGTTGTGGAAGCGGTGTTAGTCTGTTTGATCACATCAAAACGCATGATGTACAAAGCAGAGAAAACATGCAATGAGATTTAAGCTGAAACCACTAAAATTGGTTTAACTGGAAGGATGGTGGGGAACCGTCGTCTTCCAGGAAGAACTGAAACAGTGAATCAGTGGAACTCAGGGCTATGTTTAATAGTGAAAGTGAGAGCATTTCCACATTTCTGCAGTGTGAAGGGAACTCAAGGGACTGAACAGCTGTGTAGCCTTAAGAAAAACACTTAACAGTGAGTCTAGACTGACCCTGTTTCCAGGGTGATGGGTGGATCAGATGAAGTGATTCCCCCATCATGCCTAGTCCAGGTTCAGCAACATTATGACTGAAGAATGAGGTCAGCTGACTACCAGACTGAATGACCAGGTTAGTCCATCTATGGACTTTTTTCCCTCGTGGCATGGTCGTATTCCAAGATGCCAAGATCCATGGGGCAAAAAATTGTGATATACTGGTTCAGGGAGCATGGATGGATCGGCCACCACCGAGTCCAGACCTGAACCCCATTGAGAATCCTTGGGATGTGCTGGAGAAGGCTTTGTGCAGTGGTCAGAGTCTCCCATCATCGTGGCTAGTGCTATAAAGAAATAAAGACTAATATTCATTTTTTGTGAACAAGGATTTCGAAACATGAAGTCTAAGTGAAAAATAATAACCATATTACAGAACATAAACGTAAAATTGCTGACTTTCTATTGGTTTTAAGGGTACGGGTACTTTCTTTTCATCATGGCATAGGAATTCAGGGCTTTTTTCTACATTTTGTAGAAGGAATTTGCCAACTGTGTTCTTTTGATCTTTAAGATTAGACAGATAGGTACTTTATTTATTTATATTCTGAGAGAAATTCTTTTGTTGTCATTGTGTTCTCTTTATTATTAAGAGTATTAATTGTGCAAATGTTCCTAGAACTCGATTGTAGTTCTTTTTATCTCCCAGTGTACGTAGCTTTCTTAGCACATGCAGAACCTTTAGTGACCTATGTGTAAAGCCATTGCAATGATTCGTCCATCCATTTAAAAATTAAGCGTAACAATCGGTAAAGCATTAACCGGACATACCACAACTTTTAGTGTTAACCCTGAAAAGTGGAACAAAACACAGTGAAGCGGACAGACACTGAAGTCCAGCCTTTATCGAGCCTACATGTGACATCGTCGTGTGTTGTAGGAATGTGCACTCCCTTCCAGGTTAGCAAGTTCATCTGGTTAACTGCTGTATGTCACAAACAGGTTTTAAGATTTTTTGCGCTTGAATGCATGCCATTTAAACGGTTTTCTTTTCAAAGCGGTCACATTGAGAACGTCGAGTAATCGTACTAGGGAACTAATTTATAATGTATAGTGACATCAGTTCCTTTTCTAGGAAGTTATTTGGAGACTGAAACTAAGTGTTTCACACTTAATACAGGTAAATACAAAAATAAATGTGTTAACGGCACATAAAAAAATCATATGACTAGTTAGAGTCACAGATTTTGTTGGTTTTGACCGCACCCACCAAAGGTTTCAGGGTCTTTACATCAGATTTGTTTCCTCCCTGTTAACCAGGCGTACGATTCTCAGCAGACTATAAGTGAGCGTGTGTTTATTGATCCTCGTACTTATTCCTGTGCGCTGAGCAGCAGGGAATACGTGGATTTGTGTGCCGAGTGTGAGCGCACCATGGCGGCTTTGGCCAAAGACCCGAGCTCACCTCAGCCTTTACAGTGAAAACTTGTGCATATGTTTACGCAAAGGAGACAATGAACTGTATGTACTATATCATATCACATAGGCAAACTCCACGAGCAAACACACTCAGCTTGAACGTGAGATACACTTTGTACCCTTTGCCCTTTACTGTTTGGCCACCTGTGGTTTCTGATAGAGTCTGAGGCCACAGGGCTTGCTTTCTGTAGAAATTTCCATCTCAGAGTTGCGTCATCACGCTTCATCATTGCATCACAGAAAACAGCAATGCGATACCGTGTAGGCAATCCCAATAACAGTCCAGATATAAAACTGAAAGTACCAAGAACAAGTATGTTGAAGGTATTGTTTCAAATCCTGGAAACATTTCTTGCAGAGTTAGCTGCCTTTTTGCCGAGAGTTAAGGCCACATGAACCACAGGAACTTTGACATAGTTCCTCTAACCGTTGGAGCTAACTAACGGTTAAACTACCCCAGCCCCCAAGACCAATTGTGGTTCCTAGAATTCCAATTTTAGGCCATGTTTCAAAGTGTTTCCAATTACAAGAGGAAACTTGAGTGGCGTAAGTGTGCGTTGGTCGATTAAACATATGAATGCAGAACCGGCAGTGGCAACTACAAAGATACCTAGACACTGATGAAACTTTAACGTTAGCATTCAGGCTTAAGCGACCCTATATTTGACGTAATTTGACGTCAATTTGTGCAAATGCAATATTTTGGGTTCCCTTGTGGGTGGTTGGATTCCAAAAGCTGTTGACCGACACATCTCTGCGTGGTACATCTAAAATGATCGATAATTGCCCATTAGCTTAGCTTAGCTTAGCACAAAGACTGGATATTGGGAGAAACAGCTTTCCTGGCTCTATCTAATGACAAAATGTATCTACCGACACCTAAGGCTACTTACTATGTAATTGTAAGCGTAGGCACATTCTCAAATAAAGGAGCAGCTTCCATTATCACAATCATTTCACAGCTTATACTTAGACATTTTTGAGATTTTTCAGACAGCCTGCCACTCCGCTGTGAGTCCAGCTTATGCCATTTACAAAATACATCCATACTTATCTGATCCTGAAAGGCATTGTGGTTGGAGGACTAGCGGCAGAGCACATAGCGGCTTAGCAACGTCACTGTGGAGGAGGATGGGAAATCAATGCCTGGCTCAGTCAGATTGTCCATTTAATCTGTTGTACAACCTGTGCAACCACAACCATAGAATATCTCTAAGAAGGTGAAACTCAGGATTCTCAAATTTCGCAGATAAGAAAATTTGAGATGAACTTTAAGGACAAGGTTTTGCAAGTATAATACAGGAGGAGGACCTGCTAAAGTGAAAAAAGATAGCAGAGTAAATGGTAACTTAAAACTAAAAGTAAAACTAAAAAGTAAATATACCGATACATACCGGTATGAAGCAAAGGGCATTAGAAATAAAAGCCTGCCGGACAATAATGTCCGGTTGTTCTAGACGGTTGACTAAATAAAGGCCCCGGGCACTATTTGAGGAAATACAGTATACCCTTGAGCTGTCACAAAGGCCTTCCAGACGAAAGCACAACTTCCCAGCGTCCAGGCACACTTTGAATTGGTGAGTCAGTAGCGTTTACGGTAATTCAAAAACTGTGAGCTTTAACAGATCACCAGCGATCCATTCATTTATAAAGGATTTAAAGGGCATTTAATGCAAGTACATTTGCACAAAACTGCAAAGTCTGTTTCATTTATGCAACAGGCAGTGAGTTACACCATACATCTGATTAACAGCTAAGCTTTTGAAATACATGTATGCAATGTGCTGCTTAAGAAAATTGGTTCACCTTGGACTTCTTTGGAAAAGAAGAAAGAAAGAAAAATATCTCAGCTCAAACATTACCAAATATCAGCCTCTAGCCTGTAGGAACAAAACCTGACTTCTTTCTGATTTCTTTGGTAACATGTTCACAAATTACACAAGTTATCATTTTTAAATTTAGATTTTGCAGTTATTGGAACCATTTATCTGTAAGTCTTTTGTTTTACTTCAAAATGAAGTCATACAAGTATCAGCAGGTCAGTCAGGACTGTGTCGCAATCAGCCCACTTAGAAGGAAAACAACATTAGTAGAGGAGGGAGCCCAGGAGTGCAGCAAGTTCAAGTTGACATTCTTGACATTGTAGCAGAGCCTCTTATGGACCAGCTCACCTTGTAGCTTTGACCTGCAGGGGGGAAGAGGTCAGATAACTCTGCAAACAGAGCATGTTGTCTCAACTGCAAAAACAACGTCTCACGTCTCGGGGAGGGGGACGTGTAAACATTTCCAGGGCGGACTTTTGCTCACAGAGATAAACCAAAGTCTGTGAAGAGGATGATGGCTCAGAGAAGACAAGGGGTTATGCTTCTTGTCCATGTTATACTTTTCATAAAACGTAAACAGCAATGATGGTACCATAAAACCCTCCCTTGAACATCAGGCAGCAGGACAGTCATGTGGCTCCAATAAGAAAAGAACTCTTGTATGTGTAGCGGGGAAGGTTATTTATTTACAAAGCTACAAGAGTGGTTGGCGTTTATTTGGTTCACTCAATACTACATTGGTCCATGGGGTTACAGTTAATTAATGTAGACTGCGTTAGCTGTTTTCTTTGATTTTTTTTTTTCTGAAATTGGACAACTGCACTGGTTTCTTTAGATTTTTTGTTCTTCCGTTGTGGTCTTGTCAACCAACCAGGATTTGACTTGCACATCAAGACATCACCTAGTGTTGCTGTGTTGTTTCGTAGCATTTGCGTTGGATCAATTCCCACAATCATTCATTCTGGGTAGAAGCGGAGCTACACAAATGGACACCAAGGTGAAAACCTCCTGCCGGTGCTCCAAAATATCAAAACAAAAACAAAATAAAGCTTGAAAGACACTCGTGAAACTTACATTTAGGTCCTTTGGTAAATGAGTTCACACAATGTTGATTAAGGTAAACTTCTGGCTAGCCTACTGTGGTACGTTTTTGTGTCAAAATTCGACTTTCTGAATGGGGTCCTTGTTCCAGTTCACATGCAATGGAGAAAATTGAATAACTGACGGGAACATATCCTCCTCCTCCACACTAGGTGAAGATATGTGTTATTTGAGCTGGTTAATATGGCGCCCTTTCCATTTGACCTATTACGTCATATAATAAACAACTGCAGCCGTTAAATTGGCAGAACAGCATTTCAAACAGCAACGAGACATGTAAGATATGTGCTAACCCTCAGGTGGTTCTTCTTACCGGCACTGTTTACCTTCTTCTTCTTCTGCAACTGACTTTCTTGGATGTTTTTGTTCCGGGGTACGGACGCCATACGCCAATGCAGTGGTTGTGGACCACGCGCACACACGTTGTGCAGTTAAAGTCTGATTAGGGCGTATACATAGCGCAAAAAATTTATCTCTGTGTCTTAACGGATAAGGTGAACTCCGTTGGACTTAACTAACGGTTAAACCACTCCAGCCTCCATAGTTGGAGTAACATGCACTTAAGTTGTTTCAATTTTCAAATTTTTTCAAGTGCAACGTACTGAATGAACTGGAAAACAGTGTAAACATAGCATTGGAGAGTTGCCTCATTGCCTCATTGTATCAATAGTGTTTATGTAATTCGGTGTAATTACTCCCACTGCCAGAACAGATATAGACATTGCGCAATATCGCCTATAATGTTAAAAAAGAATGTATTTGCCTCTGGATCTATAATTAGTATGGCGTTACATAACTCTTTCCAGGAAACCTCTTGAAATTATTTGGAAATCAGATTAGCCTTGTTCAGAAGAATAACGGATAACAGAGCTCGTAAAACCAGGGAAAAACCAAGAAAAAGCATGTATCACACAAAAAAGGCCTTTCAGAGTTATATTACGCTGACTTCCTTTGTAATTCATCTGCTCCGGTGGTGATGCTATCTGCAGCAGTTGTGGGCAGCGGGGAGGATATAAATATCCGTGCCCAGTTGTTGCCAAGTGGGTGGCACAGACAAGGCTCCCAGCAAGACTGTTTACACCGGCTGACCGGCTTTACGAAAACAGCTACTGAGGGTCAGACAGATGAGCTGGGAGGTGTTAGCCAGAGATGACGGGGGAAAGGCACGTTACGTAAAATGCCTCACTGGAGGTGGCGAGGACAAGCTTTAAATACTCAGACCACAAGGGAAGTCCGAGGAGGAGGAAAAGGACAGGAATTGGAGGAGGCCGTCACTACACTGACATCATGTGGATAACCATCAGCCACTTTAGCCGAGCATCACCTTTCACTACAGCTTCATCTGATCCTTTCTCTCCTATGCTTCCTTTTACTTCCGAATATCCCCTTTCTCTTTCTACCTCTTTAAAATAAGCCTTTGTTGGTGTTTGTCACGGAGTGGCTCCGAATAAACTCTCTCTGCGGTGACACAGTGTCATGCAGGCTTGTCCTCATTTTACCTCGTATATAACGTTATCTAATGCGATTCTCATTAGCACTCACCACCAGTCAGTTGGTATTACGAAAGATAAGGGCACCCACATTCTACATTGTTGTAATATTAGAGATCAACAAGTAGAAATGGAGTTTCATAATCAAAGCCTCCCTTTCTGACCTCCTCGTCCAACCAAATAACTCCTTGCTGTTTTCCTTCTCCACACATTCTCTCTACACGAGCACATTTTGTAATATACTCATTCCTGTTGTCACATATTCGGAGCCTCTGACTGCCAAACTAAGAGCGTCTGTAGCATTGCACTTAAAGGAAAAGGTTCTGCATCTGTGTCCACTTGTAGTCAGTTATCTGAGGCTGTAACACTTCAGAGTTACGAAGGGTTCAGGTTATTGTAATTACATCACAGTTTGCGCTATTGTAAAAATTCCAATTCCATTTCTGTAAGGTGAGACATTGCGCTTTACAGCCAATCTGGCACCTTTCCCAGAAGTCATTAAACTCTTATAACGTGCAGTAAATTGTAAGTAACTGCCAGATATGGCAGGTAGTCTGGGAAGTAATAGGCAAAGCCACTTACTAACAGGAGGTTTTCTGGCCTTTTTGTAGTTAAAATAAGTAAATAAGTCAACATTTTTGAGGCTTAGGACTTAGAGGGTGAAACAAACATAATGTATTTTTAGCTTTAACTTCCTGAGACCAAAGCTTTTCTTTGAGGTATTTGGGATTAGTAGAACCTAAGATCTATAAAAACTAAGCACCATCTTTGAACAGGAAGTAGTAGTTTTGGGAAAAAACAAAACAAAACAAAAAAACAAAATAAAAAACGCTGTCCTCATATGTGGACACTGGGAATATTTCATTATTTATGTTATAAAGAAGTGACGAAATATAAAACTTTCTATTTTAATACCTGTACATGGTAATGACAGAATTGCAAAGTTATAAGTCCCAACGTCCTCAAACGAGTACTGGTAATTAGCAAAAATTGCTAGTCTGTTAAATTTGCACATCATACCAAAATAGAAACGTTAATAAGCATAAATAAATAAGTTTTCACCTTTGCCACCACTAGATGGCAGACCGAAGTGGACATCGGGTTTAAATGAAGCAGAGTAAGCTGCAATTAAATTTAAAACTTAACGTCCCCATATGAGGACACAGGGTCTCGAGAGGTTAAGGAATGAATGAAATGAATGAATGAAAGCATCTTATTGTTACTTGTGTCAGGATTGGAAAGATGCACCTGAACACGCCGCAAAGTCTACAACCAACAGCTGGCTGGCTAGTGTTCTAAAAAGAAATAACTCTTCATACCAGCAGGTGGCAGTAGAGCTGATTTCTTTATTGTCGTTCTAGATGACAATGAAGCTACTGAGAGTGGAGAGAGTCTGGCCAACGAGGGAATGGACCTAGCTATCCCGCTGTGCAACGTAGCGCAAGGTAAACAGACTTTCGAATTGCCCTCTAAGCCCACAGTGCATTGCGTTTTTTATCCTCTACGTCACCCATTCAAGCCCTGTAGGTCATGTTAGTGTAGTAAAACACTAAAGTACACATCAGTTACTGTTAATGATCATTTATAGTGTTAACCAAAAGAAAATGGGAGTCTCCACTCCACTCTGGGACTCAGACTCCGGCTCCATACTTGTAAGAGATGGCCCCGCCCATATCCCTGGACTTTCAGCGTCAGTTTCACCATCGTCCATATTTCATACAGTCTATGGTCACAACTATTTGTCATATTCAGACAGAGCCAATCTATCTTTTAACCCTTGCTACTATTTTTAATGCTAAACTGGGCTGCTAATTAGCTACTGCTGCTGCTGATGGTGGTGGTGGTGGTGGTGGTGGTGGCGGCATCATTCAACTGCTGCCTGTGAAACTGAATTTCTGCGTATTCGAAAATACTCATCTCCTGTTTTTCCTCTGTCATGCTTTTTTTTCCCCTTCAAATTTCTCTCAAGAAACACGTGTAAAAGCTTCCTGCAAGATGTCTGCCAAATTTAGCTGTCCTGATAATTATTTACGGTCTGTCCGATGACTAAGAAAAATGCGGTTGAACTGAGAGCCCTGTGTGCAGGAAGCCGTTTATGTAACAGCTTGTCTATACCTCAGATATATCCGAGGCTCATACACATGAGAGATGTATTGCAGCAGCTATAAATAGGCCATGACTCATTTTGTTTGACTTGGGGGGGCTGTTTCATAACAGCCGGAGTGTGTGTCTGTGCTCATGTGGGTATCGATGCCTATTGATGAATTGTTGTTTACGCGCTCCTAATGTTTCAGCCTCTGATTTCTGCATCAGCCGTGACCTAAGTCATCCCTAAACTCCACCAGCATCAAGGTGATGTTTTTGGATTTTTTCTTTTTTTTTTTTTTAAATGTGGGGGGAAAGCCACAAATGGGTGACCCCCTCCGACGCAGCCTCACCAGAGCCCCCGCCGTCTGCTCTGTAATCAGACATTTCAACATCATTTGACCCGACACATACCCAACACACCCGACAAAAACATTTTGAAAGGCGCTCAGACCAGCTGTGAGGCAGAAGCCAAGAGTCTCAGACCCACATTCCTCCCCGTGCTTCTATTCTCGGGCTCCGAAATACGTCACGCTGTTTCCAGAGCAACCACTTCTGACCGTTTGAGGGGGGTAGAGAAAGGGGGTGAGGGTGCTGCTTATGAAATGCTCATGAAAAGAAATTACATATATTAGAGGGGACGGGTCTCTGGGGGAGATGGTGGGGATTCATCATCAGAATGACACGCAGCTGTAGAAAGAATGACAACATTAATATTTTTAAAAGAAAAAAAAAATTTAGAATGTAATAAAGTGAATATAAAGTTACCGGAGGGCTTCTCCCCTGCACGCAGACGTCTTCTCACATCTGTCACAATAAGTGACACCAGAGCAGTGTTGAGCTCAGTGGGACGTAACGATGATAAGTTTTCTTTTTCTGAGCTGCCACGTCGCCGTGTTTTGTTCTGATGCTTTTCCTGTACTCAACATGACAAAATATTAGCCAAAAAAAACATTGGATTTTATTTTGAATATTGCTGATTTGGTTTGTTTCAGATGAAATTAAAGTCAAGTCAAGGTTCTGTATTAAATTCAACCGAGTGCTATTTATAAATATACATTATTATTATCATTTTGCATTCAGTATGTTGGATTAATGTTAATGTGCTTTTAAAGAAATAAAAATCTCTCTCTCTATATATATATATATATATATGTATATATATATATATATATATGTATATATATATATGAGAAATGTCTAATCAACCGAAGATTTTGCAACGCCCTGCAGTGCCTCCACAGATCCCCTAGGGGTCGCGGACCCCCTGTTGAAGACCTGCGATCTAACGCTTCATTCCCTCATGAATAAACTGCAATATTTCCAACCCGAGCAGAAAATAGCTCTGTATTCATGAGATCTGGCATCCGCCTGTTAGTCAGGTCAGACGCATAATGCATAGTCACAACTTACATAATACCAAAATGAAAGCTTTTTTTGTCAAGTTGCTAATGGACACTTGAACCATTTTTTTAAAAAAATAAATAAAATAAATCTCAAATGTTAAGAGTGAGTCAGGGTTGAGATTTTTTTTTTCATTTATTTTTTAAATATTCCATCTTCTTTTTCCCTTATAATAATTTTTGCATGGCTCCTAAGAAGTGAAATTGAAGCTCTAGAGGATTAAAAGATGTGTTTTCTACGCGTATTTACAGTAAGCTGCCGTTTTACACATGCAAACACGTCTTCGTTCCCGGTGACCTACTAATTTACGTCATAATGTGGCTGAAAGTTCAGAGAGCTTCATTTCACAACAAACGGCACGGAGGAGTTTAGGTGCCAAGCGTGCATCAGATGTTTGGTTAGGTATCGGGTGGGGCAGGTGGTTTAGTTTTAAAAGAGGAGGTTAGGGCTTGGAATTAAAGTAAATTTTAATTGCAGACAAAGGGGTTTAGAGAGGGAGTGCTATGACTGGTTACGTAAAGCATGCTGTGCAGTTGCATAATCCGTTCATAATCGGAGGGTAGTACAGATATAGATGGCCCAGTTTCTATCTGGTTCATTCGAGCATGACAGTGACACAGTGTCCTCAGCGGTCATGTTCACCGGAGGCAGCCCCGAGCAAAGCTCTCCTCCACTTGAGCTTCATCCGTTGCAGCCGTGCTCGACTTCCCGTGAGGCGACAGTTAATGCTGCCCCTATTTACTCCACTATTATGTGAGCAGATGTTGAAGGTGCGCGTGGCGTGAGTCACACTTTGTTTGTCTGATAATCTCTCCACTCTCTGATCCCCTTATTCATGACCTTACACAGTGTTTACACCAATCAGGCGTAATATTATGACATCATTAATACTGTGTAGGTCTACGTTGTGCCTCCAAAACAGTTGTGACTCATCAGAGAATGGACTTGGGCCTTCTGAGGGTGTCATGTGGCTACAGGATGTTGTTAACTGGTTAACTGGGAGGCCTTTGTATCCTATGGGTTGAGGGGAGGGGCCTCTGTGGCTCATACCACTTGATTAGTTTGGAATCTAGTGAATTTGGAGCCCAGGTCAAAACCTTGCGCTGTTTTTTGTGTTCTTGAGTTGTTCCTAAAGCGTTGTTGTGTGCATCTTGCTTGGGATGTCTGCTTCCGTCAAGGAGTGTCATTGCTGTGGGGTAGGGCTGTCTGGTCTGGTCAAAGTAACATCCACACAAATGAATGCCAGGCTCGGAAGTTTCCCAGCAGAACACTGAACTGTCACAAGATGGTCAATGTTATTTACTTCTTCTGCAAGTGGCTTTGATGTAATGCCTGATTGGTTTAACAGTATAATGTGACCACACAGTGCATTTACATCCACAACTTAATCTAGCCATGCTCGATATTCGACTTTCTGACCACAGTCCTTGTTTCAGTTTACATGCAACGGAGAAAATCGAATAACTGACGGGAACACGTAGTCCTCCTCCACGCTAGGTGGCGATATGTGTTTTGTCAGTGGGTTAATAAGTCCCCCTTCCCAGTTGACCCATTACATCATATAAGAAACAAGAGTTGCTCATACAGCAGACCAGTATTTCAAACAACAAGAAGATGGATAATATTACAAGAAGATTTTAGTTGGAGTAATGTGTTTACATGCATTTAAGTTGTCCAGTTAAATTCGGATTGAGGCAATAAATACAAAGTAGTATTCATCCGAGATACAAAGCAGCTGGTCCTGCTTGAGTAGGTTTCGCCTCTCATCCAAAAGTCAGTTCTAAACAAACTCCCGGGAGTCTGAAGCTGTTTCACTTCTTGTGGGGTTGCTGAAAGTCATCTAAGTTGTTTACCAGATTTTCAACCCCACAAGAGGTTAAAAATCCTGGGTCTTGTTTAGAACAGTCGAAGCATTTTGAATGAGAGCTGAAACTCCTCCAAGACACTCAGGCAAGTCCAGTTGCTTTGATATAAATGATTAGATATACCGTGACCTGAACGACCAGGTAATCTTCAAGGACGTAGATAATTGGAATTAGGTTTTTTTTTTTCTTTGGCATCAAAGTAGTCCCACTGCTTATCAGATGCATCTCGACCATGTGCGATTAAAATCAGAAGCCGCCTCAGACCCGTATTCATTTAGAGCTACATCAAAGGAATGGCTGTTCTGCCCCAGACTTGAGACCCAGGTGCTGTGCAGCCCTGCTAACGAAACAGAAAGCTGTTTTAAACATACGCTTTCTACTTCCTCTAGTGCGCAGGTTTTTAACAGGGGGTCCGTGAACCCTAGGAGGTCTGCAGAAGTACAGCAAGGGGATCTCAAAATCTTTGGTTGATTACACATTTTATATATATATTTTTAATTTCCCCCCACGATATTTAAATACACTTTAACTTGAATCTAACATATTTTAGTAATGGGATAAGGGATACATCTCTGGGGTATCTTTGCTGACGTAAACAACGCTAATCTCACCTTCGATAGCTTGTACATGCTACATGCTAAAATGCATGACTTGCATATATCATGTCAAAATGTCACTGTCAAGGAAGCGGTGTGTTTTTCTGTGTACTGTGACATTTAGAGTTTTCGGGGTTGCAGCATTAAGTTGCTACAAGAAGAAGCAGAAGTTATTACTTGAGGAAAGTCTTGACTTTCATAACAAGATCTCAGCCTTGCACGGTTTCACATTCCCATGACCAACTAAGGTCATGTTTTCTAGCCTCTTTTGCAGCTTTTCAAAGCCGGAACATTGTGAACACAGCAGAGCGTACATGACGGAAGATTACGCAGAGTGCACGGTTAGATTACCAGGCATCTCCTGGACTTATCTTGAAACGTACAGCCATACACGTGAACTCAATGGTAGCAGTGCGGTGCGTCCTTTTTTGTTTCGGTCAATCCTAGAAACCAAATATTTTTGCCCTCCTCGTACTGTTCATTCTTTCATACAGTATCAACTTAATCCCGATTCAGGCACCACGCTGAATGCATTTTCAAAATTAATCCTATTTGAAGGATTTAGATTTACACAACAAGGACATTCAGAGATTGGTTGTATTTATTTAATTTTCTTTTAAAAACGGAACCTTAAAGGCTCATATAATGTCCACAGTTCATACAAATCTAACTCCCATTCAGATGCCATTCAGGCTCTTAAAATTGAAACTATTTATGTTATTGGATTAATTCCCACCCTGGCCTCCAGCACAATGAAAGCTCTGAGAGAGGCCATTGTCGTTCTTATGAGAGGCTTCCTTTTTTTTTGGTTTAACACTCACAGAGGATGTGATCTACTCTTTTATGTAACTGCATCCTAATCCCGGTGGTGTTCCATACAGCGGATAGAAAGGGTTTTTTTTTTTCTTGAGAGTCGAGCGAGAATATCGTCGTTCCTCTAAATCCGAAAATAGAATCGGAGGCAGCCGCTAGAGAGGCGAACCATGCAAAAAGGGCTTTGAACAGTTGCTTGAAAGGGCTTAACCCAGAGTGAACTGCTCCCCCGATGCTCAAACCCGGCACGCAGGCCAGCAGCCAGGATGTGGAGGGGGGAAAAAAAGAAAAATCAAAGATCTGAATCTTTGTTCAGTAAAGGGATTTGTGCCCTCAGAGATCATTGAAGTCCCTCTGACCTCAGACCACCCTGCTCATCCAAGTCATGACCACTAAACAACTGCAGCAACTTCTCACTGTTTAGAGGCAACTTACGGAAAGTTTGTCTTGATTTTCGACACATGCTTTCTACTAACCTCACTACTTAAGTAACTAATTACATGACAATGACTGAGTACTTTGCAAAATCCTCAATTATACTTTCATATAAATAAATCTTTGTATGACATCAACACCGCTGGGAGAAGTAGAGTACAGTCCAAGGAACGTCATTGTGGAAGGGGTTAAACAGTTATAGATATATAGATATATTGTGTTAATTAGTGAACTTGAAGGCCAAGTTGGTTTCCACGTGTGCAAAACGGTACGGACTTTGAATGTGTTATTGTGGGGGTGGATTGCAACGCGAGGCTCCCGTGAATGTTTCTTAAATGTTACTGGGGATTGGGTTGTAGCCGGCAGAGCTTCTGCAGTTTATGCACGGTCACAAATTTTGACCTTCTCACCGATGTCGGCAGAGGTACAAACTTAGGCAACTGAAATTTATGTCATGCGGTTCCGTGTTGAGCAAAGTATGGAGTGACTTCTGGAGATGTTGTAATTAAGATTTTGCTAACAGACAGAGCTACGCTAACTGGAACTAGATTAATTATACTCAAAATTAAAATATAAAAGTGTAATTAGGTTGAGTGACTTCGTAGCCTGAGTGAGTGAGAGTGAGTTTAAAGAGTTCACGTTACCTGTGCTAATTATCTGGTTTACGATGCTTTTTGTAAATAACTGACATTAAACGTGTTGATCCTTGACCATTTGAAGTCATAGGGATTTGTGGCAGGGTGTGACTGGAGTAAAAATTAACTGAAATTACTCTGTGAACAATGTTTGATTTATATTTTTGCCGAGGTTAAGAGTCATTATGTTGCACTTACACAATGCATACAGTAACATGTATGCATTGCTTATTAAGCGGTGCTTAGGCATAACACAAAGGAAGGTAGAAAAACACACATTTACTGTTTGTTGGTATTGGTGCATCCTCGTATCAGTGGTGGTAAGCTGACTGTCAACGTTTAGGCTAAGTGAGATTTGTTACAGGGTTTCGCTAAGAAAACCTTCAATAAATTGGTTAGTGTACATCAAATATATATCATTAAATCTCAACCATGTTAATAAATAAAGCCATACCTGAAGCTGAGTCAGACCAATAACAGGCAGCTAATACTGTAAGGAAGGAAAACCTCCAATAGACAGAGTTTTTTTTCCCCTCAATGCATTGCATAGTGATGCATGAAGGCATGGATGGGGATTGAACCCATGATCTCTGGTTTACAAGACCAACGCCTTACCACTTGGCCACCACGCCACATTTTGACATAATGCAATATGATATTCTTCGACTTGAGCTAGTGCGATACGATACAATTTGAGTTGATATGATACATTTTGAGCTTATACGATATGTTACGATCTATTTTGAGCTTACGGATATGATTTGAGTGTATATGACTACGATACAATACGTTTTGAGCTGACAAAATATGATACGATACAATTTGAGCTGATACGATACAATTTGTGCTGATATGATACAAATTAAGCTGATACAATATATGATACGATATGAGCTTATATGATACGATACCATTCAAGCTGATACAATATGATTTGAGCTGATACGATATGTTACAATACGATACGATACAGTCTGACTTCATAAGATACGATACGATACAGTCTGACTTCATACGATACGATCTGATGTAATATGATAGAACTTGAGCTGATATGATACGATTTGAGCTTATATGATATGTTACGACGTGATTTGAGCTTATACGATATGATTTCAGCTGATCCGATTTCAGCTTATACGGATATGATACGATACGATACGATACATATATATTGAGTTTGTACGATACGATATGATGATACAATACGTTTTTACTGATCCCCGAGGGGAAATTGTGTTGTTGTTACAGTGGCATGACAAGACAGAGCAACAATATAAGTTAGAGGTAAGAGAAACAACAGCAAGAGTAAAACTATCCAACAAAAAAAAAAAAAGCTTTTCAGAACTTTAACCCAGACGCTCTGAAAGTATAAGCACTAAGAAAAAGACACAGAATAATTGAAGCCATTCAAGAAAAACACACATCATCTGATAGAATGTGACTCCTTTATATTCTGTATATTGACGGCTGTAATGTGGGATAATGGGATTAGACAATTTCATTGTAGAAAAAGAAACAGTGAGAGGCGAGGAGACAAAGGAGAGTGGAAGCGAAAAAGAAGGGGTTTGTTGAGGACAATGGCTCGACTCACAGGGCCATCTGAGGTCTGTTTATTCGGTTCTTACCTCACACTCTCACTGCCCACTGTTTATTCATTCATTTCACTTCAGTAATTCAAGAAGGAGCACGGATGAATAAAATAGGCCCAGCATGTGTGTGTGTTGGACGGTATATGCACACTTTATGTAAGCATAAACATCTTGTACAAAATATTGAGTGGATTTTAAACACTATTTATTACAATAGACAACAAGTCTAAGTTCAGTTTTTTCAACTTCTCTCAAGATGCTACACTCTACCATGATACTGGCTACATTGTGGGTGGGAGCACGCAGATTTCAAGAGGGCAAAAGGCATATGTGAAAAAATATTTATATATGTCGAGCTTGTACATCTAAATAATGAATGACAGTCACTAGAAACTTGGCAGGAGATGAAATTTCTAACTTTAGAGTGAACCCAAAGAGCGAAAGAGCAAATAGAGAAAACTTTTTGGTCCAACGAGTATAAGTAATTAAGGTCGAAGGTAGACCAACAAAACTCTAGTCAGTGATCACATAACTACTAAAAAGAAAGTAATGGTTGCCATCAATGAAATCTATCTATTCTTGACCTGAATAGATATGTCAAGAACAGACAGCTTATGTGCTACATACCATGTACGGTTTATAAAGTTGCACATGTTAAAATGATCACACAATTTTTCCCACATGTAGCCCCAAAAACATTAAAAAAATAAATAGTTTTAAAAAAAAAAAAGTTTAAAAAGATTTTTTATTACATTTACTAAATGTTAAATCTAAACGTAAAAGTTAAATATTATAACCAAATATTTAGTGTTAAATCTAAATGTTAAAATTTTAATTTAAATGTTAAATGATTTAACTAAATGCTAAATCTAAATGTAAATGTTGTATCTAGGTGTTATGTAAGATTTAACATTTAGATATAACATTTATGTGTATTTTACGAGAACAATAAATATGTAAAAATCCACAAATACCACACCTCATCTCTTTTTTATGTTTTTGTTCATTTTAACATGAGTAACTTTAACTAACTTTATAGTAACTTTATAGTTGTAGATAAGCAACCTCCTTTTCTCTGTTAACCAGGGCTTTTGGTCAAGAGGATTTGGACCGTTCCTCTGCTAGTGTTAGCGGAGGTTGTTTCAGATGCATTGCATTAGTACTTGTGCTGTATTTCAGGACTGACATGTCATGCTAGTATGGGCTTTGTCTTTAGCGAACTAGTGATGAAATATCGATACTTTCGATACTTCAGTCATTGGAGGCAATGTAGTAATACTGTGTTAAGTAACTAAATTATTGAGTTGTTGCAACACAACAAACCTTGTGACTTCAGGTTAAACCACAACATATAATAGTTTTACATAGTTATTTAAACAATCATTTATATAGTTAAACAATAATTTATTTTAATAGTGTTATTATTTTACTTATTCCCTTTTGTAGTGTTTGAAACACCATTTTCATATAATTTGTGTCTTTCGTATGGTTTTCTGTTGTATTGGCTGAGCTGTATAGTAAACAAGGCCACTACCTCAATATACTTCTGAGTTTAAAATGAATAAATAAATTACTCTGATGTCTTTATATATGTTATTCTTTATGGAGCTATGATTTGAAATGCACTACTTTTTGAGGTTTACCAGACACATTAGGGCAGATTTACACAAAGTATCGATATCGGATCGGTATCACCGATACCAGCCTGAATTTTACTCGGAATTGGATCGGAAAGGGAAATGCTGGTATCAAATGTCACTAATTTCCACACACTCCATGAACCACTGTTAGTTTGCTGCAACACTGGGCTCTTCCTGTCTTCTCAGAGGCGTCCATGTTGCTATGGCACAAGATCAGTGACTAGTGGACTTGATGCTTAAAGCGTCATGACACAGCAGTGAAGAGGAACAACTGACTAGTGGACTAGTCTCTACAACCCTTACTTTCTTAACAGTAGTTTTATTTAGTAATTTACGCATCATGTTTTGCACAATTTGCACGATTTTAGCCTTTCTTTCTCCTTTATACTAGTTACTACTACCACTGCTGTTGCAACAATTTTTTATATATATATATATCCTCTCAAATACAATGTGGGTGTCCCGGTGTCTGAACAGCTGACTGGACAGCTGTGTTAAAAATAAAAGGAGATGTCAATTCCTCCCATGGTTTGGCCTCCTGGATATAAGTTTCTCATCTACTATAGCCTCCAAACTCCTCTCCTGAGGGAGACTGAGTGCTGCGTGGAGCCAAGCGAGAGTTCCTTGATGATGGATCCTGACGGTGGGAAGTGGCGTGGGTGGCGAAGATGAGTCATCTCTCGCCGGCCCGCCGCGTTAGGTCGCCGCCGCTGGTGCAGATCCGAGTCGAGCACCGTCTCGCGGTGATGTCAGAGCCGTCACTGTTCTACTCTCTCATCAGCACCCTCTCACAAAGCACTTGGCATTTGTGCACCGAGGCCAGGGAGGCGTACAATTATAGCACCGAGTGTTCTGTCTTCATTTAGCCTCCCGTCTCTGTCTCTATGTTAGGATCTCTTCTTGGCTTGGATGGAGGCTTGCATGTCATCACTGCCTAAAGATGGACTGAACGAGGTATAAAAATTAAATTTAGGTTTACAAGAAAAGTGGGAAGATTGCATCAGCCCTACAACGGAAATAGAGCACCCCCTGAATAGCCCGGTTCTTCCCAAAATCGTTTATTCTCAGAAAAAGTTTCTGCCACGTGTTCCTCCGAAGGAGTCGTCACCCTGATGAGTTGAGTGCACTTTGAAAAACACGAAAATGGCTGTGAGATTCATCCAACTGACGCGTGTTTTCACAGTTCGTTTCTTTTCTGGAACGAGTCGCCTGTAACGGCCCTCGTGAATGACTCAGCCAAACATCCTAAGACATGACCACCCACACGCTGCTGCAGAAAATGACGCAGATGTTCCATTGAGCAACTTTTTTTCTTGGCATTTATGTGCACAGAATAATAATATGATAGCTGGTGGTTACGTAACTAATGCACAAGTTGTTGTGCAGGCGTCAACTTGAACAAATCTACAGATATATGTCTGGATAAACTGTTCTGACAGGTTTCTGTCAATGCATCATCTGTCTCATTGAAGTAAGATGTTATTTAACATCTTAAAGTCTTCATTTACATGTATTTGCAATTTAAATTGTTGCATTACTTTCATTTAAAAACCGGCGTCATGGCTAGACTCATGACTGAACGTTGACGTCGTCATCCCCTGTTTATTAAGGCTTTACTGCCCTCTACAGGCTTTGGTGAATGATGCACCTACAATTCTGCACAAACTGAAACAAATGTAGCTCGTACTCAAGATGAAGAACTGAACAAAGAATCCACTGCCCCCTGATAGGAACATCGAAAGTAATTAATTACATGACATAACAATCTTCCCTTGATAAAATCTAATATACAGACCTATAGAAAAGCATGCAAATATTTAAAGGTTTTGCTCAAGCAGGTCATGGTGTATAAAAATATAAAGCTAAAACGAAGGCAACTGGACTAGTTTGAGAAATATGATGTTGAGAATGGAAGCAACTTTTGGTTTCTCAAGATCCTCAGCCTTCACCTGAAGAAGAAGGTTTAATATCCACTTACCAAAAGGTGCAGCTGGAGGTGAAATTTCTCCGTAGTTGCTTAAAAAGTATGGCCAGAGAGCTTCCCTTTACTTCCCTTACTTTTTTTTATTGAAATGTATGCGGTTTATTATCTCATTTTATTCTGAAATGAAAGCATAGACCAAATAAACAACTGAAGTTTAAAAAAAAAAAAACACTTTCTAAAATGAAAATCAAATATTTTTCAGAGAGTTCTTCCCAATATTTGTTGTAGACGTTCCCAGAAATGTGTCTCACTTGTAGGGTGCTTTGCTTTCACTCTTCTGTCCAGTTCATCGCAAACCAGCTCCATAAGGTCAAAGTCTAGAGACTGGGCCATGGTGCACTCCGGTCGTGTTTTCAAGCTTTAAATTTTGTTTTTATCCTGAGGTAGTTCTGGTTTATCTTGGACTTAAGTTTTGGGTCATTATCGTACTGTAGGATGAAGCCCTGACCACCAAACGCTGATGCTCAAATTGAGAAGTTGTGCCATATTTTAGTGCCGATGCAAACATACAAGAGCAGCCTATCCTTGATCACAAAGAGCTCATGTGAACGTCCTGGTTGAACTGTCCAACCACCAACGTCTGACAGTGTGGGTCTGCTCTAAAAGCTTTTAACGAAGACACTTTAAAATGTCCACAGCTGAAGCTAAAGCTGTGACAACTGCAGCCAATTGACATTGGGACATCCAAGCCAGGACAGGCTAAGTGAAAGTCTTGCTCCTCTTGGCACAGTCAATGGGGCCAACAGATGGTTCTTAGACGGGTTAATCTGTTGCACTTCTGTCTGTGGAGATTAGAAAGTGCACTCTAGTAAATGTAGCTGCAGGTCTAGTAGGGGAAACATATCTTTTCTTTTTCATTATGGACTTACTGTTTCATTTGTGCAAGACAGATTTCTGCTGTTACTGCAAAATGCGATCAACTCAGTGATGGCATGGCCTGTAGAGGGCACCAAAACAACTCTTGGTATTTCTGTATGCCTGTCACTCATCTCCATTTGACTTCTAGTTTGCCCTGGGTGACCTTTTTGATTTGTCAGAGAATTTACATTGAACCCTAATTTATATGACAAATAATTATATTTGTGAGTCAGTGTAATCTTCAGAGGCGTTAGATCATTCCTGCCTTATAAAGATGAATTTATGTTATAAATCTGCAGTCTCTGAAATAACTCCGACATTGTCAACACTTTAGAAAACACTATACAAAAATTAAGTTTAAAAAATGAAAAAAAGCAAGAAAAACTTGAAATCAACCTTTTGAGCAAAAATTACTATTCTTTCAAAAACACAAGATCAACTTTTGTTAAACTGTATATTGAAATGGTAAACGTTTCCAAACCAAACAGTGCACTACACAGATACTAATTTTACTAAAGAAATTTTACTTAAGAAATTATTGTTTAAATACATAAATATTGATAAAGATAAAGCGAATCATTGAAGGGATCCCTTTGCTTTATTAGTCGGCTAGATGAAACTAGTTTTTGAAGATATCAAAAATAAGCATATTTCACACAGAGAAAAGCAGAGTTACAAGCTGGAACTAACACAAGGATTTCTGTCGCACAGGATTAATCTTTGCTTGTGATTCTAGCGTTAGCAGACGGTTGATATTCCGTTCGTTGAAGAGTTAGGAAGGCTTCTCCTTCGACGGCTGCCCGTTGATCTGACCAGACTCCCAGCGTTGCCACAGCGCAGCCTTCTGACCTCCCGCTCTGTGAACTTTTGCCTCCTGCTGCGAGATAAGACGGACAAAAGAACGGGATTTACAAAGGGAGATTAGCTACTCCTTGCGAGATCCTCTCAATTTGAGATCACTCTCAGAACCAATTGTGCTAATCCAAGCATTTGCAGACACCGAAAAAAGTACATCCAGTTTTTTTAGTCACTCTTTTTGCATCACCTGCGTCTGCTCCGATTTCATCTGATCTTTCTTGGAGGGCGGCGGCCAAACACGTTCCAGTTTCCCCCGTGACAGCTTCCTGACGTCTAAAGGTCAGGAGGAAGAAAAGAGCAGGATCGTATGCAGCATTTCCATGAATTTATTACGGACAAGCGTTAAACTGGACTGAACCGGCTTACTTAAAACACTAGTAACATCCAAGACCAGCGTTGTATCATTAGTTACGTCTTAAATCCAAAAACTCATCCAGCAAGTTTGGCTGAAAATGCGAACATGGTGCTACTTAGTCACACCACCTTCCTAGCTGCCATGCATAGGCCTAAAAAATATTTAAAAAATGCACACATAACAGTATTTCTTTCAACCAGACATATCAACTGTCTGAAGCCGTTGGTGTTTACACAACAAACAAAACCAGCCCTGCCCCCCCCAACGGCTCAAACTCAAGTGCAGATAGTAGCCTTCATGTTGTCACTCAGCCCGCTGGCAACCGCTGACTCGGATCAGGCAGCCGTTGGAATGATGTGCCCTTAACCGCCGGTGACAGGCATGACACTAAGTTGTCGATAAGACTCGTTGGATAACGCTATGTGATGCTAATGTAGAGAGGCATTCATTAAAGTGCACAGACTGAGAGTCGGAGGGCCGGGATGTGGAATGAATAAGGATCTAATAAGTGAGTCTTATTTATGCGGTTCACTTTAACAGGCTTTCAGACACGTTAATATTTAGAGTCATGGCGGCCTTTTGAGGAAATATTTTAGACCCCTTTCAGGCTTTGTCATGTAAAATGGTCAATAATAATGTTTCATCTTAATTTGTTTTCACTCAAATATTCATATTTTGGAAAATGGTTCGTGCACAGAATGTAAAAGCCGTGAACGCTTGTCGTATCTTAATAAAAGCACAGAAATATTTAAAGGTGCAAACATACACCGATCATACATAACATTATGACCACCTTCCTGATATTGTCTAAGTCTCCCTTGTGTCTCCAAGACAGTTGTGACTCATCAGAGAATGGACATGGTCCTTCTGAGGATCATCCCACAGGTACTTGATCAGTTTGGAATCTAGTGACTTTAAAGGCCAGGTCAACACCTTTTTCATGTTTTTTAGTTGTTCCTAAATCATGTGTGTGCAGGTGCAGGATGCATCCTGTTGGGAATGGCTGTCCCATCAAGGTATCGCCATTGCTAAGGGGTGGGGGTGCCTGGTCTGGTCTAGGTGGGTGGTACAGCAATGCTCAGCAGAGCATTGGGTTGTGAATAGATGGTCAATGGTAGTGGTTTTAATGTTGTGGCTGATCGGTGGAATGGAAATGATTAATAAGCTTAAATGTACCTGAGACTGAGTCCATCCCTCCGTACTAACCTGGCATGAGTGTTTGCGTGCACCATGTCTTGTCTTCGTCTTCACTCTGCTGAGTGCTGAGTCCATACAGAGTGCATCTCTGTTGGCGTAGCTCGTCCTCTCTTTCCTTGGCCTCCCGGATGTCCTTCTCCACCTCCGGCTGCAGTGCCAGAGCTGGACGCAACTTAAAGAAGGGGTTGTGTTGGAGGATGGGCGATTCCTTGCTTGCTTTCCCGTCCCTTACTTTGCCCCTGACGTCCACAGCTAACGTGGACATGTTGCCGCTTATAGAGTCCATGCTTCTGTGCAGACGCAGGTGTTTGTCTTGCTTGGAGTAAGGGGATAAGCGCGTTTTGTCCCGTGAGGGAACAATTGGGCTTTTAGATCTGAAGTTTTCAGGACTTTTCTCCCTCTCTGGGGTTGGGGATTTGTACTGCCTGAAGGAATGTGCCCTGGAAACAGGACAACTCTTGAGAGTTAGCATCTCGAGGCTCCGGGTGCGTTCCAACACTGAGGGGTAAACCGGACCTTTCACCACTGGTGTTGGGAGTTTCGAGGGCCTTGTCAGACCTTCAGCGTTATCCAGCTGGAAAGCTTCAAACAGCAGTTTTGTCTCCTTTAACTCGCGGATCTCCCCTTTGCTGTACCCTCCTGGGATCTTACCCTGGTTGACCAGCACCAGCTCTCTCTGAGCCTCCTGACTTATCTCCTTTTTCATCTTCTGTTCTGAGAACTGTCGATCAGTGCTCTGGCTGGCTCCATCCTTATTAGTGAGGGATTCAAGAGAGACGTTTATCCTGAAGGGAATCTCCAGCACATCTGGATTCTCCGTGAGATTGAAAACCCCACCAGCTCTCTGCAAGTTCTGCTTTGGCTGCACTGCCTCATGCATCTGCTTCTCAATGGAGGTCTCAGCAGTTGAGAATCTGTGCCCGCTGGGCAGAAATTCAATTTCAGAAGACGCTTTTTCAAGGGGTTTATTGAGAGACAAATCTGCAGGTATCCATCTGTCCCGCTCCTCTTCATCAGAGTCACTTATTTCTGTCCTAGCTTTTCTCTGGTGCTCTGACTGCCCTAGTGTTGAGGAGGAAGACATTCTTACTTTAGTTTGAATATCTTTAAACTCATTCTCTTCCTTTTCTGTCAGATTTTCTTTCTCTTTCTCAACAGTGTGAAATCTATGTTCTTCCTTTCCTTCTTCATCTGTTGAATTCCTTCCTCTCACTGTCAAATCTTCCACTTCAATCCCACCCATTCCCTCACCTCTCGTCTCTTTGACAACCTGCTCGGTGGTTTGAGAGTCCTCCGGCAAATGTACATCTTGCCTTTGCTGCAGTAGCTGCAGACGCTGAAGCAGTTGCTCTCCTTGTAGGATGTCATTAGATATTCTCCTGCTTCTGTCTTCCACCTCTTCGCCTGTCACCTGTGCCACCTGCATGTCTGCAGAGCCACTCTCCCTCCTCACCCAGTCATGCCTCGTGAGGTTATAGTCTAAAGATCTGCTGTCGACGTGCTCTTCGTCGTCACCGGTCACACCCGCTGAGAAGTCAGGTACCTGTGGCTGATTGGTTTCTTCTTCCATCCTGATTTGGTTGTATTTGCAGAGCTCTGACGAGTCGGAGGATTCAGAATCATCATCATTCGCACTGAGACCAGGCTGTGGTGGAGCGTTTGTCTCCAGACTTTCTCTGTCCAGATTTTCTGCCATGCTTGAGTCTCTCAAATTGAGACCAGGTATGTCTTCGTATTTTGATTTGTGCACCTTTTCACTCAAACATGTCTCATTTTCAGAAGTGTCCTCGTAGTTTGAATGTATTTGTTTTGGATAGTTGTCCTTCTCTGCATGCGTTTCTCCGTAGTTTCCTCGTCCCTCACTTAAGATTGTGGTATCCTCAGGTTTTGCATTTGATTCATCGTGACATTGTATTCCAGTTTCTTCTTGGCATATTTCCCTCAGACGGCTTGTTTCATCCACGTGGGTTTGGTCCTCGCAAGTTGTTGGAGCAGCATCCTTTTCATCGGACAGTAATACGTTATCCAAAGACTCTTTTGAGGTCTGCACTATACCTGCTTTCACTTCATCCCTCTCAGTCCGCGCTGCCATTAACTGCTTCTCGCTATGATGCCGGTCTAAGCTGCTGGGATTAGCTTTAGCCTCTGTGGCGTCAGCGGCCCCGTTTGAAGGGGTCACACCAGAATTACTGGCTGTTGCACCTGTGCTTTCCTCTGCCGGCGACAAAGGACTCACAGCGCATGGAGGAGGGCGAAGTAGGTGTGGGATGAAGACATCATCTGCACCTTCATCGTCCATCACGCCGTAGTACTTTTTGACCGCGGCAGGAGCGGCGGGGATAACTTTGGTTTCATCTCGGAGCCTCTCACCAGAGGCCGCTGGTGGACTCTCTGTGTGGCTGCTCACATGGTGGGAGTTCATATTCACCGGCAGATCACCTTCATCCTGGGAGACCAGACTTTCAGAGTTGGGTCTAAGATCTCTTGTTTCCATGCTTACAGGCTTTTGATGTATTTCTTGTGTATTGTCCTCAAGTCCCTAAATAGAAAACACATTAGAAAGTGTCACTGAGGTTAACAATCTTACTACTCTGTCTTTTTAAAAGTGAAGTAGTACATTTAGAATGTCACTGTTACAAAACAAGGAGATAAAGGTTATGATTTACTTCTATTCTGGCAAAAACAATCAGTTGGGTTTCTGATAACCTCGCATGTCCAGTGTCTAGAGCCTGTCTATGCTCTATCACTATCTACCCCCATGTATGCCAGACAATAAGGTCGGATTTCCACCGGACGCGTCTGTGGTGCGTACGCAGCGTGGTCACAGCTCCACAGTAGATTGCAGCAATTCATATCAATGTGAGTGTTACCAACCAGTGTTCCCAGAAGCGTGGTTCCACGCCGCGCTGCTAAAAATATGCAGCTGTTCTATTTTTCCCACTTGACTCTGGGAAACCGCATCAATACGAGTAGATCGAATCATTCAGGGAGGAAATCTATTGTTGAAAAACATAATGGATCCGGGCGATTTTCACTTTGAAACGTCAATATGACGTGTTGACTTCAACTCGGTTTAACTTGGCTTCCAAATATTAAAGCAAACATCTTAAACTAAAAGGAACTAAATGGCTCCTGCAGGTAGTTCTTTTTTTCTCCATCTATTTCTTTATTGCTCTTCACACTTGCCAGTCAGGTCAGGTTCCTGCGTTCTTTTTAAATACCCATGATGCCGATTAACATCGATTATTGCGCGATTTTTGAATCCTCAGTAGACGCTCTGCTCAAAGACGCGTCCGGTTGGGCAGGGTACAGCATGGTGTGTGCTCCCACATGTGTAGGTAGGTGACATGATAAACACGAAACACACAAAACGGAAAACCGCACGTAAACATGTCATGCTAGTTTCAAATGAAAAAGAAATACTTTACATGTCATTTACATTTATGAAGAAATAGTATTTTAAATTAGTAAAGACAAACCAGTAAAACTGGATCGTTTTACGATATCCTGCGAGATATCTCAAGATGCCCGTCTCCGGCTTGAAGTGATCATAATGGTAGAATATGGAGATAAAAATAGAATATGTATGGTTTAAAGCACGAAAGCAGTCTGTAACTGCAGCTCTTTTTTTTTTTATTATTATTTTAATCAGACTATGTAGCTGCTATGTTGTTCTGGTGACTGTTCCCTCCCACTGCTAGAGCAGTCAGTTCTGCTGACAAAGGGAAAGAGTAATCGGCTTTCCTCTGTCTGTCCTGCCACTGTGTACAGTGTTCACCAGCCCGATCAGAGACTCTTATCACATCACCAGTTTGCCTGCTGAGAATTATGATTTTCTGTCATTCTTATTGATATAACAGCCTCACCAGACTATCCTCTACGGGCCCCTGTTCGAAATAATTACCCCTGTAGCAACTCTGCTGTGTCAGTGAATACTTTTTACAGATACGTTCTCCCTAATGGAAATGTTGCCCGTGCAAAATCTGGTTTCCTGAGCTGCGAGGTTTAAAATCTGTTAGTCTATATTTACACATGCATTCAGAGGCTTAATGCCAGTCACAATGACGGATTATCAACAGCAGCAGTAGCATCACACTGTATATAGAGCTCAAGCAACAGGACATATTAATATGTCTTAATGAGCTTAAACCTGTTTACTCTGCTACACACAGCTTTCAAGATTATTGTATTGTTATTTCAATGCTTTACTATTATAGATATATGATAAATATATATTATAGTCATGTATCTCTACTCAGAAAATGCATAAAAAGATATTTAAATGTACTTTTAGCATGCTACTGTCCTATACTTGTGAACACATGTTATAAACGTTTGTGTGCTAATAGTTTACAAACACGCTGCATCATTCTCACTCATATCTAATAAGTTTTGAGGAGTCTCTGTCTTTGTCTACAAAAACAAGCACAAAAAGAAGCGTAAAGGTTTATGCATCATGCAGGAGCTTTTAAGGACGGCACCCACCTGATTGCAGCGCTGCGGTCATCACCTGTGCGTGATCGTACGAACCTCAATGGAAATATAAACCAAACAGATGATCTGCTTAGCACCTGTATCCTCACGTCCTGTCCTCCGTGTCACGTGAGCAAAACAAAATCCTCCTCCGCTGTGATAACTTGCAACACGACCAAAGTAAAATAAAACATAAATAAGAGAACGAGCCTAAAGAGTGATGTACTTTAAAAACTTGGTTTGACATGATGAATAGTCAGTTTCTAACAAATGTGAGTGTCTGATGACGTCACTAATAAACAGTAGAAAGTGATGCTTTGCAACACTGAAATCTATATTCTTGACCTTAATACATATGCACATGTACTACAGTATGTGAGCTTCAGATATGTATAGACCAGTGATTCCCAACCTGTGGGCCGGGGCCCACTGGGGAGTACTGCAAGTGGGCCGCCAAATCATTTGATTTGATTTTTGGGTTTTGGTTGTGTTAGGGTTAGGGTTAGGGTTAACCCTAACCCTAACCCTAACCCTAACCCTAACCTCCTGAGACCCGAGCCTTTATTGTATTCTGTGTTTTTAATTTCGCCACAGTATTTGGTATTAGTAGGACCTAAGATGTATAAAAACTAAGCACCATTTCTGAACAGGATTAGTAGTTTTTGAAGGAAAAATCCTCATGTGGATACTGGGATTATTTCATTATTTGTATTATAATAAAGTCACCTAATGTGTAATAAAAAACAGTTTATTTTAATACCTGAACATGGCTGAGCAAAGACAGAACAGAACAAAATGAAGTTCCAACGTCCTCAAACGACGTACTTGCCAATTAGCGAAGTTGTAGCTCGTTGCTGTTGATAAAACTTGGTAAATTTGCACGTCATATCAAAATAGAAACCTTAATAAATACCGTAAATTTCAGTGATGATCATCTGTAGAATGAATCCGCTATTACGTTTTTACACTGAGTAGTGTATTGACGCTTTACTACCACTAGATGGCAGACTAGAGCATCCACTAATGAGGACAACGGGCTTAAATGAAGCAGAACAAGCTGCGATAAAACATAACACTTAGTGTCCCCATATGAGGACACGGGGTCTCAGGAGGTTAAAAGGAAAAAGCCAATTAAATTTGTTTCTTCGATATTATTGCTTTTGCTTAAATTGAATTGAAATGAACTGATTGAATATCTGGCTAGCCCCGAGCAGAATTTACATCATCTTTATATCAGGTTTGTGTTTATTTGTAAGCGTATCGATTTAATGTGCTTCTTTAAAATATTTAAAAGTGCTCTGAGAATGCACAGAAGACATTATCTTTATATGTTAAAGCCGCTTATCGTTATATTTATTTCAGGTATGTTTATGTTTACAGTAGTTGCACAGCCACTCTACTGTTGCAATTTGAACCTGTATTATTTGAATCACTTAATACTGAATGCAAAAAGTACAGAGTTTAATATACAACATGTATAATAGGTATTCACTGGCTACACCAAATTCACAGGGATAATTCCCCAAATGTATTTTAATTATCGAATGTAAAAATATTTTCACACCAGAGCCATGTAAAACTTGTGTTTAATTGTCCAATACAAAGTCCTCATTGTCCTGAGTGGTAGCTACAGCCAAATTGGGAAGAATTTAAAAAATTATCCAAAGCTGTTACAGTTCTAACTCATTTTCGTGTACTCTTCCAAATAAAAACTGAAGTAGACACAATGAATCACACCAAAGCTGGATAATGAGCCTCTTTAGGTATTTGGTTCATTGTGTTCCTGTAGGATAACACACTGCTAAACATACAGTATCGAGAGAAAGACGAGAATGAGATGAATGCTTGGGCGGGGGCATGTTGAAGCTCTCAGCTTTGTCCACCAGGGGGTAGAAGTGGAGTTTAATAGCCTTTAAGAGCTACCGGCAGTCTCAGTTGCTGTAAAAGACACACAGCTCAATAAATGTCGCTGTCTTTGCCAAAGTGAGGTCAAGTGGTGGAGCTAACAGCCATGTGGTGTGCTCTCAAACCAGTCACTAAGGCGGCAGTGAAGCAGGTGTTCTAACATCTAATGAAAATCACCGTATGAAACAAATGATGCAAATTTAGAACATGAAATTAAAGAGTCTCCTTCTTCAGTCATTTCTTACATGACGGAGCAACACTGGCAGGTCTTACGCTTGCCTTTTTCCTTTTCTGTAGTGGGTGAAGATGTATTGTGCTGCCCGTTATCACCTTCCGCTCCCTGGGCTTTAACTGCACTTTCATTTAGGGGAATGTCCTGAAACGCTCCGGGGTCTTTCCCATCCTCTCGCTCCACTACCTGACCCAACGGTGACTGAAGCGAAGCAGGCGTCTCAGGTCCCACGACGTGCTCTTCCCCGTCCTCAGTGATTATCACTCGCTCCACCGTGATCATGCCGTCTTGGTCGTCTTGGTCGGTCGAAGCGTCGGCGTATCCCAGGAACATGAGCGTGACGGGACCGTCCTCCAACCTTTCAGCGTCTATTTCATCGACGTTTTCTGCTACGTCTGGAACCGCCTGCATGGTTTTATCATCGGTGTTTCCCACGCTTACAGCGCACTTCTCCACGGTAACTTCCGAGGGGCTGCTTCTAAACCCGTCTAAGAGCCCGTCATCCTTTGACACGGCGTAGTGGGAGGTGGAAGTCAGGATTATTTCCTCTGGAGCTCTCCCGGCTTCTACACTGTGTGTCTTCGTCTCTGGCGTCTTTGGTACGACCGAGGCCTCATCCAGCAGAACTTTCAGGCCGACCCCGTCGATTGCGCTCAAGATCTGACCGAGTTCCTCGCTTGAAGGTTGACCTGGCGATCCGCCGAATGTGTGGATGCTCTTCCTGCCGTCATCAAAGATGGTGGTGGCCTGTGGCCCGCTGGTCGGCGTGGACACGGGGGCCACTGACCTGACAACGGTGGCGCCCGTCTTGGGGTCTCTCTCCACCTGCACCGCCAACATTCCCAGGACTGCAATCAAAAGAGGCAAAGAATAAGGACGGGCGTATCGATAGCATCGATACCATGGCTAGCATCGGTATAATTAAAAGTGGAAAGGTCCATAGGTTAATGCCAGGTCAGAAACAGAGCTTTGTGTGACTAATGTGACCCCACACAACAAAAATTACAGGAATAAAGTGAACAAAATGCTTTCTCCTAACACAGCCCTCCAGTGAGCTTGAAAAATTAACGAACAGAAATAACAAGTGGGCTAAATATAACAACGTTGTCAGGCCCCGTCGTTAAGTCGGACCCCGAGGGGGCGAACTTGAACGGAGACTAATGCAAATAACTGAGACTAGTCTTTTGCCTACGTTTCTGTTTGTCAACTTGTATTTAGCTATGAACATTTTGGCCATTGCTAAAGGCCTACAATAGCACATAAATCTACAAATGTATGGCTACTCGTGACAAAATCTATTCATGCGTCTCACCTGATCGGCCATCTTGGCCAGTTTCATGAAACGTCCTTTGTGCCATTTGTAAGGAGAAGTGATCCACAGCTTTTCTTTTTTTAATTCACTGAAAAAGAAAACACATCAGTTGAAATTAGGATGAGGAGAAAGATTCATATGATCACAGGACACTTGAGCCTAATTGTAGGCCAGTTATGGATTCTTATTCCATGATAGCGCCTTGTACATTCCTCTTCCTCAGTTCTGTATAAGATGCACCTTACTGCCTCTTACGATTTAAAACATAACTAACAGAGTGCAAAGGTGACAAGGTGCCATGCTGAGGTGAGTTTGACCAGATTTCTAAGCCAGATTTAGCTTTTCAGTGTAAAACAAACCTCAAAAAAGTTAAATGACCAGTGGACGTTTACTGCTAATGCTAATGGTACGTAAACCGATGCTAGTACCTCCTAGCAAATTCACTTCTACCATGAGAAGAAGAGTGTTTTATATTATACAATGTCAGGGAGGGACCTCTGTGGATCATCCCACAGATACTCAATTAGTCAATGCTATTTACTGTCACTGGATTTAATGTTGTGGCCGATTGGTATAACAGATAATAGGTTAAGACGAGGGATGTTTGACATCTCTTTTGATGAGTGGGCAATAACCTTGTCATACTTCTTAGTGGCCACTAGATGTCTCTACAGACAAAGAGCCTGAAGAGCTGCTTGATGACAACAAGAGGACCATCTCTTTTAAAAACACAATGGCATTTCTTAAACAAAAAGCTAAAACAAAGGACTTTTTCAGATTTCCTGAAGACCTTGCCTTAGTTTTCTTTAATTGAATGTAAGTCTGTTTATTGAAATGTTTGACACAAAGCAAATACTTTATTTAGGGGATGCAATCAGATGCTTGTGGTCAGGGTGGTGATAATCAGAGAGGGTCACATGCATGCATGCATGCATGCAGGAACAGTCTCAGTAATGTCCTTACAGTCAAAGAAAAGCTGTTTCCCAGCCACGGCTCCATTCTGTCACAGCGATTTTAAATGATTATTCTTGCAGCAAAGACTTAGTTATGGCAAATTATCCTCAGCCATGAGAGAATATATTCAAACCAGGCGTAGTGATGAGAGTGACAATGTGGGGACGGAGGCCGACGTCGAGCTAATGTCGACTACTGTGCAGCTGACTTCTTACCTTGTACGTCCTTGTCAGTGCCGGCCTGTGGGGAAAATGAAAAGAGGAAGATTTTGAAGTGCTCTCCACGGTCGGACACTTAAAACCGACACAGAGCCTGTAACATTTAACTAATTTCTAGCCCGTTTTTTTTATTTTTTTTTTCCTCTGCTCTGCTATGAATATTTCAGTGTCAACATCAGAGATGAGTTGAACTGAGTTTAGTCATCATGTTAAGAGGCACTGAGATTATTTTCAGCTGAATGTGGCCTGTACTGTCTGTGCAATACATGTCTGGGACAAATAAGCATCAGTTATTCACCTTAGTTCTGGTGTGCTTTCAAATTTGGTTTCAATAACACGTGTCCTACGTCTGGTTTGTCTTTGGGTTTACATTACAGATCGTGCTCTGGCTGCAGCTGCACAGTTGATTCGCTTTGTGTTGTTCTTCTTGAGAGGCCTCTTTTCTGGCAGCAGCTGCCTCCTCTGTCTCCTCCTCAGGCGTCTTTTGACTTTTGGTTTGTTCCCCGACACACACACGCACACACACGCCGAAATAATGTGTGTCAACGCAACGAGACGCACGTCAGAGCTCGTGACAGAAATGGTTCAGAGCAGCGTTTATGTCTTAGACGTATAGGCTGCATCACATCGACTTGTTACGGTAAAGTCTGTGACGGGGATACTGTACTTCCTGTGAGTATTACGCATGAGATTTTGACAGGATAACAGGATGTTGTTAGTGGGGGGTGAGGGGCTTTGGGTCCTATGGGTTGAGGGGAGGGGCCTCTGTGGACCACAGATATTTAATCAGTTTGGGATCTAGTGAATTTGGAGTCCAGGTGCTGTTAGGGTTGTTTTTTGAGTGGTTAGGGTTAAGGTCAAGGGTCAAGGGGTATCATTGCTATGGGGTGGGGGTGCCTGGTCTGGTCTAGGTGGCTGCTACATGTCTAAGTAACTTCCACATGAATGAATGCCAGGTCCAAAAATTTCCCAAGAGAACATTGGATTGTCCTGATGTGGTCAAAGCCATTTACTTCAACTAGCAGTGGTCATAATGTTATGGATGTCTCTGTAAAATCTGTTATTAAATCATCATAAAAGGAGCTGTTGAAATGTGTCTGAGGCTGCATTTTAAAAGGCGAGTCAAGAAAAGTTCAAGAGGACGATACAGAGGGACAGACAGCCGGGAGAGACACAGCGAGGGCGGTGTCTGACAAGAGACCAGACGGAATGTTTTTCTTTTTTCTTTTCTTTTTTTCTTTTCACCCAAGAGGACGACATTATTCATAAAGTGATGTTTTAGCGCTCTGGGCTAAATTCTAAATGCGTGACCTCGTCTTCTTGCCATCTCAACAGACTGTGCGCTAAAGGGGCGTAAACACAAGAAGGGGACTGGATGCGATGTCGTGACAAGGAATGAAAGTGAGTCTTAATGCAGTTGCGGAGAGTTGGCACAAAATCTGAACTCGGACCGAGTTGACGTCCAGCAGGAGCGACTGGTGCGGTTAACTGACATAAAATGTAGGGAAATGTTCCCCAGACCTTTACTTTGAGCACTAAACGCAAAGGAAAAATACAAAGATACTAGAGCTCCTTCAGCTGGCAATATTTTTATGCTCAGCTTGTTTCACTTGGAAATACTTGGAGTGGTGAGAACTATACTAGAAGGGTATCATGAACTCAGAGCCTGGAACGATGAGGGACAAGCTTTATATAATATACGGGCGTTGCTTAAGTAATCGGTGGACATTGATTTTCACAGTTAAATGGCCGCTGTTGGTGCCAATTGGAGCCATAAATTAGATATATATCTCATTAGCCATTCACAGCAGTGATGCATCAGCACAACTGCCATATTGATGAAGGTGGGGCGCACTTTGTATTGCATGTAATAATGGCGCACAATTAATAATGTTTGAAAGTAATTGGATTTTTAACATGGGCTTTTACCATGCAGTTAAAGCATATAGCGGATTTGTTTTCCGTGCATTTTGCAAATGAATTCCGCTTTTACGGGGCCAGAGTTCCGACTTTAATCTTTGGCACTGAAAGAAGAATTTGGCATTGAAAGAAGAATTTGGCATTGGCATCCATATCATCTTTCAGTAGGAACAGGCAGCAGCAGCAGCAGCAGAGGCCACGGTCATCGGTCTCAGCCCCGTTTTATAACCTGGAGGCGCTTTCACTCGTCCCCTCCCCTCCGTGCCAAAATCCTGCCACTAAGTTGAAACTGAAAAACAAAACACTGAAACTGAAAAAAACAAATATAGAAACCAAAAACCAGTGAAACTAAACAAACTTTAGTTTCGATGCCAAAAGATTAAAGTCAGTGTTCTGGCATCATGCATTTTTTTTAAATCACAATTCAGTTTTTAATTATATAGTACCACTGAACATAAAACCCCCAAAGAAATTAAATGTTACTTAAAAATAAAAATGTTTTTCTTTTTTCTTACTTCCTAAATTGGCTAAACGTATTAAGAGTCACTTTCATTCCTCCATGTTGGCCTCAACATATTTTAAATGGCAAAATATCCCAAGAACTCCTCCCACGTGTGAAATGCTACTCTCTGTTTCTTGTTTTTTTGGGCAGCTCTTTCATTAGACATCCAAAAGTAGAACGCATGTCTGGCATTTTCTACTATTTCTAGAACCTCACTGCAGAAATGGCAGCTGCAGCGTGCTAGCTAACTTAAGCTAACGTTAGCTGCAGGTGGCTGAAACCGCCAGATGCACCTAACAACAGGTTAATTTTAAGCCAGGCTTCATGCTTCTTCTGTATTCTAGTTGTGGCTGCAAACCTACGACTGGACAATTTGTGGTTGGATGAAGGGGTTCACTGGTCACTTCTGTTTTGACCAAAACAAACACGTTGCACAATGAGACCGTCTGTCTGCGTTCACAGACCAGACAAACATTCGTTCAAGGGATCAAGACAAACAGTCAGCCACCTGGCAGCAGTCCCCTGCCATTTTTGCTCTGTTTCAGACTGATTTATGCTCACTGGTGCTGCCATGGCGCTGCCATTTTGAATCTCTCTGAGGATGAGTAAGTCCAACAGACTGCTTGTTGTCTGAGAGTGACAGAGTGAAAAGGTATCGCTTTGAACCAGACATCTCGCTCAATGCGACCTGTCACTCTTTCAAGGCTGCGGTGGGAGCGACAGCCCGAAACACCTGTTGTCAAGCACAACATCCACATGGGATCAAATTTGATATTTAAGTGACATTATATGAACACTACCACTATGTGTCCCAAGAGTAAGAAAAAGTCAGCTTTAAAGTATTTGTAATGGTTTATTAAAGTTCATGCACTGCCTTCTTCCACCAAAGAAGAAGTCACACACTCTAATATTTCTTATAAGCTCTTAACTCAAGTTTTAGTAATTTCTGCTTCAGTCTCCTTAGCTGTTTTCTCTGCTTGATGCACGCCTATGATTTAACCCTTCTCAAACAGACTAACACATTCTCCACGACGCCAGGATGTGTCTTTCCTCATGGTTGTTTAAGAAATGAGAAGCTACTCATTGCATTAGCTGGGGTCAGCTGAAAGATAATCACCCATGCGGTAATCGGCTCCTGCCTATTTGCTTAGTTCAATCCAGGTTTTTGCTTTGAAAATGTTGATGACTCATCCTGTACTTGGGGGCGTGCACTAATGCGTGCCCATTGCCTCCTAAGTCCATTAGACCGGACTGGACTTTTCATGAGGGGACGGCCTACTTAGCTCTTACGCCAGCTATTGGGAGTGTCGTGGGACCTTTAAGTACCTGTAATAATTAAAATGTTATTTTAGAAATGCCAAGGATTTGGGAAATACTTGCATGATTAATATGTTTAATGTACAGTACAACAACTTGCTAGTTTGTCTTAGCATGTCACTGACATGCGATATTCGATTTAATTGAAGGGTAAAATTAACATGCTGTGGTATGTAATTACTACAGATCGGCTGGTATGCATGTTTCTTTGTGACATCCAGGACAGCTAATCTAACTTAAGCTAACTAACTGCAGGCTGTATAGCTTCACATTTACTGTGCAGATATTAGAGTCATGTTGATCCTCTTCTCTAGCCCTTGGCAAGAAAACAAAGAAAAGCATTTCCTAAAATGTCTGACTCTTGATTTAAGTTACTCCAAAATTTATCAGTAAACGACATGATTCATTGATTCAACTCTCCGGGCGTTTCAGAAAAGAAAAAAAATATATATATAGTAAAAGTATAAAACACCTTCATCTTCTTGTGGTAAATAATAGAAAAAAGGCAAATCCTGCCTCACATTTAGCTGCCATGACGATGAAGGGAGCCGCTGTTGCACCTTCAGGGTAAACTCATTCAACTGCAGAGGGGATGGGGTGTCCATGCCGCTGGCAGCGCACACGCCTGAGGCAGCGGATGGTTGGAGAAAGCAGAAATGTGCGAGGCTTTTGACAGCGTTCGTGATGCAGCGGGGGAATACTGGCGGCATAGATAATGTAGGTTGTTATGTGTTGTGTATTTTCAGAAGGGCTTATCCCACAGGCAACGCTCAAGTAGTTAATGGTATGCGCCGCAGCTCAGAGCAAAGAATTCCAGTTCAGTGCCAAAACTCTTTTCATTTTTCTGTTTTTCTCAGCTTTAGTGCAACGCGTTTCCTCCTCTTTGGCCGAGTTAACACAGAAACAAGGAAATGACATGCACCATGTGACCTCCTTCCTAGTGTGCTGCTGGGATTAAATCAGAGCCGTGATGAAGGGACCCCACCCAAAACATCTGAGCTGTACGTCAGCACGCGAGCAGCTACTCTTGGCAGCCACAACACATGAAGTGAGGGGTGGTCACTTTTTAACATGAAGCAGCTGGAAGGGAGGGAGGCCAGTGAAAACAAGAGCTGTGCAGCCCTGCACATACTTTCCATCGCGTTTTGAGTGAAATCTCTCGAGGGATAGTTCATTTTGCGGAGATCCACTTCGAGGTGGAAGGATAGATGCCGTTCTTGTGTTTTTATTGTTAATATGAAATGATAAAGCTTTCTTATCAGTGTTAATAAGAACATTTTGCAACACAGTTAAAACTGTTTTACATGTTTTTCGGTTCGAAGAACACATTTGGCATAATAATTATTTGGGGTATGTGTCTCATCTTAGTCTATTTCAAAGCTAATTTCACCCAATTGACCACTTTTATGACTATTTTCTCGATAACCTGTAGGAATATTTGTCCTCCCAGACATTAAAAAATAGCAATACGTAGGATCTTGCTTCTGTTCTCTTTGGCGACACCTATGGCAGAAAGTGGTAACTGCAGTTTTCGAGTGCCACCTGTGTTGGTTTCACTTGAATGTTGAACAAAAGGATAACTGCCGGTCGCATGCGACACCAACTTTGCACTGTTTTTGATTTGGGTGGGAAATTCTTCACAGACACTAAGTTCAAAATAATGTAAACGGAGGGATTCTCCAATTTCAGATAAGACAAAGGTGGTTTAAATTAGCTCCATCTGAGCCATGTTACATGACGTACAAATACGAGAGATGTGTAACATCTCACATTTCTCCGTGGCCTGTTCTATCTTATCTGAGGTGTGATAGATGAAGACATGTTTTTCTTTTTTCTTTTTTTTTCTGAACTGTCTTCCAACACTCCTCCTCAGTCTTCCTCCCTCTCCTCCCGCTGCCAACGTCCCTGCTGGTGACAGGTCAAGTCTTTGAAAGCAAACAGAAGTTTGAAAGAAAAGCGTCTGCTCTGCTCTGTCTTTTCCTGGATGTTGAAGTGTTTTAAAGTGTTTCAAACACTCTATTTGCTTGCGCATCTTCAGGAAAACGAATTTGTAGCCGTAACTCTGATCACTTTTCTCTGCCGAGCTATCAAAGAAATGTAAATACTCTGAAACGTATAGACAATTCCTGTAGGTTTAAACATGCATGACTTACCCCTCACATACTCTTGAAAAGAAAAACTCCTGATAGTTTCTTCAACAGCCAAATGTCCTAAAACTAAAAAAAAATTAGTCCAAATAAAGCTGGTTATTGTGTCCACCAGGAACTGCCTGTACTTTCTTCTAACGCCAAAAGAGTACTTGATCCGAGAGCGCTGCACTCATGACCGTGGGTTACACCCATTTTTTTTAATATATTTGTTTTGGTAACGCCTTCTTTGCTGTCATGGCCCCGACAGATAAGTACTTCTTCTGTATGAACGTGTACTACAGAGAGAGTGGGACTGTCAGAGAGAAAGAGAAGGAGGGGGGGTGGTATTTTTAGGATACGCGACCTAGAGATTAAAGTACAGCTGGGCAGGGTGCAGGGATGCCGAAAGAAATAGTTCAGTGACACAGTGCATTGCATGCAGGCTGACACTGTATCTGAACTGTTAAAGGAGGCTGTAGATGAGCTGAGGTCCACTCCCGGCCCGTTCTCTGTCTCCGGTGAAGTGGGTCACTTGGTGTTCGGGCTCCACTCGGGGGCCCCCCCAAAAAAAACATTTCATTTCACAGACCAGTGATCATCAGGCAGAACGTTAACCGGGGAATGTTTTTTTTGTTTTGTTTTGTTTTGTGAGTGTGTGTGTGTGTGTGTGTGTGTGGGTGTGTGATCTCTTGGGGCGATTCAGATCAAGTGAGAGCGTTCGGCTGAAGTGACATTAAACAATGTTGGTGCACCGAGGTTGTTTTGACATGGGGTGAAAGGTCATGTTGGTTTAAAGCAGATTGGAGCGGACAGATAGAGAAAAAAAACACTCACTGCTGTGGCCCTGACCCATCCCTGATTTGTCGGAAAATGATGATTCAAGAGAATATGAGGGGGATGAATTGCACCGATCAGCCACAAAATTAAAACCACGACAGAAGAAGTAAATAACACTCGCCATTCAATGTTCTGCTGGGAAACTTCTGAGCCTGATATTCATTAGTGTGGATGCTACATGAAGAACAGCACAAGGTGTTGACCTGACCTTAAATTCACCAGATCCCAAACTGATCAAGTGTCTGTGGGACGATCCACAGAGGCCCCTCCCCTCAACCCAGAGGCCTTAAAGGCCTGTTTGAAGGCCCATATCCATTCTCTGATGAGTCACAACTGTCTTGGAGCCACAAGGGGAAGGTGGTCATAATGTTATGCCTGATGTCGGTTTATATCTGTGGCTAACAGACCCAGGCCCAGTTGTTCCCAAGAAAATGTAAAGTGTGAATAAAGTATTTAAAATGGGTTAATAACCGCTCCAGCATGCATCATTAGCTGTGCGCCCCACATTAGCTGTGCGATCAGTTTCTGAATTTAAATGCAGTTCGATATCACATGTAAATAAGTGTTGAGTGCATAGTTTGTTTGTTGCAAGATTCACAAACACGAGAGAGAACTGTTAAAACTTCCCGTCGAGTCACTTGAATCACATTTCCGGGTTGACTTTGAGATATGCCACTGCAAACGGTAGCTTGTTCGGGGCTATAAGCTGTCATAGCGCGTTTGATCTGGACTTTGCTCCGGAGGCAGTGATTAGGATCAGTTCATTTCTGGTTTGGTTGATGGACTGAGGGGCGACCCATTGCTCGGAAGCTGTCAGTCTCTGGTTGCTCGCTTGCATATCTGGTTTTATTTCCCCCTCAAAATGTTTCTGAGTGGAAAAAAAAATCACTAAATACGGCTGTAGAGAGTATGCACTGACGTCTGTTTCTCCTGGGGCCACGCCCCCCTGAGTGGCAAAAACATGGTGAAATGTATCAGTAAATACAGCGAGACCAGGAAAAATGTGGATTATCAGATCAAATTAAGCACAATTGGGCACAGCAATGATCCATATGAAGTAGTACTGGAAAAGTGGCTTAGTTTCAGTTAGTTTTAAATCATTTCAGGTGTGATAAATGTAATTTAATAAAAGATGCTAATGCTAAGAAGTAACATTAGCCTGTAGCGTCTAACCAAAACTTTTCTGACAACCCTCCAGAACGTAACTTAAGAAGTAACTGACTTCATCAGCAAATACAGCATAAATGAATGTTACCTGACACTAAATGTTTCTGTGCCTGGATTCCAGTTGTTTCATCTAATGCAACGATCCATTTACTTCTCTTTTCTTCGGTAGCCGAAAATATCTGTAAAAATAATATCTATAACTGCTTTTCAAACTTGTTGGTACAGTCAATCGGCAATTAATTTTACAATTTATACTTGGATTAAAGTCTATGATTCAAACTAATGCTGCTAATCTCCATGCTCAACCGTCCACAGGGACATCCACTCGCTGTGACATCACGCGTACACCATCTCTTCGCTAGCTTGTGGATGGGGCTTGCTCCTCTGTTTATGAAATGTATTTGAAATTTGAATTTACTAAGTCTACTATGAAGTTGGTGGCAGAAACCAAAATTGCGGACGGTAATTCCTTGCAGTTGATGTCACTCACGTCAATCAACCACGTCAGTTGCTCCAGTTGGTCATCACCTCAATCATTTTGCCTCAAAGTTTGTTTAACTTGGTGACATTGCTGCACGTTGCTTCCTTAATGATAATAATAATTTATGGTCACTGGATGTTTCTTGCTGGACTACAAAGCAATGTACACACATTACTGGTGCAAAGTATCAAAAGTGTAACCCTAACCCTGCTGCAGCTGCAACTCTGCCAGCGTTCCTTATCTCAGAGACAGAGACTAGAAGTGATAAACAGACTACGCTGTACTACCTAGATATTGATTAACCCGACTCCCGGATCCAAGACCGGGCTCACACAGAGTCTCAGCTGAGACGGGCAGAGTGGGAGGACGAGCTACGCTGCGAAGCTCTGGATAAATATAGCTGGCATTCCTCTCACATTCGCACTTGCACTCTGAACTTTCTTAAAACAGCCGGGGGCAGTAAAGTGCACGGCAGCTCCACCTGTTGAAAACACTATTTCTACAGCTCAACCTTTAAGAGACAAAAAAAGTAATTTTTCGTGACGAGAGCACCGAAATACAGACAGTTTTAATGAACGAGTAAGACATCAGGATTTTATCTATTTGGTTTGACTTATTTTATATTTTGCGACTTCATATTGATGTCGCTGATTTTCTCTCACTCACGTTTTTTCATCAAAGCTCGTCACTTCAAGGACTCTTCTCTTTGAAGTCACAGAGATTAAAAATCCTTTGGGATGTATCGTAGTTCACCGTTAATGACTGTTTTGTTATAGCTCACCAGAGATAAGGGAATATCTGCTTCAGGCCACAGAGAGAGAGAGGTGGGGGGGGGGTCTATGATGAGTCTATGCACTGCCCAATAACTTCAGCTCCTCCGTGCCTGAAAATGAGACGTTGTGTTGAGTTTTCCCTGTGTGCTCTTCGCTTCATTTGAACCCACGTGATGACTTCAGGCATGAGGAGGGGATAATGTGAATTAGATGCGGCTGTGACCTCTGTGACTCTTATCAGTAGTTAGGAATATCTGTAGTTTGCAGGGCAACATAATGCAATGCTTTACTTGTAGTAGATGTTTTTTTTTTATTATTTTCATTGTTGTTATCCTATTAATCATCGATTATCTTTTACTTGCAATAATCGAGTCCAGCATTTGATTTTACGCAACGTTGATGAGGCTTTTTGTTGTGATGCCCGTTGATGCCAGCTTAGCTAGTTACGCAAGTTATGGCTTTTATACATTAAAAGTCCGTCAAAGCGGTTTGCAGCTGTTAAACGTAGTCAAGAAGTTAACGAAAATCTAGAAGTTGTACTGTTTTAAAATAACAGTGCAGCACCGTTAAATTAATAAACGTCAATGACATTGACGCCTTGGCCAAACTAGCTCAAACAATGCTAATTAAGCCAATAACTGTAAATCACAATAAAATTTTCAACCACACAGGTACAATTTTACATTAACCATCCGGGAGTATTGCATAGAAACCAGAGTTACAACTGTGACTATGGTTCTATAAATTTGCCGTCTCTGGCGGTCGGGGTGAATAAAATCTAACTTACGAAGCAGCCTGAAACATGAAAGGTTTTTGAAGTTAAAAGGTTCACAATCAGAGGAAGACTGGGACTGTTCGACCCTGTCCTCTGTCTCAAATAATGGTACTAAGAGGTTCCAGTCTCAAGGTGTGAATGTAGTTGAAACATCTTGGAGACAAATGTTCAGGCTATATTGTAGATTGATGGTAAGATTATATCACAGCCCACCTCACCTGAAGGATTTTCCAGTCTGATAAATGGGTCTTACTTTGCTCTTCTTTCAAACCATCTGTCTTCAATGGATAAAATGTGGACGTTGTTGTCATCCAAGCCTTCTAAGAATGCCCTCAGATGTATGGGTGCCCACCAGAACCTGTAGTAACTACTTTGATGAAAGAAACTGTATAAGGCCTTTTTTTTTAGCGTTTTTTGATATACCATGGCTTGTCAATTTTTTTTTTTTCAATACTGCAATCTGCAAAATAAATTCTGTAAACAATAAAGTCAACAAATCCCTGCAACCAGGTTGAGAAATCGATGGGAAACCAGAGTAATGCAGGCGGTTAAATCAGAAGATTAACGCCTGCTGCTCTAGAAAGAAATGTTCAGTGCATGCGTAAGGGAGTTATGTTCAAATGTCCTCATGAATAATAGACGGAAAATAAAAGGTAGGAGATGATATGAGCCGGAGTCACAGAAGTAGCAGTGACTGTTGTACTGTTGCGTTACCCGCGACAGAACTTTGTCACTGAAGTCATTTGACACCAAGAACAAAGCGCCTTCAGGATCAGAGGAAACGCAAAGATCGCGTTAGATCAAATTAGATGCGTGACGTGCAATGACATCCGTACGGGCCACAGGTGGGACTGCGTCTCTTTTGACATGTGAAGTAATGAGGAGCAGCGCCCCCCTTCGTGAAAAAAGCTCTGCTGGGAGACGCCGCTCGCTTTGAATACGAGAGAGAGAAGCGCAAGGTCACTGACGAAGCCCCCGGAGGGAACTGCTATCTCCTCGTGACAGCAGCCTCAGCCAGAAACAAGGCGAGAACACAGCGAGCGAATATGAATACGATACCTTACGTGGGACGTCTGGAGGTTAATGAGACGAGGAATGGGCGACAAGGGGTGGTTGATGCTTTGCTGGCAGTGGTTCGCAAACACCATTATTCTCATGGTAGCCCCGTGGAAATGGGCCTCGGCGTCCGTGATGGATGTTAATCATCTGAGACTGTGCTTATCACTTCCTCTGGACACAGCCCGAGACGACCCGATATAGCCGAACGGCCTAATCACAGAAAGGGTGCAGATTTATGGTGCAAGGATGAAGAGGTTGTGAGCGTATAACATGTAGAAAGGCAAACAGATGTGGACTGAATTCCATGGAGGTTTATGGCCCCCGGAGAAATCCCCTCGGTTAAAAGAATGGAACAGAAAGTCTCATTGAATCATGCACATGACTCGCATTTAGAGCTGAGGTCGTTCAGTGGGCTGACACAGTATTTCCTAAGTAATATAATAATATCACTTCGTGAGCAGTTTGGGAAAAAGACAATGGAATGGATTTGTGAGGAAATATTATTAAGTTTGTTTAACGGTGAACTTGACCGGTAATGTTTCTGTGGCTTTTAATTCTACCCATAAAACAAAAAAGCTACAGGCAAAGTGAAAGAGGTTCAAGGACATTAACTACCTGGAGATTAACAGTGGAAAGCATTGCTCTTCGCTCATAGCAGGGATGTCCTTGTTGGTGTTTCAGAGATGGGTTTCCAGGAATTTTCTTAGATGTTCTCACCACATCGGACTTCAGCCAAGCGAAAAACAACTAAACAAAATGTGTCCACTGTGCTCTTAACCTCCAAGCATTTCTTTGGAATGCATCTTAATTTCTTTAAGATAAGATTAAGATCTCTAGGTATTTTGGATTAGCAGGACCTAAGAAGTATAAAAAAATAAAAAATAAATCTTTGAACTGGAAAAACTGTAATTGGCCACCAAATACAATAATTGAATAGGTTGAGTCCGTTCGGGCTACCAACACTGAATGCTGTGTTTAACAGATGCAAAAGAGAGGGTTATGGAGTTTATGACATTGGATGAGAACACAGGTTTTCTGAAGACCAGGTACATGCTGCCCTCTCCTTGCTATGTTAACTTTGGCAGCCCTATTTATTGGACATGTGATCGAGGACGATATGAGTGAGAATCTCTAAGACAAGAAATTTTGTTTATTTAACATCAAATCGGGACTCAAGATACTCGAAATTATTGGGATCAGATCGGAGGGCAAAGAACACGCATGGTGCGAGTCGTGGTGAATATGGAAAGATCTAAAAAATGAAGAAGTAGAACAAAAAAAAGGTGCTGTGTCAGTTGTGTGGGTTTTTTTAGGGTGACCAGACGTCTCTGATTTCTGGGGACAGTACCTATTTTGGATGACCTGCCCCCTTACTAAAGCTGTCCCTAAAAATATCCCCAATTTTAACTTTTTATGAATGAGAAAAAAAATGTTGCACACACACTACAGTTATTACGGTAGTCAGTTGTGGTGCTGTTGATATTACGGTCATAGCAGCTTAAATATGTTTAAATATGAATAAATATGTCGAAATAAGTGAAACCATAATTGTCCCTGTTGTAATTGTCTTGATAACATTCATCAACAGCAGGTTTTACTACTAGTGTGGGATTATTGTACTAATATTTACTCATCAACACAGTAAAATAGTCCTTCCTTAGTCAATCTACTAAAAAAATACCATTGTACACATTTTTAGCCCAGGACAATCAAATAACTTAGGCGCCTGTTTGAGATGAAATATCCCTCCATACCAACAGGTGGCAGTAGTTTGAATCACTCGTTATGGTTTGCCACCAATTCGACATCGTCAATTTTGTGAAAATGCAGTCGACAGAGGTTCGCCAATGGTTCACAACACCCCGCTAAAACTAGCTGCTCACATATGGCCCAACACTTGCTAGCATGGTTCACTGCAAACACATTCGTCTACTCTTTATATTTTCACTGGTTTTCAAATTATTTCTTCTTGTATGTTTGGAGGTTATGCTAAATTGTAAAGGAGGTCAAATAAATTGTGAATATTTTTTAAATTTAAAGTGCGTCTCTGGATATTTGTTCTGCCCGGTCACGACTCAATTAGACTTTTCTGTAGCTGCGTACAGGAGGTATTTTTAAGCAGGGACTTAGAGAGAAAGAAGAAAAGGCAGACACAGGGATTTCAAAGGCTGTATCAATTACTGGAGGGAGGCATCTTATCTTCCCCTGCCTTATCTTCTCCTTGGGGGTTCAAAATGGCCTTTTACTGCTGTCACTTTCCTTTAACGCAGCTCACTGTTCAGGTCTGGTGAGAAGTGACAGCGAGACTGTGCTGTGAACGAGTGGGTGTGAACAGTTTGTGCATCTGCGGTACACTGGAGATGAGGCGCTGTCTGCTTCTGCTTTTCTGAGTGAAACTGTGCCAGAAATACCTTGTCAGTTTTATCGGAACCAGGCAAAACACAAAGAAACAGGTTAGCAAACAGGTGTATGTACACTGATCAGCCACAAAATTATGACCAGTCACAGAAAAAGTAAATAACATTGACCATATTGTGACAATTCAATGTTCTTCTGGGAAACTTTTCGACCGGTCATTGATGTGGATGTTACTTTGACGTGTAGCATCCACCTAAACCAAACCAGGCAATACACAGGCACGGCAAGTAGACGTAGTTAATGTGGAAAAGTGGAACAGGTTTGTCAAAATGACGGACTGACATCCAAGAATAACAGGGAAAGTGTCTCTCGTCGTCCATTCACCCATAAAGTTTAGCAGAAGATCAGTTCTCCTGATATTTATATGGACCTGATTTCAACATCGGGAAATATTCTACTTATACTAAAGTATCAGCTTTTGGTACTTTATAAAACACAGCTCCAGAAGTGTATTAGCCTCAGTTTCAGTTAGTTTAAGTTAGTTTTAGTTCATTTCAGTTATGATAAATGTAGCTAAGTAAAAGATGCTAAAGCTAAGAGCTTTACTGAAAAGTAACATTAACCGTATGATACTGTAGGATGACGAGGAGTGATCACAAATATTCAGTTAATTGTTTAATTGTTATTTATTGTTGGAACTGAAATAGTCACCGTCGGCTGTAACTACACCAAAACAACAACATCTACAAACTTATCTGGCAGCCCTCCAAGAACGCAACTTAAGAAGTAACTTCAAAATACAGCATGAAGTAATATTACCTGACACTAAATGTGAACCACAACTCCAGTGTTTCACTCCTCGTCATCCCATGCTACAGTACTGTACAGCTAATGTCACTTCTCGGTAAAGCTCTTAGCGTTAGCATCTTTTATTTAGCTACATTTATCACAACTGAAATTACCTAAAACTAACTGAATCTGAGCCGAATCCACTTTTCCAAATCCATACTAGTTCATATGGATCATTGTCGAGTCCAACTCTCCTTAATTTGGTCTGATAATCCACATTTTTTTCCAGTCTCGCCGTATTTACTGATACATTTCACTACGTTTTTGCCACAAAGGCGGCAGTGACGTCACATCCGTACCCTCTTTTGTAACAAGCTGTTATTTATGCCGTGAAGTTGGGTATTTTCAAGCCATCGCCTAGTGGCCAGTTGTGGAACTGCAGTTTTTTGCACATCCTTCTTGACTTTGATGTTCTAAACTACTTAAAGTGTTGTGTTGGTTTAGCAATTAATCCAGACGCTTAAAATACATCTAAATGAAATGTCTTTCAAGGGCCCGTCATTTCCAGAGGATCCTCACGTAGAGAATGTCAATGAGCCCTCAAAGATTAAGTCAGAAAAGAAAAGGGAACCCAGCTGTTCTGGCATCAACACAGTAGTTTTTGTGCTGAGAGTAATGACTCAGTGTCTAATGGCAGAGTTTAATTATCAAGTCCACAGTGGATGTAGATTTGCAGACACAGAGCCAGATCTGACAGCTTCCTCTTAGCTGATGCTGCTGAGAGTCCTGGGGGGCGAGGGGCTGACTCAGATCAATAAGCTTTGTGTTGGAGCCTTGCCTGCGGTGGACATCACGCCCATATTTATAGATGCCGTTCATTAAGTCTGGCCTAACTGAAAGCCTCTTCTCATCGCGCAGCGTGTTTGTTGGTTCTTTAACGTCTCTGTGCAGATGCGAGCAAGTTCATCTGCACATTCCCGTCACGTAACGTCTCACGACGTCCTCCTTCAGGTACTAGCACTTACCGTCAAGTTTCACGCGAACACGTTCGTTTCAAACTTCGGGGTCCTCCTCCGCTGTCAGATGGGCTTATCTCGGCGGAGGTGTCATCTTGCGGCACAGATTGCGAGACGTGGAGCGTGCCCGCTCCCTTCAAAGGCCTCCGTGCAGCCTGATGTCAGTGTGACTAACTTCATCATTGGCTCAAATCAGCATCAAAGCCCCGGCAGACGAGGCTGTTGCAGATGGCTGCTGTGTGCTCCGATGCCTTGTTTGTCTGAGCGGCTCTGTCAAGTACTTGTTAATTAGGAGGAAGAGAGCCCCGCGCTCCCCAGCAGGCAGAATGCAGCCTGGCACAGCCGTCAGTGTTTAACCCCTCCCTCCTCCCTGAATAACAGATCAGTGGAATATGATGTTGCTCACTGTTGCACACTATGTGCTGAGTACATTTCGCTCTCTCTCCGCTTTCGCTTGCTCCCCCGCGCAGGCTTTCTCGAGCCGCCCCTCGGTGTACGTGCGTCCATGCTCGGATGCACTTCCTTTCTGGATGGAAAGAAATATGATGGGCTGTCTGGAATCGTCTCAAATGAAATGCAGCCCTCACTGAGCTGTGGAGCTGCTCGGGGATTGGTAAAAACGCAAAGTCCTGTCACTTATTGACATATGTCACTGGCTATATTTTAGCAGACCACAGAGAGGTGTATATTACCCATAATTCCTGGGTTGTCTCCCCATATGCAGGTGCATTGGTACATCTATAATCTATGAGAAACTGCAATAAACACTTACCAGCCATCTGCAACACAGTCTTGATCCCCAATAGTGATGTGCACATCGATACTGAAATATCGATACTTCCGATACCAGGTCTTTATGCTCAGAGTTTAAAATAAATAATAAATTACTCTGATGTGTTGCATTCTTTGTGAAGCTACAATTTGAAATAGGTTTACCAGACACATTTACACAATGTTCACTCAGTATCGGATCGGAAAGATAATCAGTGGTTATTTCCTCAGCACCTTCCTGCAGATGTTTCACAATAAGAGCGCGATTAAGAAATGTTTAAGAAATGGTTAAAAAATTGTGATACGGATGTAACTAGAGGAAAAAAAAATGTCCTCTATAGTTTAGGTGGATAAAGGTCTCAGTCACATTTGAGTAAAATAATAGTATTTCTATAAATGATATTTTTAAAGGATATTTTTTTATTTTCACGGGCCGCTTACAATTACACCCGGACCACTAGGGGGCCACGGACCCCCGGCTGAGAATCACTGGTGTGAATGAGCCTTGAGTCCTTAATCGTCAAAGGCCAAATGTCACTATGACTTCAAACTGAGTGTGTCACCTCAGGCCATTTAACCCAAGCCTTAAATGACCTGTGAGATGGTTGGTTGTGGGGCTGCATGGAGAGAGTTAGGTGGTGCTTTTTTCCAGAATAACACAGCGTGATGTGTAATGATAACATATGACACATGGAGCCAATCCCAGCTGTCACCGGGCGCATTCCAATCACACTCACACCTGCGGCCAGTTTAGAATCACCAATTAATGAGCGTGACTTTGGACAGAAAGCCAGATTACCAGGACAGACCCCGCAACAGTGCCTCTCCATCTTAAAAACATAGCAGTGAATATCTACACCTTTCTGATGAGTTGTTGGTCATCATATGATAGTTTATAGTCCTATTTTTGAGCTATTTGCCTTCTGTTAGATATGGTACGAATGCTTTCATCTAGTAAATCTGCGTATTTCTTAAAATTTCTCCAATAAAACCAGTGCTGCAAACAGCCACCGCTGTGTGTATGGGTACGTGTGAGGACATCTGACATTAAAGTTCATTTTCTTTTCCTAACGACGCTCACAGGACCAACGCTCACGTCTATTTGTGGAAGGATGAAAGTAAAGATGAAAACACGTGGTGACTTGGACGTTTCCAGACAAGTGTTTGTCAAATTCTTGATGTTCGCTGATGTTTCTATTTAAGCTACGTCGGGTTTAGCTGGTTCGCGCGTGCGCATGCGCATGCACCGTGACTGCTTTCACATTTCATGTAGCTGTGGCTGTGAGTCAACTGGTGTTGTCGTAACGGGAGCATAAGGCGCCGCGGCCACTCGCTGGGTGTCTCCTCAGACAGGACCATATTTAAATGTTGCTGTTGTTGTGCAACAAGCTAAGCTTAGTCCATTAAGTCGGCCGCCCTAATGATGGTGCATGTCCTTACTCTGGTGTAACACTTCAATGCAAAAGGCCCCGTGTTTACAGCACAGTACCGTCAAGCAAAATACTACGCAGCAAAGAGCAATAGTTTGAATGTCAGGATTGCTTCTCTAGCATTTGTTTCTGAGCTTTCGAGATGTGGCTGCACACTCTTTCTTCTTCTTAGACTCCTAAAATAACCGCTGTTGAGAAGAAGCCGACCTCTGCAGCACTGGATAAATCTCATCTTCTGGCCAAATACTCGCAAGCCTCCTAATCTTTTTGGCCACATTGCTCCTTCCTTTTTTTTTTTTTTTTCCTTTTTGGATTCAGCTGAACTCTCCAGAGGTGCAGCTACAGCTGGCAGACGTCGCCGTCACTTAATAAATCACAAAACAGTCTGTTAATTTGGTTTGATCTCACATTTGGCAGTTAATACGCGGTGCTGCAGAAAAAGAGCTCATTATTTATATAAAATTGCTGTGAATGTGTTAACGTTAGATCAGCAAGATTAAAACCACGGCATCTTCTACTGAGCTAAAATGACAAGCTTGTTCGAAAAGGTTGGCAAGTAAAAACAACCATATATTTCTATTCAAGGGCAAAACAGCATTGCAGGGAAATGCAATGTGTCTTGTCTGAGCAGAGACGTATACTGAATGTCTTCCACCACATCCTCTCGTTTCATCAACAGCTGTTTTCCAGACTTAAATCCACTCAACAAAATAACACACAAAAGCAACACAATCTGATTAAAAGAAATCAGGAGCATCTGCTGCATGTTTGAGCAGCATGTGTGTGACAAATGCTCCGTCACTCAGAGTAGACCTTGGTCATTCTCTTCTGTCCCTGTGCTGACATCTGCACTGAACTCTGACCTTTCTGTTTAAACGTGTCGTTTGCTAACACAGGCAAAGCTGTGGCACATGTTTCCATTATGCAACGCTCAAACTACATTTGGTCCAAAACGTAAAATGTTGTGTTCCAGTTCTGATTCACGGTTTATCCTTCTGTATCTGTTTCACGCCATAGCTAAAACGACCGTACGTAGACACTAACGCCGTCGCCTGATGTGCACCATCCCAGAAATGTAGCTGCGCACCAACACAATGCAGACCGCTGCTCAATAAAGATGGAACACCTCGAGAAAAGGTTAACTTTCGGAGATACTGTACAAACATTTGTATGACTCGTCTTTGACGAAATTTCTGAGAAAAGTTTGGCAAAAGTTTCAGTGAAGCAGGAATTAGAAACAAAAATTAACCCGACTGGCATAAAAAAGGCACAACGTCGACTAGCGTTTTGGTGGTTTTTACAGAGCGAGCCAGACTGATGAACGCACAAGTGTAAATGGCGTCAGCTACTTGCGTATGCTATGGCATCATGTCCCACAGTACCTTAAATTAGCCTTTAGGCACACAGTTATATTGAGCTAAGTGCTAATGTAAGCAGGCTTACATAATCATGTTGATAATATGCAGGAGTTAAGCATGTATCATTTTAACCATGGTCGCCATCTTAGCACATTAAATAATGCTCTGTTGATTAGCATGTCTAAAATTTTGTCCTTGGAACTGATATCCCACCTCCTCATAGTCTGACTGAGGCTATGCTTTAGGGCAGGTAAGTCACGCGTTTGTCGGGTTTTATGCTCATCTCCTCACGCCCTGCTGGGTTAGCTAGCTAAAGATAGTAAGCGCAGTGCATCAGTGTTTTTTAAATGTGGCTCTCAATCTGAGTTGGGGCTTCATGCGCATTTGCTGCGTTGTTTTTTTACAGTACGTGTCATATCGTTGGCTCGAATGAGACCCCTGTTAGATGATTTGTGATCAGCATGATTCAGAAGAGATCAGCTCAGTACGACAATTATTATATCCACATCCTAGCCCTACAGGTTTCCCCTTTTAAATGACACCTACAGGCTGTTGAACACTTGGTGGGTTTGGGTGTTAATAATATGTTTTTTCATCGCTAACTTTTCAGCGCGAAAAGTCAATTTATATCTTTGGCCACCTAAAGAGGCCTCACATCTGTGTTTGCCCCCCAAATGATTACATGCACCCCTGTAAGAGGGATATTTATAAAACCTAGTCTTCATATGTCAAGATGTCTTTACACGGATACCACTAGAGCATTCAAACTCATCTGGCCTCTAATCCCCTCATCTTCCATTTGCTTGTTACAGAATAAAGCTAATCTTTGTGCTAAGATGCTATAAGCCTAAAGTAACTCTCCGTGGGATATTTCCCTCCTGTTGAAGGAAATCAAAGAGCGGCTGCAGCCTACACGTTGCGATCGCATACAGGGAATCACCCACGTCCTCCGAAGGAAACATATGATTCCACCAAGTGTGCACACATTGATCCTCCCACAACGTAGCCAGAAGGATACGGCATGCTGGCGCTTTAACCAGCTTGGAGCTACAACAAGCAGCACGCACTGAAGTTTACAGACATGACACAGATAAGGAGCAATTATACAGCGTAGTGTCTCTGTCCTCCCACTCTAACTGCAGATTGAGCTTTGTCTTACGGTGTCTTGTAGTATTGCTTGATTCTTATTTACTCTCAGCGCTGGAGACACAAAAGACAATCTGATCCGTAAAGGACCGTGTCATTCGTTGCACCACACTGATCCTGCTGACCATCTCTGACCTTTGTCCATGTACAACTACAGTAGAGAGAGAGACCAACAGAGATCCTACATTATTTCAAAACATTCCCTTGTTTCATATTTATTTCATGTCCATGCTCTTCCTCTATCCATCTGCCCTATTTACAGTATCTCTGGCCTCCCCTGGGAGGATGGGAAGGGAAGGGAGTCAGGGATCATCAGTGTTATGGATGAATGAATGGATTCCCAATGCGTGATGAAGGATTACCATTTCCTGAAGGTCAATGCATGGTGCTAAGTATAGATTAAAGCGAATTGAAAAGCATTTACCTCCTAACATGAAAGTGGTAGCACATTAAAAAGGGTACACACCACGAATGATAACCTTCACTGTGGCATTAATAATTAGTTGAAGCCTTATTCACGGAGATAATCGGGCGATGCATAAAGCGGCCTACTGATTTGAGGTCGAGCTGTTTGCACAGTACGTCCGAGTTGCTGTGCGTCTCTATCGAGTTGCGCAGCAGTGTGAGCATAGCAGCCCTCCATACATTGCTCTCTGATGCAGTTTGATATTTGTTGTGACCCTGCAGGGGTCTGCTGTCTGCCTGGAATAATAAAGTGTCTACCCTGGACCAAAACCAAGGTTTTAAATCCAACATTTCTACAGCTATGACAGACAAGGACAGTGATCATGTGGAGTACATTTCGAGGACATATTGGACTGAAAATTCTGCCCTCACGCCACAGAAGCAGCACTTTACAAGATGATTATGACTACCTCTCCACTTCACCGTTCCACACTATTTTCTTTCCATCTTTGGATTGCGAGAAATTCATATCTATCTAGCATTAGTTGTCAAAAAAAGGGTTTACAAATGGAAAAGTCTGAAACCTATTTTTGGCTGTAGCAAAGATATTTCTGCCCTCTGCTGATGGGCTTTCTTTAAATAGCCCCTCTCTGTCTGTGTTTCTCAGATCACTTCACATTTCCACTTCATTTAAACCTCTGCTTTGCTCCCTTTTTAAAATCCAAAATTTACATAATGTCACCACTTTGCCGGGAGCTCGATAAATCATACAAATAGCTACAGTGCAGCTGTGAGAGATACAGACAAAAAAAAAAAAGATCTAAAAAAGCAATGGATGATGAGAGGTCCTCCAGCTAAACGTTTAACAGGATTAATTAAATGTAGGAAGGAAGCACAAACAATGAAAATCATTTTTTTGAGTGCAAATTATCTAAATGGCCATTACAGCTGTGTATATTCTACATGAAAATGAAATCTGAATGCCCACTATGTTCTGCTCTTTAAACCCCACAGTATTAATACACAGTGTTAGTGAAGACCTTCAAAACCAAACTGGTTGTATTTGAGAACACAAGTTTATACACGAGTGAAAGATGACATTCTTTACAATCACATGTGGAGTCCCACAAGGGTCAATACTGGGTCCATTGCTCTTTACTGTAGTTTTCACCGTAGAAACAAAGTTATGTAAAGGTTATGTTCTTTAATCTCCATTTCTCTTTACCCTGCCTACCATACCACTAGAAAACACTTGCACAGACAGTATAATGAATAATAGGACGTCCTTCAAAGTCTTGCAGTTCAGCAAGGACAAAAATGAAAGTCTTTTAAGTGGTGCTAATATATCCAAGGAAAAAAAGCATCTGGTCTCAGAAGAACTTAGTTGCGTTGATTTATTGTGTCTTTATGATGAATCCTACGGTGTAGTCTGGTACAGTCAATTAATCTTACTATAGCTATTAATAATATACAGAGTGTGGCTGTACTCCAGAACTACACAAGCTTTATCACTGAGCTAGAGTGGGCTCTGATCGCACATTCAGCATCTGAATGAGTGGACAATTCTTCAATAAATGTTGATTTATGAGCCTCACAGCGACCATATCTGCAGTGCCGGCTTCCCCCTCGTAAATGGGTCACCTGATGAGAGAGTAATGGGTCTGAGGGACGCAGCTTCTCATAAATTATGCAAAGGAAGATGGAGGAAAAAGACAAAGACAGAGGTTGAATCTGACAGATGAGAATAAGATTAAGAATGTGAGACAATGTGAGACCAAATTTTCTGTTGGTCCACGCTGAACCTAAAGGAGATGACTTGGTTATCTGTGACTAAACCAAAGAACAAAATGAGGGCAGAGGTTTTGTGTCTCTGTGGTGCCTATCCATCATGTTCACAAAGCTGATTCACGGTCTGGAACTGACAGTTCATTGTGAGCTGCAGGCCCCTACCATACAGGGCCTCTGTTTTGTTTTTTCAGCTTGTCAGCTTGAATCTCCATAAACCGTCCTAAGCCACATGATGGACATCAACAGTGTTTGAGTTTAAGCTCGGACAGAACGCAGATAGGTGGGAGGGCGGGGGGGTTTAAGGTGAGGGCTTGATGCAAAGCGGAATGATTCATCAGTCACATCAGAGCCAAGCTGCATGGAGAGGAGAGAGTAGATAAGTGATGTGAATGCCTGAGTATCTCATCAAATGCACAATCCCAACCCCACGATTAAATTTTAAAGGTCGTTCAGAAACGTGTTTTTAGAGCAAACGTCAATTTAAGAGAACTGAGCTGAGCGTGGCGCTGCAAAAAGAGGAAAGAAGAAGAGCACAGAGGAAGGAAGACAACGCAATCAGAAGTTCCCTCTGACTTAATTGGTTCTAACAAGCACACAAGCAAAGACAACTTAGCAATGTGGCCCCAGGGCTGACAATCAGTGGCGGACCTCTCGTGACTCTGAGTTAGCAATACATTGTTATGTCACTTGGAAATAGTTCTTTACTGTTCAGTCCTGTGTTCCTATATTACCAACTGTTTCTGTTTTTTAACTGGGGAAATTTCTCGACATCTATTGGACGGATTTACCACAACGTTTGACCATGTAAATGGTTGAAATGTCGCTTGTTGACGTTCCATTTGAATTGACCGATGCATCACAGCATAATTGGGGCACTTTGATTTGCACCACGTCGCGTCCATCACGCAGTGACTCGTGATAGTTTGTTGCTTCACATTATAGGCGTCCTGTGAAAATGTCTTGTCGACTGCTAGTCATGTCTTCTTCTCTGAGTCTAGTTTTTACTGAAAATGTTTCTTTTCAATGCAGCTTTTCTAACGGTTTCCCATGATTTTTTTGTTTACTCACATGTGATTCTTCCAGTTTCGTCTTAGACAAAGAGATTTTGCAGAGAAGCTTCTGCAGAGTAGCTGTAATATTTATGCACAAGACATGATGGTGGAGTTGTCTGTGATGAAGAGATTTATTCAAACATTAGGCTAAACCACTGCCATGGCCTCCTAAACACACACTATACTGGACATTGTAGCCTTAAGACCCCTCCTCAGTAAGTTCAGGCCAGCTGTGACTAATCACCATCACGCCTATAACATGAAGCTGCGGGCACTTCGAGTCTGACAGTTCGAACCATCTTCATTATCAATAAGATGCAACTTCAGATCATTTCATGGTGTCCTACGGACCTCCATCCGTTCTCTGCGTCTGAATTGCCGGTGCAAAGAGCCGACACCACGGGAATAAAGATTCCATCCAGATGGAGCGTGAAGTACTGTTCCCTTCATCTGTCTCATTTCCCCGCCCCGTCCTCTCCCGGTCCTCCGCCTCCACCGTTGCGTGAACTACCTAATGAGGCGCTCGGCTTCAGCATGTGGGCGTCTTGTAGCGAAGTCTCGGCAGCCTTGGGCCCCAATCTGGATCCTTGTACCACCGTCGGACCTTGCGCATCAGCTTCTCTCTCTCTCTCTCGATGCAGAAATATGTAAACGCTTTCAGCCAAATGCATCAGCACACATATCGGTACTCTGTAGCAGCAAGTACTAAAACGGAAGTACTTGGTCTGGAAATAAGTTGTATCACTAGAAATAGACCTACTGTATAATAATGTTGTTACACTCTTTGAACTGACTTTGAAAATGTACTCGAGTTTCATGGGATATTGTTTATTCTATGATTACACACCGATCAGCCATAACATTAAAACCACTGACAAGAGAAGTAAATAACACCAGCCAACTTGTGATAATTCAGCGTTCTGCTAGGAAACTTTTGGACCTGGTATTCATTCATGTGGATGATACTTAGACATATGCAACCCACCTAGACCGGCAGGTAATCCCGCCCCATACCAAAGACCAGCAGGATGGAGCCTGACCAGGACATACACACAAAAACGGGTTAGGAACAACTCAAAAAACATGAAAAACAGCACAAGGTGACAACCTGGCCTCCAAAATCTCCAAATTCATGAGATCCCAAACTGGTCAAGCATCTGTGGGATGATCCACAGAGGCCTCTCCCCTCAACTCATAGGACCCAAAGCCCACCCACTAACAACATTATGTGCCCCTTCAGGGACACCCTCAGAAGGCCCATGGCTACTCTCTGAGGAGTCACTGACAACTGTTTTGCAGGCAACAACGGAGACCTACACAATACACAGAAGATGGTCATAATGGTGTGTGTCATCGGTGTAGCCCTAAATCGACATATGTTTTCATTAAACATGGCATTGCGATCTTTCGTCACAAGCCTCAGATGTCAGTGCATCAACGGAGCTTGCTTTTCGAGTTAATTCATCAAACTGAGCCTTTTCAGAACATGCTCACTGGTGAGCGGTGAGATTCCTGGGTTCCTCTTCTACGCTAGAACATGTTCTATTCCAGTGGGTTGGAGTCTCTTCATTTGCTGGTTGAGCTGCACCTGAATAACTATTTTCCGTCCGACTGCCGCTGCATCAGATACGCTTTTCCGTGCCGAATGGTCTTCATTAATAACTGGCTGGAGGGTGTGTGTGCGACACACGACGGGCTGGAGAGTCTACCATCACTGATGGCTTTAACCATGTTTTTGGTTGTATCCTGAAGTGCAACATTAAGTGGTATTGGGTGTTGTTGTATGACTGTGAGTACATGTGCACAATACCGGACATACTGGTGTCAGTGCAATGTTTCCCACTGAAATATAATAGAATTTAATTATAAAATTACATTATATTTACCTTGAAAGGTTATTTAAGTCCTTTCTGGTGTTCTAGTAACAGACAGGAAGCCCACAATGGGTTTAAGAGCTTCTGATAATAGTTAATGGATTCATCAGTTGGAGTACATCCTTCATATTACATTTTAACCAGTGTTATTGTACAAACATTGATTTTATATGCTTCAGCATTGGCTCGTTGGTTTCAACAATAGGTCCCGGTCAAAGAGGAGCAGTGTACAAAACCAAATTTGACAAATGGGATCTATTTCCATGCAGGTTTGCTACCTGTCACTTACATTACTTTGCACTGTCACCCATTAAAATGAGCCGGTCGCCATCTCCATCTCGGCTTCGCCTCCATTTACATCTCATTACCGGAAGATTGCCGCTCTACCTCCAGGTTCCCGGCTTCGGGGGGCCCCATCTGGTGTGTTCACAATAACATGCATCATTTCCCTCTGTGCCTGAGGGGTTTAACGTGAGCCGATATGAACGAGGGAGCACTCCAGTGGATTCTGCGTAAAAGGGCGGGGGTTGATGGTAGCCAAATTACATGAGATGGAATTTATTTTCCAATCACCGTGAAAGAGGGGAACACCTGCTGTAGGCCGTCCTTGATATTTGTAGAGCCTCGCCCACATGCTGTTATGATGATAGTCTGTCAGTAATGGCATTTTACCAGAGAATAGGACCCCCCCTTCCAAGTAGTATGAAGCAGCACATTGTAGGAATACATGAAATAGGAGACTGTTATGAACCAAAGAGACAAGCGGCACAAATTAAATAAGTTAATACAAATTTTTCTTGACTGCTAGTGTTTAATTCCTTTGTCTGCTAGTGGATATAAATGACCTAACAGATGCGAAACATGTTTTTGTGACAGTTCTGTTTAATCAAATGATCAATTACACCCTCCTGCTGCCACTGTATAATTTGCTTGGGCTCACTATTTCCTGTTTTTTTTTTTTTTTTTGTTTGTTTTTTTTAATTTTCAAGTCAGTTTAAGTGCAGATTCTGTGCAGACAAAGGCTGAGAATAGTGGAGGAATGTGGTCCTTTGTTGTGGGGCTGATTAATGAATTGCCCCTGCAGATCACAGCTGGAGCCCTTGGCATAATGATCCCGGCTGTATATATGTGTGTGTGTGTGTGTGTTGGCGTGGTGAGCTGGTGTTTGGGGAGCTGGGCAGGGGGGAGGATTTGTGTTGTAATGGGGTTGGGGGTGGTCATGTTTTCATATGTGCAAGGTGTGTTAAGAAGATGCGCTTAGAGTTAAATATCACATTCCAGTTTGTATCGTGTGGTCACTGTAGCTTTGTATGTACCTGGCTTTGTGGTGGACAGCCATGTTTTTCGCAGTCTGCCCGACTGGTACAGCCAAAAACAATAATTCACCATTTTCTGCAATCCGCTGCAGTCCATGCACTTTGTTTACATTGCCGAGTGCCTCCAACATGGCGACATCCAAATTTATGAAGAGCTGATGATCCACTGTGAAAATCCTCTATAGATGGAAACGTTGGAAAAGGCAACCTGAATGGTCAATTAAGACACATACATTTACAGATAAGACATTTAATTAGCTTAATCAATCTGAAAACAGGTTGAAACAGTCAAAGCTAAAAGTATTTAACAGTTGAAATGTTCTAAATGTGCTAACCGTGATAGTAAACACTAATGTTTGCTTAGCCGCATGAAAACATTATTAATTTATAGAATTTTTGAATAACGTCCAGTGTAAAATCACTTAAACCGAATATGAACACAACTGATGGCGCGGTTCACGGAGGAGTTCTGTTCAGCTACTTTGAAGTACTTTATTCTTGACACATTTTTGCCTCTAGCTGTTGTTGACTCGACTCATTGCTTGAACTTCTTGCAGAGGTGTTTAAATGACCCTGAATTGATAAACTGGTGAATAATTTAAACAAGCCACGCGCTGTATTGAGTGCCAGCGTGCAGTAAAGGTAAAGGAACACATCCAGATGTCCAGGTGCTTTTGGACGCTTGCATTCATGCGTGCATGCGACGCAGATATGCAGCATATAGGCATCACTATGTTCTGGTTGTGCAGAGTGCGTGAATGAGTAAATGTGTTAATGCATACACTAGGCAACATAAAAGTTACTTCCCACTGACTAAATCTGTTTTTTTTTTATTCTTTCTGTGCATGGTACTGTGTGCAAATACGAGGTTTCCGTGGAAACAACAAATGCACCCCGCGAGCACAGCTCAGCAAAATCTCCTCGAGTTCTGCGTCTCTTTTTTGAGAGTTTGAATGAGGGTGGGTTACATTGCAGGACGATGCGAGCAGCCAGAGTGGGGGATGGACGGGGACGTGGAGCAGGGTATACATGGCCTGGAGGAGAGCACACCCATGGGACGAACATCCAATGTGTCGTAAACCATAACGACCCCATAACGGGCAGATTTCTCATTTCCACGACGCTCGGGCCATATCTCATCCGCCACTATGACAATCCCACTGAGACCCATGCGAGCCAGGCCAGCACACTCAGCACTTGGAGGAGGGGAAGTGGAACCTTGTGAGGTGATAATTCGGAAGGAGTGAGTTTCATTTACACATATATGTGGAAAGGTTAGATCTGATTCCTTCATTCCTCCAGTCCTTATTGGATTTGTCGGTTTCCTTTTGTGGTGTTTTTCTTCCGTATTTCTTGCTATTTCAACCATTTCACCAGCTCGGGGACATAAATCACGAGGGGTTTTATTTTCGTCTCTTTCCTGATATATTATCATTTCTGAAATAGGTCAGGGGCTGTGTGCATGAAATAATGCTGGTAGATATTAATGCCTCTGAGGTGATGCTATATTAATGAAGAGTGGGCTGTGCAGAAGCCACTAGCAGCCCCAGCTAACTAAAACACTCAAGATCAACCTCTTGGTTCATTTAACATTAATGTCATCATCCAGAGGGTGGGACAGACAGGGCAGATCAAATAACTAGTTTCTGATCAAAGCTCCTTGCAAAACGGGATAAGATCCAGTAACTGAAGCTTTGACGTTATTATTTTTCAATTTTTTCAACTCCACCAATGACTGAAAATCAGTCTTCGAGGTAAACCATCGTACACATAAGAAACCTCCGTTAAGTGGAATTAGCCGGTGCTTTTCTCTACTGTGACAAGTCAAAGGATGTTTCTCTTACAACCTATTTCCTTGGTTGTGTTCAACTCCAAGTCCAAACTCTGAACGTTGGTAGGACACATCACTGTCATCCTTTTGGAACAAAAGTGTATTTGATGTCAACTGTGAAAGTTCTGGTGCATCCCTGGTGAAACAAGGCTAGGACTTTTAAGGAATTCTCTGAAATATTTTGGGAACTCTTGGTCAAATTGTGCTTACTTGCCAAGACATGGATCAGGAAATGTCAAACAAATCAAGTTACCTGGTCTTAGCCTTGGTTTAGAAATGCCACCACCTCCATGATGGTACAGTAAATATGAAATATGGAGGTAAAGCTTTCAGTTTACCAGTAAGAAAAGTCCTACCCAAGCTTGGGCGTTCAGAGTAGAACCAGTTCTGTTTAGCATCAAAAGGGTGCAGTGGGGGGGCGGTTCGGGCATCTGTTAAAGACTTTTCTTGGGCACCTCTCTTTGGAGATGTTGGGAGAAGACCTTCGGTGTAGACCCAAACTTTGCTGGTAAGATGTGAACCTTGGATCTCTTGGGAGTAACCAGGGAGAGGGACTTCTGGGATGCCATGCTTAGCCTGTTTCCACCAAATTGAATGAACAAAACTGAAAGGATATATAAACGGTAAACATGAAGCTGATGGCCAGTTAGCTTAGCATTAACGTGGGAAAAGGTATGGAACAGCTAACACGGTTCCGTCCAGTGGTCAACGGCAATGCCAGTGTCACTTATCCAATTTAAAATTACATTGCGTTAATATTCTCATTGACTACAATAAATGGGGGAAAGATTCCAGACAGTACAACTAATGCTAGCAATGAAGGAGTATCATTAGCCAAAACTGCCGGCCACCAAAGTTTCTAGGGTTCATTTGCTGAGGATGACAAATGTCTGTACGACATCTCGCAGCAATCCCTGTAGCAGATATTGCTGCCTGACCCTGAGCGGTGCATATTCACAGGGACGTTACTCATTTTCTGACATTGCTGCTATAAACATCCGTCTCCTCTCTGCAGCTGTCAGCGTGGCATTGTCCCGGCCCTGTGCAGAGACGCGGCTCATCAGGAGTGGCATAGTTTTTTTTTCGCGGCAGGAAGTGCCCTCAGCTGTTTCACGGTTCAAGGTGATGCATTGTTTTAATAAGCCGTTCTGGCCGATGTGGATCTGATCGCGACCTGTTCGCCCGAGATATTTGTCAGCGCATAATTGCGAACCTTCATCCTTCGGTCTTTAACGGTGACGCACACACGTACTTTTCCATCCGGTCTGGTACCAGCTCGGACCTGAGATGTTGCACGTGTTCCCAGAAGAGTAGATCAATAGCAGTGTATCGTTAACCCACATCCAGAGTGGGCTGTGACGGAGGCATGCAGCACACACACACACACATACACACACACGCACACTCATTCACATTGTCTCCTGAATCTGCAGAATTCCTTCATCCCTGTTTCCTCTTAGGTCAGGTTCACGTCCATGCCCGCAGAGAGAAGGGGATAGAAGGGAAGGAAAGAGAAAGGGGAGGCTAAACAAGCTTTGAATACAAATGAGCTGACACACATAACACACACCCTCCTTCCCTCCCCTCTCTCCTCTCCCTCCCTCTCTCTCTCTCTCCCTCCATCTCACACACACACACACACACTCTCACTCCCTCACATGTTCGCGCACCCTCTCCATCTCCTCCTCCTCCGTGTCTCCTCGGCCGGCTCGCCGTTGCACGGGAGGAGATTTCCACTCCGGCCACTTGATTTATTAGGCGTCGCTGGAATGAGCTGATTTGAAAAGAAAAAAAGAAGAAATAAAAAAAAAAGGAGGGCAAGTGTTTCCTGTGCATGTGTGCAAGAGGTCTGGAGACAGAGCGGAGACGTCTCTCTTCGTCTCACGCTTCGCTGTGGACCAGGAGGCAGCGCGAGGGGAGAGGAGAGGGAAGAGAGGAAGAAGAAGAAGAGGTGGAGGAGGAGGAAGAAGAAGAAGAAGGGACGCACATCTGGGTGGAAGGAGATTTTGGTGTCATTTGTTCTGACATGGCCATCGCGTAGGAATCTGGTGCCACGGCAACCGTCAGCTTGGAGACGAGGTATCCAAGGTGAGGATGCAAGGAATGAGGGATGGATGGAGGGCAGGTTTTCCTCCTCTGGTAACAGAAGTCTCTGTTTTGTGTTTTGCATGTTTTCTACATTTTTTTATCCCCCTCAGAGTGTATGTGTTGTGGTAGTAGTGGCAGTGATGGAGGTGATGCAGGGAGGGGGGGGGCGGGGGTCTCTCAGAGGTATTCTGTATTATCTGCTGGTATTCCCCAAACAGAAGCCCTAATTACCCACCGCTGGGTAAATCCTATTACGGTTTTACTCTCATCCTTTAACATGTTCTTAAAATAGTAGGGAGGGATTGCCACGTTCTGGGAGGAGGAGGCGGTGTGAGGGTGGGGGGGGGCTCTGCTGTTTGTTTCGACTCAGGTGTGCCGCTCATATGTGTGCACACATAAGTGCATGGCTTGCTGTATACGCTGAGTGTGCCAGGATCTGGCTTGAAGAGAGATTGGTTTGACAGTTGCAGGGTAAAAAAAAATGGCCACGCTGCAGAAACATTTGAAAAAAAATAAATAAATAAATGTGTCTTGACTTCAGGTAAATTATTTAAAAGAAAAAATCGTGGTCACAATGTGGCAGAGCCTCGGATCTTTATCTGAGGCATAGGTAGAAACGGAGCACTGGCTGTGAGTGACAGTTGGGGGTTTTAACGCTGCATTACTGCTGCACCTTCCTTTAGTGTGTTACCGCCACACTCATGTGGACGTGTGCGTAGAAGGATGCTGGATCTCCAGGAGCATTATGTGGCAAGCACGATCCAGGCTGCCCAATTAGCCCTTGTCCGTGTGTGTGTGTGTGTTCACGTGCACGGGGCTGTGTACTGTATGTCCTGGGGCAGGGTGCTGGACTGCAGAGGCAGCAGAGAGGACATATGGCTGCCTGGGTCTCTACCGTTTGACTGGAGTCCTGAGAGCAGCGGGGGGATTCGGATGTCCTGCCCTCCCTGATGTGTGTGACTTGGTGTGAGCGTAACGGCGTTAATTCAACTTTCCCAGCTCGCTTTGCTTCTCTGGCCTCTCCACCATTTTAAAAATTTTTTTTTTTTAGTTTAGACATATTTGCCAGTGTGTGTGTGTGTGTGTGTGTGTGATAGGAGTGAGCTCGGCTCTTTTTATTTGTTCCACTCCATCAGTGTCTCTGCTGTCACGTTGGTTTGATTCGCTCTGATTGATAGATGGACTATCAGATTAGGCCTCTGTCTCTTATCAGATCAAATCCAGCTGAACTCTTTCTTCCTCCCGCGCCGTCACTCGCTAATCAGTGAAGTCCAACCAGCATTTGGTTACACGTTACCCTCATCAGTCTAAAGTAGTTTTTAACATCATTATACATTTATTACTTTGATAATTTAGGAATCAGCCTTTGTTCCTCCAAAATAAGGTTCAAACAGAATTGAATTGGTTTGTTCTTCCTTTCCTCCAAAGAAAGTCTAATTTGGTCCATGCCATAAATTTGCAAAGACTTTAGCTGAAATTTCTCAGCAGAAGTAAATGCTATTCCTAATTTTTACCACTGTTTTAGTAAGATAAGTCGACAACACAGCACCCAGAGCACCAAACCTGAAATTTGAGGTTGTCCATAAAAAGTCTTGTAAAAGGATGAACATTTTCATAATATATTTGTTCTTCTTTGCACTAAACAAAGGGAATAATTAGAGTTGGTTAAAGGGTGTATTTCTGTACATCTCACCTGTTTATGTTATAATTAAACTTAAAGTCATTCATAATTAATGGATCGGTTGCTGTGCAAATTCTGTGGGTTTGTTGCACAGAAGGTTCACCTATGTTTATTTAAAGTCTGGGCATATTAGTTTAATGAAGTTGGGATTGAAGGTGCGGTAAAGTTACTTTACCTCTGTTCACTTTAGAACTGGAGTGTCATGTTTTAGATGGACCTTCTTTTACCTCGTCTGTGAAGGTTCTCAGTCATCCAGATCATGGTAATCCAAAAAAGCGTTGAATAAGGTCAGCTGGACTTGTAGAATTTCTTGAAGACGTTTCGCCACTCATCCGAGTAGCTTCTTCAGTTCTGATGAACTAGTGGGAAATTGAGGTTTAAATAGGAAAAACTCTGTGGGTAGCACCCACCAGAAACTTGCTTGACCAGAAACTGGAGTCACTAATGGAGTCAGCCATTATGGTAATTAGTGACTCCAGTTTCTGGTCAAGCAAGTTTCTGGCGGGTGCTACCCACAGAGTTTTTCCTATTTAAACCTCAATTTCCCACTAGTTCATCAGAACTGAAGAAGCTACTCGGATGAGTGGCGAAACGTCTTCAAGAAATTCTACAAGTCCAGCTGACCTTATTCAACGCTTTTTTGGATAACTTCTTTTACCTCTGTTTTTGGCCTCTACCAACTCTGAAGGGAAATGTCCGGCTCTTTGGCTGCTACTTTAAAAGATTAGCATTATGCTCTTGGTTAAGTTTTCTAGTCTGTGCTAACCAGATATAGTCGGTGTTTAGGTCTAACTCACAATAAAACTCTGTAGCTTCATCACGTTTTTTACTTTCGCTTTGGAAAATATGTGAATGTATGTAGCTGATATTTCAAGTAACTTTTATGCCGCTGATTATCATGACTGCCTACAAGGACAGTGGGATTAAGATGATCTCCATCACCTTCTAGCTTCATCACTACCTTCTGCTTATTGACCAGTGGACAGATTTTCCCACGCCAGTGAAGTCCCCCTAACCAGCACTTGGAGACATCACTTATTCCAAATGGGACATCTCAGAAGACTCCACACCCTCATAGGGGACATGAATTAAGGTTAATTATCCCCATTGTTTCAGTTAAATCATCTGCAGCTCGGTGTCTCCGGCCACCTGAGTAGCTTCTCCCAGAGCGCGGTTACATCTTCAGCGAATGTGACTCACAACTCATGCGAGTACTTTCTCAGCCGGTGGCCCAAACTGTGGGAGAGTGTCTCTTTGAGCTGCCTCCCACCCGAGGAAATGAAACAGTGAAGTAACACTTCCCGTCCGCCTCTCGAGGAGAAGAAACAGGAATGAGTCCTCCCTCTGTCTCTTCCTCTTCTCCTCACTGCTGGTTTCCATTACCTCTGGCTTCTGCTTGTTCACCCCGACAGCTACTTCTTTTTTTTTTGGACAAGTATCACATCATACACAAAACACACACACACTCAAAAGTCCCAACCAGCCCCTCTCTAAAAGCAGTCTCGCTTGGCACGTTGCATTGTTCCGAGGGCTGCTAAGAGCTTGGCGTCATGCCTTATTCATCCCCGAGGCCTATTCTTTCTACGAGACTACAAAGAATTAGGAGGACGAAAGCTCTCCAGCACATAACACAACACTCAGCAGCAGAATAGAGGTCAACCCGAAAACTTCTGGGAAACAAAGAGTCGTCTCATTCCCTCTCCTCTGCCCTTTAGATATTTCATGTTTTTTAATAAAAATCCATCCAACAGGTGAATCAGGGTCCGTACCACGGCTGTGGAAGATTTAGGTTCAGCGGTGTCATGGATAAAAACCTGGAAGACAACACCAAACCTTTGGCGAGCACTCCTACGCAAATTTGACGCTGTTTGCAAAGTGTGATCACACGTAGCTGCTGCAGGCAGGCTCGCTGTAGTACAACGCCGAAGTACTTGCGCTGAGTTTCTCTCCTCTGCTTGTTTGTCTTGGGGGTTGAAATGGGAATAGAGACGTCTCTGATCAAAGCAGACGTGTTGCAGCTTTAAGGAATACTTTGACATTTTGGGAAACAAGCTTACAAGCTTAGCTTAGCAAAGTTTTGGAAATGGGAGGAGATAGGTTGTCTGGATCTGTACAATCTGTACCAATTTCTTCATTCGGTGCAAATATACATTCATCATTACACAGGATGAGATGTTACAGTCCATTGAGCAAAGATCTGAGGCCAAACACATTTAGAAGCCCAGTCCACCTGAAAAACCGACCAGCAGGCTAGCAGTCAGCTACCAGCTAGCAATCAACAAGAAGACACCAGCTAACTAGCCTAGCCGACAGCAGTAGATAAGAAGTGATGGGATGTGCGACTACATGTCAACCAACACTTCTCCCCTCTGCGAAACATGAGGCAAAACACATTTAGAAACCCAGTTCAACCAAGAGAAAAAAGAAAAATAAATGAACAGTCAGCCACCAACTAGCAACCAACAAGAAGACACCAGCTAACTAGCCTAGCCAACAGCAAGTTCTTTAAGTTTAATAATGATAATAAAGCTAAACCATCCGAGCAGTGTACCCTGTATATATTCTATATGCCATGACTTACTTGACAAAACATAACAAATCAGGCGCTTGTTAAAGAAGTATTGCTATAAATCTGTCTACTTTCTAGCTAACAGCACCTTGCTAAGTCAGCTAGCTTTGATGAGCTGGTTGGACGCCATCTGTCAAGTTACTTAAGCTTTTCATTGTTCCCCAGGTCAAATTTGACCCATCTTCAATGTTCCTATATCACATAAGTTCATATAAACGTGGTCTAGTGCCCATGGATTCTGCAAAGAAGTGTCTAATATATAATAATTAGTTGAAAAGAAGTTTGTACCCCCACCACAGCAGGATACAGCCTCACAGCACAAGTCGTTAGCCTGGCCTAGATTCACTGGTGCCCAAACTGATGAAGTATCTCTGGGATTTCATTTTTGGTCCAGGAGAACAAACGCTGCATGGACTGGAAGACAATGTGAGAGTAAAGCAGGACTCAGAATAAATGGGTGTAAATACAGTCGTTTCAAGCAGATTTTTGTCCTAAATTCAGTCGATGTAGAAGGCTGGCCCAGACCTCACTTGCAATCGAGGGTTTACTGAACCGTGTGTACAGCCACTCGATTAGCAAACATATGTGACATTTAGGATCTAACATCTGGATGATTACCTTGTCTCATGGTAAACATTTAGCCCGCCTTCTATTGTAAACCAGTCAAACTTACAATACTCACCTCCTGACTGAAGATTATCATGAATATCACAAAGTTACAACAAGTTCTTGTTCTGTGATTTCTTGGATGGTTCTCAAACCAGCTTCCATGTGCATCCTGTTGTTTGTGCAAGTCATTTAATATTTGTGTGTTTGATAATGTTGATTTTAGTTTCCCAAGGATGCATGTGTGCACTCATCCTCGGGTTCTTACAACAGAAGTATTTAGCTATTAAAATTCATTCATTTGTTTCTGTGAAAGCCTGTGTTGTAACATGCATCCTTCACAGTGAATGTTTGCAGTTTGCTAGCACATTAGGTCAGCGCTAATCTGCCTCGCTGCTACACTGGATATATAGGTCCACACACAGTGCACATAAGATGTAAACTGACTGTTGTGTACTTGTACAAACTGCACTACTGTATCATGGGCTGTTTCACACTCTTTCACCTGTTTTCAGAGTTTATTTATTCACTGTTTGTTCTTCTTCCGTTGTTGCTGCACAACGCTTAAAATTTTTAACAAAAGAAATGCTGCTTCGGTGAACTCGGCTGTAAAATGCAAATATCCCAAAGTGCCAAGAAATGAGTTCACTTTTAGTGCACGTGTAAAATATTCACTAATACAACTATAAATATACAATGAAGAGGTGACACTGAAACAATATGCTGGGTAAACTGTAAAGAGAGAGGGAACGGCACATAAAGGAAAGCCCCTGAATCTCATTTGTCGTAAATGGATTACACTTAATCTTGCTCTCTGACCTCTTTTCCTCAGGATAAGGAGATAGAGAGTCGGGCCGGTTCCACGGGACGTTAAAGGCAACTGGGAGAAGGATGGCAGCGGAGGAGAAGTCGGGCGTGAAGAGCAGCAGCTCCATCGTTCCCTGCTTCCTGTTTGTGGAGGTAAGCAGCTTGAACGTGCCAAGTTATCACCGACAGGTTTCCTTCCGATGCTGCATCACGTAATTTCCTATTTCCGATAGAGGGTCTGCACATGACATCACAGCAAGCTCCATGGTTACGGCCACCGAGTTTCAAAAAGTGACAGTTGAGCAGGGAGATAAGCTGCATTAGTATGAGTCATAGGCTTTAATAGCTCTAAATCGCTATAAATCTCTGGATTATGAAGAAACAACTGGAATTCAGGCACATTTAGTGTCAGGTAATATTAATGTTACTTCTCAGTAAAGCTCTGAGCACTAGCATCTTTTATTTATCTACATTGATCATAACTGAAACGAACTAAAACTAACTTAAACTAACTGAAACTTTTCTAAATCCATACTAGTTCGTATGGATCCTTGTTGAGTCCAATTGTCCTTAATTTGATCTGATAATCCACATTTTTCCCGGTCTATTTACTGCTACATTTCACCATGTTTTGCCACTCAGGGGGGCGTGGCCCCACGTGGCAGTGACGTCAATAGATACCCTCTATTGGGAAGGTTTAGCTCGATCTAACCTCCCAGCTCGATGCACTTTCCTCGTACCTGTGCGCCTAAATATTTCAGGCTGAACGTTAGAGTCTGGGACAGCTCTGCAAACACACTGACATTCTCACTGTGTCATACACCCTGCCCTGTTCCAGCACCGGGGGCTGTTGAGGCTCTGTAAAGTGGCTACAGTTGTTCTGTTGGCGTGTCGAGAGTTTTTTCGGCGTATTTGTGACCTGCATGATTCATCGAGGTGCTTGCGGATGTCGCGGCAGAGACAGAGTGGGCTTTAAGGCTGTCGCGCCGTGGGATTTGGAGTCGTGTCGTACAGATCGCGCAAAAAAAAAGGTCGCTGTCCACGGGAGGCCGCGAACACTCAGACAGACACACTAATGCACTTCGCGCACGTACCGCCTCATCCCTTGTGGGAGGCGCGCTCTGCATTGTTCATGAGGGCGGTCGGACAAATGACTCACAGGGCGGTGGAAGTCCGAGAGCCGCCACCAAACTGTAACTGAGGTGGAGAAAAGCATGAACTGGTGAGGTAATCGGTGGTCTGTAATCTGATTAGATAAACCAGGCAGTCCAGACACTAAACCGTCATGTTTTCAGATGGAGTACTTAAAGCATTCAAGGCGTTGTTCTTCATAATTCAGCAGCTCTTGCAAGTTTTCTTTTTATATAGTTAGCCACGATTTACCTGGAAACTTCATTGAGTCTTGTCCACACGACACTTTGTGTCTTCCTGGCTCTTGAGGAGGAACCAGGATAGCATGACTGTGAAACACTCGTCCCTCTGGTTATAATACACAGTAAAATCTGCAGTAGGGACCCCCCTGCCTACTATATGTGTTCAATATTAAACTCAGCCTAGTGCTATTTACCTTGGATGAATGGATGCTGATGGGAACTAGCTACACGGCTAGCTTCTCTTCTGCTAATTTGGCAGCATGCTTCTGGGATTTCACCTGGTTCTCGGCCAATTGCGGGGAACCTGTCAGAGTCAGAGTGTAATATGCAGCCTCATGATTGGCTCAGCAGCGATAGGGGCGGGGACTACTGTGTGCAGGAGGCTTAGATTGACACCGACTAGTGTGTTCAGACGGCTCCTGTATTGTTGAATGAGTGAAGTGCTGACTGAAAGATAACATCTTCCTCCAAAGATTTTGCGACTTCCCCTGCAGTATCCCCATGGACCCCCTAAGGGTCGCAGCCCCCCTATTGAAGACCTGTGCATGAGGTCCCTTCACTATATGTCTCCCACACAATTGTTGTTGCTGTTTTGGGGATGTTTAGCAGATACTTTTTTGACTTCCTTTGTCCTGTACGATGTGTTTTTTTCTATGGTTTCTTTAAAATGTGATGACGCTGATGTTCACTGTCGTCAAAGCAGCTGAAATTTTCTGAACCTAACCCATACAATCGGGGTTATTTAATTTTGGATGGGTCAAACACACCCATAATGTGCTAATCTGATCTGATGCAGTCAGAGCACTGAGCCGCTGATAATATGAATAGTTTGAAAGTCTTCTCTTACTGCTGACGTCGAGCAGACAACATCACAGAGCTTTCCCTCACGCTCTCTTTTCTTTTTGAAGGTCTAATTTCCATTCTGGCATCAAAGTTTTTTTTTGCAGAACAATAGCTTTCTAACTCTTACATCTAGAACATATTGCCTTTGCCTTACATGCAGTCAAGTGCAGTGATGAAAGGGGGGAAATTATTTAGCTGGACAGCTGAACGAGTAGGTAGGCTTTTATGCATTTTAGGTTTTAGACAGGTTTTATATCTGTCACACGGTGATGATGATATAATCAGAAACTTAAGAGGTGAAAATTGTAAAGTTCTGGATTGAAAACGATGGAAGAAATCTATTCAGCCGAAGAAAGGATTTCATTTACCACTACTGTTTTTATGCATCTGTCCTTTGAAATCTGTATCTTTCCGCTTCTACTTAACAACTCGTTTCGTGTCGCACGTTTCTGCAGAGATCCACTCACACTCCCATTAGCGATTCAGAGGAATTCAGATCACAGGCTCAGTGCTACCTGAGCTGCTAAGGTTTGGCACCCTGGAGCTTCTCGCTGTGAATCAACAGTGTTGACCACTGAGCCACTCTACTGCCTTAAACGAGATTACAGTATTGACTGTGAGCTGCTACAGTGATTACTGTCAGCACAACAGCAAGAGGCATTCAGGTTTGATTTATACTCCTGTTTGCATACTCTGCGGTTGTGGTTATCTGCATTAATTTCTTATGGATACATACACCGATCAGGCATAACATTATGACCACCCTCCTGATATTGTGTACTGTAGGTCTCCCTTGTGCCTCCAAAACAGTTTTGATTCATCAGAGAATGGGCATGGGAACTTCTGGGGGGGTGCTGTGTAGTTTGGCAATAGGATGTTGTTAGTGGGTCCTATGGGTTGATCAGTTTGGGATCTAATGAATTTGGAGGCCAGGTCAACACCTTGTGCTGTTTTTCATGTTTTGTGAGTTGTTCCTAAGCCGTTTTTGTGTGTGCTGGGGATGGCTGCTGCCATCAAGGAGTGTCATTGCTATGAGGTTGGGGTGTCCGGTCTGGTCTAGGTGGGTGCTACGTGTCTAAGTAACAAAAAGTGTCCCAGCAGAACAGGGGCGATTCTAGGGTCAGAGCTTTAGAGGTCAATAAAGATAGGCAACCCTGCCTAAGAGTCGTCTTAACATAGACAGACCTTTTTTTTTCCGATTCTTATTTTTAGGGATGCTGTCAAAGTTAAAAGATGCTTGAGCACCACTAAAAATAGTATGGACATGCCTATGCAGCAGAGCACTGAATTGTCACAAGATGGTCAATGTTGTTTACTTTTCCTGTCCGTGGTCTTAATGTTGTGGCTGATCAGTTTTTACACAAACCATGAAATGAAAAAACTGCCTATCAAACCCACCACGGCCCCCCAGACTCCTTCGCCCTCCACCTCCTTTTATGTGTTTGCGTGTGGTTGTGAGGTGACGGCGATCCATACCGAGCCAGAAGGACCCGCTCCTTTATTTACCCCCGCCGCACACATCACCTCATCAGCAGTTACCATGGAAACCAATCAGCCAGACTCACTCCCTCTCCGTCTCCCCTCTCTTTCTCCCGACTCCTTTCATCCTCCCGGCCCTAATCACGAGTCACAACCTTTTCTGTCGCAGCTAGCCACTCAGCCATCTTGCTCCGCGTGGCTCGCCAATTCCCTCCATTTTGCTCCATCATTTCCCGTTTTACAGTGCGAGACCTCTCCTTGGTCTCAGCTATTGGCGACATTTCTGCCGGCCACTCCGGATATCGTCGCCGCCTTTCATTAGTTTATCTTTAATCCCGTTTCACCGCGTATCATCTCGGCTCCTCTTCTAATCCAGTTCTCTAATTTTTTTTTTTTCAGTCTATTATTTGTTAGTCATCCGCAGACGAGGGCAGAATGTGTGTTTGAAGTTAATCTGCTGCACACTCGAATGAAGACGTGTAATGGAGAATGCAGTTTCTATTTCCTTTCTTATCCAGACCAGTGAAGCAGTGAACATTAAAGCTACGATCTACCACTCACTACACTTTTTATGGCTCTTCTCATCGGTCTGTACAGAGGCTGTTTGAGACTTTTTAATATTGGCTGAAATTTGGTCACACTGCAGTAGGTGTAATTTGTATTTTAGCCTTCATAGTATATGTGAAAGGCTAAAATATGATGTCGATTGTATCTGGGAAATAAATAACAGTCCTTGAAACTCCGTCCGTTCTCCCAGAGCAATTTGTCAACCTGAAACAAAGATTTTGCAACGGAAAGTTTGTGTGTTCGCTCTGTCGAGTTAATCAGAGACAGAGTTGAGTTGTTTACAGCAAAATGATTCTGATTGGTTGGAGGACGATACAATTGGGTGCAAATTATTATTATTTTCTTCTCTGTATTGGTTGAAACACGCTCGAAAATGAAATCCAAACTGCATCTTACCAGACTGATATTCTCTCAGAATTGAGTCTGGCTGGCAATTTGTATGTATCCATTGGAAATATATGTTTACATTATACTTTTAATATATATAATTAACTCATATACTGTCTTTAACTTAAATTATTAATTGTACACAATATTTACATATATTTATATCCAGATTTACTGCACATTTTTTATATCATTTGGTATATTCTATCTATCTATCTATCTATCTATCTATCTATCTATCTATCTATCTATCTATCTATCTATCTATCTATCTATCTATCTGTGCTGAATCTACTAGGTTAATAAGCTCTATACAAATATTCTGCATCTGTTTACATTCATGCTGCACATTCTTTGCTTGACGTTAATTCCTCCACCAGGGGGCACTGCTGTAACACAGCTGAGGCTCTCCCTCAAGTTTTCTCCAATAAGTTTTGTTTTGAGCTCTTCGGTGTTTTTTCCGTAGTTTTGACCCCGATCTATCAACGGGAGTTTCGACGCACCCATCACCAGTGCGCCGTTTTCTCGCTTAATTCACTTTGACACACACAAAATAATCCTCCTGGAGAGCGTCATCGCACGTGCACATCAGACTCACGGGCCTCATTAACACCTGAGTGACACGCGGAGATTAGACCTAGAGCACTTCAGCGTCTTGGGCTGACTCCTCCGCCTCTAAAAATAGTCCGATGTGTTTGGTGATGAAGGGGAAGGGGAGTCTCCTCCTCAGTTGATCCAACGCCGACCCTTCCTCACACAATCAAACGCTCACATACAGCCTGGAACTTGCGGAGGTAGCGCATCCGCTCGAACAAAGACGTGATCATCCAGAGCATCTGAGGTGTCATTACGCAAATTACATTACAGTCAACGAGAGCAGCTTTTTTTTCGTACTTCGTGATGTTGTGATACAAAAAACCCTTGAAAACTATTAAATCTGCCCTCAATTAAATGATAATAGAATATGAGTCTCTCATTTCGCTAATTTTTTTTTCATTAGTCTCCTAACCATACAGCCATTAGAGTTTAGTACTTTTCATTAGTTTTTATTTTTATATCAGTTTTCGTTTTCAGTTCGGTTTGGTTTTTAATTAGTTTGGTTAGTTAGATCAGCCACAACATTATGACCAGGAGAACTAAGTAACTTTGACCATCTTGTTACAACTCAGTGTTCTGCTGGGACCTGGTGTTTGTGTAGATGTTACTTGTACCACCCACCCAAAAATGATAATCCACAGAGGCCCCTCCCCTCAAGCCATGGGACCAAAGACCCCCCACTGACAACACTGTGTTGCCACTGGTGATGTTTCCTGAAGAGAGGTGTTGAAGCTCAGTGTGGTGGCTGTGGTCGTCGGCCATCTTGGCAAATTAAAAACGGGATAAAAAGATGCAGCGTGGGTGGAGCTGAGGTGGGACAGTGACTCTCTTTATGCACTTTCAGCTAAATTACTTCAGTGGATTTAGGGGGAAAAAGCTGTGGTTTCAGTTAAAAGACTCTTTCATGGGGTCAGATTAATCAGGCAATATGCTAATGATCCTAACTCCGAGCAGGAGATTTGCATAAACGCTGCATAAACGCAGGTCGTTTCAGTAGCCTTAAGAAAAAACGACTACTACTACAAATAATTTTGTTTTTTCTTTTTTTAGTTTCCAACCGGCCTGCTGAACATAGTGAAACAGTTGGCGCCTAAAGAGCCAGACATTTCCCCACAGACACGCAGCTATCTGGAGCTCAAGTCAAACTATGGTGTTTTGACCAGATAACACTTTAAAATTAAAATCTGATTCATCCCGCGCCGATGTAGTCACCCATGACGAACAGTTCACCATCAACCACACCGTACCCTTTCTAATTACTGCTTTGCGCTCTGACTCCGTCTCTGACATTGCTTATTCATGAGGAGTGAATAACACGCCGATCGCTGATTACTGAATGACTCGGCAGACTCGGAGCATGGTGGAGCTCGGGGGGGGGGGGGGGGGGGGGGGGGGCTTTGCCCGGTAATGGCTGTTTTTGCTGCAGTGTAATCTCTGTAATGTGCACACGCAGAGTTCCCCTCCCGTGGTGAAGTGTGCACTGCAGAGGTGAGTATCCGCCTGCACCGGAGAACACACTTCATTGTTGTGTTATCTGTTTAGTAAAGCACTTTGTGCGATGAGAATGATTTTTTTTTAATGGGGAATAGAAGGGCGATTAAAGCGAATGCTCCCGTCATCTCTTTTTTTTCCCGTCCCATTGGATTTATTTCTCTTCAGCCATGTTTTTCAAGTTAAATACAATAGAAAATAAATCTCTTGTTCTCCCCAACTCATAAACAAACACACACAAAAGAAACGTTGGCTGAAACTCTCCAACTCAGCCCTATCCCATCATCCTCTCACCCTCTTTCATTCCCCGAACACCTCTTTTTTTTGTGTCTTTCCCTTCTGGGACTCCAGCATCTATCTCAATGCGCCATTGGCTCAGGCACGTCCTCTTTCCAACTCCCACCGCGCCACATTTTTCACTCCCAAGCACTCCACCTCGCCGTTTCCCAGCCCTCGTTTTCATTCATTTGCAAACGACTGACAAGCGTTCCAGGGTCATTTTCACACAAAAGCCATTTATTCTGCCGGCGGAAGCCTATTTATCAGGTTCTCCTCCGTCTGGGGTGTTTGTGTGGACTGGGTTCACGAGCCAGCTTTGAAACATCATTGTTTTAATATCGCTGTTTGTCATCATTTAAGCAAGATATCGATGGAAGGAGCGACGGCGCAGGGAGAATGGACCGTTAAGAGGCAGGCGGCGAACGCATTTGGCTGATCTACGCCGACATTAATCCAGATTAAATGTAGACTCTGAGACTTCTGGGGTTTCATGCTGAATCAGTGATAATAAGAAGGAGTGTATTCAGATCAGCACAAGCTGCTGATTCATTAGCTTCTCAAAGCTTCATGGGATGTAAAAGTTAGCGTACGCCCCCTAGTGCAGGAGGAGTCATCAATGCTTTATAGCAGGGGTCTTCAACATTTTTCAGGCGTAGGATCGATAAGTGATTTGAGAATTGATGTTAGAGCATAAAGACGTGGTATCGATATTTCAGTATCGACCCGCACATCATTAGTAGGCAACATCTGGATCCTAACATCTGTCTAAACTTTGATTATTAACACAGTCAAAAAAGTCTCCAATCAAACAAAATTCAGAAAAAAAAATATAAACACTGCCCCAAATCATAAAGATGCAGATTTGCAGTTTTATCACATGTGGTTGGCAATTTGCGGTGCAATTTGTACTTTCAACACGGCCAATAAAATCACAAATAACCTGCACAATTATTAGAAATTACTATGCGGGAGGTGGACGACGAAACCCACGTTTATCATTATTTTCAGATGTGGGCCAGTCATTTTGATGATCGTATCCGTGTATACTACGAATATTAGCATCTGGGAGCTCACAGAGTGGCTGCTAGCATTTCCTCTTTTCGGCATTGACCACGCCCACTTTAGATTTCCAACCAATCACTGAGGAGTTCTCAGACACCACTCGAGAAAAAAGTTTTACCCGGTTGATGTGTTGAGAACAAGCTGCGAGAACGAAATTACGCCATTTTGAGAAAGTATTTCATCGGACGTACAATTAGTTTACGCCCTAAAGTGCAGGATGAGTCATCAACATTTGCTCAATCGCTTTCCAGAAAAAAAATACTTTTTAAACATCTACTAAACAACTTTTTTTTTGTCATTGATGGGCCAGATGCTGTTGTGGAGGATGCGTATCATATCAAAACCATTCTCACGCTCATTCTAATTTAATGGAGACTTTAAGCATCATAAAACACTCTTACGGGCCTGGACGACACTTTGTGTGGTCAGCTTTTGAGGAGCTGGATTGCTGCGTCTGTGTCTGTTTCAAGATTTCAGCATTTGGAGGGGTTTTCTTTTTCCGTCTCCAAGTCCCATCAGTCCCGGCCTCAGCGGGAAGCCTCTCATGCATTTAGAGTGACAGATTAGAGATCAGCACAGACCACTGAGCTATTTCGGCTCCTGCTGCGAAGCTCTAGTTAGCGCCGTCCGCCTGTTGGTTTCCAGTTCAAACGAGATAGCCCACATTAGGACGATGGGACTCTTCCTGTGTGTGGAACGGGGTCGTGGCATTTCTTTTGTTAAACGAAATGTGGAGAGGTGAAAGGAAGAAACAGGAGTGGGAGCGCAGTGGGTGCGTGGGTGGTGTTGGTGGTTGCACTGGCGCTGGTATTGGATGGTGGGAGTTTTTTTTTATTTTATTTTATTTTATTTTATTATTTTTTTTGGCTTTAAACCTAGTCAGAGAAAGAGACTCCAACACACTGTCAAAACAACACAGGGTCACCGTCTTCCAATATCAAACATGTTCCTTTCTGGAAAGTGAAGCAGAGGAAATCAGATACACCACCTATTGTGTTTTTGTTCTGTCTCTGCTTTAACATTGAAGAGCTTGAAAACTGCTGAGGGCTGTTTTGTCATGTGTACTGCAGTAACTATGACTCCATTTGCATATAGCAATTCATAGCTTCTATAATGTGACTGCATTTTACATTGACAGCATGTGGATTTTTATCTATAAGGGGTTGTACAGACTAGTTCATGGGTCTTCAACAGAGTGTCAGTGACCCCTGGGGTGTCCACGAAGCTACTACAGTGGCGTCTTTGGTTGATTAGACATTTTTATATATATTTTTAAATATATATTTATTGTATTTGCTGCATTTCCATTACCCCTGGAAATCAAGTGTCAACCTCCAGGTCTGAGCAATAAAACCTAAAACCTAAAAAAAAGGTGCAAGTGGAAAAAACTGCAGTTCATCAAGTCACCACTTGAGGCTCCAAAAGGGAGCAAATGGCCATAGACCTCCATGTTAAAAAGCCCAAATTTACAGCATTATTAAACAGGTTTACAGCCTGGTTTTGGTCTCGATGGTTTATTTCACTATTTCAATTTATTTCTAACTCATTCGTTTATTTTTTTTTTTATTAAGGTTTAAAATTCTGCATAATTAAGAGAGTTCCTGCTTTGACTGACAGGCCTGAGCTAACAGGGTGGGCGGGTCTCAACGTCCATGTCCATTTTTGAGGTTCAGAATGGGTGACATCATGATGGGTTTGTCCATAGTATATACAGTCATTGCTTGAAATGCGGAAAACCTAAATATCGCAATAAAAAAATGGTAATGGAAACGCCTACATTTCAAAAAACCTCTCAAATATCTAAAGCTAAAACATTTTTACGCTCTCATGAGGTGGTTTTTCATACGCATCGACCATAAAAGTTTAACACAAAAGTGCAATAGAAACTCTTTTTTCGCATTTCCCAGTTGTGAGGTATCGGCAAGACTTTATGTGAGTCGCAGCTCGTCCGCAAAACACAAATCACAATTGTACTTTATCGAAATTTCAGAAATATCGCTTTTATTAATCAAAAAAACTGTAATGGAAACGAGATTTCTATGAGTCTGAGAAGAAATAACATTTACGAATAGAGCTGTGGTAACATTACCCGACTACACCTCAAATGTTGCACCTGTTCCCCAGCACCCACCCTCTCTGTCTACACCACATAATTACCCATCACATTCTCCTTCCCTTTCTATTTTACCTCAATTTTCCCTCCTTTGTCTTCTTTTCAGCATCCTTCATTTTTCTATTGTTTTTTTTTTTTGTTTTTTTTCCCCCTCCTCCTCCAGGACTCCTGACATACCGGCCAGGTGCAGTGTACCGTGCGTTTATGGTAGGCCTCTTAATGGACAGCATGTGTCTAACGGCGGACCCCTGTGCCTCGTCCGCCCTTCTGCTCTAAATCCTCCGTCGGTAAAACACAAAACTGCTCTTTCAGGCAACACGGCTTTAACGGCATCCAGGGACACGAGAGGACCGCCCGAGAACCAGAACAACACAGAAAGACGGGCGGGAACCATGACCCTGGTTAGAGCCTCGTCGCTGCTGCTCATCCCATTTATTTATTTATCTGGATCCCCGTTAGTCACTACCAAGAGTAACGACTACTGGAGGTTGTAGCGCTGCAAATTGTAACATTAAAATAAATAAATCTTTACTGTTTTAAATGTAAAGAACTAAGAGTAAAGGAATAGAAGATCGGCAGGTACGGCGCTGGATGTTTTTCCGCTTGGCTTCTATGAGTGTGTTTGATTTACAGCACAGGAAGAGGGTAGTATGCTTTCCTGCAAAATATAACTGTCTATCAAAGGGGAAGTGCACCTTTAATCGCCTACTTGGTCCTTTAAATTTGTAGAAAAGACACTTACATTCTTGTAATGCAACTCTTCTTTTGCATAAGATATTTAGACCCAGTTTAATTGGTGGTTGACTCATAATTTGAGATGTTTTTCTTTTTAATATCTCTCACACAAGTCCCCCAAACGAATGGATTTAAAATCACATATATATATATATCACAGTAAATACAGCGAGACTGAGAAAAATGTGGATTGTCAGATTAAATTAAGGACAACTGGACTCGACAATGATCTACACAAACTAGTCTGGATCTAAGCTAAGTGGCTTAGCTTCAGTTTCAGTTAGTATTAGTTCATTTCAGTTATGGTAAATGGAGCTAAATAAAAGATGCTAATGCTAAGAGCTTTACTGAGAAGTAATGTGCCATACAATACTGTAGCATCAGACCGGACGTTAGAAGGATGACGAGGAGTGATCACAAATACTCCTTTTATTGTTTTATTGTTATTTATTGTTGGAACTGAAATAGTCACAACCCAAGGTTTCGATGCCTGGATTCCAGTTTTCTTTTTTTAATATATCTATAAAAATATATCTCTGACTGCTTTTTAAATTTGTTGGTTCACACAAATTTGTTGTCGCACAACAGCTCTCCACATTTTTTAAAATTAATTTTACTATTAAAGCCTGTGATTGAAACTAATGTTATTTTCAAATGCAAACCCATGACGTTAAGAACAGCTAGCTCTGTCCACCAAACAAAGTTTGACTTAGAAACATTTGAGGCAATGTGCAAGAGGGTTACCTAGCCAACCAGAGCTAGTGAACATCCAGAAACTGACTGTCGGCTGCGAAGTTAAAGGAATAGAGTGAATCGGCGTATGTATGCGAAAAGAACTTCCGTATTTTGTGAGAGATTTTCTAGTTGCCAGCACCTAGTGGTGATAGTTGGTATTGCACCCCAACACTCCACTTCCGCATTGGCTTTACTGTTAGTCGATGGCTATATTCATCTTTCATGTCCAGTCTTTGCTTGTACTGGGTTCTAGTAGGATTACCAGCTAACGCTAGCATGGTAAATTATAGCCGCACAAGCTAGAGTTAGCACACTATAATAATAATTACTGTACGCTGGTGTGCGCTCTCCTTGGTTACTGGAGCCTCCCTGCAAACACATAATCATGGCAAAGTGAATGGCTATAAAACTAGTACATTAGCCGGCATGCTTTTGCTTTCTTGTCTAGAGGACAAAGCCCACAGCCACCGAGCAAGTTTGTAGCACCATGTCGGAACACTTTCTCTTTATGCATCTTGTGAGCTACACAGCTTGGTTCCTTGTCATGCTGTGTTTGCTCTGCATTTGTGCAACAGGGTATAAAGCACACCCTTGTGGCTAATCAAAATGAAACTGCTAATAAGGACTGTGCTGTGCTCCTGGCGTTGCAAGGCTCCTAATGTAATAGCGTTTGTTTGCATTGTAAAAGTGGTAAAAAAGGCAAAGTGCTGTATTGTCTTTGCTACGAATGGACAAACCTACGTCCTCTTTGCCTCGAGAGAGATCGCAAACCTATAATTAGATACAAGTCCATCATGACAGAAACGTCACCTCACATTGATAAACTATTAATATACTTAATTAACTATGACTGACCATGTAAAGCTGCCTATTCCTATTAGGGTCTAGATGCGTGTGAGCGTGCTTTGTATTCAGGGGTAGGAAGCAGGGGTAGTGATCTTATTCTAAGATCTCTAGTTCAGCAGCAAGTTCTAAGTTCACTTGCTGCTGTTTTCCTTGACTGGTTCCCAAAATGTTTTTAATACATTAGGTTCTGGGGCATACTCTTTTTTTATATTATTATTTAAAGGCATCTATCAGTTTGGTTAAAAGAAAATAACACAGGTACAACAGGGTAGTCATTTGAGAAAAGGGCAAGATCTCATCCCGTAGTGCTGTTGGGAATGTGACCCCTCTCAGAGGGTGAGTACCTGCTGAATACAGTTGCCCTTTCGGAGCAAGACAAAGTGTAGCTTGATGTTAATTTTCTTGACTTGCTTGGCCTGAGCTCTTGAGACTTGCATATCTTGTGTGTAACATAATCTCCTACGTTGCTCGCCATGTTGTATCCACATTTAGAATAGACAAACCAGTCACTGATTGTAGTTTTAGAGCCACCATAGGTATCCTTAACGGCTGTTACAAACTCCGCGAGAGGCAAGAAATTTGTTTTTGTGACTCGTCCACTGCAAATTCACGTCATTTTGTTCTTGCAGCTTGTCGTGAACACATAAAACAGGCAGAACTTACTCTCGTGGGGGGTCGTGGGGGTCTCGTGGAGTGGGTGTGCTTAATGCAGAAAACGGGAAATGCTAGCAGCTAGTATTCGTAGTTATTTGTGAACATCCGACATCCGAAAATAATAAGAAATGCATGTCTCATCGTCCATCTCCCGTATCCCCCACAGTGTTTAGCACATGTGACATATGCTGCAGTGGGAGGGGACTACGAGGTCTTCCTTTGCATGAACTAACTTAGTTCTTGTTGTCGAGGTGAGCAAAAAACAAATTTCTTGCTTCTTGTGGAGTATGTAATGGGCACCACACACTCAGAAAGGGAAGGATAAGTACAACGTATTTTTGTTGGGTACAATTCCCCACATCACCACTAGATGTCCTAAATCCTACTCAGTGGACCTTTAAGTTTAAGCCATTTGACCGACTTATTTGTAACATGTTATTTTACATTTATTCAAACTAAATTTGTGTTGACAAGCAGAGAATTGTACAATTCTGAAGGTGAAATTGGATTTTATGTTATCTAACTGCATAAATATTTGGGACATTTTGGCAAGGACTGCAGACTCCAGTCCGTCGCCCCCAGCCTAACCATCTTACATGAAACGTCTTACATGCAGGGCTGTTTCAAGACAGTCTGGGGGCCCCAGGCAAGAGGCACCTCGGGAGCCCCATTAGGAAGACTCCCAATGTGTCGTTGTTGCAGTGTCTAAGGGGGTTTCAAGTTGTGTCGCTGATTACCGACCAAATGTCAGCAGTCCCCGGGAGTCCCTAGAAAGCCGCTAGAAAGCAGCGTCTATAGGGGTTCCATCATTGTCACTGATATGAACCAATATCAATATGGAGAACCCCTTCCAGCCCGGAGCCCCAGGCTGAATGTCTGCTTGCAGTGGCCCTGCTTACATGATACATCCTGAACTGTGAAATTTGTGTACCCTTGAATTGCTCAGTTGTCCTCCATGCATATAGAGGACAGTGCTGGCTAGTCTGTCTGTCCAGACTGAATGAGAAGATCCCTTATCCAGTAGACAGAGCTTTGATAGTACACCATTAACTACTAAAAATGTTTTTTCCAGGAAAATCTCTCAACATAGATTCATTTGATTTGCACAAAATTGTATGCGTATCTGAGTATTTCTCTTGCACAGGATTTAGCATCTGTATGACAAAGAACTACTGTGGCGTTGCATTTAGCTGATCTTTCACAACGTGCCACCATCTAATCTTATCTGGGCTAGATCAGATTTTAGAATCCAATTAGCAGTTTCTAAATCTGTGACTTTCCATTATTGATATTTTACCAACTATCCTCTCACAAATTGTAATGACTGAATTTGTGAGTGAGGGAAAAAAAACATCCTATGGGCTTGGTAGCTATTACCATGACAGCACAATGTTCTCGTGTCAAATTAATTGACAGCTCTGCTGTTTGAAAATGAAAATGTGCACATCTGTTGGAACAAAACTGTTTAATTATGATGTAGGGCAATTCAGGACACACGCAACCAATGCAAATTCACTTTCACTTAGCCAGAGAGCAGTAAACAAAGTGAAATAAACGTATTTACTGAGCATTTAAGAGTCATACACATAAAGGTACCTCATCTTTAAATGTGTGAATGTAGTATATCCCCACTGTGTTTTCATTTCAAGTAGATCAGACATGATTAGTCTAATCAATGAAGAGAGTTTTTCATAGTGCCATACTGAAGTCAATGAAAACCCAATTTTCTGTACGACTTGTTCAAGAACAGACGCATAAGCTTCCCGGTACCTGAAATAATTGAGTTACTTTATAATGTCGGTGCGTAATGAGTCGTGCTAATGCCTTGATGATGTGACGAGCAGAAAGTATATTTTCAAAGCGGCAGGGGAAGGCGATGATGCTCTCAGGAGCTGGAGAATAAAAGACGACACTCCTCAGTCTTCGCTTTTCATACTGCTAACAAGCAACCCCACGTCTCCTAGTGACAGCTCCGAACTTGAACTGTCTTAATGTGACCTTTCATCTTGTCAAGCCTCGGCTCTTTTTTTTCTTCCTTCCGTATTGATCTCCTCTTCCATCTCTGCGCTCAAATAGGCCAGAGCGGGGTTCTAACCTCTCTAGACCTTCCCTTTTCTCTGTTGCTGTTTTTTTTTTTTTTTTGTGATGGGGTCGGGAAAGAACAATGGGAAGAGGAGCATGGAGGAAGAGTGTGAAGGCGTGCTGGAGGGAGGGCCGGGCGTGAATAAGATGCTGTCACACACACATCAGAGGTGATAAAAACGCAACATGCGTACAACTGGATAATCTGGACAATCGCCGCCACCTCAGTCCCCATTTTCCATCCTTTTAAAAGCTGCAGATTCTTTTGGCACAGTTACCCTTGATTTCCTGCTGCTTTTTGTTCTGGTTTGACCTAAAATTAGACCGAGCCAGAGAAGGGTCTTGTCTCACAGCGGCTGGACGTGCCGATTTTGTGCTCACAGTCCAACGGACTTCCTCAGGGCAAATCTTCCACCCATTCTTGAAATGCTGTGTAATTAAGGAATGAGTGTGACTTTAAGGCGGCATTTGAGAATTAGCGGCGTTCCCTCTAGTTTAGCAGTCACAAGTGTGAGTCAGAGCCAGTCACAATAAGCTCTGGAAATGCATGGGAACGGCTCGACGCAATCAAACAGGCATACAAGAGAAGGTTTTATGAGTCACGCGGTTAAAACACCTCCTCTCGCCCAAAGCAAACCCATCAAAGTCCTTCCATCATGTGCAGCCCACAACCTCCAACGGCATACATACACAAAATATCACAAATTATACTTTTTGGGGCAATAAAACTCAGCCCTAGCTCTACAGAAATCCGCACAAACATATTTTCAAAACATAAGTTCCAAAAATAATGAATATTACAAAGCTAGTTCCTCAGTAATTCCCTCACCATGACAACCACAGACAGCGAAGCACTTCTCCCTCAAGGGAGGCACAGATGAGAGATGATTTGATACAAATAAAGAAACAGAGGGAAGAAAAAAGTAGAAGAAGCGTTTATATATGTTTGCCTCGGTGGGCGTTCACTCGCACATACAAATGTTAGACATTTATATGTTTTAATGCATTTGTATGTGTGTGCGCGTTGATGCCACACGAGTGGGTAGCTTGATTTCATCCCTTTTTCCAAGGTGAAATTGGTTTGTCTTGGCTGAGGGTGTTGTATCAAATGGTTTTATGAGCGAGCGCATATCTTTCCTTATTAATCATATTAGACCTGAACACTAAAGCTGCAATATTTCCGCCTTTTTTGTATTTTGTATACAATTATCTGGATTTTTTATATAATTTAAACAACTCGCAATTTTAGTTGAATCTTTCTAATATCAAACAAAATGTCACATAAACCTACTTTACACCACCTGCCCAGCAACAAATAGCAGCCTAGAGAGCTAACAGCTAGCTCATAAAGACAGACGCATAATTAGCTGCTAAAGACCCAGATGTTTTCCTCTGGGTACATCCACACTAGTACATTTTTCATTCTGATGTCTTTCTACTTTTAGAAACTGTGTTTTCAGACCCTTAATATAATCTGAAACACTGATGACCCCGTTTTCGTTTGACTACGTTAGCATTGGTTGGGTCATATTTACCGCTATGGGCGCCTACTTTCATCACGCCTCTGTCTCATAACGCTTTTACAGACAAAAACTTGACAACCTCGACGACCAGTGAACAAGAACTTGTAGTCTATGTTGTGCTGGAGGCCAAATATTGTTCAACACTTTTGGGAAAGATCCTGTGTCCAGCGCCGTTCTATATAAACCCAACATGGAGATTGAAACTAAATGTGTTACTGTGGAAGTAACCTCGAGAGATGGTGGATACCAAAAGAGAGCTAAAAGGAAAGTGGCTAGGAACCTTATTTCAAATGGATGCTAATGTTAGCATGCATGTACAGCTATATACAGCTTTATAAAGTGATAATATTTGTAGCTTTCTGTGTTGCTCACAGAAAGATAAAACACCATAAACCTTCTTTTTACTGCCAAAAACTAAGAATCTGTAGTTTGAATGGTTTTAGTCAAATCTGTCTACATGTGTTTGCTATACTCCTTCAGTGATCTCATGGTGTTAGCTGGAGGCAAAACAGAGGGAAGCTTGAGGCAAACACTGTCACTGTCAACCGTGAAAATGTTGTCTTGCTGCATTTTGTGGTGTCAAAAGCAGAAACACTAACTTGAGATTTTATGGCATACCAGCCACTGCCAGTTGTAGACAACTTTGGTTGAACGTGATTTAAAGAAAAGATTTGAGTGAGACAATCATCAACAACTCTCTGTTTGCAGTGCACATTTGATATCAGGTAAGGTTAATATCTAATACATAATAAATAATTTTCAGCCTGGATAACCTTATAGGTTAGACTAAATTATGACTGAAATAGTTAATCATTATTTGGATCATGTATTTGATACGTGCTAATTCTAACTGCGAGCTAACACAACGGTAGTTGTATGTTTCAGGGGTGTCCAAGCATGAATTGCATTACTTACTTACTTCTTGTAATATCTTCAGTCAGTGAATATAATCCCATCAGTCAGACTCAACTTTTTAAAATAACACTCACGTCTCGGGGAGTGAGTGAATAAGTATATTCTCTAAAATATGTTTTCCTCGTCCATTCTTACCAAAACAGTCCATTGAAATATGCTAACTGCCGTTTACATGCTACAGTGTTTTACATGCTACAGTGTTTTTTTGGGGCGGAGTCCCACCCCCAAAAAACGTCACACTGTTTACAAACTGTGAAGGGGTCTATATGAGGAGTCTGTTTTCATTTTTTTGGCCACTGGTGGGCAGCATAAACAAGCTGTGAGTTCACATCACAACCACCAATCAGATCATTAAAATGAATTGGAGACACAGAAGCTATGCTTTGAAAATTATTTATTCATTTGTAAGTCAAAGACGGAATTAGCAACACATTTTAGGTAGATTTTGATTTATTCTTTTCTTGTAGTCATCCATGATGCAAAATTAACACAGTAAAATCTTAATTACATGCCTCTGACTCCATGAAAAACATAAAATAATGATGTCAGCATGTATGAAAGGAATATAAAAAGTTTTTTTTTTATTAGAAGTGATGGCTGCAGAAACACACTTGACTCCCCTGTTCTGGCCTAATGCATGTTCATGTATGACAAGCCCACACTATCTACAAATACACCCACAGCTCGACTGTAGTAGATTTCATGAGTGCCGGCAGCAGAAAGGATGCTCCCCCCTTTCTCTCCGTCACTCCCGCCTCCCTCCCTCCCATCCTCTCTCTCTCTCTCCCTCTCTCTCTCTCTCTCTCTCTCTCTTCTTTGTTTTTGCTGCTTGTGGAGCTGCGCAGCCCTCTTTTATTCAGTTTTTTGTTTTCATCTCTTGACGGGAGAAGCCTCCTCCATGCAGATTTCTTATTATTCTATTTCTTGTCTTCTCCCTCACCCTCTGTCTCGGGTCTAAACACTGAACATCTCACCCCGTCTCTCTCTTTCTTTCTCTCTGGGTCTGTATCTCCTATGCATCTTTCCACGAGTGAGAGGAACAGGGACTCTTCCTCTCCTGCTCCTCCTCCTCCTCCTCCGCCTCTACCTCCTCTGCTTCACCTCTCGTGCTCCTTTCGCATCCTAACCGAGGGATAATGTTCTATTTCCAGCTGGTGATCATGGCTGGGACGGTGCTGCTGGCTTACTACTTTGAATACACGGACACCTTCCCCGTGCACATCCAGGGCTTCTTCTGCTACGACAAGACCTTCTCCAAGCCCTACCCGGGTCCCGACGAAGCCAGCAAGATCCCCCCGGTGCTCATCTACTCGCTCGTCACGGCCGTCCCCACGCTCACGGTAAGAGAAAAGCGCTTCTGCACACGGGCAAGAAGTTGTCAAAGTTGCGGTGGCGTGTCGGATTTGTCCTCTTTATTTGCTTTCACGTGTTACGAAAGTGTTTGTGGAGTCTTGCGATGAATCATCTCTGGTGTGTGTGTGTGTGTGTTTGCCGCACCGCTGAGATCTGAGAGAGCAGATTGAGCAAGCTGCATGGAAGTAACCCCCCTCCATCCATCCATGACAGGCAGGTGCATGTGCGTGCATGAAGCGAGAGGGGAAACCGGGAGATGAATCAGCGCGGACGACGCGAAGATGTAATGGGAACAGGCAGACAGGTCATTAGAGGAAGAAAGAGGCAGAAACAGCGAGACGAAGCAAAGAGAACGAAAGTTGGGAGTCGAGGGCGGATCAAAAATGGCAGGAAACAGATGCCATCTGATTAGAGAAACCCGAGATGATAGGTGAGAAAAAAGACCAAATGAAAGCAGAGGACGGTGATTTGTTTTTTTGTTTTTTTTTGTGTGGAGGTAGTTGTGTTTGTGTTTTTTGGATGGATATGAGCTCACGTGTTCGTGAAGTGAGCTGTTGAGCCTCAAATGAGATGGAGGGCAGTGAGCCTGAAACACCTGGCGCTGAGCACAGACCTGAGCAGCTTACATCCCCGGCATACCCCTCGAGAGAAAAAAAAAAAACAAAAAAAACAAAAGAGAGGACACCACGAATACCAGCCAGCATCCACAATACAAAAGCACTCACATTACCCCAGTGGATTACAAGCACGCACAAAGCCGCAGTTAACGCAAAGACAAGAATACGCTACAACCTGGGCACGCACGCACAACAGCAGTTGATGGCGCCACTGTGTGCAGTTTGCCACAAAAAAAAAAAAAAAAAAATCCACACCAGACCAAACAATATGTACAAGCAATTTAATAGATGCACAAAGGGCTAATTAGCTTAAGTTGATATATCTCATTCTGCATAATTGGTTCTGGAAAATTAATAGTGATGGGAGAGGGTTTTAGAAAATTAAAGTTTTCCTATTTCCCTCTTTATGGGATGGAGTGTAGTTTTGTTTTTGGTTTTTTTTGACCGCCCTCTAGTGGCACTAGTGATTATGACGGGAACAAAAGAGGCTTCTTGAAAAGCAGTTTTGAAGCGGCAGTTAGTGGCAGTTGCCATCTTTGTACTGTCTGACTCCTACTAACTGTGAAGAAAAAACTTACTGTTCAGAGTCTCTTTGACCTAGTATTGTCTAATTAATCAACGGTTTAATTCTTTTGCATTAATTTGACGCTGTAGCTATGGTGACAGCCATAGTCTGACGTGCACCTCCCCAGAAATGTAACCCCTCCATGCTTCACCATTTGAGTAATTTTCAATTTGATTGTTTTGGATCAATTAAAATAGGATGCACCGAAGAAAGATTGACTGAGGAGGTTTGGAGTTACTTGAATTTGTGCGACTTAAATTTCAACTAAATTCTGGCGGAAGTTTGAGCGCACAAGTATAAACACCTGGCACTGCCGTTGGTTACGTGCGTAGGTTACGCAGTCTAAATCCAAAAATATGAACGCTAAAGTGACCAGTCACCAGACCAGGTTGCTAGCTTGTCTGGTGACTGGTCACTTCAGCGTTCATATTTTTGTACAGCCTCAGAGTTTAACCCTTTGTTGTCACAGTGAGGCACCCAAATAGTGTGTCTATATCAGCCAGTTAGTCAGGAGGTTGGGGCCGTTAGATGGTTCAACAAAACACTAGAATCTAACACAGAAAACCACCTTTCATTTGACTATTATCAGCAGTTGTTGTGAATTTGGATCTGAGCTAAATAAGTGGTAAACACAACAACAAAGCCCTCATATTAAAGATTCACCAATTTTACCCATATTGTATTATTCCTAATCTAACCTAACCAAACTATAACCAAGCTATAACCATAGTATTGTCACCCAGAAATTAGCAGTGATTTATATTTTTTTCTTGGAGGAAACTGTTGTGTATTTGATGGGCTCGTTGGTTATTTTTGCATCTCTATCTTTGAGGAAGAAGTCATTCAGGAGCAATTTCTTCACTTTGTTACTGATACATTGCAGTCTAATCTGATAGCACCAAGCTCCACTCACTAATCCCAAACAAGCAGACCTTTAAATTTGCCCTAACAGACGTTAAATTACTTTGGATGTCGAACTGGGTCAGAGCGCATTACTTACACCAGCTAGTCTGCCCTAACCTGTGCTGACAGAGGTCTTGGTATGTGTAACAAGCAGCAAAGTAAATCACAGCAGTAATTCCCTGCGATAGAGCCTGTCTGGTGCAAATGCACTTTGCCATTTGCTGGTGGTTCCAGTGGAGATTTATTTCTTTTTGCGAACTGCAGCAGCAAATCTGTGCCTTGTGTTTTGTGATAAAGTGGCTGCACAGCATAAAAGCCAAGCCATCTTTAAAAAAAGAAAGAAAGAAAGACAGAATTTTGACCTTTCAGAACCTCGTTCAGTAAGAGGCTCGGGTCTATCCTAACATTTTGTGCCAAGCGACATGAGTGTTTGTATTGTATTTTTATTTAAGAACAATTACTCTTGCAGACTGATATTATAAACGAGACCTTGTCTGGCTGAGTCACCGAAGGTAATCACACACCGGTGTATCGGGATCGGCGTCAGAGTCCTTTGAGCCCAACAGAGGGCAGTCTAGCTCTCAGTCAGCTCCCAGTAGGGTGCCTACATTTAATTAAAATCATCAATCACCTTCTGAAAGTTTCAGCATAAAGAGCAAACCCTCCACTTAGAAGAGAAGCATATAGAGAATGGGCCACCTTATTTCCCATCATATCCCATCTCAGTGTGCTAGTCACATTTACCATTGAGTTTCCATAAGCAATGACTCATTGCTACGACCATTTATTTTAATACAAGTTAAAGATACAAGCAGATACAAATTTATTTGTAGCTGAAGGCGCCCAGTACAACAGTCCTGCAAAATACCCTAGATGAGGTAGTTTAATGGGCGCCAAAATCCCACATATGGAGGTGGTTCAGTTTGTCAAGTCTGGTCAGTTTTATGTATAGAGACCAAACATTGAAATTCGCAGCAAATGCAATATATCTTTATCTAATGATACATATAATTAATGTGAAAACTATAGCAGAATACTGAGAGTTGCCTGTTTGCTAATCATTCCTGATAAAAATGGACCTAATTCTTGGAAACATACACCCAAGCTTTCAGAGCTGAAAAGATAAAGCATAAAGATTTGTAGCACTTTAGCTAGCTAGCTAATTAAGCTAACATTAGCACTATGAGTTGATCAAAAAAAAAGTCTCTGGCTGACTTTAAAATGTTTTCAAACAAAGAGTATTTTTTAAAGAAGAAGAAGGACAGTCAAAACAGGCAAAATATATGCAACATAATAATTCATTTATTTAGAGAAGCAAACCAGCGACTTTTGATATTTCTGGTAGCTCGCTGCCAGATTTTATCCCAAGGCAACTGCTGCATCTGCAACAACGTTGAAAATTCATTGGTTCATTTTAAGGGCATCTTGAAAGTTTGCCTAATGGAGCTTGTAATCCAGTTAAGCCTAGGATGAATTAACTTATCTAGCAAAGATTCGGTCTGACAGTGAGTGTGCAAGTGTGTGTTCATTTTGCGAAATCCTTCCTTTGATCACTTTTATTTTTTTTCTTTCTCTCGCTCTGTTGCCTTTCCATTCTCCATAACCCAGAGCCCATTTCTCATCCGACTACGTCTCATCCACATTGACCTTTTTTGCCTTCATGTTCCGTTCATTACCATCGCTCTCCTCCTTGTGTAACTTAAACGTCTCTGTTTCGTCTTTTCCTTTATTCGGAAAAGTTCCTCTTTTCAACGCGCTTTCCTGGGTTCTCCGAGGTTGTATGTAACAGTTCCTTGCCCTTTTCTGGTTCCTCCTCACACCTATTTTCTCTAACCTGCCAATTAACAAGTTGTCACCTTTGAGCCGATGAGTCTTGTCACCTTGTTTACTTAACAATCTGTGGCTGGAGTGATAATGATATATATCCCAAAGGAAAGAAATAATGAATTCCTCGTTTCTCCGACCCAAGTCAAATGGAGGTAAAGGAAACATATATAGCTTTATAAGTAATAATAAAAAATAAAAAAAACGCCACCTTACAGCTCTTTTCTGTTCTGATTCATCCCTTTTGAATTCAAAGTGAGGTTCAACATCCATGTTTCTATTTTTAAGATGCTCAGCTTAGGCAGGCCACAGATGCTCCATCTATTATTACGTTGCAGCATTCCAACATGTACCTGCACTCACCTTTTCTTATTTATACATTTGACTAAAAATAAAGTGATTCTAACAGGACACCCGTTACAAAGGGTTTGCACGTTGCAATAAACATCTTCTAAATCTTTAATAAATCAGCCACTACTAGATGTGTGGACCTATGTTTTGAAAAAGATTCATGTTGGAGTTGACAGTGACTTTTGACTTCATTTGAACTTGGTCCTTTCTACTTGAAAGTAATTGATACCTTCCAACAAGGTGGATGCTACATACACCGATCAGCCACATCAATAAAACCACTGACAGGAAAAGTGAATAACAACGACCATCTTGTGACAATCAGTGTTCTGCTGGGAAACGTTTGGATCTGGCATTAGTTGTGATATTACTTAGACATGTAGCACCCACCTAGACCAGACCAATCACACAATCAATCCCCTACCTCATGGCAATGACACTCCTTGATGGCAGCAGCCATCGCCAGCAGGATGCAACCACAAAAACTGTTTAGGAACAAAAACATGAAGGTGTTGACCTGACCTCCAGATTCACTAGATCCCAAACTGATCAAGTATCTGTGGGACTCCTCCCGACCCACTGGTGAAATTACTGCTGTTACTTAATAGCTGTGGTGTAGTGGTGTAGTGATGTGGAATTGGTTCAACTAGTCATTAGCAAATTCAATTACAAAATGTTGTGTTAATTCATTGTAATTCTACATAGTGTAGCATTTGCTTAACACACTTTGATTAGATTTAAACTTGGATTATGTTGTTATGATTGATCGCATATTATATTTCAGATTTAAACTACCATGGTTTGGGAGGACCAGGTTGCCATTAATAGATTAAGTACAACATTTCATTTTTTAGAGTGTATTTGTAGTCAGTAATTTACCAAGACAATCCCGTCCAGTTGGCCTCATATTGCCAAAGTGCACTCAGCCTTGTGAATACTGACAGTTTTTCAGAGGTGTCCTGTCGACGACCTCTCCCCCTCAGCTGTGATGTCAGTGGACTGGCATTAAACTACTCTATGCCTCACCCGCACGAACCATGACCTCACACCAGCCCTAAAAGAAAACTCTCACATTCACGCACAGTTGCACAGACCAGATCAATGGTTTCTCATCAGTCACTCTGTTTTCTTTTAGTTCTTTGGTCTTCCCAACCGGCCGTCTTTACCTTATTTCATGTCCACAACGCAGTCGTTGACTGTATGTTGCTAACCTTGGTTAATGACAGCAGATGGCAGGGTGGGCTCCGTTATAGAGGTGGTGGCTGTGACACCGGCTGCCATTGGGAGCATATGTGTCCGGGTGAAAGCTTTCTGGCTTCTGCCCCTTCGACTTCTGTTGCTGATCCTACCACGGCGAGGGCAGGGCAGGGCAATGATGAGAAAATATAATACAAGAGGAGGTGATGTTATTGAGTGTGTTAAAGAAAATCAGTGCAAAAAAAAAATCTCTGTTCATGGAAAGAAGAGGTTTGTGTTGTTTTCTTGGCTGCACATTAAAGGGGCTCTATCTGTTCTATCTAAGCATGGTGCCGATATCCATACAGAAGGATAATTTGCCACAGTCTGCACAGTTCCCACTCTGCCTGGAACACAGTAACTGCGTTCATCTAACTGCTCACGATGGTAATCACCCAACCCAAGCCAGCAGAGGATTGCAAACCATTTTGACACTCATATCACCTCCAATCTCCCTGTCCCTGCTGCCACCTTCTCTTTTCTCTGTTACCTCAACCAGTTCCTCTCTCTCACCTGGGTATTGCATCAACCTGATTGGCAAAGCAGCAAATGGTGCGACCGGGATAGAGTTTATGCCGTCCTCCTGCCTAACTAGTGGTTTCGGCAGGAGTCACTCCATTCCTGTGAAATGAGATTAGACCGAGCAGCGGCTGTCATTTCTGCTGCTTAGCTTTGATCCGCTTCTGACTCATGCACAGAGGAGAGACACCTCAGGGGTCCTGGGAGTCTGGTGGACTGCCATGCATCACTCAGCACCTCAGAGATCTCTGACAAACGCCAAAGCCCCAATCTGCATTCGCAACAGGGGTGCATCTCCAGCTCTATTCTTACTTCTTACCGCGGGGACACTGGTCCAAATCGGCGTCTTTCTGTGACACTGTGAGTGTTTCGGCCTAGAAAATGATCAGGCCAAGATGAAAGGCAGCAAAGCAGGAGGAGGCAGAAGCTCTGGAAGGAATCAAAGTGATGAAACAGATGAATAAATGGGTGTAAAGGTTGTTCGGTTGAACTCTCTTGTCTTGGATTGAAGGGTTTACCCCTGGAGGATACTGTATGTACCTAGTTTCCAAGAACATTTTTCTGTTTCTTCTGAATTAAATATAAAGTTAAACACAAACCTACTGATGATTGATCATAAAAAATGAAATTGTTGTTTCAGAGCATATTTTGCCGAACCCTAGGTCTAACCCTAACCCTAACCCTAGGACTAACCCTAACCGATTTTATCATCTTGTTTATGTTGTTGTTGCCTAAGAGCTTGTTTTTTTCTACAACAGGGATACATTGTTCAATATGTTTTTTTAATGATTTGGAGATTGCATGTCTGATTACACCAGGAGTCCAACAACCGGTTGTTTTTCTATCTCCATGTTTTTGTTCCCCCCGGATACTCATCTTATCCCATTTGGGGCAACTGTGCTCAGAAAGAATTGATTTTTTCCAACCAGAAAGATCAGATAAAACGTGCTCACCAGGCATAGACACACTAAACTCTTGTCCAAATATGAGTCTGTGAATTTGATTTGAACCGAAAATAATACCTGTACACACTCTTGGATAGTCCTAAAACCAATCAGAGATGTTTTGTTGTAAATAAATTCAACTCCACGGCACTTAAATGACGCACATGACTGTGTTGCTCCTCTGTCCACCGCCTCATTGGTGGAGAGATTTCAGATCTTTCACCCTTCTCAATCTTTTTTGTAAATCAGACCTGCCTGCTCTGATTAAGTTGGACACATAAAACGTTACTTGTTATTCTGATTTGGATTATTATTGGAATACTAATGCCCAGATTGATGTTACAAATGAGATCTTTGGGGAAAGGTAATTACAGAGCATTAACTTCTTGAATGGCTTTCTGAATGGTAATGAAGTTTCATCTATGATGTATATCAGATTTCCAGTATTACCTGGTTTATCCCTAACCATACAGGATAAAATAAAATAAAATAAAATAAAAAAGTCCAAGAAACGTCTGCTCAAGCGTGGTTAGCTGGCATCTATCTTACCTCAACTCTGTGACCCAAACATCACACAATGGTCCATTGTAAATAAATAATGTACAATTCTTCAGAGAGAGAGAGAGAGAGAGTATAAACAGCTATACATCCCATTGATGGTTATTTTTAGAGGATGTAACAGAGCTCGGGGAAGGGGGGCTTTGGCGTAAAATCGAACTGGATAAAAACATAAGGAAAAAGACAAAGAATATATATATATATATATATATATATATATATATATATAGATAGATATAATATATAAAATATATAATATATATATATATATATATATATATATATATATATATATATAGATAGATATATATATATAACCTACTTTTCCTGCCAGTGTGGAAAACAATCGAAGGTAAAGGAGGAACATGAAAGACTGAATGGGAAGAGGGGGGGTTGCTGCTAAATGGTGATAAAGAGATGAGATGCCGCAAATAAATGTTTGGATATCTGGGCAGATTCTCAGCAGACTAACAATGGCTACATGTGCTCGATTGAAGGGCTTCGCTGTGGATGTGCATGAGTGGGTGGGCAATTTTTTGTAGCTGCTGCTCTGTGTATTCAATTGTGTTGTTCATTATCAAGTTTAAGTCCATTCATCCGGGAAAAAAAGATCACCTTTTCACCTCAATCATCTTTCCCTTTCATGTCATATCCTTAATAAACTTCTGCGTCTTATTGGACACGTCCTGGCTCCACTCTTTTTCGCTGTTTATTGTCAAAACCCCGCTGAGAACCACATGCGAGTAAAGGTGGGGCTGATCCTGATGCACTCAGACAAGTGCAGTGTCTTTCGTCTCATCCATTAGCCCAAACCTCATGTATACAATGCATCGCGGAGATTGAGTTCGCCCTAGATGATGAGAGATAATGGGATGCCAGTGACAGCTAGGCATCTCTTCGTACTTCACACATGAGTACGTTTCCCAATCTTGTCAGAGGCATTAGTTCTTATGGCTGCAGAGTTGCGCTTCACTGAAGTGGATCTCCAATGGGTCTGTGCAGAACAAGAGCTGCATGCCTTCGTTAGATTAGACTCAGAGAAAGACTGAAAATGTTTTTTGATTAATAATTTACAAATGATTGATTGCATTTCTTGCCATTTGGAGTTTATCCACACTCGATTGTTGAAGAACTTTACGCAGAAGCTACGGACTTTTATTACAGGAAGAATTATCTAAAACTTTTAACAACAAAACTCTTAAAGGTCTTGAGCCAAACCTCTCAAATACGGGTCACCAACAGGTCAGCTCGGTGTAAAGACCAAACATGAGAAGAAGCAGCACTTCATAAGTAATAAAATCGACTTCCATCACCTCTAAAGCTCACTAATTAACACATTAGACTACATGTTGTTTGCTTTATTTATAGGCGTACCTAAATTATCCCGCTTGTTGCATGGCAACGTCTCAGCAAAAACAGTACTCATTGAAGATGAGCACACAAATAGTTCATGTCAAATATAAAGCATCTGAATGAGAGGGAAAAAAATCTACACACTAATTCTGACAGTGGCAGACACACGATGAACTAGTTTTGGCTGAATGGCGAGCAAATGCACCACTCCTCTCTGTTGCATCAAATTAAAATTCAGTTTTAATAGTAAAAACAATCCCATTCAGATTTTTTTGTTACATCTGGTTTTATGAAAATGTCGAATGCTACGGATAATGTGACATACACATGGGAAGCTGTGTAGATAAAATCTAAGGTCTAGCACCTCTAGCAAATGTTCAGCAGTCTAATGGCTAGGGCTAGGATGAAATCACTGGGAATAAGTAAAATAAGTTACAGTAAAGATCTTCTGCCTCAGATCTGTTCAAATATTTTCTAGACTAAAGTGAATCTTTCATCAAAACGCTGGCTTAAAGAAGATGGAAGCATGCTGGTGACGTCAGCTGGGGAAGGCTTTCGTGACTTTCTTGAGAGTAGTCAAAGACCCTTAGAACTTATTTCTTGATTTCTTTCGTAAGGGGCGTAGACAAAGAAAGAGAGTAGCAGGGATTTGGCGACAAGAGACCATGATTGTCAATGTGATTCAGCGAGTTATAGCGGTGACAGGCAAACTTTGAGGCAACGGCCGAGATCCTGTCATCACGAAAAAGCTGTCCAAGCCCTCGTGGTGCTTTCAGAATCCTAGGGCGTCAAAATGACCAGATCTGGCTCTGGATGCCAGCACAAATTCTCCTGAGGAGGAAAAAAACCGTCCACATCTTTTGGTTCCTATCACCAAATAGCCAGCTCTGTCTGTGCTTTAGTAATATCTCTATGTGCTACTTGCTTCACTTGGAAACATTTGGAGCACACAAGAAGGTTATTGTGCAAAAAGAGCGACTACAAGCAGTTTGGTAATTTGGAATCAACTCACACGCTGACGAGCCTTTAGTGTTAGCGAGGGCTTTGCAAATGATGCCAGTCAAATCTAATCAAACCACACCAGGCATTTACACACTGGATATTCTGGTTTTTAAATTCCTCATAAATGAACTGTAAGGTTTTCCCCCTAAACTGAGCTTTGATTGCTGCATATTTGCTCATGCAAATTTTTAAATCGTGTTTTCAGGGGCTCCACTCTAAGACTTTCCACATTAAGTCAAACATAAACTTAGAATTGACGATAAAAACTTTATCAAAACTCTCAGTGCTTCTTGCAGAAATTGTTGTTTTTTTTTATTTATTTACCTGCTCAAGGCCTAGAATAAATTACATTTGCAACTGTCTTTCCTCTCCATATGTTTTTTTTTTTTACCACCTCATTTTATCGCTAACACAGACTGAACAGTGTCTAATGCTATTTGCGGACGGGAATCGAGAATATTAATGAAAGCAATCTGCATCCTTAGACGCAGGCTGATTCCGAGATGCCCGATTTGTTCCCTCGCAGCTTTATTGACATCATTCCACATGACGTGCCTGTTTGTCTCCTGCATCCTCAATCTAATCCCCAAGTGAGGGAAACACACGGTAATTAAATCTTACGCATTCACCGTAACTTATAAAGCAGCTTGTGGTGAATGTGCGTACATCCTGCAAATTTCCTCAGCTTTCTGAATATTGTGCATATTCGGGTTTAGTTATAAAATTACTTTTGGAAATGTAAATATAAACCACATTTATCCAAAAATGTTCCTCTAACATTACTCACGTCCTGCTCCACAATCCTCTACATTCATCTCAGAATAAAACATCCCAGCTTATCACTTCCTAATAGTATTCATAAAAAGCCCCGCTCGCATTTGACTAATACCCAGTGACACAAATCGAGATCTTATTACTTAAACACACACACACACACACACACAGAGCAGGATCCTCCGACTGCCTTGCACGGACAAAAAAAAAAAAAAAAATCGTGAACGCTCAGAGACTTAATCATGTCTGCATTAATGTTTCATCCCTTTACTCCTCTCCTCTTGTTCTGCTTCTGAATGATGCATCTGAGTGTGCATGTAATACTCGCTGGCTTGTTGTATAGATTCGATGGGCAGTTTCATTTCAAGGCATTATAATCCTGTTGTCTCTAAACTGCATTGACGGCCTCGTCATAGTGAACCGTGACTCCTTGAAGGAGCAGGGGCCCGTTCCACAGACACGATGCGGGAGTGTTGGTTGAAATAACGCAACACACGATTCACACGGACGCAACCCACACGTGGAGACGTCATTCCCGTGACCCCATTAACTTTTTCCTTTCAGTATATCTGAACCTCATTTTTCCTTATCCTCAAAACAATGACAACCTTTCCTTTACTCTGTCACATTCAAAGTCACTTAAATCCCCTTTCTTCTACGTTCTGATGCTCTGTTTGAACTTCAGCAAGTTGTCTACATGCCTAAATGCATAGAACTGCAGCCATGTGATTGGCTGATTAGCTGGTTAACAAGCAGCTGTACCTAATCAATTGGCAAGCAAGCTTACACTGCGGTGGAATCAACCTTGGTAAAAAGATAATCCTTTTCCAACCCAAGTTTGGTCCTTGGGCCTCAGATTGGGCAGCCAGGGGCTACAGGGTCGTCCACACCAGAACGGAAGAGTTTACCACGAGAAGAGATAGTGGTACGAGAAATTATTAATTAAAAAAACATATTGCTATCGTACAAGAAAATACAATGAGATCAAGAGTGCTACGTCTATATAAGCATTGTCAGCCCAGACCTCCTCTCGTCTCGATTTCGCTGGTTGAACAAATCGTGAAATCAGCCTGAAACTGCTGAGTCCAGTGTGCATAACTGACTGTGTAAAGCGTCCTATCATGGATACACAGATTACGCCCTCTCTGCGAATGCTTAATGGGGTAGTGGTACAACTCTGCTTCCAAAAAGGCTTGCCGCCCACTCCTTTCCAGCTTTGTCCTTGGTAAAATGTTCAAGAGCCCTTGTCCCTCTTGAACCCCCTTTGTCTGCCAGTGACAGCCCACTCTTATCTCGCGTATCGTGCTGTACGTAGGCTCTGCAGACATGCGGTCCCCATGGAAACAGCCACTATGTTTTCCTTTTAATTGCCCCCAACATTCCTGATTTAAAGCTTCCGATTAACCCCCTTCAGTTTGATTTCATGCTCATATTAGCGTTTTGAGGGTTGCCATGGGACACCCAGTAGGGTTTGGTCTCGCTAATGGAAGAAATCACTCGGCTGGGCATGCACTTCACAGCACTGCCGCATGCAATTAGCTCCTTTGACTTGGCTGGACACTCTTGGAAAAGCTTGTAAGCTCGGGACTTGGCTGAAACCGATCGTTCTCCTCATCTCTCGCCTTTCTGTCTCCCTCTGCATCGCTAGTTCTTTCGGTTTAGTCAGCAGCGCTTCAGACTTTTGCCGCTGTGAGGCACAAGTGTGGAAAACAGAAGGGTGGTTGATGTGTCTGTGTGTCAGGATTATTTAAGATGAATCTTATCTTTGTCATGGATAGCTGTTCACAGACGGCGCTGGAGCTTTTAGCGTGTGCTAGTGTTTTTGAGTGCTGCAGGCTCTCATACAGATGAGTCTCACAGTTGCAGCCCATTAAGGATCATCAGTCTGGAGAGGCACCGCTGTTCAGACTCGCAGGGAACAAATTGAAACACAGTCACCTGACCAGAGTCTGAGCCTGATGCTCATCACGCAGCCAGCAGTGAAACTGTGGGCGCTCTGCAACTGCCATTTCTGATAACAGACGCTTTCACGCTGTAGTGTGTTTGCATCTGTGACAATTAATGAAGGTTGTTCATTTGGTGTTTTTTTGCACAGTGTGTTCTGACCAAATGATCCTCTATTTAGAGGCATGTACATAAATATCTGACATTAGCAAACTAGACTAAGAGTCAAATGCTGCCTTCAAATAGAACTCACAAGATTATGGTTATGCAATGGGAAATCATGTACACAAAACTCTTGGCGTGCAAGTGGTAACTAACTGTAAGTAACTAACAGTTTAAGGCTAACAGTTTATCAAGCAGTCCATGACGTACCTTAGCCTAGGAAATGCAAAGACTGGTCAGGCTGTTGGGAATATCGACATTTTCCTCAGACATACTGTACAATCACAAAGGAAATAGGATTAAATTGCTGCATATATATATGCTGTATGTATACCGACAAAACCATGAGGTTGTGAATATTGTAAAACAAGGCTCCCTAACCCTAATGGCACATTTAGAAAGTAATATATACTATGGTCACCATCTTTGTTTAGCATTTTAGCATGGTAACATTTGCTTGGTCCTAAACCAAACTACCAGATGAATAGAAATTACTTTTCCTCCATTTTAGCTTGAATGGATTAGCTGTTAGCTAGTTCATTCACACCTACAGGAGACTTGCACCTGACCACCAGATTAATTCGACCTATAGTCATTGGAATTAAATTCTTGACCCATTTTGAACAGTTCATGTACCTTCCAAAAATATTGTGACAATTTTTTCAAACAGGAGAAAATTAGTTTCAAGCAGCGGCATGTTCTCGTAAGAGCTGACAAAAAAAAAGAAAAGAAAAAAACTAATATGAATGAAATAACACTGCTAAAATGTTACTGAATGTGTGCTTCTGATTTTCTACTTATTTCAAATTATTTCAATCCCGCACACATTATCTTAGCATGGCAAAGCATTACTAGTTAGCTAATGTCAGCTAACAACCACAAATATCCGACCTAACAATTTTTGGCTATACGAATAAATTCTGTTCTGTTCTTCTATCTTTCATTTATCCACACAGTATTCACAACACTTAGGAAACAGGAAGTATGTTTGTTTTTTATAACATTAGCGCAGCTTTCATTTGAGCATCTTTGATTAAAACACAGAATGTGAAGCTGCCTCACTGGCTGATTTGTTGTGTCTCACCAACAGTGACCCTCAATATTGCGCTGACCATTTTCCACCAACCGCTCTGTTTTCCCAGATTCTCGTTGGAGAGTTGTGTGCCTTCTTCACCAAGGCAGAGGGAACCCAAGAGAAAACCATTGTCACTGCAGACTGCTGCTACTTCAACCCCCTGCTGAGACGCATAATACGCTTCCTAGGTAAGCCAGGCGTTTTGTACTACACAGGCCCTCTGCTCTTTATAGGCCTGTGAAATGTCACTTTTATAGCCGGTATGTGCGACTTTGCCGGTGAAGAGCGGCAAAGCGGCGAGAACAAAAAAAGATCAAAACCCGATGAGAGAAGAGGTTCAATTGTCGAAACGTGACCTGCTACACCTCAGTTTGTCAACCAGAGCTCGTGCATGTAACTGTTAATTGGATGATAAAACGTGGTGAAATCTTTGAGGCAGAATGTTCACGATCCTAGCAGGAGGACGCTCATGAATATTAAACAGCATCTTGAGCTGAATCAGCTGAGGTGAAGGATTCTGTTGCAATTTCACACCTCAGCTGATAATAATGTGCCGGGGCTATTTTAAGGAGGAAAAACATATTATCAGACGTTTTATCTCAAAGTGTTTTGATCTCACTCTCAGATAACTATCTAATGCTTTTCTTTTTTTTCTGCCTGTTTGTAAAAGTATGCCGTTTCTTTATCACGTTTTCCACCAACTTTCCCGCTTCCCTGTCAAAACTCTTCCTCAAACCTGTCTCCTACCCCAGGGGTCTATGCCTTTGGCCTGTTCACCACCAGCATTTTCGCCAACGCCGGGCAGGTGGTGACAGGAAACCAGACGCCTCACTTCCTGTCGGCCTGTCGACCCAACTACACCGCGCTGGGCTGCCAGTCCACCATGCAGTACATCACAGAGCGCCGCGCCTGTACGGGCAACCCGCTGATCGTCATGTCCGCTCGCAAATCCTTCCCGTCGAAGGACGCAGCGCTCAGCGTCTACTCTGCGGTGTACACAGTGGTAGGTCACAGCATGCTGGAGGTGACACAGCTTTTTTCAGTTTTGACCACGTTCTGCAAGCAGTTGGGAACTTTTCTCTTCACTCTTACCATGTTCTCACCAGAGAAGATTTTCTGACAGAAATCCTGATACCTCATCTGACTTCCTAAAGCCTTTCTGCCAGAAAGCTTTCCTGCCCTGAGCACTGAAGGCAAGGGCTCAAAACTGATCTAAGAACCAATCATCCCACATTTCTGTAAACTTGTCCTTTTCTATCTGACTAGACTCATGGAGTATTGGCTAATTTTGAAGCACAAGCCTCTAAATCAAATGCACTTTTGTCTGTGTTGTACTTTCACCAACTGTAAAATAGGGAAGTCCTACCCGTTCTGGTGGATCCATCATGGGACCAGATTTCAGGAAAAATTGACCAGCGTTTTTTTAACCTTGATAAACTGCACATATGATCTGACGTTGACTATATTTTTTCAGAATTCAAGTCCCACGATGTCCACCTGAAGGGCCGGGGTGTTTCCTTTATGGCAATAGTGTCAAACTCATTTTAGTTTGGGGGCCACATGCGGCACAATTTGATCTCAACCGGGCCGGATCAGTAACGTAAAAGAAAAATAGCCTATAAGTAACAACAACTCCAGGCTTTTTCCATTTGTTTTCTCCAAATAAATTAGGAGAATGTCTACATTTAGTAAACTATCCTTTAAAAAAAGAATATTTTAAAGAAAAATATTAACATTTTGGCCACATTTGTCAGTGGACAAATTGGAGATAGCAGTTATTTTTAATTGAAAAAATGCAGTTTTCTATGTAATTTTTTTCACTTTGCAAATTCATGCTGCAGCCAAATTAGCCGCTCTGGGGGACCACTTTTAGCCCACGGACCGTGTGTTTGACACCTGCTCTTTATGGCCTATTCTATGTTCAGTCTGAACCCATCTTAAAATAAAGATGCATTGTGACCCTGACAGCTTACTGCTTGCATGCTCTTTGTGGTTTCCTCTGTTTGTTGCACTGGCTGTGGCTTCCTGCAGATGTACGTGACACTGGTGTTTAGGACCAAAGGCACGCGGCTCACCAAGCCCACCATCAGCCTCACCTTGCTCTGCCTGGCCATGCTGGTCGGCGTGATCAGGGTGGCCGAGTACCGCAACCACTGGTCCGACGTCCTGGCTGGATTCTTCACCGGGGGAGCCATCGCCGTGTTTTTGGTGAGATGAGAAATCTGAAAGGAAATCACATTTATTTTTCATGTCCACACTTGGAAAATAATCTGCATATGGAAGGAAATGTATTGGTGAGAACTGGATACTTGACTCATGCTATGATTTAAGCGATGCTTAATTTTTTTTGATCGCTTCTTCAAACCTCTCTCTTTTAACGATAAGTAAAGAAAGTTGGTAATTGGCCATTTTCTGAGCAGTGCTCATTTACCCCCATGGCACTTTTTACAATGATGCTTGGCGTTCAAGTGGTAACATGAGTCATAACTTGTGAAAGCACGACGGCAAGGAGCGTGGCCTGATCTGTAAAGTTAGTCAGTCTCGCCCTGAGTTCAGACCGAGCGACAAAAGCTACGACGCGCTTATGGCGTCGCCTTGTTGTCATGAAATGCTGCTGAAGCGCTTCTTGATATTGTCGATGACATCGCTGGGTTTTAAAAACTTAAGTAACGCATCAGGGCTTCATATCAGCTGCTTTCATTGGAAATGTTTTAAAGCAGGTTGCTCTATTCCCACTAGCGTTAGCGTAGCCTTAGCATTCGAATGTAACTCAACGTTGGGAAGGAAAAGCTGCCCTTTAAGAGCTCATATGTGGAGTGGAGCTGGGCGTATCAATCTTAATACCAAGGCCAGTATCGGTATCGGATCGATACTAGCGTGATGGAACCGATACTTTTGTCACAGTTTCTTTTCTATACATCCAACGAATTACTCCTCAAGAGTTGTTGTGAGCAATTTTTATATTTATTATTAGTTTGTTATGGTTTAAATCACAAAGATCGTGACATTTCGTATCGGAAAAAAAAAAAGTATCGGCGATACTAGCCCTGAATTTACAAAATTCCCAGTATGAGGAACATCTTCTTGACGATCACACAAAAGGTATGAGGTAATTTAAGAGGTAATAAATGAACCTGGTGTAGGTAGATAGGTAGCTAGTAATCCAGGCATGCTAATGTTTGCAGCTCACATTAGAGCAGATACTTACATATTTTTTATCATGACTTGCAACTTCCTTCAAATTCTGAGTTACAGCCCGCTCTTTTTAAAAGTACGATTCAGAGAAAAAGCTGCAGGTTCCAATCTCCTGATCTTCTTCTATTCTTTCCTCCCGGTCTGTCTCCAGGTGGCTTGTGTGATAAACAACTTCCAGCAGCTGCAGCCCACTCCTCCTCCACCGCGACCCCAGCGCCCCGAGTCGGTCCTGGGCATGCCGATGGTGACGCTGCCCTGTGTGGAGAGTCCACTCGAAAAGTTAAGTGGCCCTCAGGTAAGGGGCGAGGGTGGGTGTGAGGCACGACCGTGCTCCCCAAAGGACCGAGATACACACCCCTTGTCTCTTAACTGAATCCTCCTCTTGTTCCTCCTCCTCCCCTTCCCGAAAAAAGAAATAAAATCGCCAAACGTGCATGATCCGAGCCCCACGTGAACCCCATGTCCCAGCAAACACACCCAAGTGAATCCTTTAAATCTCTGGGCACCAAAGCCTGCTTGTAGCCTGATAAGAACGCAGGTGAGATTTGTTGCAGTGGTGTGAAATGAGTAATAGTCTAGTGTTTGCCTCCCAAAGAGGCTCTACCTCTCTGCAGAAGTCTGCAGTGTTACACATTCTCTTGTTATCAGGGATGTAGAGTGTCACTTGTAGCTTTGACTCTGAGTCAGACTGACACTGCTGAGATGCAATATACCAGCGGTTTTCAAAGTGTGAGGCGCGCCTCCCCTGGGGGGCGCCAGAGGAGAAAAAATAAACCTGAAAAAAAAAAATAAATAAATAAAACGGTTAGCTAACTACAGTGTATGCGAGGGGCAAAATGGATCGATTTTTAGTATGGTAAATCAAGTGAAAGTGAGAGAGGACACAGTCTGGGGCGAGCACAAAATGGAGGAAGTTTGACTCTGATTATTTATTGGTCCTGACAATGGATGGCGATTGTGGAGCATGTGCACACGCGTTGTCTAGTTAAACTCCGATTAAGGCGTATACATGCCGGAGAAATCAATTTCCAATTGCATTATTTGTCTTAGTTGGATAAGGAGAACTCTGATATTAGCCAGAGTAACGCATTTACATGCCCTGAAGTTGTCCAGTTAAAGTTGTATTAAGGCAATAATTACTTTTTTTCACGTGTAAAATGGGGACAGTTAACATGCAACAGAGAGAATCAAATAACTGATGGGAAGTTGTCCTCCTCCTCCACACTAGGTGGCAACATGTGTCTTTTCAGTGAGTTAATACGGCCCCCGTTCCGGTTGACCTTTCACGTCATATGATAAACATAGAGTCGTACATGAGGCAGACCAGCATTTCTAACAACAACCAGATGGATAATAGTTCAGATTTTTAATGTGCGCGCAACTTCTGGTGCAGACAAGATGGCGCTTTCTCTCAGGTGGTTCCTCTACCGGCTCTGTTTACCTTCTTCTTCTTCTGCGACCGGCTGTGGAGCATGTGCACACGCGTTGTCTAGTCCGATGAAGGTGCATACATGCCGGAGAAAATCGATTTCCAATTGCGTTATCTGTGTTACTTGGATAAGGAGAACTCTGATATTAGTTGGAGTAAGTAAGTCGTTTAAGGCAATAATTCGCTTTCTTCACATGCATGTAAACGTACTGAGTGTTATTAGCAAAGAGGTGCTAGTTAACGACTAAGCACCAAAGTTTAAAGACCAAGTGCGCGTGGCACATACAGAGCATCAACAATAACAGTAATAATAGTAATAATAACTGAGGGGAGGGGGGCTCACTATCCCACACTTTGAAAACCCCTGCAATTGTCCAATTCTGATTTAATGCAAAACTGGAGGAAAGAATACAAATGGAATACAATAAAGAGGTAGAGGTGTCCCTTTGTCCCTTAAAGTGCAGCTCGTCCTAAAGAGATTCTCTCAGCGGTGACGTATTTTGGAAGTTGTCTTGCGTCCTGTGTGGTCTGTCCCTGTCACTAACCCTCACCTGACTGCCTCTTTTCCTCTGTCTCCCCAACTCTCCTCTCAATCTGCTCCCTTGTCCCTCACCCTCCTCCAGCATCCTGCACTCACCTCCTCCTCCCCACCTTACAACGCCTACGTCCAACCATTCTAACCGACTCTGACCCCCCCCCTCCCCTCCCGCCATCGCCACTTCCCCCGCCTATCTCCGTAAACTATTTCTGTTTTCCGTTCCCCCCACCTCATTCCTTGCATTGCTCTTGATTATTCTTTTCTTCACTTTTCTCTCTGCTCCGCCCCCCCTTCCCCTTTTTTTCCCCCCGTCCTCTCTTTCTCTTCCTTCTTCTTCTTCTCCTCCTCCTCTCTTTTCTCACTCCTCTCTTCCCCCTGCAGACTCCGCGCGGATCTCCGTTCACCGACATCACATGACCATCAGCCCTATCGGTTCCCCGCCACCCCCGATGTCCTCATACCGTCTCGCTCCATTTCCAGCGAAGTCTAGACCAGCCGGAGCAGCACTCGCCGCACTGCGCCGCCCATCCGGCCGGGCGGTACGCAACGCTGCACCGCTCCTATTCCACGCAGGTCTAGGCCTCACTTAATATATTAAGCACACACACACACAAAAAAAAACCCTTTTGCCCTCTCAACCCCTGGGGAACCGATAGGCTTTAAAGACTTTCTCTTTGCTGGACGTCCAGTAAAGCAAAACTCTGAACACTACAGTACAGTCAGGTACTTCTATTAACTATTTTTTTTTTTTTTTTGTATGAACTTCAGTGGTGTGCTGCGTACGGAGAAACTGTGACCACTGAGAATGTCCACAGATTTTGTTTTCTTTATTTATTTTTTCTGCAACTCAATGAGGAAGGAGGCGCGTAACTTGCGTAAATGTCCGGAGGTTGCCATGTTGGACCAAAGAAGCCCGCGGAAGGAAACAAGCTGAGATTTACCTTTAAGAAAGAGAGAAAGAAAGAAAGAAACACATCCTTTTAGCAAGCCATACACACCTAAACGCATCTCATGCACGCACAATGTCACAAACTGTAGTCTTGAGTAGCGGCGCCCTAGTCGGCTCCGGATGATGTTTGCTCAGATCAAAGGATCCGTCTCATATCTCTCTGCAGAACTAAAGCAAACAGGATGAAAGTGCAGACATCTCCAGTTGGCTAGCTTCTTCTTCTTCTTCTTCTTCATGTTTTTTTTTTTTTTTTTTTGCTTTTTCAATTACTCTCAGATGCCAAAAATGTTTGCCAACGTGAAATGAAACGCAGGATGAGACAAAGCCCAGTTGCAGGTGGCACAACAGCGAGACGTCGCATTCGGGAGCAAATATTAGTTTTTTGTTGCTTGTTTTTTTTTTTTTGTATCTTTTGAGATGAGGAGCCTTCATACAAAACTCTCCATGTGGTGCCAATTGACTTTTTTGTGTCCTGTTTCGCTCAGTATCTTTTTTGTATTTTTTTTTTTGCTGCAAACTGGTGTAATTATTCCTCTCTGAGATTTGAGATGAACGGGTTTATACGTTGAAATGTACACGGCGTGGTTGCCGTGAGGACAGTTTTGCTGATTTTGATTTGCACACGCCTTTCAATCCACGTTTTTTATTATCATTATTATTATTATTATTATTATTATATCCCTCTCCCCTTTTCCTCCTTCACAATCGCACAATTTTTATTTCGCGATGTTCTCTGTCGTATCTTGGCTATAATACCGACACTGTGCTGTGAAATGTTTCCCTCTGCTGGACGACGCAAACACACACACACGCACAGAACACACACGAGTAAAATTTTTACAAAGCACATAGTCAAACATATCAGAAGCACACACACCGTCACTCTTACATCCCGTCACCTTCTTGTTACTCTACATTCCTTCCCCTGAGCCACTTTCTAACACCGAAACTGTATGATATTGTACATATTATTTTGTATTGAGAGTGTGATTTTTACACAAGTGTCACCAACACTCACTGTAGAGACCTGGGGGGGACAAAATCTTGTATTTATTATGAGGATGCTGAATGACGCTGGAAAAATTCTTTGCATCAAACTACTGTATCTGCCCACTGGACTGGAAAAGGTTTATGAATTTGAGGGGGTTTCAGTTACTCATCTTATCATGAATTGCAAGTTGTACAATTTCCCTCCTGTTTTTTTTTCCTCTTCTGTTCTTGGTTTACTGACACATTGGTAATGCTAGCATACGTCAAGCTAACCACCTGGATGCTAATACAGAGATCATCAGGTTTCCATTTGTCGCTGTCCTGCTTCATAGATCCATTTAGAGTTAGTCTCGAGCCATAACGTGAATATAACTGTTATTGTTAGCTAGCTTCAGCTGCTAGACATTCCACCATGTTCACCAGCTAGTTGCTAAAGTGGCTAAGTTAGCATCTTGCCACATTCACAAATGCAATCAGTCAGTACGTTTACATGCACGTGAAAAAAAACTAATTACTACAATTTATTACCTTAATCTGACTTTAACTGGACAACTTAAACGCATGTAAACACATTCTCCTTATCCAATAAAGACACCCAGATAATGCGATTGGAAATTGATTTTCTCTGGCATGTATACGGCTCAATCAGACTTTAACTGGAAAGAAAGCCAGTCAAAGAAAATGAAGGTAAACAGACAGGGCAGAAGAACCACCTGAGGGATAGCGCCATCTTGTCAGCACCATAAGTAGCGCACACACTACGTTGAGATTAAAAAGCTGAATTATTATCTATCTTGTTGTTGTTTGAAATGTCGGTCTGCCGCACGAATGACTCCGGCTGTTCATCATATGACATATTAGGTCAACCAGAAAGGGGGCCACATTAACCTGCTGACAAGACGCATATCGCCACCTAGTGTGGAGGAGGAGAACAAGTTCCCGTCAGTTATTCAATTTTCTCCATTGCATGTAAACTGGGACAAAGACCGCATTCAGAAAGTCAAATTTCGATTAAGATGTGCATGTAAACGCACTGACTGAAACTTTGGCAAAAATTTCATGTTTTAACGTAGCATCAAAAACCAAAAACAATCACAGAAACCGTGTTACAAGGCTCCAAAACACCGGAATGACTAAAGAGTCGAGTGGTAGCTCTTGGTTTCCTTGATATAAACATTTGAATTAGTGCAACTTTAAGATATTGGGAACTAAAACTGTTTGTTGGAAAAGATTCTTTATAATGCTTGAGCTCACAAGATTAGTTAATTTTCTGTTTACCTAACAATCTTCTAAAGCTACGCTCAAAATGCAAGTTGCATGGCACACTTAAAGAGAAAAAAAAGCACGTAATGGTCCTTTCATATCCTCCTTCTACCATTGACCAGTACAGTTTAATTTGGCCGAGTCAGCTCTCATAAAACTGTAAATTTGCCGACGAGACGGGAGAAATTTTTATTCCCTTTCATTCTAAAAACCCACACCATAAAACATTCATCATCTTTGGGGACTCCGTGAATATCCACAGCATGAGTCAGTGCACTTTCTATCAAGCCATGTGCTTTATGAATACGAGGAATAATATTACCCTTACATGTTAATCCGTTTGCTGTCATCTCAGATTTACTGAATATTTTTTTAGTTTACACCGTGTGAGCAGAAGAAAACCATAAAAAGTGTGAAGTATTGGTGGCTTTGAGAGAACCAGAGATACCAACTGCACCACCGGCACAGATGTGACGTTCTAACCTTTGACCTTTGCTGCATGACGCCTCTTTGTTTCTTGTTTTTCCTCATTTCTTTCCAGTCCATACCATCCTTCCGATGAAGCAGAAATGCCTTAACGCAATCTTAACGTAATAAATTAAAGCAGCCTGTGAATCTGAGTGCGAGTGCAGGCTTCTCATTTGTGCAAAAATCTCACTAACTCAGTCGGTGTTCGCGAGGAATTCGCGGATGAGATACGAGCGAATGAAAAAGGAGGGGGTTAAAAAAATCCTACGTGAAGAGGCAGATTCTCCTCTGGTTCAACTCCACAGCTTTACTTTCCTGTCAAGTCTTTAGAGACTCGCGTTTTAAATCAAAGAACTAACACAGCGCGGTTGACTGACATGTGAATAAAAAGCACTGAAGGTCTCCTTCAGATCTGCAGCTCTGAGGGAGGAACTCGTTTCCTTTCATCCCGCTGCAGAAAACCCTCTGTTTTGTAAAGATTTGTGTGATGCGAACAATAAATGGATATTGCAATAAGAAAAGACGTCTGTGTCAGTCTGCACTGTTTGTTTCTCCTGCTGTGATCACAGAGTGAGCTGGTGTGATTTGTGTCTGTGTGTGCACAGGTGTAGACAGTGTGTGGTATGTTTCTGTTTTTGTTCTTTTAAACTGGAAACCTTATAGTCGCTTTTTTTTTCTGTCACATCAGAATACAGGTGGATTAATCCGGCTCTCAGGTCTAGCATCAAAGTTTTGTACTAATCTGTGTCTTCTTGAGCTTACAGTATATATTTGACCTGAATACATACGCTGAGAACAGACAGCTCGTGCGCTCCATACTGTGTGCTGCAGGTATGTATAGCCTGTATAAAAACAAGCTGCAACTCACCACCATTAATTGAAAAATATGCAGTATTTCCCAGAAGCCTTTTCTGTGTACTGCAGCTAAAGGTCTAGTAATTAGTGGTGTACGATACCACAGGTTTTCTTTCCAATCCGATACTGAATAAAATTCAGGCTGGTATCAGCGAAACCGACCAGATACAGAGACCTACACTCTAATATGTCTGATAAACCTAAAAAAAGAGTATAATTCAAATCATAGCTTCATAAAGAATACAAGACATCAGAGTAATTTATTTAAGTAAGTATATTGAGGTAGTGGCCTCATTTACTATATAGTCCACTACTAGTTCTCTACAGTGTAGGGGAATTTTGGTATCGATCCGATACTGAATAAATACAGGTCTGGTATCGCCGATAACGATGCTTTTTACACAGGACAAATTGGGTGTATTGATTAAAAACACTACAGTTTTCAGCATTACAATGAGAAAGCGCTTCAACATATGTAGGGAATCATCACCTCAAAAGATGCTGCCAAAAATCCTGCAGGAGGAAAAAGTACTTTAAGTCAACGATATAAAAAGTATTATGAGTTATGACTGACATTTCACATGATGTGATTTTTACACAGTATATCGTTATGTTGTTATCACGCTACTGTTTTCTTATAGTAGCTGGTTGAGGTCATAACTAGATTATTACAGAGAAAGAAAAAGAAAACAATGTTCTGCTTCACAAAACTTACTTTTGATTTGTAGACTTTGGCTGTAATCTTATATGTTACGGGTAGAAAGTACAGAAAACTGTTACATTGTGCTCTATAAACTCATCATATTATTTGATAAATCTTATTTCGTTACACATTTCTAATTGAAAAAAAAAACAAAGAAGTGGTGAAAGTAGTGGTGAAAGCAAATTGCAGTTAGTAAAGTAGAAACAATTCTGCCAGAAAAGTAAATTTCTTACTGTCCACGACTCCACTGTCTTATCGCATCTGCAGTATCGCATTTGCAGCTTTGAAAGTAGGTTTATATATCAAACTTGTGACATATTTTCACTTTACCCCTTCTTTTAGGGCTCAAACTTTGAAAACACTTTTCTTTTACTTGTTGTTGGCATAACTGGGCTCAGTCTCTCCTCCATCTCTCTTCATTTGCTGCCTCAGCACTCATTAGCTCAGTGCTGCCACCGTGTGGTGCAAAGTGTTCTTAGCCACCGCTTACTTTCCTCCGGTCTGAATCTCGACTTTGATCCATAAGGCAATAAAATAAATAGATTTATTTATTTACTTAATAATTTAGGATAAAAATAATTATGGGGCCACCTCCATCAGATTTTTAAAAAAATAGCTGAATGATGAGTCGATAAGGATTATTATTTATTTTATTTTTTTTTTTGCATGAAATTAAAAATAAAACACGTGACTTTGTGTCTTCTTACACAAACAAACACTGTGACACTCGACTGGTGTTGCTGGCGAGATCGTGCATTTGCAGGTTTGGTCCACACGATGGCGGTGTGCATGTGTTGAGGAGCAGAGAGACACAAATCCAGCCCCAACTACATTCATCTTCTCAGACGTGGAGAGATTTCTCAAGCTGTGTCACGAAATGAAAGGAACAATCAAATAGACGATCCGCACCTGTGTGCGCTAATGAGACGTAATGAGATCCATTTTCTTAATGTCACAGATAATGGTGAGGATTACTCCGGTGCCTGCGCGCCCTTCACTCCGCACAGCGAGAGTCTTTCTTTTTCTTTTTTTTTGTTTTTTTTTGACTGATTTTTTAGTATCCCGTGCCCGTGAAACGCGAAAAAAGCTGATCAAAGAAAGCTTACAGTACAGCTGACACTAATTGCAGCCGCCTCAATTCTCCAGACTTTGGAGAGATGCACCTGCAATTCCTAAAAAAAAAAAAAAAAAATTGACTGAATTCAAACGACCACCAAACATCCCAGCCAGGCAGAGAAGAGGTTCAAAGGATGACGCTGTTTCCTTGGTGAAATCCCACCTGCAGCGTCTCTCTGCCTTGTTTTTTTTTTTTTTTTTTGGACATAGAGGCGTCATTAGTGTGGGCAGCACATCTCCACTCTGTTAGTTTGCTGGGAATTTTAATTCCACTGCGTCCTTCTCCGCATTCCAATTTCAAGGATTTTCTGGTAATTTCGTGTTCTTTTGAAGGTGGACACGATCACTGCGACCACAGTTTTTATTTCCAAACTGAGCAGGCTACTGTGTGTGAAGGATGCGTGGAAGAGGAAGACGTATGTCGGTGAGACTTCGTGGGTGAATGGACATGATGAGGCCACCGAGCTGAGCGCATGTCCTCAGTGTTGTTTCCGGAAAAAAACAAACGTTTTGTCATGTACTCGGTGAGCGTTAATGTTGAATAACGAGTCCCTACCCAGGACGCACGGTGTGTCACAAGAGGACCAGAGCACCTCTAAATGTGTCTCTGCGATTTCCATCTCAAATGCATCCTCAATGTGCAATGCCACTATTTTTCCTTTCGATCCGATACCAAGTAATACCAAGGCGATACCGACATATCGATATACCGATATCGATACTTTTAGACTCGTGTATATGGAAATGATAACTTACGACGAACATTTGTGAATGTATCACAAATTAATGTGTTTTAAACTTGTGTATAAGTTAAACAAGCTGCAGAATATCAGAGAAAATCAAAAAAAGAACAGTCGCTCTGACTTTGATGTAATTCTTTTTGGTCTTCAGGTTAGAACTTGGCAGAACTTGAACTTTGACAACAAATGACTCGTTCTCTATCATTTCCCATCATTTATGTATCAGCATACTTTCATGATCTATACATGTATACACCTGGGATGTATTTTAACCATATACCTGGATATCACCTGTTTCTCTGCGTTTAAGGGCTTCCATTGTAGATAGAGGTCTGTCTCAGGTTTTTTTTTTTTTTTTTTTCAGAATTGATTACAGATTCGGTGTCATAAAAGTATTAATATGTCTTGTGAAAGTGGACTTGATATAGATATTTTGACGTGAAAATCGATCCTGGAAAACAAACAGAAGTATCGATATTCATACGCACGTTAAATGTACGTTAAATGGACGACACTGTAATCAGATTACCCAGGATACGTATCAGACACACATTTGTTACAGATTTAGTCTTAAAATGGAAATGCAGAAAATGACCGTTTGCAGAAAGTAGTTTCTAAATTTCCCTCTGGTGTTCAATCCTAATCCTAATCCAGTGATTCACATCGAGTAAAACCAAATTTTCACAGAGCTGCTGTGTAGTGTTGCCCTTTATTTTGTGGTCGTTTGGTTGAGTGTTTAATGTGTTAACTTAGCTGCTGTTTCCTGTTTCACCGTGTTCAGATGGGCCGCTCCATGCCAGTCACAGTGGAAAGAATAAAAAACGTCACTGGGAACATCTTGGTCGTCTGACATCTACAGCCACCATCTTCCATGAAAAATGAAGGTAATGGTAGAAGATTGTTTGCTACTGATTCGTCCATGTGGGCCCCACAAACTACAGGAACGCTATCTGATGTCTTTGTTTCAAACTTTACTGAGTAGTAGTGATGGGCGGATTGATACTTAAATATCGATACCAGGTCTTTATGCTCTAAAATAAATTCTCACATCAAAATATCAATACTTTTGATACTTAAATCATTTGAGGTAATGTACGAGCACGGTGGAAAGTAACTAAACTATTGAGTTAATGAGAATAAACAGGAAAAAATATGAATATGATGAGGAGGACAAAGATGCAATTTTTTGTATTTACACAAAGTGTCGATATCGGGTAGGTATCGGTACCAGCATGAATTTAACTTGGTATTGGATTGGAAAGGAAATTGGTAGTTTTGAACGTCGTGACCGAGAATATTTATTTCTTTGAGTAGTTAAATTTGGACTCATGAACCTGGAGTTGAGGTAACATTGACCAGCTTTTGACAATTCAATGATCCTCTGGGAAACCTTTGGACCTGACATTCATTAGTGTGGATGTTACGTAGACATGTAGCGTCCACCTAGACCAGACACTCGAACAGCTCAAAAGAAAACATGAAGAACAGTACAAGGTGGTGACCTGGCCTCTAAGTTCACTGGATCCCAAACTGGTCAAGTATCCATGGGATGATCCACAGAGGCCCCTCCCCTCAGCCCATAGGACCCCCACTAATAATTTTAAAATTAATTCTTAATTGAAACACATACAAGAGAAACACTTACAGGTGAAAGTGTGATGTGTTGTGCTGGTAAGAGACAATAGGGGACATGGTAATAGTATAAAAATATGTGATATGTGTTTCATAATATGAAAATGGTGATGACTGTCGTATTAGTGTAAGAACCATGATGGATAATATAAATACAGGAAGGTAACGGATGATATAGATGGGTGATGATAATAAATATTAGGTATTATTTGAATTTAATGGGCCCTTCACACAAAAAAAATACATGTAATAATATAATAAAATCGTTTAGGCTTTTTGCTGTGACTCTAAATATGTCAAATGTGTCAGCGCTTTGGATTCCTTCACATGTCGAGCTGCAGGGGGGCGAATGGGGGAGGGCGGGGGGAGTATCTGAAAAGTCAGCAGGGCTCTGACTTCTTCCTTTTTTCTTTTCAAAATCACAAATCAAAGAGCCTGGCACAACATCATGTAAATACGGGGGCTGGAAAGTGTAGGTTGGTTATTTGCTCGGCGCGCGGGTAATGATCAAACCCGCTAGCTTGCGAGCGGTGACACACGGCGGCGGCTGGTGACGGATGCGTCGTGGCTGCTGACTTTCTGGACACCTGAAACCGTCTGACCGCGTAACACGTTCACAGCCCACAACATGCATGGTCTGTTTAATCCAAACGTGTTTTTATTTTGTGTGTGTGTGAGTGAGTGTGTGGGCTACTACGTGACGTTTAAGGACCAGTCTCTAAATTACTCACCCTGTAATCATGCAGAAAAATGTGGGTACGTGTCGAAGACGGAACACGACTGCAACCTTAGTTATGAGTGGCATATTTTGACAAATGTGATCGTCGTGAATCACGAGCCCGAGTCACAGGAACGTCACCGTTATGAAAACTCAGCTATTCAAGAAGCAGCTGTCCTCTCTGGCCAGAAACTACCAAAATGAAAGCCCCAACGTTCTCCACACACCACAGACGTCTAAAATAATCAATTTGTGAAGCCCGTCAGTGCTGGTAGCTTAGTTCGTAAATAAAATCTCAACATATTTATGCAGAGCTTCCGCGTTATCACACTTTCCCCCAAACTTGCAGCCTGCCCTGGTTACCTCAAAGCTACAAGTCTATCTTGGTGCATATTGCATTGTGTTCTGTGTATATCTGGATTAATGAAACTCTAGAGTCCTAATCTAAAGTGTTACTTCTGCTTGTGGTTGTAAGACCGGATGAAACAAAGCAACAGGTGAGATGTTGGCAGTACTTCGCTCAAACTAAACTAATTTGTGCAAAAACATTTAATATCCTGTTGAACCAAGAACCGTGTAATTGTTGTATAGTTGTTTTTGTGACTAATGAAACAGATGGAAAACAAATAGATTTACAATATCCCTATAAAATTAATTCATGTAGTCTATGCATGAATTCATTTATAAATGTTGCAGTGTTTCCCATACAGTGTTTTTACTCCATTGCTGGTCTCATAATTTTGCATGTTTCAGAGACTGTTGTGCTTGCGTTGTTTTTCCTCTTTTTCTCCCCGTCCCAAATCTGCTTTATTTGAAGAGAGTTGGCCAAAACAACTCAAGATGTAGCTAGCTAGCAAGCAAAGTTAGATGGAAAGTCAACTACTTATTATGAATCTGATTTATTCACTCATACTTTATTTAATCTTGCGTATATTTTTCCATAGTGTTCCACGTCTCTAAGGCTTGTGAGAGGGTTGGGGTACAAGGTAACTGTACAGGCTGCTGCAGCTAACGTACAAAAACATTTGGTTTCTTATTGAATCAAGTGTCACAGCACCGTTATAGATGATTTCTAACTGATCAAACAGATGGAAAAAATGTAATGGAAAACGTTAAGTACTGAGGTTAAGTTTGTATGACTCCTAAAATATCACAAAAAATATTAATAAGTGAAGTTAATTTATAATATTAGGTTTAGTTGGTATAATTTAGTTGATTTACTGTCTAGTTACTTCTCCCAAGCTAACGTACAAAAACATTTGATTTCTTATTGAACCAAGTATCATGTCGCCATAATATAATTGATTTAGCATTTCTGTAACTGTGAATGTAATGGAAAACTCCTCTTCAGGTGCATCAGGAGGGTAAGTACGGAGGATAGAAACTCCTAAAAATAAATAAATTAAAAAAAAAATGACCACCAAAGTATCCCCCCAAAAAATTATAAGTGTAGGCATGAATTAATTTATAAAATTTGCTTTTAGTTGGTATAATTTATCTGATTTACTTTTCTATCTAGTTGCTTCTCCCGAGCTAAGCTAACGTCCAAAAACATTTGATTCCTTATTGAACTGAAGTATCAGGTCATTGTTATATAATCGATTTAGCATTTCTTTAACTGTGGATGTAATGGACAAAGTACGGAGGACAGAAACTGCCAAAAATTAATAATTAAATGAGTGGTTAAATAAGTGTCTTCCAAAATAACCCAAAAATATTAATAAGTGAAGGCATCAATTACGTCATAAAAATTAGCTTTTAGTTGGTATAATTTAGTTAATTGTCTTTTATTCATGATTTTTTTCTGTATGAATTTATTTCTGCTTTCATTTGCCACTCTCTGCTATTTATTTACTTTTTTCAAACTAATTCATTTCTGTCTTTCCCTTTTATGTCATACACGATGCATTTGATGGGGTCAACTTCTTCACCTCCTGGTTGACAAACATCAGAGCATCACAGACACGATTACAGCCCTTTGTACGACAGTTATTTTCGGGACTTTTCGGGGTTTTTTAAATGTTAAATTTATTTATTTTTCCGTTTGTTGGTTTCATGTTTGTTTTTTTTAAAGCATAGACAGAGCACCGCCCTCTGTGATGCCGCCTATGTGCTGGGACGCAGGACCTGTTTCTAAAAGCAGGTGCTGCTGGTCCGGGACATCAGTTTCCCCCCTGACAGTTTGGAGATGAGGCGCAGTCGGTGCTCCACGGAGGAAGTTGCACATGTCATCATCGGTGGTTAAGTGGAGGAGAAGAGACAAGCCGGATGAGTCATGATGGAGCAGACAGAGACGAGGAAGGGAGGAAGGAAGGAAGCTAGTGTGTGTGTGTGTGTGTGGTATTGAATTTGTATAGGAATAAGCTACAAGGCAGGTGTAGAGGAACTTATTCTGCTTTCCCTTCATTCCCTCTGTTCTTTTCTTTTTTACGTCAAGAATATGATGCTCGGCGGCGCTCATGTTTCCACACGTGCACGCACGGCAGATGCCGGCTCAATATTAATTTAGTTTAAATTATAATTGTTCAGGCAGAACTACGGGCCGACACAATGAAATTCCACATAACTGTGAGGTATTGATTTTGTGTTATGTGCAGCGGGTGTGAAATAAATTGAAAGTATTACCGCGACATCGAGCAAAGTGTGCAGCGGCGACAGGAACATAATGTATACACTTAAATCCACCCTCTAACATGACTGGCAATTACAGATGCCCATTGAAAAAGCAAGAAGATTCAATCAGGCAAAGTTGGGGCCGCGTATCCAGCGGAGGAGAGGGGTTAATTAGTATACTTGGCGTTAACCAACCGTGCAGGATGTTGAAGGGTTGACGGATAATGTTTGTTTGGATACACGGGCGCAGCGTCCGCAGATAATGTCTTCATTAACTATTGATGCCGCTGTATCTCCTCCAGCTCATACATGCTGCATCGCCTCCACCTCTACACCTTTTTTTTCTCCCCCCTTCATTCTGTCTGGTCTGCTTTACCCGAAAAAATCTTCATCCTCTCCTCCTTTCCTTGCGTCTCTCTTTTACTTGAGCATAAGCGCAAGGTACACACTGCCCGCCCATCCAACCACCCCCCCTCCCAACCGCCCCAACCCCACCAACCCCCTCCCCTCAACACACACACACACACACACACACAGCCCTTCACTCCTTGCATTATCTTTCCCGGAAATTGCATTTCCAGCACAGCCAGGGCCCCATTATGAAGAGGGAGCGACATGCTGTAACCTTTTTAAAAAGCCATTAGTGATGTACCTGCCCCTCCCCCTCCCCCCTCTCTAGCCCCCCACCAACCCTTGCAATTCATACGTACCCCACCACCACCACCACCACCACCACCACCATCGCCCATCCCTTCCTCCACACACACTAAAACGCCACCCCTCCTCCTCCTCCTCCTCCCTCCTCCCTTGTTTCACCCTCCCTGACCCCTCCCCACCCTTATGGCAGCTGTAATGTTATTAGGCCGTCCCTACAGCCATTACTCGGCCAGCAGCTTTCCACTCCCCAGCTGAACACAGAGCAGATGCGGAGGGGGAGCAACGGGTGCAGCGATAAGTGTGCGGAGGGGTCAGGTGTAAAGGAGGGTTTTTTTTTTTTTTTGGAAAGAATGAATGGACGGAGTAGAAACGATAGGAATTCGAGTGTGCGAGATCAATCGATGGAGGTAAACACCGAGCTGTCTATCCGCTCCCCGCCCTTATCTAAATACAAACAGCAACTGTAACACCAAGCCTTGGTATCACACGCCGCACGCACAAATATGTAAACAGACTAATCTACACACACAGCAGCAGCAGCAGCAGCAGCGGCGGCGGCAACTCAATATCGGTGGCGAGCCCGCTGGAGGAGCTCTATTGTTGTTGCAGTGTCATGTAGAGTTGTAGCCGTGGACCACACCGGCTGCATTATCGTCCTATTAGAATGCAGGGACGAGCCGAGGAGGGCAGTAAAGAGGGGAGTGGAGTGCCGTGGAGCAGCGGAGAGGCCGGGGAGTGAGGGTTTGAGACAAGCCAGGCACACAGACGGACACTAAATCCAATTGCATGGGCAGGTTCCAGGAAACGGATAGTGAGAGATAAGGAGGAGGAGGAGGAGGAAGGAGAGGAGGGGAGGGAGGAAAAAAAAAAAGACTTCTTCTGTAAAGCACACAGCCTTAATGCGGCGGCTCTAGCTTAACTGTACCGTACGAGCCTACACAGCACGGCTCAGCCCACTGACTGACTGTCAGCGTGATGGAGGTGCTGCACTCCGCCGAGGGAGGCATCGCCGGGAACCCCAGAGGACGTAAATCCATAAAAAACACGCTGTGTATTTCATGATTCTGCCCACTTCATAAAGAAAAAATAAAAACACACACACACACACACACACAGGAGGATGTTCATTAGAGTAATTATTGGCAGGGTGACGGGGGCTCTACGGAGGCTGCGCTGCGACCGCGACTGCAGCGAATGTTTACAGCGTCCACTAAGTCCACGATGTTCACACCGCCACCATGTTAATGTGAGCCTAATGCTCGGCAGCGTATCGATCACGAGCGCACGTGACGGTTGGAGTAGGTTTAAATGATAGACGGAGCTGGCAGAAAGGTTTGTAATGGTCCTCCGTACAAGTCCCCCGAGTCTAATGGATGGTAACAAGGCTTCATCCACTTCACTGTAAGACTGTCTATCTATCTATCTATCTATCTATCTATCTGTCTATCTGTCTATCTATCTATCTATCTATCTATGGGTTCGTAGTTTCACTTTTTGTGCAGCAGAAAACCTTCCACGCTATGTCAAGTGGCTTAAGTCCAACACAACAAGTGCAGTTCCCCAAACGGCCACTTGTGAGTCAAGTGACTCACAAAAAGATAAAAATAAAAGATCCTTTTGAGCTCTGTAACTAATGTCTCTGCTGTTCATTTATTATTTGGCAAAATTTAGGGAAGGAATCATGCGCTGCTAAGAAGGCGACACCCGTGCCACCGCACTGAGCTTCAAAATCTACCCTGACCCCAGCTCTTAGTCATGGAGGGTTTATCCGTCTTTACCATAGGCTGTGTAAATATGGTGACTATCACTTCCTTGCATTCGCCAAAGTGACGCTATTTTCTCGAGGACACGGGAGGCGCCATCTTGCGACTTTTGAGTCAGAGTCTGATTAATACGTTCCGAGGGCGGAGCAATGATATTGACGACCCGACCACATTTCCTCCAGACTCACTCGCGTTTTCGTTTAATTAATACTACGCCATGCTCTACCTCCACCATTTACAGTCGAGTTACAGGGGTGATTGGCATGTGGTGATATATATATATGGTTGAATGTATTTTTGTGTTTTAGTTTGGCCCAACTCCCATCCACTAACATGGAGGAAGTGGAGCTTATGACCTATACTGCAGCCAGCCACCAGGGGGAGCTCTACTTGCTTTAGCTTTATTTTAGATGAGTCGTTAATGCATTCTTACCTGCTTAGAGCCAATACAACAAGGGTTAATGGTCCCTCAGCAAATAGTGGAGACCAAAAGCAGTTCAACAGATGGATCCATGCTTTCATGTTGTTTAAATTCTGACCCTGCCATTTAAATGTCGCAGCTGAAATCAAGACTCGTCAGACCAGGCAACGGTTTTCCAATCTAATATTGTCCAGTTGTCAAGGTTGGACGTGTTGTGCGTTCAGAGATGGTATTCTGCATTCCTTTATTGAGTTACTGTTGCTTTTCTATCATCTCCAACCAGTCTGCCCATTCTCCTCTGACCTCTCACATCAGCAAGACATTTCCATCCACACAACTGCTGCTCACTGGATATTTTCTCTCTTTCAGACCATTCTCTGTAAACCCTAGAGACGGTTGTATGCGAAGATCCCAGTAGACCACCAACAGCACCAACACCAACAGCCAAGTTGTCTTGATCACCTCTACATGCCTAAATGCACTGAACCGCAGCCATGTGATTGGCTGATTAGCTATTTGTGTTAACAAGCAATTGAACCTAATCAAGTGTATTTCTTGGCTACAGAAAGAGATGGTAGATATGATGTTATCGGCAGTGAAGACGGAACCCAAGCAACAGTTGGAGCGAAAGAGTCCGGTCTCCATGCTAAGCTACGCTAATCGCCTGCCGGCTTAACGCAGATGAAAGAGATATTGATTGGAGAAGCACATTTCCCGAAATGTCAAACAAGTCCTGCGATGTGTAAGTAGGCTGAGGTGTGGCCAAGGAACATGTGCTGCTGCTATGTCATAACCTTTTATATATTGATCTCATATTGATTCGGTACCATAATACAATGCGCTACCCGGGCGGGGGGTTCATGCTAGCCGATTCGGGATCGTTTTTATTTAAAGCAGGCTTTAATTTACTTGGCTCGATTTAGCGTTCTCTCTTTATTTCTTACGTCCTACTTATCCATGAGCAGCATCAGCAGAGAAATGTCTTTCTCTCCTACTGCCGCTTGTCTCCCTCCTCCACCTCACCCCCCCACTCCCCCCTCCCGTCCTCCCCTCTCTCTTCTCCTTCTCCTCTCTCTTTCCGCCTCTCCAGACACTGACACCAAATCCCACAACAGACGCCCTGCTGATCGATACATGACATCATCAGGCGTGGACATCATCAGTGGGCTGTGGGCGAGGTGCTGACCTAAAACACACACATGCTGCACACGCATGCACACACACACACACACACACACACACACACATGGCAGGACCTGAGGGACCAAGCCAAGCTGAGCCTCCTCACATCCGAGGCCGAACAACCCCCCCACCCCACCCCACCCCACACCCCAGCCCTGCCTGCCAACGCTGCACTGCCGCCGCTGTAGTAAATCTGACTGATGACAGGCCCAGGACCTTTTTCACACACACATAAACACATGGACACACGGCAAAGCTAATAGACAATGAGGACATTCCCCTTGAGTGATCTGCTGAGACGATGCCAGGCTGATGGGTGTGAGCGCGGCCGAGACAAAGTGTTGCACTCTGCAGACTGCAGCTGTCATATTCGCGCTATTTCAACCTCCTTATCAAGATAAATGGGAAACAAGTATATCAGACGCCTAATTGTGGGCGATGAAGCGTCGAATGTCACCGCACACACACACACCTTACTCCAGCATGACTGACTGAAAGACTGATTGACTGACAGCCCTGGTTATTGTACGAATACGCCCTCCACAAAACCTGTGTTGTGTTTTTTTTTTGTTTTTTGTTGAGCTGCTTGTCTGAGGCTGTCATGGCTTTACAGGTGGCTGGGAGGCTCCAGTCTGAACAGCTTGGATCAAAGAGCAGAGGAGGAGTCAATATCCATAAAGCTGAAAACACCTCCCAGTCTGCTTAAGACGGCTGCAAATGGGAAAATCGGTCAGTGTTTATGGTTTGCGGGCTCAGCAGTGCATTTAGACGGACTGACAGAGAGGTGGGGGCGTGGGGGCGGCAGACACGGAGGGATTTGTGATTTTCTTCTCGGAACAGAAACATCTGTAAAATGTTGTAAATATTGGAACATTTTTGTTTGTCACTTGAAGTCGCCTCCGGCGTTCTGGGCGGAAGCTCCTCTTTTCGCTTAGCGCATAAAAAAAGATGAAGCTCCAGTCTGAGAACCATCCAGTTTGACACCCGAGACTCGTATAAAATATATTTCAAGCCGGTTTCATTCTAAATTACACTAAGGAAGTGACAGTGTTAATATTTTGCGCATACACGGAGGGAATGAAATACTGTGACTTTACAGGATGAAGTAAACTGGAAATAAATTACGTTTTCTGGTTTATGTTGAAGGATTATGAAAAGAAATATATGCCTAATGTTGAGTAGTTCTCCCTTTTCGCCTCCAAAACAGTTGTGACTCATCAGAGAATGGACTTGGGCCTTGTTAGGGGGTCCTGTGGTGCTGTTAGTGGGGGTCCAATGTGTTGAGGGGAGGGGCCTCTGTGGTCAGATCGGGACCTAGCGAACATCTTGTGCGTTTTTTTTTATATTTTTTTGAGTTATTCCCAAACCAGTTTTGCACCCTTCTGGGGGAGCGTCATTGCTACGGTGGAGTGTGGGGGGGCCTGGTATGTTGTGGGTGGGTGCTACATGTCTAAGTAACATCCACATGAATGAATGAAATCCAGGTCCGAACGGTTCCCAGCAGAACGTCGAATTGTCACAAGATTTTATCCACTTCTCCTGTCAGTGGTCATAATGTTGTGTCTGATCGGTGTATTACACAGAATTCAAACATTTTTTAAAGTTTTTCAAAGGAGCTTGTCTCCACGCACAATAAACTACACTCTAACTTTTTTCCTATAACTTATTTCATCAGTGCGACCACTAGCGTTCAGCGTACAGTCTCCCTGAATCAGAACGTCGTACGGCGTTTGCGGAAGCTCCTTAACCGTTCCGGGAGAAAACATTCATTTTCAAACCCATTTTCGGGCGAGCAAAAATGTGAAGTGTGCCGCAGCTCGTTCGTTTGAAATTATATTCAAATATGTTCCCTGACAGCCAGGAAATTCATTCATATTCATTACCTGTCTGCATCTGCCTTTCAAACCCGGGTTTGTCTGAGCGTGAGGTGTAATGGACGACGCAGACGAAACAGATATGCGAAGGTTGTTTATCGCGTCCCCTTTTCTTGAATCATGCAGCCGTCGGTCATGTTTGTTGATACCGTTTAGCTGTGTCAGTAACCGACTGAGCAGACTGGACACCAACTGTCGCTGTTTGCATTCGAAATATTTACCAACCACATGGTCATAAACCTCAGACTTCGATCATAATGTAGTTGTGCAAAATTCCAGCTCATCATGATCTCAGGGGACTTTTATATACATATATAAATATGTGTATATTCTCTTTTTTCCACTGTGACAGAAACAGGAATAAGGAACCTTTCCTCACTGTAGCAGCGATTACACACTTTTTTCTTAATGGTGATGTGATGTGACAGGAAAGGTGTCGGCTCAAGTCTCACCTGATTGCACAAAGCGACTGAGTCGACCCACTGATTCGGCTGATTTCATCTGATCAAACATTGCGTGCAGGTTACACCGAGTGGAAACCCCGAGTGTGAATGTTTGTCATCGTTCCAGCTAATATTTCACCACACGCGGCTGGATCGCATTCTGTCTTTCGCCCGCGTCTGAATTTGAACGTCGCTAAAGCGGAAGGGAACTGACTGGTTCACCAAAGCTCTAATCGATCTGTGCAATGATATTGTGCAATCACGCTCAGTGGCAATATCTAGTCACGCCGGGCCTCTGGGTTCCAAATCGGTGCGCACAGATTAGTTGCTATAGCAAACGCTAAAAATACAATTTTACTATTTCTTTGTTGTCATTTGAAATCAATTGGCACGTCCAGTTCTTCCTAATATACCTACAAAGCATTTCTGTGCCATTTCATACATTATTTCTGGGGGAAAAGTTCTCATTCACCATTTATTTTCTTGCTAGGCTATGTCGGTAATACTGTGAAGGCTAGCATTAGCATCCTGTCCTCACTCTTGTTTCTGGAAATGAGTCATGATGAGTCCTCATCCTGAAAGAAACAACAGTCATTCTGTTTGATGAAGACTTCCCACCCAGAGAGTGCGTTTTTTCTCTTTTTTTTCTTCAACCAGCTAACATCAATTAGCCGGATACGATATCAGCTAGCTGTAGCTCTAACTAGAGCAAACGAAAGGGCCGTTAAAGGGTAGGAAGAACATCTGCCTAAAAATTTAAGACCTACTGGTTTTTAAAATGATTAGTAATTAGTAGCAAATTTATATGCAGAACCTGTAGGTTTGAAGCTAAAGAGGCCCTGTTATACTCTGCTAGCAAGAAAGCTAACATTTCATTGTTTGTTTAAACTGCTGTAGGTGTCTCTTTCAACTTCCTAGTCACACTGTAAATAATGACCGGTGCAATGAACCAAGTTATGGACCAATATCTGAGTATGTCATCTGCTAGGTACATCGGAAGTCCTGAAACAAATCGGAGGCTAAATCACCGGACAATGGTAAATGTTCCATCGTGATCTTTGTCTGAGCAAGGTAAGAACCAAAAGCTTAACAAGGTAACAGTAGCTGAGCAGAGCAGAAGTCTAGGCCCCTCAGCTGAGGATGGCTCTGTGTTGGTATGTGGGATATGTTGTCCTCGGAGCCTTTCAGCCTGTCACAGAGGTAAAAAAATAAAAAAATGTTTGGGAAGCAAAAGAAAGAGAAGACACTCTTATACTCTGCTAGCAAGCAAACAAACATGTCAAGTAAATACTGTTAACTGAGTGTAAACTGTCCAGTCAATTTTAACTCAATACGTTTACATGCATGTGAAAAAAACGAATTATTGCCTTAATTGGACTTAAACCGGACAACTTAAGGTCCCATTAAAATTGGAGTTCTCCTTATCTGCCTTATCTTATTAAGACACACAGATAATGTGATTGAAAATCGGATTTCTCCGCCCTGTATACGACTTAATTGGACTTTAACTGGACAACAGGCGTGCGCATGCTCCAGAGACCGCTGCGCTGGCGTATGACCCCGTAACAAAAACATGTACAGTAGCGTGTAATGTATGTGCCGGTAGAAGAACCATATGAGGGATAGCACCATCTTATCTGCACCAGAAGCAGCGTGCACATTAAAAAGCTCAACTATTATCCATGTTGTTGTTTGAAATGCCGGTCTGATGCATTAGATTCTGGTTGTTTATTATGTGACGTAATAGGTTAACCATATTAACCCGCTACAAAGACACTTATCGCCACCTAGTGTGGTGGAGAAGGAGGACATGTTCCATTTCATGTAAACTGAGACACTTTCAGAAAGTCCAATTTCGAGCATAGGTCAATTAAGGTCAGTAAACGCACTGAGTGACCGTTCTGCAAAGAACAAGAATTCTCGGACCAGTATCTGGATGTGTGATCTGCTACCTGAAACATTTGACCCTAGCAGCCAAGTCGTAGGACAGTAGTAAATGAGTCCCTGCTTAAAAAGGTAACAGTAGCTGAGCAGGGCAGAGGTCTGGGCCGTTCAGTGGAGGAGGAAGGCTCTGCGTTGGCATGTGGGATATGTTGTCCTCAGAGCCTCTGGTCAGAGTGACATCTCACAGTGTAGCAGGGTGCCATTTCAGCCTGTCACCCACAGCCCGCCACCGGACCAGATGAGACCAGGCAGCCGGAGCGAAGAGAAAAGCAGCGGGGTGTATCACACCTCTCCCTTAGCTCGCCTCCGCGGCCTCCCCATGTGTCCTTACATGTACAGTAGCGTGTAATGTATGTGCCTTTCACTTTAATCTCCCCTGTCACTTGAGCCCGGGGCCGACTTTGAGGACCGGGGAGATTTCTATTCTCAATTCGCCTCCTGTACAGGGGCTCCTTTTCTATTTCCCCGCGCCGTCCCTCCCTCCTGCCATCCCATATTCTTGTCGTCCAGGGAGGAAGGCACGGGGTGGTGGAGGGCAGGTGGGAGAGAGGAGGAGGAAGGGGGGTGTGCGACCCATTCCTTCTTCTTCCCCCTGTGTTACTCAAACATTGCACATTCAGGGTGAGTGGTGCAACACAGTGAAGTGGGCCTATTGCTCCTCCCCGCGTGAATGTGTGCATTCGGAGCGAATTGAGCTTGACTTTGAGTCCCTACGACCCACCCCACCACCATCCCCACCACCTCCAGCACCTCCTCCTCCTCCTCCTCCTCCTCCTCCTCCTCCTCCTCACCCACCCTCCCCTTCCATAGCAGGTGGCGCCACTGGCAGAGGGGCAGAGAGAGGGCTTTGATTCCTAAGCCAGTGGGCTCAGTGCATATTCAAACTAGGGCCTTTTGTTTGTGTTGCTGCGAGGCCCGAGTCAGACTCGCATGCAGAGAATACAAATCAGACCTTTGACAGGAGCAGTTAACCTGCCGCTAAATATAGCTGCCCTGGGTCTGAAAGAGATGGAGGGAGCAGGGAGGGAGAGATGGAGGGAGCACACAGGGCAGGAGCGGTGAACAAAGGGAGAGATGAGGCGGCGCGAACATATAGAGGCGACAAAAAAAAACAAAAACCTTTGCATCATCCCTCGGTTTGCTGCACTAAAGAGGACACGGCGATAAAAGTACACACAGACGTGTCGTATGCAAGTGTCGAGCGAGGAGGGGAAATGAAGGGGGGTGTGCAGGGGGGGGGCAAAAGAGGGAATAAATAAAAAGCAGGGAGCGAGGGAGAGGCTGATGGTGGGGAGAAATGAAAGATAGGGAGAGTCTGTTTAATAAAGCAGCAATCTTGAGGGAGTGAGGGTTGAGGGAAAGAAGGGGAGAGGGAATGAGAAATGTGCTCATACCACGGGGATCTGAGCAGACTGCAAAAGAGTGGGTGGGGGGGGGGGCAGACAGAGGGAAGACGGAGAAGGAGAAGAAATTAGAGAACCAAAGAGTCAAAACAGGCAGGGGACAAGACGGGACTTACAAGTCCGCTGTCCCGTCTGAGTCTCCGGGGGCCTAAAACAAAAAAAACACACACAAAAAAAAGAAACAAAAGAGGCAATTTTGTGCAAAAAGTAGCCACAAAAAAAAAAAAAAAAAAGTTGAAGAATCAAAACTCTGGAGGTGATTGACAGGCAGCATGCAGCAGTATTATGTAAGCTACAGCTGTATCAGTAGGCAGGGTGATAGATGGTCAGTGTGTGTGTGTGTGTGTGTGTGTGTTTGCGCCGGGTCCCTCCTCCTCCTAAGATATAAAGCAAATCTGCCTCCAGTGTCGGCCCAGTAAAACCCTGCATCCTGATACTGTTTGACAAATCATAAAAAACCGTGATGAATGGTGGCGCAGTCCCACAATGTGCCCACCTCGTCAGCTATACTGAGCTATTATGCAATGATGGAGCAACCGCCACCACCACCACCAGTGTACTACTACTACTACGACTCCTACTACTACTACTATACCTCGATACTTCCAGTGCTACCCAGGGAGCTGAGCTGTGTAATCCCTCGGCGGATAAGGAGAGGTTTGGGGGAGATTTGGGGAGGCAGAGATCCACGCTGAAGCTGCCAGTCCTCTCGCTGTGGAAATCCAACGACTGGAAATCCCACGGGATTGGATTAGGATGGGTGTAGAGCCAGTCACTGAGTCGCTGCCACACATATATAGAAATATATATATATATATTGTGCTCATGAATGGACAGGCTGGTTCTTCCTTGCTTACTGGCAGTAATGCTCTCACAATCTATCCATCAGCCTCCTATTATACCCAGCTGATGGAAAAAAAAAAATATTTTAGCTTAATTGTATGCACAATGATGTTTTTTTGGTAGCGAGGGAGGCG